>NC_083709.1:51225000-54185833 GCF_033118175.1 Dama dama
CAGCAAACCTATAAACATAAAGCCCCACAAGGAAGCCAACATTAAATATGAAGGATGCAAAAGTAATAATGTGTTGAACAATTTTTGCAACCTTACAAGTCACAGTAGATACAAAATTTAAGCAAAAGGGTCTCTGACCTTCTTAACCTTATCTGAGCTTAGATCCACCCCCAGAACTCCCTTCCTGCCTAGTGTGAATGTAATTAAGGGGAAGCTGCAGTGGTAATTTCTCTCCTCATTAACTTCCTGATTGGTTTCAGCCTCAGGATTTTGCCGGGCAGTAGTTTGTCACCAATTCCAAATGGCCAATCGTTAATACTAATGTTTGTGTAACTAACTGCCAGCATCTGCCACGGCTTCTTGTACAACAATAATGGTGAAAGGGTACATTAGTGCTCCTGTGTTAATTCAGCTTGTGTTCATCAATAGGGAAATCTATGATGTAATTAGCAAAATGCATTGGGAGCTGAGTGCTGAAGTCATTTGTAGAGAACTAAATCATAGTAGAAGCTGTACTGGGTCCTGATGTGTTTGCCATCAATACTTATTATGTTTGGAATTTAATAAGGTATATTACCATGCTGAAAAGAGACCTTTTTACAAGAGAACACTATTTATGCTTGTTATGGGTTTGGAGAAGGTTTGCTGCAGCTAGTGGAACCACAAAGAAAAGAACAGAGCTGGGATTTAAGAAGCAGATCTTTTAACCACTGCACTGGACCAAATTATTTCAGAAAGTCCCATTCTTCTAATGTGACATATGGACAGACAGACAGATGGATAGTTTGGGATAGTTACATCAATATCCAGTTACAAAACGAATGATCTAAAAACTTAATGAGTTAATAAATTCAAAAAACAAAGTAGGTAACTTCCTGACAAGCAATTTACTTTTGATAATGAGAGTATTTGTTTAGATTTAGTAAGTTAAATAAAAAGCAAGGGTATGAATCTGTAAGGTTTTTTTTAAGAAAGCATTGATTGTTAAGGAGTACTTTACAGATGTCCACAAAAGTGTCCACATGCATATATAAATATATAATAGCAACCAAAAGAACTTGGAACTTAGGAAACCTGAAGCTTTCTTTTCTTGTTTTGCTATTCATAAAGGCTTCTTACAAAATTTGAACTGTTATATGGATTTAAATTTCCATGCAAATCCAAGATAATCTCTGAATTGTGTTACATGCCCAAGGATGCTGTATCTACAGACAGCAGACTTTGCTCTGACATCCTGTCACTACACCCAGCCCTGGAGAGCCAGCTAAGGGCCAAGCAGAGTCCGTGAGTTAACCTGCCCACCCCCATCCTCACCTCAAGCCAGGAACAGAAGGCCCTCTGTATATAAGACATGGGGAAGGGAATGAATGTTTTCTGACTACTTGTGCGTCACCTACTTCAATGAGTATGTAAATTTAACCCTCAAACCATCCACTGAGAGAATTAGTCTGCCATTTTACAAAGGGGCCCCTGTGGAAGCTGCCATGGGCAGCGCAACACTGGTCAGCCCCACCTTCTCGCTTGTTCTCATCCATGCACTAGCCCACGCTTGGGTGCCATGTTTAGTCAGTGGCTACTGAAACTTCCTAATGTCTGTGTGAATTTGAGCAGGCAAAATAACTGACCCTTGTCAACTTAATTCAGAGGCTATAAACAAACAGGTGAGCGTTCTCCAGACAAGTTCTGAGCCCTGCGATTGCCTTCCACTACAGGTAACAACAGCCCACCTAGGGATGCCTCCCACACCCTGACTCCCCAATTCAGCCGACCTGGGACTGAGAAAGGGAAGGGCGGGAATTCTGCAAAAGAAAGGGATTTGAGGATAGCCCCCTTTTGCTCTCACTTGCCTTGTGGATATTTTCTTGGCAAGTAGTCCTCTGACCCGGGGTTGTGAACATGTGCAGAATGTGTCACCTGTATAGACCAGGGAGGCTCCAAGCCTACTTAATGTGTGACTGCACTCCAGAGAAGATGCAAATAAATGAACTCAACCTGTTTTGGGAAATGTCTATATTTTTAAAGCTTTTCTCCTCTCAAACTTTAAATCCATGTTCATTTTACTTTTTGTTGAAAGGCTTAGCACTGTCTTTCATTGTTGGAAGTTAAGGACAGTATCTGTTTAACTCATTTTGTATAGCACCTCATAAGAGTAGTTCCAAGTGCATCAAAGACTTATTAAGTATTTACCTTAGTGACTAATGTCCAAAATTTATTTTACTATCACCCTTAAATATAGTCCCTCAGGTACCCTCTTCATTTAAATGCCGCTTCATTAAACTTCATTGGGGCAAAGAACAATTGATCATTTTAAATCATTTTATACCAATTAAAAATTAAAAAGCCAAAATTCTCCTTTTTTGTGCGTTGATTCTAATGAGCCCTAAAGGTGGCTAATTTCAATTTAAAAGAAAAATGCTAATACCCAGTGTCCATGTGACTATGGGGAAAGAGATGCGGTTGGTAGCACTAGAAATTGGTTCAATCTTTCTGGACAGCAATCTAGTGACATGTAATAAGAACCATAAAACTGTTCATACCCTCTGACCTGGTAATTCCACTCTGGGGAATAAACCCAAAGAAAGAAATAATTTGCCGGAGATGCTCAACACACCACTATTTGCATGAGTGAAGATGGGAGTGCTTTGCTTTGGGGGTGGGGATGGGAGCAGGAAGCTCTCACAAGCAATAGACAAATCAGGATTGCGCTACTCTGTAATCATCAGTGGGCTCCCAGCATTTACAGAAATGGAAGAAATGACTTCTGGAGGCCAAAGTGGAGACTGAAAAGTAAGAAAACGGGCAAAGTGCCCATCTGATCTTTTTTTCATGTCACAATGAAAGGTGGGTAAACCTCCGAGGCTGACCCTGGTATGAACCAGCAAGCCCAGTATCTGTTTTCTCTCAAGTAGCCTATTCGTCTATAGAAGCTAAACGGTCTTTCTTTATTACTTCAAAACAAACCTTACACATAATCACTTGCATCAATGCTAAGGGGAAAAAAACAGATGATTTCCGTGATGTCATCTAATCACAGATATTCTTCTTGAAACATATTATAGACTATCCCCCCAAACCCACCTCTCTACAACAAAACCCAGTCTAACTGCTAAATCTTTTGACATTGCAAAGACCCTTGACTTTTAACTTGAATGATCTGTTGGGAGTCAGTGGACTGGAATGAATAATTTCTCTTCCAGTGAGGTGAAAAAACAGGATATTCATGCTAGAGGAAAAAAAAAAAATTCTTTCTCTATATGCTAAATACTAGTAAGCTCCCAGTAAGAAACCATTTTAAAAATAAAAATGCAAGTGGCATTCTTCAACTGTTAGTAACTCTTCACCTAGATGCTGACAGAAAATAAACAAAAGTGCTGGCCTCTTTGGTTTCCTCAAGTTTGCAGGCCTAAGAGTCTGATGAAAAGCTGATGAAATTCTTCCACTTCATGATAACCATGGTGTTTGGAAATAAAATCATGTCCAATCAATACCACTTAGCAGACATTTCATGTTTCACAAGAGGACTCTATTCCAGAGTAGAACTGCTGCCCTTCTCACTAACATTTAAAATAATTAGGATTATCTTAGCTGTCCGAAGCTTGGCAGGTTCAGCTTGTACTTTCAAACAGCATTAATTCTTGGCACTCAGAACAAGGGATAAAAGGTAAAGATATGAATAGAGATCTTTATTCCACCTGATCTATCAAGGATTAGCTCATTCTTTTCCAGTCCATGCCTGCACTCCAGTGAAGAGGAAGGCTAAGCTGTAACTGATGTAATTAGAAACCACAAGCTGAGAATAAAATAGCCCTTTATTAATCTCCCCCATTTACTATAAACTTACTAAAAAAAATCATAATTGTAGAGACAATTAAACGTGTTTATTTTTCCTTCTAACTGTGTGTAATCAAAGAGTGGTGAGTGGTTATAGAGAGGGTGTTTTTAGGATGACCCTTTCCCTGAAAACATCATCTTAATTATCAGTTCTAAAATCTAGCACCAGTGTTGAGAGGGGCCAGCTGCTCACGGTGCACAGTGCAGAGAGAAGTCAGTCAAGCATCGTAAAGGAAGCCCTGGTGGATGAATGAAGTGCTTGATCACTGCTTCTCCTGGGTCCTGCTACCACTGCCTTGGCAAGCTCTAGAGAAAGCCATCTGTACAAATAAGGGAAGTGGTAACAGAAAACACGTCTTTAACCATTATCAACACAGCCCCCTTACCAGCTACAGAGTTCAACTGAAATGCTCTGATTCTGTCTGTAAGTGAAAATCGCTCAGTCGTGTCCGACTTTTTACGACCCCATGGACTATACAGTCCATGGAATTCTCCAGGCCAGAATACTGGAGTGGGTAGCCTTTCCCTTCGCCAGGGAATCTTCCCAACTCAGGGATCGAACTCAGGTCTCCCGCATCTCTGGTCCAGGGGGATCTCGCAAGGAGGGCAGCAGTGGGGGCAGGGGAGGAAGGCCTGGACCAGAGATGGTTCTGCCTGGGTCCCAGGTGAGCGGGATGGCTGTACCATATCCCTTCTCTTTTCCCTTCCCCCACCCCGTCCGCCCCATTTTTTGTCTGTAAGATAGCATACAAAAAGGGAAAACACTGATTCACTGTGTTTTAACCAAACTACACTCAATTTCAAAACCTAAACAGAGTGTGGGTTCTTCTTCCCCTTCATGACAACATTCTGAGGTAAATCCTCACACAGGCTAATTCTGCTCTATTTTCCTCATCACTGAAATAAAGCCAACTTTGATGAAATCCCCTAAACTACTTGGACGATGTACTCAAACCTCAGTTTCCCCATCTCTAAGATGAGGCTAGTGACAGGTCGCTGTGGTAATGACTGAGTACACAGTAGTCTCCTTATTTCCTCCGTCTGCAGTCTCAGTCTCTGAGCACTAGATGACTCTTGCTTTTGAAGGAGCCACAATCCAATCAGGATTTAGTACAAGGTCTATTCCCTCCAGGCCACACTTAATGTCCCTTGAGAGAGCCAGCAACCAGTGATACAGTTACTTCATTTGGGGCCTACATGAAAGCCAGGGTCAAATCCAGGAGGCACACAACCTGGTCCTCCTTTCTCCAAAAGGTCCCTCATGACATAAGTTCTGCCTTTTTCATTTTTTGAGCAGGTGTGAGAAGACAGCTGGTGTCAACTTAAAATCAAGCAGCAGAATGCCTGTGGACATGCTTTATAAACCATACCAAAACAGTGTCATTATTCAACAATCAAGTGAACCATTCCTTCAGACAGCAGTATTTGAAGCAGGAAGAGTCTTCTTTCTGAGCTTACATTTGTCCTAAAAGATGAAAACCCTGGGAAGTACTAGGCACAGGCATCAGTGCCCCAGAAGAAGTAGAGTTCTCACTGCCCCTCATCGACACCTGCTGGGAACCTGGAGCCCTGGCCTGCGAGGCTCGCCGGGACCAGAAGCTTACCCTCCGTCACAAGGCAATAGAGCAGGGCGGGGGGATGTGTGCGGGCTCGGGAGAAGGCCCATCTCTTACTAACTGAAAACCTGGGCCACGCGACTTACCCTCTCTGGGCCTCTGTCTCCTCATCTGCAAAATGGGGACAGAGAAGAACACTCAGGAGGGTTCTACACCACACACAACGCCGGGGCTCCACGAGGCCCACGTCACCACTGCACACCGCCGTACCACTGAGTCATCCACACACGTGGCCCGCAGACGGCAGCACCTCAGCACTGGCTGCAGTCCAGATTAAGCCCTGTGCCTGGTATCACTGCCCCGCTCTTATCCTCCCCTCGCTGACCCATCGACACCCACCCGCCTGGCCCAGTCTTCCTTGAGAGCCTGTCGGTTCTGGTCCAGCTCCTCCTCTCTGAGGAAGCAGACTATTTCTCTGGCACAGATGTGGACTGAAAAGGCAGGAGGGCTGAGGGGGCCCTGCCCCCGGGCCCAGTCCTATTCATTCCAGAGGTTCTGTAAGGCTGGGCTCAGCCCAGCTCCCAACGGTGGCCCCCTGAGAACCAGCGCAGAAGACCACGAGCTCCGCCCTCAGACATGGTGCCTCAGTAAACACTGCTGAGCCTCAATTTTTCATTGTAAAAGGAGGGTAACAGTGTATCTCAGAAAGTTGCTTTGAGGATCACAGAGATGATAAATGACAAAATCATTTGTAAAGGTGAAGGCTCCTCGCCCTGGCATGAGTCTGAGGACTTCCCTAAAGAAGGAGTGTGATTCAGTCTCCATCCTCCACTGCCTAAGACAGGAGCAGCAAATTAGTAAGGTTTTATTAAACACCGGTTAGGAAAGAAAAAAAAAAAAAAGAAATAGTGTTAACACAACTCAAACCTCCCTAAATGTTTTCAGACAAGTTGCAGTTTGAATGTTCAGAGAAGGATGACTTTTACTTTATTAAGTAAAATGAAGTCCTTATTTCATTCATCCTTCTTTACACACCAGAAGGCTGAAAGTGAGATGAATTCCAACTGAAACCTGAGCCTGTTAATTTGTGTTTTCCGGGGACTTCAGGTACACATTTCCCGAGGCTGGGCCAACAGGGAAGGAGACTTGACTGAACCAAGAGCAGGGGCAGGAGCCAGAGGAACCCCCGCAAGGCAAGAAAAAGGCTATGAGGCAAAACACTGGAAACTGCAAAGCTGAAATTCAGCCAAGAACAAGTCCGGTGCACTACTTACAGTGCAGTGCACCCAGCAGGTGTTTAACAGCGGGTAAGTGAGTGAGAAAGACCACGGAATCTGGTCTTCACAAGGCATGCTGCCACCTTAAAACAGTGCTAACCACACACTGGCAGACAGTGCCTCAAGTCTCAAAACAGTTTTGAAGATTTTACAGGACAAAGGCTTTAATTCGGTCTGTATTTGCTGGAAAGAGTCTGGGCACCGAGGTAGAGAAAAGCCGCAGCAAACACCCTGAGGCGCGATCTCAGTCAAGAGCCTGGCTCTCGGTGAGCCAGGACCTGATCCTTGGGGACTGAGAAATGCCTAGTCCACAGGAGACCGGGCCACGATTGGGTGTTCATTTGAGAAATTGCATTTGAAAACAGAGTTTAAATATGTGTGTGATCTTCTCAGGGAGCAAGGCAGACCAGGTTAAAAGAGCCTCCACAAGTCATCTCTGGAGGAGATTTCCCATTTGATTCCGGGAAAGCTGTTTACTCTGATAGAAAAGGCATCAAACCCACAAAGCAGGCTGCGGCATTTGCCAGCCTAAAAACGAGGTAGGCTCTGTCCAGTTATTTTGCAACAAGAGACATTTTTAAAGTAGCCTTGCTGAGAGCTTCCTTCACACTGACAAGAAAGAATCTCAGGTGCTTCAACCTTAAAAGGTAATAGATGATGGAAAAATCAACCTTCATGGAACTCCTGTTATGACTAAGAAAAAGGATGAAATTTTGGAGTCAACACCACTGCGAGGAGAGCCAGGCATGAGGAGACAGAATGCAGCTGCCTTTTCACCTGGGGCCCAAGATGAGATGCGTTTCCGGCTAATCCACCAGCCTGGTGTGTGTGTGTGTGTGTGTGTGTGTGTGTGTGTGTGTGTGTGTGTGTGTGTGTGTGTGTGTGTGTGTGTGTGTGTGTGTGTGTGTGTGTGTGTGTGTGTGTGTGTGTGTGTACGCGCGCGTGCCTTTCCCCATGGGATCACATGGTCTTCAATAAAGCATGTTGTTACAACACATGCAAGCTTTGGTTGTATGGCTTTTAGGAACACTTTCATTTAAAAATACCTGGATATTTTGTGATTAAATGAATAGAGGAGAAAATTCATGAGCCATTTTTCAAGCAGAACTCTTTAGCTTATAATTTGAAAATAAATACTCTTTTCCAAATGACAGGCTAGTAGCAGGATAGAAGACTATGTCCAGTAAATATCTTCTTAAAAAAAAACAACAAATGCAAAACTTCATCAACATTGGCTATTAATATTACGCCAACTTTTCCTTCCTCTTTCTAACTAGCATTATAGGAAATTTAAGATGAGTTATTATTAATACTTTTATCTGATACAGAAGGAGGAAGCAAACATAAGGACACATTTAAACTAAACATACACCAGATGAAATCAATCAGGATAGAAAATTCCAGGCATTTTCAGACAGGAGGACACATGCCTACTCAGTCACACAGGTTATTTTACCTCCTAAATAAAACACAGCCACCATGGATGGATAAGGTAGTTCAGATTACAGGCTGAAGAAAACACTCTTTCAGAAAGGTTTGTGCTAAGGGTGAAGAGAAATAAGAAAATATTAATAGTATAAGCTATGCTTCTCCGCAAGAGTATTGACACACTTTGCATAAGACTGCAGTTGCTTTAAAAAAAAGTTCATATATGTACTTCTTGAAACTCTTCTCTGTTTGTTTAAAATACCTGTCAATTAGACCCCAAGAAAGGACTTCACCCCCTCAAGAGGTTTGATCTGTGAGTGATATAAGGCACTCAGGGAAGTGACTGCGCCCTCCCTTCTCCGATGCTTTATGATATTTTTGTTTCAGGAGAGAACAACTCACATTTTGCCGAGTATTTTCCTTCTCCCCCTAACCACATCCTTTCTGAAGCCAAACTTGAGTATCGCCTTTTTTTCAGGGACTTCTCAGACTAACCCATGATCTCTGTGGGGGGAGAAGCTTCACTTATGGCCTGCTGGCCCTGGTCAACCAAGCTCAACCCTGAACCAAATGAAGGAAATAAAGGCGGCAGGTATTGATCAAAGCGTAAGACAACTTTTATTTAATTCTCCCTCCCACTGGTCAAAAAACTGGTCTTTCAGGATTTTGTTTTCTGTTTAAGAAAAGTATTTTTACTGTGATAAAATACACAAACCATAAAACTTATAATTTTAACCACTTTTAAGTGGACGGTTCAGTGGTATTAACTGTATTCATGCTGTTGTACAACCAGCACCACCCTGCCACCTCCAGAACTCTATCATCTTTCCAAACTGAAACTCTCTAATCATTACACAAAAGCTCCGCAATGCCTCTGCCCAGTCCCTGGTAGCCACCTGATACTTTCCAGCTCTCTAAATCTGACTGTTCTAGATACCTGTCTTTTTGTTCCTGGCTTATTAAACTGAGCATAATGTCTCCAAGGTTCATCTATGTTGTAGCACGGGGCAGTATTTCTCTCCTTCTACAGGCTGAATAATATTCCAGCCAAGGTACATGAATGGGATGAACAACCCATACTTTGTTTACTTGAGCATTTCTCAGGGGATATTGGACTGCGTCTGCCTTTTGGCTCTTGTGGATAATGCTGGTGTGAACACTGCGTGTGTGCTCAGTCGTGTTTGACTCTACAGTCCTATAGACTGTAGCCCACCAGGTTCCTGTCCATGGGATTTTCCTGGCAAGAATATGGGAGTGTGTTACCAGGGAATCTTCCCAATCCAGGGATTGGAACCCATGTCTCCTGCATTGGCAGGTGGATTTTTTTTATCATTGTGCCACCTGGGAAACTGATGTTCAAATATCCACTCAAGTCCCTCTTTTCACTTTGTTTGTATATATACCCAGAACTGGAATGGCTGGATCACATGTTAATTCTGTTTTTAAGTTTTTGAGGAAACACCAGACAGCTATCCGCAGCAGGGGCACCTTCTAGCAATGTATACAAGGGTTCCAATTCTCTACATCTTCAAGTCTTCAACAACATGGTATTTTTTTTTTCTTTCTAAAATAATAGTCATCCGAATGGGTGTAAAGTGTGGGGTTTTATTTTTTTATCCTTTTATATTAATCCTTTACTCCATTTCTTTGCTCATCTCCAACCCTGACCTACCACTCAGTCTCTGTTTTATTATCTCTGCCCACTACCCACCAGGTTACGCCTGGCAAACTGGTGGCTGCTTCATCCCCAGAAACACTTTGTCAAGGTCCCCCATAGCCTGCTGGTCCCACAGCCCATGGCTTGCTCCCCTCTTCACCCAGGAGCAGTGACACCTGACATGCCCTCTCCCCGCCACCCCCCTCAGCTGTCCTGCAGGCTGTCTCCCCTCCTGAGCATCCTCCTCTCCAAGCCCGACCCTACATACACTCTCCAAACTACTCCACTTGGTCCTCTGATCCACACAAGCTTTAAATATCACCTCCTTGCACATGACTTCACAATTCATACCTCCTGCCCGTATTTCTCACTCAGAATTACTTTTGTATTTACAATATTGTCTGAACATCTCTGCCTGGATTAGCTTCCTGCCATGTAAACTCACCTGTTTAGAGCTGAACCCACCATCCTGTCCTCTCTTGGGTCCTGAGCTGGCCTGCATCCTTGCAGCTCAGGTCCTATCTCAGAACCACCCCCGTTCATCTAAGCCACTGCTCGGTCCCACTGTCATGAACGGCATGGAGCCATCCTGCCATCTCCCTCCCTTCCAGTCACCCTCACCTGCGGGCATCTGTTTGCCCCGTCCACTCTCCTCTATTGCATTTTAACCCACCTGGGATGGCCAGTTAGTTATTCTTCCAGAAGCATGTCTCTCACCAGATTTTTTTTCCTGAATAAACACACTGGGAAGCTTCTGAGAAACTCAAACTCACTGGCCTGGCATCTGGGGAGCAACTTAATTTCTCAGTTCTCCCTGCAGGTAAGCCATGTCTCAGACTCGGCCCTGCTCCCAATCCTTGCAGACCTGGGTTCCCCACCTCAAACTCTGAGCTCACGTGGGCCCCACCACCTCCCCAGGCTCCACAGGTCAAAAGCCAACCTTCCCCGATCTCTCTGCACAGAAACAACTCCTTCCCCTAACACCCAGCAGGTTTTGCCTGAACCTCACTTGTGTCTGTCACTTTCACCTTCCTATCCTTTTCCACCACTGACCTAACTCCTCCAAACAGGGAAGAACATCATTATTTGTGGTCGAGGCCCTTTGACAGTCACCAGGTTGAGAAGCCTTACCCCAGGTCAGTATTTAACAGTGTTGAGGAATGAAAGTCTCACTGGCCAAAGTCAGCTAAGCTGTGTCTTAGACCCCAACCATCATAGCCAGCATGACAGATGAGTTTGCACAGAAAGAACTGTGGGGAGGCAGCTACAGTGACAAGACAGAAGTGACAGGTGCCAGCCTGTATCAAGGAAGAAGTGAGAGAAACTCAAAAGCAGGTGGGGAACCAGGAGAGCTGGGAGTAACAAAAATAAATCTCTGTGACAATGAACCTGAATCCTCAAGAAAGATTCAGCATCCTGAAGGTGAGAAAGAAGAGAATTTATTTTGTGAAAGTCCCTGTCATCAAAGGTTGAGAAGCAGAGAACTTTGGCAATCACAGGAGAAGTTATCAATTGTTTGGAAAGTTCATTTATGCAAAACAGATCCTTTCTCAGTGATGGTGAGTTAATGTGACATTGTGAATCTATTCTAATACCCAGTCCTTGGACGGATGTAACTACTCTGGACACTAAGGACAGAAGCTGGAAGACTGAAAGGTATACAGACATTTTATTTCTTCCATAACAAAAGAAGCTTATAAAAAACTACTACCTTAAAAATACATAATACGGTGCCATTGGATAGATTTTGCATAGATTGCTTTCATTATTGTTGAGTGATTGATGACTGACTGAATATGTGAAAACACAATAAAAAAGCTTGATTCAACAAACTGATACAGAACTCTGGCCCCAACAATAAGCCAATCCACATTCTTCTCAAGCATACCTGAAACATTAATACAAAATGACCATGTACTGATCTACAAAGCCAAGTCTCCACAAATTTCAAAGATGTATATCTTTCAAACCTTCAAAGTCTCGGAGATTTAAGCCTGCAGTCTATCAGAGTAACTACTAAGAAAAAAAAAACCTTTCAGCTTTAAAAAATGATAAAGAAGAATATAAATTTCACTGACTCTGACTAACCAACAGGCCAGCATTTGGCCACAAAATAATTGATTTCACCCTTAATGCTACTGTTGAAGTATTTAAGTGCCTGGGCACTCACTCCAACCCCCACACTCCTCCTCGATCCCACATTCCAGTAGATCAGGTATTTTCACACTTGGTTCATCTTCAGTGGAGACTGTAATTAAATCTTTAATTTGAAAACAAGAGCGGAAGTCCAGCACTCACTGCATTATTGGCTGCCCTCAAAGCTTAGAGCAAAAAGCAATCAAATAACAAATGGTGATCTCAGCTCCTTCAAGCTCAAGGTACCAGCTTCAAGGTACCAGCTCATCACAAAACTGACCAATTTACATGTGAAAATACCTTCCACAGTTATCTGCAAGCTTCCTGGGGATCAGAAACATTATTTAAATTATGCAAACTGTCAAGTTTATGCGCTGCCTAGCCTTTTGATTACACCATAATTTTAAAGCATAAATTTCAGAACACGCTTTATTTCATATTCAAGGTGTAGGAAGAGACCTCTCAGGGAGCTACTCTGAGTACTCAGGAACACAGTGGCTACTGCTGGTCCTCTTTATGTCTTCATCTACCTCCAGAACTAGCTACCACTTTTCTTAAGCATTAAAGAAGGCAGTGTGGTGCTAACCGGTTATTTAATTCACTGAATATTTACTGAGCATCTGCTCTGTGCTACAGCCAGGAATAAAACAAGTCTCTGTTCTCATAAGAAAAAAACAGGGACACCTGTAATCAGAGACACTTGGGACCAGGTTCTGCTGGGTCACTTACTAGTGATGTGCCTATGGGTAATAATATAACACTCTGAGCTTCAATTCTGGACATTCATTAACATTAAAGGCTGCAGTAATTAAAACTAAAATATATTCAATCTACACTATTCCTTTCTCTGCTTGTTGTCCCTTTCCATAATAAGGGAGCAGTTAATCAGTAAGTGCTTCACAGGTACAGCAGGGACCACCTAAAGCAAAATCAGGAAGAAGGTAAATTTTCTGAGTTATGTTTTTGCCTGATCCTTTGTGCCTCCCTCATCTCTGAGCACTTTTTTTTTCTGTGCTTAGGTATCCGGGGCTCCCTGATCCTCTCCCCTGGTCTCCCTTTGGCCGACTGACACCCAACACCTCCCCCAGCCCCCTCCAGACACAGTTCTATTCTCTCAGTTTACTCCTTGGGGCTCTTGATGAAAGGCAAATGGCTAAACTAATTCACCCAAGAGGTGAACTCAGACTTCAGGCCCCAAGCTCCTGTTGGTATTCTCATTTCAAGGAGGTGGCTTCTAGACACTGCAGAGATGTCACCTTTTGGGGTAGAGCAAATTTCTAAAGTGTTGCCTATACCGCTCAGCATACAAAAGGTACTACTACTATGTGGGAGAATCCCACAATTTTACTTTTCCTATGTCAGGCTTCTACAATTTACAGAAAAGACGTATTCTTGCTGAGTAAGATTCTGGACCCACATTGGTCTGGGTCCCCATCCTATAATGAACTCACAGCTTTTCAAAGCATCTACCCATAAGAGAATCTCAAGCTAATAATCAGCTTCCCCTTCACTTGGTTCCCAGGAACTTAATTAGAATGGAGCCCTGTGGCTAACCAGAAAATAAACTGGTATTTAAAGAACTGACATTACAAGACGATTATTTTCGGCTAACAGTAAGTCTCATGTTTTCTAGTGCTTCAGTGAGGCTCCATAATTGTTCATGTTGGAGGAGAGGATAAAATGAACTTTTAATTATTTTCATTAGGAAATAATGCTAGTTGTAACACTGAACCTGATAAAATTGGAAGAAAAGAAAAATATACAAATATTAGCATTAGCTAATGAATGAGTCTGGTAGTTAAGGGAGAAATTTTTTATAGTGCTAAACCAAGGTCATCCATTTATTCAAAAAGTCCTTAGAACTGTCTGTGAAAAAGCAAACACTATCAGCTGCCACAGGCTCTAATTTGCTTTAATAAACACAGATTGCTTTTATAGTCATAAAAAGTGATATGAAAAGACAAAAAGCAAAGATAAAAGGAAATCAAAGAAAACAGAGGCCACTGCTGGGAGCATGGCGCTCTGCTCTTTCACTGTAGGAGTGAACTGCTTCCTCTAATGAGCGCAGGCTGGCGGACGCTGGGGCGATGAGACAGGACTCCTGAGGAAGGCTGGACTACCAGCCCCAGGCAGGAGCTGCTAAGTGCTGACTTAGGTGAGATGAGGTTCAGCCCACATTATTTATTAGCATAATTATTAATAATCATCGCCATCATTCATTGAGCCCCTATCACGTTGTAGGCACTGTGCTTTACTTACCATCTTCACAAAAACCCTTTGGGGAGGTGGGTATTAACATCCTCATTTGACAGATTATAAACATTGAGGCTCAGAAAGGGTGATTAACATCCAAGGTCACACAAGTGCTGAGAGTCAGGGCCAGATTCTGTACTCAGGACTTGAACCTGGGTCTGTCCACCACGAGGCCACAGTCTGACAGGTTTGCTGGTTTGATTTTTCACACAGCCCACTCTGCTGACATGACCCAGAGAGCCATGAGCCCTCCTCTTCACATTCACAAAGTTGCTGCCCGAGCTCCCCTCCAGAAAGCCAAGATTTTGCTGAAGAAGACAGCTTTGAAGCCCAAGCATCACCTGAGTTGCATGTTTGCCTTTTGCAGATGAATCCAGGAAAGCAGCTACCTAGTGGATCCCAGTGCCCACATCTCTTAAATCTACATTCCATCAAAAGAGGCTTCAGGGATCCAGCTGTGACTCAGTGAAGTCAACGACTGGAGAAAGGTATCCATCTGCTGTCTATCAGATTCCAGGTGCTTCAGACAGTATAGTGGGTGTCACTGGGCAGAATCCTATATTCTCTTCAGAAGCAACCCCCTGCTGAAGAACCTTCTGAGCCCCGCAACAGCAGAGCACATGGGAGGGGTAGTCTCTCCTGGGTGAGCAGGGAGGCTGCCAGGGGCTGTGGAAGAGATGCTGACCCCTACCCAGAATCCCGAGCCCCTGGAAGGAGAGTCGGAAATGGAACCATAGGATCTGGGAATGTGAGGGCAACCAGACACCAAGGTAGCAAAAAAAAGGGGGTATCAAAAAAGTTCAGTCATGTCCAACAAAAGGAGGTCTGATTTTTTCCAGTTACATAGGCCTGAGGAGAAGAGAGAAGGCCACAGGAGCCCCCGCCTAATGTAGAAGTGATGCTTTACTTCACTGATTTAACATAATGACGACGTGTTCTGCAAAGCCCACATCTGGTGGAGGAAGTGCGGGGTGGGCATCAAGGTGGACCCATCCCACAGGCCTCACCAAACACAAATGGACACAAGAGGGCGGACTTCCTGGCTGATCCGTGCAGGTGAGCTTTCAGAGTGGTAAGTAATTACCCAATTCCACCTCCTGTGACTTTCCATGAACGCAGGATGGAGACAATAAAAAATGAACCAGTCAACCCAGCAGGCTCCCATACCTCCCGGTCAGCAGTATCAAGGGCTCCTGATACATCTAACAGAAATGCCGTGGGGCCTGACCAGGGCCACGAGCAGGAAAACCTATCCATCAGCAAGGCTAACACAGTCCAGTTCGGACTCAAATCTAAAACCAGAGCGTTAGGGGACAGTTTGCAGTAAGTACCGTAACACATTCTGTAGAATCGCTTGGATTCTACAGAATTTGTCTCTAAAACCACACCATCCCTTAGGCAAGTCGCACATGGGGCCTCAGTTTCCACATCTATAAAGTGAAGGAGTTGAGCTCAATGGCTTCAAAATGCTCTCTCAGAGCTACAATTCTTTTGTTTTACAACTCCTGAAATCTTCATTTCTTTTAAGCTCTAAAAGTTTAAACGCCTACTTAAAAGTCAAAATTAATCAAGTACAAACCAGAACTAACTCAGCGTCAAGTGATTACTCTCGAGAGAAGATGTGAAGACCTTTCTTCCCTAGTAGAGACATTAATGTTTTCTCTGTCAATGTCACACAGAGCTCGTCCCAGTCCCTGGGATTCAGGCATTAAATAGGAGGCTCGAATTCTCTGTCTTCATGCTGCTGTAGAAGAGAGCTTCAGGTGGCACGTGACAACCTCTGCCTCACAGTCAATGGCTGACTGTGTTGGAAGACTTGGTGGAAATCAGATCATTTATCTAACTCTTCACAACGAATTTCCTAACACTATAATTTCATTGGTATCTCGACTGGCTTGGTCTCTGAATCCAGTCCTTGGAAGACTGTCACTCACTGCTTTTTCGTGTAAATCTCAATAGTTGCCGATATGATCACAGACCTGGATGCATGCCCATTACGTGGTGAGGCCACATCTTCAATTCTTCCTACAATGAAGACTGCACAGCACATTTTTAGCCCCAGTGGAAATATAACTGTCCCCCAGGCTACGTCAACAAGAAAGCAGGTGGAATTGCTTTCTCCTTTCTGTGTTGTGGCCTGTATTCTATCAGACTAGATCCTCTGGTAAGGAGGACACAGCTACAAGAGACAAAAATGCCTAGTCTGACTGTCTATATAGGAGCTGTTTTCCAAAGTTATTTTTGAGTACTCTCTTTTAAATCTCTGACTTGAGTACTTTTTAGATGAACACAGTACAAAACATAGCCGTATAGCAGGTTTAATCTTGATGGAAGTATAAATGGCTGATGGCAAACTAGTGTGAAAGAAAAAAACTAACTGTAGTGTAGTTATACTGTTCATATAAACCAATCTAAACCATTTTGATTTTTGAAAATCCTACTTTGCAAAAGATGTAAGTCACTGATAAAATATGCTGTGGATGTCATTATTATTCCTTATTGGTTAAACACAGAGGGTCTTTATCAGAGATCAGGACAATTCCTTAGGTTAAGTTAGTCATTTTTGGGTGCGTACTTTAGGCAAACAGTTTACTAAATTATCCTGTTCATGAATAGTCATGCGCCTTCCAAAGTAAACAACTGACAACTAGAAAAAAATATACTACAATGTCTATGTTTGAAACATAAAATAACAATATTTTATGACACATAGCTTGTTATTAAAAGTGTGTGATATTACAATAGGGGCACAAATATAGTATTTGGGATAAAGCCAAATTTAAAGCACTTCAATCACCAACATGCTTGAGTCAGGCTTAGCTCCCTGTACACAAAAGAAGTGGTTACATATAAAAGAATGACTTAAAAATCAGGGGACAAGAGTCTGTCCTTAAAATATGCCTGCCACCCAAGGACCAAAATATCTGAAATTCCACCATTAAATTGCATTCCTTCAGAATAAACCCTGATGTCCTTTTAAAATTCAAATACTCTGGAGGAGTAAGACATAAAATCAATAATATTTTACCATGTTATTTATCAAATTGTTTTTTCTCAAAAAAGCGATGGATAAGAGTGGAGCAGGCTACCAGAAGTAAGAAAAAGTCCCACATAAGTATGCGTACTTGTCGTGAGGATACTGAAGGGGAAATGACAGAAGTCCAACATGACATCATTCTGTTTCTCTCCTGGAATTGGTCCTGCCTAGAGCACTTTCAACTGCAACCTTTCTAAGAATTCCAGCATGCTCACACTCAACCGTGCATGCCTGCTAAGCAGCTTCAGCTGTGTCCAACTCTCTGCGACCCTTGGGACTATAGCCAGCCAGGCTCCTCTGTCCATGGGATTCTCCAGGCAAGAATACTGGTGTGGGTTACCATGCTCTCCTCCAAGGGATGGAGAGGCTCCTTACAGCTCCCTGCATTGGCAAGCAAGTTCTTTACCACTAGCACCACCTGGGACAACTCCTTTATATCTCACGAAGCAGCATAGTACAAGGGGGTGGGAGGAAGTGATAGATCTGAGTGTGAATCCTATGTATTTATTACACTATTTAGGGGAGTAACTTCTCTTAAGCCAGCCGGCTCTATTACCACAAATATCTACTTTTTCTGTGGGTCATGAAACAAACATGTAGAAATTTTCAAAAATCTCTGTAAGAGCAGATTAAGTTATGTCAATCAAAATCTACACAGGAACAAATAAACTCATATGATGGTGATATGAAAGGAACAATAAAACAAACCAACCTTTAGAAAATCTAACCATGAAGACAAGAAAATAAGCATATAAAGATAAAAGTATTACTATGAGAAAGTGGATATAACCATTAATAGAAGATGAGCAGAGGTGAGGTCAGGACTCAGGCGTCATGTAGTTCTTAGAGGAACTATCCCTGGGACCCTGGAGGTAGCCCTTGAATGCCGTGGCTTTCACCCAATGAAGGGCAGTGTGTGTTAGAAGGGCCACCTGGAGTTGACAACTCCGCTACCCTAGCACCTCCCAGATCAGTGATTGTCTTCAGCTCTAGAGTAACCTGAGATGGCTGCATGACATTGTGAATGCCCTTAATGCCACTGAATTCTACATTGTAAAATGTTTAAAGTGGCAAGTTTTGCTATTTGTGTTTAGCATAAAGGAAAAGTATAATAAAAATAAAAATCATGAGTGAGTCACTGAGATAGACATGATTAATGTGCCTGGCAAGCCCCGTGGGAAAGAAAGTCAAAGAAGACAATGGCCCAACCAAAAAAAAAAAAGAAAAGAAAATCCTGAGATAGTTCTTCCAACCAGTGCTAAAGGTGAAACAGATTTCATAATAGAGCCACCATGATCAAACTCAGTAACATCTGCATCCCAAGCACAGACTCTCAGACCTCTGGTCACTTTAAGTTGCAGAAGCAATGAATACAGCCATGTCCACCATTTTCTCTCAGCTATCAGAACATCTAAGTACCATGTAGCACAACTCCTTCATAAAGAAGCAGAGCCAAGGACTTCCCTGGTGGTCCAGTGGTTGAGACTCCACCTGCCAATGCAGGGGCCACAGGTTCAATCCCTGGTTCAGGAACTAAGATCCCGCATGCTGCAGAGCAACCATGCCCATGCACCACAAACAACTGAAGCCCCAGCGCATAAAGCCCGTGCTCCATAAAGAGAGTAGACCCCGCTCTCCGAAACTACAGAAAATCCACGTGCAGCTTCAAAGACCCAGTGGAGTCATAAGGAAAGAGGAAGGAAGGAAGGAAGAAAAGAAGAAAGAAGCAGAGCCAAGGAATTCGAAGAGAAAAATATACGTTCCCAAATTTAGTTTCTTTGCTTAGAAACTTCTGGGGCAAGAAATCACACTCTCTTTTCAGAGCTCACTGCCTTTCTGGCACATTTTAAGTGGTGGTTGGAGACAAGGTTAACACCCAGAGTTGGTGTGGAAAATAACTTTGGAATAATTTCATTTACTGCATGCGGAGACTTCCTTAACTAACTATATACGGAATTTCCTCTCTGGTATGAATAACAGCAGCAAAATGTAATCCATAGGATTAAAAAATAAGCAAATCATTTGCCTCCATTTCCTAGAGACAGTATTTGGTTTGATAAGTAAACAAAAAGTCATTTATACTCAGAAGACCTCTTGGATGGATATAAGCAGTTCTGATTTACTCCAGTGGGTCTGGAGGGGGTGCAATTTATTACACTCCACTTAGCGCTGTAACAACTGCTTTTCAAAAATCGACAGTGATTCATGAAAATGAACATACGGACTCTCTTTGCAGCGTAAACCCCAACAGCCTCAGGCAAGTGCTGAGAGAAATGTAGTACAAGGCGTGGTGGACCAATATGCGGAAGCGAGCAATTATGTCTGTATTTAACCCAATCTATTGCTCATCAGAAAAGCACTCAGCACGGGAATCAGACCCAGACAAACTGACAAGGCACACAGCCACTTAACTGTCCCCTCCAGCAATTACACTCTCTCAACCCAAGAGTGTGTCAAATTAAAACAACTACACATTGACTTTTTGCTTCTGTAAACATTAAGGGGTGATTGACAACTCCGGGCTGCAGCCAGCCAGTCTGGCATTCTCATTTGCCGTCTTTGCTTATTTATCTGCTCACAGCTCCAGAAGTGTTGCCTTAGGAATATTCCTACAGGACACAAAAGGATTCCATGGCTTTGCCACTGGGGCTCACTCAAAGAGGTTCTGCCATCTCTCACTGACAAGCAGCCTCATAGGACCCCTTAAAACAGAGTATTTTAAAAATTAACATTTGTCTGTTCCTTTCTATTAGAAAAACTTTACTACCAAGCAGAAAAATGGAAAACCAGCCAGTTATACATGCATTTCTGCTCTCACAGCTTTACCCACTAGGGTCCTGATTGTGGAAGGATTCCCTTCCCTTGTTATCCTATTCTTTATTTCAGCACTTTAAGGAGTGGGGGAAAAAAGACAGTAGAAATAGGAGGGTGAGATAAGTAAACAAAAGTAAAAAATAACCCTAGGAAATCTACTTACCACAGAGATCCACCCCCTGCCAGTGCAGGAGATGTCAGAGATGCAGTTTCCATCTCTGGGTCAGGAAGATCTCCTGAAGGAAGGCACAGTAACCCACTCCAGTATTCTTGCCTGGAGAATCTCACAGACAGAGGAGCTTGGCAAACGGACACGACTGAGGCAACTTTGCACACACATAGAGATCCAGGTGGATCATCAACTGCCAACTGTAGGCCCGTGCTGTGCACTCATTATTCAGTGCCTGCTCTTCTCTGATGATCACAGGAAAAAAGCCACAGGCCAAGTGTCCAACTTTGACTCTTTCACCACTTTCCCCTTCTGCCTGGTTCAACGAGGAAAGGGCAGGCTTTTCAATAAATGGGGCTGGGATAGCCACATGCAAAAGAATGAAGCTTGACCCTTATCTTACACCATATATAAAAATTAACTCAAAGCAGGTCATAACCCAACTCTTAGAAGAAAACATCATGGGAAAGCTTCATGACATTGGATTTGACAATGATTTACTGGTCATGACACTAAAAACACAGGCAACAAAAGGAAAAGTATGCAAACTGGACTTCATCACAGTTACAAATCTGTGCATCAGAGCACATGAACAACAGAGAAAAAAGGCACCCCAAGGAATGGGAAACAGTATCTGAAAATGCTGTATCTGAGAAGGGATCAATGCCACTTTACCCTCCTGGTTTTAACGTAAGCAATCGTTGGCAAGGACCAAGCCTCACATGCTGCCCCATGACCATGAGACAAGTTTTCCACCCTGGGCAAGTACTATCATTCCTGGACTAAGACCAATCAGGTTCTAGTTTACTTCCAAGTTATTTAAAACAAAACAAAACAAAACAAAACAAGCCTGCACCACAATTAGACCCAAAGATCAACTAACACTTGATCAGAGTTCAGTCAGTCCCAGTCAATTATTTCCCCTCAACCTGACAGGCCACTTGAATAAGCGCTGATGCGCCCACAAAAGACTTCTAAAGTGTGTCTGATGACCTTGCGGTAGCTGTGTCACTATTCTATCTCAGGTTTAAAGGCTATGTCACCGCACCTCGTCACTCTAAAAGTCCTAACAAAACAGCTTTCACCTGTCTGAGACAGCGCTGCCCAAGAGAACTCAGGATGAAACCGCTCTACTTCTGCCCTACCCAGCACGGTAGTCACCAGCCCCAGGGGGCTACTGAGCACCTGAGATGTGGCCAGTGTGAAAGAGGAACCGGACTTTTAACTGATTTAAACACAAATAGGCCTAGGTGCCCAGGAGCTCCTGCACTAGCTGCGGCAGGTCCAAGGCGGCGGGCTGAAGACAAGGGTTGCAGTCCTGTGGGACAGTGTGAGGTTGAAAGTGAACCAGAGAGACACTGAGTCAGAGAGAAGACCTCCCAGCTTCACGGTCGGCTGCCACCTATGCTGTCTACACAGCGAGTCCTCTTCCCTAAAACAGGGTCATTGATATCTGCTCTACCAACCTGTGTTATCACAGAACGATATTTGGACTTGGTCCCTGTTGCCAGCACAGAGCCCAGAAAGTGAGAGTGAAAGCGAAAGTCACTCAGTCCTGTCCAACTCTTTGTGACCCCAGGGACTATACAGACCATGGAATTCTCCAGGCCAGAATATTGGAGTGGGTAGTCTTTCCCTTCTCCACGGGATGTTCTCAACCCCGGGATTGAACCCGGGTCTCCGGCACTGCAGGAGGATTCTTAACCAGCTGAGCCACAAGGGAGGCCCAGGAATACTGGAGTGGGTAGCCTACCTCTTCTCCAGCGGATCTTGCTGACCCAGGAATTGAACCTGGGTCTCCTGCACTGCAGGTGGATTCTTTACCAACTGAGCTATCAGGGAAGCCCACAGAGCTCCGAAAACCCATGGAATTTCTGGAGTAAGTAGGGTGATAGGGGCCTCTGTGTTCTAACGCAGTGACTCTTGGTGGGCTAGATGGTTTTAGGATGGGGGCTACTCATAGACGCAGGGTGGGGGCTGAGCACCAGGAAGACCCAGCCCTGATGAGAAGCTTGGAATGTCCAGCCCTTTCCCCCAACCTCCAGGGAGAGAGAGGGGCTGGAGATTGAGCTAATCGCCGATGGCCAATGATCTAACCACTCATATGTAGTAATGAACCCTATTCCTAAAAACCCCTCAGTGATTGGGCTTCTCAGAGCTTCCTGGCTGGTGAGCACATCAGGGTGCTGGGAGGGCTTAGAAGCTCCCCACCCTCTCCTCATATCTTACCTTAGGCATCCCTTCCACTGGCCATTCCTGAGTTATATCCTTTATAATAAACTCATAATAGTAACAGTAAGTAAAATGTCCTCCAGAGTTCTGTGAGTCATTCTAGTGAACTATCAAATCCAAGGAGAGGTCATGGGAACACCCAGATCTGTAATGGCCCAGGCAGAACTGTGTGTAGCCTGAGCACCCCATTTATGGCTGGCATCTGAAGTGGGGGCAGTCTTGTGAGACTGAGCCCATAACCCATGGGGTCTTGGCTAACCCCAGCTACTCACTATTAAAACTGGCCTGAATGGTAGGACACCCAGTTTGTGTTAGAACTGGTGTCAAGGAAAAAAGTCCTCTTATTACCTAAGAAGATTGTTGTTGGAATTAAACAAGATGATGTACATCAAAGTGCTTCATAAAGTAAGAGATTATTTTCTCTATTTGGTTGATCTGTAAGGGACATTAACTAAATCACAAATACTAACCTCAAGTTTACCATGAAGCAACCTTTGAATAGGTTCATAATAACATCAGGAAACAATGCAATACTTTCTCATTCATTTCACTAGGTGGAAAGGCCCTAATTCTTATCCACCTTATTTGCCAGGAAAAGTGGCAAGGAGTCTTATTTGTAGCTGTACATCAGGGTTTAATTCTTTAAAGTTACAGACCACTTCAAGGGCAAAAATTGCAAGGACTCAGAAACTCTTTCCCCAAATTCAGAGGGAGAGAGAAAGAAGAAACCAAGTAGGGAGGGATGAGGAAAGAAAAGCAACAATCTGGAGAAGAAGTGCTTTGGGGGAGTGGGGTGTGCCTGATTGTGGCATTTTACATCTCTAAAAACCTCTGTGCTTTGTGGACCCAGCTTGCAGATGAGGGCCTGCTACCAGCTGGGGTCAGCATGCTGGACAGCTTGGGAAGCGAGTGAACAGGCAGCCGAAGCTGGACAGTCAGCAGTTAAGACCAGACACGACTCTCTACTCAGTCTATACACACTGGCCCACCTGACGTCGGCATCCTTCTACTTCCCAGGAACCTCAAGAAGAGGAAAAGGTTCAGAGACATTAACCCTTCAACAGTGTCATGGACTGAACTTTGTGTCCCACCTTTATGGTAATAAGCTGAAGCCCTAGCATCCAATGTGACTGTGTTTAGAGACAGTGCCTTCAGGAACATAAACGAAGCTACACAATAAGGTCCTAAGGGCAGGGCCCTAGCCTGACAGGACTAGTGTCCCTGTAAGAAGAGGAAAAGGAGTCAGAGCTTGCTCTCTCTGTACACACAAAGGGAAGACCAAAGAAGACCCTGATGACACCCTGATCTCAGACTTCTAAATCTCCGAACTGTGAATTTCCGTTTCTTAAGCCATCCAGCCCCATATCTTCTGTGTCAGCGGCCCTAGCAGACTAGTGTAAACAGTATTAATACAAAACAGGAAAATCACACAACCTGGTGGGCTGGGTATGGGGAACCTAGGCACGCCAGTTACAGGTGTCATTTGATTTCATACACTAGGTTCTACTCATTATAGACATTCATGGGGTGAGTTGAAAGATGTTTAACAGAATGAGATAAACAGTTTAACAGAATAATATAAAACAAGTATTTCCCCTTGAGAATCTTAGGGTTTAACAGTCTTGTCAGAACCTGCAATACTTTTGGAACTCAAAACAAACTAAGCCTTTCCATATATTGAAACGTTATTTGGCTAGAAAAAAGAATGAAGCCTTGTTACATGCCTCACTTTGAATGAACCTCAAAAACATTATGCCAAGTGAAAAAAGTCAAAGATAATAAGGCTACATATTATATGATTCCATTCATAAGAAATGTCCAGAAATAGGCAAATCCATAGAGACAGAAAGTAGAATAATAGTATCCAGGGGCTGAGAGGGAAGTGGAAATGAGGAGTGACTCTATATGGAGATTCTTTGGAGGATGATGGAAATACTTAGAAATTAGACAGCAATGAGGGTTGCACAATTTTGTCAGTACTAAAGATTATAGTTGAGTACAATATACTCAGTTCAGTTCAGCTGCTCAGCTGTGTCTAACTCTTTTCGACCCCATGGACTGCAGCACGCCAGGCTTCCCTGTCCATCACCAACTCCCGGAGTCTGCACAAACTCATGTCCAAAGAATTGGTGATGCCATCCAACCATCTCATCCTCTGCTGTCTCCTTCTCCTGCCTTCAATCTTTCCCAGCATCAGGGTCTTTTCCAGTGAGTCAGTTCTTCTCATCAGGTGGCCGAAGTATTGGAGCTTCAGCATCAGTCTTTCCAATTAATATTCAGGACTGATTTCCTTTAGGATTGACTAGTTTGATCTCTTTGCAGTTCAAGGGACTCTCACAAGTCTTCTCCAACACCAAAGTTCAAAAGCATCAATTCTTTGGAGCTCAGCTTTCTTTATAGTCCAACTCTCACATCCATATATGACTACTGGAAAAACCATAGCTTTGATTAGACAGACCTTTGTCGGCAAAGTAATATCTCTGCTTTTTAATATGCTGTCTAGGTTGGGCATAGCTTTTTTTCCAAGGAGCAAGTGTCTTTTAATTTCATGGCTGCAGCCACCATCTGCGGTGATTTTGGAGCTCAAGAATATGGTCTGTCACTGTTTCCACTGTTTCCCCATCTCTTTGCCATGAAGTGATGGGACCAGATGCCATGATCTTAGTTTTCTGAATGTCGAGTTTCAAGCCAGCTTTTTCACTCTCCTCTTTCACTTTCATCAAAAGGCTCTAAATTTAGTCCTTCTTCGCTTTCTGCCGTAAGGGTGGTGTCATCTGCATATCTGAGGTTATTGATATTTCTCCTGGTAATCTTGATTCCAGCTTCTGCTTCATCCAGCCCGGCATTTCACATGATGTACTCTGCATATAAGTTAAATAAGCAGGGTGACAACATACAGCCTTGACGTACTCCTTTTCCAATTTGGAACCAGCCTGTTGTTCCATGTCCAGTTCTAACGGTTGCTTCTTGACCTGCATACAGATTTCTCAGGAGGCAGGAAAGGTGGTGTGCTATTCCCATCTCGAAGAACTTTCCATAGTTTGTTGTGATCTACACAGTCAAAGGCTTTGACATAAGTCAATACAGCAGAAGTAGATGTTTTTCTGGAACTCTCTTGCTTTTTCTATGATCCAATGGATGTTGGCGATTTGATCTCTGGTTCCTCTGCCTTTTCCAAATCCATCTTAAACATCTGAAAATTCTTGGTTCACGTACTGTTGAAGCCTGGCTTGGAGAATTTTGAGCATTATTTAGCTAGCATGTGAGATGAGTACAACTGTGCGGCAGTTTGAACATTCTTTTGTACTGCCTTTCTTTGGGACTGGAATGAAAACTGACCTTTTCCAGTCCTGTGGCCACTGCTGAGTTTTCCAAATTTGTTGGCATGTTGAGTGCAGCACTTTCACAGCATCATATTTTAGGATTTAAAATAGCTCAGCTGGAATTCCATCACCTCCACTAGCTTTGTTTGTAGTGATGCTTCCTAAGGCCAACTTAACTTCACATTCCAGGATGTCTGGCTCTAGGTGAGTGATCACACCATCTTGGTTATCTGGGTCATTGAGATCTTTTTTGTATAGTTGTTCTGTGTATTCTTGCCATCTCTTCTTAATATCTTCTGCTTCTGTTAGATCCATATGGTTTCTGTCCTTTATTGTGCCCACCTCTGCATGAAATGTTCCTTGGTATCTCTAATTTTCTTGAAAAGATCTCTAGTCTTTCCCATTCTGTTGTGTTCCTCTATTTCTTTGCATTGCTCACTTAAAGCTTTCTTATCTCCTTGCTATTCTTTGGAACTCTGCATTCAGACGGGCATATCTTTCATTTTCTCCTTTGCCATCCCACCTCGACAGCCATGTAAGAAACAGGAAGCATGCCTGGCAAGGGCTGTGTACGTAGCACACCTATCCAGAGTCTGGTTGTGATCCTGGCTTCTTTAACTGGAGAAGGAAACGTTCTCTTAGGTTTACGGCAAAGTCATCAACCAAGTCTGGAAAATGCTCAACAGAGCATGGCACATGGCTTCTCCTTTGCACACCTTGCAGAGGCTTAGAGGCAAGACTATTCTACTTTGGACACAAAGGGAAGGGCCTGTGTCCCCAAGATATGGGGACACTTAGGCATCAGTGCAGCATGTTCTGGGCCATAGTTCATCTCCTGGGCATAATGCTAGGGCCACAAACACATAACTGGCACTCCATGAATCTAGCACTTGTTTACTGACTTGAGTCACTGGCTCACATCCTGGTGTGGTATGGGGAGGTCTCAATAAAGAGACAGGAGCTGGTTTTGTTCAAAACTCACTGCAATGTCCGGTAAAGACAAGGGTGCAACTGAACCACATTCACAAAAACTATACATTTCCATCTTGAGTCTAAGCAGCAGTGGGCTCATTTTTATTTCCTCTTATATTAATGGAGCTAGCCTATGAAATATGATAGAAGAAACATCCAGACCTACAAATTACCTAAACAGAGGAAGATATAATACAGTTAACATATGCAAGGAGAATTTATAATCCAGAAATTTTTCATGGAGAAACCAATAAAGAGCTTCAACCAAAATAGGAAAGCATTCTGAGCATGATCAGCACTGCCTCTTGTACTATTTTTGTAGAGATGTAAATGAAACAACTCTTAAAACTGCTGAATATGCTTAGTGAAGGTACTGCTCTCCTCCGTCCACCATTCATTTCTGCCTTTTACCCCAGTGCTGGAAAATGGTGGTTCAGAGGGACTCAGGAGAAGCCCGAGGTTGCCAGATTCAGACACAAATAATTTTTAGCATAATAAAATACTGCAGACATACTTAATAAACATTAAAATAAACCACAGACATTACGTGACATTTAAGCTTAACTGGACACCTGTGTTAATCTTACAACCCTAATGAAGCAATGGCGTTGGGCTGACAAGCAACTGCTCTCTCCTTCCTCAGGCACCCTGGTCAGTGGGAGGCTTCGGTCCCATCTCTCCCTGCAACAGTGTCCTGTGCCACTTTGGGAGGCTCAGATGTGGCACCATTAATCCATCTCAAGTAAGACCCTGCAACCAAGAGGGAACATAGCCAGGAAGACGAGCGGACACTGGTGGGAGGGCTATATTCACCTCTGCATCCAGAATGGGGGGACCCCTGCCCTAGATCTGGGAAGTAGAAGGGGAGGCCCTGGATTCAGTGCAGTGCCAGGTGTGTGAAGACCGCACAGTGGCTCTCCTGACAACCCTGCTACACTGAAGAGCAAAGTTAAAAATATGCGAGTTAAGATGATCGTGGGACTGCAGGGCCTGCTGTTATCTCTGAATATTATTTTTTTATGGAGCTCATTTTTAATATTGGCACTTTTAGGGTGAATGTAAATAAACCTGATCATGCCATAAATTCAGTGTGCTCTTTTATTTTGCCGATTTCAGCTAAAACACCATAAATCTCCTGGAAGCAGCATCTTTCAAGATAACAGAGGCAGCACTAGGATTTTGATACCCACTAAAAAATAATAAACAAGAAGCGGACTTCAGAGCCCTCCTCCAAGTGCACGTGCTCAGAGCGACAGGCCGGTCCTGTGTTGTTTCCTCTCTTCACCCCCTGCCAAGGGATCATTCCAGTGCCACCATAATCCCAGGAAAGAGGGGCCTTTTTTGTGTGTATAAGAGAGAATGGAAAATATGACCACTTTACACACAGCAAAATGAAACCACCTCTATCATGAAATAACCATCTACTCTAGTTTCCCCCAAAGATTCCGCTGATGCCAATTTCAGTGAACAACAGTTGGAAGGGACATAAAAGCCGGTCACCATTCTTTATAGCAGAAGCCCAGTTGGAACCTGACCCCAGCATATACTGTATACCCATGTATACGTGCAAGATGGGAAGTATATGCCTATATATAAATATAAATACATATAAAGCTAACTTTCAGTGTTCGGAAAACAAAAGCTATCCCCATATAACAGCCAAATTCTGACATAACTCAATTTGGACACCTCATCTGGTGTGCACTGCACTCATTCGCAGTGTAAACCCCGCCGCGCCGGGCAATGATATACTGTAATGTCACATCGCAATCTGGATTTACTATAAAGGGCCGCTGACGAGCTTCAGAGCAGTAAACACCGCAGCGAGGTGTATTTCACAGTGAGCTGGTTTTTATGAAGAACACTTCACCGCCCAGGCACGGCACCTGGATGATGAATGGTGAAAGATGCATGACAAGCTTCATCATTGTTTGTAAATCTTAACTGTTCCTGCTCACTAACTCTGGAGGCAATTTTCAAAGACAGCGGCCGACAGAAGGACAGCACAGCTTTCCTGAAGGTTATTCAAGTTGTACTTGGCCTGGGCTGGGCCTCTGAGGAGCTGAGGAGGGAACATAAACTCCGGAGTTACTCCACACTGTGCCCGAGAAAAATTGCTGAGGCCCAATGGAGTCACGTCAGATTCAAGTGAGGACATCTCACACGTGATCATGTAGGACACTCTGCCCAGAGCAGCTACTGTCCATCCAAGCTCACACCCGTGTTAGCTCTGCTCTTCGGGATTTTTAAAGACAAGCGGTCACTGAATGAGTAACAGAATCAGCAAACTTGATGGGGTGTGATGTGCCCACAGATGGATGGGGTTCCCTGCACTGAGCAGACAGGTAGGGGCCTGACGTCACATCTGCAGCCCATCAAGATAAAACGAGCCCTGAAAACATGGGCCAGCAGTGTCTAGTCATGTGTTCAACCTGGTTCTTTCAGGACATTTGGGAGTTCCTAAAACTGTGCCTTCCAGAGCTCTGCTCTCTCCATGTTCCCTACTGACTGCAATCTTTAGCCCAAAGGAAGACCTCAGCAAAAGTGCCCTGTATTTAAAAGACAAACCAAAAATGTAAACTCCACCTCATGATAAGCCACTGACCGACTACGCAGAATATAAAGTACTGTTTCTCTCAGAAGTTATCTAAGGATGGGACTCCCTTGGCAGCCCAGTGGTTAAGGTACCTCACTTCCACTGCAGGGGCCATGGGTTTGACCCCTGGCCAGAGAACTAAGATCCCATTTGCCATGGACACAGCCAAAGGGAAAAAAATTACCTGGGGAAAATCAACAAGCCTTTTATTCACACTAATTTTAAAATAATAATCATGTCCATGGAGGGGGGGAGAAAAAACTTTTAAAAAGTCGTTTTCTATTTGCACTTTAAATTTCAAAGCTAACAAACTAGCTATTTAATTTGGTAATATTTGCCTTTTCAAATATTGCACTTTACTCTCTCCTGTTAAATAAAAAAACTCAAATATCACCACAAAAATCAAACATTGACTTTACCGTGTTAATCAAGAGATAAACATGTTTTGAAGTTTACAGTCAGCATTAGAAATAGTAATGTAAATACCACACCTGATACCCTGTGAGTTTTCAAAGGCTGTTTTGGGGGTTTCTGACCAGCTCAGTCATCACTTTTCTCGGCTTCTCCACCTGTGGCGTGGAAATGAGGAACCCTTCTCCTCCCTACTTCACAGGCATTGACTCCATGTCTCAATGTCCTCATCTGCTAAATGGGGGTACTACTACGACCACGAGACTTAAATGCACTATCCCCACAACACACACAGGGCGTGGTGTTACAGACAGTGTGAGAGTTACGTGCTTGTGAGAAAAGGAAAGAGGGAAGGAGAAACCACAGGATTCAGCAGCAGAAAGTGACCACGGAAGTGGTTCCGGGAGCTGAGCTCCTATGTCTACACCTCTTCCTCAGCACTGCAGACTGGCTCAGAGGTGGCACAGCACCCCGCCTGCAATTCCACCAGGCCTCTCTTCGCCTCAAGAGAGGTGAAGCTTCTCTTGACTTCTCAGGCAGGGCTGTTATTAATTAAAAATCCATCATATTCAAAGATTTAAGTCTTCAAGATTCAAGCTTTCCAAAGAGAAGATTTTACATGATATAAGTCCAGGATATGTTGCAGCCTGGGGGGTTGCACCCCATGTTTTTCCATGACCTATTTATTTCACCAAGTGTTTTATCAGAATCCCCAACTCTGGGTCAGGGAGACACCTGCAGAAAGGACCCAGAGGTCAGTTCCTTATTCATACGAGAAACCATGAAATTTCTAGGAGTTCTGAGAGCATGGCACTTTGGGAGGCACCTGGAGGAATATACAAGGATGAATGAATTCGCTCGCTCCCTGCCCACCAAGCGTGAGAATACATCCTGATAATTCCTGATGAAGTGCTGCAGTGAGTGAACGTCTTCCTTCATGAGCAAGTCTGACGTTCCTCAGTCTGATGTTGGGCCCTGGGAACTGCCTGCTATTTCTAGACTGGGGGTGGCCTTGTCAAAAGGCAGCATGCTACACAGAATACATGGCAACATCCCATCAGCACTCTCTTGTCTCATGGAGGAAGGAAAAGAAGTTGTCAGAAAAGACAGAAGGGAATTTGCTGGCTGCTCAGAGGTTAGAACTCTGCCCTCGCACTGAGAGCCTGCACAAGCCGTGCAGCCAAAGGAAAAAAAAAAAGACAGAAGCCTGTGTGTCACCTGACTGTTCTCACCTGCAAAACAAGGAGGCTCAACCTCATCATCTTTTGCTGAAATCCAACTCTGATCCACAACATCAAGAAAGTTCGTTCTATGGAATGAAAGTTCAACCACTTCACGTTTAGTCACGATGACTTGTGGGGAAGGTAGCATATGCCATCAATGAAATCAGGCACTTCTAGATCTGGCCTACAAAACTGTCCATGCTGAATGCATTCAGAAAATCCTACTGGGGCACACAGAGGCCTCTGTGAGCTGCCCAGATATCACAAAGGAACATGAGGCCTTCAACTCAGGAGGCCTTTCTGTTGACCCTGGCCATCTGACCTTTGGGTGAACTGTAAACGCTCTGCCCCTGGCCTCACAGAGCTGCTCATGTCCTATGTGTGTCTGAGGACTTTTACATAAACAGCTCGTTATAGAAAATAAGCACCTCAACTGTGTTTCTGTCTCCTAAAAAAAGCAGAGTTTGAATGTAAGGAAGGGTGGGTTTGCATAGGAGCCTGTCACTTCTTTGAACTGGGAGAGGCCAAAGACCCAGAAGATGCAACAATTCTGACTTTCAAACTGAGACTGTAAGATAAATAGACAAACATATCTAAGTATTTTCACCTTTACCATTTTAAATCTAAACCTCTTTGAAAATGCTGGCCAGCCACATATACTCTAAGAACTTACTCAAGCAGTCAATATGTAGAGAAAAATGCCAGTTTACAGATATGAAGGGGCTTCTCTGGTAAAGAACCTGCCTGCAATGCAGAAGACCTGGGTTCGATCCCTGGAGAAGGGAATGGCTACCCACTCTGGTATTCTGGCCTGGAGAATTCCATGGACAGAGGAGCCTGGCAGGCTATGGTCCATGGGGTCACAAAGAGTCAGACAGGACTGAGGACTAACACTTTCACATCTATGAAATGCCACCCACCTGCAGACATGTGTGCATCTATTAACAAAGCAGTATTACTGTGGAAACTGCCTCTTTAGTCCAAGTTGAGGAAGGATCATTTCCAGAACGCTCCTACCACCACTTTCTAAACAATTTGCAGCTGTTACTCTGACCTGGCTACATTCATACATAAACAAACCAGCCCTCCACCTGGATACTAGGTCAGTATTTTTCAAATTATCTGCAAGGAGGGACCTGTTCTGTTGAAATCCTTTTTTCAGTTTCCAGTCTGCCACAATCTGATGCTTTTATAAAATACAATTAAAGTGAATTTCTAGAATCATAATGCAAAAAATGGAAAACAGTGTGTTATTTAGCTAGAGAAACTGGACCCCACATACACTGTGGTGGGAATGTGAAGTGGTATCGCCACTGTAGGGAACAGTTTGGAGGCTCTTCAAAAAATTAAACACAGAATTACCATATGATCCAGCAATTCCACTCCTGGGAATATATGCCCAAAAGAACTAAAAACAAATCTTCAAAGACTTGTATGTGAATATTCATAGCGGTACTATTAACAACAGCCAAAAAAGAGTGGAAACAACTCAAATATCCATTAACAGATAAACAAAATACAGTATATTCATACATATAATTAGGCTATACTAAGGAATGAAGTATTGATACATGCTACAACTTGTACAAGCTTTGAAAAAATTATGCTAAGTGAAAGAAGACAGTCCAAAAGGCCAAATATTACGCTTCCATCTACACAAAACACCTAGAATGGGTAAATCCACTGAAACAAGAAAGCAGACTAGTGGTTAACAGGGACAGTGGAAGGGAGAATACAGAGTGATGGCTTCACGGGTATGGGGTTTCCCTGTGGGGTGACTGAAATGACTTGAAACTAGACAGGTGAACGTGGCCAATCCTGTGACCTACTAAATGCCACTGAAGTGTACGCTTTAAGATGGTTAGAGGTTAATTTTACGTCAGGTGGATTTTACTTCAATGTAAAAATGAATTATGAAAAGTGAAAGGCAAAAACTACCAGCCCCAGTTTTTTATTGTTCAATAGACAGAACTGCTTTGTCAAGCTGCTGTAAAGGTTTTGTTTACTCTCAATTCCTTTGCTGATCTCCTCTTAGACCACTGACAAAACCCGCCCAGCCCCTACCTTGGGACCCCTGCCCTATGAGGGGGTGTCCTTGGGGATCCCCCCAACCTTGCTTACTCAAGAGCCACTGCTATCATTCTGGACAGTTGCAGCCCCCCCACCACACCCTACACCAGCTTATCTTTATAATAACCTGCTTCTTTAAAAAAGAACAAAGGACTTTCCTTGAACGCACCACCTTCTCCAGGTACTGTTCCCCTCCCAGTAAGACTCCTTCCGGAGCGGTTTACACTCACTGCCCGGACACTTCTCTCCCGTGTGTCCTTGAACGCACAGTTAGGCTTTGGTCCCCACCTCCACACCACACTGGCCACTCATCAAGCCACTGATCATCCTGATCATTTCTACCTTTCAACAGCCCATGGTCAATTCCAGTCCTCATCTCAACTTATCTACCATTATTATTTAGCTGGTTCATTGAAATGCTTTCTTTACCTGCCTCCCAAAATACCTTCATCCTAACTCATGGGTAGGAGAAGGTACCTACCTGACTCTACCCTCTGCTGGTCCTGTTCATCTACCAAACCTCTCAACGTTGGAAGGCCTCAGAGCTCAATCCTCGGTCCTCTATTCTTTGTCTACACTCACTTCTCCAGGTGATCCTACCACATTAACTTCAAATACACCTACACATTGAACTCTCAAGTTTTATTTCCAACAGTGATACTTGCCCTCAACCTCAGACTTCATTCATCCAACCCCTAACTTGATGATCCACTTGGATGAGTTACGTACATCTCACACTTGAGTGAAAGTCGCTCAGCTGTGTCTAACTCTTTTCGACCCCATGGACTGGAGCCTCCCAGGCTCCTCTTTCTGAGGGATTCTCTAGGCAAGAATACTGGAGTGGGTAGGCATTCCCTTCTCCAGGGGACCTTCCCGACCCAGGGATTAAACCCAGGTCTCCTGCACTGCAGGCAGACTTTTTTTTACCGTCTGAGCCACCCAGGAAGCACACTTAACATGTGCACAATTAACCTCCTAATTCCTGCAAATGTGTTTTTCCCATGGACTTCTTTACCCGAGTAAGTGGAAACCTCAAGTTCCTACTTGATCAGATCAAAAATTACAGAGTCATCCTTCACTTCTCCCTTTATGTCACATCCTAAATACATCACCAAATCTTTTGTTTCTATCTTTAAAATGCACCTAGAATTCAACCCTCCCACACTCCCACCCCGACTAAGCCACTGCCGTCTTTTGCAAGAATTACTGCAAGAGCCTTCCAGCTGGTCTCCCTGCCTTTACCATGCACCCCTACAGTCTGTTCTTAAAGAAGAGCCAGAGTGATCTTTAAAAACCCAAGCAGACATGAACCCGTTTGCTGGAAACCCTCCAGGGGATTCCCATCTACTTGACATAAAAGCTAACGTCCCTGCAATGGCTCACGAAGGCTTACACACCAAGGCCTCACCATTTCTGACCTATGTCCTCATACTTCTCAGGACACAGAAGCAGACAGAATGGATCCTAGCCTTTTGGCAAAGAAAAACATTAAACAGAAGCAACACAGCAAAAGTAAAACTTCCCCTGTAATTCCTTCCCTCTCTACCTTTCATTTTCATGTTACAATCTTCAACAAAACCATAAGAAAACCTTGAACTTGGACACATTTCTTTAGCTAGCAAAGAGAGGTTTAAACTTACCTTTAAAGAAACCAAAGAAAAATGGAGTTAGTGGATAAATATATACTTAAGACTTTACAAACAAAACATTAAATCTACTGAAAAAGCTGTTTTTCAAATTACTTATAAGTCCCCACATAAGATAATTGATATACTATTTACAAATCATTATTTGTTAATGCAACCCACCATAGGACTTCAACTCAAACCTGGGAGAATTGATAAATGTTAACTGGTAATCAGCCAGCCTCTACCACCTTCTCACAAATAACTATCTTGATGCCCCATCCCTGTCCCCACATCCTGTCACCAGCCTCACCCCACTCACCAGAGGGTGTAAACGGCCCCGACTTGTATCTGTGCCGATGATAAAACTGATACCCCAGGAGATGATCCTGGGGTGTTCCTATTGATCCATAACTTTCTCCTTCCCCGTCCCTTCCCACATGCTCTGTAAAAGTGTCATGCAATGTAGAAACCCAAGACACCATATATTTGGAAGTTATAAAGCCATTATTTAAAAAATAATCTGAGACTTGGATTTCCTATTAATTCATATTCTCCTTCTTCATGGCAATTTCAAAGTAGACATTGCTGAGATTCCACTGCATTTCTTCCTAGCTATTTCCCTCATGTCTGAAGCTTGCCCCTCCTGATTAATTATCAAGTGAGTTAGAGAAGGACCAGAAGGTTATGCCTGAGGTATCCTCACATTAGACTTTCAAATACACATATCGCCAGAAAAGTTCTAGGAAATTTTAGGTATTATTGACCCAGTCTCTCACTATGGACACTAGGGTGGCTGGTCTTCTTTTTCCTTTTTTCCCCTGTAACCTCTCTCCTTCTGAGTCTCTTCCTTTTCTGCCATAAATTTAAATGTCCACTGTGCCTCTCCAAATTCCTTCCTCTCTGCTCTAATAAATTTCCTCTTATCTTTTTGTCTTACTGCCTTGCTCTGAATTTACACCTCTGTCTCCAGAATGCCAGTGCTTCTAAAAATATTCCATTATTCCTAGAGCAAAGAGCTTGGGCAATTTCTTCTCGAAAGTAAGTTTCAGTCCTAATTTGCTATATGAACAAACATTTCTTTAACTGCTTCATCCCGAAATTGTGCCCTGGCTTCTTGAGACAATGAGTTAGGAATCTGACCTTTTGTTTTGGGATGGTGTCTTCTTAAAGACCAAGCTTACTTACAAATCATACTTACTACAAATCATATCCCTTTGTTCACTCATTCCCTCAAACTTAAGAATAACAAACAGACATCACAGCAGCTAAAAAGGTATATAAGATGTCCCCTGTCCTTAAGGATCTTATAATTCAAATTACAGAATCAAACACAGAGTATAAAAAGGACCACATGGGCAAATATTAAATAGCCTGAATATTTAAAAAACAGAATTGTGCTTGTCCACTCCTGAAAAAAAGTGATTATTAATAAACGTCAAAGAGTAATCAACAAAATGTGATTCAGTCTCTCCATAGTTCACACTGTCAGTCCCCGCAAACTATGTACTCCATACTAACAAAACCCTTTATTTTAGTATGGAAAATAAAGGGTAACTTTTCCAGTTTTTCTATACTTCACTGTTCTGAATTTGGAAATCAAAACATGGTTCTAATTTTCATTCTCTAAACACTCATTTTACAAAGAAGCCAGTTCTTAATAGAGAATCAACCTATCCAGAAAACCAGCTTCTTTTGTCCAGTACAGAGTTAAGTTCTAATAGTGGGTTTCTCTCCCAACTCACTATTGCCCTGATTTCCTGAATTGTGACTGCTCCTTACTTCTCTAGATCAAAACATGATGCTGAAATACAAAGAACTTAAAAATAGGACCTGAACACAGCAGCCATGAAAGATTTATCTATCATCACAATGTAAACACTGGGGAGAAAGTTAAAATTGAAGTTGAGGAATTGTGTATTTCAAAGTGCTCTGTCAGTTAAGCAGTCATTTTTTATTTCCAACCCATTATATCAGAGTTATTTGCATTGCTACTGCATAAACTCTGAGATCTATTGTATTCAAAAATGTTTTATTATGTTATTTCCTCCTGCAAAAGATGAATATACCTTCAACTTTACATTGGAAAAGTTTTGGAAAACTAGTCTTCAATACACAGAGATTCATTCCACCAAAAATATCAGGACTTAACCAAATTTAAAGGGCCTCTGATATTACATACTGATCCTCCAGAAAATATATTTTTGGCTTCTGATCGGAGTCTCTATATCTTATTCCTACCGCTCTGTGTCCAGAAAGAAACATGATACTGAGAATCAACCAAAGCAAAAATCATTCCATAACTAAGTACTTTAAAGCATACTTGTACAACCTTTCCAACTGCTGCTAATTGGTAAGCTGTCTGAGAGGACCAGAGACCCCGTGCTAGCAGGTATCCCCTCCACCTCAAATCCAGACCGTGTAACCAGGAACCTACCGCTCGCTTTGGCTTCCGAGTAAGACGGGCTGTCCTCAAAAGTGAAGATCTGGGACATGCTCTGGCCCAGGTAGGAAGGAGGCGGGTAGTAAGAATGCATCCTGTACTGGGAACTCATCGCGTGGCGGTTCTCCGGGTTTTTCATCTGCTTAAGAAAGAAGAGGGAATATATTGAGACCACACTTACATGTTACAAGAATTACCCAATTCTTTAAATTAACAGAATGATCTCTTAAAGTTAGAAGTGTCCTCACCCATGAGTAAGTATGCTCCTCCAGTACACAGACTCCAGTGCACTATTTCTAGTATCTAGAAATACTGGAATTGTGCAACCTTTTCTATCCCAGGGTCCCCTCAAAAGGACCCCTCTAATGCCAACTGGTCACAGGATGCTCCACTACTAAGTGCAAAAGAGAACAGGGCAGTAAAGATCAGAGAGTGCTGTTTATGAACCAAGACAACCCCCTCTAACACTGACCAGCACGTCTGATCAGGAACAAGTTATTTAAAATGTGAAATAGTATTTCACTCCCTCACATGTCTCCTCGTGTGTAAAACTGGCATCTTACCCTTGATTAATCTTTCAGTGTTCACATCAAGAGAATGTTTTTTAAAAAAAAAAAGAAAACAAGCACACCCCGTGTGAGAGTCAGCTGCTATCTTCAACATGAGGCCACACTGGATGCTGTCACTCAGAGCCCATTCCCGCCCCCTCCTATGCTCTCCTGTAGCAAAGAACCAAGGCTGGGATCTGAGGCTCTCAGGCTCTCCTGTCTCCAGGCTTCTGGAGGTGATCTGGATTCCACTAACAGGACATGAAATGAGATCTGGAAGGCAGAAGGGAGGCACATGCTCCCTTCCGGCAGGAGTGGCAGCTGACACTCAGCTGACCCAATTTTTTCTGGCAATCAGACTCTGCCTTGGGGACCTCAAGTAGCTTTTAGGTAAGGAGCAGTGCCTGTAGCATCCTGACCACTCATTCAAATCGAAGGAGATGGAACCGCCAGGCTTAACCAGGGTTCCCACTCCCGCTTATCTAGCTCTTCCTGGCCACTTTCACAAACACTAGAATTATTCTGAACCCTGCACGGACCTGGCTGGTACAGACAGTGAGCACTAACCGTGGGATCAGATCTACAGAGCAAGAACAGCCAGACCAATAGCTAGACTCTTATTACTTAGATTGCCTTTAAAAAACTAAATTCAGATGGTATTAACTTTATTTAAAAAGTCAACAATTTGCGACTGTTCAAGGATAGGCCAATTCTGTTTAAGAATTAAAAACTAATTTCAAAAATCATGTTTTTCAATCAGATCTTTATAAAGACAGATGATAAAGAAAATACTACTAACTTGACAGAACCTGGTAGGATAAAAGTAGGTACTGGGCTTCCTCAAGATTGTCTATGAATATCTAAATTCTGGACAATTTCCTGTGTGATATAGGGCTATGTGTACGGCTGAACATTATGGCTTCTCTTGGTGGAAAGGCCTAACTCCCTGTGCTAATCTGAGAAGTTTCAGGCATTCATTTTTGACCCTCCCTACTGCTCCCCAGAGGATGTTGGCGCAATATGGGTGGATTATTTCTTCTTGCAGAAGCAAAGACTCCACTCCACTTGATTATTTCCTCACAAATGGAGTTCATCTGGCAAGTTCCCTTTATCCTTTCTAGTTTGCTTTTCTATACATATAAAATGCCATTTCTTCTAAATCTATCACCTCATTTTCATTTTCTACCATTATATAAATCTTTCCTAAATAAGAGGGCGGGCAAGCTGTACTTGGACTCAGTCATTAAAGGCAGACAGACAGTTTTTCCCCTTTGGCTATTTCCAAGTCAGAAACCATTAAGGAGCCATGAAATAATTTAAAGTGAGAATCAATGGTCATTTGACTGCACGGACACAGTTATCAATTAAGACTAGTGCTTCCCAGGGCGCTCTTAATGTGTATTCAAACAGCCTGGGGATTCTGTTAAAAAGTAGACTCTGACTCAGTAAGTGTGGGGTGGGGCCTCCCAGAGTGACGTGCTCTCAATCTGTGTCTCAATCAGGAGATGCCAGTTCTGCTCAAGGAACTAAAATAAAGGATCCTTTCTCTCCTGCTTGTAGCCCATAGGGGCTGTGACCAAAGGAAGACCAATGGTTTACAGCCATCAACTTTCTACCTGAACTGAGGAAAGGCGGGATGATGTAAAAAGCATTTAAATTTTTTCATTCTTTTTCTTTTTATATATGAAATTCTCCAGAGCTAAATTTAAAGGATGTCCTTCAGGGGTCTGCTGTCATCTACAATTGCTGCAGTGGGAGTAACAAACTCCAACACACCTTACATTAAAGAGCCATCTTTGCCTCTATAGCCCTCTGTCAAGTCAAACACAGAGTCTAAGTAACGAACGCTGAGTTAGAAACAAGGGCAGACTTTTAAGTCCAGTGCCCTCATGTAACCCCTACAGTCTTCCACTCTGGGTGGTGAGTTGGGCACCAGTTTCACAATATCTTACAGTCAGTTCTTCAGGGAAAATGATTTTCTGTTTTTCCCATGTACAAGAAAACTGACAGGGCTTCCCTGGTGGCTCAGTGGCAGAGAGTCCGCCTGCCAATGCAGGAGACACGAGTTTGATCCCTGATCGGGGTGATCCCACAGGCCTTGGAGCAACCAAGCCGGTGCACAACTACTGAGCCTGTACTCTAGAGCCCACCTGCCACAAATGCTGAAGCCCCAGGGCTCACCCTCTGCAAGAAAAGCAGCCACCGCAGCGAGAAGCCCAAGCACCACAATTAGAGACAAGCCCACGTGCAGCAGCCAAGACCCAGCACAGCCAAAAAATAATAAATAAAATTATATATTAAAAAAAACCCTGATGGGATTTGACCCTGAAGGCTCTGCAAAGTACCAAATCTTGTTCTTGTACTACGAATTTTATTGTAAAGTTTTTTAAAAAAATTTTCACTAGAGCAGGAGTCAGCAAGTGTTTTCTGGTAAATGGCCAAAGAGTAAATATCTTCAGGCTTTGCAAGTTATGGGGGTCTCTAGAAAATCAGTAAATGAATGGGCATGGCTATGTTCCAGTAAAACTTTATTTACAGAAATGCACCCTAGTCCTCAACCTTCACTCCCATTAGAATTCAGGGAGGCTGAAGACCCAGCATCTAAGCCTTGGTTCCACCCCTAGAGCATCAGATTTCAATGGTCTGGGATGTGGCCTGGGCCCTGGGTTTTTTCAAAGCTCTCCAGGTAAATCCACTGTGACACCTGTGTTCTGGGATTACCTACGTATTTCCCACACCCAGAGAAGTTATGAAATCCCCAGTATCAAGTAAAAACTACAAAAGGTTAAGTCTGACAAACAGACTGACCAACTGCTGCCAATCCCAATGTCTATAATATTTGAAAAGAGATTCAGATAAACCATGGATTTTTTTTTTCCTTTCAACTAAATCTTACCAGGAAACAAACACAATTTCAAAATCCATTCAGATGTCTGTTTTTCCTTAATTCCTTTTCTATGTTTTCAGAAAGCATCATATATATTACCATATGTAAAACACAAAGCTACTGGGAAGTTACTGTATAACATAGGGAGCTCAACGCAGTACTCGGTGACAACCTAGGGGTGGAATGGGACATGGGAGGTTCGAGAGGGAGTGAACATGTGCACACTTAGGGCTGATTCATGATGCTGATTGGCAGGAGCCAACACAACACTGCAAAGCAATTATCTTCCGATTAAAAGTAACTTTCAATGTAAAAAAACTAAGAAAGCATCAAATAACAAGGATTATTTGGAAATAGGTTTTGAACTCAGACTTTTGATTTCTCCAGTAAATTCCCAGAAAACAGCTATGAAAGACCTCAGCCAAAGAAGGAAAAGATACAAAGGGTCAGACTCCACCTGAGGTTATTAAAATGTGAACTTACTGAGGTCCCCAGTCACTTCACCTGCTCCTAGAGGAATAATCTACAAATAACCACCCATGTAACAACCTGGACATAAGCAAGAGAGCCGGTTCGATGCATTTTTAACTGCACATGTAAACCTCTGCAACATGAAATTAAAACTGAGTCGTGATTCACCCAGGAAGTCCAGAAAACAGCATGGAAAAATGCGATTTTAAACTCAAGATCACTTCTTATTTCCTTCTTACTCCTTTAAAAAAATATATATATATCACAGTCTGCAACTCTAGGTGAGAGACAAAAACAGGTAAATAAGGAAATCTCTGAAACGTCTTTTTACTTTAAACCAGCAGTACTCAGTTGGGGGCAACGTGTCCCCTGGGGACATTTAGCAACTTTTGGAGACACTTCTAATCCTCTGTGGGGAGGGTTGCTACTGGCCTCCAGTGAGCAGAGACCATCCTCTAGTGCACAGGGTAGCCTCACAACACAGAACTGTCCGGCCATGTTGATAGCGCCAAGCTTGAGAAAACTTGCTTTAAACTAACCTAATACTACCCCCTTGTGCTCAGATCCTCACCTCCAGCTAAAACAGCAAAGTTCTTCTGAAGGACACAAGGTGCTCACAAACAAAAGGTACTGTTCAGCTCTCCTGAAAGGATGCAATTTTTCTTTCGTTTATGCAATGCCCCCTTGTTTCTCCTCAAGATTTTACTTTTTTATTCCTTTAAACAAACAAGCCAAGTAAAACCTAAAAGTCCTGGATTCCAGTGAATTATGGCTACTATTATTATTAGCATGTGGTAGCTGGCAAGCAACAGGCATGTTTTATAATCTTATTACCCACCCCAGGTCTCTGAACCAGAGTATGACCTACGGATAGGAGCTGGGCTGGTGGAGAACGTGCACGGTATTAGTATTATCCCCGGAGGAAAACCTAAGAGCTTTGGGTTATATTTTATTAAACTGTTGAGAACATACAGTTCAGTAAATCAGAACCATAGGTTTCCTTCTTATATACCTCAGTCACCCTTTTTCTAAATAATAACAATAAAACCTCAACAGAATGTAAGAATGTTAGACCCCACTTCCTTTAAAAAAAAAAAATTCTAAATACTACTCACTGGTGGTCTATTAACACTTCAAATAGGAAGAGCCTAGTCTCACACTGAACCAAACACTCCACCCAGGGAACGACTAAAAGAGGTTCCTCAAGACCAAGTACTGGTCCAGTTTATATCAAGCAGGGCTGAGCTGCACAGAATTAGAGTTGGTGAGAAAGGGAATGGTCTTCATAAGAAGAGGGACTATATAGGTTAATAATCCTAATTGCAAGGAGGGGGGTTCAAGATGGTGGGAAATATGTACAGCCACGGATGAGTTATGTCAATGTATGACAAAAACCACCACAATATTGTAAAGTAATTAGCCTCCAATTAAAATAAATAAATTAATTCTAAAAAAAGAAAACAGGGTTGTTATAGCATACAAAACTAAGACCCCAGCTCTGTAATTTTAAGATGCACAAATATGATTATATTTGCTTTAGTACTTTATTTTAATAGTCTCAAAGTGTTTATATAACATTTTAATTGTATGTGATCATCGTTTTCCATTTAATGTGATATAGTAAATATTTCAGTCATTAATAAATAAAAAGAATAATCCTAATTGCAAAACCTTTGGTTTTAAGAATAGAAAAATTCCTACAAAAGAAAGCTTCACATGCTGGAATTATAGGTCTTCTGGTGGGGTTAAGAGTGGAGGTTAGGACTGACTTTTGCCCCCATTAAAGGATTTCTTTATTTTCTTTTAAATAATCATTATTTATTTTTGGCTGTGTTGAGTCTTCATTGCTGCAAGGGCTCTTCTCTAGGTGCAGCTAATGGGGCCACTCTTTGTTGTAGGGCTTCTCATTGCGGCGGCTTCTCTTGTTACAGAGCACAGGCTCTAGGGTGTGCGGGCTTCAGGCTGCAGCATGCGGCAGGTGCAGTCCGTGGGCTCTAGAGCACAGGCTCAATAGCTGTGATACACGTGCTCAGGTGCTCCATGGCATGTGGGGTCTTCCCAGATCCGAGACTGACCTGTGTCTCCTGCAATGGCAGGTGGATTCTACACTACTGAGCACCAGGGAAGCCTGGATTCCTTTAGTTTTAACAGAAGCTTCTTTTCAAACTGTTTGAATGGGATGCCTGATCACACACTGAGTGTCCTCCTAGTCCAAGGACCTTACCTAGGCCAGGTGCTTCCCCTGAGAGGCAAATGCCCATCCACCTTCTTAAACAGGCACCTGATTTATCCTCTCAGACCCCACACATCATATCTGGAAGGAGTTATTTTTATATGATTGCTGTTATACACACAGTTCAGAGATTACTGAAATATCAACCAGCCCAGTGCTGAGTCAGCGCCACAAGCAGACTCCCCACAGCTACACTCCGTTCCTCCCTTCTTGCTTCCCTGGAGGTTAGTTCTCTCTCCTGACTTTATTAGGAGTTAACCTCCTCTGCAGGGCCCACCTCGATTTCCCTAAGGTGCTACATTATGAAGTGCCTGCCACTTCCCTCCCTAAAGCCAGGAAGAGAAAAGCACAGGGAGACTGGCCTGTATGGACTCAGGCCCCTGGCCCGGTGCACTCCTTCAAAGGGGGAAGGAGCTGTGTTTGAGGGTCAGTGCTTAGATACTGGAGAACATAAGAATGGTTGTCCAGAAATGGAAGAGATGCTCTTCCTCCTGAGAGGAGATGGGAGGGGGAAAACACAGAGAGGAAGCATGTGTATGCAACATAGTAGAGAGGACAAATAAGAAATGATAAATCTAAGGTGTTGAAAATGTTGCCCGAAGTTTCAGACTTGCTAAAGCACACGACACATGACACATAGCTAAAGCTATGACACATGCTAAAACAAACAAAACTGACGTGGGTGAGCTCTTCAGAAAGGACAGATGAAAAGCAGCTAAATTCCAGGCAGGACTAATAACAGAGATTTTAAAACATAAAAACACCATAAGATGAACTATGTGAAAATCATAAACTCTGGAGAAGACATAGAATAGGAATTCACGTCATTTTATAAACTTTAAAAGATGGGAATTGCACATGAAACCAGATTACAACTGCATTTATTAGCAGTCCATTTTGATTGTCCTTAGTAAAAAAAAATGAAGAGAAAAGATGTGAATATCCCCACATTTACAAAAGTCCAATTAATTTGCTAAAACTTGTGTTGCTCAGTTGGTTGTTTTCCCATCAGCATCAGTGGTACAGACAGGGCAGTTTACTCCCTTACACAGTGACCCTTCGTGCGTGCATGCTTAGTTGCTCAGTCGTGTCTGACTCTTTGCAACCCACAGACTGTAGCCCACCTGTAGCCCACTGTCCATGGGATTCTCCAGGCAAGAATACTCAAGTGGGTTGCCATGCCCTCCCTCCAGGGGACCTTCCTGACCAAAGGATCAAACCCGCATCTCTTGTGTTTCCTGCATTGGCAGACGGGTTCTTTACCACTAGCGCAACGGGCCCCAAATAATTCAGCCGCTGCAATCAAGCAAATACATATTTTTTAAAACAGTATGAAAATTAATGAAATAAAATAAAGTTAAACAAATATGAGAATTCACTGCCTACAATATGGAAAGAGCTATTTTATGAAATTTTAATTTTTGTGTTTGTATGTAGGTACAAATATATACTGGATCACAAGATAAAACATTTCTTACTGTGGATCTTGGTCTAAAATGTCTGAAAGACATTGGTGTAAGAATTAGGTGAAGGGAAATAAGGACCTTTAAAAACAGGTACATAGTAAGAAAAAACAAAACTCTGAAAACGGTTCCTTTTCCTGGAAACTGGAAGGGTTTTATGCATTTCCGGGGTTAACAAAAGAGAAGGGGGTTCATTTGGAACCAGCCTCTGGGACCAGCCCAGTGCTTTCCTCACTTTTCCTAAACCACAAACTTACACAGGATTTTCTAGCTCCTTTAGAGCTAGAAAACTTGTATTTGTCTCATTCACAAATCGAAAACCACAAACCCTGACTTTCCAACCAAAGTCATACGGAGCCAGGCAGAAATGCAAGCATCGTTCACATAAAAGCCAACAGGAAACAGCTTCAGTGAAAGAGCTGGTTTGTATTTTTTAATTTCAGTTAATAACCATCAAGACACAGTACTCTCCACTTTCTCTAACATGCAAAGATCTGAGAGAATTACGTACGCCTCTGTAGACAGGTGGAAGGGCCTTAGGAATGGTGACATCCTTAATGAAACCTTCCAGAGAAATGTAACTGGCCATATCTCACAGCCGCGGGGATGGGGTGGGATGGAAACCAGATACGTGAGTCCTCACAATGTAATTATCATCAACGCAGGAAGAAACTGCTCAGAGACATCAACACACCTGGTTCCACTCACAAAGGGATTAGGCAGAGAAAGCTGCATGCAAGGCAAGTCAGCCTCGGAAGCATCTCTCTGCTAAACTAGGCCACCTTTCCCAATCTAAATGAATATATAATATAATCTATTATATATTATATACTTAAATATATTTGTTAGATATATATAATATACAATTATATATATTAAATTTTAAACACATGAAATATACATTTAATATATTATTTATTATATGATATGTAATTATAATTATATATCTATTAAATATAACATATATAACATGTAATTATAATATATAATAGGCCTATAATATAATATATAATCTGCCTATTATAAAGGCCTACTCCCTACCCTTGGCTTTTAATAATTCTTCATGTTTTCACTGCTCCAAGATCAAATATGAAACATTTTGACAGGGAGTCAGTCTGAAAATGAGAAGAAAAAATTCCTGTAACCACAACATTTGGGAACTTTGATTTTAGAACCAGAAGTATCAGAGACATCCATTTCTGTCCCCATCTTGATGGACAAATTTAATTAACCTTTGCTACTCTGTTCCAACCTACTGTTTTAGGCAAAACTAGTGACCCACAAACAATATGTTACCATCAGAATTTCAATGGCGGCGACACCAAGAGATATAGCCCTATCAGCAGTATCGGGAAATAAGCCACTTGGATTAGCTGCGCCAAGAAATATGGATTATATTCACGTCACACATGAGCTGTCAGAAACATTAGGATACTTTTAGCATAAATCAGCAGTGTGAAGGCTATCTTATGAGCACCGAACATGATAGACTGCTTGTAGGGCAAGGTGAGCCTGTCTGGGGCCACCTTCCAAGTGTGAGCACATGTGTGCCTGTCCTTTACCCGAACTGGCATCAAAAACTGGAACACAGGCTGGTGACCGCTGATGGGCACACCCAATTCATGGTGGGTCAGGGGTGCAGAAAGGTGCTTCCCACTCCAGACCCACGATGGAAGCCCACCTCAGAGTAACCAAGTGAGACAGGGTGACCAAGAGTGTGTGAGCGTTAGACGTGGTTAATGCTATGAGTACTGGGACTCTCTCATAATCTAACGTGCCAAGTCTCTGAAAGCATTACATAAGATGTTATATCTTATAATAGTTTACATCATAAGATGTAATAGAACCCCTCACGGTTTCACACCAGGAAAACCAAGCAATGTGCGCTGCCCCATGAGGAGGGCAGAGGATGAGGGCACGTGTGCACTCAAGCCAGGCAAACCCGGGTCCCCCCTCCAGCCCCTCACCTGCCAGCCTGTGACACGGCAGGTCACCTCACCTCCCTGAGCCTCTGTTTCTTCACCCGCAAAGCGGGAGCCAGTCCCCGACGAGGCTGGGTCTCAGGGCCGACTGCCGCAGCAGGGAAGAAGGGTCCGGCGCCTGGCCGGCCAGTCCAGTAACTGACCTGTCACACCCCCACCCACAGGCCTCCCGCTTCAGGGGCCTCAGTGCAGGGCAGCGGTAAGATCCAAGGACCCCTCGTTTGGACCTTTACGCACATAACAGCCCCTTCACAGGTAGGTCAGGGACCCAGTAAAAGAGAAGGAGACAGAAAATTCTGCCCATTACATACTTCAAAAGTTATTTTAAGTATATAAATGTTTGATATTTGAAAGAAAAATGTATTGTCTGAAATGTTTCTACTATTTTTAAATAGTATTTTAAAATATTTTACATTTTTAAAAGCTGAAAAACCAACAAGAAACTACACTGACACTATTAAATGGGGAGAGAGAGAGAGACAGAGAAAACACGCCTTCCTATTTTTTGGTTGCATACAATTACCCAAGACACAAAATTATTACATCTGCCTTCCCTCTCTCAATATTGGCTAAGAATCACCAAAAAGAGTGTTTTTGAAAAGAACTGTGATGAAACAAGGAAGAAAAATGAAAACATAAAATGAAGAGATAATCCCTTGGTCTTTCTATGAAGCCTGCTCCCAGGAGGTTGTGCATCTCAAGGGAATGCCTCAGGGTCAGGGTCTCCCAAGGAGTGGGTGCTGAGAGCCACCTGTCCTGGGTACAGGCCATAAGGGGGTACACTCTCTGCAGAGCACTTTTTACAACAATAGAACTAAGTTAACCTGCTTCGAATTATCATCAGGCAGAGGCAATTCTAAACAAGAGCAAGGATAAAACACTTGTCCTCAGGCCGCCTCGCCCCCGCCACGGGCACAGCGCTGCACAGAACCCACCTTTCCACAAGGCAGCACAGCCCCTGGGAATCTCCAGACTCTGACCACAACAGTGATCAGAGAATTGTGCGTATCCTTTCTCTCATCTACCCACCGGGAGATGGCACTGGAAGGGACAGTGCAGCTCAGGGCTAGGCATGGAGCCGGCACTCAACCAACTAATGATTAACACACAGAGGAATTCCTTATACACGCTCTGTAACAGGATGGAGATTTCTCATGGCTATATTCTTTTTGTGTTTCTGATACTATATTCCTAATATAGCTCAAAAAAATAGGGCAAATCAGCCTCTATTATGCATTCCCTTGATTTTGGTCTTTATCCAACTGATGAGGGCCACTTACCAGGACACAGAAATATGGACTCCCAAGAAATAGAGGAGACTCACTCATGCACATACTTAAAACTTTTTGAAAAGCAACTAATTTTATATCTTATTGACATCTACTTAGGAAAAAAGTAAGCTAAAAAGGCAAATGTAAATAGACGGGGTTTTGGCCACGAGCTCAACTAAATCAAATCTGAAAGCTTTTTAAAAACTGTGATCTAATTATATAATTTTCAAACAGATTACAGAATTCCCAAATGACTGTATTATTTACTAACCCAATGCTATTGTGTTAAGAGATCAGACATAATCTCACAACAGACAGATGATGTCTTTCTTTCTGCCTCTAGTAAACTGTGGAGTAGTCCCTGGAGTAGATGAGCCCTTTCCAGGGTTTTCCAACTCAGTTCAGATTAAACTGGACTCATGTCAGAATGGAAGTGAAGCTGCAGGACGGCCCAGGATTTTCTGAGGTCTCTCAAAGGTTTCTAAGAATCCAAGGTCACCCCCCATCTGGATTTCCTAGGATGCTACTGGACCGCCTCAGCCAGGCTGAGAAACAATCCCGTAGCATGGCCGGGGCCCAGCTCCTCCCCAAGATCCTCTCTCACTCAGCGCTGCCTTCGAAAAGTGCCTGCGGTCTCCAGAGGCCAGTTCCATTTTCCTCTGTAATCCAGATGTTTTTAACCAAATACTCTGCGAAATGACTTTCCTGCTGCCGCACTGCAGTGAGGGAACATTCCTCAGATCCATCTCTCACCATGATCGAGCTCAGCTTCCAAAATACCCATCACCCTCCCTCAGCTTTGGTTCCCGACCAAGAGCCAGCAGAAATACTGTCATCACCGACATCAGTTCTTACAACAACACTGGCCCTTCCAAAAAGCAAAAGCAAAGTACATGGTTCAACTTTCAAAACCTCTGCAAGAGAACCACCATTCCTTTCAGAAGTGTGATGAAGACCAGGTGGTGCCTGTCATGATCATGGTTGGTACCTATCTAGAACGAGACAACATAGCAATTCCTCTGTGAAAACACACGTCAACGAGAAGGTGGTTTAGAAACAGAAAGAGGACCGTTTCCAGACGCACAGGCCTGCTGCTGCCCGACACAAGCCCTGGTTGACAGAAGGTCTTCTCTTGCAGGAGTAGGAACATGACGTCATAAAGGCCAAAGAAAGCTGGGTTTACTGTTTCTCCCTGAATGAGAAGAAATCCAATGAGGAATTGTTTCAGAAGAGAAAATAACAAATGTGGCTAAGACTAGACAGTCCACTGAAGGGAAAGTTCATAGTAGAAGCAATGTGACCCCAAACTTGGGGAAGCCTGACATCGCCACTTCACTGGCTTTAAGCTTCCAGTGGTCTGAAATGACTTTTATGTTCAAACAGAAGATTCTCCAAGGCTGGTTTTCTGAACTAGGAAGCCCAAGCCCTGTGTCCCCAGGGTCCCAGAAAGCAGGATCTACTTGAGGTGCATGTGAGGACAGTCTCACAAAATGCTGGACTAAGATGAGGGCATTCACAGGGCCGAGATAAAGAGACAGGACAAGGTCTGGAAGCAGGCTGAGACAACTGCCACAGACAGCATACGGAAGACCCTGAAGAACTCTGCTGCTGTCGTGGCGACACAATGCCGGTACATGGCTTCCAGACTCTCTCTGGACTTCAGACCAGCAAAACTTTTTAAAACGGGGGTGGGAAAGACAGGAGTAGAGCCTCCAGTTTCTTATATTGCTGAGGAAGGACATTTACAGGGAAAAAAATTTAAAAAAGGAATCCTCATTACATTAAAAAAAAAAGTTGGAAGGTCTCAATAAAAACAATTGAATAATTTAGCTGTTAGAGAAACCCCCATTGTCTCAGTTTTCCTCATTTCTTTGTAAACCAGCACAGGCAACAGCCTGCATTCAAGACAGTGAACCACAAAATACATTTCCAATAAAATAAAGAATAAGCTGACACCAGTTGTCCACCAATGGTATCTAAACTGAATAATGCACTAAGAACATAAATTACATCTGGAGGTATTTAGCGGGAAGAAAAATGTCAGTACCAATATTTTTCTACAAAATGACTGTCTAATCTAGAAATCCTAAAATAAGCACCTACAAAATTATTAGAATTACAGAGTTCACACAAGTGGCCTGATACAAACTAAATACACCACATCAGCAGAGTATCAACAGAAAAGTATGTCTCTGTAATCCCCCTTTAAGAATCAAATTAGGGTAGTTAGCTCTAATAGCCCAAGGCAAATACCACATCTAATTCCCTTTTCCTGGGGAAAGAAATTACATGTTTTAACTGAAAGTGGTCCTACGGATTCCTCTTCTGTGTGCTTGAAAACTGTAAGTTTTTCTTTCCAGAAGAAAAAAACTGTGAGTGTCTGCTCACCAACAAATATTGGCCAAATCCCACTTCGCTCTAAAAAGAGAAGCCAGGCAAGTGGGTGATGTGACTGGAGTGGAAGCCCAGAGGATCACAGGCGTGCCTGCAGAGAGAGCACCTCACCCAGAGAAAGAAGGCCCAGCATTGGGGTTGTGTTCCTCAGGGAGCCAATTCCTCTCTCTTAGCCAGTCAACCAGGAGTCTGATGTGACCAGATGCACATTATCCCAGGGGCCTGATAGTGCAACTTATAGCCTGAGCTATCAGCATACAACTGATCTGAATTCTCCTATTTCATCTTCACAACTGAAGTAGATTTTGCATTCTACTACCTTCTCCTTGATATACTGTTGTTGTAAGTTTAGAAATTTCAAAAATTAATGGCTTAATTAATGGCTAATTCTAATTGTCTCCCTGGGAACGGGAGCCAGGTTTAAGCCTTGGCTTGCTATCCTTCACCCCCACCTCTGGCCCTCCCAGGGGACCCCGAGGGCACAGAAGTGGAGGTGCTCCAACTGTGCCCACAATGCACATGCTCCAGAAGCATTCTGTGAGCCAACAGGTTGTTCTGATGTCGAACCACACTAATAAAAAGGGGAGGCAGTGTGAAAACCAGGGCCCCCTGGCAGGCTGCTGAGTACAGGATGGCGAACACAGCAGGCGGGCAGCAGTCAAAAAAGGCGCCTTTTCTATTGAACAGTCTTTCAGACTCTGTGGGAGAGGGCGAGGGCGGGATGATGTGGGAGAATGGCATTGAAACATGTAAATTATCATATGTGAAACGAATCACCAGTCCAGGTTCGATGCATGATACAGGGTGCTCGGGGCTGGTGCACTGGGATGACCCAGAGGGATGGGATTGGGGGGGGTGGGGGTCAGGATGGGGCCACATGTACACCCATGGTGGATTCAAGTCAATGTATGGCAAAGCCAATACAATATTCTAAAGTAAAATTTAAAAAAAAAAAAAAAAGTGCCTTTTACAAGTGCCCTGCTGGGTCCTCCGGCCCATAGCAGCAAGTGCTGAAGGGCCATCCCAGTAAAGCCCACAAGGGGGCGCCTTTCTCTGTGCACCAAGGCCTAGCCGTCGGCTTGATTTCCCCTCTGCCTGTGTCTGTTTCAAACTCAGGGCTACACAAATGATTCCCCATTCTCATATACCAGGTGGTAACAGCCTTTCCCCAAGACTTACTTTTCGACTTTTTGTCCATTTGGCTCAGCGGTAGATCCCTGGCAAAGAGTGGGACCTCAATGCATCATTATTTCATAATCGAATGCATTCCAGTGAGGTGGATAATCATAAACAGATGACCGCATCTTAAGACTGAGCCCCAAAGAACCACCAGAAGGAAGGAGTCACCTCTGCTGCCATGTGACCACACCCCAACTGTTCCTGGAACCGGAGTCACCACCTCTGGTGGTACAAGCTTCTGAAAATCTAATCCAGCGGGCGCTGGCCATGGGACTGCAAGGAGAGCCCAGATACAGCTCAGAGTCCTCCCATATTTATTTCTGCTCCCGTGATATGCACCTCTCCTTTGTCAACCTGGTACAACATGTTTATTTAAAAGGTAATGTTGCCGTGGAGGAGTGCACCAGGCAATAAACAGCTTTTGCAGGCAATTAAATGCAGCAGTGAAATTGAGCTGCTGGTCAGTGGAACCAGCCATTCATCGTGAGTTTGTTCCAGTGTCACAAATGTTATTCCTGTTTCACAACAGGACAGGAACCCGTGATTGGGCCACAAATCTCCAGAGGCTGGAGGCAGACCCGAAGGGATTAAAGCAGCTCTCAGCATGAGTGCAGGGCATCATCAGGGAAGAGTCCTGGGACGTTGGCCCTGGAGAATGCTCCAGCTTTTTATAAAATAGGCTTTTCACTGAGTAGGTGTTCAATAATTACTTGTGACTTGCATGACTTTATAGGGAGACTTATAGGAAGTCTCAGCTCTACAATGAAAAGTCAATGATTTCTTTTCATAAACAATTCAGGACCCTCCCCACTAATTTCTAAGTCTGGCTTTAGAAAATTATGACAATCTCCCCTAGAATCGATCTTTTCTAGGAACCAGAAAGGAGCGCTTTGTTCTGAAGACATTTCACACTGTTCCCCACAAACACACTGATACACAAAGCAGCAAGGGAACGAAGATAACATCAAAGTTACCGCTCCGGTGAAGAGTGAGGAGGGAAGTCGGATCTTAGCAAGAGTCAAGACAGTAGATGGTGGAGATGTTGCTTAAGCTTCAGGCCCTTCAGGTGGAGCCAGGGTCAGACCAAGGGGGAAGGTCCAGTGAGGGAAACCAGCTCAGTGCCCTGCAGATGCAGCTGCGGGACACCTTCCACAAGGGAGACAGGAAAGCATGGCTACAGAGACGGGAGGACCACTGCACCCTCTCTCCTCTGGGGAAGCTTCCACCAGGAACGGGCAAGGCACTGTCCACAGAGCAGAGCCAGGGCGCCCTCCTGACGCAGCAGGACAGCCAGGTGGGCAGAGGCTCTGCCCCAGATCACCATTCCCCATGCCCCTGCCATAGTGACTTAGTGAACAAGTGAGCTGTTCACTTCCTAGCCCTTAAACATTGGTTGTAAGTATTATTGCTAGGTGTTTCTATTTAATTACTGCTTCCTTATAATCTATGTGGGGCTTCAATGGTGGCTCAGCAGTAAAGAACTGGCCTACAGTGCAGGAGACCACCTGCAATGCAGGAGATGCAGGTTTGATCCCTCAGTCGAGAAAATGCCCTGGAGAAGGAAGTGGCAACCCACTCCAGTATTTTTGCCTGGAGAATCCCATGGCCAGAGGAGCCTGGAGGGCTACAGTCCATGGTGTCATAAAGAGTCAGACACGACTTAACAACTAAACAACAAACAAATCTGTTTAGAAACTAAACAAATAAGATACTTCTTTCTCCTTTCTTAGAACAGCATCTCTAACAGAAATCAACCTAAAACGTGTCCCAAATCATAAAACCCAACTGGCACTCTGAAAGGCCTGCAGGACTCCAGCCTGCGGATTATAAATCACTGAATTTCCTTTACACTCGCATCAGCTGTAAATTCCAACACTTTTTTAAAAAGTATGATGCTAAAAGTAAAACTCATGAAAAACTTACAAAAATGAGTAGCCCAGAGGATTAAAGCTGACGCATGACTATTACAAGTCAGATCCATAAAGCCAGTGGGAGAGCCCAAAAAAGAGGTGAAGTGAGTATCAACAACTTCTCCACACCAACAAATGCAAAATGGAACAGAATTGCTCAGAAGAAAATGTCAATGTGCATTTTCTAGAAGTGGGTATAAAAAGGTCAAAGATTTACCCTCAACTCCCCAAATACGTATACCTCAGTGTGCTGGAATCAATGTGGAAAGCCCACACACAGCAAACGCACCCAAAATGAGAACAATTCTCGCACAATTGGTATTCTACAGGTGGAGGGGATTTGGAGGCACTGATTCTAAGTGCTTATGCGTGCACATTCTCACAACATGCTAATCCAGCCTGGGAATGCTATGCTTTCCAGGCCTTGAATGTGCCGCTGACAAACCGGCATGAGAGAAGTGGTGAAAACTGAGAAGCGGAATGGCACTGAATAAATGTCCCCTGATAATGCAAAATGCTTTGTTTTACCCCAAATACTGAAAGCTCTTGATTGCACACTATTTCAGAAACACATAGGTAGTGTATGAAAGACTGACCTCCATTCCCAGATACAAACGCTCTCCAGGTGGCCCAGCACGGCAGGGACCTAGTTCTTTCCTCACCTTTCTTCCATGCGAACACACAGATCACTTTGCATCTCCCTTCCAGGGTGCAACCACCACCTCGGTTACTCCCACCCGGAAGGCTGCGTCCAGCATTCTCTAAGCTGCTCTCCACAGTGAGGGCGAGGCTGGAGGAGGTGAGGCCTCACACACAAGCCACGAAACTGATTCTGGCCCCTGGGTGCTTACACAAAGTGACACTCAAGTATGAGAAAGTAAAATTTCAAAATGCAAACAAATATATGCATATCTATTTTTTACAATTCCTTCAGTCAATGTCTGCGGTTAAATGGTGTAATGGGTAGAGTGAAAACTTTCTACACGTTTTGCATAATGGCACACACGTGTGCTGGTTTGGGTACATGTGCATGTGTGCGGTTTCAAACATCCAGTAACCTCTCTGGGTAACAACCTACCTGCCACTGGTTTCCTGCCTGGCCAGGCATATAAGGCGCTGGGAGGCTCCGGAGGCTATTCTTCACAGGGGAGCCCCCAAGGGGATTTCCCACGTCCCCAGCAGAGGAGTCAGCAGCCAAGGCCATGGAGTACTGCGGGTAGTTGTAGAGATTGTTGTAGTAGGGAAACAGAGACGGCTGGTAGAAGCTGCTGTAGTAGGTGGGGTCGGAAACGAGCTCAGGTGTGTTCTCCACATGCCCTCTGCTGGTGACAGCAGGAATATCCTGGATGACCATCCGTCCCTCTAGAAAGAAAGAACACGACAACACGCTATCAGTTTCAGGACCACAAAATTCTACCTGTACACCCTGACAACATACGGCCTCCGTCCTCAAGATCCACAGAGCTTCAGAGCAAGGCTCCGGAACGTGCTGCGTGCCCTGTGGCCAGAAAGCAGGAGAGTTTCGAAGGCTGGAGTAATGGGGGCAGCACAGCCGACAGACACTGGTGATTATTTTTACTGAGAAGGCCAAAAATATTTTAGGCAGGGGTCATTTTAATTACGTAAAGCCTGACCACATTTAACTTCTACAGAGAAATTTCCTACCCTAATGTCAAGAAATCAGAGATCAAATCTAGCTAAGTTGGCTATCTGTAAGTCTTAGAACAAAATTAATCGTATGTAACTTTAAATGAAGTAATAATAAAATCTAGATGCCTTTTCTATGTGTCTGTCCACCCCAGTATGTCTGAAGGCAAAGCAAGAGGCTAAGAGTTTAAGCATACACTGATTTCTTTCATCTCCTTCCAACTCATAGTTCTTTATCCTTCCTGAGTCTGGATAATGGTACAGACCTGGGAGACAAACTTCTGTAAAAGGTCAGTTAGTGTCTATCTTAGACTTTGTGGCCATTCTGTTGTGGAACATACAGGCTGCTGGGTGCTTGCATCGCAATAAAACTTTATTCACAAATACAGGCAACAGGCCCAAGTGACCCACAGGTTGAAGTTTGCAGCACAGGGTCTAGATGTTAAACCGTCAATTCCAATCAACAACTGAATGGACTCCTAAGTCATCTTTCCAACGACTTTTTATTAAACAATGTTCTAAGAGTTGGCCAGGTGCCTGAGATGGCTACAGGGTATTAGGATGCCCCTGCCCACGTGGAATCTACAGTTTAGGATAAATGATGGGATTACAAACTATAACAAGGACCCTCATGCAGAAATACCTATGAACATTTATGCAATCTCAAAGGCTAGAAAGATGACACACAGCCTAGAAAGGAATGATAGAGACTGCCATTAAATAAAAACAAAAACTGCACCCGAGTTTCACTTTAAAAAAGGAGCAGGGGACTTCCCTGGTGGCCCAGTGGCTAACATTCCACACTGCCAATGCAGGGGACATGGGTTTGATCCCTGGTCAGGGAACTAGATCCCACATGCCACAACTAAGAGTTTGCACGCCATAGCTAAAGATTTCATATGCTGCAAATAAAAGATTTCATGTGCCATAACTATTATCTGGCTGCTACTGCTGCTGCTAAGTCGCTTCAGACGTGTCCAACTCTGTGCGACCCCATAGACGGCAGCCCACTGGGTTCTGCCGTCCCTGGGATTCTCCAGGCAAGAACACTGGAGTGGGTTGCCATTTCCTTCTCCAATGCATGAAGGTGAAAAGAGAAAGTGAAGTCGCTCAGTTGTGTCCGACTCTTAGCGACCCCATGGACTGCAGCCCACCAGGCTCCTCCGTCCATGGGATTTTCCAGGCAAGAGTACTGGAGTGGGGTGCCACTGCCTTCTCATCTGGCACATCCAAATAAATAAATAAAGGAGCAGAAAATAGGTGAAAATGAAAAAAACAGGCTTTCCTGGTGGCTCAGTGATAAAGAATTACCTGCCAATGCAGGAGACATGGGTTTGATCGCTGGGTCGGGAAAATCCCCTGGAGGAGGAACTGGCAACCTGATTCAGTATTCTTGCCTGGGAAATCCCATGGACAGAGGAGCCTGGCGGCTACAGTCCATGGTGCCTCTGAGTCGGACATGACTCAGCATGAGCAGAAGAAAAAGAGAAAACCTAAGACAGGGCAGCGAGGACGCAGGGATGGATGCAGGGAACTGGGGGACTCTGCGGTGATGGACCGGCCCTTGGGGTGAAGAATTGGGTGAGAAAAGAGCAATAGAGGGCCAAGGGTGACAGGCGGGCTGTAGACAGGCGAGGGGGAGCCTGAGGCGGCTCGCTCAGCTCTCGCCAGGGTGCGGTGGAAACCACTGAGGGCTTCTGAGCAAAGGAGCACACAGCTGCACTGTGGGGTGATTCAGCTGGGGAGCAGTTCTCAAGACAAGTGAGGGAAGGCAGGTCAGAGGCAGGAGAGTCAGCAGGGAGCCGCTGAAGCAGTCAGGGAGAGACACAGCCGTCTGCAAATAACAGCGGGGGAAGGCTGTGCCAGGGACACGGGGCGGGGAACGCAACAGAACTCAGGACCCAGGGGCGTCAGGAACTGAGACGCAGGAGAAGAGGAAGAGCAGGGGACCTAGGCGGCGGCGGAGACCAAGAGTAAGTTCTGCTTCATCACAGGGCCCGCGGGGCACACACATGGGGAGATGAGTCCGAGGCTGAGAAACTTGGCACTTGGGACTCATGGGAGAGATTGAGATTCGGGAGTCACCGCCCTGAGATGCGGACTGCATCTGGGGAGAGCAGGAGGAAGGTGTAGGGAAAAGTATGTTACGAAAGGAGAAAAGAGCACCAAGGCCAGAAGCCCGAAGACAGAGGAGAGAATGTAATGTCACAGATGACAAAGTCGACAGGGACCAAGGAGGGCAGGCCACAGTGTCCACCACTGCTAAGAGATCAAGCAAAATTAGTTCTGGGAAAGATCCACAGACGGCTGGGCCTTTAGGGCCTTGTGGTTTTAGCACAGTGAGAGAAGATGCCTGCGAGAGATAAAGAGCAAGTAGGCTCTATGAATATGGTGACGAGCCTTCGCTCTGGTGAGAAGGGATACCCAGCGAGCGGCACCCTCCACCACCCCTCGCTCACCATGCATCCTCGTACTGAGCACACTGTCAGATACATGGGGGTAAGAATCTGCAGCAAGGATCAATGAACAGGTTTTTTTCCAAGTAGCCTAGCATCAAAACAAATATGAGAAAAGACCAGAAGCTCCAAGGAGTAATAAGTTGTTATTTCATTTTTAAAACACAGAAGGGTTGAGCACATGCCGGCAGGGGGAAGCTCATGAAGAGAAATTCCCAAGACTAGTAATACATGGTCCACAGCAGGTGCTCAGGTCGTCCGGCTGAACGTGCGGAAGGCATGACTAAATGTGCACTCTCTGGAAGGTTCGGGAGAGAGCTACAACAAAATGTATTTTTACAGCCTTATTTTACAGTTAGCACTGAAGTCTCTTCTCTGCTAGGACACCAAACTTGTCCACTGCAGGCTCCTGGCGATGCCTTGTCAGGGCTACCATCTTACAACATCTCTTGCCTTCCTCCTGCCTCATCCTCCCAACTAAGGAGATGAGAAGCTCCAATCCCATTATCCTACTCCAGTCTGGAGAAGGCACGTGCCCTTCCCACCTTCTGAACTTCCCTCGGTCCTTTCTCTTATTTTAAACACAGTTTAGTGGCAAATATGTGGTTTTCAGTATCTAGTTCTTCTGCTTTCAATGTCACATCTCTACTGTTGAACTTCATTGTTAAAATCAATACAAGTTTGGCAAAAAATGGTCAACTATATGGTTACTTAAAAAAAAGGAATGAATGACCTTCTTACCATTCAGTCATAAGCATTAGTGGGACACCCATACACAATTTCATAGTGATTTAGGAAGGCATTTCAGATGCTCATCCCTGTCTCTGGAGTTAAAAGCACTGGGTATCCCCCGGGCCTGCCCCTGAAAACTAAAGCTTCTTCATAAAGAAAACAAAATATAACAGGAAGTAAAGAATTAAACAGAAACCCAAAGACACCAGCATTCTCGGATCAGGGCACAGGTTCAAGAGTTTCTACATCATAACCCTACTCAGGACCTTTAATCAGGCCTCAGTTTACCCAGCAACAAAATGTTGTCAATAATAATCCTCAAGGTAACAAGAATGGCTTCAATAAACTTCAGATAAAACCTCAAATAAAATGCTATATCAGATCAAAGAAAGGATTTGTTTTGCTACAGACAGTAATTCATTAAAACGCCATCACCTTTCCACTTACCATATTTTACTCCCTCTTTCAAAGTATATTGAGCTTTAAGAATAAATTAAGACATACTTTGGAAAACTTTTGATTCATACCAATATTCACATAATAAAAATCACTTGAGCTTTATAAGAGTAAATGCCTAAAAATTTTAGACTTAAAATGTTTAAACGCCCCTAAAAAGTAACCTTTTAAAAAGCACTGGGAAAGGGCACCCACCCCAGGGACATGAGGAACTACCAAATTCTGTGTTTTATAAACCCCCAAATTGTATTTTAAAGATTCAAATTAAAACTTTACTTAAAACAACAGCTTCATGCTTCTCAGCCTTGATGTGCCCATTACCAGTAGGTGGGCATTTCCCAGGGCTGCAATAAACACCCAGGAAACTACACGTGTCTAATCCAGTGGTGCTCAGCCACACAGGCACCACCTGGGAACTTATAGAGAACATTCTCAGAGCCACCCCAGACCCACAGAATCAGAAATTCTGAGGGCTGGCCAAGCACCTGAGTTTTAACAAAGACTTCAATAGGTTCTGATACACTCAAAAGCTCAAGAACCACTGGTCTCACGATTCAAAGCAACTGCTCCATAAATTACCCTAAAAAAACCAGTGACTCCTGACTGAATTACTGTGACAGTGCTGACTGGCTATCAAACGAGAGCATACAAATTAATTCCACTGAATGGAGAAACTGGGCTACTACAGAAATCACTGCGGAGCTTGGATCGCAAGCTGTAGGTGCTCTGTGGATACTGCTGCCAGATGGGTCTAACTTTCATGGCCCACACCGGGGCTTTGACAAACTATACTATTCCTCATCAGACTTCTGGATTATCAAGAGGAGCAGGTAGTGCAGAAATCATTTATTCTTGACCTTAAGGTGTATGCTGGTACTTATATTTGATTTTTTTCATTAGTCATCACATAACAACCATGTCCAGGTGTTGCAAAAGGCATAAAGAAATATTCAAAATGCTTCATTTCTTCTTAAAAGTGAGTTATCTATTTGGGAAAGTTATGTGTTAAGATCAAGAATCCTACAAACCAATAATCCAATGGCCACAATGACAGTATAGGCAGACGTCACCATCAGCAAAGATGGAGGTGATTCAGAGATGGTGGGGGCAGGGAGGCAATCAAGAGAGAACAGTGTCAACATGATCATGAAAGAGGAAAAGGACATGTCTTGTCCTTTTCCAGGGACACTGAGCAGATAAGCCTGGCTGGAGCGCAGCGTTCACGTCAGGGGACAAGAGATGCTGAGGCTGGAAAGTTACTTAGGGACAAACTGTGGAAGGCCTTGTCTGTGAATCCAGACAAGGGCTTCTGATTGCCCCTCAAGTTCCAGGGAGTCGATGAGTTTTCAGAGCAAGCTGTGCTTAGTCGCTCAGTTGTGTCTAACTCTTTGCAACCCCATGGGCTGTAGGCCACCAGGCTCCTCTGTCCATGAAATTCTCCATGCAAGAATACTTGCATGGGTTGCCTGCAAGGAGTGGGTTGCCATGCCCTCCTCCAGGGGATCTTCCCAACACAGGGATCAGAACCCAGGTCTCCTGCATTGCAGGTGGATACTTTACCATCAGAGCCACAAGGGAAGCCCTTTTAGAGCAAGGGAATAACATAAAAATGTTTTAGAACAAGTTAATCTGGTCCAAGAACAAAAGATGAATTCAAAACAAGGAGGTAAAAGAACAGACTAGGCTAGAACAGTCTCCTCTGTGTATGTATGTGTACATGGTCTATAGACCAAAACGGCTAAGACTCTTTAAACACTCCAGACTTGAAGAGGTAACTAAAAGGCTGCAGAGGGAAGCTGCAGTAACAGGAAAAAGGAACCACATGAAGAACACTGCTGTTGTGGGAACGCCCTTCAAACCACCCTGTCACACTACTAACTACCTGTCACCCAGGGACCCAGAGATGCCCCCGGATCCCCTTTCAGATCCTCGCTCCACTGCGGAGTGGTCATGCTTTACTCACTCCAGCCCAAGGAGGAACGTACAGCCCTCACCCAAGGTAAGGATGCAAACAGGATATGCCATCTCTCCAACCTGGGTTACAGCAGAGTTCTCCAGAGTTACCGGAAACAGTCCTTCACCACTGAGGTGTCTTCCAAGTCACACTAGTGAGTCGAGTCAGGCTAAGTGTCACTAGTAGTTGATGATAAACACGAAAGACTTCCAATTCATAAGCCACAAAATGTATAAACGAAGCATACAAAATTTGAAATGGTACATATGTATACACATGTATGTGTATATATATTCAAAAAGCGGTGTTCCTTGCACAAACTCCCAACAGGCTACTCCTATTTTCCAAATCTCAGAAAGAAATAAAAAGAGCAGTAAACGTTGACAGCTGGCTCCATACACCTGAGCTGAATGCACTCATCTGTATCAAGCCCCCTGACTGCGGCTGTGACAGGGATTGGAAGCTGCACGGCCACTATGACTAACTGGGAAGACCAGAGCAGTATACTGAGAAGGAAACATCAGAGTCTGCTGAAAACTCTTAAGCTGGATCTCCCTCTTCGTTATTCTAGAATACAAACTGGCCAAGGTGACTTACCAAGTATATTCATAATAGAGAACACAGTGGCCTTGTTCCAAGCAAACGGGGTCGTTTCCTTAACCAGTCGTGCTTTATAGGAATTATCAACCCCTATGTCTTCTGCCAAGATGCAAACAGAAGCATGAAGCCAGTTGCCTTAAGTGTTGTTACTTATGACTGGGAGAGTCCTCATGCGTGCTGTAAGGAAGAAAGATCAGGAGGTGCGGATTCTACAGCTAGGAAAGCAAGCAGGCCTGGTGAAGCATGTCTTCTGGAAAAATGACCAGCAGCAATCGGCCAACAGAGACACTGCAGACACGCCGCCTACAGACCTGATGTCTTCTCACTGCATTGCTCCGATTTACAGCGCTGTATATTTATCTACTACCCACACATCCAGTTCTTTGATAAGGCTTCCCATTCCCACTGCTACTTTTTTTTTTTTTTTGCACTAACATATGCAGCGTGAAATATGATTCACTCCTTCCTGAAAGATCAATACCCACACATGATAAATACCCTTATCGATCCTGCAGTGTTATATGCTGGTCTCCGGGCCCGTGGCATATTAATGGCAGTTAACCAGTAATTCATTTTAAGGTGTGTGAAGGCTCTCTCTCCCGCTCTTGGCTAGTGTCGAGATTCCCAGAGTTGTTGCGCTTTGAGTCCTTTATGTGCAAATCTGGAGCCATACTCCCTTTCAATGACAAAACCAAACCCCACCGTTTTCTGTATGAAAGATCACACAGGAAACTGAAATTTATGATTCACAGCCATCTCACGTAAGCAGTGGATTTATGTACCCTGGGTTTTATTTTTCTTTACAATCCCACCCCTTGTGTGGTGCTTGTCCTACTGAGAGTCTGGTTTTAAGAGTTGCCAGCCAGGCAGAATTGTACACTGCTAAGTCTGAGATTTCAAAATTACCTGCCAACCACTATCAACTGCTGAATGGTAGGAAGGTACAGCAGAAGTACAAGCTGTTGCTCCTTTTTTTTTTTTAAGGAACATTAGGTCTTAAGAAAAGACAAAGTTGTTTGATGACATGTCATACAATCTGGAGGAGACAGCGGGGTGCCACTTGCTGGAACAACATGGAACAACTTTGCAGCCCCATAAACCGTAGCCCTCCAGGCTCCTCTTGCCATGATATTTTCCAGGCAGGAATACTGGAGTGGGTAGCCATCTCCTCCTCCAGGGGATATTCCCAAACCAGGGATCAAACCTATGTCTCCTGCATCTCCTGTACTGATAAGTGGATTCTTTACCACTGAGCCACCTGGGTCCTCAGCTCCCTGTTTTTAGCAGTCTTTTCCACACGGCAACCCAATGTCCACGTTAATCAGTCCAAACATTGCTATACAGGGAAGAAAAGTCAGTGAGCTGATGCCTGGGCCCTCCGAAAGTGAAAGTTGCTCAGTATTGTCAGACTCTTGGCAACCCCTTGGACTAAACAGTCCATGGAATTCTCCAGGCCAAAGTACTGGAGTGGGTAGCCTTTCCCTTCTCCAGGGGATCTTTCCAACGCAGGGATCGAACCCTGGTCTTCAGCATTGCAGGCGGATTCTCTATCAGCTGAGCCACAAGGGAAGGCCTGGGGCCTCTGAGCACTCATCCAACTCCAAGAAAGAAAGCTCACAACCCAATCAAGGGAATGGGTGGGTTTTCTGAGCTAAAGCAGAGCTGGTGCAGAAGCCTGATGACTGAGACGGCAGTGGGCCTACAGTTCACACTATTTAGTGGTGACTGTGACGGTGGACAAGGGGCATCACCACACCCGCCACCTTCCCCTGCCACTCATGTTCAGAGCAGTAAATTTACTGAGCACCTGTGTGTGTGAGGCAACCTGCCCAGTGCTTTGAGAGACAAAGGATCTAGTCTTTGATGCTGCAGAGCCCTGCCCTAAGAGGAGGTTCCAAGACACACACACAGGAGAGACTGACCAAGGCTCTGGGAAAGCACAACAACTGTGTGGCCAGGAGGGCAAGATGAAATCCAGCCTTCAAAACACAAGTTCTGCCGATGCTGGCTCACTAACAACACTCTTGTCCACGAGACAGGGAAGATGCTACAGCCCACTTCTCTCCCAAGGAATTTTTTTTTTTTTTTTTTGGTCATTTGGGCCTGGAGTAATCTGTCAAGGTCACTTTTCTTTGTAGGGTGAAGGCGTTGCATAATAAAGTGAACCTGAAGTTGGTCTTTGAAGCCAGGAGCAGGCTTGGTTCAAAGGCCTGTGAAATGTCAATGCCAATGTGGGATGCAAAGGTGCAAAGGGATCTGTGGGGGAAAATCGGGAGGGCACTGTTGGTCAGGATCAGATCAAAGGAGCCAAGAGGGAGAGTGGGGAGAGAGAGGATACAAAGAAGGGGGTGGATTCTGCTTCCAGGAGGGCGAACACATGTGAAACACGCCTGAGGCCACTGGGGCCACCGAGAAGCTCTGTGAGGAGCACGCACATCCACTGTGTGCAGGAGCTCTCAGAGTGCTGGGCGGGGAGGCCCAGAATCTAAGCAACAGCCCACCCTGTCCTCCGGGAGTTTCCTCTCTGTGTGCAGAAGAGTGCAAGGCAGAGTTTCAGAGATCAGAGGTTTCCATGGTAGAAGACATTTTTAAACAGAGGAGGAGCGCGTGAAGGTGAGAGAAAGGAAACACGGCCCCGAAAGCGTCTGGGGTGTCAGGGCAGTCTGAGGAGCACAGGGTCCCAAGAGGACGAGAACAAGGGTGCTGCCGGAACAGCACAGACTCCTGTAACTGAACACTCAGCGGAGCTCGGATTCTCCTCCCAGGAAACGTCCTAACTGGATCTGAAAAGACTGACACGTCGAGTGTGGGCCTCTGTGGTCCTCAGGAGCAGCTGATGGCACGGCGGCAGTCCCCACCTCTCACTCCGGGCACCTGCCAGCTCTCCCAGTCATGGTTTCTGCTCCCTGTTCCCTGCCTCCGCCCCTCTGCGGGGTGCTGCAGGAGCCCCTGGACGCCCCGGGAGATGGTTCACCCTGCAGGGGGAGTCAGATATGGAGGAAATGCCGTGTCTCTGGGATAAATGTCCTGTGGCCATGAAAGCCTATGTCATGGCCAAGAAAGATGTGGTCTCTCTGCAGGCCAGACATCCTGAGGCTCTGTCCGCACCGCCGGACACACCAGAGGTGGCGGCAGGGCTCCTGCGGGAGTGGAGGAGGGAGGAAGAGGGAAGATGCCCAGTGAGTTTCCTCTCCACCCAGGTCTCTATTCTCAGAGCTATCTTACAGGGAATCCCTTTCTCCAGTCTTTTTAATATTTCTCACACTGAGAAAATTTTGAATCAGGAGCGTTTTTGACTGACCGTGTCCACATATTTAGGTCTCCATAGAAAAGGTCTGCTCTGAACTGTATCCCAACAGTTTAAAACGCAGGAGCTTCACACATCAGCATCTTTTTCTCGGCAGGAAAGGTGCGAACAGAGGGGTATCAGTTTTTCAGTTTACTCAAGGCCAGTCTCGTTCAGATTTGGGATTCAGACTCTGCTCTTATAACTTTTCTTTAAAAATAAGACTGTATATGCTTGTCTTTGCTCCTGCAGGTCCCCGGTGGCAATCGCAAGGGACAGTCTGGACTCTTAAGCAAATATGAAGAAACACGAAGCCACATTATGTCTGACATCATGTCACACGGCTTTCAGTCAACCCTAGGCTTTACCCAGGTGAATTCATCACCCCTGGTTTTCAGTCAGGTACTTGTCTTACAGAATGTTTCAAGCCATCAGAAACAGCGCCTTAACCAACTGCTAAGAAGAACTGGGCCCCAGGAAGGGAATCTGCCTCCAAGCCAGCAGCTCTAACCTGGGGCTGCGCAGGGCAGGTGGAAGGGTAAAACCCTCAGGACCAGGCCACACCCCCAGGCCAGGCACCCAGGCATCAGAGCCCCAAGCTGACGGCAGCACCGGCAGGCGGTAACTGCCTCAAACCCATCGGGGGTGGCTGTTTTAGGGCCAAGGGTTCCCATCCTCACACCTACAGTGGCAGCTCCAAAAACACAGTTGAGGTCCCCTGCCCATGCCTCCTTTTCAAGGATCCATGAAGTCAAAAGTATTTCCACAATAATGTAAAGCTATTATTGGCCTTTTTTTACTGTACTGACAGTTGCACTGATGATGCAGAAGCAACGGTAGGGAAAACCCTGGTTTCTTAGCAGCAATCAAGGTAGTCCCACCAAGCTGTGCTGAGAGTCACTGTATTCTTCATTGTTATAAAATAAAGTACTTTTAAATTATTATGTCAATTTTGCTTAAGGTGCCCTTGATGAAGCAGGAAAAAACTGATTAAATCTCTACCTTTGAGGGCCTCTTCTTCATGTAGTGTGACCAGGTGGGAAGGACTCATAAAGCACTTCTCCTGCTTTGCAATGATGCTGTCCTTGGAAAAGGGTCTGTGCAGATGTTTGAAAGAAGAGCCATGCTCACTGCTTTTTTTTTTTTTTTTTTAATGAAACATCATTTACTCGGAAGAATGACTGATGACAAACTACGGTTACCGAGACTTGGGTATTTGGCAGACATTTTCTTTAAAATGAAAAAAAGTGAGCCTATCACTTCAAGGAAAACAACTGGCAGTATTTATTGCCAAAATGTTGAGTTTTCAAGTAAAACTCAGAACTTTGGAACACTTATATCCAACACTTTCCACTGACAGCTTCCCAAACTTAAAGGCTCTTTTGACAAAAATCAACAGTAATATTTAATGAGTGGGATTTTCTGAGACTTTGCAATAAAAATGTCAACATTTGGGAGAGCTGTATAATTCAGTGAACTAATATTTTCCAAATGACCAATGCATGACACTACAAAATAATGCATGGTTGACATACCCATTTACAGTGTAAGATGGATTTTAATTTAACTGAGTACAGAAAACTTATTAGCATGGCTTCAGATCTACACTGCAACTAATCTTTTAAGAAATTATCACTTGTCAAGTTTTGGTCTAGTATCAAAGAATAGTCACAGTGATCTTAAAAGGTTATTCAAACACTTTTCTCCCTTTTCCAACTATTTATCTATGTGAAGCTGACTGTCCTAATGTATTTCGATCAAAACAACAGATTGAACTAAATACATATGGCAATCCAGCTGTGTTCTATTAATAAGCCAGACACATAAAAGCTATTTGTAAAAATGTGAACAAGACCACCCTCCCTCACTAATCTGCTTTGAAAATTAGTTATTTTTCATTAAAATGTTACTTACGTTAATTTTAATAGAATTAACAAATGTATTCTTGGTTTTTCAGTTTTAGTTTCTATTCAATAAATATCAATAGATATAATCCACATAAACAAAAGCTCATAAACAAAACCTCTTTGAATGTCCTTGAGAATTTGTTAAGAGTCTAAGAATTTTGAGAATCTCCATATCACAGGAGGCTGGATTTCAGAGCAACTGGAATCAGTGTCTCCTCCTGAGCAGCTGAGTTAGCAGTCAGCAAGCAGGAAAGGCCCGACTGGGCACACCTGACTTTACACCTTCACTGGGGATATTTCTTTGAGTGATAGCCGTTCACCACCACGCGGGGCAGCGGGCAGCAGAGCTTTGGGCTGAGAGCACCAAACCAGGCTCTCAGGTCCAACTCTTGATCAGATCTGGAATCCACAGCCTGGGACCTGGATCAGTTACTTAGTCTATACAAAACACATAACATGGGTGAACACTGCTACTTACACCGCAGAGTGCAGAGAAGGGCTCAGTGCTTGATGAATGTTGGCTGCTGTTGTTACCACAATCACAACACACGGAGAGCATCTCTCGGCCACCAACCAAGAGAGCCAGCACGTAGTCTGCCCGAGAAAAGCACCCTTGCTCTCAACGCTCACCTTCAGGGACCCCAGGAGGGCCGGGCTGCACCCAGCGGGGCTTCCTGAGCGCGAATGAACTTGGAAAGGAGCAGAGTCCTGGGCTCCCGGCCCTTTCTGAGGTCAGACAGTAGCCTTGAGTGCAGTCAGTGTGGTATCACTCCCCTGAGTCATAATCAGGAAACGTGGGACAGCCTGTTTCTCCCACAAGGCAGTCATGACAGGGCTATATCACACGTCAGACACAAACCTGGCACCTGGAAAGCAAACAACCCCTCCACTTGTGTACCTGCCACGAGCGGGCAGCATCTCTACTGAATGAGACAGAATCAGCAGGTGGAGAACTGCTGACCTGCCTTCCCTTCTGCCAGTCCCCACCTCCTCGTGTATCGAATTCTGCTTTTGAGAAGCTTAGTAACTACCATGCTTCCCTTAAATAAGATGGGGATTTTATTTATTTGGGGGGACTGCTGCTGTTCCAGGGCTGAACTTTTAGCTCGCTATAAAGTTAATGTGCTATTCAATGTTCATTCCAGGCAAGGCTGTGGGGCTGTGTATTCTCTGCCACCCCCAGAAGGCCATTATCTGTAATTGCCCATTACCATAAGTAATTATTTCTTCTGGCATGGTCTATGACCTCCAGGGCTGCACGCGGGTACAGTTAACTGCTCCCTCTTACCAAATCTGTGAAGGAACCTTTACTGACCCTCCGTACACTGAATGGTATACTCCAAAGCTGACACAAGACCCTTTTACAGGCAACTTATCTCAAATCATGAACATTCAGATCCCCTCCAGATGTCCCTTTCCCACCTCCATGGAGTTTTCCTTCCCCTCAAATAACAAGAAAATAAAGCACAATCAACTCTTCATTATGTGGGGGCTGATAACCCAAACTGGGAATTATCTAGAGTCCTTTATCCTCCCTTCTTTTGGATTTGGCTGCTTAATTGTATCATGCTTTTTAAAGACTACTGGGAGAAGGTGAAGATAGTGGAGGAGAGAGAGAGAGGGTGAAACCTAAAATTTTAATTCAATATATATGTCCCCACTTCTAGTGATTTTTGAGTAGGAGGAGGAACTATGTTCAAATCAGTGATTAAGACGAGATTTGGGGACTCCAGGTGCATTTAAAGTATTAATTCTAGAACTGACATTTGGTGACACAGCCCAAAATGTCACCTTATATTTAACTCACTTTTCAACATTAGCAGGGAAAGAGGAGAGGGGTGGGGGACTACTGGCTGTACACGCAGATGCCAAAATACTCAGCCATCCCTGGCATTTCTGTGTCTTTTCTGCTGCATCACTCAGGTGTGAGGGTGTGAGACGTACTCTAAGCTGTTATAACTTTCATGCACAAAAAGCTAGGAAGGAAGCCATCCCATCTTTGTATGGTCACTAACTGCAACTGCATCCAAAACCATCCACAGAATCTCCATAACAGATACAACCCTTCACATGTGCTGTTGTGATTTTCATTCTGTCTTTTCTTCCTTTTGAATAAAACTCCTCTGAAATAGAAAGAAACTCTAAAAATAAACATTTGTCCAACCTTTCAACCATGAGTTTTACCAAAGCCAGGTAGGGGAACCACAGAGAATTAAACCTAACATTTTGCAGCAAATCCAACACCAGGGAAGGTATAGAAAGGAAATGTTATCCTCCGTTTCGATCCCTGGAGAAGCTTAAGTGGCAAGTCTAAGGATGTGTATGTAGTTGACAGCAGGACTCCATCTGACACCTCATAATTCACCACCAGGCTGTGTCACTGAGGGAAAAGGAAGCCACTTAGATGTGACCAATGAATACCTTCAGCTTAAGACATCTGTTGCTACTGACCATTTCCTGAAGAAAAATACAAATGACCACTAACTATTCACATGCTGGCCTGAAGGTGCAGCAAACACCAATGTCAAGACAGACTCCATAGAAGAGGTCGGGGAGATGACCCTTCCAGAGGGAGATGTCAGGCCGGGCTGGGGCTGAGACTGATGACTTGGTCCAAGGGCACGTCACAGCCCAAACCCCTGACCTGTGGCTCTTCTGACTCATCCCTGGAGCAGCCTGCGCCAGCCCTGGGTCCTGGTTCAGCTCTACTGCTGTGGCCTCGTGGCCAGCTGCTGCCAACACAACCGTGTGGAGCTGATCTCAAACCACGTACGCAAGTCACTACATACCGAGTAAAGTGACTGCCCCCAAGCTCTGCCGTCTCTTCACAGTTAACTGCTCCACCAAACACGTCATGGCCACAGGGATAAGAAGGCACAGCAAAGTGTCACACTTGTGATGGTTCCTGGTCCTCATGTAGGGGCCAGAACCCGAGTCCCCAGGCTCTGTATAGTCAGAGAAAACTCTGCCAACCGGGTCTCCCAAGTGAGACTTCAACTCTGACAGTGCCTTTCCTTTCTGAGCAGTGACAGTCAGAAACCCATGGCTTTTGAGACTGGCAGAAGCAAAGCTGAAGGGCCATGAGGGCTCTGAAAACTTGGGATATGTGTGCCATACATATGTATACATACATGTGTGTGTCCACATACACATGTGTACATCTATGTATCAACCAACATCCTAACTGCAAAGAAAATCAAATCTCAGCTGAAATAAATGATTACTAATAGCCAATCTGGGCCTGTCAGCGAAAACGTGTTGACGACTAAGAGACAGGGTGAGTAAACCGGCTGTATCAGTGACCAGCTCCTTACAACTACGGTCACCCTGGCGTCATACACATCTTCACCTTCCAGATCCAGGACCTGTGTTGTGCAGATTTTGTCCCTCTGGGTCTCTGGAAATCTAACATGCTCTCAGAAACCGCATTACACAGAAAGGTCACCAGTATCAAAACCATTTGGCAACTCTCCAAATAAGCACAGAAGCAGGAACTCTCTGCGTGGGTACAGCCCATGGCATGGTAGGAGGACTACATAAACTCTAACACAGGGGGCCCGTATCTGCGGCAAAGCAGTCAGCCAACTCTGTGGGCAGCACCGGGTATCATCGGAGGCTGCGTCAACCACCAGCCTCACTTGTGCTTCTCAAGGCTTATTCCATCACAAAAACAATACCGGACTGACAAGCCAGAGAATAAAGATGCCTTCTACTCAACAATAAAGCAAGAGCAATTATCTGAACCCAGCCAACAAAAAGCACATACTCCTATGCACACACCAGTTTTGAGATGAAATTGTCTGCCCCCACTCCCCACGCCCAGAAAGGAGACAACAACACAGGCAGAGCCTGGAGACTCACCTGAGGCTTGTCTTCTGTCCCTGGACTAGACCCAGCCCAGAAGTGGCAGTAAAGTTGACCTGAGCAGGAACTACAGGGCTGGCACTGAAAGGGTTTGAGAGCTAAAGAGCTGAACTTACTGAAAAGACCACTGCAGATGCTGTCATGGAAAGGACTCACCAAAACATCAACCACAGAGGAGGCGACAGAGCTGCTCTTCCATACAAATTGAGCAGTCACAGTCATTTGTACCAGAGGCCAACTTGTAAGGGAAAGCTCGCAAAAACTCCAAAGTGGCATTCATTCATTCATTCATTCTATACCAACTGGGTGCTCAATGGTTTAATTCTAAAGTAGGAAAGGTCATTTTGTCATAACATTACCATATGCAGGTAACTCACCTTAGGTTCAGGTGAGTCTGAAACGAGGAAGCCCAACAACTACTCAGAATGTGTAGGACTTAATTTATTGTAAGTCAAAATACAGGCTGCAGACATGCATTAATAACGAAAATAAAAAATATGTAGACAAGGGGGAAAGACAAATAGTACAACAGGAATACAACACCCTAAGAAAAACTAAGAAAATAATAAGCGACAGATTATTAAAGTTGCAGGGACTGAAAACACCAAAATAGGGAGGAGAAACAAAGTCACTGCAGATTAAATATGGAGAGCTTTAAGCCAATTATAAAAGATCAAAGAGAACAAGAGAGGGGAGGAGTAGCTTTACAAGTAACCGAGATAGGAGACCTTGGGAGAAATATGACCAGGGTAAAATCATTACAGTTTACAGTGAAAGTCATCTAGGGATGGCTCCAGAGAGAAATTCACTAGAGGCACTCCTGAGAGGACAGCATGGGTACAGCAAGCAAAGAGCTCTTTATTTTCCTAAGGCACGCAACTCCAGAGGCTTGTTTCTTTCTGTGCAGACCATGACTAGGACTGGCAAGGTGAAGAATGCCACTGAAAAATGCTGTTGGCTTGAGCCGTATCCTGGATTCCACACCATCCATCTGTGGCTAGGAGCCTCTGTGTGGTCTGCAGTCCATGGCCCCATGGGCCAAACAGAGGCAACTGTTGTGGAATTAGCAGAAAGTGTATCTCTGAAACTCACTTGACACTTTATCACCCGCCAAAAACTCTGATCTGCCCCCTTTGAATAAGGTCAACTTCTCCCAAAGTCTCAACGTTTATTAATTATCCTAGATTTTAACCAAGAACAGCAGAGTCAAGAAAAGAGCTGCTAACGCCAATGATGTTAACTTTTAACTGTAATGTCTCACTGGTGGAAAAATCTGTCATTTACATACATTTTCAGTGGCTACCAGTAAAAACTCGATGAGGCTGCCACCTGGAAAAAGCTGCCTGTAGCTGAGAAAGGTGCCCTATACACGGAGGAACATGGAGTCCCGAGTAAACTCAGGTCTTCAGTCCAGGTCTAGTGTCTTCTTGCACTGATGGGAAAAACTAGCTCTTCACCCTGCTTCTGAGTAGTTGATTCTATGTATTTTTGTTTGTTTGTTTAGCAAATATACTGGATGCTATATAATATCACAGTCAGAAAGCCAAGAACATACACAGTACTGACAAGGAATGACCACTACGACTCGCATTTAAGATCAGGGGTAATGCCTGATTTATCAAATTTTCTTTCTTACCAAAGATTCTACACATTGCCATATAATTGTGAGGTTGGTTAAAGCCTATGGTATAACTAAAAATACAAAATGAGAAAATGTAGTATATTAATAATGTAGCACTTACTGAGAGAATAAATCTCAAGACAAAAAAAAAGAGAAGCAAGAAGCTCTGGACATCAACTATTTTGCTTACCATTGTACCTGGATATAAACTGCTCACCTAGCTTAGTAAGCTAGCTACCTAGTGGGTCCCAAATTACTATCATGACCAGAGTAAGGGAGCTCAGTACAGGCCATGAGCATGGGCTCCGAGTCAGACTCAGGCTGGAATCCCAACTCCACTACTTAAAATATGTGTGATCTTAAGCATGGTATTGAATCTGTTTCTTTATAAGTAGAAAAAAATAGTTCCTATTTTACAAAGTTGTTGTAGAGGTTAAATGAGAATATAAATAACAAAGCAGCTAAGACCATACCTGGCATGAGGCAGACACTCAGTAAATGAGGGCTCATAGTACTGTAATCATTATTGTCTCCTTTGAAAACATGATGCCAAAGAGTTGGGAATTTAACAGATTACACACCCAGGCAGCAAAGGATAAAGCACTGCCCGTTCTCTCCCTTTAGACTCAGGAATCAGAACACATTATTCACAGTCGTGAACGGATCGGATCCTCAGTTTGAGAAACACCCCTCATTCCTGCCATGCCAGCTCCTGGCAACACAAACTAATGTGAGAATTACATTTCTTTGCATAATCACCCTTTCTACACTCTGCTTCTTCAGTCCTACCCAATTCTCCCCTGCTCCTAGATGTAAGCTTTGCTGCCTGTCAAACTCCTCTCCGTTGCTGTAAATAATCTCTCTCCCTCTTTTATATTACCTTTCAAATATTTATAGACTGTTATTCTCCTTCTCTCCAAGCCATACATCATTTTTGTTGCCCTTCCCGTGGATCCTCTCTAGTTTATCTAAATCTTTTAGAAAAAAAAACAAACCCCAGGTGTTTCATGATGCAAACAGCACACCCGAAGCTAACAACCCTGAGCCAATAAGGCCCCTTTTCAAAAGCCACCAGAAAATTCTTTGATGTGCTTCTTCTTCCTTTTCCCCTGTAACTCCTAATTCCATCTCTCAGATAAAAACATGGGAGCACGCGACAGGGAGGTGACTACCACCCTCATCCGGTGGATGTCGGGGCTCCACGAGGCAACAGCGACAGGGTGGGGTGCCCTGGGACAGCTGCAGACACACTCAAACTTGTCAATGAGAAATTATGCATAGTACATGTCGCTCCTACTTGTGAATTCCTTCCTCATCCACTGCGTTAGAAATGAAGGTGTCAGAATCATGTCCTTGGGACTCCTCTTCCCTCCCCGGCCAGGTCTGTACCAACGTGCCTGCTTCTTCATTCGACAGGCTGGGTCCAAGGTCTGAATCATATTACTTCTGTCCAAACTGAGAGCAGCAGCAAGACAGAGGAGGTGCTCTACCTGCCTTGCCGAAGGTAACTTCCTTCTACTCAAGTCCTGGGTAACGGTGTGGTTCTCCAACACTCCCTGCTCCCTTTAAAAAGGGTGAGAGATGGCTAACACTAAAGACATGTGTCAGTACAACTAAGAAGACAAAAAGAAAAAAGCAAAGCCAAGAAAAGAAGGGGAACGCTTACTCACACTTCACTGTGTGAGCGTTAAGATGGATGCGTCTCAGAGACTCCGGGTTGCTGGTGTACGGGCTGGGCTGGAGGAACTTTGAGGATTTATGTACGCCTCACCCAGAGACACAATTGGCATGCCAGCTCATGGAGCTAGGTTTTTGAAGGAAAAACACACACACACACACACACACACACACACACACACAACAGTTTATGGCTATAGGGTGGATCATATCCGGCCTCATTCCTCTGCTCCTCATTGTAGTATCTGAAACTTGGGTTTGATGGCCTGTTTCTGTACTCTGTCGTGGTTTACAAAGTTTTACATTAAAATCTTAGTTGAGCACCACACTGATTCTATGAGATAAACTGGGAGGCATTATTATTAATATTTTATCTATTTCACAAATGAGAAAACAGACTACTCTGAGAAATAAATGAACTGCTCAAAATCAAAAAAGGCTGCGTAACAGGCAAGTCTTTGGACCCGAGATCTTACGTTCTTTCAACAACATAGAGCTTCCTCCCCAGGTATCAATATAGTTCTCCAGGTAAAAGCAAAACTCTTGTTTCCAGGTATCTTCATCTTGAAGACCTTTGTTCAAGCCTCTACTACCACATACCATTCTCTTAAGAGGGAAATCTGGCACTAACAGACTGGTTAATCTGTTAACTAATCTGGAAATTGGTAAATAACAATTAGCCCTCACCCTGGGGGAAGCACAACCCCGAACACATATCAATCAAATAAGCAGTAAAATCATTTTGAAAGAGTCTATGGGTAACATGGACTCTAATTTCATGTAACATTGGTAAGGATAAGATTAGTCTCCAGCAGCCTGGATTATCTGACTAGACAAGTGTATCCCATTCCACAGTCATGGCTGTGCTGACTTATTATACACCAGACAGTAATACTGGAATCTGTAGACCACAGCTCCAGACATGAATGTAAAATGGTTTAATCACTGGACCCCTTAGCTTAACTTGAGCTCTGCCCATGGTTACACTGAAATGTGGGTATTAACAGAAGTTGGAAGAGTGTGAAGAACATGTCAAGTGCATCTGCTCCACCATGGGGACATTTCTATTTGGCTCTGGTCTGCTGATGGGGAAACAGACGAGCCACAGACTCCTCCACTCGTCCACAGAGTGCAGTGACCAGGGCCAATCCTCAGGCTCCTGGCCTCTTCGGTCTGCCCCCAGCCGTCTCAGCTAGTCTTCTGGCTTGAAATACCAAATAGTGTGTGTGGGAGGAGGGACTGCAACTGATATCACAAAGGGCCAATTCCATAATAAATGAGGAACTCTCAGATAAGAAATTCAATACAGAAATGGACAAAAGGATACATAGATGGCTCACAGAAAAAAATACAAATGATCTTGTAACATATGGAAAAATGTTCAGTCTCAGTAACAAAGGAAAGGGGAAATATAAACTATATCAACTATATTCATTTTCTATTGCTGTGTGACAAACTGCCTCAAATTTAGCAGCTTAAAACAATGCAAATGCATTATTCTTACAGTTTTCTGGGCCCATAGTCTGACCCAGGTCTCTCCAGGCTGAAATCAAGGTGTTAACAGGTCTTTATTTGTTTCTGTACGCACCAGGGAAGGATCCCTAACCCTGCTGAGTCAGAATGCTGGAAGAATTCAGTTCCCTGTGGTTGTAGGACTGAAGTCCTGTTTTCTACCCTGGCTGTCAGCTAAGGGCTGTTCCAAGATTCTAGAGAACTCCTTAAATCTTTGCCAGCAACAGTGGTCAAGTCTTTTCCTGACTTTGAAACTTCCTGGCATCTTCTGTTGTGGCATCTCTGGTGCAGCCAGGAAAGGTTCTCCACCTCCAAGGATTCAGGCATTAGAATGTGCCCACCTGGAATCTTGGGGTCACCACCCCACTTGCAGACCCATGAATTAATCACATCTGCAAAGTCCCTTTTGCTCTGAAGGTAACATCTTTACCAGCCCCTGGGACAGAGGTGAGGACCTCTCTGGGGGGCCACTTTTCTTCTGACCACCCCACGTGCACCAAACTTTCAGACTAGTAAAACCCCATAGAACCTAGCACCGCCAATGCCATGGCAGCTTCTCTCTGGAGGGAGTGCTGCGGGTGACATCTACCAAAATTAGATGTAAACTTGCCCTCAAAACAGTCCTCCTGTCACTTCTTTCCAGCTCCACTGTCACCACCCTGGTGCAAGCGGCACCCCTTTGCCTGGGTAACTGCACAGTCTTTGTGTGCTCCCCCTTCAAACTACACTCCGCACGGCAGCAGAGACCTCTGCAGAGAGTAAACCAGATCACAGCACTCACGGCTGCAACACTCCAATGACTTCCCATGGCACTCACCATAAAATCCCAACTCCTTCTGTGGCCTCCAAGGGCTGGCGAGTTGTGGCCCCCGGCTACATCGCCCTGGCTCTCAGCACTGAGCACACCAGCCTGCATCCCGCTCTAGGAGCCGCCTCACCCTGCAGTGCCTCCTGCCTGGAGGGCTCCTCCTCCAAACCTTGACCACAGTGGCTCACGGTCACTCAGGAGGAGCTCAGATTTAATCTCCTTCGGGGGGCCCTCTTTCCCTAACCACCCTGTCAATGCCATGACCCCTGCAGACACATGCATCCCATCACTCTGTCTCCACAGTGCTCATACTTTCTGAAAGCATCTTGCTCACTCACTGGTGTACTTGTTTATCCACTGTCTCCCCTGCTAGACGTGCAAGATCCCCAAGAGACAGATGTTTTAGGCACTGATGTATACCCCGGGCCTAGAAAAGGGTCTGACCCAATGCAGTCACATAATGAATATTTGTTGAATAAATGAAAAATGAAGCAGGTGGAAGAAAGGGAAAAAGGAAGGGAAGGACTCTGGCCTAAACAGTCGACTTATCAGCAAAGATGAATTCAACTCAGTTTAGCAAACATTCATTAGTGTTAGATGGATCCAATCTGCTTCCCAGAATTACTGCATATACTGTATTTTGGATAAACCCTCAACTGCAGGACCAGAGTAAAGGGTGATGCAAAAATAGGGAGTAGCTTTATAAATGCTGAAATCAATACCAAGTCAGCTGGGAGCATACACTGGACTGAGCTGACTCTGGGTGTCTGAAGCATATTTGAGAACTCTCACTGCCAATAAACATCAGAAAATATGCTATTACTTGAATACTGAATTGGCACTTCCTTCTGACAACAAACCAGCTACTTATAGCTTATTTTAAGAGTTTCTTGTGCATTGTTTTCTGAAAAGTATGCTCAGTGGTATTGTACACTAAGACAGGATGTGATTGTAAACTCCACTAACAGACATAAGAGACCAGAGGAGACTGCGTTTGAAATACAATTTGGTTCAGCAAGTTTGGTCATCACATTGAATTTTTTTATAAGTTGAAAAGTCACCTTTAGATTGAGACAGAAATTCAGACACACACTTACAGAGTTGCTTGGGACCATTGCCAAAGGAACCATGACTAGTCTAGAACCAGTGAGACAGCAGCCAGAGCCCTCAGGGGCCCACGGGCTTCACAGCACTTCACAGAGCATTTCTAGGCTCAGAGTCCAGATCACCTTGCAGAGGTACAGAATTCACAGTATCGCGCATCAGGCCTTACTCTAGGTCCCCTTCCCTACTGGCCTCAGCCCTCTGAGAAACTTTCCTAGAGTTTAAAAGTCTTCATTACCCCCAGAGGCACAGATTAGACTGGTGTATGGACTTTCCCGGTGGCTCAGCTGGTAAAGAATCCACCTGCAATGCAGGAGACCCCAGTTCGATCCCTGGGTTGGGAAGATCCCTTGGAGGAGGGCATGGCAACCCACTCCAGTATTCTCGCCTCGAAAATCCCCATGGACAGAGGAGCCTGGCGGGCTACAACCCATGGGATTGCAAACAGTCGGACACAACTGAGCAACTAAGCGTAGCATATGAACAGGGACAGAAGTCAGCAATAAAGCAAAAACTGCAGACCTGGGAGAAGGGAGAAAGAAAAGAACAGATGTTGACAAGATAAAAGCAATCATCTCACAATAGTCTACAGGTGATTCCAAAGGCCAAGAAAGCCAAGCTAACAAAAGAGGCTGTGTTCAGCAAAAAGGCCATGAGAGAGAGAACACGGAGCTCTCACTCTGAAGATTTATTTAGACTTTCAGTTTGGGAAGATAAATCCTGGAGAAGGATGGTGAGGATGGCTGCACAACAATGTGAATACACTTAATGCCACTGAACTGTACACTTAAAAACGGTTAAAATGGTCAATGTTATGTTATGTATATTTTGCCACAATAAAATCTTTCAAAAATAAATTAGCTAGTAAAACAAGAGATGAGACAGGAAGGCATTCACAAGATCCAAAGAGCAGTATGTGGCTGAGGGGGTGGTCAATGGACAGGATCCCTGAACCAGCAAATAACCAGGAACCCAAGAGTCAAGGACTCGGGGGGACACTGTGGAGCAGACAGGAGAAAGCTGACACAGACGAGCTTTCTGACATTCCAAAAGTCTCCTATGGGAGCAAATGCAAGGCTGCACTGCCCTACAGCAATACCCTGCGTTACCACCTATGAAAGTTTTCCAACGCTATCAACAGCTATGACAACCTATGAACGACCCTCTTCTCGTTGGTAACGTGCAGAACAGCTCTCTGTTCTCCCCAGCTCTCAGTTTCTCTTCTGCTTTCCACAGGAGTGATGGCAACCTTCCACTTTTAGAAACCCAAAGATAAAAATTATTCTTGCAAAAAAAAAAAATTATTCTTGCTAAGTTTCTAGGGCAATAGAATTCCCTCTCCCTTGTTCTGGGGAAATGCTTGTCACCCAAGGTCTAGAAAGTTGCTTAAACCCTTCAGAGACAAACCAGTGTTTCTATCAGCCGATAATACAACAAAGAAAACCTGTCACTGGGTTCGTCTGTGGTTTAATTCCTCAAACACTATTCCTTTCACTATAAAATATATGTGATAATGAGGGAAAAGAAGAAATTTTTTAAAGGCAATATTACCATATTAATATTTCTAGTGATAATAAGATGCAATCCCAGAAAATCCTCCATGATCTAAACTTCTGGTCACCAAAGACCCATTGACTGGGTTTTGTATCTTTATAGTTTCTGCCAGGATGAAGGCATGCTACCTTTTCATTTTAAAAAACTTTAGCATGAATTTTCTGAAGCTCTCACACACTGCTGGTGGGAGTGTAGCAAAACACTGCAGCCTCTTTGGAAAACACTCTGACAGTCCCTCAAAAGGTTAAACACAGTGTTACCGTGTGTGTGTGTGTGTGTGCTAAGTCACTTCAGTCATGTCTGACTCTTTGTGACCCTATGGACTGTAGCCTGACAGGCTCCTCTGTCCATGGGATTCTCCAGGCAAGAATAATGGCGTGGGTTGCCATTTCCTCCTCCAGGGGATCTTCCCGACCCAGGGATAGAACCCACTTCTCTTATGTATCCTGCACTGGCAGGCAGATTCTTTACCACTAGCACCACTTGGGAAGTGTTACCATATGCCTCAGAAAATTGTGCCCTTTTGAATATACTCAAGAGAATGAAATATATATTAATACAAAACTGACACCAAAATGTTATGGAAGCATTGCTCATAATAGCCAAAAAGTGTAAGCAACCTAGAAGTCCATCATCTGGTGAATTAAAAACCTCACCATATCCATACAGCGGAGTATTACTGAGTTTTTAAAAAGGAATAATAAATAATAATACAGGCCACAATAGGGGTAAATCTTGCAAACATCAGGCTAAGTGAAAAAAGTCACCTATGACCCCAGGGTAGGAGCAGATGGAGATGACTACTAATGGGTAGAGTTTCTTTTAGGAGATGAAAATGCTCCACAATTAGATTACAGGGATGGTTGCACAGCTCTGTGAATTTACTAAAAAAAAAAAAGAACCGAATTTTACACTTTAAACAGACAAAGTGTACAGAATATGAATTATACCTTACGCTGTTAAACTAATTTCAATTTTTAGGCATTTAAAAAATCAGAAACACTTAAAAATATCACCAAAATTGCAGATTGATCAGTGATTTTACTCTGTATCTGTAGGTGGGTTCATCACTAACACAGTGCTTTAAAACAAAATTTCAAATTTAATTGTCATTATTAATTTATTCAGCAAAACTTTACTAACCATGTACTACAAAGCCAGGTACTATACTATGCACATAAGTTACATGATGAATAAAATGCAATCCCTGCCCTTAAGATTACACTTTCACAATGGAGACAGAAGTGCAAACCAGTCACACGCTTCTTTTGACTTTTACATATGCTATTATAAAACTAATTTGTTAAAAAATAAAAAAAAAACTAATTTGTTTTTGTACAGCACAGGAAAATATAGTCATTATTTTGCAATAACTTTAAATGGAGTATGATCTATTAAAATATTGAATCACCATGTTGTACACCTGAAACTAGTAATATTGTTAAGTCAACTATACTTCAATTAAAACTAATTTATAACTTTAAACCCTGTATTTACCTTTTTTGATGGCTCCAAATTTTCATTCTAGCCAAGGTAGACCAGTAGGCTACTTCCTATATATTTTGTTGTCAATTTCTTTATAGAAATACTGTCTATGTAGAATTTCTATCAGGTCAATTAACTGCTATATTTAACATGTAAATAGAGACTGCAATTAGAATGAATAAAATTGATTGAGATGCTATTTAAAACACTAGGCTATCAAAATGATCAGTACAATTAATCTTAAGGGTTTTCTTTCATTCAAGCCTCCTATTCTTACTTCAGTTTAAGGAGATTCATTTCATTAAACATCCTGGAAATTTCTTTGACTCTGAAAATAAAATGGGGGAATACTTTTATCTGAAGGCCTTTTTAAACCCAATTTCCACATCTTCCATTCTACTTGAAATTGAGCTCTGTCTAAAATCAAATAGAGCTCATCTCATGTAAGTGGCCAGAATCCTAGAAATATTTGCTCTCAAGCTAATTTGGGTAAAATGCTTCTTTCTGTGCAACATGGAAAAGTGTGAAGATAAAAACTGAAATAGTTTAAATAACTCCATAGAAGATTTTTAGAGCAGCAAAACTGCTTGGTATGATACTATAATAATGGACACACACCATCATCTATTCACAGAATGTACAACACCAAAGTTAACCCTACTGTACACTATGGACTCTGGGTGATGGTGGCATGTCTGTGTCAGTCATCAGTCATGACAAATGTGCTTTTGGTGGGGGATGCTGATAATGGGGGCACTGTCTATGTGTGGGGGCAGGGGATCTATGGGCAATCTCCATACCGTCCTCTAAATTTTGTTGTAAATCTGTAACTTCTCTAATGAATAAAGTTTGTTTTTAAAGAAACTTAAATAACTCAACATCTTTAATTGTTAGTTCATGAGTCCTTTCTCACTGGCAAAAAACTGCATGGGGACATTATTCCATTTTAAAACTACCACACTGCATGTTTGTACAGGATTTGAGCCCTTAGGAAGTACACAACCAGGAAGGCCTATGCTGCCTACCGAATGAGCTCTTTCTCTGTGCTGAAGTGGAATTACTCCTAGCTAAGGAAGAGAAGTGAAGGAGGGTGTCCCGTCATTATCAGACGCAGATCTGGCTGACCTAACAGGGGAAAGGTGAGTGAAAGCCACAGGTCACAGGCCCTGGGCAGTGGGGGAAGGCCTGACATGCAGGAGGTGGCTCAATATGGGGGAGTGTGAATGCGAGTGTGTGTGCAAGCCTGGGGTGCTCCAGAAGGGAGGGCCCCAGGAGATAACATTCAGGTTCTCACTTACAAAGGACACGTGTGCCAAACCAAATTCTCCACAATGCAGCCCTTCATCTGACAGCTCTGCACAGAAGAGCCGAGAGTTATGGAGACTTTAGCGTAAGCTCCAGGTAAAATGGCTTTCTACTTGCTGCACAGGAGGCTAAGGAAAAGCAAAATACAGTATGAAATAAAACAGGAAGGAGCCCACATGTCAAAGAAGGGGAATGCTTATAAGATTTTTGTTCAAGTCAGCTGATAACTTTCAAAATATATATATTAACATATATTATGCTCATGAGATTTTTTCAAGTCAGTTGAACTTTATATATATATATAAACTATATATATAAACTTTACATATAAAGTTGATAACTTTATATATATAAATGTGTGTATGTATATATATAGCTAAAATTTAAAGAGTAAAATCATAGAAATAATGCTGAAGTTGTTATTAACTCATGGTCATTTATAACCAAAATTGCTCACCTTTTTTTCTGGATACCTCCAAAATGGCTAGGAAGAAATCATTTGTTAATTGATAGTACACCTATTAGCATATCTGATCCTGTTAATATAAAAGATAGCAAGAACAGTGCATTTCTTCAAAACGTTGTTCCTTCACCGTGTTACCCACAATCATAGAATCTTTTATACCCATTGTTGGAGTAATCATGCGGCAGTGTTTTGATCTAGCTTAGCCAATCTTCAGCTAAGGATCGCAGAGACTGTGCTAAGTTAACTTACTCAGAGGGATCAGCTCTCCAATAGATGAAATGACAATTCAGCAAATTCAATTTCTTTCACAGTGGCCTCAGGATTCAGCCAATAATCTTGGCAATAATTCTTGGGCACTTTCAGGAGCCAAAAGGAGATAACTAAGAAGCCTCAAGGACATAAACATCTACTGGATTTCACTAAGCCACTGCCCTTGCAGACACTCAACATCACGTATTAGAAAGAGAAAGTGAGCAACTTGCCCCCTCGTGGGATCCAGTTGGAGGGCTGCACTGTTCCATGACAACTACAACTTTCACCTTTCACAAAATAACTACAAACCCTAGCCTTCCACATTGATATAACGGAATACCAGGCCATTAAAAAATGCCATGGTTTTAAATAAAAAAAAGAAAAAAACTACACACAAGCGGGAGCAATATACTCCTGCTATACTAAATATATACATTATATATACATATATATATACACACACACACACACACAAAGACAATAAACAAATAAAGCTTACACATGTAATTCTGGGGTAACAAACAGAAGACCCACAAGTTGGGGATTGGAAAGTAGTCGTTGAGTGTGTTTTTGTACTTGATAGATGTTTACCAACTCCTGCATAAAGTTAAATGCTATTTTAAAGAAATTCTTACCTCTAGAGATGTAATACTAGTTACATGTTTGTCAGTAGCACACTGGGGTAGGAAGTGGGACACCCCACGTGCTACATAAAACTTAAGGAACATCCTTCAACCTGTCTCATCTGCTTCACTCTCTCTCTCCCCCTCTCTTCCCCCTTCCCTCCCTCCCTTCACTGCCTTGTCTCTCTCTATATATACAGTTTAATTCTACTGGCATTTCTGTTTTTCTCTTGCTCATGTTCCAGTTCAGAAGTTCACAATCCCAACTCAAGGGCTTTGGTGAAAGTCCTGTGAGTGATGATGATGGACGAGGCTCCTGCCCTGCCGGGATGAGCTAGGCTGGTTTGGGAGGGCCCATCTTCCCAGACGGGCAAAGCCGCCTGCCCTCAGCTAAGCCTGGGGCACCACACACCACTGGCTTCCACACATCCTCCCTTGGAGCGTTGGTTCAAGACTCTGAAATGACTCCAAGGTCCATCAGCTCCAGGAGCGAAGAAGGGAATCTGGTCACATCCTCCTTGACCCTGAACCTTCTGTCATGCTCCTCTGCTGCTTGTATTTGTAACTTTCCCTATCACCGCTTTGAGATGCCCTGCAAGAACTTCTTGGTCATTGTGAACTCCATCTAGCCTGAAATCCTTCAAGGCTTCACCATGTTGGGGTGTAAAATCAAACTCTGATGCCCCTTTCCATGAAGTGCAATGTGGGATACAGCAGGGAAAGCCAAGTTCACCCCTGGTTCCCAACGAAAGGCCCAGGACTGATGCTGATCCATCACGGGCCTGTCCCTCTGTCTCTCTCCCCGTGAATACCACTGGCTGCAGCTTTCTGTGCCAGCCAAGAATGGTGCTGCCTCTGACATGCTTCAATTTGCCCATAAGCTCTAAATCCCGTCTGAGGATTAAACCATAAACTCTAATCACAACTGTCCGTTTTCCAAGAAAACACAGCAACTATTCCCACAGCCTCCCTTCACAGGCAGGTGGCAAATCCGTGGACTCTGAGATGGGACAGACCTGGACTGAATCCCAGCTCAACTCAGCTTTATTCTGGGGAATTTCCCTTCCACCGGTTTCCCTTATCTGTAAATAGGAATAATAATTCCTACTTCATAAGATGTTTCTGAACATCAAATGAGCTACTCCCCTCTCTACTCCTCTGGCACCCCCACCACCATCCCTGTATCAGACCTCCAGCTGAATCCACCAGGTCTGCCCTGACCCGATATTATCTTCTGGTAATTAGATACAGCTTAAAATCCCAAAGTGCGAGAATCATATTTCTGATAGATATACCCCTTCCTTCTCATGAAAAGTAAAGTTCTGAAACTGCTATAAATGTATTTTATGCACGACCAAGCTAAAACAAGAAAATAATACCATTCCCTTTGTTAACTAGAGATTCTGTAGCCCCAGGCACACACCCAGGGACAGGGACGCAGACACACCTACCTGCAGCAGGTAATGTAACTGTCTCTCACCTGTCTTCTTTGGTGCCCTCTAATCTTCTTCTTTATAATAATCAAGACTCTGAGGATCTTAAAAAGCCTCAAAGAGCTCATCTCTCATTTTTGAGAAGAGGAAATAAGACCACCAGAGAGCTTAAGTGACTTGTCCAAAGCTTCACAGCTAGTTAATGACAACTAGGTAGCTGACAACTTTAGCCCAGTGATTAAGCACAGCAAACTAACTCATGAAAGGTTTACTTAAAACTTACTCTAAGGTTACATTTCATGGAGCCGTAGAAGGCTCAAGATTCTGCGAATCTCAGCGTGTATGTTTAGTATGAAATATATGTCTTTATATTTGCCAATGGGATGTCACAGATCCTAGTTTGGGGAGTTTCTTAGAGCCCCTGTATTCTAGACCAATGCCATTAAATGGAGCTTAGTGAGAAATGGAAGCGCACACTATCCAATATGGCCGGCTTTAGCTACATATGTGCCTGTTGAACATCTGAAATATGACTAGCGCAACTGAGGAACCAACTGTTTAAAATTTTTAATTTTATTTTCACTGTTGTAAAATACATGCAACATAAAAACAAATATCTCAACCACCTTTAAGAGCACAGTTCAGTGATACTAACTACATTCGTGATGTATTGCGACCATCACCATCATCTATCTCCATAGCTCTTCCCATCTCCTAAAACTGAAACCCTATACTCATTAACAATAACCTTCTATTCCACTTTCTGCCCAGCCTATGACAACCACCAATCCAAGTTCTGTCTCTATATTTTGACTACTTCAAGTATATAAATGGAATCATACAGTATTTGTCTTTTTGTGACTGGTTTATTTCACCCAGCATAACGTCCTCAAGGTTCATCCGTGCTGTAGCATGTGTCAAAATTTCCTGCCTTTTCAGGCTAAATAGCTGTGTTTTTTTTTTACCACATTTTGCTCTTCCATTCATCTGTGAGTGGATACCTGAGGTGCTTCCACATCTTAGCTATTATGCATAATGCTGCTATAAACATGGATGTAGAAATACCTCTTTAAGATGCTGTTTTCAATTCTTTTCAGTATGCATTCAGAAGTGGACTTGCTGGATCATGTGATAATTCTATTTTCAACTTCTGAGAAACCACCATACTGTTTTCCATACCAGCTGTACCATTTTACAGTCCTACCAACTGTGCACAAAAGTTCCAATTTTTCCACATCTTCACCAATATTGTTATTTTCTGGTTTTTTGATGGTAAGCATCCTAACTGGTGTGAGGTGGTATCTCACTATAGTTTCGATTTGCATTTCCCTAATGACTAATTCTATCAAGCAACTTTCCGTGAGCTTTCTACCACTTGTATATCTTCTCTGGATAAGTTTTAATTTTACTTCATTGTAATTAAACTTAAGTAGCCCAATGAGGCTAGGGGCTTCCATGTTGGACAGTACAGCTCTAGAGCACCATGATTCTCGAGGTCATTTACACATCCAGTGCAGTAAGCACTGAGATTTGGAGGTAGATGGATCAGTTCAGATACTTTCTAGTTTGACAGATGTAGCCAGTCACTAAAACTTTTTATACCTCAATTTTCCAAAGTATAAAATAGAATTAACACCTCCTTCTTCTAAGAATGAAATGAATTAGCATACATCTATAGCCCCTGATATAATCTTAGCGCATGACAGAGAATTTAAGCCAATGAGACATGCCTTGCCTCAATTCCAGTGTCCACTGAAACTCAGAACCTAGAATCTGGTTTTTTTAGATATGCTCCCCAAGTGGATTGCAATCCTTCCCAGAGAAAGGACTTTCAGCTTTAGGAAACAAGGATCTTTGGCTCCTACCAGGAGGATCCCGTGAACGGAAGGGCTGACTGAGATGAATTCTGGACTAACTTCTCTGGCATTCTGTGATTTTTGACTCTGTCCACATTCAGCCTTGGCAAAAAAAACAACAGGAAAGTGAAGCTGTCTAACTTCTGGTTCTAGAATTCGGGCCCACCTTCTTTGTGAGGCAGCCAAAACAGACCTTCAGAGGGAGGATCTTTTCAGAAACTCTCTAAGCTCTGCATGTGCTTTGGGGCTCAGAACCATCTCAAGTCTCTGTCTTTGTGGCCACACCCTTCCTCCCTCCAGCTGGCCCACAGGCTTACCTGAAGGTGCCGTGGTGGGGCTGCTGGCCGGTGGCGGCTGCGAGGAGCTGCTGCTCTCAGTCATCAGGCAGGGGTTGCTGCCGCTATTCTCTCTCTTGACGACCAGCTCAGCCGAGCTGGGCAGCGGGATGGGGTGACTGATCCCCAATTCCTCTTCCTGGGCCTGCTGCCGTCTCAGGGCCACCTGGAAGCACAGGGCAATGGGTCACCCTCCAGCACCCCAGAATCACTCCTACAGCTTTGCCAAAACCACTAAAGCCCCACCCATCCCAAACAGCTCCATCCATTACCTCCAGGGTAATGGATGGTCTGAAAATCCCTCATTTCTTTTTTTTTTTCTCCCCTCATTTCTTTTCATAGCCACCCAGGTAACTCTGATGTGCAGCCAAAACTGAAAAATGGTTGAGAATCGGAGGTCCTTTAGAGCTTTGAGTGAGTGCTCAAAAACCTTTCAATAAACAAATGTATATGTAGACTAGGAGGAAAGATTGGATGAGAAAGAGCTGCAGAGTCAGCAGAGGAATTCGACGTGAAGAGCAGAAGTCAGCACTGACAGCTTAGGAAGGAAGGAGAATGGGATCACTTCCACAAATATGTAAAAGGCCGCTGTATTAGGAATCATGAGCAGACCAGCGAGATACAGTAAGATTAGGTTAGATTAGATTAGACTCCAAGGTGCTCACTGTTTGAAAGGAGAGACAGGAAGCAAGCATGCAACTACAACTCAAGACAAACCGTCAACCACCACAGGACAGGCACAAAAGGGCTCTAAGCGCAAGGATGGGCGGAGGTGGTACTGGAACAGGGCAGTGAAGAGCAGCATGAGAGAAGCCTGACAGGTAAGGATGAAGAGGCAGAACTCCCCGCAACATGGGAGCAGGGTAGACTATGGAGGCAGGGGCTGCTCAGGAGACCCACAGAGCCCTGTTTTGTGGGGTGGGGGGATCGTGGAGGGAAGGAACGGGGGCAAGGGGGCTGCAATATGGTGTTGAAGTCCCTGGAAAAAGAGGTGGAGGTGGAGATGGACAGAAAAGGAGAAAGCAGGTGTGATATTCCCCAGTGGGGGCTGGAAAGGACCCAGCATACCTAAGACACTCCTCATGGTCCCTCTTCTTTTAAATAACAGGGAAAGGTTGAAAAGTTGTGTCCAAAAAAAAAAAAAAATTGTATTTTTGTTTACAACTAACAAAAAAAAAAGGTGGACTTTCTGTTGAAACTGACCACTGGTGATAATGGAACAAGAAAGGGAAGCACCTGTACCTCAGAGGCTGAAATACAAGCCAAAAAGTTGACATCAAAATGGTGAACCAGAAGCCTAACTACAATTTACAGGCTGTTTTAGGAAAACTGTAGTCTAAATTTAGAAAGATGATTAACTTGGAAGTAATTTTACTCCTAACAAGAGGAGTCTTCAACACTTTAAAAAAAAATCTTTGAATAATCAATTAAGATTAAATAATTAAGTTTAATTCTTGAATTTTCTATTATTAACCAACAGAATATTAGAAACAGAAATATTAGAATATCAGAAACAGAATATTTAGAAACAGAATATTAAGGATTTGACCACAAATGTTTAAAAGAATACCCATGGACTTGTGAAGTATGTCAATGCAACAAAAAAGTGCACTTCAGGCCCTGGTTTACACAAATCTCACATATGCACACAACATACAGACTATATAGTCCATAAACTAAAAACACTTTTACAAAGACCTCTCCAGGGCTCTTAGGAAATACTATTTAAATAGGGAAGGTGAGGCAATTGATTTAAAATGCAATTATTTTAGGGTCTTATTTAAGATCAATTTCAAGCTATTTTAGAATGACTAAAAATGGCTGTTACATGGTTGTTTAAAGGATTTCACTCAGCACAGCACAAACCTTCTGGTGTAGAAAATATTGGAGTTTTATACTATTAAAATAATTTTGAGTTCCTTTTCTTTTTAACATAGTGAACAGCCTCCTTACAAATTAGCACTCCTACTAATACAGCTTATTCAAACTTAATGGCCCTACTTAGATGCATATTTTTCTTACATTTTGGGAAAAATCCCCCTCCCAAGCATACTCTCCACACTAAATATTAAAGCCAGCAGCTAAATATTCAGAAAAAAATTTCTACCTACAAAAACAATTAAATGTCACAGGTTTTTTTTTTTCCAGTAAGTTCACTGCGATGCATTTACATGCTATATTCAGAGTATTCTTTTCATCCACTATAGATTAAGCTAAAAACCAATAAAGAAATCAAGTAAAACAACCTGTATTTCCATGACTACCCTCACAGTCTGTGAAGACCGAATCTAACTATTTTAAAACTTTTTTTTAAAAAAATGGGTGTATATAAAAAGTATAATCTCTAAGAATGTGAAGTCCTGTTCAAGGCTCTTACTGATATCATTTTCAGTGGAGGATATTTACCCGTTCCTAACCAAAAGGAGCAAGTCGTTAGTAAACATTTCTTTGTAATATTTCATTGTAAATAACCTGTTTTAAAAGGATGGAGCAACTTTTAGCTGGAAAGAATTTGTATTATTCTCTTCTAAAAATTCTTTTAGGATACCAACGACTTTATTTCTGTTAAGGTACAAAAGTACCGCCCTGCTTGGGACGCTTTTAAAAAAAACCCACACACCAGGAACAGCAGACAAAACCTCAAATGCTTGCATTTTCTCCTCTCCGTGGATGTTTAAAATTCTTAAGTGTGTTTTAAAACACAAAGTAACCTGTACTTGAATATCTTCGGGCGAGACAGCAAACTTTAAAGCGCAAATGAAATTTCTCTAGAGCTCAAAATGGCTGAGCCAGGATGCGCCGCGGCGGATACGAAAAAGAGCGCCAAGAGCGTAGCCGGGACCACGCCGCGCCGGCGTCCGTTAGGGAGACTTTTCCAGAAAAGCAAAGTCTCCCGCCGCGACGCTTTATCCGCAGAAGCTGCGGCCGGCCGGGTCTCAGCTTCCCCGGAACCCAGCACCCTGAGAAGGCACCGTCCAACACACCCCCCACAATTATAAGGGCACCTCCCTGCTCCGGGCGGAGCCAGGGACCCGAGGGGGAAAGCCCCCCAACTCTGCTCAGAGGGAGGTCGGATGCCCACGGCTCCCCGAAGGGGCGAACACCACAACTCGCTGCTGGAGGCGGAGTCAGAAATCCCGGGGACCCTTTCCCCAGCAGCGCGAACCCCGCCACTCCCTGCTGGAGGAAGAGTTTAGGGATCCCGGGGACTCCCAAGCAGAGCGAACCCTGCAACTCTCAGCTAGCTCTAAAAGAGGAAGTCAAGACAGCCAGAGGATCCCCGAAGGGGCGAACCCCACAATTCCCGCTGGGTCTAGGATCCAGAGCTTCGGGAGCCGAGTGAACCCCGCACCTCCCCGGCTCCGCCTGCGGCATCGGAGACGAGTCCAGGCCCTCGGAGCGCGGCGTCCGCGGGTGACTAGGACCCCCGGCCCCGAGTGCGCAGTGGCTGTCGGCAAGAACCGCCACCTTCCTTCCGAACCCGCGCCCCACGTGGCGCCCCCGGGACCCGAGAGGCTTTACTCGAAAAATTCGGGGCTGAAGCCCGGTTCCGGACGCCCGCACTCACCTGCGCGGCCATCACGCGTTGTCTCTCTGCGATCAGGTTGCATTTCTTGCACTGGCAGTCCCGCCACATGCAGAAACGCTTGTGGCCCTTGAGCGGCGACGCGTAGCCGTGGTTGCGGCACCGCGCGCACTTGGGCAGCCGCGGAGACTTCTTGCCCGAGACGGCGCCCGCGCCCGACGCTCCGGGGCCGGAGCCGCCGCCGCCCCCGCCACCGCCGCCGCCGCCGCCAGCGGTCCCGGGCGGCGCCCCGGCCGCTTTGCCGAAGCCCCCGGGCTTGCCCTGCGGTGGTGCCCCCGGGGTGTGCGGGGCCTCCGACGGTGCGGCATCATCGTTGGGCATGGTGCCCCAAGAAGTAGCGCAGACTCTCTGGTAGCTGCAAGGGGGGCACCCGGCCGACGACGAGGCTGGCGAGGAGGCGGCGCAGGACGCGTACGTTCTGCAGCGGGAGGTGCAGCTGGACTGGCGAGGTCTGGACTCGCAACGCCCAGAGAGGTGGGGGGTTGTGCCCTCTTTTTACGCGCGCGCGCGCGCGCGGAACAGAACTTTTAGATACTTTTCAGAACGTTCCCGGGACTGTCTGGGCGGGAGAGAGCGCTAGGGAGGGCCGTCACGCCCACCCCCCCCCAATTCTCGCCACTGTGTTCCCTCTGCGTGCAAGCTTGCAGAGGCTGCAAACACCGAGGGCACTGCTGGAGGGCTGCTGTGAGCGCACACCTGGAGCAGAGGCGCTCCCCGGGGCGCCCGGGCCGGCTGCCAGAACACGCTCCACGAGGGAGCTGGGCTCCAGCTCGGCAAGGTAGCTGTGCAGGCTGATGGGAGGAGGTGCAGACCCCGCTCTGGGATCCTCCCGCTCCCTTCCCCCCAGTGACGCCCTTCTGCAAGTTCCATAGGACGGACTTTGGCAGAGGCCAGCTCAGAAAGCAGTTTCTTCCTCATTTAAAATAAGTCTGAGGCTGAAGGCCTGAACAAAGAGAAGCCTCTGCCCTTATATCAGCAAATAAAACCCACGGTGGGAGAGTGGGTCCATGCGCACCCCAGATTGGACCTGTTCTCCAGTTGCCTCTTCCTGCACCTGTGTTCACTTGCTCAAGAGATTTCCACCTGCTGGCTGCATATGACTTTCAAATCTAGAGTTCTAGTCCTTACTTTTCTCTTCAGTGGCTTACAGCTTCTTGCCTTTGAAGCAGCTTCACTTAGGATCTGCAGGCACTGGAAATTCGGTCTTTTAATAACCTCTATTGGGGTTGCGGGGAACAGAGATGAACACATTTATCAAAATTCATTCCACACTTAAGATCTGTGCATTTTAATTATACCTCCAAATCCTCTTACAGCCTTCCCCTCACTGCCACTCCCCACCATTCCTGTCTTCTCTCTGCACTTGCACAGCAAATCCAACCCATTCTTCCTGCACACCCAAGTGTCCCTCTCAGGCCAGCCCTCCTCATGTCTGAATCTCTGCAGTAGCATCTAGCTGGTCTCACTGTTTCTTAGTCTTCCAGTATATTCCATATTCCATGCACACAGCAGTTGGCTCCTGAAATGGTTTTGTATTGTTTTCCACATGAAAAAAGAAGCTAAGGACCCGAGGCTGCATCTTAAAGGACTTCGAAAGATCTCCCTCTGCATTTTTCAGCCTCATATATTGAGTAGTTTACCTGTCAGCTTAGAGGAGCTTTTTGTTGATTTTTACGCACCCTTTTTGTTCAGTGCCATGTCTCTAACCTTGGGATGGCCATTGTCCAGTCAGGGGTTGGGGTGGGGGTTGGGGCCTGCCCTTATATCTCTCCCCTGCTTGCCTTGCTTCTCCCCAGTGTTAGTACTCTAGTTCCAAATTCTTGGCCCTAACAGTAGGAGTTAGGTCCCCAAAGGATCCTGCCATCCCACTTGACTTCTCATCAAAATGTTTGTCTGTTGACCCTCTCTTTTAGCAGATTAGGCTTCCCTGATAGCTCAGTTGGTAAAGAATCTGCCTATAATGCAGGAGACCCCCGTTAGATTCCTGGGTCGGGAAGATCCCCTGGAGAAGGGATGGGTTACCCACTCCAGTATTCTTGGGCTTCCCTTGTGGCTCAGCTGCAAGAATCTGCCTTCAATGTGGGAAACCTGGGTTTGATCCCTGGGTAGGGAAGGTCCTCTGGAGAAGGGAAAGGCTACCCACTCCAGTATTCTTTCCTGGAGAATTCCATGGACTATATAGTCCATGGGGTCGCAAGGCGTTGGACTCGACTAAGCAACTTTCACTTTTTAGCAGATTAGCATTTTCAGCCCTGAGCTCTGAAATCTGCCTTTCCCATTCTTATTCTGAGGCCCCTCTCACAGGCTCTTTCCCTCAGCCTGGATTTTCTCCATTAGTTTCCTCACTCTGAAAATTATTTCCTAAAGAAGCATCTAGCTTTACACGATACCTCATATCCTACCCATCAAGCCAGCAAAACTTTACTTAGGACAGGGGCCAGGATGCAACCATTCGTCTCAATCTGGAGTTTGTTAAATGATAACCACTATTTTTGTTCAGGAATATCCATCAGACTTTCATTAAAACACACATACCAATTACTGTTATCTACTATTTACTTTTCTTTTTCCATATTTCCATTTTAATACATTACCCAAAGCTGCATCACTCTCAAGGCCAAGTCCAGTTCCAGAGAATGAAGTCAATGCCAGAAGCAGCAGCTGTCAAATCCCAAATTACAGGGGAACACATGTTTCTTTTTTTTTTTTCACATGTTTCTTACAAGCATCCCCTCACTAGAGTCTGTGGTGGAGGGACTTAAGCCTCCTACAGGAAATTTGAGGCTAGGAAACTGTGTGACCAAGATATTAAACATAAAATGTTGTGATGAAGTTAATAACCTAATAAAGTTTCTATTCACAAACCACAGAGAAGGTACCAGACACAAGACAATACAAAAGGAAAATGGGAAGACCTCAAGGATGAACAGAGTTGTCCTGAATATTTTGAATAGTTTGGCCCTGTTGTCTCCTTTCTTCCCTCTCTTCTTTCCAAAACAAAACTCTGAAGTATAATGGTGCAGATCTGTACCGACCTGCAGATTTACTGAGGTGCAGATTTACTGAGGTAGAAAGACGTCCAGGGCATACTGATAAGTGGGAGGAAGAAGGGAGTTCAATTCTAAAACATGGCAGGGTTAGGCAAAGACTTCTTAGATATGATGCCAAAAGCACAAGCAATGAAAGAAAAAAATTGATAAATTGACTTCATCAAAATTCAAAGCCTTTGTGATTCTAAAGATATCATTAAGAAAGTGAAAATATAGGACATATCTGATGAATGACTTGTACCTAGAATACATAAAGAACTTTTGTGATATAATAATAAAAAGATAAACCAACTGAAGAATGGGCAAATTTTTGAATGGATATTTCACCAAAGAAAATATTTGAATGACCAATAAGCACATGGAAAGATGTATGATATCATTAGTCATTAGGAAAATGCAAATCAAAACAATGAGATATCACGTCACACCCACTAGGATGGCTATAATCAAAAACATAGACAGTAGCAAATATTGGCTAGGATGTGGAGAAACTAGAATTCTCATGTATGGCTAGTAGGAATGCAAAATGGCACAACAATTTTGGAAAATTTTACCAAAAGACCCAACAGTTTCATTCCTAAATATCTTACCACGGAGAAATGAAAACATGTCCATACAAAGACTTGTATGTGAATATCATAGCAGCATTATTCATTTGAAACAATCCAAATGTCCACTAACAGGTGACTGAATAAAAAACTGGTATATTCACACAATGGAATATCATTCAGTCATCAAAAAGGATGGTGTGTACTGACACATGCTACAGTAAGGATGAACTTTGAGAACATTATGATAAATAAAAGAACCCAAATTCTTTTGTATGTCCCCAATTATACAAACTGTCCAGAATAGGCAAATCAATACAGAAAGAGCAGCAGTTCCAAAGCTGGAGTGGGAATGAAGAGGAAGTACCAATGTGTATAAGGAATCTGTGGGGAGGTGATACAATGGTCTAAAATTGGATCACGATAATGGTTGCAAAACCCTGTAAATTTACTAAAATAGTTGTATGGTTAAAACAAGAGAATTTAAAAAAAAAAAGAACAAGAGAATTTTATGGTTTATATATTATACTTCAATGAAGCTATTTAAAATTTTAACTAAAAAAAAAAAACCCAGGATGTACAATATGGTTCCATTTCTGCAATAGGACCCAATGTGTATTAATATCTGCTTTAGTAGTTTATTTAATTCTCCATGAGTTATAGGACTATGGGTGATAGTCTCCTTATACTTTGTGTGTTTCTTTGAGAGCAGACCCATGTTCTGGTGTCCTCCCTCCTGTCTCTTCCCTTGCAGCCAGGTGATAAGAAATGACATCTGAGCTTGGGCCTTGCAGACTCTGTCAGCCCTGCGGTCAACCCCAGATCACCAGCATTCTTAGCATTAGAATTTGGAACCCAAGCTGGTCTCACAATGAATTATTATATGTTTTGCTTTCCAGTTATCACAGTTCTGTAATACATCTACTTTGTTTATTATCTGATTTTTTTAAAAACAGGCATTACTGTCACCATCAGAAACAATACATTATTTTCTTGGTGAGGCAGTATAGCATCATATTAAATGTTTGGCTTTGAATACCAACTATGTGATACTAGGCAAGTTTCTTAACCACTCTGTGACTCAGTCAGCTCATCTGTAAAAGGAGAGTAATACTAACAACTACCTCAAAGGATTTTTAGGCTTAACTAAGTTAATACTCACAATGTGCTTAGAAGAGCATGTAGCACACAGTAATATGTATGCCATTACTATTATCATTCACATATTTGAAATTTTAAAAGAGTAGTGAAAAAGCACATGGATATAGCCTTCACTTACTAGAATAACTTAGGAGGAAGAGAAGCTGTATTAGAAAACACCAATGATAAATTTCATCTAGTTTGCACTGTGTCCACGCAAAGTTTTTGCCCCAGTTCTTGGTACAACAGCTCACAGGGAAAATTCTCTGTGATGCTTCTAACTATATATACAGAGAAAGACAAAATATTCAGCTAAAGGGTCTGCCATGTGTGGAGCCTGGCCTCACGAGTCAGCTGACCTTAACAAATGATCTGGTACCTGGGGCTGGTCTGAGCAGGAGGCATCAAGGGGGAAGTGAGATTCCTGGGGCTTGGGGCATTTCGTGAAGGAGAACCCTGTGTGAGAGGGAAGGCTGAACAGGACTTGAGTAGGCACAAAGGTAAAAAAAAAAAAAAAAAAAAAAGATATTCTAGGTCGCGGGAACCAGGGCTAGATGGCAGGGCTCTGGGAGTAAGTTGTGGGTTGGGGGAGAGGGCACAGACACGCCAGTCTGGAACAGTGGAGTCAAGCTAGAGCCCAGTGGGAGATAAGGCTGGAAAGATAATATGGCACCTTGCCTGCCAGGGAGGAATTTGGCTTCTATCCTATAGGCAAATGGAGAATGATGGAGGTTTTTGTCCTTGAGGTGTCTGAAGAATGAAAATGGTGGGTCTGCCAATCTCTGTGTGATTTGAACAAGCCACTAAGGTCTCTGAGCCTTCCTTGTATAATTATGAGGAGGTGACAGTTTCATAGGGATCCAAGCTATTAGAAGATGCTTGGAACCATGTCTGCCACACAGAAGATACTGGATCATTGCTCATAGCTGATTCTAACTGCAGTTTGGATTGGAGGAGAGGAGAAATATGAAAGCAGATAATACTGGCACCTAGTTGTTCAGAAAGATGGCTGTGCCTGAGGCTACAACAGTGAAACCTTATTACCATTCAATCCTCCTCTATGCATTCAGTTCCCACCAACATCAACAGAGATGGATGACAGCAGTCAGAATCCTGGAAAGGGTGGGACAAACAAATGCAGGCCTTGCAGTCAGGTTGCCTGGGTAGAGCCCCAACTTTTCCACTTACCAGCTGTGTGCCTGTAGGCAAGTCACTTGCCATCTCTGTGCCTTCCTTTCTTCATCTGGAAATTGCAAATAAGCTGAGAAGTCTTGTAAAGCTGCAATGAGTGATGTATGTAAAGGGTTCCGGTGAGTGCCTGCGAGAGAATAAGCACCATCTAAGTGTGAACCATTGTTGATTTGGAATTCTCTGGGAGGAATTTTGAAGCATACATAGAAGATGAGGGGAACAAGGAGGAAGGTATTAGGATCCCGGCAGTTTGCTATTTCCTCTCAAGAAAGCTGTTCCCAACAAGGTCAGTAACTAGGAGCTCAGCCCAGAACCTGGAAATAAGTGACAGGGCCTCTGAACAGCAAATATCTGTCACAGAGCATACGATCCTCACACGATCAGAGTATCTGGAGCCAGTCTCGGGCTCTTAGGAAGACAATAAGGGGACACTTCAAAAGCAGCACGTGGGCAGAACAACAGGGGTTAGAGCTGATGAGAGGGAGGAGACAGCACAGCCATAGGGAGGGAAGGCTGGTCTGTGTTCCTAAGGATGGAGGTCTACTGCCTGCAGTTGACCCTGGGAATATTACTGCTTAATGACTATATAGTGATTGATTTTCACAAGTAATGCTCAGTGAGTTATCAATAAAGATTAAATCATGTTCAGTTCCTTACCCTCTGTTTAATAAGGGTAAAAATAGTTTTCCCCAATAAAAATAGTTAAAATGTAAGTTTTGACATTTAAATAAGAAAGCTTAAGTTATTTAGAAAATCACTGAACATGATACAAGTGAAATGAAGTGATCTAGAGTGATTTATCAATAGTTGCACAGAAATAGATAAATGAATATAATTACTTGTTTTGTCATTTTATAGTTAAAGGCGGTTTTCAAATAATTTGTGTCAGTAATTGCTGTGATTGTTCATTGTTGTGTTCATTGTTGTTCAGTCGCTCAGTCATGTCTTACTCTTTGCGACCCCATGGACTGCAGCACGCCAGGCTTCCCCTGTCCTTCGCTATCTCCCAGAGTTTGCTCAAACTCCTGTCCATTGAGTCTATGATGCCATCCAATCACCTCATCCTCTGTCACCGCCTTCTCCTCCTGCCCTCAATCTTTCCAAGCATCGCTCTTCTCCAATGAGTTGGCCCTTCACATCAGGTGGCCACAATATTGCAGTTCCAGCTTCAGCCTCAGTCCTTGCAAGAATATTCACGGTTGATTTCCTTCAGGATCGACTGGTTCAATCTTGCTGTCCAAGGGACTCTAAAGAATCTTCTCCAGCACCACAATTCAAAAACATCAATTGTTTGGCGCTCAGCCTTCTTTATGGTCCAAGTCTCACATCCGTACATGAAAACTGGAAAAACCATAGCTTTGACTATACAGACCTTTCTCTGCAGAGTGATGTCTCTGCTTTACAATATGCTATCTGAGTTAGTCATAGCTTTTCTTCCAAGAAGCAAGCCTCTTAATTTCATGGCTGCAGTCACCGTCACAATGATTTTGGAGCCTAAGAAAACAAAATCTGTCACTGTTTCTATTGCTTCCCCATCTATTTGCCATGAAGTGATGGGACCGGATGCCATGATCTTAGTTTTCTGAATGTTGAGTTTTGAGTCAGCTTTTTCACTCTCGTCTTTCACCTTCATCAAGAGGGTCTTTAGTTTCTTTTTGCTTTCTGCCATTAGATATCATCTGTATATCTGTGTGTTAGTTGCTCAGTCGTGTCTGACTCTTTGTTACCCTATGGACTGTAGCCCAAAAGCCAGGCTCCTCTGTCCATGGAATTTTCCAGGCAAGAATACTGGAGCAGGTTGCTATTTCCTTCTCCAGGGGATCTTCCCAACCCAGGGATTGAACGTGGGTTTCCCAAATTACAGGCATATTCTTTAGATAGTGAAGGACAGGGAAAGCCTGGCGTGCTGCAGTCCATGGGGTCGCCAAGAGCGACTGAACAACAATGAACACAACAATGAACAATCACTGCAATTACTGACACAAATTATTTGAAAACCGCCTTTAACTATAAAATGACAAAACAAATAATTATATTCATTTATATATTTCTCCAGTATTCTTGCCTGGATACTGCTACTACTGATAAATACTGCTTCCAGTTGGTAATATGGTTATTGCTAGAGTTGGCTGCTGTGACCTGAAGGGCCAAAATACCCTTAACCAACCATGAAGTCAGGAACACTTTAAGAACATGTGTCTGGTGCCAGGAAAACAAGACAAAGCAGTGAAATATACCATCATAGGAAGCATCAGTAAAAATTCAGTTCAAGAGATGTCTCCAGTTACTGCAGGATCCATTTCCAATTGAGAGGTGACATTAAGAGTTTAGAAGAGAGTGGGGAGGGTGGCTTTCTGGAAGAAGCAAGCTTTCAGGAGAGCAGTATTTGGATTAATGAACCAAATCATGAAAGGGTGGTAAACTGATATAGACTAGAAATAAATCTCCCAAGAGAGGGCTGGGACTGTCTCAAGATGGGGACACTCTTGCAGCCTCGACTCTGTCCTTAAGGGTTCATTCCTGGAATGCTCATCTCCTCCATCCCTAACATTCCTCCCTGCCCTATGCTGTCCTTGGTGAAAGCATTCCTCCTGCTTTCCACAGTTCCGAAGCCCAAATGAAGCCCTTCTTTGCTTCCAGGAAACTTACTGAGAGGAGGCTGGAGCATTTTTATTTATTATTACTTACAAACCCCAATAAAAGCTGGGAAAAACAAGGAAATGATCAGAGTGCCAACGTACACGCTCTGGCTTGTAAAATGTAATCACTTATTTCTCTTTCTGAACACCCCAAGGAAAAGGATCCTTGTCTGGGGCCCTCCCAGTAGGTTTACCTCAAGTTATGTGTGCCATCTTGCATTTTTACACCGCTGGGAGGGACCCTGGGCCCAGCTAGAAGTCGCCGCGCCCATTTCACACCCCATTTCCTGTCCGGAAAACCCTGGGGCTTCCCCAGTGATTGGCAGGCATTGTCAGTGCTCTCCAGTGCACGTGGTGAGCTCAAAAGGATCTCCACGTGGGAATGTGCAAACTCTTGGCTGACCCTGCAGGAAGGGGGTGGGGGGAGCACGTGGTAGAGGGTGGGATGGCTATTCTTGTACCTAGAGAGTACTGTTGGACCTCTATGTGTGGGTTTCACAGCCGGGTATTCGAAGGGCCTCCTGTATTCACTGGACTGCATCATTTAATATAAGGGACTTGAGCATCCTTGGATATTGGTATCCGCAGGGGTTCCTGAAACCAATGCCCTGGGGATACTTCCCCAAGTTCCCCAGTTGTACGATTTACTCTTTGAAGTAGGGGTGCCAGATAAAATACACATAGAACATCTTACATTAAAAAAGATTATTCTTTATCTGAAATTCAAAAATAACTAGATGCTTTGTATTTTAATTTGCTAAAAATGGTTACCTTAATTTTATGGGTCCTTGGAAACACCATTTCCCCAAATTCTCTTAGAAGTAGAAAGAAAAACCTTTGCACCACAAGTCCTCCAGCTAACAGGCCTGAAGGCCAAATTCAGCTGACCACGTATTTTTGTATGGTCTGTAAGCTAACAATGGGTTTTACATTTTTTAAGGGTTAAAAATAAATGGAAAGGCAAAAGTACAATTTTTGCGACATGTGAAATTTGCATGACATACAAATTTCAGTGTCCATAAATAAAGTTTCATTGGAGCACATCTACTCCCAGTGTTGTGATGTGCTATTAACGATTCCTGCCCATAGCTTTTAGAACAGAACGTGTGATTTGTTAGAAACAGGGAAAGAAAAGATGGAGTCACAGCGGCCCGTGTGGCGCCCATCTTGATTGTTTGTAAATGTCTGATGTCAGACTTGGAATCTGTAATTTAGAATAAACTGTGAAATTAGGTAGGTAAGTTGTTTTGAAAGGTCCGCGGAAAGACTTCGGGTTCAGACTGTGCACTTTGCTGGGGTGTAATGCTACCCCCTGGGGGCGGTACCTCACTGGAGATGGGGTCAAAGTGCACTCGCTGGGGAGGAGTCTCCTCCGAGTGCAAGTCCGCTTTGGGGGCTTCCCGTGCGGCTCGCGGAGCCCAAGCTGATTATTCGGAGAGCCGGCCCCCGCGCTCCTTGCTGAACCGCAGGCGCGGTATGCCTGCCTGGAGGACGCCTCCCTGCCCTCGCCACTCCTCGGGGCTGTTCGTGAACTCCTTTATTCTCTTTAATATTGGGTGTGATTAATTTGAATATACTGAGTACAATAAACCAAGCAGTTCGAGCTTTTTCTGCAGTTGGCCCCGGTCGAGTTTTGTGACCTCGCAGTCCCCGGGCTCTTACCTGTCTCGCTGCTTTGCCTGGAGGAACCGGTCCTTTCTGCACTGTTTGTAGCTGCCCTGCCGTTGGAGACAGAAGGGCAGGGGTTGCCCCAGAGGCCTTAAGGCTCAGGAGCCCTAAAACAGTTACTGTATGGTCCTTTACCTAAAAAGTATGTGGAAAACAAATTTATGGTTACCAAAGGGGAAGGGGAGGAGGAGGACTAAATTATGAGTATGGGATTAACAGATACACACCACTATATATAAAATAAACAAGAATTTACTGTATAGCACAGGGAGCTATATTCAATATCTCGTGATAAGCTCCAGGGGAAAAGAATCTGACAAATACATGTATATGTATAGCTGAATCGCTTTATTGTACATTTGAAACTAACACAATACTATAAAGCAACTATAATTCAATTTTTTTTTTTAAAGTATGTGGATCCATGCTGTAAGCTTGCTTTTTCTTTTCTTTTCTTTTTTTTTTTTTTTTTTTTTTGAGGCCCTGGTAGTTTTCTTTTTTTAATGAAAATATTCAAAATGGGGCAATGCATTTGGAGGTATACACAAGGTCTTTTGTGAATGGAAGGCTTGGTGTAAAATGGTGGTCCTGCCTTCGCCCTTCAGACCCTCCCCTACCGACACCCCTAGGCCCTTACTGGCTGATGGGTTAAAGGATAAACAAGGTGACATAGACCCTTTCTTGGCAGAGCTCATGATTACAAGGAGAGATAGCCGTGTAAATGAAGTGTTCTTCTGGAAGTGTCTTAGACCTGGGGAGGAGAGGAGAGCTATGTGACAGCCTAGCCTTACTAGGCAGGAAGGAAAAGCAAGAGCATCTAGTTCAGACCAGTCTGGGGATAAAGGTTGGCTGGGCATGTATAATGTATTCCAGAAATGAAGGAGTTAAGATTGGCTGAACCTGAGGGGCAGGGGATGACAGGTGGGGAACAAATGACTAAAAATAATAAAGCAATGTTTAACAAAATTCACATAGAGCTTTCTATGTACCTAACGCTGTTGTGTTTTCCATATTAATTCATTTAATTATCACAACAGCCCTTGATATAGTCCTGTCATTGCTGCACTTTGTAGATGAGAAATCTGAGGTACACACCCAGGTTAAGTGATTTGCCTGATCTGGGGAAAAAACAACAATGACAAGGAGAAGAGCAGGAGGTAGATGCAGGTTCACTTTCTTAACCATGCTAGGAGGGGTGGGGTTGCTCTTCTCTTGTTCCCCCAGTAGTGGCCGTGGGGACAAGTGGGTGACGGAAATGGAGAGGTGGGATATTCGCGAGTTCCAGGACAATCCTGGATAACTGCGAACGGGTGATAGCAACTGAATTAGGGTGATCATCACTGAGCAGTCTTGAAGAAACATCGAGCAAAACAAAGGGGCAGGAGATTCCTTGTTAAGTGTGATACAGACTAAATGCTGAAGAAAATCAGAGAGGAAGATTCCTGCTTATGAAGGAGTTATGACTGTTGTCAGAGGAGTTGGCCTTTGTGCTCATTCTTCAGACACTGGGAAACAAGGAGGTGTGAGTCTTCGAGAGCATTTTCCACTTTTTTGTTCATTTGTTCATCACAGCTGTATTTCCTGCACCTAGACTAGCACCTGTTATGCCCTGAAGTGTTAGTCATTCAGTTGTGTCCAATTCTTTGCGACCCCATGAACTGTAGCCTGCCAAGTTCCTCTGTCCACAGAGTTCTCCAGGCAAGAATACTGGAGTGGGTTGCCATGCCCTTCTCCGGGGGATCTTCCTGACCCAGGGATTGAACCTGGGTCTCCTGCATTGCAGGCAGTTTCTGTACTGTCTGAGCCACCAGGGAAGCCCAGTGTCATGCTCTAATGTCTTATTAATATTTTTTGAATGCAGGAGTGGATTTTAAAATATATATGTATGCTTGCATAAGTATTATGGTCACATGGTTCAAAAGTTAAAAGATTCAAAAAGCTCAAGAAGGAAGTCTCTTTTCACCACTGGCCCCAGTCACACAGTTCCCTTCCACACAGGCAACCAGGTTTTATATATTTTTTTGGATTTCTGGCAAATAGATGTGTGTGTGTGTGTGCTTATGTTTATTCTCCACTCCCTCCCACACACATACTTTTCATACAAATGGTAGCATAATATACACACCGTCCTCCTGCACATGGCTTTTGTTCACTGTGTGTATCTGGAGACTATTCCCTGATAGTCCATTTCCCACAGCAATGGCATCAGCACGCCACACTTTCTGCAGTCGCCTACGCTGCACTTGCAGGTCTTTTTCTTCCGTTGCTCTTAGAGGTAGCGCTGCACTGAGGAATGTGTGAGTGTTGAATGGGGAACCTCTGGGCTAAGGAAGTGAAGTGACTTAAGAGCACTTTTTCAACAACTTTAAAAAGTGCCCACCATTTTTTAAAGATTGGCCGGAAGTCACCCACCACCATGGTTGTGAAATCCCCACTTTTGGAATCTGACAGCTCCATTAGGGACCTGGAGTATCGAGTGAAAGATAGTGGGCTGGCTCTGCTCCTTATGACTCGCATTCCTTTGGAAAAGCTACTGAAATCCTCTTCAGTTTTCACGTCTGAACTGTGGATAGTGATGCTCTCAGACTACGAAGGTTAAATGAGATGAGGTAATGCACAGATGCAGCCTGCCCAGGTGTGTGGTACTCAGGAGAGATTCTCACCTTCGTTTCGTTGTGCTGCCGTGCTGTGATCCTCCGAATTCTCTTTCCTGTTCTTCCTTCTGCCTCCTTATTCCACCTGCTGTGACCAGAACAACTCGGTGATCTGGAGAGCTACAACAAGGATGAGCCTTTCAAGCCTAAGTGAAAGAAGCCAGTCACAAAAAAAACACCTGTTGTAGGAATCCATTTATATGAGATGTGCAGAAAAAGGTAGATCTAGATTGATGGTTTCCTAGGGCTGGGGAATTGGGGGGAATGGGGAGTGACTGCTAATGGGTCCAGGATTTCCTTTTGGGGGTGATGAAATATTTTGAAATTGATGTGGTTGCACAACTCTCAACATACCAAAAACATTGAATTGTGTACTTTAAATGGGCCGGTGTTTTGATACGTGAATTATACCTTAATAAAGGTGCTGTTTAAAAATGCCCTGGCAGAAAAGTGAAATAGAGGAGGAAAGAGGGACAGAAGGGCTCTGAAGCAACACAGGGAGAGGGCTGCATTCGAGGGGCACAGCAGCTACAGCAATGGGCATCAACAGACCTGAACTTTAGTCCCAGCTCAGCCTCCAGCTGGCTGTGTGACCCAGGAAAAGGCCCTTCACGTCTCTGTGCTTTCTCATTAAAACACAAAATGATTCAAAATAAGGAGGTGGAACTTGATGACCTAGGGTCTCTTTCTCATCTGAAAGTTTACAGCTGGCCTCCTGCCTGGGGCTGGGGGAGGAGAGGTGAGGGGAAGCCAGAGATAGGAGGACTGCAGAGATACTGCAGAGGACTGCAGAGGGCCTCTCCCTCCTCTCTTCGCCCTGCTCTGCACCCTGCCCTGGCCTTGAACCTGAGGCCTCAGCTTCCCCCACCCTGGAAGTTCCTGCATGCAGAGGAGAGTATGAGGGTGGGGTCGGGCCAGAGTCAGGAGGCGGCCCAGACAGGAGCCACACTTGCAGATATTACCCCATTTTCTACTCAAAGTTATAGTCTTTGAGAAGGAGGGAATTTGGGAAAATGAACGCAGAGTCAAGGTAAATTCTCCAAGCAGAGAGGTGGCAAAGATAACTTTGCCATCACTGAGGCTGCTTACCATCCTTTAATATATGACGCTGAACTGCACTAAATTAAATATGTGCATTCTAATTGTGGTAAAATGTACCCAAAAGGTACCGTTTTAAATGTTTTTTAAGTGCACAGTTCGGTGGCATTAAGTACCTTCACAGTGGTGTTTAACCATCACCACCACCCACCTCTATTTTTAAACTTATATATTGAAAGATCTGACACATAAAGTGCAAGAATCCTAAGTGTTCCCCCGTGGTTCAGATCAAGATACAGACCGGTGAGCCCACTCCAGGGGGCTCCCTCTTGCCCCCTCCTGTGGATTATATTTTAAGTTTGTTTTTGCTAAATTTAGCTCTTTGCTTGGAAGAGAAAAAAAAGTCCTTTGCAAACAACTTAGGTGGTTTTGTAAATTGCACAGTCAGTATCTCAATGTTTCGTTCCTAGAGGTTCAAGTCCCAGTGTACTGGGGCAGGAAGGCACTGTGTTAGGACCTGGAACGTGTTGTTCCTCCAACAGTGTGAACTCCTGTATCCCATAGCCCAGGGCCCCCTCAGGGGTTGAAAAGTTCGTATTGGAATGAGCTCTTAATTCTCACTACAGATAATGATAACCTTTCTGTTAAACAAAATGTAGAGATATTTTCTACTCACTATCAGGTAATTTGTTGGTTAAGGCAGGCAAACCTACATCCCATCAGGGACATCAAAATTCTGCTGATTCTGTAACTGAACTAAAAATAACATAACCCAGCCCACTTTTCTATTCTATAGATTATGATTTTTTTCCTTCAGATTTAAAAATTAATTTAAATTTTTTGAGATATAGCTGACATATATTAGTTTCAGGTATGCAACATAATGATCTGTTATATGTATATTTTGCAAAAATGATCACTACAATAAGTCTAGTTAATATCTATCACTCCAACTTGTTTTCTTGTGATAAGAACTTTTAAGATCTACTCTCTTGGCAACTTTAAAATATACAATACAGTTTTGTTAACTATACTCAGCATGCTGTGCATACCCAGGACTTATTTATCTTATGACTGGAAGTTTGTCTCTTTTGAACACTTTCACACATTTTTTTTTTTTTCAGTATTTAAATCTGGGCTGTTTGTGGGTGAAGTAAGCAGCAGGAAATTAGAGTATAATTCATCAGACTAAAAACAAAGAAGGAAGCCAATAGGAGACTAACAAAAACAGATAATGAAGGAAACTTAAAGAAGGAAGATATTGGAAATGGATCATATCAACCTCAGAGAGAGAAACAGATTTCACAGTTCTACTGAGGAAATCCAGAAGAAGGCAAAAACAAACAATCCCCCCACCCACCACTGAACTTCATCTCTAACATTTTTACCTATCAATTTTATTCTCTATAATTTTTACCTTAACCAAAGCCCTTCAAAAGCCCGTGTGTTATTCACCACCATGTCTCCAAAGCTCATCACAGGTATCTGGCATGTGATAAACAGTTAAGAACCAGGAAGCAAAGGACAGAGGAACCAGTTGGTAAGGCCCTTTTCTAACTGGAGAAGATGGCATGGCTGGGAGAGACGGAGACAGGAAGCGAGTGTCATGAGGGAAGTGATTACCTACTCATTGTGACAGCTATTGTGCTGGTACTTCCCAGGGTAGGTATGTGGAAAAGATGGACACAAATCTTAGCGGAACTTTTCATTTTAATAAAACACATACAAATGTGTAACCATGTGTGGTGATGGATATTAACTAGACCTATTGTGGTGATTATTTTGCAATATAAACATATCCTGGTTCATTGTATTGTATACATGAAACTAATGTTATATGTTAATTATATGCTCCTTAAAAAAAAAAAAAAAAAAAAAAAACAGGTAAATCAACATTTGGAAGGAACAGGGCAGAATTGCCCAGGGAATACAAGGAAAAGTCTTTCCTTTAAGTCAACACTAGTGGCTGTGAAGAGTTTCTCATTGTGATTTTATTTTGCATTTCCCTATGACTAATGCCATTAAGCATCTTTTTATGTGTATATTAATTACACCTACACCATCTTTAGTGAAATAGCTATTCAAATAATTGGCTCATTTTTTAAGGATGTACTTTTTTTTTTTTTATTTCTTTTCGGTTGTGCTGCAGTTTGCAGAATCCCGGGCTCTATGCAGAAACAGCATGGAGTCCTAACCACTGGACCACCACGAATTTCTGATGAGGTTGTTTTTTAATGGGGTTGTTTGTCTTCTTGAGTTTTGAGAGTTCTTATTCTGGATACAAGTCCTTTATCAAACACATGATATATAAATGTTTTCTCCCAGGGTGTGACTTGTCTTTTCATTTTCTTAATGGTGTTTTCGGAAGCTTAAAAGTTTTAAATTTTGATCAAGTACAAATTCTCAACTTTTTCCCAATACAGACTGTGTTTTTTATTGTTACAGCTAAGAATTCTGTCTAGCCCAAGGGAAGACCTGGTTCATCCTGTTGAAGAGGGGAAGATAAATTGCTCCTATAGGAGACAATGTACCTGAATTGATTTGACTTTAGAATTGACTTTCTGAATGCTTTTTCAGGTGAGTATTTGAGTGCATCCCTGATGAGAAATCATTTAGATTTGGTAAGCAGTTTATAATGAGAATAATAATAGCTAACGCTCATTGAACACAGTACCAGGCGCTTGGCTGACTTCTTGAAATGAATGAACCTCAATCCTCTCGTCACACCTGTGAAGTCAGCCCTGTGACTCCCATGGTTTTTAAAATGGGGACACGGAGGCACTGAGTGATAAGTGAAGTGGTAAAGCAGAGGCTGTAACCCCAGTGGTCTGGCTGAAAGCCCCCAGTGGGCTCTCAACTCCACAGTGGGCAATATTTAAACATCTAGTTCCCGAATTCCAGCGAGCCTTGTCTGATTGTGCAAGTACAAGCCTCCTGGTTCTCAGGCGCTTGCTAAGAGCTAGCTGTGGAATCTACAAGTCATAGGTGACTTTTAGGGGCATAGAAAAGGTCTTGCAACACAAAAGTTTTCTTCTTTAGCATCTATATGGTACCTGAGAGATTTGCCTTTGAGAAATTCTGGGTTAAAGCAACAGCTCTGCAAAGTCTGTGGTGAAATTGATCTCAGCATAGCATTTTGTTGAATGTGTGCCTTGTCTGTCTAAGTGGTTGTAAACTCCCAAGATGAATGAAATCATGTTTTGTTTTTGCATGTCTTTTGGGATTTGTGTTTCTGGGCACAAGGTCTGTGGGGCTCTCTCTGTGGGAAAGGCAACCTGGGTTGAGAGTGTTCTCCCAGAAATGTTTGCCTTTGCTTCTGCCAGACACCCCCAAGGCTGTTACCAGCCTCAAACCACTTTTTGATATTAATGACTCTGCAGAGGGGTTCCCAGACAGGTAGTGTGAAATCAAAAACTCTGTGAGGACAGCTTTGCGGTTACAAATTCTCATGGACAATCTCCTCCCCACACTCTACCTGCTGCATCCAGAGCCAAGGCCCAGGCAGACAAGCTTCCTTGTCTTCTAGGCCAAGGACTGTGATTTTCTAGTCTTCTCTTTCATTCAAGGTGTACCCCTCTGACAATCCCAGTTTTGTACTGGGGTATCGATTCCAATACAGTTTTAGGGGGAGCCACAGTCCTTGTCTCCTGGCCCTGTAAGGGTCTTAAAAGCCAAGGCTCTCAGTCACTAAAATAGGCGCAGGTACTTTTCCAGGAATCCGGTGGTTAAGACTCCGAGCTTCCACTGCAGGGTACATGAGTTTGATCCCTGGCTGGGGAACTAAGATTCTGCATGCCAAGTGATATGGCCAAAAAGAATAAATAAAAAATTTTAATAAAAAAATGATAAAATAAAATAGGTGCATCCCATAGATGGGCACCCATAGTGTCTGTTCTCTCCTCCTTCCCTCAGTTTTTTAGGTTTTTCTTTTTGACCTTAGGGGATTTCCTTTATTTTCTTGTCACTTATTAATTTATAGGACATTTGTATTATTTGATCCAGAATTTGTCTTTTGTTGCAGGAATTTGTTCAAAGTATCTATTCCCCCATATTATTTGGAAGTGGAAGTCAGCCAACAACCATGTTTTTGATCATTTTCCTCAGTACCCAACACAGTACTGTACAGAGGCCAGATGCTTAATCATAGATAACAGCTGTGTGATCGTCCACACTAATCCCAAGGGAAAGCAAATGAAAACGGATTTGTGTATCATATTTTAGTTTTCAGCTGATGCCAAATTCATTCTCCTAAGGGATCAGTGCCTGACAGGGGCCTGGGAATGGGGAATAGGGAAGAAAAGGAGGACCAGGAAGACTCCAGAACAAGGCGAGCTGCCCAGGAAAACCATGCCCACCCTGAGTAAGGGATGGGCTTGTCACGAGACTGGTCACCAAGTTCAAGGTCACTGTAGTTCAAGAGAAAGGCTTCTGTCAGCCCTGTCCCAACTTTTGCAGATAATTATAAGGAAGACAGTTTCTTAAGATTTACTTTTCCACTTATGAAGTCTCTAAATGTATAGTAAGAAGATTTAACAATGTCTCAACAAAAGTTAAGCTCTCGTTTCTCTATTTTTCTTTCTTTCTTCTTCTTTTTTTTTTTTTAAAGAAGAAAAGGGTCAGGTTCTTTGGGGAAAGTTAGGAAGAGAAGATAAACCCCAGATTTTCCCTTCAAATTTTGGGAAAGGGAGTTTTCAATGGGACAGCCATGTTTATTCACTTTTTAAAAAAAAATTTGGCCTCACATCATGAGGGATCCTGGTTCCCCAATCAGGGATAGAACATGTGTCCCCCACAGTGGAAGCACAAATCCCTAACCACTGGACTGCCATGGAATTCCCAAGTTTATTCACTTTTAATAAATATTTGTTGAATGCCCACTAAGGGCTGGGCCCTGTGCAGGACACTAGGGCAAGAGCTGTGAACACAGCCGATGAAGAACTTGCTCTCTGGAACTTCTGTTCCAGGAATGGAGACAGACACTTTATACGTAATCACAGAAATAAATGCATGGATGGTGAGCAGTGTTATAAATGGAAGTGCACTAAAGGGTGCTGTGAAGGATTATAACCAGGGGCTGCCTCGGCTGGGGGTCAGGGAGGGTCTCTGGAGGTAACTCTCTGCAGAGACCTAGAGGATGGGCCCAAGTAGTCAGGTTAAGAGTGTCTGGAAGAACAGACAGCTGGATAGAACAGAGTGAGTACAGCTTCTCATTAGTAATAAACCTATTTACAGAAAATACTGAGGCTTCTGCTTCATCATGATAAGAAAAAGCTTATCATTTGGTACCACTTTGTGGTTTACTGTTTCCTGGGGTGGGGCAGGCTGACATCATTATTCCCACTTTCAAGATGAAGGAATCATGAAAGAAATCTGAGTGTCCATAACAGATGAATGGATGAAGAAAATGCAGTATATACATTCAATGGAATATTAGTAAGCCATAAAAAAGAAGGAAACCTTGCTATTTGTGACAACATAAACTTGAGCACATTTTGCTAAGTGAAATACATCAGACAGAGAAAGACAAATACCACGTGATCTCACTTATATGCAGGATCTAAACAACAACAACAAAATCCCAAACTAACCAAGCAAGCAAACAAACAAAAAAGCTCGTGGATGCCAGAGGCAGATGGTGGTGGGGTGGGAAAAAGAGAAGAGGGTTAAAAAGTACAAACTACCAGCTATAAAATAAATAAGTCATGGAGATATAATGTACAGCATGGGGACTATAGTTAATAATACTGCATTGTTTATTGGAAAGTCGCTAAGAGAATGGATCTTAAAAGGTTTTCATCACACAAAACAATTTTGTAAATATGTTTGGTGATGGATGTTAACTAAACTTACTGTAGTGACCATTTTGCTATATATAGAAATATATATTGTGATAAATAGAAATATTAAGTCATCATGGCAACCCACTGCAGTATTCCTGCCTGGAGAATTCCATGAATAGAGGAGCATGGCAGGCTACCGTCCATGGGGTCACAAAGAGCTGGACATGACCGAGAAAAAAACTAATATAATATTGTATATCAAATATGTATACATATAAGAATGAAGGAACCGAGGCTCAGAGTTGTCAGGTTACCTGCCCAAGTCACACATTTTAAAGAGGGATGGAGTTGCAGACTGTGCTCTGGTTGTTTAAGTACCTCACATTTAAAGGAAACTTTGAAAGGTCCTCAGAAACAAGCAGTTTTATTTTAGGCAGCAGGCTGACAGCTCATTTGATGCTCAACAGAAATAACTAGAGGTTTCTCGAAATAAATGGCATTTTGAACAGGACAAAGGCTCAGAAGGAAGAGGCCTTGGCTGTAGATTTAACTGCAAGTCATCATCATAAATATAACTTGTTTCATCAGGCCTGTAATAAGGTTCTTCTGGGCTGTGGGAATGAAGGCACTGCTGTGGAGTGTGCAGGTTCTGCTGTCAGAAACTGAGTAATGCTGCCTTAATGCCACAGCTATTGACAATAGGACAAATTTCTATGAAAATTACTTTTAATATTGAGTTACTACAACTTAATAGCCACATTTTTTTTTAAAAGATTGGCTAAATCAAAGAACACAAGCTCCTCTCATCACTCATAAAATTAAAGATGGAACAGCAACAAAATGCACAGTTTTTTGTGCCCTTCCTTTCTTTGCTAGAGATATTTAAACATGTTCTGCAGAAGGGCCTATAGTAGTGTTTACCTTTTTTGTTCATCATTACCCCCTCAGGAAAATATTTTAATTTAATATATTTAAACCAGTTAACTAAGCCTAAATATATTAAGTTAAATTCTATAACATGACATGTACAATACATAATTTAATTTAATTTCTTCCTAATGAAAAAAGTTAAATCCTAAGGAATAAGATTATGTCAGATAGAGTTTGACTTTGGAGAGCTCACAGACCATTGTAAAATATAGATTTATTTTTGTCCCTTAAGGATCAATTTTTACCTCTCCTCCTGTTGATGATTCATGACTTAACTGAGAAGCAGAGAAAACACACACACATCTTGGAAATAAGTCATCTTATGATCTTAAGGGGCTTCCCTGGTGATTCAGCAGTAAAGAATCTGCCTGCAATGCAGGAGCCGCAGGAGACACAGTTTCCATCCCTGAGTTGGGAAGATCCCCTGGAGGAGCACGTGGCAAGCCACTCCAGCTCAGTCACCAGTGAGCTACAGGGGATCTACTGAGGGGATCTAAGTCGTCAGTGAGCTACAGGGGATCTACGCAAGTGCCATCTGGAAAGCAGAGAGCTCATCTCCATTTCACAGATGAGAGAACTGAGACACAGAAAGTTTAAGTAAAACTTGCCCAAGGTCAAAAAACTATGGATTGACAAGATCAACATTTGAATACAGGATTTCCTGACTTCAGAGCTCTCTGCTTTCCAGATGGCACTTGCGTAGATACCCTATAGCTCACTGATCTAAGTGAGTGGTTTCACCCAAGCCTCACAAACCACTGGGAACACCAAATGCTTCTGTAATAGAGTCCATAACTGCTAATATTTACAGAACACTTGGCTGATGTTGCAGTGTTTTCCTTGTGTTATTCATCTAATCCTCATAACAGCCTTATGAAGCATATACTGTTGCCGCTCGTGTTTTATAAATTAAGAGGCTCTGAGAGGTTAGGCGCTCCCAGCTTTGAAGCAACAGACCCGTGACTCCTGCTGTACTCATCCCCTCCGGTGTCTGGCTGCGACCACTGCAGGGGACAGCCTTCTCTGAAGTTGTCCTTAGAACCTGGGCAGAGCTTATCCTTGGGACCATGTCATCTCCCTTTCCCCTTCTCTCCCCCTCCTCTTCCCAGCTCCTGTGTTCTTCTTCCTCACTTCAAAACATTTAAATCCTGGGCCAGGGCTGGGGAGCAATCTGACGAATAGTCATTATTGGTTTGGGAGTCCTAGTGTTTGCCCATTAACAAAGACATCTGGAAACATAAAGCCTTAACTTACAAGACTGAATGGTGGATTCAGAGGGTGGGAAGAATCTCAGTGAGTCGAGGTGATGTTTGGAAGCTGAATTAGTCAGGGTACCTATAGGAAGTGGATGGCACCCTCAGGTGGGGAGTGAAGGAGAATGGAATAAAAGGATAGTTTTTAGATGTGTGTGATTATGGCATCTAATCCCATCACTTCTTGCCAAATACATGTGGAAACAGTGGCAGATTTTATTTTCTTGGGCTCCAAAATCACTGTGGACAGTGGCTGCAGCCATGAAATGAAAAGATGCTTGCTCCTTGGAAGAGAAGCTATGACAAACATAGACAATATATTAAAAAGCAGAGACATCACTTTACCAACAAAGATCTGTTTGGTCAAAGCTATGGTCTTTCCAGTAGTCATGTATGGATGTGAAAATTGAACCATAAAGAAGGCTGAGCACTGAAGAATTCATGCTTTCAAATTGTGGTGCTCAAGAAGATTCTTGAGAGTCCCTTGGACAGCAAGGAAATCAGACCAGTCAATCCTAAAGGAAGTCATTAGAAGAACTGATAATAAAGCTGAAGATCCAATACTTCGGCCACCTGATGCGAACAGCCAGCTCACTGAAAAACACCCTGATGCTGGGCAAAACTGAGGGCAGGAGGAGAAGGGGGTGACAGAGGGTAAGATGGTAGCATCGCTGACTCAGTGGACATGAGTTTGAGCAAACTCTGGGAGAAAGTGAAGGACAGGGAAGCCCGGCACACCACAGTTCATGGGGTCTCAAAGAGTCGGACATGACTTAGTGACTAAACAGAAGGGCAACAGAGGAGGATTAAGAGAAGCCAACGTGGGACAGTGTAGCACCACATGGCTGGCATCAGCAGAAGCCATTGCCACCCTGGCCTGAAGGGGCAAGGGGAGGAGTGGTCCTGGGAACCTGAGAGACTTGCTACAGCTTCAGAGAGGGACCCTGCCCCGGGAGAGATTAGAAGCCAGCCCCTGCCACCCAACAGGGCGAAAACTAAGGAAAGAAGTACTCTTTGCCCTTTTTCTGGGAGGCCAGGTTATGCAAGTGCTTCCCACTGGCCACACCCAAACTGCAGGCAGATGTTAGAGGAGGTACATTCTACTGAGAAGGCCAGCAGAAGTCAAATGAAAACTATTACATACATGAGGGACTTCCCTGGCAGTCCAGTGGTTAAGACTCAATGTTTCCAACTCAGGGGGTGTGGGTTCAATCCTTGGTCAAGGAACTATGCCCCCATATGTCACAGCTAAGATTCTGCATGCCACAACTTAAGATCCTACACACCGCAACGAAGATCAAAGATCCCGGTGCCGCAGCTAAGACCTGGCACAGCCAAGTAAAGAGATCAATGCGTAAAAATTACAAATAAGACCTCACCACACAAGCCCTCAAGGTGAGTCTTCATTTTAAAAAGAACTGCATGAAAAAACACAAAACAAAACCACATGCATGAGATAATTTCAGGAAGTCATGTTATGAAGAAAACAAAAGGAGGGAAGAATCTAGAAATGGAGCAGCATTATTTTGCTGAGGGTGTTTAGGGAAAGTGGTTTGGGGGCAATGTCATCGCTGAAGAGACACAGAGGAAAGTCCACAGAGGCCAGAATCCCAGGCACAGAGTGGAGTGGGGACGCGAGGAGGGGCCCTGGAGGGCAGTGCTGACCCCAGCACAGTGGCCCTGTGTGACAGGTCAACACAGGGCCAGTTTCACAGGTGAAACAGACGACACCTCAGTCTTGTCTGAGTGGCGGACAGAAGAGCAAAGGCGGGCACAGGCCGTGGAGTAACTGCCTGCCACCTCCTCCCTGGGTGGACAAGTTACTTAGCCTCTCTGTGCCTTAGTTTTCTGTGTATGAAGTACAGATAACAGTGTCCACTCACAGGGTGGTAATGAGGATAAAATGAGCATATTCTTGAACAAACTCTGCCTCACTTAGCATGTGCTCATCACACTCCAGGTGGGAGGAGGCAGTGTGGCCCCAGGGACCGCACACTAGGGGGAGGCAGACACACCTGCCTCACAATACAAGGCAAGGTGAGCTGTCTGCCAGCAGAAGGGGCTACACCTGGCTTTGCAGAGGAGGAGCCTTGAGCAAAGTTCTTGCAGGGGAGTCCATTTCCAGAAAGCCCTTTTCACTAATATAGCCAGAACTCAGGTCCAGTGAACATCAGTTGACAGTCTCAGGGCTTTATAGAAGGAAAGAAATCAAATAGGGGATTTAAAAGATTAGAGGTTTCCTAGGTGGTCAGAGGACAAGAAGAATCAACTGAGTTTGAAATCAGGGCATGATTAAGCAGTGCACCAAGAATCCAGTAGGTGGCGTAAATGGGCCATTCACCGGGAGAACTTCCATTCCTCATTGTCTGTGAGATATGGGGGTTCTTTTTCTCTCACTTACACCTCCCCTCCGCTTCCCCTTGCCCTCATTCCCCGTCCCCACCCCCCACCACCTTACTCAACTACAGAAACAGGAAAATCCTTATTGGAAGACCTACTGAACAATTCAAATAAAAAAATAAATAATATATTTTGATCCCCTCTCCCTCAAAATTTTCTGGTCAAAATTCATGGTTTCCAGACATTTTATGTGCATCTACCATCCATTTTACCAAATATATGTTGCCATTTCACCATGTTAGTCGTTCAGTTGTATCTGACTCTGTGATCCCATGGACTGTAGCCTACCAGGTGGTAAGTGGCTCAGATGGTTAAGAATCCGCCAGCAATGCAAGAGACCTGGATTGGATCCCTGGGTCAGGAAAATCCCCTGGAGAAAGGAATGGCTACCCACTCCATTATTCTTACTTGGAGAATTCCATGGACAGAGGAGCCTGGCAGGCTATGGGGTCGCAAAGAGTCAGACATGACTAAGCAACTAACACTTTTACTTTTTTTAAACTTTGATTTCACCATAGTGATTAGACGTTTTAAATGATCTTTACTTAATGAGGTTAGTTTTTTAAAAATTAAGACAAGCTACTTATAATTAATATAACTAAGCACTTTCCAGAAAGCTGAATGCAAGTATGAGCCTATAGCATATACAGAAATGTTGGTTTATGTTGAGGTCAACTTTCTAAACACAATTTTGATTATACAGTTTTCTAGAAGAAAGACAAAAAATAGAATGCTTCTGAATGAGTTAATGGGATCAGTTTCTCTGTGAGTTAGATCTAAATTTTCTGAAAGCAGATGCAAATGTTCTTATTTTTTTTGTGGATCTATGGAGTTGGTTTACTAAGGGAAAAAATTATGCATTTATCATCCTTTGGAGTATACACTATCTTTTCTACATTCATGTGGGCAATTTGGAAGGTAAATAATTTCTTTTTCATCATAAAATAGAATAATATTACATAAAATATAAAAAATGTAAGAATAAAAGGGAAAAAAAATCACCCTTAATCTCAGTAGTTTTTTTGAAAGTGCTGGCAGTTTGATGTATTACTGTACTTTTTCTTCTGCATATTTTCATTCATTCATAGAACAGACATTAATGGACCAATTTCTATTCTGGGATCTGGGGATCTAATTGTAAACAATAAGCTAAGCTCCTGACATCATAGAATAAAAAGAAAAATAATTAGTGACTAAGAGAAAGAAGGATAATCTCAGTCCATCGCCTGCACTGTGGAGAAAATGGAACAGGATGATAAGGAAATATGAGGTGTCGTCATTAGATCAAGTGCTCGGGAAGAGCCTCACAAGAAGGTGGCGGTGAGCCGTGACTTGAATTACTAGGAAGGAGCTAGCATGTGAAGAAACGGAAAGGAGCATTCCAGGCAAAGAGCATGTGCAAAGGCCCTGTGGTACAGAAACACTGATGTATGAGGACCCAGAATAGGTGCTGGGTGACTGTAGCACAGCACAGGACCAGAGCTGAAAGAGGAGACGTGGTCAGAGAGCTGGTCTGGCAGCCAGATCATGCTGGCCTGGTAAGCACGTGGAACTTCATTCTGTTAAGCATTGTATATACATTTGTAAGAATACATTCGTCATCCTGACTTTTCCCTGTGACATTATTAACATACTTTTCCTCATGTCACTGCATAGACTTCAAAACCATAATATAAAACCAATACTAAAATTCCATCAAGTTGGTCTTCAATAATTTACTGAACTCTTTTCCCTATGAAAGGTATATCCTCTTAACAAATATACCCAAGGTAGCAATATGTACTTCATGCAAAATTATCTTCTTTTAAATAAGATGATTGTTATTGGTTCCAGTTATTGTTTCAAATTAGTTGAGCTAGACTTTCTTGCTTCTCCTAAGGAAGTTCATTTTCAGACAGTGTGTTTACATTTTAATGAGGTAAAGGAAAAGTGAACTTAGACAATTCTGACATTTTAAGACCAAGATGAGTGATGAGGGAGCAAAACAAGACATTCACAGTAATCTAGTCTCTCAATCTATCCCCGTCTGAGATTATATTTATTCAAAAAAGGCTAAGATCAGAAACACTATTGTCACAGAAGCAGGAAGAATAACGTTCTGAAACTAGTGAGCTTTGATCTGTACTCAGCATTGGAAACCAAGGAAATCTGGCAGTGCTTTGCTTAAAAATAGAAGAGAGAATAGTGGTTTCTCTGGTCTGCCCATGCTTAGTTAGACGATTAAAAATAATGCTGCGACAGATGCTGCTATGTTCATGGTCCTGTGAACATGAGTGTTCTAGGGAACAGTTTTATTGGTGAGCTTACTTTGTGACCTGTAAGAAGTTGATTTTTAGCAATCATGTAATTAAATATTAATATTTGGGGCTTCCCCGGTGGCTCAGTGGTAAAGAACTCACCTGCCAACGCAGGAGATGCGGGTTCGATCCTTGAGTCAGGAAGATCTCCTGGAGAAGGAAATGGCAACCCACTCCAGTATTCTTGCCTAGGAAATCCCATGCTCAGAGGAGCCTGGCAGGATGCAGTCCCTGAGGTCACAAAAGAGTCAGACACGACTTGGCAGCTCAACAACTAATAACAACAACTAATAATTTGCACCTTCTGAGAAAGCTGACTGCATCTTCAGAAGTGACTTGTGCATTTATTATTAGCTCTGATTTAGTTGGTATTCCTGATCATGGTCATGCTGAGGCTGCTTGGCTGACATGGTAGCTATGCCAAAGGGCCCAAGGAAACAAGTGTGTCCATCATGGGAGCCAGAATTTTTTGCACAATTAGTTACTGAATAACTGTGTGCATACAGCACCTGCAGAAGCAGGTCTGCTTGTCTTAGCAGCTGCATAGCACCTATTTAAAATGTTTTGGAGATGCCTTTATTATCTGACCATAAGCCCTTGGTAAAACTATATTTTGCAGTGTACTTTTAATACAACTTATAAATTCTCCTCTGTGCTGTTTGTGCTTGGATTTCTAACACTGGAAAAGACTTTAGAACTTATCCCAAAGTCCTCATTTTTATAGATAAGGAAGCAGAATCCAAAGAGATTAAAGGACTCACCCAAGGTCACTCAGCTAGTTAGAATTTAGAGTTTTTCTTTCTTTTCTTCTTTTTTTTTTTTTTTAAAACAAATCCAACATTATTTTTAAGTCAGCCTGGTGTTGAACAAAGGCCAGACTCATAATGGCAGATTTCAATGAGCCACCAGCCACTTTTTCTCAAAATAAAGCAAAGGTATCAGCTCTAAAGTTGAGTTGCGTCCCTCAAGAATTCATGCGTTGAATTCCTAACCCTCTAAATGTGACCTTCTTTGGTAGTGGAGTCATTGCAGGTGTAATTTATCAAGATGAGGTCAATATGACTGGTGTCCTTGTCAGAGGGGGAAATTTGGATACAGATGCACACAGGGAGAAGGCTATATGAAGATGAAGGCAGAGACCAGGTGATACTTCTATAAACCAGAGAAGAGCAAGGATCTCTAGAAAACCACCAGAAGGTGAGTGAGAGGCAGGGGACAGACCTCTCACAGCCCTCAGAAGGAACCAAGCCTGCCTCAGCATGTCCTCTCTTGATCCTGGACTTCCAGCCTCCAGAATGATGAGACAATACATTTCTGCTGTTTAAGCCACACACTTTGTGGTACTTTGTATACTGCCCAGCAAACTAATACAAATACACATGCCTGCTGCTTATCTAATGAGTTAGAGAGTCCAAAAGTAATGTAACTGTGCCTTTGGAAAATGTGAAAGAACTCTTCCTAAGCCCACAAATACATGATATTAATAGGAAACTAATTTGTGGCTACTGATCCGAGAGTTATGGATTGCCAAACAAAAAATTACAAAAATTTCCTAAAATCCAACTATTAAAGCCTGAGGGGTCTCTGAGACCTCAAATGGTCTGGCCTGACCCAACCATGATGTTTTATAGACAAGTCATGCCACCCTATCTAATGCTGTTGGATGAAGCTAGGGACTGAATTTAAACTTCTGATTAATTCTTTGTATTTTGATAGTTTTTCATGTTCTCATTTGACTTCTTTGTAGTACAATGCATGATAATGATTTTAAATTTTTGTTCCTTTTCTTTCTCAAGAGTTATTCCTTTCTTTAATGGGAAAATTCATATTTCTGTTCTATTCTATTTTATTCCTTTGACTGTGCCAAGGGGCACATGGATCTTAATTCCCCAACCAGGGATCGAACCCATGTCCCTGCAGTGGAAGCATAGAGTCCTAAACACTGAACAGCTAGGGAATTCCCCCTGTTCAATTTTAAGTCCTTCTCTCCAAGTTGTCATTTCCTTTAGTTGTCCCCAGCCTGTCACTGTATCACCCTGTGCGGTAACATTACAGAGGGAGACAAGAGGTGGACAGCGACCAGGACATTTGTCTCCCTCTGGTTCTCTCACATCTGGACAGAGAAAGGCACGACTTAAAGGAGCCAATTGAACCACTTTTCCCTTCACAGCCACTGCAAGGAGGTGACCTACAGGGGAGACTGATGCTTGGCTTATACGACGAAATCTCTCCTGAGGACTCAACATGAAAGTACAAAGTTCCAGCACAAAATCAAGTACAGTATAACCTTTCTAAGCCTTTGTCCTATTAAAAACTATTTACCTGAGCTGGCAGGTAAAATTATGGCCCAGAGACGAGAACACAGAGGGCAGCAAATGAAAGAATTAGAGCACTGTTAAAATTAGATTTGTCATTCAAGCAGCAAAGCCATTGCCTGTTGGGGCTGTTGGAGGCACCTTCAGAGGTCTCCGGCCAAGGACGCGGATGTGGCCAGAAAAGACGGAATGTTTCCTGTATTTCAGCCGATGCTTCCTGCACCCCTGCCACCTCCTGCTCTGGTTATAGTTCAGAAAAGGGTGGATTCACTGAGAGCCCTGCATCTAAAGTCCCCAGGTCCGTTGCCTCACCTTGGCTTTTGTTTTGTTGTTTGGCTCTGAAATGGTTTTGGTTATCAAAATTTGGCCTCAGGTTTTGGCCCTTAGAATGTCTTTGCTTTTCAAGCAGGAAATTATCAAGAATTACAAAAAGGCAAGTCAGAATCATGGCATTTAGAAAACAACCATATTACTTTGCCTCGAATGGCCTTTGGAGGGGGAAAAATAATTGAATCAGTGACTGAATACTGAGCCGCTTTGCATGACTCATTAAACTGCCATTTTCAACACTTTTGCCTCATGCTGTAAGAATGATAGAATCCTATAACAATCTATACATTTAAATTCTTTTATATCTGAAAAGCCTCGTGGTACAAGTGCCTACGGATATGAGCACAAACATCAATTGAAATACAAGACAGTCATAATAGAGCTAAATTTGATAAGCCACTCAAGCATGACCCAGGCAGCCCAGTCTCTTAAATCAGGATGCACAATTAATTGCTACTGTTTTATTTATTATCTTTAATCCCTCATTGGATACAGTTGACTTGCTACTTCCTGGGATGAGGCCACAGCATAGGCGGGAATGAATAATTTTTAAATTATGAAGCAATTTCTTTGTTACAAACCTGGGCGCAGACAGTGTAAATTCTAATCATTTGTTTTCCCCAGTATAGCGCCCTTTGAACTTGGAAAGGGCATTCATTTTTCCCTCCTTCTACCCTTAGTGGGCAGAAAGTCAGGGCATATCTTATCCTTGGAGGTCATTGGTGTTTTTCCTGCTCTTTCAAAGGCATAATCCCCTGAGATTCCTTCCTGTCATCCTGAAGTCTCACTAAAGACCTGTATTGTATTTAAAATGGTAAAATTCTCCCCAGGGTGAATTAGCCCTTTCTACAGCCCTCTTTTACACTGCCTCCAACCTGGTTTATCTGTTTCTGCTCATTTCGCCAAGGTCTACACCTCTCAGGAGGTAAGGATTTTTCACTTTGTCTATGGTTTTGAGCTGAGCCAGACTAATGAATCAATGGGATTTGATTTCAGGGGCATCGGGAAACCGTTTCCTTCCTGTCAATTCAATAGCTTCCTCCATTGTCTTGATGTGGCCTAAAATGCCACTGTTAGGGATTTTATCCCTTGTCTTTGTTCCCTAGTAAAACATATATTCTTGTGGGAAGTTTAACGCTTTAGGCAGTAACAGTTTTTTAGAGTTGGGTTGAGCTTAAATACATCTGTAGAATCCTATCTTGAGAGGAAGCCATGTAAGGCAGAGAGGCAGCACTGGTGGGGAAGGGGCCACACTGAACAGACCCAGAGAGCAGACAACCCTTAGCCTTCCCACTTGACTGGTATGGTTTGAAATAGCTACATATTTAACATAATTTATACTTTATAATATATAATATTATAATACATACTAATATATAAAACTAATTTATACTAATATAATATTATAATGCTAATACTATTATAATACTAATATTTATACTAATATATAATATACTAATATATATTTCAAACCATACTAATAAGTTCTCTCTCTCTCTATATATATATATATATATTCCAAGATGCTTCATATTAAAATACTATTCCTGATCATAAAGCATTAATGTGAAAATATTAAAACACTCATAATCCTACAGTCCTGACATACCTAATCTTTTTTTGTACTTTTACATAGTCAGTATCATACTTTATATAAAATTGTTCTTTATTCTGTCTTTTTCAATTAACACTATGTTGTGTACATTTTCTCCTGGTGGATTTTTTATGGCTAAATAGTATTCCATTTATTTAACCAGTTTCCCATCAATCTTTGCTGTTAGAAAGGATAATAGCCAACATTTATAAAATGTTCTAGGTCCTTTTCTAAATTAAACCGACTTGAGTTGGTTAATTCACTTCCTCTTCACAAGAGCCCACTAAGGAGGTACAGGCTTTACCTGAGTGTAAAAGATGACAGAGCAGCCACTGAGAGGCAGTAAGAGTAGATCCAGGATTCAAACCCCAGCGTTTTGCCTCCAGGGTCTGGACTGTCAGCATTTCTGTAGAAATCTGATCTGCGGGGTCGCAAAAGAGTCAGAAACGACTTAGCGGCTAACCCACAACAAATCTGATCATTTTGTCAATATTAGGATAGGTTGCCTAGGAGTATTGCTTTCTGTAAAAATGACTCACTTGGCAATGAATTTTTATTTTCTTTCCTTCCTTGATGTTTAAAAACAAAACCCCAAACACCTGTGTTACTGTAACTGAATGGTTCTATTTAAATTTTGCCTTTTTTTTTTTTCTTTTTTCTTTTTTTTTCTTTTCAGCCATGGATTTACGTGTGTTCCCCATCCTGAAAAAAAAAAAAATAAATAAATAAATAAATTTTGCCTTCTGCAGCCGAACTGCTAGCAAGCGAAGGGACCATAGAAAGAAAGGCTAGTCTGCGCAGGCGCCCTAAAGTCCTTGAATAACAGCACCTCTGAGATTTGTGAAAGCACATTTAGATCAGGCGCATCCTGGGCCTGGCCTCCCGTTCCCTGAGTTGCCTTGGATATGAGGCGGATTATCACTATCACTCCTGTGGGTTGCTGTTTTTACCAAGGGTTGGGAGTCAGTGACAGGATGCCTCCCCAGCCCTGTATCTCCTGAGAACAGTGTGTGTACTGGGAAGCTGGCATCGGGAGGTGCCCCTGGAGGGGCAGCCTGGGCAAGGAAGCCAGACATTCATTTGCTTAGTTTTGGTTTTTTATATATATTCATATATAATAGGCTTTTAAACGTTCCATAAAATTGGTTAGCTGAGTTATGGAATGTCTATTCAGCGGAGTTGTATGAACCAGATACTAACTGTACTTTCCATGTCCTAACATGGAAAGATGCCCAAAGCATTCTGCTAAGGAGAAAGAGAAAAAAAAGAGAACAAATTACAGAACTGCACCCATCATACAATTCCATTTCAGAATATGCATAGAAAGAAAAAAAAGATTGCCTCTAGAAGCGGAGATGGGGAGGGTGCAGGGCCTTCCATTTTCTATCCTCTGCACATTTATATTCTTTGAAATTTTCAGTCTGCATCTTGTTTTTGTTCAGTTACTAAGTCACCTCGGACTCTGCAACCCCATGGACTGCAGCACAGTCAGGCTACTCTGAACATCTATTACTTTTAAAATTAATATAAAACCAACAGAGACTTTATAGTAGACTATTTAGAGTACAAAATTTTTAAATATATAAACTCATATTTATAAATAGGAAAAATATATAGAGAAAAAAACAAGATCTAAGGGAATCTAGTAAAAATAGTAAACAAGTACTAATTGAACTGATATTTGGGGAATGGAAATATATTTTTCCCTACTGTGTTTTCCAAATGTTTACTAACATAATTGTATGACCACTTCATACTATTTATGTACTTTACAAGTAGATATAATGGAATAAAGCATGAAATCATATTAGAAGTAAACCAAAAAGGCAACTCTGAAAGGAAAAGAGAAAATGTCGAGTAGTGATAAGAATGAAACCTAGGACCCAGCTGCCTGGGTTCTCCCCTAGGCTTACTGTGTGATCTTGGGCAAGTCACTTGGCCTCTCTGGGCTTTAGATTCGTTATCCAGCCCAGAGGTTCTCAACCCTCATGCACATCAGGATCACCTGGGGAGTGTTTACTTCTTTTTGTCATTGGAAAATTCATTTATACATATATTTTTATTCTTTTTAAAACTTTTTTCCCATTTAGATTGTTACATAACATTGAGCAGAGTTCCCTGTGCTATACAGTAGGTCTTTGTTGGTTCATTTTAGATATAGCAGCGTGTACATGTCCATCCCACACTCCCTAGTTATCTCTCCCTCTAGCCCTTCACCTGGGGAGTGTTTAGAATCACCCTCTCTAGGATGGAGCCTGGACAGGCTCCCGGGTGATTCTGGTGAGCACACAATGTAATCACACTGAGCCAGTCTAAGCTCTGGGAGGGTCCGTTCACTCCTACTGGGAAGTCTCTCCATCCAGGCTCAGAAGTGACTAGTGGTCATTTAAGTAAGTAAATAAGTAGATGTTTATGTAGCTCTTAGAGAAGAAATGTGTAAAATATACCATTTGGCTGGATCACCTCTTGGTTTTGAAAAGTGATTGCTCTTTGCTCATAATAACCACTTTCCTTTGGGATTTTTGCTCAGCATTTGGGTGTAAAGAGTATGCATTTTTAAAGCTGTCCAAATGCCTATTTATGCAGCAGACCATAACTCCTCTCTGGATAGGCTGCTATGCTTTATCAAATAAATGATACACATTTTAAAAACTGTCTGAAGGGGCATTTACCTGAGGGACTATTATTGTGTTTGGATTTTTTTTTCCCCCTGAGCCCTTATGGTTCATTGGGTAAATAATATCTTTTAACCAATTTTTAAATAGATGTGTCTAGCAAGATGCCATTTTATCAATCATTCCACTCTTATACTCTTCAGAGTGGGCTCTTTTAGCATGTTGTTTATTTTAAATTTCACATTAAGATGCTTTATGAAAAAAAGAAGATCAAATATTAAAAAAAAAATAGTATAAGGTAGAGAGCTGACATCTGGCTTTTTTTTCCTCTGGCACATAAAAAGACTTCCTTATAATATTACTTTTCTTCTCTGGGGCTACTTCAGTGCTAAATTCAAGACATTTTTGCCTTTAGGCAATAGACCCTAACCCTGTTCTTCATTGAACTTTCTTGGTTTGATTAGTTTTGGAGAAGGTGGAAGATGGGGGACACTGTAGAACAAGGGGGAGTTATTTAGATATGACTGTGAAACAGAAGGACAGCTGGTAGGACTGGGTTTGTGTCAGCATGAGTCATGTGACTTCTGTAAGAAATAGAGCCAGGGATAGAGAATTGACATGGCGATCTCAACTGAGGAGAGGGAAAGATCTGCAGAAAATGATAAGCATGTTTAGAGCATTGGTAAGTAAGACCAGGGACCTTATATGGATCCAGGTTCTTAGTTGCAGGCAACAGAGTCTACTCAAGCTGGATTATGCAGAAAGGGGTTTACCAAAGGGTGTTAATGATTCACCGAATCTCCTGGAAGGCCACACAGGCCTGGAAATTGTACACAGGCCCAATGTATCCAGGAGAAATGAGCAGTCAGCTCTTAAAAGAGTGCTTCTCAAAGTGTGCTCCCAGACCAGTGGCATCAACATCACCTGGACATTTGGTAGAAATGAAAATTCTCAGACCTCCTCCAAGGCCCACTGAAGAAACTCTGGGAATGAGGGCCAACAATCAATATTCTAACAAGTTTTCTAGATGGTTCTGAAGTACAGTGAAGTTTGAAAACCACTGTCTTAGTATGGTTCTAAAAAAGGCACCATGGTTGCTGCTTCCCATTCTTTGGCACTGGTGAAATTGGGAACTGGATGCCTGAAACTGCAAGAGCAGCCCCAGAAGAACCAGGTTCATCTGCCAGTGTGCTTGCCAAATCGCATCCCCTTGCTGCTGCCTCATGTAGCTCACTTCCAGCTCAGGGACTCCTGTGAGTGATCCTCTAGATAGAACCAGAACCACCCTAGCTGCAAAGGACACCAAGAAAAGTAATTTAGCTTTCTAGACTCTGTAGAGTGCAGGAGTAAGCTAGAAGTGATTGACATGGATGTTGGGAGAGCCAATCTTTCTTTCTGCCACCAACCTGATGTCCCCATATGGATGCTGAATGACTCTACACATTAGCCAGCCTTTTATAGCAGAGGGGGCAGAAAAGGAGAGCTGTTGCGGCTCATCACCTTACCCTGATATGGGATAAACAACACCCCCCAGGAACCCCAGCTCTGGGAACTCTACCCCAGTCACTGCCTGGAATCCAGACTTTTCCTGGGTTCAGGGAGCCTTAATTCGGGTATAATCTGGGTTCACTGTAACAGTGACAAAATTGGTCTTCGATTTAAAGAAAATAATTTCCTTTCTATTTCCCACTACTTAATTGAAGTAGAAGGTTTTCCTCAGGGGAACAACTCCACTGCCTTGATGGAGTGCATTGCCTCCCGACACTAAATAGTTAACAAAATTACATCCACCTATTTGCACAAATCTGTTTACAATCAAAGCAAGATACTTGTAAATAAATTGTTGTATTGAAGTTACATTAGTCCTATTAAACAATACTGCTACAACAACACTGACTGGAAAATATATCGGGATACTGAATACCAGCAGCAAAAGTTTACTTTCTCAGTGGGATCTGTCAGACCCCAGGGTCTAATTTGGCTGGGAGATGGGTGGACTTGGTCTCCTGTTTCTTCAGCCTGCCTCAGCCTGACAAAGCTTACCTTTTCCTGATTTAGCTCTCAGTTCAAACACCATCTCCTTAAAGAGGCTTCCCTTGAGTTCCCCCAAACTCCTGAAGCTCACCCAGAAGCCACTGCCCATCACATCATCCTGCCTCATTATCTTCTCAGTCCTCCTCACTCTCTGAAACGAGCTCATTGGTTTGCATAATGTCCGTCTCTCTGCTGAAACATAAGCTACAGGAAGAGAGTAACTTGTCCATCTTGTCACCACGACATCTGCATGCCTCCCCTACTCAGCAGGCCCTCACTAAATATTGTGGAACAAATGACTAAGTGGTTTGGGCAGCCCCAGGGCCACCGTGCTGAGAACAGACACTAGGGTATGGTGGAAGCTATAGCTTACCTGGTAGTGAGAGAAGAGATGGTGGGGAACGCAGTTCCTCTACGGTGTCTGGTAGGTTAGCCTCTCCAGGTTCAGGTGGGAGGGAGGCAGCCCACGGGAGAGGCATCTCAAATGCTCAGTTAGGAAGCTTGTGATCTGGGCCCTAGGGGCTGCTCCTGAATGTGGAGATGGGCTGTGCTCAAAATCAAGGAGAAAGGCTATCTATTGCTGTCTTGACATGGTGCCCATCACTAGTGGGGAAAATCCAATTCCCTTAGGGCTTAGATAGCCCTAAGGTATCTAACCCGGGACTTGGTTTAAATTAGCTGTGACCAATTTAAAGAGATTTGTACTATTTTTCATAACTAGTTTTTGTTTTCTCATTGCTAGATGGTTGTTTGAATCATTTTGGTTAATTTACTTTTCAAATATTTTATTATTTTTTATTTAAATAAATTATTTATTTTTCTATAAATAAAATAAAAATATTTTATTTAAAAAAATACTTGAAAAGTGAATTAACCAAGATGCTTCTTGGACACTGGTACAGTGTTGATACAGTATTTCTCCATGCATGATAGTTGTATATTTCCTAGAACTACAAAAAGCATAATAAACAGATAAGAGCAAACCCTGTCCAGACCTAAATGTTCTGATTCGTCTGTTCTAGCCCTGAGAGCCTAGAGTGTCCCAATTACAGATACTGGCAGAGATGGTCCGGTGCAGGGGAACGTGAGGGTCCACCTGCAATCCATGTAACTTCTCAGTGCCTTTAGCATCCTTCTCAGTCAAATGAAGATGATGAGAGTGTGAGCTCTTGGGAGTCTTGCAGTCACGTAAGCAGCATATAAAAGTATATAAGGCCTGGCCCAGAGTAGGTGCTCAACTATTAAGACTACTTAGTTGCAGACCAGAAGCTAAGGTAAAAATATGCTTGAGAGAGGGGACTAACCAGCCACCCTGGGACATTACCCCTAACTCCCAGACAGAAAGATTTCCATTCTTCTGTTAAGTCGATGTCCTGGGTTGACTAAGTAGCACCCCCAAACTCATATTCACCCAGAACCTCGGAATGTGACCTTATTTGGAAATAGGGTCTTCGTGGATATAATCAATTAAGCTATAGTGAGATCATAGTGGATTAGGATGGGCCCTAATTCAATAACTGGTGCCCTTATAAGAAGAGGGAAATGTGGACACAGACACACAGGGAGAATACTTTGTGATGACATGGATGCAGAGGGAAGATGTCCACGTGGAGACAGAGGCAGAGACTGTCATGTCCGCAAGCCAAGGAAATCCGGGGGTTGCTGACAACTAACAGAAGCTAGAAAAGACGGGGGAAGGATGCTTCCCCAGAGACTTCTGAGACAGAATATGACCTCACCAGCACCTTGATTTGGGACTTGCAGCCTCCTGAACAGTGAGAGGATAAATTTCTTTTGTTTTCAGCCATCCAGTTAGCAGTCATTTGTCAAGGCAGCCCTGGCACACTAATAAAGTCTCTTTGCAGCAATCACACTGTAGTGGGCAAAGCTTATTCGCCACCTTCAGCGAAATCCTCCTGCTTCCTTGGACATTCTAGCATAAGTGAGATTAGCAGAGGAAGGCTTCAGTTTTGAGAAACTGTCTGTAGGTGATACCTTATCAGGTTACTAGGCATGAGAGCAGATGAAGGACAATAGAAAACGCATCAATCTTTCTTGGACTCAGAAATCTCAGCAGCTGCTTTTCCTGTGACATGCAGGCGTCAGAGTAGTGCTGCGCCATGAAGCTTTATACTGCACAAAATGCTCATCAACAGAAGCTCCATGAAAAGCCAGCACCCCCCAGTGTGGCACCGAGGGGCCAGCCACATCGGCTGCCCCACGTTAGGCCCTGAACCCTGGCCGGCAGGGTATATGCATGGTCCCCAGAGTCAGCACTGCTATGGCAGCCTGGTCCCCAGCACCTTGAGGTGTCTTGCATTCATTTATTTGCTGCCACATAGCTACTGAGTACTGCTCAGGGGCGACATCGCATGTGGAATGGGATCGGCTTCTGAAAGTATACAGGGGTGGCTGACTGAGAGGCAGGTGTCATGGGGACAGAGAGATTCAGAGGTGAAGAGGAGACAGACTCCTTAGAGTACGACTGGAGAAACTGAAAAGCCAGGCACTTCTTGTTTCTCAAGAATCATGTCAGGCTTACCGTCTGAGCTGAAGCATTTAACTGGAAAGGAAGAAGTGGGTCTATCCAGGAGGTCAGCTGCCTCGTTCTGGGCTCCGCTAAGGTCTTTGCCTCTGATTACAAAGACCTTTTCTCTCCGAATTCCATGGCAGAAACCAGGGCACCTGCCCAAGGGAGGAAGGCAGGGTGGCCTTGAAGAGAGTGTTGTCATCTTTCTAGGTCAAAGTGGTGGCTTGACTGATTCATCTACCTCGCCTAATTCCCTTGGGGGCTCTGGTGACTGTGGAGCTACCACCTCTGCCTTAAGTTATCATAATTCCCTCTTCCTCTTTCCCCATCCCACAAGAACGGCTTTAAAATGATTTCCTACAAAGTCCTATAGAAGGTTTTTGTCACAGGTTTGGATTGAAATAATCTATGAAATCTGAGTGCTGGCCAATGGACTTTTCTAATGGAACTTTTCCTCTGGGAAAGGCTACCAGGTGTGGGATTCCTTGCTAGGTGGGAGTGAGCAAATCAATGGCCTCAGACATGTGTTATGGAAAACCCAAAGTCTTAGCCTTAATGTCATGCCCAGGAACACACTTAGCTATTGCAATGATTGCTCTATAATTTGCATTCCAGTTGCAGGAGAGTCAGTGATGGGCTGGAGTCAGCACTACTGAGCAGATAAATTGACCAAAGCATCTCAGGCCACCAGCCTTCAGCCTGTCACCAACCATGGGGGCCAAAGCGGCCCTGCTCTTATTTGATGCCAATTCTAGTCCCTGTTCTTGTAATATCTTCTTTTGTCTGTTACAAGCCTTTATTAAAACTGCTTTCTGTTTGCCTCTTCCTTTTTATTTGAACATTTAACTGTAGTTTCTAAAATGCTGATCCACAGACAACTTTCTTGGTGTACGTGTGTGCCAATGAAAACAAAAGGCAGGGACTTCCCTGGTGGTCCAGTGGCTGAGACTCCACGCTCCCGAAGCAAGGGGCCAGGGTTTGATCCCTGGTCAGGGAACTGGATCCCATGAGCCCCCACTAAAGATCCCATGTGCCACAATGAAAATTGAAGATCCCTCATGCTGCAACTGGTACCCAGTGCAGCCAGATAGATAGATAAATATTAAAAAAGAAAAACATCTACTGCTTTATTGACTATGCCAAAGCCTTTGACTGTGTGGATCACAATAAACTGTGGAAAATTCTTCAAGAGATGGGAATATCAGACCACCTGACCTGCCTCCTGAGAAATCTGTATGCAGGTCAAGAAGCAACAGTTAGAACTGGACATGGAACAACAGACTGGTTCCAAATACGAAAAGGAGTACGTCAAGGCTGTATATTGTCACCCCGCTTATTTAACTTATATGCGAAGTACATCATGAAAAATGCTGGACTGGATGAAGCACAAGCTGGAATCAAGATTGCTGGGAGAAATATTAATAACCTCAGAAATGCAGAAGACACCACTTTATGGCAGAAAGCAAAGAAGAACTAAACAGCCTCTTGATGAAAGTGAAAGAGGAGAGTGAAAAACCTGGCTTGAAACTCAACATTCAGAAAACTAAAATTATGGCATCTGGTCCCATCACTTCATGGAAAATAGGTGGGGAAACAGTGGAAACAGTGACAGACTTTATTTTGGGGGGGGGGGCTCCAAAATCACTGCAGATGGTGACTGCAGCCATGAAACGAAAAGATGCTTGCTCCTTGGAAGAAAAGTTATGACCAACCTAGACAGCATATTAAAAAGCAGAGACATTACTTTGCCAACAAAGGTCTGTCTAGTCAAAGCTATGGTTTTTCCAGTTGTCATGTATGGATGTGAGAGTTGGACTATAAAGAAAGCTGAGCACCGAAGAATTGATGCTTTTGAACTCCAGTATTAGAGAAGACTCTTGAGAGTCCCTTGGACTGCAAGGAGATCCAACCAGTCCATCCTAAATGAAATCAGTCCTGAATATTCATTGGAAGGACTGATGCTGAAGCTGAAACTCTAATACTTTGGCCACCTGATGCGAAGAACTGACTCGTTGGAAAAGACCCTGATGCTGGGAGGGATTGGGGGCAGGAGGAGAAGGGGCGACAGAGGATGAGATGGCTGGATGGCATCACCGACTCAATGGATATGAGTTTGGGTGAACTCCGGGAGTTGGTGATGGACAGGGAGGCCTGGTGTGTTGCAATCCATGGGGTCGCAAAGAGTCGGACACGACTGAACGACTGAGCTGAACTGAGCTGAAAAAAAAGAAAGCAAAAGGCAAAGAACTGAAATTGTCTCCCTCAGTCTTTTCTAACTAAAGGTGGGCAGGAAGTGCCACCTTACTATGTGCCCAGAGCAGGAGAGAACCAGAATACTTGAGGAACATCACTAAAGACTATAATCCACCCATGTGGTAACCCCCTATTCAGCTCACCCTCCTTCACATACAGCGTGTTCATGCGTCTCTCAAGTCCCCTTGGTGCCCCGAAGTCCCATCCAGCTTCAGGATTGAGTTCCAAGTTCAGCCTCTCAGGACTGTTCCTACTTTAATGAATGAGTGCAGTTTCATCCACCTGGAGTATGGCTGCTCATGATCTGGAAACCATGAGCCAGCAAGTGAGCTATTTATGTCCCCTTCCCCTGCCCCGATATGCGGTGGCTAAACACTCCAGCTGGGGAAGAGAGAAAGAGAAGATATGCAGCGGTCACGGGTCCACCGTGATTCAGAAACAGACTGAAGGTGGGCAGACACTCTGGGAGGCCCCCACCCCTCCACCCCTGCAGGGAGGGCTTGGCCCTGGCCTGTGTTTTCCATGGCCGTTGGCTCTCCTTTGCTTTTTCATCACTTTCCTTAGTAAATATTATCTGAATAGGACATTAGTCAGTGACCTCCTTGGGGATGAAAGGCTTTCTCAGTCTGTTTGCTGCCCCAAATGTGGCTGAGGAAACCAAGGATCATTTATAACTGCAGGAAGTCACAGGTATTTTTAGGTCAGACTAGTGATTCTTTTAGAAACATGGTCAGGGACTTCCCTGGTGGTCCAGTGGTTAAGAATCTGCCTTGCAGCATAGGGGATGTGAGTTTGAACCCTGGTCAGGGAACTAAGATCCCACATGACGCAGAGCAACTAATCTCATGTGCCACAACTAGAGAGTCGGCGCCACAAAGAAAGACCTCACATGACCCAACAAAGATCCCACCTGCTGCAACTAAGACCTGATGCAGTCATATAAATAATAAATTGATTAACTAAAAAAAAAACATGTTTGACTTCTTATCTGAGTCTGCATCTACTCAGATTCTTATGCCAGGAGCCATGTACATGTACATGTCTTTATCTACATATACTTCTTGATTTGCATTAGTTCTTGGCTTTGTGGCCCCCATGTCTCTGACCTCATGCATCTGTGGATACCTTGAGTTCACTAGGTTTGGATGGGGAAGACTCACCCTTGGTGTCTCTTCCCATAGCCATGGAAACCAGCAGTGTTCCAGAAGGTAGCTGCTCCATTAGCTGGTCCAGAGGGAGAACAATATGAACATGGAGTGGAGCCCTTAGCTCACCCTTGATGAAAATGTAGTGATGTGAGAAATAAATTGTTGTGGTTTAAGCCGCTTAACTTTTTAAATTAAAAACATTTTAAAACTTTGGTAAAATATATTTAACATAACATTTACCATCTTAACCATTTTTAAGTACTGTTCAGTGGTCTTAAGTATATTTACATTGTTGTGCAAACAATCTCCAGGATTCTCTTCATCCTATAAAACAGAAACTCATTCTCATGAAACAGCAACATGTTGACCTCCCCTCCCCGCTGCCCCTAACAACCACCATTTAACTTTACGCATCTATATATTTGACTACACTAGGTACCTCATAAAAGTGGAGTCACACAATATTTGTCATTTGGTAAATGGTTTATTTGGCTTAGTATAATATCCTCCAGTTTCATTCATGTTGTAGCACGTGATAGGATTTTCTTCCTTTTTTAAAACTGAATAATATGTCACATTTTGTTTATTCATTTATTCACAGATGGACACTTGGGTTGCTTCTTATTTTTGGCAGTTGTAGCTGCTATGAACTTGAATATACCCATATCTCTGTGAGATTCTGCTTTCGATTCTTTTGAGTATATACCCAGATGAAGCCTCTGAAATTTTTATGTTGCTTGTTTGTGTAGCATAACTGATTCCATCCTGACAGATCCTGCTATTAACTAGTCAAGTGTGCAGGATCTGGGAAAACTCATTTTACTCTGACACCCGTGGATAGTTGAAGATGGACTGCGCTTATACGCTTAGTTTTTTTTTTTTTTTCAAATTACCTGAACTAACCCTCACCTTTGGGGCACCTGACTCAGTCCCCAGAGAGGAGGTTTAAAGCCCTGCAAACATGTACCCTTCCATTCATCACACATACCTGTCTCAGAAAAGTTTTCTTCCTTCATTTCTAATTTATCCTTTGTGCTCTCCTTCCAGCCAAATAGTTATTAACATTTATGTTTATATCTCTAGTGCCTGACAATATGGTTGAAATATAACTATAATTTCCCCCTTAGTATCAAGGATTTTCCTGGGCACTAGAGATGTAAATCTTAAATGAGGGTTGTTCTAGGCCCGAAGGACATAAATATTATATGGGACGCACACTGTCTTGATACCTCACATTTGCCCAGCCAGACCCACTCCTCACCCTCCTCACCCTGATCTCTGCACAGAAGGGCAGTTCTGTGGACGGCATCCCTGGGCTCCCTGCCCTCTGGCATTGGCCCTCAGCCAACAGGGAGCCCTGGTGGAGACTGGATGGTGGGAATGGACTGAGATAGGGGTGTTGATTCCCCTGCTCTGTCCCTGCATGGTTGTGTCATCCTGTCCACGTCCCTCAAATGAAGGAGGCCCTGGCACATGACTCCTCCGGGCTTTACCAGCTCTAGGTGATCTGGCATTTTCTTTGGCTTCCCAGTACCCAGACTTTAGCTTGGTAAAAGGAAAGGAAAGGAAAGTGAGGTTACTCAGTCGTGTCCGACTCTTTGCTGGCCCCATGGACTATAGCCTACCAGGCTCCTCCATCCATGAAATTTTCCAGACAAGAGTACTGGAGTGGGTTGCCATTTCCTTCTCCAGGGGATCTTCCTGACCCAGGGATCGAACCTGGGTCTCCCGCATTGTAGACAGAGGCTTTACTGTCTGAGCTACCAGGGAAGGTAGTTTGGTAAACTGTCCCTCTTTCTGAGTTTCCCAGTTTGGATGTGGCATGTTTCCTATTGAGATTGGTCCACAACTTTGTCTTACCAGGCCTGTGGAAAAGATAGACAATATGTACACTATATTGTGACAAGAACGACAACTCAAGAGGCTGTGGGAGCTAACCTGGGTGAGTAAGAGAAAACTTTTAAAGAAAACTGTTTTGCCAAGCACCTTCTGTATCCAGATTGGGCTTCCCTGGGGGCTCAGATGGTAAAGAATCCATCTGCAGTGCAGGAGACCTGGGTTCGATCCCTGGGTCGGGAAGATACCCTGGAGAAGGAAATGACAACCCACTACAGTATTATTCTCTGGAGAATTCCTTGGACAGGGGAGCCTGGTGGCTGTAACCTGGTGGGTTACAGTCCTTGGAATCACAAAGTGTTGGATATGACTAAGTGACTAACGCTTTTACTTTCACACTTTCTGTATCCAGAGCAATGTGCCCTACCTATGTATTTTCACATTCAGTTGTTGAAAGGACTCTTTCTCAGTGACTACCATGTTCAAAGCAGTATTCAATCTAGAATACATTTAGATTTTAAGGCACAATTTGATAAAGGAAAATAAAGCAAAATAAACAGAAACCAAAGTATTGTACTACCGTACTGTACTATTGCACTACTGTTTTGCGTGAAGGATGCATTCCTGGATAAAGAAGTGCTACTTAAATCAGCCTCTAAGTGGTTCACATGGCCTCATCCCTAAGGAGATGCAGAGTCAGCTGTGCACATATGGTGGGGCTTTGTCCATGAACAATTGATATGTTCCTGGTTATGACTGCAGTCATCTGCCATCCCTCTAGTTCTTGGTTAGTGTTCCTGGGCTGCAGCGAGCTTTATTAATGTTCTTAAAAATGTCAAAGTCATTCCGCTAATCTGTAATTTCCTGTTGATCTTTTTCCTTTACCCTCTCAACCATTCCCATAGTTACCTAGAGCTACTGTCACATTTACACTTTAACATCTTCTTCTGCTTGTCTTTTTGCTTCTTTGTGGTAGGTCTAGTGCTATACTTATGAACAGTTTCTCAGCCATGATAGGTGCAAACTGAAAGTAATTGGCAGAAAGAGAGGCTTCAGCAGAGTTACAAACACTGCAAAGCGCTCTCATCTCACCATGCCGTGTGAGTCAGCTTAGCTGAGCGCGTTTACAGTTACTCACTGGCAGAGAAGAGTCTGTGGCCCATGCAATATGGAGGAGGGTACTGGGATGGATTGTTTATTTTCTATAATAAGGATCTAATTAAGGAAAATATTTCAGAGTGCATATTCAGTCCACACAACATTGTGTCTAATGGCAAAAGGGGATAGGTGTGCTGCAGGAATAACTCAAAGTGATCACGGATGGAAGAGAAAGTGCTCTGGGACACAGGGTTACTTTATTATTGAGGCTCATCATTGGATGTTGATAGATTGATGAATATTTTGCTTAAGATGTGACTGGTTTGTTGGGGGCGGGTAGGGGGATAAGTAGGATTTAGACATGCAAAAATGAGAGATAATGGCCACACATGCAAAGGCTCTGAGGGGGAAATAGGGGCAGGGAAGTGGCGAGTGTGCAGGAAGGACAGTGTGCTGGAGAGGTGGGTGAGGTCAGATCAGGAGACTGGACTTCGTTTTCCAGGCTGTGGACACCCCGGAGAAGGGAAGGGTTCTAATCCAGGCAACCCTGACTGTAGTCTTACCAAGGACATTCCACCCTCAGATAGAGGGAGTGTCCTCACTGTAGGCATAACCCTCTTGATAAAGAAATTCTTTGTGGGTTTGAATAAACTGTTCTTAACGGATTCAAAAAGATCCTTACGGATGGTAATGACACATCGAGGTTAGTGTAGATGAGGCAAGAGTGGTCGGATATTCTGGTGGAAGATGGATCTTTCAGCAATTTGCCCCTTTGTATGCAGCTGTAGTCAGAATCTCAAATATTAATAAAGAACATATATGTCCAGGTCCAACTATAATACAATACTGATATTTGCTTGGGGTACAAGAAACTGAAAGAGAAAGAGTAGGCTTGACAAGTTTGAAACAGTTTTAAAATACAGGTTTCACATTTTTTTCCTCCTTTATATCCTCCTAGGGCTTCCCAGGTAGCTCAGATGGTAAAGAATCTGCCTGTAATGCAGGAACCTGGGTTCGATCCCTGGGTCGGGAAGATCCCCTGGAGTAGGAAATGGCAACCCACTCCAGTATTCTGGCCTGGAGAATCCATAGACAGAGGAACCTGGCAGGCTACAGTCCATGGGGTTGCAAAAAGTCAGACACGACTGAAGAGACTTAGCACACATGCACGCACATCCGCCCATTTCCCCATTCATTCTGAACTTTGGTTCTTCTGGTGGGTTCTAAGCAGAGGGGTGACATGACCTGACTCAGGTTTTAGCAGCCACTCTGGCCATGATGTGAAGAGGAGGGTCGAGGGCAAGGCTGTAGCAGGGGTCACTTAGGATAGGAAAAGGGCCAGAGGAGATGATAGCTTGGCCTACAGAAATAGTGGTGACAGTGACAAGTAATTAGGTAGACTTGGGTTATATTCAGAGATGGAAACAATGGAATTTAGTGGTGACTTGGATGTGGGGAGTAAGGGGAAAAGAAAAACAAAGGTGAGTCCTAGTTTTTTGACTTGAGCAACTGGTACAGAATAACATAAAATAATCCCAGTGTTTTTGTTTAGTTGTGCATTTCTATTTTAAAATATGTAAAATATACTTCTGCAAGATGTATTATTTACATGTGTGCTACATATGTGCAGTTTTATTACATATTATATAATACATAAATCTATGGATTGAAGGATGGAGGGAGAGAAAGAGAAAAACACAAAAAATTTTAAACTCTGGTTTTCCTACAGAAGTTGGGAAGGGGAATAAGGTAAAGAAAGAGAGGAGGGATTTTCCTTTTTTGATGTATTTGCTTCTGCTTCACTGTAGTTTTCAGTGAAGATGTATGAATTTTACCCAGAAGGATATAACATAGCTGTTAATACAACTGTAATTTCTGGATAATAAGAATATGATTGTTTCATATTTGTGTTAGCAGGTTGTGTTAGTTATCAGTTGCTATCTAAGGATATCACTATAAACCCAGTGACTTAAAATAATACACATCCATTATCTCACAGTTTCTATAGGCCAGGGGTCCAGGCACAGCTTAGCTGTGTCTGTTGCAAGGTTACCGTCAAAGTGACGGCTGTGGTATCATCTGGGGTATGAGTGGTGAAGGAACCACCTCCTCACTCACATGGTTGTTGGGCATATTCAGTTTCTGGTAGGTTTCATTCTGAAGGCCTCACTTTCTTAGGGGCTGTCAACCAGAGACAGCCCTCAGCTCCTTGCCCCATGGGTCTTCCCAACACGATCACTTGCTTCCTCAAAGCCTATAACGAAGTGAGTCTCTTTGCAAGACAGACATTACAATCTTATGTAACATCATCACAGAGGTGACATCCTATCGCCTTTGCCCAACTGTATGGGTGGAAGCAAGTCACTTGTAACAGAAGAGACATCACGAAGGCATGGACATCAGGAGGCCAAGATGATGAGGGCAGCCTCACTAGCCTTGTGGTAATAATTTACAGTGCACATAGAGTTTCTTTTACAAAAGTAAAAGTGTCAGTCACTCAGACATGTCCAGCTTTCTGTGACCCCATGGACTGTAGCTCGCCAGCCTCCTCTGTCCGTGGAATTCTCCAGGCCAAGAATACTGGAGTGGGTTGCCATTCCCTTCGCCAGGGGATCTTGCCGACCCAGGGATTGAACTTGAGTCTCCTGCATTGCAGGCAGATTCTTTACCTTCTGAGCCACCAGGGAACCTCTGTAACAATGTACTACTTAAAAATATTGTATTGATTTTTGAAAATTTGAAAAACAACCGAGAAACAGATTATTTATAAAGACTAAAAGGCATTCATTTCTTTGTGAAAAGCATTTCTTAAGTTAGTTTCTGATTGTTTCCTAATGTTGAAATATGTTCAATACAGCTAATAGGAAAGATAATTTTTCCTTCAAAAGACCCTTTACCTCAAATAGGCGAGGGGTCATCAAGGATTAAAGAGCATAGAAATACACACTCATTGTCTCTGAGGGCCATGTCTAGAAGGTGATGCTTCCTGTCCAGCTTGTCAAGTCCTCCTGGAAGTTGCCCTTCTCAGAAAACCCAACAGTATCCTCTAGGGCCTGTCCCTTGCCTGGGGACTATTGTGCTGCAGTAGAAGGAGACCTCAGCCAGGATGTGGAGAACTTGGATTCTAGCTTCGAACAAACTATTTCTGTGACATCAAGCAAGAGATCTAACCTTTCTGGGTCTTTGGTTTTTGTATATTTGAAGCAGGTATAAAAATGATAGTTGCATCAGTTGATTCTTTAGAAACAGATGGATGAGATGAATCAATCTACAACAACCTGGCTTTATAGAAGTTCACTGTATAGAGTCTAGCCACATGTGTTTTCTCAACCTTCATGATGACCTTACCAAGACCTAACTTACACTGATTTGCTGTGACCTAACTCTGCATCTCAGGAGGGTTTTTTCCCCACAGATGTCCAGCTGCCTCTGCTATTTGATTCAGGCTTTCACATGGTTTAGTAAATACCCCCCAGAATGTCAGTCCAGCTCACAAGGACCCACCCCTTCTTTGTCTCTCTTAATTAACCTAGCATACCCCTGGCCTGGCCCAGCAGCAGGCCCCCAACCCAACTAGGCCAATCAGTTTCTCATCTTTCAGTTCAGTTCAGTTCAGTCGCTCAGTCATGTCTGACTCTTTGCGACCCTATGGACCGCAGCACACCAGGCCTCCCTGTCCATCACCAACTTCTGGAGTCCACCCAAACCCATGTCCATCAGGTCGATGATGCCATTCAACCATCTCATCCTCTGTTGTCCCCTTCGCCTCCTGCCCTCAATCTTTCCCAGCATCAGGGTCTTTTCCAATGAGTCAGCTCTTTGCATCAGGTGGCCAAAATATTAGAGTTTCAGCTTCAACGTCAGTCCTTCCAGTGAACACCCAGGACTGATCTCCTTTAGGATGGACTGGTTGGATCTCCTTGCAGTCCAAGACTCTCAGGAGTCTTCTCCAACACCACAGTTCAAAAGCATCAATTTTTCGGCACTCAGCTTTCTTCACAGTCCAACTCTCACATCCATACATGACCACTGGAAAAACCATAGCCTTAACTAGACGGACCTTTGTTGGCAAAGTAATGTCTCTGCTTTTTAATATGCTATCTACGTTGGTCATAACTTTCCTTCCAAGGAGTAAGCGTCTTTTAATTTCATGGCTGCCATCACCATCTGCAGTGATTTTGGAGCCCAGAAAAATAAAGTCAGCCACTGTTTCCCTGTCTATTTTCCATGAAGTGATGGGATGGATGCCATGATCTTAGTTTTCTGAATGTTGAGCTTTAAGCCAGCTTTTTCACTCTCCTCTTTCACTTTCATCAAGAGGCTCTTTAGTTCCTCTTCACTTTCTGCCATAAGGGTGGTGTCATCTGCATATCTGAGGTTATTGATATTTCTCCCGGCAATCTTGATTCCAGCTTGTGCTTCTTCTAGTCCAGTGTTTCTCATGATGTACTCTGCATACAAGTTAAATAAGCAGGGTGACAGTATACAGCCTTGATGTACTCCTTTTCCTATTTGGAACCAATTTGTTGTTCCATGTCCAGTTCTAACTGTTGCTTCCTGACCTGCATACAGATTTCTCAGGAGGCAGGTCAGGTGGCCTGGTATTCCCATCTCTTGAAGAATTTTCCACAGTTTCTTGTGATCCACACAGTCAAAGGCTTTGGCATAGTCAATAAAGCAGAAATAGATGTTTTTCTGGAACTCTCTTGCTTTTTTGATGATCTCATCTTTAGGAATCTGGAATTGGCTGCCAGAGCTGCTGTCAGAAAGACATCCTTACCCTTAGCAACTGTCACTCTTATTCCCCATCTCACTGGGGTCCTCAGAAGAGAGGAGCATTGGGAAGGAAGCTGGACCGATGGCCTCAAGCTTCCTCCCAGCTACTAACTCATTCTTTTATTTGTTCTGGAAGTATTCATTGGTCTATGACTTGTTGGCATTTAACAACTTTTCGGAAGGAAAGCTATGACAAACCTAGACAGTGTATTGAAAGCAGAGACATTAGTTTACCAAAAAAGGTCTGTATAGTCAAAGCTATGGTCTTTCCAGTAGTCATGGATGGATGTGAGAACTGGATCAAAAAGAAGGCAGAGAATCAAAGAATTGATGCTTTGGAACTGTGGTGCAAGAAAAGACTCTTGAGAGTCCCTTGGAGAGCAAGGAGATCAAACCACTGAATCCTAAAGGAAATCAACCCTGAATACTCACTGAAAGGACTGATGCTGAAGCTGAAGTTCCAATACTTTGGCCACCTGATACTAAGAGCTGACTCATTGGAAAAGACCCTGAAGGCAGAAGGACAAGAGGGCAACAGAGGATGAGATGGTTGGATGGCATGACTGATTCAATGGACATGAACTTGGGCAAACTCCAGGAGATAGTGAGGGACAGGGAGGCTTGTTGTGCTGCAGTCCATGGCGCCGCAAAGAGTTGACCACAACTTAGTGACTGAACAACAACAACAACAATGACTTCTCATTTAATCTTGACAACAACATTACATCCATTTGGCTTGCTAGAAGTTCAGTAGCCACAAGTCAGGAGGCAGGTGTTTATTATCACCTACATTCTATAGATGTAGAAACGAATGCTTGAAAAGGTAAAGGATGCTTAAAAAGGTAAACGAATGCTTAAAAAGCTGCCCACGGTCTCAGCTGTGAAGGGGGAAAGCATGAGTCGAAAAGAGGTCTGATTGAAGAACTCCTTCATTTTACTTCTGGAGCTTGGGAGCACTTGTTCTCCCATCTCACAGAATTGGGGGCGGCCTGGGGAACAGATGTATGACGGGAGGGAGGACTTGATCCATCTCAGATGATGCAGGTCTGAGGACCATGCAGTACCCCAATGCGGACACAAGGGGGCAGAGAGCCACAGGACACACAGCTCCCCTGGCCTGGGCAGAGGGTATGGGTCTTGCTTCTTGCTTCCTGCATACTCTTAAGATATGTACAGCCATAAACTCTGCATTCTTTTACATTAGGAAAAGAATATGTACAACTATTAAATATATACACAAACTGTAAAATATTTCATAATTCATTACCGGAAACAGGGAGGACTGAAGAATAAAAAATGAATGTGGAGATAAAAAAATCAGAGTAAAAAAAAAAAAGAAATCAGAGTAGCGACAAGTGTCAACACTGTAGGAGACCAAGATTCCATTAAATTTGCTTTTTTTTTTAAAAAAAAAAGCATTTTCATTGAGATGAAACATTGCAAGAGTTTATCATTAAACAGTATTTTAATTCTCACTTAGTTTTTGAAAGAAAGTAGACCTCTTTAAATTCTCTTTTCCTTATCTTTACTGGAGTGAAAAATATCTTTCATTTTTAATAATTTTATCTATTTTTGGTTGTGCAGGGTTTTCAGACTTCAGGGTGGTTCAAGCGGGAGATTCTTAATTTTTGCAAGGTTTTCTTGCCTGGGCTTTTCTCTAGCTGTGGAGAGCGAGGGCTGCTCTCTAGTTGCGGTGCGTGGGCTTCTCTTGCTGTGCAGCACCGGCTCTAGGGTCTCCTGCATTGGCAAGTGGATTCTTACTGAACCACCAGGGAAGCCTGAAAAGTCTAATTGTAGAACAGGAAGAGTATATAATCTCATTTTATAGGAAAGAAGTTTAATGATGTTTTATTCTAATCTCATAATATTTTAGAATGTTAGTACAAAGACAAAATCTTGGGTTTCTAACACAGGCCAAAAAAGGCTCATCTCTTGAGATTTCCCTGAGAGCGAGTGAAGTTAGGGTAAGAGCCAGATCTAGTTGAGCTGGTCCAGGGAGCCATCCTCGGGCCCTCATCTTACTTGGTATGAAGTACGGTACGTCCAGTAACCTGCAGGACAATGCAATTCTGCCTTTATCATGCTTTCAAAGATGAAGGATCTCCCACTTGAACCACCATGATGTCTGAAGCACTCTACTTTATACGCCAACATTCCTGGCCATTTAAGTTTCACGAGTGAGAAGAAACACTCTGCAGGGGAGGAGGCAAGCTTCCAGTCTAGTGAGGATGGCGGCACTGATGCTGTCAGGCCGAGAGTGGAGAGAAGAGGGGCTGGGATGGTGCATCACCGCCCTGCCCCGAAACTCAGAACCAGTACAGGAGGCTGGTATTGGCCCGTCAGAACCCCTGACCAAGCTGGCTCCAGCGTCCACACTGACCACCTTCCTTCCCACCAGATGGAAGGATGTGTTAGGAGTGTGTCATACGGACAAAACCACACACACATTATAACCCTTGTTGGGGCCATGCTTCTCTGGATCATGCAGACACATTTCCTTGGCAAAGAACCCAGTGTTTGATGTTCGGAAGTGGAGAGAACTCAAGGAGCCTGAGCTCTCGTATGAACACACTGGGGGGAGGCTCTGAGTAACAAAGTGGATGGCGCGAGGGCTTAAGCTTAGGAACCCCCGTGGCAGTTTGGTTTGGCTCAGTTGGAAAGTGTAGGGGAAATGTGATGAGGCTGAACTCAAATTATGATGATTATTATTTCATGAAGCCAGACTGAGCAGGAAAGTGAGGGAGCCATCTGGTGGCTTTAAACAGGGAATAATACATCTGTGCTGAATAGGGACAAGCCTTGTGGTGGGGAGACCAATCCTGACACCCTCCTGCCAAACCAGGAGTGGGGGTGTCCCGAACTAAGGAACGGGCGGTGGGGGAAGGGAAGGGACACGGAGCTGCAAGGGAGGTGGGGCGGGCGGGCTTGGTGATCACCCAGCTAGTGGGATTGGATGAGGTGATGCATGTGAAGGGCTTAGCATAGAATCAGGAGAACAGGCAGGAATGGACAGATGTCAGCTGCTGCTGCATGGGAGCACAGCTGAGGGAGCTGTAACAGAGGAGGGGATTGTGAAATACATGGGAATGAGCCCTGAACATTCTATAGGGCAGCTGGGGGGAGTGATGGAGTCAGCCCAACACTGAGAGAAACACCAGAGTGAATGGAGCCCTGGCACTGCTCACAGCAGGTCCTAATTCCTTCGTCCTCACACCCAACAAAGACAGGCAGCAGATTTCTCAGAAAACCTTCTTGCTCTTCCCCATCAGAGCCGCATGCCTAGGTTCGGTGCTGCAGTGGACAATCCAATCTGAACAAGGACGTCTACAACTTGGTCCATTCACACCAGCCCGTGCTGTCCATGCTCCTGGGGTAACTCGGAAGATGCTATTTCTGTGTGAGCGCCTGTCTGCTCTGGGAGCAAAACTTAGGATGATGAAAGACCATCTTGCCTCAAAGAAAAAAATTCCCTTATGCTTAGCAAAATAGTTAATGCTTCTAGAACACCTGTGCAAGTTTGCAAAATGCTTTCACAAGCGTGATCTCATGTGATTTCCTAATCACTTGGTGCTCCAAGCAGAAGAGGCTTGGACAAGGCAGCTGTGGAGTCTGTTTTTTTTTTTTTTAATAATTTTATTAATTTATTTTTGGCTGTGCTGGGTCTTCCTTGCTGCACAGCTTTCCTCTGTTGTGGCAAGTTTGTTGCAGTGTGAGGGCTTCTCATTGCGGTGGCTTCTCTTGTTGGGGAGCATGGGCTCTAGGGCACAAGGGCTCAGTAGTTGAGGTTCCTGAGCTCTACAGACAGGCTCAGTACTTGCGACGCATGGGCTTAGTTGCTCCACAGCCTGTGGGATCGTCCTGGATCAGGGATTGAACCCTGTCTTCTGCATTGGCAGGTGGATTCTTTACTACTGAGCCACCAGGGAATCTGCTGTCTTTGGCTTTGTTCTTAAACTTTCTCTCTTCCTGGTCAATGGGTCCTGGCTGTAGCTAGGGCAGGAGAGGTGGGTGCTTGTGTGACCCTTCTGGGGCCTGCACATTTCTGGCGGGCGGCTGAGCCTACAGGTTTTGCTGGTTTCCTACTGCCATGGATTCCTTTTTACCTCACCTCTGGACAGGGTCTTTGGCTTCCTTAGAACTCAAGGGTGCCCATCTGTGAAGAATGCTGGGCAAGAGGGGGATCATGGACCGTATATGCAGAGCCAGGGCTGGGAGGTGTTATGTTGAGTTTCAGAGAACAGTTCTGGAGCGGCAGTCTCCAATCTGAGGCAGGAAAAACAGTTCCCCCATCCTTGACTGCATCACCTGATTTCTGTATTATCTGAATTCTGATACAGGAGAGCTTGGTTAATACAAGTGGGTGGGTGGGTAAGACTGGAGAGGAAATTTTCAAAATGGCCAGACACATAGAATCACAGTGCATTTGTGCCCTTTCTTGCTATTTAGAAATTTGTGCATCCTCAGTTGTGTCCAACTCTTTCCGACCCTAGGGACCGCAGCCCACCAGGGTCCTCTGTCCATGGGATTCTCCAGGCAAGAACACTGGAGCAGGTTGCCATTTCCTTCTCCAAGGGATCTTCCCGATCTGGGAATCAAACTGATGTTCCTTGTGTCTTCTGCATTGCAGGAGACTTTTTTTTTTTTTTTTTTAACACCACTAGTGCCACCTGGGAAGACTTAGCAATTTGTAGCTTCCCCAACGGAGATGTCAGAAGCCAGCAACTAGTTGCTTCGGGAGGACACTTTAACAGTCTTACCAAAACTACAGCCCCGTGTGCTGTGGTAGGTTAAGTTCTGTTCTTGTTGACCCATCAGCTGAAGTTCTTCGACTTCCTGGCTGAAACCACAACCTAGAGAACTCAGACAGCCATACCACAAAGACACAGAGCCTCTTGGGACTCAGACTTTCTAATAATACATCTTCTCGGCAGTGCCTGGAAATTAAGCGTCCTTGTTTGTTTTACTGGAGACAGCGGGACTCCCTCCAATTTTCCTCCTCCTTAGGATGGGAGTGATTTCTTCAGCACTTGCTTTTCTGAGTATAAGAAGCTTGGAGAAAGCAGCTATGGATTCTCTTTGGTTTTCTTTCTAGAAGCTTCCATCGTCCTAGTCAACAAGTCACATGATGTAAATATACCTGGGGCAGGGCTGTCGGGAACTTGTGTGACTCTTCTGGGTTCTTCAGGTAGCTGGCTTCACCCTAACTCCAGTGGCTGTGGCAGTCTGGAGAGTGACACTCAGAGGCACGTGGAAAACCAACTGCACTCTCAGCAGTCAGGGCACCCCCAGGGTCAGACTCCTGTGCCTTTAACTGAGCAGAATCTAGAATGTTTCAAGGAACCAGTTCCAGGCCTGGAGGATGTTCCTTTGCCCTGAAGTTTCCAAATAATCCAGGTCAGGGGAGAAGCCTCTGTCCCTTGAGACCCCATGCAGACTTTAGAGCCATGGGCATTTGTGTAAAAGGCAGGTGAGATTCAACTTGCAGTCTTTTTTTGGGATAAACTTTCTTCCTGAGTTAATCTCAGAGAAAGAGCACTTGGAATTGAGTCTCTAACACTAGAAACTGGGATGTGTGGCTTTGGTGAAGAAAGCTTTTCTCTCTATAAGGCTGGGGGCAGTGTGGTAGAGTCATTGAGTGTAGGGACTTTGGAGCTGGGTTCCTGGCCTGGCTTTGTCCCTTAATTGCTGTGTGGCAGTGGGCAAGTTCCTGAACCTCTCTGTCCTTATTTCCTCCTCTGTTAAGAGGGGAAAGTAATGCTCTACAACTACCTCACAGGTCTTGTGGTAACGAGGAAATGAGTTAACGTGCATGAGGCACTCAGAACAGTGCCTGGGATGCAGTTAAGTGCTATGTGAGATTTCGTTGTTGTTATTTTCACTATTTCAAACCAGAGGAGAACCTGAAGTAAAAGGATGTCATGTTCAGTAGCCTGGAGCAGTGTCTGGGGCCTAGGAGGCGGGAGACTCGGTCTCTCTGATCTGGCTTCCCAGTAAGTAATGGGGTGACCCTGAACGACTCAGAACTTCAGTTCCTTCACTGAAAATAAGGTGAGATAACCCAAGTCTCCATCCATAGATGGACAAATAGAATGTCACATACGTATACAATGGACTGCTATTCAGCCAGAAACAGCAATGAAGTTGTGACACAGGCTAAAACATGGATGAAACTTGAAGACATTATCTTTTTTTTTTAAGACATTATGTTAAGTGAAATGCACCAGACACAAAAAGACAAGTATTACATGATTTCACTAAATATCTAGAAAGGCAAATTCACAGATAGAAAGTAGAACTAACGTGACCAGGGGCAAAGCTGAATAGGAAATGAGTAGTTATTGCTCAATGGTTACAGTTTTGGGTGATGAAAAACGTTTCAGAAATGGATGATGGGATTGATGATTCAACACTGTGAATGTACTCAATGCCACTGAATCGTACACTTAAAAACAGTTACAACAGCAAGCTTCATGTTATATATATTTTTTACCACAATAAAAAAAAAAATCTAGCATAATGAGAAGTCAAACACAGAGAGGGAGAAATAAGCTGGCTTTGAAGGAGACAGACATGTGCTATATAAACTTTGAAACTATTTTAATAGTCAATGAGGATATAAATATGTGTTACCAGGAAAAAGATGAGTTGCTGATGGCATCAGCCCCCAAGTCCTTTCCAGCTACAGCCTGCCGTGAGGGAAAATCCCTTTTCTTCTCGCACTTTCATGGCCTTGGTTTCCTTCAGGATATAGCTCTGGACCAGTCTCCCCAGGCCTCCCATCTCCTCTTGGCTCTACCTGCTGCATCCTTTCTCAGGGGCCTGTTGCACTGTAACCTGCTTTTACTTCTTTCACGTTTGTGGCTGTCTATGACCTATGTTGTTCTCTCCTCAATGAGGAAGGAATGCACCCTCTCCCTTTTGCGTTACCCCTCCCTACCCCCAAATCCCTGGCTCAGAATGAGTCAACAAAAGGAGTGCCTGAGGATGGTTCTTTCTTGCCATGAGGAATCACAACTATGGAGGACCTGGTTCCATCATGTTTGATCTAGGTTTTACAAACTTTTTAAACTTCTACTTTAACCTGTAACAAATACACCTTACTTTGTGACCTGGAGTGCATGTATGTGCACACACACACAAATATATATGTAAAGTTCATGAACTTTACCATTTATTATGCATGGTTCAGCCTTGAGATTTCTGATTTATTTGATTTGTGAAACTGTTTATGCTGCTGCTACTGCTAAGTCACTTCAGTCGTGTCTGACTCTGTGCGACCCCATAGACGGCAGCCCACCAGGCTCCCCTGTCCCTGGGATTCTCCAGGCAAGAACACCGGAGTGGGTTGCCATTTCCTTTTCCAATGCATGAAAGGGAAACGTAAAAGTAAAGTCACTCAGTCGTGTCCGACTCTTAGCGACCCCATGGACTGCAGCTTACCAGGCTCCTCCGTCCGTGGGATTTTTCAGGCAAGAGTGCTGGAGTGGGGTGCAGTTGCCTTCTCAGGAAAGTGCTTATAGATACACTGATTTCGTAACTCCTGACTGGCTCATGCGTGGGTGTGTTCACCACTGGCCACTAGGGGGAGCCGACACGCCAGGTTGCACAGATGAATGAAGTGAGCTGGAGGGCTCAGAGGAAGTGGACAGACAACCGTCTCAGCCTTGGCGGGGACCTCAGCTTGCCTACATATCCCTTAACAAGCACCCTCACAGAGGGACCAGCAGTGCTCATTCAGGCTTTATTTAGTTGAACAAACATCTGTTTTGTTGACTTAGCTGAATGAACTTAGTTCCTGGTCCCTGTCTTCGTGGGGTGCCATTTAAATGTGTTGAGTGTGGGAGAACATCCCTGGTGGTCCAGTGGTTAAGACTGCGCCTTCCAATGCAGGGGGTGTGGGTTTGATCCCTGGGTGGGGAGCTAACATCCCACATGCCTCATTGCTAAAAAACCAAAACATAAAACAAGCTGTGTTGTAACAAATTCAATAAAGACTTTAAAAATGGTCCACACCAAAATATCTTTAAAAAAACATATGTTGTGTGCTGGTTGTTGGATTTTTGGCTTAGGACTCAGACCCCCTTCCTCCTGGGGCAACAGAGAGCTCCTCTCTTCCCTTTTAAAAAAAAAAAAAAAGCTTTGTTTTTGGCTGTGCCAGGTCTTTGTTGCTGTACGGGCTTTTCTCTACTTGTAGGGAATGGGAGCTACTCTCTAGTAGCCTGCGTGTGCAGGCTTCTCATTGTGGTGGCTTTTCTTGCGGAGCATGGGCACCAGGGCATGTGGCCTTCAGGAGTTGGGGGTCTTGGTTTCTAGAGCGCAGGCTCAAATAGTTGTGTCAGAGGGGCTTAGTTACTCCACAGTATGTGGGATCTCCCTGGATCAAGGATCGAACCCATATCTCCTGCATTGGCAGGTGGATTCTTTACCACTGAGCCACTAAGAAAGCCCCCTCTTCCCTTTTTGCACAACTGCCCTTCAGATGTATCACTGAATGCCTTGCATGAACGCCGTGAAGAATCTGTCCCACTGAGCAGGTTCTAAACTGTACTACTCCGTGCCAGGCACCCTCCTCAGCCTCAGCACATGAGGCTGGTTGTGCATGCCATTTTGATTGTGGGGAAGTGAGGCCTCTAGAAAGGAATTACAGAAGTAGCAGAGCCTGGCCCTGGTGATCCTGGAGCCCATGCACAGAAAACAATCTCCAAGCACGTCAGATGTGGTGAGGACGCCTGGCCTGGCCTGGACTCCCTCCCTCCCTGACACGGATGCAAGCAGACATCCATCTCAGCTCCTGCACAGCTTCCAAGTCTGCCTGAAGCCATGGGCCAACAGGCATTTCAGACTTCCTCCAGGAGCACCAGGAGCACCAAGCCTCAGCTGGTTAACCACATCATCTTCAGTGGCTCTCACCGTGTTCGATAGTTAACACAGTTCCTATCCTTGTTCTTCTACTGTCAGGTGTGAGAAGCAGTGTTAAGGTGATGACTGCTGTGTGCTCCAGTGGGACCAGGAATGCATGCTTTAGTATTTGAGTAGATTCAGTAGTGAGTAGACAGCTTATATCCAGAGTAAGCCAGAAGGATTACAATACCATTAAGGGATTCCTTTCACCTCATTAGCAAGCAGTAGAGCTCTCCTCTCTGCCAACTGCCCCATCCCCAACCTCGACGTTCACACCCCCAGCATGATACAACCAACGTCCACACTCTGTGTTACATGTTAGGCTAGGGCCAGCTGTCTAAGGGTATTTTTTTTTTTGAAAGTTGCTCAGTTGTGTCCGACTCTTTGCGACCCCATGGTCTATACAGTCCTTGGAATTCCCCAGGCCAGAATACTGGAGTGGGTAGTCTATCCCTTCTCCAGTGGATCTTCCCGACCCAGGAATCGAACTGGGGTCTCCTGCATTGCAGGTGGATTCTTTACCAGCTGAGCTATCAGCCAATCAAAGGGTATGGGTGATACCTTTTAGCGAGTGCCCAGAGACTGAGCTGGACTTACGTGGTAAGACTGGCTCAGAGCAACTCCATGGACAAGAATTCAGAAATGATTATGGGGCTTTTCTCTGTTGGCCACAGGAAGTAGCCACAGCCTGGGGTGGAAATCAAGCTTGCCAGCTAAGTGCTTAAGAGGACTCCAACATGACTCATGCCGGTCATCTCTGATACTGCCAGGAGGAAGCCAGAGGCTGTGGAGATCAAATTCCCCTCCCGCTTTCTGGTGGAGGCTCCCCAGAAAGAACAGACTGGAGCCATCTAGCTGCTCCCTCAATTGTACCTCACCCTGATCCTTCTCAAATGTTATTTACTATGGCGACTTCCCAGTGGTCCAGCGGTTGGGAGTCTGCCGTGCAGTGTGGGGGACATGGGTTCAGTCCCTGGTTGGGGAACTGGGATCCCGCCTGTCATGAAGCAGCTGAGCTCATGAGCCACAAATACTGAGCCCATGTGCTCTGAAGCTCGGGAGACACAACTAGAGTCTGCGTGCCACGAAGAAAGAGCCTGCATGATGCAATGAAGATCTTGTGTGCCACAACTAAGACTCCGTGTAGCCAAATAAATAAATATTAAGAAAAATGTTTACTACAAGCTCCCTGGTGGCTCAGACGGTAAAGAATCTGCCTGCAATGCAGGAGACCTGGATTCAATCCCTGGGTCAGGAAGATCCCCAGGAGAAGGAAATGGCAACCCACTCCAGTATTCTTGCCTGGAGAATTGCATGGACAGAGGAACCTGGTGGGCTATGGTCCATGAGGTCGCAAAGAGTCGGATATGGTGGAGCAACTAACACTTTCACATGTTACACAAGCTCCCAAGACTCTTTTATGACAACACTCCTCTTCCCGCTGATTTTGGGCCCTTTTCCCACCTCACCAGGATTTTCAACAAGCTACCATTTTCTGTCCACTGCTGAGGTTCAGTCACTGGATGCTCTGTGGCAGATAACTCTAGGTAGGAGCTCCCCTGTGGTGACAATCATGGTAGTTATAAAGGTATGCTGAGGACTTACATAAGGCCCCCCCCCTCTGTAAAAACGTTCTCAAACATCAGCCTCAAGAGAAGATGTGATTGACTACTTCCATACTTTACCGCAGGTATTTAAAGAGGGTAATGAAAATGTATCTCTTAAGCAACCACCAAATCCTGGCCAGAACTCTCATTGGGGGAGGATTTCACTGTGAAAGATTTACTGCATTTTATGGTTCTGAATCCTTTACTTTTTTGTCTAGAGCTAAACACTCTGACGTGGCTTTTCAGTTCTTCTCACAAGAGGCAGAACTTGCTTCCTCATCTCCTTGAATGTGAAGTGGTCTTGTGACTTTCTGAGGCTGAAAGAATGCCACAGAAATGATGACATGCCAGTTCTGAGCCTAAGCCTCGAGGAGCCTTGTCCACTTGTCCTTCTTGTGTTTTTGTTGCAGCCATGAGAACACGTTTGGGCTATCCATGTGGCAGGAGGCATGTGGAACAGGCCTGAATTGCCTCAGTTGCCTGGCCAAAGCCGGCCTCAATCAGCTGACAGGACTGAGTGAGCCTGGCCAAGACTGGCAGAACCACCCCAGTGACCACCTGGACATGTGAGTAGCACCTGCTTATTGTTGTATGCCACTGAGGCTCTGAGAGCTGTGTGTTACACAGCATTATCGTGGCCATAGGTAACTGACACATCTGCTTAGAATCAAGAGTGGGATGCACCCCTGGAAGAATTATTAGGAGCAACTTTCACCTTCAAATAAAATGGGTGCCTGTAGGTTGTTTCTTCACTTGCATTGATTACCCCAAAGTGAATATCTTTCTCTGGTCTTCAATTCTAGATGGATTTAGTATCTGGGTAGAAGCCAGCAAATGGGCACAAGTGAAAAGTCATTCTTCATTATTAGGCATCACATGAACAGAGGTGGAGAAGCAAAGACAAGAAAAGTGACACCTATCTATATTTTCGTAGACTTCGGATAATATGTGACTTCCCTACCCAGATGTGGTGGGATGTTTGTAGCAGTTAGTATTTCCCATGTTGGCATCTACATGTAGAGGTCAGTACACATACAGATCGTGGGAAAGCAGTCTTTGTAAGACTTGCTGGTGGGTAGTGGCAGTGCTTGGCTTCTGTAATTTCCGTGTAGATCAAAAGCACAGAAACAAACCTAGCAAAGCAAATTCATAGTCCCAAGTTCACTATGCTCTAGCGATTGTAGGATTACTGGCTTCCTGAGCTGGGGTCCCAAACTCTTGACACATGAAGATAAATAGAAGTACTCTCTCCTACCTTTTAAAATATTACGTAGACTAGAACACAGAGCAGGGTTTTTAAGATCGACACCAAGCTTCTGGCTATTTGGTTATACATACGGTCATATATTCTGACAATGACTGAGTGAGGCATATAGAGGAACGTCATTAATATTCTTTGGTCATTCAAGGCCTGTCATCAATCAATGTCAGCAAGTGTTCTTTCTGAAAGTGAGTCTTGTCTCTGAGAGATTAATTTATAGGTGGGGGAGCATATCAACAAGTTTCCCCCTTTCCCAATGAAACACTGACTTCTCCTCCCTCTTACTCATCTCGATTCAGTCTCTGACCCTGGGACTATGGACACGCACGTCATGCCTTTAGACAGGGAAATCCCTCAAGTTGGTTCTCGGTCCCAAGGGCCCCAGAGGCCGTCACTCAGAGATGCCTCTGTTTCTCCGACCTTGGCATGGGTGTCTAGATGACCACTGTCCTGACTCTGTAAAGGGAAACCATTGTACGCCTCTGCCTGATGGTAGAGTAAGAACACAGAGATGGAATTCAGAGGTGGCAGCTGAGAGACGGCAACGTTGCACACCCGATCCTCCCTGCCTCACTCCACTCCCCCCGCCTCACTGGGGTTTCGGGAGGAGGCCGTGACTTCTCTCAATGAGCATTCATGAGGGAACAAGCCAACACAAAGAGACACTCAGTGGGATTAGCATAAATAAAGATTTCTTTCTAAGTGTTATGTGTGGATCATTTTTTTCTTACAAGACTGCTGTGATTCAAGTAAAGTCTTCTGACCAAATTTTAAAACCCAATTCTGGATGAACACAGGCTTTATAAACACTCGATATTATTATACAAGCTGTAGAAAGAAAGAGTTGCCACCAGACAATCATAGCTTTGCAAAATTCCGTTTTTAAATTGGGGAGCAAAAGTTCCACACATGGAACAGGCTAACTATAAGACTTAAGTACAGGAAAATGCAAACAAACAAAGGAAATCCCACAAAGATTAGAGAGTCCAGACACTTAGGTGTCCCATCCAGCAGGCACCTGTGGCTGAGACAAGGGGAAGTCCACTTATAACACTTCTTCCCTTGAGCTGTGGTTCTCAAAAGTGTGGTCTCCAGACCAGCAGCATCAGTATCACCTGGGAACTTCTTGGAAATGTCAGTTCTTGGGCCTCTTCCAAGACCTACTGAATCAGAAACTCCGGGTGGGGCCCAACAGTCTGTGTTGTTACGATCCCTCCTGGGGATTCTGATGCGTGATCAAGTTTGAGAAATGCAAGTTGGTAAGACACAATCAGTCTCACAAGATAGTTAGGAAAGGGTTTTCCTTCCCAAAGAGATTGAGTCCTTAGTACACAAAGACATCTCAGTAGTGGGTTACCTTCTCTCCTGTGCATCAAGGATGGTCCTGAACTGAGAGCATCCTTAAAAAACTAAGAAAGAGCCATTCAAATAGTCTTCTGTATTCTGTGATTCAGCCCCCCATGACACTGTCCCTGCTGTCCACACATCAGCTGCTAAGCCCTTTGGTGACAGCAGCACCCACTTCCTGGCACCAATTTCTATGTCAATAAAGAAAACCTAAGTTATGCTGTGGTTAACAAATTGCAGCCTAACATCCCTAACTTACTGTCATCAAGATTTATTGTACTGTCCATAATACACCTGTAACACAGGGCAGCACTGGACCCTGGGGCAGCCAGGCTGATTTCCATCGGCACACCTGAGTCCAAGACCACCATGATGGGGAAAAAGAACCTGAGGAGCTGCACACTGGCTTTGAAAGCTCCCATCTGGAATGAACACGTCATGTAATTTCCACTGAGGGTTCATGGGCAAGGCAGGTCACACGGTCACGCCTACTGTCAAAAGTGGGGGGGCAGTACCCAGAAAAACAACTGGAGGAGCTGAGAACAATCTGAATGACTCCTGTCGCAGGTGATACGCTTGGGTCACAAAGTCACTTGTGCAAAGCTGCACACCGACATAAAAGAACTGGCAGGGGCCTCCTTCTTCTGCCACTCCTGGTGCCGCTTGCACCCTGGTGCCGCTTGCGTGCTCTTTCTGTGCAGACCTGGTACCTCTTTTGTGAAGTGGCAGTTGGGAGACTCCAGCACTCACCATGGCAGATAAAAAGCCCAAGGAAGAAGTCAAGACTGAGAACAATGATCATATTAATTTGAAGGTGGTGGGGCAGGATGGTTCTGTGGTGCAGTTTAAGATTAAGAGGGCTTGGTGCACTGGGAAGACCCAGAGGAATCGGGTGGAGGGGGGATCGGGATGGGGAATACATGTAAATCCATGACTGATTCATGTCAATGTATGACAAAAACCACTACAATATTGTAAAGTAATTAGCCTCCAACTAATAAAAATAAATGGGAAAAAAAGAAAAAACAAAACAATATACAAAATGCATATAGTAATATCTTAAAAGAGTTTACACTTTATCCCAGGTTAGAAACTCTTGCCACACTTAGAGATGTGGAAAGATGTGCCTTTAAAAAAACTTGAATATGTGCCCTGTGAACGAATGAAACAAAAACCAGCAACCAAAATCAACAGATGATATTTAACTTTCAGGGACCAAACACATGCAAACCTAAACAAGGAAAGAATCTTCACTAGAGAATTTGACTAGACCTAGGAAATCTTATAGCCTATCTCAGCATTGTTAATTGCAGGGTCTGCTATTATATAATTCAATGTAATTATATAATTCAATGTAAGTACTTTTAGCTTTTTATAAATCCCATAGTTGCCTATTGCAATGATCTCTAAGATGGGCTGGGTGTACAGTAGTTTTATAGCAATAAAGAACTGTCTTGTTGGAAAAAAAAAAAAAGATTAAGAGGCCTCTTAGTAAACTAATGAAAGCCTATTGTGAACGACAGGGCTTGTCAATGAGGCAGATCAGATTCCAATTTGACAGGCAGTCAATCAATGAAATAGACACAACTGCACAGCTGGAGATGGAAGATGAAGATACAATCGTATTCCAGTAGCAGACAGGAGGTGTCTACTAAAAAGGGAACCTGCTACACAGAATTCTGTTCTTCCAGACCAAGAAGACATTCTCAATTAGAAAACTGCAATTTGGTTCCACCACATTCTGACTACTACAGTAATAGTTTCTCTATTCTTTCATTTCCCCTTCCTCATTCCTTTATTGTACATAAAGTAACTGGTGTATGTATACAAGCATATTGCCTTTTTTTTAAACTAAATGGCCAATGGTATGTTTTGATCAACATAAAATGGAGATGGGATAGGGAAAAACATTGATTCCATGAAAATACCCCCTTTTCTCCATTAGTGGCATGCTCATCAGCTCTTATCTTTATATTCCAGTAAGTTATTTTGCTCTCACTGTTTAACAAAAAAAAGAACAACATAAAAATTCTTGCATACCTTGTTCGATTGGAGAATTTTTTTTTTTTTTCCGACTGGAGAATTTTAATGTTTTTCATTTATCATTGTAAAACCAAGAACAATTTTATAACTTTTTAGTACGTAGCTGTTACATGTAGGGCAATCTGTCTTTAAGCAGGGATAAATTACTCTAAAAGAAATGAATCCTAGACAGTTTTCCCTTCAAGTCAAGTGTCTTGTTGTTTAAATAAACTTGTTTACAAAAAAAAAAAAAAAAAAACCTGGCAGGAACTGGCAGAGCATAGAGTTCTTAGTCTTACATTCACTATCTCTTTGTTCCTACTAACCTTCAAACAAAATCAATATCTTTTTTTCCCCAAGAATATCTTAATTCATAAAATGTTTTTATTTTTTAATAAAAAATATTAAAGTTAATACACCCACAGGAAAGTACATAAATCATGAGTATACAGCCTGATGAATGATCACAAAGTAAACCTAACAGGTCAGCTACATAAGGCTAGGGGCAAGATTGCTGTCAGGGGTGCCCAGCCCCTCTCAGGCCTCTCCTTCCCCTTCCTAATGAGAACACCCTTCAGACTTCCAACACTCATTCATTCAACTTGGATTTATCAACCAGGGACCGGAACTCTTCAGTCCTGGCAGGTGTTACAAACCCAAGCAGGAAGGCTGATCTTATGAAGCTTCCTGTCAGAGGGCTGGCTTTTCTGGGGAGGGACATATTTCAGACAGAGTTTGGGGGCGTGTATTGCAGGGAGAACTCTCTGAACTTTCTGAGACCCTTATTGATGAGTGTTGTCTTTATTACCTGTTTGTTTAAGCACATTCAGCATTTCATAACAGCAGATGGAGTCACAGCCAGAATCTCTTTGCTGCCTGACACATGAGAAGTAAGAGGCCCGCCCTGCTGGCACGAGGTCCCCGACAGCCAGCCTCTCCAGCATTGAGCTGCCCCTGACACCCCTGGGCAAACAGCTCCTGCCCACCGGCAGCTCAGGGGTTTTCTCTTCCTCCCCTTCATAGTGGTTCTAGGGCTGCGTTAACTGGATCTTTCTGAGTTGGGGAATGGGGAACAAATGTAAAACATATGTTTTCCCCAGATATAAGAATGCCATTTGGTCTTAGGAATATTTTTTATGCAGCTTCTATTATCTGAAAGTTAGGGATATGGTGCCCATTCCCTTGCCTATGAAATCAGTAGTCTTTATGGAGAGGCAGAAGGCATCTGGTTTCCTAAAATGCCAGCCCTTCGCCAAATGTCCTCAAAATCAGGCTACACCGATACTTTGCCTTCCAGCTTCTCTACAAAATCCTTGCCAGAATTCAGGCCAGGTATCTCAGGGACACCATGACGAGTGCTGAGTTGCTCCATCTTTCACCCTTAAAGAGCTGATGTGACTTCCCAACTTCTCCCCATAGGAAGTAGCCAGGCCTTTGGTGGGGAGGGGGGGCAAGCCTGGGCAGCCCTGGAACACTGCGACCAGCGGTTCAGCCACATCCCTTCAACAAAATGTACTTTAAATATATTTTTATGATCAGCTGGGTTCTAAATTACAGCCATGCTGAATAAGAAGAGAGTAAACGTATGATTAGTAATTTCCGTATGGCAGAAAGCACCAAACAGTCTCTGGCTAAGGCCCAGGGCTCAACAAGAACTGTTCTTTCAGTAAAAAAGAATACAGAAAATGGCCTTTATTCCAAAGTCAAAGCCACAGGCCGTGACCTTCTCTTTCCTGTACAGTAATAAGTCTTGCTTCATGAGGAAGTGGGGAAGGAAAGAAAAGATGAACTTAGGAAAATGCTCCAAGAGCTGTCTGCCTGCTTAACTTCCATCACTCATTCATGTACAGAGCCACCTCCTCCTCCTACACCATAAACACAGAAAAAAGATCCTGGGCAGCCCTGATCCCTGGCCGTCTGGTAATGACTATTCCAGGAGATGCAGAAACATCACTGAACGTGGAAAAATGCCACACGAAGACTACTCACCGAAGATAATTGATTCAATGTCAGGTTTCTTGTTTGGCTATAGCTCTCCCCACCCCACCTAACTTGTTTGGAAAAGAACATATGAATAGCATCTCATAATTCAGGAATGATAACATTCTCGGTGTGAACCAATGGCCACACTGGGAAACACCTGGGATGCTTTGATAGCAGAGCAGATTCTCAGACCTTAAGAATTGGAATCCTCAGGGTGGGGCCCAGAATTTGCATTTTCATCAGCTCCTTCAGGAAATTCTTATGTATGCTGTGAACCAATTACACAAAAGCCTCAACAAAAATAAAACTGTCTCTACTTGCAGCAGGCTCCCTGGACCCCAAAAGGTTTTAAATCATTAGGATTTAAAGAAATGTTATTGCCTTTGAGGGAAAAAAAATAGCAGTTTTCTTACCTGATTCTATCTGCAAGAGCTGTTATATACCTGCAGTATTTCATTATTATTAATACAAAAGTCTAGGATAAAATTCTTCTTATTAGTGTACTGGTAACTTAGGAGAAGGGTCCAGTACTGCATGTATTTTGGGAACTACTGCCAAGAGCAAGGCCTCCTCCCCCATAGTAAGCACAGGATTTAGTCCATTTAATCATGATGGTGGAGGACAAGGGGTCAGTTTTGCTTTTTTTTTTTTCAACACTACAGTCTCAAGTTTCCTGCTGCATTATACCTTTTGTCTTGGGGAGGATTCCAGGTTAGCCTCCACATTTCTAGGACAAGGATGTCCGGGAAATTGGCTCTCTGTCACTTAAAGGTTAAGCCTTCTCTTCACTAAAGCTGGACAATACACTGAGGAGTCTCCAGCCCTCTGTTGCCCTCACTTGGGGACTGTGCCCAAGTCTCCTGCCACAAATCCCTTTATGGAATGGTGCCTCCATAAATCGCAGCTGTCCCAATGGGGGAAGTCAGGCTGGTTTTATAGTGTGCCAAGATCCCAAGATAAAAAGCATTCTAAGTGCCCAGAGCGAGCAGAGCAAACAAGGCACAAGCCAGCATATGTTACCCAGAAGTTACCTCCATAAATACCTCCTTCCAGATAGAACAAGCACTCATTTGCTTCTGCAAAACTCAGCATAAGAAACCTGAAATGCAGCATGCAGATGTAGGAATTCATTTTCTTACGCATGGAAGGTATGAGTGCCTTCCATTCTCAAATGAAACAAAGAAAATTCTGAAGACTGCAAACCACCTGAGATACTTCCTTGCTCAAAAGGTGTGTCATGCTGTTAACTGGCAGAAAACTCACAGCCCCACTTCTCAAACACAAACTCTTCCACTTTAATTTATTGTCCTATTTCAGGTCTGAGGGAACTTGGGTTTGAATAACTATCTGAAATGAAATTTAGCACAGATCCCAGAGCAAGCAGATCCATCATGGGAGGGAAAGGGGTGCTCACGACTCCAAGTACCTCAGCCCTCACTTTCCTGGTTCAGTGATGCGTCTCCAATACACCCGGGCTCTCACAAATGGCACCTGTTAAAGTTCACCACCAGCGATTATGCCAAAACACAGTTGCATTTTGGCTGCCATGCTTCTTCATTTCATATGAGAATCATTCCCTTCACTTTTTACAAAGTATCTGAAAACAGGTGCTGCTGAGCCAACAGCACGCTGGAATAATGTGTGTATAGTTTCATCTTGCCCTTTTCATCCCTGCAGGTTTCAACCAGTCACCCAGCAGCTGCCCTCCAAACTAGAGTCAAGGACCAGTGCTGCTGCACCAGAGAAGAGTTAGCTTAGGAGTTAACTGTGAGGTTACCTGTCTGATGAACTGTCTGCCTAATTAGGTCTTAAGTCTGAGACTCCTGCTGTGCAACCTGAGTAATGAGCAGAGCTGGAGATGGAGTCATGCGCTTGGAGGCGTCTCCCTTTGCTGGAGCCTAAGACGAGTGGACAGGGCACTCACCCTCCGCCCATCAGCTTTCGCTGCCACTGCTGTAAGTCAAAAGGATCGGGGCAGACAGCTGTCAGAAATGAAGCAGGGACAAGTAAAAGAGCTTAATGAAATTTTATTTTGAAAATATGGCAAGAGTCTAAGGCACTTCAAACATTTAAATACATATAAGACCAAAGTAAATGTGACATGGGATAAAGGAATCCATAAATACATGGAGAACTACACTATGTTTCTCTAGAGGCCAATGGATAGCCAATTTCTCTAACACAATTCAACTTTCATCATTAGACACAGAATTGTGCAATTATTAATAAAAATACGGCAACATTACATGTCGTTCTTCATGTCTTCAGTTACTATGGAATATAAAAGTTCAAAATACTGTGTCAATTTTATATAGACACCCTTTGTATAAAATGTCATATAATACAGCCACCTAGATAAAACCAACTGAATAGACTTCCTTTTGTTAAGTTTTATACTTATTGAGACATTCCACCTTTTATTTTTAAAACCAGAAACCTACCAGCCCAGGCCTGATTCATTCATGATCAAAGTCATCTCAACTTCCTTATTTTAAAATAATAAAGACAAAAGGAAAAAAAACAAAACCATCCTGGAATGGAGCTTTCAAAGAACTTTCCAATGGGTCCACATTTAGTAAATATACCAATGGGTCCACATTTAGTAAATATAAATACTTGTGGAAAAGTTTTAAAAACACCATGCCAGTGAGAACTTGATACTTTTCAGCAGTGGTGGGGGTGTGGAGAGCAGGAACAGAAGTAACAGAAGTTGCCCGCTCAGGTCAGGTTACAATTTCCTACAACTGTACATAACGGAGCAGAGACTCAACAGCAAGTGTGCCCTACACAGAGGGAAGATGGCCAGAAGGGAGGCCTGTGTGCCCAGCCAGAAATCTCTTGCTGGCTCAGCTTCCACTGGCAGCTCCAGCCTTCAGCCCCCGGCTTTCTGTGTTCTGTTTGCTGGTGAGCTCAGGCACAATGTACATTCAGTCTGTCAGCCCAACAGGAACAATTAGCAGCTTAGTGGTGGCATGTAAATGGACGGCTATTTGCACACAATCAGTCAAATGACCCTCGGTGGGTGGGACCAGGAGATGTCTTCCTTCCAAGTCTAGGGGTGCCCTAGAGACCAGGAAAGGAAAGGAAAAAAAAAACTGGGGGTTAATCAGTGACCTCAGGTAGATGCGTCCTCTGTGACACAGGAACTCCATGAGTACCACGCATGAGCCAGAGCCAGGAGGGCTGGAACCCCATACACGGTCCTCCAGCGGGAGCTGCTCTCAGGCCAGTGGGCTTGGCAGAGCCACCTCCAGCTGTCCTGGGAAGTCAACTTCCTGCTGAGAGGAAACGCTGGGACCACGGGCTGCTGCTCACTGTCTGCTTTAAGAAAGATGCCAGGAAGGCAATGTGCATTTATGGGCTCAAAATGTGCCATCTGGTTAACTCTGTCCAGAACAAATCCTTCCTGTAAGGGTGTGAGGACAAGCAGGCATCCAGCCTCTGCCGTGCTAACCATTAGCACTCTTGGCCCTCTGGGTGGGGCAAAAATGATGAATTCTTACACTCTAGACTCAAACTTTGGTTTTCAGAATCATCATGAAACCTGCGTGTCCTGTCAGTTCCCTGAGGAAGGGGGCCAACTAGTCTGGTGGCTGTCAGCCTGTGTACGAACGCCAGGTGGACAACACTGACCGGAGACTGGGCTTTGGCGAAGTTGACGTGGGCGTACAGCAGGACGGCAATGTCCTTGTGTCCGGCTTCCAGGGCTATCGAGAGCGCGGTGCTGCCATCCTGGAGACGAGACGGAAACAAAGAAGGTTGGGTTTCTCAAACTTCCCGGTAGCCAAGAGCTAACAGCACCGGTCCCTCTCGATTGGGTAAGGCTCCCCAGTCTAGCTGTTTGTTCAGTTCTTTAGGAAACTCTCTGGACCTCTTAGGCGCCAAGCCTGAACGATGTCAGAATGATAGAGGCACAACCCCTCAGACAAGGATCAGCCCGTTGCCAGTGTCATCGCCTCACAGTGGTCAGTGTGTATGTCTGCACACAGGGAAGTCTCAACAAAAACAGGCTGCCCAGGAAGGGCTCTAATTCACTCAGCTAGCCCATGGGCAGGGGGCAGTAGGCAAAGGCAGGGATAGAAACGTAACTTTTTTTTTCTTCTTATAATTACAAATGAGGCATCAAGCAGTGTGGTGTCTGTTCTAATGCCCTGCAATTTGCCAAGAATCTCTTAACTTTCCTCTTGGGGAGGGAGTGGGTCCTACAACCCTAACCGCCCTTGTAGAACACTCCAAGTCACACCTACATTTAAGCACTGAATCCTGCTGCTTCGCAGGAATGTATCTTATGGATATACGAGGGGAAACACTAAATATGGGAAAGAAAATTTTCAGTTAGGATTCCATTAAAATGCAGGAATGTAGATGGATATAAAAGTAAAGTTATGAACAACCTAGATAGCATATTAAAAAGCAGAGACATTACTTTGCCAACAAAGATCTGTCTAGTCAAGGCTATGGTTTTTCCAGTGGTCATGTATGGATGTGACAGTCGGACTGTGAAGAAAGCTGAGCGCCAAAAAATTGATGCTTTTGAACTATGGTGTTGGAGAAGACTCTTGAGAGTCCCTTAGACTGCAAGGAGATCCAACCAGTCCATCCTAAAGGAGATCAGTCCTGGCTGTTCATTGGAAGGACTGATGCTGAAGCTGAAACTCCCAATACTTTGGCCACCTGATGCGAAGAGTTGACTCACTGGAAAAGACCCTGATGCTGGGAGGGATTGGGGGCAGGAGGAGAAGGGGACGACAGAGGATGAGATGGTTGGATGGCATCACCGACTCGATGGACATGAGTTTGAGTAAACTCCGGGAGTTGGTGATGGACAGGGAGGCCTGGCATGCTGAGATTCATGGGGTCGCAAAGAGTCAGACAAGACTGAGCAACTGAACCGAACTGAACTGAAAGCTGTATCAAGACAAAACAGCATACTGGACATCAACTATACTTTAACCAAAAGTAATTAACAATAATAAAAAGACAAAATATGGCACAACTTATTTTCTTTCTAGTCCTGGGATAAGGATTCCCTTCTGGTCACCAGCGGCAGGGAACAATCTGTGTGTGGTTTGAACCTTAGAGTCCTCCCTGCCACGCTGAATTCTGGGAGTTACTTTTCTTCCAGAGGCCAGCTGGATAGCCTCCTGCTCCTTGAAGGATAAGGAAGCAAACAGGGGACCAGGATTTCTGGAAGTCACTGCGGCTCAATGGCCTCTTATTACGAGATCTACAAGCTGTTCTTTGCTGAGAGTAGAAGAGCAAACAGAATCAAGGCACATGAAACACAGACTGCTTTTAAGGAAAGAGAGCGGGAAGCTGGCCCTCCCCTGCAGTGAATGTGAAAGGAATCTGGAGCAACTGCAGCTTACGTGCTCCTGGGGAGGTTACTGCAACTGCAGACGCCAGTCAGTCCTTCCTGCCAGTGAATGCCTGCACTGACTGGCTCTTCCTGCTGGTGTGGGCCTACCAGGATCTCAAGTGTAGCGCAAAGGAAAATGTTTTCCCTCTAATCTTTCAGTGCTTGGGGCCAATGGAAGCCCCGGTTTCAACCTGTGCTCCAGAGAGATAAACTTTCAAAAACAGAACCAACCCAGCCAGTCCTCTGGGACCTTTGGACCTCTGAATCTTGTCACCACCCAAATGTTAGTTCCTGTGCCATGACCTATTGGTTCTCCTCCTCTTTGGTCTGGAGACACCCAGATCAGCAGCTTTCCTCAGAATTTTTTCCAGTTTTCCAGTCAAGGGGTTATCTGGGAATGGGAAAGTTTGGGAACTGGGAGAGGAAGGAGATGAAAGCGACAATGATGGGAACAGCCCGAGAAGGAGTGGGAAAATGTGCTGAAAGCAAGCCAAGATAGTCCGGATCCCCTAGCTGATGAAAGGGCACAAATTATTCACTCGGATGGGCCCCACTGAAGCGTTTCCAAGTGGGCCAGGGGTGCGGGGGTCGGGGGGGCTGCTCCTCTTCACTCCGTGCACCTGGCCGTGACCTACACCGAATTTGCTTCTGCACTGTGGCTCTGCTTACCTCCCTTTAGTATACTGGTTCTCGTACATGCCCATCACCTTCTTCCTTTTATAAATTTTGGAGTGAGACCTATTTCTCTTTCTGCCCTTGGCTTCAGTTAATGGGAATATTAGTCTGTACAAAGAAGATGCTGCCAAGCTGGGCTGTGAAGGGAAGTGGCCTGGATGACAACACAAATCCCTGAGGAGGATAAAGGAGGATTTGCTCTCTCCCCTGGTCAAGCAGCACCGCCTCTCCCCCAGGTCCCTGCATGTCATTGGTCTTGAGGCCCCACCCGTGGAGACAGCTTACATTGTCCTCCAGGTGGCCGTTGCAGCCTGGCTGGGCCAGCAGCAGCTTGACGATCTCCACGTGCCCATGCTCACTGGCGCACATCAGGGCGGTGGAGCCCTCATCGTCCTGAATGTTGACATCAGCCCCGCAGGCCAGCAGGCCCTTCACCATGTCGATCCGCCCATGACTGACCGCCAGCATGAGGGCTGTCTGTCCTGCCTGTGAGGAGAAACAACAGCGGACTTGAAAAGCACATGGTGGATTGGCAGGGTGTGACCCACAGTGGGGCTGTGCTGGGGGAAGGGAAGCAGGGAGAATGATGATGGGAAAGAATCGACAGGGAATTACTTGGGGCTGGGTGGTGGCAAGCAGGGAGAAACTCACTTCTCGTGAGCTATGAAATCATAAGTAAGACCCTAAAGTCATGAGTCAGTTTTCCCTTTGGCTTGGAGGATCTGTCTCATGATAGCAAGGAGCTACAAAGTTCAGAAGATGGTCACAAGTCAACTGTGATCACATCTAGGTGAGGGGCCCTGTGCAGGCAGGAAGACACTGTGATCTGGAGACAGTCAGGGAGCAGCAGCCACTGGGTAGGTGGTGGGGACTCCCAGTTACCCACAGGCAGGCTGACCCACGATTCACGTGCACATGGCTTCAAACAGATGCAATGCAAGGCAGAGAAGGGAGAAGTTTCCACTGTGTGGTTAAGCCAGCGTTTCATGGGTGTGTTTAGTCATCAAGGACCACTGGGCAGCCACACGGATGGTGCTCAGTGGTTAGGAGCATGGCAAGGGCACTTGTGCAGGTCACAGCTATGCCAGCTAGCACAGAATCTGCAAGTAAGTGTGCTCACCTGGCTGGCTTTGGCGTTCACATCCCCACAGGCGAAGAGCTCTTCCACAACTTGCATGTCTTTCTCTGCTTCCACGGCAGCGAGGGCTGCCAGCATGATGGGGGTGTACCCTGCCTTATTCTGGTGATCCACGTTACACACGTCTGCAAAAACATGAGTCTCTTGAGGCAAGAGCCAGTCTTCTAACAGCATCAGTTGTCCTCCTAAACTGAAGGTATGGAGTATGGGAAAGCCCAGCGAAATGGCCTCCAGCAGTCAAAGTCCCAGAGTGAGTCAGAAGGAAATGTGAGAGATGTTTTCATACCAAACCAAAGAAAAAGTTTTTTGCTAGCTCGTGAGAAATGACAGCAAGCTTTCACAGCCCCTCTTGTTTGCAAATAGTGGTTGAATTAAAACAGCCTGGAAGTCTGGGAGGCTGTTTCAAGTAATGGTTGCTTTGAAGAATACAACATAATGTGGGATCTAGACACTAATTTCTGTCTAGAACATCACTGTTTTGGAGTGAAGAAGGTGATCAGAGCTACAAGAGAAAGAAAGATTTGTAGAGGCTTATGCAGGAACACTGAATATGGTGTTCCCCACTCATAAACCACGGCTCACTCTGAGACCCTGAGCTTGATGCTCCGACTCATTTGGGACCCTTCGAATCAGAATCCAATCACATGACACCCAGCTCTATGAACTGTGGTCTGACAGCAACTTTAGTTAAATCCTTTACAAACTGTCAGGGACTCCTAGACTCAATAAACCAGAGCTCTTCTAGTCCTGTAATTCTTAAGGAGTCTTCAGGGCCTAAATTAGGCTTCCCAGGTGGCTAAGTGGTAAAGAATCCATCTGTCAATGCAGGAGACGCAGGAGACAGAGTTTGATCCCTGGGTCAGGAAGATCCCCTGAAGGAAGAAATGGTAACCCACTTCAGTATTCTTGCCTGGAAAAGTCCATGAACAGAGGAGCCTGGCAGGCTACAGTTCACAGTGTTGTAAAGAGTCAGACACGACTAAGCATACATACACACACAGGGCCTAAATTATCCCGCAGGCATCCTTAAGTTCCTTCAGCACTAATAAAATGAAAGGAATGGACAGTGCAGGCAAGAAACTTTTTATGTGAGACCAGATACAATTAAAGTGCTTAGGGTATTTCTGTCATTGAGATTGAGAAGAGACGCTATGGTGAAAATGTTCTTAAGTTCTAAACAACTGCATACTGGGGACATAATGGTATTTACAATAGTGCATATTTTTTAACATAGAAAAGGGAAAAGAAAAGAAAAAAATCTGTCTGGTGGAGAAGTGGGTGAACAGACATACTCTTCAAGGCTCCTTACTATCTCTGGCATTTGGCTCTTTGCTTATGTTACTGGTATCCTAGATTCACAAACACTCTTTATGGAGCCACAAGCCCAGTCTATAAAGGTGAGCATTGTAAAAAGTGAAGTAAATCCAGAAAAGTGATTAACCAAAGCCATCCAACAATGGAACTAAAATAATTTAGTTTACCAAAATATTCTGCCCATACAAAATTTCCAAGGGCAGATTAAACTGTTACTTTCAGAACCAATCCTGAAATCCTGTTCTTAGCTTTCCCGGATATTATCCACATCTCTGTTAAAACAGTAACTTGTGCTGAGAGTATCACCAACTTTGTTTATAGTCTGGAAAGTCTGAAGGGAAGGAGGTTTGGAATTTCCTCCTTTAAACTGGAAACAGTTTTATCCTAAGATGGCCCCTAAACTGAGAACAATCAAACTTAGAAAAAAAGATAGATTTGTTTGGTCTCTGCATTAATCCAATGTTCCCAAAACAAAGCAGAAAAAAATTCGGACAGCTGGGTCAAGAAGCAGAATGGGAAAACTGGACAATTGCACTGCATATTCTAAATCAGATGTTCACACTGCATTCTCACTCATCAGATGATTCTGTATCCATCAAATTAGAAGTAAAAATACGTATTTCAAAAAGAAATAAAGTGACTTACAGACTCAAGGTATCGATAACTTGAACAAAAAGTTGAAAGCTCCCTATTACTCAAGGCGACCCTTCTATGTAACACCCTCTCACTCCATGTTTAATACATCCATTGGCTATATTCTCGAATGGTTGAGTTCTAATTACTAACAAACATTTTCACTGTTCTTATTACTATGATTCAGATTCAATAACTCTTTTCTCAAAGCTGATTCCCCAGGAATAGGGTGCATTTTGGCGGGAACAGTGATGCTTCTACCACAATCCGTTGCAGCAGCTTTGCCTGATCCCCACTGTGATTAACTGCACAGCTCAGCAAAGTGGCTGGAGAGGGGTCATGGCCCAAGCAGAGAGAGCAGCCCACAGACAGGAAAGCTGTGGCTCTGGCCCCAGGAGGAGCGTTCTGCCTCTTGAGAATGAACCCGGCAAGCCTACCTGAGTCAGCGCAGGCAGGAATGTGAGTCGTGTGTGTTACCAAATGTCAGTCATGTGTGCTGAACTGCAGCACGAATATCCTCAATGGCACCTTCCAAAACAGATCTGGAATCTGCTTCAAGCCTCCCACGAATGACTCAAGAATGAGATTCGTACCGTCTCATGGGGAAAAGCAATGGAAAGGTTTTTAGAAGGGTCACATAACTGAGGAGTGGGTCGGCTAGCTCCTTTGAGATGAGTCACAACCTGAGCCTGCTGGAGGAGAGAAAGGGACTGCCAGCGTACCCGCGTCCAAGAGCATCTTCACGATCTCGAAGTTGGAGTGGGACACGCTGTAATGCAGGGCGGTATTGCCGTTGCCGTCCGCCATGTTGATGACGTGACGCAGGACTTCCGGGGAGATGGCCTCAAAGGCGGCTATGTAGTCCCCCACCATGGCCGGGATGGCCGACTTCTGGCTGGACACGCGGAACCACTCGTGCTGGAGGGTGTTCAGACAGAACCGCTGCCAAGACACGAAGCGGTTGGCCATTAGTAGTTCTATTTATAGACCTTTCTCAGACCTAGCTGAAAGCCCAAGAAATCAGGCCTTTTATAGTCAAAGTACATGCAGATAGAATCCGGTCTCAAGAACAACTAATAAAACCCAGGGCCCTCAGAGAAGCCTCAAATTCCAGACTGAAGTTTATCTTCTGATGTGCACACATGCACATGTTCTAACTTCTATACCACCATGCAAGAATTATACCACGATGCTCAAATTCTGACTCTGCTATCAACGAGCTGTTCAAAGCTGGGTAAGATACTTACTCTGTGCCTCAGTTTCCTCATCTGCAAAATGGGGGTAATAAAAATACCTTTCCTTCACCATGTTTGTGATGACAAATGAGGTAATACATGTTAAGTCACTTAGGCCAGGGTCCATTTATTATTGAACTATTAATATTATGTAGGGAGGTTGGTCTTGAAAATTATTTTCATAGTAATCAGGACAGGAGAAATCATTTGACCCAATTAGGTTGCCTTTTCCTGTCCAGCCCAACTTCAACTCCTTCAACATCCATCTCCACAGCACTAGGCTGGAGACCATAACCATGCAGGCACCTGATTCTTACTACATCCCAAATAAAAATGTTCAACCACAGAAAGAGAATAAAAAACAAATTACTTTTTGCTGAAACAAATTACTTTTCCCCATCAGGATCATCTGTATCTGGTCATCAGCCCCACTTGCCGTCCCTTAGGCTGTGGACACATGAAGTTGGCATTTCATAGTTTGGGTCACTTGAATGAAAAGGGTCCTGACCAGGAAAGAATTCATCTAATTTTTCTTTTCTTCTGCTCACTCACATATTCAGATTTCAATTCCTCTGGATACCTCACACAGAAGGAAGGGCAATTATGTCATTTGGGTGTCAAACTCTGTTATAGCTACATATTCAGTGTCCTGATATGGTTACATGGCCCTGGCGTTGTGATCATTCACATTTGGGACTTTTCATAGCACAGTACTTTAAACATGTCTTTACTGAATGAATATTCAATTAACAAAAAATGGACCAATCCTGGAGTATGTGCTAAGAATATGCTTGACAATTGGGGCCCCAGAAATGTTAAGTCCTCCCTGAGGATCACATAACCTAGTATTATGGGTAGAGTCCCTGGTGGCTCAGTGGTAAAGAATCCACCTGCCAATGCAGGAGACACAGGTTCGATCCCTGGGTCGGGAAGATTCCCCGGAGAAGGAAATGGCAACCCACTCCAAGGAAATCCCATGAACAGAGGAACCTGGAGGGCTATAGTCCATGGGGTCACAAGAGTCCGACAAGACTGTGACTAAACAGCAATAACAATGGGGAAGGTAAAAGTAAAAGTATATAACAGCTATAAAATCTGGGGTCTGAAAGCATCAGTTTCAAGTTCAGGTTAAACCTAGTGGGAAATATTAACACTGCAGTGACCTTTCCTGGTTTTATTATTTGTGACCAAGGTACAGACAGGCACTTAGTCTATACTGATAAGAGTTCAACATGTACATAAATGCCCCCCTAGCCCAGGGACTTCATTTAGTATTTCCTTCTGTAAACATCACTGCCATGCTCCTTTTCCAGAACAATATTTGAGGGTTAAGATTCAGCTGGCTCTGATAAATTTAAGTTTCTAAAGCAATATAAATAGATGTGAAAAGACAGCATATAATTTTAAAAAAAAAGATGCCATATAACAAGGTAATATGATTTAGTTGGGATTAAAAAAACCATGGGATGAGAACTGAAGACAGATATCATCCATTCTGAGCACTAACTAGCAGCTACTTATAATCTTTAGGGCTTCAGTTAAAGCAGGATAGACCAGGATAGAGTGTCCTGGTGGGCACATGTATGTCCTTCTCCTGTGCTAGCCATCACCAATTTTTCTTCAGATTGTGTTTGTTATATGAGGAAAACTATTTGCCTTTCTAGCATTAGGTAATTCCCTAAGTCTCTTCCAGTCTTAACATTTTGGTTTTATAACTCTACAATTTTGTGAGACCTATGAATCAACTTTCTCATCAGCTGTAGACTTTGATATTTAACATAAAACTTCACATTAAATCTTCCACTAATATGCAAAGATTCAAATGAACATTACTATCTAGAATAACATGAAATGCTATATCTTCTCAATGCACTGAATTCAAGTGTCTACCAGAAGGTTGGTCTAACCTATGAAAGAAACTGCAAATCTAAACATCTCTAGAGCAACATACTTGGCAAGAACATGTGATTCACCATGGCCATGGAAATATTTATCTGTCCTATGTTATGCTACTCATGCTCCTTAAGGCAACTGTCTACCTCTTTGCTGCATGCTTCTAAATCTCTCAAACTGTGAGAGGCCAACAAGTGCAGTTATTTCTAGGTTTAAAAATAGTGACTGCCTGCATTCCACATCAGAGCATAATACACAGTTTCATAATTGAAAGGAATGCTGACCTCGGCTCAGATAGGTTTCTCTTAAAAACACAGGCTAACTTAAAAAATTTCAGGACTCTGCTTCCAGGATCACAAGGTTCTGTAAGCACCCGGACATGCAGAAAGATGACGCATGGCTGCAATTAGCCCTCCTTTCCATGACAAGTATTTGCCTCGCAGATGCTCAGCCCCCAAGAAAAGTACAGGCTGGAGAAAGGAGATCTGAAGTCAGGCCTGAGGGAGACATTCACAGAGTGGTCCGGTGCGCAGGGCAGCAGGATGGTCACTCTGCCTACACACACTGGGAAAAGTCTGGGGGGAAAGAGTGCAGGCAACAACAGCCCAGGGGCAGCCTAGAGACAGGGTCTGTAGGTCAGACTCACCATATCCTTGCTGGTCAAAGCTTTGGGGTCATTTATATTATTTTTCAGTAAGTTGCATGCAGACAGCATCTTTTCACTTAACTCATATCTAGAAAGAGGGAAAAACAGAAGAAAGAGTGCTCAAGACTAACTACAGAAGGAAAGGCATTTTTACCTCAAACTCTATAACCCTTTACAAGACCAGGAGCCCCAAGTCAACCCCAGCAGGTTGTGGTGGTGCTAGGTGCCTGCCTGGGAGAGTCCAGACATCCGAGGTCGGATGCTGCACGCAGAGCCAAGGCCTCCAGCCAGAGCTCTGGCCTTAATTCATGAGGGTAGCTTTCAGTTTCACTATTTTGGCTTGTGTGGCATTATGGAGATTTTCCACTTCTTTGGTTCTAAGTTCTTAAACGTATTTTTACTCTTGAGGGGTTGAAGAGGTCTGAATTACCACACACCCATTATGCTGACCAGTAAACCACACATCTGAAATCACATTTGGTGACTCTGGAAGGGTTTGTTTAACCCACACGAAAACAGAAACTTAAAAGTCAGATGACATATGGTATATAAAATATACCTCAATAAAGCTTAAAAAACAACAGATATCAAAATATTGAGCCATTTGAAAATACTTGAAGTATAAAGACACTTACCTTGTGTTAATGCAATTAAATACTCATTTGCCAAATTAAAGTTTTCTGAAATGTTCTAGTTATACTTCACATGGTGAAAAAACATACTGAAATTTCCATCTGTTCTGCTCTCTCCTGTTCTATAAGCATCGATTCCATGTTTGCTAAGTCTTTAAAATTGGCTATACTTTTAGTACATGTTTTAGCCAACCAGAGTATTTGATATTTCAGCTGCTGTTTATGACAGCCCCAGAGCCATTCTTGTGGTGATCCCAATCCCTCAATGAGCAACAAACTATGGGCATGTCACTGATCACATCATCTCTACAGTAAATGTAACCTTTGGTAGAGACCAAAAACTGTTCCTGTCATATAGTATCAGTATGGACCCATAATATCAGTAAGGACACCTGTATAAGGATAAATGGGTAATGGTAAAATCTGAAACTTTAAAATGTGAAACATGTTGGTTACAAAAAATTCTAATATGCCTTTAACTACAAATGGGGTTGTTAAAACAATGGAAGCTTTAGTGGTGCTTAAGAGTTACGTGGATGGTGCCTCCACATACAAATTTAGATATTAAACAGTTAAAGAAACAAAGGTGAACAGATACCAAGCCCTTCTCTTTGCTACCATAAGAGATCTAGCAGATTATTACTTCTGCACTTGTATCTACTAGCATCAGGACAAGAAGGACACACCTATAAGGAACAGGTAAAGTTTAGCCCTTTGTTGGAGACTGGAAAGATTGATCTATTAAGATTCAATTGCACAATCTGCACAACCAGCCAATTCTACTGCTAAAGTACACCAAACGTGGGAAGGGTGAGGGGAGGGGGAGGATGTACCACACCTCTCTCTGATTTCCACCTTCTCAGGTTCACATTCTGGAACCTGCATTTCATCTTCCACCCTGGTGGACGTGAAACCTTCCACATTAACTGCGTGGTGGCCTTCCGCCATTCCCCGAGTGTCTTCATCCTCCTCTTCCTCCTCCTCTTCCTCAGGAGGATACTCAGGGACATCACACTCGTCATCTGACTCGGAAGAAGAGCTTTCATCTGAGCTGGAATCATCACTGGAAGTGGTTTCATACCTAGGTGGCAATTGGGAGTTCAGGAGATGCGAGGTACACCCATGAAGACCCAGTGACAGAAATGTTTATGAAGGGAAAGCTGCTAAATGACTCCAGAAATTTCACCAGTGGTTTTCAGAGCCTGCACTTAGAAGTTTGGAGTAAGGTCTACTTAGAAATCTGGTGGTTCTGAATGGGTTCTCACTTAAAAGGGATAACCAAGGTTGTTGGCAGTATCAAATAACCACTTGTAGAAAATAATATGTATATATATAGCACCTCTGGCTTAATGTTAATCAAAGGAAACTTATTTTATGGAAACCAATTCTGCGGTTGTTCATCTTTCCTGTTCCTTTTCTTTCCCCTTTTCATTCTTCCTATTTTGTACCTTTAATTCTCCCATTGTCCAAGGTGAACAGATTATGTAAGTGACGAACAGTTCCTCTGGTACACACTCTCCAAACTGTGGGACACATTACTCAATAAAACATTAATGACTTGGAAAGCAGACACCACTAAGTTAAACCTTTATGGCACACTTTACAATAAATATTATCTCAACTAACTCTGCACTATTGTTTCTTGTTAAGCCCATGTATGGATTAATAGGATTAACTGCTTTGATTCAACTACCTGTAGGAGGACAAACAGGCTTGACTATTTATTTACCTTGGCCAATTACAAGAGAAGGAATAAAACAACTAAAACACATTCCATTTAGAAAATGAAGAACTGACGGCATGGTGAGGTTACTCTTCGGGCGAGAGGCCCTACTATTTTGTCTGTAAGCCTGGAGAGCCAAGCACAACAACCCGTCCTGAAGGAGTGGATGACTGTCCCTGGCTCATGGAGCAATGCTCTCAGTCTTTGTTGCTCAGTCCTGCCACAGGCAAGTTACAAGCTGTCCAACAAGGCAGGCAACCTGCTGCCTGCTGCTTTCCTTGAAGATCATTTGTTTCACATCAAAGGTGAGAGGATGTAAAGCACTCAGCTTCATCAGGTATCCTTTCAAGAGCGAAATATCTTTACAGAGAGCAAGAAGAGAGAAGAGAGGCCCAAATGCACCTCAATGAGGAGGGAATCTTCTGTCACCCTATGCAGCAGCATCCTAGACTAGCACCTTTAAATAGGACTTGGGTAGACAGGAGGCAAAGGAAACAGACCACGTATCAACACTGGTACCTCCATCTTTCCTTACCCTCCATTAATGCCAACAAACTGAAGATTCTTTTTTGCTCCATTTGAATCTTTGTTGGCATCTTTCTTCTTCATGATGGACTTCAGCGTACTTTCATTATTTGCACATACTGTGGAGAAGTGAATCATGGTGATAAAAATTAATATAATTCATACCCATATAAGTAAGTGAATAGGTATTCTTTATGTACATTCATTTTTTATTTATGTAACTGGAGATCTTGGCATGTATATATAAGAAACTTGTCCAAAATCCATTGGAAAATTGTGTGCATGCAGAGAAAATAATTCAAAGTTCCATTAATAACATTCTTTAAATGGAAAAAAAAAATCCATTAGTCCTTCCAGACATAACAAATGCAGTGACAACTAGCATCTATATCAGGCTTTACTGTTTATAAAGTGATGTCATATCTCACTTGATCCTCAAAAACCATCAAGGCACTAAGACAGGGATTATTATTAATCTTTTTTTTTAAGTTGAGATAAACCTAGAAAAATTTATACCTGCCAGACTGTGAAACAGTGAAATGCTGTTTAAAATATTTTGTAATTTGCAACATCAGATGAGTTTTCTTAAGGGGACCTCATGGCTTTCTTTGATAATCTTAAGAGAGATTCTAGGCCTACTTCCTAACAACTGTGTAATCATTCTTCCAGGTCAATTTATAAGGAACACGGGCATTAGACTGGAATGCTGACAACTCTGGTCCTAGAATCTGATGCTGAGAAGGGTTGTGAGTGAGGAAAGTTACCATAGAGGCCAGCGGCTATCTGGTCGTCTGTCAGGTTCACTGGAGACAGTGTGCTTTCCTGAGTGGGGAAGGTATCCTGGCTGCCGATGGGCTTCTCTTCCATGGTCCCCACCTCCTGAAGGGATGTCTGTGAGTTTAATGGCCCTCCTGACTGAAGGCCTCCACACTTACAGGTGTATTCCAAATTACTGCCTGTGAGGAAGGAGAAGGATGTACAAATGTGTGATGCGAGGACCAAATAAAATGGGCTAAATGGTTTTAAAAAAAATTCTTGCAGTTCATCATTTTCTCAAGCACTTTTCTGGTGTCTTCTTTCTGCATAATTAGCACTACTATCCAAGCCATCTAAAAATCAAACCCCCAAGGCCTTCTTGACTCTGACCTCTTCCCTTTGACCACATCCGGATTGGTCCTTCTAACTCCGCAGTGCCTCTCTTCTGTCTGTCCTGACGCTACCACCTTACCTTACACGGGGCCACCAGTGCAGCATCCTGACTGTCCTTCTTCCTTCACATTTATCCCTCTCCCACACTGCTACAGAGGAGAACTGCCACTCAGCTCAAATCCCATCCTTATTCCAGCTCAAACGCAACTTGAAAAACCTAAAAATCTCTCTACCACTCAGAAAACATAGTTCATACTATCAATATTTAGCCAGATAATTTAATATCTGCCATTTGGCACTAGCTTACCTCTCCAAGTTTATTTCCTGCTATACCTGTGGTCTTTTTGGGGTACATCCCAGTAGGTGGAACTCCTCCCAGTGTAGAAAGTGGGGTCTCCTGTTTTCTTACAAGCACACCTGCCTTAGTTTACTCTCTTCTACCTGGTGCTGCTCCTTCCCTATTCTCCCTCACATGGCCAACCCTCCCATGACTTCCTCTTCCAAGCCTTCCCTCATCTCCCCACTGGAAATTAATTCTCCTTTCTCTAAACTCTCAAGGCTTGTCTCTGAGACTCTCCTTCAAGATCTATAATACAAGGTACTAGCTGATTCCTGTGACAATCTTAGACTCCCTTCTTGTCTGTAAATATTTTAAGGGCCTACATAACTAATCTAATCAACTTTGTTTCTCTCACTGCATCTTCTAGATTGCTTTTGCTTATGTTAGGTACTTAATATTTGTTCACTGATGAAGCAGAAAAATTGGGTTATTATGTAATTAATATATATGTGTTAATAATTATTAATAATTTTATAATATTTTTATTTATAAAAATAAATATTTTATTTATTATTTATAATATATAGTAAATATATTATAAATATTTATAATTTTATATATATATATATATATAACACCCATATATATATATATATATATATATATATATATATGTACAGCACAGAATTTGTGGGCTTCCCAACTGGCTCTAGTGGTAAAGAACCCGCCTGTCAATGTAGGAGACATAAACACAGGTTCGATCCCTGGGTTGGGAAGATCCCCTGGTGGAGGAAATGGCACTCCACTCCAGTATTCTTGCCTAAAGAATCCCATGGACAGAACAGCCTCGTGGGCTACAGTCCATAGGGTCGCAAAGAGTTGGACATGACTGAAGTGACTAAGCATACACACACATAGAATTTTCAACGTGGCTGACATTTCCTAATCCTGTTCACCAACAGCACAATGCTTCCTCCTTTAGTTCTGTAGGCACTGGGACCTCTCTGGTGCTTTCTTCACAAATCCACCTCCCAACTCAGCACGGACAGACAGTACTGAATGCAGCCCTTCAAATAATGTTCAACTGCCCCACGATCTGATGTGACCCCTGACAGCAAATAAAAAATGTCTCCAGTGCCTTTTCAGGCTCCAAAATCACTGTGGATGGTGACTGCAGCCATGAAATTAAAAGAAGCTTGCTCCTTGGAAAGAATGCTATGACAAACCTAGATAGCATATTAAAAAGCAGAGACATCACGTCACTGACAAAGGTCCGTCCAGTCAAAGCTATGATTTTTCCAGTAGTCATGTATGGTTGTAAGAGCAGGGCTATAAAGAGGGCTGAGGGCTGAAGAACTGATGCTTCCGAACTGTGGTGCTGGAGAAGACTCTTGAGAGTCTCTTGGACAGCAACGAGATCAAACTAATCAATCTTAAAGGAAATCAACTCTGAATACTCATTGGAAAAACTGATGCTGAAGCTAAAGCTCCAATACTTTGGCTAGCCAAAGCAAAGAGCTGACTCATTGGAAAAGACCCCAATGCTGGGAAAGATTGAAGGCAAAAGGAGAAGAGGGTGACAGAGGATAAGATGGTGAGATAACATCACCGACTCAATGGACATGAGTTTGAGCAAGCTCGGGGAGACAGTGAAGGACAGGGAAGCCTGGTGTGCTGCAGTCTGTGTGATCACCAAGAGTCAGACATGACTTGTCGACCAAACAACAGCAACAACCAGTGCCTTTGCTTTACTTTAAGTAAACAAAGCAGGGCATTTCTCTTCATTCCTCCTTTTCTAACTTTATTCATCATTACTTCGAAATTACTACAGTAACCTCCAAAGAGTCTCAACAGTTAATCCTCAAGTGCCAAAACACTTCCTAGAGAAACACTTTCACTAGGCACTTCCGCATTCAAGAACCAAAAATGATTCTTAAAATGCAAATACATTAATAGTTTTATTGTTATGCAACAAACAGTCACAAAAGTAGAGAATGGTATAATAAATCCCTCTGTTTCCATCACTAGCTTCAATAATGATCTGATTTCATCTATACTGCCTCCAGCCATTCCCAATGATTCTTCTGAAACAAAAGGTGAAGATCCTATCACTTTCATTCATAAATATTTCAGTATATATTCCTAAAACATTCTTAAAAAATAAGCATAAAGCTAAAACCATCAAATCTAAAAAAAAATAATAATTTGAAATTATTATATATCTAGTCAGTATTCAAATTTATGCAGTGATCTCTTAATGTTTTTTAATAGTGTTTGAATCAGAACCTCAGTCCTATATTTCCATTGGTTAATATGGTTTTTAAGTCTTTTAATCCATAGTTCTATTTCCTTTTAAACACAGATTTAAAAATATTTTTTAAATTGACATATAATTTATATAAAATAAAATGAACAGAATTTCAGTGTAGAGTTTGATGAATTTTGGTAAATATAATGCATGTGTGAGCACCTCCCTAATTTAGCCACAGAACATTTCTGACAACCCAGTAAATGCACACTTCCCACCTGCTGTCCTTTTCTAGATAATCTTCTCACTGGAGGCAACCACTTCTCTTCTCCAGAACTTAGTTTTGTAAACTAGAGCTTTTAAAAGTTCCTCCAGTCAAGGTCCACCTTCTCAAGCAGGTGCCTGAGGATCCTTCATGGTGAACATGGACAGCTTCTTCTTGCCTGGGGTAGTTAAACTGCTCAACAACTCCTACCCTCTACTCACTCTGACTTAGTAAAACTCACCTCTCTGCCCTTCCTTACGAGGCTGTCTTAACAGGCCTGGAATTTCAGCTTCCTCTACCAGCAGAATTCCACTCATTCTTTTCAAGGGTTGGCGTCATTTCTACTTCCTCTAGCCTTTACCATTACACAAAGATCTTTACCCCTCACTGTTCTGCAGTGCTTACTGTCCAGACCAGAATACATCCTGCCCTCTGTTTCCTTGGTTTTACACATCTCTTATGTGAGAATGTAAGCTCCTTGAAGTCCCTCCATGCTACATTATCTGTGTCCTCTGCAGTGCTCTGAACAGTGCTGGACAACTGAAAGATTTCAGTAAGTGCCTGTGTAATTGAACAGAAAGTCATAGGGATTCTGCTAAGTCTAACGAGCAAGGCAAAGAACAATGATAAATGTTAAACTAGTTCTCATTAGCTGAATCAGAGGAAATTTGTCACCTTTATTGTCAGAAAATATTTTTCAGATTGTGTTGAAACTCTGGCTACTCTTGAGTGACCCAGAAACAATTGCCTGACCTTGATAAAGACCCATTGTGTTTAGTGGGCATAGATAAGATGACACACGCACCAGCATTAAGGCTGACAAATGACTGTTGTGTTCAAGTAAAACACATGAAAAGTGCAGCCAATAAAGTCAAAACTGAAGTGGCCAACAAAATTCATTGGTCTCAACCTGGTTGCCCTTAGAATGCTTGAGTTGGGCGTAAGATACAATGAACTATCTGCAGATGGATCCAGTGTTTGTGGTTTTTAAAGCTCTACAAGTGAGACTTCCTTCAGTGGTGAGGAATTGCCTGCCAATGCAGTAGACACAGGTTTGGTCCCTGGTCTGGGGGAATCTTGTATGCCTCGGAGTACTTAAGTCCAAGTGCCACAACTATCAAGACTGTGCTCCAGGGCGGGGGTGGGGTGGGGTGGGGGGTGGGGGGTGGTCCGTAACTACTGAAGCCCTTGAGCCCTAGAGTCCACGCTCCACAGCAAGAAAGGCTACCACAAACAGAAGCCTGTGTGCTGTAGCTGGGGAGTGGCCCTTACTTGCCACAACTAGAGAAAGGCCCACTCAGCAACAAAGACCCAGAAGAGCCAAAAATAAATGAATAAATTAAAAAAAATTTTTTTTAATTCTGCAAGTGATTCTAATGTGCAGCCAGGATTAAGAACCAGTGAATTAAATTAACCAATAAAAAATTTGCTGAAAACAATGTAAAACTTCACTGCAGTAAACAAGAGTTTAGATTTTCCTTTAAGAAGAGCCAACTCATTGGAAAAGACTCTGATCCTAGGAAAGACTGAAGGCAAAAGGAGAAGGGGATGGCAGAGGATGAGATGATTAGATAGCATCACCAACTCAATGGACATGATTTTAAGCAAACTCTGGGAGATAGTGAAGGACAGGGAAGTCTGGTGTGCTGCAGTCTACAGGGTCACGAAGAGTCAGATACAACTTAGCAACTGAACAACAAAAACTGATTTCACTCTATCAACTTGGACCATGTAAATTATCAGGAATTATTGGTGCTTTAGTTAGCAGTCCTGGACCACTAATGGTAGAAATCCATGACTAACAGTAAATGCCATGCAAACAGTAAGGGTAAAACAACAGGAATAATCACCAAACACCTTCAGAATTCTGGTACACTGCCCAAGCTGCTCAAAATTCCCACAGTGGGCAATAGTTGTGCAGGTACCACTGGGGAATGAACAGGGAGGGGACAACTGCAATCTTTGGTCATTAACTCAAACTTATAATGGCCATAAATGCCAGTAAAGCATGAGCTCCGTTTTACAACTTGACCAGATTAGTGATAACTAAGACACGGCAAGTGACAGAAATCTGTGTTCCAGAAAATAAGAGCATCCTTGAAGCATTCATCTAATTCTAAAGTACACTTAGCATTTAATATATGGATAATTTTACTACAAGCTAAGGCAAACAGTAATAAAAATAAAAACTTTTTTCTTATGTTTTTGACTTTAGAAATGTTAAAGCTATGTGCACGCTAAGTCACTTCAGTCGTGTCCAACTCTCCATGACCCCATGGACTGGGGCCCGCCAGGCTCCTCTGTCCATGGGCTTCTGCAGGCAAGAATACTGGAGTGGGATTGCCATGTCTTCCTCCAGTTGTCTCCTGCTTTGGCAGGCAGGTTCTTTATCACTAGAGCCACTTTTATATATTTAAAAAAACCAACGAAAAACAGAGATAGAGAAGCTTTTAAAGAAATCACCTTCTACAGTCTCCTCTGTGATATTTATTTGTCTAGAATGGGTATTAGTTGTTGGCACATAACAAATATGTTTCTAAATTTGTTAGAAAATTGGCTTTTATAAATAAAACGGATTTTAAAAGTTGCTTTGTTCACATACTGTAGCTCTTCTGGCATGCTAACTCATATTTTTATTTATAATGCCAAGTGCTTTCTGAAAACACAACTATGAACAGTGTGGCCAACTATTTAATTATGTTATTGTGCCAGATTTTCAGTTAAACATTTGATTTGATTTTTAAAGAACATCTAGCTTACTTGTCAAAAAGAAGTAGGACTGAAATTTCTGAGTCATAATGGAGGCCATTCACTTAGGCATTTTCTCAAAGTGTAACTAAGAATTCAAATGGGTCTAAAATAACACTTCTATTTTTTCCATAAGGAAAAGGGCTTGAGCACAAATGTTCCCTTTTCAGTCTACATGTTGGTTTGGGGAACAGACAGTAGAGATTATTCATGAATGATCACCTTCATTGGTACACATTACTTTTGAGTGGAAAGTATGTAGCTTTGATGGAGGAGACAGGACAATCCCTTTCTGTCTGTAGGCTCATCTCTCAGAGCTCTCCTTGAATACCAATGCTTGTGGCCACCAACATAAAGTCACTAAATGGTGAGAACTGCAGCGTAATAATTTCTAGGGCCATTTTAGCATTTTCCTGAGACCTACCAGACAGCTGTCATGAATGGATCTAAAAGTAGATATTTGGAAATTAAAATGCTAGAGTGTATCAAGAATCAGATTCTCCCTCACCACAACCCCACCCTCATTTAATTACACACCAATTCAAGACTTGACCCAGAAAACCCACACTGACAGGCTGCATTAACTAAAAATTGGGTTAAGCCGATGTGCTCTTGTGTTCTTCCAGATACAGCTAACGCTGTCCTCTCTATTCTAAGCTCATCTTCTCCCTAAACCTCAGGGAACTTAACTGCAGATGAATTCTTCAAGCACTTTTATTTTCACATTATTTGGTGGCTAACATATAACATAACCTCCATAGGTTATCATTCATATTTCTGGTATATGTGTTTTTTGCTTCCCAACTGGATTGCAAGTTCAAGGCTTATACCACTCTCTCTCTCTGTTTCAGTACCACACTTTGCATACAAGTGACAACGAATTCATAGCTATTAACTGATCTGAATAGAGATGGGGACAGAGCAAACTTTAAATATGTTTACTGAGATACAAATGACTTGCTGATTGAAGGAAGAACCATCAACCATTACCAACAATTCCCTTCAGCATTTATGAATGGACATCCAGGAACTTAATGCCACTTCTGTTCTTAAAAACCACCTATCTCTATGCTTTAGCCAGAAATGAACTGCATACTTCACAGATTCATTCAGAGTAGAAGTGTCAAAGTAAACTTGCATCTTTTCCCAGAGTGCATATACTTATTTCACTAATACTCATCTAAAATGATAAAGCATCAGTTTCTCTTTTAAGAAATTATTTTCAAACAAGAGTCAACTGAAGGGCTCACAAGTGGGGTGGACCGATTTTACATCTTTATAAAAGATTTTTCTCAGGGCTGAAGTGTTTTTCCCAAGGTCAGTAACAGATGTCCTAGGTCTGTAATTTCAATCTGGGCATTGGAGGGGCGGGGTAGGGGGTGGTCAGCTATCCCCTTTCAGAGTCTGATAAAAATTATGCACTTTCTTTACAAAAATTCCAAACACAAAACTATTTTATGAAGCTATGGAGCCCAGATTAATAACACTCACTTTAAGGCTGTTTATTCCACAATATTTCCTGGAACTAGGACCTTAGTGTGCCTTATTGAGTAGTAGCAGTGGGTGGCAGCAGAAAATCACAAATTTGGGGGAAAAACCCAAAACCCTAACCCTAATTTTTTCCTCAGATGAATCTGATGGGCAGCCTGGTGAAGAGTTAATTTTATAGAGTAATTCTGCTGAAAGGGACCCATGCAAGAAAAATCTAAACCTACCCTCTCATGACACAGGAGGAAACGGCAGCCCAACACCGCTCACCCCAGGTGTGACTGCAAGTTCTTGGGCAACTAGTACCAGACATCAGCTCTCTGACCTCTGGGTCAGAAGACTTTTACATCATGCTCTCACACACAATGTTCCAGAAACATTTGGTTTGGATTATTCAATTCTCTTACAGCATTACTAAAAGAAAATTGCGATTTTAAAGAGAGGTACTGGGACCAGTAAATGGTATATGATTTGAACTAAGAAAACTAACTAGAAATGACATTTTGTAACGACCTTATTTTCCCTGTTTTTGCCTTGGCTCGGATCTCTGTCTACAGAATTGCTTTCACAGTTACGGGAATGACTTCAAGTTCATAAATTTTTTTCTTTAGCAAACCCAAGATAACTAACAGTGCAAATATGGAAGCTGATTTAAAAAGCAGTTCTTTTATTTGAGTATGAGAGATGAATTTTCTATAAATCATGTGGCAGGCAGTTAAGTTCCACAGTTAAAGATAGTTCTGTTTGTTATTTGCTCAGAGACAGTCACATATTTTTAGAGTGTTTGTAACTGCAAGTCATTTGTCTAGAATATTCTCTCTCCTTCTCCTCTTGCCAGAGGTAAAAAACAAAGAAAGAAAAAGTAACCCATTCCTCAAACCAAAACAATCCAGCTGATTCACAGAAAAAATAAACATGTTTTTCCTGAGGTTTCTGAGAAACTTATTTCCTCAACCTTTTATTCCATGAAAGAAAGTATTAAATACATTAAAAGTACTTTACAGATCATCTTTGATTATGATCAAATTCAGATGCATCAAAACTGTGACGTTATCTCTCAAATTCTGAAAAATATGTCTGTGATGTTTCATGTGAAAAATACATAGGCCAATATATATAATTCAAATACCAAAAAATGATTTCTCTGAAATCATCCCTGAACATGCCAAACACAAGGGGTTACTCCCGTGACAGCACAAGGGAGGCTCTCAGTATTTTGTGTTCTTCTGAACTGTTAACTTGTCATAAGCACATACTCCAGTTATAACTTCAAGAAACTGAACAGGAGTGCTAAGCATTATTATCATGCTGTTAAAATAATGCTATTTTGCATATTAAAAAGTTGTACCTTCCAATCTTCAACCCTTGGAAAACTGAAGAGGATTCTCTGGGCTTGGTACTAGTATACACCTAGTTTGATTTGGGGCTTCATTTTGAACTTTGACACAGATTATGGAAGAATCTGAATTGAAAATTTATTCTTCTCTTTTTGTGTTTTCTCATTGTTGTAGTTCTTTATCTTGATAAAAGTGTTACCTGGAGAGGTATAATAATGGGGGGCAGGGGAAGGCGATGGCTAGGCAGAATGATAAAGACAAAAATCTGCATTAAACACAAAAGACTATTCATAGCATGTTTGTTTGGCAGTTTGTTCTAGACCTACCTTTCCATTTTTGTAAGTATGGAAAACAGTTAACAGCAAGGACAGACAGCATTTATACTTTGTGCTGCAGACTATTCCGAACGCTTCATTCATACTGATTCACTAAAGATTCATTTCAACCCTGTGAGGGAACAAAGACAACCTGTCCTAGTGACGAGAAGGAATTCGAACCCAGAACACCTGGCTTTGGAGCCCAAATATAAATTCTTTAAACTCAAATACTAGGTTCACATAAGTGATCATTTATATACCGAAATGTATTCTAGATTGTACCTGAGCAATATTCTGTAGTGTTCAGGGTGCACAATCAGCTGGAGTATACTTGTACATCAGTTCTCATTGTCATGTTCCTTCATTAGAACTTTAAAGCAAAATACAAATGTGATGGGAATTAGAGAGATACTTTAAAGTTGTTCTTGCATGCTCCAAGAGGGAGCTGCCACTATGATCAAATAAGTGCTATGAAAAATATTTATGTTTTGTTCATGAATGTTGTAGGTTTCCTGCATTTTAGCTGATTAATTAGGTGTTCATGTGCAGGGTCAGATCTAAACCGTGATGTCTGGAATGTCACTGTGACTGGAAATAGACCAAAAAACACTGCAACACAGCCAGACAAAACCTCCACCCGAGTCTTGATGCTCCGGGTATCAGGCAGATTACACCAATGATACAGCTGAATATTTCTGGCAAGAATGTGAAATAGAAACCCTGGTTTGGGGAGGAGGGAGGGAGGCTGGCAGGAAAACGCTCTTACAATGGATGATGTGCTGTACCATCTGTGTCTAGAGGTATTTAAGAGTCTCATTTTGACTTCAACATCTGACATCATGATTTTTAAAAAGTAGTGGAAACAGACATATTATTAGTTACTTAAGACCTTGCTTTAGTTCACACATCATTTTAATCCCTTTACTCTAACTAAAATGACTCCCTATATATTCATTAGACTCTTGATTCCAAAAGGCAAAAATCTGTTATACATCAGCTGTCACTGTCATGTTCATTTTTTCTTCCACAGTAGGCTATCTGTTTCATAGCACAGTTACTAAAAACTAACAGTAATTCAGGTTTGCAGGTGAAACCTTGGAAGATATAAAAATACTCTATTTTGAAAAAACCGTGAAAAAAACTAATCTATTTTAGTTTATGTTAACCATTGCCTTTTTGGCTATAGAGGGAAACAAAGAATTTGAGATTTTTGTTAACTTATATTTAAGTCTCTGCTGCATGTTTTCACATAAAATTAAATTTAATGCACACCAATCATTTGAAGCATTTTAATTCATTTTATGTGTAGCACTTGGCTAGAGCAGACAGTGTGCATTTAGAAACTCTGCAAACCTCACACTACTGTTTAGCATGTCAACAAAAGAAACCAAACTGGCACGCCAGCAGCACTACCCCAAGGACAACAAAGGTCCCTGTGCTCACTGTAAGCCAGTGATGAACACCGAAAATCTTATGGGATGGATGCCCTTCAAACGGCCATTTCACAACAAAGTATAAAGAAGGATGACTTTCCTTCCCTAAGTCACATCGGTTCATGAGAGGTGAAGAGCCAGGAATGGAACTCAGTGGTAGGATGATAATATGCGCAATGAGAACCACATACAACTGACAAGAGAGCTCATTTTAGTGTGGCTCACAGCTTGTGTCACCAAATCTTCCAAGGTGATTTCTTCATTGTAGACTTCAATTTAAAGAAAAGCAAGAGTGAACAGGAATCCCAATGAACAAGGGAAAATAAGAGAAAGACAAAAAATCTAAGCCTCTAACAAAAGAAACAGTGTTGGAAAAGCCTCCCTTCTCTCAGAGTTCTGGCTCCCTGTCAGAGAGGCCTTCCTGGACCATTCTATCTCCAGAAGTCCCCACCTCTCCACCATCACTCACTGTTTCTCTAAGTGGAGTTCTTTTCTTCATAACATGTATCACTTCCCAACATATTTAAGTATATTTTTATTGCCTGTGCCCCAACTGGAGTAATGTTGAGTATGAGAACAGGACCCCATATCTATACTTAAAACAGAGCAGGAATTTAATCATTATTTGCTGAATTAATGAATTTGCATGAATTCGGACAGAGTATCTCTCCCCTAAAAGTTTTAGTTAAAAACACTTCATACCGGTATTTTTTTTATTGATCGTATACAGGTAATTGTGGTTGAAAACAGTGCAAGACTTTTTTTTTAAGGCTGCCCTGTGTAAAACCAGCAAGTAAATAACTAAAAGACATCTATCAAACTAGCAGCCTCAGAAGACAGCCCCTAAGCCAGCCAACACTAGTTTGCTTTTCTTCTTCTAGTCTTAGTCCTCAGCCAGGGGAACGAAACTATGAGATAATAAGAATCAGCAGAGCTGTTTATGGGTTTAGATTCTTGGTTTTCATTCTACCTATTACCATTCTAAAGTTTTCTCCATGGTTCCAAAAATTGGCTCTAGCAGTTTAAAAAAAAAAAAAAAATCCCTCCTGGATTTCCACTGTCCCCACCCTCCCTCACTCCTAGGTCCCTCAGAAGTGCCACCTACCTGTGACCTTACCCAAGCTGGTTTTCAGGAAGTCAGGGTGCCTGAGCTCTTCAAGGCTTGCGGACTTCATGACAGAGTTGATTGATGATAAAGTGCTGATGAGCTGGGAGTTGAGGGAGCCAATCTGTGAGTGAGGTTCCCCAAAAGCTTCTGCCAGTTCACTGTAGTTCTCAGCCAGCAGCGCCTGCTGTTCCGCTAGCAGCTTCTGGACACGCTCAATGTAGTGATCCAAGCCTGTCTCCATTCCAGATGGTGCCTGGGGCTGGGGGCTCTCCACGAACTCTCCTACAGGCTCGTCCCCAACACCTACACTCCTCCGGCTGCTCGTCGGCCCCACTGTCAACTGGGGAGGACCACATGCTATGGTCCTCATTTTGAGGCCAACCAGATAGTTGTCGTTAATACTGATCTGCCCCACGCCTGACTCTTTGGTCTTCACAGCTGATGGCCTGTCAAACCCAGCGTTGCCAGAGAGCACCGTCCCCACTCCGATGGACCGCATCTTGGTGGAGCTGACGTCCTTGACCCGGCCTTCTCCCACGGCTACCGTCCGCATCTCTACAGTGCAGGTGCTGGTCTGCTTATCCACGGTGCTCAGGGAAGTGTTGGTACAGGATTCTGTGAGTGTGGCCATCTCAGTGTTGGTGAACTGGCTCACCTGTTCTAGAACCGTGCTGGTGTGCTGGCTCACAGTTCGAGGCACTGCCATGACAGCAGCTTCCACCTGGCTGACAGCCTCTGTGTTCACGCTTCGGGAGGTGCACTCCTTTGGAGAGCAGATGGTCACATCAACAGAACAATCTCCGCAGCCGATGGAGCGCACTTCTTTGAGATTCAGGTTGGTCCTGAGGAGTGCCAGGTCATTCACGGACTCCTCCGTGTTGCTGCCCGTTTCACAGACACTGATGTCCATACCTACGCTCTTGTCACACGTTTCCACCGACCGTCCAATACATCTGTCATGCATTTCCACCCTTTCCTTAACAATCCACCAATTCATGGGCAGCTCAGGTCCCACCTCTTTATTCTCATGATCAGGCTGGCAGGAGATGCCTACATTACTTGTCTGCACGCATGTTCCCACACATGTGTCAACCACATCCACGTGACTGCCAGCCATTTGGTCTCTGGTGGGTACCACTGCCTCCACCATCTTGCTGAAAACAAGCGGCTGGGCCATCATGGCTTTATCAACTTTTTTCCTTGAGCCAGCAGCTTGCAGCTCTTGCTTGAGTTTAGTCATCTCCCGGTCATGGGTGGTTTCTTTAAGCTGTACTTCCAGGCGATAGATCTTATCCTTTAAGGCTTCTATAGTCTGTTGTTGCAGCTCAATTTCTTTGTCAGCTTCAGTAGTCACTCCAAGCATGGTTTCTGTCACACTGACCCCAGAATTCCTCGTCTCAGTGACCATGCCCACGGCAGCATCCTTACAGGACCTGGCACCCCTGCGGTACACAACAATGTCGTTCATGTCCTCATCGGCGCCCAGAGCCACAGACCGGAACTCTCGAGGCCGACACTCCCCGTTCTCCCTGAGCTCTGAGGAGGCCTCGTAGCTGCTGTCCTGGATCTTCTGCTCCAGGGCCTGCATGTCTGCTGTGAGCTGCCGGAATTCTTTTATCCTCTGGGTGCTCTGCTCCACGCTCTCCATTTCTTCCTCCTCGTAGTCAATGTATAATTCCCCACCACTCCTCCGGGTCCTGGACAGCTGTTCCAGCTGGGATGCATTCCCAGCACTGTAGGACCGCTTTCTCACACCACAGACATCATTCTGGGATGCCGCTCTTTGGTTTTTCAGCTGTGAGGCCAACTGTCTTTTCTCCTCTTGCAGGACAGAGATCTTCACCTGGAGCACAGGGATGGTTCGCACCTGCTCTTCCAGCTCCTTCAGGCGCTTCAGGGCGATGGCCATCTGCTCCCGGATGTGCTGCAGGTGCACGGGGCTCACGTTGGTCACGGGGGTGGAGAGCCCTGAGCTCAGGGGGCTGTGACGGATGGAGCTGCCCATGGAGGAGGTAGCGGCAGCAGCCGGGGCACAGCCACCATAATCCCCATTACCTTGGTAGCCATTCTGAAGCTGGGGCATGGTGGGATTGTGGTTTCCAGAACCCAGAAAGGAGGAAAGGGAGCTGGTGGAGCCCATGCCTCCAAAACTGGCCAGCCTGGGCCTTCGGAACTCACCAGGTGCCATTTGCATGGTGACTCTCTCCTGCTCGAGTCTTCTCCGGGTCTCCATCAGTGTCTTGGTGACATGAAGGTTGTGCTTTGGGAGTTGTGGTGATGGTGGTGGCAGCTGTCGGCTTTCGGGGATGGTAAGAAAAGTGGGAGAGGTCTCCAGAGGGGCAGGTGGCTTTGGGATTGGAGTTGATGTAACTTGGCTTCGGGCTAGGAGGAATCTGGGGCACTGCCTATTGTCATCACTGTTGGAGGATGAGAGGGATTCAGTGGAAGTCCACACGCCGTGCTGGCCAGGTGCAGCCCTGGAGTCTGGGCATGGCCCAGATGGCTTCCGCCTCTTCTGGATGTTCACTTTCTTGATGGTGTTTCCTTTTTGTATGTCATCCACGTATTTGAGGAAATCTAAGTCTAGTTGGTAACCATAGGGGGTCTCCACAAAATAAGGATCTTTTTGTTCCCTGTCTTGTTCTCCATTCAGAATATCATCTGCTTTTCCTGAGAGAGAGAGAGAGAGAGGAGATTATAATAATGCCATTAACACACACAATGAAAAAAACTAGTATTTGTGTATGTTGTAGCATGGTAAACAAATATGATTTAAGAGCTGCCAAATCTATGTTCTAATCCTGAATCTACAACTTAACAAATGGGTGTTAACAAACCTCTCAGAACTTCAGTTCACCTCTGAGTACAAATGGAAATACAAGTATTTAAGTCATAAGGCTGTTAAAAGAATGTAACGAGAAAATGATTTTTAAGAGCCAGGCACATAGTAAGTCCTTACCAAGTACTTGAGTTTTTTAAAGAATCATTGAAGACTTGAAAGCACTTTCAAGTAGATAATTTCATTTTCTGTCTACAATCCCTTGAAGTATAGCAGTCACTAAGACTGCTATTTTATAAAGTGTACTCTGAGGCAGAAAAAGTGAGAAGTCTTAAAATAACGGACCAAGTCGGTGGACAGCCAGGAAGCCTGGACATGAGTTCGCCCACATACTGCTCTTTTGGAATATATAAACAGTGGCTGAGGTACCCCAGTGCCTGACCACCCCTACAAGATCACAATTTGCCTAGACACCTTCCTTGCAGAGAACACTGGGGCACATGGGACATTGAGTGAGTAACTCCAGCAGCAAGGGGGCAAGGACAGTTTGTGGATAGACTACAACTATATTTTGTGGCTTCCTATTTAAAAACAAAACAAATTCTATCCCAACAGAGGAGGAGAAGTTGTTTTTGTTTTTTCCCCCCTCTTTGACTTCTTCTGGACAAAACATCCACTATTTCAAGAATACCTTGTTTTGTATTTGCGATGGCTCCCAATAGACGCAAAGGGAGAATGAGAATAAGGGCAAACGTACTCCAAACACTGGACCATACGGCATCTGATAAATGCTACTTCTGGCTGAACCAAATGTTCAGAAAAGGAAATATGAAACTTTCAAGGCACAGATCTTGCTGCTGACCTGAGCTATGCATTTCAAACTGAAAAGCAAGGTCGTTTTTGTTTACATTGTAGGATTAAGCAATGTGTTTGCCTAGAGTCATGATAACAAGATCTGCATTTGAGTGTTATGGGAAGGATCCCGAAGTACTGACTGAAAAGCCATCAGTACCCCTACCTCTAGTGTTAGTTGCTCAGTGCTGTCCGACTGTTTGTGTCCCATGGACTGTAGCCCACCAAGCTCCTTTGTACATGGGATTCTCCAGGCAAGAATACTGGAGTGGGAAACCATACTCTTCTCCAGGGGATCTTCCTGACCCAGGGATCCAAGCCTGATCTCCTGCATCACCGGCAGATTCTTTACCTTCTGAGCCAGAAGGGAAGCCCTATGGCTACTCCTATCCTGGGCATAAAAGCCCACCTGACTGGGTCAAGGCCCAGGTACTTGCAGCAATCTGGATTGCTGCTCTGTGCTTCCCACACTCAACAGTGCCACATGTGACACCCCACAGTGTGAATGCTCTGAATAAACCTTTTGCCTCCATCTGCCCGCTTCTCTCTAAAATGTTGGAAAGAAAAGTACAAAAAAGAAAACTTCCAGAGAGAGGAATAAAAACTACCCTTCGTATCGTCATTTAAAACGCCATTAAGTTGTTTTAGCTGCTAAAATTTGTGAATAAGATTTCAATTCTAAGGCACGTGGATAAAGAATTCTATTGGAAAGAGGTGCTCAGCAGCAAACATTTTCTGATCTAAGGAAGGGCACGTTGACGAGGAGCGAGGCGCCGGAACACTTGTGCTCCCGCTAAGAAAATGTGTCTTCTTTCTTTCCTTTTTAACTCCACAAGGACAACATGCTCACTCAAAGTATGCAGCCAGACCTGTTTCCAGTGCTGTCTGAAACTCCATAAGCAAAGAAAAACTGCAGGCTTGGGACAGGTAGATTCTAAGCTGGGCTGGCTCAGACCTTTGAGGCCAGCGCTCCCCCCTGCCGCCCGCCCCGGCCTCGGCCGGGGGACTGAGCCCCGGGGGGCCCTGCCGCCCTCCCGCCTGCCGGCCGCACACCTACCGGGCGCCCGCTGCGCTCTCGCCGGCTGGCCTGCCGCACTCCAGCTCGCGGGCCCAGGCTCTCCACCCTTCAGGGAAGGAGGATGGACACCGGGAGACTCGGCAGCGGGCCGGGCGCACACGCCATAGGCCGGGGCCGCACCAATGAGGTCTCAGCGGCCCGGCGACCCCACCCCCGCACATTGAGCCGCTCCGTCCTGCGTTCGCACTGCAAGCAGGAAGCCCGGAGCTTTCTAGAACGTGTGTTCTTCTTGCCAGTTCTGCCAAGAGTCAAAATAAAGCCGGCAGTTTAAACGTCTCCACAGAGAGGCTCTGTCTCTGTCGCACCGGTCCCTTCCTCGTGAAAGAGTGTGTGTTCTGCTGTGGCAACTAGCGGCCTCGGCTCCGGGCCACCTGAGCAAGTCGGGGCACAAAGGGCCCCACTGTTCACGGCGGGGTCTCAGCGCCGCCCCCCGCGCGCACGGGTCCCCAGCGCCCCGCTCCGCACACCAGAGTTATCCCTGAACAGTGATCTCCGCTGAGCCTTTGCCACGACTGAACGTTTCTTAAAAAACACTTTTTAAAAACCACCTTGCTTAAAAACAAAAAAACACCTATGCTGTACACACATATATAAATACAGTACACTAGTATAATATTGTAAAGCAACTATACTTCAATTTTAATAAGAACACGAAAAGGAATGTTTAAAATTCTTATGCACAAACCATTTAAAGAAAAAGTCACTCATATCTCACCCCCTAGTGGCAATTGTTAGTATTTTGGTATAGCTCTTGTTTTTCTGTGTATGTCTTAACATAGCTAATTTTCCAACTTAGGGGTTTTCCTTAGAAAGGTTAATTTTTTTATTACTCTTCAAAACTTTTAAAATGCATTAACGTCAACGTTTAGAAAACAAAGCATGTCACACTTTCCAGAGAAATTCAACCGACTTATCTTTAGTTATTTCTGAAGTTCAGGAAAGGTACAGGTCACGCTGAATTATCCCCAGATGAACTTTGGACTTCTAAATCTGGGAACCAAGGGAGGTTAGAATTTAACCGTGTTGAGCTTGATTATTTCCTAATAGTGTTCGATTCAGATTCTCCCGAGGACTTGTAATCCAAGTTTCATTCTCTAACAACTAAAAAGGAACGTGTATTTCTCAAGGTGTCATTTTCCCAAACAATTCTTCATAGTACAGATTATTCTACTGTTAAGTAAAGATACCTAGTGTTATGATTATCTTATTTCCTGCTTTCTAATGTGCCTTTACATACATGAACACAAACAGAGCATTTACAGTGCCCTGACCTCCCGACTTTTTTTGTGTTTGTCTTTTCTCTCTGTACTAGAGTGAGAGCAACAAATTTAACTTTTAAAAGCTCCTCCCTTGCTCTCCCTTCCAACCACACACATGAATTAACAAGATGCTATGAATAAAGATGTTTTATAATGTTTACTGAAGTAATAACTGAATATACAGTATAACCGAGATCTCTGAAAAACATGTAAATACTCTGTAGTCTGAAGTTGCTTGTTCTATATTACTGTTAAGGACATTTCTTATATGATGCTGTTTCAGTATTTATCTTTAGGTTCTGGAATCATGGGTGATTTTAATGTTTTTTTAATGGTTTAAAAAAATTTGTACAGCATATAGGTATTCATCTTTTAAAAATATGATTATAAGTCACTGTTTTGAATATTGAAATAATACATTGAAATGTATTGGAATGTATTGAAATAAACTCCAAGATACCTCATATGACAGAGGAATGTATGGGGCAGTCATAGCAAAGATAACTAAATGTTCCTCAGTATGTGCTACCTCACCCTTCCACATGAATTGGACTCCCTTTGTTTAATTGGGCAAATATAAACACAGTATTTCCCCAGCTTCTTTCACTGTTAGTATGTCCATAAGCAGATATGTCATGCAACAATCCCCAGAAGCCTCCCTTACAAGACACAGGACTAATTCTTTGACATCCTTTCGCTTTGTTTCTTCTTCTGTCCTGCTGTCTGGAATGCAGATGTAATGACTGGAACAGTAGCTGCTATTTTGGACTTGAGATCACACTGAGGGATGGAGGAACAAGGTGCTTGAAGGAACTTGGGTCTATAAGAGCTTTGTGGATCAAAGCACTATACTACTCCTGGAAAACTTACCTCTTTCTACGCATTTATGTGAATTTACATTTAATTTTGTTTAGCTATTGTTTGCTTGGAGTTCCTGTTACTGAGAGCTAAACTGAACTCTAATGGACACAGTACTCTTTGCCCAGTGTTGTCTTCTCCCCCTCACAAAAAAAAGAAAAAAGAGAAAAAAGAAAATTAGGACCAGATATTGAAAAATGTTTAATAATAAACTGGGGCAATATTACATTAAAACATTTTCATCACAAAAAAATTGATAAATTCAAGAATAATTAAGGAAGTGTAAAAACAACAATGAAAAAAAGTCTCTAAATGGGTTATTAAGGAGATTTGTTAACTGCCTAAAAAGCCCTTTTGGACTAACAGAGCTTATATGAAGCCAGAAACCACTGGCTGTTATCTGCAACTGGAATCCGGAAAGTAACAGCTTCCAGTTAAACAGTCTGGAATCAGAGGGGTGTCCCTGGTGTTTACAAGAATTTTCTGAATGTCTGGAAATCCAGAGGTAGAGACTGCTCCTGGCACCACCTCTACCTTCATTATATAGCATTTATTGAAAGCTCAGTTGGGTGCAGAAAATGGTCCTATTCAGTGGAAAGAGTAGGAGGAAGGATTTATAAGAAATAAAAGGAGGTACAGTCTAGATGTGAGATAAATGCCAAACATCTGAAACATAACACTAAGTTAGGTCAATTACAAAAGTATATTATCAACAAGAACAATCTGATGATATATGAAAAAGTGATCAATACTGGAGTTAACCAGGAGATGAGTTCTGAAGACAAGGTAAGTGATGACAGAGTAAAGTGGAAAGAGGGGTTGATGAGCCAGGTAAGAGCCTAGTAGTGCAAGGAAAGAGGAGGCTAGAAGAGAGGGGGTGACCTAGTACAGAAGGGGATACTGCACTGGGTCCTGGAGCAGGGGAATCTCATCACTGAGAGACTGCACACCGGGCCATGTGCTAGGGACTGAAAGGATCAACAAGGAGTGTCTTCACAGCTGTGTGTGGATTAGACCCAGGTAGGGAAAGAGATTAAATTCCAGGGGACCAGTTAAAATGTTACACAGTACCAAAATGTGATGTGAGGACCAAATAAAAAAAATGACTCATATATTTACCCTATATGTATAGTTAATACTGATTCTCAAAAGACAATTTTAGTAACACCTTTCTCTCTCCCTCCCCCTTTCCTTCCCTTTCCTCTTATTACTATTTTCCAAGTACTGTTGTAGGAGCTGCGGGACACAGTGAACAAAGGAGACAAGGCCCCCGTTCTAACAATGCTCACAGTCCAGTGCGGGGGGCAGGGGGAGGGGGCTCAGGGGAGTGCATGGAAAAGAAATAAAAGGCAAGGCAGAAGCAAAGTGAAGAGGCAGAACCACCAAAATTTACATTTGTGTGTCAGCCTAAGTGGATGGGCTTATAATAGTGCTCTATGTCGCTTTTCAGGGTTGACCTACTTCCTAGACACCCAAGGTCAGAGTCCCTCTATCATCTTCTATCCCCTAACCCAGTTTGCACAGTTTGCAAACTGGGGAAACCAAACACCAAATGTGACAGCACCAACTGCAGACAGCTTCCTAAGTCCAGACCAGATCCCCAAGTATTCAGAGAAAAGCTGAAAACAACCAACTGATGGTAATTCTACTCTTTATTTATATGTTCACCAGCTATAAAACTAGTGCTCTGTGACAGAGCTAGTGCACAGACTCAAGAACAATTTGAAATGTTCCTTGCAATTTTTCTGCATTAACAAAGTGAAATGGAGATATGGCTATTTCAAAAGTCATTTCGTTTAGACTCATAAAGTATTATATGGTTTTAACTTTTCAAAGAAGCTAAACTTAATGTCCAAATAATATTTGGTTTGGGAAGACATAAAAAGTAACGTAGTGGCCAGGAGGTAGAAGACTAGAAGGTAAGAAACTAGCCTGGGAGTACCAACCTGCTACTGGTGTTTCTTAAATGGGGGTGATTTTGCCCCCCGGGAGATATTTGGCAAACTCTAGAAACAATTTTGCTTGTCACAACTAGGAGAAGGGGTGCTTTTGGCATCTAGGAGGTAGAGGCCAGGATGCTGCTAACGTCCTACAATGCTCAGGACAGTCCTACCTTCTCTACAAAGAATTACCCGGTCTAAAATGTCAGTAGAGTCAGCCCTCTGAATTTGTGGATGTGAAACCTATAGATAAAGACTGTCAACTGTGCTATGTCATTTTATATAAGAGACTGGAGCAACAGTGGTTTTTCTGTCCCTGAGGGTCCTGGAATCAATCCCCTGAGAATACTGAGGGCAGACTGTGGTGCTGAGGCTGAGAGTGCCTGTACTAAAGACAGTGAGCAAGAGTAAAAAAATCACATATAGCAACTGAAAATTTGGCCATGTAAGCTGTGTTCTTCAAGTCTTCCATTTTTCAGCAGGACTACAGCATCAAGCTTAAGTGACAGGGTAATAAAAATGCCAATTTTGAGCCAGAAACCAGTAAATACTTTTCTTTTTTTTATTTAATTTTTTTTAATACTTTTCTATATACCCTACCACAGTGAGCCATTCTTTACTCTGAGTAAAAAGCACTGGAGGTTTATGAAATAATATGTCCTGGTGGACTTTTAAATGGGCAAAACTTTGATATTATTACTCTATCTATTAATTAGGATACAAAGACTTCTTTGTCCTGGTTTCACCACTGCATACTCTAGGCCCAATTTCATGGTGCCATGAAAAATAATTGCACCCATGTGCCAACACTCTTTTATGTGTTTTTCTTCAGCAGATATTCTACCTGACTATTGAAACTGAAGAACTCTGCTAATTCCTATTACTGTATTGTCCCCTCTCACATGAAGCATGAAGATTTTTGCCTAAAGAGCTGAGTCAGTCCCCAAGAAGTACATAATTAAACACAGATTCCCATACTTAAAAGCAGCAGAGTGCAAGCATCCTGCTGTTTAAAGCAGTCAAAAAGATTCAACATCAGCTGAGGCTGAGAGGCAGGAAAGAAAAGCAGTAGGATCAACTCTGAGATGAACTTGATGAGAGAGAAGTTCTCATGGAGTTAATTACTCAGAGTATGAAAGTAATTGAGTTAGCAAATCAACTCTCCCCGGCATAGAGCAGGGATGAAGAAGACAATGATGTGGAACAGGTCCTTCCAGACAGGTTTAACAGGAAACTTCTGATGACACTTGTTTGAATTAAGACTGAGACCCAAGGAGCTTCTCACACCAAAATCTACGGGAAACCTTATTTTTTAGAGAATACACAATGTAACAATATAAGTGTTCCTCCTGTTTTTTCCAAGAATGTATGGCAAATGAGATTTTTCTCTTGCTCTTCCAATTACCAAAGAATTGTTTTTCTATCTGCTCTTTTCCCTTATCCATCCAATCATTCATTCAAATGATAAGCACCTATTAGAAGTCAGGGCTGGTTCCATAAAGCCTGAATCCCTGTTCTGTGAAGTTTATATTACCTACTTGATTTCACCTAGACTTCTTTTCGGATTGTAGCTGTTTTAAATGGCTACCCAAATATGCTTTGTTCAAATAAAATGACAACATGAAGGAAAGCAAAAGTGGCTGCCAGAAGTTCATGGGAAATACCAGCTCAACATAACTCAGTTTTACAGGCTTGGTTTGTTTATATGACTAAGTTATAATGTGCTGTTGTTTCTTATATCTGGAACTCTTCATTACTGCTTCTGGCTTTTTCCCCTCAATCTTCAGATCTCCTCTCATAGCTGTTCTTATCTCTGCATTTGTAACCTGTCCCCACACACATTCCACTGTCTTCCATCACTGCTTCTTTTCATCCTGGTCCCACATTCCAGGTCTACCTGTCCCCACACCCCAGAGACGGAATGTTGACCTAGGGAAGCTGCAATTGTCAGGCTGAAAGATGGATTTATTCTTTCATTCAGTAAGTATTTATTAAGAACCTACCATGCAGCAAACACTGCTAGGAGTAAATCAAAAGGGACAGAGAGCCTACCTGGATAGAACTTGTGAACTCTGGGAAACAAAGGATGCATAAAAAACTAACAACTAAGATAAGTGCTGTGAGACTAAAATCCAGGAGGTATGTGAGGACAGGGCAGGAACCTCTACCTGGGCTGGGCATAGAGAGTATTCTGCTAGGGTGCTGTATTTGAGGGGTCCACTGGGCGAAGTGTGTGTGTGTTTGTGGGGGTTGGGGGATATTTGTCAGGGAGACCAAGATGGGACAAATTCTAGGCAGAGAAAACAGCGTATGTGAAACCTGCAACTTTTAGGAACTGAGAAGAGCGTTGCATGATAAGGAAAACACAAACTGAGGCAGAGGGGACTAAGCCCCAGTCACACAGGTCCCTGTGAGGCAGGTTTGTAGTTCTCAAGTGTATCAGGTAGCTACTGAACACTGGAGTGAAAAGATGAGATTTGTATCTTAGCAAGACTGCTCTGGCTAGATGCCGGAGCATGTATTAAAATTCTCTTCAGCAACCTTCATTAAGTTTCCACAGACTGTTCAAGTCCCTATGAATTTTTCTTGTGGCATCACAAATTCCTTTGCACTGTGTGAGTTTTAGTTACTGAACTAGGTAATAAGTGCTAGCCTTAGTGTTAAAACAATGAGAACTTAAGAGCTTGCCTGCATTTGGGGGCAGTCTGTGGCCCACATCCACATCGTCCCCCTAAGGTATTCAAGAGGAAACTGAGAAGGCCTGACACATCTCAACTCCTCTGGGCAGAGCTGCAGACAGGGATAATGTCTTTGTATTCATCCTCTGGGGCTCTATCCTTGACCTCATTCTGCTAATAAGAAAGAAAATATTTTCTTTAAACCAATGGATGACTCACTGTAGAGAAAAATGATGGGATTTCCTTTTCAGAAGGTGATTTAAGTACAACAAATCTAATCTGGGAGGGACAAGAGTGGCATGAGTGAGGGCAGGAAGAAAGAAGAGAGGACATTTTAGGGAAGAGGCCCTGATTGAGCCTGTTGAGATGCAGAGCACAAACTTGCTCCATATTTGAAACTAGAATGGGCACAGCAGGCGTCAAAGATGTCTATGAAGCAAAGCTGGCTGACCGTGGCAGCCAGCAAGTGTCCTGGCAGAGGAGAGAGGGACAGATGGGCAGCATGCTAGTGCCGACCTGCAGTGCTCCCAGCTTCAGCCCCTGATTCTCTGCCCACGCTGATCAGGGGCTGAGCTACCCAGGGGAAGGCTAAAGACAGAGAATACGGACTGGGAGAATGTAAGCAATACATCCTGAAAATTCAAGACTTCTACCCACCACAAGGTCTCTGACAAGCTGAATTAATTTCAGATCAGCTGGCCTCTAACCACCTGAGTGCTCTCTGCTTGCCTGACAAGGATCTTGCTGCAGGGGACCCCTATTGTTTGAACTCAGACAGCAGGTTCTACCTACTCCTTATTTATCTCAGTTGTCAGCACACATCAGATTAGCTATTTAAAAAGAGTGTCAGGCGTCTACTTAGCTCCCAAACTCACTTTTGGGTTCCACTGTCCAAACCTGGGATAATTTGGGCATCAAAATAATAGGATTAATGATAGCAGCAGATGACAGTCCACTGAATAAATCAGGTATCTATGAGTCCATAATGCTATAAGAAATATATAACAGAGTTCCAACTTATGTTTCAATAAAGAGTTAAGAAAACAGTAAATCACCATTTAACAACCATTGTAACAGAAGGTGACTCAAGCAGGAATCATCAACGGATGCTGAATCTAGTGTGCAGAGACTTCCTACTGAAGAACAGGAATTTTGGCCTCAGGATGCCTTGCACAAAACAGCTTTCAATCACTAAGGAGAAAATGGTGATTTTATGGAGCAGAAAGCTGATCAAGAACCACGTGGACCAGGTGATAAAGGCTACAATCACATGTCCCTGAGGCCCTGCTCTGAGAAAGCACAGTATCAGTCCTCCTGGGTTTCTGCTTGGAAGGTATGGCCTAAATCTGGACATGTCAACAGATTTACTTGAAAGACATCCCATAAAAGGACAGGTCTCTTTCCATCTTTCTTTAGGCCATGCCACACAGCTTGCAGGATCTTAGTTCCCCAACTGGGGATTGAAATCAGGACTCTGGTAGTGGAAGCATGGAGTCCTAACCACTAAACTGCCAGGGAATTCCCAGGTCTCTCCTTTTAAAACTGTCAAGGTCATCAAAGAAAGGAAAGGCTAAGAGCTATTTCAGAGTGAAGGAGATTAAACAGATATGACAAAAGCATGTCTTTATATATACATCCACACATACAAGTACATGTATACATACAGAAAGAGACAAAGCAAATGTGGTAAAATATTAACCACTTGGGAATCTGAATGTAGGTGAAGGAGGCAAGAGAGTTCTTTTATAAATTTTCTATAAGTTGAAATTATTTCAAAATAAATTACATAAACGTAGATGATAACCTTCCTCTACTTGTGCCCCCAGTGTCTCTGGGGTACGTGAGAGCAGCCAGCCCGTCACCGGGGACACAGCCAACACTCTGCTGCTGCTCATATGCAAATAGAGCAGTCTGTTTTTTATCAAGACTAATGTCTCCGCGCTTCTATATTACATATTCTTTGAGGAATTTTACATTTGTTTGAGGTATCCCTGGAAACTTGCAGAGCCTTCTCAAATATTAATCTTGCAGATTGGTTGCCAGGAGCCCCATTACAGAAAATACAGTTCTGAAGTTCATTTCTGTCGCATTAAAAGTCTTCAACAATTTGGCTCAATCCAGCACTTCCCAGTCCCCAACCCTTCTTCCTCCTAGAACCTCAACATACCAAGGCACTTTCAAGCCTCTCTGCCTTCGTTTACTCTGTTCCCTCTTCCGAGCACGCCCTTCCCCAGCCTCTTCCACTGATCACAGCTGGGGCCCAACCCCAAATGTCCCATCATTTGTAGAGTCTTCTCTTATTCCTAAAATTGCTCTGTCCTGGGAAGAAATGGTCACCTTCTCCCCTCCATCCTCCCGGAACACTTTGTAAACACACTGACCTGTGCTATGAGCACCAGCTGCGTGCCTGTCTTCCCCCACCAGCCTGCGGGTGTGCTGGGGACAGAACCAATTAATACTTATTTTTCTATGCCTCAACGCCTAGCACAGTGCTTGGCACATAGCATGCTCAGTATTTGTTGAAATGAAAAGCTTCATGTCTAGGCATGTACCATTTAGATAAGTCTGGGAGGAAGAGCTGTAGTGATTAAAATCAGATACTCTGGGACCAGAGTGCCTGGGTTTGAAGCCTGGCGCTGCCACTTTCTGTTGGCAAGTTAGATTCTACTCCAACTGTATAACTGGGAAAGTAATAGACCTGTTTCACAGTGTTACTGTGGAGCACTCAGAGCTAGGTCTGTGGTCTGCTATTATTATTTACTATTATTGGATCACCCTCATTGTTTGGTGAAGCATACATTCCTGGCACACTAGTCCAGAACTCCTCTCTTCCACCCTGCTTTTTTTCTCCCTGCCCATGGAGCTAGGGTTTGAGGTGTCTGTGATATTTTTCAAAGTCAAATAAATGAGTCTGCTAAAATCTTGAGGTCTACCTGGTTTCTGCTGGCTGGGCCCTGCAGTGGAGGTGCATGTGTCCGTGTGTGCACACGAGGGCTCAGAGTGAGTGGAGTGTGGATGCCGGTTAGGTATAGAGAGAGCCCTACTCCAGTGTCAATTATATATAGGGAGGAGGTAATATAAAACAAAGGCAAAAGCAGACAGACTTCTCCAACCTTTAAAGATATATTATAACCAAGAGGAAATATTTTCTCCTTACAATATCAAACAGTTAACCCTAAAGAAAATCAATCCTGAATATTCATTGGAAGGACTGATGCTGAAGCTGAAGCTCCAATACTTTGGCCACCTGATGAGAAGAGCCGACTCACTGAAAAAGACCCTGATGCTGGGAAAGAATGAAAGCAGGAGGAGAAGGGGACAGCAGAGGACAAGATGGCTGAATGGCATCACTGACTCAATGGACATGAGATGGAGCTAATTCAGGGAGATGGTGAAGGATAGGGAAGCCTGGCATGCTGCAGTCCATGGGGTGGCAAAGAGTTGGACACAACTGAACAACAACAGTAACACAATAAAAGGACAAAGGTAAGCACTGATTTTTATGAATTATCCTTTTCTATCTCTAATTACGTCATGAGAGCAGAATATTTTTTAACACACTATGCACAGATGTGTGCTGTAGAATCACTGAATGCACTTCCATGTAGTTGTCCAGATTGGGGGGATGGGATAATTTTTTCACAAAACAAGTATAGGAGCTATAAATACTTCTGAGTTCACAGACCAGCAATGGGCAGCAAGGGTCTGGAATCACACACACAGCAACAAGGTCTGTATGTATAAAATGAGGATGTTGGTGGAACTCAATGATTTCCAAAGGTTGCTTCCAGACCACGACTCTCTCACTATACTTCACACAAAGTTCATAACATCACCTGTTAAGTGATCAAGTGAAGAAAGGAATAATTAATTGAAGCAGCTGTCAGGTCAGATGAACTCAGGCAGACGGAGCCAGGGGCCTTGCTCTCTGCCACCTCCATTTGCAGCACTTTCCAGCTGCATGGTAACAGCTAACACAACCTAACAATCCCCAAAGGCAGCTTCCTTTTGCTGTATCATCATCCCACCCTGGGTAGGTCTTAGGGGTCTCGAAGCCAGGCTGCAGGTGAGCAGTGAGAGGAAAGAAAATGGAAAGGGTTACAGTTCCTGCGAATGGAACAGGCGATGTGTTAATAAAGGACACACTATAGCAAGGAGGCATGCGACATTACAGAGGCCGTGAGGGTCACACAACGGCCCTCTTCTCCAGGGCTCAGTGCCAACTGGAAGATGCAGCCACTCTACCCAAAATCTGTCTCCTAATAGTTGAGATGCCTGGGTGCTTTAGGGCTTGTTCTCATCAGCCTCAGCAGTGCTGTCTTCTAATGTCCACCATCTGATTTAAAGACTTAACTGCTGAACTGGAGCCTAAATTTATCATGCATGCACAGAAGGGAACTAGCTTGGGGACTAAATGCTGTTTTCCAAACTTTCTTCAAAAATAACACACTGCTCTAAGCATACACAGGAAATGTGCCAGTTCAGAGGGTAATTCTGTGAAAAGCAGAGAACCAGCATAAGCTAGGACTTTGGGACAGAAAGGCTTTTCTAACAAAACATTATGCCTTTTGGCGGGGTGGGAGAGGCTAAAGTAACTGTATGAATCCCAGCCCTTATTTTGTTTTACCATGTTTACATAGGAAAAAGAAACCAACTTCAAGGCACACTGAGCAGCTCATTAGAAAAACAGCTGAAAACAAATGACCAAAAATGGAGTTACCAACAAGAAAGGAAACTCTGGGAGTTAAGCAAGCCAAGAACTCAAACTTTAGCATATATATACATGCAACCTCTCATTCCCTTGACAATGACATCTTTATGTTAGAGCCATGGCTAAAGCTGAAACTGTCACTGAACCAAAAATCCAGGACTGAGTTATTCTTTCCAGTCTGTAAGAAAAGCAAATATTTTTCATAACATACAGAGCTTGAGTTTATATTTCACCAACCCCCACCCACACGTCACACTCTCCCCTGTTTTTCTTTTTTTTGGGCTTTCTTACTTACCCACCCAGAAACAAAATAACTGTGATTTTCAGCCAGCAGGAAGCCAAGTCTCAGGCCCACTTCCCTCAGCGTTATAGGGCCTGCACACGTTAGCAGGCAAAGAGCCCAGGAGCTGCTGCAGAGCATTTATTTATACCCATTTGGAATTTCCTGACCAACTAACAGCTTGCTGGCCACGGGGTTTAATTCCAGGACTCTCGGCTTCAGTGAGACAGCAAAAACTACCAACAAACAGAACCGCTACGAGGATCTCAGCAACACAGAGGTGAAGACAGGTCTGTCTGAGGCCCCTTCCGGTTTTTCAGACAAACTATGCTCACGTTCCTCAGACACATGAAATGCTGACCTAGAAATGGAGTTGTAAACCTGCTAACTCTTGGAAGAACACAGAGAGAAAGGCAGCAAATGCTTCCTCATTCTTCCTGCTGACTTGGTCCCTCCTCCTCTAAACCATCCAGGGCTGAGAAAAGCTCCCAGTCACGACCTCAGCCAGGGCGCAGGGCTGGTCTATGAAGGAAATGATTCAGTGCTATGCTGAACGCAGGATCAGCTGGAGGCGAGTGATTCCTTTTCTTGGTTCATTCTTCTTTAATGCAACATGCAATTTGAAGGCTAAAAACACTCCCATTTGTAAACCACAGACCCAAACCTTTTTTTTTTTTCTTCATAGTTCCTTAAACATTTTATCCCAACTGGATCACATGACTTTCAAAGACACAGAATTAGTTCCCAAACAAGTGCATTCTGTTTTAGGGGGATAACGTCTTTAAGTGATGTTTTGTTTCTGTTTTAAAAATCTAGTAAGAATCATCTTTCCCTCTAATAGTTTAAATTCATTCTCCCTAAAAAAAAGAGGGAGAAAAAGTCCTTTCAAATCTGTTCTTCACCTGTGTGCCTAAGTACACTGGGTAAATGTGACTGATTCTAGTGGAATAAGATTGACTGAACTCTATCTACAGGGCAAACAAGGAAAGCCAGTTCTAAACAGTAAAATGGAGATTAACAAAGATTAAGGATGACTCTAAAGGGCCCGTTTTAAGAGGACAGCGATGAGGAGAGAGGCAAAGTTTTACAAGAATCCCCTGGATTTACAATGTCTACCTGGTTCACCTTAGTGCTGGCACACATCTTACCTCACTCCACTTAACTCCATACTTCACCCTCTGCTCCACATGGTACTAAGTGCTTTAAAAGTGACAGTTTTTGAAACAAGACATTTTCCTGTGTGAAGCTACAAAGATCAAACTTTTTAAGATGATATGGGGCTCATCTGGGCTTGTTTTACACCAAATAAACTGATTCAAAGAGAAATAACAAACTAATAAAGAACAAAGTTTCAAGTGCCAGATACTTTGAAATATAGGATCAAAAAAATTCCAAATTATTTTACCCAACAACACCTACATTTAGTTAGACTAATTTCCCCCTTGTTTCTGGGCTTTATAATTTATTGAGGTATTTACTTACCATAAAATTCACCCATTTTAAGAGTACAGTTTTTGATGGGTTTTAGTTAATGTATACAGTTATTTACCCATCCCCACAATTCAGTTTTAGAAAACATTCATCATCCTAAAATTTCCTTAGGCTTGTTTTATCATTTAGAAGAGAAATTTTCTCCTCTGTGCTTCTGAGAAAATTTTGTTACTATTTAGTTACGTTATTATATTCCAAACTAAGCATTAATATCAAAAGACTTGTTCTTAAGAATTAAACTGAGGAAGACAAAAGCATCTGAATGCAGTATTCCTTTCCTGGAAGGAAAAAAATTCAGTTAAATTTTTATTTTATAAATATTGTGTTCTGGTAAGAATAGAGTTTATTCCAAAAAGCAGTTGAATATAATTATTTTGTCTGTGTGCTTCTATGAAGCCGAGGTCTAACAGGAAAAGTCACTGTATTCAATAAAAGTCTAGTCCTTATTCAAGGACAATTTGGGTGGTGGCTCAGATGGCAAAGTGTCTGCCCACAACGTGGGAGACCTGGGTTCAGTCCCTGGGTCGGGAAGATCTTACTCCAGTACTCTTGCCTAGAAAATTCCATGGATGGAGAAGCCTGGTGGGCTATAGTCCATGGAGTCGCAAAGAGTCGGAGACAACTGAGTGACTTCACTTTCACTTTATCAAGGATGACACAGGTTGGGATGGGAGAAGAATTAAAAATAGGAGCTCCTTCTGCCTGAAAAGTGTCAGTCACAAAGGTTCCTGCTGTCGGGAGAAAGACACATCTGCCTGTCTCTACTCTCCCTTAATTTATATACAAAAGAAGCCACTGAATGCGATCTGGGAGGATGAAGATGTACTCAAGGCTTTTCCTCTGACAGGTGGACAGTAGCCAGCAAAAGTGACTCCCTGTGAGAAGGGAAATGGGCTGCAGACAAAGGTTTCTGTGACATCATGCTGGCGGGCAGTGTCCCAACGGTCCTTCTCCCCTGGATGGTGGTGCAGGATGGCAGCCAAGCATATCTGTACCCACAGTACTTCTGATGCTTATGTAACAGGCTATCTGCATCAAGACTCTTCTCCCCAGAGCACCTGACCCCTAGTCTAGAGATAAAACCAAAGCTAAATGAACTACTGAGTAGTAACAGTGGATTACATTTTGGACAACTTAAGGTGCGTATTTCCTGACACAGCCTGAATTCACCTTCCTCCCTAATGTGTTCCTTTTCTCCTTGTTACCAACTTCTTAACACCCTTCCAATCCCAAAGACAAAGGACAAATGCCCGTGAATCATCAGTTTCATAAAGCCCTCCTTACACCCATCCTTCCTCACTGTCCACTGTGCACAATTATTTTGGACAGCACTGGTCTGAGGGCTTGGTACATGTATGAACTCATCTCATCTTCAAGGCAACCCTATGATGCAGCTTATGTCATCCATGCTGCTGCTCCACTGACGCGTTAATATGCCACAGCACTGGACAGTGAGCACTCTTCCCTGGAGCCCTGAGAGGGCACAGAATAGTGTGAGGGGGAGGGAGCCGGCATTTCCGAAGGGTGGGGAGGAGAAAGAACATGCTACTTCTCCACTTCTGCTTGTTCCTTCCTCTTCTGGTGTGTCACCATCCCCTTCTCAATCTTTGCAGACAAAAATTTTCCCAGTTTGCAAAGACCAGCTAAATAAAGTATCAGTTCTGTTGGAAGCTCTCCCTTATCCTTATGTGGGGTCACCTCTTCCATCCAGGCTTTCAGTGAAGCGTGCTTTCTCCTCTATATGATTCTTACACACATCTGACATCCCTACAAACTTATGGGAGCCCCTGTCTTCTTCATTCAACCAAGGTTGTGCCCCCGGCACTGCAGATGCCCAGGGCCCATTCGATCAATGTGATTCCTTCCAGAGGAGCCACACTTGAAGTGATTGTTTCCTTTTAAAGAACTGTATGATAATGTCAAGGACTCTGAGCCCATGCCCTGATTTCACAGCTGAGGCAGGACTCTGGGCCAGGGTGGTGGCAATGCTAACATCGGCTCTGCCAATCAAGGGGAAGGTGCCAAGGCTGGAAGCTGTCAGAGCGCACACCCCCATGCCTCAAGTTCCCTACCCTGCTGCACAGTCAAAGCACCTGGGGCTGTTTCCAAAAATGCTGAGTTGTCCCCCCATCTCCACCCCGATGAATCAGAATCTCCCAGGGTGGGGCCAGGGGCATCAGCAGTTTAGAAGCTTCACAGAGGAGTCTATGCCACGGCCAGGGAAGAGAACCTCAGCTGTGAACTCTGAAGTTCTTAAGTGTGTTCTTCATCTTGGCTCAAAGGAAGCTGACAGTCAAAATGGGGGCAGCCCCTTAAGGAATTCAAGTAGCCTCAAGGGTCAGATCACAAGTTCAAATATCTTTAGCGGCCAGGTTAACAATGCAAAGGAAGGAGTTTGGAGGGGTTTGGGAGAGACTAGAAGGCACATGTCCTCTCCGGGTGACTATGGCCCTGTGGAAGCATACACTCAGTGATCCAGAAAGACGTTTCAAGAGTTGAAGAAACTGGTATTTTTATATGAAATTATTTAATGGAAAAATCTTGGCCATTAATTAAAATTAAAACAAGACCTTGGGTTGGTAAAGTAGAACGCACTCCCAAGCCTCAGTTTAATACCAAGCAAGGACTTCACCATATCCATTTGGGATCCAATCTCATCCTGTTTCTGTCCCTTTCCTTTTCCCATTTCCCAGATGGCCAGCTGCTTTCTCCCTCTCATTTAAAATTGCTAGAGTCCTCGTTGAAACAAATACAAAGACAACAACCAAAACAAGAGCCTAGGATCCCTACTGCCATTTCTCTCACAGGTAATCTTCATGTGCAAAAATGCTTAATGTGCGAAAAGACCCATAAGTCTTTATCCTAAAAAGAGACAGGTTGATAGCAAGGTGCTCTGCTATCATGCTCATGGAGGGCCTGCATTATTTCTGCTATATTTGAGACTTCCCCTCAACCCCTAAAGAATTCAAATACCTTATTATGCTGTGTTAATCATCCTTTCCTGCCAGACTGGTGAAGGGATGTGACACTAAAACCTGGGTGTCTAAGAGAACTGCAGTGACTGAGAAAGTGTATGCAGTTCCTTTCCTCATCACCAGGGCTCCGTCTCCACCCATCTCCATCTTTGCCTGAGGGAGCTGACAGGACCTGAAGGGGATTACAAGGTTAGGACAGGTCTAGCAAGGACTTACAGCTCTTTCTCATCATAGGTGTGGACAGCATTGGGTGTTGGAAGAGGACTCCTCCTTTAGCTTCCTGGATTAGAAGGATCTGCACCTAAAACTTATTATCAGGGAGATTTTCCAAGGAGAGGCCACAATCAACATGAAAAGGGTGTGCCCTAGTGGAGGTGTGTGATTCCAGCTGGGAAAGTGAAATTAGGAAGAGGACGCCATGTATGATGGGCCTAATCTAAAAGACCAAAAAAGGATCTTGTCTTTGTCAAACTTGACCTAACAAAGTGCATTTCCCCAAACACATTTAAGGCTTAAGTCTGGAGTCACACTGAATTTCTACACATTCAGTTCAGTTCAGTTCAGTCGTTCAGTCGTGTCCGACTCTTTGTGACCCCATGAATCGCAGCACGCCAGGCCTCCCTGTCCATCACAAACTCCTGGAGTTTACTCAAACTCATGCCCATCGAGTCGGTGATGCCATCCAGCCATCTCATCCTCTGTCATCCCCTTCTCCTCCTGCCCCCAATCCCTCCCAGCATCAGGGTCTTTTCCAATGAGTCAACTCTTTGCATGAGGTGGCCAAAGTATTGGAGTTTCAGCTTCAGCATCAGTCCTTCCAATGAACACCCAGGACTGATCTACACATTAGGCTTTCTTTATGGTTTGGGTTGCCTTATGATTATTAATTTCATCAAATTTAAACTAGAGACTTCCTCACAATATATTTTCCTCCAAGGTTTGAAATCAACATTTTAAAAAGCCAAATGACAAAATGAACTGGGGCTTGAAACTAAAAGATTTAAAACTTTAAATGAAATTACCACAGAGGCTATAAAGGCTGTAAAATGATGAAGCAGCAAGGACAGTTTATTTCCTTCCATGTAAAAGAGGTGATAGATCTGTAGAGACCTTTCAAAAAAAAAAAAAACTGTGGGTGAGAAAGAAGGTAGACCAGTGGCCACACTCCCATCTTAGAGGTTACTAGCTCAGGTTCTCATCCAATTTCAACCAATGCACCAAACCGGAGTAGCTAATACGCAAAAGGAATTGATTGGAAGCCCTCCTCACTCTGGTTGGATTGTTAACAGAGAAAGAAACAGAGAGGTCAAGGGAGCTAGAAAGAGCTTCCCAAACAGCCTGTGACAATATTCCTCTCTGGATGACCACGGTGTACCTGAACCCAAGGCATTTAACAGACAATACCATTTTAGGCCTATCTTAGGGGACATGATGGAGAAAATGAAGATACTATTAACTTCCACTTAGATTTGAGGTACGGGAAGGAAGAATGCAAGTGAGTATATGTGACAGAGTGAAAGCCACCTGTTCATGACAGGGAACTACCCAGGTGAACAGGCTGGGAGAAGACTGCCCAGCATATGACAATTTAAGAATGGCAACTGGCAGGGCTCAACTTCACCTCAGATTCCTAAGCAGGCAGTATGCCTGTATCTTACTCTATTAGCTGCCCAGTGTTAAGGCAGCACCAAGGAGGTGGGCTGTAAACCTTTGTTGGTTGAACACTGGCTATTTTGGGTATATTGCAAGCCACGATGGGCATACCATCATACCAGGATGAAGATGACATGAATCCTCCTCTTAAGACCTCAAAGGTACAGATTAGTGAGACACAACCACAACTCTTACATAAAAAAGAGTGATGGCGACTATTGAACAGAATACAAAGCTCTCCAGGAATAAAGAAGAGGAAGGGGTGAATTCACACTGGGAGTATCTGAGGACACTTGTTGGAAGAGGTGAGACAGAAAGCAGGACTTGAAGCATAAGAAGGGTTCATATGAACAATTATGAGAAAGACAGCCAGGTCAAGAGAACAGTGCTTTGGGCAACACCACTAAGAGGGGAACAGGATAGGTAGCAGCTGGGATGGTGGACAAGCCTCTGCTTCTTTCACATGACTTTGGACAGAGCTATTCTCTTACTACCTGGAGTCAGGGAGGCCTGAGAAGGCCAACCATGATTTCTTCAGGCACCATGACTGAAGAAACAGAAATAGACTATGATTTTTCAAAATAAGGCCAAACACAAAGGCTCTGAGTGCAGAGCAGAAAACAGAGATTAAAGTTACTGAAAGCTAAAATGTTTGGAGAGACAGAAAAAATAACAAAAGTATTAGAAAGCTCAAAGATCCTTAATCTTGCCAGCTATCCTTAATAAAACAAAATCACTAAGTAGTGAGAATAAGGCAAAAGACAGACCAATTTTCACAGAACCTCAGTGTTGGTCCTTACACAAAGAAGGGAAACAGGCGCCCTCTGCCAAGTATATTTCTGTATAGTCATATAAAAGTGAGCTACTGAATGAATGAACTAACTGAACTGAATCATTTCTACTGAGCTTTGCATCATTCTTTCTGGTAATTCCCAAACCATACCATGCTCATTTCAATTGACCACGATTTGGAAAGCCTACCTTTTCATCATCAAAGTGTATAGAGGACAGAAAACCAAAAGATAATACCTTAGAGGAAAAGCCCCCAGATCTAAGCCCCCTTTACCTTTCTGGAAGCTTTTCTGTCTTGGATTTCTTCATTTAAAATCAGTATCCTGGGGTGGTGTAAGTTCCAGAGGCTGTTTTCTAGTGCCCAAATGTCCAAGCACCACCTTCAGAGAATCCGCAGCTCGTTATATGAGCACGTAGAAGGCAATACTCACAACTGCTGGGATTCCTTACAGGACAGGGTGACAGGTAACCGACCACAGAGCTATGATGGGATATGACTGTTTCCCCTCACACTGCCAAACAGCTGTCTCTGTGGCAGAGCTGAAAGCTGTATGAAGTGTGGTGCTAATGGAAAAATCTGGTGGCACAGGGCTTCGGAATTTTGCAATCTTTTCCTGTAAGCTGCATTGTTGGAATGGTTTGACATGCGAACCATTCCCTCCTCCCTGACTGGCCTATGGACTTCCAGGTCTCCACCCTGCCGTGCTATAAAAATCAGTGCATCATCAGGCTGACTCACCACCTGAAGAGGCAGAGTACCGGCTAGGGGACATGCTGCATGAAGCCATTAGGTACTTCAACCTGCTCCTCCAGGTCATGGGAAGACAAATCAGTCTTTGTCTCACAGTTGGAGGGAACATGCCAAATGGGCTGCCTCAAGAAACATTTCCAGGGGGTGGTCCTGATTTGAATGAAGCATCCTGGTCAATCAGTCTAAAATGCTAGGGAAAAGGAAAGTTTCTTGGTGGATACCCTCTCTGAGTATCCACCAAGATAAGGAGGACACTGAGAGCAGAGGGAGAGTGAACTTTTTTATGTTTTAGTTAGAAAAATATAAGAACTGATGTGTGTGACTAAGGCTTTAAAGATATTAAGCAGCCGGGCTTACGAATTATCAGAAATATCCCCTCTGTCACTCACTTATATTTCTAATCCAGGAATATTCTCCCCTTTTCTTTCAAGAGATTCTTAAATGTGCCTGCTGTATAGAACACTTGAAATGCCTTCAGCTAACATATCAATGTAAGAAAAAGGGGACTCAGAAAGTGGACAGGGAAATTTTGGCAGTACAAGCTGAATCAATGTTTTCACAAAGTTATTTGCGAAGTTGATGGAACTTATCAACTAAACCAAACATTGTGAGACTAAATTCAGAAAAATCCCATGACTAGCACTTGATTCTATCTAACAGCGACCATGTCCAAAATGCATAAGATCCCTTGGAGAGAGAACTGTTCCAATCAAACAAAATCACAAAAAAGGAACTAAAATAAATTTAGGACTTGTGATTAATAAAAAGAGCTATAAATAATAAAACTGCTTTCATAAACCATTACTCTAGCATCAGCTCCTCTAAATAAAGGTTTATATGATGAAATGTAGTCATGTCCACAACCTCTTATCCAGCTGATAGAAACGTCACGAACTACTCAAATCTGGCTTGTCACAAACAAGACAGTGTAAGAGTACAAAGATTTAACTTTCAGAATAAGAACAAATCTCATGAATCCAACAATTTGTTTCTTGGCCCAGTTCTCCCTCATGTCTATAGTTCTGCTTTTCATTCTGTTGGTTAGAAAAGCCTTCTAATATTATAGAATATTATTTTATCTTCATTTTCAGCCATGGCTTGCTCCAAGAACTACTCGGATTAGAAATCTGGTCTCTATTTTAAAAGATCCTCAAAACAGCTACATACTTATTTTTAAGTTGTGAGATCACTTGTCCATATAGAATGGCCAGATGAGATCACTGATGCTATATATACAAGCGGGCTGCATATTTCAAACACTTTTCTTGTTTTCAGCCTTAATAAAGAACTGCAACCCAAAAATAGAACCAGGCTTATTCTCTAAAACATGAACATACTTTTCCTAAAGCATATGGAAATGAGTAAATCAGTTATAGCACACTCCAAAAATATCTAACAGGGCAGCCAAGAGAGGAAAAACAGAATCATCACTTTTTTTGGACTTAGAACTTCTACAACTGTTTGAATGAATCTTATCAAGGCTCATTTCCCGGTTGGTTCTTCTTTGAGGTTTTCATTAGAGAAAGTCCACTCAATGCCATTTTAAAACACACTGCCAGAAAAGAGCAAGAATGCATTATTTCCGTGAATGTGAGAACACCACTAATTATTTTTCATGCCAGATAAAATTAAACAGCCTTTTATAGAAAAGGTCCCCAAAGCAGAAAGTGAGCTTTAGTCACTCATTTTCCTCCAAGCGCATTCAAAGCTTTCTTAGAAATTACACAAAGGAGATGAACAAGAATTATCCCGTACAGAGGAAGAAGGAAGTTGATGGGCTCAACTAGCCTACCCAAAGTTCTTCCAGAAAGAGGGGAAGTGTATAATCAGAAACAAATGCTGATACTCACAACGGGAAGCTGGCAGATGAGCAGGGTACAGAATATTCAAATCCCTGTAGAAGGGCTGTTGTTGTAATCCTGTGCCTCCCTATGCAATCACCAAAAGATAGCAAGAGCTCAAGTTCTTAACATAGCGAAAACTCCCTGTTGGGATTTTGTGCCTTTTTCTTTCTTGCTGGCACCCACGGAGCACCTAGGCAGAAATCGACAACAGAAGGGTACCTTTGCTCAAGACCTAGGACTAGTAGGAGTCCGATAAGTCATCCTTCCTCGGCTTAGCCAGAGAGCTAATCACCTGTCTGAAATCTGATGCTTAACCCATTATGACTCGCTCACGGTTTGAAGCAAAAATATTATAAGGTAAAGCTGGCTACAGCTTAAGACCAAAGCCTTGGAAGTTTATAAAACAGGCAAGCCCTGACAAGGGAGAGACTCTTCAGAGCCTCTTTGGGGCTGGATGAATTCTGGGGTCCTGATTAACCAGACAAGCAAGACTCTAAAACCCAGGGTCCCTGTTTGTAGGTGGTCTTGGCATTTTAACACTTAGGAAATTCAAATGTAAATACTTCTTACTTAAAAAAATAACTATCTTCCCACATGCCATCACTATAAGAAAATAAATTATTTCACTTAGAAATTCAGTGTGGAATTAGCCTTCAGTTAACTAACTAACAGTTTCATTTGAAGTTGAATTGATAATCTAATTAAATCCAGTTATTAAACACATCAAATAAAGGGTGAAACTGCATGAGGTACTAAATATACAAATATAATTTATGTATATATATATATACATATATATGTATATGGTATTAGAATACACTTGGTCATTTGGCTCTATAGAACAATTCACACTAAGGAAAAAAATAATCCCTGTCAGGAGAGACATGTTATTTATAATCATCTACTTTTGGGTTTTATGTAGTTTTCTGAAATATATACTTTCCCATTGATCTGTTCAATTAGATCTTCATAGATACTACACTTCTGATTTTTAGTGTCAACAGAATGCCTCAAACAAAGAAAAATGACTCTCTACTTTCAATTTCTGGGTTAGCCATGGGGGCAAGTCATGTTTTGTCATCTGAACATAAAAGGGAGACTGAACAGAAGAGATCAAAATCCTGGCTAGCTCTTACATATGTTTTTATGTTGGGCAATTCTGTTACCCTCTCAGCTCTCCTGATAACCACTGAACACACCATTTAAGGGAACATGCATTTAATCCTCTTGCAGATTGCATCAGGAGACCCCGGAAAGTCAAGAAAGGTGCCCACAAATTAAAACAGCCCCAGTTTCTCTTCAGCTCACCCTCTGTCTTTGGTGTAATACAAACACAGAGGTCAGGTCTGACTCACCACCACAAACACACCACCTCTGCCATGCTCTCTGACATTCTTTACAGATGGTCTTGGAAAACACCAGGGCCCCTCCAGCCAGACCAGTCAGTGCAAATTGGTCTTGTTCTTGACAAACAGCATTCATATCCCTGCTGTCAGGTTCACCGCAGTGCGCTCAGAGTTCTGTTTGAGAAATGCTCCTGCCCAGAAAAAATATTTACACAACGGAAAGTAGGCTGCACTGCACCATAGCAGTCTACCTTCTCTGCCATGAGACTTTGACTCTCTCTGATTGACCAGGTCTTATCTGTGGCCTTTGCACCTCATTTAACATCAGCATGGAGACAAAACTTGGAGCCAAATAACTGACGAGGTAACAAGATTTTATGAAAGTTATTTAAACATTTTAAATTAAATATTTTTATGCAAGTTATTTAATTTAAAATGAGAACCAAATGGTTAATGCAGTTCAATAAGTATATTGGATGAATAAATATGTATCTGTCTGGGAAAATATACATGTTTAGGCTGTGAAAGAGAATAGCAAGAGGGGAGAAAATGTAATAGACTAGCAAAGGTAAGTATTAGAAAAAATACAAATGGTGATGGCAAGCATAAAAAGTCATTCACTAAGGCTCATATACCTATTTCATTTAACTGTCAGATACAAGACAATAATTAAGTTCTTTCCCAAACATCCCAGCATCTGACAGAGCCTGGCACACGGCACCTGAGCAGGTGTTTATTAGATCATGACAGAGATAGCAGGACAAGGAGGATGGTGATTTCTCCTGACTTCTGACCAGCACTTTACATCTTAAAAAGTGTTTTGACGGTTATTGTTTTATTTTTTTCTTCATAACAATCCCGTAAAGAAGGCAGGACAAGTATTATTATCTTTATCTGACAAATAAGTCACTTGTTATTTGACTTCCAAAGAGACTCTAAACTCTAATTAAAGTTTCACAACATTAATTAGTGTTCAGAGAGGCATCAATCAGTACACTGTTTACAATATGATGGGAAAACAGGAAAAAGCAGACTGTCCCTATCCCTAGATTCTGCAGAAATACACCAATTTTTCTAACCAATGACTCCCATTTACTTCCTACTTGGCTATAAAGAGAACAGTTAGTCATGAATAATTTATGATGTTCATACCTCATTACATTAACAAATGACATTATGGCACCCCACTCCAGTACTCTTGCCTGGAAAATCCTATGGATGGAGGAACGTGGTAGGCTGCAGTCCATGGGGTAGCAAAGAATCAGACATGACTGAGTGATTTCACTTTCACTTCTCACTTTTATGCACTGGAGAAGGAAATGGCAACCCACTCCAGTGTTCTTGCCTGGAGAATCCCAGGGATGGGGTTGCACAGAGTCAGACACGACTGAAGTGACTTAGCAGTAGCAGTAGCAGTAATACCATAATAAAATGCTTTAAATTAATAAAAACAAAACTGAACCAATCAACAGAAGTAGGATGAAGGATCTGGTGAAAAAGACATAAAATTATGACAAACAATTGATAATGAGGGGGTGGGCAGTAAGAAGGAAGATGAATCTGGAAGGGCTTTACAAGTAAGTCTGCCAGGTTTAGCAAATAAGAGGACACCCAGTTAAATTTGAATTTCAGATAAATAAAGAGTTCTTTAATAGTGTAAGAATGACTCTTTTATCTGGATACTCTGTTCACATGGAGACTTCAACTTCTACTAATGTAAGATTCCTAAAGGCAGGGGTTTCTGCATATTTTGTTCCTTGCTCTATCCCCAGGGCCCAGAACAATGTTTGGCACATCATAAGTGCTCAAAATCACTGCAGATGGTGACTGCAGCCATGAAATTAAAAGACGCTTACTCCTCGGAAGGAAAGTTATGACCAACCTAGATAGCATATTAAAAAGCAGAGACATTAGTTTGCCAACAAAGGTCCATCTGGTCAAGGCTATGGTTTTTTCAGTGGTCATGTATGGATGTGAGAGTTGGACTGTGAAGAAAGCTGAGCGCCGAAAAATTGATGCTTTTGAACTGTGGTGTTGGAGAAGACTCTTGAGAGTCCCTTGGACTGCAAGGAGATCCAACCAGTCCATCCTAAAGGAGATCAGTCCTGGGTGTTCATTGGAAGGACTGATGCTGAAGCTGAAACTCCAATACTTTGGCCACCTCATGCAAAGAGTTGACTCACTGGAAAAGACCCTGATGCTGGGAGGGATTGGGGGCAGGAGGAGAAGGGGGCGACAGAGGATGGGATGGTTGGATGGCATCACCGACTTGATGAGCATGAGTTTGAGTAAACTCTGGGAGTTTGTGATGGACAGAGAGGCCTGGCGTGCTGTGATTCATGGGGTCGCAAAGAGTCGGACACGACTGAACGACTGAACTGAACTGAACTGAAGTGCTCAATACATGCCATGTACTGGTAAAGCTTATTTCTTAGGCTTAGATGGTATGTACATGAATGCCTGTTATATAACCTTTACATATGTTTTAATGTCTGAAATGTACAGTAATACATTTTATAAGTTACAGTATTAATTAACCACTCTTATAAGGGGGAGGGGGTTGGGGGATGGAGTGGGAGTTTGGCACAAGTAGAAGCAAACTATTATATATAGAATAGATAAACAAGGTCCTGCTGTATAACACAGGGAATTATAGTTAATATCCTATGATAAATCATAATGGAAAAGAATATAAAAAAAGAATGTACATATAGGTATAATTGAATCACTTTGCTGTACCAGAAATTAACATTGTAGATAAGCTATGTGTTAGTTGCTTGGTTGTGTCTGACTCTGTGCAACCCCGTGGACCTAAGCCTACCAGGCTCCTCTGTCCATGGGATTTCCCAGGCAAGAATACTGGAGTGGGTTGCCATTCCTTTCTCCAGGGGATCTTCTCAACCCAGGAATCAAACCTGGGTCTCCTGCATTGCAGGCAGATTCTTTGCCATCTGAGTCACTAGGGAAGCCTACTTCAATTTTTAAAAGATCAATACTTTTTACCCAATCTAACTGAAGGACTCAGTGGGGAATGAGAGTGTAAAATGACTTGTGAATGGTCCCTTATCCAATTTAAACTCTAGACAGGGATGTGAACATGGGATGATCAGTCTTCAGGTGTGTCTTGCAGCAACGGCACAGTGTAACGAGGTTGTGCTTTTCTCAGTTGTCTTCTTTTGCATCTGCTATATTCCTCAGACCATGAAAAGTGTTTCTTTCGCCAGTGTTCTGACTCCATCCTCACATGGGATTTCTGTTCATGTTCTGAGGGGCCCAAAGCAGTGATTTTTCAGGGGGAGGGGGTAGGAAGGAATATATGCTCTTTGGGGCATAACACATCTAGGGGAAGTATAGTTTAGGAAAGCATATTTAATATTATACTTTATTTTTGAAAATGAATAAAACATGTATTTACTTCACACTTAACACTCTACTAAACTATCCAAATAATGCAGTTTTTTTTTCTCATGGGAAAGATCAGTCACCAGCCTTTATTAGCTACCATAAAGCTCTCTTTATCCCATCTTAAATCTGAGTCTGTAAATGTTCTTAAGTTAACTACATTTCAAAAAGTGTATTTATAACTCACATACGTTTTTGTATTGAGTTTGGCTTTTTTTGTTTTTTTTTTACAATGGCTAGGTATTTCTTCTGTAATACAAAGTGAGAAAAGAAATGTACAAATTCTTATAAGTATAATTTCAACTATGAAATATATAAAATTTATAAAATGAAATAATGCCATTTGCAGCAACATGAATGGACCAAGAGATTGTCATACTGAGTGAAGTCAGTCAGAGAGAGACAGACAAATATCATATGATATCACTTTTAAGTAGAATCTTAAAAAATGGTACATATGAACATATTTATGAAACAGAAAGAGTCACAGATATAAAAAACAAACTTATGGTTATGGGGGTCAGGGGTGAGAGGGGATAAATTGGGAGACTGGGATTGACATATACACATTACTATATATAAAAGAGATAACTAATAAGGACCTACTGTATAGCATAGGGAACTCTACTCCATAATTTGTAATGGCCTATATGGGAAAAGAATCTAAAAAAGAATCGATATATTAGTGACTAAACAGCAAATAACTAAATCACTTTACTGTGCACCTGAAATTAAACACAACATTGTAAATTAACTATACGCCAATAAACTGTTTTTAAAAAGTAAAATAAAATTTTAGAAAAGAAAAAAATAAAGGCTATATGCAAAACAAGCAAAACATTTATTTTGGAGTGGTGGTATTACCAGTAGTTCTTGCTTTATTTTTTGGAAAATACTAAGCTTCTATATTATAAAATTTTTCCTAATGAGTTTCATATATATATGTGTGTGTGTGTACATACACATACACACACGTATATGTATGTGTGTGTGTATGTGTGCACATATACACACATATATGTATATACAGTTTATTCATGCACATGTATCTGTGTGTATATATATACACACATATTTATATACATATATGCATATATAAAATAAAGGTATGTGTGACTTAAGTCTCTAATCAGATTTGTTTACAGGCTTAAAGAGGCCATGGTGACTAGAATATACAAAGACCTTCTGTTGCCTGGTCCAGACACCTGTCTGCAATAACAAGTCATGCCCTGACACCCCAGAAGTCACAAATCAGAGAGTTTTTCTTTGCTTTCAGACTCAGTCCTTAGACCTGCTAGGCAGGCTACCAAGTGAGGAAGGAAGGTTATAACTGTATCATCAGACTTTAGGAACAAAGGAAAAGTGATACTCCAGGACAAATCAAGTTGGAAAGGCATTAGGGTCATTTGGGGTAAGTATCTAAACCCCTGAATATAGAATTTTGCCAGAGATACCAGAGTGTTTTGGAGAACAACTTCAAGCCCCCTTTCTCTGAGTGTGTGAAAAGAATTAGGGGCAGGAGAGGGAAAGGAGATGATAGCATCATGGGGGGATTGAAACCCACTCAAAACTCTCAAGAAACTTCACAGTGTTTTGATTTCTGCCCTTATCAAATATTTGACTAGAGAAACAAGTAATAATCCTGACTTTTCTTTCTTCACTTAGGTAAGTTACTGAGCTTCTCTGTGCTATGATATAGGGGCAACAGTGGTGATGGTGGCAGTGATGATAACACATACTTTCATAGGATTACAGTGATAATTAAGTATAATAATGCAGGCAAGGCATCTTGGGTACCATGGTAATACTGAGAGTTCATTAAATGTTAGGGATTGACAGCAATCCTAAGCAGAATCTCTAAATGTCTTGAGAAGTCGAGCAGCAGAAAGGACAGGAAGAAGAATGAACGGATTAAGATCAGTTGTTCCATAATTAACAATTGAGTTTATTTGGGTTTGATCTGGGGCAAGCTGTAGTATCTTGTTAGAGGGGATGCTTGTAGCTGGGATTGCTGACACAAAGTCTCATAGGGGGTGAGTAGGCCCATTTCAGAGGTCTCCTCCTTTTCCTCCTGATGTTTTACAGCTTACACAACACATGTAGGCATGTTTCTGATGCTCTCATTGGTTCTAACCCTGCACATACTTACTGATGTTTTACACATGGAGAAATAGTCCTGCCCCATAATTCATGGTTAATGTAGGAGATGGGTCTCCTGACTCCAACCCTACATTCTCTTCATTACCAGTGCACAGAGACAGCAGTGTGAGGACCTTGGATTCAAGTGCTCCACAAGAATTCCCATATATACAATTACTGCTCTCACACGTTCTGCTATCTGGCAGACAACTTAAAAGAAGAATGAACACTTGGAGTACCACTTTGGAGAGGTTGTCATCTCCTGCCATATATAGTCTCATATACTTTTCTCAGTGTTTGTCCTACAAATTTCTCCAAAATCTTATATAAACAATACAAATCATAGATATGCAAAATATATAGGCTTCTAATATAATCAAGTAAGAATCAGAATACAAATCTTTATGATTCATAATATCTATAGCTTACTGTATATTTCTTTTTGGATAAGTTAAAGAATGAATATACCCTTCTCTTATCCCACTCCCCCACGGTTGGGCAAAATCAAACAAAAGCTGCTTGGGAATGGATACTAAGGGTTGGTTTTAAGCATTCAGACTCATCTCCTCTCTCATTGTTTGATCCCTCATAAAGAAGTGCAAGAGAAGTATACATTATTGTTGCACTAGCATTCAGGACTTTACATTTATCTTTCAACACTCCAATAGAGCTGCCTTAGATAATAATTTACCTAACTGATTTTTGTACATAAAACTCTAAAGATAAAAGCAGATTCTGCAAGAGATTAAACAACAACAAAAACTTCAATGGACAGAAACTGCTTTGAAATTCTAGTTATCTAGGCAACTTATTATTATTTATCCATTATTTAAAAAGAAGCAGTATTAGTCTGAGCAAAGACACACACTCATGCACACACACACACACACACATATACACACACACTCCAGAACATGGAGTTACCTGAGGCACAGCCATTAACCTTTGTGGTGTGAGCCATGCTGGCTTGAATCGAATGACAGATCCAGAAAGGAGTGAGGAGTCATGCAAATTTTATGCATCAAGTTCCCAAATGCATTCAACCTGAAACAATAAAGAGAGCCCCATCAAAATGAGTCATTTAAAAATATGTATAACACCAAATCTTAGCCTTCTGTTTACAAAGATGACTGCTAATGGACACAGCAAATCAGAAAAGTGGGGAGAGACACCTGTGGAGCAAGGTGATGACTGCCCTGTATCTGGCCACTGGATGTTTAGAGTGATGCACTTAAAGATGCTCCCGTGAGCAGGGGCTGCAAGCAGGTCTCTAAACACAATACTTCTACTGGAGATAAAATAGGTTCTCCAGAAATGTGATTTTTTGAGGAAGGTGTCCTTCAAATATAAATATGTATCATTTCACAAACTATTTCTGGTTTTTAAACTTATCTTCCTTTCCAAATTTTGATTCAACAGCTTCATTTTCTCAATTGCAATTTCAAAGCAGTTGTTGCACCAAATGTTCACATTTTTTAAAAAAGATTAATTTCATGTGAATTCTCTTGTGAGATCTCAAGTTTTTCACTGATCCAGTCTTTTAAAACATAAATCTCATCCAGGCAGTCCTCATCTTAAAAAAAAAAAAAAAATTCTGCTCTGTTCTGTTGGATTAAACTTCAAATGACTTAGCCTGACATGAAGTTTTGAAACATCAGGGTTTATGTTAGGCAACATATTTCTTATTTTATATTGATTTTCTACTTTAAAGTTAACTGAGATTACTACAAGACATTACAATCACAAAATTTAAAACAAAAAGGAAAAAAGCCCACTGCTCCAACCTTTGCTTCCACAAAATTCCTTTTGAAAAATATAGGCAAGGGAAGCAACGAAGGTACAGACAGGAATATTCCATTTCTTCCATTGTGCCCAAATTCTCACTCTAGACCAACAAAATCTGAAGAAATTGAGCTTAACAAATTCCAAGCTGAGAGATAAAGTGAAAATTGAAAAACCTATATAAGCTCTCCCAAACAGGAAAATTCTAAAATAATAACATATCCACGTATCCTGTATCCTAATGCAGCTATTGATGTCATTTAAGAGCTTTTAATAATACAGTAAAATACTCAAAGTATGTTGATTAAAAAAACTATTCTGTCATAACCCATTTTGTTAAAAATACATATTTATACATTTAAAACAATTAGAAACAAATACACCAAAACATTCATTGTGGTTGCCCTTCAGTGATGCAATTATCCATGATTTTAGCTCCTTCATTACTTTTGTAATAGTAATTATTTATAAAAGAGACATTAGATACTTCCTGTCAACTTGGTTTTGTGTGCTTTAAAATCAACTGGAGAAAGAAAAAAGCATTTTAAAATGCTATGCAAAAGGAAACTATCAAGCCACGGTCATGGAGATGGTAAGAGGTCAGAAATGTAAGTAAACAAAAAGGAAGGAAAGGGGAGTCGGCTAACCCCTTTGATCACAGGGGGTGAGAATTCCTTACTGCTTAGCTGGGAATCTTTTCTTCACTGTCTGAATGGGTCTGCACTATGGTCAATGCTGACTACTGTGAAAGCAGCTCAGTGCACTCTGAGGGACCTTCTACAGGCTGCTTCTGACAGGCGTGCTCCCTGGTGTGGCTTTTCCAGCTACGGTTGAATACTGCTCAGCTTGCCTGCAGAGACTCAATTCTCACTCTTCCACTGGCAGGCCTCCCAGCTCCCTGCTGGTCCCCAGTTTCTAACTGGCAGCTCACCAAGAGGACAGGACAGCTCTAATTTCTCTGACTATATGGTCATCACCTGACATTCTGTTGGAAATAGGCCCTGGTTCAGGTCCATGGCACTGAACTTGCGAGAGTAGGCAAATCCAAAGGCAGGGATAAGAGTGAGCATTATGTCTGACAAATGTAGCTTTGTTAATAAAATAAGGTGGGGACTGGGCGAACTGAAGGAGGAGTGGGGTGACAAGGGGGCAAACGGAAGAAGCCCAGCTTCTGGAATTATTCAAGCAATTATACTTTTAAAAGCCAACAACAGCAAAAACTGTTTACTGGTCTCAGTCAAGCCCCGTGTGTGTGTGTATTCTTCCTTCATAATGGCTTGTAAATACCATCACTTAAACTCTTGAGGGAAAACTGAAGGCAAGAAGAAACATGCTGCTTGTGTTATGGGTGAATGAAGTATGTGTCAAGGTATTTGGATGGATATGTGCCCAGAATCTTCCGAGCAAGCTTCATAAACTTTGGTCCAAGGTCCTCTCCTGTTCTTGAACATCTTTCACCTGGCAGAAGATCTTTGTCTCAGATCCAATTTGGTCTCTCCCACCCTCCCCCAAACTGAACAATAAAATCAAAATGAGGAGGAAACCTCAAATTAGGAACCACACGCATACCACTGGTAAAATAACAAGACATACCTGTCACTGGGTGTGGATCCTGGCAGCGTCTGTGCAGAAACAAGTTTTATATTATGTTATCGATCTTTCCCAGTTATTGTTCATGTCTGACAGGTGGCTTCAAATTGTGAGGACTTGGTCTTCTTAATGATATGCAGATTCTTATGTCAGTGCATTGTATAAACCATGAAAGGTTTGGCTGTGATCCACTCTCTGTTACAGATCAATAAACTGCTGCTTTTCTCTCTCAGAGAAGACTGCAAACCAGTAAATCTTAACTAGTACAACAGCGGTTTGGTTTTGCTGGCTAAGAAAAAGCACTTCTTTGAATGGATTTAGAAAAACACATCCACAGAGAAAATAATTTGCATTCTTGCCTGTTTATTTATAGAGACTGATTTGTGTTGAAGAACAGCTCCCCAAGTATGGTGCTGAAAACAACGTAGATGCATGAATTAACCTCGTAGATACATTAGTTTAATGTGAAACAGATATGAAAAAGAGCTCACTTGATGTTTCATAAGAACGTCAATGAAAACAAATAAGCAAAATTGAAATTTGATGTGCACTCTGAGCCAGTATTGCCAACCAGTCAAATGCCAATGCCCTGGTTGCAACCAAGATTATGATGGTGATGGTGACAACACTGATGACAATGCTGATGACCACCAGTGCTGATCAAGCGCTTCCATTAGTTACTGAAATCTAAAACATCATCTACTCTACAGTGTACCGTTAAGTGCCACTGGTTAAAAAAAGATGTTGCTAATTAAATGCTAATAAAATGCTCCTAAAAATTACATAAATTGTAAGATATATCCTCATTTGAGAAGTGTTAAAATGTGCATCTTGAAATTGGTGAAATAATGTTATCTTTAAGGCACTTTAAAAGAACTTAACAGTTATTACATTAATAAAACCTTACAACAATCCTATGAAGTACCAAAATCCTCTCTCTACATTTTACAGATGGGAATCTGAGGTTTAGAATTTGCTGAGGGCACATAGCTGGTAAATGAAAGAGCTGCGTTTTAGAGCTAAGCAATGCACCTACAGCTCATATGCCATGTTTTGTGATTAGTGACTTAAGAGTGACAGCATGACTGCCGTAAGAAGAACTCATATGCGTAGAGTGAAGTCCCTTTCAAGGAGTTACCTAAGGGATGTATATGCTTACTGCAAGGATACTTTGTTTTAATTCCTTTTAGGTAGAAAGTTATGTTTCAGAATTTTATGTAATATTGGTTTTAAGGCAATTACACTTCAAACTTTATTCTTTCAGATTAAATGTTTAAGAGCTTGAGGAGGTACCTCCTCAATATACCATGGTATACTCAATATACCATGACACAGAGGGTATATTTTAGCACTTAATGGTCATAATCTCTTCCAGACTCTACAAGATATCAATCTTGATTATTAATCTTGATTCATTAGACTTTGCCATGAATGCCATTTGACTCTTTCAAAAAATTCAGTGCTTAAGAAATTTTCCACCACTGAGAACATGTGGGAGATTGTCAATGGAACTGTAGGAGTTTAAAAAATGGACAGGATAAGAGTAGTATAACTGGAATAAGAAACTTGCTGCTCAGAATGACAATGATGAAAGGGGAAACAACCATTTTGATGTGCAAGTTCTAGAATGTCTTTTATAACGTATTTTTTTTTAATAATTTATAAAGTTACAGAAGCAATGTAAAGAATTTGACTTAAAATCTGGAAAAGACAAAACATGCCAAAAAATGACCATTTACTATCTGACAATCCTAATGTTGTCACTGTTACCACCTGAGACTCTTTTCAATATATTGACTATATGCATATTTTGATTACCTCAATGTGTTTTTAAAGACCTACACCATCCTAGAATCTGAACCAGTCACTATTTTGTTTCCATTTCAGAGACATAAGATAAACTATCTTATGTCGGCGGCTGCACGGCGCAGGAGCTACCCCATGTCCAAGGTCAGCAGCAGTGGTCGACAGGAGCTACCCCACGTCCAAGGTCAGGGGTGGCGGCCATGAGGAGATACCACACGTCCAAGGTAAGGAGCAGCAGCTGCGCTTTGCTGGAGCAGCCGTGAAGAGATGCCCCACGTCCAAGGTGAGAGAAACCCAAGTAAGATGATAGGTGCTGAGAGAGGGCATCAGAGGGCAGACAGACTGAAACCACAATCACAGACAACTAGCCAATCTGATCACATGGACCACAGATTTTTCTAACTCAGTGAAACTAAGCCATGCCCTGTGGGGCCACCCAAGACAGACGGGTCATGGTGGAAAGGTCTGACAGAATGTGGTCCACTGGAAAAGGTAATGGCAAACCACTTCAGTATTCTTGCCTTGAGAACCCCATGAACAGTATGAAAAGGCAAAAAGACAGTACACTGAAAGATGAACTCCCCAGGTCAGTGCCCAATATGCTACTGGAGACCAGTGGAGAAATAACTTCAGAAAGGAAGAAGAAAAAAAAAAAAAAGAATGAAGAGATGGAGCCAAAGCAAAAACACCACCCAGTTGTGGATGTGACTGCTGACAGAAGCAGGGTTTGATGCTGTAAAGAGCAATATTGCAGAGGAACCTGGAATGTTAGGTCCATGAATCAAGGCAAATTGAAAGTGGTCAAACAGGGGATGGCAAGAGTTAACGTCGACATTCCAGGAATCAGCGAACTCAGATGGACTGGAATGGGGGAACTTACCTCAGATGACCATTATATCTATTACTGTGGGCAGAAATCCCTTAGAAGAAATGGAGTAGCCATCACAGTCAACAAAAGAGTCTGAAATGCAGTACTTGGCTACAATCTCAAAAACGACAGAATGATCTGTTTGTTTCCAAGGCAAACCATTCAGTATCACGGTAATCCAAGTCTAGTAACACTGAAGAAGCTGAAGTTGAATGATTCTGTGAAGACCTACAAGACCTTTTAGAACTAACACCCCCCAAAAATGTCCTTTTCATTATAGGGGACTGGAATGCAAAAGTAGGAAGTCAAGAAACACCTGGAGTAACAGGCAAATTTGGCCTTGGGGTACAAAATGAAGCAGGGCAAAGGCTAGTAGACTTTTGCCAAGAGAACACACTGGTCATAGCAAACACCCTCTTCAAACAACACAAGAGAAGATTCTACACATGGACATCACCAAATGGTCCACAGCGAAATCAGATTGATTATATTTTTTGTATCCAAAGATGGAGAAGTTCTATACAGTCAGCAAAAACAAGACCAGGAGCTGACTGTGGCTCAGATCATGAACTCCTTATTGCCAAATTCAGACTTAAATTGAAGAAAGTAGGGAAAACCAATAGACCATTCAGGTATGACCTAAATCAAACCCCTTCTGATTATACAGTAGAAGTGAGAAATAGATTTAAGGGACTAAATCTGATAGAGTACCTGATGAGCTATGGACGGAGGTTCATGACATTCTACAGAAGGCAGGGATCAAGACCATCCCCAAGAAAAAGGAATGCAAAAAAGCAAAATGGCTGTTTGAGGAGGCCTTACAAATAGCTGTGAAAAGAAGAGAAGTGAAAAGCAAAGGAGAAAAAGAAAGATATATCCATTTGAATGCAGACTTCCAAAAAATAGCAAGGAGAGATAAGAAAGCCTTCCTCAGCGATCAATGCAAAGAAATAGAGGAAAACAATAGAAGGGGAAAGACTAGAGATATCTTCAAGAAAGTGAGAGATACCAAAGGACTATTTCATGCAAAAACGGGCTCAATAAAGGACAGAAATGGTATGGACCGAACAGAAGCAGAAGATATTAAGAAGAGGTGGCAAGAATACACAGAAGAACTGTACAAAAAAGATATTCACGACCCAGATAATCCCGATGGTGTGATCACTCACCTAGCGCCAGACATCCTGGAATGTGAAGTCAAGTGGGCCTTATGAAGCAACACTACAAACAAAGCTAGTGGAGGTAATGGAATTTCAGTTGAGCTATTTCAAATCCTTAAAGATGATGCTGTGAAAGTGCTGCACTCAATATGTCAGCAAATTTGGAAAACTCAGCAGTGGCCACAGGATCTGGAAAAGGTCAGTTTTCATTCCAATCCCAAAGAAAGGCAATGCCAAAGAATGCTCAAACTACCACACAATTGCACTCATCTCACAGTCTAGTAAATTAATGCTCAAAATTCTTCAAGGAAGGCTTCAGCAATAACGTGAACCATGAACTTCCAGATGTTCAAGCTGGTTTTAGAAAAGGCAAAGGAACCAGAGATCAAATTGCCAACATCTGCTGGATCATCAAAAAAGCAAGAGAGTTCCAGAAAAACATCTATTTCTGCTTTATTGACTATGCCAAAGCCTTTGACTGTGTGGATCACAAGAAACTGGAAAATTCTGAAAGAGATGGGAATACCAGACCACCTGACCTGCCTCTTGAGAAACCTGTATGCAGGTCAGGAAGCAACAGTTAGAACTGGACATGGAACAACAGACTGGTTCCAAATAGGAAAAGGAGTACGTCAAGGCTGTATACTGTCACCCTGCTTACTTTACTTGTATGCAGAGTACATCATGAGAAACGCTGGGCTGGATGAAGCACAAGCTGGAATCAAGATTGCTGGGAGAAATATCAGTAACCTCAGATATGCAGATGACACCACCCTTATGGCAGAAAGTGAAGAACTACTAAAGAGCCTCTTTATGAAAGTGAAAGAGGAGAGTGAAAAAGTTGGTTTAACATTCAGAAAACTAAGGTCATAGCATCTGGTCCCATCACTTCATGGCAAATAGACGGAGGGAACAGTGGAAACAGTGGCTGACTTTATTTTTTGGGGCTCCAAAATCACTGCAGATGGTGATTGTAGCCATGAAATTAGAAGATGCTTGCTCCTTGGAAGGAAAGTTATGACCAACCTAGATAGCATATTAAAAAGCAGAGACATTACTTTGTCAACAAAGGTCTGTCTAGTCAAGGCTATGGTTTTTCCAGTAGTCAGGTATGGATGTGAGAGTTGAACTATAAAGAGGGCTGAGCAACTAAGAACTGATGCTTTTGAACTGTGGTGTTGGAGATGACTCTTGAGAGTCCCTTGGACTGCAAGGAGATCCAACCAGTCTATCCTACAGGAGATGAGTCCTGGGTGTTCACTGGAAGGACTGACGTTGAAGCTGAAACTAATACTTTGGCCACCTGATGCGAAGAGCTGACTCATTTTAAAAGACCCTGATGCTGGGAAAGATTGAGGGCAGGAGAGGAAGGGGACGACAGAGGATGAGATGGTTGAATGGCATCATCAACTCGATGGACATGGGTTTGGGTGGACTCCAGAAGTTGGTGATGGACAGGGAGGCCTGGCATGCTGCAGTCCATGGGGTTGCAAAGTTCGGACACTGAGCAACTGAACTGAACTGAACTGAACATGCTAAGATTTGCCTCTTTAGGTACAAAAGTGGGCATGGATACATCCAGCTCTCTCACAGGCTCTCTCCCATCCACATCCACTCTACGTCACGGAAGTACATCAGCATCTTTCCAAGAGTATGCATAAGGAAATGCCACCAATGAAGAGATTAAAACCATCTTGGAGCCTGCAGATGCCTCACAGCCCTGCATGGCTCTGCTCCAGCTGGGTTGCTGGGAACCACACAGCTTCCTCAACACTTAGAAGTAATGGTGGCAAATTTTCTTTCCAGGAAATTTTCTGTGATGGACATTTATCAGCTCATAATCTAGGCTGAAACCAGGTACTTCTCTGTAAAAAAAAAAAAAGAGTAAAAGACAGTCTGGAGAAGAGTAGACAAATTAAAATTAGAATTATTAAAGTTTTTTAAAAGTTTACCACCTTCACATTTTTTACTTTAGAGGGAAGTAATGTTATGACTCAGGACAGGCATGTGAAATGGTATTTATTGACTGCACTGGTTCACCTCTAAGGGGTTTAGGGAAAACAGACCATAGCAGAATCCTAAACCTTGATGTTATAAATAGTCTATATTAGTGAAGTCTTGCTCTTACTTAGCAAGCATCTCTCCTGGTGGTAGATTATGAGTTAAAGTATCAGTGCTTTTGCTTAGTCAAATATTAAAAAATCAAACCAGTTACTGATAGAATTAGTTTGGAACAGTTTGAAAGGCTTTTCCTTCATTTCCTATTTAAATTATTTAAAATGTGCAGCTCTTTATTTACTGCTGTAGCAGACATTTTCCCTTTACTTCCTTCTGGATTCTTATGTGATAGTCTCTGTAATTACTTTTAAATTGATCAATATTGTTAATAACAAGTCCAAGGGTACCTGGACTAAATAAAAGGGGATCACAACACATTCTTAGATTCTTATCTTCCAAAGAGTAGGTTTCCAAGTGTGGTTCCCAGACCAGCAGCAAAGCATGACCTTCTGGGACCTACTTAGAAATGCAAAGTCTCAGGCCACTCCAGACCTCCTGAATCATCAGCTCCAGGGTGGACCTTAAGTCAAGGAGGACTTTAAAGCCAATTAGTAACATTATATAAACGATCTTATTTTTAAGTAGTTTGCTTAGGCATTTTACTATATTTAATGAGAGGTAGGTCAGGGCCTCTTCAGTTATAATATCATGGGGAAAGGACACTGGATCTGGACCTTCCAGGAATGGTTTATTCAGACCAGTCCTTTGATTTTAATTTTCAAAAAAATTTTTATTTTCTAATCTTTAGAGCAGAAAGGTTCAGCCATGCTACACAGAAACTTCTCAGATATTCTTGTATTATCGCCAGAAGAAACAAGTTTATTTAAGGGAAACTTAAAAGAGGTCAAGTGCCTAGATCAGAAGGTACTTTATAATTTGCTGCCTGACAAAAGTTCCTCAAAAGTTAAACTGTGTTATCAATACAGCATATGCACTTCAACTGCAAACGGTTATGGGAAAAGCTGGAACCAGAAACCGAACCCAGAGATGTAAAAAGACAGCACTAGTATCTACTGTACCTCATTCACAGTCAAGTTCAAGTTGCTCTAAACAGGCCATTCAAGCTATTCCAGTAAGGCTGGAATACTGCTTTCCTTCAGCTGAAATAAATCTCATTTATGCTTTTATATTTTTAATATAGACTCAGAACATTCTCTGCTATTTTATTGTTTCAGGCTTTCCAGCTGGGATAAGCAGACTGCTTTCATGACTGTGCAAAAATCTAGCTTATGTTCATCTACCCATGCTTGAGGGCAAATTCTAGTTTACCCATGGTGGGGGTGTTGGCATCGCCGTGGAGATTTCATTTAAAACTGGGAAATGGCTGAGAATCCCTGTTTCCTGCTGGTGTTCCATTCTACTGAGGGATGCTCCGGGTAACAGCAGTGTGGTGACAGCCTGACTGGTCTCAGGTCACACCCAGGAGGAAGATCTTTGTCCTCTTGTCAGCATGGGAACTGTGGACTCCTGGGGTTATTCCCACCAATTTCAAATGGGGAGAAGTCAGAGATGCTCCTTTCAGTGCCAATTCAGAAGCCATCAATCACCTAACACTTCTGCCACATTCAGCTGGGAAATGCAACAGGCCAAGGGAAGCCAACTCCACGACAAAGACTTAAAACCCTTTCTCCTCATTTAAGGTCCTGACTCTTCCTACTTGAGCATCTCCATTCCCCCTTCTAAAAGACTCAGACAGCAATGTCTCAACTCCATCATGCTAGGAAAAGTAACAGAGCATGGAACCCGCCAGAGAAAAGGCTTCACCCCTCACCCAGGGCAGAAAGGTTGGGCTCAGGCCAAAAACAAACTGAAGCCATGTACCAAGAAGTCTGGCTCACGAAGTGTGCAATCTAGCAGCACTTTGCAGCCAAATACCATCAGCTTCTGAAATGAGGGCCTTGGGGCATTACTGAACATTTAGGTTTCTGCGTAATAATACCAATTGGGCAGAGTCTGAGACAATGAGGTAGAGAGCGAGATCCCAAATTCAGAAAGACAGGGAACAATGAGATCCAGACTTGGGGGGACAAAAGACCTGATAGTATATGTCTATCATACTAAAGCAAAGTTAATTCACAAACATTTGAAACTACAGATAGTATTAGAGAAAAACAAAAACAAAAATTTCTAGCCATCAAGGGAAAAGAAAAGTTCATTAATGGCACAATAGCTTTATTTTTAATTTAAAATGTCTGGCAACTGTGTTTCTATTTGTTCTACACTATTAAAAAAAAATAACGCTTGTGTTGATGGACATTTACATGTGTTGGTCAATATTTTCTAAGCCTCTTGCTACTCAAAGTGTGGTACCCATGTCAAGAGCAGCAGCATCTGTGTGACTTCTTAAAAAAAGTAGAATCTTGGACCCCACTGAAGATATACTGAATCAGAATCTGCATCCTAAGAAGCAACCCAGGTGATTCGTACACACACTGATGTGGGAGAGGCACTGGCTTAGCCCTATTTTACCCATCAGGCCTTATGCTTCTGAATAGGTTACCTTGTATCCCAAGGGGCCCACAGCACTGGAGTTACTATACAGGTCCAAGTACATGACTGGTAATTATATGGTGATATGGTGTTAATTATGGTAATAATTATCCATGAAGTACTCTGTGGGGTTGGGGCCCAGACAGAAGTATTTTTTAAGGAGACCTTCCTTCCCTGGTGGCTCAGAGGATAAAGCGTCTGCCTGTGATGCAGGAGACCCAGGTTCGATCCCTGGGTTGGGAAGATCCCCTGGAGAAGGAAATGGCAACCCACTCCAGTATTCTTGCCTGGAGAATCCTATGGACAGAGGAGCCTGCCGGGCTATAGTCCATGGGGTCGCAAAGAGTCGGACACAACTGAGCGACTTCACTTTCACTAGATGATGCCAATGTGCTATGTTTGAGTCACTGGTCTACTTAAGTGGTTCTCAAAGTGTGACCCCGGACCAGCTAAATTACCAGGGAACTTCACAGAAATGCACATTTCTTTCTTCCTACCCTCCTTCCAGCCCCCTGCTTTGCTCACAGTCACACACACGCGCGCATGCACCAAGACTGTAACTGTCTTTACAGAAAGAGAACTCAATAAAACCTCAGAGTTCTCAGAAGGCAGGTGTTCTAGTGTCTCTTTTACACCATTTATTGAACACCTGAAATAAAAATATGTTTTATAAAGATGGCATAAAAATCAATTTAAAATGAGAATGAAGACAGATAGATACATGTCTAGGGGCTGAGGGCATCACAGAGTCAAACATGCAATGGATGGGGGAACCGTGGCTGAATGGTAGGTAAATTCTACTGTCCCCTGGTGATCTGCAGGGTGTTTACCTGATAGCAATAGTAGTTCCCCAAGTCTGAAAATGCAGCATCCCAACACTCCCCAGAGATTCTGCTTCAGTGAGTCTGGAATGGAGTTGAAATGTATATCCTTCACATACATCCAAGTGGTTCTTGTTATCAGAAAAGGTTGGAAAACACACTGCCTTACAGACTTCTACTCCCTAGGTCACTGTTCATCAAAGTGTGGCCCTGGACCACCCATGCCAGCATCACCTGGGAACAAGAAACGCATATCCTTGGGCCCCACCGAATCAGAAAGTCTTCAGGTGGGTCCAGTGGTCAGCATGTTCACAACTCCTCCAGCTAATGTGAAAATCATGGCACCAGGCTATTTTCAAAACTCTAAAGTATTATAAGTGGAAACTGCCTGCTCTTTTTCAGACACGTAGGTTTTGGTGAGAAGTTCTAGCCTCATCTGGGGCCGTGTCTGTGTCTTTCTCATGGAAGGGACTGTCCTCTTCCAAAGAACAGCATGAAAGAACACACTGAAGACAGTCTTTGGTTGTCATCATAAATTGTTCACCTGGACAGGAACAGAGCAGAGTGCACTGCTAGAATGAAACCAGTTACACTAGTATGGTAGGAGATTTTAAAAATAACATAAAATTTCACTTTTATTGGAAAGACAAATCCAGCAGTAACAGGAAACAAAACAAGTGGCTAATGCGGTGAGATGGCCAGATCCACTAGTTCCTGTCCTTTCTTTCTCTTTCCAGACTGTTGTTCTCTCAAGAAACATGTTCAATGCATATATATGGAATTTAGAAAGATCGTAATGATGACCCTATATGCAAGATAGCAAAAGAGACACAGATATAAAGAACAGACTTTTGGACGCTGTGGGAGAAGGCGAGGGTGGGAAGATTTGAGAGAATAGCACTGAAACATGTTATTACCATATGTGAAATAGATCACCAGTCCAAGTTCGGTAAGTGAAACAGGGTACTCAAAGTCAGTATACTGGGACAACCCAGAGGGATGGGATGGGGAGGGAGCTGGGAGGGGGGTTCGGGATGTACACCCATGGCTGATTCATGTCAATGTGTGGTAAAAACCACCACAATATTGTAAAGTAATTAGTCTCCAATTAAAATAAATAAATAAATTTTTAAAAAAGAAACAAGTTTAATGCAAAGGTATGAAAACCAGTTCACAGTCTCACTGTGTTCAAAAGCAAGAGAACTTACTTGAAAATGTAGAGAACACAAGATAACATTGACAATAAAGCAACAAGTTTCAGACGGCTTTTGAAACCCCTAAGCCAAATGCAAAGTTTTGTGGTTTCTAGCAAACCTACATTGTTCAAGAGAGAGGTTCTGAGGCTTTATGAGGCATCCCAAAGAGGCCGGGACCCAAGGAAAGTCAAGAAGCCCTGAATTTTCATATATTTCACAGGACACAGATCTGGACAAAAGGTCTAACAAGTTAATGTCCTAAGTTACAAGAAAAAACTGATCCCCTTACCTGGAAACCTCTTTTCCTCTGGCCTTTAAAGCTGCTTGTGAGAACTGGTGACTCATCCACAGCAGCAGAATTCGGGCATAAGCTATACAGCAGTCCAAGACAAGGAGCCTGGGAACTGTGTCTTCATCTCGACTTGGCCTCGAAATACCTCCAGGGCTATGAGAAAGTTACTTATACACTCTAGACCTCCAGTTCTTCATAGCTGGACTTGGACAGCCCTACAGACACTTCCAGACCTGACAGACATTCAGTAATTCTGTTCTTCTAAATCCTGGACCCAAAGGAGCGTGTGAGGCTCCCCAGGGCTGATATTGCCAGACAGGGTAAGGCTGAAGGGGACCTTGTGCATAGGTCAGCAGGACAGGGATCTCCTCTACAGGCCCCCACGGCCTCCCAAGTTCTTCCTGGTACAGCAAAGGCCAGTCAAAGAACTCCTGCCAATCAACATCAAAGGGTTGCTGCAACAGCAGGGCTCTCATTTCTCCTCCAATTCAGTCCCAGAGTGGCTGCTTTTTTCTGCAACTTTCAAATTAAGTTATCTTTACCCTCCTCAATGTAATAGTACTAAATTTCCAACAATAAAAGTTTGAGAAAGAGGAAAATCAGCTGTAATTTCATTACTATCAACATTTTGCTATATAGCTTCCTAATTCTTCTCTGTGCTCACATACACATGGGTGTACTTTTATATTTTTCTCCAAATATGTTATTTTTTTATTTTAACATTATTGCCATCTTTTACAGGTTCAGTTCAGTCACTCAGTCATGTCCAACTCTTTGTGACCCCATGGACTACAGCACACCAGGCCTCCTTGTCCATCACCAACTCCCAGGGTTTACTCAAACTCATGTCCATTGAGTCAGTGATGCCATCCAACCATCTCATCCTCTGTCGTCCCCTTCTCCTCCTGCCTTCAATCTTTCCCAGCATCAGGGTCTTTTCAAATGAGTCAGCTCTTTGCATCAGGTGGCCAAAGTATTGGAGTTTCAGCTTCAACGTCAGTCCTTCCAATCAATATTCAATACTCATTTCCTTAAGGATTGACTGGTTGGATCTCCTGACAGTCCAAGGGACTCTTAAGGGTCTTCTCCAACATCACAGTTCAAAAACATCAATTTTTCGGTGCTCAACTTTATAGTCCAACTCTCACAACCATACATGAATACTGGAAAAACCATAGCCTTGACTAGACGGACCTTTGTTGGCAAAGTAATGTCTCTGCTTTTTAATATGTGATCTAGGTTGGTCATAACTTTTCTCCCAAAGAGTAAGGGTCTTTTAATTTCATGGCTGCAGTCACCATCTGCAGTGATTTTGGAGCCCCCCCAAAATAAAGTCTGCCACTGTTTCCACTGTTTCTCCATCTATTTGCCATGAAGTGACGGGACCAGATGCCAATCTTAGTTTTCTGAATTTTGAGCTTTAAGCCAACTTTTTCACTCTCCTCTTTCACTTTCATCAAGAGTCTCTTTAGTAGTTCTTCACTTTCTGCCACAAGGGTGGTGTCATCTGTATATCTGAGGTTATTGATATTTCTCCCAGCAATCTTGATTCCAGCTTGTGCTTCATCCAGCCCAGCATTTCTCATGATGTACTCTGCATATAAGTAAAGTAAGCAGGGTGACAATATACAGCCTTGACATATTCCTTTTCCTATTTGGAACCAGTCTGTTGTTCCATGTCCAGCTCTAACTGTTGCTTCTTGACCTGCATACAGATTTCTCAGGAGGCAGGTCAGGTGGTCTGGTATTCCCATCTCTTGAATTTTCCAGTTTCTTGTGATCCACACAGTCAAAGGCTTTGGCTAAGTCAATAAAGCAGAAGTAGATGTTTTTCTGGAACTCCCTTGCTTTTTCAATGATCTAGCGGATGTTGGCAATTTGATCTCTGGTTCCTTTGCCTTTTTGAAATCCAGCTTGAACATCTGGAAGTTCATGTACTGCTGAAGCCAGGCTTGGAGAATTTTGAGCATTACTTTACTAGACTGTGAGATGAGTGCAAAAGTGTGGTAGTTTGAACATTCTTTGGCATTGCCTTTCTTTGGGATTGGAATGAAAACTGACCTTTTCCAGTCCTGTGGCCTCTGCTGAGTTTTCCAAAATTTGCTGGCATATACAGTGCAGCACTTTCACAGCATCCTCTTTTAGGATTTGAAATGGCTCAACTGGAATTCCATTACCTCCACTAGCTTTGTTTGTAGTGATGCTTCTTAAGGCCCACTTGACTTCACATTCCAGGATGTCTGGCTCTAGGATTAATATCCTGGAGAAGGGAACAGCTACCCACTCCGGTATTCTGGCCCAGAGAATTCCATGGACTGTATGGGGTAGCAGAGTCAAATACGACTGAGTAACTTACACACACACCTATTAATATATCTCTTCTTTTGATACTTGCATAGCATCCTCTTTCATATTTATGCTATATTTGACCTTTATTTTTGAGTATTCAGATTCTAATTTTTTCCTATTACAAACTCTTCGAGGAACATATTTTTACATACAGCTTTGTGTACTTATTCAATAATTTGCTGTGAATCAATTCCAAGAAGTGGATTTGTGAGAAGAAAAGAATGAGCCTGCACATTCTGATGGATAATGTCAGGCTGCCCTGCAGAAAGTTGCCAATTAAAACTCTCACCAAAGCTTTGTAGGACGGTCAATGAAATTGGACTCCATGCCGACCTAAGTTTCTTGTTTTCAGTACAGAAACACACCCTCAACTCAATGTATTTAAAATCTCTCTGTACACAAGTAATATGTTTTCACTAAGTTTGTATTTAATAACAACAATTTTAGTTGCTCAATATGGAATTCTACGTTCATTCTTCATCCTTGGCTCAGAGTGATTTATCTTTTATAAAACTCAACACTGTCTCTGAGGGTAAATTTATAGAAAAAATGAATTCTTTCATTCAGAAGTCTGAGGATGAGAAATGCCTGACTACCACATGATATGGGTCTTGGTATGTAACCAATTAGTCAGAACAGAGATGAGAATAAATTCCAGACTTCTGTCCTAAGACTGAAGGGGTCATGATGTTGAAGGAACACAGTTACAGCTGGACCCAAATTACCTTCTGGAACAAAGACTCCTTCACCCTCTCAGAAGAGGTATCTAATGCACACACATCCCCAAAACAAGTAGATGCTTAAGAGAGAATGCTGGTAAAGCAGAGAAGAAAGTTCTAGCTATTGCTGGAACAGTGAGACCAGATTCCTTAAATTACCATTATGGAGCAGAAATTTATACAGCCAATTACAGGTTAACATAAAAAAAAACTTTTGAAGTTATGAAACAAAAGTAGACTTTTTAAAAGAAAGAGAACCAGGAATATGTGGGGGAAATACAAAATTTATATGTACTAACAACATTTATTTTGGAGGTGCACTTGCAGAAATAAAACTATAGTGTTAAAGACACATGTATATTTTATATATAGTACTGTATGATCATAAAACTCTTAGTTGCTATGCTTTACAATAGAAAAGGCTCTGATAAAACCATCTAAATCCTTCTTTTGTAGATGAAGGACATTTTGTAAAATAACAGAAGTTAAATAGCCAGAATATAGTCAAACAAACTAGTCAGTAGAGGTCTGTGTCTTTATTTAGAGAAGTTAGGAGAGGAAGGCACATCACAGCTTTTACCTATGAAAGAGGCAGGAGGGGATGGAACTTTCCTTTTCTGAATTTCCTCTAATTTTCTATTTATTTTCCTAATCTTTTGCTCCCTACTCCTTTCCTCATAACCCTTAATAGATATAAAAGGAGCCAGTTCCTGGCATTCCAAGCCCATGGAATGTATATTTCTTTATTCTTCTCATTAGCAGGAACATTGGGCCTCTGTAGGGGATACCTTAAGGTTTCTTTTTAAGGAGACAGGGAACAGTATTTAAGCCCTAAGTGTCCAGACAGCTCCTCTTGCTCTAACCTCCCACTAAAACACAGCACCTCCTGACAGAGGAGGGGCTCTCCTGTCTGAGTCACTGTGGTGCAAGAGTGACCTCCAGAGTCAGAACCCATCTCAGCACTCATTTCCCAAAAATTCACTAGACAAGCAGTGGCCCGGGGTCCCACAGCACCAGCACCACAAACGCAGAATCTCAGGCCCTCAGCCCAGACCTACTGCCCAGAATCTGCATTTCAACAAGAGTCCCACATTAAAGCGAGAAGCACTGTTTCAAGGGAGATCTTTGTACCACATTTGCCTCTCTACAAAGGGAAACGGGGTAGTGGTAAAAGGATCCATTCCACTGATTCTTCTTTACTTTTTGAATTTCCACCTTCACTTTCAAAGTCTTAAATCATACACATTTCTTCAGGCCTAATGAACACAGAGCCCAACCCCAAAGTCCAATACTGCTGTCAACAGAGAATGGCAGAGTTGTGCATTTGCTTTTTTTCCTTTTAAGGTTTCAAAGGTGTTTACTATTTGTATTTTTTATTTGTTTTGCATTTGCTTTTAAACTAGCAAATTTGCTGTGAACTTGATCAAACTGCCATGCTTTGACGACCCTGGGACTGCATACACTAAAACAGTAAAGTATCCTCTTGATCTGTTTTTAAAAAATTGAAGTATAGTTGATTTACAAGGTTGTGTTAGCTTCAAGTGTACTTTTTCAGATTCTTTTCCATTACAAGTTATCACAAAATATTGAATATAGTTCTCTCCTTGACTATCTATCTCTCCTTGACTTAAAAAAAAAATTATTTATTTCTTTATTTTTGGCTGTGCTGGATCTCTGTTGCTGCACAGGCTTTTTTTCTAGTTACAGCAAGCGGGGGCTACTCTCTAGTTGTGGTGTACGGGCTTCTCGTGGTGGTTTCTCTTGTGGCGGAGTACGGGTTCCAGGGTGCATGGGCTTCAGCAGTTGTGGCTCCCAGACTCTAGAGCACAGGCTCAGTAGTTGTGGCACATGCGTTTAGTTGCTCTGTGGCATATGGGTTCCTCCCGGATCAGGGATTGAACCTGTGTCTCCTGCATTGGCAGGTGGATTCTTTACCACTACCAAGGAAGCCCTTCCCTTGACCTTTATTTAAAAATTCATATTAATGCTGGCAGGAAGAGACAAGGAGTATCATTCCATTATAATAGGGATTGCAAGTAGACACACAAAATGGCACCTTTCTCTTTGTAGAATTCTCTGTTTTGGACCTTTCGCTCCAACTTTCTCACTCTGAAAGGGGAGGAGGCTGTGGCAGAGAGGCTGCAACATGGACCCGTCCCTCTAAGCTGAATCTTTAATCACAACACAAGAGCCATACAGGTGGGGAAGGGGCGATAGACATGTTTTACAACCCCACTGGTTGGCTGCTGTGGGTGAATAATGGTCAAAAACTGGATCAATACCATCTTAATGCATATGTTCACACTGAAGGAAAACCTTGAGGGGCCCTTAGAAGGAATGTTAGCCTTCAGGCTCCAACAAGTCATACCCAAGTGAGAACCTTTCAAGTGCAAAAGCTGCTGTTCTGAGTCTGGGTGAACAAACACATGCTCGAGTCGTAACAGCTCACTAGAACCCTGCTGTGATATGAACTGATAATCAGACACAATACAGTGACTTAAATCTCTAAGTTGAATTCCACGATATTACTGGACCAAGTCCACACTCTGAGATCAGTTTCCACAGATCTTTACAATTCCACTAATTTTCTGGTTCCTTCCTCATTTTCTCTTATGCCTTGAGCCAAGGTGGCCATATAACATATGGTCCAGATTGGAACATTTTTAAGTATGCTAAAATGATAAAAGAGATGGGATGCTAGGACAACAGGCATAACCTAAGACTGTCTCAGGAAAACTGGAACATATAATATTCCTACCTGTAAAGAACTAATAGAAACAAAAATAGGGAGGGGAGGGAAAAACAATAAATAGAAACACTGGGAGACTGCTATAAAGACACTCTAGAAACCAACTACAAAATGGCATCTTATATATTTCTCACTGCCATGGGGTTCATTCAATACACCCTTATTAATAAGATATAGTAAAAATGCACTATGAGTGCTAACAAAGGCTGATAGTAATGTGTTATGTCAAAAGAAGCTATGTTATTTCCAATAACACTTCACATAAACGCCAGTGAAATAATTTCTAGGATGCAAGGCTCCTAACAATACAACCTCAAAACACTCTCCTGGGAATGAATCACATTTGACATGCATTGTTTTTCTCACTTTACCCGGAGTCTCATAACTGGGTTATCTAAATGGTTTCAGGATTAATATTCTCCCAGCTTCTATTTTTAAACCAAACATGACAACAAACACGTCCACACTTTATAATTTTACAATGCTTTCACATGCATTATCTTAGCTAAGCTTTCCAATAGCTTTGTGAGATACCTTCTCCTGAAACAGATAAGAAAACTAAAGCTCAGAGAAGTGAGCTGCATGCATGACTTACGGTGCAAGTGCAATGATTATGTCACCCTCGTTTTCTGAGTATCTGACACTCAAAGCCTAGGATACCTGGTATTCAAAACTATTTTTAATTAATTAAAACTCCTTTTTTGAATGGATGAATAAATACCATAAGAAAAGGAATTGGTCCATATTTATTCCTGCATCTACGATCTCACTTTATGACCCAGAGAAGGCAAATCTAATGCATATACAGAATTTTTTAAAGAATATGGGGATGATCCTAGTAAATAAAGATGAAAGGAACAAAGAATTTACTATTAAGTAGCTAGTACATCTTAAAGGAGAAGGAATATGCAGAAATGGTGATCTCTAATAGGTAGTAGATGGGCTGGATGAAAGTGAAAGTTGCTCAGTTGTGTCCAGCTCTTTGTGACCCCACGGACTATACAGTCCGTGGAATTCTCCAGGCCAGAATACTGGAGTGGGTAGCCTTTCCCTTCTCCAGGGGATCTTCCCAACCCAGGGATCGAAGCCAGGTCTCCCACATTGCAGGCGGACTCTTTACCAGCTGAGCCACCAGGGAAGGCCAAGAATACTGGAGTGGGTAACCTATCCCTTCTCTAGTGGATCTTCCCAACCCAGGAATGGAACTGGGGTCCCCTGCATTGCAGGAGGATTCTTTAAATCCAGAAGGCTGAAATGTACTAGAGCAACTAGATCCTTTAGTTTTCCACCTGATTTCCTTGGACTTCAATATCAATACTATGGATAACACTTTCCCCAAACTACCCACTGAAGGTCTTGGATTGGAGCTGATGTTTCATGTCTCTGCTATACATAACTATGGGCCAAAAGAAGTGGGGTCCTTCAGCACCTTTACTATTTGTTCTTTTGAGTCAACAAGGAAAAAGTAGCTTGGAACACTTCATGAGACCCTGGCAAGAATTTTTGCTTCCAACACTTTGCTTTCAGTGTTTTTCCTCACTTGATACCACGGGTGTACACAACTGTATTGAATTCTCTCCTCAAAACCACTCCCTTAAAGCAAACTGGAATGATTTTTTTTTTTAAGTGCATGTATGTGTGTATACTCAGTCATGTCCAACTCTTTGCTACTCCATGGACTGTAAGACCTCCAGGTTCCTCTGATTTTCCAGGCAAGACTACTGGAGTGGGTTACCATTTCCTTCTCCAGGGAATCTTCCTGACCCAGGGATCAAACTCGCATCTCCTACATCGGCAGGGGGGGGTTCATTACCACTGAGCCACCTGAAAGTGAAAGTGTTAGTTGCTCAGTCGTGTCTGACTTTTTGTGACCCCAGGGACTGTGGCCCTCCAGGTTCCTCTGTCTGTGGAATTCTCCAGGCAAGAATACTGGAGCGGGTTGCCATGCCCTACTCCAGCAGACCTTCCCCACCCAGGGATTGAACCTGGGTCTCCTGCAGTGACAGGCAGGTTCTTTACCATCTGACCTACCAGGGAAGCACCTGAGCCACTTGGGAAACCTTAAAAAAAGAGTGAGGATTAAACACACATTTAATGGAGAAAGATTATAGAAACTAAAACACTACACTTTTTTTCTGTAACTTTCATTAGTTTGAGATCTGGTCAGTGCTAAAGGTAGATAATTATAATAGAGTAATGAAGTTTAATGGAAAGGCAGAGAAAAAAACCAAACAGGTATGAAGTGATAGTTCTTCTTAAATTTCAACTTCTGTAACTGTTTATTTATCATATTTCAACAATATAATAAAGGTACAATATAGCATACTTATAATACCAAGAAATATCATAAAATATTAGTATGTAATGAGATATCTACTCAGAACTTACTTGTCTAGCCACTCTGGAAAACTGGAAAACTAATGAGAACAGTTTCTGGAAAACTAATGAGAACAGAAAATAATCAAATAAATAAACTATAAGTAAAATAATATCTATGAACTTAGCTTATACAGAAATCCCAAACCCATGGCCAATTTACTCTTCTTTCACATGTTCTAAACATTAAATTTGGTTGTTTGGGTACCATATCCCCAGTAGAAGGTCTGTACAGTCAAAGCTATGGTTTTTCCAGTAGTCATGTATGGATGTGAGAGTTGGACAATGAAGGTAGAGCGCCGAAGAACTGATGCTCTCGAATTGTGGTGCTGAAGACTCTTGAGAGTCTCTTGGACTGCAAGGAGATCAAACCAGTCAATCCTATAGGAAATCAACCCTGAATATTCATAGAAGGACTGTCACTGAAGCTGAAGCTCTGATATTTTGGCTACCTGATGTGAAGCGCCAACTCACTGGAAAAGACCCTGATACGAGGAAAGATGGAAGGCAAAAGGAGAAGGGGGCAGCAGAGGATGAGATGCGCAGATAGCATCACTGACTCAACGGACATGAATTTGAGCAAACTCTGGAAAATAGTGGAGGACGGAGGAGCCTGGCATGCTGCAGTCTATGGCATAGCAAAGAGTCAGACACGACTTAGCAACTGAACAACAACTCCCTAGTAGCCCTGGTCAGATTATAAAGTTATGGGAAGTGCTTGAGAAAGTCATAGTAACTCAAAGGTAAATTCCTACAGCAAGAGAAGAGATTTTAAAATAATGTTTAAAAAGCTGAAATGTTGGAGCAAACATCCCTATAGCTCTATGTTTCCTGGGGACAATAATCTTATTATCAGCATAGACCTAACTTTCTGTAAGAACCTTAAATTTTGTTCAATATATTGTTTAAGAAAGTCTGTAAGAAATGCTCTAAGTTCTTTGGCTATGTTTTTCTCTTTAAAAAAATTAAAGGTATAATTCACATGTAGTAAAATTCACTCTAAAGTTTTAGTATACAGCTTTGCAAGTTTGGACAAACATGTGGTCGCTTCAATCCCATTGCAATTGAGATACAGGTTAGTTCTACGACCCGGACAAATTCCTCTATGCCCCTCTGTAGTTAATCCCTTCTTCACCCCAGTCCTCTGGCAACAACTGATCTGGCTTTCCAGTTCCTATAGTTTTGGCTTTTCCAGAATGTCATATAAACAGAATTGTGCATTATTTTAAAAAATGTCTGTAAGGATATAATCAATTTTAGGAAATTTTCAAACCAAAATGGTTCAAGTGAGAGAGGGACAGAGAAGATATAATTTGAGGGATAAATTCTGAGCCACTGAGAATGCTCAGCTCTCCAAAACAGAATATTCTCTGGTGAAGAAGCACAACCTATATTTTTACTGAAATATTTGAAAAATAATGCCTGGGGATACTTATACTTTCCAAAGGTGTGTATAACTGTCTAGTTAGGGACCCTAAACAAACTTAGAAAGACATAAAAGTAAAACAAAGGGTCAAGCAATGACAGTATTAGATGCTGTTCTGCTCTTAACAGTTAGTCCCAGGAGTCTACCATCCTGCTTTTGGTCCTCTTGTTATTCCTGCATGTAGTCTAGACTACTACTAAGCACACAGTAAACACTTAACAAACGCTTGTTGGAAAAAAACATTTAATTTTGTGGCCAAGCCAGATCACTAAGGCCAAAAATTAATTTATGATCAAATCACAAAATAATGCTTGCCATTGTTTCAGCTGCATAAACCAATGTGTATATTATTAGTTTTTAAACACTAGAGATTTCATTTCTTAAAAATATGACGTCTTTTATTTCACTGATTATTAACTTTAGGCCTAATTCTTAAACTCCTAAAAATTTCAGAGCAGTCCTTTTTACCCAGGTCAATGGTAATACTTTTCTGAAAACAGCAGTTACATACATAAAAAGCATGGGTATTTACCACCTTAACTTGAAAGCACAGTGAGTACACATCAACTTAAAAATCTGTACTTTGCTTAACTGCTTTCCCAGAAGACTATACATAACTCAGTCTGTTAGGTCAGGATTCACTCCATTTCTGTTACAGAGGTTAAAGACTAGCCTTACCACAAACATTGAATGGAGAAGAAGCAATCCTGGTAAAGACTGATGCATTTTTTTATGTAATGACACATCAACGACTTCACTAAAATATACATTTTCCCACATACAAGACAAATCAAAGCTAAACCTAGTTCATTTATGTTAAAAATCCTTTGCTTTTAAACCAGATTCTTATGGGAGAAACCTCCTAGAATCCGAAACAGAATTTTGCATGGACAATAAACAAAAAAATGTATTGCAGAAAGGATCATATGCTGTAAAAGAAGCATTTAAAGAGTTAACTAATGTTGAGAGTTGTTTTTAAAATGACAAAGAGCAGATCTTAAAATAAGGAGAATAAAAGTTATAGTTATCAAATAGCTATTTTAAGGTAGTAGATTTGAAAAAGCCTGTCAAAGTTATGAACCTTTTCACCAGAAGATGCACATACGTACACACAGAGACACACACATCTAAATGAGATTTCAAAAGGAGACGGAGGGCTGTCTCCCTACCCTCAACAGATCCAAAGTTTAAAACTTTTGTTTTAAAGTATAGTGAAAGTGGAAGTCGTTCAGTTGTGTCCAACCTCTTTGCAACCCCATGGACTATACAGTCCATGGATTTCTCCAGGCCAGAATACTGAAGTGGGTAGCCTTTTCCTTCTCCAGGGGATCCTCCCAACCCAGGGATCGAACCCAGGTCTCCCACATTGTAGGCAGACACTTTACCGGCTGAGCCACCAGGGAAGTCGAAGATAGAACAGAGGTGGTTAATATGGAACAGGTGACTTCAGCCAAGGAAGCTTTATAACTCCACAAGTAAGAAAAATAGCAGGAGCAGGGAGCCTATGTGAGTGAACTCACTGCCCCTCCTTTCCCATTCATTCAGTCAAATCCTGTTCGTGATTAGCCTCTGATAGAGAAGGTGTTGTCTTCATTTCATGTCATGTTGGAGAGGTCAGGGTTCTAGGCAGTGAGATGAGACCTTTCTTTCTTCATGGCACTGGTCTGCCAAAAGAATCCCTGGAACCACAAGAGTCTATGATAATGTCATGAAAGTATTCAGATGTTTTAGAAGCTGATGAAAAGCCTCAGATGATTACAGTGTCAGTGAAAAAGAACCACAACCGTACACTTCTTGGATGAGCAATGTCTTAGTCTACCACTAATGATGGAGAACATGTAGCTAAATTAATTTGCCCCTCAATGACTGCTCTACTCATACCTTAATCACTATTTTTGATAAGAACCCCTGGATCTTCAATTTCAGTTTTCCCAACAGTGACTGCTGCTATATAAGCTAGGACATAAAACAGTGGACATTCCATAAGGGCTTACAGAATATGAAGCTGACAAGCAATGCTCAGGATCTGGGAAAAACTATACTCTCTTGATAGAAAACGACTGAGCTCCAGTCTTCATTACTGCCCAGAAGGATGTGGAACACAAGGGAAATGAGATGCTTAAGACCCCGGTGAGGAAAGGGAAGAGGGAAGGTGGATACTAAACAAACAGAAACAAGCACCTAGCCTGCATGGTTAGATGAGCAAATAATGAGAAACAAGAAGACATGCCAACTATCTGGTACAAGAACACTGAGAAGTCTGAAATTATTCTGATAATAATCACCAAGGATTTGGCGTATGGATATCTAAGAGCAATTCCTCACTGTCTCCTGGGAAACTCCTAAATCTCATTTTATGAAAACAGACTGGGCTCTATTCCAGACCAACTGACACTTAAATATGACACCTGAATGTGCACATTTTAAAAAAGCTCCTCCAATAGTTCTGATGTATTGGGTTGGCCAAAATGTTCATTTGGGTTTTTCCATAAGATGGTATGGAGAACCAGAATTAACTTTTTGGCCAACCCAAGACAATGAAGAAAGAATCACTGTCTGAGAGGATAAGAAAGACGGTCAAACTAAGAACATCTAAAGCCTCTATGTACCATGCATAGGTGGTTCAGTGGTAAAGAATCTGGCTGCCAATTCAGGAGACACAGAAGACACGAGTGTGATTCCTGGGTCAGGAAGATCTCCTAGAGAAGGAAATGGCAACCTACCTCCTGCCTGGGAAATCCCATGGACAGAGGAGCCTAGCAGGCTATAGTTCATGGGGTCACAAAGAGTCAAACACGACTGAGTGACTGAGCACACACTACGCAGAAACTGAGTTTATGATCCCTTATAAAAGGGCTAAAAAGGAACGTGAGCGAATGGATAAAGAGAGAATATTAATAAATTGTGATTGCTGTTTTTACTTTTTATTGTTCTTACTTTCTAATAATAGAAGGGATGACTATTCTACTTTAAGGACCAGGGCTTCCCTGGTAGCTCAGTTGGTAAAGAACCTGCCTGTAGTGCAGGAAACCCAGGTTCGATCCCTGGGTGGGGAAGATCCCCTGGAGAAGGAAATGGCAAACCACTCCAGCATCCTTGCCTGGAAAATCCCATGGACAGAGGAGCCTGGTGGGCTGCAGTTCAAGTGGTCGCAAAGAGTTGGGCACGACTGAATGAACTAACACGGGTCTCAAAGGGGCTTATTATCAATAAGATGTAACAACATTTCCTTCTATGGGTTATACTGGTCTTAATATTTTGGGGAAAGGGTAGGCACAAATAAATTCAGGATCTCTGGTTCTCTGAAAAGTACACTAGGAAACAAAGAGAAGAGCAGACTTGCCCAAGGACCTCAGAATCTCGTCAGAGAGATGTGACCCTCACAAAAGGTGCCAAATGATCAGAACAGAGAGTGGGCAAGGAAAGTTCCATGGAGCAGAGGACCTGGGAGAAGGGGATACCTAGGGTATGGAGAGAAAGAGAGCAGGTTACTGACAGTCAGGCACAGGCTTTGTAACGGTCACCATGGGAGGCCAAGATATCTAGGGGTAGGGTTGGGGAGGGGGCTATATAGTGAGAAATACGGAAGGCCTGTAGTCCTGATGACTGACTCTCCCCATCTGTTCTACGTAGGTTGGTTAGCGTAGTAGCATCATTCCCCTTGGCAGTGACTGGTCTGGGAAAGGACACGTGACTCAATTCTGGTCAGAGAGGTTTAAGGAGACATTCTCTAGAAAAAGTCTGAGAAAAGTTTCCTCAATCCTAAAGGAAATACACAGTGCTGGTCTGGATGTGGTGCTCAGCACTTCTGCAGCCATTCTGCCACCAAGTAGAGGATGAACCAGCAGACAGTGAATAACAGAGTGAAATGACATTAACAGCCTGGGCTTCTGCTATCATTTGGCTACTGAATCAACCTCAAAAGCTGCTCTCTGGACTTAAGTTATAAAAAAGATAAAATTTTCTTATTGTATAAGGCAATTTGATTTGGGGTTTTCTTGGGTTGTTACTCACACTTAAAACATATTCCAACATGAGCACTAGAAAAATGAGCTGGAATGAACTTTTGGGGGTCCCCAGACCAGGTTCCGGAGAAGTCAATGGCACCCCACTCCAGTACTCTTGCCTGGAAAATCCCATGGACGGAGGAGCCTGGTAGGCTACAGTCCATGGGATTGCTAAGAGTTGGACACGAGCAACTTCACTTTCATTTTTCACTTTCACACAGTGGAGAAGGAAATGGCAACCCACTCCAGTGTTCTTGCCTGGCGAATCCCAGGGACGGGGGAGCCTGGTGGGCTGCCATCTATGGGGTTGCACAGAGTTGGACACGACTGAAGCGACTTAGAAGCAGCAGTAGCAGACCAGGTTTGCAGACCAATTTGCAAGATGGGCAAAGAGAATTTATTAATTAGGAGTGGCACTGCTGGTACTAACCTGAAAGGCAGGAAAAAGTATAACAAGTATTATTATTTTATTAATACCCATAAATCTTCCATTCTTTATTTCCTTATGAGACAGAAAAAGCAAGTGAGTAAAAAAAGTCAAGATTGCTTAGAAAATGGTACAGAAACTCATAACATGTGGAGAGAAAAGTCTGTTTTCTCTTGTCCTATTTGCTTTGCTAAAATACTTCCTTTCATTATATTCTTTAATGGGGCGCCGAGACAACTTCCCTGTGGTAATCAATTCTAAGTTAAACCCTAAATGCAGCTTATAAGAAAGGAAATGTCCCCCAGTCTCTTCACACACAGACAATGTGTAGATACAGAATTACGAAAAGTCCCATTTGAAAGGAAGGCTGTGCTCTATGCCCTGAAGGTTGCTACACTTGTATCTGAAAGTAGAAGTTATTAAAAAAACAAAAATGATAAACTGCTTTATTTTGCATGAAACCTCCATCTGCACCAGTTACAGTATATATAATAAGTAATTATCTTCTCCTAGTAATTATCTTCTCTAGCCAGTTTTAAAATATTTTCCATTCAACTCTCCTTTTAAGATTAACAGTACAATTACCAAGCCATTGATTCTTTTAACTTCTCTTAGAACCTCAAGGGAAAGCACAATTATCTAGACAAATAATCACATGCTGTGGATATATCATCCCAGAGATCAAAGTGCTGCAGTATGGAATTTCAGCAACATTTCTGGCCAAGAAAATCTGGCTGCTGATATCTGATGGTAGAGGAAAACATGAAATCTGACTTCAATAGAAGTTTGATGCCATTTTGTAAGATCTGACCAATGACTGACCAGTCATCCTAAACTGAGGGTCACATGCCCCTCCTTTTCATTCAAATCTTTATTAGGTGACTACTAAGGTGCTGGTCCTAGGGAGGCAGGGATCAATGATATTGCCCTTGAACTCACAGAACACAGAGTAATGGAAGGAAGTTATTACAACATACTGTAATTTAACTGTATGTTAAATACTGATCCTATTAACATGAGCTGAGATGTACAGAAACACAAAGGAATGGCAGATTACCCAAACTGGGATGTGGGGAAGGGTTATCAGAGGACATTACTCTAGAAAGGATTTTAAAGATGAGTAAGTTGTTGGCCCTGAAGGAGAGGATGTGTAGTCTTCAAAGAAGACATATAGCAGATGCAAAGGCAGGAAGATTCCAAAGGGGTATGTATGAGGAAGTTGTGGGAAAGTAAATATGCAGGGCTTCCAATCTGGCTCAGCTGGTTAGGAATCGGCCTGTAATGCGGAAGATCTGGGCTTGATCCTTGGGTTGGGAAGATCCCCTGGAGAAGAGAAAGGCTACCCACTCCAGTATTCTTGCCTGGGGAATTCTATGGACTGTATAGTACAAGGGGTCACAAAGAAATATGCAAGGGCTGGAGATAACTAAGGGCTTTGTATGCTAAGCTGTGAGGATCACAATAAACTGTGGAAAATTCTGAAAGAGATGGGAATACCAGACCACCTGACCTGCCTACTGAGAAATCTGTATGCATGCACTGTTTATAATAGCCAGGACATGGAAGCAACCTAGATGCCCATCAGCAGATGAATGGATAAGGAAGCTGTGGTACATATACACCATGGAATATTACTCAGCCATTAAAAAGAATTCATTTGAACCAGTCCTAATAAGATGGATGAAACTGGAGCCCCTTATACAGAGTGAAGTAAGCCAGAAAGATAGAGAACATTACAGCATACTAACACATATATATGGAATTTAGAAACATGGTAACGATAACCCTATATGCAAAACAGAAAAAGAGACACAGAAATACAGAACAGACTTTTGGACTCTGTGGGAGAAGGTGAGGGTGGGATGTTGCGAAAGAACAGCATGTATATTATCTATGGTGAAACAGGTCACCAGCCCAGGTGGGATGCATGAGACAAGTGCTCCGGCCTGGTGCACTGGGGAGACCCAGAGGGATCGGGTGGAGAGGGAGGTGGGAGCGGGGATCGGGATGGGGAATACGTGTAAATCCATGGCTGATTCATGTCAATGTATGACAAAACCCACTGAAATGTTGTGAAGTGATTGGCCTCCAACTAATAAAAAAATAAATAAATAAATAAAAAATAAAAAAATTTAAAAAAATTAAAAAAAAAAAAAAAGAAATCTGTATGCATGTCAGGAAGCAACATTAGAACTGGACATGAAACAACAGACTGGTTCCAAATAGGAAAAGGAGTACACATCAAGGCTCTATATTGTCACCCTGCTTATTTAACTTATATGCAGAGCACATCATGAGAAACGCTGGGCTGGAGGAAGCACAAGCTGGAATCAAGATTGCCAGGAGAAATATCAATAACCTCAGATATGCTGATGACACCACCCTTATGGCAGAAAGTGAAGAAGAACTAAAGGGCCTCGTGATGAAAGTGAAAGAGGAGAATGAAAAAGTTGGCTTAAAGCTCAACATTCAGAAAACTAAGATCATGGCATCCAGTCCCATCACTTTGTGGCAAATAGATGGAGAAACAGTAGAAACAGTGGCTGACTTTATATTTTGGGGCTCCAAAATCACTGCAGATGGTGATTGCAGCCATGAAATTAAAAGACGCTTACTCCTTGGAAGGAAAGTTATGACCAACCTAGACAGCATATTAAAAAGCAGAGACATTACTTTGCCAACAAAGGTCCATCTCATCAAGGCTATGGTTTTTCCAGTGGTCATGTATGGATGTGAGAGTTGGACTATAAAGAAAGCTGAACGCCAAAGAAACGATGCTTTTGAACTGTGGTGTTAGAGAAGACTCTTGAGAGTCCCTTGGACTGCAAGGAGATCCAACCAGTCCATCCTAAAGGAGATCAGTCCTGGGTGTTCATTGGAAGGACTGAAGTTGAAGCAGAACCTCCAATACTTTGGCCACCTGATGCAAAGAGTTGAGTCATCTGAAAAGACCCTGATGCTGGGAGGGGCTGGGGGCAGGAGGAGAAGGGGATGACAGAGGATGAGATCGTTGGATGGTATCACCGACTCAATGGACATGAGTTTGGGTAAACTCCAGGAGTTGGCAATGAACAGGGAGGTCTGGCGTGCTGCAGTCCATGGGGTCGCAACGAGTCGGACATGACTGAGCAACTGAATTGAACTGATGCCAAGCTAAGGAGTTTGGATTTTATTTTGAAAGCAGTGGGAGTCACTGAAAGTCATCTGAGCTCCAAAGCCACAGGTTTGGGTTGGTTTCAGGAACTGCTAACCTGGGTGACATGAGGAAAATGACTTGGTGAGTGGAAGAGGAACGTGAGAGCAAGGAGACAGAGTCTTAGCAATTGTTCCATCCTGAAGTGTGAGCAGCGTAACTTTCACAGATAATTCTGTCTGCTGGGCATAAATTGCCCTGTATATTTAACCAGTTTTTAACTCAAGTTGTGAATTCAAGTCTTCTGTCTCAAAAGCAAAGGAATAAGAAAATATCTGTGGGTGGGTGGGATGCAAACATGCTAACACTGAGCAGAACCAGCAACATCAGATACGTATCCTCCTAGAACTGCTTGTACCAAGGCAGCTGTTCCCATCAACCAGTCACATGCTGACCCTGCCTTTTTTTTCCCCCCAAATTTATTTATTTATTTTAATTGGAGGCTAATTTCTTTACAATATTGTAGTGGTTTTTGCCACTGCAATTTTGCCACTGATACATTGACATGAATCAGCCACAGGTGTACATGTGTCCCCATCCTGAACCCCCCTCCCACCTCCTTCCCCATCCCATCCCTCAGGGTCATCCCAGTGCACTGGCCCTGAGCGTCCTGTCTCATGCATCAAACCTGGATGGGTAATCTATTTCACTTATGGTAATATACATGTTTTATTGCTATTCTCTCAAATCATTCCACCCTCACCTTCTCCCACCGAGTCCAAAAGTTTGTTCTTTGTATTTGTGTCTCTTTTGCTGTCTTGCATATAGGGTCACTGTTACCATCTTTCTAAATTCCATATATATGCGTTAATACACTGTATTGGTGTTTTTCTTTCTGACTTACTTTGCTCTGTATAATAGGCTCCAGTTTTATCCACCTCATTACAACTGATTCAAATACGTTCTTTTTAATAGCTGAGTCGTATTCCATTGTGTATATGTACCACAGCTTTCTTCTCCATTCGTCTGCCGATGGACATCTAGGTTGCTTCCATGTCCTAGCTATTGCAAGTAGTGCTGCGGTGAACATTGGGGTACACGTGTCTCTTTCAATTCTGGTTTCCTCAGTGTGTATGCCCAGCAGTGGGATTGCTAGGTCGTATGGCAGTCCATTTCCAGTTTTTTAAGGAATCTCCACACTGTTCTCCATAGTGGCTGTACTAGTCTGCATTCCCACCAACAGTGTAAGAGGGTTCCCTTTTCTCTGCACCCTCTCCAGCATTTGTTTGCAGAGTTTTCAACAGCAGCCATTCTGACCGGCATGAGATGGTACCTCATTGTGGTTTTGATTTGCATTTCTCTTATAATGAGTGATGTTGAGCATCTTTTCATGTGTTTGTTAGCCATCTGTATATCATCTTTGGAGAAATGTCTGTTTAGTTCTTTGGCCCATTTTTTGATTGGGTCGTTTATTTTTCTGGTATTGAGCTGCATGAGCTGCTTGTATGTTTTGGAGATTAATTCTTTGTTAATTGCTTCATTTGCTATTATTTTCTCCCATTCTAAATGCTGTCTTTTCACCTTGCTTATAGTTTCCTTCTTGTGCAAAAGCTTTTGAGTTTAGTTAGGTCCCATTTGTTTATTTTTGCTTTTATTTCCATTGCTCTGGAGGGTGTGACCCTGCCTTTTTTGTTAAGATAACACTCAGGTCTTGACTAAGTTTTCTGTAGCCTCTCTCGTTTCCCTTTGCTGACGTTCCATGGAAAACTCATCTTTGCTTTCAATCAATTACCTTTATTCCTAGCATTACCCCCTTTCTTCTTAAAATGAGCACTCATGTTCCACTAAGAGATGAGCTAATATATGCAAAGTGCCTAGAACAGGGCCTGACATATAAAGGGTATGAAGTAAATAAACTATTATTATTTTCTGCTGTTTACTGCACTTTTCTCTCCCCCAGTATAAGCCTTGGGAGGTCCTGAGCCCAGTTCTCTCACATTTGGACTGTAAACTGCAACTCTGAAACACCGTTTCTCTAGTGAGAATTCAGTAGTGTTGCTCTGGACCTTCACTAGCAGAAAGAAGATTCAGTATTTGTTATTTATATTTGCTTCAGAGACCAATGCATTTTCTCTCAAGACATGTGTCTGGATATTTATAATCTGTTTGTCTACGATGTGCCTTACAGGAGCCACAAGGAGAGTTAAGTCACTGAATCATAAAATGTCATTGCTTTTCCTAGCAACTCATCTCAGCAGATGGCAAATGACTATTTTTACTGCTTGTTTCTCTATTACATGTAGAAATATTTATTAACATTGTATTTCTGTTGCACGTGTGCAACCAAGTTAGGCAGCTGCCAGGAAGGCTGGGGGAAGGGAGAGTGAATGGTCATACGCTCAGGATTTTGTCTGAGCAGGTGAGCAAGCCTCACCTTGGGGATGGAAAGCAAGGAACACCCACTAATTCCTCTGAAGTAAAAAAGATGTTAAGCAAGGCAACACCAACAGTCAACCAGAGTTGCTCTCGCCGCATAAGGCTACATTTCATTAAATCTGAGAGGTCACCATCACAAAATGGACAGTATTTTATGTACCACTGAGAAATCAAAAGCACTTATGTGGGGAACTGAATAGACAGAGGAATCCTACCTGAAGCTGAGGCACCAAAAAGCCACAGAGAAGTAAGCCTGCCACACAGAAAGAGATGGCAATGAGAACCCGGAACTGCGTGGAGGAAGGGGACCTTCCCAAGGACTTGAACCACAAGCCCATACGTGGGCAGGCTTACATCCTGAATTCCCACTGCCAGTTTGGTCTAAACACCCTCAGGCAGAGACTCTCATGCCTGGTCTCAGTTTGACAATGCCCAGTGACTGGCAGAGGCAAACTCTCAGAAAGACGTGAACCTCATTGGCAATTATAAGATGCATCCCAATCTCAGATATATTAATGCATAAAACTAGGTACACTGGGGAACAGAAATACAGAAGTGCTCACCTACTGTGAGATCTATCCCAGGCATTATTTGGAGTCTGGAGTGGAGAAAAACGAAACCCAGGAAGAGGGCAAGACAGAAACCAAAGTTAAAAAAGCCAGTTATCCAATAGGTAGCCTAATGCAGGGGATGAAAGCACACGGGAGGCAGGTAGGGCACCAGAAAGAGGTCTGGACAAGTGGGCTGGGCATGGGGCTAAGCCTCCATCCACTTGTTTCTCTGGCTTTCAGAGTGGGGACAGAATCTCTCCCAGCTTTATGTCCTTATCAATAAAATGCAGAAAATACTTTCTATAGGATTACTGAGGAAACAGAACAAGCAACTGCATTTTATAAGTATTTCATATACTATTAAAAAACACTGTGACAATAAAAATTATGCTTATTATTCTTGATATAAATATTTTGAATGCTCTTTTAGTCAGACTTTGTGATTTCTACTTTATTAATATAATTGTCACTTAGCAGATAGCTATGTATAGGTCAGGCACTTAATAAATCCTTATGAACTAAACAAATAAACACTACTACTTTGGGCCCAAACCTTACCCCACCCTAAATTTCTGAGGGCTGGGTACCATCATTGCTGAAAACAGAAAGGGGAAAAAAGACAAAACACCTGACCCCTGCCTCAGTCTAGAACATGATGTATTTAGGCTTAAATAAATACACAGATCCTATACATCCACCCTTGGTCTCCCTGAAACTCACATCACAACAAAATCAAAATATTAGCAGGGATGAAGTGCAGGGATAAGACCAACAGATTGAAGGCAGAATCCAGGAGGCAACATTATAATGGACTCAGATGGATAGAAGATAGGCAGCTTCAGTATGGGAGGGTTATTCATTACTGGCCAAAAGACCCTCAGCATCACCAAACAGTATCTTTGACAGAAGAGACCAATGTCCTGTGGCATTTGCCAGTCAAGCTTATTAACAGAGATCAATAGGGAAAGGAGGTCCTTGCCAAGGTACATGCTTGAAATGGGAGGGGAAAGAAAGTCCTAGGGGGGATAAGAAACTTGAGGTGAAAGATGAGGGCCTCCATTTCCAACCTGAGTGGACCTGGGTATTCTAAGGAGATGCTGTGGATGAGGGAGAACAGGAGGGAAGGGAGACTTGGGTTTATCCAGGCTCTGTCCTCATCTATCACATGCCTCTGAACTTAGCCATCAAATGAGGAGCAAGACAGGATGTTCTATGGCACAATCTGTCTCTCACACTTTGTGATTTCAGATGCTGTTAATTAAGAAATCTCTTGCTCACTCCACTCTTGGGCCAGGAGTAAAGGAAGAGTGCTAAAGAGAGAACAAATCAAATAAATACGAATGAACAAAGACAAAATCGGTGGCTACAAAGCCATGAAATTAAAAGACGCTTACTCCTTGGAAGGAAAGTTATGACCAACCTAGATAGCATATTAAAAAGCAGAGACATTACTTTGCCAACAAATGTCCATCTGGTCAAGGCTATGGTTTTTCCAGTGGTCATGGATGTGAGAGTTAGACTGTGAAGAAAGCTGAGCACCGAAAAATTGATGCTTTTGAACTGTGGTGTTGGAGAAGACTCTTGAGAGTCCCTTGGACTGCAAGGAGATCCAAGCAGTCCATCCTAAAGGAGATCAGTCCTGGGTGTTCATTGGAAGGACTGATGCTGAAGCTGAAATTCCAATACTCTGGCCACCTCATGTGAAGAGTTGACTCATTGGAAAAGACCGTGATGCTGGGAGGGATTGGGGGCAGGAGGAGAAGGGGACGACAGAGGATAAGATGGCTGGATGGCATCACTGACTTGATGGGCATGAGTTTGAGTAAACTCTGGGAGTTTGTGATGGACAAGGAGGCCTGGTGTGCTGCAATTCATGGGCTCGCAAAGAGTCGGACACAACTGAGCAACTGAACTGACTGACTGACTGACAGAGAACGGTAGAAGGGGTAAGCTGGAAAGAAAAGATACTCAGAAATACTGGTGTTCACACAGAAAATACAAGAAGTTAAAGGGAAGGTTCAAAAAGTTGAATAGAATGCAGGGAAGTTTTTGAAGTAATTTAAGGGTGGGTTCAGGATGAAAATTATAATTTGGAACAATGGAGAGTGGCTGAAATTGGGAAATGACCTGAGTGATCGGAGAGATGAGCAGTCTAGAAAGAGGGCCAAGTTCTCAAAGTCTTCAAGTATACAGTATGTTCCCCAGGCCAACCCACTCAGGAGACTGATTGTTTTAAAGTATGAGTCCATGTTTGGCAAAAATGGCTTGAAACTTCTTTTCATTGATTTTATTCTGAACATTTGTTTTAGTATCTCTCAGGATATTTCTTTGGGGGTTATTTAGTTAACAAATTGGGGGAAGGCAGAGACCTATTCAAAATTTTAAAAAGTGATTAAACAATTTTGAGTTCTGGTCTTTTCTAGACATTCTGTACAGAAGCAGGGATATAGAAATATAGAACTTTTGACAATGGATAATTATCAGAAGATTCAGCACACCTTTCCTGTGGATAAAAAGAGAAAAGACAAAAACATGGAGGCCTGGAACTTTCCCAGAAATAAACCATTTTTCTGCGAAACTTGGATATAAGGTTTATTTTACCTAGGTCAGACTGCTAGCCAGCATTTTTGTTGGACTCGAGTTCTTAAAGATTTAAATGTTTCCTATTCTCAACCTTTGGCTTACAGCTAAATACTTAACAGTTCTTATCTGGGGGCCCTACTTGATAAGAACTTGGGAAAATGTACTAAAAATATGTCTTAACAAATCTTTCTGACGATAGGAGCAGTCTTTTTCCTCTTGGAGGAAATCTGGCTCTTACTGCTAATCTGTAGGAATCTGCTACTGAAGAAGGGCCCTGTAGGCTTGTGGGGTCTGCTCTGCACATTAACAATCTTAACTGCTGTATAACCTTGGCAGCACCTTTCAGACCCCAGAGCATCTTGTAAATATGGATTTCTCTGACATTTACATTAGGTTGCACTGCCATTTTATTTAGAAATAAATTTAGAAATCAAGGAATAAAAAAGTTAAATAGTTTGCTCAAGGGTATAAGCAAGTCCTTTTCAAGATTTCAATTTTAAACTAAAGACTGGGTGTATGCCTCTTGTACTTAGAGGCAGTGTCTCTTTGGTGGTTTATTTAGGAAGTTTTAAGTTGCATTTTTAAAGGAGATAAAAATGCTTTTGTTTAGTGCAACTTTTAGGATGCTTCTCTGCAGCTCTCCAGGTACATAATAGATTCACTTAAAATTTAAGTAATCATTTACACATTTATCACTTGCTCCCATTGGATTTTAAGCTTCTTCCAGGCCAAGACCCATGCCTTATTCACCCTCAGCCATCTTTCACCACGCCTAGGGCAGTGCCGCATCACATAGCCTTAGGGGCCATGAGTGAGGAGGTTCAAAGATGACTGTCTTCTTTTTGCTCCAAGGGAAGTCTTTTACAGAGGTTGAAAACACAAGTCATCAATTCCAAATAAATTTTATCAGGTTCCAGGAACTGCTCTACTGGTTCAAGTCAGACTACTCCTTTATCCCCTTCTTTTCCTCCCTTGTAAAGGGCCAAGACACAGCACAGCAACAGAAGTGGCCACAGCAGACTGTGTGGTATAAGCTTAAGGAAGGGTTGAAAACAATTCAGTGAAAAATATACTTCATATTAGAAGGAAAAAGCTGACTAAATTTCACTTTTGAAATTCCTGATTCAGTATTTCTCTGAATATCATGCAAAGTTTGCATTCGCTCTCCCTTTCTTAATAAGCAGCTTATGTACAGGCCACCAAGGATACAGAGCAATGCATAATTAAGTCCAAACTCCCATTACATAGTCTGAGCTCTGTCAATAACAATCTATGAATAACTAAACCTCTGCACTTGGGCAAACTGCTTACCTCTTATAAAGATACACTCTTTTTCTTTTAAACCTTGAGGGGCTATTGAGAAAATCAGTACTTCAATCTACACAATACTTCGAAGTGTGAAATTTTATACAGCTTTGTATATTTGTACAATGAGAATGAGTGGTAGAAGAGGTTTTTACTGCTGTCATTGTCCAAAAATAACTATTCAACAATTCAGTGGAATTCTAGAATTATTTTTATCTTCCTCTGTTTTTCTATATTGATGACATTTGTTAGACATGAACATGTATTGTTTTTTTTACCAAGCCAATAGTTTTATTTTTTTAAATAAAAAATTTTGAGTAGTAAAAATGGAGGAAATGGGTTTTAGACAAATTAAGAATTTCATGACAGTAAAAAAAAAAAAGTGCTGACAGGATTCATGAGCACATGGATTCATGCTAGGTTTGCTCAAATGTGTGAGAGACAGAGCCTCAGTAACCATGCAGAACTCTTGGGGTACTGGTAAACCGTCAAATGGATACGCTTTGAGGCTGGGAGTCCTGAGTTTCAAGTGTCAACTCTGCCGCTAGCTGGCATGGAACTCTTGTCAGATAGTTTAACCTAACTGTGGTTTCCTTATCTGCAAGAGGGACTCACATACACACACACACACCACACACCATACACACAGGAGTGATAATAACACAGTCAAGCAGTTTAATCTGGGCAGTTAAGGTATGGGTTTCAATCAGTGTCTCCAGGGTGGCAGGCAGGGAAGTGAATGTGCCAGAAAGATGCAAAGCTGCCTGGTGGTGACAACAGCACCCATCAGTCTAGGCACCGGAAAGCCTGGTCAGAATATCTGATTTGGCTCCACTTTACTGGGACAAGTCACCTTGCCTCTATATCAGTGTCCTTAAGTGTTGGTGGCAATGTGGTTGTCTTTCTACTTCCTGGAATTATTTTGAAAATTAAATAAGATAAACACAAAAGCAACTTGAAAGTAAAAACAAAAATAAATTTAGAAGCATTCTGAAATTATTTCAGCACTTTAGCCCTTAAAGTTTAGATAAGCCAGATGGGAGAAAATAAATTAAAGAATTTGACCTAAGAATCAACTCTGATGAATCAAATGACTACTACTTTTCAATCTGGAATAGGATCAATTAAAAAAAAAACACTTTGTGCACAATGATGTTAAAATATGACATCATAAATACAGCGCCAAGTACCTAGGGGATGTTCAGCAAATGAAAGTGGCTTGCACAGAAGCAGAAGCTGGGGCCTCCTAGAGCATTTACAACACCATGCGGTAACTGGATGTCCACCCTCGTGCATCTTCCACCAGGATGTGTGTGAGCTTCTAGATTGCACAGGTGATTCCATGGGTTGGGGGTGAGGCCTGGGTGAGTATATTTAAGAAATCCAACTCACTGAGGATTTTGATGGTGTATAGCCAGGGTTTACACCCACTAACCTAATCCAATACGGTAATCTCTGTCTTCCTCAGAACTAAACAGGTTAGATATTAACAAATCATCTGTCCATTCTGGTGAGAGGGAACAATCAATAATAAGACTAATTTTTACTGGGTACAGAATTGTGCAAATCCCTGTTGCATGCTAAGCGGATTCAGGAAACCTATTCATGACTGACAAAAGACAAGTACACCTAGAAAACCTCTTCCAAAAATCTTTCTGAACTTCTCTTGTAGGCTTTCTCTTCAAACAGTTAAGGAGCTCCAATATTAGCTTCAGGAGCTTTGGAATGATCAAAAAGTCAATGAATCCAACAGGTAAGTTTATAGCTGTAATCTGCCTGTTTCATCCAAGATAGCCTTTCATTTATTCTTGTCATGGGCTTCCTAAGGCAGTTTTGGGGATTTGTTTGTTCTCTCTCTCAATATCTCAATATCAACAGGCTTAAGCAACACCAGAGGTCCTCAAGACAAGCCAAAGCCTTCTGCAGAGCATCCAAACTGTATCCCCTTCACTGGTAAGGGCACCGTCCACACATGAGAGTAATGTAAGCTGCCATATGGGTTATGTACGTGCGGAGCAAGTGAGAGAGCAGCAGGGCTGGCAAGTGGGTTCTGAGCTGTGCTTGCTCTGCTTAGAGGAGAGGGCAACTCATGATCTTGATGAGAGAAACAGAAAGAAAATGTCAACACTGGATGGAGGAATGAATGTCTATTAGTCACGGGAAAGGAGGAAGTGGATGATCATGAAGTTTCAGCCTCTTCATCTCTAATTGCCCAGAATCTGTGCTCCTTGAAGATTTAGAAACAGAGTAGATTCACCAGTACTAGATGACTGATGTCTAAGGCCTTTAAGTCTACTTTTTTTTTTTCCCTCCAGTAATGGGCCACGGGGATGTTAGAAAACCCTGTGTGGATTCAGATTCCTTTTTTGACATGATGCCTTGAGAATCTCCATACTGCTAAGTCAGTATGAAACTCAAATCTGACTTGAGTGCATGTGGGGGCTTTCCATACACATGTTCAATAAGGTCAGTAATGCTTCATAAAGCTCACGTATAATGATCTAATTCTGGCAGAGCTAATACAAAGAGTTCAAAATTAATTTATCCTTGATAGCACTTATTAACCATTTACCCTGCTAACTTTATCTGATATCCATCAACAGTTCAGTTATTCTTTTTATCAGATGAAACCCAAAAGTACAATTCTTAGCTATAATATATCACTTTCCTCAAAGGGTGAAAATGGACTTCAACGAAGGAGCTTGAAAACCAGAGAGACAATTAAACATCTTAGATTTCTGGTATTGAGCATTCTGAAATTATTTTGGCAGTTTAGCCCTTAATAAAAGTTTAGATAAGCCAGATGGGAGAAAGGCAAATTAGAGAATTTGACCCAAGAATCAGCTCATAAATCAAATGATTACTACTTTTCAATCTAGAATATGATCAATTCAGTTAGCAAACTGGTGCCTTATATTTAGGTCAAGAGAAAAACTGTCAACAGGACTGTAGTCACTGAAAAAAAGACATGCTACTTTTTATTGCTAATTCTACTCTATCCCAACTTTTATTTTCTTGCACATTATTACCTGTGGCTTAATCCAACCCACAAAATCTGGCTTTAGATGATGGACTGTTAAAGAGTCAGTGTCCTATTCCAAGAAAGCGTGGGAAAAGAATGGGATGTGGTTAATGACACTGAGTAACACAGAGTAAGAGCTTTTCAGAAGATACCAGTGGCTGAACAGTCTTGTGGCTTGCCCAGACAGAAGAATTTAAACCAGCTAAATATACCTGGAGAAACACTCCCACCTGAGGAAAATCTATAGATTTTAAAGTATTTTTAAATTATAGCAAAGAACTAAAACTTTAATTAAAAACTTTTCATATGGGAATATATTATATATAAACCCTCTGAAAACTACAGTAATGCTAACTCGAGAAAATCTGTGTTCTGTAAACTGTATGTACCTAACAATTTGAAGGCAAGATTTCTTGTGGATTATGAAACATCTTTATCCATTCTGTCCCTAGCTGACCACTGGAAAGCTATTATGATTCTATAGCAGTTCATCTGATTATAAAAGAATGGCATATTTAGCTATTCTGACTTAATGCCAGCTCTTCTTTTCGTAAATACACATTTTCAAGGTTTAAGGCAACTGGTATGTTTGATTGCTCAGTTGTGTCCAACTCTGTGACCCCATGGACTGAAGCCCATCAGGCTCCTCTGTCCATGGAATTCTCCAGGCAAGAATACTGGAGTGGCAGATCTTCCTGACCCAGGGATTGAACCTGGGTCTCCAGCATTGCAGGCAGATTCTTTATTGTCTGAGCCACCAGGGAAGCCCTAACTAGGCCCACCCAAATCTGATGCTATGCAAAGGGTAAATTATGCTTAGCATCTGTCCTGAGGTATAAGTTGTTAGGATACCAGCTTACTGCTGATTTAGTTTCATTCTACCTGTTTTCTCCTGCCCTATCTTCCACTCAACTAGATAAAAAAGACCAAGCATTGAGATACCTCTAAGTACTGTATGGCTTGAAAAATTACACTTATAAAAACAATTTTTGAGGCATGATATGATACCTAACCCGAGCCTCTCAACCTCCCCTACTCCTTTAAGACAAGTATGGGCTATGAAGAAAGAACTGAAGATTTGGCCCTACAGGGGATATTTAAATGACCTGAGCATGTGCTTCTTTAAAAAGAGTGGCTTGCACTTAGTTATGGCTTATAGTTTTTTTCTCCTAAGGGTGCTATGGACTGTCACCAATAGATAGTAAATGTAAGTTCAGAAAACGTTAAGTCCACATTTAAAACCATTTTCTTAATTTACAAGTTACCCGAATAAACATTAATTCCCTACTTCTTTCCTCCAACAGCTTTATTCTCTATTTTAAGGCTGCAGGTAAGTTTGTTCAAACTACTAGAAGGAGGAGATTGTACTTGGAATAATAGGGTGGAGCCAGTTCTGCCTCAGGACAGACAGGAGATGGTAGGGGCCAGAAGAGAAAAAGCAGTTTCCCCACCCAGTGTGCACAAGGCTTTCTTACTGAATCAAAGTATCTCTTCCCAGATGGCAATTTGAGTCCTGTGGTTGAAGACTTTTTTTTTCCCCATTGATCAAGCTTCCTTATTCATAATCATTCAAAAAATTATTTCATGGACGTGAAGAAGTGAATTAGGTATCTAAAAGTGAACATGTTTTCTTTAAAACCGAAGTCTTTGCTTATAAGGCAATTATGTCCTGATAAATATTTTGACAAAGAGACAATACTATTTTCCTGCATTAAAAATGTAGACCTGTTGGAATTCCCTGGCAATCCACTGGTTAGGCCTTGGTGCTTTCACTACCTTTGGCCAGGGTTAGAACCCTGGTTGGGAGAACACAGCTGCAAGCTGTGTGGCATGGCCAAAAAGAAAAAAAAGTGATCTGGAAGTGAGAATAATAAACCTTTTCTCAGTGAATGCCTCAGTTCTACACCGCACGGGATCTAGATCTAGAACTGTCTAATGTATTCTTGGAAATACTGTTCTTTATCCAAAGTAAGCTAACCACAGTAGTATTAGCAGAAATAATCTTCAGGAGGAAGTCTAGTGTGCAGGGTAGATAACAGGGGGCAGTGGGCCATATGTAATCTTTGGTAACTGCCCACCATAAGTGTGGTGTCCAGAGGGTGGTTCCATAAATACTGTTGACTGACAACATCCAGGATTCATTCCTTCCTACACTCTGCCCACACCCTCTTTCCATGAGATATTCCATTCTATAAATATGTTTTCTTTTTGACAACAAAAGTGATAAGCCTTAAGTGGAGCTTATTCCTGAGAGAAACTTAAGCAAGAAAGAGGAAAACAGAACAAGTAGTGCAAAGTGTGTATAGGTGTGTGTCAGGAACTGGCCTGCTGATCTGAGCTTATGCCAAAGAAGATAGGTGCGGAGCAGCACCCTATCTGCCTAAACTGACAGTGGGAAAGATTCAGTCTGAGAAGCAATTTTTCCTACCAGCCCATTTTGTGAGTGCCTCCTCCCACAGCCAAATGAAAGAAGAATAGCTGGCTCCCTTGAATAGCTGCTCCCGTGGAGCAGCTGAAAAGGTGACATTGGGCTCTTCCTTCCAGGTGGGCTCCTGGCCAAGAGGAAAAATATCTTCTCAGACTAAACAGATACCCAGGTGAGCAAGGGCTGCTGTTTTTTAAAAAATTAATAAGAAAGTAAAAACCAGCATAGTAGACATTTGCCATTCCTCACTCCTTTTTCCTTCCCTCCAAATGATTCCATTTTCTTTTTGAAGACAAAGGATACATCTGGCTTTGAAATATAAATGTCTAACAGCAAAGCTGATAGGTGACAGCTGTTGGGTACAAATTGTTAAACTAAGCCACTGATAACCGAAAAATATAAACCTTTATTATACTTTATTGATCATAATAGATTCCTTGCAAGAATAAAAAAAAAATCAATCTGGCTGACCCACCCTTCATTTACAGTACTATGTTTTGAAAAGTCAAGCAAGAAACTACTCTCTTTCAGACTATTAAGATCTAGGGTAGGAACAGTATTTTCAGACACATGTCAGATAATATTACTGTTTACCAAAATTTTCTGCCCTTTCCCAAAGGGAAATTATATAGCACCTCCCATGTTGCACTCAAGTGTAGCCATGTGGCTGGCTTTGGGCAATGACCACATATCACTTCCAGAGGAAGCTTGAAGAGCTAGCATGGAACTTTACCTTGCTCTTTTATCCTCCTTGGCTCTGAAGAGCAGCAGTGATGCAGACTGGGGCTGCTCCATCAACAGACAAAAGGTCAACACAGAGCATAGCTGCAGCTGACCCACAAGCGACATACAGGACAACTGAGAGAAAGCCACTGAGACACGGGGTCATGTAGGATGATTACTATCTTGACTGTTGTTATGTATCTAACCTAGGGCACTTAAAAGCTTGGATGGATGGATGGGTAGATGGATGGATAATAGGAAGTTCACTGGTGAAACCTGGTAGGTACCAATTGAATATAAATCAAATATTTCTTTGGGGGGGGTGTGGAAACATGCAGTTTTTAGGTTAAATGACAGTTTAGAGAAGTGGTAAGCAAAATAAGGGCTTTGTACATTAGAGATCCAGGTTATGCAGTTTGACAGCAACTTAACCAGCATCCAGCTTCCCTGGTAGCTCAGACGGTAAAGCGTCTGCCTATAATGCGGGAGACCCAGGTTCAATCCCTGGGTCAGGAAGATCTCCTGGAGAAGGAAATGGCCACCCACTCCAGTATTCTTGCCTGGAAAATCCCATGGATGGAGGAACCTGGTAGGCTACAGTCCATGGGGCCGCAAAGAGTCGGACGCGACTGAGCAACTTCACTTCACTAACCAGTATCCAAAGTATCTACTCTCACAATCAGCATAAGACCTGCTGTTTTTAATCCACTTGCTTCAGATGTGAGTAGAAAGAATATCAACTAGCCCCTGAGGAGTCCTTGAAGTAACTGCCAAAACAGTGTCTCTTTAGTTCCCATGGATACATCTTGTAATAAGGTAGCTCTAGGGATGGGATGAAAGTTAAAAGCCTAGTAACGCAAACAAGTACCGAAGATTACCTAAACCTTGAAAGTCCATCTCGTTGATTGACATGTTTTACCATTAAACAGCATTTCTTTATTGAGCTGCAGTCAGGGGTGTGGTTCTAGGCTGATGCTGGGTGGAGAATTAAGGCTGGTATGATGATTACAGAAGAGTCACTGCTGCCTCTTAATAGGAGAATTCCCTTCTGCTTGTGTGCCTTCAGAGGTTTGTCTGGGAGGGCAAATGGCATCAACTCTGGTGCATGGCATATGTTATCAGCTGGCATCACCTCTGGACCTTGGTATTCCAAGGACCCAGAGTAGGTCAGCATTTTTCCAGGTGGATTCAGCAGTTGTTGTCCCTCTTCTTTCATTACACACGGATCTTTTGTTAGATCAGGTGCCACTCAGAATCCCCTCTACCACTATCTTCTGTCTTTAGACATCAAAGGGAAGATATAAAATTTACTCCTAATGTCTTTGGCATACTTTATAGTGACCCAATCTATATCCAGAAGCTGGTATTAACTGCACAAATGCAAAGACCAACCAGGGAAGGTAATTTGGGACACACCAACTATATAATCTTTACCAAGAGAATATACTATGGACTAGCCCTGAGCTGGGTACCTTGAGAACAAACTGGAGTCCTAGGGTCCAGGCCTTAAAGTCAAGTGGATTTTTTAGTTAGCTGATGAACAAAGAAAAAGAGAAAGAAAACAAGATTACTCTCTTCTCAACTGGCACAACCTAGAAATGAATAGCATGTGTGTACACAAATCGTAACTCAGAGACACATGAGATCAGTAAGGGTTGGAGAATGCAGGCAAGACTTTCTCCCATCCAGACAAACTTTTAAGGGAGAAAAAAGGGAAGCCTAGCAAAAAGAAGAATGTATGATGCTAGAAAGATTAGAAGAGAAAAGAATACAATTCATCCTTAAGTTATTTGTATACTAACAGTTTCAATCAAAATACAAACAAAAAAGATACTTCATAGTTCTCAAGAAAATGATACTAAAGCTGACTTGTGAAAAAAAAATGGTTGTAACTTTAAAAATAGGAGGAGGAAATAGGGTGGAGGAGAATGAACTATCTGCATGATGTGTAGGTTAAATAGAAAGACAGTAAAGAGTAGAAGAAAAAGTACATGATGAGTTTATACAAAAATCATACATTTACAGTTTTTTACTACATAAAACTGTGCTTATGTAGAATTAATTGAAATCACAACCATTAATAAATGCAAATGAGTAAAAATTTAAGATTTTTAGAGTAGAAAATTATTAATGAACAATTTATGAGATCACGCCTACTACATTCCATAAATTCCTTTACTTAAATCAAAACCTCTAATCCAGAGGTTCTCAACCCTGGGCAACACCCCTTCCCTTCCTTTGCCCTATTAAGGAGGATCATGGGAATTTGTGTCATGGGGTCATCATAACGACTCAGAGGCATGACTGGTACGTAGCGATAAGGGCCAGGGATGCAGAACGCCCTACGGCACACGGGACAGTAGTACACAATGAAGAGCTGTCCTGCTCAAGACACCAGCAGCATTGCTATTAACAAAACGCCAAGAGGACAAAGACCAACTCTTCTAAGGCTGCCCACGTGCTACCCAAGATACACTGCACGTGCTGCGTGTGTGCTAAGTCGCTCAGTTGTGTTTGACTCTTTGCGACCCCATGGACTGTAGTCCACCAGGCTCCTTTGTCCTTGGGATTCTGCAGGCAAGAATACTGGAGTGGGTTGCCATGCCCTTCACCAAGGGATCTTCCTGACTCAGAAAATGAACCTGTATCTCTTACATCTCCTGCTCTAGCAGGTGGGTTCTCTACATTAGCGCCACCTGGGAAGCCCTAAGATACACTGTAAAAACCCTAAAATCCAACCAAATACTTCTACCTTTATAACACTATAATTTTTAAAGAAGTCCAACTTTTTCACTAAAAAAAGCTCTCAAAATGCAGTCTCTCCTCAAAGATGGAAATGGACAAAGGATTTTTACATAAGTAGAAAAACATCAAATCATCTCATTTCCTGAGACAGCTTAATATTGCTTTGATGCTAGAAATGATATCTGAACAAATACAGAGGGCCTAAAAGTTATCCCCACTTACTAAACACATTTTTCACCCTATCATTCATTGCTATCCCATAGCTGGTCCAGAATCACTGTCAGCCACTCCTGCTTGCTTTTTGTGAAAAAGCGCACTCAGTGCCACCCAATATGCTTGCAGCTACTATGGACAGCACCTTCCCATGGCCCGGAAGAAAAGGAAAGAGGAAACAGAAAAACTCCCTTTCCTGTAAGGTGTAGAAATGAGATCCTGCATGTTCAGTTAAAAGATTTTCCTCCTTTTCTGCGTCTTCAGTATTTAAAGAGATGTGAGATCACATTTAACTTTCCAAAAGGCTGATGATACTGCCATCTAGTGAACTCAGTCATTATACCAGAAAGACAAAAATGTAAGTGCTCATGGGCCCATTATTTCTAAAGTAGAGTTCAGTAAGTATAATAAGTAACCCATTTTAATCTCATAAGTATCACTTATTATAACATTTTAAAAGACCAGAAAAGGTACTAAAGGAAAGCTTGCAGTCTGTATTATTCTTTGTATTATCAGCACAATAGGGGCATAGAAGTAAAGCACAGAAGCCCCACGCTTCCTCCAGCAGTGAGGGCTATGGCTGCACTTAGGATCAGCACTTTGTTGACGGCGTAGCCCGCTAATCCACGTGTGGTGAGTACCTGTGCTTTTTTTGAGGAACTAGCTTATTGAATCCTAAAGACCCCGTGAGCCGTGGATCCGGTCACAGTTCTTTCCTTGCCTTGGCTGCTGGACAGCACAGAGTTAATCAGCCTATGTCTAGTGTATTTACAAGCCCTTACACAATACATGTTCTATCTTCATCCCTCACTTCCTCTTCCGGCCATTTCCCTCTGTCTGAGTAGCCTCACCCACTGATCATTAATTTCATTCTGTATATCCTTAAGTCACCATAAATTCTTTTCTGAAAAATTGAGTACGTACAAACGCAATCCATGCTTGTCATTTGTTGTATGTATGACGCCGCCGTGGGAACCCTGGAATAAATATATGGAAGACAAGTGTCACAGGTCATGGTGATTCCTGCCTTGTGTGGGTCCCCTTTCCAGTTGTTAACTCCTCATTAGAAGAACAGCGGATGGTCAAAACCAGGATTCAGAGTTATTTCTCACTTACAGTCACTGTCTTCGACATATTCCAGTATGGCCTCAGATGACATCATCAACTTAGGGTGAAGGTTAAATTCATCCCTAGGGTTTCATGTTAAATTCCTGTAGCTTCTTCACCTTAAGAGGACTGCTTTTTCATTTTCCATCTGACAAATTCATTGACTCTCACTGCTTTTATACCTTGTCCTATTTCTAAATACCTCTGGAGAAGGAAATGGCAACCCACTTGGAGATACATCTAGAAACCCAGTTTAACATACTGGAAGCTAAAGTACCGAGTCAGTGAGGAATTTGGCCAGGTTAGCAGGATTTTTCGTTCAGTGACAATTATCTGAGACTTACTAAAAGATTCCTTAGTTTGCCTATTGTTTTTACAAGTAAAAAGCTTGGACCAGGCACAATACTAGCAAATGGAATGCTGGGGACTGATAGCTAGCAACCCCAAAGGCCAAAAACCACCATGCATGTCAGGTCAACCTTCCGTATGAAATGAGGATGGAGACACGGTTGACAGGCAGAGTAGTAAGGCAACCTAATTACACTCAGCCTGGAGTAGCAAAATGAGCACATACAGGACAGAGAGGACATATTTTAGAGAAAAATAATTGTGAATAATTCAAAGAAACAACCAAATTGCATTATTCTTCTATGGACTCATGGAATAAATTAAACACTTCCATGAAGAATGATCTTATGTATGGGCTTCTTTCTCTTTGCTCAGCCACAATTCCCAGAAAAGTGGGAAAGACTACACATCTGATTTCTGCTGGTAGGTCTAGAATATGAAATCAAACAGACACTCAGGTCACAGACATGCAGCCGAAAGCATGTTCTTCCTTTAGCATACCAGAACTGTCTCCACTGGCCCTCCGGGATTTACAAGCCTAGTCATCACTCCAGGGTACACAATTCCTCTTTTATCTAGAAGGATTCTTCAATGACCTTTAAACCCAGGAAAGCTCAGGCCTGCTGGTTCCAGCTACCTCTTGATAGAGTCAAGGGGGCTTGGAAATCACTTAACATTACCTGATACAGGAGATTGCACTTTGTCAACCAGCTACTATAGTAAACCAACACTTCATACTGCTGTGTCTTGTCCAAAGAAGGAACTGCTTGGATTCCATTTTTCAAATCATACAAAAAAACTAGTACTTTATTTTTAAACTACACAGTATACCATCACTACTTCCATATCATTCCATGTATCACTACTATCTTTTCTCATTCAATACGACCTTTGCTTAAGGGCTCACTTGGAATGGGACTGAGGTCCCACAGAGAATTTGTATTTTATATATTTCTACACCATGCTCATTTATTAGGATGATCATGCATTTATAATCAAAAAAGTCTTTGACAAATAGAAACTCTAGCCAAATCAAACCTTTAGCCTTGTTATTCTTGTGAATTTACCACAAAGAAATAATTTATAATGGCCTGAAGAAGTACCAAAGAATTACACACAATCCACATTTTTAATTTTAGGAAAGTGGTTTATAGATTATGGTACTTTAATATGATTAAATACTATTTATCATTATAATTGTAAAGGCTTTGTAAATGAACGGAAATCTGTACCATCTTAGGTAAAAGTAGTATTCCAAATATACCACATAACTAAAATGTAAACTAAATGTATGTAAGAAAGATGAAATCTGTTATATTAGAGTAGTAGAATTTATATATAATTTGAAATATTTCACTGATTTTCTTTAACAAATAAACAGAAAACACCTGCTACACAGTGGTTCGAGTAAAATTAATTTTACTGTAGTTCCAGACTAGGATACTGACCTACCTCTCCTTTATTTAGAGTTACCTTCATTGTAATTTACAAGCATTCCTAAATTTTGCTGAAGTTCACTAAAGAAGTCCCAGTGACTTAAAAGATAAAACATAGTAGCAGGATCAAGGTCTACAGGGTATATTTAAAATGGACTTGAGGTAGGGATTAGAAGTTTAGGGAATTCTTAGAATTTACAAATAAATCCATCTAAAATATAAGTCATAAACCTACCAAAGTTCTTTCTAAATTAAAATACTTCAATGGCTATCACAAAAACATCATAATAATCAGTCTAATAACATGTAAATTTTTTCTAGTCAAAGCCAACTATTAGGTGTGGACAGTCTTTTAAAAACATTTTTATTGTTTCAACTGACTTTCCAAAGCCTTAGGGGTCAAGTTTTCTCCCCTTCAGATTCTCAGAACATAAGGATTTTCAGTGATCTTTCAGAAGCTCAAGTCCCAGTGGGTGGATGGACAAGAAGGAACAGCAGGAGACCAGTGGTGACCCAGAAAGCTACCAAGAAGTGTGAGTACATGCTCATGCGTTGCTTCCCATGCTTCCATCCAAGAAAATGCTGTATCGAAACAATGGGTATGAATGCATCCATTATGCCTTATCACCACTGCCTTATCCCACTCACAAACTTAATACTGGCTCAGCTCACCTCCCTTGGAGACAATCTGGACCATCAACTGGGGTGGAGGCTCTTAAGTAACTTTATGAGTTGGCTTCATCTAGGTAGCTTCTCAGGTATGTTTCAAACGGTCACACCCTAAAAACTGACATTTTGTGAACAATGTGTCAAGTCTGTTTATCCCCTTGGTTTGAAGAAGGACAGACTGACCAAATCAGCCCAGCCTGGGTAATGACTGCACTACTCTGAGGTAGAGATTGCAAATACAGCCCACCATTGTGATCCTCAACTCACTCACAGTTTGCACAAGCAAATACCCCAAGGTTAACTATTGTCATCTCAGATGGTCTAAGACAATCACCTTTTTCTAATATAACATTGCTAATATAGCATTGTTCAATAGAGAATTTTTTTAAAGCAAAATATTTCTTTTAGGTCTTTAAGAAAATACACAAATACTAATAAAGGATACTTGACCTATTTATCGACATAGAATGTGAAACACATCAAATGGGTCATTTATGTTGTAACTCTGAAAGTTTTATATGCTTTACTTCAAAGATTCCATGGTACTAGATACATCACACAGATACACACATACACATGGAAATTTTCAAAGGGAAAACAAATGATGTATACTATGCACAACTAAGTAAGGATAGCAGAAACATGAAAGAGGGTTGCTATGGGGCTTCCCAGCAATCAGCCTAATTTCAATACCACATCTATTCCACTGCTTTTTTCTTTGCCTAAAAGTCCTTGCCACCTTACCAAGTGCTTCCCTCCAAGCACAGGAAGTTAAGAGAACAAGGAAAGGGAGAAGTTACAGACATCCTTACAGCCCTGGAAGCAAACATTTCTAGAACTCTACTTCTGGGTTGGGTGAAGAAAGTCTAAGGCCGGCCCTTCTGGATTGGGGTGAGGCAGGTATGTGCAGCTGATCCTGGAACTGGGCGGAAGCAGGAATCTGCACAAGAACCAACAAGTTCGCAGGAGAGGCAGCGACTGAACGTGTGTTTAGCAGTCTTAACCATCTGTTTTCAAGTGGATTAAGATTTGCCAAATTTAACCTCAGTGCCATCCTGAATGACCCAACAGCACGCAAAGGGATTAAGGAAGGTGAAACAGGGTATCATTTACTGATGACCAGTCTAAGAGTCAGTTTTAAACAATGATCCATGAAAAATTCATAAACTGGAATTTAACTCCCACCCCCAAAATTTTTCCTAAGGATAAAACACTTAAAAATCTGTGTTTGTTTTCTACATCTGTGATTCTACTTCTGTTGTGTAAACACGTTCATCTGTACTCCCTTCTTTTTAGATTCCAGAAAACAAACTTATGCTTACCAGGTGATAATGGGGAAGACAGATAAATTGCGATACCGGGATTGACACACACATACACTATGATATATAAAACAACTAACTAATAAGAACCTACTGTATAGTGCAGGGAACTCTACTCAATATTCTGCAATGGCCTAGATGGGAAAAGACTCTAGAAAAGAGTAGATGTATGTATATGTGTAACTGAGTCACTTTGCTATACAACCGAAACGCAACGTTGTAAATCAACTATACCTCCAGTAATTTTTTTTTTAAAGCTACTAACTAAGGGAAAAAAAAAAATAAAAATCTGAATGGATGATTATGCTTTACCAGTTTCTTCAGGGAGGAGGGGGGAGCCCAGGGAGACCTCCTTCCCTAGCTCCTTCTTTGCCCTATAGCTTTGCTCAACCACTGTGAGCCTGGACCAGCCCATTTACTTCCTGGGTAAAGATGATCCTGCTTTTTTTTTTTAACTTGGAATATTCTCATAGCATGTCATCCACAGCTATTATTTTTTTAATCTCCTTACCTCTCCAGCTGTGGAGAAGGGATGTGTGTGTGCACGTGCGTATAATATATATTTACATAAATATAAATATGTATATATTTCTTAGTTTTTATGTTTCTTCACCTCTTTACCCCTTTGTCCAGGCTGATCACCTTGCCTACCATAGGAAGGCTTCTTTGTTTTCCTCTCACTCCTTAAAGCCCAGCGTAGATACTTCCTCCTATAGGAAGCCGTTCCTGATTTCCTCACCTCACCCCACGATAAATGCCCCTTTTTAAGTGCCTTCATAGTGTTCTATGCATAACTTCAAAGGGCTTAACATACTGTTAAGATTCTGTTTTCACTGCTTTTTTTTTTGGTTCTTTCTTCAATCAATCCATTAGTTTCTTTGGGGGATGGAGTCTTCTATTTCTTTACTCCAGCACTGACCCATATAGCAAATAATAACTGTCTAAAAATCCTTGCTCCATGCTTGAATGAGTTCGACTTTGCTCATACACATGTTGTTGGTAACCTCCTATATTTTATGCAAAATGGCATACTTAAATGCCTCCCTTTCATCACTTGGAAATCAGATATTATTTCCCTCATAAGATTGCCCTATAGAATCATTGATATTAAAAAGTGATTAACAAATAGGAGGATTCAAGTTCTAGTCTCATACTTTCTATATGCAGCATCTCTTTGAAAACATTTTAACCATAAACTTAATAGTACATACACTTTACAAAATATATTTAAAACACATCCTTATAGCAAGACATTTTGTAGTGAAATGTATTTTAGACTCTTCAGCAGATGGACCTGATGTGCTCCAACCACAATACTGTGAAATTGCTTACTTCACTGCATAGAGTTCAGTTTTCCCATGTTTGCCATTCTCACTGCTACTCATTCTTCAGGTTGTTTTTGTTTAGCTGCTAAGTCAAGTCTGATTCTTGGCTAGGCTCCCCTGTCCATGGGATTTTGCAGGCAAGCATATTGGAGTGGGTTGCCATTTCCCACTCATTCTTTAAGACCCCAAAGCAAACGCCACTCTTCCATGGAGGCTTCCTCAAACTAGACAGAAAGCATCCTCCCAGGCATCCCTTAGTCTCCTACAGTGTTCTTTGCCTTATTTGTCTTTGTATCATCCCCCATAGCATGATGCCACATATGTATATGAGCATATCCAACAGATGCTCAACAGCTACCATAGCAACAATGGCCCTTTACAGTTCTTTGTATGTATAATAGAGAAAAACGAGAAACAGACTAAATATTCAACATCAGGGGGACAGCTTAGCAAGAACCACGGCACATAACACAACAGCATATTATGTTCCTAAAATATGACTTCTGTCCATTTACAAAAACATGCACATAAATTAATGCTGTGTAGAAAAATACACAAACAGAATATGAATGATGGTCCAGTTTTTAAAATTTCTGGGTGCACATTTACCAGGCAATTTTAAGTTAAATAAACTTGACATTAATTCATATTATTTTTTGTTTATATTCATAATATATCACATGACACTTATCTTAAATTCTTCTACATTTAATATGTAGCCAGGGTGGTCTCACTACCTTAGAAATTATCAAAAGCATCCCCAGTAACCAATGTCTAAGAATCCTCTTAAGTGCTTTAACACTGTTTCAAGTCCAAATTCTCAACAGACTTAGAGAAGCTTTACTTGCTATTCAATAGCTGCTTTGAAACACACCCTATCTGAAACCATCAAACCAAGTCATACAAAAAGCTAACTCAAAGCTGACCTCTGTACCCTTGGACAAGTTAAAAGCAAGGGATTCAGTCAGTCTGAGTGTTAGGGAAAGCCATGGAGACCAAAAAAAACAAAGAAAAAAGGATGAGAACCAAAAGAGGGTGGGGGAGGGTTTCGGTCATTCTATCACTGCCCGTGATCTGGGCCTTCCCCTCCCAGGGACTGCACGCAGCATGGACGACAGGGCTCACTCTCCTTCCATGCACACCTGAACTTCTCACTGCATTGGGTCATGAGTCCAAATATTCTAAAATAAAAAAATTTCTAATGACAAAAGGACGTTTCATGTCAAGTATCTGACTTTAGGGAGTCAGACCTCAGTGTGTTCTACTTACATCAATTCTTCCCAAGTTTTAAGAGTCTGCAAATGGCACATATTTGATTTTAACAATCTTTTCCCTACATCTCATTTTCTAAGTCACTTCCTTAGATGTCACTTAAAATACAAGGCAGTAATAAGATACTTCCCATCTCTGATGAAAAACAGACCTGGACTAATTTCTTCTTCCCAATATGGTAATGTCTTCAATAGTTTCTTAGTGCAATGACAAGAACTTTCTCTGAAAGATAGGTTGTGAGCAGCTGGTAGTTCTACTGTCTGCCTCAGATGCACATATAGTAAACACAAAATGCTCTGACAATTTCCATTTCCTAGTGGAAGTGTCACTCACATGAAAGTCACATGACTGTTTTATATACAAATCCAATAGTCAAACACAATCTTTTAGTGTTTCCTTGTGATTGTTGTGTTTATGCTATCCTTCACTTCTCTTTTTAGCCTAAGAAGGAAATTTTCAGACTATGTAAGATGGATAGCTCCGTCACATCCCAACCCATCCATCACAGCAAAACCCTTTAATATCTTAAGCCCAACATCTACAAGCCTACTTGGCCAGAATCTGTAAGGCAGGTTTTTAACGATATGCCAGATGAAAATCCACCCTCCTCCTTTTCTCAAGACTACCTTCTTCCAAAAGAATATCTCATCATGAGCTCAGCGTCATCAGATGCTCACACTTTAGCAATTTAGGAAGGGCTACTGTACATGGGGCTGAAGTTAGGGCTTTTTACTTATCCAAGGAATGTTCCCAGTTGCATCATTCTGCCAGGCTTCCTGAATACAAACTGTACAACATTAACGAGTGTGGGGTGAAGCCACGGGCATTCATACCAAAGGTCAAGGCAGTTACAACCGACTCATGTTTATAGTCTACACACTGCCAGGTTCAGTGTTTCATTTTCTCTGCCATTAAATACAACACTCTTCCAGCTTGAGGCAGGAGTCCACTCACAGGAAAGAAAGTAAGTCTAAGAGAAAAGTTATGTTAAGGTTCAAGAAAAAGTATGACTGTATTATCTGGGAGCAATGTAACTTTCGTCATATCTAGTATTTTACATCTAGGAACCAAAGGCCTGACAAGAGCTAAGCCCAAAGGAAAAAGCCCCTAATATTAAAAAATCATTTTAATAACCCTTTGAAGTATTTTAGAATATAAAATCCTCTGAAGTATTTTAGAATATAAAAATACTTTGAAGGAAAGGCAATCATAGAGGCATTCTCATCTTTATTGACATGAAGATAGCCACAGTATATACTATGGGGAATGAGCAGTGAACTCAGACAAAATGCAGACCGTTCTCTGGCTAACTGTGCAATCCTGGGTAAGTCATTTAACCTGACAAGCACTGAGTTCCATTTCTAAAAAATTAGGAGGTTTCCATTAGGATAAAATGAGATGATATTTGCAAACTCCCCAACACAATGTCTGGTATATGGTGCCTATTTAATAAATGATTATTATTAGCTTCATCATCATTATTTATCATGTCTCCAGGAAAGAAGTGGAATAAAGAACCCAAATAATCAGAACAATACTTGTTTGGTACTTTGAATATTACCTCTAACTTTAACCTTAAACATATCTATCAACTGTACCCCAAAGTCAAGATTCTATAGGATAAGAAGGTTTTTGCTGAACTATAGGGCCAATGACACTCCACCTGCTTCCTCAACCATGACTTAATGTAAAACAAAAGCAAGTATGGTAAGTTTAAAACAATTTTGGAAATTCTAAAAGAGAAAAATTTAAACAAGTGCATTTGCTATTTTTAATTAAAATAGAACACATTAATACTAATACAATAAGTTAAATATTTCTCTGTTCTAGATGAGGGAAAGGAAAAGATAATGATGATTGATGTAGGAACTATTAAGAATAAGCAACTACTAAATGTTAATGTGGTGTCTCTCCACATAACTAATTACAGGCATTAGGAACAAGTCTCAAACTACTAACCTTTACACTGGACGCAAGACACCCAAGCTATTCTCTGTGAATTCTTTTGGCTGACTGACCATACAATGATTAGTTATCAAAGCTACTTCAAGCTCACTTAGGGCTGCAAAGATAATTTATACATTAAAATGTCAAGAGACAGCCAGGTATATTTTCAAATCATTGTAACACCAGGCTTTATTTACCAGCTAAGGATTATACCATATTATACCTAATCCTACTCCCAATTAAAGTGTACCGGAAGTGGGAACGATATGAAAATTTCTTACAAAATGGCAAAGCCAAGAGGAAAATGTACCTGAAATATTAATCTTTTAAAATTCTGATATAAACCTAATTCTTGTTGAAAAAGGAACAAGAGACACTTTCTCTCTACATAAGAAACAGTGGTAAAACCCAAGAATGAATTTTGAAATAGAGCAAAATGCTTAGGAAGATCATTATCACTGTAGACAAATTGATTTGCAACTATTATCACCTCAATCATCACACATAAAATATGCCTTGAATTATGCTTTGTTTTCACAGAACCTGCTAGCCAAAAGAGTTTGGATATAAGAACAGAAATACAGAGGACCAAAAATTATTCTGATTACTTTAAAATACAAAATGGACTGAAAATGGAGAGTCAAAAACCCACAGAGAAACTGATACTAAGTAACCACTCACTAAAAGCCACATCACTTTTGCTGTATTCTTCCCTCAAAAGCATATATAACCTCAGAGTAAACATCAGAAAAGCTCAAATTCAGAGTCACTAAACAAAATAACTGACCGGTACTACTCAAAAATATTAGTAGCAAGATCATGAAAGACAAGAAAAGGCTGAGGAACTGTTGCAAAGTATAGAAATCTAAAGAGACAGAAAAACTAAATGCAGTTTGGATCCTGGAACAGAAAAAGGACATTAGTAGAAAACTGTATGTAATGCTAATAAGGTTTGTAGTTGAGCTAAAAGTATTTTGTCAACTTAAAATTTCCTAATAAACTGATAAGAACACTATGGTTATGTAAGATGTTAACATTAGGGTAATCTGGCTGAAGGGTATATATGAACTCTGTATTATCTTTTGCAACTTTTCTTCAAGTCTAAAATTGGAGAATAAAATAATTTTTATTATTTCAAAATAAAAAAGTTAAAAAAAAAACATATGGATGAGGAAAGCAACTGTTGTATCCTTACTTCTCACTTCCATTTGGTTTACTTTGAGCATATTTTTTTTATGAAAACATATTCTTTTATGAAAAAAATATATTCTTCTGCTTTACCTAGTTAACCATAGACAAGTAGAGAAATGTGTGAGATAAGATTCAGTGTGAAAGAATATCACAGTGACCTTCCCCCAAAATGAATATGGTCTGCTTTCTCAAGTTTCTAAACTTTTCAGTTAGTCCAGAACAAAACAAAGTCTAACTTTAGAACATGGTAGCAAATTCCCAAAGTGGTCCTTCTTGGATGGCCAAACAAGAAAATACTAGGTGTTCAAAGAATCTGTCAACCAGGCAAAAGATATTTTGGCATAAAATTCAAAGATATTTAAGAGTGACTGCAAGCAATGGGTGGGTGGGGGGAGGTTAAAGAAAGATATGTTAGGAGTGGGGTGGGGTATACAAAAGGCAAGAGAGAGAAAAGCTCAAGAGGTGTCTATGTGCTACTAGCTGCTTCCTTACCTGACAATAGTAAACTGGACCGACAGTGAATTTTAAAACACCTTGTTCACAAATCTTACAAACATACTGAAAAGGATTTTATTACTTACATTCTATTTAGATTACTACATTTATTAGTATCTTATATGGGTTAGTCACACTCTTTCCTCCTCTTTGCCTCAAACATTTAATTACTCATTGTGATGCTCTTAGATAACACTAAACAGCATCTATGCCCACAGTAGATAGGCACTTAAAAACAAAAACAAGAACACTTACTGTCCATAAAAGATATATGCACTTTTTTTTGCCTAAGTAATTTTATTTACAGGAATTTACCTTAAAGATATACTCATGTAAGTATACACTGATGAAGGTAAAGATTGTTAATTTTTGCAATGTTTAAAACAGAAAAAAACTGAAAACACACTAAATGCTCATTAAAATATAACTTTTAAACAAAACAGTACAAAAAGGTACTCTGCAGCATTTAAGAAGAATAAGGTCCATCTAGATGTACTGACAAAGAATGTATTCATTATCTATAATTAAGTAAAAATAAGTTAAAATGTAGACAAAATATGAGTCTACAAAAAAGTGTATATGTGTATATATATAATATATGAAAAGGTGTATACCAAACTTAAGAAGAGTCACTCTAGGAAAATATCTGTAGAGACAGTGGGCTTCTTAACTAATTTTTAAAATGACCAGTGGAGATCATTCTTTTAACTTTACATTTTAAAAAAGTAAAAATAATGTATAAGTAGTTGTGTTTCTATACATCAAGAACAATCTAATAGAAAAAAAAAAGAAAATGATTTATGATTGTATCCAAAGAATAAAATACTTAAGAATAAATTTAATGGAGACAAAAGACTTACACACTGCAAACTACAAAACACTGCTGAAAGAAAATAAGACCCAGATAAATAGAAAGACATCCTATGTTCATGAATTAGAAGACTTAACACTGCTAAGAAGACCACACTACCCCATATCATCTACAGATTCAACACCATTCCTATCAAAATTCCAACAGCCTTTTCTACAGAAATGGTAAAGCTGATTCTTACATTCATATGGAAATACAAGGGGGTCCTGAATAACTAAAATGGTACCGAAGAAGAAAAACAAAGTTGGAAGACTCACATTTCCCAATTTCAACTTACTACAAAACTATAGTAATCAAAACAGTGTAGTATTGGCATAAGATTAGGAATATAAATCAATGGAGCAGAACTAAGGTGCAGAAACAAACTCTTACACACATGGTCAACTGGTTTTTCAAGAGGGTGCAACGATTCTTCAATGTAGAAAGATAAACTCTTCAATAAATATGCTGAGACAATCAGATATCCACATACAAAAGAATCCAGTTGGATCCTCTACCGCACACAGTATGAAAAATTAACTCAAAATGGATTAATGTACTAAATACAACAGATAAAAGCATAAAATCCTTAGAAGAAAATAAAAAGGTGAATCTTTCTGACTTCAGATAGGAAGCAATGGATTCTTAGATGTGACCCCAAAAGCTTGTCCAACAACGCAAAAATAAAGATCTCTGAACTCCTTCAAAAAAAAAAAACAAACAAACCACTTTTGCGCAAAGGACCTTATCAAGACACTCCTAAGCATATATCTGGAGAAAAACATAATCCAAAAGGATATATGCACCCCAATGTTCACTGCAGGACCGTTTACAATAGCCAAGACATGGAAGCAACCTAAATGTGCATCGACAGATGAAAAGATAAAGAAGACTTGGTACATATGCACAATGGAATATTACTCAGCCATTAAAAAGAATGATATAATGCCATTTGCAGCAACAGGGATGGACCTAGAGATTGCCATACGGAGTGAAGTAAGTGAGAGCGAGGAGAAAAACTATATGACGTTCCTTATATGTGGAATTTAAAAAGAAATGATGGGGAGGAGCCAAGATGGCGGAGGAACAGGACGGGGAGACCACTTTCTCTCCTACAAATTCATCAAAAGAATAACTGAACGCAGAGCAATCTTCACAAAACAACTTCTGATCGCTAGCTGAGGTCATCAGGCGCCCAGAAAAGCAACCCATTGTCTTCGAAAGGAGGTAGGACAAAATATAAAAGATAAAAGGGGAGACAGGGGAGCTAAGGTCGGAGATCCGTCCCGGGAAGGGACTCTTAATAGAGGAAGTTTTCAAGCACCGGGAAACCCTCGCACTGGCGGGTCTGGGGGTTTTTGAACCTCGGAGGGCAACCTGACTGGGAGGGGAACAATAAATAAAACTCACAGATTACGTGCCTAAAAGCAACTCCCGGCGGAAAAGTACCCCAGACGCCCGCATCCGCCACCAGCAAGTGGGGGCAGAACGGAGAGGAGCGGGCGGCATTGCTTAGGGTAAGGACCGGGCTTGAGTGCCCTGAGGACAATCGGGGGGAGCTTTTGTGAGTTACCAACTTGAACTGTGGGACAGTAAAAGAGAGAGAGAAAATTAACCGGCCCGAACACACTGCCGGCCGTTCGCAGAACAAAGGGAACGAGAAAGTCCAGAGAAGAGCTCGCAGGCTGCGGACCGGCCCAGCCCCGCCGGAGGCAGGAGGCAGGGGGGAGGGGAAGGGGCAGGTTCGGCCCCAAAGACCGCATCCCCTGCCGCTCTGCAAACAGGCCCCCAGTTTCTAATCAGAGACCTCCTGAGATTCTGGATGGTCAACATCCGCCGGGAGGGTCGCAGCGAGACACAGGGCCCTGGCACCCGACCGGCGCGGGCGGGGACTGGGGCTGGGGACGTGGAGGGCAGAAGGCGCACGCACCCGGGGAGAGCGCCCGTCAAGCCCCTGGCTGCCTGAACCGCTGGGACGGGGAAGGCACAGGGAGCAGGCGCAGCTTTGTGTTCCGCGCTTTTGTGGAACACCCGAGGGCTGGAACCGCGCGCAGCGCGGGGCGCGCTCCATATAGAGCAGCCAGGAGCCTGAGCAGCGTAGACGGGGAAAACAGCGCCAGCCCCTCGCCGCAGCACGACTGAACTAGCAACCTGAATAAGAGACCACCTCCGCCCGCCTGTGTCAGGGCGGAAATTAGGCACTGAAGAGACCGGCAAACAGAAGCCAAATAAACAAAGGGCACCGCTTCAGAAGGGACTGGTGCAACAGATTAAAATCCCTCTAGAAAACACCGACTACATCGGAAGGGGCCTGTAGATATCGAGAAGTGTAAGCTGGAACGAGGAGCTATCTGAAACTGAACCGAACCCACACTGACTGCAACAGCTTTAGAGAAATTCCTAGATATATTTTTACTTTTTTTTTTTTTTTTTGAGTAAAGAAAAAAATTTTTTTTTTCTTTTTTAGGTTTTCTCTTTTATTTTCTTTTAAAATTCCCTATTACTCCCCCATTACTCCTTAACTTTCATTTTCAAAGATTTTTACGATTTTCTTAATTAGGGGGAAAAAAAAATTTTTTTTATTTTTTTACTTGTGTTTTTTTCTTTTTTCTTTCTTTCTTTTTTTTTCTTTTTCTCTTCTATTTTCTATTTTTCTTTTTCTCTTATCTCCTTTTAAAGTCCTCTATTACTCCTCTACTACTCCTTAATTTTCATTTTCATTACACTATAACCTTACAAAAAAAAAAAAGAAGCCCTATTTTTAAACCGAACTTCATATATATTTCTAAAAAAATTTTTTGTGTGTGTGTGTTTTGGTTTTTGCCTTTAATATAGTATTTTTAAGAGTCTAACCTCTACTCTAGATTTTTAATCTTTGTTTTTCAGTATATGATATAAATTGTGGACACTTAAGAATCCAGTATTCAGTTCCCATTTTTATTCACGAGTGTGTTGATTATTCTCTCCCAATCTTGACTCTCTGTTTTCTACCTCAGAACACCTCTATTTCCTCCCTCCCCCTTCTCTTCCCAATCTAATTCTGTGAATCTTGGTGGGTGTCTGGGCTACGGAGAACACTCTGGGAACAGACAACTGCGTAGATCTGTCTCTCTCCTCTTGAGTCCCCCTTTTTCTCCTCCTGCTCATCTCTATCTCCCTCCTCCCTCTCCTCTTCTTCATGTAACTCTGTGAACCTCTCTGGGCGTCCCTCACTGGGGAGAATCTTTCGCCATTAACCTAGAAGTTTTATTAGCAGTGCTGTATAGTAGGAGAAGTCTTGAGACTACTGGAAGAATAAAACTGAAACCCAGAGGCAGGAGACTTAAGCCCCAAACCCGAGAACACCAGAAAACTCCTGACTACATGGAACTTTAAGTAATAAGAGACTGTCCAAAAGCCTCCATACCTACACTGAAACCAACCACCACCCAAGAGCCAATAAGTTCCAGAGCAAGACATACCACGCAAATTCTCCAGCAACGCAGGAACATAGCCCTGAACGCCAACATACAGGCTGCCCAAGGTCACACCTAACACATAGACACATCTCAAAACTCATCACTGGGCACTCCATTGCACTCCAGAGAGAAGAAATCAAGTTCCACGCACCAGAACACCGACGCAAGCCTCCCTAACCAGGAAACCTTGACAAGCCAAACGTCCAACCCCACCCACTGGGTAAAACCTCCACAATAAAAAGGAATCACAGACCTCCAGAATACAGAAAGCCCACTCCAGACACAGCAATCTAAACAAGATGAAAAGGCAGAGAAATACCCTCCAGGTAAAGGAACATGACAAATGCCCACCAAGTCAAACAAAAGAGGAGGAGATAGTGAATCTACCTGAAAAAGAATTTAGAATAATGATAATAAAAATGATCCAAAATCTTGAAAACAAAATGGAGTTACAGATAAATAGCCTGGAGACAAAGATTGAAAAGATGCAAGAAATGTTTAATAAAGACCTAGAAGAAATAAAAAAGTCAATTAAAAATGAATAATGCAATAAATGAGATCAAAAACACTCTGGAGGGAACCAAGAGTAGAATAACGGAGGCAGAAGATAGGATAAGTGAAGTAGAAGATAAAATGGAGGAAATAAATGAAGCAGAGAGGAAAAAAGAAAAAAGAATCAAAAGAAATGAGGACAACCTCAGGGACCTCTGGGACAATATGAAACGCCCCAACATTCGAATCATAGGAGTCCCAGAAGAAGAAGACAAAAAGAAAGGCCATGAGAAAATACTCGAGGAGATAATAGCTGAAAACTTCCCTAAAATGGGGAAGGAAATAGCCACCCAAGTCCAAGAAACCCAGAGAGTCCCAAACAGGATAAACCCAAGGCCAAACACCCCAAGACACATGTTAATCAAATTAACAAAGATCAAACACAAAGAACAAATATTAAAAGCAGCAAGGGAGAAACAACAAATAACACACAAAGGGATTCCCATAAGGTTAACAGCTGATCTATCAATAGAAACCCTCCAGGCAGGAAGGGAATGGCAGGACATACTTAAGGTAATGAAAGAGAATAACCTACAACCTAGATTACTGTACCCAGCAAGGATCTCATTCAGATATGTAGGAGAATTCAAAAGCTTTACAGACAAGCAAAAGCTGAGAGAATTCAGCACCACCAAACCAGCTCTTCAACAAATGCTAAAGGATCTTCTCTAGACAGGAAATGCAGAAAGGTTGTATAAACGTGAACCCAAAACAACAAAGTAAATGGCAACGGGACCACACCTATCAATAAGTACCTTAAATGTAAATGGGTTGAATGCCCCAACCAAAAGACAAAGATTGGCTGAATGGATACAAAAACAAGACCCCTATATATGCTGTCTACAAGAGACCCACCTCAAAACAAGAGACACATACAGACTAAAAGTGAAGGGCTGGAAAAAAATATTTCACGCAAACAGAGAACAAAAGAAAGCAGGAGTCGCAATACTCATATCAGATAAAATAGACTTTCAAATAAAGGATGTGAAAAGAGACAAAGAAGGACACTACATAATGATCAAAGGATCAATCCAAGAAGAGGATGTAACAATTACATATGCACCTAACATAGGAGAACCGCAATACGTACGGCAAATGCTAACGAGTATGAAAGAGGAAATTAATAGTAACACAGTAATAGTGGGAGACTTTAATACCCCACTCACAACTATGGATAGATCAACTAAACAGAAAATTAACAAGGAAACACAAACCTTAAATGACACAATGGACCAGCTAGACCTAATTGATATCTATAGGACATTTCACCCCAAAACAATCAACTACACCTTTTTCTCAAGTGCACACGGAACCTTCTCCAGAATAGATCACATCCTGGGCCACAAATCTGGTCTTGGAAAATTCAAAAAAATTGAAATCATTCCAGTTATCTTTTCTGATCACAGTGCAGTAAGATTAGATCTCAATTACAGGAAAAAAATTGTTAAAAATTCAAATATATGGAGGCTAAATAACACCCTTCTGAATAACCAACACGTCATAGAAGAAATCAAAAAAGAAATCAAAATATGCATAGAAATGAATGAAAATGAAAACACAACAACCCAAAACCTATGGGACACTGTAAAAGCAGTGCTAAGGGGAAGGTTCATAGCATTACAGGCTTACATCAAGAAACAAGAAAAAAGCCAAATAAATAACCTAACTCTACACCTAAAGCAACTAGAGAAGGAAGAAATGAAGAACCCCAGGGTTAGTAGAAGGAAAGAAATCTTAAAAATTAGGGCAGAAATAAATGCAAAAGAAACTAAAGAGACCATAGCAAAAATCAACAAAGCTAAAAGCTGGTTTTTTGAAAAACAAAATTGACAAACCATTAGCAAGACTCATTAAGAAACAAAGAGAGAAGAACCAAATTAACAAAATTAGAAATGAAAATGGAGAGATCACAACAGACAACACTGAAATACAAAGGATCATAAGAGACTACTACCAGCAGCTCTATGCCAATAAAATGGACAACTTGGAAGAAATGGACAAGTTCTTAGAAAAGTATAACTTTCCAAAACTGAACCAGGAAGAAATAGAAGATCTTAACAGACCCATCACAAGCAAGGAAATCGAAACTGTAATCAGAAATCTTCCAGCAAACAAAAGCCCAGGACCTGATGGCTTCACAGCTGAATTCTACCAAAAATTTAAAGAAGAGCTAACACCTATCTTACTCAAACTCTTCCAGAAAATTGCAGAAGAAGTTAAACTTCCAAACTCATTCTATGAGGCCACCATCACCCTAATTCCAAAACCAGACAAAGATGCCACAAAAAAAGAAAACTACAGGCCAATATCACTGATGAACATAGATGCAAAAATCCTTAACAAAATTCTAGCAAACAGAATCCAACAACATATTAAAAAAATCATACAGCATGACCAAGTGGGCTTTATCCCAGGAATGCAAGGATTCTTCAATATCCACAAATCAATCAACATAATACACCACATTAACAAATTGAAAGATAAAAACCATATGATTATCTCAATAGATGCAGAGAAAGCCTTTGACAAAATTCAACACTCATTTATGATTAAAACTCTCCAGAAAGCAGGAATAGAAGGAACATACCTCAACATAATAAAAGCCATATATGACAAACCCACAGCAAGCATCACCCTCAATGGTGAAAAATTGAAAGCATTTCCCCTGAAATCAGGAACAAGACAAGGGTGCCCACTCTCACCACTACTATTCAACATAGTGTTGGAAGTTTTGGCCACAGCAATCAGAGCAGAAAAAGAAGTAAAAGGAATCCAGATAGGAAAAGAAGAAGTGAAACTCTCACTGTTTGCAGATAACATGATCCTCTACATAGAAAATCCTAAAGACTCTACCAGAAAATTACTAAAGCTAATCAATGAATATAGTAAAGTTGCAGGATATAAAATTAACACACAGAAATCCCTTGCATTCCTATACACTAACAATGAAAAAACAGAAAGAGAAATTAAAGAAACAATACCATTCACCATTGCAACAAAAAGAATAAAATACTTAGGAGTATATCTACCTAAAGAAACAAAAGACCTATACATAGAAAACTATAAGACACTGATGAAAGAAATCAAAGAGGACACAAACAGATGGAGAAACATACCGTGTTCATGGATTGGAAGAATCAATATTGTCAAAATGGCTATTCTACCCAAAGCAATCTATAGATTCAATGCAATCCCTATCAAGCTACCAATGGTATTTTTCACAGAATTAGAACAAATAATTTCACAATTTGTATGGAAATACAAAAAACCTTGAATAGCCAAAGTTATCTTGAGAAAGAAGAATGGAACTGGAGGAATCAACCTGCCTGACTTCAGACTCTACTACAAAGCCACAGTCATCAAGACAGTGGCACAAAGACAGAAATATAAATCAATGGAACAGAATAGAAAGCCCAGAGATAAATCCACGAGCCTATGGACACCTTATCTTCGACAAAGGAGGCAAGGATATACAATGGAAAAAAGACAACCTCTTCAACAAGTGGTGCTGGGAAAACTGGTCAACCACTTGTAAAAGAATGAAACTAGAACACTTTCTAACACCATACACAAAAATAAACTCAAAATGGATTAAAGATCTAAATGTAAGACCAGAAACTATAAAACTCCTAGAGGAGAACATAGGCAAAACACTCTCCGACATGAATCACAGCAGGATCCTCTATGACCCACCTCCCAGAATATTGGAAATAAAAGCAAAAATAAACAAATGGGACCTAATGAAACTTAAAAGCTTTTGCACAACAAAGGAAACTATAAGCAAGGTGAAAAGACAGCCCTCAGATTGGGAGAAAATAATAGCAAATGAAGCAACAGACAGAGGATTAACCTCAAAAATATACAAGCAACTCCTGCAGCTCAATTCCAGAAAAATAAATGACCCAATCAAAAAATGGGCCAAAGAACTAAACAGACATTTCTCCAAAGAAGACATACAGATGGCTAACAAACACATGAAAAGATGCTCCACATCACTCATTATCAGAGAAATGCAAATCAAAACCACAATGAGGTACCATTACACGCCAGTCAGGATGGCTGCTATCCAAAAGTCTACAAGCAATAAATGCTGGAGAGGGTGTGGAGAAAAGGGAACCCTCTTACACTGTTGGTGGGAATGCAAACTAGTACAGCCACTATGGAAAACAGTGTGGAGATTTCTTAAAAAACTGGAAATAGAACTGCCATATGACCCAGCAATACTACTCTTGGGCATACACACTGAGGAAACCAGATCTGAAAGAGACATGTGCACCCCAATGTTCATCGCAGCACTATTTATAATAGCCAGGACATGGAAGCAACCTAGATGCCCATCCACAGACGAATGGATAAGGAAGCTGTGGTACATATACACCATGGAATATTACTCAGCCGTTAAAAAGAATTCATTTGAATCAGTTCTAATGAGATGGATGAAACTGGAGCCCATTATACAGAGTGAAGTAAGCCAGAAAGATAAAGATCATTACAGCATATTAACACATATATATGGAATTTAGAAAGATGGTAACGGTAACCCTATATGCAAAACAGAAAAAGAGACACAGATGTACAAAACAGACTTTTGGACTCTGTGGGAGAAGGTGAGGGTGGGATGTTTCGAGAGAACAGCACGTATATTATCTATGGTGAAACAGACCACTGGCCCAGGTGGGATGCATGAGACACGTGCTCAGGCCAGGTGCACTGGGAGGACCCAGGGGAAACGGGTGGGGGGGGAGTTGGGAGGGGGGATCGGGATGGGGAATACATGTGACTCCATGGCTGATTCATGTCAATGTATGACAAAACCCACTGCAATGTTGCGAGGTAATTAGCCTCCAACTAATAAAAATAACTGAAAAAAAAATAAAAAAAATAAAAATAAATGATATAAATGAACTCACAAAACAGAGACTCATGGGAAGGGACAGTTAGGGAGTTTGGGATGGATAGGTAAACACTGCTATATTTAAAATGGATAATCAATAAGAACCAATTGTACAGCACATGGAACTCTGTTTAATTTTATGTGGCAGCCTGGATGCGAAGGGAGTTCGGGGGAGAATAGATACATGTATATGTATGGCTGAGTCCCTTCATTGTTCACCTGAAACTATCACAGCATTGTCTGTTAACAGGTTATGCCCCAATACAAAATAAAATTTTTTTCAAAAAGTGAAAAGACAACCTAAAGAATGGGAGAAAATGTTTGCAAACTATATATCTGGAAAGGGTCTAATACCCAGAATGTAAAAGAACTCTTATGACTCAACAATAAAAACAACGCAGTTTTAAATGGGCAAAGGACTTGAATAAACACTCCTCCAAAGAAGATATGCAAATAGCCAATAAGCACATGAAAAGATGATCAACATCATTAGTTATTAGGGAAATATAAATCAAAACCATAATGAAATAGCACTTCATCTTAAAAATGACTATAACTTTTTTTTTAATAAAGGAAAAATAAGTGTTGGCAAGGATGGAGAGAAATAGGAACTTTAAGCATTACTGGTGGGAATATAAATGGTTCAGCTGTTACAGAAAACAGTTTGGCAGTTTTTCAAAGAAGTTACACAGAATCACCATACAACCAAGCAATTCTACCTCTAGGTACATACCCCCAGAAAACAGGGACTCGAATACTTAGGCATCCATGTTCACAGCAGTGTTACTCACAACAATGAAAAGGCAGAAAAACTCAAATGTCCATCGAAGGTGAATGGATAAACAAATCGTGGCATATCCATACAGTAGAATATATTATTCAGTCATAAAACGGCTGATACATGCTACAACCTGGATGAACCTCAAAAACACACTAAGTGAAAAAGCCAGACACATAAGGTCACATAATGTACAACATCTACATGATACATCCAGAATCATGACGTGATAGAGACAGCACAGAAGGGGCTGCCAGGAGCAGTGGCAGGAGGGAACAGGGAGTTACTGCTTAATACATCTAGGGTTTTCTTTTGAGGTAATAGAATGCTTTGGAACTAGAGAGAGATGGCTGCTGCATAACACTCTGAATGTGATAAATGCCACTGAATTGTTCATTTTTAAATGGTTCCTTTTTGTTGTTTGTGTTATATGAGTTTCATCTCATTAACAATAAATACAACTTTAGAAATAATGTACAGGTAAGATCAAAACACCAATTGCCACTGAGTTACTTTACCCTGGAATAGTAAGACTGATACCAGCATGGATGGGCATTTGAGGCACGCAGATGCCTCTCTGTGGAACGCTCTAGATAAAGGACTGTCACGAGGGGAGAAGAAAACACACTGAAAACCAGGGACTGTGAGTAAGCAGTGTCCCCGGGGCAGCAAAATGATCCCTTGCCTGAGACACAGCCTAGTTCAAGTTAGGATAAGGGCTGAGAGGACAGACGGCCCTGGATGCCTTCAGTCTCTCTTCTCACCAAACAATCTACAACAATGTACTTCCAAGGAAGTACCACCCTCCTTTACAAGTGAGGAAACTGAACCACAGCTCAGACACAGGACGCTGGGGATGAACCTGGAAAAGATGTAACTGATTTGGTATAAAAGCTTCTTGTTATCATTTTACCAAGTTCTAGAAATCAGCATTTCTCCTATTCTTTCAGTACAAATATTCTCACTACTAATCTAGTTGGAAAAACACCCCAACAGCAGTAGAATCGGTTTGCAGTTGATTCTCTGGTTCTCCTTTTTGTGGTGGGAAATCTTCAGAGTGCAGTCACACCGGAAGAAGTAATGTCCTTTTAGCTACTTGTTTTCTGGGTCACATTAATTAACTCTTAGTTAATCCTTCTCAACAGGTATCAACAACTGCATTTTACTTTAAGCTATTTGTTTTGGCCATTTAATGTGATCATTAGCACACAAGAAGGCAGCCTCTCATAACTTCTTAAAATGAAACTGTTTCTGTAATAAGAACTTTTATATCTTTATAAAAGATTTCCTTTAGGATTGACTGGTTTCATCACCTTGCAGGTCTGTATAGTCAAAACTATGGTTTTTCTAGTAGTCATGCACGGATGTGAGAGTTGGACCATAAAGAAGGCTGAGTGCCAAAGAATTGATGCTTTTGAACTGTGGTGTTGGAGAAGACTCTTGAGAGTCCCTTGGACTGCAAGGAGACCAAACCAGTCAATCCTAAAGGAAATCAGTCCTGAATATTCATTGGAAGGACTGATGCTGAAGTTGAAGCTCCAGTACTTTGGCCACCTGATGCAAGGAGCCGATTCACTGGAAAAGACCCTGATGCTTAGAAAGATTGAGGGCAGGAGAAGGGGACAACAGGAGATGAGATGATTGGATGGCATATCTGACTCAATGGACATGAGTTTGAGCAAACTCTGGGAGACAGTGAAGGACAGGGAAGCCTGGTGTGCTGCAATCCATGGAGTCACAAAGAGTCAAACATGACTGAGCGATTAAACAACAACAAATTTCTAAAATTATGGAAACTAACAGTTACTACCCTGTTCAATATATTTGAATATTCAAAAACATCTACACTTGTAGATTTGAGTTATTTCTCTACTTCAGCTCATTGAACCTCAAGATATTCTACAAAATATAAACAATCTCAAGCTTATTAACAATTTAAGATTTTAAAGTGTTTCTGCTTCTCTTCAATCCTTGGCAGGACTGGTTCCCATCATTTTATCAAGAGTTCCTGAAATGAAATGAGAACTCTGTGTTAAGGTGGAGGATTTAGAGACTTACAAAGTCAAAAAGAAATCATAACTCCTACATTTTTAATCATCCATCCTCCTGGTGTATGATTTACCCCATAATTCCCACAAGAAAATGAAGAAAGTTTTGAAGAACGAGTTATTCTCAATGTAAATCTTACAGTCAGCCTCTGTCAATCATGTTAGCCTTTCCCCCTGGTTAGCCATTCTCCACCTCCTGCCAGAAAACTACACCACTATTTAATTGCTTTGTGACTTCACATTTTATTAAGAGGCAGAAAAACATAAAGAGCTAAAACAAGGAGATAAGCCCATTGCCGTAAATTGTCCCCTTAAGCAATGAAACTTGCCTCTCTAGTGTAATAAGGTGGGCACTGTGGAAAAACCCCGACAAGTGCAATTCTGCCTAAGTCCAGAGCCCCCATCACTTACAGAAACCCTTATAGTTCTCTGGACTGCAGTGCCATAGATCAGAACCTGGGGCAGCCAACTTGCATGCTTTCGAATGACAGTGTGAAGGGCATAGCCCAGTGAGTCAATTTGCTCTCCACTCTACTCCACCTAAAATTTATTTTCTATTCTCATGGACCAAAAAAAAGCGGGAGGGGTGGAGCAGAAGAGAATGAAGAGAGACAAAGTTGTGAAAAACTGCAACCTGAGAGCATGCCATCTGCCATCCTGTTTCCCTGGAAATCAAACTACTTGTTATGTAACCCAGTGCAACAGTTAAATGTTCACCCTTGTGAACTCGGAAGAATTTTTTCCTTTCCTACTCTACTGGCTTCCCTGTAAGTCTCCACTCCTTCCTCTGCAGTGAGATGGGTATCATTATCAGACCACACCACATTCCTGAATGTGCCCTAGTCCCTACCCTCTGGAAGACTATACCCAGTGACTCCTACAAACTAAGTAAGCCTTGGTGTTTAAAGCCCTGAGAAAATATCAACTAGTAACTTCTCTAGGATGCTGCCAGCCAGGACACAAACAGTTCAAGTGTTTTTAAAGCCCACTGATGTGTAGAAGAGAGTGGGTTTAAGACATTTTTCAGAAAAAGCATGCAAGTATATGAGTGGTGTATGTGTGTGTGTGTATAAACATCTAATATATTTAGTAAGCATAAAAAAGTCATAAAAGGTATACAATAAACTCGGCAGTGGTTATATTAAGGTGTGGGATCAGAAGCTGGGATGCAAGAGTCATTTTTCTTTCTGTATAAATGCTTTATGGCTTGAATATATGCCAATGGATACATACGTATTATTTCTATAATTGATTTTAAAAGCTAAAATATGGAAAAGAATGGTGACTAAAAAAAGAAAAAGAATGGTGACTAATCTTTTGAAACTAAAAAATCAAAATACATGTTCTACCAAAGCATTTTTGTCCCTCATTTAAGTGCAAGAGGCAGTTAACTAAAAGTAATTTAGTCATCGGAAAACTGAAGTTTTCAGGTTTCAATTTTTTTTTTTTTAAGGTAGACATAGTATCTAAAATATGACTGTCAAAATTTCAAGATTGTCAAGATTGTAAAAACAAATCCAGGTTTCATAAGGTTGCTGTTGTTCAGTCGCCCAGTCGTGTCTGACTCTTTGCTACCACAAGGACTGCAGCCCGCCAAGCCTCCCTGTCTCTCACCATCTCCCACAGTTTGCCCAAGTTCATGTTCATTGCATTGGTGATGCCACCCAGCCATCTTATCCTCTGATGCCCTCTTCTCCTTCTGCCCTCCATCTTTCCCAGCATCAGGGACTTTTCCAATGAGTCGCCTGTTCACATCAGATGAACAAAATACTGGAGTTTCAGCTTCAGCATCAGTCCTTTCAACAAGTATTCAGGATTGATTTTCTTTAAGATTCACTGGTTTAATCTTCTTGCTCTCCAAGGGACTTTCAGGAGTTTTCTCCAGCACCACAACTTGAAGGCATCAATTATTTGGCATTCTGTCTTCTTTATGGTCCAGGTCTCACAACTGCACTTGACCACTGGAAAGACCATAGCCTTGACTATACCAACCTTTGTCAGCAGAGTAATGTCTCTGCTTTTCAACACGCTGTCTAGGTTTGTCATCGCTTTCCTGCCAAGAAGCAATCATTTTATGATTTCATGGCTCTTGTCTACATCCACACTGATTTTGGAGCCCAAGAAGAGGAAATCTGTCACTGTTTTCACCTTTTCCCCTTCTATTGGCCATGCAGTAATGGGGCCGGATGCCATGAACTTAGTTTTTTTAATATTTAGTCTTAAGTCAGCTCTTTCACTCTCCTCCTTCACCCTCATCAAGAGGCTCTTTAGTTCCTCTTCACTTTCTACCATTAAAGTGGTATCAACTACACATCTGAGGTTGTTGATGTTTCTCCCACCTATCTTAATTCCAGCTTACAACTCATCCAGCTTGGCATTTCTTATGATGTGCTCAGCATATAGGTCAAACAAACAGGGTGACAACAGACAGCCCTGTTGTACTCCTTTCTCGATCTTGAACCAGTCAGTTGTTCTATATAGGGTTCTAACTTTTGCTTCTTGACCTGCATACAGGTTTCTCAGGAGACAGATAAGATGGTCTGTATTCCCATCTCTCTAAGAGCTTTCCACTGTTTGTCATGATCTACACAGACAAAGGCTTTAGCACAGTCAATGAAACAAAGACAGATGTTTTTCTGAAACTCCCTTGCTGCTTCTATAATCCAGTGAATGCTGACAGTTTGATCTCTAGTTCCTCTTCCTTTTCTAAACCCAGCTTGGACATCTGGAAGTTCCTGGTTCACATAATACTGAAGCCTAGCATGAAAGATTTTAAGCATGACCTTACTAGCATGGGAGATGAGTGCAATTGTCCGATGGTTAGCACATTCTTTGGTACTACCCTTCTTGGGGACTGGGATGAGGATTGACCTTTTCCAGTCCTGTGACCACTGCTGGGTCTTCCAGATTTGCTGACATAATGAATGCAAAACCTTGATGGCATCCTCCTTTAGGGATCTGAATAGTTCTGCTGGAATTTCATTGCATCCACTAGCTTTATTAACAGCAGTGCTTCTTAAGGCCCTCTTGACTTCCCATTCCAGAATGTCTGGTTCTGGGTGACTAACCACACCATCACAGTAATCTGGTTCATTAAGATCTTTTTTATACAGTTCTTCCATGTATTCTTTCCATCTCTTCTTGATCTCCCCAGCATCTACTAGATCTCTACCATTTTTATCCTTTATTGTGTCCATCTTTGGGAGGAATGCTCCCTTGATGTTTCCAATATTCCTGAAGAGAACTCAAGTCTTTCCCCTTTTGTTGTTTTCTTCTATTATCAAACATGGTTCATTTAAGAAGGCGTTCTTGTCTCTTCTGGCTATTCTTTGAAACTCTGCATTTAATTGGATATACCTTTCATTTTCTCCCTTGCTTTTCACTTCTCTTCATTCTTATGCTATTCGTAAAGCCTCCTCAGATAACCACATGCATGACGTTAGATATTGAGCAAATAGAACAAGTCCCTAAATTGGCAACATTATGTCTTCCTTCCTCTTGGAAACTAGGCCATGGTAGGTGACCCTAGGAACATCCCTCCTGATGGTGGGCCAGCATACTCAGGAGGAATTCTGCTTAAGTCAATGAATAGTTTCTGTATTTACTTTTGCAAAAGGACTACCCCAGGAGAAAAAAACAAAGGAAAGAAACAAAAAACAACATCAGAGTCCCTAAGGGCTGTAGTTTGGGTTGGACCTCTCTTTAAAAGAATTACAAAAAATGCAATTGGCTACTCTTTAGGGAAAAAATTAATTTTCATTCATATCTCAAGTCATACTTCAAATAGTTTCATATAGATGAAATATTTTAAAGTGTGAAACAGAGCCATAAAAACTACAATAAGAAAATACACATAGATTTCTATGCAATCTTGTAGTTAGAGATGTTGCTATTCATTCAGTCATTCTATAAACACTATGTGCTAATAAGCATTAGAGACCCAGTAGATCACACAGACACAACTCCTGTCCTGATGGGAGTCACAGGCTAGAGGGGGAAATAGGAAAAAGAAAATAAATGAAAAATAATTGCATATTGATGCATGCTCAAAGGGGAAAATCCTGCAGAATTATGACATTGAGAATACTAGAGGGAAAGACCAGCACTGAATAGGAAAGCATTCTGTCTCAGGTGAAATTTAAGGTGAAGCCTGAAGAAAGAGGACTATGACAACAGCTAACCACTCATATTCTTGTTCAGGCAAGGTTCAACTTTGGACTTCCCAGGTGGTTCAGTGGTAAAGAATCCTCCTGCCAATGCAAGAGGCACAGGTTCAATTCTTGGGTTGGGGAGATCCCCTGGAGAAAGAAATGGCAACCCACTCCAGTATTCTTGCCTAGAAAATCCCATGGACAGAGAAGCCTGGTGGGCTACAGCCCCATGGGGTTGCAAAGAGTCAGACATGACTTAGTGACTAACAATAACCCACTCATGTTCACTCTATGAACAAGGTAGTTTTCTAAGAGCTGTGAATGAATTAACCCACTTAATCCTCTTCAACAAGGCGAGTTAGGTACTGTTACAATGATGACTCCCATCTTACAGGTGAGGACAAGGAGAAGCAGCTTGCCCAAGGATGCAGAGCTAGTGAACAGGGAAGGCTAGTGAACAGTGAAGGCAAGTGAACCCAAGCAGCATGCTCTGGAGCTCTTCTTCTTGAAACTGGCTCTCTAGAGGAAGAGTCGGCCATAAGGAAGGTGCATGAGTACATGTGTGTGTACAAGCACATGTCCCAAGCAAAGGAATCCTGGGAGCAGGAAAGAGGTTGACGTGTTCCATGAATTGAAAGAAAGCCAATGTGGTGGGAACATGGTGTTCAAGTATGAGTGACAGAGGTGAGGTCAGAGGGCAGGCAAAGCTGGATCATGTCAGGTCTTGCAGGCCATGGTTAGGAGAATACCACAACTGGCTTAGGTGGGGGTGTGTCAAGATGCGATTACACTTAAAAGAGATCACTCTGCTAAGTGAAGAACAGACTTTCAGGGAACAATATCAAGGCCTTCTTGCTTCATAATTAGTCTATGTGGAACCATAGAAAAAAAATTCAAACCACATAAAATTAAATACTTACTTGTTTTTTAAAAAAAACTGTACAAAATTCAAAGGCAAAGGAGACAGAGATCTATAAAATTTTTTACAATTAAAGATAGTTTACAATAAAAAGATTTGCGAATTAGTAACACAAAAAGAAAAAATCCCTTTGGAGAAATGGGCAAGGAACATGAACAGAATATTCACAAAAGAAGAAATACAAATGGCTTATAAACATATGATAAATGTTCACTTGTGCATACAACTGGAAAAGAATTTTTAATTCTATGATCTAATGTTAAGAAGAATCTAGGAAAAGAAAATACTTATATACAGTCAGTGGATTGTAAATTGGTTGTTTTTCAGGTAATACAGAACAAAAACCTCTTTCTTGACTTTATATTAAGAATAATTAAGAGTAGCCTCAAATTATAGTTAGGAGGATAAGCCTTGACATGTGTCTAGAGGGAGATATTTTAAGTACATACATTCCTAAACCAGACTCTTTGTCTACCTTTAATAATTATGCAGCAATGACGCTGATATGGAGAGAAGTTTCCAAGGTTGCATATTTGTATTTAATATTTTTATATAAGCATATACACATGGAAAAACCTCTGGAAGAATATTAACAGTAGGGATTTAATGATGCTAGGACTGTGCATTTGCTTTTTTTTATTTTCTAATTTTCATACGAGTTTTAAAGGTTACACTCTAATTTAGTTATTACAAATATTGGTTCTATCCCCCATGTCGTACAATACATCCTTGTAGCCTATATTACACACAAGGCTTTGTGTGAATACATACAAAGTGTATCTTTGTTTGTACCTCCCACTCCTTCACCTCTATATTGCCCTTCCTCCCTGCTCGAGTAACCACTAATTTTTTCTCTATATCTGTGAGTCTGCTTTTTTTTTTTTTTGCTATATTCACTAGTTTGCTGTATTTTTTTAGTGATATAAGTGATAATGGCTTTTGACACCTACTAGTGCTCAGTCACTCAGCCATGTCTGACTCTTTGCTACACTAGGCAAGAATACTGGAGTGGGTTGCCATTTCCTCCTCCAGGGGATCTTCCTGACCCAGGGATTGAACCTGCATCTCCTGCACTGGCAGGCAGGTTCTTTACTGCTGAGCCTCCGGGGAAGCCCTTGTAGGAGACACAGGAGACATGGGTTCGATCTCTGGGGGGGAAGATCCCGTGGAGGAGGAAATAGCAACCCACTCCAGTATTCCTACCTGGAGAATCCCATGGACAGAGAAGCCTGGCTGCTATAGTCCATAGGGTCGCAGAGTCAGACATGACTGAGCACACATGCATTTACTTACTTACACAACTGATGCAATATTTATCTTTCTCTGTCTGACTTATTTCCCTTAGCAAAATGCCCTCAAATTCATCAACGTTGCTGGAAATGGCAAAATGTCATTCTTTTCTTATAACTGAGTAGTATTCCATTGTATATATATATATACAACACCTTTATCCATTCATTTGTTGATGTGTATTTAGGTTCCTTCCATATCTTGGCAAGTGTAAATAATGCTCTGGTGTGAACACTAGCGTACAAGTATCTTTTTGAATTTGTGTTTTTGGTTGGTGTTTGTATTTTTTTAATATACCCATGAGTGGAATTGCTGGGTCATATGGTAGTTCTATTTTGAGAAACTTCCGTATTGTTTTTCACAGTGACTGCATCAATTTACATCAACAGTTTAAGACGGTTCCCTTTTCTCCACACCCTCACCAACATGTGTGATTTGTGTTCTTTTTGATGACAGCCATCCTGACAAGTGTGAACTGACAGCTCACTGTGGTTTTGATTTGCATTTCCCAGATGATTAGTGATGTTAGGTCATCTTTTCATGTGCCTAATGGCCAATGGTGTTCCTCTTTGGAAAAATGTCTTTTCAGTCCTCTGCCCATTTTTTAATCACGTTGTTTAATTGATGTTGAGTTGTATGAACTGTCTATGTATGTTGGGTATTAATCCCTAATTGGTCATATCATTTGCAAAAATTTTCTCCCCTTCAGTAGGTTGTCTTTTCGTTTTGTCAATGGTTACCTTTGCTGTGCAAAGGTAGTAAGTTTAATTTGTTTACTTTTGTAAATCCCATTTGCTTTTGCTCTTATTTCCTTTGCCTTAGAAGAAAGAGGAATCTATCCTCTGTCTCTTCCTTTTCTCCTCCCTGCTTGCTGCAAAGAAGGAGCCTCCTCCTTCCAGGTGCTCAGCCAGCCCATGGTCCTGCAGTCCTGGCCCCTTCAATTTCCTGCTCTCTTCTTGATCTCACTACCCATCCCCCTTCCCTTCCCTCCTCCCTGGGTCCCTGCCTTCCTTTTAATATGTCCTTACCCCACTCTGCTGCCTCCTCCCACGGCATCCCTCTTTGCTCCTTCCCTTCCCAGTATGTCTCCACACCTGGGCAGGTGTACATCTGTACCTCTTTGACTTATCACTGTGCCCTGTAGCATCAAGAGTACGGATTTACAGTCAGAGGCCTGGAAGACACACACAGCTCTGCCAGAGACAGCTTCTATGACCTCAAGTGAACAAGTCTCTTAATTCCTCCAAGTCAATTTCTTCCTCTTTTCAGTTCAGTTCAGTCATTCAGTCATGTCTGACTCTTTGCGACCCTATGAACCACAGCACGCCAGGCCTCCCTGTCTATCACCAACTCCCGGAGTCCATCCAAACCCATGTCCATTGAGTCTGTGATGCCATTCAACCATCTCATCTTCTGTCGTCCCCTTCTCCTCCTGCCCTCAATCTTTCCCAGCATTAGGGTCTTTTCAAATGAGTCAGTTCTTCGCATCAGGTGGCCAAAGTATTGGAGTTTCAGCTTCAACATCAGTCCTTCCAATGAACACCCAGGACTGATCTCCTTTAGGACGGACTGGTTGGATCTCCTTGCAGTCCAAGGGACTCTCAAGAGTCTTCTCTAACATCACAGTTCAAAAGCATCAATTCCTTGGCACTCAGCTTTCTTTATAGTCCAACTCTCACATCCATACATGACCACTGGAAAAACCATAGCCTTGACTAGATGGACCTTTGTTGGCAAAGTAATGTCTCTGCGTTTTAATACGCTATCTAGGTTGGTCATAACTTTCCTTCTAAGGAGTAAGCGTCTTTTAATTTCATGGCTGCAATCACCATCTGCAGTGATTTTGGAGCACAGAAAAATAAAGTCAGCCACTGTTTCCACTGTTTTCCCATCTCTTTCCCATGAAGTGATGGGACCAGATGCCATGATCTTAGTTTTCTGAATGTTGAGCTTTCAGCCAACTTTTTCACTTTCCTCTTTCACTTTCATCAAGTTCTTCTTCACTTTCTGCCATAAGGGTGGTGTCATCTGCACATCTGAGGTTATTGATATTTCTCCCAGCAATCTTGATTCCAGCTTGTGCTTCCTCCTGCCCAGCGTTTCTCAGAATGTACTCTGCATATCAGTTAAATAAGCAGGGTGACAATATAGAGCCTTGACGTACTCCTTTTCTTATTTGGAACCAGTCTAGTGTTCCGTGTCCAGTTCTAACTGTTGCTCCCTGATCTGCATACAGGTTTCTCAAGAGGCAGGTCAGGTGGTCTGGTATTCCCATCTCTTTCAGAATTTTTCACAGTTCCTCTGTAAAACAAGGTTAATGATACCTGCTCCACCTGTCTCAGTTATGTTTGAGGATCAAGCAAGATAATGCATGTAAAAGTGCTCTGTTAGCTAATATAGCAGTTTAACATTCTATTTATTCCTGTTACTTCTCTTCCTTCAATATCCTGACCCTGCATCATCAAGGGAGCCTGACCTTCAGGCTGCTCATGGTGTTAACATGTAATAACAATGTCAGCATCTGTAGTTTCTGCTGTGAATTACTACTTCGATAATGATCACATTTAATTTAAAACAAGTACAGTTGATCCTTGAACAACATGGGAGTTAGGGGTGCCAACCCTCTACACAATCAAAAATCTATAGTCGGCCCTCCATCTATGCCTTCCTCAGAATCCAGAGTTTCACATCTGCAGGTTCAACTAGCCACAGATCATCCAGTACTATAGCATTTACTACTGAAAAAAATCTGTGCACCCATGCAGTTCAAACCCATGTGGTTCAAGGGTCAACTGCATATAACCTATGGTTTTTCAGTTACCTGAGCATGGACTTTTGGAAGACAACAGCAGTAGCCAACAATTACTAAGCTCATACCAGGAGTCATGCACTTGCTCTAAAATTGCTGGTCAATCGCTCAGCTGTGTCTGCCTCTCTGCAACCCTAAGCACCACCCCAGGAGAAGGCTTTATTATTATTTCCACTTTTTGATGGGGAAACTGAGGCAGAGCAATACTGCCATGATTTGAATCCAGGCATCTAGCTCTAATGTCCATGTTTTTACCCATTGTCCTGCAATGCCTTTAATGACTAACTGAGGTCTACAGTGGAGGGACAGAAACCAGTCAGGAGGCTAAGGCTCTAAAGGATTAGAGATAAGAAGATGGACCTGACCTGGACTCTTTTAAAAAGGCAAATCAAATTATTCATTTGCCAACTACCTATGCTGTTGAGGACTTAGGGTCATCAGGTACTTCCATGTTCTCCTGGTGGGAATATAAACTCCCACAACCTTTTGAGAAGGCAACTAGCAGAATGCATCACACACCTGAGGGATTCATTCCCACACCGTGGGCTGATTCAGCAATGCCACTTGCAGCAATCCGCCCTAGACAGACAATCATGGATGGGCACCAAAGTTGTTATTACAATGTTGTTTCTGAAACTAAATAAGGAAAAAGAAGTAAATGTCCAACAAAAGGAGATGGGTAGAGAAACCACTGCATACCAAAATAAACGAACACCATATAATGTGAAATGCTGCTGTAGGAGAGAAGGCAAAGCACGCTGTCAAGGAAAAAAGCAAGTAAAAAAGCCTGCTGGTAGGGCTTTGGCATCTGACTGGTTCAAGCTCTGAGTAGGTTCACCAGTTTTCTGAACGTGGCAAGTCATTTAATTTTTCTGAGCTTCAACTTTCTCGTGTATAGATGGGGATAAAAAAAGCACCAATCTCATAGGGTTGTGAGAGTCAACAAAGTAATGTATGTAAAGTGGTTGGTACAAAAGCCTGGCATGGAATAAGCCTGTGATAAATGTTTCTCATTTGTAAAAATATAACAAGTTAACACATGTGACACACACACACCCCATTACAAATATCTGTAAAAACAAGAATCATAAATAATGTAGCAAAATTTTAACACTGGTTATCTCTGGAAGTGAAATAACAGATTTTTTTTTTTAAGTTCTATGTATTTTCTAAATTTTCTTTATTTGAATAGAGCCTGCAATATATTAACACTTAAGTATCTTCATTTTTTTAAGTAGTCTTAACAATAAATATTCCTTTCAATCTATTAAGTTTCTCTAGTATAACCCAGTCTATGCATATGGTGTTTAAGGAAATGGGGTACTTTTATTGATTTAATCTGAAGAGTAATACACCTCCCCCTTTATTTTTCAAACAGCTTGCTCATATTTCATTATATAAAAGTCTTTTCTGCACTCATATTTTCAGATTAAGAGCACTCTGAAGGGATTATTAGAGCATAAAAGCTAGAAGAAAAGAATAGATTAATGTCTCTTAAAAAGCAAAGTTAAAAAAAAAAAAGCAAAGTTAAAGAAGAAAAACATGACAACTTCATGATAGTAATATGGGAAAAAAGTATACCTTACCTTAAGTATGTAAGGCCAGAAACTACTGCAATAAGTATCTCAGCTCCATGGACAATTTCTTAGTATGGTCAAAAGATGGAAGTAATTCAACAGTTCAGCAGTCCATTCAGTACAGTGACAATCATTCTGAAAGGAAAAAAGAGTCTCATTGTGGGAAATGTGATGGGGCAATACTCCTTTCTAACAGGAGAGGGGAATCAATTACTAAAGACAGCTATGTGGTTTATTATGGTTAAGGCATTTTCTGGTTACAGGTGGAAGTGGCAGACCAGAATTTAAAAAGCCTAGGATATCACCATACCTCCTTTCCTTTAGGTAAAAGCTAGTCACTAGCTCTTGGGGTGTCTCACCATCAGTTCACTTCTACTTCATGTACTTCTCTTCATGTATCCATCAATTTGTACATAAATCAGCTCACAAATACCATCACTTTTTATATTTGGTATCTTTGTCATTTCAGAATCAGACTAGCCCATAAGAAATAGATGGCCTTTCTCTGAAAATTAGCTCCACTGAGGATTTTCACTGTGAACTGCAGTTCCCCTGGATTAAAACTCTGGGACTATTTTCATGTCATCCCCCTCCATCATTGCCCATGCCAGTATCAGTCCACCACCACTTTCCCTTGAATGTCCCACTGCTCTCTGCTTCTCTTTTTTACTCCTATGCCTGGTACCTCAATGGGAAAGAATCTGCCTGACAAGGCGGGAGATGTGGGTTTGATCCCTGAGTCGGGATGATCCCCTGAAGAAGGAAATGGCAACCCACTCCAGTATTCTTGCCTGGGAAATCCCAAGGACAGAGGACCCTGGCGGGCTGCAGTCCATGGTATCACAAAAGAGTTGGATATGACTGAGTAACTAAACAACAATAAAACATGCCTCCACTAGTACCAAATTCTTTGGCACCCCCACCTGTTTACAACAGCAGCCTCTAACCTGGCCTCTCTCTGCAGATCACTACCTATCCAACTGCTTTCATTCCATTACTTGGGTAACCTTGGATAGTCCCCCATCTTCTGGGTCTCAGTTTTCCTGAGTGTAAAATCAGGAACTGATTTCAACATTCTCCATCCTCATTGTGCTTTGAAGTCAGACGTGTTCAATTCTGGCCTAAGTACTCTAAAAACTCAGACACATTGTATTTCCCCAGAGCTCATTTATTATACATGAAATGGGGATGATATCATCTACCTCTAAGGTTGCTGTAAAAATAAGAACTATTTGATCTTGTACCTGACATACAGCATGTACAGCAAATATTAGTCACCCCCACCTCACCTTACAGGATACTCCAACTCTGAAGTCCTTTGTTCTTCTCATCTCCAAATCTAGCATTCTATTACATCCACATCTCTTATATCCACAGTCATAATACATTTCTCTTCCATTAAATGTAAACTCCTCTGCTGGCTTTCAGGTTCCTTCATAATCTGGCTCTACTTTATCTTATCTTCCTCCAGCTTCCAACAAACACCTTCTGTCTTAGGCAGGTAAGTCTTGTTACGTTTCAAAGAACACATACTCCTCTGACCTGCTTTCGCAACTATCATTCCCCACACAAGACACAGCTTTTCTTATTCCCTCTGTGAAGCCCATCTCGGGTTCACAGACTCAGAGATCCCACCTCCCAGATAATTTAACCCTCACACAGTTTCTCAGTGGTACTGGCCCTTGTTTTGAGTTTATTGAGCTTAGCTCTCCAACTGGAAAGTGACTATTTTGATTTTTTAAACTTGTTTTTCATTTTGGCAAGGACTACATCAAAGCTTTTACAAATATGGTATATATTTTTTGTTTTTTTGCATCATCTCTACAAATGCTCACTGAAATTTATAAGCCTTTGTGCCTTGACATAAGATTCTTTTATTAATTCCACTATTTTTGTTGTATGGAGAGAGGCTCACACAAGGAGCTTATAACATCATCAGTAAGTAGACCATTCATAGGCAACCCACTGTCTTTTCATAGAGCCAGAGATGACCTCTAAGTGTCTCCAGTGTCTGTAGATTTTAAGTCCATGCAAACATATTCTAATTCCAAAAACCATTTTATGACCCAAACTCCCAGCAGCAGCAGGAATGACTCACAGTAAGGAAAGACTAGCTGCTAAACTTTTACCTCAAATAAGATGAAGCACTAGGAAAATGAAGGTTGTAAGGGGAATGAGAGGACACAGTGAGGGTTCAAGGGAGATGGAGGAAGATGAGCCAACGAAAAAGACAGAGAGTGGTTACAGAGGCAGGAGAATAACTGTGAGGGTAGAGAGGCACATCAACCCAAAGAAAGACACGTGACCTCAAATGCTGTGTATGGAGAACAAGATGTCCCTGGATGTAACAATTACTAGGGAGGTCACTGGGGACCCCTGAGGACAGTTTTCAATAGGGCTGGTCCAGGATGCAGACTAAAAAGGATTGAGAAGAAGCTGGGCGAGCAAATGGAGACAAGGAGAGAATTGTGTCAAGAATTGTGGTTATCAAGCCAAAAGGGTTATGCTGGTCATTTTCTACCCTGAAGTTTATTTGACAGTCTGATAAAAACTCTCATTCTTATTTCCTTGCTCTATGCCTTTCCATATACACAGAGCTTGGCTACTGAAAATAATTTAATGCAAATCCTTCCAGCCTCTCTCTCCTGACACCACTCTTGCGTGCCTGGTTTTGGTTCTCTAAGAAACCTTACAGAACCATTCAACAGCTATATGCTATCAAGTCTGAACATCTAAATTATATTTTCCTGCTTGAGATAAATGATAGTTATTCATCTAACAAAGAAAAGGAAATGTATCATATACACTGAAATGTATCAGATCAACACAGCAAAAGTCCAGATTCAGGTCAGATATCATATGACTACCTTTGGGTAACCTACATAATATATGCTGATTTGTCAAAAAGATAACTTTAAATGTTTCTTCTTTCTTTAAGGGTCTTTACCAAAAGTTTATAAAAATCAAATATGAATAACAAAGAAAATTTAAGTACCATTAGCATTTTTTACTCTCCTTCTATTTTGATATGATGATGTCACATTCATAAACATAATAAACAAATGAGTAAGCATATGAAATTTTTATTAAAAGTGAATTCTAGGCATTATTTTGTAACCTGCTACTCCCATTTATTTTTATTTTGATGGAAGTGTTGTGTCACTTATTAACCTCTTATGCCTTCAGTTTTAATGAATGTACAATCATCAATTTTAATAAACCTCCCTGAAGCATTTAAGTCACTTTCAATTTTTTAATATGTAGATAATGCTAAGACGGATATCCTCAAACACACCACTAAGTACTTGCTAGGGAGAAAGTCATGGGTCAAACATGAAAAAATATGCATTTGATATTACTGATAGCTTGTCCTGCAGAATGTTTCACTCGATGTCTGTTTGAGTGGTATATGAGCAGCATATAAGTGGTATACTTCTCTACACTCCCTCTAAACATGGGCAGTATTAATTTTTAAATTATCCTCTTATAGATTCCATAAGTTCCCTATTATTAACATATCTCTGAGCTTGAACATTTTTTACTTTTTTGCACTTCTCATATGTCCTTTGTTTTCCTGCTACAGTGTCTACCTTATTGACTTGTAGCATCTCTTCATCTATGAAGGATATTATTAGCTTGGTACGTTAATAATGCAGAGAAGATGGTATACTAATTGGGAATCTTTGGGTATCAGGAACAAAACCAATTCTAGCTTCTTTGAACCAGAAAGGATCTCTATCACAGGATACAGAGGCATCCTTCTATGAGGATGCTATGTATGAACTTTGATCTAAGTGCTGCAAATAGTTTCGGTTTTTAACTTTACTCTAAAATGGTCCACAGTTCACTGGTCTACTTCAAGAATTAAAGAAAATGCAGGTAAAGTCATGAATGGAAGCAATTATTGTTAAAACAAACGTACACTCAAAAAACAAAAAACGCTATTTCTTACCAAACCCTTACTAAGGTGCTTTATTCTTTTGATTCTTACAATGAGCCCATTAGGCAAGTATTATCATTCCTTTTTACAGATGAGATGAATTAAGCACGTATAGTTAATAAAGTTATAATCAGATATTTATTTAACAAATGAGCTTTGCACTGATGCTAAAAAAAAAAAGAGTTGATAACAGAATTATTCTCAGCTGTATTTTTAATAACATTTCTTAAAAGTCATCTCAGGAACTACTCTGGCCCCTGTACCAACAGTAAACCAGGTTACTAGCTTCTGCACCATCTATTCTTTTAAATTTCACATTAGTAACCTCTCTTCTCTAATCTTCCTCTATGATGTGTCTTTACTAATAAGTGCCATTCTGGCAACAAAATAAACAATTCTGTTTAGGAACCAAGGCCACTTCTTCAGTTACTACTAACTGAACCCCATGACAGACAGTTTACTTTCTAACATTCCAAACACTCTTAAAGGTGCTTTAGTTGCTTATACGTTAGTGATGTCTGTAGTAACCGCATACACCTGAACCTATGCTTTTGTCAGGGTTGAAGCAGCACTGTGCTGTATAAATATTTTATAGACAGCTTGTACTGAAATTCTAGATGAGGAGGCATTCACAGATTCTATGTAATATACTGATTGCTCAAGACCACATATTTTTTTATTAATGCTTTGTGCAAGCTTTGCCAATTTCTATGGCATTCCCCTTGATTTAATCTTAAGTATATCCTTCCAAAATATTTTTATTTTTTAATGCATTAGTTGTGCTGTGGCCAAAGCAGGGTCTAAAGTAATGGCAAAAGGAAGGTAGATGATCACTGAAATTGGATGCACTCACAATTAGTCTAGTCACTGAGAACTCTGAGGGCAAAATTGCATATATGTGAGCCATGGAGACAAGTTTCTCTGCAGGAATATTAACAGAACTAAATTATCCACTGCCAGAAAAGGGAATCTTTCCCCCACCCTTTTATAAATTCACTAAAGATTTAGAGAAATGCTCACTGAAGATTTATAGAAATGCTCACTAATTTGAATGCTATTCTGGCCTTCCCAGGTGGCACTAGCAGTAGAGAACCTGCCTGCCAATGCAGGAGACGTAAGAGACTCAGTTTCAACCCCTGGGTTGGGAAGACGCCCTGGAGGAGGGCATGGCAACCTACTCCAGTGCTCTTGCCTGGAGGATCCCATGGACAGGGAAGCTTGGCAGGCTACAACCCACAGGGTCACAAAGAGTTGGACAGGACTAAAGCGACTTGCCACTGGGCTTCCCAGGTGGCGCAGTGGTAAAGAATCTGCCTGCCAATGCAGAAGACACAAGAGACATGGGTTCAATCCCTGGGTCAGAATGCTCCCCTGGAGAAGGAAATGGCAACCCACTCCAGTATTCTTGCCTGGAAAAGTTCATGGACAAAGGAGCCTGGCAGGCTACAGTCCATAGGGTCGCAAAGAGTTGGACACAACTGATCACACACACGCGCACACCACTAGAGTAAACAGGTTTACAAAATACGGTTTTGGAAACATTCAAGCAACAATAAATGCCTAAAACTCCTGCCATTTAGGGGCAGGTACAGCACCCATAAATTAGTGGCCATGAGGAAGAGCAGGTGATGCCCCGAAGTGCGGCTGTACCCACAGGTGAGTGACTGCAGAGGAGGCAGAGCCACCACACTGTCTTCCGCAGCCAGCACTTGGACAGTCACTGCCTCTAGGGCATGAGGCTTCCTCGACGTTTTTCTCTCCAAATTCTCCTCATTCACATGGGGAGGGGGCTCTGGCTTCCCTGCTTCAGGGAGCCTGTGGTTGGGCTTCTTTAAGGAGAAAAGGGTTTGAGAAGAGAGAACCACCACCACCACCACCTTCCTTCATATTAAGAGGAGATTCTTGGAGGAGAATGACTGTGGGACTCAGACCAGCAGAGGATCACACCTATTCCCTGGCGGCATCCTCAGATGTGCCAGAGCCCCCAGAGTCTGACCAGATGCTGAGCTTAGCCTCCCAGCTGTGACAAAGCATTCTCCCCAGCCTCAAACATGCTCCCCCAGAAGCAGTGGGGACCAGTATCAACAGACGACCCAGGGTGCTTTCCTGACCTCATGAATGATAGTAAGAATCTGGAACCTTGGCACAACCCTGGGAGAGTGGTGTAGGAAAGAGATCAAAGTCTAACCAAGGTTACTTTCCTGCTACCTTAAGGAAGCAGAGGCTTACAGTCAAAACTAACTTGATTCAGGAAAATGCACTATTTCTTGCACTGTTAAGTATGTGGACTAAGAGTGATTTCCAATTCAAATTAACAACTGAGTGAGGAAATGAAGGAAGAAGGGTTAAGATCTAGTAACCTACATATTTTTCTGATAATGTTAGTTTAACTCCGTTGGCTTCCACCAGTGGATCAAAATGTTATTCAGAATAAAGAACGCTTTTAGAGGTTCATGAGGCTTTTGCATTATGCAGGCATTTCACTAAGAACATCCAGCCTCGCTCACCAGCCCTGCTGTTTAAAGGGTCTGCACTAACAGAGACAGGGGGCTCCAGAGGCATCTGCTGCTGATGGCTGTGAGGCCTCGTGGAGTGTAGTCACTTTGGAAAATTCACTGCAATTCATGATCCTGATTCAGAGTCTGGCCCAAGGCTTTTTAGGTCCAATGTCCAGATTTTCTTGGAGCCAAAGATGATTACTCCCCCAGATGGGGTTAATGAATAAACCCACAGCAATATGTTAATGCTATGTGTGTGGGGGAATGCTTTTGTCCCCTCTATGCAAACTACTCCCTTCTTTGGAATGTTCTGAGGCAGCCACAGGGTCAGAGGTGGGCCTCCCATGTTGTCTCCCAGTGCATACACACATCACTGGCCCACTGGACTGGCCTACTCCCACCAGATCACTGGACCACTTAAAGACATCAGACCCAGGCTGGACAAAATTGTTCTCCTCTGGGGCTTGGAAATAGGGGCTGAGGAGCTGCCGGCCAGGCTCTGGAGGCCGGGGGATCTGTGAACAGCACCACAGATAGAGCCGGTCTGTAGCAGAAAGGTGAAGATAAAGCTGAGGGCAATAGAGCCAACATAGTCTTTCAAATTCCTTGTGCTTTCCTGTTTTTGATTCCAGCTTGTCTCTGAGGATCCTGGATTCTTTGGAGTACCTGGATTCTTTGTATCCTGATAAAATGCTCCCTAAATCAGTTTTACTCCTTGTAGTCGAAGATTCCCAACTGAATACCATTCTTTCCCTGTTACCATGTTATCAAGCTAACAACAGGGTGTGCTGGGTGAGCACTGAATCAGACCAGAGGGAAGTAGACCCAGGGTGGGGTGGGGTGTGGAGGAGGGAGGCAGCACAGTACAGTCCAGGCCCTCAACTAGAAACACTTCCCCACTGACTAGATCTCTCATCCCTCCATTTCAGTGTTTCTCCTCTGACACAGTGTGCCTCACTGAAACCCATTTTTCCAAGCTTGCAGGCTGAATACTTGAATACATTAAAAAAAATACATATTCAAACCTATATTTGGTCAATTTTTCCTATTTTCAGCTGCAGACATTTTATTAAATGAAGATGTAACAGTAAAACTCTGAGAGTTATGACTGTGCTCCGCTCTCAGGGTCCACCCTTTGCATAGGCTTGATATCTTAAAGATGGCATTTTTAGCATAGCTTGGGTCAACATTTCAAATAAAAGCTAAATATTATATACATAGGTGAGAGAAAACGGTTGTCAGAATATCATGTTTTCTGACAGAGAACTGGTAGGGTCTGGAATAATTTCTCCCATAAACATCTAAGTACAGCTTCTTGAAATGGTAAAGAATAGTTCTGTTTGGCAATGAGCATTTTATTTTCAATTGTCATCCTTGATTTCTCCTTAAGGATTTGCATCGATGCTGTGACAATGTATAAATCTAGCTGCTTATGCATGTATTTTAAAATCAACAATGACTCAAACTGTGATACAATCTGGGGGAAAAATGAAATATATGAATATATTAAGTTTTTAAAATACTGTATATAGAGGGCTTAAGAAAAAAGTTTTTCTCTTTTAGGATTAATCAATCAGAAATGAAATATCTAACTGCCATCCATGTAAATTATATTGGTAATATACATGATTTTGTTACCCTCCATTGCTTGGAAAAAGCAAAAAAAAAAAAAAAAATCACATGCATAGGGAATAAGGATCATTCAGTCATCCAAAGCAACTTCTTTACTTGGTACCTATATTTATGAAGTAGGAAGAATATTTTCACTTAAGGCAAAGAAAGCAAAAGTGTGATGGTCTTTTGTTGTTTGTTGGTTTTTATGATTAGATCTGAAAGTGATCGCCTCTCTGATAGGATTACCACCTGGCTCAATTTTGCCCTCTAAACCATAAGCCCCAGGATGGAAAGCTCTATACCATTCAGTATTTCTCTCTCTTCTTTCAGTTTTCCGTGAAGGAAGGGAACACATCCGAGGGTGACCTGGGGATGTGGTGGCAGGAAGTCCCCCTTGCTGGACTCTGCACAAGGGAAGGGAGTGTGAGCAGGAAGTCATCAGCAGTCTGCTCTCAGATGCTCTGAAGGATGCCATACTACCTTCAGTGTGTCCTCATCCCCAAAGTTCAAGTGTGAATCATCTTTACTACCCCAGAAAACTGTAACAGAAGGTACCATCTTAAAAAACCAAACACCTACTCCTCTTGCCCAAAACCAGCAGTTCTCAAATGTTAGCATAAATAGCAATCACTTTGAGGGATTATTAAAGTACAGGTTGCTAGCCTCACCTTCAGAGTTTCTGATTCAGTAGGTCTAGGGGAGGAGGATGGTTGCTGCTGCTGAGATGGGGAAGGGTGACAATTTGAGAACAACTGCCTTCACCAAATTGTACATGGAATACAGTGCTTTACAAGAAAAACAAAGCCCTTCCTTTCCTCCTCCCAACAAGCCTGAAGTAAAACTGCTGTTCCAGGAAGAAGCATCTAGTTCAGAAAGAAGCTTTCTACTTCCTGAACACAAATGGCACGCCCTGTGAGCCAATGCTCAGCTCCTCAAATGAAAGGGATTATCAACTCTCAGCGATCATCAAAGAATCAAGGCAAATAGCTGAGACTGAGGTTACAACTAAAAGATAAGTCCCCATTAGGTAGGAGGAACATGCTAATGGTGCAAACATGAGTGGGTAAGGACGGAATGTAGGAGATCTCATGGAAAGTCCCTTTAGTGCATGGCATGGCAGAGGCAACCCAAGTATCTGTTCCTCTTCCACCTCCTTACTACCCTCTCTGCATCTTGTAAAGACAGATTCTGAAAGACTGCCAAGGTCATCTACTCTGGAGCCTCCAGGGAGGCTGCCCACTGCTTCCTACTTGAGGTGCATCACCTCAGCAACCCCAAGTGTTTAAACTATGTAAACAATTATGGAAAGACTGTATCAAGCCAGCGGTTCTCAAAGTTCAGAGTACATCACAAGTATGAGGAGGGCCTTTAAAAAACACAAAATGCAGGAGTCCCACTTCTTGAGATTAATTCAGTAGGTCTGGGGTGAACCCTAAAACAAGCTCTCAGATGATGTGAATGATGCTGGTTCAGGATCACAGTATGAGAATCATTTACTAAACTTAGTCTTTGCTTACATAAAACAGAAGTCTTTTCTTACACAAATGACTGAGAATATGGATGATGTCATCATCATGTGACTTATCTCAGGCAAGTACTGTACTACTTTGTGATTTAACTCTCCATATGTAGATTGAGATAATACTGTAAATCTGATGGAAAGTTTTTACTGAATAATTTTAAGGATGTTACCAAGTATCCACTGTTTTTTTTAAAATAATACTTTTGACTGTTTTAACTGAAATAATTTGTAACATTTAAGACAAGTATCTGATACCCCTCATTCACCAGAAAAGATAGGAGAACTCTTTATCCTTGAAAAAAGATAAAGCCTAGCAAATGTAAGCCTTTCTCAAACTTCAGAATACTCTGAGAAGATCCTTTTGATTCTTCCTCATGAAAAAAAAAAAAAACCAAAAAAACTCAGGTTCCACAGGGTTCAAATTTTTTAAATATATATACGCTTAAAAAAGAGAGAGTATGTTCAATAAAGAACTAAAAAATATAAAGACTTCCTCCGATTGTTAACAGAATGGTACAGGTGTTCATGTCAATGTGGTGGTCCATTGTTTCAAATTGAAACATATAAGCGCCAGAGGTCAATCTTGGGAAGAAAAAGCAGGAATCAAGACCCATTTCCCCAGAGTGACCCAGTCAACTGGGTCAGGCAGTAGAGTATGCCAAGGAAATGTTCTCAAACTTCATTAATTACTAGAGCCCTGGCTCTGGTATTTCAGCACAGACAGCTGGTGCCCTGCCCACTCACCCTCCTTATGCTCCTTAGCCTTTATGGAATGTTACAGACACAGAACTCCTGTCTTCTTTCCCGAGAGAGGAGTGGGTCTGAGGTGGGCCTTTCAAATATTTGCAGTCACAGGGCCAAGGCAAGATGCTGCTAGTGATGCATCAGTGATTCCTACTTCTGTAGGATAAGAACACTCCTTTCACTATGAAGACAGACCTAGGTTGCCTTGGCAAACATCCTGGAAGCACAGAGCAGAAGTGGATGGGCAGAGCCCCATTAATCTCCCTGCCTGACCGCTATAAGTAACTCCTAGCTTTCTACTCTGAGCCTCTAACTATAGCTAACTGAAATGATAAAAATAAGAAGTGTGTTGTTCCTCTAAAGTCAACATTAACCTATAACATATAACAGATAAAATCTAATATAAACATAATAGTTGACTTTTTTTTAACATTAGACTGTTTAATAGTCTAAGTATGTACATACTGCCATTACCTTGTAATGTAACAAGATGGACCTTCTCCCAACCATCACACTGATTACAAGGAGGTAATTCTTCACCTTTTCATTCAGAACTTTTAAAAGTAAACAACTATCAATTTAAGGGTGAGGGCTGAGTTAGAGAACACTATTAATTATTTTGACATTTTCTTTAAAAATAAAAGCAAAATGATGCTTTTGGACTTCCCCGGTGATCCAGTGGCTGAGAATCTGCCTGCCAACGCAGGGGAAGCGTGTTCAACCCCTGGTCTGAGAAGATCCCACATGCTGTGGGACAACTAAGCCTATGAACCACAACTACTGGGTCTGTGCTCTCAAACAAGAGAAGTCACAGCGAGAAGTCCGCACACCACAACTAGAGAGTAGCCCCCACCCGAGGCAACTAGAGAAAACCCGTGTGCAGCTACCAAGACCCAGTGTAATCAAAAATAATAAATTAAAATTAAAAAAACAATGCCTTTGACTTCTGTAATCCCTTCTACCCTCACTACCTTTCTTTTCCCACTGATAATGACTTCTGTTATTTCTGACATAAAGAAAAGAAAGTCCCAATTTCTATTTATTAGATAAATTTAGAGACTGACCAATTACAGCAGCAGCACATCAGCATCATGAATTCTGAAAGCCAGACTCTCTTCAACCCAGCCAGTAATTAAAATTAGCTCAAATATTTCTCTGCAAACATGCTGAAAAGTAAAGATAGGTTCCTGCTAAACCTAATGTCTACTGTATTAGGTCATATATTATGGCAATGTTTGATAAGACTGCAAAGTATGAAAAAGTAATTCAGGAAGAAATCTGCCGCTTGTTTTAGCTAAGCAAGAAATCACCCTGTTCTAGCCCAAGGAAATCATACTTCAGAAATTTTCTAAAGACAGAAAGATGTATCATTCTGCCAGAAATAGCCACTGTTGTCTGGTCAGTTAAAATGATGCAAAGAATGCACTGGCATATAAAAAATTCCTGCTTGACAAATATGCTCTTTAAAAAAGGATATGGATAAACAACAAGTTCTTATTGTACAGCACACAGTACTATTAATATAATCAATATCTTGTGATAAACCATCATGGAAAAGAATGTATATGAATAACAGAGTCACTTTACTGTATAGCAAGAATCAACACAACATTGTAAATTAGCTATACTTCAAAAAAATTTTAAAAGCATAAACGTTTTTAATCACTGCTTTTTTTAAACCATTACAAGCTAAAGGTATATATCGGAAAACGGAAGGAAAACATTGACTTTCAGTTCCAACCTGTTTTAAATGGAAATACCTGAATAAAGGAAAATGTCTATTTCCTGGGTGTAATAGCAGACAGATATATCCAACTACAACGATCCCAAATTCTTTTGCACACAGAACCAAAAAGAAAATGGGAGGAATAGCACTTGGTGAATTTAGGACTTAATTTTATGGGACAGGAAGCTGATGAACAAAATCTGAATCTCTACCAAATACTTCTTAAGCATTTTCCTATGAAATTTTCCATATTTCTTTGCATTGACTTTCAGACAAAATTAGTTGCACTTAATTAATCTCTATGTGTCTAAGTTTCTCAGCTAAGACTCTGCTTCAATAACATTTCAGCATCCATTAAAAAATAGAATTGTGATTTCTCCATTTTCATTTCTAATTTTACTGATTATTTCTTCTCCCTTTTTTCTTGATGAGTCTGGCTAACAGTTCGTCTATTTTATTTATCTTCTCAAAGAACCAGTTTTTACTTTTGTTAATTTTTGCTATAATCTCCTTGTTTCTTTTTCATTTATTTCTGCTCTGATTTTTATGATTTCTTTCCTTCTTCTAATTTGGGGTTCTTCTTTTTCTAGCTGCTTTAGGTGTAAAGTTAGGTTGTTTATTTGATGCTTCTCTTGTTTCTTGAGGTAAGCTTGTATTGCTATGAACCTCCCTCTTAGCACAGCTTTTACTGAATCCCATAGGTTTTGGGTTGTTGTGTTTTCATTTTCCTTTGTTTCTATGCATATTTTTATTGCCTGTTGATTTTTTCCATGACTTGTTGATTATTCAGAAGCGTGTTGTTTAGCCTCCATAAGTTTGTATTTTCAGTATTTTTCCTGTAGTTGACATCTAATCTTACCGCATTGTGATCAGAAAAGATACTTGAAATGATTTCAATTTTTAAAAATTTACCAAGGCTAGATTTATTGCCCAGGATGTGATCTATCCTAGAGAACGTTCTGTGTGCACTTGAGAAAAAGGTGAAATCCATTGTTTTGGGATGAAATGCCTCATGGATATCAATTAGGTCTAACTGGTCCATTGTATCATTTAAAGCTTGTGTTTCCTTGCTAATTTTCTGTTTGGTTGATCTATCCATAGGTGTGAGCGGCTAATTCATGTCAATGTATGGCAAAAACCATCACAATATTTTAAAGTAATTAGCCTCCAATTAAAATAAATTAATTAAATCATAGAATTGTGTTATGTCTCTTAAGTGTAAATTTAAAGGATATAAGTGCCTGGAAGCCAGAGCACATAACCTGGTCATTGCTTTCTTGCTAAAAATGTGTTCCTCTAAATATTTTTTTTTATTTAAAAGCAAAGCATAGCTATTTCCTCATTAATTTTTTTAAGCAACCTACTTTTCTTTAACTTGTGATCTTATTTGCTAAATCTTAAGCAATGCATTCCTGACTAAGGCTTTTTATTTTATCACTATATTTCCCCAGTGTAATTTTCATTTGAGGAGGGCTCCAATATTACAACAAATCCATTAACACGTGTTGTCAAAGGAAAACTATGTAACTTCTGCATTGACACAACCTCTAGCAATTATCAACAATCCCTCCAGTGAAGCTTTTCTTCGGCTCTGGCAACACAGCTGTATCAAGTGTCGCTGTTTGCCTTGGTAACAATGCCTTTTCTTGTGGAGAAGACATATGACACCGCCTTGTTACTCGAAACACCCACAGCAGAGTTGGTGCAGGATGGAACACCACAGCTGGGTGGAAGGGATGTAGAACCATTCATCTGGGTTAGGTCTGCATGGGGACAGGCACTCACACGCCACCACGGGAGTGTCAATTTTTCCATTTTGAAAAGAAATCAATTTGGCAAAATGCATCAAGGGTCTTTAGAGTGGTTCCAGTAATTTTATTTATACATATACATATACACACACATATTAATAATAAAATAATTCATTTTGCTTCTACTTATATACGCTAAGGGGACAATGTTCAAGAAAATTCCTCAGATTTAGGCAAAAATAGATTCACTGCCCCCCTACTGTAACAGCAGAAAGTCAGAAACTTTAATTATTGCTAAATTATTATGCAGAGATTAAACATATTTAGGAAGTCTCATGATTAATATAGGGAGTCTTAAATAACTATTAAATTCACACATATATATCCCTCAAACTTTCAAAAAACAAATGTTGAAATACTTGGTATACATGACAATTAGTATAAGTTACTGGAGGCAGATAGTTTTAAAATGGAAAGTAAGTCTCCAAAGCTCAGTTTCCAAAATAAATAGTGTGAAGCAGGAGGTGTTCAGACTTTATCAAATTAGTCTTGCCTTTTACGATGATGAGAGTTTCTCTAACAGTCAGTTTAACTTTCTAGTCAGAGTGTCTCAGGGACAAAGTCAAGGTCACAGATTAGGTTTCTAGGGACCTGAGTCTTGATTTCTTTCCATATCACAGGCTGTACACCCAGCTGGGCCCGCTGGGAAACAGTGCAGCCAAATAGGGAGACTCAATTATCTCAAACTGTTAACCACGATAGGAAAACAAGCCAAGGCTTCAAATTCAGGGTATGTTAAAGACATCATATTTTCATGGTGGTGAAAATACTGCAAAACTTTTTTTAAATTAAGTCTAAGCTAACTCTACAGAGATACAGCTTTCCTAAATGTCCATATATACACACATATATTTATAGATCTTTAAGTATACATATGAAGAATTCAACACATTCTGCAAAGCAGCAAGGACAGACCATATCATCCAAGCAGATTACAACAAAACTACCACAGAAATTAAAAATACGCATTTAAACAAAAACTCAGTACATGAAGAAAAATAAACTATTCTCCTAAATAACTGTTTCAAACAAATATAAATCCCAATATGAGACTGTTTTGAAAATAACAAAATGACTTAAGAGTGGGAAAGGCATAGAATAAATAAAAACAGAAAGTCTACTGATTAAGTCCTAAGAGACCTGGTCAAGGTGAGCAAAGAGATAAATACAAGCCTTAAGTAATCAAAATAAGTGGACCACATCTCCAAATGAGGAAAAACACTCAACTCATTTGTTAAAAGTTACAAAACAAAATACTTCAGGAACAAAGGCATTAAACAGAAAAGAACAGAAATAGTAAATCCAAGAGCTTGTTTAAAAATCCAGAGGTAAATCTCTTGTAAGTCTACGTAGAAGTGAGTACAATTAGAGACAAGGTAAGTACTATGACAGGGTGATGGAATATAAGGAAGATAATGATAAACAATACAGAAGTATGAAGTTATGCTTTTCAAAGTGCAGTTGACATAACAGAGGGGCAGTAGGAGGCCTGGCAGAGAGGGCAAATAGTTGCAAATGCAGACTGAGAAGAGATCTCTCCCTATCAGCCTCCCAACACCCCACAGTGGAGTGGATCCAGGATGGAGCACCACGGCTGGGTAGAGAAGCGCTGGAACCATCTGTCCCAACCCTAGGGGCTAGGTCTACAGGGAGACAGGCACTCACAAACTGCCAGGCGGTGGACAATGGTGCCCTTTTTTAAAGAAACTGGTTGGGCAAAATTTATCAAGCAGTTACAGTTTTAAAAATAAATATTTCTAACTTCTGACCCTGCAATTTTGCTTCTAATAATACACACTAAGAAAATGTTTAAAAATAAAATAACCCACAGACTTAGGCATAAATACATTCAATGCCCCACTATTTTAACAGAAAAGCATCAGAAACTTAAATTATTATTCAGACTTTGATACATTCATGAAAACATTAAAATGAGAACATCATTTATAAAGTTACATGAAAGTGGGAATAAAGTTGAAGAGATTATACAAAAATATATACAAAGGAAGGACTGACTGGAAGGAAAATATATCAGTATTTTAAAAGCATTTGTCCTTGGTCTAAAAACAGTCTTGAGAGATCGATTTTTTAAACCTCTGATGCTTAAATGTGGTGAGAATGAGTAAGATAATGCATGTTAAAATGCTTATCACCAAACCAGGCATGGAGTTCCTTAAGAGAAACTTAAGCGATCCACATGTAGGGTCACCTTCTACCTCACACCTGACTAGTTTGTGCCTTTAGTCAAAACTGATCTTTGTTTAACTTCTGACCTTTGTTTAAAGTGTGAACAATCATAGTTACCTGATAGGGGCATGAAGATGAAATGAAACAAAGAATGCAAACTGCTGAACTTAGGCATTCAATAAATGTTAGTATTCTCTCTTCTCTTTCTTTTTAGGAGACTATAAATTTTGTTTATACTAGACAGTTCTGAGGGAGTTTAAAAATTGACTCTAAATTCAATATCACTTAGTCAGTTAAAAAACATTTGCAGGAACATACTCAAATAAGGTCTGACTCCAAAAAGCTCATGTACTGGTCCAGGTGCCAAACAGGCTTTAAAATAGAGCAACACTGACCTAAAGTTCTGCAAGGAAGGGACCCAGAATGCCGCTTTTCAAAAGAAAACATTCTCATGGATGTATAAATAGGTTTAACATTCCCAACCATGGCTTCATTTATATGGTACTTCCAAACAAGGAAATGCTGCAAAAAATTTCCCTGTTGATTTCAACCTACTCAGAAGAGACTTAGAAGAAACGAGTTGTGTTCTGTAGAAGAAACCTTTAACCTAAATCTGTCTGCATGAGGCTGAATGGGAGAAATCATGAAACCATTCTTTCCCAATCGAATAAGTACAGTAAGTTAATTCTTAAATATACAGCTGCTACCATTTTCTTCCCACTAGTAACTAGACAGGAAAACTAGATGGATAGGTGGGGAAGAACTTTATAGGACTAAATGGTCTCCAGTTCTTTGGTTTACTTAAGTTACAAAACTTTGCCTAATAAGCCTTTGTTCAGTCATTCAATTGTGTCCAACTCTTTGTGACCTCATGGACTGCAGCACTCCATGCTTCCCTGTCCTTCACCATCTACCGGAGCTTGCTCAAACTCATGTCCATTGAATTGGTGATGCCATCCAAACATCTCATCTTCTGTTGTCCTCTTCTACTCCTGCCTTTGATCTTTCCCAGCATCAGGGACTTTTCCAATGAATTGGCTCTTTGTACCAGGTGGCCAAAGTATTGTTAAAGCTTCAGCTTTAGCATCAGACCTTCCAATGAACACTCGGTATTGATTTTTTTTAGGACCGACTGCTTTGATTTCCTTGCAGTCCAAGGGACTCTCAAGAGTCTTCCCTAACACCACAGATCAAAAGCATCAATCCTTTGGCGGTCAGCCTTCCTTATGGTCCAACTCTCACATCCATACATGACTACTGGAAAAACCACAGCTTTGACGAGACAGACCTTTGTCAGCAAAGTAATGTCTCTGCTTTTTAACATGCTGTCTAGGTTTGTCATAGATTTTCTTCCAAGGAGCAAGTGTCTTTTTAACTTCATGGCTGCAGTGATTTTGGAGCCCCCCAAAATAAAGTCTCTCACTGTTTCCATTGTTTCCTCATCTATTTGCCATGAAGTGATGGGACTGGATGCCATGATCTTCATTTTTTGAATGTTGAGTTTTAAATCAGCTTTTTCACTTTCCTCTTTCAACCTCATCAAGAGGCTCTTTAGTTCCTCTTCGCTTTCTGCCATAAGGGTGGTGTCATCTGCATATCTGAGGTTATTGATATTTCTCCTGGCAATCTTGATTCCAGCTTGTGCTTCATCCAGCTTGGCATGTTGCATGATGTACTCTGCATATAACTTAAATAAGCAGCATGACAATATACACCCTTGACATACTCCTTTCCCAATTTTGAACCAATCTGTTGTTCCGTATCTGGTTCTAACTGTTGCTTCTTGACCTGCATACAGGTTTCTCAGGAGGCAGATAAGGTGGTCTGGTATTCCCATCTCTTTAAGAATTTCGCACAGTTTGTTGTGATCCACACAGTCAAAGGCTTTAGCATAGTCAATGAAACAGATGCTTTTCTGGAATTCTCTTGCTTTTTTATGATTCAACGGATGTTGGCAACTTGATGTTTGGTTCCTCTGCCTTTTCTAAAACCAGCTTGAACATCTGGAAGTTCTCATTTACGTACTGTTGAAGCCTGGCTTGGAGAATTTTGAGCATTACTTTGCTAGTGTGTGAGATGAGTGCAATTGTGTGGTAGTTTGAACATTCTTTGGCGTTGCCTTTCTTGGGGGTTGGAATGAAAACCGACCTTTTCCAGCCCTGTGGACACTGTTGAATTTTCCAAATTTGCTGGCATGTTGAGTGCACCACTCTCACAGCATCATCTTTTAAAATTTGAAATAGTTCAGCTGGAACTCCATCAACTCCACTAGCTTTGTTCATAGTGATACTTCCTAAGGGCCACTTGACTTTGCAGTCTAGGATGTCTGGCTCTAGGTAAGGGATCACACCATCATGGTTATCTGGATCATTAAGATCTTTTTTGCCTAGTTCTTCTGTGTATTCTTGCCACCTCTTCTTAATATCTTCTGCTTCTGTCAGGTCCTTACCGTTTCTGTCCTTTATGTGCCAATCTTTACATGAAATGTTCCCTTGGTATCTCTAATTATCTTGAAGAGATGTCTACTCTTTCCCATTCTATAGTTTTTCCTCTATTTTTTTTTTTTTTCATTGTTCACTTAGAAAGGCTTTCTTATCTCTCCTTGCTATTCTTTGGAACTATGCATTCAGATGGGTATATCTTTCATTTTCTCCTTTGCCTTTTGTTTCTCTTCTTTTCTCAGCTATTTGTAAGGCCTCCTCAGACAACCATTTTGCCTTTTGGCATTTCTTTTTCTTGGGGGTGGTTTTGATCACTGCCTCCTGTACAATGTTATGAACCTCTGTCCATAGTTCTTCAGGCACTCTATCAGTTCTAATCCCTTGAATCTATTTGTCACTTCCACTGTATAATCATAAGGGATTTGATTTAGGTCATATTTGAATTGTCTAGTGGTTTTCCCTACTTTTTTCAATTTAAGTCTGAATTTTGCAATATGGAGTTCATGATCTGAGCCACAGTCAGCTCCCAAATCTTGTTTTTGCTGACTGTATAGAGTTTCTCCATCTTTGGCTGCAAAGAATACAATCAATCTGATTTTGGTACTGACCATCTGGTGATGCCCATGTGTAGAGTCATCTCTTGTGTTGTTGGAATAGGGTGTTTGCTATGACCAGTGTGTTCTATTGGCAAAACTCTTAGCCTTTGTCCTGCTTCATTTTGTACTCCAAGACCAAACTCGCCTGTTATTCCAGGTATCTCCTGACTTCCTATTTTTGCATTCCAGTCCCATATGACGAAAAGGACATCTCTTTTTGGTGTTAATTCTAGAAGGTCTTGTAGGTCTTCACAGAACCATTCAACTTCAGCTTCTTTGGTACTAGTGGTTGGGGCATAGACTTGGATTACTGTGATACTGAATGGTTTGCCTGGGAACTGAACTGAGATCTTTCTGTCATTTTTGAGACTGCACCCAATCTGAATGCACTGCGTTCAGACTCTCTTGTTGACTATGAGGGGTACTCTATTTCTTCTAAGGGATTCTTGCCCACAGTAATAGATAAAATGGTCATCTGAATTAAATTTCCCCCTTCTGGTCCATTTTAGTTCACTGATTCCTAAAATGTCAATGTTCACTCTTGATATCTCCTGTTTGGCCTAATAAGCCTAGCGGTCTTCAAAAGGATATAGGAGTGGACTTGCAAAGGAAAAACAGAGGATGTCAGATTTTATTGTCTTTTAGACCCACAGGCATAACTGTGTAAGGGTGAGGCCAACTTCAGTGAAGTTGTCCCTGCACATGCCTTGCTGCCTGAGCAACCACATTTGTGCCAAGTGACTCTGTCTCCCACTTGCTCAGCACCTATGAGTACCACATACCAGTCGGGTGTTTATACCACTTTCTAGTGATCAAACAAGCTACCAGGATTGAACTGAATTTGTTGGGTCAGAGTCCCTCAACATTTCTGAACCACAGACTAATTTGAGATTCTGATAGGAAAAAATGTAGTGAGGGTGGAGGGAACCTCAGCCAAACAAAGCATACATAAACAGATAATTCTGGATTCAATTTCACTGACACTTTTCACCTAAAGCCCAAAGAATAGACACTGGTGGTGATTCTACTTCCTATTTGAAAATACAGAAATATATGTATACTCAAGCAATTCTAAAATGAAAGATTATATGTTTCAACAATGCACAAAGTACTTATGAGGTTTACTCACATGTTTCAATACCTTATTATGAGTGGCAATGAGAGAAGTCCCATCAGAAATAAAACAGCACATTTATTCTCAAACACAATGCATGGAACTAACACAGACAGAATATCACTCCAGTTATACAATAGCTATTCAGAGCTCTCAGTTAATGGAATATTCACAGTTTGAGACTGAACACAATGCACAAAGAAAAGAAACACAGACAAAGTTGCCATATTAGGGGCATGGATAACAGAATTAGTTTCTGAGCAACAGAGACTTTAGTAAGGGTTTTATATAAAATAAACAAAATTAGTTTCTATTAATGGTCAGTATATAAAAATAAAGTCTGACAAAATATGTCATCAGTTTGCTTTGAACAGTTTTATGTGACAGAGCTAAGCTATTCAGACTTGCTTTGCTTTTTCTCTTAAACAACCAAAAAAAGTACTTGTTGTAATTCCTTCTACATGTGATTAGATATTATATGAAATTATAGTATCTGGCTGTCAGATTGATTTGAGAATCAATGCATCTGTTTCCCAATTTGCAAGATATGAACAATAGTACTTTTTCCACAAAGATGAGAAGTACATCTTTTCAAGGAAAAAAAAATGTTTGTTTATGCCAGTTCAGCCTATATTCCACAACAATTGTCTTTCATTCATTCAATAATTACTTAGTGAGTTGCAATTATGAGTCAAACATTAAAAAGATGAAATTCAGTTGTGTCCGATTCCTTGCAACCCCATGGACTGTAGCCTACCACAATATATTTTAAATTTTACTTTTGAATTATCAAGTCAGTATTCTTTCAACTTTATTCACATATTTAACTTTATCCACATATTTACCTTTTTTTAAACTTTATCCACTTATTTTCCTGCAACTTTCTGCTTCCATCTGTGATCATTTTCCTTCTGCCCAAAGAATCGCCTTTACTTTTTTTTTTCTCTACAATCCTATTTGATTGCAGAAATCTTCAACAATGTTTTCCTTACAGATTCTTAACAATAAGTTTGCTACAACAGTATAACTGACATGCTAAGACTAAAAAATCACATCTCTAGATAAAATAATGATCTGGTCCTATGTAAAAACTTTCATGGTGTTTTTCAAGAGTTGCAGATCATGGTCCAACATACAACCCACTGCCAAAATCCCTTCTACAACATCTCTGATTTGGGGTGGAAGAGGGCAATCCAAATTCTTTAGTATGTCCAGTTCTATTGGTAAGACAATTTGGCAATAAGTATCCAAAGCCTTAAAAATATAAAATGACTAACTCAACCCAGTTATTCCATTTCCGAGAAGCTGTCCTAAGGAATTAACCTGACAAGCACAGAGTGATGAGAATATCTCAAAAATGTTCATTGTAGTGTTGTTGTTTATGATATTTAAAAACTGGAAAGAATCAAAATGACTATCAGTAAGGGATGATTTCAATAATACAGGAGTGCACTCTCATAATGGAATGCTATGCTTCCATTAGAAATATAATACAGATATACAACATGAAATGATACACACGCTATATCCAGTGAAAAAGCAATTACTAAATAGTATAATCCCCACCTTATCTGTGTATACACAGAAAAAAATCTTGAATTAATTGACAAAGAAAGGAATCATCTTCTGTGCCTATTCAAAAGTTCTAACTCTGCCCCCTGGGGCTGAAAATTAACTTTGCTCTCCTTTTCACTCAACAGCCTTTCAAATGTTCCTGGCAGGGCACTGTTTCTAGTCCATTTACCTCCCTGGTTTGCCCTCTGAAAATGTGAAGCTCAGAACTGAACACAAGCCCTCAGAGGCATCCTGACCAAGGCAGAAAACAATGGGATGATTATCTTGTTTGTTCTGAGAGCTGTGACACTAAATCTGTTGGAGATGGCCAACTATGTCAAACGGCTGGCTAAAACCTAAATCTCTTTAAGGAGAGCTGCTATTGATCCAGGTCTCTTCAATTCATAGGCACACAACTCACCCCTGCCCCCTCCATCCAGATATCAGGGAGTTGCATTCAGTAGAACTTAGTTGTATATTTGTTCATGTTGATGGTCTTTAGCTTTTGAGAACCTTTTTCTATCCCAATTTCTGACAATCAATTGCTCAGCTTCCCTCCCAACGCTGGAACATAGATTTGACCCACCTTTCTTTATCAAAGATCACTTTTTTCAAACCACAATACCAAGTAATTTTGGAAGGGCTATTTAAACATTTATAATAATTTAAAATGTTTTTAATGTTAAAACAAATATAGGTAAGTTAAAATGTGAAATACCAAGTGGATTGATCTTTGTGAAAAGACAGGAAACAAAAGAGAAGGAGCTCTCTCAAGGAAAAGAACTAAATTGGAAGCCTAGCCAACAAAGGTAGAAAAGTAAACAAGTAAAACTAAAGCTGCTGGAAAGTCATGACACAGGGAAGTAGCCAGAGAGAAAGCACCAAATGGGTTAGGAACTTAATTTGAGTAAGTAAAGTAATTGGATAAATGATTGAATTATCTTACTGGAACAAAGACATTAAATTTTAAAATCCCACTTTGGATCAATGGAGTAATGAAAAAACAGCTATTAAAAAGGAAAACCATATAGTCACTGTGCCTAATTTAATTCATTTTATAAACCTTAGTTTTCTAAGTATCTTTTTATTCACCACGGCACCTTAATCATTCTACTATAACTTTAAAGTGATCTTGGGTATATTATATTTTATCTTATCAAAGGGACCAAAGTGAAATAAGACTAAAATACCATGAAAAGTAAATAACACTGATGCAACTATTTCCACCTCTTGTGTTCTTATCCAGATCACTCAACATACTCAGAATCCTTTATTTTTTTTGCAAAAAGAAAATGAAAGTAGTAGTGCAATTTATCAGGATGATAGCTAATATTACAGATTATTTACTAAGCACTCTACAACCACATGAAGTTTATAATATGATTATACCTGCTTCATAAATGTGGAAACAGACTTCATGATTAAATGATATTGTATTATTAGAGTCACATCTAGTAATTGGAAGCACTGGGACTCTAAAATTGGCATGGCTGACCCTGCAGCCTAAAACTCAACCCACACTCAATCAGAGGAGAGCGCAATTAAGAGAGATTAAGGTCCCCAAATGCTTCACTGGGAATTACTAAGCACACTGAACTTCTCTTTCTATAGCACACACATATATGCACAAACAAAAGAATTTTTATACGGGCAATATCTATTCTTTAATTTAAACATAAGGAAATTAAATAAGATAAGCTAAATAATAAACTTTAATATGCCTCAAGATCTTTTTGAGGTTCATTATCAGATGTGGCTCCAAAATTTCCCTTCCTCCTCAAAATAAGACTTTAAAAAATGTGTTCTATTCAGTTACAACTTTTGGTTTCTTCTTCTAAACAGAACAGATTCCAGAGAAAGAAGAAATAAGAATTGCAACCTAGCCACCCCTTTCCTGTCATCAACTCTGAAGTAATATTTTCATTAGAGTAGAAAGATTAAAAAGTAGTTTTCTTAAGTATAGCTCTGTAAAGTTTAAGGATTATTTTAAATATGACCAAATATGTTTGTCTACACACAATTTAATGATGTTATTATAGCATTATGAAGTTAAAAGTTTTTTTGTTTTTATTTTAGAAGGATTTGTCAGCATCTTTATCACCACTAAAAGGTAATTTTAACTTTTCAAAGGAATATTTTCCTAATTGTATTTTGAGAAACACATTTTCAAAAACATTCACACATTGGCAACACACAGATCTTATTAAATCAAATATTTCATATTCCAGTACAAGTCTGGACTCATCAAATCTGAAAGAATTTCTGAAGGCTTTCCAAACCAGCCTATGGGATTTAATATCCAGCCAAATAGGAATCTTAAACTTTTGAGTTACGCAGCTAATTCTCAGTCACTGCAAGGAAAGAAAGAGAAATCCAGCAAAGCTTCTGGCACCAAAACATCCCAGAGTAAGGACAATTCCCATAACATGTAAATTAGAATACTTTACCTAATTGGATTCAGAATCCTGATATATGTTTATTCATTTGACTCACTTAATTTAGCAGTACGGGCAATTATGCCATATATCTAGCACAATGGAAGAGTTCAAGCATTCCAGATTGATACAGTATGCACCTGGCATGTTTAAGTTATATGTTGTCAAGACAAGTGTTGCAGCAAGAAGAGGCAGATCACCTACTGTTCTCCCAATAGTGGGGATGGCTCCATGGAGTCACTGTCCCACCCATGACCCTGGTGGACATCAGAATAACATTCTGCTTTGGGTTGTGGGTGCAGTCTGAGACTAGGAAATGGCCTTCTCAGGGACAAGCTATTGACCCATCTAATTACATCAGCATTTCTGTCCCCATACCATTCTCCAGGCCTCTGTTTTCATGAATATGGAACCAGCTCTTTCTAATGGAACAAACTGTAAATCCTAGAGTGTGGACTGATAGAAAAACTGTGGGTCAAGCACAAAATGCTGTTCCTGTCTTTATCAAGCTCAATGACTGTCATCTATTTTCACATCAAAAGCAGTATCCACTAAAGCTGGAGGCTAATGAATGGACAAAATCTTACTGTACTAACTTCTTTGATATAAGTGGGATCTTAAAATCTAAAGTTCAGAGCAACAATGCTCCACCTTTAAAGCTGCTGTAACTCAAGGGGTGTTGATAGATCTAGTAATAGAATATCACTTACACTGTTCTGGAGAACCCAATCTTTGGGAAAGGTAGAAAAAAGCTAATGACATTATTTAAAGACACCTGTGTAAGCTAACTCAGGAAACACAAGACAATTGGTTTACAGTTCTATCCATAGCTTCCCTGGTGGCTCAGATGGTAAAGCATCTGTCTACAATGTGGGAGATCCAGGTTTGATCCCTGGGTCGGGAAGACCCCCTGGAGAAGGAAACGGCAACCCACTCCAGTACTCTCGCCTGGAAAATTCCATGGACGGAGGAGCCTGGTGGGCTCCATGGGGTTGCAAGAGTCGGACATGACTGAGTGCCTCCACTTTCTTTCTTCTTTCTTTTTATACCATTCTTGAAGGATGGTCCCCAGATCAGCAGCAGCAGCAGCAGCAGCAGCAGCAGCAGCATCACCTGGGAACTTGTCTCAGACAAATCCCTGACCTACTGAGTCAGCAAGTCTGGGGATAGGCCCAGCAATCTGAGATTTAAAAAAAACACTTACTGAAGTACAGTTGCTTTACAACGTTGTGTTATTTTCTGCTCTATAGCAAAGTGAATGTATATACACATACACATAGTCCTTCTTGTTTGGATTTCCTTCCCATTTAGTTCACTCCAGAGCACTGAGTAGAGTTCCTTCTGCTATACGGCAGGTTCTCATTAATTATGTTTCATACACAGCATCAATAGGGCATCTATGCCGGTCTCAATCTCCCCATTCACCCCCTTCTCCCACTTGGTGTTCATACATTTGTTCTCTATTTCTGTTTAGCAAATAGATTCATCTGTACCATTTTTCTAGAATCCACACATACATGGTAATAAACGATATTTGTTTTTCTCTTTCTGACTTCCTTCATTCTATATGACAGCATCTAGGTCCATCCACATCTCTGCATATGGCACAATTTCCTTCCTTTTTAGGGCTGAACAATATTCCATTGTATATGTGAACCACATCTTCTTTATCCATTCCTGCTGATGGACACTTAGGTTGTTTCTAAGTCCTGGCTGTTGTAAAAAGTGCTGCAATAAACAGTAGGCTCCATGTATCTTCTGGAATTATGGTTTTCTCTGGGTATATGCCCTGAAGTGGGATTGCTGGGTCATATGGCAGTTCTTTTTTAGCTTTTTAAGGAGTCCCTGTACTATTCTCCATATATTAAAACTCAGACTGCAACCCTCTTATACTGTTGGTAGCAATCTGAGTTTTTAGATCCCTGAGGGGATCAGATGAACATTACTGTCTGAGAACCGTTGCTATAAATGATATTTTTTAAATGATCATTCATTGAGATTATCGCTATACTTCAGTTTAATTTCCAATATAACCACTAAGAGTAATTTACTGATCTTCCCAAATTCCTATAAAATAAATTCAAAGGGAAGCTTTGAATTTACCAAAAGTTCAGGGTAAAAGTAATAGATGTCAAATTTACCAATTAGTTCCTATTCTTTTTTATTATGTGGTCTCTAGAACAAAATCCTCACTATAGTTAAGAAAATACTTCATTACATTATTCAAATTTACTGAATCTTCTATATTACTCTGGTTCCCCAGTACATGACTCTCTGCCCAAAGCAAACTTGACCCTGAAACCAGAATTGCATGGGGCTTCAGAGCAAGGGCCTGAGTTCCTCTCAGATGTCACTTTCCACCTGGGTGCTCCCAAAAAACTCAGTCACTTTAAGCCTCAATTTTCCCAAATGTGAAAAATGAAAATTACGGTACAATCTTCATCATGGGGAAGTAGTCAGAATCAAAAACATTTAAAACACATAGCCTGGCACAAAGCAGCTCTCAACACACAATAGTAATTTTATCATTATCAGCTAACAGAACTATTCAATATTAAATACTTCTGAACATGCTTAATTCTTTAAGAAGTGAGGATGTAAATATCTAAATCACTTCCTACAGGAAAGCATCTGAAAGGTGATTTTTAAAAAATAAAGACGACAAAGTTACAATAGCATTTCATTCCTAGCAAAGGATCCCATGATAGAAAAATAGCTCATTCTGTAATAAAAGGAGTGTACGCAGTATCTAACTGCAAATACCCTGATCAAGAGAAAACATTTCAAAATATTTTCTTTAAAGATCTCTAAGCTGTTACAGGGGGTAAAGCCAAGGCATAGTACAGACGTGAGCAGATTAGTCAAGAATGTGATTGGATGAATAAAGAAATTACATTTTGGCACGGCTGAAGTAGAAGGCTGGCAAAATTTCAAGTTTCTGCTGGTTCATTCAAATGAGTACTCCCCCTTTCTTTTTGCAGCTGATAGCTTAATATTAAAACATTTTGTACTGTAATTAAAAAATCAATGCATGCTCAGTTACTTCAGTCGTATTCGACTCTTTGCAACCCCATGGACTGTAGCCCATCAAGCTCCTCTGTCCATTGGATTTCCCAGGCAAGAATACTGGAGCGGGTTGCCATTTCCTGCTCCAGGGATCTTCCTGACCCAGGGATCAATCGCGTCTCCTACATTGGCAGGTGGGTTCTTTAGAAGCCAAGAGTTTCAGAGGAAAAGTATGTCTAATCTTGAGTACATTTTATTTTACTTAGTATTTTGACCTCTATCTCTATTAGTAAAATTCACCTATAGTTTTCTTCCTGTCTGTCCTTGCTTTTTGGTGTCTTTTCCTTGTTCAGTTGTATAAAAAGGATTATTCTCTCTTTATAGAATGAGCTGGGAAACTTTTTTTTTTTCTCTCATATTCCAAAACATTTTTAGAGCACAGAAATTAAGTTTCTTGATAGTTTCATGGAAATGCCCTGCAGACCATTTGGGCCTATTTTCAGGCAGTCTTAACCTTTGCTGATGCCACATTGATGCACAGCTGGAACACAGATTCCTACAAGTTATCTTTCTTTTCTCTTAGGCAGTTCTCTGTCAAAAGAAATGTTACCTAAGAATCTCTTAAATATGTTCTTGATTACCAAATATTATTTAACAAGCAATGATGATGTCTTTATCTTCCTGGTATCAACCAGGAACTGCCGGGCACCCTGTTCATGTCAGGTTCATCTACTTCCTTCAGTTTTCTACTCTGCTCTCCTCTCTACCCTCTCATCCCCTTTCCAGCTTTCCTTTACTCTCTCCCACTCAACTTTCTCAAGATGTGAAACACAGCACTCAGGCAGAAAGATGGCTGGATTTAAAGTGAAGACTTCCAGAGAAGTCTACATTACTTTGGAGAAACTGCTAAATATATGGCAGGAGATTATTTTGGAGTGTGGGAATAGGGGAAAAGGGGCTAAAGAAAGTTAAAAGACAATTCAGGGAAAGAATGGGAAAAGAAGGTGGATAAAATGGAAGCGTTATGGGACAGAAGGCTACAGGGCCTTTTTCTTATAACTAAACCTCTCCCTACCATAACCCCAAGAGCTACAGTTGAGACCTTGTATGTCCTCTCAGGCTGCCAGCCATTGCCTCTCACTCCTAAGACAATTTAATTCTGTAAGAGTCCAGCTTATTTTCTATTCAGGGTTTTTTGAGAAGATGCTTATCTGTTCTTGCTGCTCAGCGTGAAGATATATACTGTTAAAGATCTGCATTCAGGCTTATACACAGATATGGGGAGGAAAGAGTGGCTTGCGCCATCTTTTTTAAAATAATGAGTGGTGAGTGGTTTTTGGTAATAAACACCCTAATGGCTACCATAAAACCTAGTTAAAGATCAGAGCTTCTCTTTAGAATTATCAATATCTAAAAGATACTACATATTACAAACCTCTGAATGAACCAATCAATGGATTAAGTCGACTTATTTATCCCACCTGCACTGTGTTTTCTCCCCGCATAGGAAATTGTTATTCTGAGTATCTGCATCTAATCCAGCAGTACTGAGACCAGTGAAATATCAGACACGCCCACATCAGAAAGTAAGTCCTTTTTTTGTGTACTTAACTGCACAGTACTGTATAGACTACATTAGTACAGTACCTTTATGTCAAGCCCAGGATGTCTGGAAACACGTGTAAAAGCAGCAGTATATAGCCGAATGTGTTAGTTGGATACTAAGGCTAACTTTGTTGGACTTATGAACAAACTGGACTTAAAAGTGTACTCTCAGAAGGAAACTCATTCATATGCAGGAGATGTCCTAACAAGACAATTCTACAACTCAGAAAAGGGCCATCATCTGCCACCATGATCTTGTACCTATGGCCTCCAGAAATGTGTGAAATAAATTTCTGTCATTCACCAAAAATAAAAAAAAGAAAGCAAGTCCTTGCTCCAAACAGCCTCAGTTATCATGGAGGGAAAATACCAAAGCCCACCAAGGTGGTTTTCCCTAGGAAGCCTCTTGACCCCAGGACTCTGTGCAGACAATCACCCCACTCCAGTTAAGGATTATTCTGCCCTTTAGAAGCTATCAGAAGATGAAAGCAGCCCCAGGAAGAACCCTGCTCACTTCCTTTAGACAGACAATAGGCAGCCACCTGCTCGGGGATTTATTCACCAGCTTCCGAGTTCCTATGTCATAGAGTCACCACAGCTTGGGCCCCAGAGGACCGGGAGAAGAAAGAAAGAAACAAGCCAGGTGGCGGGGGCAGACGGAGAAGTCAAACCCCTACAGGGCAGCCTGGGGCTTGTGAAAGCCAGGTTGCTCCCCATCTCAAGCTGTGTGCTGAGACATATGTTTGAGTGGTAATAGGAAAAGGAAGGAAAAACAGTTTTTTATTCTAAAGGAATGAGAAACAAACAGACTGAAACAGAGCCTGCCTTGAAATACTGTGGGGCTTTTCTCTATCAATCTAGCTCAATTCTGCCACAAACAACTTCTTGGCAGTTTTCTTCATTAATAAACTGAAGTACTTTAAATGAACTAAGTCAGCCACAGAATGAGGCGTTATCACTATGTACTCAGTAAAGCACTCTTTTCCCACAGGACTGAGTGGGATTTTTTAAGAAGGCAAGCAGCCAGTAGTCACACCTGAAGGAAGTTGGGGGAAGATCTTGCAGAACAGTTTTAATGGGGCATTCTCCACTACCTCTATAAGGTTTTGGAACAACACTCCTGGACAAACTATCGAAGTAATAGAGAAGAAATAAAATGAGAAGAAAAGATAAAACACCCAAAATTCACATATGCCTCCCTCCCCTCTGCTGTCCTACGGAAGAAATACAAAAAATCTAAAAAAAAAACCAAAGAAAAAAAAAACTTCTTTTGAATTAAAAATGGAATTAAAATGAAAAAAATTAATTTTACACAATTAATTTATATAGTCTTATCTATAACTTCATGCAATGTACAATTTTTTTTTCATTTATTTTTATTAGTTGGAGGCTAATTACTTTACAATATTGTAGTGGTTTTTGTCATACATTGACATGAATCAGCTATGGATTTACATGTATTCCCCATCCCCATCCCGATCCCCCCTCCCACCTCCCTCTCTACCGGATTCCTCTGGGTCTTCCCAGTGCACCAGGCTCGAGCACTTGTCTCATGCATCCAGCCTGGCCTGGTGATCTGTTTCACCCTAGATAATATACATGTTTCAATGCTATCCTCTCGAAACATCCCACCCTCGCCTTCTCCCACAGAGTCCAAAATTCTGTTCTGTACATCTGTGTCTCTTTTTCTGTTTTGCATATAGTAATGTACAATTTTTTAACCAGACTATGAAATCCCTGCCATTTATGTATTTATACTCACTTCCCTCTTATTTTTATTGTATAAATATAAAATGTTCATCATGAAACTTTTAAAAAATCCCAAAGAGAAAGAAATTTCAAATTATAATGCCAAAAGAAATTTTACCACTGTTAATACTTTAGGATATCCATTATATTTATTTTTATGCATATATATATATATATATATATATATATATATATATATACAAGTGAGTTAATTGGTGGGGGATATTTGTTTATAAAAATTTCTTCATACTACATCTATTGGATTTTTTTCTCATAATACCTGTCTGTTTAGTTAAATATAGATTTGTTCACATTTTCTTTTCAAACATTCTTAGCAAATACCTTTGCTATTTATTATGAAAGTTATCACAGAAAGCAAACAGAGGCATCTATACCTGCTGCTGAGGGTTTAACAGCCAAGGAAGTACCAAGTTCACCTGCAATGACCACAACGTCAGGGATCCACCATGTATCATTGACAAAGCTTTGGAAAGCCCTCCTGGGTTAATAACTAAATAACATAAAGATCATGAACTCCTTATTGCCAAATTCAGACTTAAATTGAAGAAAGTAGGGAAAACCACTAGACCATTCAGGTATGACCTAAATCAAATCCCTTACGATTATACAGTGGAAGGGAGAAACAGATTCAAGGGACTAGATCTGATAGACAGAGTGCCTGATGAACTATGGAGTGAGGTATGTGACACTGTACAGGAGACAGGGATCAACACCATCCTCAAGAAAAAGAAATGCAAAAATGCAAAACAGCGGTCTGAAGAGGCCTTACAAATAGCTGTGAAAAGAAGAGAAGCAAAAAGCAAAGGAGAAAAGGCAAGATATTCCCATTTGAATTCAGAGTTCCAAAGACTACCCAGGAGATATAAGAAAGTCTTCCTCGGTGATCAATGCAAAGAAATAGAGGAAAACAATAGAATGGGAAAGACTAGAGGTTTCTTCAAGAAAATTAGACACCAAGGGAACATTTCATGCAATGATGGGCTCAATAAAGGACAGAAATGGTATGGACCTAACAGAAGCAGAAGATATTAAGAAGAGGTGGCAAGAATACACAAAGAACTGTACAAAAAATATCTTCATGACCTAGATAATCACGATGGTGTGATCACTCACCTAGAGCCAGATGTCCTGGAATGCGAAGTCAAGTGGGCCTTAGGAAGCATCACTATGAACAAAGCTAGGGGAGGTGATGGAATTCCAGTTGAGCTACTTCAAATCCTAAAAGAGGATGCTGTGAAAGTGCTGCACTCGATATGCTAGCAAATTTGGAAAACTCAGTAGTGGCCACAGGACTGGAAAAGGTCAGTTTTCATTCCAATCCCAAAAAAAGGCTATGCCAAAGAATGCTCAAAACCAGTACACAATTGTACTCATCTCACATGCTAGAAGTAGTGCTCAAAATTCTCCAAGCCAGGCTTTGGCAATATGTGAACCATGAACTTCCAGGTGTTCAAGCTGGTTTTGAAAAGGCAGAGGAACCAGAGATCAAATTGCCAATATCTGCTGGATCATCAAAAAAGCAAGAGAGTTCTAGAAAAACATCTATTTCTGCTTTATTGACTATGCCAAAGCCTTTGATTGTGTGGATCACAATAACCTGTGGAAAATTCTGAAAGAGATGGGAATACCAGACCACCTCACCTGCCTCTTGAGAAACCTGTATGCAGGTCAAGAAGCAACAGTTAGAACTGGACATGGAACAACAGACTGGTTCCAAATAGGAGACGGAGTACGTCAAGGCTGTATATTGTCACCCTGCTTATTTAACTTATATGCAGAGTACATCATGAGAAACGTGGGGCTGGAGGAAGCACAAGCTGGAATCAAGATTGCAGGGAGAAATATCAATAACCTCAGATATGCAGATGACACCACACTTATGGCAGAAAGTGAAGAACTAAAGAGCCTCTTGATGAAAGTGAAAGAGGAGAGTGAGAAAGTTGGCTTAAAGCTCAACATTCAGAAAACTAAGATCATGGCATCTGGTCCCATCACTTCACAGCAAATAGATGGAGGAACAGTGGAAACAGTGTCAGACTTTATTTTTGGGGGCTCCAAAATCACTGTAGATGGTGACTGCAGCCATGAAATTAGAAGATGCTTGCTCCTTGGAAGGAAAGTTATGACCAACCTAGACAGCATATTAAAAAGCAGAGACATTACTCTGTCAACAAAGGTCCGTCTAGTCAGTACTATGATTTTTCCAGTGGTCATGTATGGATGTGAGAGGTGGACTCTAAGAGTGCTGAAGAATTGATGTTTTTGAACTGTGGTGTTGGAGAAGACTCTTGAGAGTCCCTTGGACTGCAAGGAGATCCAACCAGTCTATCCTAGAGGAGATCAGTCCTGAGTGTTCACTGGAAGGACTGATGTTGAAGCTGAAACTCCAATACTTTGGCCACCTGATGCGAAGAGCTGACTCACTGGAAAAGACCCTGATGCTGGGAAAGATTGAGGGCGGGAGGAGAAGGGGACAACAGAAGATGAGATGGTTGGATGGCATCACCGACTCAATGGAGATGAGTTTAAGTAGACTCTGGGAGTTGGTGATGGACAGGGAGGCCTGGCATGCTGTGGTCCATGGGGTTGTGAAGAGTCGTACACAACTGAGCAACTGAACTGAACTGAACATAAAGAAGGAGCTGCACTCTTTCCCAGAGAATCTCCTGCTGGTTGTCTGAATTGAAAAAAACCCTCCCCAATAATCATTTTCACTGAGGCTTGCAATATGGTAGAAAGACTACTGATATTATGAAGGCATAAGGCTTCCTTGGTGGCTCAGATGGTTAAGAATCCACCTGAAATGCAGGAGACCTGGGCTTAATCCCTGGAGAAGGGAATGGCAACCCACTCTAGTATTCTTGCCTGGAGAATTCCATGGACAGAGGAGCCTGGTGGGCTATAGTCCATGGCATCACAAACAGTCACGACTGAGCAACTAACACACTAACACAAGGATTATCTTAAATGCTTTTCCTTAATTATTTATCCATAAAAATATTCTTTCCTCCATCAAAATACCAATGGCATTTTTCACAGTACAAGTAATTCTAAATTTTACAAGGAAATATAAAAGACCCCAAAGAGCCAAAACCATATTAAGAAGAACAAAGCTGGAGCGATCACAATCCCTGGTTTAAAACTATATACTAACTATATACTAACACATATATATATGGAATTTAGAAAGATGGTAACAATAACCCTATATGCAAAACAGAAAAAGAGACACAGAAATACAGAACAGACTTTTGAACTCTGTGGGAGAATGTGAGGGTGGGATATTTCAAAAGAACAGCATGTATACTATCTATGGTGAAACAGATCGCCAGCCCAGGTGGGATGCATGAGACAAGTGCTCCGGCCTGGTGCACTGGGAGGACCCAGAGGAATCGGGTGGAGAGGGAGGTGGGAGCGGGGATCGGGATGGGGAATTCGTGTAGATCCATGGCTGACTCATGTCAATGTATGACAAAACCCACTGAAATGATGTGAAGTGATTAGCCTCCAACTAATTAAAAAAATAAATAAATAAATAAATAAAATTATATACTATAAAGCTACAGTCATCAAAAACAATACGGTACTGACACAAAAACAGACACACAGATCAGTGATACAGAAGAGAGAGCCCAGAAATGAGCTCACACTTATATGGGCAATTCATCTCCAACAAAGGAGCCGGGAATATACAATGGGGAAAAGACAGCCTCTTCAGTAAATGGTGTTGGCAAAATTGGACAGCTACCTGCAAAGGAATCGAACTGGACTACTTTCTCATACCATCTATAGAAATAAACTCAAAATGGATTAAAGACTTACATGTAAGATCTGAACTCACAAAATTTGTAGAAGAAAAAATAGGCAATCTGCTCTCTGACAGCAGTTTTAGCAGTATTTGTTTGGATACATTTCCTTAGGCAAGGGGGTAAAAAAGAAAATAAATGGGACTACATGAAACTAAAAAGCTTTTGCTTAGTAAAGGAAACTATCAATAAAATGAAAAGCCTACTTGAATGAGAGAAGATATTTGTCAAGAATAAATCTGACAAGGGATTAATTTCCAAAATATACAAAAAACTTGGCATCAAAAAAAAGAACCCAACTGAAAAATGGACAGAAGTTCTGGACAGACCTTTTTTTCAAAAGAAAACATACAGCTGCCCAATAGACATGTGGAACATTCAACAACACTAATCATCAGTGAAATGCAAATCAAAATTATAATGAGCTATCACCTCACACCTGCCAGAATGACTATTATCAAAAAGAATCCTTGTGAATTGTTAGTGAAAATGTAAATTGGTGCAGCCCCACCACTACCGAAAACACTAATTCCTCAAAACCTTAAAAACAAAAATACCACATGACCTAGCAATTCAACTCTTGGATATTTATCCAAAGAAAACAAGAACACTATAGAAAAGATGTATACAGCACTATGCTCACTACAGCATTATTTTACCATTGCCAAGATATGGAAGCAACCTAAGTGCCCATCAATAGATGAGTGGATAAAAAGGAATGTATATATACAATGGAATATTGCTCAACCATAAAAAAGAATGAAATCCTGCCATTTGCCACAAGATGGATGGACCTAGAGAGTATTATGCTAAATGCAATAAGTCAGAGAAAGACAAAAATTGTATGATCTCACTTATATGTGGAATTTAAAAAACGAAACAAATGAACAAACTTAACTAAACAAAAAGAGTCACAGATACAGAGAACAAACATGTGGTTGCCAGAGGAAGGCAGTGGAGAGAGAGATTAAGAGGTACATACTTTCAGTTACAAAATAAATGAGTCACAGGTATAAAATGTACAATGTAGGGAATATAGCATATATTATCATAATATTTTTGTATGGTAACAGATAATTAGACATACTGTGATCATTTTGAAAAGTAAAGAAATGTGAAGTCACTATGTTGTATACCAGGAACTAGCATGTGAATTATACTTCAGCATCAAACAAATTCACCAAAAGAGATCAGGCTTGTGACTACCAGAGGCGGGGTGGGGGGCTGGGGGGTGCATGGGGAGGAGGTTGGATGAAGGTAGTCAGAAGTTATGAAATTCCAGTTATAAGATAAACAAGTAGGAGGGAGGTAATGTACAACATGATAAATATAATTAACTCTGCTGTGCATTATATATGAAAGCTGTTAACAGAGTAAATCCTAAGAGTTCTCATCACAAGGAAATATACATTTTTTTCCTATTTATTTAATGTATTTATGTGAGATGACAGATGTTCACTAGCCTTATTGTGATAATCATTTTATGATATATGTAAGTCAAATTATTATGCTATATATCTTAAACTTATAAAATGCTGTGTGTCAATTATATCTCAAGAAAACTGAAAGTATTTAAAAAATTCTCTCAAGGAATTACCATAACAAATTTTTAGTACCTTAATAAAAGAATTTGGCAAAATCAAAGACACATGAGAAATAGTTTTCTTAACTATACATAACCACATGCTATTGAAGTTATGAAGACAGACTATGAATTTCATAGTATGCTGCTGCTGCTAAGTCATAGTATAGAGAACTTTAAAAGTAGGATAAATGTTTATCAATATTTCCTACAGTTCTGACTAGGGAAAAAATAAAAAAATGTGAAGTGATCTCAAACTGTTAATCTTAACTATATGATCAAAGAGTTCGCCATATTGGAAATAAGATTTACATTAATATTCTTTAGCCTAAAACTTCCCACTTTCTCCCCACTACCACTTTCCCCTTTCACAGTATTGGCTGGTCCACTACAGAAATTAAAAAGCAGTGTATTTTACCATTTTGTGATATTGTAGACTTAGGCTATAAATGCACATGTAAGAAAAGCATGGTTTACCATTTGTATATGGCACTCACCATGCAGTAAGAGAATTTGTATCATTAGCCTTATCTTTTTAAATTATACGAAAAATCAGTTTTACAGGGAGGGGCCTGAAATAAGCTTCTACATATAATAATTAATTCAGAAGCAACATGTCCACAACCAAGGCATATCTTGCATTCAACACAGCATTCATTTTAATTCACCTCCGCTACCACTATTTTAAAATTAAGATGTTTCCTGTTCTTAACCCTTATATTCTCACTGTCTTATACACTCTTTGCCAAAACTTAATATTAAGTTTGTTTTCATTCTTCCAAGGGCTTTAGAATCACCCACTGTTGCAAGGTAAAATATTTCTGAAAACAGAAAAGGTAATCTAGTTCATCAAACTTACCCAGGATTCCCCAAGGCTGTTCTGTGAATTCAAATGCTTTCCCATTGACAACACGTTACAGTAGATTTTCTTGTTCATCGGACCCAGGACACTGGCAGCCTCAGGTTAGAGGGGCTCCCAACATTTAGCCAGCAACCTTTCTGTACTGAGCAAAACACAGATTATCAAATGAGCAGCCTACATGTCTGAGGGACTCAGGGTGCAATCTGAGAAGGCTGAAAAAGGACACCGAGAGACAGAGCTGCTAATTAATTCTTCTCATCAGCCCCAAATGTTTCAGACAGCAACTGGTCTGGGAACACAGTTTTGACATCGTCAAGATAATGACTTGATTTGTTCCCAAAATGCTGGGAGAGCTGCTGCAACCCTATCTGGTGAGAACCATTTGTACTCTTTTCTTCCCAAAGCCAGAAGCAAGTCTTGCTTCTAAAGACAAGAAACACTTCCTGTCTTTTCTCCAAGCTTGACAGTCAATGGGCTGGCTGACTGTGCATTAAAGCCTTATCAACCTGACACTGAATTATGGGCTACTTTAGATTAGCTAAAGCAATATCCGTCCCTGGGTTGCCAAAACAGAATTTCCTAACCAATGGTATTAAAATACAGACGTCTTACAATGTGCCCAGAGACAGAATTTAGGACACAAGGTTACCTTGCATTAGAGTATTTATTAGGGGGTGGGTGGTGGGTAGTGAAAATGACTCAAGGAAAAAAACCAAAAAACAGGTGAAAAGCTACAATGTGCTACACAGCAGCATCCCTGGCCTCTGCCTACTGGGTGACAGTCCCTCCCATCCCCCCAGGTTCAACTGTAACAACCAAAAATGTCTTCGAGGGCCCCATGCACAAGGGGTGCAGTTTGCATACTAAACACAGGCACCAGCTAAGACGGTATATAGAAACTGAAGTCTCACTCATCACCCACTCGGGACTGCCTCCACCCACAGGGGCACAGTTTTTCCTAAAGGCCTCAAAGGCTCCACCCAGACCAGCAGAAGCAATGCATGGACACATGCTGTTTCTCCTTTCTCACTTCCCACCCACTCCTCCACCCTCTCTGCTCCGGGCCCAGCAGCCATCAAGCTTCTGAAACTGTTCCTGCTGCCAAAGCCACCAGATACGACGCACTTCTCGTGGCTCCACAGGATCAGACACCAGTAACTATTTCTTCCTTGAAGTGCACTCTTGAGGGCTTCCTCTGACCTTTCTGACAATCCCTCCCAAGTCTCCTTTGCAGGCTGCCCTTCATGGTTTAGCCCTCAGCCCTCTCCACCACCTACCCTGATGGTCTTATTACCTCACAGCTGCAATGACAATCCATATGGGGGAGATTCACAGAATGCAACTCACTGTGCTCTTCCTCTTTTTCCTCAACTTTAAATTCAGACTTAAGCTGACATCTCCCTTTTGATGTCCTGTCGACCCCAGAACTCAAACCAAACTCACTGTCCTCCACCACAAACCTCCTAGGAGTCATCTCACCTGGTAGCAGCTGGTTTTCTCAGAAGGCTGGGCACTGTACTTCACTCTTCCTCCCCAATCATCTCTGAAACCTCCACTCTGCCCATCCTGCTCCAGCCCCTTGGCCCATGCCCTTGCCCAGACTAAGACTTCTCCTACCTGGGTATCACTACAGGTGACTCAGTTCTCTGGCCATCCTCACATCCCCCAAGCCGGAGGGAATTTTCCAACCTGTCCTTCTAGTTACAGCAGTCAATGGCTTAAAACTCTATAATAATTTCTTACCACTCTTGAGATAAAGATTTCAATTTCTTAACATGGTCTGCCAGGCCCTTTACAACCTGTCTCCCCATGCCACACCCTCCCATACCCAACTGTACCCTCCAATCTGAAATCACAAACTAAACTCACTTTGCTTCTGAAATACAGGATGTTCTCCCCCTCTATCTGGAACAGCTTCTTGCCCAAATCCACCACTTCACCTGGCTAACCCCACCTCACCCAACAGGTTTCCACTTAAACTCCTCTGACCCCCACGTCCCACTAAAGTTTCTGGTTTCAAGTGCCCGTAATAGCCTGTACTTCCCCATCAGAGCACTTACTTTGCTTATTTGCCTGATTGCCCAACTAAACATGCGGTTTCTCTTCTTTTCACCACTCACCAGCTTCAACTTCGCTTATTCCTCCCATAGAGTGTTGGCTGGTCCCTCTGTTAATTGCTAATCTCAAATCTGTTATGACTGATTTATGTTATATCAAAAGTTTATGTTATAAACTGATTTATATTATGTTATATCAAAAGTTAATATAATAAGTAGTAAAACTACAGAATGCCCCTCTCTGCACCAGAAGCTATAGTGATAAACACACATATATGAAATGGAACTAATCCTCAAGGGAAAAAAATATCAAAGTGGGCAAACAGCGTAATATGAAATGTTCTGTTTACCAAGCAATGGATCTACAAATGCAAGTTAGTAAAGGCAGCTTGAAAAAATGGGTGATTAAGAGACTTGAAATGGAGAAATTATCAGGATGAAGCAGAGAGAGTCTGTAGCCTCCTTCTAGAGGAAAGAATTTGGACTTAGATTTTGAAGGTGGTGAGGGGCAAACTGACAGGCATAGATATTAACTAAAGAAATGTCAACTTTTGCAACCATCACCAATTCTGTAAAATCATGTTATAAACTGCCTCATGCTAGTTTCTGGTAGCACTGAGAGCATGATATGGGACAGTCATTCTTCGGTGGCATGAGAGCTGTAAGGCACAGAGATCTGTGCTGATTCTCCCTCCATAAAAGCAGCAGCGAGTTCAACTTTCTCAAATACACTGCTGCTGCTGCTGCTAAGTCGCTTCAGTCATGTCCAATTCTGTGCGACTCCACAGATGGCAGCCCACCAGGCTCCGCTGTCCCTGGGATTCTCCCGGCAAGAACACTGGAGTGGGCTGCCATTTCCTTCTCTAATGCATGAAAGTGAAAAGTGAAAGTGAAGTCGCTCAGTCGTGTCTGACTCTTAGCGACCCCATGGACTGCAGCCTACCAGGCTCCTCTGTCCATGGGATTTTCCAGGCAAGAACACTGGATTGGGTTGCCATTGCGTTTCCATCTCAAATACACAATTGGACAGAAATACTAATAAATAGTTTGAGTAAAAATTTACTTCTTGTTACCTCTCATAACATTTACATACGTGACATTTTAAAATTGGAAAATTCTCAACCAATAACCTTTACATATCATATGAAGTCAAAGTGAAAGTGTTAGTTGTTCAGTCGCGTCCAAATCTTTCATGACTCCCCATGGATTGTAGCCGGCCAAGATCCTCCATCCACAGAATGCTCAAGGCAAGAATACTGGAGTGGGTAGCCATTCCCTTCTTCTGGGGATCTTCCCTACCCAGGGACTGAACCTACATCTCTGGCATTGCAGGTAGTTTCTTTACCATCTGGGCCAGCAGGGAAGCCCCACTTAGGAAGTTAGATGTCTTACACACATGCTTTCATATGATTTTTATGGCCACCTTCTGAGAGAAGCAGTATTATTCCCACTTTACAAGTGGGAGAGCTGAGGCTGTGATCAGAACAGACAGAATTCTCTTAAATCTGACTCCAAACCCTATGTTCTAAGCTGACTCTCAAAATAAGTAACTGAGCAAGAAGTGGCCTTTGCCAAATAGCAACTGATGGCAGAAATCCACCTGTTTGAAAAGGCATCTTTACAGGTATCTATAAGTAAGTCAGCAATGTTCCAACTCAAACTAGTTTCTGTCAGTTTAGTTTTTTAAATAGCTCTAGTCTGAGGCAAAACATACCTCTTAGGTACTTTTCAGACTCTTTTGTCAATCATGGAGTAACCTTTACTGAAAAGCTTTAAGTTCTCCTCCTTCCCAGAGAGCTGAGAACAACCCAGAATACTTAAGAATTTGTGTCACTCTTAAATATGCAACTTAGAAACAGAGAGAGAGGCCCTAGGCTCCTTGGACTTTGAGCATGGCCTCCTGCTAAGTTGGCTAGGAAAAGAACACATCTATCGAGCAGGTATTACATGCCAAACATGTTGCAACACCATCTTTCTTAAATTTGGAAACTCTAAATTGGGTACTACTGTTACTTCCATTTTACAGATGGGAAAGCAGAGGCTGAGAAGTCCAGAGCCTGTGTTCCTTCCACTCTCTGCATCATGTGGCCTTTGCCACTACCTGGCAAACACTGCTCTCAAGAGCTCTGCTCTGAGACAAAAAAAGATGAGTACATTAACAAGGGTGGCAGGAAGAAATCCACTCCATAGATGGGCCTCTTAAGAGGAAGGTGTTAGAAACTAAAAGGAAGGAGTGAGAAACTAAAAGGACTGAAAACCTCACAGATTGTCTATGTGTTAAAGACACAGCCAAATCAGTGAAAAATAGAAAACAATCCCTCTAAGGTCTCTCAAGGCTCAGCACTATTGACATTGTGGGTTGAGTAACTGTCTGTAGTGGGAGCTGTCCTGTACATTGTAGGGTGTTTAGCAGCATCCCTGGCCTCTACCCATTTGATTCCCCTGAATCATTAGAATAAAAAAACTCCTCCAGACATTGCCAAATGCCCACTATGGTGCAAATTCACTTCCCCCCTCCCTTACTGCTTGAAAACCACTGCTCTAAGTGAGATAGGTGTTGAAATCCACAGAAATAACTGGCTGCTTCAGGGTCTTATCTGCATTAAATGCAAGTCTTTTTTTTTTTTTTTTTTAACATAGTAAGACACAAGCCAACCAAATGCAGAACTATCTTAGAAGAAAAGGAAAAAAAAAAAAAAAAAAAGGAATCCTCCTCAAACTACTCCTTCATAAAGGACATTAGTAGCACTTGAGACGATGTTTACATTCTCTCAGACCTGTGGTTTGTTGAAAAATTAATTTATCCTATCTATGCTTTGATCTTCAAGCAAATTATTTCCTGAGACAAGATTTAACTTGTGAGTGCCCTAGAGGCTAAGCAGCTGTCAGAGGGGAAGTGGCATCAAATTCCAGGTGGCAAGCAGAGAGGGGGCTTCCCATCCACCCAAGCAGACCCTGCTCAGAAACACACCAAGTGCCTCCGAGGGGTCCAACTTTCCCATGAAGATCAGAGGTTCAAACTACAATGCAGCTGAGCTCTGTCTTCAAAGAAGAAAGAGCTTATTAAGACGTGGGTCTATTTTATATATGAGCACTAGTATTTCCATTAGGAAAGCCTTTTTTGTTATTATTATAGCTTTAGTTCTTAATTTCACAATAAGGAAGACAGTCAAAACTCAAGTGGTCTCCCTGCTTCTATCCCTCCTTTTTACTAAAAGAGGGAAGGGGGAAGCTTCCAGTCTTCCAACAGCTTTTGCTCATCTCAGCCCTGTCCTGCAAGGTGCATGCTGCCAACCAGATGGAACTCATGAGCCCTAAATAAAATATTTGTTGTATTAAAAACCACATGCTTGACATATAGGAATGCTGGCTGCAAACCAAGACCAGAGTTAACTGTGTAATCTGTTCATACTGTACCTTCCATAGTAAGCAAGATAATGCAACCCCCAGATACAAAGATGTCCAAGTCCTCATTCCCAGATCTATGACTGTCTATGATACATTACATGGCAAAAAAGGACTTTGAAGATGTGATTACAGTTAAGGACCTTTGAGGATAGGAGATGTCCTTGGGTTATCCACATGGGTCCAATGTAACCATGAATCCCTGAAAGTAGAGAGCCTTTTCTGGTTGTGGTCAGAGACAGAGAAGTAGCAGTAGGAAAAACTCAAAGCACAAAAGGGATGCAAGTCACTGAGGTGGCTCTGAAGATGGAGGAAGGGGGTCATGAGCCAAAGAACACAGGTGGCCTCAAGAAGCTGGAAACCACAGATTCTCTCCCAGAACTAGCCCTGCCCACCCCTTGATTTGATTTTAGTGAGACCTGTGTTGACCTTGTGACCTACAGAACTGTAAGATAATACATTTGTGTTGTCTTATGCACTAAACTTGTGGATTTTGTCACAGCAAGGTTAGAAAAATGAATACAGATTCTGGTACCTGGAAGTGGGGTGCTACTAGAAGAGATCTAGCAATGTGGAAGTGGCTTTAGATTTGAGAAGTGAGTGGAGCCTGGAAGCCTTCTGGAGAGGATGGTAGAGAACGTCTAGACTGCCTTGGACAGAACCTGTTTGTGGACATGCAGATGTTTGTTAATGATTGCAAAGGAGGACTCAGAGGAAGTGAAGACCATAGTAGAGAAAGCATAAATCGCCTTAGAGAGATATACCTAAATGGTCAAGAGCAGAGGAAATCACAAACACTACCATATACCATACTGCCTACTGCGCTCTCAGAAAGTGAAGCCCCAGATGGGGGAAGGCCCCTGACAAACTGGGGACACCTCTGCCACCCAGCAGCTTCACTGGACAGACCGTCTCACTCTGCAACGCGCAAGGCCACTGTCCTTGGAACGCTGCTACATCCCAGCCATGTGAGCCAGAGGGGCAAACGACCTCTCTGACCTGCATGCAGCGATAATGCTAGCACCCATCTCACAGGACTGTTCTGGGGATTAAGTGAGGGTCATGCACAGCAAGTCCTTGGTGTGGTGCTGAGTGCAGAGTTGGCGCTCCAAACTATGAGCTATTTTTCTGACCCTGTCTAGAGGGAAAAACAACTGGACAGGAATATATCCTTCCTTTCTCCCACAGAAAAGTCTTCCCTAGAGAAGACTTAGGGCCTAAGCATGAAAGAAGAAAACAGAGGCAAACACGATGCTCAGGAAGCCAGTGCTCTTACAAATCAAAGGCAAGGTTTGAGGACTCAATAGGGCTATTCCAAAAAGCAAGGGACAGATGGACGGAGGGCTGGGGAAGCTGCCCAAGGAAGCAGAGAAAGACAGAAAGGAGGCTGAGTTGTTCCTGCTGGTGACTCTATTACTGGAAACTTGCCAGCTGCAGTCTGAGAACACTGGGCAGAGATACTGTGCCATCGCCAGTGCCAACTTGGACAGGAAGTGATGCTGCTGGGTCCCACGGTCGAGAGGCGAGCAGGAGGGGGTGAAAGAGGCACCCTTAAAGAAAGGCATCATTTTTAATTCTCCTGCCTGGCTTCCTACCTCAGCCTCCCCTCTTCATCCATGGAATTATAAAACACAACAAAAATTAAAAGACCACAGTTATTCATAGAGGGGTAAGACAAAGCAAAATTTTATAGAAACTCAGAATTTTCTACTGAGGAAAGCTTTTTGTCCTATTGTAAGTTTTTGTTTGTTTGTTTTGCTTTTTAGTTTTGGAGCTTTCATAAAGTTTCTGGGACAAGACATCACTGGGAAGAAAAGAGGCCCTAAAAGCATTTGAATATCTCTTTCTGTCTCTGTACTCTTGATGGTAAATTACAGTAGTTCATTCCCCAAGATTAACAGTCAATAGTTAAATGTCAGCCAGCAGGGTACTGCATAACTAAGGGCGGGGGGGGGGGGGGGAATTCACCTTAGGAATGATTATGAAAAAACCAGCTGGCAAAGAACTAAATCATTCTCCACTAGTATGTTTATAAGATAGAATATATACATCTGCCAACACAGTCAGCATTTTCTGCCTAAGAGAGGCATTTTCCTCCTTTCTTCTTCTCAAAAAAAATCTCCTGGTGCCTGTTGAGAAGACATCACATCTTTTTTTTTTTTTTTTTTGGGGGGGGGGGCGCCCGCCACCGCCGCCATGCTGCCCGGCCAGCGCGCGCACAGCGGGCGGAGGCGGGGCCCAAGACATCACATCTTACATTACTTTGTTGGCAGTAAAATTCACAGCCTCCCTGGCAAAGTAATTAAGGCACACATTTTTATGACGAAAGCACATGTACCCACTGAACACAATAATGCTTTCAAAAAGAACAAACAAGTTTCAAAAGTTCTTCCAACAAGCCCATTGTTTGGGATTTACAAGCTGGAGAAACATACGTTTCTACATTACATTTTCTGAATTTCCACAAGCTGGGTAGTTCTAAAGGCTCATTCTTCATACTCCCACTGATTATTCAGGTCCTTTCCCAGTAAACCCAAACAGGCAGTTATCAAGGCAGATGCATCATTTGGGTGCATATGACAACAGAACTGGATCTTTTTTATGCCCACCTCTTTCTCTGCTCCCCATACTGCAAATCTCTCCTAACCCATGTGGGTAAAAAAAGAGTGGTAAAAGGACTGGGTGACATATTCTTCTCCTTATGTGAACCCAAATCTGTGAACTCTGGGAGTGTCAGCCAATCTCCAGATCCTCCTACAAGGATGGTGTGAGTGCACAGTGACTTTGTTTTGCTTTTCACAAGCCTGGAGACAGGAGGTATGGCTTGGAGACAGTTAGATAACGAACTTAGCTATTGAAAACAAATTCCAGACTACTTTCTGAAGAACAAAACAACACAAAGGGTAGGAACCATTCCAAGTTCACATGACCTTTGCATCTGCCTCACTGAGTCTATCAGGAACTAGTAATGACAACCTGGTTTTGATCGACTGTGCCAAAAACCAGCCTCTGTTATCCCTGACTTCTCACTAGGCAGTGTTTGCCTTCAATCAGGATAGTCCAGACATCCAAACGTGAACAAGGAAAAACTATTTGGGATGCAAATAAATCAAATAACTCAGACTGGAAGATCAAGTATTTTGGAGGATAAAAATATATATGTATATAAAACTTTTCATTTTAAATGTTTCTTTCAGGGGCATAAGAGGTTTCATATAACACTTTAAATGCCTATGCATTATTTCATCTGTTCCTTACAAAGATCCCAGTAACTGTCTCCATGTCCATTCTCAGATGAACAAACTGACAAAGGGGAAACTTAGAAAGGTTAAACAACACGCCCAAGTCACAAATCTGCAGACCTAAACTCTGACCCCAAATTCATGCTGTTAACTCAGGATTAACATCTATGATACACCGTTATGAGCAGCAAATTCTTAAAACAGCTATGATTTGTCCAAACTGCCCTGCAGGTTCAACGGATTTTACTGACGATGTTAATTATTGTCTCCTGTTTTCAACAATTTTTGTTCCTGCGTTATGAAAACCTCACATACCCACCTTTGCTTCTGACTGGCCATCAGTCACAGTATCTTCTTGGCACTGGCTTCAAAGCAATGCAAATATTCACAAGTGCCTTTCTTGTCAAAGAGTTACCATCACTACAGGACAAAACCCAATTCCAAAATGTTCTGACCAGCAACCACACAATGCCAGACACTCCACCAACTTCAGAAATTTACCTAGGGTCTCTGATCACAGCTACCTTTCTGCCCCCTCCTATGGCTGTGTACAGAAGCTTTATCATAACCACAATGGCCAGTTTTGTTTTCTGGCCAAGAGAAACGATATGCACAGTTGACTGAGATGCTACCATGGGTAAGGCAATCTCTGATCTACTCTAGAAAACTGCAAGTGCATTTCTTCATAATAAACTCAAGCAGTTTTACCCACTTCCAAGATGTTTTAAAACCAGTGATTAAGAGTGAATTTTAATCACAGGCTTAACCAGCAAATTGTATGCTCAAGCCAAGTAGCTTGGCGAAGACTTTCAAATAAGAAATGCTTAGCTTCTGAGTATCAGTTATATATCCAAACATAAAATAAAACAACTGGAAAGTAGCACAGTTGTTGTCAGGGGGAGGGGAGGGGAATTAAGGAGTTGGTATTTAGTGGGCACAGAGCTTCTGTTTGGGAAGATGAAAATACTCTGGAGATGGATGCTGGTGACGGGTGCACAGCCACGTGAATATACTTAATACCACTGGACTCTACACTTAAAAATGACATTAAAAAACATAAACAGGAAAACGTATGCTAGCATTCAAGTGACTGCTTCTGTTTTGAAATTTCTCACTTATAAAGGGAAATGAGGCCACAGCAGCACCTTTTAAAACAAAGCTCTGAAAAACCCTGGGCCCACTCCAGGCATTACAGGGAAGATTTTAAACCCAAGTTTTAGGTCCAGAGTTCCTAAAGGGAGATGAACATTCTCAAATTACTGTTCAGTCTATATACACTGTAATGTCTAAATAAAGTTTCCTGAGAGTCCTCTGAAGAGAAGACTGACCATGGGGCTCAGAACAGCTCACCCATCATTTTACAGTCCTGTTATAGACTAAACATCTGTGAACCCTCCAGATTCACACGCTGAAGCCCTACTCTCCAGTGTGATTGTATCTGGAGGAGGGGCCTCTGAGAGGTAATTAGGTTTAGATGCAGTCCTGAGGGGGAGTACCATGATGGGATTAGTGTCCCTGCAAGAAGAGGAAGAGGCCAGAGCCCTTCCTCCTTCCACACAAGAGGACACTGCAAGAACACCGCCTTCCACAAGCCAGAAAGTGGGCTCTCACCAGAACCCAACCACGAGGCACCTTGGTTGGACCCCCCACCTTTCAGAACTGTGAAAATGTCTCTTAAGTAACCCAGTCTGCAGAATTTTGTTAGAGCAGTCTGAGCTAAGACAAGTCTACTCCAAATATATCTGTGCTTGCACCCATAATCAATTAATGTTTTAAACTCATTAAAACAGTTTCTGAAATGCTTCACTCATGAGTATGCTTCTGGGGCACTACAGCTCAGGTGGCCACCTAAACAAGTCCTCTTCTTTCTCACTGTCACAATACTAATATGGCAACAGTCTGGCTCACACACACACACACACACACACACACACACACACACACACGTGGCGACTGTTTTTTCCATTTTACAGTCTATTCGGAGCAACACTGAGGAGAGGGGCCAAAAGGCTGTCATGGTTCAGAATGAAACAGTCTCCGGTTCACTGAGTCTCTTTTCTCATGTCAGATGGATAAAGGCTTTTCACTGAAGGAAAATCGCCAATGTGACTTGCACTACAGCTGACTACTGATCATGTATTTTCATCACCTGAGAATGAACTAAGTTCATCTCAAATGACTTAAGTGTTCCCACAATCAAGTCTCTTCAACTCTCAAAGCTGAGTTTTGCTGTGCAATTGCTGACCTATGTAATCATTTTCTTTTCTCTCCCTCAAGGCTAAATATTCTGATGTGTAAACCAGTTTTGATGCCAAAGATGAATAATCAAGTACCTCTTACCCTTGTTTTGGCATCTTGCTTCCTCCTCATTGGAAAAAAGAAAGCAAGTTTTGAGTTAGAAAACTATGACCTTTACCTAGGGTGGTGTACTTCTTTTTACACTATATAAAATTCTGATTGGTTTCCTTTAAAATTTACATAATTCAAGTGTTAGTGCAAAATGATGATTAACATCAACAATAAAATAAAAATAAAAACTTAATCTTCCCTAATACAAAAATATGTTGGAAAACTTTTAACAATTAGAATAATGTTACAAATAAAATATGAATAGCTCAGCAGTGCAATAGAACAGAAACAGACACAAAAGCATATGGGATTTTGTACATTGTAAAGTTAGGCAGCATTTGCAATCAAAAAAAGAGAAAGAAAAATGAATTATTAATAAATATTGGGAAAACCAGCAGCCATCTGAAAAAGGTAAACTGAGATCCCTACTTCCTTAAGATGGATTAATAATTTAATTATAAAAATGGAAACCATAGAAGTACCAGGAAAAACCCAGGTAGACTATATAAAAATACCTATTTTATAAAATACATAAAAATATATATTTTATAAAAATACCTATTTTATAAAATACATAAAAATATATATTTTATAAAATATACAAAAATATATATTTTAGACTGGAGAAGACTTTTTTCCCTTTATGGCATTCAATTCAAAGGTTTTAAAACAAGCAGTCGGTAAATTCACCTACCTGAAGAAATGCAACATAATCCAAGTTCATAAAATGAATAATAAACTGGGAACAACTCCAATTCTTAGTACCAAAAAAGGTCCTATTTCCTTTATAAATAAAGTGTCACAACTTGAAAACTAACAGCCCAATAGCAAAGGATAAAATAGTTCACAGAAAGGTAAATACAAATGGCTCTTATAGACTCATAAAAAGATATACAACTCTTAAGACAAATGCACATTACAACCACATGAAATACCATTTTTCACTTATCAAACTGCCAAAGATTAAGCAGTTTCATAACATAATATGTTGGCACAGATGTAGAAAAAGGTACTTTCATACCTTGCTGGTGATAATTATACATAGTAGCACAATTTTTATGGAAGACATTTGGGGCAATATTTATTGAATTTATGTGTGTGCATGCTCAGTCATCCAACGCTTTGCAACCCCAAGGACTGTAGTCAGTTAGGCTCCTCTGTTCATGGAATTTTCCAGGCAAGAAGGCTGGAGTGGGTTGCCATTTCCTTCTCCAGGGGATCTTCCCAACCTAGGGATCGAACCTGCATCTCCTGTGTCTCTGGCACTCCTGTGTCTCTTTACCACTGTGCCACCACAAATCCTTTCAATAATTCCATATTCAGAATTTGTCACATGCGAACAAAACAATGTTTATGCAAAATTATCTCTTGCACCATTGTTACAAACAGCAAAATCAATAGGAAATGTGTTTTACTCTGTAAAACACAGAGTATCTGTAAAAAGAAATACTACGCTGTTGTGTTTAAAACTATAAAAATATAGGAGAAATTGTACCTACACCAAAGAATCTCGAGGTATGATTACATGAAAAAAGAAGGTGCATAAAAAATGTAAAGTATGATATAATTTGTGACTTTAAAGGGGGAGAGAATATGAGAATAAACCCATATTCAATTTTTATATACAGACAGAGTATTTCTGAAATGAATGGCACTGACTGTCTCTGAGGAGGGAATGTGGTGGCCAGGGGCAGGAACTGGGAGGCTTTTCACTTTGCTCTTTTATGAGGAGCCTGGTGGGCTATAGTCCATGATTATAGTCACAAAGAGTTAGATATGACTGAACGACAGCACGCACACTATCCTTTATATTTGAGTCATGCATTACCCACTTGAAAATTACTTTTTAACTCAATACAATGGTCATAAGTAAAGCCGAAGAATTCAATCCAATATCGAAAAAAAATAGACAAAGATCTAGGAGAAAAAGGTAAGAAAATTTAGAGGACTGCTCCAAAAGATCAATATTTGAAAACAGAAATTCAATCAAGAGAAAAAGTTATCAAAGATAATTCAAGAAATTTCCCAATTACTGAAAAACATAAGTTTCTAGATTGGGAAGGCCACTCTGTGTCCAGAAAATTTAATGAAAATAGATCAATGAAACTACCTGGGACAACCAGCTGAGCCACAAGGGAATCCCATAAAAGACACTAAAAGCTTTCAAAGAGAAGAGAGGGAAAAGTTTCAGCTTTCATAAAAGGCTGGAATTTTTTGCAAGAAATCTTGTCAGTTATGAAGGAAAACGATTTCCAAACCAGAAAAGTACATTTAGCTAAACTATCAAGAGTGTGGGAGTTGGGTAGTATAACTTAGACATGCCAAATTTCATGAAAATGTATCTCTCATGTAAATTTTCTCAGAAGCTGCGGCTAAAAAAAAAAGAAAAAGAAGCTGCGGCTAATGCCCTCCACCAAGATAAGAGACCAAGAGAGACCACAGGGAAAGGACACGTCATGGGATCCAGGAAACAGAAACAAGGGGCATCTCTGGGCTGATAGGTACACTTCATAAGGAATGCCTTCAGAAGGAAAGGATCAAACAGACAACTATGCTGAGGTCTTTAAATATAAAGAAGAAGGTTGGGCTTCAATCTGGGTATGAATCAGTAAGAGGCACATAAATCTAACAATTCTTAACTCTGGGTGAGAAAAAGGGTGTATTTGAGGAAGGAAATGTCATTTAAATGACACATCTCAGTTGTGAACGATTTTCATAGTCACTATAATCTAAATATTATATATCAATCAAATTAAGCAACTAGGTTTACATTAGGAGGATTTTAGAAAAGACTGTATGGGAGATGTTATGAGTTACCGTCTCATCTTCCACAGTATGAAGACAGGAAACAATACCCAAATCCAGATTTAAAAAAATCAAGAAATGACAGAACAAGCATATTTTCTCAAAATACTGCCATTTCCACAGTCACAAGTATCACCATTTTCAACAACATTAGGAGAAAAACAGATTTCTAAGTAGTTTTCTGTAAGGAGAAGGAATCAGGGGAGAAAAGTAGGGCAAAGGGGCTTCTACTTTCATTTATGGCATTACAGGGTAATTTAACTTTTTAAAGTATATACACACAAACATACAAAATGTTGACATTTTCCATAGAGCCAATATTCATGTTGTTTTTATAAACACATGAGACTCAATGGTGGGCTAATCTGAATTACCAATGTAATAAAATCCATATTTCAAATAGCATCTAAGAACAACCTATGGTTTTTAGGTGACTGGTGCTGGTACTGTCCACCAACTCCAATCTGAGGGTTGGGGACATGGGCATCCCCTGGTTGACCCATTCATTAGGAGAATGCCTCAGACACAATGTCAGATGGATACACTCTTTGAAGGTGTGTTCCCAGTACTCTTGTGATTTCCATTACCTCATTCTTATGAGGTGAAGTTAGGGATGTGTGTGGGTTTGAATGCAGGACTTGATTAAAAGCAACTTGAATAGGAAACTGAACTGATTTGTAAGAACCCATGGCTTTAGGTAATCAGATTTTTTTAAAATAAATGGAAACTACTGATCCTCCGAGTGACAAACTCAATTTGTTGAAAAAAAACAAAAACACTAGTTGTGGACTTTCCCAGTGGATCAGTAGTAAAGAATCTGCCTGCCAATGCAGGAGACACAAGTTTGATCCCTGACCCAGGAAGAACCCACATGTCTCAAAGCAACTAAGCCCATGCGCTTCAACTACTGAGCTTGTGCTTTGGAGCCTATGGGAACCATAACTACCGAGCCCATGTGCCTCAGTTACGGAAACCTATGTACCCTAGAGCTCGTGCTCTGCAGCAAGAGAAGCCACCACCACGAGAAGCCCCCACACTGCAATGACGGTGCCGCTAGAGAAAAGCCCACACGGCAGCAAAGACCTGACACAGCCGAAAATAAGTGAATTTTAAAAATTATATATGAAAAAACGTTGTGTGGTTACTAAAAGAGTCACTGCAAAATTCCCATTTTCAGTTCTAATGCTTAAGTAGCAGCCACAGGAGCAGGGAAATTGGCACAAGCCTTGAGGCTTACACTCCTAGATCATGGGGCTAACATCACCACACGCCTGCTTAAATAAAAGTACAACATTTACTAGAATTATTAACTCAGATTTGACCAACTCATGAATGTGATGTTTTGCAGCATCACAGATGTTTTAAGCATCTTTGTGACAGAACTTGGCCAAACTGAAAAGTGGTTTCTCTAAAAATTTTAAGCAAAACTGAAGTTCTAGGCTTTGGACACCCCAAAACAACTCTCATTTTAAAAGCACGTGCTAGGACATCAGTTAGGTGTCCAGACTGAACTGCCTTCTGTTAATTTAATCCTCCCTGGTTTTAGCCAACAATTCCTTTTATTGAACTGGGGCAAGAAATTGCTCAAATTTTCTGTCAGAAATAAAGGCCCTTGGGTTTAAAAAGCAAGAATTGGGGATTGACTAGCCTAAGAATTAGACAATGGCAGTTTACAAGTACATTAATACCTGTAAAAGTGTAATTCAATCAAATAAAAGCCTATGAAGAGATAACATATCCAAAATTGCTGTTTCAGAACACTGATCAAACCAGTAAGCACAATGCCTGAAACAATCATGACTACCTGGATGAAAGCTCAAAAGAAAATCAGCTATAAGCTAAGACAAACAACTCTCTGATAAACTATGACTTCTTTGTAGAACAGAAAAGAATTCTTACACACCAATTACTCTAAAGGTTACTTGAATGGTCTAACAATAAAAGGCATAGATCTTGTCCAAAAACAAAGAAAAAGGACTACAAAACAACTTATCAGCAAATGAAAGCTAGCAGTAGTAGAGTTAGTCGCTCAGTCACGTCTGACTCTGCGATCCCATGGACCATAGCCCATCAGGCTCCTCTGTCCATGGGATTCTCCAGGCAAGAATACTGGAATGGGTTGCCATTTCCTACTCCAGGGGATCTTCCTGTCCCAGGGAGCCAACCTGAGTCTCCAGTATTGTACGCAGATTCTTTACCGTCTGAGCTACAGGGAGGGGAGACAGAAAAGGAGGGGAATGATTTTATTATTTTACCTATATACTGAAACACAGAATCACTATCAAAGTTGAGCGTAAAACTTAGTTCCTGGCATCCTGGTAGCCAAAGCATAAATGGAAACTGGATGAGGTACACAACTTTCATGACTGGGAGAAAAATGTCCCAGTTCATCACAGAAATACTGTAAACGCTTTTCAAACAGTGAACTTAAACATACACTTCCTCCTCGGAGGGATTCTGAATGACACAGCAAATCCTCATCAGTAGTTTGTTCAACAATAAAGATGTACTGGGGAATGTAAATTGGTACAGCCACTATGGAGAATGGTATGAAGATTCCTTAAAAATTTGAAAATTTGATTCCTTGAAAATTCCTAAAAAGAGAGCTACCATAAGACCCTGCAATCCTACTCCTGGGCACTTATCTGGAGAAAAACAGGGTCTCAGAGGATTCATGCACCCCAATGTTCACTGCAGCACTGTCTACAATAGCCAACACATGGAAGCAACCTAAATGTCCATCGACAGAGGAATGGATAAAGAATATGTGGTACATACATACAATGAAATATTACTCAGTCATTAAAAAGAAATAATGCCATTTGCAGCAACATGGATGGACCTAGAGATTGGCATACTGTGTGAAGTAAGTCAGAGAAAGACAAATATCATATGATATCCATTATATTCAGAATCTAAGAAGAAATGATACAAATGAACTTCAAAAAAAAAAAAAGAAACAGATTTAGAGAACGCACTTAGAGGACTAGGGGAGGGAATAGTTAAGAGAGTTTGGGATTGAAAGGTACACACTGCTATATCTAAAATGGATAACCAACAAAGTCCTACTGGATAGAACAGGGAATTCTGCTCAAGGTTATGTGGCAGGCTGGATGGGAGGGGAGTTTGGGGGAGAATGGATACATGTATATATTCCACTGAGTCACTCTGCTGTGCAGAAGAAACTATCACAACATTGTTAATCCACTATACTCCAACACAAAATAAAAAGTTTTAGAGACTTCCTTGGTGGTTCTCTGGTTAAGACTTCACCTTCCAGTGCAAGGGGTATGGGTTCCTTGATAGATGGTAAATACCCCCAAACTGTGGCTGTCTTTGCTCTCCGTTCTTTCCTCTCCACCTTGAATCCATTAGCAATTCCTGTTAACTCTACCTTAGAAATATATCCAGAACCGTCACCTCTTCCCCCTTTTCCACTGCCATCATTCTCTCTTACCTAGATTACTGCAGTAGCCTCATGACTGGTCTCTCTGCTTCTGTCCTTACAGTCCATCCTCAACAGTGGTCCTTTAAAAACAGAGGTCAGATGAGACACTTTTCTCCTCAAACCCTTTCTTGGCTTCCTGTTTCTATAAAAGAAGTTTTTACAGTGAACCCTGTTGCTATCAAGGAAGACTGTGGTAAGAATGAGTTTGGGGGGAAACCAGGAACTCCATTTCAGCCCTGCCAAGCTTGAGGTGGTTATCAGACATCCAGGTGGGAACACCAGAAGGTAGTTGGACATATAAGTGTGATAGTGGGAAAAGAAGTCACAGCTGGAGAAACAAATGTGAGAATAATCGGAATATGGATGGTACCTAAAGCTTTGAGATTGGATGAGATCACCAAGGGAGCAGATGTCTAGAAAAAGAATCAAGGACTGAGCCCTAATCATCTGTGCAACCCCCTCCCCCACACACCTTTCCAAAATCATAGCTATGAAGAACTGGCAACCTTCAAAACTAGACTAACTTACCTTAATTTTAAAAACAGAAAAAAAAAAAAAATGGCAGTTTAACAGTGCGATATAAACTTGACAAAAGCAATAAGGAAACTGCATCTCTTACAAGAGTCACAGTGTTCAGTCAATCAAATATTCTTCCAAGAAAAGTCCCAGCACCGCCCAATAGGGAGGCCTAGGACAGCTTTTCCAATTGTTCTTCAGCAAAAGGCTGCTGAGAGACACAAAAGAGCTCACAGTGTGTGGCAGGTTCCTGTATGGTTTCTTAAACTCTTCACTATCTCTCGATACAAGCTAAGGACATCACATATATGATTCATTAAAAGACATAAGAAGTTAAAGAAAGTGCAGCATTCCAAGAACCCAGTGCTCTGATGGAACTAGTGTGTAAGATCCTTTAGAATTTCATCAATGAGCCCTATTTTTCTGTCTTCATGAGCAGCTGGAGCAGGCAAATGCTTAGGAAGAACCCCAGAGTGCAACAGTCAATGTCACCAATTGAGGGTCCACTTACTATAAAAGTCAGCCAAGGAGAAGAAACCTCATCAATCTCATAAAAATTACAGAAACTATCCAAGATTCTTGCTCAACAGATTGCCCCCAACTTCATGCAAAGGCTGTGAGGGTAAACATGTAGGAATGACCAAGCTCCCCCAATCCTGAAAGAGTTCTGAATTTCTCCACCATATAGATGGTGAATAAACACCAAGGCACTGAAGTTCTACATCTCGCAGTAAGTATGGCATAATTTGCCATCTTTCTTTAAAGGATTCTGATTTTGTATTTTTTAAATAAGACAGAAATTTCACTTGTGAAAGAATATTTACTAAGCCCCAATAAATTTTAGTTTTGCCAAAAGGCCCCTTCTTTACTCTTCTTTTGACAGAACCATCTGCCTTTTATTGACTAGCAAGACCATATCAATACAGATAAACAAAAAACAATGACCAATAAGACAGCAGTAGTACATGGAAAATTAAGAAATAAAAGTCCAGAGAGTAAAAGAGTCACTTCCAGATTAAAATATAGATCGAGACCCTTGAAAAACCATGAGTGGAAAGTTACCAAATTGTGGGTACAGCTCTGCAGTTCATAAAAGATTCATCAGTTCCAAGCAAAAACTAGACCTGTTTCCCATATCTAGGCAGAGTTCTGAAGCATAACCTTTTCAAAAATACAGATTTAATCAATTCTCAAAGCTGTTTCTAAATCAGCATCCTGGCCATTAAACTTCTTTGAATTAAACATAGTTTTCCACTATGGTAGATTATGTTGTTGTTTCAATTATTTGCTGTCCTCCCCATAAGAGGATTACACCTCCTATGCCATGTGACTTACAGAGGCTCCAGATGGAAGAATTAATTACACGTCCTACCCTATTGTTAGTAGGCTTAGCCATGTGACTTGTTTCAACAAACTGGATGTGAGGGGAAGCAGCATACAAGCAGAAGCAGTAACAGTCATGAATGGACTGGCCACTTCCTTTCTTGCCCCCATGAGACTATGTCCCAGACTGTGTGGTAGCTCCACAGGCCTGGATCTAGAGCAAAGACCACCCTTGGAGCAGAGCCAGAGCTGTCACGTAATGTGAACAAGAAATTAAAATATGTTGTTTTAAGCCATTAAGCATCATCTAGTCTAAGCTTAGACATGAAACCAATGCTTCTTTTAAAAAAATGTTTTAAGGCTCAATGAAATAATTAATACTCAGAGCAACCTAATGAAGTTGGATGAACAAGTAGGTTTTACTGCCAGTGAATTTTCATGCTAACCATCTGCATAACAATACAATAAACTGAAAATAACTTTCTGGCTTTTTTAAAGTTTTTACCTTATAAATATGTGCTTTAGGGGGAAGGGGAAAACTTAAGCTACTTGTTTGACTGACCTTTAGAAGATCTTGTTGAAAACAATAGTAGGTTCAAAGAAGATAAGGTTCAAACAGCTCACCTTTCCACAGGTATGTAATTAATCTCTAACTGATGTGGGGATAAAACAAGAATCAAGGTTATAAACTTAACTGGCATATCAGTCTCCTTACAAAACAAGGAAATGTAACTGCCTAATATTTTATGATATGTAGAAACCATTCTTTTCAAAGTCTAAGTCAGGTTCATTCAATTTTTAGTATTAGTCCCTACCTGGAAATCTTAACTCATCAGATATAAGATTTGATGATGCAAATAATTTTTCAAATGATCAACTAGGATAGAACTTAATGAAAATTACTAGATGTCTCAATTTTTTTTCCAAAAGCCAAAGAAAAACAATGCCCAAAGTTAATACTCCTCTCATAGTTATTCTGACAAAAATATATATGAATTCACCTAAAAAGTTAATTTCTGAAGGAAAATATTCAACACCACCTCTTACAAATTGGTGGTGAGGTACTGGTGAGCTAGAAGCCCAGAGAAACTCAGAACACATACTAAGACTAAGCTGACAAGGTGTCATATTCATAGGTTATAGCAAGAGTTTGTTTAATTGGGAGGAAACAAGTGGGGAGGGGGGAAGGCACACTAAGAAGGTGCCTAGTGAAAAGTGAAGGATAATTCTAAAAAACCCTATTCAGGAACAAACCATTTTCTTCCCACATACATTTCCCCTTTTTGAAAAATCCACCCAGACTCAGCCTTGGCTGCTCTGTGTTTTGTGTGATCCCAGACTCTCTGACCACAGCTGACGGGACCACACAAAGGTTCCCATTCTCAGAAGGGAAAAAGAGGCAAAGGCAAAGCTGATCCGCCAGGAATGAGAGAGGGCTAAGAAGAGAGACCCATATGGTCCAAAAACTTAGGTTTGAAATGGGATGTCATGATAAGCAAGGACTGTAGTGCCATTCTCTACCCAAATGTGAGTTGAAGCAGAGAAAGATGATCTACAGAGAAAAGCCAAAGAATGGTAAAAATGCTAGAGACAAGATATCATGAGTGTTCAAAAGAAATCATAACTTCCAGCCCTAACTTCCCAGTTCCCAGGAAGACCGCCTGGCTATCATGCACTTGCATTTCCACTGGATTCCTTCCAACAAATTCCTTATTGGGTTGGTTGCTATTTGTTTGTTTTGGTCAAACTTCTTATTGCTGATGCTGGTTTGTTGAAGCCAGCTTAAATGAGTTTCTCTTTTATGCAGCCAATGGGAAATAGATGGGGAAACAGTGGAAACAGTGGCTCTCTTTATTTTGGGGGGCTCCAAAATCACTGCAGATGGTGATTGCAGCCATGAAATTAAAAGACGCTTACTCCTTGGAAGGAAAGTTATGACCAACCTAGATAGCATATTAAAAAGCAGAGACATTACTTTGCCAACAAAGGTCCATCTAGTCAAGGCTATGGTTTTTCCAGTGGTCATGTATGGATGTGAGAGTTGGACTGTGAAGAAAGCTGAGCGCCGAAGAATTGATGTTTTTGAACTGTGGTGTTGGAGAAGACTCTTGAGAGTCCCTTGGACTGCAAGGAGATCCAACCAGTCCGTCTTAAAGGAGATCAGTCCTGGGTGTTCATTGGAAGGACTGATGCTGAAGCTGAAACTCCAATACTTTGGTCACCTCATGTGAAGAGTTGACTCACTGGAAAAGACCCTGATGCTGGGAGGAACTGGGGGCAGGAAGAGAAGGGGACGACAGAGGATGAGATGGCTGAATGGCACCACCAACTCGATGGACATGAGTTTGGGTAAACTCTGCGAGTTGGGGATGGACAGGGAGCCCTGGCGTGCTGCGATTCATGGGTTTGCAAAGAGTCGGACACGACTGAGCGACTGAACTGAACTGAAGCCTTATCACTTTGTTTTAATTTTTGATTTATTTGTAAATGATTGATCTTAATAAACTTTTTAAATTAAAGAATAACACATACAGTAAAGCACATAAATCTTAAATATTTATCATGATGAATTTTTTCATGAACGAATATATCCAAATCACCATCATCCCCTAAGTTCCTTACCAGCCAGTACACCCTTGTGCTGACTTCTGTCACCATCGAGTAGTCTTGCCTTTCTTTTGATGTTCATATAAATGAAATCATACAATATGTATACTAATTTCTGAATTCCTTTACTCAATATCTATGAGATTCATCAAGTTTTGTGTAGCAGTAATTTGGTTTTTTACTGCTGTGTAGTATTTCAATGCATAATCCTACCACAAATATTTATTCAATATCTGGCTTGCTTCTATTATGTTTCTATCATTCCATTATAAACATTCTTGTAAATCCTTCTGGTGCACATAAGCACTCATTCCTGTTAGGTATACATATCTGGGAGTATAATTACTGAGTAAAAAGATACAGGTTTGTTCAGTTTTATAGATAAGTACAAAGAGCTTCCCAAAATAGTTAAACCAATTTACATACCTATCAGCAGTGTATGAGAGTTTGAGCTTTTCTATATCTTCATTTGGTTGTTAGGATTTTTTTTTTTTTAAGCCATTTGGGTAGGTTTGTATTGGCATTCTATAATAGTTTTAATGTGCATTTTCCTGATGACTGATGATACCAAATGCTGTTCTGCTCATTTTTTAAATTATATTTTCAGTTTTTCTTATTAATTTGTAGCTGTTCTTTACATATTCTGGACAAGTTTCTTGTTGGATATATGTTATGACTAATATCTTCTACTTTGTGACTTGTCTTTTTATTCTCAATTTGTACTGTGGAATGAAAGTTATTAATTGTAATGAACATGAGAACAGACAAAACAGCACATGTTACTGTGAGAAATAGATCAAATCCTCTGGGTCCATTAAGACACTGATTTAAGGAAAGTTAACCAGTTAACTGTGGGGGTGGGGGGTCACGGTATCCAGCCTTTGCACAGGCCCTAGTGTGCTCACAGTTTATTAAGTATATTTATGCATCATACCCTGGAAATATTTTTATGAATGGTGAATGGCTTTCACCACCAGCCCTTAAAAGTCTAGCAGCATGTTTCCAGCACCACTCAGCATAATTAATGGTCCAGACTACTTCCCAGAAGAGATGTTCAGAGGACAGACTTAGGGTACTAAGAACATATTGCATCTCTCCCCATCCCAGTGCCCCTAGAGAAAAATATCCTAACCTCAACAATTTCCCAGCAATTACCAGGAATTCTATTATCTTAAACAGCCTGTGAAAGCTTCCTTGGCCTGGGACAGCAAATGGAGCAACAGTTTTCTCCAATGATCATATTTCAAGAGAGCTTGGGTAGAGCCCACACATCTATTACCTCATTGATCCTCTTAGCTCCTCTGTGCAGGACCTCTCATTATCTCCATGTTCTAAGCAGAGAGTGATCATTTTGCTCAGCCAAAATTGTGGAAGAATTTGCAGAGAAGGGAGAAGGGCGGTGGCACTTACTGGCGTTGGGGTTTCCTACTGGACCCAGAGCCCTGAGTCCTCCTCTCCCTTTTTTTTTTTTTTTTTTTGGTCACTGGGTACTGACACTTTCTCTAACTGCTGCGAGGATCAGGGGTAGGGGGGTGGGGAGGGACTACTCGTTGATCTGGTATGCAGCTTCTCATTGTGGTGGCTTCTCTTGTTGGGGAGCAGAGACTCTAAGGTGCACGAGCTTCAGTAGTTGCAGCGCACACACTCAGAAGTTGTGGCACACACACTTAGCTGCTCCACAGTGTGTGACCTCTTCCCGGACCAGAGGTCAAACCTGTGTCCGCTGCATTGGCAGGCAGATTCTTATCCACATGGCAAGTCCATTCCTCTGCCTTGTTACTAGCTCCCAAGGTTCTTCTCTGATCTACTGTGTGCCAGCTGGGATCACAATCCTTTCTCTGTTTCTCTGGTCATAAACAAACAAAATAGCTCTTTTGAGATTTTTTTTTTTGTCCCAGGGAGATTTTTAGTCAGGAAATACTATATCCTAAATGTTCCTTCTTTTATCTTCCCTCTCTTCTCTGTCTTCCTTCTCCCTCCTCCAATCAAGACATACTTAAACACCTAGGCATGATTATATTACTCTTCCTTTTCAGACACACAGAAGCAAAAACAAAAAAAAAACATGCCTGGCAGGAAGTAGCAGACTTGAGGCTCTAGAGTCCAAGCTCCTAACCACTGCCCTATATTGAATCAGGTCCCATCAATGTGACCTATCCAGAAATAAAGGTTAGGAGAGGGGAAAGGAAAGGCTTCCCTGGGTCACTGAGGGTCACGTAGGAAAAATGAGATGCTCAGAATGAGACAGTTTCTATGGATTCGGTACCTCCAATCCTGCCTGGGATCCAGGCTAAAATACAGATATTGACATGTGAAGAACAGCCTGAAGTCAGAACTCAAATCAGGTCAAATAACTGGCAAGCACAGTTATTTGGCTAACTTGGATGAGAGGCCAGAGGCAGGTTTACAACACACCTTTTCTTTGAAAGTTCCCAGGAAAAGGATTCATAAACTATATGAACTTCAAGCCCTTAAGCAGTATTTCCTTTTTTTGCTAGCATAGGTGAAAGGGCAGGAAAGTGACAGATTTTTTTTTCCCTGTACTAAAGCTATTTTATTGAATCTTTCTGGGCTCACTAAGAGTCCTCAAGGTCTTCTTACCCATTCTTGACTTCAAAAGGTGAACTCTTGGCAGACTCTGCCCAAAAACAGGCAGAATTGAGCCCAGACACAGTAGCTCTTTATTTCTGAGTGAGAGAGAGTTTGGTTCTCTAGAAGGTGTGAAAAAAAAAAAAAAAAAACCAAACCTGTATGAGCACAAGGGATTTCACCAAAGGAAAACAAAGTCTTTCCAATTAGCTTTTCCTGGTTTCCAAACAGTAGCCTTTTGTTTCCTGAGGTTGGCTTAAAGAAACCTAAAAAACAAACAAAAGAAACAGTTCTCTTTCTCTATTAGCCTAAAAAGAGATAAAAACTCTCCAAAAAAGTCCATGAAATGTGGGGAAGATAACTTATAGTAAGTACCCTCATGTCTCTAAGTTCATACACACGAAAGGTGTATGTGAAAGAGGGGCACTGGAGAATCAACACCTGACTCACATACACACCTGGCAGGTGGGGTCAAATATTGTTAGGGCAAATCTCTTTATAACCAAACTGTTTAAATTTCAACAGATGGAAGCATGAAATTCCTGATCATCTACAGGATAGGTTACTATTCAGTGGGCACCTCAAACCACTATAAAAATTAATGAACTGGTACCCTTGTGCAGATCTGGCAGCCTTAGTATGTCACTGATGAAAGTATACACATTCATTCAACATATACTTTTGAATGCCTACAAAGCATAACTTGGCTATTCCACAAAAAGCCCCTTTTGTTCCTCAAGGCAGTATCTCCATACTGTTTGCCACCCACATGGCTGTCATTCCCAACATGATGAACAATTCTCAGACCCCAGTCTACAGCCACAACCGCTTCCCTTTCCACTCCCCCCAGTAAAAACATAACAGAACACAAGTAAGTTCACATGACTTCATTCAAGGACTAACCTTGAATTCTCTCAACATTAAGAAAAAACCAAACAACATACACAAACTTTCAAAGCAGTCAACTATTTGAGCTGCTTCTCCCAATTGTTAGTGAAACCTTGCCAAGGCTGACAAACTTTGAGTAAGTTAACCCCAATCTTTTCTCTCCCAGTCTCCTCTCCTTGATAGGGATTCAGCGAACTCTCCTCCCACTCCTGAATCATAACTTAGAAAGGAGATCAAAGGGTGATGTTTCTGGAGGCAGAGAAATCTTATTCTGCCCTCAAGGTCAGAAGCCAGCATTCTCCAAATACCCTTCAGGTTATTCCGCACAAGATTCAACCCTGCCAGAAAGAAACCAAACAGTACCCACAAATACCTTAAAAGTATTTAAGACCAACAGTGTCTATCCCTTGGTCAGTATTACCCCTAGTAATATTTAAGGGAAGACAGAACATTGAATAAGTTCAGAAGTAGGCTGCATTCTTAAAGAGGAATATAATCCTTAAAAAGAAACAACTGGGAAGATAAAATAGATGCCCTAAAGAGAAGGATGAAATTTCAAAAGGCCAACAGAAAATAAATCAAAACAAACTCAAGCACACCAAGTCATATGTTAAGTTTCATTGAAACTATTTACTTCATTTTTAAAGAAAAGGCAAAAACTTTCAACATGGACACTGAGGCTTTAGAGTATCCAATTTATCCTTGTGTTGACAACTGCTGTTTTTCCTTTAAAAAAAAAATATGCACCAAGAACTCAAATATTCTTTTATATTTTCAGGTAGAAATCTAATTCCTGGCCAACTACAGAGCATGACTCAGGCAAATCCCCTATTAAAATGTCACAGTGAATGGCAAAAATCAATAGATTGATTTTGCAAACTAGAAAAGTTGAAAGATTAAGACAAAATGAGCAAAATTTCAGTCTTTCTATATATTGAATACTTTTATTCTCAGAACCAGTAGAGTTTATTCACAAACTTTCATTTTTTAAACTTTTTTTATAGTAAATCTCTTGAGATGTATCTCCCGCCAGTTAAAAGAAAAAACTCACAAGAAATGAATTATACAGCAAGGAGAAACAGAAAAGCTAGACTGGTTTAAAAAACTGATACAAAGTCTCAATTAATTCTTTAGCTGGCCTGACTTTTCTATCTCACCATGCTGTAAAACAAAAAGAATAATGAGCCATCTTTGAGGTGCTCATCTTCATAGGTCATGTGGGGAATTCAATAACACTCATTTACCTGAATAGCTAAAAGAGGAAAATAGACAATAACAAGCATTGGCAAGAATGCAGAGCAACTAGGACTCACATAAACTGTTGGAAATATAATTAATAAAACCACTCTGGCAGTATCTACTACAGCTAAACTGAGTGGCTCAGCAATTCCACTCCTAGATACTTATCCTATCAGAAATATATACATATGTTCATGAGAAAACTTGCACAAAGTTGTTCATAACAACAATGTTCATATTGGTCCAAAATAGAAACAACTCAATGTATATCTCCAGTAGGATGGATAAACAGTAGTATATTCACACAATGGAACACAATAAGAAATGAAAATAAATAACTCATAGCCATATGAAACAACATGGATCAATCCTACAAATATGACACAGAGAGAAGCCAGACACAATAAAGTACATGCTCTGTGACTATATATGTATAAAAAAAAATCTGACAAAAGTAATCAATGATATTAGAAGGATACCCTTTGGGCTAGAGTAGTGAACAGAAGTGAGTATAATACAAAGATGATCAGCTTGGGTCTATGGCTCTATGGGAAGGCAGGCAAGGGAGTATCTGATAGAAAAGTGAGTCAAAACATCACATAATATGGACAACTCCAGTCCCTAAAAAAATCTGCTCTTAAACCAGCATTTTTTATAGGAAAGAACAATTCTATTAAGAGGAATACAAAAAAAGAGAGGGATTGGAGAGAGAGAGGGAAAGGCACAGGGAGAGGAGGAAGGATAAATAAATTCAGGCTGAATGAATAAATTCAGGCTGAATAAATTTGATTTCTACCTATGCTCTAATTATTTTTTCATATTTTCCCTAAGATCAAAGGGTAAACAAGTCAGAATTACCAATAGAAATCTGTACAAACATAGCCAAAAATGCAATGCTATCAACAAATTTAAGTTTTTGCCTCTAATCAAGCCAAAACTTATATAAAATATCAAAAGGAGTCTTAACTTCAATGTAATAAATGGAAACCAACAAGAATGGAAGTTCCTCTTGTATGCTTCTCAAGGGATTAGATAATTATAAAAATGCATTAGTATGTCTCCTGAGACTTTAAGCTCCATTGCTCAATTCCATTAACTAACTGAAGTGGTTTTTTTTGTTTGTTTTTTTTTTTTCTGGCTGTGCTGCAAAGCTTGCAGGATCTTAGTTCAATCAGGGATTGAACCCAGGCCCCAGCAATGAAAGTGCTGAGTCCTAACCACTGGACCACCAGGGAGTTCCCCAAATGAAATTTTTAAAAAAGGAAAAAAAAAACAAAACAAAACACCCTACAACAGAACTACAGGGTTCCTGACAGTGTCTGAAATATATAACTCTTTCCAATTAACTGATTGCTTCCATAACAAAAGAAACATGAGGATACTTAATTTCTGACAGGCTTTTCTGGTGTATATACCTGTACCCTAATAGCTAACTCAACAGTGTATCTATTCCAAGATTCTTCATCAATGAGACTATCATTTGCTTCCAGCATTCATACTTTAAATGCAAAGCTGAAGGAAGGAAAAGGCAAAGCAGTACCTGAGTTTAGAAGTCAAAGAGAGAAAATTAAAACTGCTGTACTGTATCACCTGCTCTGCTTATGGACAATACACGCTCACAGGCAATTCACACACCTAGTAGCTGGTGTGTTTTCATAAGAGCCTCACTGTCAGGCATCCTCCATTCAAGACAGTTCTGTTGTTCTCTTTCACTGCCCTTTCCAATACACACACACACACACTCCAACAAACATGAGCTTGCCACCTCTCCACAGCCTTATCAAGTGTGGAACGCTTTATTTAAAATTACACACATAACTGAAGAAAGAGAACTAAAATTAATAAGATAAAAATAATAGGGTACCTAATAAATAACGGGAAGCAAAGGGGGAAGGAAGAAAAGAGAGGTGGGGGATAATAAAAATTCCACTCCTTCCTTAGCAGGGAGTTAATAGCTATAGTTAAATTTGTGAACTCAAGTGTAGACTGTGGCAGCCTAAAATGCAAGCTACACATTCTTTGACACTCTTCCCATCAAATGGCTGGTCTAGATCCCCTCCTCTTCAGTCTGAGCAGGCTTTGTGACTGACTCAATCAACAGAGTTTGGTGAAAAGGAAGTTATGTAACTTCTGAGATTCGGTCATAAAAGGTCAAGAAGATTCCAATTGGTTCACTTGAGGCACTCATAGCTCAAGTTAACTGTATGTGTCCACTTGGAGGGTGTTTTGGGATGAGATTAACATTTCAATTGGTGAATTCTGGGTAAAGCAGATTGTTCTCCATAATATGAGTGGGCCTCACCCAATCAGTTGAAGGCCTGAATAGGACCAAAAAGAGTGGCCTCCCTGAGCAAGCAGGAATTCTCCAGCAGACAGCCTCGAGTCTTCATCTGCAACATTAGCTATCCTGGATGTCCAGGCTGTTGCCTCACACCGCAGATTTTGGAAATCACCAACCTCCATAATCTTCAGCCAATTCCTTATAATAAATCTTTCTATAAATACATGCACATCCTATTGGTCTGTTTCTCTTCAGACCCTGATTAATATCTGGGGAAAGCTGGTGGTCATGTAAGTAGAGAGACTACCTGGGGCTACCATGCTGAAGTTGCCACGTGTAGGTATTCCAGTCAACAATCAGTGCTGAGCCCAGTCTTCCAGCCATCCATCCCAAGGCACATGGCATGGAAGTAAAGCCTTCCTGGACCATCCAGCCCAGCCAATTCACCAGCTGCATGCTACAGAGAGACCTCAGTCAATGCCTCAGGAGGAGGAGAAGCCAGGCCCTACCTGCATCCTTGACCCACGGAACACATAATACCATGAAACAACTGTCTAAGCCACTAAATTTTAAGTTCAATGATAACCAGCAAAAGAACTAAAAACAGAAATAGTTTATGGTTATCACACTGGAGAAGAGACTGTGGCTGAGCTGGGATCAGAAAGGAGTAAAGGGTTTTAAGTTTTCACTTTAAACACTGTTTTGTTATCTGCATTATTCTTACTATGTACAGATATTACTATAGAAATTTAAACAATTTTAAAGAAACAACAGCAGCAAACATGTTCAGCACTTACTGTGTACCAAATTTCAATGTGCTCTCTGTGCTGTTTTAACTAATTTAATCCTCAAAATAACTCCATGAGGGGAGTGCTTTTATTATCTCTTTTTAATAGATGGGAAATTGAGACACAGAGAGATTCAGTAACTGTATGAAAGGTCACACAGCAAGCAGCAGCACCTAGACTCAAACTAGCCAGTCTGGATTCAGAGCTATAACATTTCCACAAAGATTATTATGCTGGTTCAGCAGTCACAAAGTTATTAGATGAAGGGCACAATCTCAAATTGCCATTCACCTGGGTCTCTAAGCATGTGACTAACAATGCTATCATGTGTCAAGCACTGCTGGACTTCCTTGCTTCTTCAAAGGCTATGAGCTAAACTGAAATGCCTTTTACTCTAGTCCCCACCTGTACACATTCTTCTAGGTTCAATCTCCCTAAACATCACCCAAATCTCTCTCTTCAGTGTTACTTTCCCCTACTTTTCCAGTGAGCCATTTTATCAGATACTCCCATCCTCCTGCCTCCAATTCAATTTTCTATCTTTACAACTCCCCATCTGCTATGAACCAAATGAGGGTCTTCAACTCTGAATTCTCCCACCAGGCCCTTGCATAAAATAAAAATGTAATTATCACTTATTAAAGCTCACTGACATTCTTTTATTCTAAATGAAAGTTAGTGGAGCAGCCTTCACCTTAGAGAAATTTTCACCGAATTTTATTTGAGAGCAAAGAGGGAAGAGAGGGGTTAAGCACAATTCTAATCAGTATATACTACTCCTCAGTATATACCCTAAACACAAATTTGTAATGTATATCAAGTCATACAGTAGAATGTTCAAGTCACACTATTCCCCATGGACAAAATTTGGAAACTATTCAAATGCCCATCAACCCTAGAATGGATAAACTGTGGCGTAGTCACAATGAAACACTGGAGAGCAATGATAATGACTGAACTACAGCCACATGCGACAACATGGCAACGTATCACAAACATAATTTTGAGTGAAAGAAGTCAGATACCAAAAACAAAACAAACAGGAAAACCACAAAAACATGATCCCATGTATACAGATCACCAGGACAGGCAAAACTAACCTATGGTTGAGACAGTAGTTACCTCTGGGAAGAGAGTATGACTGGGGAAAAAAAAGCATGGCATTGCTCTGTATCTTTATCTCAGTGCTGGTTATAAGTTTATGTTCACTTTGTGAACATTCATCAAATTATACACCTAAGATGTATATGTGTCTTATAGTTCAACTTTAAGAATTACTTTACAAGATGCATAAGCCAAGCCACCATACAGCAGGCATAAAACACCCTGTAACATTTGAAACCAACTTGGCTTCATTCGATTTGAGGGCAGAAGAGAAGTGCAGTGGTTGTTGCATAATTTGGATAGCTTCAACTCTGCTCACTGAAATGTGATTTTTAGAACGTGCACAAATAGTCCAACAAATGCCTAAGTGAAACATTTGAAATTTCTCACTGAGATCCCCTTTGCTGCTTCTGAATGTGCTCACTCTTCTCCATTTTAACACACTTCAGCTCCCACAAGTACTCCCCTTTCAGGCTTTCTCCAATCCTTTCCTCAATTTCTTGAATTACCTCCAACTAGACCCTTTCCCATCCTCTTCCTCAGACCAGGGGTTATATGAGAGCAGATGCTCTCTCACTGGCTTCCCTGATGGTTCAGCAGGTAAAGAATTTGCCTGCAACGAAGGAGACATAGGAGATGTGGATTCTCAGCACTCACGCAAGCAGATACCTTACTCACCAAATCATTTCAAGTCTGAATGTAACCATCCTAATGGCTATTTGCCTGTGGTTTCTTTCTTTGGGGACAGTGGATACTTTAAAATCTAGAGTCCTTTTTTTCCCTGTAACACCTCCTCCCAAAACAAACGTACACATACATAAAATAGAACTTAACATTTGCTGAGGTAGAACCTCAACTAGACTGATTTGTGGACTTGGCAAATCTAAAGTGCAAAAAGTGTCCCAAAGCACGAGTGTGCCCTTCCTACAGGGATAAAATGCAGTCCTAATTTGTGTGTTTTTAAAAGAGGCAATTATTCCTCTACTGGAAGCCTCTCCTCCATCCTTAGATACTGTAATCTCCAGAGGACAATGTCCAGAGACATGTCCAGACAACCATTCTTTATTTTTCTTCCACTGCTTCAGCAGCTACACCTCTTCCCAAATCTACTAACTGAAAAAGGAATGAAGTTAATCTGTCAGTTTTCTCATTCAATTTCATCTTGAGAAAGCTTCACCTTAGAATGAGGGAGTGGGAGGCAGGGGGAAGGGGAGTGGGGAATAACTGATTAATGGGTAAGGCGTTACTTTGGGAGGTGATGAAAATGTTCTGGAATTAGATAGTAGGGATGCCTGCACAACTTTGTGAATAAATTTATGGCACATTTGTCATGTGTCAACTTTTAAAATAAATAAAATGTGGGAAAGCCTGTTTTCTGTAGAGAAAGTTGGATGAAGCGAGCAAATAGCAGACGGACAGCTAAGAACCACCTAAAAACGAAGCTGAATAAATTCACGGAATTAAAAATGAGGAAACTGGCCCTGACTTTTCATTCAGCTCAGAGATGGATGGGATGAAGCTGGGGCAAGAAAGTGCACAATTACAGAACTGGGTAGTTAACTTTCCTTGTTGGTCTCCAAGCGCCTGTCTTGATATAATACTTCAATTAATTCGACGAGACGAACCTCAGCAAAGACCATGTGCAGACAGCGAGCGCTGGGGGACGCCATAGATTGTTTTTAAGGCTCCCTCAACAAAGCCCTCTCCAAGCCACCCCGGTGCAGCACAGTTCTTGCTGACTTGCAGGACCTGCCGCGAAGAGTTGCCTCTGAGAGTTCCACACTGACCGGGTGAAGAACGGGCAAGGGGAGGACGCTGCTGTGGCCATGGGAAGTGGGAGGAGGGGGAGTTGAGGGTCCAAGTCTGCTTAAGGGCGCTCGCAGCCTCCCTCGACGACCACCAGAAGCCCCCGGAGACTCCAGAAGCCCACGCTGTCCCGGCGGGGCTCGACTGGCCGCAGGCCCAGGGCGCCCACACCCCTCCCCCACCTCCCGGCCCCGGCAACCTCGGCCTGAGCCATCTCCAAGTCGGTTGAGGGCGACCGAGGCCACCTGCCGCTCCGCCGCTGAGGAAGAAAGTGGTCGACTGCCACTCCCTTCAGCGGAGCTGAGCCGAAAACTTCTCAGGGAGACGCCTCGGAGAGCTCTCTCACTCGATCCCGGACTACTGAAAGGGCCCCGGGGCCACAGGGCCGTGAGTCCCGACCCGGGACGCGTCCGCACCCTCCCGCCTCCTGGCCCGGCTCGGACTTTCCCGCTGACCCCGAGCCGGGCGCGCCGCACTCCCCTTCCAAAACCCCCGAGCCCCTCCGCCAGTGCGCCGAACCCCGCGGGTCGCGGGGTCGCAGGAACCTCTCAGACCCCGTCCCTAGGCCCGTCCTGAGGCCGCCGGGGTAAACCCGGCAAAAGAGAGCCTGCGAGGGGCTGCCCTCCGCCACCGCCACGGCCGCCGTGCGCCCCGGCGCGCCCCAAGCTGGCCTGACTGGGCGTGGAGACCAACCCGGAGCAGGGTCGGAGCCCCACGCCCCCGGCCACCCCGCCGGGAAGGTGGCGCAACGCAGCCCTCAGCTCCACTCACCTCCAGCAGCTCCTCTCAACCTGCGGCGCGCGCCGGCCGCTCGCTGCCTCGCCCGCAGCTCTGGGACCTCGGAGAAGGGGGCGGGACGCAGGGGGCGGAGCCGGCCCCGGGCTGGCGAGCGCCAGAATTAAACCCCGAACGTACCGGATCAACCCAGGCCCCGCTGCTGCCGCAAAGCCAAGGAAGTCGGGGGCGACCCGCAAGCCTCCGACTCCGGGCGGGAAACGGCTGCGGCTGCGTCCCGGAGCGGGACGGAGGGACAGCTCGGGCCTGCAAAACCCCAGACGGCTCCCGGGACCTCGAGGAACCGTGGCTTTCGGCGGCGCTCTCTTTGTACCCGCGCGAGCCGGCCGGCGGGCAGACTCCAGTGCGCCTGCGCGCCGATCAGACTCTACCAGGCCCACGGGGCACCTTCGCGCACCTCCGCCGCCTCACCCCGGTCCGCTGGCTTCTGCACCGCGAGCAGCAGGCAGAGCCGCTCCTTCCGCCCCGGCACGCTCCTGCTGCAGCTGTGTGTTTACTTTCTTTCCCCGAGGGAGAGGAAAAAAACCCATCCCTAGTGAGTTGTGCGTCAGTTCGATTCTATCAGCTCTTACCCGGAGGGGTACCTGGAAGCGGGTGGCTGGCACTGGTAACACGCCGGCTTAGCGCCTTTTACTGGGCCCTCCCTCCTCACCAGCTAAAGAAATTGATCAGGGACTGTCGGCTTGTTTCCTGGCCCCTGGTGACAGCGGGACTCTGGAGCATGCAGGGATCTGGTTTTCTGCAGGTGCCTGAGCTGGACGAGCCGTGTCCTCCGTGCGTTCGCGCCGGCTCGGCTGCAGGACGGGTCCTCTGTGAAAAGGAGAGAATGCATGTCCAGAAGGGTGTAGGTGTTGTGGGGACTTCAAAGAAGACGCAGTGCCTGGCTAGGCAGCTTAGAAGCGAACTAGGAAGTCAGACACTCTCAATCCGCAGCAACCTAAGCGGGTGCAAGGGAGGCTGTGACTTGAATCTTCTTTCAAATTGAAGATGGTTTGAATAAACAGGACGGGAGGACCGACAAATATTACCAAGAAACACTAATGCCAGCTCTCCAATCACTGATTTTTCTTAAGCTCGGGGCGGGGCTGTTCACCAACTAAGGTCTCCAGCGCAGCACACCTCCCAGAGGGGCTTTAGGCAGTCACAATATTTTTGCAAGTAGGTTAAAGCAAAGAGTCATTACGAGATGCTAGCCTCTGGGGAGAAGAGGCTGTTAAATCCCTATATGTTCACAGCAAAGCACACCTGCAGATTCCTGAAACCGATGGCCCCTGCCTGTGAAGATAAGCGAAGGACAGCTCAAAGATACACGGCGGCCTGAAATCTCACTTAAAAAGCTCAGACCCTTTGCAAGCTCATCAGATGACAGTAAACAAACTCTTTTCCTTCTCCTTGACCTCCGTTTCTTTATTTGTAGAATAGGCTATATGGATTCAATAGATCTTCTTTAAAATTCCCCCTGCCCCAAATGTCTATGATTCTATGTAAACAATACTTTTATTGTTTATTGTTTTATTGAGATGGTTGGATGGCATCACCAACTGGATGGATATGAGTTTGAGCAAGCTCCAAGAGTTGGTGATGGACAGGGAAGCCTGGCGTGCTGCAGTCCATGGGGTCACAAAGAGTCAGACACAACTGAGCCACTGGACTGAACTGAAACAATACTTATTCCCAAGGGGGGTCCTGCATACACAAAGGATGCCATCCATCCTTTTTTTCTCCTTGCTTACATTTACTCAGTAAACATTTATTTCATAGGTCCTATTGGCTCAGTGGTAAAGAATCTGCCTGCCAATGCAGGAGACACAGGTTGATCCCTGGATGGGAAAGATCCCTGGGAGAAAGAAATGGCAAACCACTCCAGTATTCTTGCCTGGGAAATCCCATGGACAGAGGAGCCTGGCGGGCTACAATCCACGAGGTCGCAAAGAGTCAGACAGACTGCGTGACTAAACAGCAACAAATGAAGATAAATCTAATCAATCAAAACTATGGCATGTGCGCTAAGTCGCTTCAGTTGTATTTGACTCTTTGAGACCCCATGGACTGTAGCCTGCCAGGCTCCCCTGTCCATGGAATTCTCTAGGCAAGAATACTGGAGTGGGCTGCCATTTCCTCCTCAAAGGGCTCTTCCTACCCAGGGATTGAACCCAAGTCTCTTATGTCGCCACACTGGCAGGTGGGTTCTTTACCACTAGCACCACCTAGGAAGTGCCCCAAAGTATGGCAGATTCTGAACTTTTAGCAGGCTTATATTTGAAGTTTTCTTTATTTTTAGTCATTTTTCTATTGAGATGCAATTCACATAGCATAAAATTTGCTCTTAAAGTGTATAATTTCGTGATTTTGAATATATTTAGCTATGCGACCATCATCACTATCTGATTCCAGAACATTTTCATCATTTTCAATAACAAACTCCATACTCATTAGCAGTCACTCCTCACCCACCCCCTTAGCCCCAAGCCACCACTAATCTACTTTCTGTCTCTATGAATTTGCCTATTCTGGACATTTCACATAAATAGAAGCATGTAATATGTAGCCTTTGGGTTTGGCTTCTTAAACTTAACATTTGTAGGGTTCAACCAAGTTGCCACATGTATTAGTACTTCATTCCTTTTTATAGTTGAATAATCTTCCACTGTATGGATAAGACCACATTATGTTTATCCATTCATACATTGATGGGCATTTTGGATTGTTTCCACTTCTTGGCTCTTAAGAATAATGCTGCTAAGACATTCGTGTACAATTTTTTGTGTAAACACATCTGTTCATTTCTCTTGTGTATATGTCTAGGAGTAGAATTTCTTGGCTAAACTTTTTGAGGAACTAATACCCTTTTCCAAAGTGGCTGTACTATTTTACATTCCTATTATGAGGGTTCTAATTTCTTCAAATCCTTACTGACTGTTGTTATATATGTATGGTAGGTGGTAGTTCAAGATTTTAATTTGCATTTCCCTAATGACTAGTAATGTTGAGCATCTCTTCATATCCTTATCGGGGCCACTTGTATATCTTCTTTGGAGAAATATCTATTCAAATACTTTGCTCATTTTAAAATTGGGTTATGTGTGTTTTTACTGGTGGTCTTTATAAGAAGTCTTATATCTGATAAGTAACACTAGTCCTTTATCTGATATTTTCTCCTATTATGTGGCTTGTCTTTTCACTTTCTTGATAGTGTCCTTTGACAGTCATATTTTTACAATACAAAATAATGTACGGTAACACATAACACTTAAGAGTTTTCTAGACTATAAAAGTGATCCATACCCATTATAAGAAAAAATTAGAAAAATATACAAAAGAATAAAGAAAAATAACAATTGCTTATGGCTGTGTCCTAGATTGGGCCTTCTGTGGTGGCTCAGTGGTAAAGAATCTGCCTGCCAATGTAAGAGACACAGGTTTGATTCCAGGGTCAGGAATATTCCCTGGAGAAGAAAATGGCAACCCACTCCAGTATTCTTGCCTGGGAAATCCTGTGAACAGAGGAGCCTGGTGGGCCACAGTCCATGGGATCGCAAAAGAGTTGGACACAACTTAGTGTCTAAACACTAATAACTATCCTAGCTATAGCCACTGTTAAGATTATAGCAAATTTCCTTCAGGGCCTTTCTAACACTCATTATTTATTTATTTGATATCACCCTCAATGACATCATGTGGCCCCATGCTCTATACTTGTGGTCATATTGAGAACTGTCTTACTGGCAGCATCTCCATATTCAGAACCTGCTCCTCTCCCTCCTTTCCCATCAAAACCAATTTGTCCTGTGCCCATTCCCTCAGGATTCACTTAAGGTAATCTAGTGTATTGATAATGAACATGATGCTTATGCACACTTGGCAGTTAAGGAACATCTGCTCTAGTTCTGAGATATATTCTATCAGACCACTTACATTGTGGCCTTTCATGTAATGGTCATCTGCCATATACTAAGAACTATGTGCAAGTACCAGCAGCCAACTCTAACCTCCCTGAGCATCAAGCTCCTTGTCTAGATAATGGGAGAATACCTACTGTGCCTGCTTCACTTTGCTACACTTACTACACTTCACCTTACTACAGTAAGGATCAAACCTCACAGAATGAGTTGGGTCAGAATGGACCCTGGATATGCTGCAGGTAAGAATCTGGCACCTTAAGTGTCCCATACACTCAGGCCCAATAATGTACATGGCAGCAAGGAGAGATATCAGGAGAGAATCAGGAAGACATGGGAGGTCACCAAAGTTTGTTAAGACTTTCGTAAGGTCACCAAAGTTTACCAAATCTTAGGGGCAGGTAGAGTTGGGACAGGCTCTGGAAGTAACTTTTTTTTTTTCCCCCTTCAGTTTTATTTATTTATTTTTTACTTTACAATACTGTATCGGTTTTGCCATACATTGACATGAATCAGCCATGGGTGCACATGTGTTCCCCATCCTGAACCCCCCTTCCACCTCCCTCCCCATCCCATCCCTCTGGGTCATCCCAGTGCACCAGTCCTGAGCACCCTTTCTCATGCATCAAACCTGGACTGGCGATTCGTTGATAATTTACATGTTTCAATGCCATTCTTCCATATCATCCTGCCTTCACCCTCTCCCACAGAGTCCAAAAGACTGTTCAATACATCTGTGTCTCTCTTGCTGTCTCGCATACAGGGTTATCGTTACCATCTTTCTAAATTCGATATATATGCATTAGTATACTGTATTGGTGTTTTTCTATCTGGCTTACTTCACTCTGTATAATAGGCTCCAGTTTCATCTACCTCATTAGAACTGATTCAGATGTATTCTTTTTAACGGCTGAGTAATATTCCATGGTGTATATGTACCACAGCTTTCTTATCCATTCATCTGCTGATGGGCATCTAGGTTGCTTCCATGTCCTGGCTATTGTAAACAGTGCTGCGATGAACATTGGAGTACACGTGTCTCTTTCAATTCTGGTTTCCTCAGTGTGTACGCCCAGCAGTGGGATTGCTGGGTCATATGGCAGTTCTATTTCCAGTTTTTTAAGGAATCTCCACACTGTTCTCCATAGTGGCTGTACTAGTTTGCATTCCCACCAACAGTGTAAGAGGGTTGCCTTTTCTCCACACCCTCTCCAGCATTTATTGCTTTTGGATAGCAGCCATTCTGACCGTCATGAAATGATACCTCATTGTGGTTTTGATTTGCATTTCTCTGATAATGAGTGATGTTTAGCATCTTTTCATGTGTTTGTTAGCCATCTGTATGTCTTCTTTGGAGAAATGTTGTTTAGTTCTTTGGACCACTTTTTGATTGGGTTGTTTATTTTTCTGGAATTGAGCTGCAGGAGCTGCTTGTATATTTTTGAGATTAATTCTTTGTCCATCGCTTCGTTTGCTATTATTTTCTCCCATTCTGAAGGCTGTCTTTTCACCTTGCTTATAGTTTTCTTTGTTGTGCAGAAGCTTTTAATTTTAATTAGGTCCCATTTGTTTATTTTTGCTTTTATTTCCAATATTCTGGGAGGTGGGTCATAGAGGATCCTGCTGTGGTTTATGTTGGAGAGTGTTTTGCCTATGGAAGTAATTTCTTAATACTCATCTTCATCTCCCCCAACTTCAATTATTTTTTTTTTACAGTGGATGTATACCATAGTTAGCATCAAGATTTTTTTTTTAAAGTTTTTGTCATTCTCAAATCTTTTACAGAGATGTGAAGGAGGGTTTTTTGCTGTCTTCATGCCAGAGTGTTAAAAGTCAAAGTGGCAAGAAGGTTTGTGTGTGCATGTGTGTGTGTGTGTGTGTGTGTGTGTGTGTGTGTGTGTGTAAGAGAGAGAATGCATTAACAAACCTGAGCACAAGTGAGTCTCCCTCAAAGGGCAGGTGAGCTGTGGTGCAGGGGACTGTACCACAAAGAGAGTGGATTCACCACCTGCAGACACTTTGCCAGTGCCAATCTTGGAAGTTTCCTAAGGGAAGGTGTGTGTTCCCTCGCCCTTGCCCAAGGTCTGACTGCTGCTAAGGAGTCTTCTTTTTAAGGAACATTTATTCATATTATAAAACCCTAGTCTCTGACTCACAATCTGGAAGACTTATCTTCTGCCAGTGGCTCTGTGGTTTCCTCTTCCAAAAGAGAGCTTCAGCTTCTGTGGCTGGAGAAAGCTAAAATAGAGAAGCAGAAGGGAATGGCCCATACAGCTGGCTTCTGCTTCTTTCTATATCCCAAGGTTCATAACTTACATTTCACTAGTTGGTTTGCTGCTTAGTTGGAAGCATTACAAAGCTTATGAAATGAAGGTAAGATAATCTGATTGCCAACTGTCATCAGAAAACACATAAGGCAATGATTATCTAAATCTAGAAAGAAAAGAAGGTCTCATTTATTTCAACCTGTAATGGTTTCCGGAAATGACTGCTTGAAAGGTAAAGGACTCATCATCAACTCACTTGCTTTCGTTATTTTACAAAGCAAGTTAGGGTTCAGTTTGCAATAGGCTGAAGCCCTTTGTGAATGTTTTATATGTTGCAGAAGGACTCAACCCTAGTTCAGGAAATTTAAGCTAACAGCAATCTGTATTCATGATGATAATCATTATATCATTGTTACTATTATAAAATATTTACAAAGCATTCAAAGGTGTATGACATTCTCCTAGGATGCTAAGTGGAGGGATTATGTGTACAAGCCTATCCCTGCAGAACCACTATATTTAGAACAATTATTTATTTAACAGATATTTACTGAGGGTCTGCTGTACCCAAAGGATTGTGTTAATTTTTATAAAAGACACAAAGATGAAGAATCCCAAGAGACTACCTGACATTTTGGGGTGTTAACACATACACTATAACACATTAACTGTAATATAATAGACTTTGGCTTGAAAGATATAAGTATTAATAATGTAGGTATTATAGCTACCATAATACTTATACTTTATTTATAATATATAATACTTATAGCAATATACCATTATTATATTTAAAAATTTTAGTAATTGATAGCACTTATTAAGAACTTGCTTGTCAACATACAGATGGCTAATAAACTCAAGAAAAGATGCTCAAAATTGCTCATTATTAGAGAAATGCAGTTCAAAACTAAAATGAAGTATCACCTCATACCAGTCAGAGTGGCCATCAACAAAAAACCTACAAACAATAAATGCTGGATAGGGTGTGGAAAAAAGGGAACCCTCTTGCACTGTTGGTCGGTATGCAAACTGACACAGCCACCATGGAGAACAGTATGGAAATTCCTTAAAAAAAACTAGGAATTAAACTATCATATGAGCCAACAATCCCACTACTGGGCATATACCCTGAGGAAACCATAATCGAAAAAGGGACATGTACCCCAATGTTCACTGCAGCTGTATTTACAATAACTAGGACATGGAAGCAACCTAGATGTCCACTGACAGATGAATGGATAAAGAAGTTGTGGTATATATATATATACACAATAGACTATTACTCAGTCATAAAAAGGAACACATTTGAGTCAGTACTAATGAGCTGGATTAAACTAGAGCCTATTATACAGAGTGAAGTAAGTCAGAAAGAGAAAGACAAATCATATAATAACGCATAGAAATGGAATCTAGAAAGATGGTACTGATGAACCTATCTGCAAGGCAGCAGTGGAGATGCAGACATAAGGGAATGGATTTATGGACAGGGAGTGAGGAGAAAGAACTGAGAGAGTAGTACTGAAACATGTGTATTACCATGTGTAAAATTATTATGTTAGTGCAAAAATAACTTTGATTTTGCATTGTTGAACATTGCAATTTGATATTAGAATACATTCTTCAATAAATGTGGTTATGTTATTAAAAAAAAGAACTTGCTTCTCCTGTGAGATAGATGTGATTATTATTCACAATTTACAGAAATGAAGATGGAACTTTAGAGAGGTTCAAATATCTGCAGGAAGCCACCACAGAGGCAGGACTCTAACCCAGGTTGCAGGAGTGCAGAGTCAGGTCTCAGCAGTGATCATTCCAGCTAGGACAGCACGTGCATTACATTGTTTTGTTTTGCTTTTGCAACCATGTTAGCGATAAACTTTGAGTTGAATCACTGTCACTGAAGCCTTTTCTTCTTTGGCAAGGAAACCCTGACCCAGTGACCTTTTGACCTTGACCTCACAGCACCATTCTCTAACCCTGGAGTTTTCAGACAACTGAGCTCTCTTTTGAGCCTTGGAGACTTCTCATCAGACAGACTTTTAATGGGAGATAAAAATGAAGTTTCCGTGAGTGAAGCTGACAGGGAGGGGAGACTTGCATGAGTGGTAGGGGCATTGGGGAGGGGAAAGAAGGAAGGAGGCTGCCCCACATTCAACTGAAGATAATCACAGCTGAATCTTAATCAGGAGAGCTGATGTCAACACAACCTCAGTCTCATCTTTAAAGAAGTGTTAACTTTCCCCCTTCTCCCACTGGGAAGGCTGCATCTCAAGCCTCATCAGGTTCCTGCACATTAACTAGACTGATGGTCATGAGCCTGATGAGGTTTTAAAATTAATCCGGTTTAACATTTCTCTATATATTAAGTGTGGTTCCCTTCAATCACAAATTATTTTTTAAATGTTAAAGATGGCTTGCCTACCTGGAGGTCCTCAAAACCCTGTAAGGAATGTGGGTGAAGTCAGAGCTTGAGGACCAGAAGCAACCAAGTTGAAGAAATGATGACTCCCCACTTACAGGATCTGGTTACGTAAAAGCCTTTTAATGAATGGCGTATTCAAAAGGAGACCTGGAACGTGTAACATCGTGCTGGATTTCAACAAAGAAGGGCTTAGTCAACTTCACAGTTGTAGAGCCTGACAAAGCACAGCCAAAGAAGGGGAGGAGAATGGTTAAAGCGAAGGAGGCAGACACAGAGTCTGGGGACAATGGCTTTCGTTCAGGGGGATCCTCTCTGAAATTCTGCTTTGAGACTTGGAGAGAAGGTTTTATTGTCTCCTGTCATTCCTATATTTCAGCAGGAAAAACATCTAATTCTAGAAAGCTACTATTATTGTCTTCACAAACAGGTTCACTCAGCTCCTTTGCACTCACCATCATGCTGCTGCTGCTGCTAAGTCAGTTCAGTCATGTCTGACTCTGTGCGACCCCATAGACGGCAGCCCACCAGGCTCCCCCGTCCCTGGGATTCTCCAGGCAAGAGCACTGGAGTGGGTTGCCATTGCCTTCTCCAATGCATGAAAGTGAAAAGTGAAAGTGAAGTCACTCAGTCGTATCCAACTCAGCGACCCCATGGACTGCAGCCTACCAGGCCCCTCCGTCCATGGGATTTTCCAGGCAAGAGTACTGGAGTGGGGTGCCATTGCCTTCTCCAACTCACCATCATAGGCCAGCACAAAGTGCAGCTCACTTATTTAGCCAGCACTTGTCTTCAAAATCTGTTTGTAGTGTGCGTACCTTGGAGGACTTGCCCCCTCTGTATTGTCTTTTATGTATCTAAGAGCAGGGGCTTAGTCTATTTAACTCTCAGTCATAGCTTAGCTAACTGGCACCATTTTTATAGTGCCAGATGTTATTTTAACAGTTGAAATGAACTCAAATGTCCTGCAGTAGGGGATATTTGAGAGGATGTGACATAGCCACAGGGAGGAATGCTATATAGACAGTAAAAATGCTAAGAATGTTGCAATCTATTGCTATATCTGAAGTGATTTTGAGGGGAAAAATCAAATATAGAGAGGAGTGTATTATTGATAACATGTAAAAAATAAATGCATGTAAACTATCAAGGATCAGTGGTAATCTCTAAAGATCAAAATTGATAGAAAAATGACAAAAATTGGATTAGTTCCAATAAATTCTATATTTTCAAAAGTTAATTAAAACATATATGTATAGGTATATATGTATACATGCGCAAAACAAAACTGCTATACATATATGCATATGTGTATGTTTCAATTAACCTTAAATATAAGGGCTTCCCTGGTGGTTCAGGTGGTAAAGAGTCTGCCTGCAATGCAGGAGACCCAGGTTCGATCCCTGGGTCAGGAAGATCCCCTGGAGAGGGAAATGGCAACCCACTCCAGTATTCTTGCCTGGGGAATTCCATGGACAGAGGAGCCTGGTGGGCTACAGTCCATGGGGTTGCAAAGAGTCAGACACAACTGAGCGACTAACACTTTCACTTATATAAATATATGTATATGTTTTAATTAACTTTTGAACACACAGACATACAGTATAGTATTTGTTGTTTGTTGCTGCATGAACAAATTACGCTAAAACTTAGAAGCTTGAGACAACAAATGTTTATCAACTCACACACCTTCTGAGGGTGAAGAATTTAGGTTTTGCTTAACTGGATGGTTCTGGCTCAGGGTCTCTTGTGAAGTTACAAAATGCCAGGGAGAACTGCTCTCGTCTGAACCCTTGGCCAGGTCCACTTCCAAGAAGGCTCTGACTCATCTGGTTGTCGGCAAAAGGCCTCAGTTTCTTATTGTGTGGATGTCATAGCGGGGTGCCTCTCCAAGGGCTGCTCATGACATGGCCGCTGATTTCCCTCAGAACTAGTGATGACTGAGAGAGAGAGAATGACCAATATCACAGCTGCAATGACTTTTATCACCTAATCTCAAAAATGGCATGCCATCACTTCTTTCATATTCTTTGGTCCCATAGGCCAGCCCCGGTGCAATGTGAGAGGGACTGTACCGGGGTGTGAGTACTCAGAGACAGGAATCATTGGGGATCATCTTGGAGGCTGGCTGTTAAAACTATTAGAAACATTAATAAGATTTTTGTACAAAAGCATGTTTTGGTTATTAAATATACATTTCAAATATACATTGAAATAGGTATTTTGAAATACCCAATCCTCCTAGTGATACTTTTCAAGGAATAATAACAATATTTATTTGGCACATTTTATGTGCCAAGCCACTGTGCTAAGCATTTTACGTGGACCTTCTCCTATAACTCTGAGAACTTAAAAGGAAGCACTTTTAGTTGCTTCATTTCGTAGAGATGGAACTTGAGGCACAGAGAGGTTGAGTAACTTACGCTAGGGGACATATCTAGCAAGTATGGAAACCAGAGTGTAAACTCAGATCTATCAGTTAAAGGACATACATCACCACCAAGCTACACTGATTTTCTCTAGTCATAGTTTTGTGAAAGAAATCCTAACCTACTCATGTTTTACAAATTAAGAACCACCATTCTAGGTAAGTAGTTGAGGATTTCCCTGCAGTCAGAGTAAATAAGCTAAGACTCTAAATTGGAAGTTGGGTTCGTGGAGAACTTTATCATGATTAAGACAGTAACAGCTGCCTAATCCTCCCTCCTCCCCTTTTCCGTCTCTCCACTTCAGCCAAACTGTACTTGTTCTTGGAGCACTCCAGGCGTGCTCCCCCTTCAGGTCCTTTCTGCTTGATGTTCCTCTTCTACTCCCCTAGAGCAGCCTGGCTCCTGCCATCACCTTCTTTTCTCAAATATCACCTTCCCAGAGAGGCCCACTGTTGCCACACTATTTAAAATTGGCCACTCCATCCCATCACTTAGCCCCATCGTCCTTCCCTTGTTCTCCTATGACATGTATCGCCATCTGTAATCTATAGAATTTACTGATGCAGTATGCTCATATTTCTCTCCTGATCCTAGAATACAAGCTCCTCAAAGACAAGGATGAGTGTTTTGTTCACTGACTCCCACATTGTTCAATGAGGATCTCTAGCACAACAGTGTCTGGTACATAGTATATGTTCAATAATAAATGTGTGTTAGATAAACGAACAGATAGCAATAGGGGGCACAAAACATGAAGCTGATATCAGAGCAGCTCAGCTGAAAACGGAATGGTCAATTTATTTTCCAGCCATACCTCTTTAAATTTAATTTTGAAATTATCTACAGATTTCGCCCAAATAGATGATTCTAGAGAAAACTGCTTTCGGTTCATGGACATTTTACATTTATCACCATGTGTGTTTATTTTGTAACCAGAGTAGATGTATTAGAAGTCTCTAGAAACAAAAAAGTTCTAGAAACAGAAGGTGCTTTTACCTAGAACACAAATAAACTAGGTCAGGATTGAAGTATTTCCACTGTCCAAGTGATAACCTATCCCTCTGTCTAGTGACCCTACAAAACCTGGAGATCAGGCAAATATTTACCTTACCTTTCACATTAGACAAAGTCAGTTAAGCAAATGACATTTCATAATGAATGAAATGAAAGAACTTCCTTCCTATATTTATTCTGGATAATCTATTAATTTTTAGTATGTTTTGTTCCCCCAGACATAGAGCTATTGTTTGACAGAAGGTCAGCATTCATTCTAACTTTTCCTAGGTCTACATAGGACTATTAACTATAATCTTGGACATTTCAGAATGCCAACTTACTAGTTGCCAGCATATTCAATAAAAGTCTCATTGATACTGAGTTTTGTTTCTTCAAACCAACTAAACATACCAACTATAGTAATAACAGCTAACCTTTATTAGATACTCACCAGGTGCCAGCCATCCTGCCTATATGATCTCTAACACTTCCAGTAACTCTACAAGAGAGATACTATAGTTATGATGCCCAGCAAAGTTAAGTGATTTATCAAGATCATGCAATCAGGACAGAGACTCAAACCAAGATTTCTGTCTGATTCCCAAATCTGGGCCAGTTTCAAGGTACCACTCTCTGGCCTTATCAGCTGAAACAGTAGACTTACCTAGTTATCTAGGTAATAACCAAATATTGCAGGGCATTATATTTACACTAAATTTTTTTCATTGTTTGTCTGAAATTCAAATTTAACTGGATGTCTTATATTTTTCTGACCCATAGTCAGATGCATTTTTTACTGTACCACTGGCCCCCCTCTGGATGTCGTGTACTTTTTATTTGCTAAATCTGGCAACATGTGGAAGGAACTTCAGGAATTAAGTTTTGTGCTTCTTAGGAGTGTGTGACAAAATGATCGGGAGGGCCTTTTCAATGTATCTACACAGGTTCTACCCCATGTTGCTAGGATTCTAGAGTGAACTCAGGCCTGTTTGTTTATTAAAAACATGTATTGACTGAGTTCCTACCCTGTGCCAGGCAAATCTCTAAACTTTGGAAACACAGCAAAGAGACAAAACAAAAACTCTAACTTTGAGGATCTTCCCTGGTGACTCCATAGCTCACCCCTGTTAAGAAACAATGGATCAGGATTTCCCTGGTGGTCCAGTGGTTAAGAATCTGCCTTCCAATGCAAGGGATGCAGGTTTGATCCCTGGTCAGGGAACTAAGATTCCCACATGCCCCGGGGCATCTCTGGAGCCCACGCACCAGAACTAGAGAGAAGCCTGTGCACCACAATGAAAGATCCCATGTACCGAAAGACACGGCCAAAAATAAATAAATATTTTTTAAAAAGAAAAAGGAGAAAAAAAAAAAAAGAAAAAGAAAAAGGAGCAATGGGTCAAGCAGCTTCATTTTTAAGACCCAGAACAGTGCCATGATGGCTCAAGATCACTGACAGAGGAGGAACTGGGGATCGAGTCTCCTCACTCCTAGTCTAGGACTTTTAAAAACTCTCTGCTGACTTACTGTCCTCAATTTTTCCAATACTCCCTTTTCAGTATTCTGTTTTCCCAAAAATTACAATCATCGATAAGCAAAATATGGTCCCAGAAATTACATCATCCTTAAATACTTAATACTTTATAATAAATAAATAAATACTAAATACTTAATACTGTTTGAGACTCACTTGAAACCATAACACCAAGATGATAGGCGTCAACAGATATCAGTAATAGAGAACCATGACCCCAAATGAAAGTGGTGTCCTTACAGATACTTCACTGTCTGTGTGCAGCATTTTTCATAGGCATTGACTTATACATCCTCCCAATAACCCTGGGAATGAGATAGGAAAGATGTCACTGTAACTGTTCATGTATCCAAGTTCAAACAACCCATAAATGGCCAAAAACAGGGCTCAAAATCAGGTTTTTCTTTCTTCAAGTTGGAATAAAATAATCTGAAGGTGAATGAGAACTTGGGCTTGTTTCATTCTTTCTTCTTCCAGCATAGGCAGTAAAGTCTGAAGACACTTACTGTGGCTGGTGAGGCTCTAACCTCTCTTGCCTACTCCAAAGCCTCTCCCTCCCCAGGAGCACTGCCCTCCTCTCCTCTCAGGCTCCACATCCCCACCACATAGGACAGTGCGAACATAGACCACTGATGGCAAAAAACAAAAGCAAAACTTCAACTGAAATGCACACAAGTTACCAAGATTCACAGGCCAGCGCATCCCCAGATTTGTAGGAATTCATGGAGCAGAATGATTAGTTTAGCGCTGAGTTCATAGGGAGTTAGTGGCCTTGCTGGACCATTTCCTTATAAGATAACTATGAAATCATGCTGGGCCACAGAAGAAGAAACCTGGAGATGAGAGCTTGGGAAAGTGGGGCCTAGGTTTGATGGGGAAGATGTTGACTCCTTGTCAAATTTGCATGAGTCCCCAAAGTAGGCACACCCTTTTTTAGGGAGTGAAATGCAAATTCCACAAGAATTAGAAAATTAAACTGGCCAAGGTTACTGACATCTGTGCCTCACTAAGCCTTATGTTCAAGCTGCCTCTTGCAGTGAGGGATCAGTAGCCAGGCATTTAGAACCCAATTCTAAACCACCTCCATCATTTGACAACTGCTCAGACTTGCCCAGGATAATTGTCCAACTTCCACCACCATCAGTTCCTCCAAATCACACTGGCACCCTCCAGCAAACCCATACCATTGTTTTCCAATTATTTACCACTCCCTTTATGCTCTCCAGTGCCCTACTGAGGACTTGCTGATTTTAACAATGGCATTAAAACTTGAAACTTCTGTTACCCCTGAGATCCAAGTCAGTCTTAAGTACTGGAATGCGTGTTTGCTTAGTTGCTTTAGTCATGTCCAACTCTTTGCAACCCCACGGACTGTAGCCTGCCAGGCTCCTGTATCCATGGAATTCTCCAGGCAAGAATATTGGAATGGGTAGCCATGCCCTCCTCCAGGGGATCTTCCTGACTCAGGGATCAAACCCACATCTCCTGCATTGCAGGCAGATTCTTTACCGTGAGCCACCAGGGAAACCGAAGTACTGGTATAGACTTTATTTAAACACAAATGCATCTGAGGTTTCTGCAAAAGCAGCCTCCTAAACCACTCTTTCTGTCTTTAATCCCCACAGATCCTCCCAACCATCCTATATGTACACACCTGTTGAATTTTCTAAAAGATCACCTTTATCCTGGCATTCTCCTACATAAAAATAAATTCATTCTCCTATGGACTGATAAAAGCTTTCCATGGTACTGCATTACAAATAACAATGCTTATACACCAGATAATCCTTGTTCAATCACATGACAAGTGAGGATCAACTGAGACAATGTGTGTGAAAACATTAAAGAATATAGTATGTTGTTACATTTATATAGCATTTCAGGGCTTTTGAAGTACTTCACATGTACCATGTGGTTTCAAAAAATCAGAGAAGACAGAATTTATGTCACTTTTCATATGTATATTTGTTTCTAGAAGAAGGCTGCTAAATTCCAAGTCTTTCACTTTTTTGCCAATCAACTGATATGAAATGTAAAATTTCATGTTAAATTCTGATATTAAATATCAATTACTGTATCATTATCAATTGAAATTCATAAAACAGAGCACAAATCATAAAAAGTCCCTAAAATAAAACTTTTGCCTCAATTAATCCTTATTTGCAGTATGTATTGAGAAGAACAGAACAAAATTATAAGAAGCACAGAAGTCTATGGGTCCTTGAAATCAGGTGGATAAAAATTGTTTTATATAACTGAACAGCATACAAACTATGGGAAAATGTGGGGGGTTTGTTTGCTTTATTTTAATAATGGACAAAATGTAAGTTCAGGGAAAAAATGGTAGTGCCTCTGCATGAAAAACCAATGTAACTCTGACTAAAAGCTGATGTTAGGTTAATTTTAATTTACAAGAGACATCATAGTGCACTGATTAAGAGGATGGCTCCTGTGGCCAGCATGGCTGCATTCAGATCCTGCTTCTGCTACTTACTCACAGGCTGTATGACCTTGAACAAGTTACTTAACCTCTTTAGACCTCAATTTCCTCTTCTATAAAATGGGAATAATAACAGTACCTACCAATAGAGTGCTTGTGAAGATGAAGTGATTTAATATTTACACAATGCTTAGAATATATATTAAACACCTTATAAAAGGTAATGGCAATGTTAATGATGATGACAATGGTGATGATCTGAGGAGCAAAGACACAATCAAATTCAGGGTTATGCAGAGTCAAGGGCTTGTTCAGGTTCTGCTCTGTATTCTGGTTAAGAAATCTACCTTTGTAGGCCTGAATCCTCATTTGAAAAATGGCTCTTTAGTCATAGGTAAAACAATTCTGGAATTACAACAGATCTGAAGGTGGGTATTCCTTTCCGAATATCCACGTAATAAAGGTTTCAACTTTAGTCACTAGAGTCTGGTCAATCGTTTTTGGAGTCAGTTGAGGATTTTTCTCATTGCAAAAGATGGAAAACTACCAAGCAAATTGGCTTATGACAAATGGGAACTTGTTGGTTCATATGACTTGAAAGTCCAGGGGAAGGACTGGTTTCAGACTGGCCTTGATCAATCTCAACCAGTGACCTCAGGACCCAGTTTCTCCCCATGCCTTAGTTCTCTCTTCTGTAGTTATTGCTTTATTCTCAGGTTCTTTGTGATGGCACCTTACAGCTCCAGGTTCTGGTCATCATTACTGCAAATAGGCCCAGTCCAAAGGAATGTGGGATGCTCCACAGACTCCTCAGCTAACATCTCCTTTGCAAATGGGCGTGAGATCTTTTGGGAATTATGGAAAAGTTCTAATGTTTGACTGTTCTGATGGTTACTCTATAAATTTACTAAAAATCATTGAATTATATACTTCAAAAGGATAAATTTCATGGTATGTAAGTTATACTTCAATAGAACAGACTTCCCTTATATCTCTCTGGCTCTGATAGTGTCACACTCCCATTTCTGAATCTACCACCAGGTCAGAGGAATGTGATGCCCAGGGTAGCCTGGCCTGAGTACCATACCCATAGGCTGAAGATAGGGCTAAAGTCAGTTTCATCCAAAGCAAAGGGACTGAGGGTGCAGAGAGAGTGGCTTCCCAGTTGAAAACTGGGTTAATGGATTTTGTTGCCTAAGGCCCAAGGACCAAAGTTAATCTAGGACCAGTCCAGGCTTTCAGGGTCTCTCTGAACTCAAACTTGGGCCTGACATGAGCCAAACCACAGACACATGCCTGTCTTGTGAAGCCTAACTTTTGTTCTTCTTGACTTTTCCATGACAAGTGCCAAGGTGGGATGATGAACCACACATGCTGGATTCTCTTTCTTGGAAATGAGAGATGTCCCTAGTTAAACCCAGAAAGCCCTCCTCTCAGGGCTCAACACCCATCATTTCCTGCCGTGCGGACTGAGTGTGGGTGCTGCCCAGCGCTCACTGAGGCCATTGCAAGCTGGCAACACGGGAGGAGTCCTGTCACTTCTGTGCCCCACTCAGCAAGCCATCAGCCCCATGCTCCCTGGGAACAACCAGAAACAAATCCGCCACTCTTTTTCTTTTTTGTCATTTTACACCCTTTATCTCACTTCTCACTATCTCTTTCAGACTTGATTCTCAATGCTTGTGACTATGGGTCTAAAGGAGGGATGAGGTAATGGATTAGAATGAAATAGATGGGCTCTGGAATAAGTGATCTTCCAGGGCACAGGAGCAGACAGTGCTTGAGGCTCTTCTTTGCGGAAGAACAGCAAAAATCAGACAAAAGTCAACACATCTGAAGCACTTACTCAGGTGGAGGCACTGAGCTGAGCGGCCTGCATCCACTGTGCTTTTATTTCTCACAACCGCCTCGAAGGGTAGATCATCTTAGCCACATAGACGGGGGCAAAGTGACTCAGAGGAGTGAATTGAGGCCTTGGAGGAAGTCGGAGGAGTGCTGGGCTTAGAGTGGGAGCTGTCTGCCTGTAAGGTGGGCATCTTTAGCCACTTGAAGCTGCCTATCTGCTTTTAACCAGTCTGGCTGTGGCCTGCAGCCCCCTTCACTGTCATGGCCAGTGTCCTTGAAACCCTTGGAAGGGCAAGTGGCTGCTGGCAGCTCACCTGTGCAGAAGCAGAGGAGAAGCCCCAGGGGTGCAGGCTGACAGCCCACCAGCTGCATAGGTACACAGATGGGCCTGTCTGGCCAGCAGCGCATTGTCAGTGTTGTTATTTTTAAGGAATTAGATGACCTCCATGGGGCAGGTAAAATTCACACTGGATTTCAGCACTCCTTACAGTGGTAAAGCAGTTACTTCACACCTGCAGGTTAGCTGTCTGGCTCTGAACAGCATTTGCCTTTAAACCTTGGAAAGTGCTAACAAGTTGTCAGAAGTGCCTGCCCAGGCCCCTCTTCTATCCTGTGCTGTCAGGAGGTCTGCATGGGAAGCAGGAAGAACATCTTTCCTGTTTGCATAAGAAACCATAAACTTCAGCCTCCTTCTGGATCAATGAGTCTTCTAGGTGTAGGACTGGGGACCTAACCATCATTGCATACTACTTATAGTTTGCCATATAATATAGTACATATATGGTATACAACAGTGATTCAATTATATATATATATATATAATATATATATATGTGTGTATATATATATGTATATATATAATATATATATTCTTTTTCTTAGCTTGATTTTAAATATAACAACTGTTTAATCATAGGTGGTGAATTTACATGGTTGACATCCATTATCAGAACTCAGAACTCTAGCATTTGTACAAATAACCACTAGGCTGGCTTATAAAATTTGAAAGCTAATAGTATAACCTGAGAAAATGATGGTTTTGCTATGTGTTTATATGTATCTTGAGAGAAATTAATTAAAGGAGATAAAAAAGCAGTTGAAGCCTCTGGATGGTTGGAATTATCTGAGTAAGTGTGATCTTGACTTTCATGAATTAACAAGCTTCTTGCTCTAAGCATTTAATTAATTTTAAACAACATTTGATTTAGAAATCATTAACATTTAATTTATGGTCTAGTATTCAATTAAAATCATCTCCACAATTATGTGCAGGCACTAGATCCTATTCTTGCATCAGTTATGTTACTTTTCAGCCACTGACTACCACTGAGGAGTCAGCTCCCCTCAGATCATCAGCTATTGGATCCTGGAGGTGGGGACCCATGCTCTAGGGACTGGGGTCGAGGCCTCCATGGTGTTTGGTTTTTTTTTTCCTTAACTGTCCAAGGTGATGCTAGGCTTCCCTGGTGGCTCAGCTTGTAAAGAAAGTGAAAGTCTTAGTCACTCAGTTGTGTCTGACTCTTTGAGACCAAACGGTTTGCCTATGGGATTCTCTAGGCAAGAACTCTGGAGTGAGTTGCCACTCCCTTCTGCAGGGGATCTTCCTGACTTGGGGATCGAACACAGGTCTCCTGCATTGCAGGCAGTCTTTACCACCTGAGCTACCAGGGAAGGCTAGTTTGTAAAGATTCTGCCTGCAATGCAAGGGACCTGGTTCAATCCCTGGGAAGGGAAGATCCTCTGGAGAAGGAAATGGCAACCCACTCCAATATTCTTGCCCGGGAAATCCCATGGACAGAGGAGCCTGGCGGGCTACAGTCCATGGGGTCACTAGAGTCGGACACATCTTAGCAACTAAACCTAACCTACTTAGGTGATGCTAATGTGGTGAGAAGACTGCAGGATTTGGAGAACTGGTGATACAAATTTCCATATCAAGTGGATGCCTTGTTTGGGAGGTGGTGGACACTTCCATCTAATAGAAGGCCAGCAGATGTCTCTGGAAGTGGAGTGCGTGTTTACACATCCACAGTAATGATACAGGAACAGGAAAGTTGTACTTTGTGATGGTTAACCGTTAAGTCAGTTTCTGGAGACAGAGGTGTTGTGTTGGAATCTGTGTTTCTCATTGATTGGATGACTTGGGGCAAGTTATTTTACTCCCCTGAGGCTCAATTTACTCATCACTAAAGCCAGGATAATAAAGGACTCCACCTTAGAGGTTGTTGCGAGGAGCAAGTGACAGCGTGCATACACTGAACTCAGCACAGGTTTTGGCACCTTCTGGGCAATTAGTCACTGTTAGCTACCGCTGGGGATGAACATGGCACCAAGAGCCTGCTATAAACACTAAGTCGTTTCAAAGACAAATTCAAATTCTTAAAAGGGTTTCTGCCTCCTCACTTCTGATCCACAAGGTTTTTGATTTATCCTCTTCACTTGAACTCATTTGCCTTGGCTTAGCATCAGGGGTAACTGCACACCACGTGGGTGGTTAGCCTGTTGACAGTCTGCAGGCGGTGGAGCTGGGGTGTGCAACAGGCAATACAAGGAAAGTTCTAAGGGCTCCAGCTGCAGGCAGTGGGGCCCAGCTAAGAGAACTGGGGAAAGCCTTCAGGTCCTAGTGAGGGAGAGGTTGGAGGCTGAGGAGGAGCAGGACCCAGCCTCAGAAGAGAATACTAGGATCCAAGGACCTCCCTTCTATACTGTCCCCACTCCCTGCCCACCTCTTGCCTTTTGGCTTTGTCTTGGGGGCAGGAGGAGGGGTTGTTCTCACCACCTAACAACTCTCTACTCTCCATTTATCTCACTGTTGTTTATCATTTTATACTCAAATCAAGCCTTGGATATTCTGTGCCTCTTTGAGGACCAATCTAGATGACCAATCTGGCAATACTTCCTCTGAGTGGGTATAGGGCTTTGTAGCTGTGCCTGGAACTGTTAGTTGGCTTTGCACGAGCATGTGCTGCGTGCTTAGTTGCTCAGTCATGTCCAACTCTTCGCGACCCCATGTACTGTAGCTCTCCAGGCTCCTCTGTCCTTGAGGATTCTCCAGGCAAGAACACTGGAGTGGGTTGCCATGCCCTCCTCCAGGGGATCTTCCTGACCCTGGGACTGAACCCAGGTCTCCCACATCGCAGGCAGATTCTTTACTGTCTGAGCCACCAGGGGATATGTATAAGCATATCTTGTTTAAAAAGCATTTTTGAGTTCTAGAGGTTGGAGACCATATTTTACACTACTAAGCAACCCCTCCTCCTCTTAACACAAATGTTAACACAAATGTTTGGCTGTTAGATAAAAGGGCATTCTTTCCACATACAACAGAATCCAGAAGTCAAAGAAGGCTCAAAGATCTTTCAGTCCAGGAGTAGCAACCTGTCCTCTTGACCCACAGGCTAAATCCTGTAGATATGAGTTATTTGCCCAGGCCAATGCTTTAAAAATTTCACACAATTTATCAGCCAGATCTCTAAAGACATTTGAGTCTGTGAGCCTTAATCTGAGCCCAGATCTCCAAATTCTTGGATCTTTTCCTCCTACGACATCTCTAGTATGTGGCTTTCCTTGCCTATTCTCCTGGAAGAATGCTTCCAGAATTCTTTCTGAGCAAAAGTCATGACTTAGAGTTGCCAGCTGAAATTAACCTGCTACAAATTAACTACTTTAAATTCTTGGTAGCTCACTGTCAACTGCTGAGGCTATTTCCCATTCGCAAGCACTCTATCTCTAGACTGGTATAGCCTTTTAGATACATTTTTCAGCCTGTTCTTCAGGAAGATGACAGGTAACTTAATTTAACTTTGTTCTGCAACCCTGGTCATCTTAAGATGACCTTGGCAAATAACCCTCTTCACTCTTGCAGAATACTGGCTGTATGTGTCCATCCAGCCTTTTTTACTTAAGACCGAATTTTCTTCATCATCTTGCAATAACTGTGTATCTGTCTAGCTCATCTGACTGTGGGTGCATTGAGAGTCTTGGACGCAACAGCATCTCAGAGGGCTACAATTTGAGGATGGGAGAGATCTAAGTAGATCTTATCTGCCATGCCCCGTTAGGCCCAGAGGTTTTCATGGCCTCTTGCTGAACAGAGGTTAGCTCATGCCTGAATGCACAGGAATGCAATCCCAGCAATTATTTACCAGATGGAATGTGTTCTTTTTGTGTGTTTCTCTCTGTCTTAAGGGAACTCTGTCAAAGGTTTTGGTTCTAGTTTTGACAGGTGGATTGCAAACCTGTTATAACCTGATGAGCAGGAAGAAATTCCAGGTTTTTGTTTTCAGGAAAAATAATTTCTACATGAAGAATTTATACATCTGGAGAACTAGGTGTATAATAAATCACTGTTAACACCAATTATACATACTGGGAGCCCAGTTATTTTCTTGCAAGTAGAGACAGGAGGATGTGGTATTGGCTTCTGAACGCAATATTGTCAAGAACCTCCTTGTAGGAAAGCCAAAGGCTGGGAAGCACAGAGTGGCTATGGTGGGGAAAATGGAAGATCATTAGGATTTTTCTCTTTTCCTTCAGCTGGAGTCTCCACAAAAACCGAATACGTTTTTATCCCTTGCAGCTTTTCTTATATACTTTTAGAAAGTATTATCCTTTGCAATTTGAGCTGAACTGTCGATCTTAATCAAGATGAAAGTTCTCAAGTCAGTATCACTTAGTAACTGAATCACCTTAAGCCTCTCCTTCCCACTTGGAAAATGTGGCCAAAGGACATGAACTTGTGTGTCTAGCCTCATGGCACACATGAATTCTCTTCTCTTGCAAGTAAAAAATCTCAAAGAAAAGGAAGTCTAAACACAAATGACTTAACTAGTATAATTTCAAACAGCAAAAATAACTAGAAACCATCTAAATGTTAAAACAATAGGTTGGGAGACTTCCCTGCTGGCCCAGTGGCTAAGACTCCACACTCCCAATGCAGGAGGCCTGGGCTTGATCCCTGGTGAGGGAACTAGATCCCACATGCTGCAACTAAAAGTTTGCATGTTGCAACTAAAGATTCCACATGCTGCCATGAAGACAGAAGATTCAACATGTCTCAACTACAGTCGAATAAATAAACAACAAAAGCCCACAACAGGTTGCTCAAATTATTTATGGGTTGTAGATATTAATTACCCTTCTTCTATTAACAGATTTTACCCCATCTGCCCACTACAGGAGTAGAAAATCAACTCAGAAAGGGCCACTGCTCCCATCTGTTTCATCACAGTGGTTGGTCCAGGATGGACATATGATCTAATCCAGGTCAAATGTTTTCCCTTAGATTTTTCTGCAGAAAAGACTTTGTCCTCCCTGTTGGCAGAAAGTTGCATGACTGACCCCCACATTTGCAGGTTTGTGGCCCCCATCATGTGGAGAAGTCTGGAAAGAGACAAACAGTGGAGAACTCTTGTGTTCCCAAGCTCCTGGCCCCCAACACTCAGGTTCTCAGGGCTGCCTGGTTCTCACAGTTCAGAAAGCAAACCCTGTATTTTTTCATTAAATTTCCCTTTTCCTTATGCTTGTTGAGTTGGCTTTCTGTTGTTTGCAACTGTAAAAGTTTTAACTAACGGCTTATGCATTCATTAGCCTTCATAATTAGGAGGACCACAGAGCAGCATAGAAAAGTGATTTTGATGAATGTTACAAACAGCATCATATAAAATTATGTGAATAGTATGATCACAGCTATTTAAAATAATTGTACATATACAAAATAACCAGAAAAGAAATACTTGAAGATGTAATGGATGTTTAGCATGGTAGAGTTATGGTTGACTTTTTTTTCCCTTTCATATAATGGGGTAAAAATGTATCAAACTACATTCAGTGTACAAAGTAAATGTAGCTTATTTGTTTTCTACAAGTGACCAAATCTTCATCATTGGGTTCCTTTATATTGACCATTCACTGTATCTTAGTCTCTTTGTTAAGGAAAAGGTTTTTTTTTATTTTGTTTTTGTTTTTTTAAGGAAAAGGTTTTTAAGGAGTTGCTTTGTTTTTGTCTTAAGGTAAATTGCTACTCTTGTATTGTGTCCTGCCCTCTTTTCCAAGAGGTGCCTTGGTGCATTGCAGGGGCAGGTACTTAAGGCAACAGGAGAGAGTGAATTTTAGATGTGTACACCTGTGATCAGGGTTGGTGTCATGAACTATTTGTGGCCCCACCACACATTCATATGTTGAAGCCCTAACTCCTACAATGTACTGGTATGTGGAGATGCAGCCTTTAAAAGGTAATTATGGTTAGGGCTTCTCTGGTGGTATACTGGATAGGAGTCCACCTGCCAAAGCAGGGGACATGGGTTCAATTCCTGGTCCCGGAAGATTCCGAAGGCCATGAGCAACTAATCCCATGTGCCACAACAACTGAGCCTGCATGCTGTCATGACTGAAGCCTGGGTGCTAGAGCCCATGCTCCACAACAAGAGAAGCCACCACAATGAGAAGCCCACACACTGCAACTAGAGTGTAGCCCCTGCTCTTTGCAAGTACAGAAAGCCCGTGCACAGCAATGAAGACCCAGCACAACCAAAGATAACTGTAAAATAAATAAAAATTAAGAAAAAATAAAATTATTTTAAAAAAGCAATTAAGTTTAGATGAGGTAAGATGGGTGGGGCTAGTCCCACCCATCAGGGGTTTAGTGGCCTTATAAGAATGAGAGATCTCGCTGACTCTCTCTGCATGCACAAACCAAGGAAAGACCATGCGAACACACAGTGAGAAGACTGCCATCTACAAACCAGGAAGGGAGTTCTCACCAGGGACTGAATCAGCTGATAACCTTGATCCTGGACCTCCCAACTTCTAGAACTGTCAGAAAATAACTGTGTTGTGTAAGCCATCCAGTCTATGGTCTTTTGTTATGGTAGCCTAACCTGAGACTGCCCGCACTGACATTTTTAGTAACATCTCTGGGTACCTGACTGATTGCACTGTTGATCTCCGTGCTTGGGGAAGTTGTGGCTCTTATCTAGCTCAGTCAGGGCCGGAGGTCTTCCCTTATGACTTTCTCCTAGCTGCAGACAAAAAAAGATGTAGCCTGTCGCTTCAGTAAACAAAGAGTGTTTCCACGCCATCAAGTCATCAGCCACTGTAGCTGATTCTGACGGTGTACCCTAGGGGGAATTTAGGATGGAGGAAAATAGGGTAATGGCCTTAGATAGCTAAGATGCATATCTGAGGGATAATTTCATGAGCCCAGAATCTTGTGTCTTCCCATAGAAAAGCAATAAAATCACTAACTTGAGATTTTTTTTTTTGTGTGTGTGTGTGTGATTAGCAGTAATCTACATGTTGTGTTTGGATTTCGGCAAGACTCTTTTAGATCCTGGTTCCTCCCTTACATCTTCAGAGTAATTCTTCAGAATTATCTGAGAGGCTGTGTCCTGGGCTACAGTCCTTAGTGAGCTCCCTGAATAAAACATAACTTGCAACTTGTAGGTTGGGTGTTTTTCTTCAGTTGACACAGCCTCAGATGACCTGGTGTCTCAGCCACATCCCTCATCTGGTCATGGCTTAGGCTGGTCAGCGAGCCCAACTTTGTCGTTCTTAACAAGTTAGGCATTCCACTCTAACACTGTTGATGTCATTATGATGTCATGAACATGGTGGCCACCAACACTGCAGGCCCCTGCCCCTGGATCTCTTTTAATGGTTCCAGATAGTTGTTTGGCTAATGATTGGTACTGCATTTATCTAGCAATGTTGACAATTTTCATCAAAAGTGCTATTTCCACTGTGCTTAATGTTTTTCTGCTGCTTTCTGTCTCTGGATATCTCGTAAGGACTTTGATGATCAGGGAAGAGGCAGAAGGTACCACTTTCATCTGGACTGACTGTTCACTGTAAGCCTTACCCTTTCAGGTACTGGTTGGCTTGAGAATGTCTTTATCTTTTTAAAAGACCGGGGGGCCAATCTTGAAGGCCAGGGCAGATATGGCACCAACTTCCACATCAGTGCACGCCAGGTTTATGACTTTAAGCTGGTTGAGGTTGAACTTGGAAGCACAGTGAAGATTACTGGTGTCTGATGAATACAAATATGAGATATCAGGAAAAAGTTGCATCTCAGCTTCTTCTGAATGTTGAAAGTCTCATTCTGTGCTTTCATTCTCCTCTCTTGTACATCTTGGTGGGGGCCACTTGTGTGAGGGTCCCTTAGCTGAATTTCATGAGGAGCAGAGTGCAGTTCCCTTGTCTTTTTGTGGTGGCTCCCATCCCTCAGTTTATCTACCACCTGTGATTTCAGTCTTGAATGGATAAGCCAGGACACATGTGAATCATTTTTCCTCCTCTGACCTCTGTCTTGCCTTCTGCTGGAAAACTTAGTTTGGAAAGGAAAAACAACCCATGTTTTCTGTGCAGCAAGAACAACTCTTGTCAAATCTCAGTTCTCTGTACCCTTGGCTAAGAGCTCAGGTCTAATCTTCTGACTCTTGATATTGTTAATGGGAATGATAGGAATTTATAAAGTCCTTTTCTTTTTCTACAACCTCTGACTTATAAAGACTGTTTTCCCAGAAACTCAAATCCGAAAGTCAAGAGCTGGACTTAAACATTTTTTTCTTTTTGCATTCCTGCTATAAAAAATCTCAATCATCCCTGAGGCATAGCGATACCTCAACTCATCGGGGAATGTCATTCACAGAGTATAAAAAAGAATAATATATTTAAATATATATTTAATATTTAAATATATTGTTCTTATTATATTTTTTCAGACTTTCCATGATGTCATTTACTTTTTCACCTATGACCCAAACTCCCTGACAACCCCTGCCAAAACTGCAAAATGGAATAATAATATTGTTTATTGAATGCTTGCATGCATGCTAAGTTGCTACAGTCATGTCCGACTCTTTGCAACCCCTCGGATCCTACCAGGCTCCTCTGTCCATGGGATTCCCAGGAAAGGATACTGGAGTGGGTTGCCATGCCCTCCTCCCGGGGATCTTCCCAACCCAGGGATCAAACCCACATCTCTTATGTCTCCTGCATTTGCAGGTGGGTTCTTAACCCTTAGAGCCACCTGGGAAGCCCACTGAATGCTTAACTGTCAGCCAGTAACCCTGTAGCTGTTCATATCGCCATTGAACAGATGAGAAACTGGGGCTGAGAAAGGTGGCTTATACTAATTTGGAGGAAAAAAGTTTAAAAAACTCATTTCTGTGTTTTTTTGCTTTCACTTACTTTGGCTCAAAAGTCAAGAATTTATTCTGATACTGCAAATGTAAAACTTTAAAAGACAAAAAAGAAAAAAATCCATTAAACACTGCTTAGAAAATAGTAAGCCCTCAAAAGGAAGGCAATAGGTATTATTTATTAATATTATTTCTACTGATGTCCCAGGAGATAGCATCTTATTATATACAGATGAAAATCCATTGCAGTTAAAATCTTGGTACAATTTGATATTTCCACAGGTGGGCAAGAAAGCAAGTGAAGTGCTTTGGGAAGGCAAGAGCTCCTGGTTGAGATGGGAACATGGGGTTGGCCTTCTTTTCTTTTGGATGGGAATCCAGGAGACTTGGACTCTTGCTCAGGCTTGGCCAACAACGTGGCGAGGCCATGGAGGGTCCTCTCTATGGTTTAGTTTCCTCATCCATAAAATGAGGGTTGGGATATTAAATTGGTGCTGAGGTTGCTCCTAATATTAGGAATCCTGGGAATCTCATCAGAGATGGGAAAGTCTATAGAAGGCCCCAGAGTGCTGCACTGTCCCCTAACACCAAAGTCTCTCTGCCTTTTGTCCTCCTCTGATCTCTCCTGTGCTCAACCCCAATTCAGGGGAGGAAGCTGAAGGAATGTGGTAACAGAGAAAAAGGGGATGAGAAGCAAGAGGGGACAACAAAATGGCAGATGATGGAGACAGTGGGCAGAAACTAGACACACATTCAGAGAAAAGACTTGGAGGAAAAAGAGGAATCAAAGGACGCCTGTGGGTATCCTCTTTTGCTCAGCAGATAAAACAACAGCTGAAATGTATGAAGTCCTTGCTCTAGGCCTGGCCCCTTGTTGAATGTGTCACATGGGTTATCTTATCTCATTTAGTCCTCACACATCTCATTTTATAGACATGTGAGAACTAAGGCTTACAAAGTTCATCAGTTTGCCCAACATCTCTTAGACCATTTGGGCTACTATAAGAAAATAGTATGACTATTACACCATAGACAGGGTAGTTTATAAACAACAGAAATGGATTTCTCACAGTCTGGAGGCTAGAGGTCCAAGATCAAGGTGCAGGACAGACTCAGTATCTGGTGAGGACCCTTTTCCAACTGCAGCTTGCATACTTCTCACTGTATCCTCACACTGCAAGAAGAGCGTGAGAGAGCTCTCTCGGGCCCCTTTTATAAGGACACTAATCATTCTCATGATGGCTTCATGATCATGATCTAACCAGCTTCCAAATGCCCCAACCTCTGAATACTATCACACTGGGGGTTAGAGTTTCAGCATATGAATGGTGGGGTGGGGGGACACAAACATTCAGCCCATTGCAATCACTAATGAGTAAGAGGCAGGACTAGGAATTGAACCTTGGTGTTTTAGATTCCAAAGTTGTGCTCATAAACACTAATCCACATTTCTCTCCTCTGTGCTAGGGAATGTCACTATTTCACTTAAGGCTGACTTAGCACTTAATCTTGATCTCATGGCTGACCTAGCATGATGAGTTCACCACCCACGGGCAAAATCAGACAGACAGTCGGGCACCTACCTACATACTCACTCACCCCTTGATGACATTCAAGAAGGCTTGGCAAAGAAAATTCAAAACAGTGAATAACATAAATAGAAAGTCTTTTTTTGTTAGATGCCATCACATATGGACAGCTGTTTCAGCTCCTTGATTAACCCTAACTTAATCTAATGTTGAAATGAACTCTTGTTCCTTCAGATGCAAGATCATTGCCTGGACGCATGCCCAGATGACCACAGATGCCTGAGGTTTTTGGGGGGATAATACACATCTAGATAGGTGGTGACTACTCCTGGGTAACCACATCATACTTTCTTAATACCGTCCCTATCAGAAAACCAGAGTAGGCCTCATTGCAGGGTGTTTCTAGGTCTCCAAGGATCATAAGGATTACGGGAGAAGATAGAGGTGTCATGTGATGGTTCCCCATTGGGGGTCTTTCACATGTGATCATTTCCCAACATTTCAACTGTGAGGAAACTTTGGAAAGACTGTATCAGATCCCTACCCAAAAGTCTCTGAGGGAGACTTCCCTGGCAGTGCAGTGGTTAAGATTTCGCCTTCCAATGCAGGGGATGCAAGTTCAATCCCTGTTGAGGAAGCTAAGACCCCATGTGCCTCTTGGCCAAAAAAACCAAAACGTAAAACAGAAGCAATATTATAATAAATTCAATAAAGACTTTAAAAAGTCTCTGAGGCCCATAAACTTTCTTTGTTTAGTTTTGGGGATATTGCACAGATCTTGGAACCAATCAGGTTCAAGCTCTCCACATTTATTGACTGTGGGGCCAGTCCCCTGCCACGGAACTGCAGCAGCCTGTCCTGTCAACAGGAGTCATACCCCAGTCTATTTCATGGGTCAGGTGGGCCAGCACACGAAAGCCCCAGTACAGGACCTGGAGCACAGCAGGTGTTCAGTCACTGGAGCCTCTCTCCTCCTGCTTCAGTGTCTACTGTATAACGAACCACTCTCAGGAAGTGGGCTAGTTAACTTTACTCAAATAACAACCAGGTATTTGCTTACAGTTCTGCCATCTGGGTTGGTCTCACCTGGAGTCACTCATATACTCCTGAACCCCCTCAGGAGGCTCAGTGAGTCCCGGATATCCAGCACGGCTTCAGTCCCATGTCAGACGCCTTTGGCTAGAACTGCTGGGACCTGGCCAGATACCTCTCTTTCCATGAGGTCACTCCATCAGGATGGTTAGCAGGGGCCAGCTTCATAAGGTGCAACATGTGTAGTCACACGGGGCCCCACACCCAGAAGGACCCCTGCTTGGCTTAATTCTCTGTTGCCACCACCTTGAAATTCTTAATACTTTAAAAATGAGAGACCCTGCATTACCATTTTACACTGCTGCTGCTGCTGCTAAGTCGCTTCAGTCGTGTCCGACTCTGTGCGACCACATAGACAGCAGCCCACTAGTCTCCGCCGTCCCTGGGATTCTCCAGGCAAGAACACTGGAGTGGGTTGCCATTTCCTTCTCCAATGCATGAAAGTGAAAAGTGAAAGTAAAGTCACTCAGTCATGTTCAACTCTTCGCGACCCAATGGACTGCAGCCCACCAGGCTCCTCCGTCCATGGGATTTTCCAGGCAAGAGTACTAGAGTGGGGTGCCATTGCCTTCTCCGACCATTTTACACTAGGTCCTACAAATTATGTAGACAGGACTTGTAGCCATACTTCTTTCCTCAAAGGCTCCAAGCTCCAAGGGGTTGAAAGAAGAAGCTGAAAAGCTTAAGAAGACTTAGGCCAAAACTCACACAGTGTCACTTCACGGCATTCCAAGCTACAGCAACTCACAAGGCCATGCTGACTCAGGGGAGGAGCAGAAAGTCTCTGTGGCCATCCACATCACCTTGCTTCCTTTTTGCAGCATTCTCATGAGCAGGCAGTCCTGACAGAGCTTGTTTGGTGCTAAGAAGCAGAAACCCACTCAAACTTCCTCATAAAAAAGAGGGATCGACAGTAAAGAGCCAGAAATCTCCCAGGAAGAAGGGTAGCCACACCTCAGGGAAGTGGAAATGACAGTTAGAAACTCAGGGCCTGAGGCTATTGCTTGCCTCTCAGGGATCACACTGGTTTCCTTGGTGAGTCAGCCATGGTCTGAAGGGAGAACCTGGTCACTCAGAAGAGCCAACTACCCCTTCCAGGGACTGTGGGCTGGGCGGACTCTCCACAAGGGGTTAGTGGAGAAAGTGTGCCACGTAACTTGACAGAATGCTTTGTCTTTATCAGTTATTTATGAAGAGCCAATAATTATGCAGACTGCCCTGGTGGTTCAGTTGATAAAGGATCCACCTGCAATGCAGGAGACCCAGGTTCAAACCCTAGGTTAGGAAGATCCCCTGGAGAAGGAAATGACAAGTCATTCCAGTATTCTTGCCTGGAAAATCCCATGGACAGAGGAGCCTGGCGGGCTACAGTCCATGAGGTCACAAAGAGTTGTATACAACTGAGCAACTAAACCACTAATAACTATGAACAAGACCATGTCTGGGCCTGTGGGGATAAAATTTGGCCCTCGAGGACCACATCTTTTCAGTCACATAAGGAATTTCTTGCTACCTCTTAATGAAGCAAAGGAGGAGGAGGGTGTGGGGACATTTCTTTTTATTATTCCACGGGCCCTGGAAGTCAGGTCTGCTCCTTGTTGGGTGGTTCATCCGACATCAAGTGGCAAGACCCACCTACAAGGGAGGTTTGGAAGAATGCATTCTCTTACTACTATGTCAATTAGCCTCACAGAACAGCGGACTGATGAAGAACCAGAAATTGTGACTTTCCCTGACTTGACTCTGTCCCACCTCAGAGAAGATGGCTGACTTGGGCTCTCAGAAGGAGGGATTCCTACATGGATAGCCCATCTCTTGAACGCTGTCCTCAGCGTGCTCCCTATGCCATCTTTCCTATTTCTCCCCCTGACAGTTCCTTCTTTCACACCCTCATCCAAAGTACTCATCCCTTTCTCAGGAAACCCCACCTACTTCCCCTCATACATACTGGCCTTCCTTCTTCCTCTGTTGGTGCTTTTCGGTAAACTCCAATGTTTATGGCCTATGCTGGTGCTGGGGTTCTCCTGTGCCCAGTTTTGTTGGCTCTGAAAGACAAGGTTCGGTCTAGTTGGTGAAGGAGACGTTGGTGGGGGATCAGATCCCAGGGCAGTTTCCACCACTGACAGCTGTGGGAGTTAGTTTTCATTTTTTACCTATAAAAGAAGCAACTTCAACCGTGAACTTTAAAATTTCCCGGTAACAACACACTCTACTTTTATTTGAAGAAATGATATTTTTCTCTATTAACCTGACTTTGACTAGCTCCTTGAAAACAGTAAACTTGGCATTATTTAGTTGGAGAATTAAAATTATCTGGCATCTAGTTATTTTTAATTAAAAAAAAATTTTTTTTACTGAAGGATAAATTCTCACATGCTAGCAAAGTAATGCTCAAAATTCTACAAGCCAGGCTTCAACAGTACATGAACCGTGAACTTCCAGATGTTCAGCTGGATTTAGAAAAGGCAGAGGAACCAGAGATCAAATTGTCAACATCCATTGGATCATTGAAAAAGCAAGAGAGTTCCAGAAAAACATCTACTTCTGCTTTACTGACTATGCCAAAGCCTTTGAGTGTGTGGATCACAACAAACTGGAAAATTCTTAAAGAGATGGGAATACCAGACCACTTGACCTGCCTCCTGAGAAATCTGTACGCAGGTCAAGAAGCAACAGTTAGAACTGGACATGGAACAACAGACTGGTTCCAAATACGAAAAGGAGTACGTCAAGGCTGTATATTGTCACCCTGCTTGTTTAACTTATTTGCAGAGTACATCATGAGAAATACTGGGCTAGAAGAAGCACAAGCTGGAATCAAGATCGCCAGGAGAAATATCAATAACCTCAGATATGCAGATGACACCACACTTATGGCAGAAAGTGAAGAAGAACTAAAGAGCCTCTTGATGAAATTGAAAGAGGAGAGTGAAAAGGGTGGCTTAAAACTCAACAATCAGAAGACTAAGATCATGGCAACTGGTCCCATCACTCACGGCAAAGAGACGGGGAAACAATGGAAACAGTAACAGACTTTATTTTGGGGGGCTCCAAAATCACTGCAGATGGTGACTGAAGCCATGAAATTAGAAGATGCTTGCTCCTTGGAAGGAAAGTTATGACCAACCTAGATAGCATATTAAAAAACAGAGACATTACTTTGCCAACAAAGGTCCGTCTAGTCAAAGCTATGGTTTTTCCAGTAGTCATGTATGGATGTGAGAGTTGGACTATAGAGAAAGCCGAGTGCCAAAGAATTGATGCTTTTGAACAGTGATGTTGGAGAAGACTCGAGAGTCCCTTGGACTGCAAGGAGACCCAACCAGTCCATCCTAAAGGAAATCAGTCCTGAATATTCATTGGAATTTTCATCTTGAGCTGAAACTCCAATACTTTGGCCACTGATGCGAAGAGCTGACTCATTGGAAAAGACCCTGATGCTGGGAAAGATTGAAGGTGGGAGGAGAAGGGAACGACGTAGGATGAGGTGGTTGGATGGCATGACTGACTCAATGGACATGAGTTTGAGTAAGCTAAGGAACTGGTGATGGACAGGAAGCCTGGTGTGCAGCAGTCCATGGCGTTGCAAAGAGTCAGACACGACTGAGCGACTGAACTTAATTGAACTGAATTGGTTTACAGAATTTTGTTGTTTTCTGTCAAACCTCAACATGAATCAGCCATAGGAATACATATGTCCCCTCCCTTGTAAGCCTCCCTCCCGTCTCCCTCCCCATCCCACCCCTCTAGGTTGATACAGAGCCCCTGTTTGAGTTTCCTGAGCCATTCAGCAAATTCCCGTTGGCTATGTATTTTACATATGGTAATTTCAGTTTCCATATTTCTCTTTCCATACATCTCACCCTCTCCTTCCCTCTCTCCATGACCATAAGTCTATTCCCTATGTCTGTTTCTCCACTGCTGTCCTGTAAATAAATTCTTCAGTACTATTTTTCTAGATTCTGTATATATGCATTCAGTTCAGTTCAGTTCAGTCGCTCAGTCATGTCCGACTCTTTTGCAACCCCATGAATCGCAGCACACCAGGTCTCCCTGTCCATCACCAACTCCTGGAGTCCACCCAAACCCATGTCTATCGAGTCGGTGATGCCATCCAACCATCTCATCCTCTGTCATCCCCTTCTCCTCTTGCCCTCAATCTTTCCCAGCATCAGGGTCTTTTCAAATGAGTCAGCTCTTCCCATCAGGTAGCCAAAGTATTGAAGTTTCAGCTTCAACATCAGTCCTTCCAATGAACACCAAGGGCTGATCTCCTTTAGGATGGACTGGTTGGATCTCCTTGCAGTCCAAGGGACTCTCAAGAGTCTTCTCCAACACCACAGTTCAAAAGCATCAATTCTGTGCTCAGCTTTCTCTATAGTCCAACTCTCACATCCATACATGACCACTGGAAAAACCATAGCCTTGACTAGACGGACCTTTGTTGGCACTGCAAAGTAATGTCTCTGCTTTTTAACATGCTGTCTAGGTTGGTCATAACTTTCCTTCCAAGGAGTAAGCATCTTTTAATTTCATGGCTGCAGTCACCATCTGCAATGATTTTGGAGCCCAGAAAAATAAAGTCAGCACTGTTTCCACTGTTTCCCCATCTATTTGCCATGAAATGATGGGACCAGATGCCATGATCTTAGTTTTCTGAATGTTGAGCTTTAAGCCAATGTTTTCACTCTCCTGTTTCAATTTCATCAAGAGGCTTTTTAGTTCTTCTTCACTTTCTGCCATAAGGGTGGTGTCATCTGCATATATGAGGTTATTGATATTTCTCCTGGCAATCTTGATTCCGGCTTGTGCTTCCTCCAGCCCAGCATTTCTCATGATGTACTCTGCATATAAGTTAAATAAGCAGGGTGACAATATACAGCCTTGACGTACTCCTTTTCGTATTTGGAACCAGTCTGTTGTTCCATGTCCAGTTCTAACTGTTGCTTCTTGACCTGCATACAGGTTTCTCAAGAGGCAGGTCAGAAAAAAAAAAAAAGAGAGGCAGGTCAAGTGGTCTGGTATTCCCATCTCTTTCAGAATTTTCCACATTTTATTGTGATCCACAATATTTATCTTTCTTTCTGACTTACTTCACTCTGCATATTAGGTTCTAGGCTCATACACCTTATTAGAACTGACTCAAATGCATTCCTTTTTATGGCTGAGTAATATTCCTTTGTGTATATGTAGTACAGCTTCTTTATCCATTCTCTGTCGATGGAGATCTAGGTTGCTTCCATGTTCTAGCTATCGTAAGTAGTGCTGCAATGAACAATGGGATACATGTGTCTTTTTCAATTTTGGTCTCCTCAGGGTATATAGCTAGGTGGTTTTATTCCTAGCTTTTTAAGGAATCTCCATACGGTCTTCCATAGTGTCTGTATCAATTTACATTCCCACCAACAGTGCAGGAGCATTCCCTTTTCTCCACACCCTCTCCAGCATTTGTTGTTTGTAGATTTTTGATGATGGTCATTCTGATCGATGTGAGGTGACATCTCATTGTAGTTTTGATTTGCATTTCTCTAATAATGAGTGATGTTGAGCATCTTTTCATGTGTTTGTTAGCCATATATATGTCTTCTTTGGAGAAATGTCTGTTTAGGTATTATTCCCACTTTTTGATTGGGTTGTTTTTCTGGTATTGAGTTTTATGAGCTGCTTGTATATTTTGGAAATTAATCCTTTGTCAGTTGTTTCACTTGCTATTATTTTCTCTCATTCTGAGAGTTGTCTTTTCACCTTGCTTATAGTTACCCTTGCTGTGCAAAAGCTTTTAAGTTTAATCAGGTCCCACTTATTTACTTTTGTTTTTATTTACATTACTCTAGGAGGTGGGTCATAGAGGATCTTGCTTTGATTTATGTCATCGAGTGTTCTGCCTATGTTTTCCTCTACGAGTTTTATAGTTTCTGGTCTTACATTTAAGTCTTTAATCCATTTTGAGTTTATCTTTGTGTGTGGTGTTAGGGAGTATTCTAATTTCATTCGTTTACATGTAGCTGTCCAGTTTTCCCAGCACCATTTATTGAAGAGGCTGTCTTTGCCCCATTGTATATTCTTGCCTCCTTTGTCAAAAACAAGGTACCCATAGGTGCATGGGTTTATTTCTGGGCTTTCTGTCTTGTTCCATTAGTCTATGTTTCTGTTTTTGTGGCATCTAGTTTATATGATAAGAGTCAGCCCAAGGACTAGGCCATCTTCACTACCAGCAGCTGATGACTACTTGAATAAGAACTTAATGATCGTTGATCTCTTCACTGACCAAAGGGATAACTCCTAGCCTCAAGGAACTTCCAGTCAAGTGGAAGGGACAGTCTTATACTCAGAAAAAAAAACAGAGAGGGAGGGGGCAATGAGAGATGGTGAAAAAGTAGAAACAAGTATGGGTGGGGATTACCCTGCAGCTGAGTTCCAAGCTGGAGCTCAGGCATAATGGAGGGTTGTGTGTGTGTGTGTATGTGTGTGTGTGTGTGTGTGTGTGTGTGTGTTTGGGACCCTTTCAAACTGCGACCATAGCTGTTTGCACACAAGTGCCCAACAGGAGTTGGGACGGAGGCGGGGGGGGGGGTTCTCTCCAGGCAGAGGCTGTGTCATGTCACCTCAGCTGCAGGAAAGCCTGCCCAGCTTACTCTCTCCCCTGTGTGGGCTCGCCGAAAGATTCAGAGTTCAGGCAGGTGGAAACTACCCTGGGCACAGGTGGAGGGTCCACTTCCTCCACCCTTTCAACCCAAATACACATTTAGCTGCACCTTCTGGGTTCCTCCAACTGGAGGGGGCCTGGGAAGGAGCCCACTTTCCGATATAACTTTACTTGATTCCCATTTTGAATTCTTTATCCTGCAGCTTCACAATTCATGAGTAAAAAGGTAGCTGAGCCTACAAGAATTCCCCCTTGATGCTGTACAAGCATCTCCCTCGCCCAGATTTTTAGCTACTCACTGCCAGATGGCCCGAAGCGCCTTTCTGCTCCTGATGTCATCAAGAAGACGCCCAACAAGCGCTCATCCACAGTAAAACCTCCTGGGCGGGGCTTGATTTCTCTAAGCCATATTTTTTTAAATTATTCATTTATTTTATTTCTGGCTGTGCTGGGTCATCCTTGCAGTGTGTGGGCTTTCTCTAGTGGTGGTGAGCAGGGGGATGCTCTCTAGTAGTGGGCGCTCAGGTTTCTCATCGTGGTGGCTTCTCTTGTTGCACAGGCTATAGGCACATGGGCTTCAGAAACTGCAGCTTTCACTAGTTGTGGCATGCAGGCTTAGTTGCTCCATGGCACGTGGGATCTTCCCAGACCGGGGATTGAGCTGTGTCCCCTGAACTGGCAGGTGGATTATTATCCACTGTTGTTTTTGTTGTTCAGTTGCTAAGTCATGTCTGACTCTTTGCAGCACCATGGGCTGAAGCACCAGGGAAGTCCTCTAGGTGGTATTTAAACAGCTGTGTTTGCTGGGGTGTCTTGTGTTCAGTTTCTGTGTGGATTAGGACCATTAAGTGTCCTAATCAGCTGCTGGGCTCCACGCAATCCTCTTTAGAAACCTTTTGCTTGCTATGTGTCTGGTGACGTCTGTGTTTTAGCTGCGAAGTGGAGCCAATGGGGTGGAGCAAGCAGACTAACACTGGGCCTCTAAACAAGCAATGTCAGCTTGTGCTCGGCTGCTTCAGTCGTGTCCGACTCTTTGCAACCCCCTGGACTGTAGCCTGCCAGGCTCCTCTGTCTACGGGACTCAGGCAAGAATACTGGAGTGGGTTGCCATTTCCTTCTCCAATGTCAGCTTAGTCGATTGCAGATTTGTCCTGGCTGCCAAGTCCTCTCTCTCTTCTCTCTTCCTATCAGGGAACCTTGCCACTCAGTAGCTTTGTTTCAAGCGGAAGTTGGTGTGCTTTGATACCCTCGGGGAGTGCTTACAGGCTGGGGGACACAGGTGGGCTATTGGAATCCTTCTATTTACCTTCTAGAGGAATGCACTGGAAACAGGAGGAGAAGTGAAGCCAGGTTGGATTGGGTTTCCAAGCACCCCTGGGTACCCTGTAGGTTCCACCAATACCCTTTCTTCTTCTACCCTGAGGGCCCCTGCTGTTGGCCTTGGTCAGATCATGTAAACCGGCACTGCAAGTTGAATAGACCAGGCATTTATTTTCTGATAAATCGGGTTTCTGTCCTGCCTGCACTTTGGCCTGCTTTTGATAAATGTTGCCAGCAGTGAATACAACATGTGAGGGCCTGGCTAAACTTTCTAGATGTGTCGATTATAAATAGTGTTTCCTTACATTTGGGGCAGCACGTTTGAGTTTCCAAAACATGTTCCCATACACTAATTGTCTCACTGCATTTCCTCAATAGGATGAAAGAAGATGGAGCAATGCATCCCTATTTTGTAGTGAAAAAACCTGAAACTTGGAGAGGTATAGTGACTTGGGCAGTTGAAGGAGTAGACAGTAGAAGAGTAAGAAAGCAGAACTTCTGCTCCTTGCTACAGAAACCTTTGACAGTCATGTAGTCTTTCTCTCTTTAAATCTCACTAATCACCCTGGTAATCTTGTTGGATATCAGAACAATTTGTTCATCCATGTCATGTTCTCTTATTGCATAAAGGAAATGATAAGGGACAAGAGAACTGCTTTCTCAGCTGTATCCTTTAGCGCTCCCTTATCCAGGCTACCAGTGGTTTGCCACCTTCCAATGTACGGGAAAAATAGTAATGGTTAAAGTCATTAAGCTGCCAAGCTAACGCCACAGAGATCACCATCAGAGCAGGAACTGTGCTGGACTCAGTAGCGTCATTCGAGAGAGAGCTCTGCCTCCCCAAGATGTGTGGCAGCATCAAGGCCTTAAGGACCAGGAATGTGGACTGACTGCTCCCCATATGGCAGAAAACATAGTGATCATCAGAGCTTGGGTTTTTTAATCAGGCTCTGTGATTCCTATTAAGGATAAGGTCTAAGGTGATTTAACGGAAAACAGCAGAAAAGGGGGGGAAACCCTCTTAATTCTTGCCCATGCATTCATAATAGATAAAGTCAAGAGGGAACAGAAGGCTATTCCTCCGGGGTGAGTTGACCCTAATTGTCTTCCCTGTTTGGTGCTTTTAGCCCAGAGATACAAAAAAGGAACAGTCTGACAGAAATCATCACTGATGGCCACCTTCATTCAGTTGTTTTTTGTTTGCTAAGTCGTGTCTGGCTCTTTGCAACCCCATGGACTGCAGCATGCCGGGCTCTCCTGTCCTCCATTATCCCTCAGAAATTATTCAGATTCATGTCCATTGAGTCAGTGGTGCTATCTGACCATCTCATTCTCTGCTATCCCCTCCTCCTTTTGCCTCCAATCTTTCCCAGCATCAGGGTCTCTTCCAATTAGTTGGCTCTTCACATCGGGTAGCCAAAGTAATGGAGCTTCAGCTTCAGCATCAGTCCTTCCAATGAATAATAAAGGTTGATTTCCTTTAGGACTGACATCACTTACAAACATTTTTTGAGCCCCCACAATGGGCCAGGCTCTGAGAATACTATGACAAAAGACACAGTTTTGATGCTTGACTTCTTCCATTCAAACCTAATTTATTCCATTTCCTTGTTGCTCTCACTTTTCTCCCAATGTCCCTCCCAGCTGTTTTGATTCCTGGTCATTTGCATCATTTTTGGCAAGACACTCTAGAGGATCAATTCCTGATGCAGCAAAACCGCCCACATCCATCTGTCCTAGTCGCCACTCTTTCGGGATAGGGTTAGCTCTTGGCCCTCCTTCATGTACTGCTTATCCCCTTACATCTCCCCTCCTAGAGAAGGTGCTTCTAGGTCAATGGTTGTGAACATGAAATGAAATAGACTGTACTCCTGATTGCCAGACAAGTTTACGTTTCTTCTTCTGAATGCATTTACCTTAAAGCAAACATTCTGTGGGCTTCCTTCGTAGCTCAGTCGGTAAAGAATCTGCCTGCAGTGCAGGAGAGCCGGGTTCGATCCCTTGGTTGGAAAGGTCTCCTGGAGAAGGAAATGGCAATCCACTCCAGTATTCTTGCCTGGAGAATCCCATGGATAGAGGAGCCTGGCAGCCTACAGTCCATGGAGTCGCAAGAGTCAGACACAACTTAGCGACTAAAGAGAAAGAAATGTTCTGCGGGGAGCACGCTTCGTTGTGCTTCCATCCCCCTTTCCTCCTGGTTCCCTGAGGAACCCCCAGTCCCTCTGTCAGGAGCCTTGTGGTTGGAGTTGATATTCATCCTGCTTCTGCTGTGAGGGGGGACCTTGCTCAGCGTAAGTCACTCCGATCAGAGTGAACCCAAAGACTTTGCCTCGGAATTCTGGAACCCCAAATCTCTTTTCTTTGTGGAGCTTAGTTGTGTGAGGCTGTGAGGCTCACAACTGCCTTTTTCATGATGAATAAGCCTGGAATTTCCAGGGAGCACTGCTGAAAGCCTGAGGATGGAGCCAAACAAGAGAAATCAGAGATGAAAGATGGGCCCAGGACATGGGGTATGGGCCCTGAACCCAGCTGGGTCTGAATCAATTCTACATCCTGGTTAATCTATTAAGTGAGCCAATTAACTCCACTATCCCCTTTGAAAACACTGACTCGAGTTTAGTTTTCTGTCCCTTACAAAAGATTGCCAGCTAAGTACTATCCTTAGGCTAAGGCTCCCCAAATAGGGTGCCAAGGTGCACCTGTGAGCTGAGTTGTAGATATTACTTGAGCATGATGACCCCAGCCCTTGGGAGGTGCTCAGAACAGCCAGAGTGCCAGGGATGGTCATCTCTGGAAGCAAGTAGCTTTGTCCATTTACCCCAGTGAGACAACAAATGCAAAATTTTAATGTGTTCCATTATAGTGATTTTAGAATATGTTCAAAAATTTTATAACACTGCTGCATTCCAAAGGCAGAGCCTACTGCTCCTCTCCTTGAAAGTGAACTGAACTTTGTGACTTGTGAACATGAAATGAAAAACAGAATATGGCAGACATGAGGGAGTATGACTTCGGAGGCTAGGTCATAAAGGACACGGCCACTTTTGGCTTGCTTCTCCTGAACTGCTCACTCTGGGGGGAAGTCAGTGAGTACCCATGCAGAAGGGGTTGAGGTCCACAGGCAGAAGAACTGAGGCCTCCCATCAATGACCAGCATCAACTCTCTAAAGTTATGGAATAAGCCACCTTGGAACAGAATCCTCCAGCTTCAGTCAAGCCTTCAGATGAAAGCAGCTCTGGCCAAAGTCTTGATTGCAACCTCTCATGCAAGACCTTAAGTCACACTGCCCATTCACACTGATCCTAATCCACTGGAACTGCGTCAGGTATTGTTTACTGCTGTGTTAAACTAATGAGTTTAGGGGCTGGCTGGCTGTTATATTATGCTTCAGTAAATAACATTTACACCCAGAATGTGAAAAAGATTGAGAAGCACTGCTTTAAGTCCAAAAAAGAGTACACTGGTTACTGCAGACATACACAGCAATATATGAGAAACTTTAGTTTTAGTCTTTTTTTTTTTTTGCAAAATACTTAGTCAATAGCAGCATTACAACATTTGAGATAACAAGCATTTAAAAATACATTTAAAGCAAAACAAAAGTTCCCTGTCTTTGCAAACATACTTGCAAACACAATTATCAGTGACAGCTCTAAAAGTTTTTGCTTTTATAACTAATGTATTGTTATGGAAAGGACTTCTTACTGAATAGTATTATGGCATTTAAGACAAACTCAATCAGGTCTACTCAATATATTCAGGTTTCACTTTCCTGAGATTCTTAACAGCTGGTGACAATTGCACTCAACACCTTGTTACAGGAAAGGAGGCGTGAAGCTAATCAGAAGGTTTCTCCCATAAGCCTGTACAGAAGTTTGCAAAGTAAAATCAAGTGGGCTATCACCGCATAGCAGCTTTCTCTAACTTTCAGGATACAAAAGGCCTAATCTGCTTTACTCTTAGGAATGTCTGAAATGCTTCTTTCTTAATCCCCTATTTAGGATACACAATTATTGGAGAAGGAAATGGCAACCCACTCTAGTTTTCTTGCCATGAGAATCCCATGGACAGAGGAGCCTGGCAGGCTACAGTCCGTGGGGTCACAAAGAGTCGGACACGGCTGAGCGACTATCACTCATCCTCATCAATCAGAGGACCAACGTCCAAGTTGTTTGCTTATGCCATCCCTTAGGTAAATGCAATGCCTCCACTTCATTTATAACCATTACAGAAAGAACACCTCCCCTGAAGTAGGAAATAATAACTCACTTCAGTATTCTTGCTTGCAAAATTCCATGGACAGAAGCATCTCACAGGCTACAGTCCACAGGGTTGCAAAGAGTCAGAAACAACAGAGTACACACCCAAAGAACAAGTAAACTATCTGGAATTGAGAAAAGAGCCAGGGTTAGTTCAATAAGAGAATGAGTTAAACCAGTGTTGACGAGTTCACACTTGCCAACTCTACCAGCTTCACTTCTAGGTAAGCCCATGGGCTCTCGGTCAGAATTTTGTTTTTCTTGCTCTAGACACTATTCCTCCTATTTTGCAAATCTATAATCTGGGCACACAGATCAGAGGCATCATATCATAAAAGTTGAGAGTTTCTATAATTTTACCACCCAATATAGTAGCCCCTAGTCACATGTGACTATGAGCACCTGAAATGTGGCTGAACTTAATTGATATTAGGTGTAAAGTATAAAATCTCTAAGTATAAAATACATACCTACATATTTTGAAGACTTAGTATGAAAAAAGGAATGTAAAATACCTTAATAATAATTTTTATATTGATTACATGTTGAATTGATAATATTTTGTATATATTGGTTAAATGAAATGTATCATGAAAATTAATGTCACATGTTTCTTTTCCTGATTTTTTAATGTAGCTACCAGAAAATTTAAAATAACATACGCAGCTCATATTATATTTCTATTGGACAGTGCTGGTCTAGAAGCAGGCCTACTCAGTTATTCATTTAATTATTCAACATATGTTTATTAAGTGTCTTCTGTGTGTTGAGTTCTAGGCTAGGAGACATGAATGCAACAGTGAACACAAGTTTTTGTACCTATGAAGCGTGTGGTACCCACTGTAATAAAGAGAGACCGAAAGTGAAAGCAGGGGACATTTAATCTGGAATATTTTAGGTCACGGGATTTTAGGGCTCTTAAGAGTTAAAAGCCAGCCCTACATGACTTAGCACCTAACCCTTGTTATATCTGAAGGCACAATATAATTGGTGTTGATAATAACGGCCACTCTCGAGTCACTGAGCAAAGGTTATATTCCATACTGCCTCTTGTAGTCTGCTATGCATTATGGCTATAGCCACACAGATGCTGTTCCTCACTAAGCTGAGAGGCTCTGGTGGGCAGTGACAATGTTCTTTGACCTTGATCTCACCCAATGTCTCCCACACAGAAGATACTAAACAACACATGGAACTAAAGCATGTCATATGTACTCATTTAAGAAAACAATTAAATACATCATGTACTTTAGGAAGAGTTCTGCCCCAAATGTCTAAAGAACAAAAGGTTTGCCATTTAAACTAGTAAGTTTCAGTAATTAAAAGAAAAATGTCCTCTTTCAGAATATAAATTCATGCATACCTGATGATATAAATGAAAAAGTTCTGTGACATCCAAATGAAATTCTCTCTCATGACCACTAAGACTAAATATTATATATGAGGTGTGACCCTGGATAGCACTGTTTGACCAAGGCCATAATCAGGCATCTTTCTTCTTTGAAATGCTTTACCAAAGAGTTGTGAGTTGTCAAAATAAAAAAAGAGGAGTTGCAAAAGGAAACATTTTGCTTGCAATTCTTATAATGTTTTCAGTACCAGTCAAGGTAATCAGTCACATTAAAAATATATAATTTAATTCTCAAATAATAACTTTGTTCATCTTTGTCCAAAGAATCCAAAGCTGAATATATTCTCTAGCTGATGTACACATGCTGACGGACAGCACAATGCTCAGAAATGAAAGCAGAAGTATTATTCTTTTATAAAAATAAACTTGGTCCCAGAGAAGAGAATAAAAAGTGATACAAGAGTCAGCGTAAGAAAAAAAAGCCAAGCTTTAGAGGAGAATTGTTTCAATTTTAGTAAATGCAGCATCTGCAACTTGGAGCGGGTCACTCAGAGTACCATGTATCTCCTACATCAGTGCTGGAGTGTGCACCTCTCTGAAGTGTGTTAAATTAACAACGTAACAGAACAAAAAAGCAAAAATAACTGTACAACAGTTAGTCCACCATTACCAAAAGGGAATCAAGTTCACAAATAATTGATCCCCGGATTTCCAGCCTTCATGATCTTTTGATTTCTAGTAAGCCCTCCCCTCACAGATTTATTGGAATGTTTGTACTCCAACAAGTTCAGCTTTTTCCCATAAAAAGGGGATGCACAAGTTCACTCTGAATAGGTTGGTGGAAAACTTTTCCATTTTCCCTTGGGCAATTTGGGTTTATCTAAATATAGGTTAAACTCAAAAACAGATGGGAGGAAGTCATCCCTTGGCTAGGCAGTGCCTGACTACTCAGCAGGAGATGCTATTTATGCTTTGTTTTGTACAATTACGTGAAAAAGCACGCCTTAACAAATAACACAGGCATCCCTGATGAACCAGCCTCCAGCATCTCCATCTGCCAAATGTCCGAAGTCTGGTCGCACCCCATTTGCGTGTAACTCCCACGGTCACTTGGGTCCCAAAACTTCCAGAGTACGTCCACTCAGGGAGCATGTGGTGTATCCTGTGTGGCAAATATCCTGTTTTAGGTACCAGCGGGTCCTTCTCCAGGGTCACAGAGCCTCCAGTCTTCCTGGGTAGGATAGTTTTTCTTAGCTGCCCTGTGACAACTGGGTTTCACATTTCCTGAAACTGGATCTGTGGAAGGAGTCTCTGAAATTAAGGAGGGAAAAGAACAGAGGAAAGAAAGATCAGTTAGCCTTTTAAAGAGAGGGAGGGGGAAAATCATTCACTAGAAAAGGACATCTATCATGGGGAACTCAGTAAATAAGTAAACAAGGGAAAGTGTGACCATGCCTTTGCGCTATGCCAGGAGAAACCCAGGCAATAATTTGGCCCTGGGAAGATGCTGGCAGAAGGCCACACGGAGGGGCCCCGAGAGGTCAGGGAGAAGGCGCAGGAGGATTGGGATGCCAGCAGAGCAGATCATGCTCGGGCAGCTTCTCTGATCCCAGGGCCCACTCCCACCCCTGGGGGCTCTGCAGTTCTGACTGTCCTTTATCCTCCAGGAAAAAAAGCCTCCCCTGCCTTCTTCTCACCTCTTTTGACTGTCAACTCTGAATATTGGCTTGTAGAGTTCCGGAATTTTCCGCTCGATCATTGGTCGGAGGTTCTCTTTCAGCTTGTTGTAGTTCTTCTTAAGTTCCTGCTGATACTCCCTCTGATCTGCCGTGATGAGACGCTTGTTTTTCTCTACGGCTTCCCCACATCTGAGATGCAAATATCAGGGGGGGAGAAAAGGAGGTTGTATTTCATAGAAATTTTGTATATTTAACTCATACAGGTATGCTATAACCGTTAACACCTCCAGTGAAGAACTACAACATGGAAAGCTTAACTAACTCACCTCAGGTCACAAAGTCAATAAACTGCAAAGCCAGCTCCAGAGTCTGTCTCTCATGCAGGATGTTACATACCAAAGGAGAAAATTATCTTATTTAAACATAACGAAGCTGTGCCTTTCCTTTTATAGTGTTTTAACCCAAGGAAACTTACTATCAACAAACCTTGAAGGGACAACACAATGGTTGAAACTTAGCTTACATGCAATGACTGGGAGAATTGATGCTTTGGAATTGTGGTGCCGAAGAAGACTCTTGAGAGAGAGTCCCGTGGACTGCAAGGAGATCAAACCAGTCAACCCTAAAGGAAATCAACCCTGAATATTCATTGGAAGGACTGATGCTGAAGCTGAAGCTCTAATACTTTGGCCACCTGATGCGAAGAGCCAGTTAACTGAAAAAAGACCCTGATGCTGGGAGAGACTGAGGGCAGGAGGAGAAGGAGGTGACAGAGGTGATTGGATGGCATCATCGACTCAATAGACATGAATCTGAGCAAACTCTGGGAGATGGTGAAGGTGCCAGCAGCCTGGCATGCTGCAGTCCATGGGGTCGCAAAGAGTCGGACATGATTTAGTGACTGAACTACAACAATGGTTAGTAATGATGCAGGTGCATTGGATTCCCATGATCAACATGGTTTAAACTGTTGTCCTAATAGTGGTGCTTGATTTGGGTGCTGTTATTGGGGATACCTGGGCCTCCCCGGTGGCTCAGTGGTAAAGAACTTCCCTGCCAATGCAGGAGATGCGGGTTCGATCCCTGGTAGGGAAGATCCTCTGGAGAAGGAAATGGAAACCCACTCCAGTATTCTTGCCTGGGAAATCCCATGGACAGAGGAGCCTGGAGGGCTACAGTCTATGGGGTCACAAACAATGGGACATGACTTAGCAACTGAACAGCAAAAACATGGATACCCAGGCCTTGCTATCAAATCCTCCCTATTAGTATTGAACACATATTCAGGATGACAAAGTAATCAGGTAGCATGTAGCTATGAGGCAGGGGAAAGCCACCTGGCCTGAGCAACATTAAACCTACGGACACAGCTTCATCATGGAATCAGCCTGCTTTAGAAGAAAGGCTTCATTCAATGTACCCTAGAAGCTTGCAACTGGATTTTCACCTATCTTTTAAGTCTGACATTAACTGAAGCAAACTGTAGTATACCCAAGGTCGTATATCAAAGGTTTCAGGGAAGAGGTAGGAAGGGGCGGTATATAGTCTTTGAATCCTGAGAAATCTACATCACCCCTTATTAATTTTTTTATTGCCCCTTAACTAACAATTATGAGCTACCACCACATGTAAAATGAAATCAGTTTCAGGGTGACTTCAAGGCCCAGTTTTGTAACCTTGGCAGATAAGAGGCCTGCAGAAGTGAATTGCTAACTTGGGGATGCGCTACTTTGCAAACTTCAGAAGTAACTACACTCTTTATGATCTTTGTTATCAGAAGACATAATATCTACAGATACACATAGTGTTTTAAAAAGACAAATATATTAATAGGTAGAATGAAAAATACTCATATTTGTATAGTAACTTTATATTTTAACAAATTTTATAACAAAGTATTTCATAGATGTTTTCTGTATTTCTTTCTTCCATTTGGATTATAATCTCTAGGTTTTCTTATTAAAATTAAAATAATTTTCATTATGTTAATTTAAATCCATAAACTAAAGAGAGCCATGAATTAAATTTCCCTCCTAGAGAAGAGCCAGATCTCTTGGGAAATGTATACAGGATTATATAAGTACATTACAAATAATTTTTTTAAATGGTCTTATCTGTAACATTTTTATTAGGTCCACAAACATCTGAACTGTGCAGCTTTCACTCAGATCCACCACTGTTCCAGATGGCTCCCTCCTTTGCTGTTCACTTTGTTGATAAGTTTACTGAACACAAGCATTTTCTTACAGTCAATGTGCTGGGGTTTTTCAGCAGAGTCCTACAGAAACCAGACTGATGCAGACTAGAAAGGGCAGGAAGCTGTACTTTCAGAACATTGTTCTTGGTTTTTTGGGGAGTAACTCTCATAGGCCTCTCTCTAAGGAGTTAGATGTCTTTTCTACAGAGAGGGTGGCCATGAGCCCTCACCCTCTGGATCTCTTGCCTTCCCTCCTCTGCAATGTTCCTTCAGCACAGCTCACCCATCAGTCCCTAAGTATGACAAAAAATTGCTAGTTGTTTCATCAACGTCCATTCCCTGTCTTCCTTAACAACAGAACTCTAGGTGGTAAACCCGGGTTTCCCTGATGGCTCAGACATAAAGAATCCACCCACAGTGAGGGAGACCTGGGTTCAATCCTTGGGTTGGGAAGATCCCCTGGAGGAGGACACAGTAACCCACTCCAGTATTCTTGCCTGGAGAATCCCCATGGACAGAGAAACCTGGTGGGCTACATCCATGGGATCGCAAAGAGTTGGACACAACTGATGGGCTATGCACACACACAGGTGGTATACCCACCTGGAAACTCCATTCCCGAGCCTCCCTTATATTAGGGATGTCTGATGAGATATAAAATGAAGTCACTAGGAAAGCTCTTAAAAGGAGTGGAGACGTTTGCTCTTTCCTTGTTTCTATTCCTGATACTTGCCTAGGATGTAATGTGTTTGCCAGAGCCTTAGCAGCTATTTTGTGACTATGAGGATAGATACACTAAAACCAGGACAGCAGAGCAAAAGAATGGGAAAAGCCAGGGTCTCTGATGACTTTATGTGACTAACACACAGCTGTGGGATGGCTATCTCTGATCTTATTTTATATGAGAGAAAAATAAGTTTCTATCTTAAGTCATTCTTACTTCCTTTCTCTGTTACTAGCAACTGAATGTAGTGCATACTGAGAACTGCATTGCATAATAGTTAAAAGGACAGACTCTGGAACTGGAGTACTCACCTCTGAATCTTGCTTTGCAACTTATTGGCTTTGTGACAATAGGCAAGTTACTTATGCATTCCTTGTCTTAGTTTCTTCACTTGGGACATGATGGTGATAATAGCCTACCTCATAAATTTTTATAAAGATTAAATTAATTAAATACATAAAATGCTTAGAATGTGTAGAAATTATTTGTCCTATGTAAGAATGAGGATGTACTTTTAGAGATTTTATATTCCAGTCCATCCACTTTTTTTCACAGTTGATGAAACTAAGATGCAAAGATGAAGTACCCTGTCCAGAGTCACACACCTTTGGGGACAAAAAACATGGATGTAAATTCAAGATCCTGATGCTCCCAGGCCAATGTCTCATCAGCCCTACCATGTGTTATGGTACAAACCTTACAGAGGCAGATGAGTCATTGGTAGACAATATCTACATTTAATTCAGATTAATTCTCTTTCCTACTCAAATAGATCAATTTCTATTTGCTCCATAATGTTATTATTTATCAGTCACTTCATATGTGCCAAGTCCTATTCTAAGCTCTATGAACTGACTCTCTCTGTTTTGATACTAACTTTAAGAGGTTGTTACTATTTTATTCCCATTTTATAGCTTGGGAAACTGAGGTTGGGTAACTTGCCCAAGGGCACAAAGCTAGTTAAGGCAGAGTGGGTATTTAAAGCCAGGTGACTGGGCTCAAGAGCCCACAGTCCTGACCCCAACACCACAAATGCTGCCTAGGAAAGACCCTGGCTCTTCCAGCTAGAAGTTAGGTATGTGGCTTTGGTCTCAAGTTGGAACTATTCTCTCTGGAGTCCCAGTTTGTGGTATTCTGCTTTTCTCATCTTCTTGGTAACACTTTAGCAAGTTCCACCTAAGCTGCTGGAATGAGGGGAGAATCTGACAGAGATGCTGGAGATCAGATTGGCTCCCTGATCTCCCATGACTGAAATGACACATATGTTCCAGGCCCTTTAAGGGAAGGAAGGATTGTTTGGGGGCACCAAAAGAACATCTGGCCTTTTTGCAGGAGGAACTTCAGAGGATATGAGGGTCCCACGGGCAGAGCCACCTCAGCTGGACACCTCCCTGTGGCTTTCTCCAACCTTGTCTCCGGCAGTTCCTCCCTCCCAGCCTGACCTCTATCAAATCCTAGACCCCAGCCTGTCTCAGTGGGAGACTAGATTAATACCTGATTCTGCCACTTAGCTGCTGTGTGACCTTGGGCTAATCACAGTCTCCTTAACCTCATTTCTTTCATCTATACAGTGGGTTTATGGGGATGAAATGGTCTCGGTGTTTGAAGATCTGGCTGGGTGGCTGCCAGCAGGGAGTGCTGGGCAGCCAGTGTGGCCTGCTTCTCCTAGGGCGAAGAGCAGGTAACGGTCCAAGAGCAGACACAGTTCCTGGGCGCCCGATCACACTGATGGGGAGGCACGTGTGGCTGAAAGCACAGGGCACTGTGGGGGCAGGGGGCGCATCCCAGGGCAGAAGGGGCAGCTGCGGCTGGATCTTCCTGTGTTCCCAAGCCCCCCACCTCCCTCAGATGGGCTGCCCCAGAGGGGCCCATGCAGCTGCCTCCCTTGGGTAAGCCACAGTGGCCCTGTCTCCTCCTCTTAAGGGGCGAGATTGGGACTATGGGCTTGGGAATATGTCCAACCTTGAGTCTGATACCTGGAAGCAGATTCTGAGGACCTACTGCAACATCCCAGAACCCAGGTGGGGGGTGGGGTCCAAAGGTAGGGATGTGTGTGTGTGTGTGTGTGTGTGTGTGTGTATGAGGGGAAAGCCGTATGCATGTAAGTGTGTGTGTGTGCGCACGTGCACATGTGTACTGCTCTGCTTGGCTCTCAGTTTTCTGTCAAGCCTCCTAGGCCCACTGAAACAGGTCTCTGTGACCCTGGAAAAGGGACACAAGTCCTTCAAATGTCCCCACTACAGACCTGCTCCGGAGCAACCTCTCATGATGTTTAAGGCTTTGTTTTCCCACCAAATATTCAGATCACTTTTCACCAACTGTTTCTTTTATCACCCACACTGCACAGTTGCTTTTCTTTTGGCCACTTGGACAAATTCACTCTCCTTCCTCTTCACAGACCATAAGTCCTTTTAAGACTCTATGACCTTGTGCAGTGAGACTCTATTGATGTATCTGAAACAATATCCCTTAAAGGCAATCTGGGACTGGTGTCATCGAGTCCTACTATCTTTTCTTTAAATATAAAAGTAAATTTAAAAATCATGTAGTCTCTATCGGAATAAGAAAGTACATGTTATGGACTGAAGGGTGTGTCCTCCCCAAAACCACATGTGGAAGCCCTGACCCCCCATGTGATGTGATTTGGAGGTGGGGCCTGTAGGAGGGATCAAGGTTAAAATTAGGCTGGGAGGGTGGGACCAACATGATGGGATTAATGCCCTCATAGAAAGAGACCAGAGAACTGTTTGCTGCTCCTCTCTACCATGTAAGGATACAGTGAGAAGATGGTTAAGCCAGCAAGAGGGAGAACCTCAACTGAATCTGCTGGCCCCTTAATCTTGGTCTCCCAGCCTCTACCACTGTGAGAAATAAATGTCTGTTGTTCAGCTACTCAATCTGTGATATTTAGTTATAGGGGCCTAAGCTAAGAAATACAAGAAGAAAAAATAAAAATACAGACTGGCACAGATTTCAGTGTTTTAAAAGGTCTGCATGCTCTGGGGAGCAAAGGAGGGAAACAGAATGCTGTACCTCTCTATCTCGGCTTCTGAAACCCGGAGATGATTCAGAAGGGGATCAAGGCCCCAACTTGGCAACCATCTGAAGAGCTGCAGCACTGGCTGGATGAGCATCAGCTGCAGCAGGTCAGCCTGCCAGGTTCTTTACAGCTCCAGCCAGTCTGTCCCAGCTGAGTCAGAAGGGCCACTGCCCAGCAGTGGGACCCAGGTGCAGTATAACTGGAAGCATACATTTCCGCTATTAGCGGTCAGCACCAGAAGGCTTACTTATAGGGGGCTTCCCTGGTGACTCAGACGGTAAACAGTCTGCCTGCAATGTGAGAGATCTGGGTTCAATCCCTGGGCTGGAAGGATCCCCTGGTGAGGGCAATGGCTACCCACTCCAGTATTCTTGCCTGGAGAATTCCATGGATAGAGGAGTCTGGCAGGCTATAGTCTGTGGGTTCACAGAGAGTCAGACATGACTGAGCAAATAACACTTTTCCACTTTCTCAGGCTCATTTATGTTCACCTTAAAAATCTGGGCTTACTGATATATCTACGGCCCACGCCTGCTGAGAAGCTGGCGCTCACTCAAGGCAAACCCAGGAACACTTTCACGCCCAAACATTTCCCATTCCTGTGTCACCTCTGCAGACAGCAGAGTTGGGGGAGAAAATACACTGGGACAAACAGCTTGAGCAAACAGTTTGTCTATTCATTGCAGAGCCACAACATGCTGACTGGACTTGAGAAGCAATTAAGCCATGGAGGAAAGGAAGGTTTCCTCAGCTGCTACTTGTGTTGAAGGTATAAGTTACAGATCATCAAATTCACCCTTGCAAATGTACAGTTTGATGAGTTTAATCATCATTTATGTATTAAACTGTAAATGTACAGTTTAATATGGTTATGCAACCTTTACGACAGTCTCGCCCACTACTTTTGATTCATGTGAAATAAAGTGGAAAGAAAGTCACTGTCCTCTGACTTTGACAGTGAAGTAGTGAGCAGAAGTACTATATCGCCCGTAGCCTTGTCTCATTTGTACTAGGACTTCGCTTTGGCACACATGTAGTGTGGTGCCTGGTATAAAGTGTGGGCTCATAACTGTTTGCTGAATGAATGAACTGGCATCTACAGTTGTTAAAAAGTGTAAAAGTAATGGCATGTTCACTGTTTTGAAGGGAGGAAAGGGGAAGAAAAATGCTGAGTGACAACAGGCAGGACCTGATGGATGGAGCCCTTGGGGAGAGGGGAGGGAGGAGAAAATGTGAGATGGGGTAGTCAAGCAACCTCTACATCTTTACAGTCTCTGCTCAAAGTTCAGTTCCATCCAGCAGTTTTAGCAGCACCTGGAAGCTTGTTAGAAATGCAGAGTCTTAGGCCCACACCAGAACCGCTGAATCAGAGTCTTCATTTTAACAAGATTTCCAGGTCATCCGTTTACACAGCAAATGTTTGAAAAGCACCAACATTGCTTGGTTTCCCATAGGAATCACTGGAAGGGTTGGAGAACATTTTAAATGGTGGATTTGATTTTGGAAAGCAACCATTTTTGCAGGCCATCTGGGGAGAAAGATCACCATCAAAATACATGACTTTACTAGAGGATCATCCCTAAGAAAATTCATCTCCTTTTGTGTATCTGGCCTGGGACTGGTTTGACTCAGCTCTGGTTCTGGTTTGACTCAGCTCTGGTTCTCTTTGTAGTCACTTGTCCTCGGGCTGGAAGCTAATTAGAAATGCTTGTTCAATAGATTTACAAGGAGGTTTTAACCAAGAAACAGAAAGTCGCTTCTCTTAGCAAGCTCCTTTTACATTTATATTCTATTCAGAGAATAGCAACACCACTGTCTTCCCAGGCTCTCCTCCCTGTGCTGGCGTGCCCACAGAAAACACTGCCCTTGCCAACTCAGAGGAGCCCAGAAGCATCAAGGACAACCCTGCCTCTGCGTCTTATGCTCCTGTCGGTCCCTTTACCAGTAATGGCTCCATCTTCCCGTTGCCCTCTTCCTAACACCTACATACTCAAGACATGGTGTCAGTAACGTTATCCCATAAAGCCTTCCCCAGTCACTCCAGCCTGCGACCGACTCTTCTCTTCTGAACTCCGTAACCCTGTATTTCTTGCACTCTCCACAGTTCTTAGCACAAGCTGCATAACTTTGTTGTTTAGCCAAATAAAAGTCCTCTCGTTGGGAGCTGAGGAACACCCAGCTCCTGCATTCCCACAACCACTATCATATCTGGGTCCCAGTGTGTGTGCTCATTAAACATTTCACAGGTCCTTGCAGAGGTCCAGGTCACTGTCACCTTCAGGAGCCTTTCACCATAACTCACTTTTTAAATATAGATTGACTATTTTTATTTATTTACTTTTTTGGCTATACTGCATGGCTTGTGGGATTTTAGTTCCCTGCCCAAGGACTGAACCTGCATCCTCAGCAATGAAAATACAGAACCTTAACCACTGGTTTGCTGAGGAATACCCCCATAGCTCATTTTATTTTTTTATTTAAAAAAAAAAAAAATTTTTTCCCCCATAGCTCATTTTAAATGAAAATATGTGGGAAATAAATTGATCTTTAAAAATCCCCCCAATATTCTTCTAGGCTTTTGTTTTATGAAAATGCAGTATTTACTGAAGAATATCTAACTTTGGCATAATGTCAAAATTGCTATGAAATACAGGAAGCAATTCAAATGTAAAACAATAAATATAATTTCTGTATGTGTATGTATGTGTGCATATATGGATGCGTGCACACACATATACACAGCCACACACACACCCCTATTACTAAGCAGTTGTGATTCACTGTAGGACAAAGACCGTCTCCTCTATACATAGCAAATTTACGTTCGTCTCACTAAAGCCTGTGAAGGAGGGAAACCTCACCTGACAGTAGCATTCTGGTGAGTTTTCACCGAATTCAGCAAGCTTTAACTTTTAGCCTCCTTTATCCCCATCTGCCAAACAAAGATATTCCTATACTTTATATGCTGCTCTAAGGTTCTGGATGAAAAGAAGTATTAGTCCATGTATTTCTGATATCTTTCTCTCTTACAGGTGAGGAGCCATCATATCCTTCGTAATCATTCTTCCTAGGGCCACAGGAGTCCCAGCACACTGGTCTGCCCTGCAGCAGCTTGCAAGACTTTGCCCCAAGACTCCCTTCCAATTTAGGCTCAACAGGCTGCTCTGGCAGCCAGCTCCACTGCAGAATTCAAGAGCGGAGGTGAGGCTTGTCTGCCAGTGGGAACTGCCATCGCAATTACAGCTTTGTAAACTTCCAGTTACAGAGTCTTGACTCTCTCACTTTGAGGCAGTGTCTTACATTTCTAAAAATCAGTTATTGTATGATGGGAAATTACAAAGACTGCCAATGCCAGGAAACTCTCAGGCTCTAATGCACTGTGGAATATCAGCAAACTGAAGGAAGTGTGGGCTCTTTGGATTCAGAAGACCTGGTGTGAACTCAACTCTGCTACTAACTGGCTGTGTGACCTTAAGTCAATCATCTCCCATCTCTGACCCTCCATTTCCTCTTTTGTAAAATGAAGACTTACTTTATTTACAGTGTGACTGCGGGGCACATGAGAGATGATAAACATGAAAACACCATTCAGTTTGTTAGTTACTAGTGCAAGTAGTGTTGCTCTGCAGAAGCCTCTCAAACTTAAGCGTGCATCCAAATCACCCTGAGCATTGTTAAAATACAGGTTACTGGGCCCCATCTCTGGAGATTCTTACTCAGTGTATCTGACTGGTATCTGAGAATCTGCCTCGCTAGCAAATTTCTCAGGGGATGCAGAAGCTGCTGGCCTGGGAACCACACTTCAAGAAGCACTGCTCTACTGAACTCCCAGTCATTTCCCCTCTTACCGCATTATGAATTCCTTAAAGCATAATCTCAACTTGTTGTGATGCCGATAAAGTTTTGGGTCAGCTGGAATTTCAGCCAAAAATACTTGGGCTACTTCCAGTGGTCCCTGATAGAAAAAAGTGAAAAACATTACTGATGTTGGAAAGAAAGTGACATTACTTGGGAGAAAATGTTGGAGCAACTTCTTAGTTTGAACATTTGATCCTGTAGTTAGTTAAACTGAAACAAAAAAATCAAGGAAGGTCTTGAATTCAGGAAAATGTTGATTCCCTAGGAAGAGTCTACAGTTTTAGGAGAACATTCAAAAGCATAAATGTATTTCCTTAATCAAATGCTACTAATAATAGACTTTCCTTCATATATAAAGGCAATATACTACATCAAATGGGTATATGATTAGAGTTGCTTTCCTGAAAATAGGGATTGTCTTGATCCATCCATTCATATTCATTTGTCTAGTTGCCCTAGTGGCAAGCACCATTTTGTGTAATTGCTGGCTTGAGTCAGAGATATGCACAGTATATGTGTAATCCACATGGTTTGGGCTTATAAAGTCTTCCATTTTCATTAAAAGATTGGGACTTAGAAAAAGCAAAAGCTTCTTAATATTTTCTGATCTTGGAAATGTAACGAATACCATTTCTGTCACCTTGATATTCTCTGGGTACAGAATTCTTGCAGGGGAGTTCAGCTGTGCAGAGTGAGGGAAGGGTCATGACACTCATTGAGTTTTGAGTGTGAAGGTGTGTAGATTTAGTTCTGAAATTAAAGCGGCACACTGGACAGAGAGAACTCTTAGAACGCCCTCCATCTGAGGCTGGATCAGTCCCATGGTGAGACTGGAGTTAGAATTCTAATGAATCTGAGAAGATTCAGTCCGTTCTGAAGTGGCCCAAGAAGTGGGGTTCCAGGTCACTCCTGCTTTGCAGTGCTCCTGACATACTGGTTTCATTTGACTGATGTAGGAGGTGGATGTTCTAGACCCTTTCCCTTCTCTCCTAGGGCATTCTTAAGATTCATCTCAGGCCCTGGAACAACTCTGCCTAAAGTGGAGATGACTAAGCACTCTACCCGGATCATATGCCAGAACTGGCCCCAACTCAAGACTTCTCCAAGGAAATAGTACTCCTGAGACATGGTCCACTCAGCTCTAGTATTTCTAAGAGACCTCAGGTGTTCAGTCTAAGTTTAAGAACACCATTGGCATGTTGATCAGACTTCTCATTGACTTCAAGGAAGGAGGGTGCAGACATACAATGAAAATCAAAATAACGAGAACCAGAGGAGCTGCCACCAGCTAGTTTTGCTTACCTGATTGACAGTAGCTCCAACAGAGCCTTGCAGCACCATCTGAAGCATCTTGGCATCAGGAGGCTCCTGGTTAATGGCAACTGCTAACTGCAGAGTCTTCTTCTTCATATCTTCAATGGCAACTTCAATTGGTGTCAAAACAAACTGAACGTGAGACATAAATGTAGGGAAGGTCATTGTCAGGTCTTATAAGCCATGAGCAAGCATGGAGCTATGACAAAGAGGACACTTGGGTTTGAAGCAGCAGTGAAGGCTTTCAGAGCAATTTAGAATAATCTTGACAGGTTACGAGGAAGGAAGAGTCTAACATTTCTTGAGTACTTATTATGTACCAGAAGCTTTACATACATTTATCATTTACCTCTTTAAACAAACTCCTATTCTCTCCACTTTACAATCAAAGAAGGATTTGTAAGGTGAAGTAAGTGCCACAAAATGATACCAGTCCTAAGTGGGGAGGTCCGATTTTGACCACAATAATATCCACATTCAAAATCCATGTTTCTTATACACTGTTAGGTTTCCTTTCCTATTGTTGAATAAGTTACTTGACTTAAAATTGGGAAAGCACAGTAATCAAGACTTTCTTCTCTACCATAACACAAGATTTTGGCATCATGTGTGCTTTCTCTAAATCACCTTGAAGGTGAATTCTTGATAAACAGAATTCTCTTCAGGGTCAATCTGCTACTTGTTAAGTTCTGTTGGTTTGGAGTGTGGTCTAAACGTTATTGGTGGAGTCATGTCCCCTCCAAATTCAGGTGTTCAAGTCCTAGACTCCAGGACTTCAGAATGTGACTTTAGCTAAGACACGATCTTTACAGGGGTAATCAAGTTCAAAGGAAGTCATTAGGATGCGCCTAATCCAACATGGTTATATGTCCATCTAAGAAAAAGAAACCTGGACACAGGGATATGTACAGGGGGAAGATGATGTAAGACACACAAGGAGAAGGCAGCCATCTGCAAGCTAAGGAAAGAGGTCTGCAACAGAACCTTCCCTCATGTCTTTCAGAAGGAACCAACTCTGCCAGTACCTTGATTTTTGACTGCTGGTCACTGGAACTATTAGACAATTAATTTCGGTTTCTAAGCCACCCAGTCTGTGGTAATTTGTTATATTAGCCTTAACAAACTAACATACTGACATTCTTGGAGGAACTACAAATGGCCAAGAAAAATTGTGAGGACTCTTACTGAGACCATGATTTTATTTCTGTGCTGTACCAACTTGTCCTAGTGCTCAGAAGTCTAAAAGAGTAAGAAATACAGCAGATGCCTCCTAAGTGAACCTTCTCTTAGCCGAGTCATCAGTTTGGGCTTTCTTTGCCTTCTGTGAAACCCATATTGTGATGTGGTTGCTGAATACATGAGCTGGTGGGCAACTCTCCAGGAAGCTCAGTCCCTATGCTCCTGCACAAGGAGTTGTGTTATTCACCACAATTCATTTGTGTTTGTTCACCAACTTGCTTACGCCTGTTATACTTGTTATTTTAATGACCTAATCTAATTCAGTAATGCATAAACTGGTGAATTATGGGTGTGGAAAGAAGAAGAGTTGTTTCTATGAAAACCAAGCTAATGCTTGGGCAAGACTTTGTGAAACTGAGTTGCTATAAAGATTCCTGTCTTATTAGGTGTGCTCAAGACAACGGTCAAAAGCTAGGGGCTAAAAAAAAAAAAAAAAAAAAATCATAAAAATCTAGAAGCATTCTGCTCTCATGTTGTTTTACAAGGCTCTTTAAGCTCTCACTCTGCTTTACAGAAACCAAAACTGAACACATGGATATTGCATCATGGGTGAGGCTTATACAAGAAAGACAATGCTGAATTGTGATCAGCCAACCCTAAATCACAGGCAAGGCAGTGACTCTACACAAAATGAATGACAAATTAATGCACATGTATGTCTTTTAAACTAAAAGAAAATACTTATGTCTAATTTTCAGCAATTCTGTAGCTTGAGACATTTTCTTGATCCATGAATTTGAGGTCTTTTGCTACACATGGAACCAGAAGAGAGAAAGAGGTCTTTCCTTTATCAACGTTTAGATAGGGACACTGATGAAGATAAGTGTCTTGTGTCACAGGAGGATGCTGGGACTAGAAGACAACTGGTCTCCTGTCTAACTGGCATGGTGCCCTTTTATAGCTCAACATCAACTCCTTGGGGCTACTCACTTGCTGTTCCTGTCTCTGATAAATAACAACAGAATGCTGTTGGAATCACCTGAAGCTTTCAAATATGTGAAAATTTAAATAACATCTTTAAAATTTTATATTTCATGTAAATTTAACATTAAAATATAAATACAAAGTAAATGTTACAATCATGTACATACATTTCTATTAAAGATATAACTTTAAAGTAGAATATACTTAAATATCAAGTGTGCTATAAAGCGTGCAGTTGCCTAGAGGGGATTCCCTGGCACCAGGACAGTGAGACGATAACCACCATAATAATAATTCAAAGGCATCCCTTTTTAGATTTTTATGTGAGTCTGCCATGAAGGAGCATGAAGGCAGCCTGTGTGTCATCCTGGGAGGAGACCCAGGCCCACTGGCTCAGCCCTGGCCACTGTCCAAGCCCATTCCCCCCAGTGCCTTTACCTCCTCCTTCTGGGTGACGCTGATCCTGGTCTTGATGTAGGGGAAGGCGTGCATGGTGGTCAGGATGGTGTTCCGCCGGTACTGCTCATGCAGCTCGCCCCGAGGCCGGCCCTCCAGGGTGAAGGGGGTGGTGTACATGAACCTCCGCAGGTTGAAATTCTTCTCAAAGTAGGTTAGCCTGTCTTTCATCTCATACTCATCAAAGTAGGGCTCCACGAAAGTGATCTGTATGTAGGCCTGAGTGGGGAAAGGGAAGGGATGAGCTGGTCTGCAAACTACCACCCAGGGCGCACTTGTGGGGGGGTCCTCAGGACAGAGAGTGGCAGTACGCCCCTCTGTGCTCACAAAGCTGAGAGAACTAGGGGAGACATCAGCTGTTAGCCATCCTTCCTCTCCACCCCCGAGGAGATGAGAGACAGGACTGGAAGAAGGTGAAGGGAGGGTGAAGTCAGGTCCACAAGCTGCCCCTCCTAGCAGAGCTCATGACCCAACTGAAACTTGGTGTGAGAATTTGCAAACTGCTATTCAGAAGAAGCAAAACTTTGCTTTTCAGAACAACCATGCTTATCAGAATGGCCAAACTAAAGAAAACTGACAATACCAGGGGCTGACAAGGATAGGGAGCTGCTGGAGCTTTCATACATTGATGGTGGGAATGTACAATGGTACAGCCACCTTGCGAAACAGACTGGCAGTTTTTATACTGCTGAATTATATTCATCATATGACCCAGCAACCCCACTTTGGTGTGTGTGCCAACAGAAATGAAAACTTGTGTTTATATTAAACCCTGGGCTCAAATGTCTATAGCAGCACCATACATAATAGACAAAAAATAGGAAAAACCCAAGTGTCCCTCAAGTGAGGAATGGATAAACAAACTCTGGTACATCCATACAACAGAATACTACCCAGTAGTAAAATGGAATGAACCATGACAATATGGGTGAATCACAGATACATTGTGCTAAGTGAAAGAAGTCAGACTCAAAAGGCTGTATGAGTCCATTTATTTACTGCATGATTCTATTTATATGGCATTCTGGAAAAAACAAAACTACAAAGACAGAATATAGATTAATGACTTTCAGGGGCTAAAAACAGAGGGAGGGGATGACCACAGAGAAGCATGGGGAAATAAATATTTTGGGGTGATGGAACTTATCTCTTGATTTAAAATTTATAGAGATACACACAAAAAAGGGAGTTTTATAGCATATATTTAATTTAAAAATGTATGTACATACACATGCACCCATACCAACACACTATGAAGAAGAGCACTTATTAAGAAAGAAGGCCTTAAAAAAAAAAAAAGAAGAATGATAATGACCACAGACTCTGCAACACTCATCCACTGAAATGGACAGATAAGGTCACTGACTGTTAATAAGTACACATAAATCACTATTTAGTGTGGTGAAATCTGGTTATAATCCCGGGTATAGATTCTCATTTAAAAGTCTCACAACTTACTTTGGGCATTTTAACAGAGGGGAAAACAGCATTCTACATCAGAAATGTCACCAATAACTCTGCATGGCATGTGCTGTGCACAGCTCACCATGGGTAAACAGCCAATCTTGTCTTTCAAAGACCTCAAACATTTCCGTGTGAAGCACTTCTACTCACCACAGTTATTGCTTCAAGCCTAGATTAGGGAATGTATCTGAGGTAAGGCCTTTGAAATATGTAGAAAAAGAAACTCTGATATTTGGACACTTTCTTCCTACTGGCATCATCTTCATAATATCTTGGAGGACAGAACTGAGAGAAGAGTTTGGACTCTTCACTTTATAGGCCTGCCGGATGGCAACTGCTACTCTGTCCCCCAGGCCTTAAAAATACCTTGAACTTGCATTATGTCCAACAGCTTAGAAATCTCTCTCAGGTACATATCTGGGCTGAGCAGGCAGTTATCACTCCATGGTATAATAAAGAATATATCCGGTCTTTGTCCTTCTTTCCTAGCACAGAGCTTCAAAATCTCTTGGAATTCCCTCAGTGATAGTCACTGTTATTCTCATGAAGTAACTCATGGTGGGTCCCTAGATAGCTTCAGGATTATGGCTGGTCATCAGTAAGAACAATCTTCAGATTAAACAACTGGGACTCTGGGCCAGCCTGACTGCTGGGGTAGGAGCAGGTTGGTGACTGAGTTCAATAATGTAGTTGATGATTTAATCAAACATGCCTATGTAATGGGATCTCAATAAAAACCCTGGACAACAAGGCTCAGTGGAGCTTCCAGGTCGGTGAACACATTGATATGTCAGGAGGGCACCAGGCCTGGATTCCACAAGGAGAAGGCATGGAAGCTCTGGGATAGAACTAGTCCTTTGTGCAACCTTTATCACAAAACTATAAGCATCAGTGTAGCCCTTTTCTGAGTTCTGCAAGTCATTCTAGTGTATTATCTACTGAAAAGTGCCAAGGGAACCCACACATTTGTATTTGTCTGGTCAGAAATGCAGGCTGCTTGGGGTCCCACTTGAGGTTGGCACCTAAAGTGAGGGCAAGCTCCTGCAGGACTGAGTTTTAGCTGGCGGAGTCTGACACTAACTCTGCATTCTGAGCATCAGAATATGACCAACCTAGACAGCATATTAAAAAGCAGAGACATTACTTTGCCAACAAAGGTCCATCTAGTCAAGGCTATGGTTTTTCTAGTGATCATATATGGATGTGAGAGTTGGACTGTGAAGAAAGCTGAGCACCGAAGAATTGATGCTTTTGAACTGTGGTGTTGGAGAAGACTCTTGAGAGTCCCTTGGACTGCAAGGAGATCCAACCAGTCTATCCTAAAGGAGATCAGTCGAGGGTGTTCATTGGAAGGACTGATGCTGAAGCTGAAACTCCAATACTTTGGCCACCTCATGCAAAGAGTTGACTTGTTGGAAAAGACCCTGATGCTGGGAGGGATTAATTGAGAAGGGGACGACAGAGGATGAGATGGCTGGATGGCATCACTGACTCGATGGACATGAGTTTGAATAAACTCTGGGAGTTGGTGATGGACAGGGAGGCCTGGCATGCTGCGATTCATGGGGTCACAGAGAGTCGGACATGACTGAGTGATTGAACTGAACTGAACTGAACTGAACTGAACACCCACCTGGGGGTGAGACAGAATATACCCTCATATGTAAAGTGAGGAAACTGAAGTCCAAACCCTTTTCATCATTCCTCCAACAGCACAATGACCCTGTATGTGGCTGAAAAGAATGCCTCGACCAAATGCTGTCAGTGAGAAGTTTGTATCTTTTCAACATACTTTAAATTGAGGATTCGAAGTTTTAATAGAAGGGCAGTAAAGAAGTGATTAGAAGTACAGGATTGAGGATCACAGACCCCAAGTCTGAATACTGGCTTTGCCACTTGCATGATCTTGGAAGTTGCTTACCTATTCTAGACCTTACTTTTCTCATCTGTAAAATGGGAATAACAATGTTTACATCAAGGAGCTGTAGGAGGATGAAACGCAATGGTGTATGTAAAGGGTTTAATGCAGTGTCAGGCATACAGCTGGTCTTTAATAAATGGTGGCTCCTATTATGATCCCTGCCATCGAGTATGGTTTAAGACTTAACCGTTAAACCATAAACAACAAAAAAAATTTGGTTGCATTGAAATGACGTGGAGTCCAGACAGAGGAGGTCATCTTATGTTTTGGGAGAAGAACAAAGGGAATCAGAGCCTGATGGCTATTTTTTGCAATATTCCCATACCTTGTTAGGGTCCAACTTGGTTTTGTCCACAGGAGCAGAGTCTTTTATCACTTCCACAAATTCTGCACCAAAACATTGACTATAAAATGCCTAGGCAAGAGAAACCAACAGATTATAAAGGTTATTTTAACATGCTGCAACTCTTTGTCTCTAGAAGCGGAATAAGTTTGGAACAAGTGTATGGTAGAATGTGCTCTCTGCATTATTTAATGTCCTTCCGAGCTAATGAGGCAAGTTCAGCATTTCCTGAGACAAAAATAAAAATAAAATGAAGTCCAGCATTTGCAAACTGATCTATATGTCCATATAAAATGTATGCTTGACATCTAATTCAACAGCATCATCTATTTCCAGAAGATGCTCCAGGGTATAGAACTATTTACTTCTCGCCTTTTGTACCCTAGGAACTTGGAGGTCACGAGGCTTCCCATAATGTGACAAACCACAGCGCACAGGAAGATAAAATATACGCTTCTAGTTCTAAATTGGGGAAACATATTAAGAAACCAAGTGGCCTGGGGTCAATTGCTAGTTCCTCTCATGAGCTGAAAAACTTTGCGCGAGTTACCCATTCACTTTGAACCATGGCTTCGTTGGGTCAAGTAAGGATTAAAGTTTCTTGTCTCATTTGGCATGGATGGATAGTATCAATATAAGGAGCAATTTGACAACAAAAATGTTTTAAGTTTGACAGTCATGAAAGGACATAAATTCAAAGCAACAGCAAGAAAGCAAAAAGTGAATTTCCAGTTAATTGTCATCAGCATTTCAGGGGACCTCTATTCAGCTTGAGATGATTTTGCTTGGGGGCACCCCATGACTCTCCTCCTGAGTTCTTAATGCCTGGCCCTTCCCATGTCTGTTTCTTTCTTTCTCACTCTTCTCTAGGTTGTTTCTCCCTTTCCTCCAGCTTTTCCTCCAAGAACATGCTGCTCTCTTCTGTTACATTCTGGATCAAATGTAAACAGCAGGTTGGACTGCCAGAACATGGGAGTGGGTGCTGACTCTGATTATCCAGAGAGGGGTGCTCCTTGGATCAAGAGGAAGAGTTCACTGTGCCCAAGACACAGTAGGCCTACGGTCGAACATCTCCCAGTCATAAGCCAGAAGTGTTGCCTGGTAACACCAAAAAGATAACCACAGAATTTTCTAGGGAAATTTGATAATTTCGCCAGATGACTTTAAAGTCAAGATGATAAACTCCAAGCTGAAAAACTATTACTGAAATTTGGAAAGGTTTACAAGAAAGCACATGACATTGATTTGGATATTCTTGGAAAAATATTCACCATATAAATTTACAAACTTTGAAAAGTACGGGGCTTCCCAGGTGGCACTAGTGGTAAAGAACCTGCCTCCCAATGCGAGAGACATAAGAGACTCGCGTTTGATCCCTGGGTTAGGAAGATCCACTGGAGGAGGCTATACACTCCAGTATTCTTGCCTGGAGAATCCCACGGACAGAGGAGCCTGGTGGGCTACAGTCCAAGGAGTCGCAAAGAGACGTGACTGAAGAGTTAGCATGCACACAGGCATCCTTCCCTTGCTTTATCTCATGATTTCACCTAATATCTTGCTTTTACACAGGCAATGTGGGAAATTTTATATATGGATCAATGATGAATGTATGACTCTTAGTTTTGTTGTAATGACCCACTACAACTTGCTTTTTGTAAGGTATACAATGTTAATCGCCCAGAATCACTTGTCTTACCTCTAGTCTGTGAGAGATCTCAGGAAGCTTGGTAATTGCAGGCTCTTTGTAAACGAATTCCTTCTCATCCAAATCCCCAAATTTGGATCCATAGAAACCAACTCGGAAGTAGGTTCCAAACATCCTCTTATGACCCTGATGGACAAAATAAGAAAACCTCTCCTTAGTTTTGTAATTCATGAGGATCCATTGGGTTGCTCAAGGGCAGGAGTCTTTTATTGTTGGGTTACAAGACATTTTATTCCTATGGCAAATACTAACAATTCACACCTATAAAAAAATTAATGTTTATAGAACAAACTTGGGAAATAGTAGCAAAAAAAAAAAAAAAAAACCCATGAAAGAGTTCTAGGATTTCTTTAAGTGAATTTAAGAGATTTTCACATTCCTCATTGCAAAGTAATTCAACTGCCTTCTTTCAAAGTTTAAATTACAGTCCTCTATTTCCAGCCCTTTTCCATTTGATAGGAGAGAGCTACAGTACTGATGTCCATAAGGTCAATCACTCCCTAGAGAGGAAGGAGGGCTAAGCATCTCTGAGACAGAGCCACCTGCTATCAGATTATAGGACTTGTTAGTCAGGATCTTCAGCTACCTTGCTAATGATGCTGTCAAAGGCCTTCTGCAGCTTTTCATGGGTGGAGGTCAGCTTCCGGAAGTCTCGATGAGCTTCCAGGATGGGGATGACCAGCTTGTAGACCTCATTAACCGTCTCGTACAGTCCTCCCTTGGAAAGAGGAGGAAAAAAATCAAAGAGAATTTAATCCACTGGGCACTAGGGAATGGATTTATTATTGGCACCACAATATCTTACAGGGCAGGAATAAACTCTGAGTGTCTTTGGGATGGTTGTAGCATTCAAACTGAACTAGACACATGCTAAATTGTCCTATCTGATAATGTTAAGTTGGAAAGAGGGGTTTCCTGGGGAAAAAAATAGGACAGGAGACTGGCAGCAGGAATGAAGAACAATTCAGGAAGGCAATCTTGGGCATCATATAGCCAGATGGGGGTCCTCATACAGCCAGATGTTCACTGAATGCCTGAAAAGACTTAGGAGTCTAACTAGATGGTTTTCTTGAATTTCAGGAAAAACAAAGTATCCTGGATGTTATTTGGATTCTGAAAGGGAAAGCTGGAAAAACAGAATATAATTAAAACAAAAATTAAAATACATAGGTTGTAGGGTGGAAACTTGGAAATGAAAAGTAGGGAAGAATGAAAAATATTAGGATGAAAACAAATTGGATCAGCTAAATTGAGTGAAGTAATATTTATTTGGCTTAAAATTTGAGGGAGTAGGGAAATTATGAAAATGAACAACAGATTTTCTTTCCTGACCTGAAACTCAGTAACTTTATCTATACATTTTTTTCCTTTAATTTGGAGTATTTAGACCCAGACTGGGCTTCCCAGGTAGCTCAGTGGTGAAGAATAATCTGCAATGCAGGAGACATAGATTCAATCCCTGGGTCGGGAAGATCCGTTGGAAGAGGAAATGGCAATCCACTCCAATATTCTTGCCTGGGAAATCCCATGGACAGCAGAGCCTGGAAGGCTACAGTCCATGGGGTCTCAAAAGAGTTGGACATGACTGAACAATAACAACAGACCCAGATTAGGTTAGTGAGGGGAGTGTCTGTAGTTTCTACTCCTACATTTCTCTGAGCTGTCCGTGGCCTGTGACAATCCTGAGGATTACTCAGCTGTCAGGAAAGCTCTATTTCTTTTCTCTTTTCCTAGAGGCTCCACCCCAGGAGCTCTCTCAAGGAGAGTAAATGAGAGAATGAGAACATGCCTTGTGATTTATTGTGTAAGCCTGGGCAAGCCATTTCACCTTGCTGTGGCTTAGTTTCCACCTCTATTAAATGGAAATAATACTGTGAAACTGCTGCCCAGCTAATGAGCATGTAGTGAAAGCCAGAACACTGCAGTGATGAAAGGCTTTCTCACCTCCCTGAGAGCTGAGCCAATTTACACACATCAAAGTCCTCCGACCCCTCCCCGGCCCTGTGCATCTCTGCACGTGGTGTCGTCAAGAAGAGGAACTCACTGGCTGGGCACTAAAACCCACACTCAGGGCACCAGCACTGAAGTTCAGGCTGACTGGGGCGGCCCAGAGGGTGGGGTGTACTGACCGTGCTGAAGAGCTCGGCCGCCTGCTCCAGTAGGCCCACCAGGCCGCTCTCCGTGAAGTACCGGCCGGAGCACACCCCATCCTCATCAGGCGACAGGGTGTCATCAGAGACGGCAGACTCCTCCAGCACGTTGGAAGAAATATTCTGTAAGAGAATTCAGGATGAGCCTGGAGAGTTGGGGAACCTGGCTAACAAGGCACCACAGGAGTCCACAGTAGGGATGAGGAAGCCGTCACTCCAACAGCCTCATCTTGTGTGACTGTAAAAGGTCTGTAATGCCATCTAGAACAGCCTCTGGCTGCCACTCATTTTGAAAGAACACATTGAACCACTGGCCTTCAAAACTCAAGATGTTCTTTTCTTTTTAACCATTGGCAGATACAGAAAGGACACTTACCTCACCATAACAACAGCTGAGTTGCTTTAGAGAAAGGACCCTAAGGGACATTCAGCAGGGATTGTGGTTTTTAAAATTAACTTTTAAAAAAGTTAATTAGACTTCCTGTTTCACCAGCTGAGTGAAACTCAGTACTTGCTACTACTGACTTGGCTTGTAGGTGAACAGTCATAACATCACATGACAATTGCAAATGAGAAGGCTTTCTTTGTGGGAATCTTTACGACAATGCAGCAGTTACTGGTTTTTTTTCTCTCCCCTCAAACATTTTGTTCCTTTCTATACACTTTTCTTTTACATAAACCATAAAGCTGAAAGTCTCTCATAGAGAATGCAGTGATCAGGGCCAGGGCTAGGGTGAGTAAGGTGAAAACCCCAGGTCACAACATTTAGGGAACACTCACTCTCAGGGTTCTGTAAGATATGACCTGGAGCTTGCTGGACCCCGAAAGTGAGTGCTTCCTTAAATTTTGCACTTTACATGCCTTGCTCACCTCACCCCAGTTCTGGCTCTGGCAGGGACTCTCATACTTTTGACAGGCCAAGAATCATTTTCTTCAGTCTGTCTCACGGCTATAGAAAAAATGCACACGGAGCATTAAAAAAAAAAACCTGGAAACCTTTGTAGCTTAGGACTGGCAAACAGATAGCACATATGCTATTTCTTCATATGTCTAGACTCATAGCAGACAGAACTAATTAATTATAGTACTCTTTTTCCTGAAGCTTTTTTCAAAATTCCTCTCAGTATGGTACTCCAATCAGCCACTATCAATTGACCAGGGTTGGCTAGTGAAGTAAAATCTGTCTGCCTCTTATTGGCCTGGCTAGCATGATCGAGTGACTCATCCTGAGCATCAAGGAAGAGAGAGTTGTTCCAGTCCTGTATCTTCATATTCAACAGTATAAGGTAGTTTTGGGAATACAGGAGACTCTCAGAACCTTTTGTGACCAGTCTTTCTTTCAAACCTGGTCTTTCTACTATGATGTTTTTGAACTAGAAATAACAGAAGGTCTAAGAGCTTCTGTTGAAAAAAATCTAATGACCCAAGAAACGAATACTATTAGTATTGTATGCAGTTGTCCACATGTAGAGGAATATATTTGCAGTTATGCAGTCTTATTAGCTGTAGTCAGAAGGAAAAGATTCTGGGCAGATTTTTCTGGCTTCAGAATCAGGGAGGTAAAAACATCAGTATCTAAGAATGCAGACATATCTACATTTGTGGAATAAATACTGCACTCTGGGGCACAGAATTTCAACGATCTCAGCTCCTTGGAATTCAGTGGCCTCAGGGTTATTTTCCTCGCACAGATTTATTTATCTCCAGTTTATAATTCCTTTCCAAAAATTCAATTTTACTGGAGCAGAACAAGGTTAAAAACTAAAGCACACAGCATTTAAGAAATCAACATTGGACATCTGTTGTTAATGCTGCCCAAAATTCCTTCATCCTTCTATAAAGTAAAGCCTCCAGGGAAACCATCCATAACTCCAGGTGTGGACCTCAACTCTGGTCCAGCCAGTCATAGCATTCCGTGTCTCTGGCCACTATGATTGGCTCAGAGATGAGCGTATGACTTGGTCAGAACCAACAGATGCACTGAACTGTCTCTGCAACTTGTGGAAATAGGGCATTTCTCTATTCTCCTGGACTTGAACCTAGGGAGATATAAACAAATATTTCTCAATGAGTGTGGGAAGCCAGTGAAGAAAGAAGCTGAGCTGACATAACAGAAAGCAGAGGCTGGAAGTGATGACTACGCTGAGGTCTGATGACATTGTTTGGGCCCCTAGGTCCAGTTTGGCAGGTGCTACTCCAGACTCATCTCTCTCATGTAAGCTGATAAATTCCATTTTTACCTTAGGTCAGTCTGGGTTAGGTTTTCTGTCATGTGCAAGCACACATTTCCTGAAAGATTTGCTATGCCTCATTTGAGAGAAAGGAGACTTGGTTCACAAGCATCAACATAATTTGGTTTCTCTTCTCACCATGTTCTGTGTGTTATGAAGACTTCATTCTTCACAGTTCCTTCTGCTCCCCCTTCCCCGTCCTTGTCTTTCTGAACACTCCCTGGCCTCCAAGCTGGGTCACATGATAAATACTCACAGTTTCTTGTACCTCTTTACTACAGCAGTTATCATAATTGTAATTGAATAAGAAATGGAAGAATTAGCTATATGATGTCACTCTCTGGCTGGAATGTAAAGTTCGTGAGGACAAAATAAGTGCTCAATAAATATCACCTAAAAGAATGAATGAGTGAATAAAGATCTATGAAAAAATAGAGCTATATGCTCCCATGTAGGGATGACATGGAGTTTTTCTGTTGTTTCTAGAATAACTATTCTACTCACCTTGGTATGACTTACTATAAGCAATAGAATTCTAGGTGAAATAAGAATCGCAAGGCTTACTAAACATGAAACAATAATTAAATGCCATTAATATTTAAGTGATAAATATAAAATAAAATACAGTAAATGGGAAAAAGGCATTAAAGTTTATAAGCAATAGTTTAGTTAATGAAACAAGACAAAAGGATGATATAATTTCACATTAAGTAGTAAGCCCAAAGATTTCTGGGAACAGAAAGAGTAGTACTTATATTTTTCCTTGCTAATATCAAATGGTCAAAATAAATTTGGCAAAAAAACAAATATATCTAAAATTGGTTTTTATACCTTTCTTCACTATTATGTGATTCAAAATCAGGTGTGATATTTTTATGCTTTTTGGATAAGAATTAAATTTTTTGCTTTTTATAATGAACCTTTCTGAATTGAGAATAAAATTTATTTGCTGAGAATGAAATGACAAATATTATTGGTATTGAAGACCATAAGAAAGGATGAATTAATAATATGAGGCAATACCCAGATTGCCTGGTGAACAGTGTTCAGGAAATCAGAAACTCCTGGCTCTGCCAACAGCAGTTTTTGTCTTACTTTCTAAGCCTGGGAAAGCTACTTTGAATTATCTCCTCTTTCTGGTTCACACAGCATCACAAAACTGTGTTGAAGAGCAACAATGAGAATAAAGCCTTTTATAAAATCAGTCTTGTAAACTCAAACAGGAGCAATCCACACACTTGTAAAGTAAACGACTTTGTGAGTCTGCCCTGAAAAGGGCTCTCTTTCTGTACTATATTGTTACAGGTTTCAGGGATGGTGATTTCTACAGATTAGGCCTCTAAAAGTACTCATAAAATTTTTGTTTCCTCTAAACTGTTTAAAGTACTCAGCAAAAACAGTCCAAGTGACCACTGAGCATTGCAACCTGAACCAACTTTCAGACCTAGCAGACAATTTCCCATTGCTAACTATGGGTAATATTCAGCTTATCCTAAGACAGTATTGATTCAGCCCTTTTTTCCTTCCCAGGTCAGTTTGGTTTTTTCTCAATTTTAGACTAGAGAAGAAGATGTTAAAGAGTTGGGGAGTGTAATCAAAGGAATGGGCCCAGAGGGGAATAATTTCTCCGATATTTGGAAAAAATACTTTCACGTTTATCAGTATGCTGTGCCAATTACAAGTCTTTGAGAAAGAGTTTAAACGACCTTAGAAAAGTTGCTCTCTCAATTTAGCTGTGCAGCGGGAATAATAGTATCTTCTCTAGTTGTCTGTTTCACTGGTTTACAGAGAAGGTCAAATGAAATCATGGATGTGAAAGTGTTTGGGAATGTCAAAATGCCTATCAAATCTATATTTACTGTAAATAATAATTAAAAAAAAAACAAACCTAAGACAGTAAAGCAATTAGAAAAGGCAAATATAATACACTAAAGCAGGTCTTCTCAACCATGGCAATATTGATATTTGGGGGCCAGATAATCTTTTTGTGGTGGGAGTTGTCCTATGCATTGTAGGGTGTTTAGCAGCATCCCTGGCTTACACCTATTAAATGCCACTAGTACCTACCCTCCCACCCTAAGATGTAACAACCAAAAATATTTTCAGAGATTGGCAAATGCCCCCAGATGAGAGCCACTGCACCAAAGGAAAAGGCGAACTTGCCCCCACCTGAAAGCTGACGCTGCCCACGGGCAGGTAGCTGTGGTCCTCCAACATGCTCAGATACTCGGCCACCAAAGCAGCCGCGTGCACCAGGCACATGGCGGCCTCCGTGTAGCACTTCCTCTTGGTGTGTTTCTCTGCCATGTTCTGGAGCCAGGTCAGCCGCAGATCAGGAGATGCCTGGTAACTCTTGGCAATTCTGAAGATGGGTTTAGAAAGTTCCAAAGACAACTGGTTAGCGATACTGTTTTTCTATTGGATATGGACACTTTTTTTCCCCTTGAGAGTTCTGCCTACATGTTCAGAAAATTAGAGAAAAGGCAAAGATGTCTCAGCCCAACTGTTTTTATTTCATGTCTAGGGTATGTAGGACCCTAAGAATGCTATCATTTAGTTAAAGATTTATGGGGGAAGAAAAGACCTGATTAAAATATGTCTATTTGAATGCAGCACTAGTAATTTTTCTTCCTTTACTTTCCTTTATCTCAAAATAATAACAGAAGACGAAAAGTACTACCCTTCTTATAGCATCATGTCATAACAATTTTGTCCTTGTAAGTAGTTCCTCCTAAAACAAGGATTATAAAGCAAAAATTTAAACTACAGAATAAAATATGATTTCTAAATGAAACTTACATGCATGTCTGAATGTAAGTGGAAAAAATTTCAGATATAATTCATATAAGAGTTGATAGTTCTTTTCTCTCATTCTATGGTAAGTAGAAAATAATGTTAAAAATATATGCCTCCCTTTAAATCAGGGAACTCTTTCTGAAAACGTGTACATGAATCAACACCCTCCAAATGATGATTTTCTACCAATTTCTAAGTACAGTTCTGGCTGTCAGCCAAATCAGTGTACCCATATTTCCTGTGATAATTATATTCACGAAAACTCCATAGTGGCAAACCCTAGATCTTTAAGTAACACACTTTTGATTTCATCAGAAAAGTTCACCTGTACATGAGATCCATAAGCATTTCAGGATCTTCCTGAAATTCCCTCATTTTCACTGTGTCATATAAGATGCTATTCAGATTACAGAGAAGTTCTTCCACCTGGAAGAAAAAAAAGCATATACCCCAAAAAACCTTAGCATTGTAGTCCATGGTAACAAAAAGTTAGGATTGCACCGAGAGTCCAAGGGGCAGTCATGAGCAGGCTTTGCTAAGATAGGGGAGATCACAGGTGGAGGGAAGTCTAGACTGGATCCTCTTTGACCTTCACCTTTGCAGGTCCAGGCACTGTCAAGGCCTATACATGAGTTGGCCTTTGACATCCATGTATTAGTCCTGAATCCTTATACTATCTTCCCTCTCCAGTACTTTTTTGGTTAAATTAGTTTCAGTTCTTTGTAACATATAAACCCTCAACTGTACTCTGGACATCAGGGCTTTTTATAACAAGTAGGAGGGAGCTTAGGACCTCAGCTTAGGTTCCATATAATGCATATGACAATATTTTACATAATTATCTGTACATTATGACATAACTATATTTCATAAAAGTTATATATAAAATATATGTTATATATCTTATACACATACATATATATGCACATATATATATGTATGTTTGTGTATATATACATATGTATGTATGTATACACACACACAGAGGTTTAAAACTGGCTGATCCCAGACACACATATGAGACAAAGCATGCTCTTCGGTCTACCTGCATGGGAAAAGGAGTGGTCTGCATGGCTGTGTCCTCTTCTGCATAGGCCAGAATTGTCCTCAAGGATCTTCTCAGGTACTCCTCATTAAAGTCTTGTGCTTTTCCCACCAAAGATGCCAGAGACATGGTTACTTGCATCTTTACTCTTGCAAAGTTCTAAGTCAGGGAAAAAATGGTGGAACAAACAAGAGGCAGTCAGCTAGTAGATAATTGGAGGAGGTAGAGCCAGACAACAACTCTCTAGTGCTTCCTTTACCCAAGCTCAATCATTTCCTTTTTTCCCAATGAAATGTGAGCCGTACTTTGCTCATGATTCATATTGTTGTTTAAATGGTTTAAATGTGTATTGCTCTGACATAAATCTGTCAGCTCCCTTTAAATTTTCATTGACGACTGGGCCAGCTCTGTGCAGTAACGCTGAAAGGTTCCTACACAGTTGGGTCACAGAATGTCTCCTTTTGTGCCAAGATTCCTATTTTCGGAACTTTATTTAAACTTCAAAGAGGAGCAGAATCTACATGGGCAAGATTTCTCAGATTTCTGGACTCTGGGTAGGCAGTGACTCTGTTTCTCCTTTCCTTCTAGGCCCATGGAAAAATATGGTGATTCCAAGGGGCTCCGACAAATGTCCTAAAGGTTTTTCAATAGCTACACCTAATACATTCTGAGGACCCTGCCTTTCTTCCATGGACCAAATTATCATTGAATATCAGTTGAACATGCTCATTAACATGACCACAAATGTAAACTCCAAAAGAGCATACCAAAATCTAGACCAACTAAGACTGCACCGTAATAAGGCTGAATTCCAAAGGCTACTAAGCTTCAATGAACACTTAGACATAGATGATAGTGATCATTTCAAATTCTCTTCCACAGGTCATCCTGGTACCATTCAATCGGAATGTGGAAACAAGACAAGCTCTTCCAAAGTCCAAATTCTGTTATATTTTTCACCCCCAGATGACAACCTTGAATCTACACATAGCCATTCATTTCTTACGGAAACACACTGATGGAAAGCACTGCATTCATCAGTCTTAATAACTTATTTCTAGATGGAAATTCAGAAGAAAGCTGCTATCCATCTACATGTCCAACTGTTCCCTTCACACAGGGTAGAAGTCAACTGCAATAGTGCACACTTCTCCGCCACCAGTGCTTTGCACTGACTCTTGATTCTGGGTCCCCTTGAGCACTCACGCTGGTGGCTCCAAAGCTGAACCTCATGAGGAGGTAGAGCGTGGCGCAGGCCTGGCTGCGGGTGACGTCCATGCTGCTGCTGCAGTGGTGCAGAACTCGCTGACACAAGTCTGCACACTGCTCCACTTCCTCCTCAAACAACAAGTCGCCAAACTAGGAGAGACACAGCGGCATTAGACATCACTTGGCACACTCATACCCCTTCTGGACCAGATGCCTGTCGAGATATGTAAATGTCTGCTTGGACAAGCAAAAAGCCCAGAAGAGTTAATGCACTGCTCCATAAAGATAGTGAGTTACCTGAGTCAGAAGATGAACTAAAGCAATGGAGTTGACTTGATCTAATTAGGAACTGTTTACTAAGATCAAGGCTACATAATTATCTGCATGGTTAGCCAGGCTGCATTCCCTGGTGAAGTCACAGCTCTGAAGGAATTATCCCATGTTTCCCTGGAAATTATTGGTGACTAAGAGCAAATGATCCCGACACGTGAGAGAAGAGACAGTCCACTTTATTTTGGCTGTGCCTCATGTCTTGTAGGATCTTAGTTTCCCAACCAGGGATTGAAATACTGAAAATGCAGAGTCTTAACCACTGGACCACCAGGGAAGCCCCAGGAGTTCACTTTCCAAATGTAAAAGATACCAGGTAGAGGTCAACAACCAAGATTTTCAATAAAGGGAGGGGGCGGGTGCGGGGAGCACAGAAATCTGCAATATGTCATTTTCCTTTAGGAAAATCTATATTCTTCAGGCTATGAGAAATTTATTTCTAAACTTTCTGGCATTTTATGATGTGACATTTTGTTAAGATTCACTAATGGGAGTCACACAGAGGAACTGAATCTCATTCAGAAAAGATATTAATGAAAAAAAGGTGAAAAACAAATCAGCTCAATTGATTTCCACTCTCATGTGTTCAGTGAGTGGGCCCACATTTCTAATGTGAGAGGCACTGGTGAGTCTCACAGAATTGGTGTATCTGCTTCCTTCCTAACAAGACTTAAGACTTTTACCTCAGTGTCACTTAACACAGTGGTGGTCTGCGGGTTTTGGTGCCCCTGAAGCAAGAAATGTGAAGCTAGACTGATGAGAATATTAACTCTTAATTAAGAGTAAGAGAACAAGCATCCCATGTTTACCTTGGCAATGAGAGCACGGAGTGTCGCAAAGCAGTGAGTTAGGTATGTGGTGCTCTGATCACAGCTCAGAGAATTCACAAGGACCCTCAGCACTCCTCCCAGAAGGCTGTCTTTGCAGTCCAGAGCCGAGCTTGCCTGGGGGAAGAGAAGAACAGCATCAATGAATCCCAATGCTATGCCCATGAACTCAGAGGGGAAGACAAAAGTAGGTCCTTTTGGCAATTACACAATTATACAGTGACGCTGACATTTCATCTCTTGGTCTAGGATCTTTTTTTTTTTTTTTTTTGGTCTATGATCTTAAGGGTTTGAGAAAGTACACTACATATAGTCCATCACCAGGAGAGCTGAAGCCCTATTTCCACATGACTTTATTCCAAAACTCCCAACTGATTTGGGATTTACACCTTATTCTGGGCTGCTAACCCAAGCTATGAGGCACACCTCCCCCTCATCCTGGGTAAGCTTTTGGAAAGGTCTTTTTCCTTGTATACAAGGCACAGCTTTCCTTGTGGGCCTCCCAGGGGCTGCTTGTGGCAGTGACTTTCTAAATAGAAGCTTATTTATCACCTGCAGCAGGACTAATACCACCAATGTCAATAACAATTTCCAACTGTCTTTGAAAACTGCAAGTACATTTTGAGCACAAATGTTAAGAAGACAGCAATCAAAGCAGTATTATATAAAGATATAATCAATGTGATGCCAAGTATTTGATACCAAGTAGTTACCAAAGATACCATATACTTTTTGTCTTTATTTTTATACAATAATTACATTTTAAGAGACAAAAGTTGGATTACTAAGGTTCAACTGTGTTTTGACGATATTTCTTTTTCTAGCCCTAGAAACAATACTGGATCCATTCTAATAAATGATTTTTCATTGGAAACATGTAAGGACTCATTTTTGAGGTTAACTAAAAACGTTATCACTTAGATGTCTTGAGAATTTCTGGGAATATTCACTTAGAAGATGAAATTAGTGTGGTGAACTGCATTACTGTAAAGTTCACAGTGATATAGTACTTTTCTACAGCAGGACTGGCAAATTCGTGGTACAGATTATTTTTCTTCATTAACAGACATCATTAATCACACTTTGCATTCTTTTTACTTCATCCAGTCATAATCTTAGCTCCCATATAGACATCAACCGTAATTCAAATGGGGTTGACCTAGCAAAAAAACCCCGAAAACCTACCTACCACAGATATTACAGGTATTGAATTATAAGCCCAACACTCACATTATAATCTTCGCATACGCTCAAGTAGATTTAACTTTGAGGGTCAGTCTGTCAAGCACCTAACTCTTTCCAAGTGAACATCAAGTCAGTGATCCCAGAAGAATGTTGTGTTTAAGTATTTCTGGAATTTCTAAGGTGGATGCTATTGTAAATAGTTTTCACTACTGTAAATAGTCTTTCACTTCTTCTATCTGGCTTCCCTTGTGGCTCAGCTGGTAACGAATCCACCTACAATGCTAGAGACCTGGGTTTGATCCCTGGGTCAGGAAGATTCCCTGGAGAAGGAAAAGGCTATCCACTCCAGTATTCTGGCCTGGAGAATTCCAAGGACTGCACAGTACACAGGGTCACAAAGAGTCGGACGCAGCTGAATGACTCACTTTCATTGTAAATAGTAAACTTCCTGACGTCATTAAACAAAAAGCATTTTCTATCACACTTATTTTTTCACAATTTTCTATAAAGGATTCTTATTAAATTCCAGTGGACATATTCATGTTGAACAGATCAGGTGTTTGTTGTCCTCACCTGGATAATGTTTTCCTGCATATCAAGGATGATTAAATTTGCTTCTGTAGCCAGATTGCCACTGATCAAGGCTTCTTGATCTAACTCTGCCTTTGTTCTAAGAAACAAAAAGAGGTCAAATTAAAGTGCACATCAAATCTGGTCATTTCCTGATGATGGTAATCCACATGCCAAGTATAAAGGAATCTTCTGAAGAGTAAGTCTATGAGTGAAAACAAAGCAGCTGGTCACTGGCAACTAAGGAATATAGGTACCTTGTGTAATTGGAGCCTGGTTAAAAGATTTTCTAGGTAGAGCCTCCAGGCCATCCTCATCCCCACTATTATGAATAATGATGACAATTATAACAATAACAAATGGGTAGAAAAGCAATTATTGGTTATTACTAGCAATTAGGCCAGCCAATCAGATTGTTGCTTAAAGCTTGAGGGTCATTCTTGCATTTCACCCATGAGAATCATCTCCCAACCTGAGCCAAGAAGCCTCTGCAACAAGCTAGAGGAAGTGAGACTGGGTTTGACGTGAATTTGGCTAATCACGATGCTGTTGGATTAGGAAAGGATGATGTTTTAGAAGTGATCAGGGAAGAGTCACTGTCTTGACTTTCCAAAGACTGCTTTGGGGTTGCACAGTCAAGTATGGGCCTTCTGTCCTTTTCCAATGGGAAGCAAGGCTGCATTCCTGTCGGGCACACCATCTAACTTCCTGCTAGATGTCAGTGGCTATTACCCCCTAGGGAACGGGAAATTACCTAGTGCTGCTTTTCTATTAGGTTCTTGTTTTAAGGAATCAGAGCATTTTATGCATTAATTCATCCATTCTCATAAATTTCAAGTGAAGCTGGAAAGAGAGATTTTGTATCTTCAAATTTAGTGGCCAGGAAAGGGAAGTGTGAAAAATTGACTTTCTCAAGATGTCCCAGTGGCTAAACTGTTGCCATAGGGGCTGGGGCATCCTGATATGAGCTCAAAAGTCTTGGGCCAAGATCATCACTTAGCTGCACTTGAGTCCCTTCATCCAATAATGGGGGCACTGCTGTTGCTTATGTACCATCAAGGACTCAGAATGGACACTTCCTATGTTTTAAATGTTTTCATGCCTAGGATAGGCACTGTTGTCCCAAGCTGCTCTATATGTTTTCCTCATTCTCCAAATGACAATATTTATGTAAAATAAGTGAAACAGAAAAGCTTCTTTTTATTAATTTACTGGTAGGTTGAGATTTAGAGCAAAGCTATTTAACAGAAACATGTCATTTTCTATTTTGCAGTAGCCACACAGGTGAAATTAATGTTAATGTATTTTATTTAACCCAATATATCAAAAATATTGCTGATGTACAATCACAATAAAATTTATTAATGAGATATTTTACATTCTTTAACCTGTGCTAAGTTCAAAATCTGACATGTATATTTTCACTTACTGTACTACCATAGCTACTGTACTAGACAGTGCAGATCTAGCATGACCTAATCTGGGTTTTTTTCCCCCAAATTTTTTAATTGTGGCAAAATACACACAACATAAAATTTACCACTTCAACCATTTTTAAGTGTACAGTTAAGTGGGCCCAAGTACACTCATATTGTGCAACCATCATCACCACTAATCTGGATTTAAAAAGCCTATCAGCTATTTCTTCGAAACAATGTTTCTCAAATCTGACTTCACAAGAATCAAATGGGGCTTTCACCACATACTGTTTTCTGGGTCCCATTGCTGGAGATCCTGCATTAACTGGCCTGGGGTACATCTGAGCACTGGGAGCTATTAAAGCTCCCCAGGCGATTTTAGTGTACAGCTGGGTTGAAAATGACTGCTCTAAAAGAAACAGAGCCAAAATAATTGAAAAGTGATCTAAAAGAAGGTGAAAGACACCACTGCTAAAATTACAAAAGTTTTCCAAACAGCTAACTTGCATGGTTACAATTTTACTATGGTTTCTCTTGTAAAAAAATCACCCATGAAGATGATCAGAAGTGAATCGTTACCTCTGGTAACACGCAGCCCGACACGTAGCTCAGGGCTGACTTGACCTGGAGGGGTCTGGTGTGCCCTGTATGGAAAGCCTCAGTACCATCTTGTTCCTGTGACAAAAGGGAAAGGTTTCCCCAGACATCCACTTACAAAGCCCAGGCAGTCATGCTTTCTGTTTGGCTCTTCTTTTAATCTCATGGAGTAGATGGCCTGACTGCCTAAGCAGTTCTGTGGTAACTAACTACATGCAACAGTTCTTTAATTTGTGTGTGTGTGGGGGGAGGGGTAGCTTGTGGTTCAATGCCTAAATTAAAACTTGTAGACTCTCAGAATCAATCGTTTATAAATTAGTTCAAGGAATTTAGAACAAGCACAAAATACCCAAAGCAAACGGATATGATTCCTAAGAGCAACAACTGGGCTATACAAGTAACACATATAATAAAAATATTTATCTCCTTAACGTTTTAAAATAACTTGACTCCAAAAAGTCCCATAAATGAACGAGAATGATCCATTCTTGTGATAACAACAAAGATAGCAACATATTTATTTATTAAAAAAACACTGCTACTGAAGCCCACCTCATCCCCCACCCCTCCTTATAACGGATGTTTTATATACCATGGGAATACCCTACCTATGCCTTGTCAAGTGTATGCGTGTGGGGAGGGGCTGTCTTAGGCCACATAATGTTTTGCCAGTGAACCCCAGGATTCTTTAGGCTACCTCTTGCTAAGAGGAACAGCAGATATTAATATGTACTATCTATTCAAACAATTTAGCTTTAGCCCTCGTAGGTCCAAATTGTTGCTTATATTGCAATACGGATATAGCATATATTGCAATCCAAGCAGGTTTTTCTTCTTTTACTTTAGCATTACTTTCTGATAATAATATATCATAATACACATTCATTGTAGGAAATACAGAAAAGCACAAAAAGGAAAATATCCTTCACAAACATTCTCAACACAAAGAAAATCATGGTTCATGTTTTGGTAAATTTCCTTCCAGTCTTTTAAAAATATATCTACTATGTGTAGAGATTTAAAATTATATACTAAAAACAAATGTCTACTCTGCTTTGTTCACTTAACATTGAATGATAAGCATTTCCCATATCATTAAAATGATTTGGAAACATTTAAATGCCAACCTAATATTTCATTATCTATTTCCCTATTTTTTAGCATTTAGAATGTTTCAATTTTGTGTGGGGCTTCCCTGGTGGCTCAGCAATGAAGAATCTGCCTGCCAATGCAGGCACATTGAGACCTGGGAGACACAAGAGACTTGGGTTCTATCTCTGGCTCGGGAAGATCCCCTGGAGAAGGAAACAGCAACCCACTGCAGTATTCTTGCCTGGGAAATCCCATGGACAGAGGAACCTGGCAGGCTACAGTCCATGTGGTTGCAAAGAGTTGAACAAGACTTAGTGACTAAACAATAATTTTTTTTTACAATTTTATGTAATGCTGACATAAATATCCCTGAATATATATCTTTGTACACATTTCTGGAGTGGAAATATGGATTGAAATGATGTGTTCCTGGGTACCCTGTCCTGCCTTATCAGCAGCCTTTGTTAAGCTAGCTGAGATTGCTAAACATTAGTTTTCTTTAAATGCTTATTAACGGGATAAATGTTTAAGAGCTGGAAATCATAATTTCTTTATACCATCATTTCTTTATAATCATCTTTATACCATTGATTATCCTGGAACCCTGGATGAACTAAATGTATACAGATAATGATGTTTCATTTCCCTATCCTTGGAAGGATGTAGTTGTTTCAGTAACACAAGTAGCCTGGGAAAAATCATTTTGAACTTTAGGTAAAAGTGGCACAAAGTTACTGAGTGACTTACTTATCTAGCTTCTCATTAGCTTGCCGCCAATGTGTCTGCTCTTTCCTCCATCTCAAATTTTCATTTAGGCCTGGAAATCGGTCATTCCCTAGGAGTTAAGAAACGCACAACAGGAATTTGATTAGCAGTAGTAGCAAGATAACCAGAAGTTCTGTAATAAGCTCAATGGAGGGGACTCAGAGCTGTTTCTCCAGATAATTAGAATCCATGCTGGTGCTGGTGGGAGGCCAAACCCACAACCAAGTCTGGGGTGGGTTAGTCTGCTCTTTGATTGACAGGCTAGACCTCAGAAGCCTTTCTGGAGTGTCGGCAAGCACATCTCCCATGGACACAGGGTTGCAGTGAAATCAGGGTTTCTCCCCAAATTATTTATTTATGAAGAGTGCTGGTGTTGAAAAAGGGTGCCCAACCACCCCTGAGAAGCTCAGCTCCTTCCAAGTTCCCTGCCCCCGTATCCCACTGAAGAGCAGGAACCATCACTTTGTTTTCCTTGAGCACAATGGATAAGGCTGATATGCCCTAAAGAGAACTCAGCCTTTTGGAGATCACTCTTAGACTGTGGGGTGGGACCCTCTAAAACCACTGCAGGAGGGGACTGGATCCATCCTAGTAAACCCTGCATGACTTGGGGAAATGATCTTGGAACCAGAACTATCCAGTAGGACTATCTACATAGACTCTTCAAATATCCCAGGGAGAAGTGAGGGAGACACCATTCATCATCCCATGACTCATATTCTTGGATGGGACCTTTTACCACCAGTAAGTTTTAAACAGAAGATGCCATCTGAGCACATTTTCAGGGCTCCTGTGACCTCAGGAAAGGAGCTTTCCCTTAGAGAAATGCGGCCAACGTCACATATATCGTGCGCCTAATCCCAGAATCTGCTTGTCTCTATTACCACAACCTGTTAAGAAAGTGATGGTGTCTACTCATCATGTTGGGAGGACGCTCCTTCCCATGAAGGGTACCAAACTCTGCTGACGGAGGGCAGGGAAGGGCTGACCCAACACACCTGGAGTCCGGCAGCGCCGCATCATCTCCCCTCGAGCCCCTTCCCCACGGAGCAAAGCCTCTTCCAGCCTGGCCTTGACATCCCTCGACTTCTGCAGAACTTGGGTACTGACTTTGTCAGAACTCTGTTTTCCCTGGACAGGACAGAGGCAGGAGGACATTAAGTTTGGAGAGCTCTCTGTTCATGGGGAGAATCCTAAAGACAGAACACCCCATGGTGACATCAGCCAGTTTGGACATATGCTACAGACACCCTGTTCTGGGGGATCCTCTGGCTGAAATTCTGTCAACGGAAATGACATTCTCTCTGAAGAAGACAGAGATCCTTTCCCGGTGGAATTATCATATCCAGATAGGTTACAGATATGCAAATAGGTTATAGACTTTAATACAGAAATAAGACAAAATTAAGGATGCTGCCATTGCCCAAACAGAGGGGGAACGGTGAAAAGACAGAACTTGAGAGATACCTTGTATTCAAAACATGAGACACAGATGAAAAGGAGATCTAAAATCCTGTTTAGCTGCATGGATGGCAGGTCGGCAATCCACTTCCTAAGGAGGCTCTGGTCAGCATTTTTCATGATCCACAGGAAGCAGATCATGAGGTTTCGGGTCGTGTCAGCATTCAGCATGTTGTACTGCTTGTAGGGCTGGAAGGAGGCAGATTGGGAGATGGATGCAAGGGAAGAGGTTGAGCAGCAGACATAATGAAAGGAATGTTGATTTCTTAGGACACAGTGTCTGTACTTCTTCCTGGGCTGGGGGGTCTGTTTAGGGGAACTCTGCATTCTCCTGGCAGTGGAAGCTGTGTTCTTTGAGCTGGGCTGCTGGGAAAAGGGGCTGGTCCGGGGCAGTATTCTAACCAGGCTTTCAGCCATGTAACTGTGGACACCCTTCTGTTTCAGGAGCCGGGGAAGGCAAGGGCAACCCACTCCAGTACTCTTGCCTGGAAAATCCCATGGACAGAGGAGCCTGGTAGGCTGCAATCCATGAGGAAGAGTCCGACACGACTGAGTGAATTCACTTTCACTTTTCACTTTCATGCATTGGAGAAGGAAATGGCAACCCACTCCAGTGTTCTTGCCTGGAGAATCCCAGGGACGGGGGAGCCTGGTGGGCTGCCGTCTATGGGGTCGCACAGAGTCAGATACGACTGAAGCGACGCAGTAGCAGCAGCAGCAGTCTGTTTCAGGAGCAGTGTGGTCTGGTGGTCTGCCCCGGACCTTGGCCATGCCCTCTCCCCACCCAATCTCAGTAATCCACAAGGGCTTCCACGCTGCTAAGATCAAGTATATCTCCTTCACACCGGAGACTGCAGGGTTGGACTTATAGCAGATAACTACCCTGGCTTGGTTCCCAAAATACCCTAACTGTTCAAGATTTCTTTGTCAGAGTCCAAAGTATAAGGGTCATGAACTGCTCAGCAAATGAATCAAATACATAATTCAGAGGAGTCCCTTAGAACAGTACTTCAACCACAATTTATGTTTTCCTGGGGACAGGGTGTGGGGGCTCAGGCTATTTGCTCTCAGGCTTTGGCCACAAGTGTTCATTTTAGCGTGCTGAGCACACTTTCTGTCACTCATCCAAACAACACAAAGGACAACACGCGATTCACGTGGCGTAGCTAATATCCAATGGAATGTAGGAGTGAAGCTGCAGAGAGGTGTTAGTTCACATGTGAGGGGAATGGTAGGTTTGAATGGGGAGGATAGGGCTTACGAAGTTGCTTTAACTTTAGTTTTTCTGAGTATGACCACAAGAAGAAGTAATATTTCTAAATGTATTATAACTTCATAGGAAATATCTTCTATGAGGTGAACCTTGGACTTTTGAGTTTCTCTTTTGAGTTGGAGACAAACCAGAATGTAAAAGGCACATACTACCCGAAGCACCCAATTTTGGTAAGATGGATATCAGAAAGGTAGAGGAGGTCATAGAGCACATCATATTTGTTAAGCTGCAGGATGAGTAATGCCAACTCTCCATATCTTTTCTCTTTTTCACTTCCTGTTCTTCAACTCTTATGGGTGTGTGTTTGGGGGAGGGGGGGGGTTGTGTGTGGGGGAACAGGGGAGTGCTAGAGGGAAGAGAATTCAGTAAAGCAGAATTTTGGTTGAGAGGTTGTCTTCCCAGGAAAGAACTGGGTTGAATCCTCTGCAGATGTGAATGCTACACTGAAATGCAAACTTAAATTAAGCTGGAGAATGCAGCTCTGTCTTGGCAAAGGGATTGTCTGAGCTCAGCAAGGAAGAGAGGCAGATCCCACAGAGTGCAAGCCTCCTGCCTGAGGGCTCCTTGGTTTGATCTCCTTTGCAATATCTCAGATTCTCCAAGTTCACCTTTTTTGGTTGTCCAAACCCTGAACTTAACACTACTGAAATTGCCTGAATTTGTTCTGTGGGTCTCTTGCTGTTGTCAGAATCCTGTCTGACTCTGTGTTACCTCACCTGTATCACTGTCCTTCTCAACTGCTAGCCTCACACGATTTCTTCCAGCATTGAACAACAAGGCAGAAATCTCATTGCCTGCTCTATCCTGGGTTCTGGTAGGTGAATTTAGGAACATGATCCATTAATACATGGGAAAAGACACAAAATGAAAAATAAACAGGAGAAATGTGGACCAACATACCAGGGAAGACAACATTGTTCCACTTGTCTTCAAATTAAAATTTCCAGCTATAGCCAATGCCACATTCTGATTAATTGCACTGGTCCCTTCTTGTTCTTCATCTGAGCCATTGGCACGATTTTTTCCACCTCGAGCTTCTGCAGCTGCAATTAAAATAGTATTGATCTTACTACATGATCCAGGAATCATGCTTCCTGGTATTTACCCAAAGGAGTTGAAAACTGATGTCCACATAAAAATCTGCACACAGATGCTTACAGCAGCTTCATTCATAATTGCTACAACTTGGAAGTAACCAAGATGTTCTTCAATAGGTGAATGGATAAAAAATGTGGCACATTCAGACAATAAAATATTATTCAGTGCTAAAAAGAAATGAGCTATTAAGCCATGAAAAATCATGGAGGAAACTTAAATGCATATTACTAAGTGAAAGAAGTCCATCTGGAAAGGCAAAACTATGGAGACAGTAAAAAGTTTACCCCTCCTTTTCTCACTTGGTACCCATACATCTGTTCCCTATGTCTGTGTCTCTATTTCTGCCTTCAAATAGGATCAATTATACCATTTTTTCTAGATCCCACATATATGTGTTAACATACAATATTTGTTTTTCTCTTTCTGACTTAATTCACTCTGTATGACAGTCTCTAGGCTCATCTACATCTCTACAAATGACTCAATTTCATTCCTTTTTATGGTGAAGTAATATTCCATTTATATATGTACTACATCTTCTTTATCCATTCCTCTACTGATGGACATCTAGGTTGCTTCCATGTCCTGGCTATTGTAAATAGTGCCGCTATGAACATTAGGGTGCATGTATCTTTTTGAATTACAGTTTTCTCTGGGAATATGCTTAGTAGTAGAGGGATTTCAGCATAGTAATTTTAAACCTGACATTTAGCACTATTTATCTGTTACCATCTATAGTGAAAAGCAGGCAGTCTAATAAAAGAGACAAAATGTGCAGCACAAGATTAGGCTAGAAATTAACTTTTCAAACTGTGAAAACAAAAAATTTCAAAGCTTTCATAATACTTTTCTATAATATGGTATTTTTACTTCATTTATATATTTCAAATAATGGCCAAATAGGAATATAAAATTACAGAATTAAATAAGTACCTTATAGAGTAGTAAGCCATTATTACAAATTCAGCAATAATTTATTAGATTTTGAATGTCTGAAATAAGTGTTAATTTATTATACTCAAATAATATATTTATATTTATACATAGGTATCAGTTCAGTTCAGTCGCTTAGTTGTGTGCAAACAAAATAGGGACCCACAATTTAAAAGGTTTATTTTTAAGATCATGATCAATTACACATAGAAAGTATTTGTTTAAGTAGTTTTAAGGAAAATGTGTTAAAACATGTATGACTGATACATTAAAAACTCATAATTTTATAGACTTGTCAACATTATAGTTTTTTGACTTTCAATTTTTCAGAAAAATAGCCATGTGAACAGATTTTCACCTGCCAAACTTGTAAAAACAGAACTCAATTTTAAAAAAAATAATAATTCACTATTGTTCTTAAGTCAATAGAATTTTTAAGCACACAGTGAAATGAAAAGCATGTGGCAATTATTCAAGACCTGATAACATTATCAGGATTACCTTGAGGATACATTCTCATTTTTACTAAATGTGCATAGGCTCATGGTTACAAGAAAAAGAGAGGAGAGAAGGATAGAAACATTTGCTGCCAAGATGCTTTCATAGAAGTTCTCTCATTTCTTCTTTATCACAACCCTAAGATATAGACATCATTATCACGTTTTTACAGCCGAGGAAAGGAAGGGAAGGCATTAAAAGGTTGAGGAAATTTCCAAAGGTCACATATAGTAATACATGGGCTGGGATTTGAATTCTGTTGTATTTTTTTTTAATATTATACTCTTAGTTCATCAATCAAAAGACTTCATATCTAATAAATATACTATATTATCTTTAATAGTAGAATATTACATTGTTTTCCCACTTGTTAGCTACATCATGACTATAAAGTTCAGTGCATACATAAAGAAATCATTGAGATTTAAAAGACCAAGTGCTCTAGAAGGGTGGGAAGGGGCAGGAGGTGGGAGGGAGGTTAAAAGGGAGGGGACATATGTATACCTATGGCTGATTCATGTTGCTATATGGCAGAGGCCAGCACAATATCGTGAAGCAATTTTCCTTCAATTAAATAACTGTTTGAAAAAAACAAAAAAATAAGGCTTGTACTTTAAAAAGATATAATGCTACTGTACGCTTAATAGACCACAATATAGAGTAAGCATAACTTTCATATGCACTTCGAACCAAAAAAAGCAAACAAACAAGTGTTAAAACGTTATGATCCAAAGTGACTGATGTGGAAAATTTTAATCAACAATGAAACTTTGGATAATGTGTGTTAATGTGATTCCTTGCTTTGGGAACAAACAAATAACAGATCCTCAAATGAAACTGTCTTGAAATGTCCATGCAAAATTCTACAAGGGATCTGCAAAGCCATGCTCTGAACTGCACCTTTAAATTCTGAAGACAGCTATCTTCTGTTTGCCCTTTACTCAGGCACTGCTACAGGAAGCTCTGTGCATCTTACCCGGCAGCCCGCTCATCTGGTGGGCTAAGATAGCTTCCATCACTTCCTTGCCCATTTCCCCCCTCATTTTATGAGCTGAATGATTGTCACCACAAGGAGTTTAGAAATAACTGTCACACAGGACATTTTGCTTTCGGAGGAAGCAGGAAAACATGATAGTTCTATGGTTCCAAGCATGATTCCTTACATTCCTTACATGATTCCTTACAAGGATTTTAGACTTAAGCATTCTTCAGTTAGAAGAATAGCACAGTAATTTCTAAGAACTTCCCTTCGCTGAGGGAAAAGCAAAAAGCACCCTGAAGTCAGCATTGTGTGTGTGTGTGTGTGTGTGTGTGTGTGTGTGTGTGTGTGTTAGGGGGAGGACAGGCAGATGGGATTGTCTTTCTCAGGTCTCAGATAAGATGTTCTTTTTGAGTGAGTGTAGTTTTGTTTGTCTACATTCCCTAATCCACACTGTAAAATGCAAATAAACTCAGGAGGTGCCTTTTAACAACTGATGCTTTCCTCTGGTGGCCAAGTGGGAGATACTGAATTCCAACCTTTATGAGCTTTTTAGTGCCAAAGGCAAAATTCCTCTGCGATAGCAGCGTTTCCTAATAGTGTCAGACAACATGATATATATATATATATTTTTTTTTGCATGGTACAAATGTTTAGACTCACTTGAGTCTGCTTCTTTTCTTAAGTGCTCATAAAATAAAAGAGAAGGAACACTTTATTTCAAGACATCAGACCAAAGATCACCAAAAGGAGTAATTCTGTTATTTTGTCATCCTTTGTGGTGTACAGTCTTCAGTGTTCATGTACCAACAGACCAATGAATGAATGAGTGAGCAACAATTAAAAAAAATCCATGCTGCTGCTAAGTCGCTTCAGTCGTGTCCGACTCTGCAACCCCATAGACAGCAGCCTATACATGTGGCTTAAAAAATACACTTAGCAGGGCCTATGTTTAAAAAGGTTTGGAGAGCAGTGGTAGTGGGAATGGCTCCCACTAGCATATTAGCACTGGAGCCAGCAATGGAAACCTCATTTCAGTGGTGAATCTGGCAGGAACCCCCATCAATCCAAAGAAGGAAACAGAAGGCATCATTACCTGTAAAGTCATAGAGCTGCGGCAAAGCATCCAGAATGATACCAACCAAAGGCAGGTAGAGGGCAGCGACCTTGACCTTCACCTCTGGCTTAACACAACGCGGGTCCAGGTCGTGAGAACTCAGCAGGCTGTGGATGGCACTGACAGCTTTCCTTTGTACTTTGCTGATCCTGTTTGCACAACACAAAAAGCCAAGGCTATAGTGAAGCAAGGTGGACCAGAATGCTCCTAAACAATGAGGTGATGATATGAAAACCAAGCAAAGTAGGGTAGAGGTGTACAGAATCCAGAGACCAGCTGCTTGTGGTCTAGTCCTGGCTCTGCTGTTAGCACAATGTTTAAAGTTCATCATGTTGTAGAAGCAGTACTTCACCCCTTTTTATCACTGAATAGTATTCCACCATATAGACCTACCACATTTTATTTGGTGAAAGGGAAAGTCAATCAAGTCCAACTCTTTGTGACCCCATGGACTATACAGTCCACTGGAATTCTCCAGACCAGAATACCGGAGTGGGTAGCCGTTCCTGGTTCCAGGTGATCTTCCCAACTCAGGGATCAAACCCAGGTATTCTGCATTGCAGCCATATTCTTTGTCATCTGAGTCACCAGGGAAGCCCATGAATACTGGAGCAGGTAGCCTATCCCTTCTCCAGTGGATCGTCCCAACCCAGGAATCGAACCAGGGTCTCCTGCATTGCAGGTGGATTCTTTACCAGCTGAGCTACATTTTATTTATGTATTCATCAACTGATGGACATTTGGGTTGTTTCTACTTTTTGGCTATGATGAATTATGAACACTGCTGTGAGTATTTGTATAAGTTTTTATGTAGGTATAGGTTTTTATTTCTCTTAGACATCTACCACAGGGTAGAATTATTGGATCATATGGCAACTCTATATTTAATCTTTAGAGGAACTACATCATTTTACATTCCCACCAGCAGTTCTATCTTCTCTTTGCCGACATTTGTTATTATCTGTCTTCTGTATTATAGCCAGGTGCTATGAATTGACTGTGATCTGCTCCCCTCAAATTCATATATTGAAACCTAATCCTTTATGTGATAGTGTTTAGAGGTGGGGCCTTTGGGGGGTGCTTTAGGTCATGACATCAGAGCCCTCATGAATGGGATTAGTGCCTTTATAGAAGAGACTGCAGAGAGCTCACTTGCCCCTTTCTGCCACAGGGGAACACAGCAAGAAGATGCCCATCTGTGAACTAGGGAGTGAGTCCTCTCCAGACACTAAATCTGTCAGCTCCTTGACTTTGAACTTTTCAGTCTCCAGAACTGTGAAAAATAAATTTCTGTGGTTTATAAGCCACATAATCTAAGATATTTTCGTTAGAGCAGCCCAAAGGAACAAAGACAGAGGAGTATTTAACTGATTTTGATATACATTTCCCTGATGGATAATTATGTTGAAAACCTTTTAATGGGCTTATTGGTCATATTTTCATTAGAAAAATGTCTGTTCTGATCCTTTGCTCTTTAAAAAATTGAGTTATTTGCTCTTTTATTATTGAGCTATAAGACATAAAAAATACATTTTAGATACAAATCCCTTATTAGATCAACGATTTGCAAATATTTTCTCCTATTCTGCTTGCTGTCTTTTTACTTTCTTAATGATGTCCTCTAAAGGACAGAAGTTTTAATTTTAATGGAGTCTAACTTACCTCTTTTTCTCTTTTGCTGGGTTTATTTTTGATGTTAGATCTAAGAAACCACTACCTAATCAAATTTCTTGAAGATTACCCTTATGATTTCATCTAAGAGTTTTATGGTTTTAACACTTAGATTTAGGTCTTTGAAACACTTTAACTTTTGTATATGGTGTGAGATAGGGGTCCAATTTCCTTCTTTTGAATGTGGATATCCAGTTTTTCCAGCAACGTCTCTTGAAAACACTATGAAACCACTGATTGTTTTGCACTCTCATTGAAAAATCATTTGACTATAAATGTAAGGATTCATTTCTAGACTCAATTTAATTTCATTAATTTATACATCTATCTTCAGATCAGAACCACAGAGTCTTGACTAATTTTGCTTTGTATCAAGTTTTGAAGTGGAAGGTGTGAGTTCTCCAATTTCATTCTTTTTTTTCAAGATTGTTTTGGTTATATTGGAGTCCCTTGAATTTTCAAATGCATTTTAGTATCAGCTCGTCAATTTCTGTAAGGACCAGCTGGAATGTTGAGAGGAATTGTACTGAATTTGTACATCAATTTGGAGAGTACTGCCATCTTAACAATGTTAAATTTTATGATCCATGAATATGTCATGTCTCTCCATTTATTTAGATCTATTTCTTTCTAAAGTGTTTTGCAGTTTTCAGTGAACAAGTCTTAAACTTCTTCTGCTAAACTTATTCCTAAGAATTTTATTCTTTTGATGCTACTTTAAGTGGAATATTTTTAAAATTTTTATATTGTTCATGGAAGGAGTATAGAAATACAATTAATTTTTGTATATTGATCTTGTATCCTGCAACCTTGCTAAACTCATTTATTACCTTTAATAGCTTTTTTTAAGTGGGAACATTAGGATTTTCTATAAACAAATCATGTCACCTGTGAACAGAGACAGCTTTACTTCTTCCTTTCCAATATGGATGCCTCTTATTTCATTTTCTTGTTTAACTTCCATGGGTAGAACTTCCAGTAAAATGTTGAATAGAAGAAGAAAGAGTGGACATTTTTGTTTTGCTCCTCACCTTGTAAGGCAAGTATTCAATCTTTCACCAATAAGTATGATATTAGCTGTGGGTTTTTCATAGATGTTTTATCAGGTTGAAGAAATTCTCACATATTCCTACAGAGTTTGTGGAGTGTTTTTCAGAGGTACTAGATTTTGTCAGATGCTTTTTCTTCTTCTATTGAGATGACTGAGTGGGGTTTTTGTCCTTTATTATATCAACTGACTTTCAGATGTTAAACCAATCTTGCATACCTAGAATAAATCCTACTTAGCCTTGGTGTATAACCTTTTAATATATGTTGTTTAGTTCAGTCTGCCAATATTTTATTGAGGATATTTACATCTATATTCATATTGGTCTGCACTTTTCTTGTGATATCTTTATCTGCTTTGCCATCAAGGTAATGCTGGCTTCATAGAATGAGTTGGATGTATCCTTAAAAACGTGAAGGATTGGAATTAATTCTTCTTTAAACATTTGGTAGCACAGCACAAAAATTCCAGATAATTTGCACATGTTTGAAAACCACTATGGATTTCCTGATGTATGGATGTTGTGGACACCCTCAGGTAAGAAGGGTTCCACAGTGATCCCTTAGAATCTAGAGCTATGTCTCCTTTCAGGAGTTCAGCTGTTGAGATGTGTACCACTGGCCCTGTGCCTCAGATGGGTGGGTGTTGGTGAGACTATTATTTGCTTTCGCAGCCAAAGGAAGAACTGATCAAAAGGATGTATTGTCAGAAAATAAACTGTTCCTGAGACTTCTGCTCATACATAAAGTCCATGATGGTATTTTTAATGACTCTCCAGGAGAGTAACTGACAACCCAACAATCAGGAATTATTGTTTTGCCAAAGGAGTGACACTCTTAATTAGTTACCCTTTGGGGGGTAGAAGAGGTACCGCATGTGTGTGTGTATGTGTTTGAAAAAATGGACATACCTGATTAAACATAATTACATGATGATCTCTGAACATACTCTACTCTCTTGCTAGTAAAGTAACAGCAACAATCTTATGAGGAATCAAAACAGATGCAAAGCCTGGTTCCCTAGACATTTCACTAGAAGAGAAATGGAAAATAGAGACTACCACTCATGTAGATACTAAAGAGTATTATGCTTTCAGAAATCATGGAAATCTCTGCTATCAAAGGACAATTAAGATAAAGTATGCGTGCATGTGTGTGTGTGTGAAGGCAATTTTCTTTCTGCACAAGCCTCCTTCTCAGCACATTCTCAGCATATGTGTCAAGGCACTTTGTGTTGCTGTGGAAATTCATGTTAGCTATAGGGTAGAAAATTCTACTGAGAAAATTGGGAGGAGTTTGATGAAACTGAAGCCTTGGAAAACGAAGCTAAGGATATACCTGGTGTCTGAATTTCTGGAAGGAGGCAGAATTCAGAGCTGAGAACATCAGACTTCCCACAATGACCTGCTGGGAGACAGAGACCTACCATCCCTTTGGCATTATCAGTATGGACAAAGCATTTGGGACACATTTGTTATTGAAGTTACACAAACTAGTGCTCTTGTAATTGTTTCATACAGAGACATCCTATTTTTGTCACAAAATTATAAATACTTTGAGAAAACTTCAGAATCTCGAATTAGATAAGAATCTATAACATACAGCAATGCTGCCATTAATCGGCACATTCTATTTCAGAAACTTCTTGAACAGAGGGATGAAGAAGGTAGGCATTGTAGGAGTAGGTTTTCAGGCATGGAGACCATGGTTTCCAGACTTGAGTCTGCTGTGTAACTTTGGGCAAGTTCCTTCAATTCCATGGGCCTAATCTGAACACTAAGAGGGCTGAATCTAAATTATTTTTCAATCCTAACACTCCTTGGATTTGAGCCCCTGTCAGCAGTGAGCCAAGTGGCATCTGGCTGCTGCCTCTGTGCATACAGCTCACCCAAGGTACACCTTAAAAACAGCTTTGTTTCTAAGCAGCTCACTAACCAAGCATCCCGGGAAACCTAGTGGAATTGGTCAAGTGAAAGTGATGGCCGCTTAGTTGTGCTACTCAGTCATGTCCGATTCTTTGGGACCCCATGGACTGTAGCCGGCCAGGCTCTGTCCATGGGATTCTCCAGGCAAGAATAGTGGAGTGGGTTGCCATTTCCTCCTCCAGGGGATCTTACCAACCCAGAGATCAATCTGGGCCTCCCGCACTGCAGGAAGATTCTTTACAGTCTGAGCCACTGGAGGCCCTGGTAGAATTGGTAACTTCCTCTTAATGAATAAGCAGTTGAAAAGAGCTATTTTATGGTTATTCTCCATCCCTCATGCCTTTCCACGTTCCTATTGGAATCACTTTCTCAAAACGTGGCTGCTTCTGTTCCTTGAAACTGGTGAATGGTGGAGTTTTTCACCAAGGAAGAGAGGTCAGAGTGTAAAAATTTAGTAAGGAGCATGCTTTTTTTTTTGCCTTTGTTCCATTATAAATGTTTGAGACATACCCTTCCCCTTCAGCATCCAGGGCGGCGGCCAGCTCGGTGAAGAGAAGCCCGGTGAGGAAGTGCTGCTGGCGGTACTCCGGAGTCAGGTCGAACATGCTAGCAATCTTCTGGTCCTGGAAACTGGAGCAGGAGCTGGAGTTCTATAGAAATGTAAGGGGCAGTTTTCTGAGTAACAAGAACTGGAATTAACACCACGATGGCTAGGATGCATCAAGCACATGCTACCAGCCAGGCCCTGCAGGCACGGTGAAGCAGTTGCTGCTCACGTCCCTACATGTCAGATGAAGAAACTGATACTTAAGAGTGTCTACTCTGCTCAACTGGCGAAGAAGACTAAAATCCTCCGATCGCATCTTCATGGGGAAATGGGGATTCTACCCCTTGTTATGGCCTTGAGCTGGTGATTCCTCTATAACAGACTGTCACCTTTAATGTTCCTGTTTACACTTCTGGAATATGATTTACCTACATTGCCTGAATTTTGCTGGCCTGGAAACCAGGAGCAGCATCAGGCAGGCCAATACCTGTGTTCTTATCTTCGGGCGTACTTCCTATGTCACTAAGAGGCTCCAACTGTCTCTAGACAGCCTTTCCAGTTGGTGACGCTGGGAGGAGGTCAGAAGCAGAATACGGGGGAGGACTAGGGGTGGAACTGGCAGGTGTGGAACAGCTGCTTTACAAGCTCTTCCCCAGTTCACAGGAAGATGGTCATACGGTACACATCTGGATCTGAATGTCATCTGGCATGAATAGCTAAAATTTTTAAAACAATTATTAAGAAAAGCCCCTTCCTTTGTGCTAGTATCAAAGAAAATGCATCTGAAAGAAAACCTAGGAAGAAGAAATCTTGCCTGCTATTCTGAGCTACTGATTTGTTCCCTATATATGGAATGTGACTATTAAACAGCAGTACTTCATAAAGTCTTTCTAGAGGTCACCACTCCCCCAGATCGATGGAGGAAAAAAAAAGATTTCCAGAGTCCAGTCATTTTGGGAAGCACTGCTTATCACTCACCTCCTTCTACTTCCTCTGCAGCCCCAGGGGCATTGTAATTCATATAACCAAGTTAGAGACTCTTGAATGGCCTATTGCAAAGAAACCTTTTAACACAGGTTTTCTAAAATGGATTTGTCTTCAGAATTCTATATTTGCATAATAACTCTTAACATCCTGTGAAATTTGGGGCCCACCAAACCTAACCTGCATAATACTGTTCTACAAAAAAAGACTGGCCACACCGTCAAAGCCTCATCTCTATATATTAATACAAGTGTTACTCTTCTGTGATGATTAAGAAAGAGAATTTTTAGAAATATACTCTACAAAACAGACCATTTGATTATTTTACAAGGAGATATTTTTAGTGTTTCAAGAGCTAAATTTTCGAGAATATTATTCAAGGTGGAATCATTTTATACTTAATTTCATTCTATATCAGAATCAGCAGAAAGTTCTAGGATCATTCAAAGATATAATAAAGTATCCATGTTAAAAACTACTACTAGATCATTTGGGAATCAATATGAAGGAAACTAACTTTAATTTCATCAATTTTATGGTGCTAAGGTTTAGGAAAAGGGAAGTGAGCAAAGGAGACTGTCAAGGTAAAGTAAAGACTGTCAGCAAAGGAAGATCTGTGAATTTTCTATGAATTAGACATTTTTCATAGTGCATACAGATTTTGTGCTCTAGCTGGCCTCAGCAGGGACCCTTAAGCCTAGACAGAAAACAATCACATAGCTTGTAAATGATTAGCTAGATGGAATAACGGGGTAGCATACATATATGTATCTGGATCAACTGACCTAGTTTGAATAACTCAATTTTTCTTCTAATTAAGAAGACCAACCTGCATAGGAATAAAATGACTAAGCCAAGCTAATTCAATGAAACAGCTTAAACACTTTCCAGTTAGCTGATTACCTGGGAAGATATGGAGGGACAGGGAGACGCTGGAGCGGTATCCGCATTCATAAAGAAGAGGTTCAGATTGAGGTAATGCTCATGGCTGCAGAGAATTCTCAGGAACTCCAGCCTCATGGAAATGAGAGTTGGAAGGTTGTTGAGCTTGGCTGACAGCTGGTAAGAAAATGAGGAGAGAAAAGAGGTTTTATTCCATGGTGAATGGAGTTGAGGTTGACAGACACAAAATTATCCTTTCTCCCCAGATTACAGTAATCAATGGAATAAAAATGAGTGGGACAGGGCAATAGATGGCAAACTCTGCATTATAGGAAGGTCCAGTAAGTTTTCATCCATTGTCGTTGTTTAGTCACTAAGTCATGTCTGACTCTTTAGCAGCCCCATAGACTATAGCCCTCCAGGCTCCTCTGATCATGGAATTTCCCAAGCAAGAATACTGGAGTGGATTGCCACTTCCTACTTCAAGGGATCTTCCTGGCCCAGGGACTGAACTTGTGTCTCCTGCATTGCAGGCAGATTCTTTACCACTGAGCCACTTTACTGTTCCTTTTAAGATTATAGCCTAACAGCTGTCCATAATAAGAATGCTTGCCTCAACCCTACCCTTGTCAAATCTCTGATATGATGGATGGCAAGCTCATGCTAAAAATAATCTGGAGGTACGTCTTCACTGTAACACAATATAATTTCACAAAAATCCTACCGTGTCTGAGAAACTAAAGGAAAGGAGTTGACCCCACATGGGGCCACACAAAACTAATGAAATAGGACTGGATGACTTGAAAGCCACTAGTGTTCTTTGTGGTTTCTAATTAAAGGCCCCCACTGGTAAGCTTTCAAACCAGTCCCTAGATGAAAGCATCAAATTACTTACGAAAGTATGTAGTCCCTGCATAAAAGCCTAGGAGTTTGCCCCAAAGTGGGAGAGGAGGAAGTGGAGGAGAAAGAGAAAGCTGGGAGAATTATCAGGAAAAATCTTTTCAAACAAACCAATCGAAAAAAGCAATGAAAAGCTGGCAAACATGACAGTCTGGAAGAGATCCCTTGCTTCCCTCAGGGAGGCTGACAACTGAAGGACTGAGACTCTATGGCCATGATGAAGTAAGGAAAGAAGGGCTTGATGGACATTCTGTGTGTGCTGAGCTGTGTCTGACTCTGCGGTTCCGTGGACTGTAACCCGCCAGGCGCCTCTGTCCATGGGGATTCTCCAGGCAAGAGTACTGGAGTGGGTTGCCATTTCCTTCTCCAGGGGATCTTCCCGAGCCAGGGATCAAACCCAGGTCTCCCACATTGCAGGTGGATTCTTTACCGTCTGAGCCCCACCAGGGATGGAGCTTCAACCTCAGCATATCACCACAAGGACTCTGCTGGCCCAGCACAGGAAGCCAAGCATCTCACCCTTACAAATGGCCATGCTTCCTCTTCATGCACTTTAAGAGCAGTTTAATAAACTATATAATTTAAATAAGCACATATTTTCAGCCATTTTAGTGAAAAGCCATTGTGTTATGGCATTTTACCTATAGAATCTGTAGTTAGTAGACATTTATTGGAAAAAAATGAATGCCATTATGTACTATAGAAAAAATAGAATATATCACTTCCGTGTATGAACCTTTACCAGAACCCATACTCTTGTCAATGTGTATTACTGGCTGATTTTGAACAGGGACACCAGCAAATTAAACTAATTAAAACTCAGTCTTATGCCCTTCACTCAATGGCCACTTCCAAAGTTGTTGGGTCAAGCCTGCTATCAGAACTTGAAAGCACAAGATATCTGCACTTGAAAGAAGGCCACATTGTGGGCATCTTTCATAAGTCCCTTGAAACGTCAATGAAGACAAAAATTTCAAAAATAATTTTAGCAATGTTTAAGAAAGAGTAAAGTGCGGTTTGGGTTTCCCAGATGGCACTAATAGTAAAGATCCCACCTGTCAATGCAGGAGATGTAAGACACTTTTGATCCCTGGGTGGGGAAGATCCCCTGGAGGAAGGCATGACAACCCACTCCAGCATTCTTGCCTGAAGAATCCGATGGACAGAGAAGCCTAGAGGGCTACGGTCCTTTGTGGCCATATGGCCACAAAGAGCCAGACATGACTGAGGTGACTTAGCATGCACACAGGCAAAGTGCATCCTGTGTGCAAACATCCTTTGCAAAGGTCAGGGTCCAAAGTTGTAGCCTCGGTTGCCCAATTCTCACAATGATCTTGCTAAGTCAGTTCAGCTGTAATTTCTCACCCTTGAGATCTGACCAAATTCCTCACCCCTCATGTTCCCCAGGTGGTTCTGATCACCCTAGCCTGCCTTCAGCAAGAATCCTGTTAGGTTAGTTTGACGAGAATTCTTCCTATTTACCCCTGATTTTCCTCTTAGTAGTTTTTCATCCACTTACTACTCTTACCCTGTTCCTTGGCTATAAATTGGCATTTTTCCTTCTGTATTCAGAGTTGAATGCAATCTCTCTCCCCTACTGAAAAATCCAATGCAGTGGTCCTTATACCTATCACAATGGTCCTGAATAGAGAGTCTGCTTTACAGTTTAACAAGTGTCATGGATAAATTTTTTTTTATACCAGAGGCGAACCCTGGGCTTATAGTGGTGTTCCAGTCCTTTCTTTCCATATATTCAACATCAAGTTTTGAAAAAAACAGATTAACTTGTATTTGCAATTCACCCAATGACCTGCCATCCTAAACACCTAAGTGATGGCAAAGGGAAATGGCATCTTCCTCCACCACTCCATTCTGGTGGGACAGGGACAGAAGATCCAAACAGGGGCAGGAGGTCAGGCTGTACAAGATGTTCGTGCTCTGGTACTCCTGATATTTCCTTAGGATTCTTTGTAAGTCATCTTCCTTATTAAGAGTCTCTTTAGAACATTCATGGTCTTTTTAGCAGGGGAGGGGAGATCCTTTTATTTTGCAAATGAGGAAATGAGACTCAAAGAAGTCGAACGACTTATTTATGGTCACTAGGGGATTAACTACAGAGAGTTATTAGTTCTGGTGGAACAGAGTGATTAACTCACTGTACCTTGAGTAAAGTAGCCATGGCTCTTTCTTCCCTGGAAAAGTTACATATTAACTCCTCTAAACTTCAGCTTTATCATATGCAAAATGTTGACAATAACACCTTGCAAGAATTAAGAGAGATGATTTCTATAATGTGAACACAGAGCTTTGTCCATAGGAAGAAACTAAAGGTAGTGACAGTGATGGTGAAGGTGGAGGGTGGTGATGCTGGTGGCAATGACAGTGATGGTGGTCCTAAAAAACAGGAGTATGAAAGAAAAGGAGTAGCAACAGTAACTGCTACCTATATTTCTATTATTGGGATAGTTTGAGGAGAATAGTGAACAAAAGTAGGATTCCATTTGAAAAATCTGGGGAGATAGCACTGATACGCTCTTTAATCACAAAATACAGTCAACCCTCTGTATCCAGAGTTTCTGTATCTGTGAGACAACCAACTGAGGACTGAAACTATTTGGAAAAAAAATTCCAGAACATTCAGAAAAGCAAAACTTGATTTTGTACAGGCAACTAGTTACACAGCATTTACATTATATTTGATGTTATAAGCAATCCATTTTAATCCATGACTTAAAATATATGGGAGGATGTGTGTAAACTATATATAAATTCTACACTATTTTATTGAAGGGATTTGAGCATCCACAAATGCTGACATCCTTGGGGGTACTGCGAATGGTCTTAAAACTAATACCCTTCAGATATACCAGATGACAATATGTGCTTTGTGCTCAGTGAAATTCAGTCTCTTTGACTGATTTTACTAGACTTCTTTAATGTTAGAATTTCACAACTGCAATTTAATTAACTACCCTAATGTGTGAAAAGAGACCTCATACTTTCGATTATATACCTGGTCAAAGACTGAATCCCACAGCCATGTAATTCTGTTAAATGCTAAACTGAAGAAAGCAGTTCGCATCACTAATAAGCCTCAAGGCCCATGGATGACCTTGTTGGCCCTTCTGTGCTGGGTCGGTAAATGCTCCAGGAATCCACACAAACTAGTGTGTCTACCAAGGTTCAAGGCAGAAAACAAATGACCTGAAGACTGTACCACAAGCCCCAGAACGTACAGGAGCCCGACTGTCTAGCTTGGCAATGGACAAGGGGGCACGCCACGGCAATGAGCATCACGTCAGACGGGGAGGAGCCAGGAGCAACAGGGCTAGGGCGGAGGGAACACTCACCTGGCTGCAATAATGTTTGATGAGGTTAAACACAAAGCCACGATCCATGAGGGAGAGAAGGTCATACAAGAAGAAAGCCAGGCTGATGTTGATCTTTTCCGCCTGTTCAGTTTCCTTAAAAACAAGCATATTGATACAAACACCCCCATCATTTGCTAGTAAACCTTGCAGCCCTGGGCTAGGGCGGGAGTTGGGAGAGGCAGGTCATATCTTTTCAGCCAGTGTCCCTCTGGAAGATACTGAGCAAAGCAGATAACCCTGCAAAACTATAGCAGACACAATTTAGAAACTAATTGATGCCATGAGTGTTGAATGAAGGAATTCCTTATCTACTGTTAATATTTAGGTATATTTGCTTCTAGGTGTTTTTTCCTATATGCATGTTTATCTGTATATAATTGAGTTTATTCTCTATATACAATAAGGTCTTGAATTTATTCATTCAACATTATATTATGAACATTTTCCAACACTCTGGTTTCTCATATTTCTTAAATTTCTTTATATTGCTTTGCTATAATTTGTTTGATTCTGCTAATGACTGTTTTAGCAAAAGTAATTTGAAATGTATTCACTGTCTTCAATGAGACAGATTCTTAATTTGAAAGGATTGTTGCAGAAAATGTAATCAGGATTAAAAAAATCAGTTTTTACTTAAGAAATTTTTTTCTCAAGAAATTTTTTTCTCCAATTAGACAGCATTCCCAGCCTAAGAGAGGGCAGAGTCATACACAGTAGAGTAACCTCTTGCATGAATTGAGGCCAGGGTTTAGTTTTTACTACCTCTCAGTGCTCATATTTACGAGGGATTTTACAGCACTTCAGAGCAAGCAGGGATTCACTTTTTCATGTTTATGTCCTTTATTCTCAGAATGATAAATCAATTTGCTCTGAACTATTGAAAATATGATTTGAAATGTTTTCTTCTTGTTATGATGAGCAGTTTGCAAATTCAGGCCAAGCTGACCAGCCACTGGCATGGGTGGAGACTTGGTAAAGAAGTTTCCACAGTTACCACGGAGTGGCAAGTCCTCATGCTCTTAGCACCCTCCACATGGACCACTACTTAAGTATCTGTCTGAATATGCTGGCCTTGGAATCTTCCGTCTTGACTTTGCTGCTGGCTGTGTTGACTTTTGGAAAATTTATCAACCTCACTGTGCCTCGTTTTTCATGCCTGCCAAAATGAGACACCATTGCCACTCTCACAGAGTCTGTCATAAGAAATGACCAACTGGAAGCTTCTTCTCCTAAGTACAGAGCAGCATACAAATTCTTCATAATGATAAAGGTATTAATAATGATCATTGCTGCTTCAAATTTTATAGAATTTTTAATTCTGCTTCAAATTTTAGAATTTTGTTTTATTTCATTTTACTTTTTTTTTTTACTTTCTACTTTGAAATACTTTCAAATTTACAAAAAAGGAATAAGAATAGTCAAAAGAACTCCTCTAATTAGACTCATCAGTGCTGGATATTTCGCTATATTTACTTTATCATTCTCTCTTCATGTTCAATTTTTTTTCTGAACCATCTGAGAGCAGGATTATAAATATTATAACACTTCAGGGTATATTTGCTAAGAACAAAAACATTCCCTCTCATAGTGTGTTGATACAATAATTTAAACAGCTTTAATTCCACATTATAATTTCATTTTGTACAAGCTCCATTCGGCTTGGGGATCTCAGTTCCACAACCAGGGATTGAACCCGGGCCCTTGACAGTGAAAGCCCAGAGTCCTAACCACTGGACCACCAGGGAATTCCCCACATTGTAATTTTTGATAGCAATGCCCCAGCCCCACCACAGGGTGCTGTCCAGTATAACAAAGTGAATTTAGTTGTCATGTACAGTTAGTTACATTTTAATTACTGCCTTAAGATGATGCTTATTTTTCTTTGATTATGAAAATAATATACGCCCAGGGTAAAAAATTTCAGACCGTAAAGAGTAAAATGACACAGTTACCTTCTGAGGTTTTACTAAAAGGGCTGCAATCTCCGAGGTGACCACATTAACAATAGTAGTTATGTCATCTTTGAAACGGTCAGAAAAACGAGTCCTCCGAAAATTGTCCCGCTTGTCCATGTTATGTACATACTGGGCCATGCTTTTCACCTACAGAGAAGATGGGGGGAAATGTCGACATGGAAACTGGTGACCTGCTTGTACACTATGGAAAAAGGGAAAAGCCTGGAAGAATAGCTCATTAACAATGGACTTTCTAACACTTTATCTGTGCTGGTGGTTGGTTGTCCATGCAGGCTCTGGTCTGAAAATTGCTCCTGACACCCTGATGGTTACCATGGCAGCAGGAGGTGGGAAGGGTGCCCTCTTCCTGACCCCAAGTCAGGGGGTTCCCTTCTTGATGCTGACAAAGCCAGGGAGCTTAATTCTTCAGCTGCAGTGTCACAAGACTCCCCTTCTCTCAGCTGGGAAGGCAGACGTGGACTGCGCCCCGCCATGACCACTGCAGCACTGTTCTATCACGGCACACAACTTTATAGCAAAAGGAACTGTCTATGAGACTGTTTTTGATGTAAACTGAAATCAATTCTGTCTCTGAAACTACAGTGAGAAGAAGAGAGAAATGTCCCTCTTACGTCAGCTTCAAGTAGAATGGGAGAAGAGTTTTTCCAAAAATATCTCTTTTTTTTTTTTTTCTTTAGCCTGGCCTGTGAAGTCGCTCAGTCATGTCCAACTCTTTGCAACCCCATGGACTGTAGCCTACCAGGCTCCTCAGTCCATGGGATTTTCCAGGCAAGAGTACCGGAGTGGGTTGCCATTTCCTTCTCCACCAAAAACACTTCTATAGTATGCAGACTGGAAACATAACACTATTTGGAACATTGTCTCTAGGAGAAATTATGTTGTGAGTTTTATAAAACTAGCTTGCTAAATACACATATATACATATGTAAATATTTATATAACTACATATTTAAAATACATATTTAATGTACATGTATTTTTAAATAAAAACCTATATATCAATCAGTGATAGCCTGCATTATGACTAGGACAACAGCAGCTCATTGCCTACCACAATTTTAAATCAACATCATGCTTATTTTTTTGGACTTCTTCCTGGGCCAGGAGATTCCTGGGTCAATACAGTCCCTTTGATAAGAGTCTGAGGTTGTATCCTGTCCTTGTTGGAAACTCTCAGAGCTATTAGAAACAGTTGGATGGGCAAGGCTGGGAGATGGTATGGTTGGGTGTCTACCCCTTCTATAAATGTGTCCATGATAGTCTGAGAGACACTGCAAAAAGAAACGGCCCTGGAACGTTAAACTGCCCACACTTGCCTGAAGGTGACCCTCTAGGTCAGGACTGGAAGGAGAGGGGACAAAGACAGTATATGGGAAAATGACTTTCACTCCTAAGAGCGCTGGGCTTCCCTGGTGGCTCAGATGGTAAAGAATCTGCCTGCAGTGCAGGATACCTGGGTATGAACCTTGGGTTGGGAAGATCTCTTGGAGAAGGAAATGGCTAACCCACTGCAGTATTCTTGTCTAGAGAATTCTACGGACAGAGGAGCCTGGTGGGCTACAGTCTATGGGGCTGCAAAGAGTCGGACACGACTGAATGATTAACACTTTCACCTTTCTAACAGCTCTAATAGCAGATTTTTGTTTCTAAGAAGCCAGGGCTGGCAACTTTCTTTAGTACTGAGATAAACAGAGATTAAAAAAAAAGAAAAGGTAAACTAAGAAGCGAAAGCAGACAGATAGGTAAATGTGTTTTATGTTTTAAGACAATGCCTTGGCCAGCTTGGGGAAGACCTAAAAATCTAAAATCCTAAAGCCCAGGGTAAGAACCTCAGTTTCTTTTCACAGTAGAGTCCTTTTTGGCTCAGGACACAGGGAGGTGTCTGTACCCCATAGAGTCACAAATCCTCAGAGGCAGGATGTGGTATTTGTCCCACAAAGTACCTCTCTCGCACTATGATTCTAAGGACCGAGGAAGACAAGCCCCTTTGTTTGGGGCTACCCGCTCCTGATTCCCCACTGCCTAACCCACCCCAGTACTGGGTTTTTAGAACTCACTGTTGTGTTTGGCTCCTGCCTGCTGAGTTTGGCCATTCTACAATTAAATTTATAAACCTCACAATAACATACTTCCAACTAACGCCCTCCTGCCAGACTGTCAGCTACTTGCCTACTACTGTGTCATTTGCATCTCCAGAGAGAAACACACATTAGAAATAGTAGTGGATTCTTGGTCATTATTTGTGTGGTTTAAGTGTGGGTTAAAGTGGGTTAAGTGTGGGTTAAGGTGTAGGTTAAGGCAGGAAAATATTTTCCTCCATAAGGGCCTCTGTGACCCATTCAAAGCAGGGATACTAAGAAACCCTTGGTGTAGACTTCAGGGTAAAGTGGTCACCATTTACCTCTGTGTCCCCAAAGTCTAGCTCAGCAGTTTCTAGAAGCATGGGGGTTTATTCATTAGCAACTGTGAAATCTGCACAAGGACTCTTTTCAACAGCTCTGATGATGCCAAAGTGGTTGTTCATTAGCACGTGGGCATTAATACAACTAAAGGGTGTTAAATCGCCTAGGTAGTTGGCTAAACCCAAGGAGGCTGTAGTTCCTTTCTCTTCAAGCTTCTTGGGAAAACGGCTGTTTTGATGTTGAAACACCTTTTCATGCATCTGTAAGGCAACTGTATAAGCAATGTGTGGAGGACTGGGCACCCAGTCTGAATCCAAGATCAGCTTCCTTACAAAGTCTGGCTGGGGCTGTGACTTTTGCATCTGCCTCCACCCTAGCTTCCAGCTCCTTTTCTTGCCCTTCTTTATCTATCTCTGAGCCCTAGGAAGCTGATCTCTACAGACTACATCATTCAGGACTCCTTGAACTTGGGCTTCTGGCTGGAGCTGGCCAATAGGAGGCTCCATCAGGGGACCAGTGGGCAGGAGAAGAGAATGGTCCAGGTACATGCCTGGATTCATGCCTGGGCAGCGTGCTTCTGGCAGCGGCACTGTTTCTCTTTGATGTCAGCTCCTGTCATGCGGACCCTGTTCTCTGCCTCAGCTTTCTTTCAGCCTTGATTATACTGCTCCTTACCCCAGCTTCCAGCACCTTCTGCTCCCTGGGTGTCTCACCAACCCTCCTCTACTCCTGTAATCCTGCACATACCCTGGGCAAAGTCCCTTTGATAAATGCTTTTCAGGTAACCCTTTTGAGCAATGCTGTGCTGCCAGAACCCTGACAGTCTTGGTTATAACCTACAGAGCCCTAGATAGCTGATGCCCTGGGAGATCTACATGTTGACCAACCCCCTCCAAGTGCTCATCTCAGCAGGACTTTCTTTCCAGCTTCTAATCTGTTTACCATAAGGGACTCTTAGAGGAAGGAATCCTATCAGCTTTAACTTTCGCTTTCTTTCCCGAGCCTACTGAGTCCTAGTAAATAAATGTGCAAGATTAAAAGCAATTTTCAGCTTTTCCACGGTTCTCAGCTCCTGGCAGTTAGGGGGTTAGGGGCACTGAAGTGGGACTGACAAGGTTTGGTGGGCCCACAAACTTCTCCTTACGGCCTTCAAACTTCCTCTTTATGGCCTTCTCATTGTAAACTGGGGACAATGAAAAGCTCCTGTCTGGAGGCTGTCAGAGGATTCAACAAGATAATGCTCACAAGGCATTGTGCCTGGCATGTACGTAGTTAGGTGCTCAACACATTTTAGATGTTATTATTCTTCCTCCCTTGGGGACACCAGCTGTTACTGGGACTATATGAAGGACAGAGTCATCATTACATCTGCAGAGAATGCAAACTCACTTCAGAAAGAGAGCTCTAAGATGTCACAAGGAGCCATTCAGGCCTAGCAAAGCTGAGTTCATTGCCACTGTGAATGGGATAGTAATTGCGGCACTGCGTTAAAGCTGACTTCAGAATACAAAGTTTTCACATGTTATTAATACATTAGGCTAAGAAAATGTTTTGTAACTTTAAGCTTCCAAGGAGAAGCAAAATCACAGAGGAACAGAACTTTAACTACAGCACTGTGGAACTGAGGCTCTGTCCCTCCCTGCTGAGAGGGCTGGGCAAACCCCTGCTTAGCCTTGGGGTCTTGTGTGTGCACTGGGGATAACCGCTCATGATAAGCTGATAATTTACAACTATTAAATCTAAGAATGATTAAGTGACATGTGTGCATATGTGTGAGTAAATAACATGAAACGTTTTTTTTGGCTTCACCATGAAGCTTGCAGGATCTTAATTCCCCAACCAGGCATTGAACCCAGGCCACAAAAGTGAAAGCTCGCAGTCCTGACCACTGGACCGCCAGGGAATTCCCAACATGAAACATCTTTGAATTGAGATACTGCTTTCCTTTGGGACTCTCTTCTAAATGAAAAATCTGTTAGTTGCTCAGTTGCGTCTGACTCTTTGTGACCCCACGGACTGTAACCCCCCAGGCTCCTCTGTCCATGGAATTCTCCAGGCAAGAATACCGGAGTGGTAGCCATTCCCTTCTCCAGGGGATCTTCCCTTTTCCCAGGGATTCAACCTGGATCTCCTGCATTGCAGGCAGATTCTTTACCATCTGAGCCATCAGGGCGATTCTATAATATCAAAATGAGCTTTTGCTTCATGTCTTTCAAAACTTGCAATATGGAAGATCAACTCAGTTGAAGATTATTTGTATGAATTATATATAGATGAATTATAAGCTGAGTAAATCTTTATGGAGAAACTTGATGGTTAGTGGGATGAGTTCAAAGAAGCAGGATGTACTGGGCATGGAGTGGTGGTTTTGATTCTTTTTTTCCCTCCAGAGTTTATGGCCAGCCTTTTCCTGCCAAAGCACAAAACTTGCGTCTCACTGCTAATGTTGCTGCTCCAAGACGTGTGAGCTGCAGCCATCCACCTGAATCTGCTCGGCTTTTAGAATACAAACTCCTGGCGCTAGTTGCACACAGAGACCCTTAGCTCCGTTTGGTCCTCACAAAGCAGAGGCAGCCTGGACTAGCGGATCTCCAGTGAGCCTGGAAGGCACTTGGGCAGACTCCCCGCTTGGAAGGCGCTTGCACCATTGGCTCCGTGTTCCTCATCGCACTCAGTATTCTAGGGAGGGGTCCAGATCTGCGCGATTCTCATTAAGCACCCACAGGTGATTCTGCTGCAGGCATCTGGCATTGTGCCCTGAAGAGACATCTCTAGCAACACTTTCTTCCAGTGAGGGGTGGGAAATTGGTGGAACTCTAAGGCGGGGCAGGGATCCCCAACCTCTGGGACCTAATGCCTGATGATCTGAGGTGGAGTTGATGTAATAATAATAGAAACAACATGCACAGTAAGTGTAATGCACTTGAATCATCCTGAAACCACCTCCCCTCACCCCTGGTCCATGGAAAAACTGTCTTCCACAAAACTGGTCCCTGGCGCCGATAAGGCTGAAGACCGCTGCTCTAGCGGATTTGAACCCTTGATGTGCTTCTGCTGCAGGGGCCTGACTTCTTTTCAACTTTACTGCACATCACTTCCCATTTCCTCAACAATGTGTGCTTTATTTTTGTTTCCTTTGATCTTCTTGTTCTCTATGTCCTGTTCCATGTCCATAGAGAAAACATGTCTTGTTCTCTATGTTCAGTATTTTTCTCTTTCACCTGGGCTTGAACTTACATAGATAAACTAGAGCTCAGGTGAAAATCCTACCATCTTTCTCTTAAAAAAAATTATCCACTTACAAACAGTGTCACAGAGGAAAAACATCCAGTCAATGTGAAGCTAACGCTATTACTAAATTTCAATCCACTCTTTATCCTCTGGATTGTCTGTGTGTGTATTTTTGTGTAGTGAGTGTCTGTGTTTTCATACTTTTTCATTTAAGCTCATGTCACAATGCATCTCCATTAATAAACATTGACAAAATGCTTATTCTAGTGGCTTTATGGTAAAATCCTTTCACTTCCAGTATAAAATAGGTATTACTATTATTCTCTTCATTTTTATTTATTTTTTATTTTTTTATTTTTTTTAACTTTAATATTTTGCTTTATTTGGTGCAATACAGCTAAACCTTATTACAATATGTAATCAACATAAAATTATAAGCAAGCTCAGCTTCCAGAAATTATTCTAAACAAGTTACATGCTCTCCCAGGTAGTAATACATATATAATCTAATACATATATACATCTATCTATCTAAACTTCTCTTCTTTTCTTTCTTAGTTGGACAAAATTCTACCTTTTTCACTTAGTAGTCAGCCCAAATATTTTCTCTTTCCTAAAGTCTTATTGTGGTTTATCAAATCCAAAGTAATTGCTATCTAATCTATGCTACATGATACTATTTTACGCATTTCTACTGAGGCATAGTTGACATATAACATTACATTAGTTTCATGTGTATAATAAGTCAGTGTTTGAATATATTCCAGAATGATCACCACAATAAGTCTAGTTATCATACATCACCACGCAGGCACATGTGCCAAGTCGCTTCAGTCATGTCCAACTCTTTGCAACCCCATGAATGCAGCCCGCCAGGCTCCTCTGTCCATGGGATTCTCCATGCAAGAATACTGGAATGAGTTGCCATGCCTTCCTCCATGGGATCTCCCGGACCCAGGAATCGAACCCACATCTCTTATGTCTACAACACCAGCAGGTGGGGTCTTTACCACTAGCACCACATGGAAAGCCCAATCCATCACCATACATAGTTACAAAAAGATTTTTCTTACACTGAGAACTTTTAAGATCTACTCTCTCAGCAACTTTCAAATATACGTATTTTTAAAATTTGTCTTTTTCTCATAGTTTATCACTTGTATGTCAGACTACATCTAGATCATAAATTCTAGTAGCAAAAGTAGTGTATCTTTAACAATATCTAGGCTTGTAAAGTGCAGGTAATAATGCCCATAATGTGTATGTTTTTATTTTGTGTAGTCACTAAGTGGTATCTGACTCTTAGTGACCCCATGGACTGCAGCCCATCAGGCTCCTCTGTCCATGGGATTTCCCAGGCAAGAATACTGGAGTGGGCTGCCATGTCCTTCTCCGTCATTTTTAAATTAAAGAATATGTTATACCTTGTGATTTTCTGCTAGAGAACAGATAGAAGTTGCAGGTAAACATATCTACAAGTTTCATTTTTTCCCTCAATGAGTATTAGTTGGTGCTTGTATGATGTCAAGCCATGTTCTGCAGCTAAAGGTAGAATAATGAAGAAGATAGACCCAAATCCTAGATATCCAATAGGCAAGAGAGAAAAACAAATTGTGATAAGCACTAAGAAGGAAATAAAGAGGGTGTTTAAAAAGAGAGGAATAGAGTGGTAGACATATTAAGGTATGAGGAAGTTAGCAAAGGCCTCTAAGAGGTGGTGACATCAAAGCTGAGACCTAAAGAGAAGACCCCCCACCTGCCCGCCTCCAAAGTGTGTATGTGTGCAGGAGACGGACAAAATGAAAGGTAGGGAGTGGGGAGAGCATCTTAAAAAGGCTCTGAGGCTGAAGAAGCCTCAGCATCATCAAACTGGAAACAATGTGGCTGAATGAGGTGGGGAATGGTCTTCAGTTCAGTTCAGTTCAGTCGCTCAGTAGTCTTTGCGACCCCATGAATCTCAGCACACCAGGCCTCCCTGTCCATCACAAACTCCCGGAGTTTACTCAGACTCATGCTCATTGAGTTGATGATGCCATCCAGCCATCTCATCCTCTGTCATCCCCTTCTCCTCCTAACCCCAATCCCTCCAAGCATCAGGGTCTTTTCCAATGAGTCAACTCTTCGCATGAGGTGGTCAAAGTATTGGAGTTTCAGCTTCAGCATCAGTCCTTCCAATGAACACCCAGGACTGATCTCCTTTAGGATGGACTGGTTGGATTTCCTTGCAGTCCAAGGGACTCTCAAGAGTATTCTCCAACACCACAGTTCAAAAGCATCAATTCTCCAGCACTCTTAGAATCTGTCTAAATGTGCTGTTCGTGCCCTGTTGAACACAGATATACATGTGTAAGAATCTTACCAGAAGTTCAAAGAAGAACCAGGAGTACTTGAAGACTGTTTCTTTCACCATTCCAGTGCTGACCACCATCTGTAGGGCAAGCTCCTCATGGAAATGCTGGACAACAAACACAAAAACATTACATGTATGTAATGACAGTCTGTGTTAGGGGTGTTATTTGCCAACTTTTCTTTTTTCCCAATTGTAATAGTCTGTTAGCACTGATGCATGTCTCCCAGATGTCTTAGACCACAGTGGATGGTAAAGTCAATGCTGAAATAATCTGAGACTGGAGGGCATTTTAAGCAGGCAGAAGGCTGGTGGTGGTACTGTACTGGAGAGCTAGATTGGAAGGAATGGCCTCATCAGGGAAATGACCCTATGGGGGAAGCATTCATGGGCAGCAGTTGGAACTGGGACTGTCTGTTATCTTCCTCCCAGGTTCCACTGTAAACCCTCTGCATGACCATGTGTAAACCATTCCTCTCCTGACCTCAGTTTTCTCATATATAAACTCGATTGGTAGCAGTGGTTCTCAAACTTCAATGTGCATCAGATTCCCCTGGAGGGCTTGCTAAGAAACAGATTGCTGAGCCCACCTCCAGCGTTTCAGATTCAACAGGTCTGGAATGGGGCCTGAGGTTATGTGCTGGTCCAGGAACCTTGATTAGAGAAACACTGTCAAGACGGTAACTCCACTCCTTCCAGAGAGAACAGTTTTTGTTTTTATAATCTGTCTATGGCTTTGTGGGAAATGAGAAGAGTTCAGTTTAGGAGTAGTGGTAGTTAAGTCACTAAGTTGTGTCCGGCTCTTGTGACCCCATGGACTGTAGCCCACCAGGAACTTCTGTCCATGAGATTCTCCAGGCAAGAACACCAGAGTGGGTTGCCATTTCCTTCTCCAGGGGATCTTCCTGACCCAGGAACTGAACCTGGGTCTCCTGCACTGCAGGCAGAGCTACAAAGGGAAGTCTTATTAGCAGATCATCTGTGTTAAAAGGTATAGAGGTAGCAGCTTGAACTCTCTCAGTTTCTAAACTTCTGTGTCCCAGGGTCTGATGCTCCACTTTATGTCTACACTTCTCACCAAGTCATGAGACTGCTCATCTGATTGCAAATGTAGCAGTGATTTTTTACACCTTTTGCATCTTCCCTATTCCCTAGTTTATCTGGATACTTGTTAATACTCTTGACAACAGCTTTGATGTTGAACAAGGTTAACACTGTAGGTGAGGCAACCAACCCATGTCAGTTTGCCTGTCATTTCACTAAGCCACAAATGTTTCCAGGCCATCAAGCCATCAGTCACTGTGATGGAGCAAACAGTGCACCCTGAGGGGAACTCAGGATGGAAAAAGACAGGATACTGGCCCTAGATAGTAAACGTGCATATCTAAGGAATAATTTCAATGAGCCCAGACTCTTGTATCTTCCCATATATTGAAAAACACTAAAATTGTTAACTCAACATGTCTGGTTTTTGTGAACATCTTTTGATATGCAACTACATGTTTTTGTTTTTTTTCCCCAGTAAAACCTCCTATAAATCCTGGCTCTTTCCTTGACTCTTTGAAATAGTCCCTCAGAGATAACTGAGAGACTATTTTCCAGGCTACAGTCCTCAATAACATCCCCCAATAAAACATAACTCTCAAATTTTAGGTTGTGCTTGCTTTTTTTTTTTTTAACCAATCAACACTGTCCTGGCCTTAAAATGGAAAGCCCTGCACCTGAAGGACCCCCTAAGATCCAGGAAAACTGGGATAGCTGGTTACTCTAACTGATGGCAAAAATGACATCTGAGCATTTTTCTGTGGATTTATCTTACAACCATGAAATGTAGAATAAATACAGATGAACTCATTTTTTTTATTGCTCAGTGGGTAAGAAAGCTGAAACTACTTGAATACCCTAATATCACATCCTAGGGTAATGGCATATGTGAAAATAAAGTTTTAAAGTCAACACTCAAAGTAAAAATTGATTACAGCAAAGCTTACCCTTGATAAACCTTTAAATCACCCACACTGTACAGTAGGTATGCAACACAATTTACTGATTCTTAAGTACAGTAAAATTGGAGAGTTACTAAGATAAACTAAAAGGAGACAAACAGAAAGTTCTCTGTGTAGATGTCTGGGTATTTGAACTGGTGACATCCCTGGATGGTTAATGGGGACAAATGGAGAATGCTGAAGTGTTTCTGCTTGTCATTGGTCCCACTTCATTCTGTTGAGGGAGTCAAACCTTTACAATTTTAATACATGTGAAAATATGTGTGTGCTGTTGTGAGACTTCAGGGAAATTCCTCCTCTTGGGAGAGGTGCAGGGCTGCATGTTAATCTAGCAGGTGGTCTTCTAAGCTCTCCTGTGATTTAACTCAGCTACACCCAGATCTTCCCATTGTAAGAAAGAGACACTCCATGAGCTTCAAAGGTAACCTCTGGAAAATAGGTCAGTTTGACCGCCAGAGTCTTACGGCAAGAGGAGATTAGAGGACGATAAGCTGCTTCTTAAAGTAATTTATGTTGCTTACCAGGCCACATTATTATAAGAACACCTTGCTCCAGAGGTTACAGAAAATAACCAAGCAGCTAAACCCTGTTTGCTGAGCACCTAAGCAGACACACTGGCTAGACCTCCCCCTGAAATGAAATGATTCTCTTCTGGTCATTGAAATGACCAGAAACAAAATCAAAACAAATTCGTTGCTCCCAGAAGAAATCAGGCCCTGCCTGAAGAAAACAGGCTGTTCGCAAACCATGCTCCTTAAGAAGGAAAATAGACTTGTAACCAGTTCCCGCAAAGCCCAAAGCTAAGATATAGAGTAAGTGACATATTTATTTGCAACATTTCATACCTCTTCTTTCACTTCTCCTTTTAGAATTAACTCCTGGCACCTCTTTCCAGACAAGCGGGGCCCAGATTTGTGCCAAGTCTGCAGAACCAGACCTTCCAGGGCGTCCCCAGGCCTGATCTTTCCCTCACCAAAGTGAGGGAAAGTGAGCTGTGCTGAGGCTCATTCCCTTGGGGCCTGTTGAATACACCTATTTCCCTGTTAGCTTCTGCAAAGAGCTTCCTGTATTAGCCTTCCAGTCAGCATGCTGCTGCTGCTGCTAAGTCGCTTCAGTCGTGTCCAACTCTGTGTGACCCCATAGACGGCAGCCCACCAGGCTCCCCCGTCCCTGGGATTCTCCAGGCAACATGTTTACATTTTAATAACGGTCTTGAAAGACACTCAAGACATTAACTTAAGTAGCGACTAAATTGGTGAGACCCTTGGATACCAGGCAGAGGTGAAAACTTGGGGCAGATAGGGTTTGTTTTTTTTTAAATTCCCCACCCTTAGATCACACAACATGTGACAACTGGAGAACTCTATTAATGTAAAGAGACCTGGTGAGCGGTTTAACAGCTTGTCAAGTCTCTGAATTCATAGGTAAGGCTGATTAGAAAGAATTACAAGGAAGCTTTTCATGTCTGATATAGTATTGAAATGCTCATGCTCAGTCATGTCTGATTCTTTGTGACTCTATGGACTATTACCTGCCAGGCTTCTCTGTCCATGGGATTTTCCCGGCAAGAATACTGGAGTGGGTTGCCACTGAAATAAATGATACCTAGTTACTGCCTTCACTGTGTTGAGGATGAACTGTCCCCAGTTCTCTTTTTACTAAAAAAGAAGCTAACACAGTATGGTCCCTGGACTAGCATCAGCTGGGAACTTGTCAGAAATGTAAACCCTTGGGCCCTACTTTAGATCTACTGAATCAGAAACTCTAGGGGCCAGCAGTCAGTTTTAACACAAACCACCCAAGTACTTCTGATGCACAGTAAGTTGGAGAAGCACTGAGTTAGGAGGTAACTGGGTGGTCAAAAAATGGGGGATCTGGAACAGGGCTGCCAAAGTATGTGTGCATGTGTGTGTGTGGGGGGGGGTGTGTGGTGTGGTGTGGTGTGGTGTGTGTGTGTGTTTGGTGTGTACATTAGAAGGGCAGGAACAAGGAAGGACAGTACTATTTTTAATAACAGTGAGAAGGTGGGCAACGTGTCCTCACACGGCCCTGTTCGGTACCTTTTTGCTGACTGGCCTGGGGGCTGTTGTTGAACTTGGAGCATCACTATTGCTGGAGCAATAGTAAGACATCCGGTTGCAGCTGCGATCAGCAATCTGAAATACACAAACCAGGACTCCACAGTCAACCCACAGTGGTCCCTAGAAAGATGAGCCAATGGCCTGGAAATCACAAGCTTAGAATTCATTGTTAATGTATTTTTTTTTTCTGGTTACAAAGGTAAAACAATTGCCAAAAATAAAGGTAAAACAAAGCAAATAAGGTAAAGTATACCTAATTCTACTTGCTTCTGAGATATTCACTGTTAGCTGGTATGGAGCCACCTAGAGTCACATCCTAGTTAAGAACCACAGGATGCTAAACATTCCCTTCAACTAAGTCTCTGGCTTAACTGGAAGAGAAGGGGGAAAAAAAAATGTATGGGAACAGTGCCTCTCTGTGGGTTAACATGGTACTGTTCCCAGTCTCCTCTACACTATTTAATAATTTGTCCAAAAAAAAAAAACCCACTTCTGAAAGGAAGATCAGGCTTGATTCTTCTAGACAAAATTTTCTCCCCTCACTACCAAATAATTTAAAAATTGTTAACCCAGTCCACAGAGAAATTTAAAATCTTCACTTTCATTAAAGGAAACTGTAAAAATCAAATCTGTCAGTAATAGCTGCTATCCACTTCTCCCCTAGGCAATCTGAAATGATATTGCCTAAAGGGGACTTAGATGTGAAACTGAACCACGGGGTGCTGGCAAATGCGAAACAACCAGCTCTCAGAGGGGAGGGGCTGATCTGTAGAATTTGCCAATTTCTGTGCTGTGAATGCTTCCATCACACCTGACTTCAAGTTAACATGACATTACTGAATATGGTGTTGGGAAGAGATATGCAGTAGCAAACCGACTATATAGTATTTCCACTGCACAGAAACAACAGACATAAATAACCTCGAGAATACAGATAACAATAAAATGTAGTAAAATACTTACGAAGGAATGAGATTTGAGTACTCCCTTGTAAAAATGGAAAAATTTCAGATTTATGGACAAGTTGCAGATGTTGCACAGAAAGTTCTTGGATACCCTTCGCCAAATTCCTCCTATGTTAATATCTTACATAACTATGGTAGATTTGTCAAAATTAAGAGATTAGCATTGCACATTAACTGTTAACTAAACCATAGGTTTTATTCAGATTTCACCAGTTTTTCCACTTGTGTCCTGTTCTGTCCAGGAGACCACAATGCATTTAGATAACCTTTGTTTTTCATATAACTTATGTGTTAACTGATATAATTTAACTTTTAATAATGTCTGTGTTTAACGACAGGTTCAGAAAATTCCTGGAAATTTATCAATCAATCAATTCTCAGAAACTGATATGAACCAGCTCCAGTACATCCTTGCATTTATTCAGTAAACCAAAAAGGGTATTTCACATGATTTCATATGATATAACCTATATATCATCAGAATCTCTAGGAGTGGATCTAGCGATGATTCTTACATTCACCAGGGTTCAGAACCTCTGCAGAAACAAGGAAAATCAGGCTCAGGGCAGGAACAGACTTGCCCGTGACCACAGGCCTGAGTGCAATCAGATCAAGACCCAACCCTGGTCTCCAGATTTCCTGTCTCACAACATACTGTCTTAAGTGGGTGTCTCAACGGAAATGATGTCAAAACCTAAAGAGTTTGATTTGCCTTCATCACAGAAAATGACTTTATTCTAAAAGATTAGCCACCCTGTGGTCACAGATAACTGAAAAGAAAATTAGATTAAGAATTCATGGTAGTTTTGTACATATATAAAAAACCATTGAATTATACATTTTAACAGGGTGAATTTTTTAGTATGTGAACTGTATCACAATTAAAACAAATTTCAAATGAGAGGCTTTCTACAAAATACCTGACCGTATGCCTTGAAACTGTCAAAGTCCTCAAAAACAAGGAAAATCTAAGAAAGTGTCATAACCTAAAAGAGCTAAGGAGATATCACTACAAAATATAATGTGGTATTCTGGGTGGGATAGAATAGACTAGAAACAATATATTCAGGAAAAACTGAGAATATCTGAATAAAACATAAATTTCAGTTAATAACATGTTACATTTGGCTCATTAATTGTGACAAATGTGCTATTTTAATGTAAAATATTAATAACTGGAAAACTATTGAGCACACAAAAATTTTCAGTTATATATAGATGTAATTCTATACATCCAAAACTTTTATAAAATAAAAAGTTTATGAAAAAAATAAAGAATTCATGAAAGGAAAACAATCTAGGGCAAGTCACCAACCCTCTCAAGATCTCAATTTTTGTTTACAAAACTTGGCTTTGATCTTTGGGGTTCTTACACAGGATAATCAATCTATGGATGTTAACAAATCTAAAAGGCAGGTATTAAAAAATAAAACAAAACAAAATGAAAAAACCCTTTCTAGGCATCAAAAGCCATTAAAGCTAATTTTTTCCCCTGAAAATAAAACTCAAGGTATAAGAAACTTCCCACCAAAGTCCACTAACTCTGCTCAGACCCCCAAATGCCAGTCTTGCCTCTACATCTTTCAGAATGGTCTCAGTAATTTCAAAATAAAAGAATTTTAATAACTTTAAAGCTGTGCATTTGACCAAAGCAGTAGGCAGCAGGAGTGGCTGATTTTGTGTTGTCTCTCCAAGTGTTAGTCAGAAATTAAATAGCCCACGTCTCTATCCAGGGTTTGACACCTGCCTTACCTTTGAAGACATGATGTTCTTAACTTCCTCATCTGCAGCACAGTGCGTCCCCGCAAGGTCTGGGTTACTGCTGCTCATCACCCGGGCCTGCAGCAGCTTCGAGCTCACAGCTGCAGCAGATGTGCGTCCATATGTGTGGTAGCGAGGGTCCGGGAGGATGGCGGGGCCACCTGCAACCCACCAGGTACAGATGTCAACAGAAAGGGATCAGAGTCACTTACTGGATTTGAGAAGGAACCAAGGAGGGATGAGGTAGATAGTAGAGCAGACACTCACCAGATTAGGTCTTAGAATTAGGGTCTTATTAGCAAATGCCTAAGGGAGACAATTTTGGGGGGAAAGATAGGGTGTAAGGCAGTAGGGAGGGGTGAGGACTGTGGTAAACTGCAAGCACGTGTCTCATCCAAAGACAAGGGCTGCTCCTCAGCTGCTCCTCACCTCTAAATTATTATTTCTCAAGACAAGCTAGAAATATGGGTATTTTTATTTATTAATATTTAAATGGCAGTTTTATAAGTCTTGCATTTCTGAGATTTGAGAATCCAAGGAACCCTCTGAGCCTTATGAGAATATGAATATACTACATATAGCAATGTGTTTCACCTTTAAGTATTTACATTTGTTCAAAGGTGATTATGTAAGTCTATGAATATTACAAGTATTTTAAAAAAACATTTGAAATTATAGGTTTACTTGAAATGAGGCTACATGGACTAATAAACATGCCAAGTTTCTTTGTTAGGGCCCTGGAATTTTGTTAACAGATTGATGCTACTTTTCATATCATGCTGACCAGATGTTCTGATTGAGTGGAGAAATGAATTATTATTATTTCAGTTTAGTTTGGGAGAAAATGAGAAAAAGGATTTATTTTTTCATAATGTAAAGTTTAGGAGCCACTGCTTACCACTGCTATCAAAGACATATTTTTTCCTTATCATTAATCTCCTAGAATCTTAGGCATCTGTTGTTACTTCCCTAGCTCTTACAAAAAGATTCTCAGCTGAGTTAGAAATTACCAGCTGGGTAAAGATCAGTGACAGATTATCAAACAAGCAGAAAAAAAGAAGTGCTCAGAGTACAAAAAAAGAGGAGGAAGGCTGATAGAAAGCAAGACAGAAAAATCTACAAATAAACTTGCAATTTCAACATTCATGTAAGTTTTTCTCACTCTGAAAAATAAAATTTAACTTCCGGGCTTTTAATTTTATTTTGAATCCTGTAGCAGTGGGGTGGGGTGACGGTACCTGACTTGGGCATGTCCCTCTGCGGCTCCGGCAGGCGGAAGACATAGTGCACGTAAGAGGCCAGCAGGCAGTTTCTCCCATGCTGGTCCTTGCCCAGGCCCTTGCTGTTGTGCAGACTGTTGGCGGTGACCACCACGGACTCGAAGGCAAACTGAGAGAAGTTGGCTGAGGAACCAAGAGAAAAATGGGTGGCCCCACAGTGGGTCCTTAATGAACTTGAGGTGGAACATTCTTTGGGGGCAGTGACAAGGAGTCCTGGCCACTGACCAGCTGAACCAGGCCAGTCAAGATGGTGGCCTGGGGCAGGGTGAGTTGTTCTAGTAAATTCCAGTGTGTGGCTCTGCTACTGCAAAGAATTTCACATCTCTCCTTCTGCCAGTGCTGTGGTTTTTCAGGACAAAGATGCGAGCGTGTCCAGATAGCCTCCCCTCTGGAAACCATGCAGTAAATGAGTGCTACTCAGTGGGGACTGCCCTGACACCATCAGTATCATCTAGGATCCTGTTAGAAGTGTAGAATATCAGGCTCCACCCCAGACCTACTGAGTCAGAATTAGCATTTTGACAAGATGCCCAGGTCATTCTTAAGCACACTCTGGTTTGAGATGGGCTGTTGCAAAACACAGATTCTTGGTACACAGATTAACCTAAAAACTTACGTGTATTTTGTCAGTCCCTGGGCCTGTACAAACAATGCTTCACCGTATAGGCTCTGGGTTTAGGAGCCCAAGCCCTCCACAATTTGGCTCCACCCTACTTACTCCACCCAGTACCCTTTCCTGTTCAAATTCAACTTCCTTCAAATAAGGCAGTCTTTATATTGTCCCCATCACATCTGCTTCTCACTTCTGCAATTTTGCTCATGCTGTTGTCCTCACTTAGAAAGCCCACGTTGCTCCTACCAACAAAACCATACCTACTCTTCAATGCTTGGCACAATCCCATCTCCTCAAGGAAGTCTCTGACTCCACTCGGTCCCGGGCTTAATTGACACCACAGCATAAGGTTCTTAGACTATTTCCAGTGGTAAACTCTGTCTCTCTGATAGGCTGGAAGCCTTTCTAGGGCAAAGTGCATTTCTCATACTTTGCTGTCTCCCCACTATGCCTTCTATTATGCCTGACACAGATGAGTTCTGAATAAATGCTTTGAGAATAAGCACCTCCAACTATTCTGCCTGTTCCAACACGCTAGAGTCCCAAATGTCAGCTCAAAATGTGTGTATGAATGTTTTGTCTAGCGAATGCGTCCATAGCTGGGGATGGCCTACAAAGTAGTATACCAAACGTGGGGGAGGAAAGTAGAAAGAAATCCAGGGAAGGAAGACATGGCCACTCTGCAGGAATCTAGCTGGCGAGGCACCAGCTACATGTATGAGAAGTTACCTGACAACACAGGATGCCTTGTCTGTGCAGGTACCGAAGATGCCCTCCAGGATACAACACACCCAGGGATTCAGAGGTCACGCTCTTCCCTAGCTCTGAAAGTTCCCCTGTATGTCCCAGGCTACATGTTCATTACTCCCTCCCCACCAACTTAATCCTATTACATGGGCTGGTAGTGTTATTTCCTTCTCTAATGACACTCCCAGAAAAGTGTATTTTGATACTTTTTTCTGAACCACTTCTTTTGGTGAGCCAGACACTCTGGTTCTCTGCTTTTGCCAATCTCATCTCATCTCACTGTTCCCAGTTTGGCTTCTTTCCTTTTATCCCTCCTTTAAAGCCATCCTAAACACAGTCTTCTTGGGGGCTCCTTCTTCCTCCCAAATGGATAACTCACCAGCCCCCTGACAATATTTAGCTGTGTTCCTTTGAGGACTTGGGTCCTGTGCTGCTGCTCCTTGCTGTATTTTATTGCAAGTCCTATTGATTATTACTGCAAAACCTACAACTCTAAGCACAGTACTGGCAGCATGGAGGATACCCAAAGGTAACTGCTAAGCTGGAAAACACAAAATAATACAAGCCCTGCTCAAAACAGTGGCAAACACAAAGATGCCTACAGAAGCCAGTCTATTTCTGAAGCAGTTAGAAAAGCCACTGGACCCAGGCACTACCTCATGTTATTTCCAAAGGAAGTCTTGCACATTGTACTTCGGGTTCATTTGTTAAAAGTAAGCATTTAAGATGAGCTGTTGCCATGGCTGAGGGGAGGGGAGGATGGGGTGACTGCCCAGGAGTATGGGGTTTCATTTGAGGCTGATGAAAATGGCCTGGAATTAGGTAGTGGTGATAGTTGCATTACCTAGTGAATATACTAAAAACCACTGAATTGTGCACTGTAGTGAATTTTATGCTATGACATTATATCTCAATAAAAAATGGATCACAACACACTGAATTTCAATTTACAGTGTTCCTTTACTTCCATTTAATCTGGGTTATCTCATTTCTTTAAAACACTGGATTCCCTTGTTGTCAAATCAGCAAAAATATTTCAGAGATAAAAGGAATCCATCAATTACTGTGGGTGTGCTCAGCTGGGTCCGATTCTTTGTGACCCCATGGACTATAGCCCGCCAGGCTCCTCTGTCCAGGGTATTTCCCAGGCAAGAATACCGGATTTGGTAGTCATTCCCTCCTTCAGGGGATCTTCCCAACCCAGGGATTGAGCCTGAGTCTCCTGCATCTCCTGCACTGAAGGCAAAGTCTTTACTGATGAGCCCTCGGGGAAGCCCCCATCAATGACTAAGAATGGAATTTAAAGGACTGCCTTCAGTCATTCAACACATTTATTTTTTTTTTTAATCTATAACTTTAAGCATCCTATATTAATGTTTCTTTTTTCAAACACCCAGGGAGTCTCAAAAAAAAAAAAAAAAACAGCAGTGGACTTGGTCTCCTCTGGACTCACAGCCTCGATAGATCCCACTGGCCCTGCTCCCACGTTTCTAAAATAAGGCACTGCCTGCCTCGTCCCAGCCCCCCAAGGCCTCCTACCTGGCTGACCAGCGATGACCATGGGCTGCACAAACAGCTGGAATAGCTTGTCCAGCACCAGATGCAGGAAGAGCACAAGGGGCTCCAGGCGGGAGGAGTTCAGGCAGATGATGCTGAGCTTCAGTTCGTGTTCCAGCGCCGACTCACTGATCTTCTGGTCCAGCACACGGATGGGGAAGGTCACCTGGCTCTCCAGGGAGTGGCAGAGGGTGAAGAACTTCTCCAGATGGTTGTCCTGGGAAAGCAGATGGCAGGCCTCGTGGGTCTCATCCCCTCAACCCTCACCGGTGGATTCATAAACACAATCAAATAGCAACTTCTAGCAAGAACCGCTTATCTAGTGTTTCAGAGCAGAAGGTCTAAGACATGGATGTTTCAGACCCAGGTTATGACTTTCTTCGCAGAGTGGTGTGCACAACATAGATCCTCTCAATAATTATTAACTGAAGAAAAATTAATTTGTACTCTGACCTGTTTATAGGCAAGGGCAAATACACTGGACAAACACACTGCCAAAATAAGGGCCTAAGCCGATGCAAAACTCAGTCAGTGGCAGAGAAAGAAGGGAAAGTAGAACTAAAAAAGATGCTGGAGGAAAAATGGCAGAGTTACAGACAGAAATGTCTGACAGTGAAGGTACCAGGCTGCTTCATTTTTATAAGGTCTTTATATCTTTCAACATTAAATAAAACCTAACAGGTTTTCAATTTCCCACACAGAACTAAAAGGTCTTTTTTTTTTTTTTTGGTTTTATCCGTGCACAAAGCTTTTCATTGATCTTTCATTGACCTGTCCTTAGGAGTCTCTCTGCTGCACCTCATCTTCATTATTAGCCTTTTGCTCTGATTTAAACTTGACCTTGATGTTCCTTACCTGGGTGTGAACAGAAGAAACAGCTTGCACTTCAATATTGAATACTCCCTTATGTCCTTCAGCCCATTTAATGGGAGGATTCTGTGAAGGGACTTTCTGTATTAAAAGGGAAAAATAAAAGCAATTCAATTCCCTCTTCTCATTACTAACAAGGAGAGTAAAGCAACTTGGCAGTAGAGATCAGGGTTATACAAATATAAAAATCCCTGGAAAACACAACTTGGCCTTAAGAGTTAGGAGCCCTGGATTCAAGTTCAGTTCTACACCAAACTAATTATTTTTACTTTGACAGGTCAGTGAGACTCTCTGGGACTTTGTTTTCTCATGCTGAAAGGAGGGGTTTGAAGTGAGTGATCTGTCAAATTCAAGCTTGCATCCAGCAGCTGGTAATCCTGATTCTACAAATTAAAGTAATATCCTAATAATTTCTCCATTAATCAGGACAATGCTGGAACAAAGTGTAGAATATCTTTAGAAGGCATGAAATTTTAATGCTTTTGAGTGACTGCAGTTTTGTTCCCTTTTAACAAAATGTATCTGAGTAGCAGTCCTTCTAGGCTCCTGCTTTAATTACTCAAAATGACTTTTTATACCATTTATATGTCAATAGCCCTGCAGTCCTCAGAGACCATTTCTTGCTTTAAAATCTTGAGGGAATTGTCATCTTACATCACTGAGGGAAGAGGGCCTACGCCCACCCAGCCATGTGAGTGCAGGCTTTGTGTCTCTTGCATTTTAACAAAAGGGTGCATGCTCTACTTGCAAGGGTAGGACGTATACATGGGTTGGGGACCTTTGGACCCATCTCAGAGAGAGTCACAAACTGGGGCCCAAAGCTGGATCCAGCCCACAGACAAGTGCTGTTTGGCCCGGTGTTAGAAACTTTGTTGAATTAGCTGCCAAACATTTGAAAATCAGACAAATTCACATGAAAGCCAGCTTTTCTAACATCTTTTGAGAACTGAAAGATATGAGGACATTGGTCTTGCATCCCAGCATGGCACTGATCTGAAGAGCAGAGGGACCTTGTATGGGAAGACAGTCTCCGGTGTGAACAAATTCCACCAGGAACTGGCATTCATTAAAGAGTCTGACTCCTGCGGACACTGGAGTTTGCAGTAAGCTAAAGCAATACAGGGGCTACCCAGGTGGCTCAGTGGTAAAGAATCTGTCTGCCAATGCAGGAGACATGGGTTCAATCCCTGGAAAAGGAAGTGGCAACCCACTCTGGTATTCTTGCCTGGGAAATCCCATGGACAGAGGAGTTTGGTGGGCTACAGTTCACAGGGTCACAAGAGTCAGACATGACTTGGTGACTGAACAACAAAAACAAAAAGCAATACTGATCATTAAAAATACAATATGAGCCATCTATGTCACTTAAAATTTTCTAGTAGCCATATTTAAAAATATATTTAATGTGACAATAATTATAATACTAAGTGTCACTGAACCCAGTACAGCCTAAAGATTATGGTTTCAACGTGTAATCAATATACAAAATGATGGATGAGATATTTTACATTCTTTTTCTGCTACTAAGTCTTTCAAACCTAGTTTGCATTTTTATTTTTATAGCACATCTCAATTTGGACAAATCACATTCTGAACAGCCTCATGTCCAAATTGAGATGTGCTATAAAAAGTTGCAACTATACTGGACAGTGCAGGTCTAAAGGATATTAGGAGAAGCTGAGGGCATATTGATAAAGATAGCTTAGGGAAGTAGGGAAAAGGACTAATATCTACTTAAGCATTGCTTTATATATATTATCTCATTTAATGTTCAGAGCAACTTTGTAGGCAGATATGGGCTAGATTTCATCTTTGAGCCTCAGAGAGGGTAAGTAATTCACCCATTTCACACTAGGGCATGGTAGAATCTGGGTTTTGGATAGAGATTTGTTTGTCTCCAAATCCAGGTTTGTTTGGCATCATTAAAAAGATAACTGGGCGTTCTAGGAAATTAGAATATGCAGCTTGATGTTGAAAAGACAGTTTTGAGGACCTCAGCAAGGGGCTGTGTGTCCAAATCATGAAAAGCAATTAGGGAATGCCTGTGAATACATTCAGGTTGATCTTAGGTGGTTTGAGACCAGTTTTGATCTAAAGCCGGGAATATGTCTGTGGCCCAGAGCAAAGGAAGCTTCTCTCTCCAGGAGGAAAAAAAAGGAAACTGAAAATGGAATAGCCTGGGGATGGGAGCTGTGTAGTCAGAGTAGGGAAGAAAGTTGACTCTAAAATTTGGAACAAAATTCAAATTCTTGGGAAATTCTTCAACTTGAAATACGCAAGGAAAACAAAAGAGATGAAGAGGAACCTATAGATTAAGAATCTTAAAAGACACGTTTATCAACCAATAGCAATGTATGGCATTTATCTGGACCCCGATCCATAAACAAATAGCTGTTAAAAAAATGACATTAATGAGATAATTGGAAGTTTGATCACTGACTGGATATTTGAGGATATTAATAAAATACTGTTAGTTTTTAAGGTATGACAATCATATTGTGATGATTAAAAAAAGATCCCTTATCTTTTAAGGTAAAATACTAAAATATTTATACATGAAATGAAATGATGTCTGGTATTTGTTTCAAAATAATTCTTATTGATGTAAACCCACACCAACCAGAACGAGAAGCAGGAGAGCTGGTGCTGGTGCGGGCAGAAGGGAGCGTTCACTGGGCTCCTTTACACGAGTGGACGGCAGCAGAGTGTGTGGGCAAAAAAGGCAGCACAGGAAACAGGAGGGAAAGACTGCTGACACTGGTATCTTTAGAGGAATGAGAGCCCCAATATCCACCTGAGGACTGTGACAACTGACCCAGAAGAGAAACTGATGGAATCTGGCATGGGAACCTTTTATAAGGAAGGAAGCTGAGAGCAACTGTTAGCACAAGTGGGCTGTATTTGCTCCCCTTTTAAAATACACTATTCTGAAAATCCCTCTGTTATAGATAATACAAGGTACAATGCTGCCTTGGTACAGGCTGAATTCATCAAACACTCTGAATTGGCAATAATCTAAATGGATGAGGTTGTAAAGTCAGTTATCTCTCCCATCCTATCAGAACAATGTGCTCTCTGAAAACACCCCGTGCTGACAGGTGACAGTGGCCCAAAATGGACTGAGCATCCTTGGTCAGGTATAAAGAAATGGGAAGTGGGTCTGGAAAGGTGGTCCAAGACCACGGCTGGATAGGAGACAGCTGATGGCCAACTTGCTGGTTACCTCTGCAGAATGCATAGAGTAGTTGGGTGGCAGCTTTTCCAAGGCAACTGGGAGACAGTAGGATCCAGTTTGAAGACGTTCATTTAAGAGAATAGGCAGCCACTGAAACAGATGATGTAAAGAATAAAATGGTATTTATTACAGCATATAATTCTGGCAATTTATCTAGCTCACAATAATCAAATGAAACTAAATGATGATTAGATATTGACCAGGGCTGTTTTGGGCAGTAATTTCTGTCAAGTTCTTTGCATTTTAAATTCCTTGAGAGCTCCTGAGATGGTATTATCAATGATTCACAGCTTTCAGAGCCAAACTAGTAGCATTTTTTTCTTTATCGCCAATGTTTGTGTGCAGCTGAACGTGAAGGTTCAGTTTACCTTTTATATATTTTAAAGAGATAATTTTCTCCTTGGAGGAAAAAGTTATTTTTATATGTGAAGCATACACACACACACACACACTTTGGAAATAATGCACATTGTAATATTTTTTTATAAATGAGTACTCTTCCATATCGATCACCCACTACCTTTCATTCCTGAAATTGTCATTTGCTAAGTCAAGTCATCTCCGCTCTGCTACTTCGGACAGGAAAAAAGCAAGTGAAGAGAATGTAGTTGCTTATCTCTGCAGGTACCCTGGCTGCACCAGCAACCGCAGTGTGAATTTGCAAGTTGAAAACAACTCACTGAATATCCCAGGAGACTTTCTACTGAGTTTCCTTGCTTCTGCTGACAGCTGATATGATAGAAGGTGAACAGGAGGTGGTGATTTACTGTAAGCTTAGCAGGGAGCTTAATTTTCACTTCTTCATAGAAGTCAGGAGACCTGTTTCAAAAGCACATTATACATGAATAACTTTTAGCAAGAATGATGGCTTCTCTGACTATAAATTGTAACACCATGGACCCTCTGCCCCTCAGGATTCACCTGCTTGGTGTTTCACTTTTCATTTTACATCAGCCTGCTCCTAGCTGAAAGTCCTTGAGATCAAGCTTATGTCACTGGATACACTTCACTTACATAAGGCTGCTCACAAACTAAAAGCTTTGTCAGGAAAAAAAAAATCCCTGCACACAATAGAAAAATCCAACAACTTAATTTGGACAAGGGATGAGGTGTAGAGTCGTGCTCTGACCTCCTTTTCTATTTCTATCCCAAGAACAGGGTATGACACTCGGCTGGCACTCAACAAAAATTTGGGGAAAACAAATGAAGGATGCAGGAAGGAAAGGGGACCTGATTTGACTGAATTATGAAGTCCAGGAGTTTACTAACAGCTTCATGTACATTACTCAGAAAAGCACTTATATGCGCCAAGGTTACCAAGCTGGGGTCAAAGCCAAGTCAATCTGATCCTGAAAATGTGAATAACAGTTTAGACATTATTCTGTGACTCAATTTACCCACGTAAAAATGAGCATTCCATTTCTCCTTTGGTCAACTTAAATCTTAAAGTAGATAGTGGCACAGGTGTGGAGTGGTGTATAGAAAACATGGAGACAGAGCGAGGAGGACTATATTTTGCTTCTGGCCCCTCCAGTATCTCAAAGCTAAGCAGGACATTTTTTTCTTTATGTAACAGCATAAAACCTCTCAGTATCATACTAGGGTAGAAGGTTCCAGAAAAGTCAAAACAGTGTTAGGTTCTTGAAGACACATTCTCCCAATCATAGTTACTGGCAAAAGCTGTCTGTCTGTAACATAGAATCAGGGAACTGGCATGGACTATCTCTGTCCCTTAGTCCCTGAATTTAAAAAACTGGTAGGAGGAATCACCTAGAAGATTCAGAAAATCAAGGAGATAATGAAACAAACTTGGCATATGTTTAAAACTGGGGGATACACTTACTTGTTATGGTATGTAACGGCTGTGTACACTTCCTGCAGAAATTCAGGGCCATTGGATTTTCCAAAGATGACCTGTTTGCCAGTATAGAAAGGGTCAAATTAACTGTGATATCTGAGTAAATCAAATCAACAATCATCCCAGTAGGATGCTCTGGTCTCTTAGAGCTGTATTTTATAAATTAAGAGCGCTGACTTCTACAAGTGACCCAACTGATGCAGAAGAACTGGCTACAAAAATAAACTGAGACCCCAAGGGGCTACATCAGTGACAGAGGGCCACAGGCTTGCGAGAGTAGAAAGCCAGTGCTCTCTCCATTTTCCTCTCCACCTAGAGGTCTGTACTTCAGGGCAATGTCAAAGGGTTGTATCCTCAGTGAGATCCCTTTTCCAGCCTCTTTTCCCTGGTTACTTTGGTCATTAGGATCTTCACTGGCCACACATTTATGCTATTTAGAAAGACTCCTCTTTGGACACACTTTAGCCCAAAAGGCCCATGACTTCACAAGTGGACTCACCTTTGGATAAATAAAAAAAAAAAAATAGCCTTCCCTTCTAGATGCAATAATGCCCATGCCAGGTCCCAGAGCTTGATGAGTGGTGAACAGGTTAGAGTCTGGCCCCTACTTGTCCCTGGCTGGGCACCTTGGCTACCATCAGGATCTGCAGAGTGGCACCTGGCAACCCTGATGGACTTGCCAGGGGGGACCGCAGTGGGAACTAGGGGAGTCTTCCTCCTAAGGTTTCTTCCACACAACCACTGCAAGAAGATATGTTGTGTTGGGAAGGTAGGTGGGACATTAAAATATGGTTTACTGAATCACTTTACTGTATATATAGCAGACATTGGCACAACGTTGTAAATCAACTATACTTCAATTTAAAACAATTTGGCCATTAAAAATTAATTAATTAAAAGATGCTTTTATGAAAAGTGAATATTTGAAGAATGGGAGCACTGGAAAAAAATGTCTTCAATAGAATTCTATGACTTAAAACAGTAATAGCTAACCACCATCTCATTTATAGGCAGCTGGTTAAAAAAATATAAATTCTGGGGTTTGGAGCTCCTTAGGGGACACTGCATTACATATTTTTATTTGATTTATCTTTTACCTCAGGATGAAGATCCATTCCTAGAAGGTGTTGAGATGGTGTATGTTTTTTGTTACTAGGCATTACTTTTTAAAAAAATCTCTAGATGTGGACTGGGGCTTGAATAGATGTGTATCATAGCATACAACTGAAGGTACAGCGAACATGGCTGACACCCTGGGCCTGTCTCTCTACTTCTTATATGCTGTAAGGGTGGTTGGAACAAATTCATGATATTTTTCAGTCTTCTAAAATGATAACGCATTTCCAAATTTCACAGCTCACTGTGGAATAAGTTTCAACTTAGGCTGACCCGGATTCCCTATCAGTATCCTGGGACCAATAATGGACCAGCCACGAAGTGCTCTGGACGTGCTCGGTGGTACTGGCCTGAGTCAACACACACTGCAGGCCGATCAGCCCTGGATTTTTTTTTTTTTCCAGGGTTTATCATATTTTTTTTTTTCATTTATTTTTATTAGTTGGAGGTTAATTACTTCACAACATTGCAGTGGGTTTTGTCATACATTGACATGAATCAGCCATGGAGTTACATGTATTCCCCATCCCGATCTCCCCTCCCACCTCCCTCTCCACCCGATCCCTCTGGGTCTTCCCAGTGCACCAGGCCCGAGCACTTGTCTCATGCATCCAACCTAGGCTGGTGATCTGTTTCACTATAGATAGTATACATGCTGTTCTCTCGAAACATCCCACCCTCGCCTTCTCCCACAGGGTCCAAAAGTCTGTTCTGTACATCTGTGTCTCTTTTTCTGTTTTGCATATAGGGTTATCGTTACCATCTTTCTAAATTCCATATATATGTGTTAGTATGCTGTAATGATCTTTATCTTTCTGGCTTACTTCACTCTGTATAATGCAGCCCTGGATTTTGTCTGTGTGAACTGACAAGGAAGTTCAGCCCACCCTGCTTAGAGGCAAATGTTTATTCCCCTTCTTACAGGCATAGCACTGCTGGCATCCTCTCCACACATAAACTGGATTTTGATTGTGATGTTCCGGGCAGACGCTAGTTTGTTAGCAAAGTTCAGCCTCTGTGGGTAGACATAGAGAAGGTTTCTGGAAAAGAAAAGATGAGGAACCGATCAGTAAGGTCTAGAGTCTATTTTAACCAAGTTGTTCAGGGGATGCTGAAGTCTGCACTCATAAGGTGACTGTTCGTAAGGAGATTGTCCTCTCAGAAGTGAATTACTTTTGGAGAATAAATGCATTATTGTTGATTCTTCCTCTTCAACGGCAGTGATCTGATAATAACCAACACTGTTCTCTGTTTTGCTACACACAGAGAGGTGTCTGGTGCAGCTGAGAAAGTCCTGGAACGTGGAAACCTGCCCAGAGGTAACTATATGTCTGATACAAAGATAAGAAAACAAAAAGGTTCTGCTCATTTTAAGAAGAAATCATGGCCACAGATGATGGCCTAATTTCATTTCTCCTTTCTAATTCCATGTAGCATCTAAAAAAAAAAATCTTAATTGGGCTGCACCATGCTGCATGTAGGATCTTAGTTTCCAGACCAAGGATTGAACCTGTGCCCCCTGGTTCAAATGGAAGAGCAGAGTCTTAACCACTGGACCACCAGGGAAGTCTCTATAGTTTCAATTTTTTATTATCATGACATATTACACTGGTTTAACTTTCTTTTCTTATATAAGATGACAGTTCATCTAAGCCCAATTAGCTATGTAACATAATACAACACTATGAATAATATATCTATCCATCCAACAACTATAGGACAAATACTAGGCTGACTATAACTTTGTATATTTTTTCTTTCTATTTGCATTACTATTGCTATAATCCACTAAAAAGTAAGCTCCGTGAGGGCAGAGATTTTTATCTGATGTTTTTGACTCACTGATGTATTCCCAGCCCTATACTGGTGCCTGGGACATAGTAGTTGCTAAAAAAATTACTTGTTGAATAAAAGAATGAATGTATATACATTCAACTAACCATATTCCTGACTTTAAGAAACAACAGTGATACTAATATTTATAAGTATCATTAATATTTATCCTAAGCTGGGTAGTTTCTTTAATTCTCAAAATTATCCTATAGATAGATACTATTTTCATGGCATCACCCCCACAACACAAATGAAAAAAAATGATATAGTTAGGAAATGGCAATCAAGAGCTGAAGTCAGGCACTCTGGCTCCAGAGTCACGCTCTTAACCTTATCTAAGCTCTGTTCTCGTCAGATAAGGCTCCCATTAAATAAAATGATAAGAATGGCCTTTTCAGACTGTTCACTACATCTCTCAGAGGCAAGCTTGCCTTAATTCTCTGGATCTCATTATCAACAGTACACCAAAGGCTGATTTGATTGTGTCATGTTCTCTGGAAAAATGTCATGTCTTCCTCACTCTTGGTCCACGATTCTAACTCCTAATTACACATTCTCCCCAAAAGGACACATTCTGGCCCCAAAGGCTTCAGATGACAAAACAACCTTTGTGTGAACTAGATTATCAAGAGAACAGTGATCAGGAAGGAGGACCAGGTGACCAGACTTTTCCCTCTGTGAATAAAGGTTCTCATGATAGTTTACAAGGGTTTGCATATCAATCCATACCAGAGCTTCTCAGCCTCACCACTACTGACGTTTTGGACTGGATAGTTCCTTGTTGTGGGGACTTTCCTGCACATTGTAGGATGTTTAGCAGCATCGCTGGCCTCTACCCGCTAGATGTTAGTAATATCTCCCCTCTACTCAGCTGTGACAAGTAAAAACGTCTCCAGACATTGCCACGTGACCCTAGGAGGGGCAAAGTCACCCTCATTTGAGAACCACTGACCTATACGTGTGAATTTTGCATTACAAATCTATACAACTATGCCTGGCAAATTCCCTATTTTTTTTTTCCATTTATTTTTATTAGTTGGAGGCTAATTACTTTACAATATTGTAGTGGTTTTTGCCATACATTGACATGAATCAGCCATGGAGTTACATGTATTCCCCATCCCGATCCCCCCTCCCACCTCCCTCTCTACCCGATCCCTCTGGGTTTCCCAGTGCACCAGCCCCGAGCACTTGTCTCATGCATCCAACCTGGGCTGGTGATCTGCCTCACCCTTGATAATATAACCCTATATGCAAAACAGAAAAAGAGACACAGATGTACAGAACAGACTTTTGGACTCTGTGGGAGAAGGTGAGGGTGGGATGTTTAGAGAGAACAGCATCAAAACATGTATATTATCAAATTCCCTGTCTTTAATAGATATAATCAGTGCATCTATTGGGTCCATACTCACATGTAAAGGGTTTCCATTGGAAAAGCATAAAGTCAATATTCAAGAATGAGGCAGAAGAAAATTTTTAATGTTTGATTTATGATGTCAGAGGTAGTCAGGGATTGAAAAACCAAAAGAAAAAGGTGAGACTGACACAGTTCTTCAGTTCTATCCTCTTCACTGTGATAACCTCCCCTGTGTGGGTGTGCACTGTGTGTGTGCATGAATGCAAGCAAATAGTCTTTTTGGACCAATATTTACTTAAATGCATGAATTAACCCCATGGATCTTCCTTGCTACAACAGTGACAACATTAAGAACCACAACCCTGGTCGAGTCTCAATGACCAGGCTAGTGAACCTGCGTCTGATGGACGCGCAGATGAGAAACAGGCCCTGAGAGGTAAAGTGACAGCTCACTCCATGAATTCGCCTCCAAGTGGGCACAGAGTCCAGTTCGGCGCTGACTCTACAATGGCTGTCTCAGTGATGCCTTCCAAATCTGGCTCTGTCACACCGAGGGACCCCAACTGTGATGCAGACAGGTAGAGCTGAACTTCAGAGGCCATCAGGAGAGGTCACAGATTAGTAACGATGGCAGAAGGCAGTTCATGGTTAGCAATGCAGGTGTCCGTGTGGCTTATACACTCCTCTCTGCTCACTCTTGGTCATCTCGGCAGCCACCACACCCACCAGTAGAGCCAATGTTTACTGAGTGGCCGTGTGGGGAGTGGTTAAGGGCTCTGAAGTCAGACTTGGGCAAGCTGCTTAGCCTTTCCAAAGCCTTTCCTAAGCTAACCCCAGTGGGGTTAGTAACTGCACCCACTTCATACAGCCATAGGGAATGTTAATGAACAAGAACTTAATGATAGTGAGGTGATGAGTATTATTCCACAGAGCTAAAGTGAGATGCACACCCCACCTACACCCTCCACTCCAGATCATCCTCATTTCTCACATCCTGGATTCCCACAGTGCTTTCTGCATTGCGTTCTCGCCTAGATTTGCCCCTTTCACTGGACTCCTTATATGTTGGTTAGAAGGATCTTTCCAAAGTGTAAAACAGATGATGTCAGGAGCCTACAAGGGTTCCTAAATGTCCTCTCATGGGCCTGCAAGATCTGGCCCTTGGCAATTTCTCTGATGTTACCAGACATCACTTTCCCACACTGGCCTTCTTCAAGGCCTAGAATATTTCAAACTCATTTTCACCTCGGGGCTTTCTACACCTGCAGTTTTCTCTGCCTAGAAGAGCATCTCCAGGTTCTCTGACTCATTCCTTCTCATCTCTGGGGTTTTAGCTCACATGTAAGATCCTCAAAGAGGTCTTTCTCCCATCCTACTTAATTGGGCCACTCCACTCACATATTCTCTCTCTTTTATAATTATACGATGATCATACATACATATGCTTACAAAAATAATTATGAATATTGATTATGAAAATACATGATTATGAAAATAATATATGTATCCATTCTCTTCCATCTTGAATACTTGCAAAGTACAGAAAAGTAGAAAGAATAAAACAACAACCACTTGATATCCCAACACAAAATTACTGCCAAGGCTAGCATATGTTCTAGTCTTTTTCCCTCTATACGTTAAATATTTTTATCAAACATTTTTATATACAAAACTTTAAAAAAATTTTGTTGTCATTTAACATTGGTCAGTTATGACCATTTTCTGGTGTCACTAAACATTTGTTTTTTGGCCACGCCACATGGCATGTAGGATCTTAGTTCCCCAACCAGGGATCAAACCTCACGCCTGCGTTGGAAGACAGAGTCTTCATCACTGGACTGCCAGGGAAGTCATTAGTTTCAATAAACATGATTGCAATGGATGTATATTATCCCATATTATGAATGTGCCATCATTTACACAGTCTCAGAAAATAAGCACTAAGATTATTTCCTTTTTTTTTTTTTCAGTTCTAAAGTTAGAATGAACACTTTCTATATCTTGCCTCTCTGCAATTCAGGGTACTTCTGGAAGAATCCCTTTTAATTCTATATAGTTCAGTTTCTTCAGCTTTAAATTAATTGAAAAGATACCAATCAACCTTTCTTATGCTGTGCTAGAAGAAATAATGAGCTAGAGTTCATAAAAATGCTTTGAAGTAGAGAGATGAAAGGGTCTGTGTAAATCACAATGGTAGTAGCCCAGCAAGCCTGGATAAGCAAGTCAGCTGTCAGCACACTTGTCTCCTACATCCCAAGCCAGGGCACCACCTACCTGTCCTACACATCTCCCATCACCAGTCGACAGTTTTGCACGTGGCTTCCAAAGGGGTTGCTGGCCCCTACATTCAAACATCATTACCATGAGCACTCAGCGTTCTGCCCTGTATGAATGCACTTTCTACAGAATACAGAGCAGGAAAGAAACATCCAGAGAATTTAGTCCACATTCCTTTTCTGTGGCGCAGAGACTGACTAACCCAGAGAGGATAAATGATTTTGCCTAAGAATTTTTTTAAGAAGATGCATTTCCCAAGGATCATCATAATTCTTACTGGCAAGAATGCTAAGTGATATGTTGTGTTAAATCTGCATGATTTCTAAGAAATGAATGTAAGAAAATAGTGTTTTTTCTTGGAAGGAAAGATCTACCTACAGGGTCAGTAATCCACAGAGCCTCAACCAGATAAGAATAATTATCAATAAACTGATAAACAGCCTCATACATTTTATATATGGTAAATTATAAATGTGTGTGTGTCAGTCACTCAGCTGTGTCTGACTCTGCAACCCCATGGACTATAACTTGCTCGGCTCTTTTGTCTATGGAATTCTCCAGGCAAGAATACCACAGTGGGTAGCCATTCCCTTTTCCAGGGGATGTTCCCAACCCAGGGATCAAACTCAGGTCTCCCACATCGCAGGCAGATTGTTATGGTCTGAGCCACCAGGGAAGACCGAGATGATTTTTGAGAATGTCGACTACAACTGAACTAGGAATCCCTTGTTACTGCAAAGTTATTTCAGAAGTTTCTTTAGTAACTACAGGCCTAATGTGAGTGTAGGCATTTAGTATAATCTCATCTTTTCCCAAATGTGGGCAAAAATGCTTCTCTTCAGTCAGGTGCATCACAACATAGAACAGGATGTTTGGTATTCATCAACAATTTTCTTTCCAAAGCCACTTCAGATGGCTTCTCTTGATTATAAACTATTTTAGAAACTCTGAATTCTTTCCATTGATTCAGCAACAGCCCCTCAACTTATTTTTAAACTGTTGGCATTGAGCAGCTCCAGGAAGTCAGAAGTTAACTTGTGGAATCTGGCCGTTATTAGATCCAATTGTTGACCAAATTCTCTCTGCTCTTTATGGTTTGGGGATCATCCTCTATTTATTTATTTATTTATTTATTTTTCATCCTCTATTTCTTTTGCTGAAAACGGGTTAACTCAAGGGACCTTGAAATCTTTGAAAGCCACAATGCCAAAAACATTAGTTTGGTTTCTCCTCCGTTTAGCCTATTTTTCATCGAGGGCAAGGAAACAAAGAGAAAAGCTGCCCTACAAAACAGAAAAACAAACTACAGAATGGAAGAAAATATTTCCAAGTGATACAGCTGACAAGGGGATTATCTCCAAAATACACATACAGCTCATATAACTCAGTGTAAAAAAGCATACAACCTAATAAAAAAAATGGGCAGAAGATCGAAATAGACATTTCTTCAAAGAAGACATAAAGATGGCCAATAGGCACATGAAAAGATGCTATATATTGCTAATTATTAGGGAAACATAAATCAAAACTACAGTGAGGCACCACCTCACACCAGTCAGAATGGTCATCACCAAAAAGTTTGCAAATAACAAATGCTAGAGAGGGTATGGAGCAAAAGGAACCCTTCTACACTGTTGGTGGGAATGTATATTGGTACAGCCACTAGGGAGAACAGCATAGAAGTTTCTTAAAAAACCAAAAATAGAGCTACCAGATGATCATGCAATCCCACTCCTGGGCAAATATATGGAGAAAACCATAATTCAAAAAGATACCATGCGCCCCAATGTTCGTTGCAGCACTATTTACAACAATACACGGAAGCAACCTAAATGTCCATTGACAGAGAGTGGATAATGATATAACCGAAGCTGCTTTTACACCAGGGAAGGTGAGCTTGTATGATTAGTGACCCTCATCAGGTAAGATACTGAGCGAGAATATCCTTTTAAAAAAACTACAAAATGAAAAAAATTAAAAAACTACAAAATGGAGCTGCCCTGGTGGCTCTGTTGTAAAGAATTCAGCTGCCAATGCAGGAAATCAGGTTTGATCCCGGACCTGGGAAGATCCCACATGCCAAGGAGCAATTAAGTCCGTGTGCCACGAGACAAGTGCTCCGGCCTGGTGCACTGGGAAGACCCAGAGGAATCGGGTGGAGAGGGAGGTGGGAGGGGGGATCGGGATTGGGAATACATGTAAATCCATGGCTGATTCATATCAATGTATGACAAAACCCACTGGAAAAAAATAATAATAATAATAATAAAAGCATAGAAGATGTGTGAAAAAAAAAAAAAAAAAAAAGTCTGTGTGCCACAACTACTGAGCTGGGCTCTAGAGCCCAGGACCTGCAACTACTGAGCCCACACGCCACAACTACTGAAGCCCGAGGGCCCTAGAGCTTGTGCTCCACAAGAGAAGCCACCATATGAGAAACCTGCACGTCACACCGAGAGAATGGCCCCCACTCACTGCAACCAGAGGAGAGCCCGCGGAGCAACAAAGACCCAGCACAGCCTAAATAAATAAATAAAGTTATCTTAAAAAAAAAAAAAAAACTACCAAATGTTCTACAAATAGAAGGTGGACAAGTCAATTTCCTCACCTGTAATAAAAAGGCTGGAGTTAAGTCTCAAATGCAATGATACTCAATAATCATTGCATTCTTATCTTAGAAATATCTTAGAAAATTACAAGATATGATACAAATGAAGATTCTTTTCCTATCAAGACTACAAATGTAAAACAGCTGAGGGAACTTTACAATGCAACCTTAAATACTCTACAGGGCAGTGAGATCTTAAAATATGTTAACGAATGGATCAATTTCTCCGAGTCTCTCTCTCTCTCCATCTTTGAATTGATGTCTCTCCTGTATCTCCCGGTGGTGCTCACTTTCTCCCTCTCTCTCCTTCCCTCCCTCCTCTCTCTCCTTCTGTCTTTAATCCATGTGTGTGTCTCTGACTCTTTCAGTGTCCCTCAGTTTCTCTCTTTCTGTATCTTTCTGATACACCCTCTCTCATCCTTTTCTCTCCCTCACAATCTCTCAGAAAATGGCCAAATGTTCCTTCTGTAGGGGCACTCCATCAGTTTCACTGAGTCACTAAAATCCATTTTCTTCTGAGTCTGCAAGCATTTGATGATTTCTCATCCTGGGCTGGGCCTCGGTTGTGGGCAGGATGATAGACACAGGGCCTAAGATTATGAACATCTCAGAATTCTACAAAAATGTCCGAGACCCTCAAAAATGATTAACTCAAAAATATAAAAAGTAAAACCTCAAAACAAAAATTAATGAATTTTAAATTAAAATTAAATGCTTACCAAATGCAACATTTTATCAGTTGACAGTAACTCTACTGAGTTTAACAATAAGCAAAAAAAATTCCCCCCCTATTTTTGCAGGTTGTTATAAAATTACACCTTAGGTATATGTAATTAATATGGAAATGGATACAACTTAATATGTTTTAATTGCTGACAAAGGTCTGTATAGTCAAAGTTACGATTATTCCAGTAGTCATGTATGGATGTGAGAACTGGACCATAAAGAAGGTTGAGTGCTGAAGAATCGATACTTTTAAACTGTCGTGCTGGAGAAGACTCTTGAGAATCCCTTGGACAGCAAGGAGATCAAACCAGTCAATCCTAAAGGAGATCAACCCTGAATATTCACTGGAAGGAATGAGGCTGAAGCTGAAACTAAATTACTCTGGCCACCTGATGCGAGCAGCCGACTCATTGGAAAAGACCCTGATGCTGGGAAAGATTGAAGGAAGAAGGAGACAGGGGTGGCAGAGGATGAGACGGTGGATGGCATCACCAACTCAACGGACATGAATTTGAGAAGACTCCAGGAGATAGTGGAGGACAGAGGAGTCAGGCATGCTGAACCTCACGGGGTCACTAAGAGCCAGACACGACGCAGTGACTGAAAACAACAGCAGCACAGGTGCTTTGAGAAGGCTTAAAAGGAACATGGCTGTTGAAATGGGAGAAAGGATGAATAAAATATCAGATAAATTGGTTTTTCTGTTTTATTAGCTTTCTTATAGCTAGAGACACAAGTGTTGGTTTAATAGCAGGCCGTTAGCAATATGCACTGGATTGAAGTAGATGGGACAGTAAATTGGAACCTACCTCTCCTGATGCAACACTACTGAAACAGCTTTCGATATAAAAAGCTCTCCAGGTTTCTAAATAAACACTTTCAACCTAACTACTTTGGCAATTTCAAAGTAATTTCTTTTTCTTTCCCTGGTGTTTTAAAACTCTCCCTCTCTAACCGTTTTTGCAAAGACAGAGCCAAAGAATTGATAAACTATTTGCTGAAGTGGAAATGTAGCAAACCAATTGTATGAATAAGATGCCCTCAATCAAAAACTATAGAAAAAGGCTAGTGGCTCTTCTTTCAAGCAACAGACTTTGAGTTGGGCAGAATGAAATTCAAATGCCTACTAACATAAGAAATATCTTATAGTTATCTGATGTCTTTTATTCAAGCATTCCAAAGAAAAAGCAAATCTAGAGATACTATTTTGAGCTATCTATGCAACGTGAGAAGCTGGAGAGGTGGTTTTGTATATCATTCACATTTCACTGCCAGAAAAATGTATTTTAGATGTAATAGCAAAGGTAGCTAACAACATGTATTTCTTATATGTGCAGGCACCATTCTAAGAGTAGCTAATAGTACCAATAACAGTGCTATTTAGCCTCATTAGGCAGATGATAAAATTGAGGCAGAGAGAGGCTGAATAACCTGCACAAGGTGATAGCTGGCAAAAGGCACGTGCAATGCAAATCCAGGTGCCCTGAAGCTCATACGAGATCCTGTGCCCATAACCACTGCTGCTTCTAAGAACAACAGTAAACAGTTTCTTTGGTCAACAATGAGGCTTTTATTAAATTGCTTACAGGCACTAAAGGATGCTTCCTCAAGAAAATTATGAGTTTTTTTTTAAGTTTAAAATAAAAGCTTAAAAAGTTTAAAATAACTTAAGGATGAGAGTGAGTACTGTCCCTTAAGGTGTTAGATAGAGGTTTTGGTATTTTATTTTATTTTATTTTATTTTTTTGAGGTTTTGGTGTTTTAAATACAATGAGTGCAAATGAAGTTAGAAACCTCAGAGTTTAGCACCTGGTATATTCTCCAAAATTTCCTTTCACCCAGAAATTTTATACCTTGTTATACAATCTCTGTAATCTGCCTCACATACTTTTTTTTTAGCATGAGAATGTTTATAAACACATGCATAAAAATAAAATATTTGCTATGTCCTGTCTTGTCATTCCATGGTCTCATGCCATTAATTTATGTTTATTCCTATTTCTAATACTCTATAGTTTAGATGAAAGCACAAACTCACAAAGGAATCAGTGAAAAATGGAAAGGAGAAGAAAACCCCTAATGTGTAGGGTGAAGGGAGCATTTCACCCTCAGAAATCAGAGCAAGAGAAATGGAATGTGCAACTTGTAGGACGCCAGCCAGAGTCCCCACAAGGCGGCCTGCCCCAGCGCAAGAATGGAAGGCGGCTCTGGGCATGAGTCACAACAGCGGCTGGTCCCTCAGTCACCTCTGGGCTCCACGGGCCAGGCTGCAACATCTTGGATAAACGCTGGCCTTGTATTCTCAACACTGGGGACCTCTACCCCTCACCTCCACAAAAAGCAAATGCAGTTAAGAAACCAGAGACAAGATGTTACCATATTGTTTAGAAACACTACAATGATCCAACATGCTCTCTCCACACTCGTTATGTTAAATTAGTACACTCAAAAACAGAAATCCAATGAGAGAGAAACAGAAAACAACAACAAACTCTAGGACTTGTCATTACACCACTTTTAAAGACTTACAGGGCAGGGGTGGGGGTGGGGGTGGGGAAGGAACTGTCGACACTTTCTCATTGACGGACTACAATTTGAACATCAAATATGAGGTCTTTGTATAGGATACCTATTATAACTACAAAGCATCCGTCTTTGAACATGAACTAACTAACTGTTCACAGCTCTTGTATTTCAGACTACCTTTTCTATGACATCAATCCCCATCCTTTCTTTTTTTTCCCATCCCTTCTTTTTTTTCCCCATCCCTTCTTTTATGAGATTAAAAGTTGCTCTTTAGTGAGAGCTTGGTAAGCCAGTATTCTTATAAAATAAAGCAGGACTTCAAGCTGGGACAAAGAGAATGCTACCTTTTAGGTAGAGTTAAAAGCATCTGAGCTCTCCATAAAACCCATTTACTTATTGAGGAAAAGTTCAGTTAGTTTTCAATCACAAAAGGCCTAAAGGGAAAGTTGGGATATTTATGGTCTTAGGTTTTATCTAGATGAAGTTCCCAATGAAAAGAATCACAAATACACAAGCATTTGAAACATGCAGGGGAAAACTGACTGCTTTAAGAAAAAAAAAAATCTCTCTCCAACATTGCTTGAAACGTTTTTTAAAAGATACTTTGTTTAGCTGAAAATTTACCAGTTAAGATATCCAGGTTATCAAATACTTCTTTTGAAACTCTGCTTAGCAGATTGAACATATTAAGTGGTTTATATATCATTCACTCCCACTTTAGTATGAATTAGTTTACTCAGTTCCTGCTCTTCTTACAAAAAAGGTTAGATTTATGGACTGTAGTGTGAGTGGAGAAAGGAAATAAAAAGGATGACAGGAGATTTCCCTGGTGGTCCGGTTAAGGTTCCTTGCTTCTGATGCAGAGGGCATGAGTTTGATCCCATATGCCACACACACACACACAAAAGGACTGTGGGGTAATTATTAACCATGAGACACTGCTTTGGGGAAGATCCTCAGTTGCTTTGGGTGTGACGGAGAGTGACAAAGTTAGGGGAAGCTGAGCAAGTTCCCAAACCCAGATTTTTTATTCCAAAAGTTGTTCTATAACTTCCTTAAACTTGACACTGACAATATAGTCAAAATGTTCACTGGATAACTGCAACTCTTCCAACTCCCAGCTAACACCATAGAACCCATGATGTGATTTTAAGGTCTAAGTTATTTGTATATTCTTTGTGAGTCTCACTTTGGGAGGGCTCAGAAATTTGTTAAATAGGTCAAGCTTCAGTTGGTTTAGTAGAATATTGTTTTCAGTGGGTTTCTTTTTGGATGAATAGAAAATACATTACATTATTTATTTATTTATTTATGTTAATGTAGTATAATACATTAATTTAATTCTACACAAGCAGAGATTGGAACTACTTTAGCAATATACATTTCAGATATCTTGAAGAACTCTCCCTTCCACAGCTATATTTTGCATTTCACTCAGAAAATTTATATAAATTATACATGTATATATATACACACACACACACACACACATATAAACAGATGCTTCAGAGGTGAGTCTGTGGTGGGGTGTAAGGGGTTGTGGGGTAGGTAAGGTGCTACATGATGGGAAACAGGATAAATGACCCCATTCCTTAAAACTGGGTTGGCCAAAAAATTTGTGTTTTTTCCGTAACATCTTACAGAACAACCAGAACGAAATTTTTGGTTAACCCAATATATACAGCTTAGGGTTTTTTCCTTACTACTCTGAATCTAAGACAACTTGGGAAATCTGCTTTAACCTGAGTGGAAAAAAAAAAAAAAAAAAAACCAAAAATGCATTGTCTCATATAATAGGCTTGTTTCTTTGGAGGGTGTATTAGTGAGGGCTGGGGATGGGGACTCCTCTCACCTTAGAGGATGTGTGAAGAAGCAGTTAATTTTCTACAGGGAGAAAGTACTGCAGATGTCCTAGGAATATACCAGGCTGATGGGAACACTTTCCACAGGGAGCCTGGTCCTCAGCATTGGGGGAAGTAAACCACTTTCCCTCACCCACCTTCCCACCTCCCCACACTCCTTCAAATTCATACAACTGGAGTGCCTCAACTTTTGGTAGCTTGGTTAAGAACTCTGGTAACAGCTTCTAAAACAGCTCCCAATGATGCCTGACTCCTGCTGCTCTTAGCCTCCGAAGTTTCCTCGCCTTGAGTGTGGGCTGGACCTAAATGACTCATTTCTAACTAGAAACTTTTCTAATCTACTAATCTAAGCAAGATGACATTACAAAAAGACTCTAGCTCTATCTTCGTACTCTCTCTTGCTTATTCTCAAGCCACCGATGTTGTGAGCTGCGCTACTGAGAAACCAATATAGCAAGGAATTCAAGGGGATCTCTTGCCAACAGCTAGTGAGGACCTAAGGCCCTTAGCTTAACAAACCAAGAGGAACTGAATACTGTTGTCAACCACAAATTGATACGTGCCAAGATGGTCACTGACCAACCAACTGAACAACAAGGGCATCCGCCAATCTGCCTCTGTGGAGACTAAACCCTGCACTGTTGAGGCTGTTGACCTTCAACGCGCCCTGAGGGAGTTCAGAGTGGAGTAGGGCACTCTGTGCTCCAGGCAATTTGGTGGGACACGTCTTGAGATAGATGTTTTAGGAACAGATTTTATGATCCCAATCTCCTTATATCTAGAAAAGCACGAAATCCCTTCATGGTGACATCAGGTCTAGCAACAAACTTTTTGTAAAATGAATGCTTAATGGTATTCAACTCCCCTTTCACCAAAACCTTAATATATATATATATATGACTTTCTCCCACTGCTGCTTTGGAGCAGTCTCTCAGAGCTACATGAGGTGCTGCCTCCTGGGCTGCAGTCCTCATTTTGCCCCAAATAAAACTTAACTCATAACTCACAAGTTGTACATCATTTTTTTAGTGGACACTGTCAACAACCTCATGAGTAAGCTCAGAAGTGAATTCTCCCCTTGCTGACCCCTGGGGTGATCCCAGCCTTGACTAACATCTTGACCATGGCCTTTTGAGAGCCCTGAGTCAGAGGCACTCAGCTAAAACACTTCTGGATAAAACACAGAAGCTGTGAGATAACAACTGTCTGTTGTTTCAGGCTGCAAAGTTTCAGTTAAGTAACAACAAGTAACTAATACGAGTATGTACATCTTTTAAAAGTATGTTATGTATTCACTGATATTTAAACATGGGATTCCTTTAAAAATGCTTTACCCTGTAACATTTCTGCCTCTTAACTGTATCTCAGGGTTATTATTGCCTCTCTACGGGATATAATGTCCAAGCTGGTTTTAGAAAAGGCAGAGGAACCAGAGATCAAATTGCCAACATCCACTGGATCATCGAAAAAGCAAGAGAGTTCCAGAAAAACATCTATTTCTGCTTTATTGACTACGCCAAAGCCTTTGATTGTGTGGATCACAATAAACTGTGGAAAATTCTGAAAGAGATGGGAATACCAGACCACCTGACCTGCCTCTTCAGAAACCTGTATGCAGGTCAGGAAGCAACAGTTAGAACTGGACATGGAACAACAGACTGGTTCCAAATACGAAAAGGAGTATGTCAAGGCTGTATATTGTCACCCTGCTTATTTAACTTATATGCAGAGTACATCATGAGAAACGCTGGGCTGAAAGAAGCACAAGCTGGAATCAAGATTGCCGGGAGAAATATCAATAACCTCAGATATGCAGATGACACCACCCTTATGGCAGAAAGTGAAGAGGAACTAAAAAGCCTCTTGATGAAAGTGAAAGAGTAGAGTGAAAAAGTTGGCTTAAAGCTCAACATTCAGAAAACTAAGATCATGGCATCTGGTCCCATCACCTCATGGGAAATAGATGGGGAGACAGTGGAAACAGTGTCAGACTTTATTTTTCTGGTCTCCAAAATCACTGCAGATGGTGACTGCAGCCATGAAATTAACAGACACTTACTCCTTGGAAGGAAAGTTATGACCAACCTAGACAGCATATTAAAAAGAAGAGACATTACTTTGCCAACAAAGGTCCGTCTAGTCAAGGCTATGGTTTTTCCCATGGTCATGTTATGGATGTGAGAGTTGGACTGTGAAGAAAGCTGAGTGCCAAAAAACTGATGCTTCTGAACTGTGGTGTTGAAGACTCTTGAGAGTCCCTTGGACTGCAAGGAGATCCAACCAGTCTATCCTAAAGGAGATCAGTCCTGGGTGTTCATTGGAAGGACTGATGCTGAAGCTGAAACTCCAGTACTTTGGCCACCTCATGCGAAGAGCTGATTCATTTGAAAAGACCCTGATGCTGGGAGGGATTGGGGGCAGGAGGAGGAGGGGATGACAGAGGATGAGATGGCTGGATGGTATCACCGACTCGATGGGCATGAGTTTGAGTCAACTCTGGGAGTTGGTGATGGACAGGGAGGCCTGGTGTGCTGCAATTCATGGGGTCGCAGAGTCGGACATGACTGAGCGACTGAACTGAACTGAACTGATGGGATATAATGTCATGACTACCTAGAGAAAATAATCTTAATAGCAAAGTAGCCTTCATGGAGCCCATCCAATTACTAACTACAGAACTTTGAGGATTTAAAAATATACAAATAATTTTTCTTCAGCTCTCATTTTGATTCTGTTCACTGAATTAATTAATGTTTCTCAAAGAGGCTGTGACAGGTCAAATAAAAGTGAAGAAGAATGCTAAAAAGTACCTACCACAAATACCTTCCTTTTCCCTTGAAACATAAAAATTTTAATGAAAGTTTCCCCCCAACAAAACAAACATTTCAACGATATTTGGCTTTGTGAGAGACTTAAAATTTAAGTTTAAAGATACCATTTTGATGCCAAATCTGGGTTACATTTTTAAAAAGGTCATGAGGCAGAACTGTCATGTAGAGAGCTAACATGAACCAACCTGCATATTCGTTTGAGAGGCAAAGGGAGCACATTTTTTCCAGGCTTTGCAAATAGTTTCCTCAAACAAATCTGCCAGCTGACAAAAATTCATACACATATAAGAAAATTTCCAAGTTTTGCTGTTGCTGAAACTGAAGTTTTTTCTTTTGGTTTGAGGCAGAACCTTTATTAGCTCCCTACTCATTAAAAAAAAAAAGCCAATGAATAAATCAATACTATCATTTAGAATGCCTGATGATTTTAATATTGGCAGATGTCTTGGTTCATGTTGAAGAAAATATTGGAATTGGAGGAAAAAGCAGGTCTACTAAGAAATAAATTGTTCAGATGCCCCCAACAACTTCTAGAAACATATCCCTGCTTTGGGTACTTTGTGAGGGAGAAGGCTTGTCTGGGTTTCGGAGGTGGGAGAACTTGCAAGATCTCAGGTGACTGCAGGAAAAAGTTGCACACATGTCTTTCTATAGATCAACTCAGCTGTGAGCCATTTTGGTGTCTTTTGGAGGCTGGGGTTTGCCTCCAAGGAGGCAAGGAGGTAGTCATTCCTCCAAGGAGAGGTAGTCATTCCTCCAAGGAGAGGTAGTCATTCCTCCTCCTTGTCTCTCAGCACCAAGAATTGTGCCTGGCATATGGTAGGGACTCAAAAATACTGGTTAGGTGATTGCATCAACTTTACTCATAGGGTGAGAAGTACTGCTTAAGTGGCAAGATTTTCAAAGGACAGGTAGCCTGCTCTATGACAGAGGGTAAGGAAAGAGGAGGGGAAGAGTTCTCGCTCCCATGCTCCCACCAGGATAGGTCCACAAGGGGCTGTACCTGCTCCCAGACCATTTGGAGGGTTGAGTAACAGTTGTTGTTATGAACTTCACTTCTCCCTGACTTAGAAACAGAAAGAGGCAGTGCTTTGTCAGCTGCTGGCTTGGGATACACAAGGTTTTCATGCTAGTATTGGTTTTATTTCAACTCAACTTTGGGAGGAGACATTAGAGAGCATGCCACAGAAGATGGATCCCTCTCTGGGCTCTTGTGCCCAGAGCCTGAAATTAATCTAATGTTGTAAGTCACTCATGCTTCAATTTAGAAAAGGATGTTCTAAAGTCCAGAAGGGAGAGGATATATGCATACGTATGCCTTTTCATTTTGCTTACAGTAGAAACTAACACAACAGTGTAAAGCAACTATCTCCAATAAAATTAATTTTTAAAAAGCATGCTCCTTTGTTAAATAAATAAATAAAAATAAAAAATGTAATTCCAGGAAAAGATGAGAAAGGGTCTTTGAGATGGTCTTCTTATTAAATATATAATTATTAGCCTAGGCATGGAAATCTCTTAAAAATAATTAAAATGAGCCAGTAAGTTGAGGAACTCAACTTCACTCAACTTTTATCTTCACTAAACTGTAATAGTTATATTTTCACATGGAACTCAGTTTACATGGTTCTTAGTTTACATTTTGAAGGTTGTCAAACAAAGAACATTAAAGAGGTGAGGTGGAATAGCACAGTTTTGAAAGCTTTATAACCCTTCTGGATTTTAGGCCAGTGGAAAAATAAAATTCATTTTTTAATTATAAAAGGTACATGACATGTGACTGCTAAGCCCTGCTTTTTTTAAAAATTACCTTCTTACACTGTCAAAACTCAGCCGTTCCCTACTCACTGTTCTATTTTACTTTGTGCTGTGGGACCAGCCTGAACTGCCCTCACCCAAAACCCCAGGGCATTCTGGCTTCTGCAGAGAGAGGCCAAGGGCAGACTGTCTGAGGCCTTAAAACCACAGGACGTACACCACTGGAGAGATAGCCAAACACTTCACGGGAAGAGTGGCTCCATAAAGTGCACAGGAAAGTGAGAACAAAGAATGAAAAACCGAACAGTAGAGAAGATTCCTCCCTCCCCCAAATGGCAAAAGAAATAAGATGGAACAATTCCCCAAAGGACGGCTCATCAGAAGACAAGCCACTTCAAAGAGCTAATTTTAAAATAATAATTTAAAAAACTAACAGAAGTAGGGAAATCAAAGAAAGAAGGCTTTTTGAATTTTAGGAAGCTGCTTCTAATCTAGGCTAACTATTCATCATCATCATCAAAAGCAGCCCCAGATTCATTGTCCTTTCATCACCCTTTCTCTGCTGCTTCTGCTCCCACCAACCTTACCTTCCCACCCCCTGTAAAAACAGGATGCTTCATGAACCTTCCTGCTGAAATCTACGTAAAGGATCACTGGGGGAAAAAGAAATGATATTCATGCCAAGTGAATGAACAGAGCAGGATTTTTTGTTAGGACAATTGTTTACAGGCAGTAACACTAAAGCATGATGGGCTCAAAGTGAATGAGTATAAACTACAGACTAAACGGGGCTTCCCTGCTGGTTCAGTGGTAAAAAAAAATCCACCTGCCAAGGCAGGAGACACACGTTCAATCCCTGATCTGGGAAGATTGCACACGTCTCGTGGCAATTAAGTCCATGGGCCACACTGCTGTGCCTGAACTCCAGAGTCTATGAGCTGCAACCACTGAAGCCTGCACGCCCGAGCTCCGTGACGAGAGAAGCCACTGCAACGAGAAGCGCTGCAACCAGAGAGTGGCCCCCACTTGCTGCAACTAGAGAAAAGCCTGCTCAGCACAGCAGTGAAGACCAAGCACAGCCATAAATAAATAGGTTATATAATAAAAAGATAGTGAGAGGTTGTGACTTACGCAATCAATGACATCAGTGTACACAGAACCTCAACACTATTTCATTACTGATGATGGACCCACATTCTTTTTTTATATTTGAAGCGGGGAGGGGAGGATGTGTTAAGTATGTATAATGAACAGTGCAACCCCCAAATGAGATTCTACTCTCTCTCTATACCACAGGATATATTTCTGCAGCCTCCTATCCAGCACATCTTTAAACAAAGTGCCAGATTTCTAAGGTATGACTTATGATGAAAGAAGCTGACAGGGTAAGAGAAAACTCTTTGCAAAAAGTGCCAACAGTGATGTCTTGGAACACTGGAATAGTTTCCCAGTCTTTCTTGGCCCTACGCTTCAAGGGCAAAAAACAAAATGCCTGTTTTCCTTTAATAAATCATGACTCCCTCTGCTTTGAAATGGAAAAGATACCTAGGTGGGTCTCAATCTAGAAAGTGAGTAAATTCTGCCCTCAAGTGGCTAAATGTTGTACTGCAAAGAGACCGTGGCAAAACCTGACATGGTTGCTAAGTAATCTTAGGTAATCAGTTCCTTCAGGGGGTGTTTTCATTCTTCTAAAAAGGACGACTGAATTTTAGAGCAAAGCATCAGAAAAGTGGGGACTGTGCTCCTCATTTATTATTGAGACCAACTTGCCAGAGAATAGTGTGGGAATTTAATTATCTGGATAATTTTGGCACCAGGAATTCACTTAATTCAAATGATTAGATTTTGCCTGGGCTGTCACCACTACTTCTTTAAGAAAGTGTTTGTTCCACAAACAACTGCCTTCTAAGTCGAGAAAAATCAAGGATTCAGTTTGGGGGCTGTCTCACAGCTAAAATGGGGTTAGACATTCGTTTAAAGGGTGAAGGGCTTCCCAGGTGGCTCAGACAATAAAGAATCTGCCTGCACTGTGATATAGCAGGGTTCTATCCCTGGGTTGGGAAGATCCCGTGGTGAAGGGAATGTCAAACCACTCCAGTACTCTTGCCTGGAGAATTCCATGGACAGAGAAGCCTGGTAGGCTACAGTCCATGGGGTCGCAAAGAGTCACACATAACTAAGTGATTAACACTTTCACTTCACTTTTAAAGGGTGAAAGTAGGAATTTATACAATAAATACATTTGCACATGTGTGAAAGTTTATATGAGGTTCTTCATTGTAACATCATTTATAATGTTAAAAGATCAACAGCAGCTTAGATCCTCATTAGTCTGGTGTTAAATGAATCGTGATACACCTATATGATGAGATTTAGTGCAGGCATTAAAAAAAGCACAAGATCATTCTCTATTCATATAGAAGTACTCTCCACAATATAGCGTTCAGTGAGAAATCAAAGTGTGAAGATTATGTTATACTTGCATTCTGAGAGGAAGAGTGCAGGGTTGTACTGGCTGGTACATACATAGCTTATTTCTGGAAGGATAAATAAGAAACTGATTTTTAAAATGGTTGTTTCCAATTGCCAAAAATAGGATTGAGCTGTGAAATGTACATAATTTTCACCTGTTTTGTTCACTACTATTTCTCCAGTGTCTAGAAAAGGGCCTGGAACATTGAAGGCATTCGATAATATTTGTGGAAAAAATGAATAAAGTCAAATATATATACATATATACACACACACACACACAGATACACACACACATAGACTATCGCCAAAGAGGGGAATTACACAGCTGGAGGTCAAGCATGGTAGAGAGAATTTTCATTGTGCTTTCATGTACTTTTAAAATATTGAACTATTAGAATAGGTTACCTATTCCAAAGTAAAATTCAAACAACTAAAGAAACAAATAAGGATGGGGAGTTATTATTTGGAATAGTTATTTAAGTAAGGCATTGTTTTGATGGTGATTTAGACAGGGTCAATCACATTATAAAACTATGAATCATTGATTAGCAATAACCTTGGAATACTTAACAGCATCTGAGGAGCATTACACCATAAAAAAAACTGTCCTCACAGGGAGAAGTTTTCTGGGTGTTGCAGATTCATTACAGACAAGTACTTGCTCTTTGCCAAAGCCGTCTACCTGGGATCCAGGCACATGCTTACAAGGTCAGGAGGATTAAGTCGCAAGGCGCCCTCCCTCAGTTTCCAGTGACTTGATTCACTGGGGGCCTTTGGATGGCTCCAAGGAGTAGAAGAACTCATTAAGATTGACCATGAAAGGGAGGGAGGAGAGGCTTTGATTCTCAAAGAAGGATGTTACACCCTTAAGGCCTTCCCCAGACCTCCTGGATGGGAGTCTCCAGGTAGGGCTGGACACCTGCATTTCTATAAAGCTCTACAAACTAACTCTGAGGCACACTACCCTTCTGGCCCCCACCCACAAGACTGAAAAGATCCACTCCGGACAGAGACACAACTGCGCTCAGATTGGACAAAATGAAGCTCCTCTCAAGGATGCCATCCATTCTCCATGCCCTGACTCCTTCCTAAACACCTCACCCAGAATTACTTCTCGTTTATTCCTTTCCTTAGAAACGCTATTCACTACATTTTAACTCAAGTTTGTCATTCAAGACCAGCTTGTACATTTATCCTACGCCATTCTATTTTGCCCCGTAGGATGCAAGCCTGGCAGCGTTCCTCAGAATGCCACTGTGATTCGGGAGGCACCTCCCTATTAGACCAGAGAGCAGGCGAGCTTTGAGAAGACAGACTTCTCGTCCGAGAATATTCAGCTAAAAAGGAGGCGGCCTGAAAACAGCTAATTATCCATCAAAGAAATCATGTTCTAACTGATATGCTTGTTCTCAGCAAGCACAGTCCTCCACAGAGAGTCTGATAATTGGATAAAAAGACCTCAGAGGCTCTTGGGGGCTGGGATGAGAGATGAAAACACACTTTATGTGGATTTCTCTAATGTAATCACCAGTTACAGGGACGGCAAGGAACTTAACAAGCTCATTACAACCTCAGCGCCTGTGATCTCCCCACAAACTCCCGTAACAGCCAGAGGATAAAACTCCCTTAAAGCCCTCGCGGGGCCTTGGCCTCAGGCCGCAGGAGGCAGGATGAAAACCTGCCTCCATCAGCAGGCAGCTGGCGTCTCCCGTTACCAGCTGCTGGGCCACATGGAAAATAAGCCAGGAGTTGGTTCAGACGTGTTCTTGGCCTAACAACCAGTATTTTCTTAATCTGGGCATGGAGAAAAGAATGCCAAACTCGAGTTGGATAATCCTGTTTATCAACCTAATTTTTCCAGCTATTCTGCTCTGCTTTCAGAATGACTGTCCTTTTTGTGATTTTTGAAAAAGCTCTGGTGAGGGTCTGCTTCGGGACAGGCTTGTCTGACCCACAGAGGCTGCCCACGGCACTACGGAAGCCGCAGCCCCTGGTCTAGGAGATGTTGGCCATTCCTGGAGTGGAGTACTTTTGGCTCTAGAAGTTCATCTCTTCCTCAGAGCAAGTGTTTGTTGTATGCGTGATCGACCCTCCTTGATTCATGGGGATGCTTCCACAGCCAGGCCCAGTTCTTCTATAACTGGTCTATCAGTAGATTATTTCTCAAAGCAATCTGCATAAGGGAGGGGCAGCAGCCACAGAGAAAACAGCATGAACGGTGGTGTCCATGGTGGGCAACACCGTGACCCTGACTGAGGGCACTTGGAGGGGCAGGGCTGTTAAACGAGGCACTTAAAGAGGTCGGAGGACAGGGAGGCTGAGGGCAGGAAGGCAGCTCAGTCTATCCCAGGCCAATTTTATTTGAGGCTCCATGGCAGCTACTCCTTTAAGAGAGGTAAATAACCTGAGTTCTATTCATATGGTATTAAGCAGAAACCCTAACCACCTGAGAATCCTGTAAAATGTGACTCTAGCCACAACTCACACTTAAGGCCAGACACCTGCCATGCGTCCATGTAATAGCTCCCCCCACTCAAGGGAGCTCTGAAGTTCGTGCAAAAGGTACACAAATTGGAAAGCTGAATCCTGGCTTTGTCACTGTAGGCATTCCTTGCTTGGTCCAGTACATATATTCTCCACCAGTGTCAGGTAGATCAAATTTTTATGTGATGCCATATTTCAAATTTATGAGGTGAATCCACTATCAAACAAAGAATTATTCCCAAACTGATCTGCTTGGTAAAATTTAATTTTCATTTATTTGATTTCTTTAAAGGGATACAAAAAATGACTAGAATTACAGACATGGAAACAGCAAGATCAACAGGAAAAGCTACCCTACCTACTATACTCTTAGGTAACATCCAGAAAAACAGAAATTGCCATCCCTACTGAAATAATTTTGGAAAATTCTTAAAGAGACAAGAATACCAGACCACTTTACCTGTCTCCTAAGAAACCTGTATGCAGGTCAGGAAGCAACAGTTAGAACCTTACATGGAAACTTACATGGAACAACTGACTGGTTCAAAATCGGGAAAGGAGTATGACAAGGCTGTATATTGTCACCTTGCTTATTTAACTTATATGTAGAGTACTTCATGTGAAATGCCAGGTGGGTAAATCACAAGCTAGAATCAAGACTGCCAGGAGAAATATCAAGAACCTCATATATGCAAATGACACCATCCTAACAGCAGAAAGCGAAGAGGAACTAAAGGGCCGCTTGATGAGGTGAAAGAGGAGAGAGAAAAAAACTGGCTTAAAACACAACATTCAAAAAACTGAGATCATGGCATCCGGTCTCATCACTTCATGGCAAATAGAAGAGGAAAAAGTGGAAGCAGTGACCGATTTTATTTTCATGGGCTCCAAAATTACAGTGGATGGTGACTGCAGCCATGAAATTAAATAACACTTGCTCCTTGGAAGAAAAGCTATGACAAACCTAGACAGCAGATTTAAAAGCAGAGACATCACTTTGCTGACAAAGGTCCGTAGAGTCAAAGCTATGGTTTTTCCAGTAGTCATGTATGGATGTGAGAGTTGGACTATAAAGAAGACCAAGTGTCAAAGAACTATGTTTTCGAATTGTGGTGTTGGAGAAGACTCTTGAGAGTCCCTTGAACTGTAAGGAGATCCAACCAGTCAATCCTAAAGGAAGTCAACCCTGAATATTCACTGAATGGACTGATGCTGAAGCTGAGGTTCCATTACTTTGGCCACCTGATGCAAAGAGCTGACTCACTGGAAAAGACCCTGATGCTGGAGAAGATTGAAGGCAAAAGTAGAAGAGGGCAGCAGAGGATGAGATGGTTAGACAGCATCACCAACACAATGGACATGAATTTGAGCAAACTCAGGGAGATAGCAAAAGACAGGGAAGCCTGATGTGCTGCAGTCCATGGGATCACAGAGTCAGATGCGACTTAGCGACTGATTGACCACCACCAACAACTGAAATAATAGTCTTGGGAGAGCTAAGACTTTAGACCACACCTGCTATTGATATCATAATGTAAAGAGGGTTAGAGACCTTTGTTTGAAAGGAGACTTTGATTTAAAGCGGAGGGGACAGAAAAGTCATGAGGTTATAGTTTCAGCAAAAATGAGATGAGGTCACCAAGGGTAAACTGTGTCAGCTTCCCAGTTTCACTTGGGTTCAGATCTGACTTGAGCCTCTCATTTCTGTTTTGCGAAATGGGAGTGGTGATAGAAGAAAGGGAAGAATTATTCTAGGATGGGGTTACTGTCAAGACCAACCTAATCAAAACCACTACAAAGCATATGTAGACTAGAGAAGAAACACTAAAAATTTAACAACGGCATGAGAAATTCAGACAAGATACTCTCTCAGTTCTTTAACATTTTCACATAGTAAGATTCTGAGCCAAGTTTACCATAAATGCTCCTTCCTTAAACAAGATATAAAAGATGGTGGTGTGGGAGCTAAAAGAAGACCAAAGCTAAAGAGAAGTATTGTGTTCTATCATTCCTGATCAGAGACCTGGTTTCTAATGGGGTGGCTTTGGCATTTCCACAGTGCACAGAACAGCTAAAGAATATTCACTTTGCACCTGTGGGTCTGTTTCTCATGATGCCAAGTTGGGTCCATAGTAATCCGCTCAGACTTGTCCTCCTCAGCACTCCTACATTTCTGAATCAGTAGGTGCACTAATGCATTCTGAGTCCTGCTGTGATGTAATTAAGGATAATGTTTGCAGCAAGGAGTAGAGAGAGTTGTAAATGTCTCCCATGGGTGATTAAATGCTGAGGGGAAGTTGAACAACTATAGAATTCATTTGGTGCAAGTTTATTCCAATGCCAGGAGCATTCTGTTTTCCAGTTATAGGACAGGTTTCTAAAAAGATACACACAGCATCCATAGCAAAAGTTTTCATGTCCTCATCTCCCTCTAGGGAATGGAGAACAGAAAACTACTGCATCCCAGGAATGTTCATTTATCTAGGAGGGAGACTTGGGAATCAGAACTCTTTTACACTGCGGGCATGACTGCTAACTGACAGAACTTTGGAAACAAGCGATGGTGTAAATAAAACTGAAACTATATATTACTGTGATCCAATAATTTCACTTCTAGGGATATTGCTTAGGGAAGTTTTCATATACGTGCACAGAGACACAAAGACAAAAATTCTCACTGCACAGTGTTTTAAGAGCCCAACACTGAAAAAAAAATCAATACAAAAATAGGAAATAGATAAAAATATGGCCACTTTACAGAAAGGAATACTATATAGTAGTTTAAAAGAATGACAAAACAAAAACCACAGAAAACACACAAAACTACGAAGCGTCATTTCTAGTGGAGAAAATGTGCTTATTGTAATATTCTTCTCTTGATTAAAAAAATCTTCTCAAAATAAAAGTACATGAGCAGCAATACCTTTGGCAGATGGATGCTGACAAGCTCCCTCTGAGACCCCGTATGAAGGACCTCCGAGAAACTGAAGCAACCTAACCTTTTGGACCTTTACTGTCTTAGCTCCATGCTATCCAATATGGTAGCCACTAGCCACATGTAGCTACTTGAATTTGAATTCAAATTAATTAAAGTTAAATAAAATGATAATTTTAGTTCCTATACTACAGTGGGTACATGTCAAATGCTGAAGGACCACATGTGGCTAGTGGCTACCATATTGAACATGCCTATAAGCACACATATAGAACATGTCTATCATTCCTCTAAATTCTATCGACAGAGCGGATCTTGAGCTAAAAACCTGTCTTTCAGACAACTTGAACTCTTTTAGTCATTGCTCTTTCCCCAATATGTCCTTCTGCCCATAGGAAAACCAAGGTAATGACTTAGGAGGATTTTTTTGTTTGTTTTAGAAGGAATATGTCCACTATAATTCTATATTTCAATGATGACTTAAGTAACATTTTCTTGTGGGAAAAAAAAGAAACTGAGATAAATCATCTTTAGAAAGTGATCCAGCCATTATCTATAATTTTGTAAGCATCTTATTTCATTTCCCCAAAACTTAGCAAGTAGGAAAATAGGTCAAAGAAAGATGAAAGTGTTACCAAACAAGACTCAAAATTTTAGTTCAATGGATTTCCAAGAGACTTTATTTCTTACCTGTACACAGTATGAGGGACATATACTTCTCGGATTGGAAATTCCAGTATCTCTTTGTGTGGGCGTCCCCGGTTTTCAGGAAAGGGCCTCACTGGCAGCATTTCAGGAGTCAGACAGCAATTGATGGTCTCTGGAGCCAGAGCTATCTCCAGTTTGAGCAAGCCTAAATTTGGGAAGAAAACAGGCCTGTCTTAGCGAAGACGTCATATACAAAGGATCAAGAAAGACTGCTATACTATATTTCTTTTGTGAAAATGAGGATAAGTTGTACAAGTATGAGAATTTTGGAATGCTCAGATAATTTCCTATAGTTTGAGAAAAAGCATGTCATGACGATTTTTGAGATTTGGCTTCTAGAACTTAAAAAAGCAAGAAATTGTAAAAATAAGTAAGAACATTAGAGGATCTTTAAAGTCCCTTCTAGAACTACCATACCATAAGTGCATAGTTCAGTCATTTCTCTCATCACAAGCACTAAAAATTGGTGATTTTCACATTGGGTTCCCTGGTATCCCCAGGGAGCTGCAGAAGTGCCTCAGGGGCTGTTAGGCTGAGAATAAGGAGTATATAGCCTCACCTTCCACCAAAGCATTTCACTGTTTTCTTATGCTAAGGGTTCCATACAATATGATAAAAGAGGCTTCTCTGTTCACACAATTATCTGATTTTCAGAGTGAGCAATCAAATATAAAGCATGATGTTTATTTACGGAAACAATCCTTTAATAAAATAGAAAGCATTAACAGATTTGCCCCCAGAACTAGACCTTAATTCCTAACACAATATCCTATATTTCACTTAACAAAAAAACTGCAGCATTACATGAATGAAGTGCCTAGTCCCAAATAGCTTTGGCATAGCAGAGAGGATAAAGACAAGCCATTCACACCTGGAATTGACTTGACTCTTCTCTGTAGGGATGAAGATCTTTTGTAGTCAGCTAAAAACTTGAATAAGTCTTCATCACTGAGGCGATCTCCCTCCTGCCAAGAAAGAAGTCAGGCTTGGTGTAGATGCATCACAGAGTCCTGGGGTTGGGACCAAGGATTTCTCAGAAAATTTTTATTTTTAAGTTTTATTCTAACATGTCTTTCATAGATATGAGGCAACTCTGAAATCATTAGTCATCCTCTTGTCAAATATTATTTCTCTACCACTTCCAACTCACTCTGGCTCTTCAGTCCTCCTGGGGACCGGTCTTTTACTGCATTTCTGAGGACCACTGAGGATCTAGACCAAAAGCTCCTCCCCGTATAACTCAACCCACTGATACTTGTTTACTCCCTGGAACAAATCAGAATAAGTTTATATATTTCTTCAAAGATCTGAAGATGGAGAGAGCATCTTTCTATCTTTTTCCTCATGTTTTTCATATATCAAATATCCTCATATTTTTCACATTTGTTTTGACTAAGAAAGCTAAGCATAAACACTACCCTCCATGTGCCTGCATGGGATAGGCATGCTGCCAAGGGATATATGTGCCCAAGTTCCGATCCTTACAGTAGCCCAGTAAGGAAGGTAGGTAGGTAGGTGTGTCCTATTCCTAAGTACAGATGAGAAAACTCTTAGTTATGTCAAGTACATTACCCCCCAGGGCAACACAATTGTGAATATTCCCCCAATAGCGATCCTTTCAGTTCCCTGTGAGCTCTATCATGAGGCACGGCATACAGAAACCTCAGTATTTCTTCTGCATTTCAGTTAACGTAACTCCTTGTTTACATAACCCCTTGACATGTCCTATGAGAACTGCTTGCGCTTCGGAACATTTTCCAAAACAGAGTCAAACTAAGTATAAGTCAAGTTGTGTTTTGGGTACTAAAATACATATCAAGTAAAATTTATCATTTTTGAGTGCAAACAATCTCCAGAATACTTGGAGTTTGCAAAACTGAAACTCTATCCCTATTAAATAACTTCCCATTTCCCCCTTCCTGTAGCCCCTAGTCACCCTTATTCTGCTTTCTGTCATTCCACTTTCTGTCTCTATGAATTTGATGACACTAGGAAGTTCTTCATTCTTTAAGTAGTCTCAAAAGTTTCTGAGCTAACAAAGAATACCATCTATAATGGTCACACTCAGTGAGGAAGTAGGCATGTGGAGAAAGCCTGCACTTGGGAAAAGGGGTGAGATGGACAACTTCTGGGCCAAGAAACCCTGAACCAAAAGGGAAATGGATATTTTAGTCAGACTGTTTTCATAGCCTAATAAATGAATTGACCATGACAGTTCAAATAGGATAGTTTGTATTAATGGGAACCAATCTTTCTCTTAATTAAAAGAGCTAACTTTTGTTTGACACTTGCTATATCCCAGGCACTCTGGGAAGCACTTTACATGTCTCATCTCTTCTCAACCCCAAACAGCCACAAGAAGCAAGTGCCATCAGCCCTGTCTTACAGATGATTAGTGAGGATGACTAACTCGTCCTCTTAGTCACTATATGTACTATTGCTTTGGGCTCATGCCCTCATGCCATTATGGAGAGCCCATTCCAGACACACTGTAACATGAAGGGATACCTGCTTGAAAAAGCTGCTGACGGTTAAAGTCTTGAAGCTGGATCCAACCCCATTTTCCTCCAAGGAGAAGGCTCTTTCAGAAAGTCTTCGAGATTGGGACAAAGTTCTCCGCTCACCCGCAGAGGCTTTCCCTTTAAGGAAAACACTTGTCATTCAAAAGTTTGCCTTCCTGTTTGAATACAGAAGAGTTATTAATTTACCATATCTAAGGTGTGTTGACGCTCACTGATTGACAACACTGGACATGGCCATTCTTGCTTTGAATAACGGTTTCCCTCCCCTTGTCCTGGTTCTTAAGACCCTACCCCCCACCTCCTCTGTGCATCCCCTCATCTTCCTCTGATCATAGTGAGAGCCCAGGAGCTACTGCAGTGTCCTCCCAGGTGGAGATCAGGGTAGCTAGAGTCCAGAGCTGCAGCCAGAACAGGGTCTGGCTAAATAATGAGCTTTATTTAGTCCATAGTGTTTAGTTCTGTTTTATTTTTATATTTACATTCCATTGGGAGAGGTGTGTACTCCAATGCCCCTGAAGGCATTTGGGATTGTGACCCAAACACACTACTTAAGCCTAAGCACATTCTGGATCTGAGCTTTCTTCTGCTCTTACTGTGTGGACCAGGCAGCAGAAATGAGTTTCTGCCTTGGCTGACCTGCCTAACGGTAATTAGAATGGAGTCACACCCAAATCTGAACTCTTTGACAGTCTGCTTGATTATTTTTTACTCACTTTGGAGATTTAGGTGAAGATCGTGTTGCTTTTACACTCCAAAACTCAGGGGTTCTGTTGTGAATGGTCAAAGTGCTTAGAACTCTAATGGTCCAACCCTGTCTTTGAACATTCTCTTACCCTTAATTCTTGTCGTGATGCTGAATTGGAGCTTCCTGCTACCACTGAGCCCCCTAAACTTGCCACACTGCTCAGGATAACACACAGCATCTTTGGTTGCTTCTTAAGAATCAGTCTCTGTAGTCAGGTTAATTTCTCCTTGCTTGGAAATGACTGAGGATCCAGCAAGCTCTGTGCCTTAACTGTCTAGTTGAAAGGTGTCCTTTTCTATGCAGAACTCTTTTGAATAAGGCTACCTTGGTCTACATAGAAAGTGGCATTAAGAAAAAAAACAAACCTATATATATTGTCATGTGAAGATCAGGATGGATGAAAATGGAGCTTGTTTTTGAAATAACCCAGGAGTTTTGACTGGTAATTATGCATCAATAACTCCAGGACAGCAGCAATACAATACCTTTTCCTCCACTCCTCTGCTAAAGGCAACATTTTGGAAGTGGCAGCACTAAGGGGATGCATGAGAAATGTCCCAAGAAATGTGAGTGGAGACATAAATATTTGCTAGATAAAAGACATTTTAAAAAACAGGAACTCTGCCATAGGTGAGGGGAGATATGCTTGAGAACTCTGTAACCCTTTTCAATAGTTCCAAACCCAAACTGTTGAGGAAGCTCATAATTGAGATGAATGAAATGTAATGAAAAAGAGAAATATGCTAAGTGAATCAGAATAGTAACTAAATACTATTTTAGCAACTACTTTTTTTCATTGCTCTTGGCAAAACAAACTTTAAGGAACTAAAATTTTACTGAAAAAAAATGAGTTTTGCTTTTAGAAGCCCTTTCTCTTCTTATATTTAGGAGCCAACTACAGTATGTTTGTTTAACACACTATAGGCTATATTATTATATTTTCTTGTTATTTTCAACAATTTGCTTTTAAGAAGTAAATTAGCTTTTTAAAGCGTCTAGCTGTACAGAAAATTCCAACCAAAAATCTTACTATATTTCAACTCCACAAAGTTATGATAATTGTCTTGGGGATCACTGCCCAATCAAGCATTTGTATTCTGGTTCTAATTGTGTTTCACCCTATTCACTTGCTTCTCCCTACCCACTCCCCCACCTTACTGCACCCCTACTCCCACCAATCAGCAGCTGACCTCAGGGCTGGTACACTGGGGAGCCCTGCCCTTCACACACAGTTGAAAAGCTTACCAACCATGGACTCCACATCGGTTACCTCCCTGTCCAGGGTAGAGACATTGAAGAAATTTGCTAAGCTTATGGGAGCCCAAGCAAAGGGCATCCGGTATTTCCCCAAACGCTGGCAGAAGGATTCAGCTTGAAGTTTTAGTTTTTCAATCTTTTCTTTACTCTAGCAGAAAATGGAAAGAGACAGCAGAAACAAACAATAAGACATTAGCATCAGGTCAACTGCCTCTTCCATGGATCAGACAGCCATCTCCAAAATCCCCATTCTACTGATTAAAGAGTGAATAGGCAGAAAAGTAACACAACTGAGGCCAGAAGTGCAACTGATAAGGAAACACATAACAGAAAAGGGGGGATTTAAAGAAAGTTAAAGAAAGGCTGCATTAACTATTAAATACATCTTCAGCTAAACAAACAAAAAACTCCCCAAAGACTTGGGCTTGTTATACTAGCTAATCAATAAATACCTCTTTGAGGGGTTAGCTACATTGGAGTCATATAAGGGAATTTTGGAATGAAAAGTTCTGTACATCACCTCTCTTAAGCCCTTAAGAGAGCCTCGTTTTTCAAAGATGCCTTGGAAGATTCCAGAGACATCTAAAAGAGTTTCTTACAACTTCCTTATTAGGTTGACAACACCTTTAAGGTATTCATTCTAATTTCAGATTTTAAAAAAAGTATCTTGAGATCAATAAATCTTAACTTGAATCTTACTTATGACTCTGCAGTAGGATACTATTGAAAGTGGAAAAAAAAGTGAAATTGTTAGTCACTCAGTCATGGCCGACTCTTTGCAACCCCATGAACTATAATCTGGCAGGCTCTTCTGTTCATGGGATTCTCCAGGCAAGAATACTGGAGTGGGTAGCCATTCCTTTTCCCAAGGGATCTTCCTGACCCAGGGTCTCCTGCATTGCAGATAGATTCTTTACTGTCTGAGCAGGGATGCTGTCAGGCAAGTCTTACTTCCCAAAAGGCCATGTTTTAAAAACTATATTAGAAACTTTTGGAAATGGGTACTGAGAAGAGATGTCCTTTTCATAGGCTCAGTACCTATGTTGTACTAATAAATTTCTGATGTATGGCAGTCTCAAGATAATTTTTAAATATTTATAAGAAAGGGCAATGGCCCATGCTGTAGTAAGGTTAAGAGAGTCTGGCGGTGTACAGTTTCGGGGTGTCTGTGGCCCTCTCAACCAACTGAGTTGGAGCCTCAGAACCAAGGCAACAGGAAGTGTCTTTGCTCTAGTCAAGTTCTGTAACTAGACATCACATGTTGACTTTGTTGAGTTTAATAATTTATTTCTTTAAAAAGTTATCATCATTGATCATTTTCCCTTCCTTATTTTGTTTTAATATAATTGATTAGTGCTTCATATCGGGACACATTATGGACTAAACTCCATTAACTGTTTTGTGGAAGACTTTTGAAAGATATCTGCTTATTCTAAAATGTTACCAATTAGCAACAGTCAAAATAGCATACCTTTCCACCATCACTTTCTTTGATAACCATGTAGGGTTCTGCACAGTCTCCAATCTCTCCCTGCTGAAGGACTTTTTCAATCTACCACAAAAATAATATTGAAACAAAGTTCATGAATTAATCCATATAATGGAATTCATGCAACCATCAAAATAGTGCTTTATGACAGTATCTAATGACATCAAAAGATGTCCACAATATATGTTTTTGATTTAAAAAATTAGCACAAAGAGTATTATACAGTTTTATAAAAAAGAAAATCATAAAGGCATATAAAAGGGATAAGATTAGATACACAGCAAATGTTAACAGTAGTTATCTTTGTATGGTGGGATTATGCACTATATTTTCTTCCTATTGCTTATGTGTATTCTCTGTTTTTAAACAATAAACATGTATTATGCCTACAATAAAAAATGCAATAAAAGTTATTTTATAATACAAAACCCACAAGACATATGTAGGAAGTGAATAGCTCATTTTCTTTATTATTGCTTACAATGTAAAAAAGAGATATGACCTCTGTAAAAGTCAGGTTGGGGACTAAAACCTTCCACAAAATGAATAAATGAACAGAATAAATTATCTGTAATCATTTCCTTTGTATTTCCTATTAGGGCTGCTTCTCTGGATTTAACAGACTTGGAGAGGAACTCGAAAGCAGGAGGATGGCGCAGCTTTTCACTTTGCTAACTGGCTGGTAACTTGAATGGATGCTACTACCGTCAAGCATTTTCTTGTAACTACCTTAAGATGGCCACAAATCTGGCCATCATGTTTGAAAGAAAGAAAAGCAGAAATTTAAAACTGCCTAATTCTCTGCTCAAAAAAATTTAACTTAGATGTGCAAGTAAAACCAAGTGGATTTAGTCCCATTTGTCTGTATCTTTAGTTGAGACGATCCTTGACGAAGAAATTTAGGTCAATATATCCTAAAAGGCACACATTCTTAACAGGCATTGTCAGTTAGGTACAAAGTATTTAAACCAGAAATGTCCTGTTCGATGGAGGGGTGTTTCCTGGAGTTTTAAAGGAAGCAGCATGGGGCTTCTCAGAGAACATCTGTGTCAGGAAGACTGCAAGCAAGAAGTCTCTCTTCTCAAAGAAGAACATAAAATCCCCTTCCCATTGCCATAGCCTGAAGACAAGGCTGATCCTCCTGAGAGATGTGCCAGGCTGAGACTGCGGACATTTAACATGTGAGGTAAAGACTGACCCGTGTTCCTACTAGTCAGCGATCATTCACCTATCATTCAAATAAATATTTGCTGAGTCCCTTCTACAGGGTAATTGTTAGGGAGACAAGGTGGTGAACGTGATAGACCTGAACCCTATTCTCCTGAAGTTCATGGTCAGGAGCTTATAAAGAAAATTAGAAAGAAAGAAGTTAATTTTTCCACAAGGTCAAGGAATTAAAATGCGGTCTTTAAAATGAACTTTGAACACAGATAAAGAATGTTTTAACTAGGACACCGAAGCAAAGAACTGGAATGCTATGACTTCATATGTGTAGCGTGGCACAAGAGAGGGGTCTCCAGAATTTGGAAGCAGGAGAATCCACACTTGACCAGACCAGCAGACACTATTCCCTTCATCGAGTTGGGCAAGGCTGACTCCAAGTACTTTGTGAGTCAAAGCCGCAAGCTGCTAGGACAGGTTACTATGTGGTCCTTCATGACTGATGCGTAAAAGAGATGCATGAGTCCGCATTACCATGGCAGGTAGGCGATGGGGCATATCAGAATTGCCTGGGGATTTACTGGAGGTAAAGAGGCTACCCTCAGCCCTATTTAGAGGGAAAGAAGCAACAACCCTGGTTTACTCTAAAGAAAAACAAATCAGAAGAAAACCAGAGACTCTTATTGGACAGATTTAAATTTCTTAACTTCTACCCAGACAATTTAGATAATGCTTATCACTGCCAAATGAATACATTTATGCATTGGAAAATTTTGGAAGACATTTAGTAAGTAATAGTCACTCACAGGTAACCACTGATATATAGCATACTACCTACCATGGGTTAGCCAAAATAAAGTCATCCACTGAGAAGTGGAGTTGGAAGTAAACTTTGGAGCTATAGAACTAGTGTTGGCTTCTTTGATTTCTCAGGCTGGAGAGAATTTACAAATTAACTCCAAGTTGAAAGGCTGCTAGAATGCACTTTAAGCTAATTTTCCTGTATGTCTAAGTAATACTGCAATGAAAAGTATACATATTAAATCTAATAACAACATATGTGTCTTTTCAGCAACAGAGTTTTAACTATAGTTTCCAAAAACTTACACAAGTTCCCTTCAAACTATAATGACCTTCAGAATCTTTGCACAATGCTGTAAAGGGAGCAAGGAGGGAAATATATCTGTCACTTAAGTGACTTCCATATCACCTGAACTTTTGGAATCTGTATGCTGCTCCCAAGGGATCAAGGAGGAATCAATGAGATTATGTACACAAAACACTGTGCTAATTAGAAAATGTCCCAAACCTAGAATGCTGGGTGTACATGAAACCAAAACATCTGAACTTTTTTTAAATTTGAGGGTAAAGAGTCAGTGAGACGAATTATTTGGCTTAAGGCAGGTAAAATACTCAATGTTTGCCATTAACTTCTAACCAGCCATTTTGGAGTGTAGAGAAAGTCTCTGGTTTTCTTACATTGGTTAAGAGTACAACCTAGAATAAAAGGTCCTTCCACTTAGAACTGCCTACAATGGTGATAAAAAAAAATGGAGAGTGAAACTTGGAAACTAAAACCCACATCTCAAACTGTCAGAGCCTAGATACGTGCAGACATTTAACTCTGGGTCTTTAGAAAATCATGAACATGATTAGGAGACTCTATCCAAGATTTTCTCCACAGCAGCCTCCCAGAGCTGGATAGCCAACGGGGCTTTCCTTGTTAGGAGGAAGGGTGCTCATCCATACCAGGCTTTATTCTGTAGTCACATCTACTCACTGAGGGAGGTGTTATTATCTGCACTTAACAGATGAGGAAACTAAGTCTCAGAAAGTTTAGGTAATTGCCCAAAGTCATATAGGTGCTAAGTTGCAAAGCCAGGACTGAAACCTGGGACTGTATAACTTCAAAACATAGTCATTCTAGTATTCAACACAGTTTGCTTGAAAAGGAAAAGGAGTACAGTTGAGAGGGAAACAAAGTGAATCTCCCAGAGGACATGTAGTACTTTCTGACACCTCTTTCACCCTAAACAGGCACTGGGACTAATGCAACAATGAGAACATCAGAATGTGCAAACCAGACGGCATGGAACTACCTTAGCTACTAGGTAGATGTCCGAGGATGGGTAGGTGACCGAGAACACCGCAGATCTTGCCTGACTGGATGTGGCAACAGAGGGCGTGTGAGCACGCAGAAATCCTTTAAACTGGTCAGAGTTCAGGTCACAGTGAAAATTTTCTGAGATCTGTAAACGAGCGGCAAAATGAAAAAAGTGAGTATAGTTGTTCTCATGGTCTAAACACGTTTTTAAAAAAAAAAAAAAAAAAAAGAGTGAAAAAGCCCCACCAAATTTCATGAGAGAAGTAAGTGCAATCATAGACATGGTTTATCACCAGTGCTTGCTGGAAAATCTGATATATATTTTGCCACAGTCTCTAGGTATTTTTGAGTCATTTGAGAGATGTTCTTTGAAACATTAAAATTTTTATTATCCCACCAATATCTCCTGAATACAGTGATGTGCCAGATACTGCACTGAAGAAGAACAGGGCATTACTTGGGCTCCCAATTAGCTTACAGTCAAGAAGGAGGGAAAAGGCAAATATGTACTAACTACAGTAGGAGCAAAATGTAAGTGACCACACTCAGGAAAAAGCGTTGTGCAAGTTCCCGAGGGTGAGAGGTCATATTCCGTGGGGCGGATGGGGGATGCTTTCCAAGGGGGAGGTGAGTGAGATGGACAGGCCTTGGAAGAAGATTCCACCAGGCAGAGCTGGAGGGTGACAGGTGCCAGGGAGAGAACACAGCACAGATGTCTCAGCAGCTGGAAAACCTGCAGCGACTTTAGTTAATACTGAGAAATCCAGCTTGACTCTGCCGAGACTCTCAAGGGAAAGAAAGCAGATGAGAGCCATACTGAAGAAAGCCAAGTGTGGAAGGTGAAGAGTTTGTTGTTCATGTTTCAGGTGCGAGGCTCCGTTAAAGATTTTGAGCTAGACTGTGACATGATGAGAGCTCCATGGATGGAGCACTCATGTTGGACGAGTGGTCCAAATAGTGTAGTGTGACTTAAGAACCCTTGCAGAGTTGGTTCTCCCTTCACCACTAATAGATTTACAGCCAAGAAGAGGCTCCCAGGCAGAGACTGCATTTACCAGCTCCCCTGCAGTTAAGAGTAAGTGTGTGTGTGTGTGTGTGTGTGTGTGTGTGTGTGTGCATGCCTGTGCACGCACATGCACTCACTTGTGTCTGACTCTTTGCGACCCCATGGACTGTAACCCATCAGGTTCCTCTGTCCATGAGATTTCCCAGGCAAGAATACTGGAGCAGGTTGTCATTTCTTACTTCAGGGGATCTTCCTGACCGAGGGATCAAACTCACGTCTCTTGTATCTCCTGCACTGGGAGGTGGATTCTTTACCACTGCGCCACCTGGGAAGCCTGTAACTAGATTCTCTCCAATGAACTGTGAGCAGGAGCAGTGATGGGTCAAAACTTCCGGGCTCCAATTCTACCCACCTCCACCCTCTGCTATCTTTTCCCCTTTTCTGGGAGCTGCAGTGCAGTGACAAGAATGATTTGGGAGACCACATACCAAAGATGCCAGCTTGGGTTCCCGAATGACTGAGTGGAGCAAACCACTGTTGACCCTGCGCCCCCGCCCCTGCCCTGGACTGCTAGTTATTTACTTGGCAGCATTGGGTCTTAGATGCGGCACACTGGGTCTCTGTTGCACCAAGCAAGATCTTCCCTCGTGATGCACAGGGGCGGGCTTGGTGCTCTGGGGCAAGTGAGACCTTGGTTCCCTAGTCAGGAATCAAACCTGAGTCCCCTGCACTTCAAGGTGGATTCTTAACTACTGGACCACCAGGAAAATCCCTAGATTGTTAAGAAACAAACAACAGAAAGTTCTCCTTCCTTAAGCCACAAGTTCTCCATATGTGGTCCCCTGACCAACAGCTTCAGCATCACCTGGGGACCTGTTAGAAATGCAAGTTCTCAGGCCCTACCAGATTTACTGCATCAGAAACTCTGGCCTTGGGCCCAGCAACTGTTTTACCGAGCCCTCCAGGGGATTCTGATGCCTGTGCAAATTTGAGAACCACAGTTTTAAACCACTGAATGTGTGTGTGTGTGTTCGTGGTGGGGTCTCCTGTTTTAGCATTTAACCTATCCTGGCTAATACAAATCTTCATGATTATTAATATTTATTTTAAAAATACACACTTCCTTAAATACTGAGTGGTTATAGTATTTGAGCAAGGGGGCAGAAGTGTCTCCCCTGGTTTTGCTATTTCTGTCCTTCTTTAGGAGTTACAAAATGACTAAACATTAAAACATGCATGGAAAAGTCTTTTCAATTAAAAGCATGTTATACTTGGTAAGGACTCTACCCAACGACAAATTTAGACTTTTATTGCACAAGATGCCTTCCATTCACAATAAAATGAAAAAACTCCTGAACTCAGGAAACATTACATGCATTGAGCTTGTTAGAGCCATGTTTAAATTGCTTTGTTTTATGTGTAACCCCATATGTCACTATATCAGTTCTCTGTCTCAGCCAGGCTATCAACTTTTCCTTTAAGATTCTTCAAAGAACATAAATGACAAACATTCCCAAGTCACTTCTTTAAAAACTGAAAAGGCAACAGAACTGGATATGTCAAAGGTCATTTGCTTTCAAATCTAATGTGTTTTTACTGCATAGAAATGATATTTAAAGACATGAGCCCAAAGATTCCATGAACAATATACAATGCCCTCAGGGCTGAGTTATTTTTGCTTACTTACCTTTTTCCTTTCTTTAACATCGTAGAGGGCAATGCTGGCAAACAGAGGCTCAATTTCTATATCAAACCTGTCAGAGAAAGAGAGAAAAGTTTATATGGATTTAAATTTGATAATTTTGAAATTTCTGAAAATGTATCTTCATAATCTGGTTAAAAATGTAAGTAGTTTCCAGAAGTATTTGGGTGGCTCCACGCATATGAGAATCATATGAGAATATTAACAGAGCAGTATGAGAGGTTCAGAGAAAATTCCTAGCCATTTGAGATCATGAAAGTGCTTGCTGGTGGCCCTGCAACAGAGAGCATGTGGAACAGATCCTCCATCTGATCCGACATGGCACTTCTTACTGTTGTAGCTGCTGGGTTTTCCGAGGATTGAGTCTGTCTTAGCTAAAGGTCTTGTTTACAGTTTACATTTTACTGCCAGAATAGGCAGCTCTTATTATTCAATTTTAAGGGCTGCGGCTTTCAGCCCGTACAAAAAGAAAAGCTAAGTTGCTTTTCTTTAGATTTATAGTGGGACAGCCAGAAGGAAATAAGGTTATGATGTGTGTGAGTGTCTGGTCCTTCCACTGCCAGGGGAGCTTCTGAACTGAGGTGGAGGGAGGGAACTGTGAGCATAGCTGATCAACACTGAGGTGTGAGGACCCAACGAGAGCTAGAAAGAGCAGCTCTCACATTGGCCCTAATTGCCAATTCCCCCAGAAATGGTGGGCTGAAGACAAGAGAAGGCAACCCCAAGGACAATCCTGCTTGCTATAGAATGCACATGGAACAGACATGCACTTTCTAAATGTTTCAGGTTGACATACAGGGATTCCCTGGTGGCTCAGACGGTAAAGCATCTGCCTGCAGTGCAGGAAACCCGGGTTCAATCCCTGGGGAAGATCTCCTAGAGAAGGAAATGGTAACCCACTCCAGTACTCTTGCCTAGAAAATTCCATGGATGGAGGAGCCTGGTGGGCTACAGTCCATGGGGTCGCAAAGAGTCGGACATGACTGAGCGACTTCACTTCACTAACAACCTGTGACATTGCCAGCTGAGAGTCCTAGTAACCAGGCCCTGGACCACCGCCACTGCAGAAGTCATGCAAATTAGGTCAAATCCTGTTTTCAACTGTGTGTGAGAGAATGGATTTATCACAGCTTTGTCTAAGAAGAGAATTTTTTAAAGAATATGTGGACAGAGGTAACCAGACAAAGGAGTTGGTCAAATGACACCTTTGGAAATGAGACAGCGGGCATGATGGAAGAGTCACAGACACTGAGTCAGAAAGACCTGGGCTCTGCTCCCTCTCCCAGTCTGGCTAATTCTGGAATCTTCATTGGGTTACTGACTTTCCCCAGGTCCACTTATTTGTAAAATGAGGAAAGGATACTTACTCTTCCCATTTCCTAGGATTGTTGTTAAGGACAGTGAAAGACAATATGTGTGAACATACTTCATAAACAATGTCAAGGAACATCATTATTCACAGTAGCCAAAAGGTGGACGCAAACTCAGGTGTCCATCAAAGATGAGTGAATCAATGGAATATGGTATATGCATACAACAGAAAATTATTCAGTCTTGAAAGGAAATTCTGATACATCCTACCATATGGACAAACATTGAAGAAACTGTGTAAGTGAGATATATCAGTCACTAAAGGACAAACATTGTGTAATTCCACTTCCATAAGGGAATGGTGGAAGATAGAAATGGGAGTTATTGTTTAGTGGGTATAAAATTCCAGTTTGGGTAAGTGAGAAGAGTTATGGAAACAGATGGTGGCAATAGCTGTACAACAATGTGAATGTATTTACTGCCATTGAAACACCAGTGAAAAACGGATATGACAGCAAATTTTGTTATCTGTATTGGTTTACCTATAAGAACTTGCTTTCTTTTGTCCATTTTATTTAAAGTAGTGAAAGCCACATCTCCCCTCTTGCAGGTATATGTTGGTACGAATACTATTTAAGACACCGGAGCAGGTCAAAGACTGAGCAAACACTACAGTTCTCTTTAATTTCTGCTTTGGCAGTTTGGGGGGAAAATCATTAAAACTACACTTCACAAATTTCGTCAGGAGAAATCCAAGTGACACAATTATTTTTTTAACAATAGTCTTCGTGGCCATGTCTTCCCATCTGTGAGAAGATCTGCCATTTACTTATAGAAAACATCTAGGAGGCTGCGTGTCAAGCATCAGAGGGTAGAATTCCTCCAATCCCAAAGAGCAGAGTTACTGCAGCCAACAGTGGCCTGATGCAGTTCCTGTGGGGGTGGGTGAGAGCCTCAGACAATAGGGTGGATTTCCTGCATGATGAATGTAGAGGGGGATGGAACAGCCACTTCCACTTAGTCCTCCTGCTGAAGGGCTAAGAGTTCCCCCACCCCAGCTGGGTCAGATCCCAGGGACTAGCGTTATGTACCCATTGCTCAACACAAAGCTGGCTTACTGGCTGCTCATCTCTGTGTACAAGACAAAAAGTCCTAACTCCCCCACCAGCTGGTAGCATTGACTTGAGGAGAGTGCTACAACATCAAGAGAGCCCCACAACTGTGTAAGCAGTCATGCTGGCTTATGTTCTGAGGAGAGGAATTGGGGAGGCTCCACATAAGAATCAGAAATTTACATCATGTAGGAACTTTGGGATGATCTGGCCTAACTACTTTATTTATAAGAACTCAAAATTCCAGAGAAGTCCCTAGGGCTGAAACACAGTCTTGAATCCAAAATCCAAGTGCCCTAATGGCAAACCAGGTCCTGCCTAAGGGGTTCATGAATTGACTTTAACAGATGGATGACTTTCCTAGTAGGGTATAAAAATTTTTTATGCCTACATAGTTTTGCCTAGGTAGAGCATCATGGAAAAAGCAAGAGAGTTCCAGAAAAACATCTACTTCTGCTTTACTGACTATGCCAAGGCCTTTGAGTGTGTGGATCACAACAAACAGTGGAAAATTCTTCAAGAGATGAGAATACCAGACCACCTGACCTGCCTCCTAAGAAATCTGTATGCAGGTCAAGAAGCAACAGTCAGAACTGGACATGGAACAAGAGACTGGTTCCAAATAGGGAAAGGAGTACATCAAAGCTGTATATTGTCACACTGCTTATTTAACTTATATGCAGAGTACATCAGGAGAAATGCTGGGCTGGATGAAGCACAAGCTGGAATCAAGACTGCTGGGAAAAATATCAATAACCTCAGATATGCAGATGATACCACCCTTAAGGCAGAAAAAGAAGAAGAATTAAAGAGCCTCTAGATGAAAATGAAAGAGAAGAGTGAAAAAGTTGGCTTAAAACTCAACATTCAGAAAACTAAGATCAAGGCATCTGGTCCCATTGTTTTATGTCGAATGATGGAAAAACAACGGAAACAGTGAGAGACTTTATATTTTTGGACTCCAAAATCACTGTAGATGGTGACTGCAGCCATGAAATTAAAAGACACTTGCTCCTTGAAAGAAAAGCTATGACCAACCTAGACAGCATATTAAAAAGCAGAGACATTACTTTGTCAACAAAGGTCTGTCTAGTCAAAGCTATGGTTTTTCCAGTAGTCATGTATGGATGTGAGAGTTGGACTATAAAGAAAGCTGAGCGCCAGAGAATTGATGCTTTTGAACTATGGTGTTGGAGAAGACTCTTGAGAGTCCCTTGGACAGCAAGGAGATCCAACCAGTCCATCCTAAAGGAGATCAGTCCCGGGTGTTCATTAGAAGGACTGATGTTGAAGCTGAAACTCCAATACTTTGGCCATCTGATGCGAAGAGCTGACTCATTTGAAAAGACCCTGATGCTGGGAAAGATTGAGGGCAGGAGAAGGCAGGATGACAGAGGATGGGATGGTTGGATGGCATCACCGACTCAATGGACATGGGTTTGGGTAAACTCCGGGAGTCGGTGATGGAGAGGGAGGCCTGGTGTGCTGTGATGTGGTTCATGGGGTCGTAAAGAGTCAGACACGACTGAGCAATTGAACTGATTGTTTCTTTCATTTCTTTTTCACTTATTTCTTCTCTGATCTGACCCATGAGATGAATCCAGATTTCAGACATGTTCTGTTTAAAATGTGTGTTACGAAAGAAGGAAATGAGAAAATTTTTAAGAAGTCAGGAAATCATGCAGAAAAATCTGGGTTTCTAGTTTCTCTTTAAAAAAAAATCAGACAACTGATTAAAAAAAAAATCAGATCAAAATGGGTCAGTTCATTTGGATGGCAAGAGTTGGCACAAGCTAGTAGTGAGCGCCCCCATAGGATAGTTTGCTACAATCCCCACTACGCTCTAATGTCCTCTGGCACTGAAACTGAGTTTTAGTTGCATTTTTCATTGTGTTTTAATAGTGGTATGTTGGGAAATGCATATAAATCTCTAAAAATAAAAAGGACCTAACGTGTGGAATTTTTTTATTTCAATATTGTAAATATTTCTACCATTCCACCATGGCTAATTTTAAACTACCAATGTGACTTCACTGAATAAAGAGTTGGGAAGAGAAACATACACTGAGCTCTCATGAGTTAGAGTGGACTCCAGCACACCACTGGCTTGTACTGCCATTTTACTTATCGCAGGACATTTCACTCAATTAATTACCTATACATCTAACCTTAGTATTCATCTTCCTTTTCATAGTAGAATGTCAAAGGCCTGGCAGGAATAGAATCTGGGACTACCTGATTCTGAACTCTGGACTTTCTACTACTTCACAACTGCCCGCTGTTAAAAGTGTGTTGGGGTCCTCCCCGATTCAAGCTCTGATGAGAAAGACACAGTCTGTATCTGAAAGGCAAGACAGATCTCAATGGAGTAGGTAGTGTTTGCTGATACTTACTTCAGGGTCTGCAACTTGACCAATATTCTGTTTCCCAGATGTTCCTTGGGACATTCTGGTACCGGACGTATTTCCACAGCATCCTCCTATTATTAACCACATTGTAAAAGAAATCAGTAGTGAATTCCCATGAAATCAGTAGTGAATTAATCAGCTGCAGTTAACCAAGGGAAGGGAAGACTGCTATCTACCATGCAAGACAATCTGCATTTGCTTCATTTCTAGCCACAGAATAATACATCAACTTTTATAAGAGTTTATTATCCAACCCCCATGCTTCAAAGTCAGCATTTACAGCAAACATTTTTCTCCTTTTAGACAACCAAACATTTAAGACAAAGAGACCAAAAGAGGAAGGAAGGAAATGTGAACATAGATAAGGCTTAGTAACATCCACCAGATGGCATTGCAAAATCTTATACCTATTGTTGACTTTTTTTTTTTTTTTGCTGGCTCTAAGGACAATCAGAATATTTCTCCTGCTGAGGGCTTTACTAGTAAATATGTGAGTTTCAGACTTGAAATTTGAGTCAGAAATTTTCACCTAAAACCCTAAAACTGTAAACCATTAATACTGTAATACAGTGGCTTTCTTGGTTCACAGTTTCCTTAAACAGATGATAGAGATTTGGGGCTGAATTTATAGGTTCTAAATAGACATGTAGAATAGAACTTGCTAAAGTCCTAAGAATAGAAAAGCTTAGTAATGACACTTTAAGAGATATGTCTGTCTATTTCACTACATAGGGACCAAAGACTTAAGGGGAAGTATCAAGTATACATACAGCTGATTCACTTTGCTATATAGCAAAAACTAATTTTTTTAGTTTTTGTGAAGCACCTATAGTCCATTGTGAAGCACCTATACTCCAAGAAAAATTAATTAAAAAATTCAAATGTGAATTATCACAGTATCTTAATTATAGTCATAGATGCAAAGACTGACAGTGCAAGTCATCCTGAGAACTTTAATTCCCACTCTTGTAGTAGGTACACAAACTCTGATGAATGGTCTGCAGCTCACAAGTGTCCAACGAATAGGGCCATGTCTAATTATATTTTTAAATTTATTCTTAATTGGAGGATAATTGTTTTACAATGTTGTGTTGGTTTCTGCCTTACGACAAGAAGCAGCTATAGTATACATAAGTCCCCTCCTTCTGGGACCTCCCTCCCACCCCCTGACCCCATCCCTCTAGTTCATCACAGAGCACCAAGTTGAGCTTCCTGTGTTATATAGCAACTTCCCACTAGCTATCTATTGTACCTGTGGTAATGTATATGTTTCAGGGCTACTCTCTCTCAATTCCTGGGCTATAAATGTCATCCCGAATACCCGACAGCAACCAGAAGAATTTTTTAAAATAGCAATAAAGCTATCTTCTTATTAAATCTGTGCCCAGTTTGGTGGAATAGTCCCAGGTGTAAACTCACCACCACTCTAACTTTCAATTCCCCTTTGTGTTAAACAGTTTGGTGGGTAGAATTGCTGAGTTGTTTCACAGGAGGAGCTGTTCTGATGCCCACACTGAGGTGAAGGCCCTCAGTGCAAGCTGGAACATTCAGGGTGATCAGGACAGACACATCTGAAAGGGAAGGGGCCCCCTGTTGGAAAACAGCCTCACCGTAAAAACACTCTGCTTTTGGTCTGGATTCAAAACTTTGGTATGCTTTTAAAAGGCTCTTCATTTGGAAAATTGTAAGCATAAACAAAAGTAGAGAAAACACTGTAAAGGATCATATGTAACCATCACCTAGCTTCAACAATTTTGACTTGTGGGAAATTTGGTTTCATCCCTGGGTCAGGAAGGTCCCCCAAAGGAGGGCATGGCAGCCCACTCCAGTGTTCTTGCCTGGAGAATCCCACGGATAGAGGAGACTGGTGAGCTACAGTCCATGGGGCCTCAAAGAGTCAGACAGAACTGAAGCAGCTTAACAGAGCACACAGCATGCACCCTCACTTACTGCTCCCCCACTCAGTGTTGGATTGCTCAGAACAAGGCCCCAGAGATCATATAATTTCATCAGTGAGTACTTCAGTAGAGACCTCTAAAAGATAAGGACTTTTAAAAACATATACTATAATGCTACTATTAATTTTTAAAAATTAATAATAATTTCCTATTTTCATGACATATGTAGTCAGCTCCAAACTTCCCCAACTGCTGTTTTTTTTATAGTTAGTTCGTTAATTCAGGTTCCAAACAAGGTCTATATGTTCATGTGTTTCCCAAGTCTCCTCTAAACTATGTGAATTTCTTGCCCTTTCACAGTTATCTGAAATAAAAATGAATTGCCAATGAAGCAGAAGAGGAAATACGAAGTCGTGGACACCTCTTGTTTCCTCTTCCTGGGAGAAAACAGATATTTACAGTGAGAAAGAGAGAGGGATCACAAGAGAGAAAGGGATAATATGAGAGATGAGTTTCTTCTGTCAGCAGACCCAGTGGAACCTGAGGCCAACTCCACATCTCCCTGCTTGAGATTTCATTACAAGCCAGTAAGTCTCCACTTTTCAAAAAAATTTATTTGATTTTAGTTGGGTTCTATCACTTGCAACCCAGAAGAGTCCCAGTGCAAACTCCCCTATGATCTGGAGAATAGTGCACCTTTCTTAGGGACCAGCACATGCCTTTTACAGAATCAGAGTGAATCAGGGAAAGAACTCACCTCATAGAAGCTTGGTGGTTGAATTCTAATTTTGCCTCCCCTGTATACTCAGTCTTAATGGATATAATAGTTCACCTCTCTTCTAATTTTCTTCACAAGGATATAAAGTAATAATAATATAAAATAATTTCATGAATGTGTTGTCCAAAAAAAAAAAAATCAGCATTTGTAGTCATTTCATAATAGGTAAGAAAGTTACCCCTTTTTTCTCCAGGACTTTCTTTGGAGAAAGTACAAGTTACAAGAGCAAATGTAATTTTTGTGTGTATAACTTCAGCACATTACAGGGCCAGTACAGAAGACTTCAAGTATTCCAAATATCCTATACACTAATCACAAAGAATCCTCTCCAGTTAGTAAAGCAGGCCGCATTAGGATGTCTGCTAGATCATAACTTTTAGTCTCAAGTGAGTTTCTGCACCATTTAAAGACCATAAAACACAATTCCTTCAAAATGGTCTATGATTCATCCTTGTAATCAAGCCTGGATATCCTCCCATTTAATCTAGTGAAGGAGATTTTAATGAGCTGATGTCTCACTTTAAGTCTCCTCCTCACCCTTTAACTGTTTCTTCTCTTACGGTATCCATTTTGGGTCATTATTACCTATTGGCACCTCCACCAGGGAACCGGAAGGAAGAGGAGTGTGAAGGTCGTATCAGTCAGATATAATATTTCTAGACAAATTTGGTAAAAACTTCCAAATCTATAGGTGGAAACTGAAAAGTTACAAGATGTGATTGCTTATGTCATCTTTGGATTTTCATTAGGTATAGCCATATATAGATAAACAGTTAAACATAAAACTTGGAGTTAATGTGTTATAATCCCCATTCTATAATTCAATCTGCCTGCTGAATCTTGAACAAGTTATTTAACCTCTCTGATTCTTACTTTGCAATATGAAGAATGGAGATGATAACACTGTCCCTACTATTCATATTTAATCTTCCTCATTCAGAAGAGGATTTGAGCCCTCTGACAATTAAAAATGAGGATTTGAGGCCACTGCAAAAAAAAATAAGTAGATGAGAAAACCAAGGTGGTTGGAAAATATGGATGAGAAAAAAATAAAGCTGAAGCGAATTCAGGACACTAGTAAGTAAGCCACCAGACTTAGTAGTGTGTGTGCTCAGTTGTTAAGTTGTATCTGACTCTGTGTGACCCCAAGGATGGTAGCCCGCCAGGTTCCTCTGTCCATCAAATTCTCCAGGCAAGAATATTGGAGTGGATTGCCATGCCCTCCAACAGGGGATCTTCTTGACTCACAGATCAAAACTACGCCTCCTGAACTGCAGGTAGATTCTTTACCACTGGGACACCAGAGTATGACTGATCAGTAATTTGCTCTGCTGTTAACATAGGCTTGCCTTACTGAAAAACACAGCCCAGAAATCACACAACTAAGCATCCTGACATTGCTATACAATAATGACAAGCAATAGTATTTTCCTGGGAGGCTCTCTGTGTCTTCACTGAAATTCTCCAGTGTGGAGACAGTCATACCCACCTCATCCACTGACGGGTAAAGGGCAAAGAGCTCGGCCTGCCGATTGGTCCTCCGGGCCTCCTCATTCTGCTTCTCGAAGTCCTCAGCGCTCACTTGTTGTACAAGGTTTTCCAGCCTCGGGTCAGGCTGCAGGCTGCGGAGGTCAAAGTCACAGGCAGTGTTGGGACCTTTCCCAGAGACATCACACAGCACGTTCAGGTGGCGGGGACCTGCCTGTAAGAAAAAGACATGGCTTCATGAGAGAGATCATGGGCTTCAGATGAGAACTAAAGGGTCTGGGATGTCTCAAGATGGCTCCAACGGGGGACTGCAGAATCAGGCCTCAAGGAGTCTCTGACAAGAATCACATCATAGCTTCCTGGACTGAATATCCTAAATTTAGATGTCTCTCTCCTGCCTGGAAGCAGGTGATTAACTCATCAGATGTAGATACACCCGTTCTTGAGGAAAAGTTTGACAACAGTACTGTAGTGCTTTAGTTTGAGGGGCTGTTCTTTTCTGGAGATTGGCAGCCAAGCCTCCTATGAACCACATACATGTCTCGTGCTTAAGCAGAACTGGAATAAGGTGTTAAAAAAAAGGGGCGGGGGGGGGGGGGCGCGGAGACTGGACTGGGGAATAAAGAGACCTCATGCTAATCTCAACTCCAGAACTTGGCTTTCAAAACTGGAAAATAAGATGATCTGTGAGGAGCTTTCCAAATTAAACTTTATATAAACTCCAAAGCATGTTTCCAAAGACAGAAATGTGGGCATGGGAACACTTTCCTACAGGACTTTAGTAACAGTTACAGGAATAAGCACCAGAGGGGGAAAAAAAGCACTTGCTATTTCAGCAGTATTCACTCAGCTGCAGCATGCTTGAAAAAATTTCAGTCAAAAAGAGGATGCTTTATTCCATTAGAAATGTCCTGGAAATTGCAAACTGGATTCCTAACTCGAGACCTGGCAAAAAATATAAAACCAAAAGCAACAATATGCTGCAAGAACATAGATAGATCTATTACAAGTATCTGTAAAATATATGGTAAAATGTTATTCTCAAAGTACTATTAAATGGACATACTACTGTGTAATAACTCTATAAAACAGCTTTGGTCCTGTGCAGCAGTGAAGACCCCATACAGCCAAAAATAAACAAATAAATAAAGCTATTTAAAAAAATTTTTTGGTGACATCTGTCTACCTCATAAAAGTCCTGCTCTCCTAGGTAATAAATTTTATCTAAACTGAATGTATTAATAATCACATTCACACACAATATTAACCAATATTAATATTAGTTATTAAAATTTTTGTTCATCTTAGTATTTGTAAGATTCTTGGGAAAATTAATTGGGTTACCCAAGACTCTTTACAAGGATCAACATCTGTATCTGTCTCCAGAATTTATTTAGAAGCCACAACTGGATAAGTAAACAAAGATGTGGGGACAAGAGTATCTCTGCAACACTGTTTGCAGTCACAAAATAATAAAAACAACTTAAGCATCCCCCCCAAAAAGAAAGTTTTGAGATTAAGAGATTTTGGAACTTTCATACAAAAGAATGTTACTCAGCCTCTAAATAAAAAGAAGAACATGCTGTCATTAGAAGAGAAAGATGATCACGGTATATTTTCTTGTTAATAAGAAAAAAGAAGTTAAATAATATCATATAATCAAATTTTTATGAAATATATTTGTACTATGGAGTCATCATATATACATGTGTGTATATATATATATTTAAATTATGTAAATTCAGGCATTTGACCTCACAATTCCACTCAAAAAGGTTCCTAAGAATGACTGAAAGGGAAGATGCTGCCTGTCTGACCATCTCTCCATGATGAGTATTAGTTTAATGCTTAAAAACACACACTTTTGTATAACTGGCCTCTGAAACCCAGCCAATGACTTGGTGTGCTGGAGGAGTCAGGAATGAGAGTGCTTCTCATTGACTTTTTTTTTTCCATTTATTTTTATTAGTTGGAGGCTAATTACAATATTGTAGTGATTTTTGCCATACATTGACATGAATCAGCCATGGATTTACATGTGTTCTCCATCCTGATCCCCCCCTCCCACCTCCCTCCCCATCCCACCCCTCTGGGTCTTCCCAGTGCACCAGCCCCGAGCACTTGTCTCATGCATCCAACCTGGGCTGGCGATCTGTTTCACACTTGATAATATACATGTTTCAACGCTATTCTCTCAGATCATCCCACCCTCGCCTCCTTGAAGCCACCCTTTATACTCCTCTGTGAGGCTGGGTCTGCATTGAGCAAATCCTGTTTCTGCTTTGCTACTTCTCCCTTTACGTTCTGCATGGCTGGAGGAGGGAGAAGGGACTGGCTGCTTCCTCTCTGCCTGCAGTTCTTCTCATCTTGGTAGTGGCAGTTGCTTCTAATTTTGTTTCTTCCAGCACTTCCAGAAAAACCATCATCTTACCTTCCTTGGAGGTACCAGCATCAACTGGGCAATTCTTTCTCCCAGGAGGTCTGAGTCCGGACTCTCAGCCCTTGTGAGGTCTTTCCCCTAATGACACTAGGCTATGCCCCCTCCTCAGGTATTTGAGTCCCAGCTCTGAGGCCTCTCTTCTGAGCTTGTAGGTTCCGATAACTCCAAGCTCCTCCCACTAGACCCATGGTTCTCAAACACAGTCCTGGGACAGGCAGTATCAGCATTTCCTAGGGAACGCTCATGAGAAATGCAAATTCTCAAGTCCTCACTCCAGCTGCAGTGAAAGAGAAACTCTGGAGTGGGGCCAGCAATCTGTGTTCAAACAAGCCCAATGACTTAGGGGATTCCAATGACACTTAGGTTTGACACTCACTGCCACAGACCCCCGCCCTAGAGTGCTGTGCTATTCCTTGTAGTTACAATTTCTGTAAGACTTCAATTTTCCTCTTTGGTTCTCTCAGTCCTCAAATATACGTTTGACTAGTTCCCTATGTAACATTTCTTCAGAGGAAATATCTAGTGTGGTTTCTGTCTGACTGAAATAAGGGAAGAATTTAGTTGGTCATCTACATGATGAAAGCAGAATTTAGTCAAAATTACCAATGAAAACCCCCTGAAATTTCCCATAGAGGATGGCATACAGATATTCCACGTTTTAGTAAGCCCACCAGATTCAGCTCCAGAATTGATGCCTGATTCCTCTGCAGAGATAAGTAGTCAGCCTGGCTGTAGTTTGAAATAGGTATTATCTAAAACCTCTAGTCATATTCAGCATGGTGAGATGCTTCTTATGAGGCCACCTGAAAGCTGAAAACTATACTGGTTTAGAAGTCCTGTGCAAACTTGGACACATTGCTTCCTCTATGCTTTATTTTTTTTTAACCTATATAATGGACAGACTGGACCAGAGCACTGGCTTTTAAAATCTTTTGTAAATTGTGGTAAGTACACATGTAATATAAAATTTTCATCATTTTTTAGTGTACAGCTCAGTAATGTTAAGTACATTTATATTGTTGTGCAACCAGTCTCCAGAGCTCTTCATTTTGTAAAACAGAAATTCTATACCTACTAAACAAGAACCCCTCATTCCTACCTCTCCGCAGCCTCTGGCAGCTACCATTTTAACGTTACACATCTATGAATCTGATTATTCCAGGTACCTCATATAAATGGAATCATACAGTATTGATTCTTTTGTAACTGGCTTATTTCATTTAGTGTAACATCTGCAAGGTTCATCCATGTCGTAGAATATGTGTCAGAACGTCCCCCCTTTTTAAGGCTGAATAACTACTCCACTGTGACTTCCCAAGTGGTGCTAGGGGTAAAGAACTTGCCTGCCAATGCAGGAGACCTAAGTAACGGGGGTTCAATCCCTGGATCGGGAAGATCTGCTGGAGGAGGGCATGGCACCCACTCCAGTGTTCTTGCCTGGAAAGTCCCATGGACAGAAGAACCTGGTGGGCTACAGTCCATGGGTCACAAAGAGTCGAACATGACAGAAGCCACTTAGCGCGCACACACACACACACACACACACACACACAATACTCCACTGGATGTATATGCCACATTTAGTTTATATCTTCATCTGTCCATGGACACTTGATTATTTCCACCTTTTGGCTACTGTGAATAATGCTGCTATGAAAACAGGTGTATGGAGTACTGACTTTTAAATTGCAACTACTTTGTAACAGTAATAATAACAGCGTTCACTGGACACAAAGTGTGAGCTGGCACTGTCTTAAATGCTTCACGCACATTAACTCATTTAATACTCAAACAACTCTACCAGTCGTGTACTTTTATCATCCTTGTTTTCCAGGGGAGGAAATTGAAGACCAGATAGTTGAGTTATCCTGTCCGAGGTTATAGAGTAGGTGTATGGTAGAATCACACAGAGGGCCAGGCAGTCTGCCCCAGGATGGAGCTTTCAATCACACTGCAGGCTGCCTGAGGCACGGGGGTACCCCTGAGTCTCTGCCGGGATCATTACAGGGATGGGCCCAAATCCCCCCCAAGTTAGAGCCCCTCCACTTTTATCTACTTTTATTTGAACACCAATTTCTATAGCTACAAACAAGTGTGAAAAAAATATCACTGACTAAATGGTAGAGCTCCTTCTATACTAATATTCTATGAGTCTAGCCTTTTTACTAGTTTTTAAAAAAATCAACAGCATGCCATGGCAGAACAGTCTAGTAACCTGGCAACCATGTTTGTTGATAGGAAATACCTGAGCGCTGGGTTCACTGCACTCCAAGGTTTCTGACTCAAACGTCTGTTTCTGAAGCGTCCTGTGAAAATCTTTTCGGGATCCAGTCTTTTTAAAGCTGCAAATCTCTGAACTTCCTTGGTTCCTTTCATTGTTGTTATTAAATAAGAGAGAGAAGGAGAGAGGGAGAAAGAGAGAGGCAAAATCATTAGTCTAAAAATAAAAGTAATGGCTTAAGCGCAGACATGGTTCTGAAAGATCTTGCAAAGACAGGACCAATTGTAATTCTTCACATCTAATTGTGCACCAGGCCTAACACAAGGCTCTGTTGTAAAGAGATACAAACTTGCCTCCTCGCTGGCTCATTATTAAAGGCAGGAGTGGCCTGGGAAAATGCCACTTCAGAGGTGTGGTCATTTCAGCTGTGGGGCATTTGGCTCCAAGCTGAATCTGAACTATGACCCCAGTGGAAGAGGCTGGAATAAATCTAGCAAAGTGCAGAAGCAGGGAATAAAGGTCATTTGAAGATGAAAATAGAGGAAAACATTTAATCTTCAAATCAATGTTCTTAGTAAAGAATGAAAAAGGCAGGATGTGGTTAAGAAAAATAGAATTAAATGATGTATGTACTGAAAATCTTTGCTACCATTCTCAGCTGCTATTCCATGCATGTCATTAAAGTTGTTTTAATAAGTGTTGCAAATATTATACGATATCACTTATATATGGAATCTAAAATATAATACAAATGAATCTATATACAAAACAGAAACAGATTCATAGGCATAGAAAAACAAACATAGTTACTAAAGGTGAAAGGGGGAAGGAAAAAATTAGGGGTATGGGGTTAACAAACTACTACATATAAAATAGATAAGCAACAAGGGTTTACAGTATAGCACAGGAAACTGTATTTAATATCTTATAATCACCTATAATGAAAAATATTCTGAAACATACATATATAAATAGATATACATATATAATAAATTACTTTGCTATATACTTGAAGCTAACACACCACTGTAAATCAACTACACTTCAATTTTTTAAAAAATGTGTTGCTATGGAAAGGGTTCAATGTAATGTCTAACACTGTCATTGGAGAAAGAAGTTAGACCATTACAAAAAAGGCAACAGATACAAGTTGTCAAATAATAACTATAGAAACCAACATGTGCATTCCCTATTTTTCTGACTCAAAGCCTTCTTGGAAAACATGCTGCAAATTCAACCACACAAACATGCACCCGTCTTGTTTGATTTCCCACACTATTAGAAAACCATTGAGGAAGCTGGTGAAGGGATGTAAAACGAGGTTAGGATTTATTACGCAGATCAAACAGAAGAGAGACAAAGCAGGAAATGTAAGAGAGCTACTAGCAATAATCCAAATACAGTTTATAACTCTTTGGGAGGGGTGAAATGTTGGGTTATGCACAGGGGCACAGAGCAAGTATTCAATACTAAGTGAAAGGAGTCAGGAAAAAAATAAAAAGATAACTGCATGATTCCATTTACATGACATTCTGGAAAAGGAAAAGCTATAGAGACAGAAAGGAGATCAGTGGCTGCCAGAGTCTGGGGGTTAAGACAGTGACCGCGAGAGGCCTGGGGCAATTTAGGGGGGCGGGTACTGGGACCGTTCTGTGTCTTGATTGTAATAGTGGTTACACAACTGTATGCATTTGTCAAAACTCACAGAACTGTAATCTAAAAACCATGAATTACAATTACCTCAAAATCAATGGATAGAAGTTTAGGATTATGCCTGACATTGGTTAGGATACTGTTTACACTTAATACTCATTAAACATAAGGTCTGATATTTTGCCATGGTTTATTATATTGCTTTACAGAATGATGGGTTTTGTTGAGCAGGAGTAAATGGATTCAAGTCCTGGCTCCACAGTTTACAAGCTGTATGACCTAGGGCAAATTACTTTATTTTTTTGTGTCTCAATTTTGTTATCAGAATAATAGGAATTAAACTAATACCTACTTCATCAGTTCTATTGCATGCAATAAACACATTCACATATGTAAAATAGAAAATTTCTTGACTTATGACAATAATTCAATTATCTGCAACTACTTGATGATGTTTATTAAATGGTATTAGAGAACGTCATTCAATTGTCCCTGTCAACTGACAAAGAATCTAAACTAGACCAATAAATAAGATATTATAAGCAAAGGGAAAAAAGGGTACAACCTCAGTGTTATTGAAGATTTCCTTCAACGTAGTGGTCCATGGTAGATTTTACATGATAGGCACTACAATGCATATATTCATGGAATAAAGATAAGATTTGAAAAATCTTAAGAATTGTATTTTAGGGCTATTCTAGTTCCAATTCAACCAATCCAAAATATTCCTTTCATGTGAAATAAGGTCTTCTGAAGACTTCAGAAAAAGCACTTATATCAGTATGTCAGAGGAATGAACCCAAAACTTTATCTCATGTTTTAAGGCATCACAGGTAAAAAACTACTTTTCTCTGGAGGACCATAGTTAATGAAGTCACTTAGTTTTCTATGGATATGCCTCTGTTATCCATAACCATACAGTCAAACACTGATTTAGTTGCTCTTTTATTCCTCAATTATCTCCTTGCTGATATTACATTTCTCTGTAATATCTAGGGATAGTCTTTTATGTCCTTGCTATCTATGATAATGGCTTTGAATCCCACTTAAGGGGCAGGGGAGTGGAGTAATGGCCATTTGTGTTCCTTCCCACTCTCATAATGCTATAGGACATTTGCCACTCAGGTTCTATAATTGAGACTTTTAAATCAGACAAATTGTGTGTTCGTGAAGGATAGGGGAAAATTCTAGATTTTCAATATATTAGGGAAAGATGAAACTGCACAGAAGCACAAAATTCATGGTTTCCTTTTGAGAGAAATACATTTTCCTACTTGAAATGTTTGTCTGTGTTACTTAGGCTGGAATTATGCCTTGAATAATTCCATTCTAACTTTTTACGTCTATAGCACAAAGTTTACTGTCTCCGCTCTAAAAATCATGCTTTTTCTCTTCATGACTTTTGAAAATGATCATTAAAATCTAATGAATAGACAGTGCCATGGTTGCATGTTTATCTCATCTTATTTCCATGTATTTTGATAATTTTGTATGGATTGCTATTTACTGCCATCCTTTGGGTAACAGTAAATATTTTAATCATTATTTCCTCTGTAATTTTCGTTAATAAACTAAAGAGAGAATAACTTAGGAATGTGTTTGGTGTCTTGGTGGAGAGTGGAGCTCTCAAGTAATTAAACTTGTTTACATGCTATTTATTCTTGGTCTATTATCCACAGTGAAACATTTGATGAGTGTTATGAGTAGCATCATAAAAGCCCTTAGACTTTGTCTTTCATCCTGGGTGATTAAGGTAATTCTGAAGGAAGGTCATGCTCAAGGAGAGCTGGGATATCAAGGAATGGGGTATCATCTGTTTTATTACTCCATATTTTACTCCCAGTGAACTGGTAAACAATTATAATTCAAACACATCAGTGCATATAATTCAGTTACTCCCAAAACACCATAAAAATGTCTCCCTGATCAATAATTGCTTATTATGACACGCATTTCTTATGCTGGCTGTCAAGGTGCTTAGCTATTTGCTTTCTAAAAGTATGGAAAGCAATCCAGGCTCATCAGCCTCCACAGTTACAAACAGCAATCCAGCTGTGGAAATCACTGAGCCACTCTGACCTGTTATGCGCAGATTCCCCATCCCCACAAATCCACTCCCACGAAAGCCCAATTCATAGGCCAGCCCTTGCACCCGCCTTCCCTGACCTGGCCAGAATTAACTGCTTCCTTCTGTGAATTTTCAAAGCATGCTGCTTGTACTTCTCATACAAGCTTTCATCATGCTCTATATTACAGTCTAATTACTTGTCTAAATTTTTACCTCCCCTGCTAAATAAGTGCTCTTCCTCACTAGACTATGACTTCGCCAAAGACAGAGATTCCTTTGAGCTAGGATTCCTGGTGTATTCCTCTTTGTATCCTCTTTGATGCCTTATTCTCAGGAGGTATTTGTTGAATGGGAGAACAAATGAAACTCTAACAAGCAAATAGTCATATCACACTCCTCTCACACAAGGGTTTTCAAATCTCTCAGACCCACCATCGTCTTTCTCTATAACAAATATTTAATAATGCCATCTTTATAACTCAACTTTCTTATTTTTATGTCAATAAAAATGTCCCAGCTGTTATTTATTGAGAAATAAAAGAAACATAATACATAAAACAGCTTGTGTGTAAATATGCAAATGCTTGGACACAACTGCACCAGAGAATATAATGAAATACCTGTCTGCACCTGCGGGAAGAAGTGTTGTAAATATAACACCTATAAAACCAATACAGACATGCTGTATGTGTAACTCAAACATCACCAAGCAGCATTGCTGGTCAGTAATGCAATTTTCTAAAATGAGGGGAATCTCTTGGAGAGCTCTAACCAGCATAAAGCTTAACCTCCCCTATGTTTACAGGAAAGCTGTTTCCTTGGAAAATTCAGTTCAAAAGTATTTGGAAGAAGGCATATAGGCTTGGCTCAGATATTTACAGACTGGATTTTCACGACCCTGAATGTCCAGAAGGACATGTGATTGTTGTGTTGGATGCTGAATTTGGGACAATCCTTCATTGTGTGTGATGCCCAATGCACGTCAGGGTGTGAAAGGCAGTAGTCCACCCCAGTCATTGAGATGATAAAAAACAGAAACCTTAACTACCCTCATTGAGACCCACTGCTACTAGGACATCAGAAAACTGGAATTTCCAATTCCAATTTAAATCATAAGTTTTAGCAACACGTCTGGGAAAGGAAATTCACAAAGACTTCCTGGAAGGGGTGAAATGGAACACGTTTAACCAGGAAAACAGCTATATGCAGGTGTTTAATTGTTTGGGGGAGAGAATTCTAGTGGTGGAATCCTAAAGTGAATGCTTTTCAGAGTTCTACTTTTGGTTTTGGTAAGAAAGTAAATGTCCCATATAGAAATAACATAGTTTAGCAGAAATAGGGATGTTAGGAGATTTTAAATTCAACATATCCCCCAAAATTAAGGGTATTTACATCTATAGTACGTGCATTGGTATTGCATCTAATGGTATTATCACTGATGCTAATATAGCTATCATTTCTTGGACTCATGATTGTCTTAGTTGAGATTCCTTAGACACTGAGCCTGAGGCAGGGATTCAAGTGCACGTGATTTTTGAGAGTGTGCACTTTCGGAAAAGAAACGCCTATAAGAGAGACAGGGAAGCAGAAGGAGTCAACTAAGGAAGTAGGCTCAGATAAATTCTCGGCATTATACACAGGGTACTCTGGAATGTTCACATTACAAAGTTGTCCTACTATCCCACTTTGAGGCAAGAAATGGGACTATGATACCCCTTGCACCAGTGCTGTTGTGCCAGTCGGGCACTGCTTATCACCAGCCAACCCACAGTGGGAGGTTAGGGGCTGAGAGGTAGAGTGAATTGCTCAAATGTCTTTGGGCGCAACAGCTCCTATATACTCAAAGCAGCTGTGAAATAAATGCATGGGATGGCAAAAGGGACACACTAACAGCCTTTATTACAATGCCAGGCACCTAATATATATTATTTTCCTTTTATTTTGAAACAATTTTGAATTTATAGAAAAATTGAAAATATAGTACAAAAGCCTTTTCCCTCTCCCAAACCATTTGAGAGTAAGTAGTTGACCTAACTCTCCATTACCCCTGAATACTTTACTGTGTCGTTTCTACATACAGGGGCTTCCCAGGTGATACTGATGATAAAGAGTCCGCCGACCAATACAGGAGATGCAGGAAACTCAAGAGACTCAGGTTCGATCCCTGGATTGGGAAGATCCCCTTAGAGGATCCAGTATCCAACCCACTCCAGTATTCTTGCTACCTTGCCATGTCAAGAATAGGTATTCTTGCCTGGAAAATTCCATGGACAGAGGAGCCTGGCAGACTACAGTCCATGGGGCTGGAAAGAGTCAGAAACTGAGTATATGCTATAAACAAGGACATTATCCATCATAATTAGTATGCAACCATCACATTCAGGAAATTAACATTGGCACATTATTACCACCTAATCTTCAGACCCCATTCAGCTTTCACCAAATGTGAAATGGCTTTTAGAGCAAGAGGATCTCGTCCAAAGTCATGCATGTCATATGCCTTTAGTCTTATTTACTGTGGAACAGTTACTCGTGTTTCCTTGACTTTCATGACCTTGAGATTTTAGGCCTGTTATATTTTAGAAAGTCCCTCCACTTGGGTTTGATTATTGTAGATGCCTCATGCCTCATCAAGCTTTCAACTTATTTATTTGTATCATTACAGATTCAGTTTCCTATTTTATTCAACATATCCTACTCCATTTCTATTATTACTTATTTTGGTGCTCTAATCATCCTCAATTTGACCAGGGTGAATCCCTTCAACCGCTCTTATGTCTTTTTCACATGTCCCCAGCAGGCACTGATCACATCCTACTTTCCGCCTCAAGACATTCCAGACTGAACTTACTTTTTCTTTTCCTCAAATCTGGTATCAGTCATTTCTCCAAGAAGCTGTAATTCTTTTTAGTGGAAAATGATTCTTTGGAGCCAAGATGTTGGTGTTGAGTGTGCTTATTGCTATTTAAGTGTTGATCCTCCCATATCTTTTCAGTGAACAGAGTTAAGTAGGGAGGGTATGTGTGTGTGTGCACCCATGTGTGGGCTGAAAGCCAGAAATTCATGTCGATCCTTGCTATCTCAATCTGACATCACAGTATCCATTCTAGTTTTCTTCCTTTCCATATTTTTAACTCACTTCTCAGGCAGTGAAAAATCTGACACCTACTGTCCCTAATATGTATCAATCCCCTTATATGTAACCATTACCAACTTCACCCCTTCCCCCACCCTGTTGCCTCCCTAAAATTCTGACTCTGACACCCTGCACCAGGGTTGTCCCTGTGATGTGATGTCCTCTTCAGTCTATGCTGACGCTTAGCGCCAGGCTACACTCCCGCCCAACCAGGACATCCTTGACCGGACTCTGACCCCTCATGGTAGGCTTCTCCTCCATGTGTGTGCTCCCCTCATTCTACTCAGAATGTCTGCTCTGTTACCACATGCCAGGCTGGCCAGGCTCACATACCCTCCTCACCATGTACATTCTGATTCTCTGTGCCCGACAAGCCTACTAAATGTGTGCCCTCCTCACCCTGTTTGGCCTTCAGCTCCTTATTCAGCTCATCTGGCCCACCTCATCTTTACCCTGAGGCAGGGATGGCTAACTTGTTCTGATGGTTTTCACACCAAACTGGACAACAAAGGAGAGGAAAGAAAGAGAAAAAGAAGAAAAGAAACATGCATTGTTTTCCAATCCTTACACAGGCCTTCAAAGTGAGCAACATCTCCCCCTACCATTTCACCCTTGAGGAAACTGTGGTTCAGAGATTAAGTCACTTGCCCAGGGTCTCATAGTCATTACATAAGGAGCCAGCATCTGGACCCAAGTCCCATACTCTATGGTCCAGATTCTGTGTACTCCACCACACTGCCCCTAAAGAGAATGCTCTCAAAATATGTTTGGTCTTTGGATTGTCCCCAGATGTGTAACAGTAGTATTTGAAAAAAAGGCACGCAGTTCTCTGGAGAAGGAATAGATTGTGTTCCTTTCATGAGAATGAGTCTTTCTACCACTTGGCTACTTCTCTGTCTCCTTCTTGTCTGCAAATAGGTTCAACAGGAACAAGGCTTTCTTTGGCTCAGATGCCCGGATGGGGTAATAAGGCTGGCACTCCGGTAGCTGGTGGCACTCAGCCATCAGTCTCACTCCCTACTTCATGGCGGTTTCTGCCTTCTGTGGCTGGCACTTCTGAAATGAGTCATCTTTACATGCTTGCCAACCGTTGGCCTCTCCTTTCCAGCCAGCTTTACCCGTGCTGCCATCAGGCAGCTCTGCAACCTTCTGAGATGTTAAAATGGGGAAGTAGATGCTAAATCTAGAATGAGGAAGGGGAGCACGGTTTGCTCTGGTTTCAAATCCACAGCCATGGAATACAGCTAGTCTTCATGCTTTAATCATCCCCAAGCCCTGAGGGCTGGCACAGACACAGGGTTAGAGTAGAAATGTTGTGAAATGAATTTTTAACTCTATTCTGTACCTCATTTTAAAAAAAAATGCCCATTTTTTATGTCTTTGGGGATCCACGTAAAGGACTTCAGAAAACATTCTAACAAAATCAAGGACAGAAAAGAAAATATTCACTTACATAAAATAGCAAAAGAACAATAACCAAAAAGTCTCTTTTCTCCTAGATTTAAGTTTCTTTTGAGGATAAATCTGATATGAATTTCTTCAGATATAGTGTATAAACTCTTTATCTTTAAATCATAAAGATATAACTCTTTATCTTTAAATCTGGGGAAAATGTCTTAGAATTCACCTCATATCCATGCCCATACCTGATGAAGAAACAGAGGCATAGAGAGAGATGACGTGAGGAAGGTGGAGGGCAGGCGCATGGCTGTAATTTATGTGTGTGCTGGGGAGGGGATTTGTGGGGGTTCACTCACAAGTAAACATTCTTGGAAAAAAGTTGTGTATTTTATGAAACAATAAAGAAAGCTAAAGCAGATATAGTTCTGGTCTCCAAGGTTACCACACATAAGGTCTTAAACTAGGTTGTTCCCTGATTTTTATTCCTGTGGCCCATGCAAGTTTCCCTATGAAGAAGCATGTGACCCTGAATCTGTGACATCAATATCCTCTAAGGTGCACATGTCCTAAGAAAGACAAAGGGTACGTGTGAACTATAAATTTTAATTCACTGCTTTCTTTCCACCTTAGAACAAATTAATGTTAGTTAATTCCTTTCAGAATTTTTCCCCTTAAAATTCGATTTCTCAGGAAAAACACTCACTAATTCAGTGTGCTGTCATCTAGGGCAGTGTAATCTTAGGAAGCAACTTAGTATTTGCCTGTATTTTCCACTATTTTGAGTTGGGTAGTTTTGTGCCAGGACATTAGATCATATGAAGCTTTTTATTTGAATCATGAGGGATTTCATACACTAGAAAAGCCTACCCAACCAGCTTACACATACATGTTGCTGAATCTATTTATATTGGTGAGAATAACTTTGAAAAAGCTAGCAAGTTTATGAAATCCCATATGAGGCTCTCTCTCAAAAATCTGTTAGAAAGTAGAAAATAAATATTGTAAAATGGAGCTTAGTCACACATAAATCTACTCTGTTTTTACCACTACCATTTGCACACTTAGAGCAAACTGGAACCAAAATCATTTTCATAAATTTTTCAAAGAGTCATTTCTTATGAAATATTGCTTGAAAAGGTCTCCACAAAACTTCCTATACTGTTGGTGGGCCACTGTGAAAAACAGTATAGAGGCTTCTTTAAAAATTGATAATAGAACTACCATATAATCCAGCAATCCCATTCCTGGGCATATATTTGGAGAAAACTCTAATTTGAAAAGATACATACACCCTATATTCACTGCAGCACTATTTACAATAGCTAAGATATGCTTGCTCCTTGGAAGAAAAACTATGACCAACCTAGACCTCATACGAAAAAGCAAAGACATTACTTTGCCAAAAAGGCCCGTCTAGTCAAAGCTATGGTTTTTCCAGTAGTCATATATGGATGTGAGAGTTGGACTATAAAGAAAGCTGAGTGCTGAAGAACTGATGCTTTTGAACTGTGGTGTTGGAGAAGACTCTTGAGAGTCTCTTGGACTGCAAGGAGATCCAACCAGTTCATCCTAAAGGAAACCAGTCCTGAATATTCATTGGAAGGATTGATGCTGAAGTTGAAACTGCAATATGTGGCCACCTGATGAGAAGTGACTCACTTGAAAAGACCCTGAAAAAAAAAAAAAAAGAAAGAAAAGACCCTGATGCTGGGAAAGATTGAAGGTGGGAGGAGAAGGGGACAACAAAGGATGAGATGGTTGGATGGCATCACCAACTCAACAGACATGAGTTTGAGTAAACTCCGGATGCTGGTTATGGATATGGAGGCCTGGCGTACTGCAGTCCATGGGGTCACAAAGAGTTGGACATGACTGAGCAACTGAACCAAACTGAACTGACATTCTTCGCAGTCAAAGATGGAGAAGCTCTACACCGTCAGCAAAAACAGGTCCGAGACCTGACTGTGGCTCAGGTAATGAACTCCTTATTGCCAAATTCAGACTTCTATTGAAGAAAGTAGGGAAAACCACTAGATCATTCAGGTATGACCCAAATCAAATCCCTTATGATTATACAATGGAAGTGAGAAATAGATTGAAGGGATTAGATCTGATAGACAGAGTGCCTGAAGAACTATGGATGGAGGTTTGTGACACTGTACAGGAGGCAGGGATCAAGACCATCCCCAAGAAAAAGAAAGGCAAAATGGTTATCTGAGGGGCGCTTACAAATAGCTATGAAAAGAAGAGAAGCAAAAGGCAAAGGAGAAAAGGGTATATGGTAGGAGTATATTTAACTGGGATTTTAGGATGAGTAAGAGAAGAAAACTCCATGATAGAAAACAATCTTATTAAAGTGAGTATAATAGTTTCCAGTATTCTTGCCTGGAGAATCTGGTGGACAGAAGAGTCTGGTGGGCTGCTGTCCACGGGGTCGCACAGAGTTGGACACGACTGAGCGACTTCACTTTCACTTTTATGCATTGGAGAAGGAAATGGCAACCCACTCCAGTGTTCTTGCCTGGAGAACCCCAGGGACGGAGGAGCCTGTGGGCTGCCGTCTCTGGGGTCGCACAGAGTCGGACACAACTGAAGCGACTTAGTAGCAGCAGCAGCAATAACTTCCAGTTTTAAAACAATAACTAGAATAAGATTAGAGGAATTTAAATTTTAGTTTAATCAACAATATCCAGCATTGGCAAGGATATGGGTGGGGAGGGCAGTTTCATGTCCAGTTGGTAATGGAGTAAATCAACACAACTTTTCTGGAGAAGAATTTGGAAGTACTTACTAGACTATATGGTTCCATTTCTACCTTCAGAAATATTCACACACGTGTAGAGACAAATGTGAATGGATTTTCATTATGGTATCATTTATATCATGAAAAATGAAGACAACTGCAGCGTCTAACAACAGAAAAGAAGTCAATAATTTATGGTACATTCCTTCGCACCTGGAATGCCCAGCAGCATTTGAAAAGAAAGGGATAGATAGGTCTTTGATATAGGAAGATGCCAAACACATTATTGAAAACAATTATGCATGTGTGTAAAATATGTATGTGTGTGTATATTTGGCATATAAAAATGTTTATATAAAATACAAATATTCATATGTGTTTGTAAGGGGATCAAAAGAGGATCTGGAAGGCTACCCAATGATCTCTATGCAGTTTAGAATTGGTAGGAAAAAAACAAAAAACTCTCCAAGACATAGAGACCAGAGTGGTGGAGGGTTAGGGGCAAAAGGAGGATGAAATGGGTAAAGGTGATCAACCATACGGTGATGGATAGAAACCACATTTTTTGGTAGTGAGCATACTGTAGCATACACAGAAATAGAAATATAACATTGTAGATGTAAAACATATAATGTTATAAACTAATGTTACTTCAATAAAAAATAAATCTGAGAAAAAGTTTTAAAAAGAAGAGTGAGTTGAAGAGGACACAGAGCAAGCAATTAGTGAGGCAAGAGACTAGTTTTTTACTTAGTACACTCCTTATTGCTTGATTTCTTTCAAAATAGGCACTCACTATTTGACACATAAAATAAGAAATTCAAATGAAAGCTCATTAATCACCAATTAATAACTGGTCAGCAACCATTATTGTGACTTCCTCCAACTTCCCAGCCTATGAAGACACAGAAAAACGGAAACTCACCAAAACAGAAAACTTAATGCCTAAGTGTAGACAGAATTTCTGTGGATCCAATGAAGCTAGAAGGAGAAGGATGTACCATACTTTGTCTCCCCAAAGGGGAACATAGAGGATAGTGTTTTGTACTTTCCTTCTTGCCAGTCCCTAAACAGTCAATGTCTATAATAATAGTCAGAAATCTAAATTCTCCTTCTTCATTGTAGTGGTTTATCTACGAAGCCACTCACAGGTTCCACCTGGTTTTACTGACATGAACCATCACCAGAACCACCGCCTTCCTTGCCTTTCTCTTTCTACCATCAATCTGCAACCGTATAGAAACAACTCACAGAAAACAACCAGCCTAAAACATATGTAGAGTTGGGAGATGAAGGGCATCTGGCAATAATGTACTGGATGCTCCTTGCAAATAAAGTATTATGGATAAACATGAGGGCAGACTGATCCTGGAAGGAGTGTGTGCTAGGAATTATAGCATTTATGTTAGAGTATCAGATTTAGCATACCAACGGGTCAAATAGTAGAAAAGGATGATTCCTCAGTAAAACACTAGTCAAAGCTTTCCAGAAACTGACAATGAATTTCAAAGTTGCACACTTCTACCTGTCAATTAGCTAATTTCTGGGAAACAAACTGGTCCACTACCCAAATGTGAAGATAACAAGGCCAATTACAAGTCTCATCTTCTACATGTTGCCAAACATAATGTTAAAACAGACATTGCTTTGTTTTGTGAAAATAAAAAGATGCAAAACTTGAATAGAATAAATGTATGAATAATTACTGTTCCTACAGAAGAGTTAAAAACAAGTGGAGACACACAAGGGAACAGAAGCAATAATCTTAGGGGCTAATGGTCTAGATTAACATTTTAATCCAAAATTCTTAGTAACTAATATTAGGTTTGTGGATTAAATTTTAAGCATGACAGCAAAAATATAAACCATTAGGAAACTTGCTAATATAGATTTCATTAATAAATAATTTTGAATGTTAAAAAAAGTATTCCTGGGTAAGGAATTTATATTATATGAAAGACAAAGAGTTAATGTTTTAGCAAATGAAAGCAGTCCTAAAGATAAACATGACCAGACAAAAACATTAATAGAGATACACGAATTTAATGAATAAGCAGAGCACCAAGGAAAACTTACAAATGGTCAGCAAATTTACAGATAAAAGATACCAAATCTAAATAACCAAAGGAATGCAAATAAAAGACTACCTTTTCACAAATAAAATTAGAAATTTATGAAAAGAAAACATCCAATATTCTTGAGGATTCATACATATATTGTTAATAATCTCTCTGATATATTATTATTCCCAAATCCTTAAATTTGTGCATATACTTAAACAGAGAAACTCCTCTTATAGGAATTTATTCCAAAGGAAAAAAATCACAACTAAACACAAGAATGTTGCTCTGCTAGGTATAACACTGAAAAACAGGTAATTATCTAAACACAAAAATTGGTTAAATAAATTTTTGTATCTATGTATGTTATATAATTATTAAAAACTGTGTTGAAGAAAATATTTAATAGCAAAGAGCTAATTATCACTTACTGTGAAGACTGAAAAAGCATGCTACAAATAATAATCTGACTTAAGTTTTATATAAATATAAACAAAGAAATATGATTCAAAGGTAACACATCAAATGTTAATGGTGGTTATCTGTCTATAGTGAAATTGAGTTTGTTTTCTCTTTTCGTTTCCCTATGATGTCTAAAATTTTTACAATGAGTATTCTAAGAGTCCTTTAAGTTTGTTCAAGATAGAGAAAAAAAATTCCAATGGGAATTGCCATGAAGAATGAAAAAGCGCACTGTCCCAAACAGAAAATAAAAACCAAATGTAGCAAAATGGACCTTTCTATTTATTGTCCCTTCTCAGATTTTTTTAGAACCTTCATATCCAGAAAGTATCTCTAATTATAACATTTAAAAGCATGAGAACAACTTGTTCTGAAATCTTCTATTTATTATCAGCATGGTATAATCTTATCTGACTGCCCAGCAAACTTGGTTTTCCATTCACTTTAGAATAGATGATAGATGAACATCTTTCTCTTAATTACTTCATACAAGCAAAGCTTTCTATTTATCAGTTACTGAAAATAGTATTCGTACTGACATTACTCCAAAACAAATCAGCACAAATTCAATGGCAGACTTCCAGGAGCTGGATAAACCCTGTCTCCAAAGTCTTTCATCGTTTATCCCACAGAACAAAAATTCTTACTGGAGTCTAAGAGAGGTGAGGAAATAAGAATTTCAAACTACTTATGTGTTGTCACAGGCTCTCTGATGTTTCTCTAGCTGGGTGAGTGGAGTGTTGCTCCCTATTGCTGATTCTTCCCAGCCAGCTCCCTAACATGTATACACAAACACATTGAGAATTCTAGCGTGGGTAGATATTTCTCATTAGAGGCAACTGTCAAGGTCACTGGCATGGAGACATAAAGCTCAGGACAATATCAAAGAACATCTGATGAACCCAAGAGAGAAGGCCCTTTTTTACTATAAAGTGAAAGTATTAGTCACTCAGTCATGTCTGACTCTTTGCGAACCCATAGACTGTAGCTCACCGGGCTCCTCTGTCCATCAGACTTTCTAGTCAAGAATACTGGAGAGGGTTGCCATTCCCTTCTCCAGGGGATCTTCCCGACCCAGGGATCAAACCCAGGTCTCCTGCATTGCAGGCAGCTTCTTTATCGACTGAGCCAACAGGGACTAGAAGGCAAGTAATTTATTTCTTGGTCACAAATATAAATGTTACCTTTAAATCTAAGGTCAAATTTTGATTCATTAACCCCTACAACCCCCCACAAATTCATCAGAACAGAAACAAAAGAACTCTATTCTTTGTGTTTAAAATGTAACTTTCTTCTTAAATAGGTGAGTGGATAAATAAAACTATGAGTAAATCCATGTAGTGGAATATTATCCAGCAAAACACAAAATGAGCTATCAAGTCACAAAAAGACATAGAGGGACAAGGAAGAAACATAAGTGGTTGCCAGGAAGAGATGACCAGATGGCACACAGGGGATTTTCAGGGCAGTGAAACAATTCAGGATGATACTCCAGTGGCAGATAAACGTCGTTATACATTTGTCAAAACCACAGAATGTACAACATAAAAAATAAGCCTTTTGGGAAAAAAAAAAAAAGCCTTTTGGTAGACTATGGAATTTAGTTAATAATAATGTATCAAAACTGGCTCATCAATTATATCAGATGTTCCATACTTAGGGAGAATTCAATCAAGGAAGGATATATTAGTCAGAGAAAGTTGCACAAGAAAAATCTGATTTGACCTTTCATCCACAGGTAGGGTTTGGAAGATAGATGAAAGAAGAGATGGCATACCCAAAGGGGAGACAGCAAGAGCAAAGGTGTGGGGGAAGGCTGGTCACATGGGGCAACGGTGAGAAAGAGGCCAGCCCAGAGAAAGGATGGGGCTCCAGGAGCTAAGTGATATTAGTTTCAGGAGACAGAGTGGAGCCAGATTGTTAAAATCCTTGAAAGGCAAGAAGGTGGTGTTTATATTTGATACAGCAGAAAATAGGGTGCCTTAGAAGGTGTTTGAGCAGGAGAGTGATACAAAATATAGCCAAATCTTCACTACTAATGGGTTTTGTATTTGCAAATTTACCTTTATGGTAAAATTTATTTGTAATCTCCAAAATCAATATTCTTGGCCATTTAAGGACAAAAAACAAATCCCAATATGTTAAAAACAGAGGGAAATGTGTAAGATGTGGTATATGAGAATTCTCAGTATTTCTTTCTAATCAATTTTCTTCTAAGCCTAAACAGTTTTTTAAAAGGTTATTAATTTTTTAAAAGTTATTTAAAAAAGCTAACAATATAAAGTAAATATACAAGCGAAGAGGAAAAAAATGAACTTACTTCCGATTCACAATTAGCCACTCCCGAATATAGGTCTGAACACAGTCCCTGACGTGTGGGTCGAGTTCAACCCTAGTGAGATGGAAAAAAACATAAAACAAGTTATCACCAGGTAAAAACAATGAAGCAATCCTTTATCATAACCAAGGAGAGCAGCATGATTTCAAAGCCATATCAACTGAGAATGGGAAAGGTGTTGTTTTCCAATCCTTTCAAGTATCTGAAATATTCCTAAGGCAGTAACATTTTTACTTTAATGAGACAAACATGTTGGCATTTTATGCTTTGTGCGTTTTCTTTATTACAGAGAACTGTGTTAGACTATACCTATCCCTGAAGGCATTCTGACAGAAGACAGGTAGAGCTAGCTGTAATCATATGGAAAACAGGAAGAATAAGTATAAACACCAGTCTGTCCCAAGGGTGATCTGGGCATATTTTTTGCTCATATGTAACCCTGTTAGGACATGCATGTTTTCCTTTTTGAAAGTCCATGAAAGAGGAGTTGTCTTCTGCTTTCAGGAGCTGACGGGCCCTGGCTTTGGTTGGTGATTATTAAGTCAGGTGGCTTTTGTCTGCTGGTATAGAGTGAGTCGTGAGCGAGACTCAGAATACTTCAGAGTCTGGAAACTAGAAATCATGAATTCCCCACAATAGAAAAGGTGTTTTTGTTTTGTTTTGTTTTGTTTTGCTGTTCTTCCAAATGTGTTGATACTATAGATAACAGGTCTAAATGCTCTAAGTTATAATTTTCTGGTTTGTAAAAAGACGGACAGTACCTGCCTTGTGAACTGCCTGCTAGTTTTAGACGGAATATTGTAAAAGTCAGATGTGTGGTCTCTGGGCCCTAACTACCCAGACCCCAGCCCCATTCCTTATTCCTTATGTGACCTCGGGCCAGTCACTGAACCCTTCTCAGGTTCCTCATCATACGTGGTCATAGTAATCATGCAGTGCTCCTTTGGAGAGCTGTGATGAAGATTAAGTCAGTATGTGAGGTTCTGAGATGAGTGTCTGGCACATAGTAAGACTTTCCTGTGACAGCTCACATTTGTGTGCCATTCATTCTGCACTAGACACTAGAGCAATCTCTCTATGTGTATTAATTCAGTTAATGTCAGTCAGCGCCACAGAACAGGCACTAATGTTATTCTTATTTTGCAGAGGGAGGAGATGGAAACATCTTGCTCAAAGTCACTCAGCAAGTGGAAGAGCAGGGACTTGACCCAGACTGTTCACTTGGGAGTGTAGGCTTACACCCACTACACTATCACAGCTCAACATCAAGTTCCTAGGTAGGCACGTGGGTTCAACAGAAGTCAGCTGTTGTTTGCTCTGATGATGATGATACTTTCCTGGGCTTTAATTATACACCAGTCTTTTGGGCAACAGTTGAAACCGTAGAGAGTGTTTGAAAGCCATCAGACAGAAAATGTGTTAGTTATCAATTCTGGTGACAGGGCAATATTATGCTCAAAAACTGATGGTAGGAAAAAATTATCTCTTCTATCAAATTTCAAAAAAAGAATCCTCCTACATGTAAACTGATTGTATTTTAAACAGGCTTTCCCAAGATTCTGATCTCATTTGAAGACAACCATATATTTTACACAAAGAAATAAAACTAAATGATTCTCTACCAAAGGTAACAACAATAGATGTTACCACTATGAGAGTCACATCTGAACAAATGGACTGACAATAGGGAAGAATGTTTCCCAAGGATCACCATGATTTTGCTTTCTGGGAAGTGAGTGTCTTCAAAATGTTAAGAGCCAAGAATGCGGTCAGCTCTTCTATGTGAATGAGAACTACCTAAACAAAGACCAAAGGGTCAAAATAATACCATGTCATTGTCATCCAACTTCCTAAACTGTGATGAAATGAAATCCAAACTAAAACTGAAATATCCTTGAGTAATGAGGGCAGTGGTCTGTTTCCTGATCTCCTTTCCAGGACTTTTTGGGAAAGAACAGAAGGTTGAAAATGTCCAGGAGAATGTGAATCTTAATCTGCTTTAGAAAATGAATGCAAATAAAAGCTCATTCTAAACCTCCAAAGAGACACTGCTTTCTACACTATGGAAATAAAGATGTTACATCTAAAATAATTCCATCATTTGATACCAATGCCCAAACCTGTAACCACATGGATTAACCCACTGAAGAAACGCAACCGTAAGTAGCTATTCATATATTCACACTACAGAGCTTTCCCAATTGTTTTTTCCACTTGACAAAACTTGCTTCAAAAACAGGAACTTTGCCTTATTCATCTTTTTATCCCTGTTCTCAGCACATAGGAGATGCTCAAGAAAAGTGGATTGAACTTACTTTTGTGACTTGATCCAGTCTCATATATGGGAAACAATTAAAATGCTTCTGAATGGAAGCAGTTCAATGATTATTATTTTTGGAAACTGAGATTTCCTGAGGTCTCATGACACCCATGGTCACTGAGCTGACACCTGGGCAGTCTGGGTCTAGAGCCTGCACTCTTCACTTCTTCTTAAGCAGTCCATTTTGTCCCACTGTAGTCCTTTAACTGGCTTAGACCCCAAGTGGTTTTTCAAGGCGTTTGGTCAAACCAATTTAAAAACTATCTACCTGGAAGTGACAGTACGATAGAAGTTATCCTGCACATCTTGACAGATTTGAGTAATGTCACTTCTAAGAAAAGTCCAGAATTAGGGTATCTCCCCCTTACCATGAACAGTCATGACAGTCATAATCCCATCCACATTTTCAGAAAACAATTTACCCTTCCTCTGGCAAAGAAGGCTGCAAAGTTCGACATTCCTTCGGCGTGAACACCACATCCAAGTCGTCCTCAGAGAAGTCTCCCAGCTCCTGGGCAAGCTCCACATCCAGGCTGTTCAGGTGTGTCATCAGAAGTCCTTCAAAGTCCACTGGCTCCACGGGGTCATAGAACTGAGGCTGGGGGCAGGAAAAGGACAAGGACGTTCTCACACGGTTTGGGATAAAAGCACTAAGGAGACAGTAGATGCATGCCTTGCCCTCCCTCTCCTCCCAGCTAAGTGGGGCTGTGTTTAGAGAAGATGTCAAACACCGAAGCGGTGATATGGAAAGGAAAAGAAATGCAGCGTGGAGAGTCAAGTCAGAACATGGTGAGTAATTAAAATCACACCCCAAGGCAGAATTTTTCTCTGTTTAATTGCATCTTGATGAGGATTCCTAAGGAGATCCAAAATGAAATCACAAGGTTTTGCTGCATTTTTATAATTTTTCTTGCCAAAGCTCTCTGAGGCCACGTTTACCCAAATATAGTGAAGCAGCCAACTGGAAGCAATTTTCTAGAAATCAGGTAAACTCAACTCAGAGTATTCAGGTACAGTGTTTTATTTGGCCTGAGTCATCCTCTACACTGATTCTTGAAAGCACTTCATTCGTAATCACAGCCCACAGTGAACCAGCCTGGGTGGCTGGGACACTCCAAGGCAGTGATTTCCAAATACTGCTGGGCTGCCTGGTGCCAACAGGGAAGAACCTGTCACTGACTGCAGTTAAATGAGCAAACGAAGGACAATGGGCTAAGTATTCGTAAGGCTAAATGTACTTGCTTTAAAAGGATTGTTTTGGGGGTTTTTTTGGTGTTGATTTTTGTTTTGGTGTTTTTTGGTTTGTTTTTTTTTTTTTTTTTTTTTGCTCTTCAATTATATCCTTCCACAGTGGGGCGGGAAGGCGGGGGGAAGAAATGTTAAAAATAGATGGTAATTTAAAAATTAATTTTCCTCAGGCAATAAAAGAAAAAAGTATGAAAGTGTTAAGTCTCTCAGTCACATCCAACTTTTTTCGACCCCCTGGACTGTAACCCACCAGGCTCCTCTGCCCATGGGATTTTCCAGGCAGGAATACTGGAATACTCCAGATGTTCCTTTTTGCAAGGGATCTTCCCAACCCAGGGATTGAACCCGGGTCTCCCACATTGCAGGCTGATTCTTTACCCTCTGAGCCACCAGGTGATAAAAGAAAAAGTTGGCAATTCAACAAATTTTTTCTACCTTGCGAAACTCAAACTTAGGAAACCACTGCCTTAACGGAATAAAGATAATTTAGATCAAGTTGACGTGTGTAGCAGTGGTAGAAGTAGTGGTAATAACAACAACAATAGCAGCAGCCCAGTGGTGTTCATGTATGGCAGACTATTTGGAGTCATCAGTCCAACAAACACCCCAGATTCTTGACTTGTACTGTCTCGCTCTGAAACAAGGACAGATCCAAAGAAAGTGCTGACAAAACCGGTTTTTCATCATCCTGAAACCATACACCAGACTAGATGTAAGGCTCCAGGTTGGAGAAGGGGAACAAAGTGTCATGGAAGAGGCAAGAAGATTAGAGAATGTAAGTGTGGCTTGCCCTGTCTCCTCCCACCTCTGTGTCCCTGGTGATGGTGGAGACGTGAGTGACATAGGGAAGTGAGGACAGAGCTGACAAGAAAGCAAACACAGGCCTTCCTTGTCTGAGATTCTTGAGGGGCTGGCTCACATAATGCCCTATGGCAGCTGGATCAAAGAGGGCAGAAGAGAAGGGAACAGGAAGTCCTTCGCTAGGAGAGAGCAAAGACACTCCCCTGGTTGCCCAAGGCTCTGTGAGGCATGCCTGAGGACACAGAAGTCTCCCTGGGCTCTGACTGGGGACCTGGAGGTCCTAAGAGGGACTAAGAGGAGGAGCACAGTTCTGAGGGTGGGCCTCTTCAAATGAAGCAGCTGGGACCAGCAGCAGGCTCAGAGAGCTTGGGATCAGCCTATGCAGAAGCAGGTGGGGACAGAGTTTGCAAAAAGACACTGTTGACATCTGCCAGGGGGAACAACAGGCGTTATACATGCACAGAACCAAAAAAAAATCTACTGTAGACTGTCATGAGATCAACCCCAAAAAAGAAAGCAGACTTTCCCACTCCCTACCACAACATGGCACAGAGTTCAGGGAAAGGGACTGAAATGACTTCACCTTGAAATGAAGAGGCTGCACTGTGTGCATACTTCACCTTATTACTGTTAAATTTATATCCTTGAACTGGGAGTTGTTGAGCACTACATGCCAAGAAGTTGTCATTCTAGACATTATCTCATTTAATCCTCACCAGAACTCTGTAAGGCTTTATTTTACAGATGAGGACACTGAAGGCTAGAAATTTAATAATTTACACAGGCATGATTGCACAGCCGGGAAGTAGTTCATGTGGAATTCAAACCTAGGCAGACTCCTAATTTTTCTTTCTCTTGCAGGTTCTCCATGGAACTAGATTTCCAGAAATAATTAAAACATGAGACAGCAGTAAGTGTGTTTAGAAGAGTTAAAAAATCCATTTACTACCACGCACAAGTTCTACTCTGAACTTCTCATGAGATTGGATCCTCAAATTAATAATCATGAAGTAATTCATTAAAATAATACTAAGTGTAAATTTATCATACGGAATATCAATTATTTAAGCAGAAGCATTGAAAAGATATACTGAAAAATTACACTGAAGCAAAATTTGCAGCAATGTGGATACTAACGCTGATAACTAGTGAGTAAGAAGCTCCCATAGAGAAATGGCAGTTGTGTGAAATCACCAGAGAGAAAAAAATTTAGGTCCAGCCTAAGGATTATAATTGTCATGTCCCTAAAATTTGAAAGGGCTTCCCGGGTGGCTCAGACAGTAAAGAATCTGCCTGCAATGTGGGAAACCCGGGTTTGATCCCTGAATCAGGAAGATATTCTGGAGAAGGGAATGGCAACCCACCCCAGTATTCTTGCTTGGAGAATTCCATGGACAGAGGAGCCTGGCAGGCTACAGTCCATAGGATTGCAAAGAGACACAGAGTGTTTGAGCAACTAACATTTTCACTTTTTAAAATTCAAAGTCACAAGGATTACAAAAAAAGCCTGGCTGATAATGACACTTGTCACCTATTGGACAGGCTGCCCAAGAGCCAGGGAAAAAGGACAGCTGACTCCCTCATTCAGCAATTACTTGCTAAACATCTACTAAATGCATGTCACTGGAGGACTTGCCTGGTGGTCCAGTGGCACTCCCAATGCAAAAGGCCTGGGTTTGATCCCTGGTTGGGGAACTAGATCCTGCATGCTGCAACTAGAAGGTCCCAAGTGCCACAACTAAGACCCAGTGCAGCTGAATAAATAATCAATACAAACAAATATTAAAAAAATAAATAAATAAACACAAGTCACTGAGCTGGCCCTTAGGGAGCTGCTGTTTCTACAGATCTTGAGTCAACTGTGGGACAGGAAAGTCTGACACTTTCTCACATATAAAATAATGCTATCTTTGGAGGGGGGAGCTATGAAAAAGTACATAGTATCATCATTGAACACTGTGTGGCAATGTGCCAAATGCAATATGCACAATTGATCATAAAGTCATAATACTCTTAAGGTGTGAGTCTACTTCAGGACTGAAGAGACTATAAAAATAAGCCATAATGATAGAATTACTGAGCATTAGTGTAACACTACACACACAGCCAGCATTTAATAACTAGTCACCCTAAACTTTCTATACTGAAACTAACAAGGGAGGAAACTTGTTTCAAAGATGATATAAACTAGCTCTGCTGTTGGCAGGTGAGTGGAGATGCCAGCTACTGTTAACTAGGCCTCTGAGCAAGTTGCTCCTCTTGCATATTCAAATAATAAACAGGAACCAAAAGAGATTTCTGTTCTCCAAGTTATCTGAAGTCAATCTCAACAGTAGGTTTTATATATTATGAAGCAATCAACACATACCCACAGACACAATGCTATTTAGGTATAAACAAATATTGAGGAGATTTACAGTGGTATTGTGTTTCTCTGGAGGCTAAAGTTTGGGAATGGAGTGGGGCGGGGGGCAGGGGATGTTCTAAGATCAGTCCCTTGGCCTCTTGGGAGAATAAAAGTCAAACATGAAAATTTACTGTTTTTGTTTTCTCTGCTACTGAGTTATCTGTGACCTAATCAGTGGAGACTCAGACTAGTTTGAACAATCCAAAGTAATTTCAAATTCATCTTATCCAAGGAATTATCATTTGTTAAAACAATGTATGAAAAAAACCTAAATAATCAAAATAAAAACAAAACAAAAAAATAACTTAAGATAGCAAATTATCCTAAATCAGACTTTGACTGTAATGACTTCGTGATCTTTCAACTTGGCTCAGCAGAACTACATTCCTACAAACTCCCTTCCTAGTATTTTTCCAGGTGGGGTGGGCCACAAGGGTTTTCTCTTGCCAGAACTGGAGGACAGAAGGGAGGCTGCAGTTGTTGGGTAGCATACACATACCTACTGATACAATCAACACCAGTTGAAGTGCTGTTGTAATGTGACATTACAGACATTACAGACTTAAGTTCATCAAAAGGGAGATTAGCCTGGGTAGCCTGACTTAACCTGTTGGATGCTTTTCAAAGAGGGTGGAGGCTCTCTGGAAGTTCCAGGGCTTCAAGCTTTCGATCACGCCCTTGGAGTTCCAGCGTGTTATGATCGTGTCTTCCTGACTGCCCTGTGGACCTCAGGCTTGCTGAGCCAGCCACCCCTAGTGGGTAAGCCAATGCCCTGTAATCAATTCCTTAGTGTACGTGAAGATGCATCCCCTACCAGCTCCACTGCTCCAGCTGAATCCAGACTAATACACCTACTTTCACTCCTTCAACATATATTCACTGGTGTCCTAAGCAGTCCAGCAGTAGGCCAAGGAGACACACTCAATGCCCTCGATCAATTTTCAACACTCCTCTAGTGAAGATTTGTGCAGTCTTTCTTTCTAGCTATTTTGTCCCCCAGAGGTATGATCAACAGAAGACTAGAAATACACAAAAATAGTATAAATACTTTAAAGGCTTAAATAATTAACAAATATTCTTTTTTTTTTTAATGAAGAGGGTCTGAATTTTTCTTTGTCCTTTAATGTACATCAATGGCTAGTTCTCTTGACATGGGGTACGATTCAATTTGAAATTGAAAATTTCTACAGCACCAGAACCGTGTTTGTTAAAAATTGATCTATGTAGCCCTAGCTACATAGATTAATGTAGCAGTCAACACACTGATAGAAGATTAATATGACAAATCTGGACATTATCTCACAAATAAGGATACTGAAAAACAGAGAGGTTAAATGACTTGGCCCAAGTCACACAGGTAATCTTAAGGATGTACGTGTGTTTACTCAGCCATATCCAACTCTTTCCACCCCACAGACTGCAGCCCACCAGGCTCCTCTGTCCATGGGATTTCCCAGGCAAGAATACTGAAACTGTTTGCCACTTCCTCCTCCAAGGGATCTTCCCAACCCAGGTTTTGAACTGGTGTCTCTTGCATCTGCTGCACTGGCAGGCAGATTCTTAACCACTGAAGCACCTGGAAAGTACCACAAAAGACTGGGTACTTTGTTACAGCAGGAGGGAAGCTTCTTTGGCTGGGGGGAGGGGAAGAGGCATGATGCTTCCAGGTGCCTTGTCCTTGTACCATCAGGCATGTTTATCCCTACGGTGGGTGGTCCTCAAACTGACTTGGCTGTTCATGAGAGACAAGTCTTGGTCAACGTCACTCAAGACCTTCACGTTGCCAAATTCAATGGCTGTTGCTCATTCCTGGTTTATCTATAGCACTGGACAGTTAATCACTCTCCCCTTCTTGAAACACTTTCTTCACCTGGAGAGGGGCAAACTGTCCTAGTGTATCCCAGGTTCTGAAAGTCCATGTACGAGGAAACCCCTCAGTGCAGCAAATTGGAACAGACAGTTGGTCACTCTACCTCTGGGACACCACTTTTTCTAGCTTCTCCTTCCCCTTTGCAGTGACCTCAGGTTGAGTCCTAAAAGAGTTTCTCTCCCCAGTCTGAATTTACTCCCATATGATCTCATCTATATCCATGACTTTAAACACCTTTTTTGTTTTTCTTTCTAAAATTGTATATGTATCAGTAGCCTCAATCTTTGCCCTGACATTCAGGTTGATTTTTCCAATTATACCTCAACATCACTCCCTGGTGATCAAACAGGCCTCTCAAACATAACAAATTCAAAATTACTTAATTTTCCTGCTGATCTGCTCTTCTCATATCTTTCACGTCTCTGCATCTCAGCAAGTGGCAATTCCATTCCACCAGCTGTACAGAGGAAAATCTTTTGGGTCAATGTCGATTTCTCTCTCTCTCACATCGTATATACTATCTATCAGAAAATCCCATCCACTTTACTTTTGAAATCTACTGAGGATCCAACCACTTCTCACCTTTCCTACTGCCACTACCCATTTCCAAAGCACTGCCATCATTTTCCTGAGTTATTGTGTCAATTTCCTAACTGCCCTCCCCACCTATGTGGAATCTATCTCCACAGAACAGCAAGAATGATCTTTATAAAAAAGAACCTTATAAGCAATCTTTATAATTAAAATGCAAATTGTGCTAAGCCAGTGCTTCCAATAACTTCCCATTTCAACCCAAGTAAGGGCCAAAATTCTTCCAAGGTCTCAGAGGCCTATGACTCAGCCTTGATTCTTCTACCATCTCATCTCCTACTGCCCACTCTGCTCAGCCCATTGTCTGCATCCTTACTGTTCCTGTAGCATGCCACGTGCTCTTGCTTTGAGACTTTGAATGTGCTATTTCTTCTAAATCGAATACTCTTCCTTCAAATACCTGGTAAGTTCATTCACAATTCTTCCCAAGTGTCTCCTTTCTAGAACTGCAGGCCTTCGCAGACCACTCAATCCAAACTAGTCCCTTCTTCTGTGTCACTCTCTATTCCCTATCCATGTTTCATTCTTTAAAGCACTTACTATCCCTTGATATAGTCTACATTCACTTATTTGTCTATGTCTCTCATTATAGAATGCAAGCTCATGAAGACAGACACTTTGCTACATTCACTATTGTAACCCCAGCTCCTAGAGCAATTCCTGGCACAGAGTGAGACCTAATATATATTTCTTGAATGAATGAATACCTAAAGCAATCCTCTTGGCTCTTCCACTGTCTTGAAGTAAACAGAGCATAAGGCAGTAAAGTTCTCCAGTTTCAATATCTCAAAGCACTTCATGGCTTAGATTAAGGAATACTTCCCTGCTTCCACCAGTGGCAAGCTCCCACTGATGCCACTGCACAGAAGATAGTGACATGCCACAAGGACATCAATCTAATCTTACCAAGACTGATTTGATTCCTCTGCTTTACAATGATAGTAATGAAACTCATGCTCTGCATGCAGGGTGGCACTCATTTGACCTTCAATTGTGAATGTGCGTGAAAATTACAATGACATCTTCATTTTCCATCATGTCCCCTCCAGTTAAATTATTGAAACCTAAGGATAGCCCAACTTCTAGAAAGATGAAGCTCAAAGGAAAAATAAAAGAAGATCACCATGTTTATCAAGTGAGCCATCATTTAGATCATCCTTGGTAATAAAACAAAAAGGTTGCTTGATTACATAGAAGCTTAAACATGTAACAAAAATGAGTGCTTTGTAAGTATGTGACCTCCTTTTTTTCCTTTATAACTGTTACATACAAGCACATCACGTAACCATGGTGTTTTCGTTTATACCCAGGATGTGGCTTTCTACATCCTTCTCTTTAGCAAGAACTGTTCTGGCCCAGCTGATACATTCTATTTTACTTCACAATTTTTCTATTCTCATTTTTAAAAATAAGATTTTCCCTCTATAAAAATGTAGGCTAAGTTATTAACCAAGCACATAGTGTCTCAAATTCTAAGTTAGGGCAAAGATGACCTACCTTTCTACTCTTGTATATTTCACTCTCCTTTCTACTTTGAATAATCAGAAAAATGGTTTTAATATTTTACAGATTCATCTTAATGAAAACACTAATATATAGGTTTTTGCTATTATAGGTGATTGGCATCAGGGGGTATGCAACCTATTCACATGCCCATGGCATAGGAGTATTAGGAGTGTCACAAAAGACCCAGGGTAAGTCTGCATCATTGCATTTTGTCTATAAAACCAAATCTAAATGGTAGATACTCTTCATATTAAAAAATGCAAAATTTTTATATGTTTTATCTACTTTGAAAATGTACATATACACAATCATCACAGCTAACGTTTATAATTAGAGTTAAAAAAGACAAAAACCCAATAACACCACACACACACACAAAAATACCCACAAAATCAAACACATCCTTCCTCTCATTTGATTTATCAGATTTATGACAGAATCCACTATAGGCATATAATATCCACAGGATTAGCAAGGAGCCTTAACTTACTACACTTTCTGAAATGCAGAGCAGCTAGGACAACAAAAGGAACTCTACCTTTCTTATGTTCCTCCTCCTATCAATATCTGTACTACTTCTATGTATATAGGTTCTTTAAATGATCCTCAATCTGGACCACATGTAAAAGTCCCAGGGAACTTTAAAATACTGATATTTGGGATTTTGATGTAACTGTTCTATGAGAGGACACAAGTGTGTTTCTTAAGGTCTCAGGTGATTCTAATTAGAGCCAGGGTTGAGAACCTTCCTCTAAATCTTCTCAGCCTCCCCCTTCAAGGCTTCACTTCTTATTTTTTAATCTTGGATCTTTTCTCCTCAGAATACCTACCATACTCGAAGCCGGTTTGGATTCTCTATTTTATCTGCCCTCCCAAAAATATCATAAGGCCCTTAGAAGGCAAAAGCATCTCCTATTCATCTTCTTGAAATCTCCCACAGTGTCTCCATAGTGCCAAATACATAGACTGCAGCATTAGCCTCTATTTACACAGAATCTATTTTATCCTTCTGTATTAACCCTAACAGGGGTAGCATTACTATGCCCATAGTGCAAGTGAAGAAACTGAAGCCCTAGTTAAGGTTAAGTAACTTGCCCCCTAAGTATATAACTAAAAAGTGACAGTTATACTCCACCCCTGATCCACCTGATTGCAAGTTCCTGCCTCTTGCAAAACAACAAGAAGCTTATAATCAATTGGGTTTTCAGTCAGTCAGTCAGTTCAGTCGCTCAGTCATGTCCGACTCTTTGTGATCCCATGAATCGCAGCATGCCAGGCCTCCCTGTCCATTACTAACTCCCGGAGTTTACTCAAACTCATGTCCATCGAGTTGGTGATGCCATCCAGCCATCTCATCCTTGGTCGTCCCCTTCTCCTCCTGCCCCCAATCCCTCCCAGCATCAGGGTCTTTTCGATTGGGTTTTAGATAATGTCAATTTCTAAAAAGCACATAAAAAGCTATGCAACATCACTAATTATTAGAGAAATGCAATCAAAACCAAAACGAGCTATCACCTCACACAGGTCAGAATGGCCATTATCAAAAAAACGTACAAACAATAAATGGCTGGAGAAGGTGCAGAGAAAAGGGAACCTTCCTACACTGTTGGTAGGAATGTAAATTTGTACAACTACTATGGAGAACAGTATGGAGGTTCCTTAAGAAAATTAAAAAAAAAAACAAAACCTACCATATGATTCAACAAACCCATTCCTGGGCATGTATCTGGGGGAAACCATACTTCAAAAAGATACAGGCCCTCCAGTGTTTACTGCAGCACATTTACAACAACCAAGACATGGAAGCAACCTAAATGTCCATCAACAGAGGAAGGGATGTGGTACACACACATAATGGAATATTGCTTAGCCATAAAGAAATGAAATAATGCCACTTGAAGCAACATGGATAGACCTAGAGATGATCATACTAAATGAAGTAAGTCAGACAAAGGTAAACATATGATATCACTTATATATGGAATCTTAAAAAATGATAGAAATGAACTTATTTACAAAGCAGACACAGACTCACAGACTTCAAAAACAAACTTAGGGTTACTAGAGGGGCAAGGGGGTGGAGGAGAGATAAGTTAGGAGTTTGGGATTAACATGTGTATATATAGTAATATACACTACTATATATAAAATAGAAAGTCAGCAAGAACCTACTGTATACCAGGAACTCTACTAAATATTCTATAGTAACCCATATGGAAAAGGAATCTGAAAAAGAATGGATACATGTATAACTGAATCACTTTGTTGTATACTTGAAACTAGCACAGCATTGTAAATCAACTCTACTCCACTATAAAATAAACATTAAATTTTTAAAATACAATAAGTAACTTGGTGTCAATTAAATACTCTTAAAAATTAAACAATTATTTATATCAGCATGTGGTGTTGTCGAAATGGTGGTTCCATAAACACAGGTAAGGGAAATAAAAGTCAAAATGCACTTAGTCAAATTTTTCAATCATCTAAAATCTTACAATGAACAGTCTATGGCTTCTCATTTAAGAAGAGCTGCTTCAGGTTGAGAGTCTTTAGGTGATAAACTATTCCTCTGCCTTTCCAGAAATAAATCTTCCTGAAATGCCTCATTGTCTTTCTATGAAATGAAATAATTTCCTAAGGAAAAGGGAAATAATCAAGTAAATGGGTGATTTTTGCTGGAGGAACCTTCATTCAGAAAGATGGCTCAAGGGAAAGAACAGCCACTTCATTCTGATATTACGACAGGACCAGCAGGTAAACATTAGGGTGATCGAATTTTTCTGAGTAGGCCATGCATTGAAAAAAACAAAAGATTAATCAAAGGCAGATTTTGGCCCTCTCCTGCCATCTGCTCATCACGCAGTTAACCAGAAGAAACAGGGTCTGCACTCTGTGCTAAAGCTGAAGTAGAGGCCTGGGGGAAAATATTCAGAAGACTAAACTGGAATTAAGCAGGAAAAACACGTTTTAAAGGCTATTCATTTGCAAATAGAATCAGGTAGAAATTATATATGACTCCTGTATAGTTAAACATTTTTGCTATTTCTCTGAGATCTTCTGTTAGAAAATGAGCCACATGTTAATTCTACCACCTAGCTAATGAAATAATTCATCCAAATTTACATTTGTCAAAACCTAATGATGAGGAGGCATGACTACCAAAAGAATGCCTGCAAGTAGGAAACAATTTTTTAAAGTTTGTGACTTTAAAAAAATTTCTCCTGAAGAAATTTCACGCTGCAGCTGGTGTGTACCTAAGGGGTTAAAGCCTGTGAGCTAAACTTCCTTAAAACCTCTTAACAGTGAGGTCCACACTATTTCTCAAGGCAGCTATTGTAGAAAGCTGTAATCTAAATTTACAGAGAAGCAAAGAACCAAACCCCACATCCCCCACCTTGTTTAAGATTTTAAAAGTGTATCCAGTCACTTTTTAACTGCATTTTACATATTCTATAAGACAATTTTGGTCAGAAATTTTTAAAAAAAAAATTGTTTTCAATGAAATATATATCAGCACCAATGAAACCAAAAAGCATACCAAATTTATCTTAAAGTGTATCTAATACATCATGGATGTTATGCACTTGATATGCTTTTATTATAATCTGTGACTTTGAAACAGAGAGAAAAAGTACAAATAAAAAGGGCAGTTGAACATGCTACCGAAGTCATAAATAGATTTTTTTAAAACACTCTCATTGCAAATTATCTTTTGCAGTAAAAGGTGCTATACATTTTTTAGTACTACTATTTCATCAGTGACATAATCCACAAATTATCCACCTGAAAGAATCACAAATCACTCCAGCAAACATACCTTTGAAAGATACACAGTTACACGGCGTGGAAATTGCTACAGGAGACAAAATGGCTGCCACAGGAAACTGAGTGGCAGGTTACAAAATTTCTAAGAGCAGAAGTGGTTTTGAAGTAATAAGTGAGAAAGAAAAAAATAACCTAACCTCCTCAAGATAACCACTAGCACAAGCCAGAAAGTGGGGCCGTGCTGTGTGAGGAAGTGAGTACGGTGGAGGCTGAAGCTCTCTCACAAAGGAAGTGAAGACTCACTTCTGGTTTTACCAACCAACTCATTTAAGTCAGATTTAACCCACTTGTCACGTCTGGCATTTAGTCCTCAAATAATATAACATATATACACACTCTCAACAGCTGGTGTTAGTATAAAAATGCGGGCAATCTTCAACTTAAAAGGTGGTGGGGGGTGTGTTTTAAAAATTAAGGTTCATACTGTCTGATTCCAATGATACCAAGTTCCAGAGAAAGCAAAATTATGATGACAGAAGTGGATTGGTGATTGCCTACTGCTGCTGGCTGGGCATTGCAAGGGAAGACCCACAAAAAGGGGCATGGCGAGGCTATTTAGGGTAAAACATTCTGTATCTTGACTATACAAATTAACTGTAAACTGGCCAAATTCCTCAAACTGTACACCTTCAAATGAGTGAATTTATTGTAAGTAAATTACAATAAAATTATTCCCAAAAATTACTTTAAAAGTTTAAGGTTCATAACTTGACTTTTTAGATTTTGGAGTAATTTTTTTTTTCCTGATAAAAGCATGTTACAAATGGTGATTAAGTTTCCGGGCTAATCCTTCCCTTCCCCAAAACGTGAATCATAATTTGGGTGAAAGCAAGTAGCATGGGAAGTCCACTGAGTCCAGAAACTTCAGAATTAGGCTTGCTTTGCACTTTAAGCCCTAGCTGATGGAAGGAGGGGCTTCCCTGTGGCTCAGCAGTGAAGAACCCACCAGCAATGCAGGAGCTGCAGGAGGCTCTAGTTGGATCCCTGGATTGGGCAGATCCCTTGGCGGAGGGCATGGTGACCCACTCCTGTATGCTTGCCTGGAGAATCCCATTGACAGAGGAGCCTGGAAGGTTACAGTCCATAGAGTCGGAAAGAGTCAGACATGACTGAAACGACTGGCATCGCAGACCAAGGGAGAGAGGGAAATTGATGTCAAAAAATAGATGCAGGGCTAGGAGCTGGCGGTTGGTGATGTAAGGTAGAGGTGGGAAAATCTTAGGAGACTCAGGAGGCATAAGCATAAGCTGGGCACGTCTGCCCTTGATCAGTCTCTAAGCAAACCTGTAACTCATACTTACTAGCTGAAGAGAGGGGAAGCCAGAGGTACTTATGCTTTGTCGATGGTACTGGCCAAGGTTTGGTGGGAGGGTAAACTGTTTCCTTATTTCCGCAGAAGAATACCTTCGGTTAAAACAGAAAAATCTAAATGAAGTGGTTATTTTAAAGCATCACTGCAGTTTTAGATACAATCTCTGATATCACATTAGAAAACTGATTCCTTAGCTGGGTGACTGGCAGAACTTACTAAAATGTCCTCAGTGGCCTCTGGGTGGACACTAGAGCTTTAGGGTGATCATATACTCCCTCGAGAAGTTCACAGAAGCCAGGAGGCCTGCAGACAGGGCACTTGCCCAACACTGGAAGGATGATGGCTTCTCAGGTGTGCTAGTGGAACAGAACCCGCCTACCAGTGTGGGAGATGTAAGAGACCCTGGTTGGATCCCTGGGTCGGGACGATCCCCTGGAGGAGGACATGGCAACCCACTCCAGTATCCTTGCCTGGAGAATCCCATGGACAGAGGAGCCTGGTGGGCTGCAGCCCAAAGAGTCGCCAAGAGTGGGACCCGGCTGAAGCGACTCAGCAGGCAGGCACGCGCTGAAGGACGACAGCACAAGGAGGAAAAAAAGTTTGGAGCCCAAGCAAAAGACCCAGGGCGCTTGGCTCCTTCTTCCCAGGCCATTCAGAGGCACCTTCTCCATGCGAGGACACCTAGCCTCTGACGACAGTCCTTTAAGCCCAGAGCCGCCAGTTTGAACCAGTCACTCTCCTTTCAGCGGTGGAGCACTTCCGGTCGCTGCTTGCTATCATGGAAGATGCTAGAGAACTGCTTTATGGACACCTCTACCTCCCTACAGGCACCTTAGGTGCTACCTGGAATTGAAAGAGCTGTATTTGTTCCAAACCGCTCCAAGTGAGTGATCCTTCACCTCAGTGGAAGTGACCCTTCTGAGCCCTCAGACAACATTCCTGCAGCCAGAAGGAGCACGGGAGAGTCCCGCTCCACCATCCACACCTGCCCGCGGGTGGCACCGACCAGCAATATCCCAGACAATGAGCAGGTTGGCTTTCTTTTATTATTATCAGATTAAGGAAATTATTTTCTTCCTTTTAAGAATATGCATTTGTGTCTAGTTGCAGCATGAGGCATCTTCATTGTGTATGTGGTTTCTCTCTTTGTGGCTTAGTTGCCCCCCTGGGCATTTTGGGATCTTAGTTCCTGGATCAGAGATCAAACCTGTGTTCCATGCATTGCAAGGCAGATTCTTAATCACTGGGGAAGTTTCGAGCAACTTGACTTTTGCGTGGGAAAAGTCAAAACGTTCATTCATTAGTCATTTGTAACTTGGAACACATTTTCTCATTGTCAGTCTTTGGTGGCTGGATTCTAAGGCTAGTTCACAAAAGTGTATTTAAACCACAATGAGGCCACTATAGAAAATAACTAGAAACTAACATTATTTAGGACCAAATGAAACCCTATATTTGAAACATGCTATACATCCAACATAGAGATATATACACTTTAAAAATTATAACTTAAAATATTTAAATATTATAAATAAATCCTATTATATTTTCTCCATTATAAAGTATGCTAGGACATAATTATTAATTTTCCTGCATGATGAGGTTTCTGACATGATCTGCTTGGGTCCCAATCTTAGCAGTGTGGTGCATCTACAGAGGCAGGAAACTTGTCCTGATCCCACCTGTGGCATCCATTTTCCCAACACAAGAGTGCCTCAATTTCCTTTCAGGGTTGACACCCTCATGTTGTACAGGTACAACTACAAATCAAAGGGATAGACATGTAACCCAATACAAGACAATTCTCTCTCCTTTCCGGAATCCGGAATGATGAATGGAAAGACAAAACGTGGTATATCATACATGGAATATTATTCAGCAATAAAAAAAAGTACCGATATATACCACAATATGGATGAACCTTGAAAACATTACATTCAGTCAAAGAAGCTAAAGCAAAAGACCACATATAGTATAACTTTTTATATGAAATGTTCATAATAAGCAAGTCTATAGAGACAGAAAATAGATGAGTGCCTAGGGCTGGGAGGATTGAAGACAAATGGGGAGTGACTGCTATTGGGAATGGGGTTTCTTTTAGGAGTGATGAAAATGTTCTAAAATTAATTGTGGTGATGGACGCTCAACTCTGTGAATATACTGAAAACAAGTGACTCATACATGTTAAATGTATGAATTGTGTGGCATCTGAATAATTTCTAAATAAAGATGAGCGATAACAGATACAAGTATATGTGTGTGTGTGTGTGTGTGTGTGTGTGAGAGAGAGAGAGAGAGAGAGAGTGCTCTACAGAGGCAAGAGTGAAGCCAAGGATTTAGCATGATAACGAAGAATGGAGGGAAACTTTCAGATTTTGATCTACAGTGCTCAATAGGCTGGTTTTCATACCAAATTCAACAGTCACCAATTTCTAAAAAAATCAAGAGGCTAGACTCCTATCCAGAACAAAAGGCCCATCTTTCATAAACAACACTGCATCTTGTTTTGGGCACCACTGGAACCCAAAGCAGTAGAGCAGTCACTTATTTGCTTATTTCAGAAGGTGACCATAGTCTCGAAGGGTGGCGAGGACTAAGCAAAGGTCCTTTTCTGTGACTGAGCTGGCTTTTCACACGTAAGACTGACAAACTGACCCCGTGACTTCTGCTTCCAGATCCTCCCCCACAAGGCTTCTCAAATAATGAGTTTTAGTTTTCTGGCCTTCTAAAGTCCTTCCTGTCAGAGACCAGAGAGGTCTACCTGAATATCTGAAAACCTTCATGAAAGAAAGTGGCATTGTGAGAGAATTATACAATGGCGGGAGGGACAGTTTCTTGCTTTGATTTTGAAGTAAACCTGGTTGTCCAACGCAGGCCCAATAATTTTTTCATCATGCAATCACAATGTTCTTGCTCCCCAACCCTACATAAACAGCTGGTGTTCCTGTTGCAATCCTCCACATCAGAGCTATACAACTGATCTTGTTCCCTGACACATCAAGCCTGCCCCAATCCTATTTCCTGTCTCTACAAAAGGCAATTAAACCTCTCCCTTCAAAACTGTCAAATAAGGAGATAAACTGTTTGTCCTTAAAATTATAACAGTGAATTTTCCCACACAGAAAGGAATTGCTTCATGTTCACTTAAAGAACTTCCAAATAAAATAGTTCTGGAGAGGCCCTATGCACATTTAAACTAGCAAAAATAATCTGGGATAATAATATTATATGTTGGTCAAGCTATGGGAAAACCCCTGTGGGTTCTATATTGGTTCAGTGTCTATGGAAGATAATACTTTAATAGGTGACAAGAGCTCTAAAACTTGTTACTCTTTCATCTAACCAATCTCACCTAGGGAACATACTCCCTGGAATTCATACAAAAATATAATTTGAACAAAAATAAGTATAAGAACTCTGTATATGATAGCAAATAATTGAAAATAACCAACATTACTGGGGAGAACATTAGGGTGAACACTGACTATGTAACAGCATAAAATACATGAAATATTATTTTACCATTTAAATATTTGTATAGAAATGTGCATAAAGACATACGTTACAAGTAAAAAGTAACATGAGGAACTGAATACAAATATTCAACAACATGTGTATAAATAAATATCCCAAAATGTTCAGAAATCTTTTTGGTAGTTATATAAAAGTAGTTTAATAACTACCCCAATTCAGCTTTTTCTCCTGTAAAGTTGTTTAAGGTCATCATTTAAAAAAAGAGTATGTACATAAAAAGTGTCATGCAGGCATAGATGCACTACTGGGGCTTTTTTAAAAATTATGTAAACATTAGCTATTACATTCACTAATATGGAACAAAAATAAGAGAACCTAACCAAGGAAAGAGCTCATACAGGCATGGTGTCCATTTAGGTATTATGTGGGGGCTTTATTTCCTCTGCATTTTCGACTCAGATCAAATTCAATATGTCTAAGATAATTTTTAGGATGCTAGATTTATATCATATTTCCTTGATGAGCTAAGATACCTTTCTGCTAATAAGTTGAACTGCTTTATAAATATTATCTTCTTTATTTCCACAAATATCAATCAATACCCCTGCTCTGGGGTCAGAATGGTGAAATCAAGTGGGTAGCAAAGCTGCATGTTTTTAGTCAGATTGACACATTGTTGTGTTACATACAGTTGGGACTGAGTATCAGCAGAATTAATGATTGAGCAGAGCTTGTTAAATGTGACCTACATGGTTTGATCCCTGGGTTGGGAAGATCCCCTGGAGGAAGGCATGGCAACCCCACTCCAGTATTCTTGCCTGGAGAATCCCCATGGACAGAAGAGCCTGGCTGGCCACAGTCCATGGGGTCACAGAGAGTTGGACACGACTGAGCGACTAAGCACAGTTCACAGCATGGACCATTTGCACCAAATCATCAGCTGCTTAATAAAAATGCAGATTCTTAGACCCCACCCTAGTCTTGAATCAGCATGTCTCATGGTGTGGCCTGGAAAAATAAATTTTTAATCAGGAACTTCAGATGATTTTTATGTCCCAGAAAGTCTCAGATTCACTGAGGTGCAAGCCTGTGAGAGAGTGGTTGGTTGATTCATTAATTCATAAAACACTGAGGGCATACACAGTGCCAGACTCTCTGTCAAGTGCTAGGGAGTGAAGTCCAAGAAGATACCGTTGCTGCTCCTGGAAATCCAGTAGATGGGAGGGAGGAGAGCAGATTGATAACTGAATAATTATAATATAATATGATAAGCATATTGTGCAGGAATGTGGACAGTGCTTTGTGAGCAAAGAGGAGAGTTACTAATTCAGCCTTGGAATACTTAGGAATGCTTCCTGTTCCAGGAAAAGGAAACTTTGGGACCATATTTTGAAGAAAAAAAAGAAGTCAGTAGGAACAGGACTGATGGGGGAAAAAACAATGCATTTCAAGCATTTTTAACATTTTTAAACATTTCGTGACATTAGGTTTCCCTACTCCTACTTCAAGTATTTTAACCAGTGGGTTACCCTGTTTTTCTTAACAAGAAGCATAGCTAGAACAGCAAAGAAAAAGAGTCTGAACTCAGTGACTTGGTCCTGGGCTTTGCCATTTGCCAGCTACTCTGTATTCAAGTACATCAGTTAACCAAGCTTGGTCTTCGTTTCATTACATGGAAAATGAAGGGGCTGGGCTATATGATATCCTGGGCAACTTTCCAGCTCTAACTGGCAAAGATGCCTAAGACTTTCCAAGCAGAACAATGAGCACTGTCATCTACATCAGCAGCTGTGCTAGGAAACTGAACAGCCCCAGAAGGTTTCTCTCTGGCTTTCATACCAAAAGGAAAATTCTTTCACTCTATGCCTGTATGGCCAGCAGCCAAAATAGTTGGAAGGATTTTTATAACTGATGGAAAAAAAAAAAAAACCAACCTCATCTATAAGTATTTAAAGACGTTTAGGATTTTCCTGAATCTGACATGCTCTAAACAACAGTGAAAGGACTGGAATAAAGAAAAGCAAACGTATAATTTACTCTGAGTTTACATATAGTTACTCTTCAGTTCACTCAGTCTTGTCCAACTCTTTGCCACCTCATGGACTGCAGCACGCCAGACCTCCCTGTCCATCACCAACTCCCGGAGTTTACTCAAACTCATGTCCATTGAGTCGGTGATGCCATCCAACCATCTCATTCTCTGGCATCCTCTTCTCCTCCCGCCTTCAATCTTTCCCAGCATCAGGGTCTTTTCCAGTGAGTCAGTTCTTCGCATCAGGTGGCCAAAGTATTGGTGTTTCAGCTTCAGCATCAGTCCTTGCAATGAATATTCAGGACTGATTTCCCTTAGGATGGACTGGTTGGATCTCCTTGCCGTCCAAAGGACTCTCAAGAGTCTTCTCCAACACCACAGTTCAAAACCATCAATTCTTCGGTGCTCAGCTTTCTTTATAGTCCAACTCTCACATCCATACGTGACTACCAGAAAAACAATACCTTTGACTAGATGGACCTTTGTTGGCAAAGTCATGTCTCTGCTTTTTGATATGCTATCTAGGTTGGTCATAACTTCTCTACCAAAGAGCAAGCGTCTTTTAATTTCATGGTTGCAGTCACCTTCTGCAGTGATTTTGGAGCCCAAAAAGATAAAATCTGTCACTGGTTCCACTGTTTCCCCATCTATTTGCCATGAAGTGATGGGACCAGATGCCATGATCTTAGTTTTCTGAATGTTGAGTTTTAAGCCAACTTTTTCACTCTCCTCTTTCACTTTCATCAAGAGGCTCTTTAGTTCTTCGCTTTCTGCCATTAAGGGTGGTGTCATCTGCATATCTGAAGTTATTGATATTTCTCCTGGCAATCTTGATTATAGCTTGTGCTTCATCCAGTCCAGCATTTCGCATGATGTACTCTGCATATAAGTTAAATAAGTAGTGTGACAACATACAGCCTTTACATTCCTTTCCCGATTTGAAACCAGCCTGTTGTTACACGTCCAGTTCTAACCGTTGCTTCCTGACCTGCATACAGATTTCTCAGGAAGCAGGACAGGTGGTCTGGTATTCCCATCTCTTTAAGAATTTTCCACAGTTTGTTGTGATCCACACAAAGGCTTTGGCATAGTCAATAAAGCAGAAGTAGATGTTTTTCTGGAACTCTCTTTCTTTTATTCATGATCCAATGGATGTTGGCAACTTGATCTCTGGTTCATCTGCCTTTTATAAGTCCAGCTTGAACATCTGGAAGTTCACAGTTCATGTACTCTTGAAGCCTGGCTTGGAGAATTTTGAGCATTACTTTGCTAGAATATGAGATGAGTGCAATTGTGCAGTAGTTTGAGCATTCTTTTGCATAGAAATGAAAACTGACCTTTTCCAGTCCTGTGGCCACTACTGAGTTTTCCAAATTTGCTGGCATATTGAGTGCAGCACTTTCACAGCATCATCTTTCAGGATTTGAAATAGCTCAACTGGAATTCCATCACCTCCACTAGCTTTCTTGGTAGTGATGCTTCCTAAGGCCCACTTGACTTCAAATTCCAGGATGTCTGGCTCTAGGTTAGTCACACCATTGTGATTATCTGGGTCATGAAGATCTTTTTGTATAGTTCATCTGTGTATTCTTGCCACCTCTTCTTACTATCTTCTGCTTCGGTTAGGTCCATACAATTTCTGTCCTTTATTGTTCCCATCTTTGCATGAAAAGTTCCCTTCGTATCTCTAATTTTCTTGAAGAGATCTCTAGTCTTCCCCATTCTATTGTTTCCCTCTATTTCTTTGCATTGATCATTGAGGAAGACTTTCTTATCTCTCCTTGCTATTCTTGGGAACTCTGCATTCAAATGGGTAGATCTTTGCTTTTCTCCTTTGCCTTTAGCTTCTCTTCTTTTCATAGCTGTTTTGTTAAGGCCTCCTCAGACAACCATTTTGCCTTTTTGCATTTCTTTTTCTTGGGGATGGTCTTGATTCCTGCCTCTTGTACAATGTCATGAACCTCCATCTATAGTTCTTCAGGCAACTCTGTCAGATCTAATCCCTTGAATCTATTTGTTACTTCCACTTTATAGTCATAAGGGACTTGATTTATGTCATACCTGAATGGTTTAGTGGTTTTCCCTACTTTCTTCAATTTAAGTCTGAGTTTTGCAATAAAGAGTTCATGATCTAAGCCACAGTCAGCTCCCACTCTTGTTTTTGCTGACTGTATAGAGCAGCAACCATCTTTGGTTGCAAAGAATATAATCAATCTGATTTTGGTATTAACCACCTGGTGATGTCCATGTGTAGAGTCTTCTCTTGTGTTGTTGGAAGAGGGTATTTGCTATGACCAGTGCATTCTCTTGGCAAAACTCTGTTAACCTTTGCCCTGCTTCATTCTCTACTCCAAGGCCAAATCTGCCCGTTACTCCAAGTATTTCTTGACTTCCTACTTTTGCTTTCCAGTCCCCTATAATGAAAAGGACATATTTTTTGGGTGTTAGTTCTAGAAGGTCTTCTAGGTCTTCATAGAACCATTTAATTTCAGCTTCTTCAGCATTACTGGTCAGGGCATAGACTTGGATTACTGTGATATTGAATGGTTTGCCTTGGAAATGAACGGAGACCATTCTGTCGTTTTCGAGTTTGCATCCAAGAACTGCATTTCAGACTCTTGTTGACTATGATTTCTTTCCATTTTCTTCTAAGGGATTCTTGCCCACAGTAGTAGATATAATGGTCATCTGAGTTAAATTCACCCATTCCAGTCTATTTTAGTTCACTGATTTGTAAAATGTCGATGTTCACTCTTGCCATCTCCTGTTTGACTACTTGCAATTTGCCTTGATTCATGGACCTAATATTCCAGGTTCCTATACAATATTGCTCTTTACAGCCATGAGACTTTACTTCCATCACCAGCCACATCCACAACTGGGTGTTATTTTTGCTTTGGCTCTATCTCTTCATTCTTTCTGGAGTTATTTCTCCACTGATCTCCAGTAGCATATTGGGCACCTACTGACCTGGGGAGTTCATCTTTCAGTGTCCTATCTTTTTGCCTTTTCATACTGTTCATGGGGTTCTCAAGGCAAGAATACTTAAGTGGTTTGCCTTTCCCTTCTCCAGTGGACCACGTTTTGTCAGAACTCTCCGCCATGACCCATCCGTCTTAGGTGGCCCTACACGGCATGGCTCATAGTTTCATTGAGTTAGACAAGGCTATGGTCCCTGTGATCAGATTGGTTAGTTTTCTGTGATTGTGGTTTTTAGTCTGTCTGCCCTCTGATGGAGAAGGAGAGGCTTATGGAAGCTTCCTGATGGGAGAGACTGACTGAGGGGGAAACTGGGTCTTGTTCTGATGGGCAGGGCTGTGCTCTGTAAATCTTTAATCCAATTTTCTGTTGAAGGGCGGGGCTGTGTTCCACCCCTATTATTTGACCTGAGGCCAAACTGTGGTGGAGGGAATGAAGACAATGGCGACCTCCTCCAAAAGGTTCCAGGCAGGCAGTGCCTCACTCAGTGCCCCGACCCTGCAGCAGGCCACCGCCGACCCACGCCTCTGCCAGAGGCTCCGGGACACTCACAGGCAAGTCTGGGTCAGTCTCTTGTGGGGTCACTGCTCCTCTCTCCTGGGTCCTGGTGCTCACAAGGTTCAGTGTGTGCCCTCAGGTCTGTTTCCCCAGTCCTGTGTGAGTCCTGGCGGCTCTATGGTGGGTTAATGGCGCTCTCTTCCAAGAGGGCTTATGCCACACCCAGGTCTGCTGCACCCAGAGCCTCTGCCCCCACAGCAGTCCACTGCTGACTCTCACCTCCTTAGGAGACACCCGAACACAGTTCTGTCTCAGTCTCTGTGGGGTCTCTGGGTCCTGGTGGGCACGAGGTATGTTTGAGCCCTCTAAGCGTCTCTGGCAAGTATGGAGTTTGATTCTAAATGCAGTTTTGCCCCTCCTACCGTCTTGGTGGGGCTTCTCTTTTGCGCTTGGACATGGGATACCTCCATAGTTACTCTTAGTAACGAACAACTGACTATAAAACATTCAACAACTACAAAGTGTAAAGTACACAGCTGGTAATAAATAATAATTAAGAGACATTAGTGGGTGGCATACATATGGATGTAGCCCACAAGCGCAGAGTATTATTAAACCTTGCCAAATAGCCATTGTTCAGGACTGGAAATGATTTACACCAAGTAATTGGTGAAAGAATGTCCCTCCCCAAACTTCCTGAATTATAAGGTCAGGGCACTGTCATATAAAAACATGTAATAAATATATTAATAATTATTTATTAAATTATTAATATTTAATAAAGATAAAGCATCCATAATTAATTAAGAAATATAAAACATATAATAAAGCTTTTAAAATCTGTTGTATGTATGTAGACAAACTAGCTCTGAATGATGTAAATAACACACAGCTGGATCACAGTTCAGGGCTTGGATAAGGTCTGAAAGCACTAAGCTGGCACAGAGTGAGAAATTCCTGGAACTGACCCTACGAAAATGATCTAAGGCTTTTTCTGAGATGTATCCTCAGATACTTGCAGTGAAGTATACCTTTAAATTTGAAATTTCTGTAACAAATTTTATATGTATATATGTTATAACATATATAATATATAGATATATTCTATATGACATATCTATTAATAATATTATATATATTATTTATATCTGTATATACATCTATCTCCATCCTTGCATATACATAGATGCATACATTTTGAATAATGAATTCCTCAGAAGTTCATCAGTCTGAGGCTTTAAAATAAATATTTCAAGCTTTAGAGTTTCTCATATTTTCCACCTCTTCTCATAAACAGACATTCCATAAATGTACAACTTCTGCAAAGATGATTCAACAGGTGGAAACATGACTACAAAGAGAAGTCTGCCCCTATTAACAAGTTGTGGAACTTATGTTTCTTCCTCACAGGGGAGTCCCAGATCCCTTTCACTTGGAAAATTCCTCTGAATACAGAAGAATATTTATTAGATGACTAGTGTTTGGGGATTCCTGCAGCAAGCCTAAAGAAGAAGGATCACTCACTGTCTTCAGTGATTCTCCAAAGGATCCCCTTCCCCCAGCCCCCAGATATCACCTTGTAAGTTAGTTTCTCTCCTGTATTAACACCACTTACTAGTGAGGCAGCATAGTCACTGAGAAGAAACCTGTAAATACTGAGTGTTTTTCATTTGTAACTGTTTGCTAAAAGGGGAGTGTTCCCCAGAAAAATGTGCTGAAATATAAAGAAACAGATCTAACACAGGTAAATTTAAGTTATCAAAGAGGAAAGACATAACAGGAGCAGAAGTAATATTTAAAGAAATATTGTTGAGAAAATAACCAAGACATGGATTTGTAAAGCTCTACAAACTTCCATCCCAGCAATACGGAGAAAATTAAACCATCATAGTAAAAGCTGAAAATCAAACAGAAGTTGTAAATACTCTTAAAAACATCTGGGAAAAAGACATGTTACCTTTGAAGTGTAATAATAAGGGTTAAAAAATTTAAAAAAAGCAACAACAAAGTAGGAGTGTATATTTAAACTCAAATAAAGACTTGAACATAGGACCTGAAACCATAAAGCTCTTGAAGAAAACATCGTAATAAGTTCTGAGACACAGGTCTTAGTGATGACTTTTTGAATCTGACTCCAAATGCAAAAGCAACAAAAGCAAAAATAAATAAGTGGAGCTACATCAAACCAAAAAGCTTCTGCACAATAAAGGAAACAATCAACAAAATGAAAAGGCAACTTGATGGAAGAAATGGGAGAAAATATTTGCAAATCATATATAAAAGGGGTTAATATTCAAAAATATATAAATAACTCAAACAACTTAACAATAACAAATACAATCTTATTTTTAAATGGGCAGATCTGAATAGATGTTCTTCCAAAAAAGACACGTACATGAAAAGGTGCTCAACATCCTTAATCGTCAGGGAAATGCATATCAACCACAGTGAGACAGCACCTCACATCCATTAGAATGGCTATAATCAAAAAGACAAAAATAACAAGCATTGGTGAGGATGTGGAGAAAAGGGAACCCTTGTGCGCACTGGTAGTGGGAAATTCATGCAGCTATTGTGGAAAACAGTATGGAGTTTCCTCAAAAAGTTAAAACTAGCGGTGCTATATGGTCCAGCAATTCCACTTCTGGGTATTCATCCAAAGAAAATGAAAACACTAATCCCAAAAGATAAGTAAACACCATTTTTACCACAGCATTATTTACAACAGCCAAGATACGGACACAACTAAGATTCTATCAATGGATAAATGATTAACGAAATTACACACATACACATAGGAATATTATTCAGCCATAAAAAAGAATGAAATCTTGCCATTTGTGACAACATGGACAGACTTCAAAGGCCTTACGCTAGATCAAATAACTCAGAAAGAAAGACAAATACCACAGGATCTCTCTTATATGTAGAATCTAAAACAAGCAAAAACTCCATTACAACCAAGTTCATAGATAACACAAAACAGATTCGTGGTTGACAGTGGGTGTGGGGATGGAAGAAATGGGTGGAGCAGATCAAAAGTTAAAAGAACAGGACATCATACCAAGTTTCAAAGTATAGCAATATAAAAGGGACATCTACTTTAGAATTGTACCTAGGATTCATCTTGCTTATTTCTGAAAACCAGGAAAGAAACTGAAAACTGTAATGATTTATAACACAGCGAGACTTTTGTGTATAATGATCTCACTTTCCCTAGGTCCTCAAAATGACCTAGGGAAATAAATAGAATAGCTTAATTATTTTAAGATCCATCTATGTTGTAGTATGTATTAATCGTTCATTCCCTTTTATTATAGAGAAATATTTCATTGCATAACTATACCACAATTTGTTTATCCACTGTTTATCCACTTGTTGAAGGACATTTCAGTTATTTCCAGATTTTGGCCATTACAAAGCTGTGGAAGTCTTTATATGGACATATGCTTACATTTCTCTTGGGTAAATGCCTCGATGAACTGTTTACAAAGTAGTAGGAAAAAATTATGCAAAAATAGCAAAGAAAAAGCTTGTGCAGCTATAGTAGTTGTTATTGTTGTTTAATTTCTAAATTGTAGCTGACTCTTTTATGACCCCATCAACTGCAGCCAGCCAGGCTCCTCTGTCCATGGGATTTTCCAAGCAAGAATACTGGACTGGGTTGCCATTTCCTTCCTCAGGGGATCTTCCCGACCTAGGAATCGAATTAAGGTCTCCTGCATTGCAGGCAGATTATTTACCGACTGAACTACCAGGGAAGCCTGTAGTTATAGTAATAAAGACAAAAAACTTTAGGGCTAGACACATAACTACAAAGAGGACATTTCCTAAATGATCAAGTATCAATTCATCAGAAAGATATAGCAATTCTAAATATGCATATACAAAATAATAAAGGCTCAAATCCTTGGTGTTCATTGGAAGGACTGATGTTGAACCTGAAACTCCAATACTTTGGCCACCTGACGTGAAGAGCTGACTCATTTGAAAAGACCCTGATGCTGGGAAAGATTGAGGGCAGGAGGAGAAGGGGACGACAGAGGATGAGATGGTTGGATGGCATCACCGACTCGATGGACATGGGTTTGGGTGGATTCCAGGAGTTGGTGGTGGACAGGGAGGCCCGGCGTGCTGCAGTTCATGGGGTTGCAAAGAGTCGGACACGACTGAGCGACTGAAATGAACTGAAAGGCTCAAAATGTATATAGCAAGAACTGCAGAAGAGGAACAATATCAAATCCTTAATTATAGTGAAAACAGTTAACATACCTCATTCAGTAAGTGATAGATTTTTTTAAAATTAGGGATATATGAGATTTGAACATGATAAACAAACTTGATCTGACTTACTTACATAGAAAACACAACTTCTAGTGACAAAGCACACATCCTTTTTGTGTACAATGAACAATTTACCAAAATTGACCATATAATGGGCCATAAAGCAAATCTTAACAAATTTCAGAAGTGAGAAATCATATATAAAGCAGGTAGTCTGACAGTGGTGTGGAATTAAACTAGAAGTCAACAAAAACATGCTAGTTTTGTAAGTATTTGCTTATTCTTTCCAATGGCAGAATATTAAGCATCATATTCTTTTTTTTATCCAAAGGTTTATTGGGACATTTATTATTTTTTTTCCCATTTGTTTTTATTAGTTGGAGACTAATTACTTTACAATATTGTAGTGGTTTCTGCCATACATTGACATGAATCAGCCATGGATTTACATGTGTTCCCCATCCCGATCCCCCCTCCCACCTCCCTCTCCATCCCATCCCTCTGGGTCTTCCCAGTGCACCAGCCCTGAGCACTTGTCTCATGCATCCAACCTGGGCTGGTGATCTGTTTCACCCTTGATAGTATACTTGTTTCAATGCTGTTCTCTCAGAACATCCCACCCTCACCTTCTCCCACTGAGTCTAAAATTCTGTTCTGTACATCTGTGTCTCTTTTTCTGTTTTGCATATAGGGTTATTGTTATCATCTTTTAAAATTCCATATATATGCGTTAGTATACGGTATTGGTGTTTATCTTTCTGGCTTACTTCACTCTGTATAATGGGCTCCAGTTTCATCCATCTCATTAGAACTGTTTCAAATGAATTCTTTTTAATGGCTGAGTAATATTCAAGCATCATATTCTTTATGTTTGTGCACAAAGGTTGAATAAATGGATTTTTAAAAACTGATTAAAAACTAAAAAAAACAGAAAAATCATATAATATCTAGACATAGTAACAGTTATCAACTATTCCATTTTTGAGTATGTAATATTTTCTTATTTTAAACATAAAAAGTATTAAAAAGAACACTTCAAAATATCTCCATCCTAATTTTGTCTGCCAGTTATGCAGGTTCCCTCCCCACAGACAATCCATATGTTTCTTGGGTACCTTTTGTGCACATGGAGTACACACACAATACATGTATATATGCTTTCCTTCATTTTCTTTACACAATGAGAACAGAATACTTGAGATTCATCTATGTTGTAGTGTGTACCAATAGTTCATCCCTTTTTTGATGAAGCATTACATCGTATGGATATACTACAACCTGTTTATCCATTCACTAGTGATCAGCATTATGCTTTTTTCCCCTAATAGGTAAGAACATAAGATTGCCCTCATTCTTTTTGCAGGTGTGTATGTATTCCATTATACAGATGGGGAATGATTTGTCAACTAGTCTCTTTTAAGTATTTTTGTTGTTTCCAATTTTTTTACATTGAGATACAACCGACATATAAAATTATATTAGTTTCAGGTATACAACATAATGATTCAGTGTTTGTAAATATTGTGAAGTGATTGCCACAATAAGTCTAGATAACATGTCACCATATATAGTTACAAAACCTTTTTCTTGTGATGAGAACTTTTAAGATCTATTCTCTTAGCAACTTTCAAACATGCAACACAGTATTATTAACTATAGTCACTATACTATGCATTACATCCCCATGACTTATTTCTTTTAAAACTGGAAGTCTGTACTACCTTTTGACTCCTTTCACCAATTTTGCTCACTCCCCACCCTCTGCCTCTGGCAATGACCAATCTGTTTTCTGTATCTATGAGTTTGTTTTGTTTAGGTTCTACATATAGATAAGATCTGGCTTCCCTGGTAGCTCAGTAAAGAATCTACCTACAATGCAGAAGACCCTGATTGGATTCCTAAGTCGGGAAGATCCCCTGGAGAAAGAAATGGCGACCCACTCCAGTATTCTTGCCTGGGAAATCCCATGGACCGAGGAGGCTGGTAGACTACAGCCCATGGTGCTGCAAAACAGTTGGACATGACTTAGAGACTGTTGCTGCCCCGTGAAGGTAAACTACCATAGGTGAGATCATATGGTATTTTTTCTCCTCTGACTTATTTCACTTAACATAATGCCCTCAAGATCCATCTGTGTAGTCAGTCATAAATGGCAGCATGTAAAAAAATTTTTGAGGGACTTCCATACTGTGTTCCAAATTGGCTGTACCAACCTGTGTTGTTCTTATACTTTTGCCAGCACAAATGATGCTCAATAAATTGCACATTTGTTAATTTATACATTTATAAGTATATCTCTGGAATAAAATCCTACAAATGGAACTGTTGGGTCAAAGGATTTGTGTTTGTCCTTCTTAGTATTTTACCAATACTTGAGGCAGCAATGTAAGAATATACAAAATGGTTTCATCAAATTTAAGAGTTAATGAACTAATTGGCTATTCTGCCTATTGTTATCTGTAACTATCCTGTAAGGAGTCAAGATCTGTTTGCATTATTAAACAAAACCAAGATCTTCACTGAGGAGCTTTTCTGCCTTTTGTGGGCAGGAAGCTGTCATCTAACGAAGTTAATCCCTTCGTTTACAGAGCAACTGTATAATTCAGGGCTGTGAGGTTGATTACCTCCCATCAGACTGAAGATTTGGTCTAGATATACTGATATTGTGGTCTCAATGAAAAGGACTCAAAGTGAAGGTCAAGTTGGCAGTTGGATAATCAGTCTGATGCAGAACTATGAGAGGTCAGGTGGCAGATGGAAATTTGGTCAGGTTTGAGCTAGGGGTTGTTTTCCCGGTAGGGGTGAGAGCTCTATACCTCTCCACCTACGGTTTCTCACACGTTTCCCTAGCAACCCATCACACAGATGGCTGTATGTGGTACCTGCAATGATGTGGTCGGAAACTGCAGTCCTAGAGCAGAGCCATACAGCCTTGCTAGAGAGCAACTGAACCAACTTCTCTCTTGAAGCACAAACTGTCATCCTTATATAATTAGCTTTGGGGAGACTACTCTGAGAAAACCCAGGTCACAAGAGCTCCCAATAAGCCAGTCATAAAGGATTCTCAAAGCAGTGTCTGAACACAGAAGAGTTTATGGAACAAAATTTTGCAAACTCATGAAATAAAAATAGGTATGTTTCTAAATGCTTAGAAAAACTTCCTATTAGGACTGTGGGAAGATGACACAGCTTTTTAGTGAGAACGGAAAAATCATGCTACTATTTCTAAGTGTTTACATTATGCCTGGCCCGGCACTGATGCGTACTATCCCACTGAATCCACACATCAACACTCTAAACTGAGTTTATCTTCGCAAATTTAACAGATGCAAAACTCAGGGCTGGAAATGTCTGGGAGTCAGGATTTGAACCCAAGGCTGTCTGACTCCAAAGCCTGTGCTCTTAGTCACTATGATTATATAAGCTTAAAAAAAATGTATTTAAATTTAAGTGCACTATTTAAAAATATACAGAAGAAAAACCACTAGAAGGAAATACAATTCACAGTTGTATTAGAGAGGCAGGATAATAAAATTTTATCCCCTCATTTCCTTTTCTTTTTCCAAATTGTTTGTGCTGTGGTTTCCATAATCTTATAACAAATCATGTACACACACACACATATTTTTAACCTCCCATGTGTCAACTTTCTGAGTACTGTAAATTCTTTTGCTGAGACACACAGGAATGAGCCTAAATATCTTAAGAGTCTCTTGAGGGCCCCCTTAATCATTATGTTGTTTCTGAGCCTCTTGCAATTTATAAATAAAACTGTGTCAGTATATTTTGAGCCCTTGTATCCACTCCTGATCATCCGGATTCAATTAATCTCAACAAATCTTTTTGGGTGCTGTTAAAAGCACCTCATTTCTCCCACTCTGATCTGTGATTTACCTAAGTTATTTGTCCCAGCTCCTTCAGTAAGACCCTGACAGCCCTCTGGACTCTGCTACCCATGTAACTGCAGCTGTGAAGTACAAATGCCTTTTATTGTGAGATAAAATGGGGTGATTTTAACATCTTCCTTTTTTGTGAGTTTCCCACACTAAGTGGAATTTAGCTTAATTTATTGAGGTGACTGAGAAATTTTGGTTTACCCTTGAACACAGCCTCAACCTATGCCACACAAATGGACTGTAAGACTGGTTGTATCTTCTTGCATGCCCTATATCACAATGGTTCTTGAAGTGTGATCCCCGGAACAAAAAATAACATTCCTTTGGAATCTGTTAGAAATGCACCTTCTTGGGCCTCACTCCAGGCCTGTGCTGTGCTTAGTCACTCAGTTGCATCCAACTCTTTGCAACCCCAGGGACTGTAGCCCACCAGGCTCCTCTGTCCATGGGGATTCTCCAGGCAAGAATACTGGAGTGGGTAGCCTATCCCTTCTATAGGGGATCTTCCTGACCCAGGAATCAAACTGGGGCCTCCTGCATTGCAGGCGGATTCTTTCCCAGCTGAGCTACCAGGGAAGCCCCCACTCCAGGCCTACAGAATGCTAAACTCTGCGGTGGGGTCCAGCAGTCTGTGTTGTAACAAGCTCTCCAGGTGATTCTGACTGCTCTCATGTCTGAGAATCTCGGGTCTATGGTAGCAGACAAATCCCAGCTCTACCTGCTAGCTTCCCCTCAGACTTTGGACTCAGCCATCTGATCACCCTTCTTGAGGCTTCCCAGGTGGCTCAAGTGGTAAAGAACCTGTCTGCCAATGCGAGAGACATAAGAGACGTGGCTTTGATCCCTGGGTTGGGAAGATCCTCTGGAGGAGGGCATGGCAACCCACTCCAGTATTCTTGCCTGGAGAATCCCATGGACAGAGGGGCCTGGTGCACTAGTCACTGGGGTCGCAAAGGGTCAGATACGAGTGAAGCAACTTAGCATGCACGCACCCTTCCCTGGTCTATCTAACCCTGCCTAACTGGTTAGTTTGAAGATCAAGATTCTGATAGACATTCAGTTAATGATGCTTAAATACCTAGACGGTCAGATTTAACTAAAATATACCACTTTATACAAATTGTTATTGCACCCCAAAATAACCACCTCTCCTAGTCCCTTCTTCCTCTGAGCCAAACCATCTGCTCAAAATTTATTTTAGATTGGAGGATGGGAACAGTGCTCCTTAAACCAAAGAAACTACACTGTTCCTAAGTTATTAAGCTATTAAGAGTGAACTATTCTTTACATTAGGAAAAAGCTCTGAAGAGAGGGGCAGTGGAGACTAGGAAGGGAAAGGTTTTGGAGAAAGAGCAAGGTGAGAAGAGATGCAAAATGAAGAAAATGTCTTGGTTGAGAAGAATAGAAAAGAAAGATGGGGTGTAAGCCCAGAAGTCTGACATTGATTTATTCTTTCAACACATATTTGTTGAGCACCTACTGTTCAAGGGTGTACAGAGAGGAAAGCAGATAAAACTCCCTGCTGTTAGGAAGCTGACTTTTGAAAAATTTTATTTCTTTTTTAATTGAAGGATAATTGCTTTATAGAATTTTGTTGGTTTCTGCCAAATATCAACATGAGTCAGCCATAGGGATACATATGCCCCCTCCCTGTTGACACTTCCTCCCACCTCCCTCCCCACCCCACCCCTCTAGGTTGTTACAGAGCCCCTGTGTGAGTTCCCTGAGCCACACAGTGAATTCCCATTGGCTGTCTATTTTACATATGGTAATGTAACTCTCCATGTTACTCCATACATCTCACCCTCTCCCTCCTCCCCCTGCCCATGTCTGTAAGTCTGTTCTATATGTCTGTGTCTCCACTGCTACCCTGCAAATAATTTCATCAGTGCTATCTTTCTAGATTCAATATGTATGCGTTAGTATACGATATTTTTCTTTCTCTTTCTGACTTTCTTCACTCTGTGTAATAGGCTTTAGGTTCACCCACCTCATTAGAACGGACTCAAATGCATTCCTTTCTATGGCTGAGTAATATTCCATTGTATATACGTACCTCAGCTTCTTTATCCATTCATCTGTCAATGGACATCTAGGTTGGGAAGCTAACATTTGAATGTGCAATGATGTCTGAGCTTCTGCACCATTAGTGGGTCCCAAGTATTGCCTTATTCAGTGATTTTTCAGCTCATGTTTCTACTAGGTTCACGACAGTAGGTGTCTGAGGCAAGGCAATCTTTAGGTGTCTTTGTGGGAGGGGAAGAGATGGCCAAAGTGAGGGGAAATTGTTTCAAAAGGAAAGGTAATCAGACTCCTTTCAACTAAGTAAATTCAAATTTAGCCACTCAGAGAGCAAAGGAGGCTTCTAAATTTTATTTCTAAGTTCCTAGTATCATGTACATTCTACAAATCCAAATCTGTCCTCATAACACCTCTTCCCATGTCCAGAAAAGGACACTGAGTTAGGGAAGAACTGGGTGACTGGGTCAAGTTCTGATGCAGAGGCTGTTCAGACCTAAAAAGTCAAGTCATCCTCTCCCAGTTTGTTTTTTTTTCCTTTCTTGCCAAATGGGCATATTTACATTCACTTAGCTTTAGCCCTCATCCTGTTCCAGAAGTGAGGCCCAGTCTTCTGCCAATATTTTCTAGGAAACCACCATGTCTTTTATCACTTTTGCAAATATTCTTTCCTACTGGTCTCAGAAAGAGCCTCATTTTGGGGCTCCATCCACTATTTGCATAAAAATCCTAAAGCTGTATCCTTAATAAAATTTCTACACAGTTGGAAAAATAAGTTCCTTTACGAACTCATCCTTGCCTGTACACACTATTATGTGTAAAATGGATAAACAACAAGGACCTACTATATAGCACATGTTCTGATCAATGTTCTGTGGCAGCCTAGATGGGAGGGGAATTTAGGAGAGGATGGATACATCTGTATGCATGGCTGAGTCCCTTTGGTGTTCACCTGAAACTACCACAACACTGTTAATCAGCTATACCCCAATACAAAATAAAAAGTTTAAATAAAAAAATAAGTTCCTTTATTAATCCCTTACTAAAATGTTGGGCATGTTAGTGTGATATACACAGAAGTAAAAGTCCCTTAAATCACTTCCTAATAATTGTGAGCATACTCTGTGCACTAAACAGTTATTCAAGGTGATGGTTATTAGAGTAGTTGCTTCGTCAGAATTGCAAAGCCTGAGTTATGGACCAAGAAATATTTCAAGTCAAGACTACTGGCTAAAAATACTAGATCTAGCTCATCTAATTTTGGAGGGCAGAGGTTTCTTTTTCCCTTTTTGGCTATTCCATGTGCCCTGCGGGATCTTAGTTCCCCAACCAGGAACTGAATCCACTTCCCTTGCAGTGAAAGCATGGAACCCTAACCACTGAACCGCCAGGGAACTCCAGGAACAGGTTTCTTATGTGGACATCTTATTTCCCCCGTGTGCAACATTAGAAAAATGATACCGTACTTACTGAATGAAAGTACAGCAAAAAACTTACACTATTGGGTATATTCTTAATACTGAGAAATAAGAACAGACTTGAGAACATGCATAGTAAGGTTACAATAACTTTTTTTTAAAGAGACAATGGTAAAAAGTAAGGATTGTATATAAAGAAATTTCTTTCTTCCTCCATTAATTGATGATTCTTTCTTATTACTCATTTAAAAATCAAAACAGTCCAAAGAGTCTCAAAATAATTATAAACATGACCTTAAGACATTCTGTTTAGATGCTTAGAAAATTATGCAAAATACTTGTAATTAGGCCCATATATGAACCTTTCCTTTTATGTACTGAGATTTTTTTTTCTTTTTTAGAAAACTTTAATATGAAACCTCCTGATATTCAAGTTAATACTATAACAACAAAGATAACTTGACCAAATTTTGAACACCTCCTTTGCTATCTTTGTCCTGCAGTACTTTTCCTTCCAGCTGTGAGTCTCAAATTTGAGTGTACATAAGAATCAGTCAGGAAACTGGTCAACAGTGGAGGTGTCTGGGCCTCACCTGTGTCAGAGCTGGCTAGAATCTGCACTTTCAAAGCCACAGAGGTTCCAGTGCTGTCCATCTAAGCACACTTGAGAACAGGCAATGACCTCAAAGCCAATGGGAAACCTAGCTATTAAACCAACCTTAAAATTTCAGGTAATGATACCTATTTGGTGCTCATTTGGATGGAACTAGAAGATGTATCTATGTGGTCCAATCTGTAATTTCCCACTTCCTCCAGTAGGGGAATGATTTATCCACAAGGCAGGAAAGTCAAGGTTCCCCAGATAATCTAAGTAAATATTTTCCCTCTCACTCTGTGTAAACAAGTTCAGGTGGTTTTAGGTTACAAAAGTTAAGAAGGAGAAAGCAGGAAAGGTGGAAAAGAATTAGAGTCTGAATAATTACAGGGTCTGCTTCAGAAGGCATTTACTCAGCTAATCTAGAACTGTCTAGTAACCTAATAGTAAGACTTTGGAATTATTCATTTTCTGGCCTCATACTTTCTGCAGAGTCCATGAGCATTTAGAAAGATGGTCTTGTTCAGAAATCGTAATCCATCCCAAATGATGGAGTGGAACTGCATCTCTCAGTAAGATCTCGATGACCAAATTCTTCTCAGTCATCTGTGTGCCTACCAAGGGTTTGCAGATTCTGCTCTGCATCTGCCTATTACATTAATAAGTATCTCACTGTTGATATCATGGTTCCTATTAAACTGCTCTCCTACACAGGTTCTAATGATGAAACACACAAGAAAAGGCACTTTCCTGAAAACAGCCTTACTTTTGACCTTCCACAAGGGAAAAACTCTTAGCTTTAGCTTCCTGCAGTTCTAGAACACTTAATGTTTTAAGAGCTTCTTGCATTTGAACACATCTCAAAATCTTGGCCACACCCAGCCTCTCTGCTCAAAGCAACAGTACGTACTTACAATTCCTAAAGGTGTTTGAATGCCTTTGTACCAGGTGACTGCACAAAATACACTAGGGGTAAGTTACAATATAGCAATTAAAAGGAATGAGATTTTGGAAACAAAAAAACCTAAAACAAGTTTGTGACATGAAGCCTTCATACCTAGTGGAGGTACCACATGATGGGCACAGAGTCAAATTCACACACCCCATCCTGTGGCATCCCTTTTGGTCAAGAGCAATGTGTTTCCACAAGAAGGCTGCTAAACATGTCTCCACCTTTGATATTATCTTATTTTGGCAAAACTTCTAGAGCTTTACTAGGCTCACCTTCCCCATCCAGAGCCTCACTGCCTAAGTAGGCAAGACCAGTCAACAACACTCAGGGAGGTAGTTAAGGAACAAGTCAGCAAAGAGCAAAGTTAAGCTACTGCCTAAAGCTAACAAGCCTTGCAAGAGGCAAAGCTCGGCTGAAAACTCAATTCTCTTAATGCTCCAGAAAGTAGATTATGGTCTTTCTCTTCTTAACAAAGTTGCTTTAAGGAGGCACAACACAACAGGCAGACAACAGAGTGCTACAATTTAAAGGGGGCAAAAATCCGTGACCAACTGTAACTTGCTGTGCTTGTAATTTCTGCCACTCTAAAGCATTATAGGAAGTGTTTCACTGAGTTTAATTGATTAGTCACTTGAGAGAATAATATGTAAGTGAAACCTACTATGGTGGCTCAGTGATAAAGAATCCGCCTGCAATGCAGGAGATGCGGGAGATGCTGGTTTGATACCTGGGTCGGGAAGATCCCCTGGTGGAGGGCATGGCAACCCACTCCAGTATTCTTGCCTGGAGAATCCCACAGACAGAGAAGCCTGGCAGGCTACAGTCCATAGGGTTACACAGAGTTGGACACGACTGAAGTGACTTAGCACACCGCACCAAACCTACTGAGACATCAGGTCACTGTATGAGTTTAGTCTATTTCTAGTCTCTCATACAGGGACACTGAAGAAATGGAGGCAGACCATTCCATGGTTAGCTTAGGGGTCTGAGGGAGATAACGAGTCCCACAAAGCAATGGTGGGAATGGGAGTCCACTCTTCTTCCAGGAGGGATGGACAGTAGAGAAGGTATAATCAAGCTTTCAAGGCTAGTCTCAGACATGCATCTTAAATCAAACCTTTGTCTCAGAGACAGAACAAACACACTGCCTTGGGACACTCTAGGACCAACTTTGTCCATTTTCCAGTTTTCCTTAGATTAGGAAATAACGAATTAGTTTAAATGCATGTTGCATGTTGTTAGGAATAAAAGTCAATAATAAAACCTGTCCTAATTTTCCCAAGGAAATCTACATAGGAATTTTTTAATAAAAAAACTGAATAAGAAGTTTACCTTCAATATCCTCATGCTAACTTGTACAGTAATAATTTTCCAACAAGTGATAACCTTGATTCAAATCCTGCTTCATCACCTACTAATTATGTGATCTTCGACAAATTAGTTGACCTTGCTGAACATGGGTGGTGTAGACAGAGGTACAGAGACACATAAAGATGAGGCCAAAAGAAGAAGTTGTAAAGCAGTATAAGCTACAGGTGAGCAGAAGCCATGAAATGAAAAAAATGTCAGTGGTTCTAACAGAGGAGGAAGGAGGAACAGGTAGAGAAAAGGAGGAAAGAAGGACACCTGAGTACCAAATCTGTCAGGCTATAAGAAATGCCATTGCAGGTTGTAGGAATTCAGCCCCTATTTGGCTCCATAGCTGGGTATCTTGTGCAGTGAGCAACATGAACAGCCTTATGTGGAGGTCCTAGGCCCATGCCTAATAGTAGGGATTGGCACTAATCTAGGCAAACCTGAGATCACAGACCTATCTGGAGAAGTGACGGACTGCTTTGCTTCAGGCCATCATAGGAGTACACACCTAGTGTTACTAGATATCTGAATTTTCACATGAAATCTGCAGTTTGTAAGTATTGGCTAGGGGGAAAAAAAGAACTTCCCTTGGGTATGCAGACCTACTGTGCCGGCTAAATAGTTTCCTGTTTTCTTTAGTTTGTGTTGTATCATTAAAGTAATTCACCATTAACAGGTATCCTGGTCATTCACCATTACCAGAGGTAATTAGTATCCGTAATCCTTGTAACCTGGAGAAGCCTAAAACTACAACTATTATTGCTACAATTATAAGGCTAGCTCACAATTATTTGGTGCCTGCTGTTTGACAGGGACTGTTTTAATTAGCCCAGTTAATACTCCAACAACCCTCATCTTCACTTTACAAATTAGGAAACTGAGGCCAACAAAGGTTAAGTAACTTGCATAACATAACTGCTATAAGGGTTAAATTTCTGGCATTTTCCTGTTCCAGCAGCTTAGCAATGGAAAGCCCAGCATGTGTAGGCTTTCTGAAGAAGGGTTATTAAACTTTACCCTGACTACTGAAGAGAACAGGTTTTAGCTTGCCACTGAGACTTTGAACCCAGCTCCAATATCATTAATCCTTCCACAAGTAAGTAGTTTTGGAATATGTTGCAAACATAATTCAAATACCCATATTAGCAGTGGTTAAAAGAGTTAAGAGCAATTTCTGAAGGTTGACTTTTCATTAACTATGATTCTCTTTTTTTGTGCAGAGCTGTCTCTTCACGTTTCACCAAGGAACAAATCTCGAGCACAAAAAAAGTGCTTTGAAATCCAAAATCTGTTCACGCACCAAATATTTTATGGTGGGGTGATGTGGGATGGAGAAAGCAAAAGTCGTACTGAAACAGAATTGTCATTCAAGTTTTCACTCAGGATCTTTCCTCATCAGATGTTTCATGTACAGTCTTGGCGAGCATTTTCCATCCAACTCCTCACTTCTTCCTAGAAACTTGCTCAACTCAGTTCCGTCAGAGAAGAAAACCTTCCCTTCATCCTTAAGCTCCGTATCTCTCCTCATCCCCTGACCACCCAGCCTTCCCTTCCTCCAACCCCTCCAATCTTTAATTCAGGATTCCATGCAGAAGCTGTCTTTGACACAGTGGGCAGCTACTGACCTCTCTCCATGCAGTTCTAAGTTGACCTTTCTTTTCATCACACACTGTTGACCTTCCCCATCCTTCAGGGCGCCCTTCCCTGGAATTATACACATGCCATCAACCCTTTTAGCCAACAGTTCTTACTTTGTAAAATTGGTTTTCCTCCCCTTTATGTCCTTTTTGTTTTTTTCCCTTTATGTCCTTTGAAGTGAAGTCACTCAGTCGTGTCCGACTCTTTGTGACCCCATGGACTGCAGCCTACCAGGCTCCTCAGTCCATGGAATTTTCCAGGCAAGAGTACTGGAGTGGGTTGCCATTTCCTTCTCCAGGGGATCTTCCCAACCCAGGGATTGAACCCGGGTCTCCCACATTGCAGGCAGACACTTTACCGTCTGAGCCACCAGGGAAGCCACCGATGTTGTTCATTCCCAACTGATAGTACTTGAATAAATTTGGGATTGAGAGGAAAAGAATCAGCAGCTGCTCCAGGTAAGTAAATCTTATTCCTCAAACACAAGGAAGCATTTAAAGGGAAAAAAGGGGAGAGTCCCGGCAATGAAAACCCCAACATTATGGGGATATTAGGGGATTCTGTTGTGATGAGTCTACTGTGACTATTATCTGCAAAGTAGATAGATTATTATAAATGGTCTTTTCCTCAGATTAAACCAGTTGTTTGTTTCATTCCTTCAAAGGACAATGTCAAAGCTATTGAACTCAAAATTGCTCAGTTTGATAATCTGGCCCACATGGAAAATTTTTCCCTGAAGAATGCAGAAAAGAATTTCTATAAAGAAATTAATTTATCCTTTTTTGCCCAACTGAAACCAGTGGTGCATGAGCCATAGCTGTTTCCTGTCAGTTTAATAATAAACAGTCCAGCCCTTTCTTGCCCTCTCATCTTGAACCACACATGCTCCTAAAGATATGGTAAATGCTTGTGTCAGGACATAATGACAACTTAAAAGGTCCTCAGTGTGTGGGATACAGTCAAGGAGATCAGATGGTCACAAGCCATGACTCCTGCTTACAAAGCCTGTGGTTTAAAATAACAGAGAGGACCTTAGGCCAATGGCAACTTTATCGAGCTTTTTCAGTGTGTTACAAATGCTTCTGATGCTACAATTAAATAGTACATCCTTAGAAAAATCCACCTGCCAAGCAGGAGACATGGGTTTGATCCCTGAGTTGGGAAGATCCCCTGGAGAAGGAAATGGCAACCCATTCCAGTATGCTTGCCTGGGAAACCCCATGGACAGAGGAGCTTAGCAGACTATAGTCCACAAGGTCACAAAAGTATCAGACACAACTTAGTAACTAATCAACAGCAGCAACATCCTTAGAAAAGCCAGAAATGGCATGGCAGATGTGATACACCCTAACCAACCAGGAACAGAGAAGGAAGGCTTGATGTTATACATTAAGTTTTTGAAGGGAAATTTATTGAGGCTGTCAGATTGGTGCTGACAGTACAGAAAACATCACTGACTGGTCTTTTTTCATTTACCTTCGTGGATGGCAGTTAGAGGCAGGCTAAGTCTTGGATGGTGACTTATCTGTATACTGCTTTAAAGAGGCTACTGTTCAAGAGTAAATATCAGTACAACAAAATTCAGGATGTGAATACTCTGCTGCAGGCAGTTCTGTCCCCAGAAGTCATTAGTTCATTTCAGTTCAGTCGCTCAGTCGTGTCCAATTCTTTGTAACCCTATGGACTGCAGCACACCAGGCTTCCCTGTCCATCATCAACTCCCGGAGTTGACCCAAACCCATGTCCATTGAGTCAGTGATGCCGTCCAACCATCTCATTCTCTGTCGTCCCCTTCTCTTCCCACCTTCAATTTTTCCCAGCATCAGGGTCTTTTCAAATGAGTCAGTTCTTCACATCAGGTGGCCAAAGTATTGGAGTTTCAGCTTCAGCATCAATCTTTCCAAAGAATAGTCAGGACTGATTTCCTTTAGGATGGACTGGTTGGATCTCCTTGCAGTCCAAAGGACTCTCAAGAGTCTTCTCCAACACCACAGTTCAAAAGCATCAATTCTTCGGTGCTCAGCTTTCTTTGTAGTCTAACTATCACATCCATACATGACTACTGGATGTCATGCCTTAGGATTATTTCTTGACATGAAAATTTGCCATTTCCTGGCACTGGCCCAAGATCCTGGCAACTTCCCAGCAGTCCTTTGCCTCTACCTTCACCTCATCTGTGAGGTGCCAGGTACGGGAAGTGTTTACAGCAGTGACAACAGATACAAACACAAGCAGGTACAAAGAGAGGAACGAGAAGCCGGGGCATTGGGTCCAAGTTGGGAGGGTCTGACCTCCTCTTCCCTGCCTGGCCTGTAGGTATAAACTGCTTTCAGTTTTGCTCTCACCTCACTCTGTCCCCTCGAATGAAGTAATGATATCAGGCCACAAATTCTCTTCCATAAATGATGTTTCTGGAAAGTCCCATTTTCCAGAGTTAGTTCTGCTTCGGCTCAAGCGTGATCCTGCATTTGGTAAGAACTTTATCTCAGTGAAAATGCAACTAATTCTATGAGCAATAACCCACTGTATGCTCACCAGCCACAAACCAATTCATGTTGAAGAATGGGCTGGCTGAGTGGTGGTTTTGAAGATGGTTGGGTCCTTGCAGGCTATGTCTGAATCACAATCCAAGAACATGCTAGAAGTGGGTGGAGCCAAGGAGGGATGAATAGGAAGGTGGAGAATCTAAATCACCATCACTTATGTCTCAGTTTTCCTCAGACCCTGTAACTGAATCAGAGAAAAGGGAAAAAATAAAAGAGCCACTTGACATTAAGTGGTATTTCTTTGAAAGGAAGAAATGTAATATTGACCAAGTACATCTGGTAATGAGTCAGGTCATAAGATGACAGAAAGGATGATGTTAGTCTTTTGTCTAAGAGGTACAGGTCAAAAAGAGTATAGGGAGAAACAAGACAACTAGGAGAACCGAGGGCTCTCTTCTGGGGCTCTAGAGACACAAGGCCAAGGAGAGAGTGCGTGTGGCAGCAGGTGACATCTCAGTGTTGGCGTCCCCATTAAAAGTCACCTCCAGTAAGGCCCCACCCCACCAGAGTATTTCAAAGTTAAGTGTTACTGTTACTCAGTCAGTCATGTCTGACTCTGCAACCCATGGACAGTAGCCCACCAGGCTCCTCTGCCCATGGAGTTCTTCAGGCAAGAATACTGGAGTGGGTAGCTATTCCCTTCTCCAGAGTCACCAGTGAACAAGGTTCTTTATCTCGAAGGTCCTGAAGAACCTCAACACAAAGTCTGCACAGATTGCTCGTTTAAGTCTGTCTCCTTCCTTTTTATTTTTAATTTATAGAAGATCAGTAAAGAACTTTTTAATATACTTCATGCGGAGGAAACAGAATGGAATTAGAAACTTTAGTTTACTTATTAACAACAATACTATCAACAGAATTTAAGCTGGAAATATTTATTTCCCCCAGAGACTGCCACAGTTTTGAAACAAAGATTTCTCTGCCATAAAACTAGTAGGAATATTTTAAAAATGACAAACACCAAAAAAGATCTCCAGTCAAAAATACCCTTCTTGATGAAAAGATTAGAAAATTCATGTAAGTTCTACAGGTTTAGTAACTTGCCATATTTGATTAATTTTCAAAATGTGGAAACATTGAAAAGGTACAAAATAGCAACTCATAATCTATTTCTCCAGCTGACAAACAGACATTAAAAATAAACCGCAAATTCAAACTAATCGTATGATAAATAAGGAAATATACTTCTTTTATACATCAGGTATGAATGACAACTTATGTCCTATTATACTCTATTTTGGCTGTAAGTATAAAATATTTTTACTGTCAAAAGGAAAATATTCAGGTCATATGAAACCTTTTAAATATTCAATATTCATATGTGATTTTCAATGCCAGTTAGGAGACTCTAAATTGAATGCTCAAAGAGAAAAAACACTGGTAAATTTCATTTTTCCTATGATACCACCATCTAGTTTACCTAACTTTCTTGGACTTGTTGAAGGTCTTATTTAAAAACTGATAAAATTACTTGTGAATTACATATCCACACTCTCTGGATTCCACAGCAAGACCACTTAGAAAAGTGGAATCATTTTATAGGTATATTGTAAAGGTTTCAAATTTGTCCCTCCTTCCACCGTAAGAAATAATCCCTTAAGTATTCCTGCAGTCCGTTTCCTCTGCCTCTCCTGCCCCTGTCATATAAAAAACAGGTACAAAAAAATCACATTTTTTGTGTGTTCTTTTAGTTGTTTTGTTTGCTTGCCTAAATTATCTGAATGATCATCTTAAAGTCCCATATCACTTGGTCTAGTGCGTTTGCAGTTTTAACATCTATATCTTAGTGCTATACAACATGTGTTGGATGGCACTTCTACTCTGCCAATGACCTGGAATTGTGCAAGGTTAGAGAGATTTGGGGAAACGCCTGATACTTTGCACAGATACTTCAGGATATCAGTTTCTTCCTTTCATCAGCAATACAGCAAATGGAGCCAGCATACAGTAGGGAGCAGGACAGAGGTCAGCCTCACTGGAGTCCTGCGGACAGAACCCTTCGGCTTCTTCACTGTTTTTTGAGATGCCTAGTGATTTCATCAGTAGAGGTGTAGTATGAATACTCTGAGAGCTGCCTATTTAAAAAAAAGCAAGTATCCTGAAAGGCTAAAGAACCCACGCTGTTAACTGAAGAGGGCCTACCACCTTGTACATGGCAGGCTGAGTGAGGCCTTAGCAGCCTAGGACGTGAAGTCAGCAATCACAAAAGCAGCCTCAGAAGGTGGGTGACCTCGAATGATAACCTGATGTAGGCAAAACAAATGGTCAGCAGTTGGAAAACCCAGGTGTCCTATGACTCCTAGAGGTCTGTCCCCTGCAGCGAGAGCCCTTCCATCAGCTCCCTTCCATCAGCTCCCTTGGAGGGATGCACCTGCCCCCAAGAACTCCGTGAGACAGCAGCCAGTCACCTTCCAAATTCACTGGCCCACAGATGGACCAGGAAGAAAACACCAGTAGGGTCTTCAGGGGCTGTGGTAGGGAAGCACTGCCAATAATTTGTGGCTTCAAACCTCCACAGCTGGGAGCAAACATTAGACTTGAGAAGAGTGGTAGAATTCTATGAAGGAATGTTGCAGACTTGGGGAAGGCTGGCCGCAGAAATTAGCTTATTAATTCTTTAACAAATATTTATTAAATATCTACTATTTGCAATTGTGTGTATGTGTGTTGGTCACTCAGTCGTATTTGACTCTTTGTGACCCCATGGACTAGAGGCTGCCAAACTACTCTGTCCATGGAATTCTCCAGGCAAGAGTACTGGAGTGGGTTGTTATTTTCTTTTCCAAGGGATCTTCCCAACCCAGGGGTCAAACTCAGGTCTCCTGCAAGGCAGATTCTTGACCATCTGAGCCACCAGATATGCTAGGTGTTATGCTAAGCTCTCGGTTTCCCAGGTGGTGCTAGTGGTAAAGAACCTGCCTGCTGATGAAGAAGACACAGGAGACGTGGGTTCAATCCCTGGGTCAGGAAGATCCCTTAGGGAAGGGAATGGTAACCCAATCCAGTATTCTTGCCTGGAGAATCCCACGGACAGAGGAGGCTGGAGGGCACAGTTCACAGGGTCGCAAAGAGCTGGACACGACTAAAGCGACTTAGCATGCACTCACGCATGCTAAGCTCTAAACATTGGAAGGTTTACAAAACTTACCCTCCTGAAGCCTCCAGTCCACGAGGAGCAGGTGGGGCAGCAGGAGACATGAAATAAGCAATCCCCAAATTTAAGATTACAAACTGTGATACTCACTGGAAAGGAGAATAAACTGCTCTGTGTGTATGAAAAGGGGAGATTGGGATGTACTGTGCATTTCTTTCTGTGGATAGTGGTGAAAAAACTTTGGAAGCTAATATTTAAGACCAAGTTAAGACTCTGGAGTAGCAGATACTGCAGATCATCTCTGAGGATGGATGACAGAATTGTGGAGAGAAAGGGGGCCCTTTCTAGAGGGTAGGATGGCAAACACTTTTGCTGTCAGAGTCATCTGATTTGGGCAATGAGATAAATGAAATAACTCCATCCCTTTCTATATGTCACACCAAGACAGAGAGAGGTCTCCCAACACCTCCCAACATCTCAAACATTCTCTCTTCCATCTGAAAATCGAATATCATGCATTATGCCACTGAGCTAGTTAAGCCCTTGAGGCTGGGCAGCCACTTTTAATGGATTGTATCTAGTCTTGATAATGTGTAAGAGGTCAAAAGGAAAAAAAAAGAATCTTTAGTTTGAAATGCATCTGTGTTCAGAGCTAAATTGAGAGAAAAATCAAGTTGTTTTAGCCTACTCTAAAGGAAAGATAGAAAAATAAAAACAAACTCATAAGACCATATTCAAGCTGTGATGAAGAGACACCAACACAGAATTTGCAGATGCTGTAAAGATACCTCTAGTTCTGTTTAGAGTGGACACAGTCCATCCCTCTTGAAAGTTAATCCTTTGACCCGTCTGAGGCGAAATGAAACACATCATGGCATATGGAAAGAACAATCGTGACACATTCCATGGCAAGGCCATGATGAAAACTTATTTCAGCAAGAAAGCTGGTTAGCTGGCAGCAACAGTTGGCAGTAGCAAGCAGCAAGTGGTTAAGAATGTGGTTTTGGTTTCAGCTAGACCTGTTTCTACAACAGCTTACCACTTACATTCTTGGGTAAACTGTATAACCTCACTCAGCCTCAATTTCCAAATCTACATCCTAGGGATAAAAAAACATCTTTAACCTTTTAGGCTGTTATGAGAATTATACAAGTAACACATGTGAAGGACATGGTAAAAAAATATTCAAAAAATGCAAGAATTCATTTTTTAAAATAGTGGTCATTAATCATATTGTGTCTATCTCTTTCCTTCTGATGTGACAGGAAATATACCACTGATTTCTCAGTTGCCAGTGGACAGTCTTCCTCTGGCAATGAAAACAAATTATACAGTTGATCTGTCTACTTCACAGTAAAACAGAATTAAAAAAAAAAAATCATAGTTAAGTTGCTATCATTTTTTATAGGCATGGGTCTCAAATTTGTTCTGGAACCAGGCATTCATCCATTTGAGTGGATTTAGTATGGTAAGCATTTATTTAAAAAAATAAAACAAGGACTTCACTAGTGGTCCAGTGGCTGGGACTCTGTGCTCCCAGTGCAGGGGCCGGGGTTTGATCCCTGGTCAGGGAGCTGGATCCCACATGCCAAGGCTGAAGGATCCCACATGCTGTAACTAAAAGAATCTGCATGGTCCAATGAAGATCAAAGATTCTGAGTGCCAAACTAAGACCCGTAGCAGCCAAATAAATAAATAAATATTTTTAAAGTGAAGTTAACTCTGAAAGGGATTATAGAAATCATCTATCACAACTCTGTCCTGAAGAAACTGAGAACCAAAAAGATGAAATGTATGAGTCTTCTAAGGCCCAGTGGAGTGTGCAGCCCCTCAAGACAGCTCTCTTCTGGCAAAATAAAACCTGAATTACCAGGACTACTTGGTATGAAGACTAAGGCTATCCTCCTCTGTGGAGGAGGAGCAGTTGCTATTTAAGTTTGCTCAGAAAACAAAACAATTTTAAAAAATGTACCTACCCTTTCCTTTAATATGGAATCAATAATGTGCTTATTTCCTAATCTCAAAAGAGAATTCAATTATTTACATCAAATCACTTTCCCTTTTCTAAAAGAGAAGAGGAAAGAGAAATGAACATTTATCAAATACCTGTGTTGGAGAAGACTCTTGAGAGTCCTTGGACTGCAAGGAGATCAAACCAGTCAATCCTAAAGGAAATCAATCCTGAATATTCATTAGCAGGACTGATGCTGAAGCTGAAGCTCCAATACTTTGGCCACCGGATGCAAAGAGCTGACTCTGCATCAGGTTACTATGCACTATGTCCCTGGCACATAGTAACTGCTCAAAAAATACTTGTCACATGAATGGATAGATGAATGAATAAATTAGTTACTTGTGAATCACTAAGGAGATATACAAAAAAGATCTTCTATACAAACTATACAAAAAAGATCATGACCCAGATAACCACAATAGTGTGATCACTCACCCAGAGCCAGACATCCTGGAATGTGAAGTGAGCCTAATGATGCATCACTATGAACAAAGCTAGTGGAGATGATAGAATTCCAGTTGAGCTATTTCAAATCCTAAAAGATGATGCTGTTAAAGTGCTGTACTAAATATGCCAGAAAATTTGGAAAACTCAGTAGTGGCCACAGGACAAAAAAAAAGTCAGTTTTCATTCCATCCCAAAGAAGGGCAATGCCAAAGAATGTTCAAACTACTGCACAATTACACTCATCTCACACGCCAGCAAAGTAATACTCAAAATTCTCCAAGCCAGGCTTCAAGAGTACGTGAACCATGAACTTCCAGATATTCAAGCTGGTTTTAGAAAAGGCAGAGGAACCAGAGATCAAATTGCCAACATCTGCTGGATCATTGAAAAAGCAAGAGACTTCCAGAAAAACATCTATTTCTGCTTTATTGACTATGCCAAAGCCTTTGACTGTGTGGGTTACAACAAACTCTGGAAAATTCTTAAAGAGATGGAAATAACAGACCACATTACCTGCCTCCTGAGAAATCTGTATGCAGGGCAACAAGCAACAGTTAGAACTGGACATGGAGCAACAGATCGGTTACAAACTGGGAAAGGAGTACCTCAAGGCTGTATATTGTCACCCTGCTTGTTTAATTTATATGCAGAGTACCTCATGCGAAATGCCTGGCTGGATGGAGCACAAGCTGGAATCAAGACTGCCAGGAAAAATACCAGTAACTTCAGATATGCAGGTGACACCACCCTTATGGCAGAAAGAACTAAAGAGTCTCTTGATGAAAGTGAAAGAGGAGAGTGAAAAAACTTAAAACTTAAAGTTGGCTTAAAAAAACTTAAAGTTGGCTTAAAACTCATCATTCAGAAAACTAAGATCATGGCATCTGGTCCCATCACTTCATGGCAAATAGATGGGGAAACAATGGAAACAGTGAGCGATTTAATTTTGGGGGCTCCAAAATCTCTGCAGATGGTGACTGCAGTCATCCAAGACGCTTGCTCCTTGGAAGAAAATCTATGACCAACCTAGACAGCACATTAAAAAGAAGAGACATTACTTTACCAACAAAGGTCTGTCTAGTCAAAGCTCTGGTTTTCCCAGTAGTCATGTAGGGATGTGAGAGTTGGACTATAAAGAAAGTTGAGCACTGAAGAATTGATGCTTTTGAACTGTGGTGTTGGAGAAGACTCTTGAGAGTCCCTTGGACAGCAAGGAGATCCAACCAGTCCATCCTAAAGGAGATCAGTCCCGGGTGTTCATTGAAAGGACTGATGTTGAAGCTGAAACTCCAATACTTTGGCCACCTGATGCGAAGAGCTGACTCATTTGAAAAGACCCTGATGCTGGGAAAGATTGAAGGCGGGAGGAGAAGGGGACAACAGAGGATGACATAGTTGGATGGCATCACTGACTCAATAGATATAAGTTTGAGTAAGCTCCAGGAGTTGGTGATGGACAGTGAAGCCTGGTGTGCTGCAGTCCATGGGGTTGAAAAGAGTCAGTCACGGCTGAGCAACTGAACTGAACTGAACTGAAGGACATAAAATAGAAAATTAAATATCAGGTAAATATAAATAATACATAACTGGCAATAAGAAAGAATTTGTATGTAACAAATTAATAGTTTTTCTAGGTGACCTTACATTTCTGTATAATTTTTACTCTTCAATAAAATACACATTTCACTGACTTAAAAGGGATACTTTATTGATTCCTGGTTATAGCTGGAACTGTTGGTAAATTTACGAAGACAGCCTTTAATAGGACCAAGATTATGCAGAAAAACATTTATTTTTAAAAACTAAGGCCACAAGGAAACGTAATGAATTAACAGTATTTGTCCAAATCAAATTTACCTTTAGTTTCACTGACTGAACCATAATAATGGTTTCAGTTCAGTCTTCTGAGGTTAATTTTAATTTTTTATGTCATTTATAAAAGACTGACCTTACCTGTTTATACTTATTTGAAATCATCTTTCAATAACTTTCCCCAAGAATTAAGGCAAAGTTCAGGGATGTCATCTTTTTCAAATATTTTTAAACTTCTTTTTAAAGACAGATGTCACGCAAAACCTCCAAGAAGGACAACAGTATAAAGGAAGTATTTATGTATTTCTCTCTCTCTCTGTGTCTCTCTTTCCAAATGGAGTTTTATATATACAAATGAATATGTTTGAGTCTGGGATTCCATCTCTAGCAATTATCCTAAGGGATCATTAAAAATGTAAGTAAATTTAAGTGCATAAATGTACTTAGTGAAGTGCTATTTCTAGTGGTGAATAACTGGAAATAAGTATAGATCAAAAGAGAATTCGTTAAATTATGAACTAGGCTCACAATAGAATGTTTTGCATTCATTCAGAAGTGTACTGTAAAAATACTCAGTGATATGAAAAATTGCTTATTATATAGTTTTAAATAAAAAGCAGTATATAAGCATGCTTCTAATTTTATAGAAAATATGCATGTATGTGTATATGTATAAAAACTATATAGATAAAGCTATTAAAAGTGATTACAGGTTAAAAAACTAGAAATAATTTTCATTAAAAATTTTTTTGCTTATGTGAACTGCTTTTCCTGTAATTCACATATATAGCTTTTGTAATAAAAAGCCATTTTTCATTTTAGAAAAGGATAGGAAACACGTTTATGGGTCACCAATCTCTAACTATAATTGCTGTTCTTCAGGATGAATCACTTCTTCTGAATGGTTCTACTTTTTCAACATTTACTTTTTTTTCCATCTCACATATAAACATTGCTGGTGATCACATGACCTGCATTACCTAAGTGACTCTAACAAATTCCCTCTGTAATCTTAACATAACTGCCAACATTTTCTATAAAAGTTCTTTTGGGAAAAAGTACATATATATGCATGAATGCTTAGGGGCACTAGCTTTGCAAATGAGTTTAAGCCTTTCCTTACATTGTTGTGCCTGTTTTTAACATTTCTCCATCTCTCATCTCCAGGGTATTTTACTTTGTCCATATTTGCTTTTAGTTTTCTTTTCTAAGACCCTATGTGACCGAGTGTGAGACTGAGTGTCAGGTCTGTGACATATGTCACCTCATTGACTAATCACAGAAACATAGCACTTATTCCCATTTTACAGATATTTCATTAATAAGTGTGCAATGGTCTTTAATTTATGGAGCAGTTTTAGAGATATAACTTTTTTGACCCTACTGATACTGGTATTATTAATATTTCTATCTTACAGATGAGAAAACTAAGACTCGGGGAAGTTAAAGAACTTTTGGAAGATGCTCCTGCTAAGAATCAGTAGAGTTGGGACAGGAATCAGACTTGTTTGCCTCCTCAAATCCCTACTTCAAGGTTTAACCTGTTTTCTCTCTGCAGTGCGAGCCCTGTAGGTTGTTATCATTAGTAGTACACTGTTAGCATGAATAAGGAAGACTGATTTCACAGATTACTAAAACGTTAAAAGGCAAATAAACAAGAGAACTCAACCAACTCAAAGGGAAGCAGTCACAAAAAATAAGGTGACTCAGTTTCTCATCAAAGTTAAGTTCTCCTGTCACAGAGGGGAGGCTGGACTATGGTATCGCTACTCCTCAGTGGGAGTGCAATGTTTTATAACGCCTCTTTCTCTAACATCCAAAACATCTTGTCTCCTCTCAATGAAATATTCATTCTAACCATGTCACTCAAAAGCTTTAAAAAATATCTTCATCTTGTGGTTTTTCCTAAAATGTTTTAAAGCTGATTGTTCTCAGGAAAGAAAACAAAAACAACAGGCTGAGCAACTTGACTCCTTATCAATCTTCAGAGTTTCCAAAATGTGTTCAGTTGCATATGACATTTCTGGTGGCCTTGACTGCAATTAGATTTTAATTTTGTATTTTAACTATCAGCTACCTGCCTCACAGGATAATTGTACCTTGCATTCCTATTGCCTTCTTCTGGAACTTCAGGCGTTTCGGCATATGCTTTTGGAGTTTGCCTCCCTTACAACTTCCACATCCATACTGCTGTGACTGTGGCCACAGGGCTCTTATCTATCCACAGTGCACAGCAAACAAGCCTAGACATATGTTTCTTGACACTTTGGTAATGGCTTCTCCTTTGTGACTGGGACCCTGTGGCAGAGATGTCCAGCTGACCCCCAAAGAGCATGTCTCCTTTGACAGTGAAGATCTGTTGCTGTTAAGTGGCTGCCAGACGAGAACTATATTCCTCTCCGCACATCAGTGGACTTGTAAGTAGTCCTCATCAATGGGATGTAAGAGGAAGTAATATGGAGTTGAGGTATGAAAAAACTGGAGGCACAATCTTTCACTCTTTCTTCTTCCTGGCCAACAGCTGATGACACCAGAAAAATCTGAAAGTCCCAAGATGACAAAGCCATAAGGTGGAAACAGCCTGGGCCCTGAGTCATTGCTTGGAAGAGAGCCACCTGACCTGTATCAGATGATGACATGAACATGAAGTAAGATTCTGCTGGGTTAATCCACTGATATCTTAGGGTTACTTGTTACAACAGCCAATTTAATACTAGACCTGTAAGCCTGGATATCCCTCCTCATTAGGTTAGGGAATTAGATGAGCTTGAACCTGCTACAAGTATTAATGGGGTGGAGGCTGCATGTTACCACAATGGAAAGCCTGCCACTAATATGTACCCACAGCAATTGTTGGGAGCAATGGCAGAGACCATTAAGTTGCCCATCAATAGACATTATCCCCTTCCTTCTAACTCAACCCTAGTTTTGTTGGAGGTGGCAATGTGCTAGATTAGTAAAAACTTACATTTGCCAAACTCACTTGTAAGCAGAAGCAACACAGATATGATCGAGGAGGTATATAGCAAATGTCATTGTATGAGTTTCTGTGAAAGTTTCTGAAAAAAGAACAGTTAGCTGATATGTCTCATTGGCCTTTCCCCACTTCCTGTCTTCAATGTTCTTTCAATGTGGATAGTTTCAAGAGCCGTATTCTGGCCATGAGAATGAGAGTCACACATTAAAGATGATGGAACAAAAAAAAAACACAAGGAATCTGTGTCTCCAATGGTATCTTGGGCTATCACACCAAGCCTAGACTGCCAACCACTGGAATTCTCCTTATTCAACAAAAATAAATGAACCCCTCATTTATTTAAGCCACTGTTTAGTGGGTTGTCTATTTGTTGTAGCAGCTAAAAAGCAATCCTAACTTATACAAGAGCGAACCTCCTAAAACAGGCCATAGCACATACCATCCTGACAGGCTGATATCTCTGCCTCTTTGCCCCATCCTTTTCTTCTACTCCCTTTAATTCTTTCCAGCCCAGAACTTACACAGGACCAGAGCAATCACTGAATTTCTAAGCCCATTTGGTATCTCTTGAGGATAAAGAGCTCATTGGCCATTTTCCCCATCATTTAATTTAGCCTCAAATCCTATTCCTTTGAATGCCACATAGCAATTTTCAAGCACCTTTTTTTCCCTGATATCCTCACACTGCTGCTTCATCTCTGGACCACAGAGATCTGCAATCTGGGCTCCATCAGTGTAATTATGGGATTTAAGAGAAACCCAAGAAGTTATTAAGTTTATTCACCTGCCTCCAGGCAAGGCTGTGGTTAGTTCTTCCAGACATACAGTTGTCTTTCACGGACCAAAAAAGTCTCTCACAAAGCATGACTCATTGTTAACTTTGAAGGAGTCAGTTTAATCTTTTCTCAGCTTCTCTGCCAGTGAAATGGGTATCATGATCTGAACAGAGAATGACAAGACCTTCAGCTTAAATATGTGAGGTTTGAAATGGGGTATGATCACCTTCTTTGTTGGGTATTGTAATAGATTAAAGTGGAAATATATTTTGCAGCTCCTCCCATCAAGAGACTGAGTCTGTTTCCCTGTTCCTTGAAGGTGGGCTGCCTTCTGACTTGCTTTGACCAAGGAATGTGGTGTTTAAGTGTTGTTGTATGCATGCTAGAATAAGCTTCAAGGAGTCTTGCAGCTTCCACCTTCATCCTCTTAGAATGTTCCCTTCACTATGTAAGGAATGTGGAGCAGACTACTGAAGAAAAAGAGGCCCATGCAGAGGGGACAGCCAGCACCGCCGCGTCGCAAGGCTCTGGACTTGTGAGTAAGGCCATCTTAGATGCTCCAGCTTCAGTCCTGCCATCAGGGAACTGCAGCCACATGAGTGACCACAGCAGGACCAAAAGAACTGCCCCCACTGAGCCCAACCCAAATGGCAAACCCACAGAATCATGAGAAATACTAAACTGCTATTGTTTTAAGTGACTAAACTCTGGGGTACTCTATTAGTTTCCTAGGGCAGCCATAACAAATTGTCATAAGCCTGGTGGCCTAAAAACAACAGAAAATTTATTCTCACACTGTTCTGGGGGCCAGAGGTCCAAAATCAATGTGTGAGCAGGACCTGCTCCCTCTGAAGGCTCAAGGGAAGAATTCTTCCTTGCCTCTTCTAGCTTCTGGTGGTTGCTGGCAGACCATGGTGTTCCTTGGCTTGTGGTGGCATAACTCCAATATCCCTGTGGCTCTGTGGCTCTTCTCATAAGGACCCCAGTGATTGGATTTAGGGTTTATCCTAATCCAGTGTGACCTCATCTTAACTTGATTACATCTACAGTGACCTTATTTCCAAAATAAGATGATGATAAGGTTCACAGATACCAAGACTTAGGAATCTTTTGCGGGGACACAATTTCAACCCACGACACGTGGTTTGCTAAACATCAAATGTAACTAAATATTGGTACTCTTTCCTACAATGTTTTTATACTTCAGACACATGAAGATAAATATAAAGAAAATAAAATAGAAAGGATTAACATGTTCTTAAAGATAATACATTGGAGAAGGCAATGGCAACCCACTCCAGTACTCTTGCCTGGAAAATCCCATGGACAGAGGAACCTGGAAGGTTGCAGTCCATGGGGTCACTAGGAGTCGGACATGACTGAGCGGCTTCACTTTCACTTTTCACCTTCATGTGTTGGAGAAGGAAATGGTAACCCACTCCAATATTCTTGCCTGGAGAACCCCAGGGACAGAGGAGCCTGGTGGGCCGCCGTCTATGGGGTCGCATAGAGTCAGACATGACTGAAGCAACTTAGCAGCAGCAGCAGCAAAGATAATACATATCAATGACAGTGAGTTTACAAAGCTCCCAGGAAGAAAATATCTAAGTAGACTATTTTAACTGCTGTTAGTGTCAAGCAAAGTTTATGATATATTAGACAGTATTGGATAAGTATCTTTATCCACATATAAAACTTATTTTATGGGGTGGAAAAACATGTGCTTTCCCCCTAAGATCAAAGAGTCCTCTGTTAGCACAGTGTGCAATATTTCTGAGTGTTACTGCTGCCCCACTTCTCCCCTGCCTGATCCAAACTTTTGGAAGGAGTGGTCTCCACCAGCTTCCTCCATTTCCTCTGCATTGACTCCCTCCCTAACCTGTGAAGTTTGACTTCCTTCCCCACAACTACACTAAAACTGCTGTCTCAGAGGTTCACACTGACCACCGTCATGGCAAATTTGATGGCTTTCTTTGTCCTCCTAATTTGGCATCTGACCTGTTTAACTGCCTCATTAGCTCCCTTTTCTAATACCAACCCAGACTGCCACATCTTGGCCAAATCCTTCCTCCTCTCTGTGCAGCTCTTCCCTTACACTAACTTGCAGTGATTCCTCTTCCCACTCTACTTTCCTACCTAGAAAATGTGTCCATTCTCCATTCTCATCCTCACCTCACTGATGACTTTCTAAACAATAGTTTCCATCCTGACCTATCATTCAAGCCTTAAGCTTCAATCTTAAAGTCACTCGTTAGAAATTTTCTATATCTTATGCTCATCTGTATTAGTTAGGGTAGGTTTGGTTTTGCTGTGATAACAAATAATCCAAATCTCTTAGAGGCTTATAAAAACAAGGACTTTCAGAGAGCCACTGTGGCTCTGCTGTTTCTACTCCAGGACATGGTAAAGAATCCGCCTGCCAATGAAGGAAACTTAAGAGACCTGGGTTCAAGCCCTGGGTCAGGAAGATCCCCTGGAGTAGGAAATGGCAACCCACTCCAGTATTATGGCCTGGAATACTGCATGGACAGAGGAGCTTGGAGGGATATAGACCCTGGAGGAGCAAAAAGTTGGACATGACTGAGCACACACACACCTATACCTACCAGGACACAACCTGAGAGATCAGCCTCTGTCTAGATCATTGCTGGTTGTACAGAATAGGAAGAGATGTTATAACAAAGGGCTGGCCACCTCTGAAAGCTCATCTCAAAGTGACCACATCAAATTCTATAAGGTAGAAAGGAAAATCCTTTGACAGCGAGAGAGAGTAAATACATTGAAATCTACTATAGCCTGTTAAACAAAAACTCTACAAGAGAAGTACAAAGTCATCCTCCTAACACTAACTGAAATTTCTAATTTTCATAATTTCTCATTGGCATCATCTGTATCCAATTTTCCTAACATATAAATCTTGGTGTTGTTACCTCTTTTATAAAATTTACCTTTCCCAATTACAAAAACACTCTTTGAAGAAAACTTGTAAAATACATACATACACACACACACACACACACACGTCACATACAAGGAAACAAAAATCATTAATAATCCTAACACCCAGGTATTCAACACTTATCACAAGTTAGCACATGTCCTGTTCATATCCCTATCACATGTATCAATCTGTTTAATCTCTGTAGGGAGATATACACATTTTACCATAAAAATGGTATCACATTACACATTTAGCTTTGTGACTATCAAAAAATTTATCAAGATAACTCTAATGTCTTCTTCCTCACAACCACCACCCCCATTACTTTAAAATAGCATCTACATGGCAATGACTTGCAAATTTAAATATCCGGCGTTGACCTTTTCCCTGAACCTCAGATTCCTGAATAAAACTACCTAGTAGGTAATTTCAGTTGAATTTGTAATATCAATCTTAGACTTGGTATGTCCCCAACTAAACTCATGATTCAGCCTGAAAGCTTGTTCCTCATCCAGTCTTTTTACCTGTTACAGGCATCAATATCCACACATAATGCCCCTCAGGGACACCTTGATTCATTTTTTTTCTCTCACTGTCCTTCATGCCACATCTAATACATCAATTCAATCTCCAAAATACATCCCAGAGCTTACGGCTTCTCTCCCTCTATTTTCAGCTCCCCAGTCCTGCCACCATCCCCTTTCCCCGGGCCCTGTACTACCTCCTACCTGCTCTCCACTTCTCCATGGGGAGCCAAAGTGACCTTCTAAACACAGAGGTCAATCACAACGTGCCTCTGTTCCCAAAATCCTCTCATCGCACTTGGAATAACATTTAAACATCTTCCTTGGCTCCTAAGGGCTTTTTACGATTTTGTTTCTGCCTACTTTTCTCTTCATTTCTCCCCTCCGCCCCCACCCACCACTCACTTATCCATGCACACTGGATCTCTTTTCTCCCAACACATCAGCCCTACTTTTGCCCTGAGTGTGGCATTTGCTAACTCCCCTGCCTAGTCCAGGCCAGCAGGTCATCTCCTCAGGGATGCCTTCCTTGACCATTCTAAGGTACCCATACACCGGACATGGCCCTTTTACATTCTCTGCATAGCACCTGTTTTATCTGATATTTCTTGGTTTATTTGTTTATTATCTTCCCATTGTAAAATGACTTCTTTCAGACAAGAACCTTGTCAGCTTATTCACTACTCTATCCTCACCTCTTAGAACACACACCTGCCAGTTATAGTGTCAAGTACAATCAATATTCATGAAATGAGCAAATGAATATTTAGTTGTTTGTCCAGTCCAGCTGATCGCCCTTGAATTATCTATAGACACAGACCCCTTTCTTTCCATGCTCATTCCCCCAGCCTAATCCCAGACATCACCTCCCATCAGAATGACTGTGGCTGCCTCCTCTTCCCTCTCATGGAGCCCCTCTCACCCCTTCTTCTCACTCTACCAGTTTCAGCTGTCAGTCCTTTCCCTGTCCTTCAGGGCCTGGCTAACCTCTTACCTCCTAACCCTCAAGGACTGCTACTCCTTCCTTCCTTTCTGAGTTTTGTCAACATTCCATTCCTGCCCTTAACCCTTACCTGGCCACACAATCAAGCTCCATCTCCAGTTTTCACTTATGTTAAACTGCTCATTCCAGCTGAATTATGAAGGCAAAAACTTGTCGGGTTGGGGGTTTGAGGGGATTTGTCTCTCATAATGCCTAACAAAAAGTTCATATGAACCGAATGAAATTACTGGGTACGCAATAAGATACAAGCAAACTGGAATCATAAACACACTATTATATATAAAATACTACTAATAACTGACTGTATAACACAGGGAGCTCTACTCAATACTCTGTTTATGAGAGTATATGAGAATACTCAATATTGTATGGGAAAATAATCTAAACAAGAGTGGATATATGTATGTGTATAACTGATTCTTCTGTTGTACAGCAGAAACTAACAACATTGTAAATCAACTATACTCCAGTAAAAATTAATTTTAAAAAATAGGCAAGTTGAAAAAAAAAAATAGGCAAGTTGAAGACCCCTTCTAAAGGGATGCTATGAGAACAGGTATCAAAGAGTGAAATACCAAAAAAAAAAAAAAAAAAAGAAATACCAGTAGGTAAAGCAAACCAGACAGAAGGTCAACAGGAAGAGAACAGATGGCCAGCATTGCCTTGAAACAACATATATGTTAAGTAGCAGGATAAAGTGCACTTTTAGTGGACTTTGAACCTGAGGCTGTTCTCCTAGCATGAGGGAAAGAGGATGGTCATTCTGGTGTACATTATTGCATGAGGACTAGCACTCCTTGGGCAACTCTAATTTGCCTCCCTGACAACCAGGGCCTCAGGGTGGTAACTTCTTGGTGAGACTCCAACTTCTGCTGAGTGTTCAGAGTACACAGCACAGAACTGACCGTAGAGAACAGAAACAGTGCCCTCCCAGAAGGAGTCTGCTCCGTCCTGAGAACTGCCCCTGTGAAACCACAAGGCAAAGCAGAGACTTGGAGAAAAGCCTTTCTACTCCACGGACATTCTCAGTTGGTCTAAGTTGAGGTATGGGACCGTAGAGAAGCTACATCTCCCTGATCAAATGGGAGAATCCAGCCCAACCATTCTATTTTACCAAGGCCCAACTGGGTTGGGAAGATCCCCTAGAGAAGAGAAAGGCTACCCACTCCAGTATTCTGGCCTGGAGAATTCCATGGACTGCATGTATCGTCCATGGGGTCACAAACAGTCAGAGACGACTGAGCAACTTTCAGTCACAAGTAGCCCCATAAACATTTTTGAGGAAATACCATACCTTCTTGCTAATCTTCATACCTTCCCTAACCAACTGTCCAGGCAATGAGAAGATTTCTTTATTCTGTGCTTTTAAAACCATGTAATTAAAAAGAAATATGTTGTCACCTCCATTGCTTATTTGAGGTCAAATGCAAATCATAGGTACATTCATCTGATAGAGGAAAAAAAGGTTTTTGAAAAATTTCCTGGTCATTGCAGGAAATGAGTAATGTGACTGTAATGTAAGAGGTGATTGAAAAACATTACCAGAATGTATACATCTAAATAACTATTGTTCTTTATAAATTCACACAAAAAGTGCCATGTGATTTATTCAGATAGAGCTGTTTTCCTGAAATCACTTTTGGAAGTCCTCTTCGCAATAGCTTTCAAAGCCGCTTGAAGAGGAATCTAAAAATAAGGTTCCATTTAACTCAGTCGAATATTATTTAATTTAACAGGCTTGCTTAAATGCTCATGATTGTGGCTCATTCCAGAAACCACATACTATATTGTTTATCGACAAACACCAACACACGCACACACTAAATGTACAACTTGGTGATAATCCTGGCCTCTGAAGAAGGGAGAACAGAATTGGAGAATAGAATAACAGAGGACTTCAAATTTATCTGTAATGTTCTAGTTTCTCGTTTAAAAATATCTAAAACAAAAAGAACCAAATGTTAACGTTTGTTAACTCTGGTCAGTGGGCCCTTAGGTACTTGCTATATTATCATCTATATTGTCTTTATTTTTGAAACATTTCAAACAAGAAAAAAATAGATTCTCTGTCAAAGGGAAAAGATTTTATACCACTGAGTTTATTTTTTAAAATAAATATGCTCCATTCTCTGAGCAGAATCCTAAAAGGATTTTCAAAAATGTTTTGGAGAATGCTAGTATCATTAGAATAAGTGGCACATCCCTAAAGAGGACCACTTTGAAGGCACAACACCCAGATGAAGGGTTAGGAGGCAAGGGACAGCTCCATCTTTTTCCGATCCATAGTGAGTTAATGTTTTGTCTTTTGCCAGCAATATTATGACTTGCTTGCCTTTGTATTACCAGGGCCCAATATAGCGCTTGGAACATAGTGACCCTCAATAGCTGGAGTGAATAAATGAATGAATGAACTGTCAAACTAACCAACCTAGGATTTACAAGCCTACTAACTTATCTGTGCATCAGAAAGTCAAGAGATAGGAGGAAGAAGACGGGGGTGATTATTTACAGTTCTGCATTTCTCAATCTACTTCCCGTTTAGCCTAATCTTCTGCTATTTTTACATTTGGCTTCTCACAGGGAAGAACAGTTAAAATTATCTGTTGTATAATGAGAATGATAGGAGAACTCCTGAAGCCTTCTGAGGTTTCTGAGCAGAGTGATACTAACATGTTGTGTAAGCCCCAAATCCAATCCCAGAGAAACAGGAAACTCCCAAAGCACGAAAGAAGCCCGCGTCTCTATACTGTGATCCAAGGGACATTATCCAATTGAGCTATGTCAGGGGCTTCCCTTGTGGATCAGCTGGTAAAGAATCTGCCTGCAATTACGGGAGACCTGGATTCGATCCCTGGGTTGGGAAGATCCCCTGGAGAAGGGAAAGGTTACCCATTCCAATATATTTGTGAGGAACACAGATCTTGATTTTCTATTTGTTACTTCATTTAAGATCACTAGTTTAGGTAAAGGATGGGTAGACTGAATTAGATTGTCAAGCAAAGTAAAAGTAAATGAAAGTGTGGCCAGCTAGAGTCTCAAAAAGAAGCAAGAAAGAACTAAGTTGCTAGAACACTCTACCTTTATAATTAATCCACCTATTTTCTGTTCAAAAAGAATATCTCACAGAAGTGAGAAAGACAGAGATTAAAGCCATCGATAGTTATACATAAGGCGAAGGAAAAGGAGAAATGCACAACTATTTTAATCCCTAAGGAATGACTTCAGAGATCATACAGGGATCTTGGAGAGAAACTGAATAGGAAAAGGTAAGACATATTAAGGAGAAAGAGTCAAGATTTCTAACAAAGATTTAAAGGAATGATAAAACCAGGCAGGGGTGTGAATGTGAGGAAATGAGAACTCGTAGGGCAAGTGGCAGGAGTGTAAAGAGGTACAATTGAACTGGGAAACAACGCAGCCATGTGTATCAAAAGTCTGAAAAATATTTCTTTCCTTTGAGCAAGGAATCCCACTTCTAGAAATCTGAAGGAAGTATTTGCACTAACACACAAATATGTATGCATAAAGCTATTCATCAAGCTATGTACATTATTGTAAAAACTTGGAAACCATCTTAAAACCCAATCATAGAGAATTAAATAAACCATTGCATACCTCATCAACACAATTTTACACAGCCTATGTAAATTATAATGTAGCCCTACATGGATGAACACGGAGAGTTGTTCATATTTAAATTTAAAAATACAGCATAAAACAGGATGTGCAGTATGATCTTATTTTTGTAAAAATGGAAAGATGCATTGACACATCCAAATATTAACAGCTGTAACTAAAATAAATTTTTGCTTGTTGTACTTTCTTACTTTTAATGATGAACACAGATTAAAGAATAGAACAAAGATAAAACACTCGTTCTACCATTGCCATTTCTGCTTTTCTAATCCTGCCTTTGATATGAACACAGTGGGACATGATATAATGATCTTATACCCTAGGCCAACTTTACCAATTTATTTGATTTCACCGCACCCTGCAGTGAAGATGCCTTCCTATATATTTTCAGAGATATCATTCTGTTTTTATTCTATGTACCCCAAATAGCAAACTATAGTGCAAACTCTAGAAGCACAGGAACCACACATAACCAGTATATAAACTCTTGTATTTTCCTGGAGCCTAGAGACCCTTTGTAGCTACTGACTGGTAGCAAATTAGACTGAATAATTGTGGAAACAGGGATCTACATTCCTGTTGCTTTAGCCACTTATTATTGACCAAAACAAGAATAAGCACCTGGTGTTCACCATTGAAAACAACTAAGCACTGTTTTATCTTAGCATTCTCCAGCAAGAACTCTGCGTATTGTTACATCCCGGCCTGTTAGGAGGAGGGAAGGTTGAGGTGTTTTTAACATCATCTCATTCCATCTCTAGCTCTGTGTGGAAAGTAGAAATGGGACACCTGGTTCCCTGAGCTCTCCCTCTCTTCCTAGGTAACCAGATGATGTAATTATACTTTCTTTTCCATGCTGAAGTAATCATTGGCTCTATACATACATGTGAATTGTCAGAGCTCAAAAAAATCTAATTGAAAAGTTCACCCTGGCAGAAGGTTCTTTCAATGGTACTAGATACCTAAAGTTCACGTGGGGCTTTTCCAAGATTCTGAAAAAAAAAAAAAAAAAAAAAAAACGACAACGATTCTGAATGTGAAAGACCAAAATTCTAAGTGTAATTGCCTGAAGCCTCTTCTCATGGTCTTCAGTCTAGAACACATCAGACAAATGCAGTAATTCCTGAAAGCATCCATACCCTGCTATGCCATCACTAGTAAAAGAATAGCACTATTCGACTGCAAACATGCATTTAGACATAGGAATACATGTATTTTAATGCTTGCATCATTTTTACGGACAAAATCAGCAAACACTTCTCAGGAACAATGTAATATCTTCTTCTTGTTCTGGTCTTTATGCCAAAAGTTACTGAGATTGTTCTTTTTTCATGTAAGTATAGTTGATTTACAATATCATATTAGTTTCAGGTGTATAGCATAGTGATTCGGTTTTATATATATATATATATATATATATATTCTTTTTCAGATTCTTTTCCATTGTAGGTTATTACAAAATATTGAGTATAGTTCCTTGCGCTATATGGTAGGTCCTTGTTGGTTATCTATTTTATATATAGTAGTATATATATGTTAATCCCAACCTCCTAATTTAGCCCTCCTCCCTTTCCCTTTTGATAACCATAAATTTGTTTTCCATGTCTGTGGGTCTGTTTCGTACATAAATTCATTTGTATCTTTTTTTAGGATTGTTAGAATTATCTTTTATTAGGATTGTTCTTGAAAGCAATATGTCTTTTTGGATGCTTGGTTTTATCTTCCATAAAATCACTCTCTAATGATGCTTATCATACATCACATATTGTTCCTTTTCTATAATGATGAAATAAAATTATACAAAGTCCAGACAATAATAGGCACATAGAAAGTAGTCAATAAATATTACTAGTTTTATTATTATTTTAAAATAAAATTGAGATGACAGCATGGCAGATGGGGTTGAGAGGAGAGGATTCTGCAGCAAGGCTGTCTGCATCTGAATCCCAGCTCTGCTCTTAGCTGTTTGTGACTTCGAACAGTTTTCATTACTCCTTTGTACCCAGTTTCTCCATTTGTAAAATGGAGACAGTAATTGTTCTTACCTCACAGGGGTGAATGAGTTATGACATGTAGAGACTGCCATACAGTAACCATTATATAAGCATAAGCCATTATTATTTATCCTTTTCAACTGAATGTCCAAAGGATCATTAATGTTTTTTCTGCATTCTGCACTTCTTTTCTCTTTACCCAAGGTCCTTTACTTTAATATTTGATCTAGTTCTGTATCTATTCTGTGTTTGAAAGAATCTAAGATTTTGTTTAATGAATTTTCAGAAGAGTAATAATAATTTTTATAATACATAAAGCCCTAAATGCTACTAAGAAAAAAAGGGTAATTGATGAGACTTGGCACGCATACAAGGACTGTATCACGACACTGAATGCAGAAGTGCCTGAAATCCCCAATGCAAACATTATTATGAACTGCCTAATTCAAATCTAGTCTTTCCTTTGTGCACAGGAAGTCAGGGACAATTAAATTGAAATGAAGGCAAATATCTAACACTTATAAGAAACTGAATCTAAGCTCAGAAAAATTCAGTGGTGGATCTTTACTCTTGTATCTCCCTAAACTGTGGGTTCTAGAGAAATGTTTGACTGTTATAAGTCACACAATCACATCATACAATTATACTTGGTGCTCAAAAGAAAACAAAAAATGGCCTATGATGATTTCTAACACATGGAAATCTAGGCTTCATAAGAATATGAGAGAGGGCTTCCCTGGTGGCTCAGTGGTAAAGAATCCTCTCACCAATGCAGGAGACAGGAGTTCGATCCCTGTTCCAGGAAGATTCCATATGCCATGGAGCAATTAAGCCCATGCGCCACAATTATTGAGCCCGGGGTCTAGAGCCTGAGAGCCACAACTACTGAGCCTGTGTGCCCCAGCTATTGAAGCCAAGGCGCCCTAGAGCCCCGTGCTCCAACACAACAAGAGAAGCCATCACAATGAGAAGCTGGAGCACCACAGCTGAGGAGTAGCCCCTGCTCGCTGCCACAACTAGAGAAAAGTCTGTGCAGTAATGAAGACCCAGCACAGCCAAAAATAAATATTAATTAATTTTGGAAAAAAAAAAAATGAAAGAAAGAGTCCGGGCAATCACGGAGGAACAGGCACTAGCGGGCATTCCGAGGTTCCTCCTTTGCTTTGGCCCTGTCCCTAGACTGAGCAATGCTGCTTGCAGGAAGTTACAGAATTTGGGAACAGTGGGGATTATTCCTTTCCTACTGTGAGGTAGTGTGCTCACTCTTTTTTGAGGCTGGTGTGGGCAGAACAAGCTCTTTACAAGTAAAAATTTTAATATATCAGATTTGAATATTTCCTTGATAGGAAACATTGATTTTACCCCCACAAACATTTTTTAATGGCAGTTTCTATCATTCGGGGTAGAGAGGTGAAAAAATATGAACCCATGCTGAATGTACTGATGGCCATATTTCAACACTGCCTTACTTTCGTAAGTTGATCTATTTTAAAAAATAGTACATAGGCATGCAAGAGAAAATATTTTCTTTTTCAACTTCAAAATTGCAGAACATCACATTGTTGGTTTATTTACATATTAAACACTGATCAGAACAATTTGCTATGCTGCTACTGAAATGACGTCTTTTTAAAAATCAATTCCTTGTTTGCTTTTAAAGGAAATTCTTAAAATTTCAAAATGGCACATGACCAGTTAAGAATACTTTGGAGCACTTTGTAATGCTAGCTCTGCTTCTGCTGTCTGCATGGCCTTGAACAAATTACATGGCCTTGTGCAACTACATCTCCAAGCTTCATCTTCCTATTTTATACAAGACTTCAGGTGAGTCTCATAGGGTTTTTATAAGAATCTAATGATATAATATAATATATAATATAATAATGATACAATCCGTTAAGCACATAACACAGTGTATGGGACATAGTAAATGAACAATAAGAGGTACATTTTAATATTATGTTAATAATACTAGGTATGCTGTATTAATCCACAGCATCGAACATTAATTTCTGCCAAGCTCCTTAGCATAACTCTCTACCCAAATTACAAAATGCTTCCAAAGGGAAAAAGCTGAACCCCCGCAAACAGGAATATCCAATCCTTATTCTTGCCTGAGTATTAGGGAGCCTCTGATATTTTATTTAATTTGAGTGGGGCTCTTCTTGCACAGATCCATCACACATGCTGTTTCACAAGGCATGTCTGGCATTCTCAGCACAGAGATGGGAGCCATTTGAGAGAAAACATCCACCCCAAGGCAACTCCACCCTGCCTCTGGCATCATCACACCTAGCCCAAAGGGATCTCTGCACAGGAAGTTCTCCAGCTTCAGCTTTCCTTCCTAACTTTCTTTCTTTCTTTTTTTTTTTTTGTTCTTTTTTATTTTTTTCCCAATTATTTTTATTAGTTGGAGGCTAATTACTTTACAGTATTGTAGTGGTTTCTGCCATACATTGACATGAATCAGCCATGGATTTACATGTGTTCCCCATCCTAAACCCCCCTCCCACCTCCCTCCCCATCCCATCCCTCTAACTTTCTTTCTTAAGATCTTAAAGATGGTGGCAATGGAGATGATGATGACAATGATAAAACTGATAGTAATGTGGATGAGGACAGCCAACATTTATTTAACATTGATTCTGAGCCAGGCACTACAAGCACTTTGTATATATTTATTTCACTTAATCCTCTCAACAGTCACACAAGGTAGGTAGTAGGAGTGTCCCCATTCCACAGACACAAACTCAAAGTGGAGAGAAGTTAAATATTAATAGCATGTCCAGTCTGAAACAGAGCCAGCTGGCAAGCAGATCTGATTCCAGCCAGAGCCTTTACCCTTAACCCTCGGACGACACCAACCCCTCTGCCACTTTAGAGACTGCCTGCAGAGATCAGCGCGGGTCCTACAGCTCTCCAGGAACTCCACCCCTCTGACAGCAACCTTTCTGTCAGAGTGACACCACCTGACCTTAAATTCACAGAGCCAGAACGGGAGCAGCCATAGCAAGTGGTACATCCATCAGGAACTTCAGTTTGATCCCCCTCAGCCCCTAAACGAATTGCCCCTCCTGCATGGCAAGAGGCATGAAAACCTAATGGAGAAAACCTGGCCACAAGGAAATCCCTGATATACTTCGTGACCTGTGACTACCTTTAATACAACATTAAGACACAGTACACAATACTAATTAAACTAGCTTAAAGATGAAGAAATAGTAAGGTAAAAGAAATGGTTTGCTCACAGCTACACAACAGGTGGAAATAAAAGCCCAATAAAGCTCAACAAGCCCTCTGCAAGTCCTTACCGCCTTATTATTCCCAGCTTCTAATTCCTGGTCGTTCAAACCTCTTCAAAGTCTAGCAGCGCAAAAATGGACTGTGGAACCAGCCTCTCACAGGCTCGGCTCAAAGACTGACCAATCCTAGACCGGTGAGGGCCGTAAAATAATAAGTTGACCCTTCAGGATGAATTTCATATTATCTTTTAACCAGTCTAGATTTTTCAGGGCACGACAAAAATGTCTTTAAACACTTGTCAGCAGTTTTCAGTGGAAGGGGAAAAACTGCAGTTAAAGTACCTCTGGTGAGAACTTTGAGCACTAAATATGCTTACATTTAGTTTGTGCAATTTTTATTATGAATTGGATGGTGGGTTAGATCTATGTCCTTACGTCTTTACTGGAGCGCTAGAAATGTAAAAATGTCAGCCACAGGCCATTCCTTTCTTGTTTATTTAAATGGAGAATTTTTTAAAAATCACTTTTTCCACTTCATGGCTCCTTTGGACCAGAGAATAAAAATAGCGATGTCGGTAGGAGCCAAACTTTTTTTTCTGGAAAAGTAAAACGAGAGGGGAAAGAGCCCTCCTCAGAATAACCCAAGTCTTGAAGCAGCTGCCTGTGCAAAACTCGCCTCATTTTACCCATTTCTCTCGCCCCTTCTCAGGGCAGCCTCAAAGGGAGGCGGCGGGCCAGCACTGCGAACCCCGCGCCCTTCCCACTACCCTGCCCGGCCACCTGTCAACCCGGAGGGCGCGGGCGAGGCGGGGTTGGGGAGGTGGCTCCGGGAAGAGACGCTGGAGACCGAGGACTACCAGGAGGACTGAGCTCAGCTTTCGGGCCACTGCGCTCAGCGGCCCCACTGCAGCCGCCTGGGGGCTCCGGGCCCCACCGGGTCTCGGGGGCGCCGCCGGCTGACTCCCAGGGACCCCGCGGGTGTCGTCCTCAACCCCACCCCCACACCTCGGAGCAGCCGGGGCGCCACGCTCCATCGCCCGCCGCCCTGCGGCAGCGAGTCTCACCTGTTGATCTTGAGCGCGAAGGCGCGGCGCTCTGCGCTCGGCAGCGTGGCCATGGCGCGCCGGCGGGTCGTAGGCCTCTAGGGTCGCGGGATGCGCACAGCGGGGCCCCGGCGCTCCGCAGAGCCGCTGCAGCGCATGCCGCGCTGGACGCGAGCCTCATCTGTCAGCCGCGGCTGGAAACTTCCGTATTTCCACCTTCAGCGCTGAAATCACCCTGGGGGAGGGCCCAACCTCAGAGCTGCGGCGGCCAGCCGGGCCACACGGCACCCGGCCTGGGACGCAGGGAGCGGCGCGCGAGGAGGGTGTGGGCCCACCGCGGAGCTGCCCTCCGGATGCTCGCACCACCGGCGCGCTCTTCCCCGGGGCCCAGACCTCAGGCAGAAAGAAGCGCAGGCGGATGACCCGGCGACCACTGAGCGAGGCCGGAAACTCCATCTGCCCGGAGCTGTGAGGCTTGCCAGGGCCTGTGGGCAAGAGCTGGGAACCCGCGCCTTCCGCCCCGCAAAATTGGCGAGGTCGGGAAACCAACCCTGGAATTCTTTGCTCTAGGCCTTATTAAGTATCCACACCATGCCCGGGGGAAAGGAACTTAAAAGAAAAAAAAAAGTTGGTAGAAACTTCGAGATACATACCAACTTTTGCAAACGATATATCCGTCATCCTTATTGGGGTGACTTAAATAAATGTAATAATCCATGCAAGGAATAAACAATTTTTTAAAAAACTGGAGGTAAGTGCTTTTCTCTGGGGGAACGGTGCACAGCGCTTTCCTGTGGTTCAAGAGTATGCTGCAGCCCTGTTTATTTCTGCTGCATACTGAGAAGTGTACTAATCAACCCCAAACTCAAGAAAGAAGTCAGAAAGTCCCAGTGCTTACTGGAGTGGAAAAGTCCATGCTACCGACTTGCCCTAAGTTTTACTCTACTAGAGCACCCCCTATGGAATCCCTCTGTTTGCCAGCTGATGCTTAAAAAAGTCCGAAACCGAGATATGTTCGGTTCAGAACTGCTCTACTGTCCAGTGTGGTAGCCACTAGCCATATGTGGCTATGGACCATTTACAATCGCGGTTATTCTGAATTGGGATGTGCTGAGTGTGTAAAATACATACCGAATTCTGAAGACAGTGCAGAAAAAATAATGCAGACCATCCTGTCACTGATTTTTACATTGATCACATGGTGAAATGATACTTAGCATATATTAGGTAAATATTATCAAATTTCATTTGTTTTTCCTTCTTGAGAATGTGGCTCTCATTAAAGAAAATTTAAAATTGCACATGTAGCTCACATTATATCCCTATTTGATAGTGCTGGTCCAATAGTCCCTAGTTTGCTACCTAATATTAAAATGCCTGGGAACTGAATTCTATATCTTGCCTACCACCTTTCTTTCTCTGGTTTCAGCTTCTCAGGTAGTATAATAATTCTTCAGAGCTGTTATATCACTCTCCTATCCCCTTCAAACATCAATGCCTATAAGAACTGTATAAGACAATAAGTCTAACATTACATAGACTATGAAATGAGATAGTCTTGCCCTTTCCAAAGGGAAAGAAGGGTTTTGAAATGTGGAGTTTCTGACTTTCAAAATTCTCCCAGGTATGTTTACCGCACTGGAATTTATAAGCAAAGATTTACATAGAAAAATACTAAGAGAACAATTCAAGTACCTCTTCAAACTGGGAAGAAATAAATGATTTGTATAAAATTGTTTTACACTGGAATCGTCAGTCCACTGTGTACTAAGTCAGCCTTTCAGATGGATTTCTCTGTTTCTGTGTGTTGGTGACATATAGAGCAAAATATATTGATGTGCACACAAAGATAAAGTATAGTAGAAGTATCTCAGATTTTCAGAATTTGCAATCAAGGAAACCTTTTGTGTGTGGAGAGGGAGAGATCTTAAAATCGCCCATCTCATGTCAGCTCACGCTACATTCAACTTATTGACCTTGGCGTTTGGTACATAATTGTGAAAGTAAGGTCAGCAAGATTATCCTCCAACTTATCAACTCCCTGGTTAGAAATGTTGGCTAGAAATGACTCCAAATTTAATAGCCTTCTAGTAATTCACCATGAATGTGTCATCCACTAAATTAGGCAAATGCCTATTTTTACATTTTATCTCCTTTTGGTTATAGGCACAAATTGATGGCAAAATTGAAAAATAGGGTAGTACCTTGCTTCCATTTCTCACTCTTGGCGATTTCCCTCTAGGGCTTCTCTCCTACTTGCTACTCTGTTGAAAACCAACCTACTCTGGAAGGCCTCCTTCTTTCCACACTGTATGGCCTCTCTTGACCTTCCTCTTTCTCTGCATCTTTGTGTCCTTTGGTTTTGTTTCTCATCTTTATAAAATCCCTCCCTTCTATGACAGACTTCTCAAAGTCTGACTCCTCAAATTCTCCTGTAGTTTTCCCCATATCTTCTTCTTCCCTCTCCAGAAAGCCAATGTCTTTCTTTACATTGCATCTTACTTATTTCTTACAACAAATAATTAAATAACACTTATCTTGTACCAGAGCCTGTTTCAAACTTTTTACAAATATTAATTAACTGATAAAAACCCTTAATTAATAACATTATCTCACTTTGTGAAAGGAGAAACCGAGGCTAAGAGAGGTTAAGTGACTGGCCCAAGACCACAGACTATTACAGGGCATTTCCAGCCCTAAAGGGTTGCCTGTCTCCCAGATTTTTCCACTCAAATATCTCCAAACTCCACAGATACAAGATGGAAACTCTCCATCTCCTCTGCTCAATTGTACAAGTTTGCTATCCCTCCATAATCACTCATTTCTGTTGGGGGCACTATTTTCCACTTGCTACTTAAAAGACTTGGCATCATTTAATGGAGGGTAAAGCATGGATTCTGGGTTTTGGCTTCAGGTTTTCACTAACAATGTGATCAAGTCACACCCTGAGCAAGTCATACCCTGTTTGGATCACAGAGTTCTTGGTCATAGAATGACCCCATCTCCTCACTTCTTTACAATGTGTTAGCTCTAACTTACTCTACTGCTCAGATCTAATCGGCTAACAACGCCTGTCATTTATTCTATATAAACTTTACTGCTTTATAAATATCATTGTTCTCACTGCTTCCATTCTGACTCAGCCTTATAACATCTGGATAACAAAAAGAAGATTTTAAATGGTCCCCTGCCTCTATCTTCTCCTTATACCAATCCAACTGACTGTACTGCTGTATTAATTTTATTAAAATACTGTTTCATCATATTTCTTCCTTTCTCAATTAACTTTGGTGGCCTCCCATAGCCTCTATGACCAAGTGTGACCTTCTTCAACTGACTTATAGTGGTTTCTCCACTTCATGTAACTAATGCTATCCCTTGCCTCTGCTGTTTATTCCCTAAATTGTGTTTAACTCTTTTGCGAGCCTACGGATTGTAGCCTGCCAGGCTCCTCTTCCATGGGACTTCCTAGACAAGAATACTGAAGTAAGTTGCCATTTCCTTCTCCAGGGGATCTTCCCAACCCAGAAATCAAACCCAAGTCTCCCACTTGGCAGGAAGATTCTTTACCATTGAGCCACTAGGAGCCCCAACTCTATCTCTTACCTCTCCGTTGAAGCAAGGAAGATCTTCAACTAAAGAAATCAGTGTTCTTACTGCCTGTGACCCCCTTTACTTATGTCATTATTCTTGCCATCCTCACCAGACATCACATCCAGTCTCTTTGCATTCTTTAAAGTTTGAGTTAAGTTGTCAATGTCCGCCTCTACCTAAAGAAGTATCTCATTCAGTCTGATAGCACCCTTTGTTTAGTTGAATATGTCATTACCAGTAAATTACCAGGTCATTCCACAGCCTGTGTGTGTGTGTGTGTGAAGTCGCTCAGTTGTGTCCAACTCTTTGCCACCCCATGGACTGTAGCCTACCAGGCTCCTCCTCCATGGGATTCTCCAGGCAAGAATACTGGAGTGGGTTGCCATTTCCTTCTCCAGGGTATCTTCCCGACTCAGGGATCGAACCTGGGTCTCCTGCACTGCAGGCAGGCGCTTTAACCTGTGAGCCACCAGGGAATGCAAAGTTCACAGGTCTATACAGAAAAGGGTGACATTTGTACATTTCATTCTGTATCACCCAAGTCATTCAAGACCTCCATTAGCTTTCACTCAAAAGACCTCCATTAGCTTTCACTCAAATATCACCTTCGATGACCATCTACTTAACACTGCAATGCCTTTTCCCTAGCTCTTTTTCCAACTTCCATTTTCCTCCATAGCACTTGTTACTATCTGACATACTGCATTTTTTATTTATTTGCAACTTTATTATCTCTTATGCTTCTAGAATATAATTTCCATGAGGGCAGGGATTTTTATTTTATTCCTTTCTCTACCTCTATTATCTGCAGTAATGCCTGGTACAATGTAAATGTTCAAAAAATTCTTGTGGAATAAATGAGTGAAGAGTTGATCCAGTATTGAACATAGAGTGGACATTTAACAAATATTTGTTAAATTGAACTTGAATGGGAGTGGCTAAGTTCATGAGTCTTTCAGGAGAAAGTTAGAGCCTTTTTTACGCTCTTGAATTTTTTGGTTGTATCTTTTTATTAATGTCTTCCAGCTCTGTTTTGTATTTATTTCTTGAGTTGAGAAATCAAACTAGCACATGGATTATTGCTAGCAAGTCAATCTCTTTACTGTCATCTTGTAATTGAAGACAGATACAGAAAGACTTGTGTGCTAGCATTTAAATCTAGCCACAGTGCAAATATTAGAATTTGGAACTTCTAATTTCCTCCACTTCACTCCTCATGTTATCAAAAGAAATCTGCAAATATGAAAAGAATAAAACTAGGAAACTCTTCCTTACTATGTACATATTGGTCCCTCTTATCACAGCTTCACTTTTCATGGTTTCAGTTACCCTCAGTCAACCTCATATAATATGAACATATAAAAGGAGAAGTTCAAGAAATAAGCATAAGTTTTAAAATGCACACTGTTCTGAGTATCATGATGAAATCTCCCGCTGCCCTGCTCCTTCCCACCTCAGACATGAATCATCCCTTTGTTCAGTGTATTTGCCGGGAGTCACTTAGCAGCTCTCTTGGTTATTATATGCAGTATCAGAGTGCCTGTGTTCAAGCTTCGCTTTTTACTTACTAACAGTTACACAAGGCAAGAATAGCTATCTGGAATTTGGATATGCCAAAGCGAAGCCACAAAGTGCTTCTTTTAAGTCAAAAGGTGAAAACTCTTAAATTAATAAGGAAAGAAAGAAAATCACGCGTTGAGGTTGCTAAGATCTGTGGTAAGAATGAATATTCTATCCATAAAATTGTGAAAAAGGAAAAAGAAATTCATCCTAGTTTTGCTGTCACACTTCAAACTACTAAAGTTATGACCACAGTACACGATATGTGCTTATTAATATGAAAAGTCCATTAAATTTGTGCAAAAAGTAGGAGACTGCATTCACATAACTCATTGTAGTACATTGCTATAATTGTTATATTTTATTGTTAGTCATAATTAATCTCTTACTTGCCTAATTTATAAATTAAACTGTATCATAGTATGTATGCTTAGGAAAAATAGTATATGTATTGTTCAATACTATCCACAGATTCAGGCACCCACTGAGGTTCTGGGAACATATCCCCTTTGGATAAGGGGGAACTACTATATATATACACACACATATATGTGTATATATATAGATATATATCTTATGTGGTTATGTTACTATATAAGTATTTTAAATGTAAATTAGGCCATATTCTAATATACAGTGCTATTTCATCAATAGGAAATATTCATGCTATAGCATTTTATAACTAGAAGGACCTTGGATTAATTTGTGAATGAATGAATGAATCCTAAATCATTTATCTACTGTCCTTTAATTATGTACCGTCCTTTAATTCCCCAAATGACAAGTGGTTCCCACATGTCAGTTCTGAACTAAATGCTACTAAAGGCAAAACCATTAACATACTTGCTCCGTGACTTCCCAGAACTCATGATCTAGCAGCAAGATACATGTTACTAAGGAAAGAAGAGGCTTGAGTTCCGTGGGACAATCAGGAATGTTTGCTGCACAAAACTCTGTGAGAGTGAGGAAGCACAGACAGGAAATGATTTATTCTGGTGGAGAGGGTGTTGGCAGAGAAATCGACGCTGAGGAAGAATGACTTTACTGACCCAGTGACATGGGAACTGGTCTTAAATGACAAGTAAGCATTCAGCACGCAGAGAAGAGCTCATTCAGGATATTCCAAGCAGAAGAAACACTGCATGCAAAGGCAGGAAGCCAGGAGATACCACTGCCCACCCTGGGAATTAAAAGTATAATGGAGCCCAGAGGGTGCAGACTGCAGAGGCAAGAAATGAAACTTGGAAGGTGGGCAGGACCTAAATGTGACGGTCCTGGGAAAGAATTCAGACTTTATTCCAAAGCTATGAAATCAGTACAATGTGAGTGTCATTTCTATAAATACCATTGTCTCTTAGGGGATACCTCGCGCTGCCTGGCAATCCATGGTAAGGACTATCCAGTAGAATATAGACAAAGGGTGGTAAGGATTCTGTCTCCCAGATCTGGCACTGCCATCCCCATCTTCCTCAACCTGAGCACATGCACACTGGACACTAAGGAAGAAATAAATATTTCTTTACAGCAAGTTTTAGGCAATTTTCCCAAAGTCATCTTACCTGGAGAGAGGAAGGATTTATGGGGGAGGGAGATTAAATAAGATGAAGCACATAAACCACAGAACATACTGCTGGTTATTGAGTACATGCTCTCAGAACATGTGGGCTGTAATTTTATTATTATTTGACATTTGTGCTACTTTGGAGCCATATAAATTGGGGTTTTCCACCAGTTTTATTGTGAGATAACTGACATACAGTACTGTATACTTTTAAGGTATACAACATAATGATTTGACGTACATCATAAAAATGATTATCAGAATAGGTTTAGTGGACATTCCTCATCTCATATAAATACAACTTTAACACTGCTTTTTACTTACTATTATTTCTTCATAATAGATTCCCAGAAGTGGAAATTATTAGGTCAAAAGTTAGAAACTCATGCCAGAAAAGCCTGCGTGTAATCATGAGGAACTAGCAGACAAACTTACGTTGAAGGACATTCTGCTAAACAACTGCCAATATTTTTTCAAAAATGTCAGTGCCACGAAAGACAAAAGTCGGGAACTGGTACAGCTTACAAGAGACTAAAGAGACAGAGCAACTCAAAGCAATGAGGGACACAGAAGTGGATCATGGATGAAGAAAAGGACACCACAAAGAAAGCTACTCAGCAACTGGTAAGACCTGCCAACTGACTCTGTATTTGGTAATCGTATTGTATCAAAATTACATTTTCTAAATTTGATACTCAACCATGGTTGTATAAGAGAATAAAGAGAATATTCTTATTCTTAGGAGATATACACTGAAATATTTATGGTAAAGGGGAAGAATGGTGTGACATCTGGAACTTATTCTCGGATGGTCATCAGTAATGACAATGATAATGATAATAATGCTTATAATACCAAAATAAAATTGAAAATAACAAAGTAAACAATTAGTCAATCTAGATGAAGAATAGAAGTTTCTGCTTTGTAAATCTAAAAAGTTTTCAAAATAAAAAGTTAAAAGTACAAATAAAAATTACAACCATAATTTTGGCTTTAAGTTTATGCCAAATTATCAGCAATGTGTGAGACTCTTTCAATATACCTTCACTAACACTGGTATTCACTTTTAATTTTCACAAGTTTACTCAACTAAAAATAAATTTTAAAATACTTTATGTGTTTATAAGTGAGCTGAATATTTTCCCATATTATTTCATTATATAGTTGTATTTTTCTTGTGTGTTTATTTGTATTTTGTCCCACTTGCCTATGAAAAACCATTAGAGTTTTTCTTGCTGATTTGTATCTACCCTTTTGAGTAATCGCTACCCTTTTGGAGGGTATCTCTCTTTAAGTAAGTATGATCTCCCTAAACACCTTGAGTCATTTGTAGAAAAACAGAAAAACCAGACAAGCTTATAGAATTTCAGAAATTTTGCTGTCCATGGATGGCTGTCAGCACCAGACCAAAGTTTGTATGCACTTTTGAAATACTTTTTTCCCATTTCAGTGTATAGAATCCTGACACGGTTCTCTTTCCAGGACCAGATCATTGTTCAGCAATAAACTTTTTTAAAATTCAGTACTTTTTAAAAAAATCATGAATCACTATGTTGTATACCTGACATTTATATGATAGTGTACATCACCTGTACCTCAATAACAACATAAAGAAAAGTAAATCCTGAGTATACAAATGTAAATGTCCTAGTAACCCATTTAGTGAATGTATGACTGGTAAATGGAATCAAAACACATGTTTATTATGGTTTCCCACTGCCTCTCGAAGTGCATTCAGTGAGGATAATTCTTGCCAATCACATATGGGAACGTGGGAAGATTCCATGACTTTTCCTCTTAGGTCAATTTCTTAGGTGCAAACATAGTTTCAAGTCTGAGGCCAAAATGTCTAGCCCAAGATACTGATCAAAACTCTACCTTATCTTTAATGGCAAATATTCCCCCAGCTGGGGAGGGCTTGAGCCTGGCAGCCTGCAGCAGCAAAGGTGGGGAAGGATGCATGGCTGGTTTCTTCTCTCCCCTTTATACCATTTTTCTTTTCTTCTCCTACTGCAGCTGGCTAGCCAGTTTCTGACCTCTTGGGGTTGGAGGAATGGTAAATAAGAAAGCTTTTAATATTTAAAGCTGACTCTTCTCTGGGGACTTTCTTAGGTCCCTTGGAAAATTGCTTTCCTGAGGACCTGTCTTCTATAGGTCATGTTACCTGGTTTGCACATTTCTATGCCTGTTGTTCACTTGTGACTTCTTTTTTTTTTTTTTTCCATTTATTTTTATTAGTTGGAGGCTAATTACTTTACAATATTGTAGTGGTTTTTTGTCATACATTGACATGAATCAGCCATGGATTTACATGTATTCCCCATCCCGATCCCCCCTCCCACCTCCCTCTCCACCCGATTCCTCTGGGTCTTCCCAGGGCACCAGGCCCGAGACATACAGATGGCTAACAAACACATGAAAAGATGCTCAACATCATTCATTATCAGAGAAATGCAAATCAAAACCACAATGAGGTACCATTACACTCCAGTCAGGATGGCTGCTATCCAAAAGTCTACAAGCAATAAATGCTGGAGAGGGTGTGGAGAAAAGGGAACCCTCTTATACTGTTGGTGGGAATGCAAACTAGTACAGCCACTATGGAGAACAGTGTGGAGATTTCTTAAAAAACTGGAATTAGAACTGCCATATGACCCAGCAATCCCACTTCTGGGCATACACACTGAGGAAACCAGATCTGAAAGAGACACGTGCACCCCAATGTTCATCGCACTGTTTATAATAGCCAGGACATGGAAGCAACCTAGATGCCCATCAGCAGATGAATGGATAAGGAAGCTGTGGTACATATACACCATGGATGAAACTGGAGCCCATCACTTGTGACTTTGCAGCTCCCCTCTGATTTCCTTCTGCCACGGTTCTTCACTCTCTAAGTGATCCTACTTGACAGCATCCCAAATGACACTTAGTTGGATCTTTTCCATGTGGCCCACATCTGATCCACTGAAACTGCTTTCATCCACTGATATGATTTCCCTGGTGGTCCAGTGGTTAAGAATCTGCCTTCCAATGCAAGAGACGTGAATTCCATCCCTGGTCAGATCCTGCATGCCGCAGGGCACATAGAGAAAGCCTCTATGCCACAATGAAAGGCCATGAACCACAACAAAGACCCAGTGCGCTCCCCGTGCCCCCCCCCCCCCCAACACACCAACAATGTGAAAAGACAACCCACAGAATGGGAGAAAATTTAATATTTTTTTAAGAAATAAAAGAAGCTGCTTATAAACTCTTGGTTGGACTATCCTGGTTGATCCCAACACAACCTCTACCTCTGTTCCCCAGGCCACTTTAATATCCTTGGGCAGGAATCAGGCAGTGTACTTGTGTCTCTCAGCCACAATAAAATTGCCATTTCAAGCTCTGAAATGTGTCTTGGAAGCCCTGGATGGAAGTGGCAGCCCTTCTTCATTTATGTCTCCTGTCCCTACAGGCAGAAATAGGAACTCTCTTTGGCAAAATGGTCTCCAAAAAAAAATTAAAAAATCCTGTGAGAGCCAAGAGTTACTGAAGTGGTTCTCAGAATTTCCTTGGTAAATTCTGCATGTGGTGACCTGGCTGTGGAATATCTTATTTGTTGTATTTGTTTATCCCAATGGAACTTGTATTTCAACATCGTGTTACTAGAGCTTTAGATATTCTGCCACATTTAGGAAGGCCATAGTTCAGGGCATTCTCTTCCCTAGATTATGAGCTCTTGGATACCAGGGTAGGTTATTGAAAAATGCCACAGTTGATGCTTTATTTTATCAGTAATTATCTCAATATATAATAGACCATTTATTCTCATTACTGTGTGGCAATGCTATGAATATATCTGGGAAATTAGTATTTGGTCAGTGACACTCTTCCCTCTAGGGTATATCAGAGGTTAACTGTGGCCTCCTATATCTTCCTTGATTCTATATAGAATAAACAGGTGGCTTCTCAAGTCACTGTAAAGACTTGTATGAGGTGTCACAACAAAGCAGTTGACTTCTTTGCAATTTTTAAAACTGTGTAAAAGGTTACGTTCTTTCAAGGAGTTTTTTACTTCTCCCCATTTGTGTTTTATCCCATCTATCTCCTCTTTTTATTTGGCTGATTTCGAATCAGAGAATGTCTGAGCTGGAAAATCATGTCTTCTGAGAAACATTTTGCATAAATTCTGATAATAGTTGTATGAATTTCTATTTCCTCAGGAATGGTGATAAGAGGTAATCTTATCTTTTCTTGAGGCAAGAAAAATAGCAACAGATTCATTCACAGTAACAACTGGAGATCAAAAATTCTTTTCTGATTATTTCCTGCATTTTACTTTATCATTAAATTATGGGATTTCCTCACAATTAAAACAGAAGGCTTCAAAGCATGACAGATTTTTATTTGAGAATAAGATGACACTTTAGTTAACATGGAGCTTCCCTAGTGGCTCAGACAGTAAAGCGTCTGTCTCCAATGCAGGAGACCTGGGTTGGGAAGATCCCCTGGAGAAGGAAATGGCAGCCCACTCCAGTATTCTTGCCTGGAAAATCCCATGGACCTGGAGCCTGGGGTCGCAAAGAGTCGGACACGACTGAGCGACTTCACATTGTACTTTGTACTTAGTTAACATATAGATTAAAATTCTACAATGAAATGCAATAGGTATTTTGAAAACTTGTCAGCACTTGCTTCATGGATTAACATCCACACTGCCATTTTATATGTGAGAGTTAAAATATTATCTGTATTCTGAATAGTACATGTAAAGTGTTAAAGACTTGAGTTTTATAAAATCCTGTTTGACAAATGTCAAAATATCATTAGAACATTATTTTAAATGAGAAAAAATTTTCATTCAGACTGAGCTGTAAGTATAATTTTGTTCATTTATTCATTCATTCAACAAAGTATGTAATGAGCACCTGCTATGTGCCAGGCATTGCACTAGGCTATAGTCATGTCACATGGACTATTGCCACTGTTCTCAGGAGCCTATAGTTTAGTGTAGTTGAGAGATAAGGAAATAAATAATTTCTAGGAAGGGTACTCACTGGTTTAGTAAGGCAAACAGGATTCTGCATATATTACAAGAGCACACAAAAGACACCAAATTGATCCTTAGAAAGTCATGGAGTCTTTCCCAAGGAAGTGATGTGTGAGGTGGGTAAGAAGGGTGGAAAGGCTAAAGCAACTGGATGACATTCACTCACAGACAGCATATAGTATAGGAATTGCATCAGAAATGGAGACGAGAACATAATTAAATGATCCAGGGACATGAAAATGAACATTCAAGAAGTCCAGAAATAAATCATCATCAAGATAGTATAGTGGGGTGAAAGCGGGTCAGGACACAGGTTGACGTGGATTTAAACCCTGACTTTACCACTTAATAGATGTGTGAAGCTGAACAAATCCTTTAACTTTGCAGAGCCTCAATTTTCCACTGTGCAAAATGGGAACAGTAATGTGGGCATTGAAAGGTTGCAGGGAGGATTAAATGGGATGATGCATGTAAAAGTGTCTAGCTTAGCACCTAGCACATACTGAGCACTCAAAATGCACAGGCTGTGTTATTTTGGAAGAAAATCAGGGATTGGGGGAGGATCATTACTCCCAACCAAAGCCGGGAAGATAGGACGTTTTTTCAGATTTCTTTGGTTGGAGTTAAAGCTAGTAGAATTGGTTTCCTTTTCAGTTGATAAATGAACCAAAAATGTGAATAAACTTGTGGTTGCTCAGATAAAAGCATGAGTCAAAGTTTTAATTTCTGTCCCATGGACATGTTTGTCAACCAGATAGACGGAATATGGGGATGGTCAGTAGCAAAATTTAAAGCAGACTTGTCTGTCTGCAAACACTCCTGAGCCAGCTTTTAATTCCCTTGTGAAAATGTAAAATTGACTTCTAATTTGGGGTGATCAATTGAATGTACACGTTTACTTTGGCTTTTTCTTGAAACCCAGTAAAATGACAGCAAAGGAATTGCTTTTTAAGGCAGAAACCTACAATGATAATGAGATTAGGAGGGACAACAAGAACAATGAGATTTGGGATTTAGAAGCCATAAAAATAAGAGGTATCCAGTTTAATAGACCCAAGAAAGATGACCCCTTAACTTGCCTCAGAAAGAGCTAGAAAGTACCTGATTATATCAAAGACCTCCCAAAAGACTGGGAATACCTGGTACCTCCATAAGTGAGGATAAAGGTGGGATTAAAAGCAGGAGGATGGTTTGTAAGTGAGTTTAAGATGTGGTTAGATCCATAGATCCTCTGTTCAAGGCTGTACAGCCAGATACCTGCTCCTCTCCCAGCCAGGCAGGGGCTCGATGATAAAATAGAATTACTTTGTAGGGAAGACTTGGCACATTTGGGAATGAGATTCAATACCATAAACAGAAACATTTATGAAACATTTATAGCCCAATAAAGTCCCAAGTGTTTTACCTCTGTTCTAATTTCAGAGCACCATGGTAATTTCTCTGGGGCATCTGACCACCTTGAGAGAAAGACATCAAGTCATATGGCCCAGCCAGAGAACTTGAAGCTGAAGCTGGCAGTCTACAAGGCTCACCCATGGGGTCAGAACTCCTAAGAAGCCTTTTTAGTACCTCACTCCTAAATGTGAATAGACCACCAACGATTGTCAGACATCTAAGGAAAACCAACTTGAAAGGTGGAGACCAAAAGAAGCAAACAAAAAGCAATGCAGAAGAAACTCAGCCTGCGAAGGGATCAGAGAACTATTATAAATATCCATAGAGGGATAAGAGGTGATATTGACCCCATGAAGCAAGAGCATTGCATTATTTTTTTAAGGAACATTAAGGGAATAGAAAAGGGTACCTGAGGACTAGCAGAATAAACAATTCAAAAAAACCTTGGAATAATTAAGTTGAGCAAATCTCCCAGATAGTAGAGCAAAAAGACATAGAAGTAGAAAACGAGTTTAAAAAAAATAAAAGAAAGAAAGAAAGTTATAGGACCATAAGATCAACAGCTGTATGAGAGGAGTCCCACAAAGAGAGACAGGGAAAAATATAGGGAAGGAGATCAATGATAAAATAATCCTAGAAAATTCAAGAAGAGGACATGAGCTTGCAGATTGTAAGAACCACTGAGTGCCCAGATAATAAATGGAATTAGACCCACTTCAAGGCATATTATCATGCAATTTTAAAGTACTGGTGTATTCATTTGCTAGGTCTGCCATAACAAGATACCACAAACTGGGTAGCTTAGATAACAGAATTTTATTCTGACACTTTTAGAGGTTGGAAATCCAAGAACAAAGTGTCACAAGACCCCAGAATAGTTTTTGTGAAAATATGAAGTTAAAGGAATACCTGATTCTTTTGAAGATACCAAAAGAATATTTAGACAAGTGTTTAAGAGTTTGAGATAAAACAGTAATAGGTACACAATAGTAAGCAAACAAAACTATAAGAACAACACACAAAAAAACAAGTATTAATGTCAGGAAAAATGAAAAGTTGAAAGAAAAGGATATTCATAGGATTCCCTGAGAGTTATCTGTAAATATCACATATACAGTCATAATAATGTTGAAATAAATATTAATCTAGCCAATGTTGAAAAAGACCCTGATGTTGGCGAAGATTGAAGGCAAAAGAAGAGAGTGGCAGAGGATGAGACTGTTGGGTAGCATCACTGACTTAACAGGCAACTTGAGCAAACTCCACGAAATAGTGGACAGGGAAGTCTGGCGTGCTGCAGTCTGTAGGGTCGCAAGGAGTCAGACACTACTTAGCGACTGAAAAACAGTCAACGTAAACACATTGAAAGAGTGGAGAGATAGAAATAGTGTCTGTATAAGGTGTAAGTGTAGGTGAAGGAAGAAAAAAAGTTAAAATTTCCTATATAAAAATCTGTGATTATGTGAAAAAAAATCAATCTGTACACTCAAGATTAGTGAGCTTTATTCTGTTAGTTCTGGCTCAACTAAAAAAAAAATCCAACAATCTTGTTCAAATTTCAACTTAGGAGAGCAAACTTAAATGCCAAATGGGGCTGGGCAAGGAGCTTAAATGAGAGAAGCAGTCTTGGTAAGTTTGAGTAAGAAATTGGTGGGATGTGCCAGACTGAAGCGCCTCGCTCTCACAAGAGCTCTTTTCCTCAAGTGGACTGCCACTGCTTAGCTCTAGCTATGGAAACATGAGCCTTGTATCACAAGGTTGAAGGATTTCTCAAGAAAAGCCATATATGTAAATTTTACAAATGGAAATGTCCAGGTTTTTAAAACATTACTTAACACAGAACACATGGGCTTCTCTTGTGGCTCAGTGGTAAAGAATTCCCTGCCAAGCAGGAGAGGGGGGGTTGATCCCAGGGTCGAGAAGATCCCCCGGAGAAGGAAATGGCAACTCACTCCAGTATTCTTGCCCAGGAAATCTCATGGACAGACGAGCCTAGCAGGCTACAGTCTATGGGGTCACAAAGAGTTGGACACGACTGAGTGACTAAACAGCAACAACACAAAAAACATAACTGTGAGCTATATCTGGTCTATACACTGCGAGCTGGCATCTCAAAACGGATGAAGCATTTTCATACTCACTTGGAGGGTGTGTGAAAGACATAACAACCCTGAAATTATATTGCACTGGGTTAATTAAATTGGCTCTGATGAAAACACTTTTAAACAGTAAACCAAGGAAGGAAGACCTAGAACACCAACAAAACCTCTGGACCTTAACATTTTTCCAAGTCATGTTGATGTGATAGGATCAAAATTCCTGAACACTTGTAAGATATCAAATGTTGTACCTTTGACTTATTCAGAGAGGAATTTAATTGGGAAGAATTTTATGAATTAATAGAAGATCTAAGGCATCTGCATCATTTAACTCCTACTAAAAAACAAACTTTCCAAAGGCTGTTTTTGGTTTGGTGTCAATGAATGACTCATCATTTCTCTTGATTTTCAGACTGATCAGTGGTCCTGTGTCAAATACCAAACAATGTGTTATACTTAAGATTTCTCCTTCCTCAACTATCTAGGTCTGCCCTTGTGCAGACAAGGATTCAAGCAAATAAATACTGAGAAAATGATTAGTATATTATATAAACAAAGACAGAAAACAGATCAATGGTTATTTGAAGGCCAAGGTGGAGAGAAGATTGATTATAAACAGACACAAAGGAATTTGGGGGGATGATGGAAGTGTTCTAAAACTAGATTTTGGTGATTGTTGTACAACTGGAAAAATGCATCAAAACTATTGAATTGTACACTTAAAATGAGTGAATTTGATGCTAGGTAAATTATACCCTAATAAAGCTATAATTTAAAAAAAGAATAATGGATGATAAAATTGGTGGGTAAAGTACAAGTATGATGAAAAGCATGGTCTTTTACATAGTCTCAAAGTATCACCCTCTAGGTACTTATCAACCACAAAGGGGGAAATAGTAACTTTATGGTGGAGAAATCTGGCAGACACTACTTTTAATAAATGATCAGAGTTAATTAACATCACCAGTAAAGGGACAAGTGGATATCACGTGCCTTCTGAAGCGACACACAGAAGAGGATATAACGTGTGGTACTGCCAAACCAAAATGCATAACCTGAACTTAATCCCGATGAGGCATATGACAAACCCAAGTTGCTGCTGCTGCTGCTGCTAAGTCGCTTCAGTCGTGTCCGACTCTGCGCGACCCCACAGACGGCAGCCCACCAGGCTCCTCTGTCCACGGGATTCTCTAGGCAAGAATACTGGAGTGGGTAGCCATTTCCTTCTCCAACCCAAGTTGAGGGATATTCTAAAAAAAAAAAAACTGACAAGCACTCTTCAAAAGTTTCAAGTTCATAAACGACAGACTAAGCAATACCCCTGATTACAGGAGATGCGACAGCAAAGTGCTATGTGAGAGCCTGTGCTGGATCCTGGTCAGAAAACAGATGTTAGTGGGACAGCTAGCAACATTTGAATAAGGTCTGTAGATTAGTTAATAGCATTGTGTCAATGTTAATTTCCTGCTTTTGATAATTGCAGTGGGATTGTGTGAGATATTAAAATTAGGGAAATAAAAAAATAAATAAATTTTAAAAAATAAAATTAGGGAAAATAGGATGAAGGGTGTATGTGGAAATCTCTGTACTATTTTTGTAACTTCTGTAAGTTATTTTGAAGTAGTTTCAAAATCAAAAGTTTAAAGGTTAAAAGGATATTTTTACCTTTCAGCTGGGAAAATGGCAATGGATTGATGAGAAATTCATGGTGAAATAGTGACGAAAATTTTACTCATTGCTCAGAAAGCACTAAGGATGAAAACAAGTTGATGCAGAGATGTTTTTAAATGAAGAACTACAACTGAATAATATATTAACCATTCTCTTTCCTGTTTCTCCGTTCCCAGTGAAACCATGCTAATTCTGTACTTTTCTTTTTCTACTTAAGAATATATCTTTTTAGTGACTCCTGTGTTAGTGAAATAAAACATTTTAAACCTAAAAACTTGATTCTTCTCTGCTTACTATTAAAAGAGAAATCATGGGTCACAATGATATTTGAAGCGAAACTTGGAAAGGCAGAATCTTATTGACCCAGGAATTTTTAGAACTCAGAGTACTCTTCTGGTTACTATTCTGTTCAGTTAAAATAATAAAGTGAATGCTTTACATTCTACTGACCATGGAAGCACAACGAACGAGGAGTTAGTACCAGGTAGGGCAAAGGTCTATGTGGGCACTGTAGCTGTTATGATAAATCATTATGTATGCTCCATTTCTGCTATATATAAAATTATATATACATCTATGTGTGTGTGTGTAATTAAGAGCATGGTCTTTATTTTTTAATTTTAAATTTAATTTTTCATTGAAGTATAGTTGACTTATACATTGTGTTAGTTTCAAGTGTACACCAAAGTGATTCAGTTATATATATTCTTTTTCAGACTCTTTTCCTCTATAGGTTATTACAATATATTGAGTATAGTTCTTTGTGCTATACAGTAGGTCCTTGTCAGTTGTCTACTTTATATATGAAAGTGAAAGGAAGAAAGAAAGTGAAAATCGCTCAGTTGTGTCTGACTCTTTGCCACCCTATGGACTATACAGTCCACGGAATTCTCCAGGCCAGAATACTGGAGTGGATAGCCTTATATATATATTAGTGTGTATATGTTAATCCCTGTTATATTAAATAACTTTACTCTTCAGTGTTCACTGAAAAAGAGCAAGTAGCTCTCCAGGTGAGTCAATTGTTAACTTCAGTGCCTTTATCTCCCAGGAATGTTACCTTCAACTTTAAAGCATGCAAAGACCATAACGTTACAAACATGTTTGTTAAAGAAAATCATAATTGGTTATTTAATCTATAGAATATAAGTGTTATGGGAGATTGTTGCTGTTCAGTCACTACGTGTCCGATTCTCTGCAACTCCAGGGACTGCACATGCCAGGCTCCTTTGTCCTCCACTATCTCCTGGAGTTTGCTCAAATTCATGTTCATTCAGTCAGTGATCTAATCCTCTGTCATCCCCTTCTCCTCCTGCCTTCAATCATTCCCAATCTCAGGGTCTTTTCCAGTTATCTGGCTCTTCACATTAGATGGCCGAAGTCTTGGAGTTTCAGCTTCAGCATCAGTCCTTCCAATGAATATTGAGGGTCAATTTCCTTTAGGATTGACTGGTTTGATCTTCTTGCTGTCCCCGGGACTCTCAAGAGTCTTCTCCAGCATCACAGTTCGAAAGAATTAGTTCTTTGGCACTCAGTCTTGTTTATGGTCCAACTCTCACATCCATACATGACTACTGGAAAAACCATGATTTTGATTATATGGACCTTTGTTGGCAAAGAGATGTCTGTGCTTTTTAATGCTGTATAGGATTATCATAACTTTCCTTCCAAGGAGCAGGTGCCTTTTAATTTCATGGTTGCAGTTGCCATTTGCTATGATTTTGGAGCCCAAGAAAATAAAATGACACTGTTTCCACTTTGTCCCCCATCTACTTGCCATGAAGTGATGGGACCAGATGCCATGATCTCAGTTTTTTGAATGCTGAGTTTCAAGCCAGCTTTTTTACTCTCCTCTTTTAGCTTCATCAAGAGGCTCTTTATTTCCTCTTAACTTGTTCCCAACTTTATTTCCTCTTATCTTTTGAGTGGTATCACCTGCATATCTGAAGTTCTTGGTATTCCTCCTGGCAAACTTGATTCCAGCTTGTGATTCATCCAGCCCAGCATTTTGCATGATGTATTCTGCATATAAGTTAAATCAGCAGGATGACAATATCCAGCCTTGTAATACTCCTTTCTCAATTTTGAATCAGTCTGTTCCATGTCTGGTTCTAACTGTTGCTTCTTGACCCGCATACATGTTTCTCGGTACATAAGTAAGGTGGTCTGGTACTCCCATCTCTTTAAGAATTTTTCACAGAATTTGTTGTGATCCAGACAGTCAAAGGCTTTGGTGTAGTCAATGAAGCAGAAGTAGATTTTTTTTTTTCAAGAATTCCCTTGCTTCCTCTATGATACAACGAATGTTGACAATTTGATCTCTGGTTTCTCTGCCTCTTCAAAACCCAGCTTGTACATCTGGAAGTTCTTGGTTCACATACTGCTGGAGCCTCGCTTGAAGGATTTTGTGCGTAACCTTGCTAGCGTGTGAATTGAGCACACTTGTATGGTAGTTTGAACATTCTTTGGCATTGCCCGTATGAGAGATTAAATTTGTTCAATTCAGCTGTACATGAATTTACTACACTTATGATCAGAAATCCATCATTTATAGAAAAGATTCTCTTGTTAATCAGAATGCTTCATTCAGACTCTTCTTTCTCTTGGGGGCTTTTCAAAATAAAGGTGCTTCTAACAGTTTTACACATAAATACGGTGCAAAACGTTATCATAGTATTCCAATGTATGAATGAGCCAAATTTGTTTAGCTACTCCCTTACTGGTGGATAGTTAGGGTTTTCCCAACATTTTACACACTTGCCATGTCATAAATGTCTGTATATGTATATATGTAGGACAAATTTCTATCCAAAGAATTTCTAGGTCAAAAAGCATATAAAATTAATATTTTGATAGATATTTAAATTTTGCCTGTTGATATTGATCTTATTTAAAAATGTCTAGTTTCTGTGTTAAAAATTATAGATGCTTTTTGTCTCTTGTAACCAGTAATAAGATACAAAGATGTATTTACAAATAAAATGTAACCATTTATCTCTTTCCCCATTGCCCTGTTACCTGTCCCATGCTCTTACAGTGATGTGTATTCTTCCAGACATATTGCACAGACGTCAGCATACACACACATATATACATAAGTACAGTTTCATATATACATGCACTATCTGAATTTTTTTTAATTAGAATACATTCACATGTTATTTATATTACTTTAAAGACAATTAACCAAAACCCTCTATTGGTTAGAATTTGTTTCAGTTGCATGAAGAGAAATTTAAACACCACATAAGTTTCGTCTCCTGCAGCTCCACACGAGGGCGAGGGCTGCTTCAGGGTCCCTGCTCCTGCACATCTCTGGCGTGTGGCTCCCATTCTCTGTAACCAAGAAGCACTCCAGTCACCTCTGCTGTCTCCCAGACAGCAAGAGAAAGAAGAAATGAAAGACACAAGGTTTCACAAAACTGCCACACACCACTTCTCATCCCGTCCATGAGCCAGAACTTCATCACAGGGTCATAATCAGCCATGGGGTAGACCAGGAAGGGTAGTCTTTATCCTAGGAGATTATGTACCTAGCTTAAAATTCAGGCATTCTGATGTTACTACAGAAGAAGAGGAGTCATACAGTAATAATTCAGGAAATTTCAAATTATTATACATGTAAGTTTGGAAGGACCACTGAAATAAAGGCAGCTTGCAGAAGGAGTAAGTGTGCAGAAGAATGCTGGTGTGAAGGAGGTTCCTAAAGAAAGATGGTATGATTGAGACAGAAATATGGAAGTGGCTGGGTGGCTTGAAAATATTTGCTGCTACATATTTGGAGCAGCCTACAGTGAGATTCAAGGGAAGAATAAAGACATTAAAATAATAAGAGGAAAGTGAGTAAGTCAATCTAAAGAAAGTTCATGAATCTTCCTCCACAAATGAAATCGTAGTGTCTAATTGAGAGAAAGGACTATGGGACTCAAAGTACATTGATCTTGAAACCAGGAAGCCCTAGCTTTGCTGAGGGCACATTATTTCAGTTAAGAGCAAGTAAACACTGTTTGAGAAAATTTGGAGAAACAGTAAGAGAAAGGAAGAATGGAAATCTTCCACTTCTGTTTCTGTGTCTTTTATTTATATTTAAGCAGTCATGAGCAGGTGCCTGTGGACTTTGGCATACACTTCTTTAAAACCATAAAAGTTAGAAAGTGAAACTTAAATAAAGCCACAACTGTCACTTTTAAATTTCTGGTGAGAAAAGATGAGGATATTATTTAAACTGTCTCCTAAACCATTACGACATAAATCATTGCTCATTTTTTAAAGTATTTCCCAATGCCCATTCCTTGTCTGATAGTATATTTTGGAGAAAACAGTGCACCAATCAAGTTGGCCACCCTGCAGGCTTTGAATAACATTTTTTCTCTTTTTAAATTTTGTGGGAACCTGATTTACAAGTGACTGGACTATAAATAAACTATAAACTAAGCCTTAAAAGTAGCATAGTTTAACAGACTAAGCTAATAAATTCAAATAATATTACTGACAGCCTTTGAAATGAAAATCACACTCCCTTAAAACACAGAAATTATCCTATATCAGCTGCCAGTCACCTTCAATATTTTGGGGAAGGAATATTATTTCATGTCCTTAAAGTGGTTTTATGTCATAACAGGACTATACGATACTTGAATATTTTATTCTATCCTAACTCAGGCAGTCACAGGAACAAAAACCACAGGCCTCTGGCCTTTCGGAGATATTCCCAAGTTGCTAATGAAAAATAGCAAATAAATCAATACATATAAGAATTTAAGAAACATTTTGTTTATTTACTAAACACAACTAGATAAGAGGAACTGGGCTCATTTTGAAACTCTCCCCAGTTTCCTTTTCTCTGAGCTGTTCACTGCAGTGTTCTTTCCTTTGCAGGAAGTTGCAAAATTGAGAGGGGAAAAAGAAATACCAAGTTGGCATTGTTTTTAGCTGTCCTCTGATTTGGACGTAGCTACAGTCCTTACTTTTTTTCGTGCCAACTGTCGTAACTATCCTAAAGAAGAAAAATAAGGCAAAACGGAGACATATGGAATTATGCCAAAGGACATATGGCAGAAAACTGAGAGTGTGAGCGCTTGTCTACTTGCTGTGCCAACAAAGGCCCCCGCCCACAGTGCAGAGACTCGGGTGCTGCCCACACTGGGCCTCCTGAAGGCCCGCTATTGGTGCCCTTAGAGAAGCAGTTTAAACTTCTCAGCTTCAGACCTTCCTCTGAATATTAGTATGGTACTATACTATGTTGGGCTTCCCTGGTAGCTCAGACGGTCATGAATCTGCTTGCAATGCAGGAGACTAGGGTTTGACCCCTGGGTCAGGAAGATCCCCAGGAGAAGGGAATGGTGACCCACTCCCGTATTCTTGCCTGAAGAATCACATAAACAAAGGAGTCTGACGGGCTATAGTCCATTGGGTTGCAAACAGTCAGACACAACTGAGCAACTAAGGACACACACTCACACACCCTCACTATACAATGGTACCTAACCCTTCGGGGACAGGGGTGGTTGCAATGGTGAATGATTTACAAGTTGAGTTTAAAATATCAGTTTAAAATATCAGTTTAAAATGGTGAATGATTTACAAGTTGAGTTTAAAACAAGGTGATCTGTTTTTGAAAAATTTCATTTAATTCAGCTTAACAAGGCAGTGCATATTAAATTGTTTTTGTTGTGATTGTTCAGTCACTCAGTCGTGTCCGACTCTTTGCAGCTCCTTGCATGTTACATTAGCAGTTTGGCAAACTATGGCTTGCTGCCTCTTTTTGTACAGACTGCAAGCTCAGAGTGATTTTTATATTTTTTGTAGGTTGAAAAATTAAAAGAATGATATTTCATGACATGAAAATTATATGAGTTTCAGATTTTAAAATTTGCGGACATTTGTTTTCTGTCTTATAGTACCTCTATAACATGCTTGAATTTTTCCATTGACTGTAAAGCCTGAAATACTTACTGCCTGGCCCTTTATAGAAAAAGTTTGCAGATCCCTGGTTTAGAAGAGCACGGAACTTAGTGTCAGGAAGGTCTGAACTGTGCAGTAGGACTGCCATTTACTGAATGTATGACTTTGAGCAAGATATCTAACTTTTCTAAGCCTCAGTTTCCTTGCTTATAAAATGAGTATACAAATTATATTTAACTTGCTGAGTTAAATGAGATAATACATTTGATATATTTAACATATTGCCTATCACTCAGTAAGGAATCCACACATTATCATTGCTGTTGTTTTACCATAGCAACTGTGATTAAATAAAATTGCAAAAATGAGGAATTTTAAGGTTAACATTAGAATAGACTGTAATCCATTGCAGAATAGAAGAGATTGTGTTGAAGATTCTACAATATTATACTTAGGACATTTTAAAAGCTTACTTTAAAAGGCATTTTGAATTAAATAACAACAACAATGTCTCACTCAGAATGGATAAAAATGGTAGGTCCTGTGAAAATAGAAGGAAATGGCAACCCACTTCAGTATTCTTGCCTGGGAAATCCCATAAGCAGAGGAGCCCATAGTGTCCCAAAAGAATTGGACACGGCTTAGCAATTAAACAACAACAAAAAAAAGCAGACAAACTCAGATATGCAGGAAGAGTTGAAATCGAAAGCCTTATAACTAAGTCAAAACCCTTACCTCTTCAGGCACAAGCTTCCTAAAATCTGGCCAGGTACTAGAGTCAGAAAAGAAAGTGGTAGAACTCCATAGAATTCATGAAGAGACATCTTGCTGAAGAATGTTATGAAAAAAGACTAAAGGAAAACTTTTCAGCTCTGATCTATATACTCATACCAAAGTATGTCTCAATAGTGAAATCTCAACAAATGATAACTCTGCTCAGAAGGCCAGGGCTGAAATTGCTGGAGGCAAGACTGCAGGCAGTGCTTCTATACACACACACACACTTGCACCACCACATTTTGATGCATGGAGGAGTCTTTTTTTAATTTATTTTAAAAAATATTTTAATTTATTTATCATAGCTCCATGACCAGGGATTGAATCCAGACCCACCTGCATTGGAAGCTCAGAGTCCTAACCACGGGACATCCAGGGAATTTCCAGAAGCCTTTTTAAAATAGCAGCTCTATTAGGGTAAAATCCATATACAGAACAATGCATCTATTTAATGGGTACAACTCAGTGGTTTATAGTATATTCAGAAAATTGTGCTACCATGCCCAACAAGCAATTTTAGAACATTTTCATCACCTCTAAAATGTACCCATTAGCAGTCACTGCCTTCAGTCCCCTGGTATCTGGTAACAACTAATCAATTTTGTTTCTATAGATGTGCCTATCTGGACATTTCACATACATGGAGTGAAACAATATGTGGTGTTTTGTGAATGCCCTCTTTCACTCAGCATAATGCTTCTGAGGGTCATTCATCTTGCAGCAGGTGCGTGCGTGCTAAGTCCCTTCAGTCATGTCCAACTCTTTGTGACCACATGGACTATAGCCCACTAGGCTCCTCTCTCTCTGGGATTCTCCAGGCAAGAATCCTGGAGTGGATTGCCATGCCCTCCTCCTGGGGATCTTTCCAACCCAGGAATTGAACTTGTGTCTCTTATGTCTTCTGCCTTGGCAGGTGGGTTCTTTACCACTAGAGCCAATTGGGAAGTCCCTTGTAGCAGGTATCAGTACTTTATTTCTGTTCATTGTGAGATAATTTTCTTTTATATGGATATATCATTTTGTTTATCCATTCATCAGTTGATGGACATTTTGACTGCTGTATAAAACTCTTTTTGCTCTGACTGAAGCTACAGACTGTTATAGCATACTTGTCCATCATCTTACTGAGTTGCTATAGGGCACTGGTTCCTCCTGGTGAGAGATAAGAGATGTTAGTGTAACATTCAGCCAGAATCATGTAAGGGAATCTGCAAGAACTTGCCTGGGGAGTACTTAAGAGAAGGTGATCAGGGTTGAAACAGTTTTTTCTGTTTAGGAAGCAATGCTGAAGGGTCACTTAATGCAGTTCATGAGAGCAAAACCTGAAAATGACTGATAGGAAATGCATAAATAAATTGCTGATGAGTCATGTAACAATATAATACAACAGTGGAGTTGAAAAATCAGCTAACCCTAGAATATTATATGAAATTCAAAGACAAGAAAAAATTAAACAACAAACTTAAACATATGTTTAAGTACATATTTATATAAGTGATAGAACTAAAAAGAAAAGAGGAAATAAGTCAGCCATGATCATTCACAGTAGTGGTTACTATCTCAGAGGAGAGGTAGAGCATTAGACTAGGAATGAATGGTCACATGAATAGCTGTCCTTCTTGGTACTGTTCTTGGGTTAGAAGTGAGGTCAAAGGCGTTCATTGCAAATATACATAAATATATATGTAAATATAAAGCAGGCTGTTGCAGACTTTAAAAAATGCACAGCCTAAAATTTGAGAATTATGTTTTATTCATGGGGACTTAAGCTTGGGAGCATGAGGAAGATCCCCTGGAGTAGGAAATGGCAGCCCACTACAGTATTCTTTCCTGAAGAATCCCATGGACAGAGAAGCCTGGCAAGTTGCAGTCCATAGGGTCTCAAAGAGTTGGACGTGACTGAAGCGACTTAGCACACAAAAAAATTTAGTGATTTTTCTTTGTGTGTGAAGTTACAAGAGTCTGGGCTTAATTAAATCATTCCTTTGATATATACCTTAACTACCTAGGGCCAGTATCCTGTTTTCCTCCTTCCTGAATCCCCTTAGGGTGCACTGCTGGGGTAGCTACAGAGGTTAATGACTTGATGTCTGCAAAAAACTGTTTACTGATTACTGATTGTTTACTGATACGGCAGGTGCCATTCTTTGTCCAGACTATCTATGGATTATTGATGACAGTGCCAGGCACTGAAGAATGTATGAATAAATGAATTCAGGGTGTGTTAGTTGCTCAGTCCTGACTGGCTCTTTCGAACTCCACAGACTATAGCCTGCCAGGCTTTTCTGTCCATGGAACTCTCCAGGCAAGAATACTGCAATGGGTAGCCATTCCCTTCTCCAGGGGACCTTCCTGACCCAGGGATCGAACTCAGGTCTCCTGCATTGCAGGCAGATTCTTTATGGTCTGAGACACCAAGGAAGCTTGAACTCAGGGTAACTGAGACCAAATTTTAAAAAATGAGATGATAAATAAAAGTAATGCACGTACACAGTAAAAATTTGGATAAACATAAAACCTGCGATTATAAAATAGAAAAAAGTTTCACTGGTTCAGGTAGAAAAATTACAATTACCTTTGTGTTGTTACAGCTTCCTATTCTTTCTCCTATGAATTAAAAAAATATTTTTAATGATACTAAGAAATGTCAAGTTGATGCAGCCTATTCCCTGTGGGAGCTGTTTAGGACGGGCTACTCTTCAGATTTCAACTGCCCTGGTCTCAAGGCCTCAACACTGCCACTAACCGTCCATTAGCTATAACGGCTGCAGTCTCACACAGACACGATATCAGGTACGGCCCTGACAATTCCGCCCACGGTCATAGAACACGCCCTAGGGGCGTGCCCAGCTCCCTTAGGGGCGTGTCTAAGAGGCGTGGCGGTCCTCAGCCCGAGCCCAGGTAACTGGGGGCGGGATCGGGAGGCGCCACGCGTCGCGAAGTGATGACGTCAAGCACGCGCCTCGCGTTCTGCGCGCGCGGCTACGGGCTGTGGGGGTCTTGATCCCACGTCCTGAGGGTAGGGAGAGGTGAGCTGTGCTGTTTGCAAGATGTTTCGTGCTGTTGACTCTGCGGATGAGGAAGAGGAACAGGCGGAAGAGGATTGTCCTGAATTGGTCCCCATTGAGACGAAGCAGAGAGAGGTGGAGGAGGAGGAGGAAAAGTCTGGCCCCGGCGCTAAGATCCCAGTCACAATTATCACCGGGTATTTAGGTAACTAACCATCCCGGTCAGAAAGTTCAGTGAACGCTGTCCTGGGATTTGGGGGCTGATGGTGCCCCTTCTCCTTAGGCATTCGGGCCTTCTGGCCGACGGCCAGTGTCTCTGAGGGTAGGGGCTGGGTCAGTTGCTCCCCTTACGGGCGCCTTCTCTTCTCATGGGTTTAATGATGCTCAGACCCCTCCGCGTTAGGGTCACATTTATCAACTGAGGTTGAAAATTAGCCTCGCATTTTTAAAACTAGTTCTAGCTTTGCAGTGTGAAGCACGGACCGGCCCCTCATTATGCATGTGACCCCTAACAAGTTGCATTTCTGAAGTTCACTGCCTCACTTGAAAATGGAAATACCAGTCACCTGGCTCAGTTTGCTTATTCTCTTGTGCTTAGTGGGGCAAGAAACGTATGTTTTATAAGAAGGTTCCCATTAAAGGTGTCCTTTCTGAAAACGGCCAAGGGCTCTTCCTCAGTATATTCCCCTTCCCCACCAACCAGTTTCTTCTTGCCTTTCGTGTAAAATACTCTATCACAACCTTTTATTTTTTTTTTTTTTGAATATCTGTTTGTAACGTACTGTCGGAGAAAGATAATAAAATTACGGTGTCCTCCGAGACTATATTTCTCAAACTTAAAGACTTTTCAGGAGTTCATGGGGTCACTTAATTCATAAGTTTGTAAACAGAGTAGTTTCCTGAAGGACGGTTTATGTGCTTATACTAGGAGTGCTTTATTGTAAAAGTTTGAGAAGTATCATTTTAAAACTACAGTTAAATAGAAGGGGTAGAATAAATATCATATTAAAAGTGTAGGGAAAAGAAGTGAAATGACCTGGGGAAAAGAGAACCATTTCTGGATGCTGCTAGAGACAAGTATAAACTTGGTGCACCTGAGGGCCTTTTACATAAAAACAGGAATTAAATCCCTGGCATGACTCTGTCTCTCTCTTTTTTGCTTTGTAGACTTAAGTTTATTTTCATTTTTACTCAGGGTTAATTTTATAAAGGAGTTTATTTATTTGTAAAGGAATTTCCCCAGTGTTATTCAGATGCAGTTTCACTGTGAAGTTGAGCAAATTTTTGTTCTGAAACAATATAGTTTAGACTTGCCCTCCCCACCTTCCCCATTTTGCTCACTGGTAGATCAGAAGAGCCCTGCAGATAATGGTCTGAAGCTTAGGAGTGAGGCCTCACACCACCAACTTCATTCCTGAATCTCAGAGATGGTTTCCCTGCTTATTGTTGAGCATTTTTGTTCCCTTGGTTTCTACCACATTTTTCTTCTGATTTTCCGCCTACTTTTCTGGCTTCCCCTTAAAATTTTTTTTTTATCCCTTCTCTGGCCTCTCTTTTAACTTCATACCCAGGTGATTTCTATTTTGATGTTCCATAGACATGTCAAACTCTGCATGTCCAAAACTTCATGTTAGCATCCCGTCGTGAATGGTGGTTGCTTCTGTGATCCTAACCATTTGGAATATTATAAAAGCTTCCTAACTAGTCTTGAGTCATATTGCCTTTTAATATGTTTTCTGTATTTTAGCCTTAGTGATCTTTATATATGTCAATCTGATTTTGTCACACCCTTCAGCAGTTTCTATTCGGGTTAAAGTTCAGCTTCCTTAACATGAGTTTATAATCTTGCTCTTGACAACCTCTTTAGCCTGAGAAACTGTGGCCCAGCCGAGTGAACTACTTTTACTTCTAAAAAGAGCAAGTGTTTTGGCCCCAGGAGGACATTCTTCTTACTGTTAGTCCTCTGGCTAGATGTCCCTCTTAGGTGCTCCACGACATCTTGTACATCTGTTGACTCTATCATCTTGTGGCATGGTTGCCTCTTTACTAATCTGAATTCCCCCCTCTTTCTTCCACTTCCCTTAATGTTTCTAAACTTCATGAAGATAGAGACTGTTTGTGTCTTGTGCACTTTTCACTAAGGTTCAGTATAAACTCTGGTCCATAGCAGACTTGAGTGCTTGAACTATGTCTTAGCATCTTTTGCTTCCTGGTAAGATGGCTCAGCCGTAAAGAGCCCTCATTGAAGGAGATGTGGGTTCGATCCCTGGGTCAGGAAGATCCCCTGGAGTAGGAAATGGCAACCCACTCCAGTATTCTTGCCTGGAAAAGTCCATGAACAGAGTTGGATGTGACTGAATGTAAACACATAGTTACCTATAAAGCACTAGTAATTCTACAAAGCCTTCCATGGCCACCTCATCCTTTCCATTTTCACTGCCACTGCGTAGTGCAGCGCTCATGCTCAGGGCCCTTGTCCCACATTTGGACTGGTTTTAAGAATGTCCTTATTGCTCTGTGTCCTTAAGATCTGTTCCTTCCATTGTGAGTATTGACCTTTAGTGATATTGAGCTTCCTAAATCCCTCTGAACACAAGCCTTACATCCCTTCAACAACTTTTATACAGATATGGCCCCCAAAGGTTGAAGGTATTAATATCCTACTACTCAATAAATCCCTCCTAGTTATACCCTAGAAATCTTGTAAAGTTACTGCAGAAGATGTGTACAATCTGTATGCATGTACACAAGTTCTTTTTAGCAGCACTGTTTGTAATAGCAAAACACTAGAAGCAACCCGAATGCCCACCAACAGAAAAATATGTAAATAAATTACATTTTTATATAATTGACTACAATACTATCTATATGCAGTTAGTGTTGGTTATTTATCTTTTTTTTTACCCCTCTATGGATGGTCACAAGACCAATGTTTTTTCCTTCTGCTTGAGCTGAATGTATTTAGGTGTATTATGCCACCTACTGGATAGAGTTAGTGTAGCTATATGAACTTTTCTATGTATGTGATTATTGTGTCTTTTGTTAACATTTCCTAGGTCCATTCGCCATTGTGTGTGTGTCAAATCAATTTTATAGACTGCTTTAAGCATACTAAAAACAGCCATATAGACATTCCGAATTTGTATGTGGTTAAAATAAAAGGTAGGTCTTTATGTGTACATTTTGGGGAAGTAAATTATTCATGGCTAAGAAACACTGTCATCCTGTAAAGGGATTTAAATACTTTTTGTTTTATAAACTACATGGCTACTTTATTCCCCAGGAACCATTACTTCAATAATTCCTTATTTAATAGAAAATTTAGATAACCTGACATTAATTGTTTAAGTTATATAGAAGACTTTTTTTTTTTTGTCATACGAGATCAAAGAAAGCTATGTGAGCCACCTTATTGGAATGTTTGTAAATATTTGTAAAATTTTATAAGACATAAAACATTTTTAATATAGTTTTCAAAGGGTATTTTAATCTTTTCCTCTAGAATCTTATATTACCATCGTTAAATAATATTTGAATAACATGCAAATTTTAAAGAGCGTTAGGACTCTTCACACTTTTTTGTCCCTTTAAAATTAGTCTTTTGACTTTTGTTATTTAAAACAAACGTATTTTATAGGTGCTGGGAAGACAACACTTCTTAACTATATTTTGACAGAGCAACATAGTAAAAGAATAGCAGTGATTTTAAATGAATTTGGGGAAGGTAAGTAAAGTTCAATAAATGCCATGCTATAAGAATGTATTGAACAGTTAATTCAGCTGGTGAATTGATATTCCATATGCAGAAATGAAAATGCAAGGTATTATCATGTGAACACATTGCTATGGATAGTTTTGGAAAAATTAGGTTCATTTATGTCAAGCTTTATTTTGTATGGAGTTGAGGTACTGAAATCAGATTGTTTCTATAAAATTTTATTTTGTATAACTTTAGAATTCATACCAGCAGAATTAATTAGATTTTTACATAAATACTCCAGAAGTAAAAATCTAAGGAGTTGAAAGAAAATCTTTCAGGAAGATTTTTGTACCAGTTAGGAAGATCCTTTTGTGCTGACTATATTAATTGCAGGTTTTGAAAATATTTGAAAATACTTCTGTCTTATAAATTTATCTTATTGAATGTTTATTATTCTGCAAAGCTGTTAAAACAGAAGGCTTAGAAAATAAATATGTGGTCTCCATCCTCCGGCAACTTCACTTATCTATGAAAATATATGTATTTTCCAGTTTTTTGTCTTCACTGAACTGTGTTTTAAGAAATTTATACAGCAGTGTTAGACATACTTCTCTGATTACTTTTATAAGTTTTTCTTCTCAGGTGTGAATTTCAGTAAAAGCTCATGTTTAGCTAAAAAAATATAACTTCATTTGACGTTTTCTTAAATTATTTTTTTTCAGTTGCAAATTAGTAAAGGAACTAAGTTTATGAGAAGAATGTGAGGCCTGTTAGTTGAACTTGATTTCTGGTTTAAATAAACTGAAGAGGATTTCAATAAACTAGAGTCCTGTCAGACAAAAATAAAAATCATAAGATTTTTTTAATCTTAGTTTTTATTTTAACTTCTTATTAACTGATCTTCTGTTGGACACTGATTACATTTATTATCATGTGTTACTATTTTTCTTCAGTCTTTCTGGACCTTTTTTTTTTTTTTTTTTAAACAGCTTTGTCCTTTAGAGCATTTGCAATACTTTCCTTTTCATTTTATAAATGTTCTCTACACCCTAAGTTCTGTAGCAACCCCTTGCCTAACTAAAACTTAAACATAAAATATATATCAGTGAAAAATGATTCAGTTTTTTTTCCTTATCATTTGCTTTAATGGATATTTAGAACTTTCCTGGCTTGGGCATGTTTCTTTGTTGGAGGAAATGTAAGATTTTTTAAATCATTCTTATTTGATAACAAGCATCTCAAACTCTCATATATATTTTTTTCTCAAGTAAGCATTGCTAAGAAACATGTGTGTATTTGATTAAAATTTAATTTTTAAGTGAGTACATTGGTACCCTGACCAAGCAAACTTCCTTAAAATGAACTAAGGGTATTACTCATATAGGAATGCTGAACAATCTGTCTAGTAGACACTGAAACAATTTAGAGAAAGAATGAAAAGAAAAAATACACAAGAGACTGAAAGGCATATGTTTAAAAACCAATATATAAGAGGGAGGTGGGAGGGGGGATTGGGATGGGGAATACATGTAAATCCATGGCTAATTCAAGTCAATGTATGACAAAAACCACTACAATATTGTAAAGTAATTAGCCTCCAACTAATAAATGAAAAAAAAAAAAACCAATATATAAACATACTGGTCTATCTAGAGAATTGGCCATGGACAAGAAAGAATGCCTTTAAAATAGCTATTTTATTAGGAAATGGGAGCAGTCTAGTAAGAGGCCTAGAGAGGAAGTAGATAACTTTCATTAATTTTGCAGTTGTCTCTTTAGGGGCTTAAATCCTCTTACAGAAAGAAAAAATAATCTAGAGTAGTATAGTTTAAAATATTGAGATAGCCTGAACAGAATGAAAGAGTACAAATTTCATAATTTATTTTTCATAATATATTTTTTTGCTTCGAAATCTCTGTACCATTGAGTATCCTCATCTTTGTTTTTGATTGACGAGTGGACATAATCTAAAGAGTGCTTCCTGTTAATTATTCTAGGAAGTGCAGTGGAGAAATCCTTAGCTATCAGCCAAGGTGGAGAACTCTACGAAGAATGGCTGGAACTTAGAAACGGTTGCCTCTGCTGTTCCGTAAAGTGAGAAAAGGATATACTCTGTGCTTGTTGGCTTCTATAAATGTTTATTGGTTATATTTCTAGCTTTGATTTTCTTACTAAATTAACAGAATCTTCATAATCTTCTTCATTGTATTTTCAAATAGAAGATACACCTATTAGGATGCATTTTCTTTTTCTTTTTTAACAGATGGAAATTGATTAATTTTAATACTATTCCATACATTAAGGCAGTGTGGTCACTGTGGACTTCTCACGAATATTGCTCCTTTCTAAATTTCTCAGTTATTCGCATTAATTCAGTTTTAAGAGATAAATAGCAGGCTTTTGTTTTTCATTTTTAAAATGATCTTATTCCTTAAATGCTGAACATTTAACACATAACGATTAAGGGAAAATATTGTCTCAATTTTAGGTACTCGGACATTTGTTAGTTGTTTTTGATAATCATGTTAATTCACAGTGTAGATCTTCCAGGTGAATATTATTTTTCCTTCTGAACATATAAGGGAATTAAGACTAAAAGACATTATAAGTCTGCATATCTAGTTATTTGAACCAAGATTAGGATCCATTTTCTTAAAGTGTTTCTCATTGTCTTAGCTCTAATGCTGTGGTGATTTTATTGAATTTTATTTTAGTTGTTGTTTTTGACATCAAGTTTTAATTAATGGTCCCTTTGGTGCATGAAAGTCTAATTTTATGTTTAAAAAATGATTATTATGAATGTAATAAGTTATTGGTCTTATTTCCAAGATTTCAACCTCTAAAAACAATATAAATGACCCCAAAAAAGAAAAACCCTCACTTCATGTTCCATCAATGATAGTTGTTTCAAGGACGGTGAATGTTTTATTCACCAATATAACCGCTCTTAGAAAAGGAATAACACATAGTAGTCACTCAAAAGTTTGTTGAGCAAATTATGAAAATTAATACCTGTGTTGTTGATTTTGTACAGTCCAGTGAATTATATTTCTTCTGCATCATTTACTATCTTAGATGTTTTGACTGTGAGTCAAGTGTATTACGAAGGCTAAAGCACAACAGGTCTTCTTAGCCAATTAAAATTAAATGTTTTCTTATGTTTTTAATATTACTAAGGAAAAAGGGAAATTAAAGCCTACTACCCTTATTCAGAACAAAAATAAAAGGTAGGTATATAAATAAAATTGTAGGTATTTAGCTGTTCTATTAAGCTACTGTAATTCATACATTTTGTCATTATTTTCTGTATTGACCTTTTTCTTTCATAAAGCTATCAAAATAACAGGTTCTGACTTATTTTAGTCCAGCAAATTAAAATTCCCTCTGCTTTTATCTAATATCTTGTTACTTGTCAACATATGTGCATCCATTCCTCTCCACTCCCCAAAACTGGTGAAACTAGATAGACATGTTGTTAGAAGCTTGGGAGTGAAGTAAATTTTTGCATGCCTGAAGATATTTTTATCCCTGGTTGCTAAATATATTTTTAAATGTTTGTGATGATCACTTTAAAATATTCAGGCAATCAACTGTATGTCATGTTTTGGTATTCTCCAGGGACAATGGCCTTAGAGCTATTGAGAATTTGATGAAGAAGAAAGGGAAATTTGATTACATACTGTTAGAGACCACCGGATTAGCAGATCCTGGTAAGAAATGTCATTATTAAAAACCAAAATATAGTTCTTAAATATTTTAAAATAAATATACTAGAGAAATACATAGAATGAGTATTAAAGCTTTACTCTAGATTAAATTTTTTGTTTTCTTTTGATTTAAAGGAGAAAAAATACTGAGTCATGTTTCTTTGGCAGATGAACAGTGATTAAAGTATTAGATAATTTTAACATGTTAATAGCATTTCAATTTCTATCAACTGATTTAGGATTATTGGTAGGAAGAAGAGTTGTTAAAACTTTCAGAAAAATCTAATAAAACATAGGAAAAAGGGAGACATTCTACTTCGGGTATATGTTTAAGGACTTTTGGAGTTAAATCCCAGAAATACTTATTCCCTTAAATTAATTGTTAGCATTTGTTTTCCTACTACTAAGCTTGAAATCATTTTACTTGTAAATATTATTATACGGTATGGAGTTAAATCAAGCCTGAAAGTGAAAGTTGCTCAGTCATGTCCAGCTCTTCGCAACCCCATGGACTATACAGTCCATGGAATTCTCTAGGCCAGAGTACTGGAGTGGGTAGCCTTTCCCCTCTCCAGGAGATCTTCCCAACCCAGGGATCGAACCCAGGTCTTGCACATTGTAGGCAGGTTGTTTACCAGCTGAGCCACAAGGGAAGCCCAAGAATACTGGAGTGGGTAGCCTATCCCTTCTCCAGCAGATCTTCCCGATCCAGGAATGGAACTGGGGTCTCCTGCATTGCAGGCAGATTCTTTACCACCTGAGCTATCAGGGAAACCCTACTGGGTCTTTTTTCTAGTGTGGAATTAATAATGGTTATCTATGAGGTTTTTACCTCTGAATGGAATTACATCTAAACTTCCTTGTTGAAAGCTACACAGAGTCTACCTGTTTCTAACCATGGGTTTCTGTTCCTTCTTACCCAAATAACTTTTAGGTAACGTTTTATTCCTAGTTTGCAGAACATTTAGTTTTGTAAGTCTGACCCATTTCTTTTTTCATCTAAGTCTATGACACTGCACATAAAATCATATTAAAGAACTAAGGGGTCATAGTTGTTTAAAAGAAATACTGGAGTGCACTGAAGGTTCACTGTAATCAATTGTTAATTTATTTTGAATTATTTAATAATAACATTGTACCTGTGTTTTCAAATTAGGATTGAGTTGGGCTTTTTTGGTCCTTATAGTGATACTAGGCATGGATTTTTCATACATTTTCATACATTTCCAAGAGGTCTAACTGATGATAGGACTTGAACCATTATATTGATGTTAAATATTAATTTAACTCTGGTAAGATAGGGAAGTATACTGTGTGCCTTTTTTTGAAATAAAATATCAATGTCTTTTGTTATAGCCACTGTATAGAGAAAAGTTCTTGTGATTTTGAGAGTAGGTGAATTTACTAAAACACAGTTCGGCTTTTCAGAGGAAGTAAAAGTTAAATAAAAATCTCAAAGAAAGCTTTTGCACAGATTGTAGGTGTAAACAGATGAATGTTTCTTCTTTCTTTAGAATAATGACTTTTATTGTTTGGTTAAAAATGAAACATTGATTATTAAAAAAAAATGCAATAGTACCTAAGAAAATACAAAGAAGAAAGTTTTAAAAAAATGTTGCCCTGTGTCTTATTACTGTAAAATACAAACAGGTAAGTTTTATTCCAAGATTTCTCTGTGCCAGGGCTACTTGCTGTGGTATGTTGAATGACAGCATCAGCCTTAGCTGAGAGCTTTGGAAAAATACAGATTCTATTTGGAAAAATAGAGAATCAGAATCTCTGAGGGCAGGACCCAGAAATCTGTTTCAATAGGCCCCCCACGTGATTCTCACACATGCGTAAGTTTGGGAGAGTCTGCTTTCTGTGTAAATATGCCAAGGTAATTCTATAAAATAGGATCACATTCTGGGTGCTATTCTTAATAATTATTAATTCACTTTTACTTGAACTTAGAAGAGAACTTGAAAGAAGTAAAAGGATTGCTGAATGTCAGATAAATACTTCTTCACTGCTAGAGATGTGAGTTAAAAAAATAAAAGATTATGAAGGATATAAATTGGACAAGTTATTTTTTTTAATTACACATTTGAAGTTTCAGGTTAGTATCTATTGACTGTCTGGCATAAAGGATGAGAGAATTAACACATTACCATGTTCTCCTATCTGGTTTTGGTTCATTGTTTCCTTTGCTATGTTGTCAAGGTTTCTCACATTTATATTCTGTCATACTTTGTTTAGTTCTGTCTTTAAACCATTTCAGTTGTCATTACCAGCACAGTAACTTCTGAGTTCCTGAGTTGATCAGTCTCTTGATTGACTGAACTTCATGATCATGGATTCCCAGGTGGCACTAGTGGTTAAGAACCCTCCTGCCAGGGCAGGTGACATAAGAAACTGGAGTTCTATCCTTGGGTTGAGAAGATTCCCTGGGGGAGGGCATGACAACCCACTCCAGTATTCATGCCTGGAAAATCCCATGCACAGAGGAGCCTAGCAGGCTACACAGAGTCACAAAGAGTCAGACGCAACTGAATCAACTTAACACACATGCGTGCATGCACATATGGTCTGGTAAGCTTTTCAAGCTTTCAGTCTTGTATTCCTGGAGATCTTGCATACTTCATTGCTTGAGAATGTTTTTTGTTCTTTTTTTTTATTTAATATTTGAGGGATGACTTGGCTAATCTCAGTGTCATTCATATTTTCCTGGAATTACAATATACTTTTTTGTAGGTTTAGTGCTTCATTTAGGGACTTTTTCCTTATTTATTACTGTGAAGAATTTTTCTGTCAAATTATTGAGTTCTCTTCTTTATGACACCAATTTTTCTTACATTGAATTTTCATTTGTTCTCCATACTTATTTTCTTCTAATTGTTTTGGTTTGCCTTTTGCCTCTGCATTTACTGTAATCATCTCAAATCTTCCTTTTCATCAGTAATTCTGTTTCCATCAATGTCTGTTGATGTTTTAAGTGAATGAATTCATTAAATAATGGTATATTGGCCTTAAGTTTATTTAATCTTTAGCATTCCAAACTACCTTTTCACATTATTCTGCTTTATTTTGCTTTAGAGCTTTTTTTTTTTTTTTTTAATTCTTGCCTTTTTTAAAAAAAAAGTTAGTTTTACTTGTTTCTTTTTGCTCTTTTTAAAAAAATTTTATTGGCCATGCCATGCAGCTTGTGGAATCTCAGTTCCTGACCAGGAATTGAACCTAGGTCATGGCCAGCAGTGAAAGTGCTGACTGTTAACCACTGGGCTGCCAGGCAAATTCCCAGCGCTTGTTTTTAATTAAGATTATATTGTTTTTATCTTCCTTATTATAAAAAAAACCTCTTGGAAATTTTCTTTCATTTCTTCAATTATGTTTCCTTCCAGAACAGGTTCTTTGCCATTGGTATTCCCCATTTATTTGTTCATTTTTCCCTTTCCTCCTTTTATCTTCTTTTTGCTTCTCCTAAACTGTAATACATATGCATAATTTTTTCAGTGTGTTTATGCTTAATGTGGGAGACTCAGAGAACTTGTCTCTACTTAGATGTGGTGTTCATGAATTTTTTAAATACCCTACCCATATTACCTAAACTTGCTGGTCTCTTAAGCATCAGTTTGAAAGCTGGGTATTGCTGAGGGATGGGGAAACAGAGAAAAGATGTGATTGAGACAGATGGGTAGTGTGATATTTTAGGCTCTGCTCTCTCACAATACCAAGTGTTCCGTTCTTGTATTAGCTCAAACTACTTGTGAATAGTTTTCCCATACCTTTTGTAGGGGCATCCTTGAGCTTCAGACCTTTCTCTCCATTTTGCTCTGAGCCCTGGAAAGTGACCTCCCCTGAAAATGTGGAGGCAGAAAATTTTACTCTTGAAGTTTCTTTGTTGACCTTTTCCTGTATTGCTTATTTCTCCCTTGCTTCTACTTCTCATGATTTTGGAATAAAATTATAAATATAGGATTTTGTAAACTATTTCTGTATAACTCTTGTTGAGGTTTGGGGTAGATGTAAGAACTATCATAAATCACATAGAACTTACTATTTCTTATTTTTACTATCATCCAAAAATTATGGCAGGGGATTGTTTATTTGGTTGCTGCTGATAAAATTTGACTTTCAAAATTTTATTTAGTTTATTCTTATGTTTTATGAGATTTTGAAGAATGGAGATTCTGTAATTTAGCTCAGAGTTTCTTAACTTGGTATAAATGACATTTTGGGTTGGATAATTCTTTATTAGAGGGGACTGTCTTGTGCATTGTATGATGTTTAATAGAGTACTTGGCTTCTACCTACTACATGCCAGCCACACTCCCATGGTTGAGATGACCAGAAATTTCCCCAGGCCTTGCCAAATAGTCCCTGAGGAGAAAAATCACCCTGGATTTAGAATCACTGATTAACTGCATTCTCTCGTCTTTATTTCTCCTGTTAAACACATGCATCCAAATTTTAAGTAGTTCTTTCACATGTAGTTTGATAAGTATTAAACCAAAGATACACATCAGGTTTAGAATAAAAGCTCTAATACAGTCTTACAGCTCAAATTAATATTAAGCAAATGTGAACTATTGGACTCATAAGCTATCTGAATAAAAATCAGTGAATTAAAAAATATTTGTGTACAATGTTAGGAATTTTACTGAGTGGAAAAATGAATACTTTTTAAAATAACTTATTATTTGGAATAGTGATATTCACAATAGATTTGCTTTTTCTCCTTCATTAATTAAAATCATGTTGTTAGTCAAGTAAGTGAAGAAAATTTTTATTGGCAATTCAGTTGTTTCCTGTTTAGAAGACTGACACTCTCCGGTCCTAAGCTAAATAATTGTCATGGTAAAGTAATTTCCTTGAAAAGGACAGGCATTGATTCAGCCCCTGTTACTCACAAATCCTATTTCAGTCAAATTGGAAAACTATTAAGTTTTTGGGAAAAAATCAATAGGTATCAGGAAACCATTAGATCTTGTGGCCCTTGCTATATCCTGCATGAGTAATCACTGTAAACAGTTGACAGGTATTTCATTGTTGACGCAGAGTGATGCTTGGGAGACCACATCTCGTCAGGGTAGGTGGACAGCTTTAGACACTGGAATGAGTTCAGTTATCCTTGTTTCTCCTCATACTCATTCTTTTAGACAGCTCTGTCACTAATGGGGCCTCTGATGCTTTGAAAAATCAAATTCTTTCTTTGCTGTCAGTTTTCTTTTTCTTGTGTTGTGGCATACTAATCAGGGTGTGTGGTTTGGTGCTGAACCAGTTTCTATCAAAAACAAGTTTTAATTTCTTATTTAGAAATTATTTTTCCTCAAAACATTCTCTAAATTTTATATACCATACTAATAAATAGTGTAAGGATTTATTAGTAAGGTCTTAATTAATTTTGTCATACTTTTATTCCGTAAAACTTAAATTTTTGAAAATTTACAAAAAAATTTGAACAACTGATTTTGGATTTATCTGTATTTGCTTTGTTTTCCTTTAGGGAAATAATTATTTGTGAGCTGTATGATTATTTTATTCAGGAGAGAGAAAATAAAAATAAGGCCTATGTACATACAACCATTCTGCTCAAAATATTTGATAATATTTATTGATAAATTATTATGGCATTGGTAAAAGCTTGATATTGTATTTGTATGTAATAATACCTGTTCTTTTTTTTTTAATTGAAGTAAAAGAGAGGGCAAGAAATGGATAAAAATAATAAATGGTTCTATCACTGTAATTCCCTTAAGTAGATTGAAAACCCATATTTTATTTGTATATGTATTTTTCTGCTAATTCCATTGGGGCAGTTTAAATCATTATGGATAGAATTTTGTTTCCTAGTTTGAAGAAATGTTTTTATTTGATGAGTATTATTATATATTTTCAGGTGCTGTAGCTTCTATGTTTTGGGTTGATGCTGAATTAGGGGTTGATATTTATCTTGATGGTAAGTTTAGAAATGAATTTTTCATATTAAGATCATTTTTGTTTATTCATTGTTTACTTCTAATTCCTTGTATTGATACTCTTTTTAAGCTTGTTTGGTTTGATGATGAAGTCTTTGAACAGATTCTAAAGTCCCAAACAGGATTAGAACCAGATGTCCATTGTAATCTCAACTTGCAATTTAGTGCTTCCATTAAGGTTTTCCTTTTAAAATACTATGTAGATTTTCTATATTCCCTGATGTTTAATTTATGCAGTTAGTATATAACTTTTTATTTTAAAAAACATACATAGTATGAGGATCAAATTTCTACTTTTCCCTTGAAGGTAACAGTTAAACAAAGCTCCCTATCCCTTACCCACTAACACTTTTGGTCAGTCTTGTTCATAGACTTCTTTTAAGATGTATTAGAAATTTCTGAATTAGGCACATATATCCCCTGAAACATCCCCCGCCTTTCTGGAAACCATGTTTTCCTAGACTAAGGGGTGAACTTTAAGAATTACTGAAACTGGGCCTCATCATTTGGCCTTACTATATATGAAGTGTAGCTGGTTAAATTCCTTAGGCATCATCAAACTCATTCTGTTGTTATCCTTCCAAAGATTATTTAGCATATAAATTCAGAGATTGCCCAACTAATTGATCATTTGGAAATTTAGATACATATTAGATAAAAGAATTAGATTGGTGAGAATTAGATAAAAAGAATTAGATAAAAGAGTTAGATTGGTGAGAGATGTTAGAAATAAGATATTCTAAGATGCCTCAGATTTGTTAAGCAGTATTTTAAATAAGAAAAGTTTCATTTTTGATTATGTGAAAGTAAACTAAAGATAAGCTATCTTGTGTGATTTATCACATTCCACTTTACATTATGAAATTCATGTCATCATATTTTGGATTGTAAGCTTTTTAAAGGCCAGAGAAATCTTATTTTCTTTTTTGTTTATTTAATTTTAAACATTTGTTTTCATTATATCTTATCTTGTGCCTTAGAATAGTGATAAGTACATGTTTGAAATGCATCTACTTACTAATGGAATGGAGTTAAATTGCAGTGCTGGAAAGAGAAAGAAACAATATTTTATTGAGTGACATTTGTGAACTGAAATGCATTAGTTTTAATTTTCATTTTTAAGAGTAAAAATGATTAAAAGATTTATTCCTTTGTAGGTATCATAACTGTTGTGGATTCAAAATATGGATTAAAAGTAAGTTGAAAAATTTCTGTGAGTTACTAATTATTTGTTAAGAGCTAGGTATATGAGGATTGATTATATTGTTTTTTCTATATTTGTGTCTGTTTGAAATATCTTTAACAAAAATAATTTTCCACTGTAAATATGAAAGATACTGCTTTTTATTTATTTATTTATTTTCCATTTATTTTTATTAGTTGGAGGCTAATTACTTTACAATATTGTAGTGGTTTTTGCCATACATTGACATGAATCAACCATGGATTTACATGTATTCCCCATCCCGATCCCCCCTCCCACCTCCCTCCCCACCCCAGATACTGCTTTTTAAAATGGCAGTAATATTATCAGAGAACTGTGTATTAAGCCAGTGATTTACATTTTTAATGTAATATATCATGTTTGGGGAACTTAACATGAAGAGGAATAAAGCAAATATGGTAAAACAAAATGGTTTTTTTAAGTATCCTGAACAATAGATGAAATTTGTATTTCATTGAATTATTATTTTGTATTTTTAAGTTAACTGTTTATTTTCTCCTTCTTTGATTTGATGTGATAAAAGTTGAAAGTGTAATATTTATAGTAAGAAAAATTTATAGGATCTCTGGAGAAGGAAATGATACACCACTCCAGTATTCTGGCTTGGAAAATCCCATGGACGGAGGAGCGGGCTACAGTCCATAGGGTCGCGAAGAGTTGGACATGACTGAGCGACTTCTGTTTTTCTTTCTTTCCAGCACAAAGTTTGGATATGTGTAACCCCTCCCTAGGATTCGGCCCCGATATTGATAAGTCTTTCTGTTTGATAGAGGAAATTGACCTTGATATGAGCATATGAGAGCTTATTTTTCTTGTTAAACTGCTGTCAGACACAAGCTGGAGATGATTGAGTTTTTTAAAAACATATTGCTTTGCCATATTTTGAAGAAATCAGGGTTTATGCCTATGTTTGGGAGGAGAAACTCCCCTTTAAAAGGCATCTTGCTGTGAATGTTTTTGCAGCTTACCAAGGTGCTCAAACGCATTTAAATGAACTTCAGTTTACAAAATGAAAAATAGATTTTAAAATGCATATTGCTGTATAAAGTAGTGTTTCTCAACTTTCTGAGTTATTACTAAAGGCAGAAGAGAATGAAATTATCCTCCATGTCTTGATCTGGTCTGGGAATATGGATAATGCTCAGAGTAATCATTTCACAGAAGTTTAAATGTAATGTTTTAAAATTCACGTCCATTTTGTGTTCTACCCCACATTATAACTGAATTTCTTAATTTGAACAAGTTTGTTTTTCTTCCAAACCTTCAATAACATTAAGATGGCAGACTTGTTAAATGGGTTACCAGTACCCCTTCATCGGCCCTTCAGTTCCCTCAGAAATAGAGAGACCCTAATTTGCGAAGTTTGGGAAATAATTCCTTTTTAGATGTTAAGTCAGATTTTATTAATAGTATTAAGAACCAAAGAAAGATCCCAAATATTATAGTTTTACTCTGAAATATCCCAGCTATCCTGAAATCATGATATTTCTAGTAAAATGTTTACAGAAGAAGCAAAACAAAAAAAGTCAAAATTCTTCACTTTGAATGTTTATTAAAGAGCATGTTTGAATCGATCTGCTATATAAGTTTATTACCAAATTTGGAAGATTTACAGGATAGACAGCAGGATTTTTTTTTGTTTTTGATGGGCTTAAAAGTGCTTTTCTCCAAATCAAACTCTTTATGTATTTATGTATATTTGGGTGTAGAAGGTAGTTAAATAGAATCTATTATGAGTGTGGTAGAAGCCAAAAAAAGCAAAGCAACATTCTGAATAATGCAAACACAGTAAACGTTTAACCCCCTGCCACCTTGATAAAACCTCTTAAATTATTAAATCAATATACCTACACAAAACTGACATACTGTCAGGATAATGGAAACTTCAGATTTTCTAAGTCAGGTGCCAAATAAATAACTTTTCCTTTGTATAAAGAATTTGCCAACTTGTCCAATTCCTCTGGTTGCAAAGCTTGACCTCAGGAGCTGCTTGTGATTCAGAGAATTCTGAGGCAGTACAAGGAATGACACTTGGATAATGGGCAGCAATTTAAGGGTGTCATGCTTCACAGAGCCAGCCCATCACAAGTAAACCTGAGAAATGGTACCCTGTGGCCAGCCAGCCAAATTGAAACTGAAGTGGTAATTGATATCATGGGCTATCACTCTAATGGGATTGTCACCCATTGATCTGAAATATTCATTTTTTAATCATGGGCAAAGAATTGGACAACTTCAAATGACAGCTCTCTATTCTTAGGACTTGACACCCAGGCTACTGACACTGTCCTTTTCAGTTCTACAAATGTGACAGCATTTACTGCAATAGAATCAAAGAATGAAGTTACACAGAAAAGGTCAAGTCAGAGATTTCTTTTTGGTTCTTCTGTTAAATTGCACAAGCTGTTGAAACAATGCAGTCAGTAAACAGTTTGGCTTAGAAAAGACCAGAAAAATAAATAGACTGACATTATGCAATAATCTTTTTTTAAAAGCTAAAATAGCGTTAGCTATAACCAATCCATTGGAAAGAAATAGCTGCTGCTGCCTTTTTTTTTTTTTTTTTTTTTTAGTGTCATCTGACATCTTTGACACTAGATTTCTTTCTACTTTGGTCAAAACAGTGTTTTTTACTTTCTTTCTTTCCTACCAGCCTGTTTCTATTTCTGTAAAAAGGACACCCTCTAAACCCTTCCTGAAGTTGTATCATACAGTGGTGTTATTTCAAAGGATTTACTTTTATGCTATGCTAAGTTAGACTGTGGAACCTTAACCTTTTTGATATGTTGGATTGAATAGTGCCAAATTTTTAAAAATCTTTTCTGATATGTAGGCAAAAGCCAGTCTCTAAGCAGTGATGAGGAATCTGTTAGGGATACACACACATAAAATATTTTGAAAAAAACATTGCAAAAATGTTTTTTTCCTTACCTGTACAGATAGAATAGAATGTCACAGTTTCTATTTTTTAACTTTGTAAATGGGAGTCATCTGACTTAATGACTAATGATGTAAGTCACTGGAAAATGTCCTTTTGAATCGCAGACACTGGTTTTAGTCTTTTTGCAGAGTTTGACTTGTGAAGGTAAGAAGTTGCATAAAGGAAATGTTGAGCTGATAGCCAGAGGAAATAAATGTTAATGTGCATTTATTATTTGTTTATGTTTGTATAGCCTTCATATTTACATAGAACAGGGGCATTTATCTCTTCCGCTTTTTTATATGTTTATTACATATCATATTCTTAATAGAATTGTACCTATTGGTAGGTTTTTATTTGGGGCAGTCTTAATATGTTTGTGTATTTGATGCTTCTCGACTTCCTCGAGATCATAAAATGTTAGTCCAGTCCATGTTAGCTTTGAGTGAAAATTTCTAATCTTATGAAGATAGATTAGATGCCCCATTAGCTTCAAGTGAAAATTTCTGATTTTCTGGAGACTGGATGTATTAAAAACATGAGTTACTTTGTGAAAATACTATATTATTAGTTATGTTTAGGTATGGAAATTAAAAAAAAAATCTCTGATTTTCCTGTTATATCTTTTTCACACTCCTCCAGCTCACAGCTGAAAAGCCCCAGATTCATATGTAAATAAATCTTCCAAAAGATCAAAATACAATATTTTGAAACTATTTCAAAATTTTAAAAGAATTCAGTATTATAGGATCATTCGGAGACAGATGCCTTGCTAAAAAAGAATCTTTGTTAAATAGATTTCCTGCTGACGAGGAGGGGGTTTGTTGCTGCACATTGTGCAGTATTCTTCAGGTAACAACGTCCACTCATCTATTCGGCATGCATCCTCAGTTTCTTCAGTCATGTCTGACTTTTTGCAACCCTGTGGACTGTAGCCTGCCAGTTGAATTTATAGGATTGCACCTATAGTAGTATCATTTTGCACCTAAACTGGAATCAGTGCATCATTACTCTAGTTTTAGTTTAGACTGGTTTCCCCAAAAATAGAATTTGGCCAACTTTTAGGAGAAAAAAAGTTTTTCTCTATATAGATTTTACCAAGGCTAGTACATAAAAGTATTACCAGCTTGCTTTTAGGTTCCGGTTATCCAAATACCTTAATGATCTATCTCTTCATGAATTGTAAAACTGATTTGATGAAATAATTTTGAATATAATTTTAGGTGATCATTATGCATATACTTTTATGCAGTTATTAATGACACTGAGTCGGACACGACTGAGTGACTTCACTTTCACTTTTCACTTTCATGCATTGGAGAAGGAAATGGCAACCCACTCCAGTATTCTTGCCTGGAGAATCCCAGGGATGGGGGAGCCTGGTGGGCTGCTGTCTGTGGGGTCGCACAGAGTCAGACATGACTGAAGCGATTTAGCATTAGCAGCAGCATACAAGAATGATTTTATATGACATAAAAAGCTTTCACAAAGGTTTTAAAATTCATTTTACTTCTACTGAGCCCTCTTGAAATTTTTGAAAAATCACCCTATGAATAGGTATCCTGTGATGGTGACATTGTTACATTTATTTTTCTCTTTTATGAAATAAGAATAGTCATTCCCCATAATTGTTATTAGGGATAAATGAGGCCATGTTTATAAAAGGACTTAATAATTTGTGGAGTTCAATTCAAATACAAAAAATGTTATATAATCAAGTGGCCTCTGACGTTAGTAGGCAACTTTTTCTTGTGACAGAGAACATCTGTTGAAGGTTAAGGTAATGAAGGTGAACATTTTTTAGAGAACTTTATGACACTGGTGACTTTAGGGATATAAATAGGATTTTGGAAAAATAATATGTACTCCCAGAGAGATCACAACTATCCTGTGGACTTCTCTGTCAAAGTATTTTTGGTGCTAGCTTGACTCTGGCAAGGTGCAGAATAAAGTTAACCAGAGAGGCCAGATCATTCAGGTGTAGGTTTCAAAATGTTAACTGACTTTTTTGCTAAATATCAGACTGTGTCCCTCCCACAGATCATTTGTTTCTAGGGAATTGGAAGGGCCCAGTACGAGTTCACAGTGTGCCTGGTTCTGGGGTGGGGCTAGGAATGGAGGGCAGTCTATTAAAGTACAATTCCAGTGGTTATCTCTTTAAAAAAAAAAAGTAATGAATATTTAGAACAAGGACAGTTTTGTAAAAAGGAAAATGCCTAATTTCTGAACTATAATGTTCTGTTTTTATGACATTATTTAAATCTGGAGGGTTTTCCATTTAAGAAAAAGAAGAGGTCAGAGGACAAAATTTAAGCCCTTATACCTCACGTTCCCCTCAAAAAACCCCACAGGTTCACTGTAGGAAAAAATTTACAAGTGAGGAAGAAAATGGTTTCAGATAGAAAAGTTAGTCCTGAATTTGGATATTCAGTAATAGAACTTAATGGACCTTCCTGGTAGCTCAGTTGGTAGAGAATCCACCTGCAGTACAAGAGACCTGGGTTCGATCCCTGGATTGGGAAGATCCTGTGGAGAAGGAAATGGCAACCCACTCCAGTATTCTTGCCTGGAAAATTCTATGGACAGAGGAGCCTGGTAGGCTATAGTCCGTGAGTTCGCAAGAGTCGGACCCAACTTAGTGACTAAACCACCAATAGAACTCGAAGTTTTTATTAGAGGTAAGAAGTAAAAATCCTTTTTGTTGACTTTAGGTTATGTGTTACATCACAGTAACTTTTGTTCAAATTTTGTTTTTGTTTAGCATTTAGCAGAAGAAAAACCTGATGGACTTATCAATGAAGCTTCTAGGTATTCATTTGTTTAAAGTATTTACTGATTACTGGCTAAATGGAAAAAGGAAATTATTGGTAGGAAAAAAAAACAAACTGAGAAACAAAAGCATAATCAAGGAAAATCTTTTTCATGTGTTTGAATTATTGATATTTATAATGGTCTGATAACTAAAATTTTATTTAAAACTATATTACAGCATAAACTGAGTGCTGAGCCCAGTTGTTCTTTGTGAGGAACTTTTAAATTGTTAACATTTAAAAATATTTCGTTGTTTTCATAAATTTCTTTGGATTGAAAATGATTGTTAAACAAGAGTTGATTCACTTCCTGCCTTTCACAGTAATTCATTTGACTCAAATGTTCACTGTTATTCAATGCAACAGAGGAACAATACAGAAATAGTTGCAGTTTGACATTTAGAACATTTTTTGTTTAAATACCTTTATGTTCCTAATTGGGTTCTCTTTAGACTTAGTCTACAGTGCTTACTCAGTCGTGTCCTACTCTTTCTGACCCCACGGACTGTAGCCTGCCAGGCTCCTATGTCCGTGGGATTGTCCTGGCAAGAATACTGGAGTGGGTTGCCATTTCCTCCTCCAGGTGATCTTCCCAACCCAGGAATAGAACCCATGTCTCTTATGTTTCCTGCATTGGCAGGCTGGTTCTTTACCACTAGCACCACTTTGAAAGCCCTCTGTTTAGACTTATGAATATTTAAATTATTTTGCCAACCCTAAGCATATTCTTGTTAATGGGGAAAGAGTTTGGGAATAGGCAATAGTCCCAGGGAAGATCCCCTGGAGAAGGGAAAGACTACCCATTCCAGTGTTCTGGCCTGGAGAATTCCATGGACAATACAGTCCATGGGGTTGCAAAAAGTTGGACACGAATGAGTGACTTTCACTTTCACTTTCAATAGTCCCTGAATATGCTATTGGATATAAAAGGGAGCTCTCCCTTCTCCCAACCAAGATTTGCTGCAGATGATCCAAGCAGGTGATTGATTCCCTGTCATTTTGGAATATGGTACTCTGTTCTTTTATAATCCTGGCTAAACACTTCATTTGGTATTTAGCTGTGATTCACATTAGACTAAACTTAAATTTTTTGTGATTTTTTTCCTTATTAAAATGCATTTATTATAGAAAATATAAGTAAACCACATAGAAAGTAGCAAAATGGGAATGGCAACGCACTCCTTGCCTGGAGAATTCATGGACAGAGGAGCCTGGCGGGCTACACAGTCTGTGGGGTCTCAGAGTTGGACACGACTGAGCAACTAACACACACATAGAAACCAAAATAAAGTTACATACAGAAGCCCTTCAATTTGAATATTGCAGCTGTCTGTATTTTGAGATGTACACATTCAGCCTTTATTCGTATGAAATTTACTTAAATAAAAATGGGATTGTGATGTACCTACTGTTGAAACCTGCTTTTCAGTGAATTAAAGTTGACTTATTTTTGAGAATCTGGTTGTTCTTTAAAAATAATCAGCTCTACCATTAGGTAGTGTAAAACCAGTACTGGAAGCAGTCTAGTGATTAAACTTTCCTGAAGAATTGAGGAAATTTTAAAGAATCATAGAAAATAGAATTTCTAACCACAGTAAGCTATTTTGTTATCCAGTGTCCTATCAACTGGATTCTTTAACTTGAATTTCTGTAGTGTATCTATCTTATAGAGAAAATACATATTTGTAATGATGAAGGTAATTGTTCAAGATCCTTATATATCTTCTTTAGTGTAGTTTTTAAAAAATGTTTAATATAGTATTAACGTTAAGTGAACTTGTTCTTTGTAATTTCTTTGAAAATTATGGTAACTATTACATGGAATACTTTAATAAGTAGACTGTCCTTGTTCCTACCATATTGGATATCAGAATTATGCATTTCTTTACAGAGAAAATCATGAGTTGAAAATCATCCTAATTATAAACCATCCTTGATTGTAAACTTTTTGAGACTTATCTTTATAGTTTTAGAGTAGCCAGTAAGAACACGTAATAGATATTTTTTGAATGAATAATGTGAAATCTTAATTTACATAGTGGTGAATGCACTTCATCCTTACTATTTGAAGAATGATAAATAGTTTAGGGGTAAATCAAATTATTACAGAGAGTACTGTATACTTTTAAATTGCTAATTGATCTGGAGGAGGTGTTTTCTGTTTTTCATTTCTTAGCTTTTCTCTTGACATCTGTTCTTTGTTTGCTACTTTAGGCAAGTTGCTTTGGCAGATATCATCATCATCAATAAAACAGACTTGGTTTCAGAAGAGGATTTAAACAAATTAAGAACAACTATTAGGTACAAAATTAGAAATGTGTGTTAAGTACCTGCACATTAAAAATGTATTGTACAGAATATTTTTACTGTAACTGTTGCCTTGTAGAAATTTAAGGTTCACGATTGACTTGCTTCAGTTATCACAGAATCACATATTCAGGGAATCACATATTTTGTTGTTGCATAGTAGACTGTTATGTAAATAGTAATAAGTAAAATTGTTTTCCATTGATTGTAGAATATGCAGTTGAATGTTGTTGCCAGCCTGTTCTGTATAGCAATACGAGAAAAGACTTTGACAAAGCACTTTGATAAATTACAGACTCTTTGGGCTTCTTACCCTCCATTGTACCTCAGACTTCTGACTGACTCAGAATTAGATTTGAAGAGTTGGAAGAAAGTAAACATATTTGAGAGGTAATAGCCATCAGGTTATAGAGTATATTCAAAAGAGAAGATTAAGGGTTTTGTGAATTAGTAGAGAGACTTGCCTCAGTATCATTGTTTGGGAAGTTTTACCCACAAGAACAATAGCAAATGTTGTCAGCAAATAACCCTAAAGGTAGTGAAATTGATTATATAAATAGATACTATACAGTATATTGAAAAGGATTTAACAAATATTTTTGGCATCATAGAAAGGGGAGCATATTTCATTATCTCTGTAACAGAAAGGGGAGGACTGGCAGAGTAGATAGAGATCCTAGCTAGGGAACTGGGGAAGTTATTCTATTAAAAAAAACAGGTGTGTGGATGAAGCTGAGGATAGGCTGGGGGCAAAGCCACTCATAACTAGGTTTTTATTTCTAGCATATGTACAGCCATTTCCATGAATGTGTGTTGAGGAAAATTAGGTGTCAGTTAAAAGTCTGATGTATTTACTCATTTCAAGAACATTAGAATTACTGGCTATTTATGAATCATTTTTTCTAAAGTGAAGGGTCTTTATGTAAACACAAAATAGTCTCTAGTCTGTCAGTTGTGTCTAGTGAGTCAGTAGATTTTTGCATATCATGTTTGATTGCATAAGTGGAATATACCTGATTTATGATTAGAAGGAAAAACCTAAACTATAAAAAATGTTAAGTCTTCTTATTGTTTATTTTTCTCTAGCTGTATGATATACTTGTGTATACTTACTTCATGTTTCAGAAATAATGTGGAGTGGTTTTTTAAAAAGTTAACATTTACTTTTTTACCCTCCTCATTTTTATATTTATTTCAGATCAATAAATGGACTGGGAAAAATTTTAGAAACACAGAGATCAAGGTACTTTTAAAAGCTATTACTAATATTAACAATAAATAATTTTAGTTAAGTAATTGGTAGTTATGTTTGATTCTAATATAAGAAAGACACGTACATTTTTAAAAAAATGAGACCCAAAATTTTGTTTTAAATGTTCTTTATATGTTATTTTGGCATATTTAGTTAATATGTTCACTTCTCATTGTAACTAACGCCTTAGAGCCATGATTATAGTCTGTAACTGTGCCTTTGCTTTAAGGAGGAAGAAAGCATAGGATTTTGAACCACTCAGGGAAGTAATTGGTACAGAAATCTGAAAAAGTATACTATTAGGAATCTTATCTTAATTTGAGATGTTTAGATAACTTTTTAATATTTTTAAAACTTTCTTAGTGTTTCATAGTTGCAAAGTAAAGCTGTCATGTAAAAATACAAGGAAGCTTTATGTTTAAGTTCCTGATATATTGTTTGTAAATATTTTTATTTTGATTTCTTATAGGTTCTTCTCTCTTTTTAATTCTTTTCATACAGATGTGCCTTACGTTATAAAATAGATGTGTTCTTAAAACATCTGTGAAATGGATTTCTATAGATTGAACTCTTATTTTGTATCGAGTACTATCATGATTTCAGAAAATTTCTGGACAGGAGTATTTTTGTTAAGCTTATTTTTTTTTTTTTTTAGCGAGAATGGCTCAGCAGCTGATAGACCCAGCAACATGCAGCCAGCAGCTCTGAGGCTGAGAGCTGGCCATCTAGTGCCACCTGGTTCTTAATTCCGAGATTCTGTCTTTGGAAGTCCGGCAGCAGCCTTACACGAGTGGCTTGTCTGCTGTGGTAGAGATTAGAGGTGCTGACAGACTACCATAAGTGTCAGGCAGTAAGAGCAGCAGCTGCTTGTATGCATGTGAACAGCTGGGGAATTAATTTGGTATGCGTTCTCAGAAGCCGCTCATCTGTTGGCAAGAGTAGCAGAAGAATGCCCTCAGTGTTAAGTCCTCTACAAGCATATGCCACATGTACTCCCTGCATTTCAGATTCGAGTGCGGAATGTCTCTGATAACCTAACTCACACCATGAGCCATTCCTCAGTATCTGTCTTCTTCCTGTTGCATTTTATCGTTTTCTTTCTTCTTAAATTTTCACCTCCTTAAAAAATAATATGCAGACAACCGCATAATGCTTAAGTTTTAAAAATCATATCTGTAAATAGATGTGATTATGTTGTAATAGATTTATTTGGTTTGTTTTTACAAACGTCGTAAACCAATTTTTTTTAAAGGTCCTTGGATTTATCTTGCTTAATTTTTCTTTTTATTGACTTCAGTTTTCAACCTTTATGTCCCGCATAAATATTTCATCTTAAATGGTTTATTTTGTAACAGTTTTGATGTTTATATAATATTCCTAACATTTGGTGTCTCATTTTTTCAATAAACATGCAGTGATTAAACTTTATTTCAAATGCATAAATGAACAAGTGAATAACATCTCCTTTTTGCTTCTGTTTCTTTGATTGGTGTTTGCCAGTGCATCTGAGATACCAGGGGCTTTCTGAAATAGTACTTAAAATTTTTTTAATCCCTTAAGCATTTTGTGGTTGGCAAATGCTTATAATAGTAAAAATAGTAAAACTTATAATAGTATAGCAATTGTAAAACTTACAAACATGTGTAGAGAAGGCTTACCTTGAGTATTTAGTTATGGAGTAAGAATGGTGTAATATGTCTTATTGGTGAGACTTAAATTGATTTTGAGGCAAATGGAAATTCTAATGGACTTCAGAAGTATGTGTGGAAGATTAGAAGAAAGTACCCTTCTTTAACAGACTTTTTTTAATCTTGGAAATTTAAGTGGACTGAACAGAGGAAAACCAAAGTTTAATTGATCATTAATAAGTTAATCAACTCAATGATTTATCGAGCCTTCCAGTAGTTGCTATACATTTCGTGGTATATTGATGATTTGAACAATGTATAAGTTAAAAACTCTGCCTTTAAGAAGATTAGAATATTTTAAAAACAAATATATTAAATACTATTTTACAATAGGAATATTAAATACACAGGATCCTATAAGAATAGGAAGATAGAGGAACAACTATTCAACTCTTCTTGGTGAAGAGTCAGAAACTTTTGACTGAGCAGGTGATCATTTACCTGAATCTTGAAGAACGAATAGGAGTTTTCCAGATGGACCAGAGTTGTTGCTGTTCAGTCACTCAGTCATGTCCGACTCTTTGTGACTCAAGGACTGTGCCAGGCTTCCCTGTCGTTCACCATCTCCTGGAGCCTGCTCACATTCAAGTCCATTGAGTCGGTGATGCCGTCCAGCCATCTTATCCTTTGTCATCCCCTTCTCCTCTTTTCTTCAATCTTTCCCAGCATCACAGTCTTTTCCAGTGAGTCAGCTCTTCGCATCAGGTTGCCAGAGTACTGAAGCTTCAGTTTCAGCATCAGTCCTTCCAGTGAATATTCAGGGTTGATTTGTTTAGGATTGACTGGTTTGATCTTGCAATCCAGTGGACTCTCAAGGAGTCTTCTCCAGCACCACAGTTCAAAAGCATCAATTCTTCAGTGCTCAGTCTTCTTTATGGTCCAGTTCTCACATTCAAATATGACTACGGGAAAAACAATAGCTTTGACTATACGGACCTTTGTTCGCAAAGAGATGTCTCTGCTTCTTAATGTCATAGGTTTGTCATAGCTTTCCTTCCAAAGAGCAAGTGCCTTTAAATTTCATGGCTGCAGTCACCATCTGCAGTGATTTTGGAGCCCGAGAAAATAAAATCTGTTGCTGTTTCCATTGTTTCCCCATCTATTTGCCATGAAGTGATGGGACTAGATGCCATGATCTTGATTTTTTGGATGTTGAGTTTTAAGCCAGCTTTTTCACTTTCTTCTTTCACACTCATCCAGAGGCTCTTTTGTTCCTCTTCACATTCTGCCATAAGAGTAGTAGCATATGCATATCTGAAGTTATTGATATTTCTCCTGGTAATCTTAATTCCAGCTTGTGCTTCATCCACCCTGGCATTTTGCATGATGTACTCTGCGTGTGTGTGTGTGTGTGTGTGTATATATATATATATATATATATATATATATGTATGTATATGTATATATATAAATTAGCAGGGTGACAATATACAGCCTTGATGTAATCCTTTTCCCAATTTTGAACTAGTCCATTGAGGCTTCCCTGGTGGCTCAGATGGTAAAGCATCTGCCTACAATGCGGGAGACTGGGTGGGGTTCAATCCCTGGGTCGGGAAGATCTCCTGGAGAAGGAAATGGCAACCCACTCCAGTATTCTTGCCTGGAAAATCCCATGGACGAAGGAGCCTGGTAGGCTACAGTCCATGGGGTTGCAAAGAGTCAGACACGACTGAGCGACTTCACATTCACATTCATATTGTTCCATGTCTAGTTCTAACTGTTGCTTCTTGACGTGCATATAGATTTCTCGGAATAAAGGTAAGGTGGTCTGGTATTCCATCTCTTGAAGAATTTTCTACAGTTTGTTTTGATCCACACAGTCAAATGCTTTAGCATAGTTAATGAAGCAAAAGTAGATGTTTTTCTGGAATTCTCTTGCTTTTTCTATGATCCAACAGATATTGGCAATTTAATCTCTGGTTCCTCTGCCTTTTATAAATCCAGCTTGTACATCTGGAAATTCTCAGTTCATGTACTGTTGAAGCCTAGCTTGGAGAATTTTGAGCATGACCTTGCTAGCATGTGAAATGAGTGCAATTTTGTGGTAGTTTGAACATTCTTTGGCATTACCTTTCTTTGGGATTGGAATGAAGACTGACCTTTTCCAGTCCTGTGGCCACTGCTGAGTTTTCCAAATTTGCTGGCATATTAAGGGCAGCACTTTCACAGCCTCCTCTTTTAGGATTGAAAATAGTTCAGCTGGAATTCCATCACCTCCACTAGCTTTGTTTTAGTGATGTTTCCTAAGGCCAACTTGACTTCACATTCCAGGATGTCTGGGTCTATCTGGGTCATTGAGATCTTTTTTGTATAGTTCTTCTGTGTATTCTTGCCACCTCTTCTTAATATCTTCTGCTTCTGTTAGGTCCATGCTGTTTCTGTCCTTTATTGTGCCCATCTTTGCATGAGATATTCCCTTGGTATCTCTGATTTTCTTGAAGAGATCTCTAGTCTTTCCCATTCTATTGTTTTCCTTGCATTGTTCACTTAGGAAGTCTTTCTTATCTCTCCTTGCTGTTCTTTGGAATTCTGCTTTAAATGGGTATATCTTTTCTTTTATCCTTTGCCTTTTGCTTCTCTTATTTCCTCAGCTATTTGTAAGGCCTCTTCAGATACCATTTTGCCTTTATGCATTTCTTTTTTGGGGGCATGGTTTTGATCACTGCCTCCTGTACAATGTTACAAACCTCCGTCTGTAGTTCTTGAGGCACTCTGTCTATCAGATATAATCCCTTGAATCTACTTGTCACTTCCATCGCATAATTGTAAGAGATTTGATTTAGGTCATACCTGAATGGCCTAGTGGTTTTCCTTACTTTCTTCAATTTAAGTCTGAATTTGGCAATAAGGAGTTCATGATTTGAGCCATAGTCTGCTCCCTGTCTTGTTTTACTGACTGTATAGAGCTTCTCCATCTTTGACTGCAAAGAATGTAATCAGTCTGATTTCAGTATTGACCATCTGGTGATGTCCATGTGTAGAGTCATCTCTAGCGTTGTTGGAAGAGGGTGTTTGCTATGACCAGTGCATTCCCTTGGCAAAACTCTGCTCATGGTCTACTGGAGAAGGGAATGGCAAACCACTTCAGCATTCTTGCCTTGAGAACCCCATGAACAGTTTGAAATGGACCAGAGTATTAGTGTCTTTCTCAGCATAAGAAAGATTTTGTATTCCAGGAAGGTGTGAATATTTTAGAATGGGCAAAACACGTTGTGTTAATATTATGTTGCAGAGAGGAAAAGACATATGACTATGGAGATGAAGAAATTACCTCAAAGAGTATTGAATGCCATGGCGCATGGTTTGGATTTTCTACTGTAGGCAGCAAGTTATTCATGAAGGGTTTTAAAGGCAGTATGACTCTTGTGATGTGGAGTGAATATGGTGCTATTCTCCAAGTTAGGAGATTCAGGAAGGAGGAGCAACTTTGGGGTGGAGTTTCCCAGGTGGTTCTAGTGGTAAAGAATCCACCTGCCAATGCAGGAGACACACGAGACGTGGGTTTGATTCCTGGATCAGAAAGATACCCTAGAGGAGGGCATGACAACCCAACTTGCCTGGAGAATCTAATGGATAGAGGAGCCTGGCAGGCTACAGTCCATGGGGTGGCAAAGAGACGGACACAACTGAAGCAACTTAAACAGCACAGTGATAGCACTGGGTTTGGTAAAGGGGATTAGTTCCATTTTGTAAACACTGAGATGCCACTTGGGAAGGCATTTGGAAATTTAGCTCTAGAAGTCAAGACTTACTATTTGATGTTATCAACTACTCGTAGATCTGGGATGGTCTGGTGGCCCATGTGTCTGACTCACTGAACTTTGAAAAGATTTCTGGAGTAGTAGCAGAAACTCCCCTCCCCTGAGAGAGCCAGAGCCCTCTTCCTTTTCCATTCTCCTGCTCCTAGTTTTAGGCTACTTAAAGCGGTCTTTAGACATAGGGATAATTGAAAGCTCCTCGTAGGGAAAAGATTAGGTACTTCTGGCATGATAGTTCAAGAAATTAGGAGAAATTATGAGCTTTGGAACTTTTTTCTTCTTTGTTTGCTTCATTCTGCCATTCAGTTTTTACATGATAGTAATAGTCTTTATTTTTTATTTTTTCTATATTAATGTTTTGGAAGAGATCTGCTGCTTTTATCTCTGAAGGGAAAACTTAACTAAAATTTGATGCCATGAAAATTAGTTTTCTAGTTACATGCCTTGGATGAGTGATGAAATTTGTTTTTTGATGGTGGTACTAAATTTGGGGAAAGTCCATGACAACTTTCATCTGGAACCCCAGACTTTTCTCTTTTCCTTTCCATTGAGAATCTGGTGAGATACAGTGAGGGACTTTTGGTACTTTTTGTTCTCTGTACAATTTATCCTGTCTAGCTCTTTTATTGATACCGTCTGGTTTGGAAATATCAAAAGAATCTGGATATAAAGCAGAATAATCTTTAAATCTGATCTGTATTCTCAAGAATACTGTTGTGGTGAAAACTGTAGATTGTTTAGAAGCTTGTTTAGTTGGCCTGAATTTTGATATTCATACAATTAGCATGTGTAAACTTTTTAAACTTTAAGCTATTTCCTAAGTTAAAGATGACAAACTTGGTGAAAAACTTCATTCACTTGTCACCTGTCAGTATAAATATTTGCTTAACTGTGATGGTATGAAAGGAAATATGTTTAATATTAAGGCTTTGGTCTCTTATGTAAATTGATATTCAGAAATTTTTTTCATGGAACATTTACTTCTTTGCTTGATTATTTTCCTAATTCTGCTCATCTAGAATGTCAAGAATTTGAAATATTACAGTCTGTTAACATAGAACTCTGGAGTATCCCTCTTTTAACAAGGTGGGAATTTGCCTTGTTTCAGGATAAGGTTCATAATTTAACAGACTCTTGTTGCTGTGTGAATATATGACAGACTATTGAGAATGAGCAAAGCAGACACAGCTGGTCAGCCCTAAGTTAAAGGAGATGATTTTTACATGTTTTTATATTTGAAAAAATTTTGACAAAATTTTTCTCAAGTGAAATCTTATTTTCCTTGTCAGAAAATTTAATGAATGTTCAGCATATCCCTGGAGTCTAATTTTGAAACCTGATATTACTGGTTGTCATTTTTCTTCAAACATTTCTTTACTGTAGCTTTGTTTGTGGAGAAATCACTGTCCTTTACTGTTTCATGTTGTTTAGTCCCTCACTCATGTCCAACTCTTTTGCGACCCCCTGGACTTTGTGGCCCTCCAGGATCCTCTGTCTGCTTTTCAGGCAAGAATACTGGAATGGGTTGCCATTCCCTTCTCCAAAGGATCTTCCCGACCCCGAGATGGAACTCCCGTCTCATGCACTGCAGGCAGATTCCACTGCTGGGCCACCAGGGAAGCCCTTACTGTTTCATAGGCTGGCATAAAAATTGGAACTCAATCACTATTCTTTATAAATAGGAAAAGGAGTACGTCAATGATGTATATTGTCACCGTGCTTATTTAAGTTATATGCAGAGTACATCATGAGAAATGCTAGGCTGGATGAAACACAAGCTGGAATTAAGATTGCCAGTAGAAATATCAATAACCTCAGATACGCAAATGACACCACCCTTATGACAGAAAGTGAAGAAGAAATAAAGAGCCTCTTGATGAAAGTGAAAGGAGGGTGAAGAAGTTGGCTTAAAGCTCAACATTCAGAAAACAAAGATAATAACATCCAGCCCCATCACTTCATGGCAAATAGATGCAGAAAGTGGACACAGTGGCATACTTTATCTTGAGGGGCTCCAAAATCACTGCAGATGGTGACTGCAACCATGAAATAAAAAGATGCTTACTCCTTGGAAGGAAAGTTATGACCAACCTAGACAGCATATTAAAAAGCAGAGATGTTACTTTGCCAGCAAAGGTCTATCTAGTCAAGACTATGGTTTTTCCAGTAGTCATGTATGGATGTGAGAGTTGGACTATAAAGAAAGCTGAGCACTGAAGAATTGATGCTTTTGAACTGTGGTGTTGGAGAAGACTCTTGAGAGTCCCTTGGACTGCAAGGAGATCCAACCAGTCCATTCTAAAGGATATCAGTCCTGAATGTTCATTGGAAGGACTGATGTTGAAGCTGAAACTCCAGTACTTTGGCCACCTGATCGAAGAGCTGACTCATTGGAAAAGACCCTGATGCTGGGAAAGATTGAAGGTGAGAGGAGAAGGGGATGACAGAGGATGAGATGGCTGGATGGCATCACTGACTCAGTGGACATGAGTTTGAGTAAACTCCGGGAGTTGGTGATGGACAGGGAGGCCTGGCGTGCTGCAGTCCATGGGGTCGCAAAGAGTCGGACATAACTGAGCGATTGAACTGAACTGAACTGAATGCTGATTGTGATATGATAACCTCTTCTGACTTCAATCTCTGCTTTCTTAACAAGGCTTAATTACCACTAAATAATTTTAACAGAAATAATGTTTATTCAGCTAGAGCATCAACAGGAAGTTTTAGTCTATATGCAACCCCATCTGAAGGAAATAAAATCAAACCATATTCTTTGGATATAGATAAGGGTCCTAGAGGAAATATTTATGTATTGATTGACTGCTTATATTCTTATGATACTACTTGTATCATGAAAGATGGAGTAAAAGAAATACAATAATTCCAAAGATAATGTTCCTATACTACTTCATTATTTACATTTGTTCAATTTCACTCATTTCATCCTTTGAGTAGTAAACTGCTACTTTTGAAAGGTTTCAGTTTTTTAACCAATTTTTTTTGCTATAAAAATCTAGTTTGAAAAGCTCAAGTTTTTAGAACTAAAAAGACATATTTAAGTGAAAACAAACCAAAAAACCCACTACAGTTTATTGAAGCAATTTCAAAGTAATTTTCTGCCTTGGTCTAAAACCATTTATTCTGTTTTTAAATTTTTATGCATAAATCCCATAGAAATTTTTTACAACAGCTTTTTTGTTCCTTGCCTGTCATGTTATATGTTTTCCCAAAATAGTATATATTAATTAATTTTTATGTCTACATTTCTGGCAAAATAGAGATTGCTTTTCTTTATTAATTGTATTTTACAGAATTTAACACTTCACGTTGGTGTTCTTCCTTTTAGAGTTGACCTTGCAAAAGTATTAGATCTTCATGCCTTTGACAGTCTCTCTGGAATAAGGTATGTTTCCTGTCCTATTTTGGTCACTTTTAACTATAATGTATTTTTTCCCCTACAGTTATAGGTATTAAAAGAATGATTTATACAGATGCACATTTGATTTATGCTTCCTGTCACATCTTTGATGTTCTAGATCATTCCTAATGATTATGTTCTTGAAAGTTTTGCTAACTGGTTGTTTGGAAATCACATGTATTTTCCTACAGAAGTTACAGTGTAAGTGGTACTTAACTTCAGAGATTTGATGTTAATATTTCTTTCCCAACCACTGTGTGTAATTCTTCTATGAGAAAACACATGAAATTCATAGAAAGCTTTAGTTTGGGGTATTCCCACAAGCACTCCTTTTCCTGTAGATTGGATCAGTTTCCTATCTCTTCCCCCAGGGACTCATTTTGATAAGGGAAAGAACAAATAATTCTTCCCTGGTCATTGATATCTTTTTTTTTTAACCATCCGTAACCAGTTTTAACTGTGTAGTTCATTCAGTAGTGTTAAGTATATTCACATTGTTTGCAATGGATCTACTTTTTCATGTTGCAAAACTGAAACTCTGTACCAATCTGATGACAACTCCTGGTTTTCCTCTCCTTGTAGCCTCTCCTTGTGGTGGTAGTAACTACCACTATGTCATCTGTTTCTAAGAATTTGATAACTTTAGGTACCTCAAATAAGTGAAATCATACAGTATTTGTCCTATTGTCACTAACTTATTTCACTTAGTTCTCAAGGTTCATCTGTTTTGTAGCATGTGACAATATTGTCTTCCTTTTAAAGGCTAAATAATATTCCATTGTATATGTCATTTTTTAATTTATCCATTTATTCATTGATAATGACATTCAGGTTGCTTTCACCTCTTGGCTATTGTGAATAATTCTGCAGTGATCATGGGTTGGGTGTACAAATACCTTTTCAAGACCCTGCCTTAAATTCTTTGGAAATATGCCCAGAACTGAGATTGCTGGATCATATGGTAGTTCTATTTTTAATTTTTTGAGGAACCATCATATTGTTTTCCATAGCAGCTGCACCATTTTACATTCCCACAAACAGTGCATAAGTGTTCCTGTTTTTCCACATCCTTGCCAACACTTTCTATTTTCTGTTGGTTTTTGTAGTAGCTGTCCCAGTGGGCATGAGATGCGTTGTGGTTTTGATTTGCATTTCTAAAACGATTAGATATTGAGCATCTTTTCATTTCTTTTCATTTACTTGCTGGCCATTTGTACATTATGTTTGTAGAAATGTCTGTTCAGATACTTTGCCCATTTTTTATTTGGATTATTATTATTTTTTTTGTGTGTGTGGCTGAAATGTAGGTGTTCTTACATAATTTAGGTATTAACCCCCTATCAGATGCATGGTTTGCAAATATTTTCTCCCATTTCCTCTGAAGTAGATGAGTCATAGTGAGAGGTATGACTTATGTGAGAGGTGACCTCTCTATACCCAAAGGAAAGGAGCATCCTTATCTCTGATGATGGAGGGAATCTCAGGGCACAGACCTTGCTGAGTTTCCCGTTGTTTACCACACTTGGCTTATCCTCTGTCCTGTCATAGCTCTGTGGCTTTCCACTCTTCATCAAACCTGGCACAGAAACACCCAGGTTTACCCTTTCTTCAGGTCTTCATTTCACTGTGAAGTTTTCTTTGTCAACCAAAACCCTCATTAAGTGAATGTATATGCTTTTCTCTTCTTAATCTTTGTCAGTCTAATTTTCAGACACACCCAGGAATTTAAAAGGTAGAGGAAAACTTTTTCTTCCCTGTGGAAGTAGTAGGCAGTCATTGTCCAATATTAAATATTAAACACAAGGAAAGAACAGAATTTTTTCAAAATTTCCAAAGTAATTTCATTCCACACTTACTGCATTAGTGATGCTTAAAAGAAATAACTACTTAATGTGAAGGCCCTGCTCTGGATAAGGTCTTTGCATAACTTTTCTTTGTGCTTAGATGCTTAACAAGAGAATCCTTTCCTTAGCAACCAGCTGGGAAGGATTTAATTTGACACTGTCCCTACTGAGACCCCCCAAGGACACTCATTCCCTTCAACAGTTCCTACAAGCCTTTTCTCTTTCCTAAACTTGCTGTTACTAATTTACCCCTCACTGTTCTCCAAGGCAAAACATCTGCAAGGTTTTAAGTCCTTTTCCTCCTCCCAATCTACCCCCATCAGTCTCTAAATGTATGCTGCAGTTGTTATGATTGTAATTTGTTATGGCATATTGATCTTTAGCTCCTTTTATATCAGAACTATGTATTTCTAGGAGTCTTTTAGTTTTCTGTCAGCCACTGGTAACTGACTGAATAGAAGGCTTATGTTTATGGATACTGTTAATTTTTTGGTTTTTTTTGTTGTTGTTGTTAATTTTTTTAAAGTAGATATATTCAAGGGAAAACATTGATATGGAAAAAACTTACACTTCTAATTTTCTTTAGGTTCAAGCATTATTTTCACGGGAAGAGTAGATGAAATGTTCAGCAGTTGTAAAATGCTTAGGTATATTTTCATAGGCCTATTTTAGGTCTTTTGGAAATAAGAAGAAACCTATTTAACCACACAAAATAGTTAAGATTAGTTTTTCTCTATATTGTGTGTATATGTATGTATGTCAATGAATGTACATTTTTATGAGAGGTTTGTAAGCAGTCTGCTAGTATTTGTCTATTAGAATATGTAAACAGCATGTAAAATTGGAACTATGTAACAGATTCAGCTGTGGAAGTTCTCTCCTATTTAGCTTTGTCTCTAAGTAATATATAAGGTGAAATGAGAAATATGTTGAGCTCTAAATTTATAACCAGTTATTCTTAGTTTGCAGAAAAAACTTCAACATGTGCCAACAACACAACCTCATCTTGATCAGGTAAAAAAAAAAAATCTTAAAAAATCATCTTTAACTAGCTTGTTCTGTTTAGAATTGTTTTATTAGAACTCTTTTTTAAAAAGCATTTTTTAACTGTTTTGATAGTTTTCATAATTTAAATGTTCTTGAGGTTATCATATAGATCTAGCTTCATATAGATCTAGCTTCTTAATGCGTAATAAGAGTTCATCAAACCAGAGTTATTTAAAATCTTAAAAAATCATGCTTTCTGGCTTCTCCATTCTACATGGCAGTCAACATATTTTGATTAGTTCTTTTGATGAGAAGTACTATATAAAAGTGGCCTAGGGGTTCTTTATGCAGCCTATTTTTAAGTATATTTAACTAACTGATTAAGGAAAAGTCTGAAATAGACATCCATGGCTTATTTAAATAAAAACTGACTTTGGAAAGGCAGGAAAGATGCTAGGAACAAAGTGTATTTTCACTGTACCCACCTTTTTTTAAAGCAACTTGTGGATGGTGGAGCTTAAGGATAACTTCTCTCTTCCGTGTAAACACCCTGAGAAGGGGGCCTGTGAGTGCGTAGTGTGTCTTGCATTGTCTCCTTTTCCTTGAGACTGTCACTTATTTTTTGAATCAATTTTAATAGGGCCACGATAACAGCATACTTATCCGTCTTCATTTTGGCTCATATTTATGGGGAGCTATACTACCACATTTGTGTCATTTTTCTCTGAGAAACTTTTCTTAACAGAATATTCATGACTTACTTATTTTACAACTGGAAGTTTGTATCTCTTAGTCCTCTTCACCTGTTTTGCCTATTCCCCTGACCCTTCTCTTTGGCAACCACCAGTTTGTTCTCTGTTATCTATGAGTCTGTTTCTGTCTTGTTACACATGTTTATTTGTTTTGCTTTTTGGGTTTCTACATATAAGTGAATTCATGGTATTTATCTTTTTCTGTGTGATTTATTTTACTTAACATAAGACTTGTAGGCCCATCCGTAGTGTCACAAATGGCAGGATTTCAGTCTTTTTATAGTTGAGCAATATTCTGTTGTATGTATACATGTACATATGTGCATGTGTGCACGCACCCACACCTACACACCCACACACACCATATCTTTATGCATTCATTTCTTGGTGAACACTTAAGATTCCTGTTTCCATATCTTAGCTATTGTAAATACATAATATTTCAATGAACATTAAGGGGCATTTATCTTTTTGAATTACTGTTTTTATTTTCTTAGAAGTGGAATTGTTGGACATGACTGGGCTACTGAACAACAACAAATGGTAGTCCTATTTTTTTGAATAAGCTTCATTACTGTTTTCCATAGTGGCTGTGCCAATTTTCATTTCTGCCAATGGTGCATGAGAATTCTGTTTTCCCCACATCTTCACGAACACTTATTATTTGTTGTCTTTTTGAGAATAGCCATTCTGAAAGATGCGAGGTCGTATCTTATTGTGGTTGATTTGCTTTTCCCTGATGCTTAGTAATGTTGAGCATTTTTCACATGTCTGTTGGCCATCTGTATGTCTTCCTTGCAAAAATGTCTGTTCAGGTCTTCTGCTCATTTTTGAATTAGATTGTTTGGGTTTTTTGTGACACTGAGTTGTATGATTTTTTATGTATTTTGGATATTAATCATGTGTTAGACAAATCAATTGCAAATTGCCTTTTCATTTTGTTGAAGGTTTCTTTTGCTTTGCCAAAATGTTTTAGTTTGATGTATTTCCATTCTTTTATTTTGTTTTGGTTGCTTTTATCCAAGGAAATAGATCCAAAAAAAATCAAAGAGTGTAGTGCCTCTGTTTTCTTCTAGGAGTTTTTTGGTTTTAGCTCTTAAATTTAATCTTTTATCCATTTCAAGTTTGTGTTATAAGAAAGTGGTCTAGTTTCATTCTTTTGCCTGTAGCTGTTCTGTTTTTCCAGTACCATTTGCTGAAGAGACTATCTTTTCCATGTTGTATATTCTGGCCTCCTTTGTTGTAAATTGATTGACAATATGAGTGTGAGTTTATTTCTGGGCTCTGTATTCTATTTCCTTATGTGTCTGTTCTTATATCAGTTCTGTAGAACTTACTGTAACTTTGTAGTATAGTTTATAATCAAGAAATGTGATATTCCAATCTTTGTCCTTCTTTCTTTTTTAAAAAAGCTCTACAGGAGATTCTGATGCACTTTCCTGCTTTAGGTATATCAACATAGGGCCAAGTATAATATAATATTGCAGACCAAGGACTGTGAGATTCAGTTACATGAACAGTCTCATTTGATTTGGTGGATCTGAGGCTTCATGAAAGATACATTTTTGTTTTGTTTTGTTTTTTTAATGTATAGTAAAGCATACTTGTTTTTAGTTTGCAAGTCAGTGCATATTTATTTATATTTGTGCATGCGTATTTGTATGTACACACGAACAGATATCTCTGTAATTCTTACTGAGATCAAGATAAACATTTCCAAAAGTGTTAAGAGAATTTCTTTGTGCCCCTTCCTGGTCGTTAACCCTTCTTCTTCCAGAGTTGTAACTGCTATTGTGATTTATACACCAACAAGAAACCTTAAACTAGGAGGCTTTTTGTTTTTTTGTGTATTTTTTTTTCTTTCTTTTGGACTGGAAGAAATAAGGAAAAGAGCAGTCCAGATCTTTAAAAGTGGGAAAGGAACAGTGCTCCAGAAGAGAAGTCCTGATGAATGCTTGGTATTAGAATTTGAGCTTAAGTATTAGGCTTTGATTTGCTAGGCAAAGAGAATTCATTCTGTACTATTAGACAGTGTCCAGTAAGCTGGATTGGAGTGTGGAGTCAGGAGACCAAGCAGGAAGATACTGCGGAAGTCCATATACCCTGTGATGAGGGCCTGATCTGTGTTGTTTATAGTAAGAATGGAAATGGTAGACAGTGAGCACTGTTAAACAGGTCGGCTTGCTTGGATAGCTTTACTAACTGATGGTGAGCAGGAAGGAAAGATGGAGGTGATGGGCAACAAGCCTAAATGGACAAAAGGGACCTATTATTAATAATAGAAATAGGGAAATCTAGAAGGCAGACTGATTTGGATAAAAACACCAAATGTTTAGCTGTGTACCTAGTGGCAGGATATCATAGCAGAGGTGTCACAGGGAAGGAGAAGCCAGAGGAGTGGAGTGTGGAGAAAGAGATTTTGTGTTTAAGCACATTAGTGGGCTTAGTTTTCCAGATTAAAAAAAGATACAGAAGTTACTGCATGTTACTACATGTTAGATATTGTTTGCAAAAGAGTGGGAAACTGAGGGTTTCCCGGTAGGTTAAAGAACAAACAGACCAAAATCCTAATATTTAAGAGTTATCCCTAAATTTTATTTTAGGGGCAGTACCTTATTTTGCTTTAGTCTTCTAAATTACTGCTTCAGTTTTCTGCTTCTTTCTGTATATAGGAAAAGGAGAGTTAATTTTAGATTCAAAATAAACTGGAAAAAGTCTGAAATGGGTAATACCTAGAACATATTATGTATGTCATTAAAGTTTTATCCCTGAATGATGTTTAATGCATTTGTTTGTTTTTCATGGATTTCTTGTTCATTCTGATAAAGAGGAGCTGGGTTTGAATGGGGAAAGGTAGATGAGAAAACCAGGTGTCAATCTATGTATACTTATTAATAGAGCCAGTGGTGAACTCTTGAGTTGTAACCCTCATCTTCTGCACTGCACATTTATGGGTTTCATCTTCTTTATTGTTTAATTGCTATGTCTGTCTGACTCTTCTGCGACCCATGAACTGTGGCCCACCAGGTCCCTCTGTCCAGTATTCTTTCCAGTCAAGAATACTGGAGTGAATTGCTGTTTGAAGGAAATGGCAACCCACTCCAGTATTCTTGTCTGGAGAATCCCATGGACAGAGGAGCCTGGTAGGCTACAGTCCATGGGGTTGCAGAGAGTCGGACACGACTGCACGACCTGACTTTCACTTTCACTTCTCCCGGGAGTCTTCCTGAGCCAGGGATTGAACCTGCATTGGCAGGTAGATTCTTTACCACCGAGCCACCTCATCTTCTTTAGGATTTGTCTAATATGAGAAGAGTTTATTGGTACAGAAAAACATCTGGTTCTAAAATGTCTGTCTCCCTTGAGTCCCATGATGCATGGTTTTAGTTTTTAAAACCATTTTTAAAAATTTCACATTGGAGTTAATTGTACTCTTTAGAAATACCATCATATCTCTAACTTGCCAAAAGCAAAAATAATTCCTGATACAGTATTGAGTCCTATATTGAGACATTTCCAACATTAAAAGCCAGGTTATCCAACTTGAATAAGATGCATATTAAGCATTTTTAAAGATTAAATTACTGCTGTCTTTTTAAATTAACAAATTACGTTTCATTTGGCAACCTTTTTGCTATGTATTTTGATATGCTTTATGACTTGCTATACATTTTGGTATGGATTTTTATGTGTGATTTGTAATGTTAAGATATGTGTTTCTAGGCAATTATGCAATGCTGTATATTAGTGTATTCTTTCTGTCTGTTTTAAAGCTTGACTTGAGCATCTTATTCTCCAAGATGGGGTTTTTGCTTTTGTTGTGTTATGCTTAGCTCCTGTGTATTTTTATCATTAATTTTAAAATTTTGGGTTACTGTGGCAAATGGAGGTTTGGATTTTAATTATGTGCTCAGCTAGAGGAAATCTTAAACTTCTGATTCCTTAGAGTGGTCAGTGAGAGATTTATCAAGATCAGGAGAAAAAATAAATCTCAAAGTCAATATTCTATAAATGTTGATGTCAACCTTTTAAAACTCCTTCTCATCTCTAGGAACTCTTCTCTTGGAACATGTTCAGTTAGAGATAAACTGAATCTTTCAATTTGTATTTATATTTCCCAGAGAACCTTTGCATTTGAGTGTTATTCCTGGCTCTGGGTAGTTTATTTTTTCTGAGCCTCATCCTTCCCAGCTTATAAAATGGAAATCATTCTCTTTAATCCACGGTTTGTTGTCATGAGTAAATGATGAGATGAAGTAAAATGACCCAGGCAAAAGTACCTCATTTAGTGCATAGCTGATATACTCTTTATATAAACTTTCCCTCTAGTGCTGAGAATCTTGTAAAGAATGCATTAAACAATGAGTATCTTTTCATAAGAGTTTCTCTGTGTAAATACTAAACCATGGACTAGCTACAGAATATAGAATGTGGAGTTGCTGATTTCAAAAATCAACAAATATGGTGAAAAAGTTATACCTAATACAATTGTTTAGGCAACACAAATGTCCATGAATGTTTCCTTACTTGTCATTTTGAAACTTGTGATTTAAAAAAAAATAGATTGACATTATTATAAAAAAAATCATTATTGAGTATCTCTTGATTTACAGAGTATTATTACAGTCACATTTGAAGTACCAGGAAATGCAGAGGAAGAAAGTCTAAATGTTTATATTCAGGTGAATGCACTTTTAACTTATTAATGATTTATCAATTGTTTTGCCATGTAGCTGTTCCTCTGAGCATTGGTTGATCTTATTAAAATATGTCACTTGATACAGAATCTTCTGTGGGAAAAGAATGTGAGGAACAGGGATGACGACTGCATGGAGGTCATACGACTGAAGGTGTGGTACACAGCTTATGGTTTTATACTTTTGGACAAAGTCCCTTTCTTGGCTGTTAGAAAAAAGCCCCCATAGTTAGCCAAAAACACAAGCACTAGGCTTAGTTCAAATAACCTTTGTGTGTTTTCATTTTTCCTTATTTCCATTTCTGAAAAGAAGCTTTGAAAGTCATTGCATAGTTGCATAAAAGCATGATTTATTTGCACAGCTTCACCGGGTGCTGCAGCTAAACAACCTGCATGCCTTGGAACATCCCCCCTTGCTCTCTACTCCCAGGTGCTCTGAGCAGTCATCTGGCTAATGAGCTTGACTTGTTGAAATTTCCCTCCTCTTGGCATAACAACTTGTGGTCAGTCAGAGAAAACAGAATGTTTTCTTGTGTTACTCTAAGAGAGCTTCATTAACAGAGGAAAGCTTGCCACAGCCGAACCTTATGCTTCTTGGTGCATTTAGCAGACACTGAACATCTGATATACAGTGCAACAAAGTTATGAAGGACTAAAAGAATTCTTGTTCTATGTTTGGAAATCCATTCATGTTTATCTGACTTTATTATGTCACACAAGGTGTTTTTTCCAGGGAGCAGTGGGTTGTAGGCTGTGTGCTTAACCAGTCAGCAGTCTTATGTTTCCAGAAGTGTGCTTAGGGTTTTATTAATGCTGTTTATTATCATTATTGTTAGTAACTAGATTCTCTGGTTAGCAGCCAGCTTCCTGGGGTCACTAGAGTGACAGGGAAAATATTTAGATTTCTTTACCTCCTGTGCGGGCTCTCCCTGGGTTTGGCACCGCAAAGGAGCACAGGTGAATCCCAGTGTACTCCCAAATCATTCCCACCCAGAGGAGCTAAGCCAGGTCTGCTGCTTCTCTGTGATTCTGTCCCCAGCTGCATTATATGATCCTAATTGAAAGATCATATTTCATTGTGTAACTGCTTTCATCCCTGGTGAGTGTAGGGTGGTTACCTAGAATTAAGCAGTCACATATACCACTCTGTAGAGAGTTCAGTGGCTCATTTTGCACCATCCCAGTTTGGATTTTGTTCTTAGATATGTGACATTTTCTCTGGTTCTTCCTTTCTTTGGTTCTCCTTTTGGCCTTCCTCTCGTCACAGCAACAGTGGGGCATCTGAGGCAACACAGCCTTTCTCTTCATAGAGTTCCTTCTCTTTGCTCTTAGGAAGTATTAGTCTGATAATAATCAATATGTTTAAAATGTGAACTCTAGTAACAGCTGATACTTCAAAGACTATATAAGTATAAAATTAATGTTTAGGTAATTATTTTCAAAATGAAAATGAAAATGAAATGGCATAAGAAAAGGAAACTGGAAGAACATACACATAAAATACATGAATATTACCAAAAATACACAGGAATTGTGAGGTGGTAATGACAGTGGTTTGTCTCTTATTATTTTTCAATATTGTATTATTTTATAATATGTATAATTAATAAACATTATTTCAGAGAAATTATATCATCCCCATAGGAGCCAGTTTATTAGATAATTTGCTCTTTATTTCTACAAATCAATATAAAGTGGATTTTATCCAGATAAATACAGTAGTTTTTCTTTTCCTTTATGTCATCATTATCTACTTCATTTAATGCAACTCATTCAAAAACATATTATCATCAAAATCCTTTAAATGTCTCAAATTTTCCTACTAAAATGGAAATAAGTATAAAGTCTTTAAAAGTAGAATAATCGGTAGAATTTGATACATAACATGTATTATCATTTAGTTTCAGTTTTTTGTTGTGATAACACTGAATACACATCATAATACATATATTTATCATTAGAAGTAGGGATTTTTTAAAAAAATTAATGTATGCGGAAACATGTTTTAAAAATTGGAGGCTTTAGGAAACTTTAATGCACAAACAACTGAAATTAAGGAATTTTAACATTATGTTCTTTATATTCTGTATTTTAAAAAGAAATAGGGATAATTAATGCATTAACATTGGTGCTCAATTTCTGCTTTTAAATTCAAACTGTGGCTGATTGGTTATTCTCCTCTGAGCAGGGGCTAGTGTCAATCAAAGACAAACCACGACAAGTGATTGTCCAAGGTGTCCATGAGCTATTTGATCTGGAGGAGACACCAGTGAACTGGGAAGATGACAGTGAGAGAACAAATCGATTAGTTCTTATTGGTAAGTAACAAACAGTTAACTTTTTTTAAAATTGAGATATAGTTGATTGACACTGTTGTGTTATTTTTAGGCATACAACAAAGTAATCAGCAAAGTAATGTGTATATATATATATATATATGTACATACATATCTATTCAAATATTTTCCCCTTATAGACAGTTAAATTTCTAAAGCAAAAAAAAAAAAAAAAATAGGGACTTCCCTGGTGGCCCAGTGGCCAAGACTCTGCGCTCTCAACCCCTGATCAAAAAACTAGATCCTGTATGCCATAGCTAAGAGTTCCTGCACGCTACGACTAAGATGTAGTACAGTCAAATAAATGAACAAATAAATATTTTTTTAAAAATAGAGGGCTATAATGCTCTACCTAAACAGTGCTAGCCAATCTGAACTTCTTTTGTAAATTCAAATAAGCTTGTGGTTAATGTATTTGTGCTACTTATGTGATAACATCATAAGGACTTGCTAAGTCCTTTGCTTTTTTTTTTTTTAATAGAAAGCAGAGCTGATTCACTTATTTATTTTTGATTGCACTGGGTCTTTGTTGCTGCATGTGGCTTTCTCTAGTTGTGGCAGGTAGGGGCTGCTCTGTAGTTGTGGTGCGTGGACGTCTCATTGTGGTGGCTTCTCTTGCTGTGGAATATGAGCTCTAGGCGAGTGGGTTTCAGTCGTTCGGCTCACAGACTGTAGCGCACTGGCTCAGTAGTTGTGACTTGTAGGCTTAGTTGCTTTGCAGCATGTGGGATCTTCTGAAGGAGGATCGAACCTGTGTCCCCTGCATTGGCAGGCAGATTCTTAACCAGTGGACCATCAGAGAAGTCCTGCCCTTTACTCTTCTTCAAATAATTTTAGAAAAGTGATTAATCCAAATGTCAGCTTGGTTCTCAGGGACTTAATTAGAAAGTTAGGGAAGGACGCACTAATTACTATTGTTTTTGTAAATTTCTGAAGATTATCAAGCATTTAATGGTCTAGACTTGATAGGTAAACTGTGTCATTTTAATAAGCATAATATAATCATACCATATTTTGTTCTGTTTACAGGCAGGAATTTAGATAAGGATATTCTTAAACAACTATTTATAGCTACTGTGACTGAAACAGAAAAGCGATGGGCAACACATTTCCAAGAAGATAAAGTTTGTCCATAACACTAGAAGCATCGCCAAAAGGACTGGATGATAAAAGTGAGAATAAGTTTCCTGTTGGATGTATTTCAAGCATCTATTTTTTGCATTACTTTTCTTATGAATTACAGTGTATCCTTTAAAATAGTATTTATTTTATAGAATACATAAATATAGTAAATCAGTAATATAAAACCCTTGACATTCATTCAATAAAACGTAATTTCCTATGACTTTTTCTTTGTAGACAGATGATTTGCAAACTTATCTTTGGAGTTCACATATGCTGAAATTCTCACCCATGGAAATTTTAGTAGTAATAGTGGTATCATGTTGATATATGCCAGAAACCAATACAATACTGTAAAGCAATTATCCTCCAATTAAAAATAATTTTTAAAAATGGTAAAACTTATTCTTATTTCAGCATTATCATTTTCCCTTAGAACTTCAGCTGATTGCTTGGATGTAGTTTTATTGTTAATAGCAAAAATTTTTAAAAACAAATAATGTCACTATTTTTATTAAGGGAAATAAGAGCTTTATTGTGGTAGAGACTTGTAAGAAATTACTTGTAATTTCTGAGTCAAAGAAATTATTTGAGACTCTCTCTTATTCTTAAGAGTTGCACAAGATTCTAAGCCTTACTGTAGTAACACTCCTACTTACTGTAGTTACACTAATGGAACGTCAGCCATTCACTTCACAATGTATTTCAAAGATTTCAGTTATAGAACTTTTAATTTTAGAGTAGATTTTACTGCTGGTATTAAATCCATCTTGGGTTTTTTTAACTTCTTTATTTTTCAATGTAAACTGAAAAGTGACAGGGTACTTTAAATATAATTACAGATAACTTTTGATAATTTAACTATCTTTATATAAATAGTAGATGTGTAAGTAAGTATATATTGGATTACTTTTCTCCTGTTCCTTATGAAGGCCTGGTCAGCATAACTATATTCAGATAGTAAGAGAAAGGCATGAAGTGGAATTTAAAGAAGAGTTAATGGTTGTTAAATATCAGAAGACTGTCAGAATGACTGAGCATGTGCGTGCCCTGTTTTAGAACTTCTTGATAATCTTAGTGTCACAAAGATATTTCCTATATGTTCTTTCAGGAACTTAATAATTTTTAGCTCTTCATGTTTAGTATCACAATCCATCTCAAGTTAAGTGTTCTATTGTTATGTCTTGAAAACTCTTTCCCCTTTGAATAAGCTTTTTGCACCTAAAAATCACTTGTGTGTGTGTGTGTGTTTCCGTGAACATTATTTTGATTCATTGTCTTTTTTTCCCCATTGCACCAAAGGGATGTAGAATTTATTTAAGTTAATACTTGAGTTCAAACATGTTATGAATTAACAAATTCATTGAGAGGAGGAACAAAGAGAAACATTTTAGGAAACATTCAAAGGAGAAAGAAGATGAAACTGAGTTATTCCATAACCACTACCATATATGACATGAAGGTTTAGGAAAAGTACAATGAAGTTCTCAAAATGTAAAGCAATTATCTTCTAGTTAAAAATAAGTTTAAAAAATCAAAATGAGACTTCCATGGTGGTCCAGTGGTTAGGAATCCGCCTGCCCTTGCAGGGAACCTGGGTTCAGTTCCTGGTCTGGGAAGATTCTACGTGCTGTGGGCACCTGGGCCCATGCAGCATAGCTACTGAGCCCACATGCCACTGCTGAAGCCTGTGGGCTCTAAGAGCCTGTGCTCCACAACAAGAGAAGCCACCGCAATAAGTCACCCCAACTCACTGCAACTAGAGAAAGCCTGCATGCAGCAATAAAGACCCAGCAGAGCCAAAAGTAAATAAATAAAAATGTTTTAAAAATCACAATGACATTCTGAAATGCTGAAGAATAAAAATGAAAAAAATTAAGCTTGTTAGAAAATATGAGAAAAAGAAGGTATGTTATTTTACTGAGAATATATTTCAAACAGCTTGAATCATTCTTTTTTTTTCTCTTTTATGGCACACTGTCCTGGGAACTTTATCCTTAGAGTAAGTTGTGAAATTAGGTAGTGTAAATATTCTAATCTTGTTCTTTCTTTTTTTTCCAGGGTTGTTATAGTTATTTTAGATATTTTTGTTTTCAATGTAAATTTTGTCATTAACTTGTCAGTTTCTTCAAAAAGCCTGGTAGAATTTTAACTGGGATTGCATTGAATCTATAGTATAATTTAGGCAGAATTGTCATACTTAAAAAAATTTCTTAAATTGAGGTGAAATTCATTTTTCACATTGTATTAGGTTCGTGCGTACATTATATTTTCACTTCTGTATACACTGCAGTGTGCTCACCACCAGAAATTTGATTTCCATTCTTCCCCATACAGCTGATCCCCTTCGCCTCTGGTAACCATTGTCTGCATCCATGTGTTTATTTTGTTTGGTTTGTTTTGCTCATTTATTTATTATGTCTGTTTTTTATATTCCACAAATGAGTGAGATCCTACAGTGTCTGTCTTTCTGTAACTTATTTCACTTAGCATAGTACCTTCAAGATTCATCCAGGTTGCCAGTGGTGGCTTTTAAGTTGCGAATAGAGTTAAAAGGAGTCATTCATGCAAAGTCAGGGAGAAGTTTCTACACAGAGGGAGCGAGCAGTGGAGACAGCCATTACATGGGAACCAGTGTAGCGTGTTGGGAAACCATGAAGAAGGCGAGGGTGATGGAAGGTTAGAAAGCCAGGTATGAGATGGGTATGGGATAGGATTGGAGTTGCAAACCAGGGCCAGGCCTTTTGCTTCTGAGGAAAAGATTTGGGGTAAAAAGGAAAACATTTGGATTATTCTGAAAGCCCTGGGAAGTGACTGATGGGTTTTGAGCTGGACAAGTGATGTGGTTGATTGCTGTGACAGATGAACTAATTGTTTCTGTTTTTGACGTTGCAAACAGTGCTACAGTGAACATTATGTGTGTGCCTCTTTGTTTTTATGTGACAAGTGTTTCTCTAGAAGAGATATGTAAGAGTGGAATCACTGGCTTCCAGGATATGCACATTTAAAGTTCTTAATAGATACCGAGAGATAAATTGCCTTTCCAAATGGATGTACCTTTCTGCTGTGATACAGGTGTATATGAAAAGTACCCATTTTTCCAAACCTACTTAACACATTTTAACCTTTGCCCTTCTGGATGGACTGGCATCTTACTGTTTTAATTTAATTTTTTTTTTTTTTACAGTATTTTTATGTTATTTATATGTTCTTTTAAATACATTGCTATGTTCTTTGTTCTTATTTTTCCCAAAGTGAAATTTTTCATTCATCAGAGACATTACCAGTTTAACCTGCACTTCAGAGGGCTTTGGAGCTGTCAATCTATATCCTCAAGAGATTTTATTTTTATAATGGAAATCTAACTAACAGTTTAATAACATGGGCCATTATTCTGCTACCCATAGAAAATGCTTAGTGTATTATGATTTCAGGGTAATGATGATGATAATCATGGTTTAGGCATAGTTCATTTGTAACTTTATAGTTTACTGAGTAATATAGGAAAATTACCAAATCTCTCTGAGCCCTTGCTTCCTTATTCATAAAATGGAGGTAAAATGCAAATCTCTCTGAATTGTTCCAGGGATTATATTTAAAGCACCCTGAATATAGAGATTCAGTAAATGTGAATTCTTTTCCAGCAAGATTTGATAAATAGTCAAGGTTCTGGACAACTTCTTAAAACAAATGGTTCTTTCCTAGGCCTTTCCAGCTTTTAGTGAAAGGGCAAGAACACTGGTACTGAATTTAAGATAGCTGGAGGAAGAGCCATCCCAGAGGTGAGGGAAGACCAGGGATTGAAAGGGTCTCTGATTCCTAGACTATGAAGTTTGAAGGGAATTACCAGCAAAATAAAGCTAAAAGGCTTTTAAACATCTGTGGGCTTGGTTGCTGGCTACAAATTGAATAAATATCTCCTTTGGATTAGTAGTGTAGGTTTTAGATTTCTTTGAAAGGCCTTTCCCAGTTCTAGGAATGCCATACAATGTGGAGGTGATATTGAAAGAAGTGAATTCTGTCTTTGAATGTCTAGCAACTTGGCCTACTGTGATGAGAAAGGAGAACAAGATTTGTTTTTTCTCAGAATGTCCTGATATTAGAATCAACCTTAACTTCCAATAACCAAATTGCCTTTAATTTTCATAGTGAAATGGAGAGAAATTAGATACCTATCTTTTCTGTATAGTAGTTTAGAAAGGTTGGTTTTTCAAAGTAGTATGGATGGTGTTTGTGATGCCCTGATAGATTTGTTCAGAAAAAAAGCCTATTCAGTGTTAGGAAAGACGTAATCTCCCACTATGCACTGGGTCCCATGTTAAATGTTTCAGTGTTTCATGAGCACAAAGTAAGGCAACACTAAAGAATCACATGGGACAAAGAGTCGCCTCTCCTGTGTTGTTTTTTTTTTTTCTTAAAGAATTACTTGCCATAATAACCTTGATTTGTTTCCAAAGAACTCAGTTAATTTCCTTTCATTGATACAGCTCTGTATTTTTTACATTGATGTATTTTGTATAGGCTTCCTAGGTGGCTCAGTGGTAAAGAATCCACCTGTGGAGGAGACATGGAGGTGATATTGAAAGAAGTGAATCCGCAATTCAGGAGATGTGGGTTCAGTCTCTGGGTTAATAAGATCCCCTGAAGGAGGAAATGGCTTCCCTACTCCAGTGGGATTGCCTGAGAAAGCCCGTGGCCAGAGGAATCTGGCGGGCTACAATCCATGGGATCGCAAAGAGCCACTGACACAACTGAACAACTAAACAACATTTTGTACATCAATTTTATTTAGATATAATTCACAGAAAACTTACCCTTGGCTTTAGTATGTCCCCAGGTAAAGGCGCAACCATTACAACTGTCTAATTCCAGAACATTTTCATAGCTCTCAGACTGTATCTGTTAGCAGTTACTCTCCATTTCCCCTGCCCCTATTTCCCAGCCACAACTCATCTACTTTCTGTCCCAAAAGGTTTGCCCATTCAGACTCCTTTCACTTACCATAATGTTTTCAAGGTTCATCCATATTGTAGCATGGATCAGCATTTTGTTTCTTTTTATTGCTGAATAAAATTCTATAGACCACATTTTGTTCTACTCATCAGTTGATGGACATTTGAATTTCTACTTTTTGGCTACTAGTCCCCTTTCCTTGTGTTTAATTTTTTAATAAACTATAATTTTCTGAATAATTTTAGATTCATAGAAAAACTGAGCAGAGCAAAGAGTAGAAGGGAATGCCCGTATCCACCCCCTACCGCTTATACTCACACAGTTAACTGCTGGCAGTAGTATGGTACATTTCTTACAACTAGTGAACCAATATTGATACATTATTATTAACCAAAGTCCAAAAAAGAAAAAAAATGACAGAATGATCTCTGTTCGTTTCCAAGGCTAACCATTCAGTATCACAGTAATCCAAGTCTATGCTCCAACCAGTAATGGTGAAGAAGCTGAATTTGAACAGTTCTGTGAAGACCTACAAGACCTAAAACTAACACCCCAAAAAGATGTCTTTTTCATCAAAGGGGACTGGAATGCAAAAGTAGGAAGTCGAGAGATACCTGGAGTAACAGGCAAATTTGCCCTTGCAGTACACAACGAAGCAGTGCAAAGGCTAACAGTTTTGCCAAGAGAACGCGCTGGTCGTAGCAAACTCCCAACAACAGACTCTACACATGGACATCACCAGATGGTCAATACCAAAATCAGACTCATTATATTCTTTGCAGCCAAAGATGGCGAAGCTCTATACAGTCAGCAAAAAGAAGACTGGGAGCCGACTATGGCTCAGATCATGAACTCCTTATTGCCAAATTCAGACTTAAATTGAAGAAAGTAGGGAAAACCACTAGACTATTCGGGTATGACCTAAATCAAGTCCCTTACAACTATACAGTGGAAGTAACAAATAGACTCAAGGGATTAGATCTGATAGAGTGCCTGAAGAGCTATGGACAGAGGTTCATGACATTGTACAGGAAGCAGTGGTCAAGACCATCACCATGAAGAAGAAATGCAAAAAGGGAAAATGATTGAAGAAGCCTTAGAAATAGCTGAGAAAAGAAGAGAAGCTAAAGGCAAAGGAGAAAAGGAAAGACCTACTCATTGAAATGCAGAGTTCCAAAGACTAGCAAGGAGAGATAAGAAAGCCTTCCTCAGTGATCAGTGCAAAGAAATAGAGGAAAATAATAGAATGGGAAAGACTAGAGATCTCTTCAAGAAAATTAGAGATACCAATGGAACTTTTCATGCAAAGATGGGAACAATAAAAGACAGAAATTGTATGGACCTAACAGAAGCAGAAGATAGTAAGAAGAGGTGGCAAGAATACACAGAAGAACTATAGAAAAAAGATCATGACCCAGATAACCAAGATGGTGTGATGACTCACCTAGAGACAGACATCCTGGAATTCAAAGTCAAGTGTGCCTTAGGAAGCATCACTATGAACAAAGCTACTGGAGGTAATGGAATTCCAGTTGAGCTATTTCAAATCCTAAAAGATGATGCTGTGAAAGTGTTGCAGTCAGTATGCCAGCAAATTTGGAAAACTCAGCAGTGGCCACAGGACTGGGAAAGTTCAGTTTTCATTCCAATCCCAAAGAAAGGCAATGCCAAAGAGTGTTCAAACTACCACACAATTACATTCATCTCACACGCTAGCAGAGGAATGCTCACAATTCTCCAACCCAGGCTTCAACAGTATGTGAGCTGTGAACTTCCAGATGTACAAGCTGGATTTAGAAAAGGCAGAGGAACCAGAGATCAGATTGCCAACATCTGTTGGTGCATAGAAAAAGCAAGAGAATTCCGGAAAAGCATCTACTTCTGCTTTATTGATTATACCAAGCCTTTGACTGTTCAGTTCAGTTGCTCAGTTGTGTCCAACTCTTTGCGACCCCATGAACCGCAGCATGCCAGGCCTCCCTGTCCATCACCAACTCCCAGAGTCCACTCAAAGTCATGTCCTTTGAGTTGGTGATGCCATCCAACCATCTCATCCTCTGTCATCCCCTTCTGCCCTCAATCCTTCCCAGCATCAGGGTCTTTTCAAGTGCATCAGCTCTTTGCATCAGGTGGCCAAAGTATTGGAGTTTCAGCTTCAACATCAGTGCTTCCAATGAACACCCGGGACTGATCTCCTTTAGGATGGACTGGTTGGATCTCCTTGCAGCCCAAGGGACTCTCAAGAGTCTTCTTCAACACCACAGTTCAAAAGCATCATTCTTTGGCGCTCAGCTTTCTTTATGGTCCAACTCTCACATCCATACATGACCACTGGAAAAACCATAGCCTTGACTAGACGGACCTTTGTTGACAATGTGTCTGCTTTTAATGTGCTGTCTATGTTGGTCATAACTTTCCTTCCAAGGAGTGTCTTTTAGTTTCATGGCTTCAATCACCATCTGCAGTGATTTTGCAGCCCAGAAAAATAAAGTCTGACACTGTTTCCCCATCTGTTTGCCATGAAGTGATGGGACTGGATGCCATGATCTTAGTTTTCTGAATGTTGAGCTTTAAGCCAACTTTTGCACTCTCCACTTTCATCAAGAGGCTCTTTATTTCTTCTTCACTTTCTGCCATAAGGGTGGTGTCATCTGCATATCTGAGGTTATTGACATTTCTCCCTGCAATCTTGATTCCAGCTTGTGCTTCCTCCAGCCCAGCGTTTCTCATGATGTACTCTGCATATAAGTTAAATAAGTAGGGTGACAATATACAGCCTTGACGTACTCCTTTTCCTATTTGGAACCAGTCTGTTGTTCCATGTCCAGTTCTAACTATTGCTTCCTGACCTGCATACAGGTTTCTCAAGAGGCAGGTCAAGTGGTCTGGTATTCCCATCTCCTTCAGAATTTTCCACAGTTTATTGTGATCTACACAGTTAAAGGCTTTGGCATAATCAATAAAGCAGAAATAGATATTTTTCTGGAACTCTTGCTTTTTGGATGATCCAGTGATCATCGAAATCCAGCAATTTGATATCTGGTTCCTCTGGCTTGGAGAATTTTAAGCATGACTTTTCTAGTGTGTGAGATGAGTGTAATTGTGCAGTAGTTATAGCATTCTTTGGCATTGCCTTTCTTTGGGATTGTAATGAAAACTGACCTTTTCCAGTCCTGTGGCCACTGCTGAGTTTTCCAAAATTGCTGGCATATTGAGTGCAGCACTTTCACAACAAACTGTGGAAAATTCTTAAAGAGAGGGGAATACCAGACCACGTTACCTGCCTCCTGAGAAATCTGTATGCAGGGCAACAAGCAACAGTTAGAACTGGACATGGAACAACAGATCGGTTCCAAATTGGGAAAGGAGTACGTCAAGGCTGTATATTGTCACCCCTGCTTATTTAACTTATATGCAGAGTACGTCATGTGAAGTGCCGGACTGGATGAAGCACAAGCTGGACTCAAGATTGCTGGGAGAAATATCAGTAACCTCAGATATGCAGATGACATCACCCTATGTCAGAAAGTGAAGAGTAACTAAAGAGCCTCTTGATGAAGGTGAAAGAGGAGAGTGAAAAAGCTGTCTTAAAACTCAACATTAAAGAAACTAAGATCATAGCATCTGGTCCCATCACTTCATAGCAAATAGATGGGGAAACAGTGGAAACAGTGACCTTATTTTTTTTTTTGGGGGGGGGGGCTCCAAAATCACTGCAGATGGTGACTACAGCCGTGAAATTAAAAGATGCTTGCACCTTGGAAGAAAAGCTATGACCAACCTAGACAGTATATTAAAAAGCAGAGACATTACATTACCGGCAAAGTTTGGTCTAGTCAAACCCATGGTTTTACCAGTAGTCATGTATGGATGTGAGAGTTGGACTATAAAGAAAGCTGAGCATTGAAGAATTGATGCTTTTGGACTGTGGTGTTGGAGAAGATTCTTGAGAGTCCCTTGGACTGCAAGGAGATCCAACCAGTTCATCCTAAAAGAAATCAGTCCTGAATGTTCACTGGAAGGACTGATGGTAAAGCTGACACTCCAATACTTTGGCCACCTGATGTGAGGAACTGACTCATTGGAAAAGACCCCGATGCTGGGAAAGATTGAAGGCAGGAAGAGAAAAGAATGACAGAGGATGAGATGGTTGGATGGCATCACCGACTCCATAGACATGAGTTTGAGCAAGCTCCAGAAGTTGGTGGTGGACAGGGAAGTCTGGCATGCTGCAGTCCATGGGATCGCAAAGAGTCGGACACAACCTAGCAACCCCAATGAACTGATAGTTTATTTGGATATCCTTAGTTTGCACTTAATGTCCTTTTTCTGTTCCAGGATCTCACTCGGGATACCACATTACAGTTAGTAGTGTTATTACAGTTACATTACAGTTACTGTTACCTGATATCAAGGGTACATACTATCAATGTGATTTATGATTGTTGGAGTTGACATTTTTACCTAACACCTGAGTGAAACCTCTTAGGTTTCTCCAAGGTAACTTATTCTGTCTCCCCACACTTCATGAGGTTCTGTTTGGAAGGAAGTCATTGTGCACTGCCTACAGTAAAAGATTGGGGGGTTATGCTCCACCTCCTAAAGGGTGGAATATCTACATAATTTATCTGGAATTTTTCTGCAAGGGAGATTTGCGTTTTTACCCCCATGTACTGGATAAAGAATCTGCCTGCAGTGCAGGAGACACCAGAGACATAGGTTCAGTCTCTGGGTTAGGACGATTCCCTGGAGGAGGAAACGGCAACCTACTCTGGTACTTTTGCCTGGAAAATCCCATGGACAGAGGAGTATGGCAGACTACAGTTCATAGGGTTGCAAAGAGTCAGACCCAATTGAACATGCACACATGCCTTCTTCCTTCTGCCCATGTATTACTTTACTCAGTCTTCTATTTTTTATACTTTGGTTAACAAGCTAGTACTACTTTATTTTGTTGCTCAGATTGTCCCAGTTCTGGCCATTGGGAGCTCTTTCTTGTTTCCCAGTGGCCCCTTTAACATACTTTTATCAGTGGGGGTAGTTTTTTTTTTTTTTTTTTTAAAGAATGTCCTTACTTTTCTCCTTTCATTTTTAAATAACCCCAATCCCCATAGAAGTTGACTCTAGGAAAACTAACAATGCCCCCTTTCCCAGGTAATCGGATTCCTGTGCTGATGAAGAAAAGTGCCTTACCTGCAGGGGGTTGAGGGGGAGGCATCAGGGAATCAAAGGTTGAAAGACACCTGTCCCAGCCCTCCTGAAGCTTAGCTGAGTAGGTCACACATGTAGTAATTGGTTAATTTGGGATTCAAACACAAATCTGTTAGGCTTGAAAACTTCTGTTATTTGTTCTATTTTAGACTGCATGCAACTGAGAAGACTTAGAGGGTAAACACCTCAGAAGTAGAGGATAAAACTTTAAAAAGACTAGTAAGAAAAAAAAAACAAAACTAGTAAGAAAGCTGTTTTCAAAATTTTATCCTGAGGAAACTAACTTCTTTAAGGTATTTTTTGTTATATTGGCCGACTTCTGATTTCTCGCTGAAAATGGTCATTTTTCAAATTGTAATAGAAGATTTACCATCTATCAGTAACAATCAGTGGCATAGTACAATATTTTAATTCTGCATTTTTATTAGATGCCACCTCAAATTTTTGAAGGTTAGGGGGGTATGAAGTTCGAGTCGGACACGACTGAGCGACTGAACTGACTGACTGAAGTTATGAATATATACTATTGCTTGGTATTTTACCATAATGCACATTAAATTATGTTGCACTGAACACTGCTACTTTATTCTCTGAACCGGTTTAAATGATGCAAATCTAAAAATCATGTTACTTCCAAGGATGGCAAGTGACTGAAATAGAGCATCTCTGTCACCTCGTTTCTGTCCAGTATAAGTGGTGATTTAGTTAGACACCAAAACTGCCCCCCTCTTTTGCCTCATTTAAGTTTCATGATTATCATTTATTATTACAGTGAAAAGTGCCTGATGTTGGTTCTTGTTTTAAAGAAGAGAAAGACTGAGTCTCAGACTGGGTGTATCCTTTGGAATTGTCAGGCCTTTTTGGTAAAAGATATTTCAAACTGGGTTTGCACTGGTTAGTTGGTACAATTTAGTTGGTCATGGCCATTAAAAAAAATCACCTGTTTTATGAAACTCACCTCAGTTATATAAGTCTGTATGCAAGATCATGGTATAAAATGTATTTCATACTGAGGTTAAATGTTCAAAGAAGTTGAGAATCACTGCTGGAAGGGGACTTCTCTCTAGCCCTCCTGCTTTTCCCTCCATCCTGAACTTCCACAACTTCATGGCAGGATATTTCAGTCTTCTGAAAACTTGAGTCATGGAGAAGATTTTGGGAAGCTGAGATAGGTGGTAGTAGGGACAAGGCAACACTCTCACACTCCACTCTTGAGCTGGGGAGTGTAGTTAGAACATTAAAAATATTTCAACTACTTATTTCAGCTCTTATCATGGAGGACAGAACCCACCAATGAAAATGGGTAACTAAGCATGAAACAAAAACATTTATTGTTACACATTCTTTTGCAGTTAAATACCCTATACCTTTCAGTGTCTTCTCCCGCCTCTTATTTTTATCCTTCAAGAGACAGGTTTGAATATCGATGTGGCCTTAGACTGTTGGGTATATATTTTCCTACACCCCCCGCCCCCGCTTTTTCATTTGAGAGGTTTTCAAAGCGCGTTAACAGAGCCTATGCAACTCCCGGCCCGATTGGCCGGCTGATCTTGAGGAGTGAAGCACCTTCCATGCTGGCGGGTGGGTGCAAGGAGGAGGAGGCTGAAGGCTCTTGTCGTGTCGGGTAATGCTCAAAGGACCCTCATCACTGCACTGCGTTGGGAGGAAGGAAGGGCGCTCTGAAGTAGGGCGAGAAAGGGTCTGAGAAGGGGCGGCAGAGTCCATCACACAAGGACCCAGAAACTTCAATAGAAGGCAAAGTGCGGCTTTGCCGGACGGTGCAGGAAAGGACAAATCGACAGAAGTAAAAGACCACCACTACAAGGGGGACCTCGAGCGTCTCCGCTTCTTGGAACACTCAACACAGGCTTCCAGCCCGGAGCCAGGTGAGCGGCCGCTACCTCCCCGGCATCTGCAGAGCCTGCTCCTCCATGAACTTGCCTAGAGCTGAGCGCCTTCGCCCCACACCTCCGCTCAGCCTCCGGGGTTCCGATGGGGAAGACTGTGAGATCGATATCCTGGGAGAGGGGGAAGATGAAGAGGAGGAGGAAGATGAGGAACCCGAGGGAAGCCAGCGGTTCCCAGAGCCTCTACACCAGCCGCAGCCGCAGGAGGCGCGGCTGGGCGCTGGCGCGCTTCCGGGAGAGCGCACCGAGAGCATTGGCGGCCCAAGCAACTCTTCCGAATTCTGCCCCAAGTTCGGGGTCTCGACGGGGTCTGCAGCGGCCTCTCGGGACGCCCAGCAGCCGGCGAAGCCCCCCTACTCTTACATCGCGCTCATCACCATGGCCATTCTGCAGAGCCCGCACAAGCGCCTCACGCTTAGCGGCATCTGTGCCTTCATCAGTGGCCGCTTCCCTTACTACCGCCGCAAGTTCCCCGCCTGGCAGAACAGCATCCGCCACAACCTCTCCCTCAACGACTGCTTCGTCAAGATTCCCCGCGAGCCAGGACACCCGGGCAAGGGCAACTACTGGAGCCTGGACCCCGCCTCCCAGGACATGTTCGACAACGGCAGCTTCCTTCGGCGCAGGAAGCGCTTCAAGCGCCACCACCCACCTCCCGGAGCCCACCTACACCACCCCTTCCCCCTACCCGCTGCACCCGCTGCCCTGCACGGCCCCTACCCGGGCATGCTGCTCGGGTCACCGACCCCGCCGCAGCCTGTCCCTGGGGCCTATACCGCCTCCACCCCCGGGAGCCGCCCGTGCGCGCTGCTACATCCTCACCCCCTCCGCTACCTGCTGCTCTCCGCCCCGGCCTACGCTGAGGTTCCCAGGAAAGCTCAAGGCGAGGATCTGGGGACCCCCGGCGCCCTTCCGGCGCTGCAGCCCACGTTAGACTTCCAGCCATGGGAAGAGAGCAAGGGGCCGGCGTCGCGGCCAGCTGGCGGATGCACCTCCTTCAGCATCGAGAGTATCATGCAAGGGGTCCCCGGAGCGGGTGCAGGCGCTGCGCAGAGTCTGCCCGCGACCCCGTGGGGTTACTGCCACCTGCTGCAGCGTTCGCCGTGCCTGTTGCATCCTCAGGCCGCTGCCCCTTTGCTCCACGTATCCGCTGCCGCCGCCGCATCCACTGCCAGGACAATTTTGAAGCAGCAGCAGCAGCAGCAGCAGGATTGTACCAGCGGCTGCGCTCCCAGCAAGGGCGCTCTGCTGGGCCGTCACCTGTCCGCCACCTAGGCGCAGCTAGGGTGTCAGTCCGGAGCAGAGGGTTCTAGGCTGACGTCGCTGGTCGCCTTTTCGGGCGGAGAGGGGACCTCACCGGCCTTTTGAATAGCATCCACACCTGTCCCGGAGCCGACTCAGTGAGGCGGACGGGGAGCCAACCCGGAGGGCGGAGCCATCCGAGGTCGTCCTGTCTTCGCCATGGCGCACTTCACTTTGCATAGCCGGGACCAGGCTTGTGTGTATCAGAATCCTGCAGCCGGGCAACCACAAATTTCGGTTCGCATGGCGTCAGCCATTTCTTTTGCAGACTCCAGTCCTGACTTTCAAGGCTTTTCCTATTTGCACATTTCCAGAGGAACTATGAACGTAAGTGGGGCGTTTTGTTCTGGTGTTAAAAGAAAAGCAGAAAGTAAATCGTCCAATGCACATGTTTCCCCCGTCTTCACTTCCTAGAAACTGCAAGTATTATTCCCAAGTCCAGTGCAGAATGCTTGTACCCTTTATGTCTTCCTGAAATTGATGTGTAATGAGTAGAATTTTAATTTCAGAGGATTTATTTCCTGTGTGTCTGATGTGCCATCTTCCGTGGAACAGTGTTAAAATTAAACCTAACTGTACAGACTAAATAAAGTGCTAAGTCACTACACGACATTGTTTATTTTATGTTATTTCGCCTTCCAAGTGGAATTTATAACTTTTAAAACTTAGTTCTTTCCTCTCAAACAATTTAGTTTTATAATCCATTTTCATTATGGACATAAGAAACAAATCTATTTTCAAAATGGTTTTTAAAACTTGCGAATATTTGAAGTTGAGAAAATCCTGGCTTTTAAAATGTGGGATTTAGTATTTATGAAATCTATAAATAAAAATTAATTGGAGGTCATCTAACTATATATTCTCCATTTATTTTCCGTCTTTTTAAAGCATTGATTTTTCTCCCAAATAAACTGAAGGGTGATATGAGGTGAGTCTTAAATGTAGTGGCCAAAGTTTATTCAGGAAAAATAAAAGGCAATTTAAAAACAGAAATTTAGAAACTAGAGCCCAGAGAAAAGGGAAATAACAAACGAAGCATTCGGATCCTGGACATTTGCAGTTTTGAAAACTCTGTGTACTTTCTACAAACTTTTATTCCCTTTCTTTAGAATAGAAAGAAGTTTTTTTAAAAAATCTGAAAGGACACTGTCACTAGGAAGGTTTCACTGAATTCGGTTTCATGGAGGGAGGCAAACAAAACGAAGATGTCCATTAAGAAATACTCCCATTAAGAAAAAGCGAATTTCTAGAGACCCTGCAGCTCTTGCGGTCCTGCGCAGGGCTCAGGTTTCAAAGGAATCGTATTCCTTGCGGGTTTGGAAGAAGTTCCTTCGTGAATGTAAGCCGGTTCCCCTTCGTCTACTACCCTGTCCCAGGTGTGAATTTCTCTTTCCAGGAGGGAGGGAACACACAGAGAGACGTTTTTAGAGCCGTGTAATTGACCGTTTTTACCCCAGCTTCTCATTTCCGTCCCATCACTCTACCTAAGATCTCCACTTCCTCCCGGCTTGCAACAGTTTGTTCCGAGGGTGTTCGGGAAAGTTCCCACGGTCAACCTTGGTAGCCGCCGTACGCGGTTCTGCTTCCGATTCTGCCCTCCCCTCAACACCTGCAGCCTCCGCCCGCAGGGCAGGCACCACCAGTTGGCTACGTCTGCTTCTATTCTCGGCCTTCAGGCGATCCTCCAAACCCCCTACCGCCCCTTCTCCCTCCGTAAGCTTTGCCAAATCCTGAACTCAGTCTGCCTCGCCCTCATCACCTCAGCTTTAAGATCCTTTTCGCAAATTTTGCGGGTCCGGGGTCACCTAAGTGCTTGGAAACAAGCAAGAATATAAAGGGAACCTATTTCATGCTAACGACTCACCCACCCGTTCGCATTCCAATTTCCCTCTGCCCCTTGTGCGAAAACTCTCCAGGCCTACATTCGTTCATTCGTACGATCGACAAACGTCGGAGCGCGGGGCACAGCCGCGGAAGAGCCCAGAGCCGACCGGAGGCTCTCCCGCGCGCCCTGCGGAAAAGGAGAGCTTATGTCCTTCCCGCGGCCCCAGGCCAGAAGAGCGGAGCCCGGAGTCCGGCCCAAGACGGCCCCTCGTTGCCTAAGTACTACGATGAATCTTCGATTCTGTGGAAGAGTAAGTTAAACGTTCTTCTCCTATCGAACGTGGCGCTCGTGTCACCTGCACGAGGCGCCGCGATCGCACGGAGAGATCGGGCCTTTTCTGGGGCTCGCCGACCCCACCGACGCCTGTGCGGCTGCTGCAGAGGGCCCACCCGCAACGCCGAGCCCTTGCCGAGCCCTCGGAGCTGGGCGAGATGGCGCACCCAGGCCGGCCTCGTGGCGGCGCAGTTCCTGGGCTGGGGCGGCCGTCAGCCGGAACGTGCGCAGCGCGCGCCATGCTCTGCGCGGTGAGCCGGCCGGGCAGGGTTCTGGAACGCGCTGAGCGCGAGGCCGCACCTCTGGTTCCAGGTCCGGCTCCGGGGTGTGGAGTAGGGGCATCAGGGCTCCTCCCGGGCCCGGGGCTTCTATCCACCCTGCGGCTGACCTTGGCTCAAGGCTTGGGCAAGAACGCCTGCCCTTCTGAGACAGGACTGACTGGAAGCGTCCAGAGCCGCCGGGGTAGTGGAGCCTTAGGGCTGGAGCTCAGTGAGAAGGAGCTGGGAGTCACAGAGGGACCAGGGCAGAAGAAAAAACAAGGAAAAGGCACTTTCCCCGGGGTGGTGGTGTAGTCGCTAAGTCGTGTCGGACTCTTTGCGACCCTATTGATTGTAGCCCGCCAGGCTCCTCTGTCTGGAGTGGGTTGCCATTTCCTCCTGCAGGGGATCTTCCTGACCCAGGGATCGAACCCGAGTCTGCTGCATCACAGGCAGATTCTTGACTGACTGAGCCACTAGGCAAGCCCTTGGGTCCAGCCCACTAATAATAACACTAATAATATTAACAATAATGGCTAATCCTGATCTCCTGCTCCCTGTCTGCGGGGCAATTGATTTCCCTTTAACCTTCCTAGCACTCAATGAAGACGACACAATGAAATCTCCATCATATAAAGAAGAAATCTGGGCTTAGAGAAATTAGGAAACTCGCCCGAGGACCTTGAGCGGTGGCACGGGGCTCTGTCAGCTTTCTCAACTACTAACCGCCATGGGCGTCTGCCATCTTATAATACCTGGGCCTCGAGTAGGCCTCAGGGGCTGAGGCGACCTGGGTTCTGGAGCCTACATCCGGGCTCCAGGACTCTGGCCCCTTGCGTCAGGAGGCGCCTTTTCTCAAGAGCCGGATGCCCCAAGGACACGCGCCGTGCCATCCCCAGCCCGGCTCTGCGTTTCCCTGGGAAACTAGGAAGCGTCTGGGCGGTGCGGAGGGAAGGTCAAGGCGCGGCCTGGCACTGGCCATGCCCAGCCCACGCCGAACTAGAGGACTTAGTTTAACCCAAGGTCTCCAGTGAGGAGTCAGCCGAGAGCCCTTAGAGTGAGTTTTTCCTACTTAGCAGGATTTTCGCTCTTCCCCCTCGTGGTCTCCAGGAACCCAGGCACCCTCCCTGTAGGTAACGGGACCCCATCCGTCCGCCTGCAGTCCCAGAGCCGCTGCCTTCTCCCCAGCCGCCCGCCCATCTTGGAGGTGGAGGTACGCCCGGCGCTGCCCAGCCAAGCCCCGGTTCCTCTTCGGAATCTTGACCCTGCGCTCCACCTTGCGCTCCGCGCGGGTCCTGGAGCCTGACAGCGCGGAAGGGACCCTGATGTGCCCGGGTTGTTGGGGCCGCCGGCCTACCGAGAGGTGATGGAGGGGTGGGGACTCAGGGCTGAGGAAGGACCAGCCCTCGGTCACCCCCAGCCGGCAGGAATGGGAGTGCAGGTGGGGCCCCCGCAGAGAAGGAGGGAGGGCGTCCGTGGATTGGGCGGACTGGACCCCGAGGTGGTCGAAGGCTGCTAGCCTGGGGGCCTGCCGGTGGCCTGCACGCCCCACGTAGGTGCGACGTGGCACCGCGATAACGTGACTTTCGCCCCGTTCCTGCGTACGGTGGGTGTGTGGTACTTGCTTATTCAAGGGAGCGTAGCTAATAATTCAGGAACCTCTCTCAGCTCCTAAACCAGACATCTGCCTAAACCAGACACTCCCTCTCATTCATTTTGACGTGGATGAAGTAACGGACTGTAGAAAATCTAGAGGTACAGCGGACGATACGATAATTAGAATCAAACGACGATAAGAATTAACAAAGGCTGGGAGGGGGGAGATAGAGCAAATTTCGTTTCCTAATAATTTGCACCCTGCTTCACATTTTACTGGAAGTGTGAGGAACTTCTAGTTCTCATCCCCGCAACTCCCAGCGTTTAGGAAGAATGTTCAGAAATGTCTTCCCACGTTAATATACGATTCCAGTCTGAATCGTAAAATTACTCTAATTGCTAATATCACCTTGTAATTTCTATAAAAATAGGTTAGTCTTAATGGCCATGTTTTCATATCAGCACTGATATTATTTAAGTGGGTTTAAACATTAATTGAGTTCATATACACCACTAGGTGTAAAGAACTTAAATAAGTGATAACTATTAATACCAAAATTTGCCCTCCCCCCCCCCCCAAAAAAAAAAAAAAAAAAAAAACCACCGGAAAATTAGGTGTAGGAAAAGGAAAACGATTTGAAGACCCAGTCTGAGGTTCAGTAACACCGGCTTCCTGCTGCTCGGCTGTCTTAACATAATTAAGGTTTATATGTTAAAATGAATGCTTATAAAAGAACTACTTAGTTATAAACTTCCTTTTCTTATTTGTTCTTAGAATTTGGGGTATGCTTATTGAAATCAGTAATTAAGTATATTTGGGGATAGTTATGATTTATTCTAACAGTGAAGCAGTTTCTGTTCAGGCAAAGAGAACAATGAGATTGAATTAAGCATGATTAAATTAATTCTTTTTCTTTAGATACTGTCATTTTGCTACCAGTAACTATGTCTGTATTCAAAGCCATGCTTATGACCCATAGTTCTTAAAATTAAGGTGACTATTATTATGTTATTCATGGTATCTGTTGTATAAGAGACATTGTGCCATATTTCAAGCTGTTTATTTTTTCATTTATTAAAATTTTTCTATAATGGAAGCTTCCAAACATATAAAGAGATTAACATAATTAACCTCTATATATCTCTTTGTTAGGCCAGTTTTGTTTCATATTTACCCTCTAACAGTCCTCTCCCACTGGATTATTTTGAATCAAACCCCAGATATCTTACCATTCCATCTACAAATATTTTTGAAAATTTCTCTAAAAGATAAGAATTACATCATTGTTGCCACAGTGTCATCATCACCACATCTAAATAATTCATTAATAGTGTCAATTTATCCAGGCTATACTTAAATATCCTCTATTCTTTCAAAACAAAAATTGTTTAGTTGGCTGGTCTGAATTTGGATGCAAATAAGGGCTACACATTATATTTGGTTGATATAGTCTCTTCTGTCTCTTCTAGGTTTCATCAATTCTTTTTCTTTAAATTGCATTTTTGTGGAAGAATATGGACTATCTCCAAAAATTTGACATTTGTGAACTTGTGGTTACAGGCAATGTTTTTGTAATATTTAGAGATATTTCCAGGGATAAGACTATTTGGACTATTGAATATTAGCAAATATTGATAATACTATTTGCAGAGGGGCAGAGCTTAGTTAAGATACCTTTAAGAGCTGAGCTAACTGTTGAGAAAGTATTATTAGGGTAAGCATGAGTCTGGGAAATGTAATTTTTTCCTAAATGTAAATATAACATTTTCTTACAACTTTAAAAATGAGATTATTTCCCATGTATTTATAGAAATATAAAATTACCAATCAAATACTTCATCTAAAAATTTAAATCTAGTCTTATTTTGGCATGAATGAAGCTCTTTACACCTTTAAAATTTTAGTTGACGTTCCAAAGACATTTTATGTTTCAAAATTTTATGTTTTAGGGACGTCCCTGGCAGTCCAGTGGTTAAGACTCTGAGCTCCGAATGCAGGGGGCATGGATTTGATCCCTGGTCTGGGAACTAAGACCCAACATGCTGCAGGCCCCATCCCACAGATTGTTTTATATTGTTTTGTATTTTAGAATGAAAAGTGGTGACATTTGGTGAGATCAGGGATAGGGTAATTGCATAAATTCTGTGCTTGTGAGAAGAAAATTCATTTTAGGATAAGTCTAAATTGAACAGATTTATAAAAGAAACTAAACAGAAAAAATTCACTTTAACAAATATATTTACTAAAACTGATATGCCTATTAAATTCAATTTCCATTCTTCTGTTGTACATTGGGCTTTTATTATCTTTTGTCTCATTCTGCAGTTCTTTGCAGAAGTTTTGGTGTCCCCAGTCCCTGGAATCCTTATGTAGATAGAGACCAAGTTTTAGTCATCTTAGTATCTCATGAAATTAATTTGATTTTATTGTATCTGTAATATTGATGTGTGTAAAAAGGTGTTACATATATTGGGCTCTGATTTGTTTAGATGGATCTAAATATTATGCACATTATTGTTGTTCAAAAAGTATTATTCACCTAGAAGAAATAGACATTTTAGGTAAAACTAGATTTGGGTATTCTAATACCTTAATTAATAGATCACTTTGTTAATACCTGTTAAGTAAGCTGGTGGTGTTTATATAATGCTTTTGGATATTTTTTGTTTGTCTGAATTTCCTAATTCACTGCATTTAGCACTTAATCAGTATGATATTACATACCGTATCACATGGTATATACAAATATATGTATATATTTTATGTTCAATAGTTTTCAAACTTTAATCCTGGAATAGATTTCCAATGTTTTCTAGAACCATTTAAATACCGGCTATAGGTAACTGCTTCTGTTTGTTAAAACGTAGACTCCAGTTTTCTCAGGACTAACCTAGTTTCCAAGAATAGACGGTAGTGGGTCTCTGGATGAGAAGTGTGTTGGTTTCCATTCCATTTCTGTCTCTTACTAGCTCTGCTGTCTTGGACAAACAGCCTCTCAATTTCCCCATCTATACAATGGTGATAATTACAGGTTTCATTGTAAAGATCACCTGAAGTAATGCATGTGAATGGTTAGCTTGGCAGGTTAAATACTCTAAACATCAGCTGTTATTTAGTGATGATGATAACCGTGATGTGTCCTTAAGTATTGGTGGCGTTTTCCCTGATACCTTCTTTCTTGTGTTCTGCTCAGTCTTCACATGGCGGACATTCTTTAGTTCCTGCCCCACATGGTTGATGTATAGGGCATGCTGTTTCTTTCCTGCCAGATGGTTCCCAGTGCAGATCTCCTGCTAACTTAGCTTAGCCTTGTGGTGTGAGGGACAAGCACGTGCACCATCACTTCCCAAGGACTGGTGTAGTGAAGTACACACCCTTTGGGCGAACTCTTCCTGTTTACAAAGAGAATTGCTTTTGCCTGTCACCAAAGCCTCGCAAAATAACACGAAGTCACCACAACACCTCGAAAATTAGAATTCGCACTTGTAGAATAAAGGAGCATCCTTCCTTTGAATGAACCACCTGCTTCATTTCTGCTCAGCTTGATTTTCACTTCATATGTTGGTTTATCTTTCATTTATTCATCTAGAAAGTATTCCTTGAGCAATTACTCTGTTAAGTACTGTGCTAGGAGCAAAGGATAATACAATGATGAACATGACAGATGTAGTCCCCACCACTATGGCTCAGAGTCCAGCAGAGGACACAGACAAGGAAGCAGGCAACTATAGGATTGTGTGATGGGGGCAATGCAGGGTAAACCCACGGTGTTGTAAGAACATGTAGAGGGTGGCACATTTGTGCAGCTCAGTGGCAGAGGGCATCAGCTTCTTCAGGTCATGCTTATCAATGATATTGAAGGTGGGGAGAAAGACATGGACTCTAGTTTGTTTCCATGGGTTCCACTTGGCTCTGGTGGGTTTCCATCTGTCCTTGCTTTCCCCAGCATCATGTGTAGCTTCACTCGAGATAGATGGATTGTTTCCCTGCAGTGACCTTTGGCCCCCACCAGGCACAAAGGCATCAGTCTCCTGTGGACTTCTTCACCAGCTCCTACACATCGTCTAATCCTTGTAATAAATCCCTTATTACATATTACTTGTCATGGTTCTGCTTCTTAGGCTGAATCCTAATGTATAAATTCCCCATTAGGTTATAAACACCTTGTGAAAATGGACCATGTGATATCCTTTTCCCTTTGAAGTCTAGACCAGAGATCAGCGACATCTTATTTTTTGCTCTGGGGGCCACTTATAATCTATCTCTTTCCCTTTATTTCATCTCTTCGGTCTCTTTCTCCTACTATTTTTACTTGTCCTCCTCTTCATTTTTCTTTTCTTCTCATCTCTCCTCTTCCTCTTAACAATCTTTAAAAAATGTAAAACTATTTTTTACTCACAGGACATACAAATGAAGCCCATAGTTTGCTGGCCCCGATCTGTTGTAGCTCCGTGGCTCTCAGAGAAGTGACACCACATTGTAGGGACGGATTTTTGTGTTTTGTGTGCAGTGAATGGGAGGCATTACTGACATTTTTGGGGGTGAGATTTAGGATTGATGAACATCCTGAAATATATCAGACAGTCCCACCCAAGAAAGAAAACCGTTCATGGTATATGAATTTGAATCACCTTCTACAATGGCCTACATTTGTAGCTGTTGCTGTCATGGTAATTTACATGTTTAAATGTAAGCAGGTAACTAGTTCACAGTCTTAAGCATTTGGAAAAATTTTAATCTTTATTTCTGTAAGTACTTTTCTGTCTCTTCTCCCCCCAGGGATTCTAAACTCACATAATATTAGGACTTCCCAGGTGGCGCTAGTGGTAAAGAACCTGCTTGCCAATGCAGGAAGATGTAAGAGACACAGGTTCAATCCCTGGGTTGGGAAGATGCCCTGGAGGAGGGCATGGCAACCCACTCCAGTATTCTTGCCTGGAGAATCCCATGGACTGAAGAGCCTGGGAGGTTGCAGCCCACAGGGACAGAGTCTGACACAACTGAAGTGACTTAACACACACACACGAAGTTGTCCCATAGCTCACTGCTATTCTATTAATTTATTTTAGCCTCTTTCTCTGTGTTTCATTTTGAGTAATTTGTATTGCTTTGTTTTAAAATTTGTCTTTTTTTCCCTCTGATGTTTAATTGGTCATTAATCCTATCCAATGTATTTTTTATCTCACACTTTATAATGTTCACCTCTAGAAGTACAATTTGAGTCTTTTCCTAGATTTTTCATGTCTCTGGTTAAAATGGCCAGTCTTTTCTATAGCTTCTGGAACATGTGGAATACAGTTGCAATAACTGTTCAAATGTATACTAATTCTGTCGTGTCTGTCATTTCTTGGATTGATTTTAATTAACCTTTGTGTCATATTTTCTGACCTCTTGACAGCCTTGATAATTTTTGATTGGACGACAGACATTGTGTGTTTTACATTGTTGGGTATGTGATAGGTTTGTATTCCTATATTCTTTTTTTCCTATGAATATTCTTAAGCTTTAGTTTCTCATGCCATTAAGCTGCTTGGAAAGAGTCTGATCTTTTCAGATCTTGCTTTATTGAATGATAAGAACAGCATTTAGTGTAGGACTGCTTTGCCCCCTACGGAGACAAAACCCCCTGTGAGTCCTCTGTGCCTGCCTCATGAACTGAGGTTTTCCGTTTCGACTGAAGGCAGCAGGCACTGTTTGTTGCCGTGCATGAACGCCCAGTGCTTTTCAGTAGTGGATGGTTCTCTCTCCAGTTTCAGGTAACTTGCTCACATCGATTGTCTGGTCAGTGCTGTGCTGGACACATAGGAGGATTAGCATTTGCTGCAGTTCTGTGTAGCACTTTTCTCCCCAGTGCCTTGCTGTGGAAATTCTAGCCACCTCAGCCTTCCCAGACCCCCAGCTCTGTCCTCTGCCCTCAGAGAAAGCTCTGAGTTCTGTCTTCATCCCTCTTCCTGTGCTGTGGCCTGGGAGCCCTCACAATGCAGTTACACCAGAAACAAACCCCATTTGTTTCCCCAAACAGGGGAACTCAGACTTTTGTTGCTTGATTCCAATGTCTTCAAGACCATTGTTTCATGCCTTTTGTCCAGTTTTTTTAGTTATTTCTGATATGAGAGCGTAATTTTGGTCTCTGTTATTGCCTTGGGCAAAAGTATGTCATTTCTCCAAGCATTACACATCAAAATACATATAATTTTATTTTAAGCTACTTTCATTTTAAATCTTTTTTACCTTCTATCTAGGGCATTATGTCAGTTATTTGGAAATTTTATTCAGATTATCAGTTTTATTTAAGGAATGGTACACAGGGCATTCTAGAATAGTCATTAGACAAAGGAATCATTGTGTCAGGGTGAGAATCACGGCTCTAATACCTATGGTGACTTTATAATTTATTATGCATGTTGGAGAACTGTTAAAAGTAACAGAGAGCACTGTTAATAATTATGTCAGGATCACTGCCTAAATGGGACTGTCCTAGGTGACCTAGGACATGGTTGTACCCCACCCCTGCTCGGCCCTTACTCCTAATTATTTAGTTCTAGAGCCTGTGATGAGCTGCTTTGTGCCAGGTGCTGGCGTTACCAAGATCAATAAGGCAAAGTCCTTGCCTGAGGAGCTGACTGAGAGGCAAGAGGCAGTTTGTTATGATCCAGTATGATCTGTGCTCTGACAGAGGAAGTGATGGGAGCCTGACCCCAGTGGAGGGGAGATACATCTTGAAGCATGTTCGTTGGGTTAGTTCTTGGGCTGAGAGGGGAGACGGTAAGGTATTCCAGGCAGTGGGTGTGGAGGCCAGGGGAACCCAAAGAATGATGAGAGAGTGATTCTGGTTGCTGGAGAACAAGGTACATGGGGAGCTGGGAGTAAAGGAGGGAGAACGCAGTTTCCATAGCAACAGCGGTTACTCTTCAGTGCTCACTTCCCCCTTGCTGGACACAGCTCCAGGACTTTAAACATATTAGCTCATTTAATCTTTATAACAACCCAGTGAGGTTGTTATATCCCCATTTTACAGATGAGAAATCTAATCTGAGGTGCAGAGAGGTTAAGTACCTTGCCCAAGGCCATATAGCAAGCAGCCTTAAAGTGGGATTTGGTAAGGGTTTCCACTGGTCACAGAGACAGTGAGAGCCTGAGCTAGAGCTGCAGCAGCAGCAGGTATCGAAAGAAGGACATGGAGTCCCCAAACCCTCACAGGCAGCCTTCTGTGGCCTTGATCACCACTGTGAAGGGTGCAGTGGGGGACCAAGAAGAAGGCTAGTGTTCGACCTGTGCCCCTGAGTGGACACGCTGTCTAGAGGAAAAGCAGGTTTGTTTGAGAAGGGAGTTCTAGATTAAGCCATGTGGTTTTGAGGTGCTTGTACGAGTGCCAGGTGGAAATGGCCAGGAGGCAGTAGGAAATCCAAACTGGAACTCAGGAGAGTAGTTTGGGTGTGTGGAGGCCACAGCTTGTAGATGGTAGGAGAGGGGCTGTTTGGATGAGATCACAGCAGGGAGTGAATAGAAGAGACAGGGGATGAACCCAGGGACACTGCTCTTCAGTCGGGGGCTGCGTGTGTAGGAGGCAGGGAGGGTCTGAGAAGGATGTGGAGAACCATGGGCCAGCGATGTTAGAGCCGCAGAAGAGCGACAACAGGGAATAAATGAGCAACATGAGTGTGAAAGGGTGTCGCTGAACCACGAAAGACGCTGGGATTCTTGGCCTCTGGAGGAGAAGAATTCAATCTAGGGCCAGAGACGAGGCTTGATCGCTCAGAGCTTTTGTGTAGTAGTTTTATTAAAGTATAAAAGGGATAGAGAAAGCTTCTGACATAGACATCAGAAGGGGGCAGAAAGAGTACCCCCTCGCTAGTGTTAGCGATGGAGTTATATACTTTTTAATTTATTACAGTGAATCAAAAGAATGTCTGGAGGTTGTAAAGACCTTGCTAGACTCACTCCGTAATTTACATTTTAAGATAACAGGATTAGCCAGAAGGTTTTTTCCAGAGACTGTCCTCAAACAGGATACATTATTGTTATATAATCCTAAGGAATGTAGAGGGAAAAAATGTTTGTCCTTTCCTCCTCCTCGAGAATTCCAGACCCCTCTTTCCTTGGGGATCCCCGGACTTCTTATCAACCTGCCTAGGAACTGACTCTTTCAAGTCCAGAAAGTCAAATAAAATAAGGATTGGATTTGGCTCTAGCAGGTCACATGCAGAGGAATCCTGAAGCCAGAAATAAAACTGCTGATTTAAGGGGTGTACTAGTTTCCTTTGGCTGCCATGACAAAGTGCCTCAAACTGAGTGGCTTAAAACAACAGAAATTTATTTTCTCACAGTTCTGGAGGCTAGAAGCCTGAAGTCAGATGTCAGAAGGGCCATGCTCTCTCTGAAGGCTCTAAGAAAGGCTCTGTTCCAGACCTTTCTGTTAGCTTCTGATGCTTCCAGCAATACTTGGTGTTTCTTGACTTGTGGACACATTACCCAAATCTGTGCCTCTTCTCTCATATAGCCTTCTCCCTGTGTGCTGTCTGTGTCTCTTCTCCTTTTCTCATAAAGACACAAGTCTTTATGATTAAATCTGTAACAGCCCTATTTCCAAATAAGATCACATTCTGAGGTTCCTGGGAAAGACATGAATTTTGTGGGGGACACTGATCCACTCAGTACAGGGATTAATAAGTAGGAAAAAATATTGGTAGACTTTGTTTTCAGAAGAAGGAACTGTTTTACTGATTTTTAGCATCAACTTAAACAAAGTTCTTTGATGCTTTTGTATTCCATGGAAGTAATGGAATGGTTGTTTGTCCTATAAAAAATGACATAAGATAGCTAGGAACACCATGTCAAAGCATTCTTAATTAACTCTTTTTCTTTTATTTTGAGAATTAAAAATTCTGTCACTATTTTATTGATAGTTAAATATTTGCTATGATTGCATCAATATTTCTTTAATAAAATGAATGAAATAAAACAATTTTTAAAAATCTGGAGGATGCAGGGATAAAGGAGGATTTTTTTTCCGAGGTGGGAGAGGCTTAAGCATGTTGCTCTGTTGAATAAATGGAGTAGCCCTGAGGATGGAAGGTTAGATTCCTGACTAAGAGCAAGGAATTGATGGTGCAAGCTCCCAAGAGTCTGGGGGCTGGAGCACAGGTGGATGGATCAGTGGTGGGCAGCCTTGTGAGAGGGTACGGGGTGAGAGGGTAGGCGTGTGCAGACACAGATGTGTTTGAGGATGGAGGGGGCAAAAAGCTGAGCAGGATGCAGCGTGACAGTGCTGTGGCTCCATGCGTGTTGGAGGTGTTTGGTAAGCAAATCAAGAGCAGATGTCGAAGTGAGCAGCTGAAACAACAGCTTGTGAAACTAGCCCTACTTTGTGGGTAGAGAATTAGTTAAGGATTCTGGCCATGGGAACCAAGAAGGGGAGGGTAATCTGTTCATGCTTATTAGAGCGCTTTGGGGGAGCAGTTTCAGCTTGAACCTGGAAAGTGTCCGTGAAGGCCAGAGAGAGAGAAGCCCTGCCATGTAGGGTTCTGGCCCCTGACTTTGAGATGAAGTCTTCCCCTGGCACTGTGGTTGCCCTCTATGTCATGGCCCTAGACTGTGGCAATGTGGAGAAGTCCTTATGGAAAAGGATGGAGGAGTAAGGATGTAGCCCCAATGCTGAGATATAAAGAGAATTTTCCAAGGTAGTCAGGCAGGGTGGTGTGGTGCAGGTGAATGGAAGAAGCCCTCTGCTGCATCAATGTCAGATGGAATTCAGTTCATGGAAAGCAGAGCCAATCGCCATTTGGACCCCTGTGTTGGCTGTAATTTATCCTCAGACTTGAGGACTGTTCCTTAATGTGAACTCAAGAAGGGGAAACCAGGAGCACTTCTAAATGACAGAGTGACACACCTACTTGGTGACCGCACCCTCCCCACCCCATTCTTTTGTTTCAAAATCCCTCTTAAGAGTCTGTGAGGAACCAGTAACTTTTAGGAATATTTAGTCCACATAAAATCCCTAGGGTTTATCAAATGAACAGGAAGCTTAAACTAGTGTAAGAATCTCTACTGGGCTTATTTCTATCACGTTGGTTCTGGATCCACAAGGAGGAGCCTTTTCTGGATCGTTGTGCAGATCCTGGCTGAAAATCAGAACAGATGAAAACCTTTTGAGGAGAAATCCTAGCCCTTAGTGGTGTAAAACAGCGCCCAGCCCTAACCTTGTGCTTTTGCACATGCATTTCAGTGAGGCGCCCCTACAGCCAATAGTGATTCTCAACCAGAGGTGATTTTGTCCTCCCAGGGACATGTGGCAACATCTGGAGACATTTTCCCCTCCATTAAAAAAAAAAAATTGTGATAAAACATACACATAACATAGAATGTATCATTTTGACCATTTTTTAAGCGTACAATTTAGTGGTTTAAAGTACATTCACTCTGTTGTGCTCCCGTCAGCATCATCCAGCTCCAGAACGATTTCCGTCTTATGAAACTGGAACTCTGCACGCATTAAACAGTGACTCCCCGTCCCTTCCCTCTCTCCATCCCCTGGAAACCGCCATCTTCCTTTCTGCCTCTGTGAGTCTGACCACTTAAGGTACTCACGTTAAGTGGAGTCATACCTCCTGGAGACATTTTGGATTGTCACAGCTAGGGAAAGGGTGTCAGGGAAGCTGCTCAGCACCCTCCACGATACAGCTGTATCCAGTGCGGAGTGTCAGTTGTGCTGAGGCTGAGAAACTTTGAGCTAGAAGAGTTGCATTCACAAACTCAAACTGTAGCGTATGAATCAATAGACATTAGTTATGCTGGGCTTTCCAGGTGGCGCAGTGATAAAGAATCCACCTGCCAATGCAGAAGGCACAAAAGACCCAGTTTTGGTCCCCGGGTTCGGAAGATCCCCTGGAGGAAGGAACAGCAACCTGCTCCAGAATTCTTGTCTGGAGAATTCCTTGGAGAGAGGAGCCTGGTGGGCTATAGTCCATGCAGTCGCAAAAGAGTCAGACACAGCTGAGCAGCTGAGCATCACACACACACACACACACACACACACACACACACACACAGAGTTTATGTCACAATAATAACCAGACTCCAAATGTCTGTGATTTAATACAAACATGTTTAATTTTTGCTTAACACGAGGCATCCTTAGTTAGTGACTAAGGCGTGGTGAAGTGTGTAATGGCTTTGAAAGCTTCCATCGGAAGCACCTGCTCACTTTTATTCACATCTTTTTGGCCAGATCAGATGACATGTCCGTACCTCAAAAGTAGGTGAGCAAGTATCTTTGTCCTCTGTGCCTGTTAGAAACACAGCCAACACATAGCAATTAAAAATAAGCCCCATGGCAGTGGCATCTGCTTAACACCCTGCTATCTGAAGCAGGCCTTCCGGCAGGAGGGCTCAGGCCGCAGGTAAAGAGAAGCTGTGTCTGCATGTGGTGTCCACTAGGGTCATCTGGTGACTGCCGTCTCTGCATCTTCATGGCTTGCTGTCACATTGGCTTCTGCTCCACTCCCAGATTTCTTGTTGCTTCTGCTCCATCTCCTGTTTGGAGCCTTAGTCTACTTACTTCTTCAGCTGCAGACTCAGTGCCTCTTTTGGGCTCAGATAATGAGGCAGTTATGCCTGTGGCATCCTGGTACTTCCTAGGATCTTGTCTTCACAACTTTGACCCAAAGGCTCTTGAATCAGACTGTTGGTTTCTTTCTGCTTCCTGTTTTAAAAAATCATTTTTATTTTTAAAGTGCATTGTTATTATTTAAAATTTTTGTTTATTTATTTTTGGTTGTGCTGTGCGAGGGCTTTCTCTGGTTGTGGCAAGTGGGGCTGCTCTCTAATTGAAGTGCAGGGGCTTCTCATTGCGGTGGCTTCTCTCGTTGGCTGAGCAGGGCTCTAGGGCACACAGGCTTCAGTAGTTGTGGTGCACATGGGCTCATTTGCCTAGAGACATGTGCATTCTTAGTTCCCAGGCCAGGGATCCAATCCATGTCCCCTGCATTGGCAGGTGGATTCACAACCACTGGACCACTAGTGAAGTCCAAATAGACTTTATTTTTTAAGAGCAGTTTTAGGGTCTCAGCAAAATTAAGTGGAAGGTACATACATTCCTCACATCCCCTCTCCCCTCACCACACATATTCTCCTCCATTATCAACATTACCAACATCCCCACCAGAGTGGTACATTTGTTACAGCTGATGAACCTACATTGACACGTCATTATTTTCCAAAGTCTGTAGCTTACATCAGGGATCATTCTTGGTGCTGTATATTTTATGCTTGTGGAAAAATGTGTAATGACATGTACCCATGATTATAGTATCATGTGAAGTAATTTTGCTGCCTAAAAATCCTCTGTGCTCTGCCTGTTCTTCTCTTCCTCCTAAACCCTGGCAACCACTAATCTTTTCCTGTCTCCATAGTTTTGCCTTTTACCGAATATCATATATTAAAATCATGCAGCCTTTTATTTTTTTTAAATTATTTATTTATGTATTTATTTAACTGACCCTGCTGGGTCTCAGTTGCGGCATGCAGACTCTTAGTTGAGGCATGTGGGATCTAGTTCCCTGACCAGGAAATGAACCTGGGCCCCCTGCATTGGGAGTGTGGAGTTTTAACCACTGGACCACAAGGGAAGTCCCTCATGCAGCCTTTTAGATTAGCTTTTCTCACTTAGTAACATGCATTTAAGATACCTCCTTATTTTTTCATGGCTTGATGCTTCATTTCTTTTTAGTGCTGAATAATTTTCCATTGTCTGTATGTACCACAGTTTATTTCTCCATCTGCCTTCTGAAGGACATCTTTCTTGATTGCCTCCAGGTTTTTGGCCACTTTTTACAAAGTGATTTAGCACCAATTATGCTGAGACTCAGGTAGTTTGGAAGACATTTCAAATATTTAAATGAGTCAATTCTTTCCCTCCTTCTAACAGATCATTTTAAAAAAAAGCCTGTCGTTGGTAGATTTTCATTCTGGCTGTATTCCAGAGTCACTGGAGGGCTCTTAAAAATACTCTGATGCTGGGATCCATTTCAAGGGATTCTAAATTAATTGTTTGAATTGTTTTATGTGCAGCCAGGATTGAGAATGATTTATCTTTTCTACTGGAGCACATTTTGCATAGAACTCATCCTTGTTGGTACCATGAACACTTCATTTGCCTTAGAAATCAGATATTCTGCTCTGATAAGGCAGTTGATTAGTAACTCTTGTTCTTATAACTTTTTTATCTTTTCTCTGTGGTAACAACCAGAATTATGAGGACCTCAGTTGAATCAAAATTTATTCAAGTGTATGAGACAATTTTAAGCTATTTTTTTTCAGGAAAATCTTGTCCTTAGCAAAGGTTTTTTTTTTTTTTTTTTTTTGGCAAAGGTATTTTTGAGACTCATGGCCATGTGGAAATAAAATAAGCCTTTGCCCTAGTGAGAATAAAAACATTATGCATCACTAACTGAGGGGCAACTGTGTAATGAGCATCATACAAAACTCTATGACATATATTATTTAAAATTCTTTTCTTTAGAGCTGCAGTCTGAATCTGTCATCAATGTGAGTGTGAGAATTATTTTCAAGAGAGGGAGGGATTCTATCTTGAGGCAGAATAATGAGTAAGAATCAGTAGCTGAGGTCCCAGTGATCACATCAAAATTTGTACAGAAGGGAGAAGGGTTTAGGATGGTGATTTTGTGTGAAGGGTTGGAGGGTTGGGAGTTGCCTTGGAGCAGTGCTTGCATAGCAACCACACAATTTTCATTTCCATCGTGTGTTCATTTGGGGTGACCTTGGCAGTGGGTCCCTGGAGTTTATAGGGGCTTAGAGCCTTTCAGGCACCCAAGACCACCATCATTGTGAGAAAGGGAGTTAGAAGAAAAGTACATAGCCATTGATGATGACATGGAGACATTTCAGTAGAACAGGTGAAAAGGAAGTTGTTTTGATAACAAGTATCTGATCAAAGTTTTAGTAATTTTTTAGAACATAGAGTTGAAGACATTTCTCCATAATGTTTGTAAGTCCCCTGATACAGGACCCAAGTAATAAAAGTTTTATTTTAGCTCATATTCTTTGGCTGACTAGAATGGCTATTGTTCATTCATTTTTTGCTGACTTTTCTGCTGCTAATTCTTCTCCAGTTTTCTCTGTCCTTGTGGGTTTGTGTCATTAAAAAACTTTCCTCAGTGGTTTTGGGAGGAAGTTGAGACAAAGAGGTGTGTCAATCTTCCATTTTTCTCCATATGACTTTAGGGTCCTTCATGGTCCTGCTCTGTATCTAGATATTTGTGTATTTCTCTCTGTTAGCGGAAACGCCATTGTCATGGACGTGAATGAGGCCAGGATGGATTGGACTGAGCTTGTTACCTGGAGTGGCTGAAAGATGACATATTCTGAGAGGTGAACACACGTTGTAAGAAAGAGGAGCATCCACATCACATGAAAAGCAAGAAAACTGAAGGTACAGAAAGAGAGGTCAGGGGCAGGTCAGGAACGGATGCCCGAGGAGGGTCAGGCCAGAGGTGTCAGGGTCCAGGAGACCGCAACCAAATCAAGGGCCTCAGCAACTCACTCTGATTGGCCCGAAGAGCTAGAGTGATTTAAAACTCAAAGACTGGCCATTCTGGTTGTCAGCCTTAGGGCTTGTGTATTTATAAATGGAGTGTTTATGAATCCCTAATGGGAAAGGATTTGAGGGAAACCACAATAGTCAGCTTACTGAGGATCCACTCTAACAGCCTTCAGGAGGTTATGAAAAAGTTAGCATTGCCTTAGTTTTTTTTTTTTTTTTTTTGGTGAATAATATTTGTTAGAATTAAAGGAAGCACTACCAGTCTTCTGCCTCTGCTTTAGAAGCACCTTGTTAGAGAGGCAGCAGGGCTCACCTGACCCTGAGCAGTGTGATTTGTTGGAGTACAGGACTGGTTGAGTTTGCAGTAATGTGTGCCTCCGTGTGGCTAAAGAAAAGGACTTGCCTAGGTGTGAATCATAGGATGTTAAAGCTAAATGGAACCTAATGAGGGAGGGCAGATTGAGTTAATTGTAAGGATCATCTCTGACCAGTTGGCAGAGGCTGCTAAGAACATAGGGTTAGAAAATACTCTAAGGTCTTGTCTAGATTGAAAAAGAGCCTTGGTCCATTAGAGTGTCTTTTGGGCATGGGATGGCACATGGATGGGCGTGGCCATGTCTGCAGCAGGATTTTTCCAGGCCCAGTTCTCATCCAGTACTTTAATATGTGTGGAAACTGAGGCTCAGAGATGTGGTGATATTTAGAGGTAATCTCCTTATTGCTTTGTGTCAAAACATTGAGAACTTAAATATCCTGCCTTCAAGAGGGTTAGCTGTCTCATTACCTTGTCACATGGCTAGGTTTTCCCGTTCATACATATAATAAATATTTATTGGGGGCCTACTTGGTTTCCAGCCCTGAAAAAGGAGCTGAATATATATCAGTGGGTAAAACCACTAAGTCTGTGTCCTCACTAGCCTTACATTTTGGGAAGGAGCTGGATTACTAATTACTGGGAGAAAGCAGGAAATTTTTGCTTTCTGGGATAGGATACTTGAAGATAAGTCATGATGAAAGGAAATCTGGGGACAAATCCTTAACATAGGTATATTTTAGGATGGCTGGGGCTGTGTGGTAAAGGGCATAGGCTCTCTAGAACAGTTAAGTGAAATGAAGTGAAAATCGCTCAGTCGTGTTTGACTCTTTGCGACCACATGGAGTATGCAGTCCATGGAATTCTCAAGGCCAGAATACTAGAGTGGGTAGCCTTTCCTTTCTCCAGGGGGGTCTTCCCAACCCAGGGATCGAACCCAGGTCTCCCGCATTGCAGGCAGGTTCTTTACCAGATGAGTCACAAAGGAAGCCCCTTGAGCAGTCAAAGGGTACCAGAAATCTCATCTCTTAAGACTCCAAGCTTTCCTTGCTGTCCGCATTCATGTAAAGCTCACTTTTTCCTCAGGACCCTTTCACTTGCTCATCCCTTTGCCTGGATATCCAAATGGCATTCCTTTACTTTCTTCAAGTCTCTGTCAAAAATCCCCTTAGGAGAGAGGCTTTCCCTGGTCTCCATGGTACAGAGAAGCAGAAGGCAGCTCCAAGGGGAGAGCTTAGGGCACAGCTTTTACTGGGGTTTCCGTTATGACTGGTTAGTTTGAGAAACTGGAACTTTGCAGGTAGAAGATGGGGTCATGCATGCATTCACCAGGTTCTGCGTCTGCGTAGACCATCTCAAGTGCTGTGATAAACTCTCACGTTCTATGGGAGGGAAGTGGTTTTCAGCCAGGAAAACTGCTTAGAGGATTGAAGATTTTTGGAGCTGAACTGGGACTTTGGCAGGAAAATAATGGAGATAAAGAAGGGAGATTCCTGGCAGAGAAGCACCTCTGGGTTTGTTTCAGGGAGAGTTTGAGAAACCTATAGAGTATTACAGGGGTGAGAGATGCCTGAGGGCAGAGGGCATTGCCTGCCAGGCTGAAATGTTTTGATTTTCTGTGTTCATGCAGAGGAACTATGCAAGAATGGCACACCTAGGAAGGACTCTAGAGATAATTGAGTTCTTGTTCTTTGTGTTACACAGGACGAAATTGAGGCCTCAGTTTACACAAGTACTAAATGGCCAACATCAGGCAATTGCGGAAGGGGCGAAGTTTGAGAGATTGGCAAGCTCTTGTGATAAACACTGGTGGGTCGGGGCTAAGGGTCCCTGGGTGGGGAAGGGAGCTACCCTGGATACAGGCTCCAGTCTGGGGCGAGGGAGGTCCTGGGATACCAGCAGGGGCTAAGGAAGCTGAGGCAGGAGCTGCACTGTGCCCTGTTGCACGAGGTCAGCACAGGAAGAATTAGCAAAATGGCTCAGAAGACCTGAAAAGAGGCAGGAGAGACTGAGACCATCTAGTGCAGAGAAGTCAAGGCAGGAGAGGATTTACAGTAGAGGGCGGTCAAGGGTTCAGAGAAATTCATAGTTTGGGTTAGTTGTGGAGCAAGGAAATGGCTTTCTGTATCACTACTGTGAGAGGCACCCAGACTGCAAGAGGGGATGGGCACCCTAGAGAATTCCAGATGTTGGCTGAGGTCAAGGAAGAGAGAGAGGATGGGCTCTTGTGGGAGTAACAAGTTAAAGAATGTATCTTTAGGAGAAGGGAGATGTATTTTTGGCTCAAGGGAATAAACTAATCTTGCATAATGGGATTAAAGTTTTATTTTTCTTTTATTTCTGAGCTTTAGGTCTTTCATCTTGAAACCAGGGATTGAAAAGAATCTATGTCATAGGCTTATGAGGATTAAGTGGGAAAACACACAAATAATGTTCAGCACAGTGCCTGGCACATTGTAAATGTATAATACATGGTAGTTATTTTTTTTAACATTTTTATTTGCTTACTTATTTGGCTGCTTTGGGTCTTAGTTGTAGCAAGTAGGATCTTCAGTCTTTGTTGTGGCATGTGGGATCTTTAGCTGCAGCATGTGGGATCTAGTTTGCTGACCAGGGATTGAACCCAGATCCTTGCACTGAGAACTAGGAGTCTTAGCCACTGGACCACCAGGTAAGTCCCCATGGTAGTTATTTTTAATATTTTATTTCTACAAGCTTGTGAAGGGCTCATCTCAGAATCTTGAGTCATTTTAAATCTTGGTATCATATATTTATCATTTTATGGAGTCCAGTTGATAAAGAAGTACAATTTCATATATTTTGAAGGACGGAGCTGGAAATAGGCCCAAAGATGATTTCTTTTTCTCCCTCACGTACCTGTAGAAGTTATAGATTTTAATTAAGTGCTGTTGTGTGAGCCAAATTGCCTCCTCATGGGTGCTGGTGAGAGTTCGTATCTTGAGGGAGAATTTGGTTTTGGATTTATTACTTACATCTGCAAGAGGAGTAAGTAAGAGTAAGAACAGAACACTCTCTGATAAACAACTTGACTATTTTTTCATTTTGATATGAAACCTGTAATCCAAGATTGAGGCAACTTTTCTCAATTTTTTTTAACTTTTCCATAAGCTGGAATGCTCTTATTTAAGCAAAGATAAATCATAGATGATAAAGAGAATTTTCTTTTGAAGGATTCCACCTCTATTCTTTTTGATGCAAATTTTGTGAAAAAGAGCCCCAGAAAGTGGGGGACTGCCAGGAAACCAAGGCACAAAATCGTTTTAAAGAAGACACCTGTGATGCCAGCTAGAGAGCAGGGCCACATGGAGCGGAAAGGAATTAGTTACAGCCCTAAAACAGGGATAAATGCATCTGGTGTCAGATTAACTTCAGCAAACAATCTTGCTTAGTCTGAAGCACTCTGACTCAACGGCATGCTGATTTCAGTGTGAAAAACAGATGTGTAAAGGCGACTTCCCAATAAGCAAAATGTGGTTGGGTGCATCTTATGTGGACATAAAGCAGTGTCTTAAAATCATGATGTTGAGTACAATGATAAGAAAAGAGATTTCTAATACAATTCCACTATGTAACTTACGCTAAAGCCTTTGACTGTGTGGATCACAACAAACTGTGGAAAATTCTTAAAGAGCTGGGAATACCAGACCACCTTACCTGCCTCCTGAGAAACCTGTATGCAGGGCAACAAGCAACAGTTAGAACTGGACATGGAACAACGGACTTGTTCCAAATTGGGAAAGGGGTATGTCAAGGCTGTATATTGTCACCTTGCTTATTTAATTTCTATGCAAAGTACATCTATGACATGCCAGGCTTGGTGAAGCACAAGCTGGAATCAAGATTGCCAGGAGAAATATCAATAATTTCAGATATGCAGATGACACCATCCTATGTCAGAAAGTGAAGAGGAGCTATAAAGAGCCTCTTGATGAGTGTATAAGAGGAGAGTGAAAAAGCTGGCTTAAAATTCAACATTCAAAAAACTAAGATGATGGCATATGGTCCCATCACTTCAAGGCAAATAGATGGGGAAACAACAGAAACAGTGAGAGACTTTATTTTCTTGGGCTCCAAAATCACTGCAGATGGTGACTGCAGCCATGAAATTAAAAGATGCTTGCTCCTTGGAAGAAAAGCTATGACCAACCTAGACAGCATATTAAAAAGCAGAAGCATTACTTTACCAACAAAGGTTGGTCTAGTCAAACCTATGGTTTTTCCATAGTCATATATGGATGTGACAGTTGGGCCATAAAGAAGGCTGAGCACTGATAAACTGATGCTTTTCAACTGTGGTATTGGAGAAGGCTCTTGAGAGTCCCTTGGACTGCAAGGAGATCCAACCAGTCAACCCTAAAGGAAATCAATCCTGAATGTTCATTGGAAGGACTGATGCTGAAGTTGAAACTCCAGTACTTTGGCCACCTGGTGTGAAGAGCTGACCCATTAGAAAAGACCCTGATGCTGGGAAATTTGAAGACAGGAGGAGACGGGGATGACAGAAGACGAGATGGTTGGATGGCCTCACCGACTCAATGGACATGAGTTTGAGCAAGCTCCAGGAGTTGGTGATGGACAGGGAGGCCTGGCATGCTGCAGTCCATGGGGTTGCAAATAGTCAGACATGACTGAGCAACTGAACAACAACAAATGTAATTTAAAGCCACATATGCGTAGAAAGGGGCTTCTCAGGTGGTGCTAGTGGTAAAAGAACCCACCTGCCAATGAAGGAGACACAGAAGATGCAGGTTCAATCCTTGGATGTGGAAAATCCCCTGGAGGAGGGCATGGCAACCCACTCCGGTATTTTTGTCTGGAGAATCCCATGCAGGAGGAGCCTGATGGGCTGCAGTCCATAGAGGTGCAGAGTTGGACATGACTGAAGCAACCTAGTACTCACACATGCACATGCATACGAAGCAGCCCTACTCATTTCTGCAGGGATACATGCGCCTTTAAGGACATACCTCTAACATGTTAGAGGGGTTGCCTAAGGAATAATGCAGTTGAGTATGGGGATCAGAAATGAGAGGACAAAAATAAAAAGGAGAAAAAAAAACAAGAGAGGGGATTTGCACAGACTGGTAATGTGCTATGAATTGAGTATGAATTTAAGAAGGCTTTTAGTTGTTGGTCTTTTTTGTTGTTGTTGTTGCTCTATAATAAGTCTGGTGCAAAGGCAAGTATGTTTGGGAAAACAGGATGTCCTAGAGGTAACATGGCTTTCAAGGGATTCTTCAGAGCAGTTTGTGATGGCTTCTTGAGGTGAAAACAAAGAGACTTGTTCAGTTGCTAAGTCCTGACTGAGTCTCTGCGACACAGGGAGTGTAGCTCTCCAGGCTCCGCTGTCCATGGAATTCTCCAAGCAAGAATACTGGAGTGGTTTGCCATTGCCTTCTCAGAGAATCTTCCCAACCCAGGGATTGAACGCAGGTCTCCTGCGTTGGAGGCAGTTCTTTACTGTCTGAGCCACCAGAGAAGGTGTAATTTCCACCAAATGTCAGATGCAGGGTACCACCCGCAGCAGCACTCCAGGGGACGTTCTTCGCACAAGGGGGAATGGCTCCAACCTGCCTACTTGAGCTGAAACCCAGAGCCAGACTCCTTCAAGGGTTTTTCAGGGGCTGTATCCCAAGATATTTTACAACTAATGTTTAGACCTCATTCTGGTGGAAAAGTTATTTTATGAGGATTAAAACAGGCTGAGAACTGGCATTTTTACATTTAGAGAAATATGAATATATGAGGGAAAAGATGAAATACTTTAAGTAGTTCATAGTTAAACTTTTTTCATCCTTAAGTTGCTTGCTTCAACTTCAGCTTATTTATGGGTCTATAAGAGTTCTTGGCATGAGTTTCAGCTTTGATGTGTATGGTATGGTCTGCCTACTCTATCAGGATTCTCAAAGTCTGGTCCCTAGACTGGCAGCATCAGTATGGAACTTGTTGGAAATGCAGATACGTAGGCCTCACCAGAACCTCCTAAACCAGAAACTCTGGTGCTGAAGCCAAACCATCTGTGGTTTACCAAGCCCTTCAGGTGATTCGGGGCAGTTAAAGTTCTAGAACCACTGATCTGGACTCCTCTTTCTTAAACTTGGCTGTACAGGCTTTAATTTATTATAACTTGCCAGCTTTTTCTAAGTGGAGGAGTTTTGAAAAAACTGCCTAGGCCCAGATCAAACCCGAGACACTTAACATCAGAATATCTGGGAGATAGAGCCCAGGCATCAGTATTTCTTAAGTCTCCCCAGATGGTTCTAATGTGCTGCCAAGTTAGAGAACCACTGATCTAGACTAGGGCTTCTCCAACTTTCACGTGTACCCGAAGCGACTGGGATCTTGTTAAAATGCAGATTCCTATTGAGTAGGCCTGGGGTGGGGCCTAAGCGTCTGCATTTTTTAGAAGCCTCCAGGGCATACTAATGCTTCTGGGTTGCCAGCCACATTTGGATAAATAGGATCTGAGGATCAGAGGAAAGAGCATTAACCAAGGGGTCAGTGGACGTGGCTGCCATCTTGCTTGGACTGTCACCTTAATTCTTTGGGCCCAACATTTGTTCTGTCTTACCTACCTCCTCGGGAAGTTGAGAAAACTGAATGAATAATGCACAGTTGTTTTCTTGAACATGTGCACATATCTCATGAATTTAGAGTGTGTGTGGATAAACATTTGAATTTTTTAATAGTTGTGAATTTATTGTTATGAGTACTTTACTTAGATCAAATGTTATTGGCCTTCAGTATATAGTAGCTCTAAAGCTGCCCTTTAAAAGACATATTTAAGTTTAGAAAGCAAGGTCATTTAAATAAATAACAGTAGAGATAGTTGACAGAGCAAAATTATGAGGATGGGATGAGAGTGACTCACAGTTGAGAAGTGCTGAGAAAGCAGATGCAAAAGAGACTGTGAGGGCTAAAAAGAAAAGTAGCGCTTGATTCTGATGAGTTAAATGAGTTGATATGTTAGATCATTAGGGATTAGGCATTCTGCAACACTCACGTACTTGGTTGCTAGAATCATTATTTATTCAGAAAATATTGATTGATTTCTGCTTTGCATTAGATATTCTTTTGGTCACTGGGGAGAGAGACAGAAATAAATCATTTATGTTCCCAGGAAAATTAGAGGAGGATCAGAGGATCAGATGAAATAAACAAGTCTGCACTTTTACATTTAATATTTCACTATAAAATACGAAAAAAAGTCTTGCTCACTAACAGCAAGGAAAGCTGTCCTAACAACAATGACTCTTTTATACACAAATAAAAATCCAGTGGAGTTGAAAGTCTCGATTCTGACAGCGTCTAATGGATAGATTTCATTTACTGGATGTGGGGAACAGAGCTGGGCTCCCGTGCCTGGGTTCATTTCTTGAACTTGCTGAATGCCTTTGTGTGCTGTGATGCCAAAACATCTTGTGAGAGAGCGTGGGGACAGCACTCAGTGAACCTGGAATAGAAGTCACTGGCTCTGACTCAAAATAAGGATATTCTGAGATTTCTAAATGAGGAGGCAAGAATATAGTATAGTTCATCAATACCTTGCAATCCCAGGCCTCTGCCCTTTGATGTGAGTGGGAATTGTCTACTGATCATCTTCCCTTTCATTTACTTAGGGCTTTGGGAATATATAACTTAACCTTCTTTGGGCTTCAGTGTCCTCACCCATCAAATTATAGGACTGGGCAGTCAGTAGACTCCCTAAAGGCATAACATTTTGGTATCTAGGACTTTAAATTTGAGAAGGAGTGTCTAGTGGAGTATACATAAACAAGAGTGGAGGGCTTATTAAAAGTGTAGTTATACACTGAATTATAAGAATTCCATTTTCTATTAATATCTTTGCTCAATCAGGGTTTGTAATCTTACCTGATTATGGCATCTGGAGGAATGAGCAGATTAAAAATAAAAATGAGATAAAACAAGATGTTATTTGAACTTAGAACTTAATAATACTTCTGGTTCTTTGATTTGAGGGGGTAAAAGCTATTGGAAATGTGTCCTGAATTGGGTCTATTCAGACAAAGTAAACATGGAGTCACTGTGAGATGAATTTAATCAATTTAGCCAATAAAAGGGGCTTCCCAAGTGGCTCTAGTGGTAAAGAACCTGCCTGCCAATGCAGATAGATGTAAGGGATGTGGGTTCAATCCCTGGGTTGGGAAGATCCCCTGGAGGAGAGCACGGCCACTCCACTCTAGTATTCTCGCCTAGAGAATCCCATGGACAGAGGAGCCTGGCGGGTTGCAGTCCATAGGGTCACAAAGAGTCCAACTCTACTGAAGTGACTTAGCACGCACATGCATGCATGCAGCCAATAAAAAGGAGAGTTTAAACTCCTTCTTTCATCAATACACATATATGAAGGGACAGACAAAATTTTCCAATCTTAATTGTAGGGTTTGGGGAATTGAAATGCATCCACAATTGCTTGCACCTCTCCACGCCAGCTTACTTGCATACAGTCTAAGATTTATCTTACCTTAAACAAGAAAGAGCAACGGGCAGGATGGAGGTCTGATGACTTTGTTGCTCTATGTGGAAAAGAAACAGACTGAGTGAATTTGTATATGATCCCTAAGGAGAAAGCATCTTTGTGCTGTATTTCTTTTTGTCCTGGAGATCCTGAAGGTAAGCTAGTTGGAAGAGGCAGTTCATGAAGTTTGGACTTGTTTGAATTTGGGGGAGAGCCTTGATTACAAAGGAAGAGGTGCTTTATTTATATACACCATATGTAACACAGGATTCCCTAGTCTATTTTTCCAGAAACTGGGAGCCTCTGGTGAAAATCAGCTTGTCTCAAATGGGAGTCATTACTCATCGATCAGCAGAGCTTGATATGAACATTTCCTCCCCAGAATTTGCTGGAATCTGTGTATTAACTTCAAATGATGACAAACTAATTGCACTGGTTTCCTGTCCTGGGCACAGTCTTTCTGCAGATACTAGGGGAAATCAACCTTTCTGATGAGCCAGCTTGCTTTTCTTTGCTGACATGGACCAACAACCTTGCACTTAACAGTTCTTACTGTAAGTGGTGCTGTTGGACCATTTTCCCGTGTACACTTTCAATCAGTACCTAAGTGCATTTAGAGGATGATCAGAAGGATTGTTCCTTTTGACTAGTAGCATAAGCTTTCTTCATTTCATAATCTTTTCCTCCTGAGATAGGCGGAGGCAGCTCTGTCTCCTTCTAGTTTGCAATCCTGAGATTTCTCTAGGATGTGATTAAAAAAAAATTAAATAAACCAGCAGGGATGAGTTAATGGTACCTACTGCATATACCTGTCTGTTCTAACCTAAGAGAAGGCAAGGGGTTTGAGGAAACCTAGGAGCTATAGCAGACAATACTATAGATAGTGTGGGGAAATGGCGGGGGGACTAGGATTACAGAAAGTTAATTGATCATTTATATATAAAAGAAGTTTTAATAAAAGGCGCTCAGAAAGGTGCAGGAAAAGGAGAAAAGATTTGCCTTGATGATTACCCAGGAGAAGTCATTATGGGCTAAGTACATGTATGTAAGTCATACTTGTGTATATATATAGCTGCATATATGTGTATGTTATTTTTATAATTAGCAAATGGATTTACTTCCTTTTTCCCTGGCAGGTTCCCTTGTATTTAACAGCTCATCCCTGAACACCGAAGGACAGCCGAGCCTCATAACCCCTATTCCAGAAGGGTTTGCAATGTAAACATTGCTTGTCTACGTAGCTCACTGTTTAGAGAAAATGTGTCACATTTTAAAACTGTGACTCATTTTTTTTTTTTTTGCTGTACTTATTTCATAAACTTAAGAGACATTTGACTTGTTATTTTCATGGAGAAGTGAGTTTAGTGGCTGTTGTAATCGATAAATTTATTTTTCCTCCAGTGCCATCAGCTAAGGCACTGCAGCAAGAATGAGAGGATGACCAGTGCCCCTGCAGGGCCTATTTGAACTGTTTGTACAGATTGAAAATGTAAGAACTTTAGTCTGGGGCAATCTGGCAGGAGAAGGCTGGTATACTTGGTTTCCTTCTGTCACACTTTGGTGGAATGAATTAGACTTTTAAATCAGGAAATTCAGCAAGATGAGTTAAGTCTTTGCACAAAAGCAGTGGAAGATTTCCAGCTGGTTGGGGGTACAATATGGAAATGTCTTGCTAAATCAGGGTCTGGTGGAATGTTGCTCTCCTGGCAGTCAGGCTCTGTTTCTCAGCAAGCAATCTGTGGGTTGCATGTAGGATGGAGCACGCTGAGAGCATAAGCATCGCCTTGCTTGTGGAAGACTTGGTGGTTCAGATGTTTTCCATTAGAAACTGGGCGTGGGCTTTTTCAATTTAAACTAAAGCAGCAGTTCTAGTAGGAAGAAACTCCCTGATCTGTGTCTTCTGTTTCTGGATGCCGTTCCTCAGAGAGCCAGATTTCAGCAGAAAACGTTGTTAATGGTGGACTTCGGGCAACGGAAACCCCATGGGAGGAACAAGAAAGATGGAGAAAGAGGGGGTACTGTCATGATCTTCAACACTTTATTAGAGGCTGTTGATGTTAGAATAATCAGTCAAGATGAACAAAGGCACTCACTTTGGATGAAAATGTTACCTTCCCTTGCAATTTCAGGTAACTGAGTTCTAAGCCTTACATAACCACACATTTTCCTACCTGATGGCCGATTTTTCTGGTTGTACAAGCAGTGTCCAAGTGATCAGGCAAATAGCTGGTTCCAGAACAAATATTTTATACTGTACTGAGACAATCACAAGCTCTTGCCAAGGTAAGGCCTGATCTTTCCTTTCCCTCCATCGTGTAATTTCTGTGTGTTAGATATGAACTTTCTCTTGGTTTGGAGGATTGACTCTGATTTAACCTGAATGAAGCGCTTAATATCCTTTTTCAGACAGAAACACAATTTGACTCCTGGTTCCTGAGTTCATATTCATGTTCTTGCTGCTGGATACCTGGGACTTTTCTGCCAGAGGGCTAGATGTTGCTGTTCTCCAGGCTGTGCTCTCTCCGGAATTGTGGCGTGGGGGAGCGGGCTGCTACCGAGAACTCAGGATACAGATGGGCGGGTGTGGAGGTGGGTGATCCTGGGTAACTCAGAACCTGCAGATTCTTGTGTGGGAGAATTAACTGCCCACACTGTTCCTGGCAATGTGTGTGTTCTTGGTCAAAGAAGAGCCAGATGAGAATGTTTGATGAAGGGAAGAAATTGATATTTGTCATCATATTAAAAGCAACTCAGGTAACTAGTTTTCAGATGGTGATCAGTCTCTGATCTCTTAGTTAGGGCAGGTTGAAGGGAAAACCATAAGATGAGTTTTCTTTGTCACATCCTACCTTGCCCCTACTCCTCAAGGATGCCCCCTGCTCACCCAATCTGACCCTCCCCTTCAGTGCCTTGCCTTAAGAAGGGGAACCAACAAATTTCCGAGTGTTAGCATATATTTAGTCTTTCAAGATTTTCATTTCTATTTTAATTAGGGCACTCTAGGAGAAGAGCTAAGCACTCTAAGCTCTTAAGTAAAAATCTGAAATGGTGGACTTCTTTATAACAAGGGGAGATATTTGGGGGCAAGTTGAGCTTTCCGGATGAGCGGGGAATGTGGGTGCCAGCTTCTTTGGTACCTGAAATATGCCTTCATTTTAATAGGGCAGTTCCACTTCCTCTTTTTCAAAATTTGGGACAATACTTGTAATGGTTAGGAGATTGAAACCTGAATTTTGCTATTTACCAACTGTGTGACCGTAAATAAGTCACTTAATCACTTCAAGCTTCAACTTCATCACTTCAAGCTTCAACTTCATCATGTACAATGGTAGTAATAATGATATCTCTTCAACAAGTTTTTATGAGCTTCAAATGGGTTATTACAAACACACACATATATATAATTTACATGGAATATTCTTTAAGGACAGTAAAAAATCTAGAAACATTTATTTCTAGATTAACGAGATAAACAAGGGCAGTTCCCTTGGTATCTCTAATTTTCTTGTAGAGATCTCTAGTCTTTCCCATTCTGTTGTTTTCCTCTGTTTCTTTGCATTGATCGCTTAGGAAGTCTTTCTTATCTCTCCTGGCTATTCTTTGGAACTCTGCATTCAAACGGGAATATCTTTCCTTTTCTCCTTTGCTTTTCACTTCTCTTCTTTTCACAGCTATTTGTAAGGCCTCCTCAGACAACCATTTTGTCTTTTTGCATTTCTTTTCCATGGGGATGGTCTTGATCCCTGTCTCCTGTACAATGTCATGAACCTCCGTCCATAGTTCATCAGGCTCTCTGTCTATCAGATCTAGTCCCTTAAATCTATTTCTCACTTCCACTCTATAATCATAAGGGATTTGATTTAGGTCATACCTGAATGGTCTAGTGGTTTTCCCTACTTTCTTCAATTGAAGTCTGAATTTGCCAACAAAGGTCCGTCTGGTCAAGGCTATGGTTTTTCCAGTGGTCATGTATGGATGTGAGAGTTGGACTGTGAAGAAAGCTGAGTGCCGAAAAATTGATGCTTTTGAACTGTGATGTTGGAGAAGACTTTTGAGAGTCCCTTGGACTGCAAGGAGATCCAACCAGTCCATCCTAAAGGAGATCAGTCCTGGGTATTCATTGGAAGGACTGATGCTGAAGCTGAAACTCCAGTACTTTGGCCACCTCATGCGAAGAGTTGACTCATTGGAAAAGTCCCTGATGCTGGGAAAGATTGAGGGCAGGAGGAGAAGGGGACGACAGAGGATGAGATGGCTGTATGGCATCACCGACTTGATGGGCATGAGTTTGGGTAGACTCTGGGAGTTGGTGATGGATAGGGAAGCCTGGCGTGCTGTGGTTCATGGGGTCGCAAAGAGTCGGACACGACTGAGCAACTGAACTGACTGAAACAAGGACAGTACTGGAAAACTTCATTGCCCTTTTGTATTTTTTGAATTTTGAACCTTATGAATGGACAACTTACATACAGTATTAAAATTAAAATGTCCCTAAATAACTTACCAGGAATTTGATTAATATAAAGTAATGCCATCTAAATGGTGACTGTCTCTTATTCAGTGCAGGTTACTGATGAGTGCTTCATAGAGCTGGCCTCATTGAACCCTCACAAGTGTTGTGTGGGGGAGGTGTTCTAGAGGGATTCATGACTGGGATATCAAAGTAGGGACTTTGGCAGCTATATTCTGTATGTGTAATAATTTAAAAATATGTTTGTCATAAAATACTTCAAACATACAGGAAAATATGCAGAAGTATTTTTCTATTATTATTTAAAGTGTTCTGAAAGGATGGTCATAGAACTTAGTATCCAAACTGGAATACTCTTGAGAGAGAAGGGGCTGCTGTTGCTAATTATGCTTGGATAACAGATGTAAACTCAACAGCCCCAGGCAAACTGAGTCATATGGTCACCTGGAAATCAAGCATTACCATAACTGTTGCAGTCCCTCTTTAGGCCTCTTCCTGGCTCATGTCTCCTTTGCCTCTCAAGGCAATCATGATCTTGATATAGATGTGCACACTGTTCACAGTTTGCTCATCCTACATATGTGTGCATAATAAACTGTACAGAGTATTCCTTTGTGTGTTTCCAAATGTTAGATAAATGGTATCTTATGTTGTCACTTTTTCCTTCTTTTTCTGAAAAATTAGAGGAACTGGGCCAAGGAATAATGATGTATTAGCTAAGGTTCTTCTGACTGAAGGCAGCAGAAACTAATTTTGGCTAGCTTAAACCAGGGAGGGATTTCATGAAGAATATTGGGACATCTTAAGTACCTCATGACTGGGAAAGAGCATTCAGGCCAAGTTCTGGGATCTAAGCAACAGGTAGATATAGATTCTCTTGCTCCCACACCTGTTATCAATATCAATATGGCCAGAGTGGCCCCCAATTTCTATATGTCTGGGTTCCAGTATTCAAGTTCCAGAGACAGTGAAGAGAATCCAGTTGCGCCAGCTATCCTTCCTAGTCAACATCCTGTATATGGTCAGGAATGCAGGATGATAGAGAAAGGAAATAACCACCGAGAACTTGTTCATGGAATTGGGGCTATTCCCAGAGGAGAAATTGTGAGCAAAGCAGGGCATCTAAAGAGATGACAACCATAGTGAGCAGAGAAAATTTGGAGATGAGAAGGAAATCTCTTATGTTTATGGCTTCTTCTGAAAAGGAATATAGGGAAAAACACTTGTCCATTTGGGGATTCCTTTTTGGCATTTCTGAGGGAAATTTAAATGGACTCCAAAATTTCTAGATTCTGAGAAAAATCGGTTGAGGAAAAAAAAAGTTCGAAGAAATGTTACAGTTGTCCTGTGAGAATTAAAGTTTAAAAGTCCATTACTTATTTGAAGAAATTCACTGACTTCAAGTTGAAAGCAGGAGCAGGAAATATTGCTGTGCAGAAGTCAAAGGTCAAGGTCAGCATTTCTGGGAACAAAGACATGAGCAGTGGAAGGGAAGCATCAGTGAGACTTTCCTGCATCTTCTGCTTTAAGTGTGTTCATGGCTCTGTTCACTGCCAACTGCATTATTCTTACAGATAAATATTAGTAAGTTTATAGGTTTAAGATACTTTTTACAAATCCTATGGTGTTCTAAGACATACCAGGTATTGGAAGCAAAATATGTCCTTAAATTGACTATTCTGACATTTGCTTCTCTGTAGTACTCTTGACCTTGCCTTCAAATATTACTTAAATTCTATTGGAAAAAACATTGATACTTTGTGGGGTTAAAAATTTCATTTAAAGAATAAGTGTCTTTGAATATTTGTGGAATTATCTTCCAATTTAAAAATTATTTTTATTTAGCACCATTTTGTGTTAATTTGTTCATTTCTTTTTAATGTTTTCTATTGTCTTGTATGTCTATCCAGTAGAGATCATTTTTACATAGTATTGGATTTTATGATCTCATTGCAATTTGTTGGTTAATTATAATAATAATACTTTTTATTATTAAACACCAAAATCCATACTTTTGGTATTATATCTTTAAACAGAAGACAATGAAAACTTTTCATACAGTCCTATCACAGAAAAATGATTCTCTGCTTATTATTATGGTCACTTAATATTTTTCAGAAACATGTAAGTACAAGTGCTATGAGAATTACAGAATACTGACATGAATTCTGGAATTGCTAAGAATTCTCAGAAAGCCTATCTCCTCATTCTTGAATCCCAATGATTAACATCTGTCAGAAGTTTGGACACAGTGAAAGGGAGTAACACCTTCTGTTGATACCTGGCAGGTCAATGATGGAAGTTTACTGTTGAGCTCTGAGCTGCTGTCATGAGCAGTGTCCCTGAGTCAGTCACACTTGTTGGGGGAATCTCAGATACATGAAGTGAATTGTTGACTACAAACCTCTGGGTTGACCTTGGCTCCTACTGAATTGGAAAAATCAATTCCATGAAAAATGACTGCTTGAATGAAAACTGACTACTTTCTGGCTTTGAAGGAAACACTAGAAACAGGGTGAAGAAAAATGCCAGAACAATGAAGATACCCTTGGGAAGTTGGGAACCATATTTTAGGCTATGAAACTCTAACCACTGACACCACTTTTGGGTTAAAACAGCATGTCCAGAAGACTCAAGGTTAAACTGCAATGATCATGGTCATGTACATTGTTTCTCTATTTGGTTGAGTTACTTTTCAAATATGTGTCCTTTGTAGATGTGCTCTGAGGGAATGAGAGAAAGGCTGAAAGAATCCCATGGAGAAAACTGATCTGTCAGGGCATATAGAATTATCAGGGTTAAGTGGGTGAGTAAAACCTGAGTTGAACCTGGGCTGAGCTAGAGGGACTTCAGTATGGCATCAAACTGACTGGTCCTGATAACAGTATTTCACTATCAGTCATGCAAACTCACCCATACTTCATGGCTGAGAAAAATTCATTCATAAGGTTTATATGGCAAGCCATGTTATTTAGCTCCATGAAATAGATATAAAATTGCTTTTTAAAGATGACTACATAGGAATATTAAAATATTTATTCAGAGATTAGCCATATATGGGAGGGAGGGGGTCCCTTTCTAAAACCCAAACATAAAAACCACCAAAGGAACATTTGATACAGGCTGCGACTGCAAACGACTATTGCAATATAATTTAAGTGAAACTTGCAGTATACATTTTCTTTTTAATAAAGATCTAAATTGTGTTCCTTTTTGAAGCCTTTAAAAACAACATTCATCTGCTGAAAAGTATTGAGATTCCTCTAGAAAAGTAAGCTTTTTTTTTTTTGCGTTTTATAGAATTAAGAACTTTGATAAGATTCTTTCTAAAGTTTTAAATAATCTGTTACTGTAATCATTGTCATTCCTAGATATTAATGAGGGACACATGGAAATGGTATCTTTATTCTTGGCAGATCAGAGGCCTATTATTTTTAGGTAAAACTGAATTAAAATGAAAACTTTTGCTTTCCAAAAACTACCATTTTTGCAAGTTAGTTAACATTAAGTGTTTTTCAAAGTTGAGGCCAGGCCATGCAGCAGTCAAGAGACCACATCTGCATTGGTTGAGCCAATCACCTTCTTGTGCTGGTTTCAGGAGATTTATAAACAGCATTTCAGTGTTCGTAAGCATCCTGTGGTTACCTCCAAAAACAAACTCCAGAGGAGCTGGAGTTCCATGTGCAAGGCTAATGGGCTCTTTTTGCACAGTTACTTATGAAGTTTTTAAGGGTCAATAAGAATAATTTTCATCCTTAACCCTAGTTTCCTGATTTGCATGTGATCTCATACAGATACTGTCCTATAAAGGTTATTCAGACATAGTATATTGTTGCCTCAAAGACAATACTATCTGACACAAAGATTAAAAAATTATTATAGTAATAATAATTGTAGTAGTAGTTACTATAGTAATGATTATATCAGTGATAATTACTTTATTGATAGTAATATTAATATAATATTTACAATAATTATATCAAGCACTTATTAAACCCTTATATTCTAGGCCCTGTGCTAAGCAATTTTTACATACTAGCTTTTTGAGTATGGTCATAAACCCTAGAAGGTAGGTAGTATTGTGTCCATTTTACAGATTCAGAAACTGAGCTTTGGAGAGAGTAAACAGCTTGTCCATGGTCACGTGGGTGGTCGCTGATGAAGGTGGGAAACAGAGTTTTGAAGCCCAAATGTGCACAAACATTTATAAGATACACATGTGACATGTGCCTTTCCATCACTTGAACATTCACTTAGTGGCCTTATACTGAAGGAAGTACAGAAGCAGTAAGTTCTGTTGGAATTAGTATGTGTTATTTCATATGTTGGGGGACAGAAGGCTTAGTGGAAGGTAGTACTTTAGGAGAAATGTGTAACTAACTTTCCCCACTCACCAGATGTTTGGGTACATTTAAAAGGGAACTAGCGCTTCCTTGGAGGACTGCCTCATGACATTTTCCACCTGCTTTTTCTGCCTCTAGTCCTGTACTTTTGGCATTTCTTCTGCTATTGGAGTCAGTGAGTCTACTGCATGTTTTTAGCATGCCCTGTGTGCACAGAAGCAGACTCAGTAGGAATATAGAACTACCAAGGGCCAGATATGTGTGCCTGCTTTTCCTGTCAGCCAGGAGATTAGGGGTAGGGCAGAAAATAAAATTATATGTAAATGTATATATATAAATATATATGTACATAAAATTCATTTTAAGTGTCAAAACCATTCAAGGATTTTTTTTTAACTGGGAAATTTTACTTGCTCCTGTTTGCATATTCTGAGAAGTTCCTAAATGGAAGCCTGATAGGAATTAATCTTTTAATGCCTCATAAGTAAAAAAGCAAATCATAGAATGATATGGCTGGAAGGGACCCCAGAGAGCGAAAGAGTTTCGTGGAATATTGATGACCTTGATCTCTTAATAGATGATTTGGAAATAGGCCCCAAGGTCAAATAAAATTTAGAAATGCTGGGTTAAAGTTAAACAGGTTTTTTTCCTATGGAACTTCATGGAGTCTTTCATATGCTAATATGCTTTGTGAATCTACAATAGGGTGGAGAAAGTCTGAAATGTTTCAAGACTGATTTTACCCAAATTCCCTTTTGGGAAAGGCTGATGTAGCTGAGCCGCTAGTATAGTCTCTACAGGAAGATGGCAACTGACACCTTTTTGAGAACAAGGAAATCCCAAGGGGAAGGAAGGATATACCAGTCGCCTCTGTTTCAGGCCAAGAATTCTCAGTGAGAGGACGTTACCTAGAGACTCAGAGGAGGCTGGAAGGCACCTGCAGGCCCACAGGACGCAGTTCATTGTGACACATGCTGTAGAGAAATTGTAAATTCAGCACAAAGGGGTGACCAGCCCCTTAGAGTCAGGACCAAGTATTTATCCCTGACCTAGCCCACTGAGGACACAGGAAAGGGGAGGAGATTGTCACCAGCTGCAGCCGCAAAGTCTGAGTCTGAGTCCCTTTCCCCAAGCAAACTGGTGGTGTGGGTTTAGGTTTACAGGAAACTCCAAGAATGGGATACAGCATGCGGGAGTTTTAGAAGTTACTTCACTGTGAAATGCTTCTTTGTGCAGCATTTGGGAGGCACTCATGTTCTGAGGAAAACCCTTTGGGAAACACTGATCTAATCTGACCTCATTTTACCGGTGAGCAACTATGGGCAGGCATTTCTTACCTGTGAGGTCCTCTCAGATTCCTTTCTCCATCAGTGACACATTTATTGGAATTAACTTGATGAAAATTGGGGGCAACTTTGAAGAGATTTCTTTAGTTCAAAAGCCCTTTTTTCTATGTTTCAAGGACAAATATTCTATATACCTTGAGTTTCCATTGTCAGAAACTACAGAGTAATTCAGCCAAACTTTATCTAATATCACCTTTGCTCAAAGATGTTTAAGTACAGTGCTGGTCTATAAAGATATAAACTGTAGTTCTTACTATATAGGACATTAATCATAATGACAAATACACTGCTGGTAATAATATGAATATCTAACATTTGTTGAATGCCTTCCTACTTGTCAGGCACTGTACTAATATTTCCATCCTCCCAGCAATTTATGAGGTTGAGATTATGATAATCCCTATTTCATAGTAATGATTCTTAGGTTAGGAGAAGATAAGGAATTATTCCAAGCCACATATAGTTGGAGGAGAGAAAACCTCTTGCAAGATGTAGCAGCACATGGAACATTCCTTATGAATGATACCAAGCGCTATATGAATTCAGAGAAAAGAAAATTTTTGAAAGACTTGATCAGTGGAATTTTCAATTGTGTGGTGGACAATTATGGTTCGTTTGCCCATCTCTCCTCCTTTTGGGGACCAGCAACCCCCTGCCTTTAGAGGAATTTTTTCCCCTTTCACTGTGGGGTTCCTGCTATGTGGTTGGGTGCATTGCATCAAACTGAACCAGTCAGAGTCTCTGGTCTTTGGGGATTAGACAAGGGAAGAGGCTTTCCTTTAGTCTGGTAAAGCTCAAAAATCCTGTCTGAGATGCACCTGACTTGTCCTCAGCCCTGGGGAACGAGCTGGGCTGTGTCAGGAGAGAATGATGGTGATGTCAAAAGAGAGGCATGCCTTGGAAGTGGAGAGATGGAGTCCCGGAGACCTTCTGGTTATCTCTGAAGCTTGGGGGTGGAGTAGCCAAGTCCCCAAGTCTGAAGATTGTCTTTTCTGGGACTGAGCACTTAATGACTTTCTCTTCCTCTGGGAATGATGCTGTGCTTCCCTGCAAAATGAAGTGTTATTAGGTAGTGATTAAAAGAATCCCACACTGTAGTAGAAGGATTGACTTTAAAGTCAGGAACTTTAATTTACAGGGGAATGGACTTTTGGGTGCCTAAGGGTAGGGTGGACACAAAACAACAACAATAATCACACACACAAACACAAAAAATCTTTGCTGTCAATAGGATTCAGTTAATGACTTCACACTTCAAAGATATTAATAAAAAGGGGAGGGGCCATATAAGAATTTGGACTGAATGTAGGCCATCTCCTCCACTTCCTTCAACCTCACAGAAAGCCTTCGTTCTTATCTATAAAATGGGAATGATATGAATGCCACTACTACTTATTTTAGATGTTTTGAGTCTCTAAAGACTTATGTAAAGCCTTTGTCAACTGCAAAACAGCACATAAGTGTGAACAGTTATTCAGTCATTTTCAGTTCAGTTGAGTTCAGTCACTCAGTCGTGTCCAATTCTTTGCGACCCCATGAACCGCAGCACGCCAGGCCTACCTGTCCGTCACAAACTCCCAGAGTCCACCCAAACCCATGTCCATCGAGTTGATGATGCCATCCAACCATCTCATCCTCTGCCATCCCCTTCTTCTCCTGCCCTCAATCTTTCCCAGCATCAGGGTCTTTTCCAATGAGTCAGCTCTTCACATCAGGTGGCCAAAGTATTGGAGTTTCAGCTTCAGCACCAGTCCTTCCAATGAACATCCAGGACTGATCTCCTTTAGGATGGACTGGTTGGATCTCCTTGCAGTCCAAGGGACTCTCAAAGAGTCTTCTCCAACACCACAGTTCAAAAGTATCAGTTCTTCGGCACAGTCATTTTACTGTGATCAAATACTTTATAATCCTGCAGCAAATTGAGCTTAGTCCCAGGAAATGGATGATATTTAGAGAAGAATAAGAAGCAGGAGATTTTAGTGACTTTATTGGGTGCAAAAATGCTTTGAGAGTGAAAAGAGATAGAAACAAAAATAAGAACTGTTTCTTGGAACTTGCCTGGTGGTCCAGCAATTAAGACACTGTGCTTCCGCTGCAGGGGGCACAAATTTGATCCCTGGTCTGGGGAGATGCTGCATGGCCAAAAAGTTAAAAAAAAAAGAATTGTGTCTTCTGTTTTGGGGCTTTATAAAGCTTTTTGCCTGTTTTTTCTTCACTCATTTTCTATAGGGAATTTCTTGAATTGGGATATTTTGGTGGGCTTAGAAGTCCCCCTTCTTTGAGCCCCCTTCCCACCAGGATGCCAGAATGCCTGTGAAAGGAACAAGCCCAGTTCCTGGTACCCAGTCCTTGTTTAGTTTGGGTTTGTTCATTCATCCCTGATAGGACTTTACAAAGGGCTTTACCCTCCTCCCAGTGAAAGCAATGGATCCTGGTGAGAGCTGGGCAGTGTGGACAAGTACAGTGTGGGACAGCCTGTTGCTAAGCAGGAGCAGGGGCTAGGGAGGGTGAGAGGGTGAGAAAAAGGAAACAGGCATCTGTGCGTCAGTGTTGCTGCTGTTGCAACCACCACAACAAACAAGCAAAAAATTTTTTTTCCTTCCTGAAAACTGTGCTGCCTTCAGACAGCCTGGGGAAAAGTGTGGATAGCTGGGTGGGTCCTGCTGGATTGAAGGGCCTGACAGTATGTGATTCTCCGCAACAAATGGTAGTGGTGGGGGGTGTGTGTACACACACAGACACATTCGAAGCGCCCAGCCTCCAATTTCAGCGCTGGCAGAAGATAACAATTCTCAGCTCGCCTTTCCAGGGTTATTTTTGGCTAGGGCTGTTCTCTGATGGCAAAAGGTTTCAGCCCCCTCCCAACTCCACCCCTGCCCTTGTTCAAAAGAGAAACTGGTGCTTGTGAACCGCTCATTCCCTGGGAGGCCGGGAGGCGGGACTGCCAGGTGGAGGGCAGAGGGGCTGCGGGTGCAGGAGAGGACCCCCGATCCTGCTCAAACTCTCCCCAGCCCGCCGCTGTTTTCTAAAGGAGGGTGTGCGGGAGAGACGCGATCACCCGGAGAAGGCTCAGGTTAGAAGGCTCAAGGCGTGCCGGGAGGCGTCCTAGTCACTGAGGGTAGTTGGCACTGGGAAGGGACTTTTGGGACACCCCAAAAGTGAGTCCAGCAGAAAGAAGCAGGTTCGGGCACATCGAGCGCTCCGGCCAGAGAGGAAGTTGGGCGGGAGCAAACTTTCTTGGAAGGTAGAGGCCAAACTCTGCCGGGGCAGCTAGGGGCCGCGCGCAGAGGGAGGAGCGGTCTGCGCGGCGGGAGGGCGCCGGGCGCGGACCGGCCGCGGAGCGGGCCGCGGCGCGAGGCGGAGCTCGGGCGCGCCGCCAGGCTGGTGGGGGCCGCGTAGGGCTGCAGATTCCCTCCGGCTCCGAGAGCCGCGGCAGGACCGGCCAGGAGGCGCCATGGAGGGGAGTCCCATCCCGGTGCTGACGGTGCCCACGGCACCCTACGAGGACCAGCGGCCGGCCGGAGGCGGGGGGCTGCGGCGGCCCACCGGGCTCTTTGAGGGCCAGCGCAACTACCTGCCTAACTTCATCCAGAGCGTGCTGTCGTCCATCGACCTGCGCGACCGCCAGGGCTGCACCATGGTGGTGGGCAGCGACGGCAGGTACTTCAGCAGGACGGCCACGGAAATCGTGGTGCAGATGGCTGCGGCCAACGGGGTGAGTGACCCGCTGTCCGTGGAGTCCACCACCCCCTCCTCCAGCCAGCCCCGACCCTCATCCTGCTCCTCGGCTCGGCTGCTCTCCCAGGCCCTCTACCCTTGCCCCACCACTCTCTCCCTCAACGTCCCCAGTGCACGGGGACGCCTGGGCTACGTTGTGTTAGCCACTCTGAAAGGCCTTAAGAGCTCCGAGCCTTTCTTTGAGCCCCGCCGGGCATCCCGATGGATGCCACATCGCCCTCACCTCTCCCTGGACTCTGACCATGTCCTGCACCTGCTCGCTGTTCTTTTCAACTTTCTCTTCCTCGGCCCTTTAAAAATGTTTGCTCTGATTGCTTTCACTACCCTCCAGCTACCAATATAGTTCTACCCCCGCCGCTCGTGTATTCTGTTTGCAGTCTTCCACTCTAAGTCTTGGCTCTGCCAAATTTAACAGTAGTGTTGGCTCAGCACACACACACACACACACACACACACACACACACACACACACACACACACAGTTTATCTCTGACATATTTGGCAAGCGGGAAGGTTTTTGATATCATTGGTTTGTGGAGTTATTTCATAATTGATTTGACTAGGAAAGGGATGGGGGCGGGGGTCAATTTGAAACTATACAGACTGGGATCTCAGTTCCCCAGAGGAAAATCTAAATGGTCGGAAATGAGATTTGCCATGCTTTTCTTAAAGCTATTCCCAATTTCTCTCTTAGATGCCCTTTGACAGTTGACAACATTTCAGGCCCCTTTTCCCTTGCAGTTTTCATTCTGTCTCTTTTCCCACGACCTGTGTAGTCTCCTTTTGCTATCTGAATTCTCAGACCTTGAGTTTTTTTCCTTCTCCCCTCTTTCTTCCTGTCCTACAATTTGATGCACCTTTTGGCATATCCTCATACCCTGATTTCCTCCTTTCCAAAGCCAGCAGCATCTCAAGGGGAATACCTAACTTCAAGGGTCCCTGAATTCTGTGGGAAACATGGTCTAAATGAGGAATTTCAGCCTTTTTAATACAGTCAGATCCACACACACAGAACTTTTCTTTAAGGGAGACCTCTGCAGAGGTTTAAATAAATGAGTATAAATAAATATGAACATTTAAAAAAGTGAAACTAAACAATTACCTGGCATTTGAATTTCTTCCCACCTCCTTTCCAACTCGTTTTTAATTTTCTCATGTCTTGCTTTAAAAAAACAGCATTAAGGTTGTTCATTCTTTACATTTATCTGCTATAATTCCCACTTCTTAGTGTTTCCGGGATAGGGAAAGAGGATTTTTTTTTTTTTTAAAATAACCAAAAGGCAGTTGGTAAAAACAGGGCCTGGTTTGGGTGGAAGTGGGGGTGAGGGGACTGGGAGCCCGTTGGATTGTGGAGTTGTGATCTCTAACCCCAGCAGATGATGCTGCTGAAGATACAAGACTTGTATTTCTCTCTGGCTCCTCACTTGGGATTGATGAAAGTTGGCTTGAATCAGACAGTTGGAGAGAAGTTGACAAATAGACTTTACTCTTGTCTGACAAAGCTGTTCCCATGGAATGATGGAGAATAATGAGCCTTGGAAGAGCTGTGGCAGCTTTCATACTCCTTCCTGGGCCAGTTTTTCTAAGGAGAGAAACATAGCCTGTCCAGTATTTATTATGGGTCTGGATGTTTTTGAAGCTACAGTTGGTGATTTGCATGGGCAAATTATTATTATGCTTTATTATTTATTGGCAAACTTTGCCCTATGGACTCTTCAGTCTTTCAGTCTCTTACTTCAGTGCATCTTCTCTGATAAATACACATTAACTTTAAGAGTGGAGTTTATTTTAGGAGATAGTTAGCATATGTTAATATATGCCTAAAATAGAGTCAGATTTAATCTAGCAGTTATGAAGGAAAGAATGACAAACTGAAGTCCACACAGAAGCACCATCTCTTAAATAATCTGAAAGTATTACTTCAAGGATGAATGGGCATGGGGGAAAGGGATGATTGACTTTATCAAGATTTCAAACAACCAGTTTTTTCCAATCTTTTCCTCATTTTGTTCACCTTCTTTGGAGCTTTTGATAAAGCAAAGTGGAGAATCAGAAGTCTGACTTCAGGAGAAAGGTTGTTTAAAGGGACCACTGTAAGCAAAATTGGTCTTGCATGATTGCAAATTGATGGTGATACACTTACCTCCTGACTTGACTTGCTGACTGTACTCAGGAATAGGGAACTTAGATTCCAGATCCTTTAGCCATTTTTGATGTCCCATTGGATATTCATAAACTACTTAGAAAAATAGTAGAATGTAGAATTTATTCTCTTTGAACTGACTTGAATCTGACCAGGTGGGCTGCATTCTCTCTCTCTGGAAAATCTTGATTTTAATAGAAAAAGTTAATTTTACAAAGCACATTTTCTATAAAAAATGATAGTTGCTCTTTGATTATATAGTTGCTGGATGAAAACAGAAGTTTTTAGAATTTCTGAAATGATAAAATACACTTGTTGTTGTTCAGCTGCTAAGTCATGTCTGGCTCTTTGCAACCCCACGAACTGCAACATGCCAGGCTCCCCTGTCTCTCACTGTCTCCCAGAATTTGCTCAGATTCATGTTCATCGAGTCAGTGATGCCATCCAGCCATCTCATCCTCTGCCACTCCCTTCTCCTTTTGCCTTCAATCTTTTGAAGGTAAAACTACACTGTTAATGTTTTAATATCTTATAGAGTTTGAAATAGATTGGACAAATAACTGTACAATTTGAGATTTAAAGAATTTTTGTAATAAAGCTATGAAACTTATAAGCTTTCAGCAAAGTGGAGAGAATAGATTATGACATCCATATACCCCTGTCCTGGATTGTTCACATTTTTCTATATTTGGTTCATCTTTTTGAGGGGCTAAAGTATATTTTAAAAAATGAAATTTTACCCACAAGTTCTTCAGTATGAATCTCTAAAAAAGAACAACATTTTACTTGATAGTTATAATATCGTTAGGGCTTCCCTTGTGGCTCAGCTGGTAAAGAATCCGACTGCAGTGCAGGAGACCTGGGTTCAATCCCTGGGTTGGGAAGATCCCCTGGAGAAGGGAAAGGCTACCCACTCCAGTATTTTGGCCTGGAGAATTCCATAGACTGTATAGTCCATGGGATTGCAAAGAGTCAGACATGACTGAGTAACTTTTACTTCACTACAACATCATTAACATCCCAAACAAAATTTAAAAAATATTTCTGTATATTAGTTATGACCAAGTCTACCTTAAGATTTCCTCAGTTATTCTGAAATGTCTTTTATATCTGATTTGTTTGAACTTGTTTCTTATAATTAAGGAATACACATTACATTTGTCTTAGGTCTCTTTTAACCTAGAAAGTACCTCCCTCTTTATTTTCATTTTGTTAATGAAATTGACTTGAAGAGACTAGGTCGGTTGTCTTTCTATAAAATGTCTCTTCCACCTCCTTTCTGGAATTTTCTGATTACTTCTTTATGGTGTCATTTACCTTTTCATTCTGTTTCCTCTATGTATGTGTGTGTGTGAGAACTAGAAATCAGTCTAGAGGCTTAATTAGATTCAGGTTTAATATTTTTCTTTTTGCAAGATTATTTCATGGCAATGGTGTGTAATCAGTTGCATAATACAAGGAAACATAATCTCTGGTTGTTTCATCATTTGTGATTCTGAGATGATTATAGAGATATGGTGGTATGGTCCATTATTTTCCCCTTTGGGACTAGCAGTAGCCTATGGGGTTAATTCATACCATGTGAATATTCAGTTCCTTATCAACTTTTACTTGATTGTTTTAGCATTCATTAATGTTACTGACTTGAATTGATTATTTCATTAGAGATTTCAAAATGATGAGTTTCAAATTCTCTAATTCCATCTGTATGTTTTAGCTGACATTTTTCTATAAACTGGATATTTTTCTTACTAGTAGGCTCTTTGATTATCCTGTAATATAGTTCCTTATAGAAAGACAGAATATGTGTTTATTTCCCTCTCTTTTTTTAATTACCAATTTTCAGAGTAAGAGTTCATTGAAATAGCCACCTCCATTGGTATGAATTTTGGTTTTTTGTTTTGTTTTTTTTTAATATAATGGGGCTTCCCTGGTGGCTCAGTGGTAAAGTATGTTCCTTTCAATGTTGAAGATGCTGGTTAGATCCCTGGGTCAGGAAGATCCTCTGAAGAAGGAAATAGCAACCCATTCCAGTATTCTTAACTGGGAAATCCCATGGACAGAAAAGCCTGGTGCGCTACAGTCCATGGGGTTGCAATAGAGTCAGATACGACTTAGCGACTAAGCAATAACATAAGTAGATTCTTGGATTTTTATATAATTAATTTGAATAGGTTAATGAAAAATGTAAAGAAACTACCTTTTTAAAGTAGTTTTTATGGGGCTATGTGAATTTATCTGAAAAATCTCCAGAAGTATTTAAATCTCCCTTTAAAGATTATGTCCTGCTATATAGAGCAAAAAACAAACTATAGAAAACTAAGTACATGGAGTAAATAGTGTTATTTAAATGATGTGTGATTAAACTTAGTTTGTAGCGAGTTAATTTTTATCCTATTTCTATTTCCAACTGCTTTAGATACTCCTCAGGGGTTTAGATCCTCTATGTATCAACTTATTCTAATGTCTTAAAGAGTTGAAAAGCTAAATGCATCATAATATTAGGCTATAAGAATGCCTTTGCCCTTCCCTGGGTAGATCCATCAATGGCTAAGACCACCTGTCTATCTTTCTCCTCTTTGTTACATTCTTCTTTTGTAGTCCTAAACTATCTTTAATATTGAACAGATGACAGCACTGTGCCTGCCTTAAGATGTTTCTGACTTTTTCTAAAGGCTTCTTTCTCTAAGATGATATTGTATGTCAGCAATGTCTAATAGAACTTAGTGTGAGAATGGGCATGTTCTATAATCTGCACTGTCTTAGCCAACTAGGACACTTCATTGTTGAATACTTGAAATGTAGCTGATGCTGCTAAAGAACCAAATTTTACATTTAGTTTAATTAATTAGGATTTCAACTTAGCCACAAGTGGCTAGTAGCTACCATACTAGACAGCACAGTTCTGTAACTTCGCATTTTAAATGTGTGTGTGTGTGTTTCATGGAGCCAGATTGTTCCAGCAACTATCGGTTAAATAAAATAAAAGTAGGTCACCAAGTCCTGTGCTGTGCTGTGCTTAGTCATGTCTGACTCTTTGTGACCCCATGGATTGTAGCCCACCAGGCTCCTCTGTCCATGGGGAGTCTCCAGGCAGGAATACTGGAGTGGGTTGCCATGCCCTCCTCCAGGGGGTCTTCCCAACCCAGGAATAGAACTGGGGTCTCCTGCATGGCAAGCGAATTCTTTACCAGCTGAGCTACCAGGGAAGCCCCATCAAATACTACAGATACAGAATTGGCAAACCCAAACCTGATTTCTTCATATGATAACCACACTCTCTTTTTACTTTAGCCCAGGAGGCATGAGGTATGGTAGAGAAAGCACTGAATCAGCAGCTGGAAAGCTTGCCTCATATTCTAGCTCTGCCAAACAAGTTGCAATCCAAAGCTTTAGCCTCTTGACATACCTAGGAACCACTTGTCTTCTCATCTATAAATCGTGTATGACTGCATTTCTGAATTATCCTGGGAATCAAATGAAGCACTGCTTATGAAAACATTTTGTAACATTCACAAAACTAAGAAACGCAGGGCAGTATTATTATGGTCAACTGAATACATCTCACATAATAATTTGACTCTATGTATGTATTAACTGAAACAATGAAGAAACTAAATCTGTTACAAGATTTAGCCAAGAGAAAATCCATTTTTTGGCTAGTCATGCACTGTACTGGCCACATGATGATCAGCATTAATGATAGTAACATTGGCCTGTAGTGCAGCTTACAGAATTCAAGAGCTTCTTAATGTCTTGTGAAATCTTTTAGAGGTAGAAAATAAAGTGAATATGAGGAATGCTGGGTCAGCAAGGGACTTGGGTGTGCTCTCTGGATAGATGCTGTCACAGATTGTATTTGACTCCAATAGATCATGAAGAGGTATTTGCTGCAAAGAATGAGAATATATGAACCTTGGCCAATTATGAGAACTATCTGAGGAACAAATTTTGGTTTGGTGCCAAAGACAAGGAACATTCATTTGGAAGAGAAGCAGATTGGGATGTGGTGGTGGGTGACAAGTGAGGAGGAAAGAAGCAAGAGAGGGAAACATGTGCTTCAACATGAAGGCTTCTTTCCTGAAATGGATCTGGAAATCTGGGCGTGGCTGGCTCCAGGTCCTATCTCTAGAAGGGAAAAGAACTGGACAGTGATTGCCCTGTATTTTCTACTGGTTTCAACTCCAGAATAGGTGAATGGAATGGTCTCCTATGGCTCAGACATTAGGAAGGACTGGTGTGTAGCACATTCGAAAAGCCTAAAGGACCCACCATAACTTTATCTTGCTTCCTTTCCCAAATCTTCTTCCCAGAATTGTGGAAATACGAATATATAAGCAATATATAAGCAATATATAAGCAATGCAAGTTTTAGGGAGCCCTTGGTTCCACCCATGTCCCTGTTTGGGTCAGTTCATTATTTACTCTTGTAGCCTCAAGTCCTCATTTACTTTTTTATGAGGAAGTAAAAGGAGTAGGAGAGGTTTTAAGAACAGCTGGGCCCTCCCAGTTGCTGGGGTGGGTTATTTTAAGCTTTGTTTAATGTGTCCAGGGACCCAGATGGCATTTTTAACTAAGCTGCTTTATTAAATCTTGTGATAAAACATAATGATGTTTGTTGAAAAGACAGATACATATCAGCAGCATTATGCTTGAAACTTGCCCTAAAAATTTTCTGTAAAACATCTGTTCCCTTTGTGAACTCCGAAAGTCTGTTAGTTTCTGTACAGCCTTGAGGAATAGAAGTTGGAACCTATTTTGGGGGAATCTAAGCAGAGGTATTGGCTTTAGCAACCTTGACCTTCATCTTTTGGGCCTTGGCCACTCTTCTGTTAGACAACAGTGACATGAACGAACACTGTAATAAGATTTGAATATGATTATTTGAGAATAATAGGCAGCCAAAAAAAAAAGTAAACAACAAAAAAGATCTATATTGCCCAGGGATTTTTAAATTGAAGGTAGAAAGCTAGGACTGCAATGTCCTTTGTTAGTGTACAGCCTTGACAGCTAATGGCAAATACTCAAGATTTGGCCAATATGCCTTTACTGTTTATATTTGCATAGCCAAAGAGAAAGTTTTGGGTTCTTTCATCTGACTTGACTCGCATAAGTTATGAATAAGAGGATATCTAGGATATACACAAGACTTGTTAAAGCCCACATTTTCTGAGTCTTTAAATATCTTTCATCTCCTACATTGTTAGTGACATCAAATTTTGGAGTAATGCCTGTATTTTTTAGGAATATTAAGTCCCCAGAGACATTTTTTTCTTGGCATATGGTCACAATTTTCTTTCCTTTTCCAAGTCTCTACTAATAGGTATTTTGTACAAATAGAACAATTATTGTCTTTCTGTTGTTTTCCTCTAGTGAGAATCTGGTTTGCTAACTAGGGATATCTGGCTTTGTATTTAAGACATTTACAATGAAAAAGAGAAAGGAATTTGAAATCATAGGACCAGAGTTTATCCTGCTTGACAAAAGACGCCACAGAATATTGGGAGAGTTTTACAGCAAATGGCTAGTATCATAATATATGAAATGCTTTCTGAAATTAATAAAAAATTCAAACAATTTATAAGAAGTATTGTCAACAACTACAAATGTATGAAAAGATGATCAGTGTCATTAGTAACCAAAGAAATACAAATAAAAACAATCCATTAATTTGAAAAAATGTAGAAAATACTCAGAGCTGGCATAGATGTTGGAAAATTGTCATGTTTGTTCACTCTTGGTGGAAGTTGAATTGATACAACTTTTTCGTCAGGCGGTTGGGCAATATGTATCTAAATTAACAGAATACTTGTCCAATTATCTAGGAATCCCTTAATTTAAGAATCCATCCTGTAAATTTTCTAATACAAATGTGGAAATATTTATGTACAAGAATATTCACTGCAGCATTTTGCTAAAGAAAACTTGAAAACAGTTTATATGTTTAGCAGTAGAGAGCAGGTATGTAATTTATGACACAACCATACCAGGAATGCATTAGTATCCATAAATAAAGGAAGTGGGTCTATATGTGACATGAGAAAGATGTGGATTATAGTTTGTTAAAGTGAAATAAAGCAATTAGTAGAAGATCATGTGTAGTATGATGTAGCATGATCCTACTTATGTGTATATAATTAGGTATATAAAGTAGGGTTGGAGGAACATACTGCCAACAGTTAACAGTGAATATATCTAGGGCATGAGGGTGTGTGTGGTGGGGGGAGAGGAATCCTTTCCATTTCTACTTCATATATGTCTCTTTATTAAGTAATTACACACATATGTATGCATTGCTTTCATAGTTAAACACATCCCTTAAAAACAGTGAAGAAAGGAGATGCTCTGAATTTGAATTATGATACTACTATTTGCAACATGTATGACTGTAGGGAAGTTGCCTAGGTTTCTGGGGTTTGTTTCCTCATTTATAAAACTAGAGAATGTCATAATACTTCCTCCCACATCTTCCAGGGGTTTTGGGAGGATTGAATGAGGTAATGGATTATTGTCAATTATTTATTGATTCATATGACGCAGTTAAAACCAAACTATTCCTCCAGTTAAAATAAAAGGACATGTGCATATGTGCTTTTTATGCCTTACTGATAGAAGGTGCCTGTTGATCACAGTTCCATAGGCCAGGCTTTGGCATTTCTGCAGGCTGCTGGCTAGGGCTTGGGAGGCAACTGCTCAAGTCATGATCCTCTCCCCTCTCTCACACACACACACACATGCACACGCACAAATACACATGCACATGCACCCTGTCATGGTACTTGAGGTGGCAGCAGCTGCTCTGGCATAGACTGTAACTCAACATACAAGACTTTTTTTTTTTTGCATAAATCTGTGTATTATTTCCTGTTATGAATCAGCTGAGTCAATGCCATGCTTTTCAATCTAAAATCTTTCTGAGGCTTAGACTGTGGTAAGAGCAACCCCACCCCCTCTATACCTGCTCCACTGAGGCCAGATCTTAATCTGTTCATTTCATGAGGATTTTCAAGCCTAATGGACTGGACCCTGTGAGAGATTACTGAGAAGAACAGACTGGGCAGAGGCTAAGAAGCTCCGTGCTCCTCTGCTGAGTCGTCTGAAAACGCACAGCTGCGAGCTCTAGTGATGCTTTAAAGTATTTTGTCAGGCTGTTTGTCAGGGCGCCTGTTCCTGCCGTCCTGCTGAATGTTCGGTTAGGAGGCATCATCTTTTTTTGGACAGGATCTCCCAAATGTAAAGTGACAGATGCTAATGTGGAATATAATACAGAAGACCCAGCTTTGCTGTCATAAATAACAGTAAATTGTTTAATCTTGCTGAGTTGTAAATCTATGATTGCCAGAGGTCTTTAGTTCACTGGAAAATAGTATAAGGGACGGAGTCATTTAGCAAATGGACAGTAATTACTTCCCAACCAGACAGATATTGGTCTGATGGAATTTATTTAAAGATCCACATATTTGTATTTTAATTGACTGTGACAACTATTCTTAGCTATAAAGAGAGACTAGAGCATAGCTATAGAGACTGAGGTTTCCTAGGAAAAAACATACACATATAGAAGAATATGTGTAAAATAATACACTATTTATAAAAATGCCAAAAATACTTTTTGGGTATTATATATATATAAAACAAATATTTATATGTGTGTAATACACACACACACACATATATTTCTGTCTACCTATAAATGTTCCAAATGGAAAGTATTCTTAAGCATTTATATAGTTTATCAAGTAGCATATATGTGTGTATATGTGCCTGGGACATCCTATCCCCAAAGATACATCTTCTTCCCTGCGTATATTCAAGGAGAGTGTAGAGCAGAGTCCCAGAGGTCAGAAATATCTGAAGACAGCACAGAGTTGAAGGAAGTGACTAAATGTTCCCAAATGCCCTATGTTTCTGTGGTAATAAATAGAATTTGTGCTGGAGCTGGATGGACTGCTAGTAAGAAACATAAGTAATATAAATCTTGCTATTCCAGTCAAGAACTAATCTTGCATGGACCGCTTTCTACTGTGAGCTCAGCAACATGGGTAGATTAGCAGCCTGGCATGGGACGTGGGACCAGTGGATGGTGCAAGTCAGACATAGATGGGGCAATGAGAGAAGATCTGCGTCAAGACAAGGATACAGACATGGTCCTTTCACTCCTCATCATGGACTTCAGCAGTTTTTTAGTGAGCGGGTTTGGTGGTTAGAGAAGAAAGAAGACATTTCACTTGTGCAGATGTGAAGACATGTTATAGGGGCTTCCTTGGTGACTCAGACATTAAAGAATCTGCTTGTAGTATAGGAGACCCGGGTTTAATCCCTGGGTCAGGAAGATCCCCTGGAGAAGGGAATGGCTACCCACTTCAGTATTCTTGCATGGAGAATCCCATTGACACAACTGTTTTTCTATTTAATTAGTGGCAAGCTACTTTCAGTGTAATTTATTCCATAGTGTGAGTTAGTCCTCAAACATTTTTTAGTTTTACATATAAAAACTTAGCTAAAAGAGCACATTTATATTGGTCGGTAAACCATGGTACCTTTAAATAATTGAAGACTATACAGCACTAAAATAATGTTGTGGGAAAATATTCAGTGACAGAGAAAGATAGGCTCCATAGAAAGAGTAGATATATTAAGTGAAAGATGTTGGCTACATCTTTCCCTTTCGTAAAAATATATAAATATGTAAATGAAAGAGAGTGGGGGATACACAAAGACACATGGACAAAAGGTAGACACTGAAATGTTTACTGTAATCACTTTTAAATTTACAGATGATTTTTATTTTCTTCTTACTTATGAATAATTCCTAAATGTCATATATTCCACATATGTATTTGTCATATATGTATAAATGTCACATATAAAATATATAAATGTCATATAGGGAATCCCTTGTGGCTCAGCTGGCAAAGAACATGCCTGCAATGTGAGAGACCTGGGTTCAATCCCTGGGTTGGGAAGATCCCCTGGAGAAGGGAATGGCTACCCACTCCCATATTCTGGCCTGGAGAATTCCATGGACTGTATAGCCTATGGAGTAGCAAAGAGTTGGACACAACTGAGCGACTTTCACTTCACTTCACTTCTTCAAATGTCATATATATATGTCATATATATGTGTCATTATATGTCAAATATATATATATATATATTTGTGATTAAAAAACAACTGCAGGTTAGTAAAACAGCAAATGTGTTCAATTACTGTGAATTAGAAATTCATAATTAAGAACTAAGAAATGATACCAGCAAGGAAGACAAAGGAAATACATCAAGGATTTATTGGGTGCCAGACACTGAACCAGACAGAGTTTGGCTTTGTTGCTTTCACCTTACATCTTTTAGGTAACAAAACTGAAATACAGAGATTTCAGAATCTTTTCTAAAGTCATGTAGTTGGTAGGTGGCAAATCTGTTTTTGCATCATTTCCCATTGAATACCAAAATCTCTGTTTATCTCAGGGTACTCAACCCTGCCTTCTTGACCTGGATAGATCCAATAGTTCTTATCCTGGTATCTAATTGGCTTGATCACTTTGAAAAGTGGCAGCAGAAAGGCCCTTTTTTATTTCAGTGAGCCATGTCCTCTCTCTTAAGGTAAAGAATTCAGTATCTTCCAAGCACCTAATTACCAGTAGGAACATAAGCTCTAGTTTCTTTGCCCCCATTTTGCACTTAAGGAAAGCTTGATATCTCTCAGCGAGACCTTGAGAATTGGTAGACTGATTGAGGAACAGAACTTGGGCCAAACTTGCAGGTACCTGTGATTTTTCTACACCTGTTGAGAGGTTGGGAATTGAAGGTGAAACCCATCTTGGTTTGGACCTAATGAGAGCTCATCTCTTCTTCTAGCCCCTAGGTGTGGGTCAAGACTTCCAGGGCAACAGGCAGCTGAGGATGAGCTCCATTGCTCCCATCTGGTCTCCCTGTAATAAAGTGTATAACTGCACAATTATCCATGTGCAAATGAAGAAGTCCCTTGATGTTTGGATAACCACATCCATGTCTTGAGTTTGTTATTTCTCAAAATTCCACTTCACTATCTCCTGCTTACTCATGTGCAGCCCTGGTCAGGGGCTGGCACTCATCTCTGACAGCTGGGACAAGAGCCTGAAGTCCTGCCATCCACGGCAGTTTGACTCTGGGTTTCCTTCATGGCTTTTGTTTTTTGTTTAACCAAGAAGATGAGAACCAGGCATCTTTGTGTTTATGACTTTCCATGCACTTCGTAGGTGGACATGGTGGTGGCTGTGTGGTCCTGAATAGCACTCTCTGTGAACCATCAAGGAAGTTTCTGTTTAGTGTGCTCTTTAACTCTCTCTGATTCACTTTGAGAATTACAGGGATGTGACACAGTGAACAGAGGATGCTGAAGAATGTCATGCTTACTTTTTCTTTTCTCTCTCTGGGACTCTTTTTTTTTTTTTATGACTCATTTAAAGTTAAAAGGAAATCCTAAAGGGGAAATCTTATTTACGGGAGTTTACACATGAAAACAATCCTGCTTTCATTAGTGTTATGTTGCTGGGGAATAATCATTTGCAATCAAAATTCTGCATCTACTCTGAGATTTTAGCCCCAGGGTTTAAATTATATATTGCTGCTCTCTAGGACTTTAATCTGAGTTAATTAGAAACTGAACTCGTACTAAATCTAATTTAGAAGAGTAGTTGTTAGTATCCTGAAAAGAGGGAGCCATCAGAAATAAAGTCAGTTAAATAATTCGTTGTATATAGCACATGGTATAAAGTATGGACATGCTGGGAGAAAGCTTCATGTAATAAAATTTGCTCTTTCTCAGGACACTGGTCTTTGGTATGTGGAGGGGCATATCGATTCTTGAGGTACTTGATGTGCCCATTTATGGGGTGGAGGAAAAACAGTGATGCTATCTAGGTGAGGTTTAAGAGTTGGTGGAAGACATTGGCATCTAGAGGAATAGACTCTGAGGGATTCTAAGTAACTGCATCATGGGATATGATTGATGATAATTGTACATGGCTACTGTCTACACTCTCTCTTTCCCAAGCATTTAGAAGTTAAGACTGGGTGACAACAAGTTCGTGCTGGCTCTCTGTGTATCTGGGAAGTGTGTACCTCACATGTGTGTCTGCAGGCGCCTGTGTGACAGTGTTTTCATGGCTACCTGTGGATCCTGGGACCTGTGTCTGTGTGCCTTTATGTGCATGTGTAAGTGACAGTGACTTGGGCCTACTTTGCCCCCTTTCCTAGTGGAACTGAAAGATGTGTTTCTCAGGGGCAGTAAGGCCTGCCCAGGTTGGTGTCGGGCTGGGTGGGATTTCTCTTCTTCCAGCCAAACACAGACATTATCATATACAGTTCAGAGAATCCTCAATTTACAAGAAACTCTGAAATGTGTTTGAATTATGAAGAAAAACCCTCCAAAATTCTTACTAAGATTTTTAATAATCCATTAGGTAAGGCCTAGAACATCACTTTAACAATAGGATTTTGCAAATTGAAAGACAAGCAAACCATGTTACATGTTTCCTCCACTTACAGGAACTTGTTAAATGTGTTAAAAAAAATTAATGAAAAATGTATCCTGTTAATTGTCAAGGCTATTCTCAAAATAAAATAACATAAAGCAATATCACTTAACAGGAAAACAAATTCTAGTTGACGTATATAAATGTTAAGATAGTTGTTATGGCTATTTTTTGAGATGGATTTCATCCCTTAAAGAATTCAATTCTTGTATGAGGATTTTAGTAAATAAACACTTCCAGCATGGGAACAAGAAATCATCACGTGGAGAATTGAAGAAGAGTGGAATAAAATTGATAACAAAACAAAGAAAAGACAGACCATATGGTGTGGTCATGGCTGTTCCTACAGTGCCCCTTTGGGAGGGTCAGCAAGGGAATAGCAGAGTGACACAGCTCAGACCTCCCCAGGCTGCGACTGGATTTCACACGTGAGTAAAAGTCAGATGTTGCCTACGTCAATGCTGTAAACAAAACCAAAGCCAGTATTGGAAGTAGACCATCTTTTCCTTCCAAGGTAGTAGTCTGCAACATTGGCAGAGGATAGTACTTCTAAGACTTTCAGAAAGGGAAGTGGTAGTTTAACGAATTATATAAGGTCTAAAATTAAATTTTAAATGGGGGAGGGGAGACAATTTGGGTAAAGCAATAGCATGATTTGTGTCATGTTGAAGCTCATAAAGGGTTTATGTAATCCCATCTTAAGTAACTTTTCATGACTGTGAACCTTCTTGACTTTGCAGATGAAGACCCCGAGCCTCAGAGAAATTACATGATTTGCCTTAGATCAGGGGTGGAGCCAAGACTTAAATTTAGATCTTTTAACTTTTTGGATGCTTTTTCTTTATACAACAGGGCTTCCAAAGGTTGTATTTCTTTAACCAGTTATTAGATCTTGAAAGCCATAGCTTTTCTGATGACATTTGCCTTGGTTCCAAATTGGGAATGGAGTACATCAAGGCTGTATATTGTCACCCTGCTTATTTAACTTATATGCAGAGTACATCATGTGAAATGCTAGACTGGATGAAGCACAAGCTGGAATCAAGATTGCCAGGAGAAATATCAATAACCTCTGATATGCAAATGACACACCCTTATGGCAGAAAGCAAAGAAGAAGTAATGAGTCTCTGATAAAAGTGAAAGAGGAGAGTGAAAAAGCTGGCTTAAAACTCAGCATTCAAAAAACTAAAATCATGGCATCCAATTCCATCACTTTATGGCAAGTAGATGGGAAAATGATGGAAACAGTGGCAGACTTTATTTTCTTGGGCTCCAAAGATGGTGACTGCAGGCACCACCAGATGGTGACTGCAGCCATGAAATTAAAAGATGCTTGCTCCTTGGAAGAAAAGCTATCACAAACCTAGACAGCATATTAAAAAGCAGAGACACTACTTTGCCCACAAAGGTCCATCTAGTCAAAGCTATGGTTTTTCCATAGTCATATATGAATGTGAGAGTTGGACTATAAAGAAAGCTGAGTGTCTAAGAATTGATGCTTTTGAACTGTGGTGTTGGAGAAGACTCTTGAGAGTCCTTTGGACAGCAAGGAGATCCAACCAGTCCATCCTAAGGGAAATCAGTCCTGAATATTCATTGCAAGGACTGATGCTGAAGCTGAAACTCCAATACTTTGGCCACCTGATGAGAAGAACTGACTCCTTGGAAAAGACCCTGATGATGGGAAAGATTGAAGGCAGGAGGAGAAGAGGATGACAGAGGATGAGATGGTTGGATGGCATCACCGACTCAATGGACATGAGTTTGAGCAAGCTCCAGGAGTTGGTGATGGACAGGGAAGCCTGGCGTGCTGCAGTCCATGTAGTTGCAAAGAGTTGGACATGACTGAGTGACTGAACTGAACTGAACTGAATTGGGAGAGGGAGAATTCACAGAAGAGGAGAACACAGACACACAGAGAAGGTGATGTGAACACAGGTGGAGACTGGACTGAGGATTGGTCTCTGCTGGGGGCAGATGGAGTCCTCAGTGGTAGATGCGGCCATGTTGGCCTCAGTGTGTAGAGGTCCATATGGTGAGCCCACGCTTGACCTTTGTCCCTGCCATCATTGGCCACTGTGTTCATGAGCCCATTGGACAGTGACAGGAGTGGCTGGGGAAAGAGGCTGACTGATACTGAGGGAGCTGGTCATCTCAGCCCCTTGATTATTTAAATCCTTTTCTGCTGAGATCCCCTTTTGGTGAGCATTCCTGTGGTACACAAATATCTTCATGATTTTCCTTGTCTTATCTTAGAAGCCTCATCACTCGTTCTCCTCCATCTCCTCCAGCACTTGTTTCCTTTTAGAATTATCTCAACTAGAGTTATCTACAGTGTCCAGCATTTACTGCATTTTTGGGGGCATATTGGTGGGTTAATGAGTAGATCTACACAGGTAAAATTTCCACTGAAAACTAAAATGTTTTAGGTTGAAATTTTATTCAAGTGTGTTTTTTTCATTTTAGACAGATTAGATGTTATCTTTAAAAAATTCAAATTTAATAAGCTAAAGATATGTTTATAATCTTTCCTATTTGTTAAATAGGAAACTATACATGTATAGTATTTGTTAAATATTCCTATTTGTTAAATATTTGTTTAACAAATATTCCTATTTGTTAAATAGGAAACTATACATGTTTACTTCTGTACATATTTATTTGTTATTTTTCTAAGTGCTAGCCCCAAAGTGTTCATAATTGTACATTTTTGTAATTGCTTGAAAGTTATTTAGATTTCTGCATTTTTCAATTCGCATTAAATTATTGTCTATGTTTCTTCTCTACTGGTTAAGAAAATGTAAGTTGTTATAGCAAGTAAATTTGAAATGTAGGCAATTTTTATTGCCTTAAAACAATAGAAATTTGTATTTCACTCACATAATAGTCCAATGTGGATGTTGCTGGCGGGCAGACACTCTTGTCCATCCAATGAGGAGGTAGGGACTCAGGTACTTTCCATCTTCTAGTGCTGGCGTCTCCTAGAGCTGCATGGTCACCTGTGTTGAGCCTTTGCAAGGGGAAATAAACAGTGAGGAGAAAGGTGTATTAATGTCTCTTAATGTGTTAGCCAGAGCAAACGTCTCTAGCCAGAATAAACACACATTACTTCTGTTCTTTCTCACACTAGTTTTTCCCTCATTTTGAGAATTGGTCACATGGCTGCATGTAACTACAAGGGTGGGTCTGGAGAATGTAGCCCCTGGTTGGGTATCTGTTGCCCAGCATCAGCTCTGCCCTGTGGAAGAGGAGCATAACTCTGTGGACTGTTCACCCAGTCTGCCCAACTGCTCAATCTTTATGATTACCCTTTTAGATGGCTGAAGAGTATTCCATAAGTTCATACATCACACTTTATTTGACAGATTCTTCTTTATTAGACATTTATAGGAATTGTTTTAAATTTTTCACCTCTAATATTTAGATCCCACTGTAGGAAATGTGTACACACACATAACTTTCCCCCCTTTGAGAATTATTTCTATAAGAATAATTCTGAAAAAGTGGGAGAGAGAGAAAATAATGAATTTAAGTTACAAATATTTTTCAGGCTTTGGAATATATAGGCTTACTCCTTGAGAATAGTGTTTAGTTTTTCTTCATTGCTGCGTATGCAAGGTCTTCAACATTGCTTGTTTCATGGTAATACTCAAAATGAGTTGAATGATGAAATAAAATATAACAAAAGCATGTGGAACATGACTTATCATGCCTCTGGATAAAGTGAATGTGATTTTTGTCCTATATCTTTCCCATCTTAATAAATGGTACCATCATTCATCAGATTATTAAAGGTGGAAGCTGGGAGTTGACTAATTTCCTCACTGTCCCTGTTTTATTTATTTATTTCTGTGTAAGAAATTATGACAAAACCTAGAGGCTTAAAATAACAATGGATATTTATTATTGCTCACAGTTTCTATGGGACAGGAGGCAGGTTGTTTTGACTCAGTCACAGCTGCATATTGGTGGGGTCTAGACGGTCCAGGGCAGGATGGCTTACCTCCACACTTACACAGCTGTAAAGTGATGCTGGCTGTTGGTGGGAGGACTCAGGTGCTCCCGGTCCAGGTGGCTGCACAGGGCCCCCTTGAATGTCCCAGTGACATGGTGGCCACTATTTCCCAGAGTGAGCAATCCAAGACAGCAAGGCAGAAGCGGCAGTGTCATTTATTGGGAAGTCACACACCTTCACTTTTGCAGTGTTCTGCTGATCACCCAGATCTTCTTTATTCACTGTGGAAGGGGATTGTACCAAGACATGAATGACAGAGGCGTGGATTGTTGGGGATCCATCTTGAAGGCTGGCTGCCATAGTGTCTCCATTCCATGTTTCATTCTACCCACATGTTCTGTTCATTCTCCTTCCAAAGATACATTCAGATATAATCACTTCTCTTCATTTCTACTGCTTCTAGTCTAGTCTGAGACAGGGTCCACACTCAGCTCTGCCATGATAGCCTTCCATCTGGTCTTTCTCCTTTTTCTCTTCTACTTCTCACTCTCTAATGCGTTTTTTCACATAGCAGCCACTCACTCATCATTCATTCATTTTTTTCTATTAGTTAATTCTATTCATTTTTTATTAATGAATAGAATTAATTAATAGAAAATCTATTCATCATTCAATTTTTCTATTCTATTAAATATATTTATTGCATACTTATCATATGCTTGGTTTGTTCTAGATTCTCAGGGTATAGCAGTGAAATATATAGTGAGGAAATAAATAAGATGGAAAATATTAAAGGGTTATGTGTGTAACCCAAAGGACTAAACAGGGTAAGGAAAATAGAGGACAACAAGGAAATTAGGGACTTATGTGTGCTGTACTATATAGGGCTGCCATAGGTTCTGTCTTTGATTAGTTGACATTGAATAGTAACCGAAAGACAGGAGGAGGCAGGCATATGGATACTTGGATGAGAGTGCTCTAAGCAGAGGAAAAAAGCAAGCACAAAGCATGCTTGATGTGTGTGAGGAACAGGAGACCAACCAGTGTCGTTGGAGCAAAGAGAGGGAGGGGAGTGGAGAATGGCAGGTGATGGGGTCAGATCACGGAGGGCCTGGTGGACTGAATACTTTGACTTTACCTGGGGTTGGTGGGACATGAGGACAGTCCTTGGAATGTTTTGCTAATATGATATGACTTGCTTTTTAATAAGATCTTTTGGATTGCTCAGCCCGTGATCTTTATAACTGATAAAGGTCAATTCCAGTGCTTAAAAGGAATACCTAGAGTAAACTTAAGCTGTTATTAGCCATTATTACTATAATTGTTATTGCTATTATTAAAATTAACACCCCATTATTATCACAGGTCCTGCTGATTTTTTTTCTGGTATCTATCCAACTAGTAATTACTATTAATACTATTATTACTATTACCACTACTACTAGGTTTATTTGTTTATAATCTGCCTCATCCACTTGAGAATATATACTCTGGAGATGTAGCTGAGTGTCTTTCCATACTAAATTATCCCAAAACTGCTCTATTTTTGGAGCTCTTGTGTTTGATCTTTAAGAAAATTTTTTCCCTATATCTTTCCTCATTGTCATATTTGGTCAATGACCTACTTCCAGCAAGGCTATTATTGGTGCCAGGGTTACTTTGCAGTTATGCTGGACATAAGAGCTGGTCTTGGCTTCAAGGCTATGCCAGTACTTCTCAGACTTTAATGGACAAGTGAATTATGTGGAAGGGTAGGGATCCTACTAAGTGTGGGGTAGGCCTTGAGGTTTGGCATTTCTCCCAAGTGATGCCCATGCTACTGGTTTTTTGAGTAAGGAGAGGGTTTGATCACCAAACTTGACTGAATGTTGGAAACGCCTGTGGAGCTCAGGCTCCTCCCCTGCCATGCCTGATCCTGAGGCACTCTTAGTACTAAGAATTTTCCAGTTCTCATTAATGATTCTAATGGGTAGCAACATTTGAGAACCACTGCATTGGATGACACTGGGCCCTATTTGAAAACAAAGCACACAGAGTAATGCTCCACAGGGCTATGCTGCTTGCTTTCTTTTTTAAAACTCAATTTCATGGCTTAGAGAGTCTGGCCACACAGACGGGTGACCTCCAGATCACTGCCTAGCATGGCTGGATTTCCCCAGTGTCCCCAGCTCATGTTATCACTTAGTGGCCAGAATAGGACTTCTGCCCTCAGGAAACTGGGGCTTCCAAGTGCAGTTAAAATACACTTGCTGACAACAAGGCTGTAGCAAGCCAGGTCCCTCCTGTGTGTGCTTGTGCTGAGGCAGGTAAGGAAGGTGAAGCAGAGAAGTGCTCTGTTTTTCTCTCTTGTAGTTTCCAGAATGTACAGGTGCAGTTTCTGAGCCAGTGACAAACTAAGAATTTCTTGTATGAGTCAATCTAACCCTTTGGTCATCAGAAGCAGGTGTTTTAAACTGCTGAAAAGCAATGAGGCACATCTCACCTACAGGTTAATAACTGACTACGAGACATGGGTATCCCAAATGGTCTTGGAGATATTGGGCCTGAGAGACAACACCAGAGCTGCCTCCCCATGCCCCCACACCTCTCTCCCCACCTGAAGCCCACTCAGTTCTTTTTGCCAAGTGACCAGTATGTGCTAACAAAGCCTGGGACACTTTCTCATAGAAATGTACTTCAACCCCATGTAACCATATTGATTTTGTTTTTCTGGCTAATCTAGATTGGTCGACTGATTATTGGACAGAATGGCATCTTGTCAACGCCTGCTGTGTCCTGCATTATCAGAAAGATCAAGGCAGCTGGTGGAATCATCCTGACAGCCAGCCACTGCCCTGGAGGACCAGGGGGAGAGTTTGGAGTGAAGTTTAATGTTGCCAATGGAGGTATGTGGTTCAGAATATGCCTTAATTGTCATGATTTCTTTCCTCTTATATCATGGTCTTACAATGACCCCATGATGTCAGATAAGCAAGGCAGAGAGGGAATGGCTCAGAAAAGTCTAGTGAGGTACCTGTAGTAGTCAGGGTTTTCCAGAGAAGAAGAACCAATAGGACGTATAGATTGTCTCCAACTTACGATGGTTTGATTCAGAGATTTTTTTACTTTACACTTTATAGTGTAAAAGCAATATGCATTCAGTAGAAACCTGTTTCATTGGAATTTCAAATTTTGATCTTTTCCTCGGCTAGCAATGCTGTATAATTCTCTCTCGTGATGCTGGGCAGCAAGTGCAGCTCCTACCCGATCATAAGAGTAAACAACCAGTACATTTACAACCACTCTGTACCCATTCAGCTCAGTTGATAAAGAATCTGCCTGCAGTGCAGGAGACCCTTGTTCGATTCCTGGGTCGGGAAGATCTGCTGAAGGGATAGGCTACCCACTCTAGTATTCTTGGGCTTCCCTTGTGGCTCAGCTGGTAAAGAATCTGCCTGCAGTGTGAGAGACCTGGGTTTGATGCCTGGGTTGGGAAGATCCTCTGGAGAAGGGAAAGGCTACCCACTCCAGTATTCTGGCCTGGAGAATTCCATGGACTGTATAGTCCATGGGGTCGCAAAGAGTCAGACACAACTGAGTGAGCTTCACTTTCACTTTGCACCCATTCTGTTTTTCTCTTTCAGTTCAATAAACTAAATTAATTAAATGAGATACTCAGCACTTTACTATAAAACAGACTTCAGGATAGATGATTTTGTACAACTGTTGACTACCAAGGTGTTCTCAGCACTCTTATGATAGGCTAGGCTAAGCCATGATGTTAGATGTATTAAATGCATTTTTGACTTCTGATATTTTCAGTTTACAATGGGTTAGTCAGAATATAACTTGTTGCAAGTCCAGGAAGATCTAGAAAGAGATTTATTTTAATGAATTGGCTTATGTGATTATGGAGGCTATGAAGTCCCAAGATCTTTCCAGGAGAGTGGATGATATAGTTCTGATCTGAGTCTGAAGGCCTGAGAAGCAACAGAGCTGATGGTATAAGTTCCAGTCTGAGTCCCTGTCTGAAAGCAGAGTGGGGCCAGTGTGGCAGGTGGAAAGTGAATTCTCCCTTCCTCAGTCTTTTTGTTCTGCCCATGCCTTTGGTAGGTGGGGTGAGGCCCAGCCATGCTGCGGAGGGAGGTCTGCTTCACTCAGTCTGCTGTCAATCCCACCCAGAATCACCCTCACAGACATACTCAGAGTAACGTTTAACTGAACATCTGGGCTCTCTGTGACCCAAGCAAGCTGGCACGTAAAATCAAGCATCATGTTGCCTCAGGTGATGTGACAAGGAAGGGGCACAATGGGGTCTTATACCCATTTGGTCTCTTGGTCGCCTGCTCTCCTCAGCACAGTGCAATGGTTGAATATTGATGTTTATCTGACATGGAAGGACCCCGGATTTTAAAGTTGAAGCAGACCCTCAAAGTCATTTAGATCATTCCCATCATTTTACAAATAAACAAATCAAAGCCCTGAGAGGCTGTTGGCTCAAGGTCACATTGTCAGGCAGAGGACTTTGTAGCATAAGTCCTACATTCTCCCTTTCCTATAGTGTTGACTTTCTCTTACTAACATGCTTAGAATTATTTCACTTTTTCTTGTATTTATAGAAATTTATAGTTTAGAAGGGCTTCCCTGGTGGTAAGCCAGTGCTAAAGAATCTGTCTGCAGTGCGGGAGACTCAGGAAATGCTGGTTTGATCCCTGGGTCAGAAGATCCTCCAAGGAGGGCATGGCAATCCACTCCACTATTCTTGCCTGGAGAATCCCATGGACAGAGGAGCCTGGCAGGCTACAGTCCATGGGATCACAAGAGTCAGACACAACTGTAGTGAATGAGCATGGATAGTTTAGAAGTCCTAGTGGGGTGGGGTATGTGTATAAGGGTGAATTAAAACATTTTTGAACATGTATAAAATGTAGGGTAGGAAGGATAATAATAAATGGATACCGTATATTCATTACTCTGTTTATCCATTTTGCTTTTTTTCCCCTAATGACTTTGCTGAAGGCTTGAATATTTCTGACTACATCTCTTTAAAATAAAGATATATTCCTGTATAACTACATGGTTATACCTAACAAAAATCATAGTAATTCTCTAGTGTAATCTAAAATCTCATCTATATTTAAAATTTTCTGAGTGTCCCCCAAATGCTGTTCACATCTGCTTTGTTAAAACCAAGTTTTGTCCCAGAACCATGCATTGCATTTGGTTTTTTAAGTCTCTTAAATCTCTTTTAATCTAGAACACTAAGTCTTCATGTATATGTGGGTGGACGCTGAAGTTTAACCAATAACTGTTGCCGTTATGAAGCATTCCTGGCCCAGGCACAGTAGCACATCTTGAAAGGGAAGTACCTGATTGCCCCCTCCTTGCAGCAATTTTGGATATTATTCAAAGAAAGAATGTTACTCATGTCAAGTGTTTAAAAAAAAAAACAACTTATGAAGAGCCTTATTTTTGAAGGTATGATTCAAGAAACCCTGCTTCACCAAAAAGCACACCTTGGGCCAATATTTAGTCTTGCAGAAGCTACTGAATATTTCAGGAAAAAATATGCAAAGCACAGGTATTCTATATACTTATAATATAGGACATTTCATGTACTCAGAATATGGCAATAAAATGTAATATATAACTAACATAAAAGTTGCCAAACTAAATAATGTATTTAAACATTTGAATTAGTATCTGACTGAATATCTTAGAATCTCAGTCATCTCTGTGATAATTTGTGAGGTGTAAAAGGAAAAGATACTATTTAAGTAACCTTCTTTTAGACTGAATTGCAGGAGGTTATGAGACTTGCTCAGTCATGTCCTGAATAGGTGAAGGGGATTGAATTTATCATTTAGCCTTTGACTATGTTGAAAGTCCTTCCTTGTACATTTATTTCTTCATGTTTACATGTCTTGGCATCATTAATGAGACTAACATTCCTACTAGCATGGAGAGATTCAGTTGGCTTCTTCCTGCTTAGAGTGAGTTTGATCATGACATCTTTCATCCGAAGTTGCAAGTTGCACACAGTCATCTCTTCCATTGAGTGTCATACAGATACATCTCATGGAATAAGTTAAAAGGCAAAATGTCTGCAGAGTTAGTAGGTGCATCCAGAGAAATAGGATGCATCTAAAACTATGTTGCTTTTGAATTATTTATAGAACAGGACTTTTCTGAGCATGTTTGTAAATAGGAGAGAAGATGCTAGAAGACAAAAGGAATCAGTAATAAAAATACTTTTTTAAATACTTAGAGTGTGCCAAAGTACATACTCAGAACTTTACATACATGTTCTCATTTAATTCTCATAACAGCCTGATGAAGTCACTGAGGAATAAAAGTGGCTTATAAAACTTGACCAGTATCACAGAAGTCATAAGTTGTGGAGTTCATTTGGAACCTAGATTCCAAGAAGTGGGCAGAACTTCTGAGTGAAAAGGTAGAGCTGAGGGAAAGAAGCATCTAGAGGGGTGCAGAATGAAAACTTTGGGAAATAGTTGCTTATACCTCTTGTAAAGGAAGAAAAGGAAATGTTGCCTGTCAGATCAGTCAGTCCTAAGGAAAAGGAAATCAGTCCTGAATATTCATTGGAAGGACTGATCTGAAGCTGAAATTCCAATACTTTAGCCACCTGATGCAAAGAACTGACTCCTTGGAAAAGACCCTGATGCTGGGAAAGATTGAAGGCAGGAAGAGAAGGGGATGACAGACAATAAGATGGTTGGATGGCATCACTGACTCAATGGACATGAGTTTGAGCAAGCTCTGGGAGTTGGTGATGGACAGGGAAGCCTGGTGTGCTGCAGTCCATGGGGTCGCAAAGAGTCAGACATGACTGAGCGACTGAACTGAACTGAAGATAATGGAGCAAAGATAGCGAAGGGACTTGGGATAAATGGAGATGTTTTCTAAAAGGTCCTCTGGGGAATTTGTTGAGGATACCTGAGGAATTGTGGGGATCAAGGTGAACTTAAGCAGCCTCATTCTTTAGGGTAACCAGTTTGGGTTATTTCATGACTGCCTTCAGCAGCACATGGGAGTCTGGTAATGGCAGCAATGGAGCAAATGATGGCAATGGGGAATGACAGTGTGTGCAAGGCAGAGCAGCAAGAGAGCTGGTAGTTGAGTTGAAAAAAAAAAAAAAAAAAAGAATGTCTGAGTTGACATTAGACTCAGGATTCAAACCCATCCTCTATTACACCAGTGATGTGACCTTGCTTGAGGTCATCTCTTCCAAGTTCAGTTTCCTTATTTGGAAAATGAAGATATTAATAGTTCTTACTTCATATACTTTTTGTGTGTGCTAAATTCCACATAAGACATGAAATGTGTTATGTGTAAATTTCAACAAATGTTGGCTTGTCGTCTTATGCTAACAATGAATGGGAAGGCTCAAATGCTAGACCATAGGGTCCTTCTGGGATAAGAAACCAGTGAAATGAGAATGGACCGATAGTCTGGGAGTAATCAAGTGATGATGGACTTCAGTATAGGAATGAGGAACAGGTTCAGCACAGGTATGGAGTAGGAGTAGGGTAGATGGAAGATTAGGAATTTGTGGAATGAAGATACTCAAATTTGATATTTTTGAAATAAGAATTTCAAGAGACAATTCCTGGTATGACTGTACTAGGAACTGACTTAAATGAAGAAGGAAGTCATTGGAGCGGAAGATGTTAAGAACTGGGAAGATGTAAAAAGATACAAAGGATTTTGATGACCTCAGAGGTTATCAGCATGGCTGACTGAGCAGCATCTAGCTGGTTACAACTTGTTTTACTTTTGGAAATCAGTGTGCTTTGGCATAACTCAGACAGAGACGTTTAAAATGTGAAGAGGTATCCCAAGAACATAACATGGTGCCTGGGAGCCAGAGGGATACTCATGTATCATCTGGCAAGCATTAACAAAAAATGCAAAGCTAAGTAACTCTATTTACTTTTTTAAGTTTTGCAAAAGAATGAAAAATGTAAGGAGTGAAGTTGAGAAGGACTATGTTTATTTCTTTGTGGTCTTCACTTTTCCTGTAGAAGAACATGGGGGTATTAAAATATATTAGGCTTTTTTCCATCCACTGAAATGGTGCTATTGCTATTCCTTTCCCCTCTCTTCATTGAGGTGTAATTGATATATTAAAAGCCTGTACATATTTAATGTATGTAGCTTGGTGAGTTTGGTCATTATTCATTTTTATATGTTCAAGGAACATTTTTTGAGGGTGATAACAACTATATGGGCTTCCCTGGTGGCTCAGTGGTAAAGAATTCTCCTGCCAATGCAGGAGACTCACGTTTGATCTCTCGGTCGGGAAGATCCCCTTGAGAAGGAAATGGCAACACACTCCAGTATTCTTGACTGGAAAATCCCATGGGCAGAGGAGCCTGGAGGGCTATAGTCCATGGGGTCATGAAGAGTCAGACATAGCTTAGTGACTAAAACAGCAACTACCATGCTATATTCTAAGGCAGCGCTGTCTAACAGAAATATATTGTAAGCCAGACATGTAATTAAAAATTTTCTAGTAGCCACATAAAATAGTAAAAAGAAGAAGGTGAAATGAATAAAATAGTTTATTTCACTTGATATATCCAAAATATTATCACTTCAACATGTTCTATAAAATTATGAATATAATCTATTCTGGTTTTATACTAACTCTTCAAAATTTGGTGTGTATTTTATAATTATAGCACATGTCAGTTTAACTAGTCCTATTTCAAGTGTTCAAGAGCCACATGTGGCTAGAGGCTATTGAATTGGACAGCAGAGTTCTAAGGGCTGGGATAGAAGAGAAATCAAGAAACAGTTGCAGTTCAATAGAAAATTATAATGTAACTAGTGAGTGAGATCAATACAGAAAGCTATCTGTCAATCATTTATATTTTAGATCTTCAATCTACTTATTTACTTGATTCCCAGACTTATTGCAAAAAAATCCAAAGTAGCTTGCAATAAGATATAAAAATTGAAAAAGGAGGACAACTATTGATTCCATGTTCAATTCATTTAAAGCCTATCACTTGACCTTAATTCTCAACTTGACCTTGTGAAGATGTGCATCAGATATTTTAAACTTCACTTTGAAAACTTGGGAGTCACTAGAGAGTATGAGTTGGGAAAACTAATGTACCCTGATGCCCAACTTACACACCAAATAGGCAGCAGACCTGGGAGTAGAAGTCATACTTTCTTTCTCTAGGTACATTTGGGAGGCTGCAGTTTAACTCTGGAGTCCCTCACTTCTGTCAAATGCATATCCTGTTTGTGTCTCATATCCTGAATAAAGCTGATGACATAACCGGGTCTCCCTGGCAGGTGTGCAACTATTTTTAGGGAAGACATCTCATGCTTAAAAGTGGATTAAAACAAAGCAACACGTGGGTTATTAGCTTGCATGGAACAGGTGAGGCTGGCCCTGTTTCCTCCAGAGTGAATGGATAAGAAATACTGAAGCCATTTGAACTGTGAACTGTTGACTGTTGTCTAGAACACAAAGAAATCTTTCTCCTGCTTGGTGGAGGAAGAGTTAACATTTTTCTGATTTATTTTTTATGCAAATTTATTTTTGGTGGTGCATTATTTTCCAATTTTAGGTCCTGCTCCAGATGTCGTCTCAGACAAAATCTACCAGATCAGCAAAACAATTGAGGAATATGCTATATGCCCTGATTTGCGAATTGACCTGTCTCGACTAGGAAGACAAGAATTTGACCTGGAGAACAAATTCAAACCATTTAGAGGTAATTGGGAAATTGTATTTTGAAGAAAATTAGAACTCTGTGGATGGAGGTGACATTTTTTCTTCAGGGGAGAGCACACACACAAGTGATGAAATTATCAATTTTAGGAGTGGCACTTGATAAATAGATATAAACTGAGTGTGGTGCGGAGGGAAATGAGAGCAGCCAAGATATTTGGAACTGGCAACTTTCAACAGCTACTTTCCAAACTATCATTTTTGACATAGGGAACATTTCACGGCTGACTCTTTTACAGTGTTCCAAGAATAGACTGTGAATTGCCAACACATGTCTTTACTTTTCGAAGCAATTAAGGTGAAGATGCTGAAATACTTTAGATAATTAAAAAGAGACCTAACATGGTAATGGAGTTATTAAAATTTCCTATGGAAGATAGGTGTTTCTTTTCCAAGCTAGGATCATGCAGTTTATCTTGATTCAATTCATAGTTGACCACCTGCTCTATACCATGCTCCATGATAGAAGATTTTACAAAGGAATTCACTAAGTACCAAATGGATTTAGGAAAATGGTTCAAAAATTAAAAACCAGGATGAAGTTGCCAAAAATATTATCCTGTATGGTAGAGTGAATAAAACTTCTAAGTCCTCAGATTATAACCTTTCAATTTGTAGGTTAATATTGAACCATGTAATAACATTAATATCAAGTAAATGCATATCATTTTTCACCCTCTATTTTATCCTGTTGCTTTCTCCTTCAAGGCATACAAATAGCAATAAAACAAACTTTTTTTTTTTTTAACTCCTTCTGTGCCCCTATCAGCTTAAATCCAGTTTGTATTAAGATGGTATCCTTATTTTACAAGTAATTTATTTAGTTCAAAAGGTGAAATACCTAGTTCATGGCCACATGATATTTTAGGGACAGAGAGGAGCCTGAAATGTACTATTTGGAGACACAGTGTTGGGCCAACTCTGTCAGTTTTCTTGGAAGATTTTGAGTCAATTGCTTGCTTAGCTTGTGAGCAGAAGTTAATTGAAAGCCATGTGATACTTACAGGATGCAATGATTCCTGATTTTATTAATCTAGTTGGGAGTATTCATACACACAATGGCTTGACAACTAAAAGCAAGGGATATTTTACGTTAACTAAGTGATTTAAGTATACTTGATTACATATGTTTGGATGTACTGGGAAATAAGATGACAGAAAAAGCAGGTATTATTATATTATCAGGAAGAAATTTTGTTGGTTGATTGAATCTTCACAGTTGTACTAGTTGTTCAAGAGACCCAGATCTTTGGTGGCTCAGATTCAGGCCCACTGTTTCAGCTACATTGCTCATTTGGTGAGTTTTCTACAGGGCTGCAGACACCACGAGATAGAGGGAGACATTTCCTGGTCTCAAGAATTTGAAAATGATTGTTTGGGATAATTTATGTGCTGTGTTCTTGCTGTTTAAATGTTGAGCAAGACTTCAGTTAATTGGAAACAATTTAGTCTTTGGCATTTCATCTTAAAGGATGAAGAGCAAGAACTATGTGATGTGACCTTTCAGTTTTCATGGAAATCTATTTGCTTCCTTGTTTTTTACATTTTTGTTTGATATTGATGCTATTTATCTGCTATAAATACCAAATGTATTTAGGCAAGTAGTTCAGGAGTTAGACCCAGAATGAAATTGCCAAACACATTATGCTATATTGTAGAGAGAGTAAAACTTCAAGCATATTCAATCCGTAACCTTTCATTTTATAGATTAATTTTTTATTGTGATAAAATATATGTAACATATACTATGTTAATAATTTTTAGATGTGTTTTGCATAAACTTTTTTTTTGTTTGTTTTGTTTTTTGCATAAACTTTTAATTAATTTACTTTATAGATTAGTATGGGCTTCCGTGGTGGCTCAGTGGTAAAGAATCCGCCTACAGTGCAGGAGACGCAAGAGATGTAGGTTTGATTCCTGAGTCAGGAAGATCCTCTGGAGAAGGAAATGGCAACCCACTCCAGTATTTTTGCCTGGAGAATCCCATGGACAGAGGAGCTTGGTGGGCTACAGTCTATAGGGTCGCAGAGTCAGACATGACTGAACATAGATTAATATCCTCCTCCTATCAGAGATGATTAAAAACTATTTGTATTCTTGAAGAAGTTATTATATTTGAACTTGATTTAAGTGCAATGGAAGTATTTTTAGTGTGTATTTGACCAGATGAAGGGATAGTTTCATGTTACATATAAAATCTCACCCACTAAATACTGCACCTGGATTTACTAAAAATTATTAAAGGTGGATTGGTAATATCTTTAGTGCAGGTTTAAATGTTTCAAGGTTCCAAAGTAGTATGTGTTTGAAAAATTTGAACAACAGCATAACATAAGTTTCAAAATTTAACTACAAATTACAAAAGCAGAGCTCATGGACAAATTTTAGTGCCTAAAATGAAATATTTATTATTTCTGGGAAAAATATTTTCTGAGTACTAATTTTGTACCAATCACCAAGTTTGAAAAGTGTGATGTATTCTGGGTTTTATGAATCTTAAATAAATGGAAAAGACTTGATTTGGTTGTCTGGTCATTAGGTGGTGCAGGAGAGCATGTGTGTTTAATGAAGATTTCTAAATATCTGGCACTGGAGAGCATTTGTGTTTAATGAACATTTCTAAATACCTGGCACTCATCTTGAACCTGGTAATAGACTGGGCACACGGGAGACTTTACACAAACTCAGAAAAATATCCTTTATCACCAATTCAGAACCTGAATCTGCTTGGTACCATGGCATTTAGAAAGTAGGGGTCACTGCTGAGGTTACTTCTTGATTTGTTTCAGGCCAGCTGAGTCATTTTTTGGCCAGTCCCCATAGGAGAGGCAACTGGTTTTGCCAAGATGCCTCTTAGCATTGAGGTGTTTGCAGTTTGTGGGAGGGAGTGGTGGAATGAAGAGAGTGGGGACAATAGGCATAGTTTTATCTTAATTACTTTATTCTGTGGTTGATTTTTCACTTGCAAAGAAGAATTTGCAACTTGATATTTTTATACCAGTTAATCACCTGCAAAGTTTGTAGCATCTTGATTGTGCTTTGTGATTTTGTCTGCAAATGGACACTTTGCTTCCCGTGTTAATGTGTGGGGTTATGATGGGATTGTGATCAAAATTTCATGCTTTTTTATGCTTCCAAGAATCCCTCATGGCTGGTCATTGTTGTCTCCTTTGGCTTTCCTATCCTTAGTGGAGATAGTGGACCCAGTGGATATCTATCTCAACCTCCTTCGGACCATTTTTGACTTTAACGCCATCAAGAGTTTGCTGACTGGGCCTGGCCAATTGAAGATCCGAGTTGATGCCATGCATGGAGGTAAGCGTGTAGTCTTCTACCAAGTGGTGAACAAGAAATGGTAAAGGAGACCTCAATGTGTGTTGGGTTTCTGGGATTATGAGGAAGGTTGGATTCATAGATATTCACATGACATGTGTATGTTCAGATAGACATGTGGGATACTCTGGAAGGCTTCAGGGCTTTGATCTCTCTTTTTTGATGCAACTGAAAAAAAACTTGAACTTATGATTTTGAGGCTATGCCTGTTAGAGTGTGGAGTGGTAATAGCAAAATTGTAAATTAAAAAAAATTTCTGATCACAGTACATAGTTGAAAAAGTCAGATAGTTCAGAGCTTGCTATGAAAAAAATCCTTCACAACTCCTTTCCCCAGTTTTCTACTTTCCAGGAGCAGTCTTTTTTTTTTTTAGGTATTTATCTCCCTTTTACTAAGTACTATGAATATACTGCTCCTTGTTGATTTTTCAGTTTGAGCTGTTACGACTTCACACTATGGAAGATGAATCTGTAGTTCTTTTTCACCATCTCCACTCACTAAATCCAAGCACACTTCCTTAAACAAGTTATATTATCATTTTGTAAAATCAATATGCAGTAGTCTAGACTAATCATAACATGGTTGAGCCATGCAAAATACTGTAATTATATTTTCCTTTCAGCACAGCTTTTTTACTTCTTTGGAATTAGTAATCATCTTGTTTTCTCTTTACTAAGTTTTTGTGAAGTCTATTTACCACTATTAACTCTCATACGCGTCTAGTGTCAAAACCTCTCACTTCATTTCCCTGGAGACCTGGAGTCTCCTCTGTCTGCACTGGTAGCACTCTGAGCTGCTGTTGTCCTGAAATCTCCACTTAGCATCACCCTGTAATTCCTTTTACCGCTTTCTTATGTTGACTCTCTTATTTCTGGGTCCTTTGCCTTTTGCTTTCTTAATTTACTCCTACATTTCGGAGGAACACATTCTCCAGTTACTCTGTGAGAGAGAGCTCATGGGAGGTAAATGTTTTGAGTCATTGCATGTCTGAAAATGCCTGTTTTCTATGCTCATTCTGAATTGATATTTATCTGAATATAAAAATCTAGGTTGGATATTATTTTCCTTCAAAAGTTTGAGAGAATTGCTCCATTAGTCTTATAGCCATTCCTACCAAACTCGAGAAATCTGTTGCTATTCTGATTTTTAATTCATGTTTTGACATCTTTCTTTCTTTCTTCTCTGGAGGCTTTTGGGGCCTTTGATATGTGTTCAGTGTTCCTTCTTTTCTTTTTTTTTTTTTTAAACAAAAACAATTTTATTTTTCATAAGAAATAGTGTTTTCATGTGCATAAGAAATCCAGGTACTTCAGGTAGAATGCTGAAGCAAACATACATGGCTCTTGACCTAATGAAATTTACAACTGAGTGCATGTGTGGGTTTTTTTTTTTTATGAAGATTAAATACCTTTAATATATGTGAAGAACTTAAAACAGTGCTTAGCACACAGTAAGCTTTATACAATTATTACATCATTGTTTTTAACTACTGTAATCCATTTAAAAACGTTAATGCTATGGAAAATGTGAATACATAATTGTAACTAAAAACTAGAAAACCATGTATTTCCTTTATGGTCTCTGTTTTCTAAGTTTGTATATGATGCAAAAGAACACATATATACATTTAAAGGAAGTTGGGGGAGATGTCCTATGCCTTCCCATTTTTCAAAAGGAGAAAAATTATGTCTTTCAAAAACAAAACTGTCAAAAGTATGTGAATAAGTTATACAGATTGAGGAGTTCAGTTCAGAGTGGGTTTTTTTGTTTGTTTGTTTTGAGAAAATTATAATAAGTTAATATAATAGGACGTTAGAGAACATCTTTCCATCTTGTGGTATTGTTACCTTTGTCAAAGATAAGGTGTCCATAGGTCCGTGGATTTATCTCTGGGCTTTCTATTCTGTTCCATTGATCTATATTTCTGTCTTTGTGCCAGTACCATACTGTCTTGATGACTGTGGCTTTGTAGTAGAGTCTGAAGTCAGGCAGGTTGATTCCTCCAGTTCCATTCTTCTTTCTCAAGATTACTTTGGCTATTCGAGGTTTTTTGTATTTCCATACAAATTGTGAAATTCTTTGGTCTAGTTCTGTGAAGAATACCGTTGGTAACTTGATAGGGATTGCATTGAATCTATAGATTGCTTTGGGTAGAATAGCCATTTTGACAATATTGATTCTTCCAATCCATGAACACGGTATGTTTCTCCATCTGTTTGTGTCCTCTTTGATTTCTTTCATCAGTGTTTTATAGTTTTCTATGTATAGGTCTTTTGTTTCTTTAGGTAGATATACTCCTAAGTATTTTATTCTTTTTGTTGCAATGTGAATGGTATTGTTTCTTTAATTTCTCTTTCTGTTTTTTCATTGTTAGTATATAGGAATGCAAGGGATTTCTGTGTGTTAATTTTATATCCTGCAACTTTACTATATTCATTGATTAGCTCTAGTAATTTTCTGGTAGAGTCTTTAGGGTTTTCTATGTAGAGGATCATGTCATCTGCAAACAGTGAGAGTTTCACTTCTTCTTTTCCTATCTGGATTCCTTTTACTTCTTTTTCTGCTCTGATTGCTGTGGCCAGAACTTCCAACACTATGTTGAATAGTAGTGGTGAGAGTGGGCACCCTTGTCTTGTTCCTGATTTCAGGGGAAATGCTTTCAATTTTTCACCATTGAGGGTGATGCTTGCTGTGGGTTTGTCATATATAGCTTTTATTATGTTGAGGTATGTTCCTTCTATTCCTGCTTTTTGGAGAGTTTTAAACATAAATGAGTGTTGAATTTTGTCAAAGGCTTTCTCTGCATCTATTGAGATAATCATATGGTTTTTATCTTTCAATTTGTTAATGTGGTGTATTACATTGATTGATTTGCGGATATTAAAGAATCCTTGCATTCCTGGGATAAAGCCCACTTGGTCATGGTGTATGATTTTTTTAATATGTTGTTGGATTCTGTTTGCTAGAATTTTGTTAAGGATTTTTGCGTCTATGTTCATCAGTGATATCGGCCTGTAGTTTTCTTTTTTTGTGGCATCTTTGTCTGGTTTTGGAATTAGGGTGATGGTGGCCTCATAGAATGAGTTTGGAAGTTTACCTTCCTCTGCAATTTTCTGGAAGAGTTTGAGTAAGATAGGTGTTAGCTCTTCTCTAAATTTTTGGTAGAATTCAGCTGTGAAGCCATCTGGTCCTGGGCTTTTGTTTGCTGGAAGATTTTTGATTATAGTTTCGATTTCCTTGCTTGTGATGGGTCTGTTAAGATCTTCTATTTCTTCCTGGTTCAGTTTTGGAAAGTTATACTTTTCTAAGAATTTGTCCATTTCTTCCAAGTTGTCCATTTTATTGGCACAGAGCTGCTGGTAGTAGTCTCTTATGATCCTTTGTATTTCAGTGTTGTCTGTTGTGATCTCTCCATTTTCATTTCTAATTTTGTTAATTTGGTTCTTCTCTCTTTGTTTCTTAATGAGTCTTGCTAATGGCTTGTCAATTTTGTTTATTTTTTCAAAAAACCAGCTTTTAGCTTTGTTGATTTTTGCTATGGTCTCTTTAGTTTCTTTTGCATTTATTTCTGCCCTGATTTTTAAGATTTCTTTCCTTCTGCTAACCCTGGGGTTCTTCATTTCTTCCTTCTCTAGTTGCTTTAGGTGTAGAGTTAGGTTATTTATTTGGTTTTTTTCTTGTTTCTTGATGTAAGCCTGTAATGCTATGAACCTTCCCCTTAGCACTGCTTTTACAGTGTCCCATAGGTTTTGGGTTGTTGTGTTTTCATTTTCATTCATTTCTATACATATTTTGATTTCTTTTTTGATTTCTTCTGTGATTTGTTGGTTATTCAGAAGCGTGTTATTTAGCCTCCATATATTTGAATTTTTAACAATTTTTTTCCTGTAATTGAGATCTAATCTTACTGCACTGTGGTCAGAAAAGATGACTGGAATGATTTCAATTTTTTTGAATTTTCCAAGACCAGATTTATGGCCCAGGATGTGATCTATTCTGGAGAAGGTTCCGTGTGCACTTGAGAAAAAGGTGAAGTTGATTGTTTTGGGGTGAAATGTCCTATAGATATCAATTAGGTCTAGCTGGTCCATTGTGTCATTTAAGGTTTGTGTTTCCTTGTTAGTTTTCTGTTTAGTTGATCTATCCATAGTTGTGAGTGGGGTATTAAAGTCTCCCACTATTATTGTGTTACTATTAATTTCCTCTTTCATACTCGTTAGTGTTTGCCGCACATATTACGGTGCTCCTATGTTGGGTGCATATATATTTATAATTGTTATATCTTCTTCTTGGATTGATCCTTTGATCATTATATAGTGTCCTTCTTTGTCTCTTTTCACATCCTTTACTTGAAAGTCTATTTTATCTGATATGAGTATTGCGACTCCTGCTTTCTTTTGGTCTCCGTTTGCATGAAATATTTTTTTCCAGCCCTTCACTTTTAGTCTGTATGTGTCTCTTGCTTTGAGGTGGGTCTCTTGTAGACAGCATATATAGGGGTCTTGTTTTTGTATCCATTCAGCCAATCTTTGTCTTTTGGTTGGGGCATTCAACCCATTTACATTTAGGGTAATTATTGATAGGTGTGGTCCCGTTGCCATTTACTTTGTTGTTTTGGGTTCACGTTTATACAACCTTTCTGCATTTCCTGTCTAGAGAAGATCCTTTAGCATTTGTTGAAGAGCTGGTTTGGTGGTGCTGAATTCTCTCAGCTTTTGCTTATCTGTAAAGCTTTTGAATTCTCCTTCATATCTGAATGAGATCCTTGCTGGATACAGTAATCTAGGTTGTAGGTTATTCTCTTTCATTACTTTCAGAACGTCCTGCCATTCCCTTCTGGCCTGGAGGGTTTCTATTGATAGATCAGCTGTTATCCTTATGGGGATCCCTTTGTGTGTTATTTGTTGTTTTTCCCTTGATGCTTTTAATATTTGTTCTTTGTGTTTGATCTTTGTTAATTTGATTAATATGTGTCTTGGGGTGTTTCGCCTTGGGTTTATCCTGTTTGGGACTCTCTGGGCTTCTTGGACTTGGGTGGCTATTTCCTTCCCCATTTTAGGGAAGTTTTCAGCTATTATCTCCTCGAGTATTTTCTCATGGCCTTTCTTTTTGTCTTCTTCTTGTGGAATTCCTATGATTCGAATGTTGGGGCGTTTCACATTGTCCCAGAGGTCCCTGAGGTTGTCCTCATTTCTTTTGATCCTTTTTTCTTTTTTCCTCTCTGCTTCATTTATTTCCACCATTTTATCTTCTATCTCACTTATCCTATCTTCTGCTTCCGTTAGTCTACTCTTGGTTCCCTCCAAAGTGTTTTTGATCTCATTCATTGCATTATTCATTTTTAATTGACTCTTTTTTATTTCTTCTAGGTCTTTATTAAACAGTTCTTGTATCTTTTCAATCTTTGTCTCCAGGCTGTTTATCTGTAACTCCATTTTGTTTTCAAGATTTTGGATCATTTTTATTATCATTATTCTAAATTCTTTTTCAGGTAGATTCCCTATCTCCTCCTCTTTTGTTTGACTTGGTGGGCATTTTTCATGTTCCTTTTCCTGTTGGGTATTTCTTTGCCTCTTCATCTTCTTTAGATTGCTGTGTCTGGAGTGGGCTTTCTGTATTCTGGAGGTCTGTGGTTCCTTTATATTGTGGAGGATTTACCCTGTGGGTGGGGTTAGACGATTGGCTTGTCAAGGTTTCCTGGTTAGGGAAGCTTGCGTCAGTGTTCTGGTGCGTGGAATTTGATTTCTTCTCTTTGGAGAGCAATGGAGTGCCCAGTAATGAGTTTTGAGATGGGTCTATGTGTTAGGTGTGTCCTTGGGCAGCCTGTATGTTGACGTTCACAGCTATGTTCCTGCGTTGCTGGAGAATTTGCGTGGTATGTCTTGCTCTAAAACTTATTGGCTCTTGGGTGGTGGTTGGTTTCAGTGTAGGTATGGAGGCTTTTGGACGGTCACTTATTACTTAAAGTTTCATGTAGTCAGGAATTTTCTGGTGTTCTCAGGTTTTGGGTTTAAGTCTCCTGCCTCTGGATTTCAGTTTTATTCTTCCTGTAGTCTCAGGACTTCTCCAACTATACAGCACTGATAAGAAAACTTCTAGGTTAATGGCGAAAAGATTCTCCCCCGTTAGGGACACCCAGAGAGGTTCACAGAGTTACATGAAGAAGAGGAGAGGGAGGAGGGAGATAGAGATGAGCAGGAGGAGAAAAGGGGGGACTCAAGAGGAGAGAGACAGATCTACGCAGCTGTCTGTTCCCAGAGTGTTCTCCGTAGCCCAGTCACCTACAAAGATTCACAGAATTGGATTGGGGAGAGAAGGGGAAAGGAGGAAATAGAGGTGTTCTGAGGTAGAAAACAGAGAGTCAAGATTGGGAGAGAATAATCTTCAGTTTAAAAATAGGGCTTCTCTTCTTTTTTTTTTTTTGTAAGGTTATAGTGTATTGAAAATGAAAATTAAGGAGTAGTAGAGGAGTACTAGAGGACTTTAAAAGAAATAAGAGAAAAAGAAAAATAGAAAATAGAAGAGAAAAAGGAAAGAAAAAAAAAGAAAAAAAAAAAAAGAAAGAAAAAAAAAATTTTTTTTCCCTAATTAAAAAAATCGTAAAAATCTATGGAAGTGAAAGTTAAGGAGTAATGGGGGAGTAATAGGGGATTTTAAAGGAAAATAAAAGAGAAAAAAAATAATAAAAAAGAAAAAAGAAAAAAAGAAAAAAGTAAAATTATATCTAGGAGTTTCTCTGGAGCTGTTGTGGTCAGTGTGGGTTCGGCTCAGTTTCAGATAGCTCCTCGTTCCAGCTTACACTTCTCGATATCTATAGGGCCCTTCCGGTGTAGTCCGTGTTTTCTAGAGGGATTTTAATCTGTTGCATCAGTCCCTTCTGAGGCGGTTCCCTTTGTTTATTTGGCTTCTGTTTGCCGGTCTCTTCAGAGCCTCATTTCCGCCCTGACACAGGCGGGCGGAGGTGGACTCTTGTTTAGGTAGCTAGTTCCCTCGCTCTGCGGGGCAGGAAGGGGCTGGCGCTGCGGGGACGGGCTTGCACTGCCAGGCGGGGCTGACGCAGCTTTCTCCGTCTGCGCTGCTCAGGCTCCCGGCTGTTCTATATGGAGCGCGCCCCGCGCTGCGCGAGGCTCCAGCCCTCGGGTGTTCCACAAAAGCGCGGAACGAAAAGCTGCGCCTGCTCTCTGTGCCTTCCCCGTCAGAGCGGTCCAGGCATCCAGGGGCTTGGTGGGCGCACTCTCCCCAGGTGTGGCGCGCCCACTCCCTTCCGCGGACCCAGTCTCAGTTTCCGCTGGCGCCAGTCGGGTGCGCGCGCCTTCTGCCCTCCGCGTCCCCAGCCCCAGTCCCCGCCCGCGCCGGTCGGGTGCCTGCACCCTGTGTCTCGCCGCGACCTTCCCCTCCCCCCTGCCTCCTGCCTCCGGCGGGGCTGGGCCGGTCCGCAGCCTGCGAGCTCGTCTCTGGATTTTCTCGGTCTCTGTTCTGCGAACGGCCGGCAGTGTGTTTGGGCCGGTTAATTTACTCTCTCTCTTTTGGTCTCCCACAGTTCAAGTTGGCAACTCCTAGAAGCTCCCTCCAATTGTCCTCAGGGCACTCAGGCCCGGACCCTACTCCAAGCAATGCCGCCTAAGATTCCCTTCCCGGGACGGATCTCCGTCCTTAGCTCTTTTGTCTCATTTTTAATCTTTTATATTTTGTCCTACCTCCTTCCGAAGACAATGGGCTGCTTTTCTGGGCGCCTGATGACCTCAGCTAGCGATCAGAAGTTGTTTTGCGAAGTTTGCTCTGCGTTCAGTTATTCTTTTGATGAATTTGTAGGAGAGAAAGTGGTCTGCCCGTCCTATTCCTCCGCCATCTTGGCTCCCCTTCTTTTCACAATGATGAGTCTGAGTGTGGGACTACATTTCTCTATTGTGCCAGGCACTTGAAGGCTCCTCTGAATCTAGAAACTTACGTCCTTTCATTGGGGGAAGTTTTCTTGCATTACTACTTGGATGATTCCTCCATTATTTTCTCTTTCCGTTCTCGATAATGGCTATTGTTTAGATACTGACTCTACTGGACAGATCTTTTAATTATCCTATTCTTTCCCCCAACACCCATTTTTCTTCTCTTTGTTTTGTGCTACTTTCTGGCAGATTTCCTCAACTTTAGCTCCAAGTCCTTCCATTGTTTTTCAGTTCCACTATCATATTTTTAATTTCCAAAAACTTTTTTTTTTCCAAATAACTCTTTTAAAAAATAACTTCCTATTCATGTTTCATGAATACCATATCTTTTTTTAATAAGTCAGATGTACTGAGGTATAAAATTTATTTGCAGTAAAACTGATACTTTGTTGGTATACAGTTTGATGAAGTTGGAAAAACATGTACAGTAATGTAATCACTCTGACAGTCAAGGTATAGAATATTTCCCTTGCTTCCACAAATTCTTTTGCATCTCTTGAAGTTTTACCTCTCCTCTTTCCCCTAGTCCCTGGCAATCACTCATCTGCTTTTTGCCCCATAGTTTTACCTTTTCCAGAAAGCCATATGAATGGAAACATACAATATGTAGCTGTTTTTTTCAGGCTTTTTTCACTCAGCATAAGGTTTTAGAGATGCATTCATGGTGTTGTATGTATCAGTGGTTATTTCTTATTACTAATGAGTAGTATTCCTTTATATAGATGTACTACATTCTGTTTATCCATTTACCACTTGATACAATCAGGGTTATTTCTAGGTTTTGGCTACTATAAACTGCTACAGACATTTGTGAAAAAGTCTTTATAGGAATATATGGTTTCCTTTGTTTTGGATAAATACCTAGGAGTGAGATTGCTGGGTCGTATAATGTGTATACTGAACTTAATAAGTAATTGCCAAACTATTTTCCAGAGTGACTGCCATTTGCACTAACAGCAGAGTATGAAGGCTCCAGTTTCTCTGTGCCCTCACCAACACTTGGTATTCTCAGTCTTCAGTTTTATAGCCAGTCTGCCACATCTTCCTCATCTCTATTAGGATCTGACTGATACATACTTTAAAAGATTTCTTCTCCCTCTGTAGTTTCTCTTTCTTCCATGTTGTTTTTTACTCTGTTTGTTTTGGTCTCATGTTAAAGAGTGAATTCAGTTAATTCACTCAATCATGTCCAGCTCTTTGCAACCCCATGGACTGTAGCATGCCAGACTTCCCTGTCCATCACCATCTCCCGGAGCCTTTTCAAACTCACGTCCATCAAGTTGGTGATGTCATCCAACCGTCTCATCCTCTGTCGTCCCCTTCTCCTCCTGTCTTTAAGAGTGAGGCACTAAAAATTTTGCTGGTAGCTCTGAGCCGATCTGTGGAACTTATCTTCCAAGGGCTTCACTCTAAGGTTTTCCACCTGGGCTGTATTGTTCTTTCCTATTCAGTTCAGTTCAGTTCAGTGGCTCAGTCATGTCTGACTCTTTGCGACCCCATGAACTGCAGCATGACAGGCCTCCCTGTCCATCACCAACTGCCGGAGTTTACCCAAACACATGTCCATTGAGTCGGTGATGCCATCCAACAATCTCATCCTCTGTCGTCCCCTTCTCCTCCTGCCCTCAATCTTTCCCAGCATCAGGGTCTTTTCAAGTGCGTCAGCTCTTTGCATCAGGTGGCCAAAGTATTGGAGTTTCAACTTCACCATCAGTCCTTCCAATGAACACCCAGGACTGATCTCATTTAGGATGGACTGATTGGATCTTCTTGCAGTCCAAGGGACTCTCATGAGTCTTCTCCAACACCACAGTTCAAAAGCATCAGTTCTTCTGCGCTCAGCTTTCTTTATAGTCCAACTCTCACATCCATACATGACTACTGGAAAAACCATAGCCTTGACTAGATGGACCTTTGTTGACAAAGTAATGTCTCTGCTTTTTAATATGCTGTCTATGTTGGTCATAACTTTCCTTCCAAGGAGTAAACGTCTTTTAGTTTCATGGCTGCAGTCACCATCTGCAGTGAAATTTGGAGCCCAGAAAAATAAAGTCTGACACTGTTTCCCCATCTATTTGCCATGAAGTGATGGGACTGGATACCATGATCTTAGTGTTCTGAATGTTGAGCTTTAAGCCAACTTTTTCACTCTCCTCTTTCACTTTCATCAAGAGGCTCTTTATTTCTTCTTCACTTTCTGCCATAAGGGTGGTGTCATCTGCATATCTGAGGTTATTAATATTTCTCCCAGCAATCTTGATTCCAGCTTGTGCTTCCTCCAGCCCAACCTTTCTCATGATGTACTCTGCATATAAGTTAAATAAGCAGGGTGACAATATACATCCTTGACGTACTCCTTTTCCTATTTGGAACCAGTCCGTTGTTCCATGTCCAGTCTAACTGTTGCTTCCTGACCTGCATACAGGTTTCTCAAGAGGTAGGTCAGATGATCTGGTATTCCCATCTCCTTCAGAATTTTCCACAGTTTATTGTGATCCACACAGTCAAAGGCTTTGGCATAGTCAATAAAGCAGAAATAGATGTTTTTCTGGAACTCTCTTGCTGTTTTGATGATCCAACAGATGTTGGCAATTTGATCTCTGGTTCCTCTGCCTTTTCTAAAACCAACTTGAACATCTGGAAGTTCACAGTTCACATATTGCTGGAGCCTGGCTTGGAAAATTTTGAGCATTACTTTACTAGCATGTGAGATGAGTGCAATTGTGCGGTAGTTTGAGCATTCTTTGGCATTGCCTTTCCTTGGGATTGGAATGAAAATTGACCTTTTCCAGTTCTGAGGCCACTGCTGGGTTTTCCAAATTTGCTGGAATATTGAGTGCAGCACTTTTACAGCATCTTCTTTGAGGATTTGAAATAGCTCAACTGGAATTCCATCACCTCCACTAACTTTGTTTGTAGTAATGCTTCCTAACGCCACTTGACTTCACATTCCAGCATGTCTGGCTCTACGTGAGTGTGAGTGGTCACACCATCATGATTTTTCTGGGTCATGAAGATCTTTTTTTGTACAGTTCTTCTGTGTAATCTTGCCACCTGTTCTTAATATCTTCTGCTTCTGTTAGGTCCATACCATTTCTGTTCTTTATTGAGCCCATCTTTGCATGAAGTGTTCCCTTGTTATCTCTAATTTTCTTGAAGAGATCTCTAGTCTTTCCTATTCTGTTTATTTCCTCTATTTCTTTGCACTGATCACTGAGGAAAGCTTTCTTATCTCTCCTTGCTATTCTTTGGAACTCTGCATTCAAATGGGTATATTTTTCCTTTTCTCCTTTGCTTTTCGCTTCTCTTCTTTTCACAGCTATTTGTAAGGCCTCCTCAGACAACCATTTTGCTTTTTTGCACTTCTTTTCTTGGGGATGATCTTGATGCCTGTCTCCTGTACAATGTCACAAACCTCCGTCCATAGTTCATCAGGCACTCTGTCTATCAGATCTAGTCCCTTAAATCTATTTCTCACTTCTGCTAAATAGTCATAAGGGATTTGATTTAGGTCGTACCTGAATGGTCTAGTGGTTTTTTCTACTATATTCAATTTAAGTCTGAATTTTGCAATAAGGAGCTCATGATCTCAGCCACAGTCAGCTCCTGGTCTTGTTTTTGCTGATTGTATAGAGCTTCTCCATCTTTGGCTGCAAAGAATATAATCAGTCTGATTTCGGTGTTGACCATCTGGTGATGTCCATGTGTAGAGTCTTCTCTTATGTTGTTTGAAGAGGGTGTTTGCTGTGACCAGTGCATTCTCTTAGGCAAAACTCTATTAGCCTTTGCCTTGCTTCATTCTGTACTCCAAGGCCAAATTTGCCTGTTACTCCAGCTGTTTCTTGACTTCCTACTTTTGCATTCCAGTCCTCTATAATGAAAAGGACATCTTTTTTGGCTGTTAGTCCTAAAAGGTCTTGTTAGGTCTTCATAAAACTGTTCAACTTCAGGCTGGTTGTATTCCACAAAAATATAACTTTGGGCTGGTTATATTCCGCAGAAAAGGCTCTTTCTGTTTCTTGCCTTAGCATTATCTGACCTAGAGGGAAGAGAGTTTCTCTTCCCACAGAGTTTGAAAATGGTTTCTGGATTTGAGCCTCACTGCCTAGCTTTTACCATGTGTTCATCTCTGAATCAGTCACTCTGATTGAGGGATGGAGTATACTGATTTGCAGACCTAGGTCACCTCCCTAGTCTTAGGGGAAGTAGGATTTAGCCACACTCAGATTCCATGAACTGAGATGGAAAAAGGATTGGTTCTGTAAAGAAGACCCAAAATACTGATATCAGAGGAAAGGAAAAAGGGTGCTGCGCAGGCAAAATCAAAGTGTGTTCACTGTTTGTGGTTTGTATTCTATTAGTTGAAAATAAACGGAAAGCGGTACTTTTATATATTTCAGCCAACAGGATTACATGCTTGTCCCCAAATGTGCTGTATGTTCTACCTCAGGCTCCATTCTCTTGCTCACAGTGTTCTTTTCATTTGGATAGCATCCTTACTCCTGTCAAATTTATATTCTTCCATGTTCTCCCAGAAATGCTGCTCTATTTTGAAGCCTTGCCTATGGTCATTTCTCTTTTAAACTGTTGGATTTCATTGTTTAATAAATACATTATACATCGAATTCAACTAGTCTTACAAGTCCAGTCACTCACCTGCAGGTTTGACTCATCCCACTGCCAGACTGAGGGCCCAAACTGAGAGCACTTTGTGTCCCTGGATGCCCTCCATTCTTCACGTAAGAGTTCTGTGTTAGGCACTCCATGAATGTGTGTTGAACTGGAAAAGACAACTCCTTAGCATTTATTTTGTAAAATGTACTTAGTTGTATATGCTACAGTGGTTGGCAGTGTTTAATTATACACTTGGCAAAGTTAAAACAGCTGTAGAGACAAAGAACATCGCTAGAGCCTTTAAGTGCTTTTGCATATATTTAACTAATGCTTTTAATATAAAAAGTAACAGCCCATGAATTATTATTAGGTAGTTGATTTCTTTTTGGCAGTATTTTAGGAAAGTTTTGGAGAAAAATTTCATGCAACTGGATTACTGAATACAACTTCTATATGCCTAACATAGTCACTGGCACACAGATGCTAAATGAGTAGTAGTTGAAGTAACCATTATTCTATGCTTGAAAAAACTTGTAGAATTTATCTTTTTTTTTTCTTGTGCTATGAAGTAGACATCTTCTAAGAAGAACAAAACACCCTTGAGGGAGGAGTTCTGTAAAGATCTCACATTGCTGTGTATCTTTTTTAAGTAATGGGACCCTATGTGAGAAAAGTTCTGTGTGATGAGCTGGGGGCCCCAGCCAATTCTGCAATCAACTGTGTTCCCCTGGAAGATTTTGGAGGGCAGCATCCTGACCCCAACCTGACATATGCAACCACCCTTCTGGAAGCTATGAAAGGAGGGGAATATGGATTTGGAGCTGCGTTTGATGCTGATGGGGTAAGGAGGAAGGCTTTCTGCCTGCTGATCGTTTTGCTATATAATGAGCCAAACACTGGAAACCAGAGAATTGTTGAATACCTCTGGGGCTGACACGTAAGGGGCATATGAACGCTAACTGGCTCTGCATCTGCCCTTCTACTTAATGGCCTAGTATTGCATGTAAATAGCCATTACTTTTCTTTTTCCAAGTAGCAGTATGTTATAAAGAGGTTATTTCTTTTAAAAAATTAATGCAATACATCTTTATTTATGACTGATCTTGTTGAAATCACCATGTTAAGAAAACAGCTATTTTAGTAATAATCTCTGTTCTCCATTATGTTTGGGAGAAGTGTGAATGAAGAATGTAGAGGCTACTAAAGTCTGAGGAAGTCATCCACATTTCAACAGGTTGGATATTTTCCTAGCGGTGTCAAGATCCTGCACCCTGCAATATTCAGGGATTTTAGTTTCCCATGCCCTCTTTGGCCTCCTTCAAGTGGTTTTCCATTGTTTAAATCTGAGGATGGCAGTAAAGTGCCTGGTGATGATGATGGGAATGGACTGCTAGCAGCAGATGCCTTTGCCTGAACATTTTCACACATTCTTTCCCACAGGACCGTTACATGATCCTAGGCCAAAATGGCTTCTTTGTGAGCCCTTCCGACTCCTTGGCCATCATTGCCGCCAACCTCTCTTGCATTCCATATTTCCGTCAGATGGGAGTCCGAGGGTTTGGAAGGAGTATGCCCACCAGCACAGCCCTCGACAGGTAAGCAGAATGTCACCGTGAAAAACTTCATGACAGGCCTCTGATGTCATTGTTCCTTCTGCTGGTGGCTCTCAATCATTCTCCCCTCGCACTTTGGGAACTTGTTGAAATTAGAGATATGGGAATTTAAAGACATATATAGTTAATAGAAGTGTGAAGAATCAGTGGCCTGAACTGGGTTCTGCTACATCTTAGCTCTCAGGAACTTGGGAGACTTATTTGATTTCTGTGTCTCTGTTTTCTTTTCTTTAAAATGAGCATGATAATAGTATCATCCTTACATGGATTGTATGAGGTAGGAATGAGGTGATTCTTATAAAGCATGTAACAGAATGCGTGGTTCATAGTAAATACTTCATAAATGGTAAGAAAACTTACTAAATATGTAAGCAAGGTAGAAAGAACATGAGTCTTAGGATCAGATAATATTATTTTAAAATGCTCACTTATCTCAGGCTTCCCTGGTAGCTCAGCTGGTAAAGAATCTGCCTGCAATCTGGGAGACCCTGGTTTGATTCCTGGGTTGAGAAGATTCCCTGGGGAAGGGATAGACAACCCAATCCAGTATTCTGGCCTGGAGAATTTCATGGACAGAGGAGCCTGGCAGGCTACAGTCCATGGGGTTGCAAAGAGTCAGACACGACTGAGCAATTTTTACTATATCATCATTAGTTCTATAAAAACAGGGAAGATAAGTTTGTTGTGAGAATGAAGCGAGATACACATGGAAAATGCTCAACAGGAGACTCATTAGATAACAGTCTAAAGTTTCTTACCCTGGCCCTGTCCACCCATCTTTTAGCTTATCTTAGGAAACAATGAATTTCAGAGTCTAATATTTTCAAGCAATGTATATTATTGTGGAAGCAGTATTTGTTCATGCTGGAAAGTTAAAAAACACAGAAAACGAGGAAAATGTAAGCGACTCTGCCTGAGCTGCTTATGTTAATTGATAAATGTATATTCCCTACTGAATCTTTTTATATACATATATAATATATATGCATAGCTATAAATCATATATAACATACATAATATAATATGTGTAATATATATTTGCCTTTTTGTGAAACCAAAAAGAGATCTGAAAGTACATACCGCCTTGTAACATTTTTTTCCCATCAACAATCTCCAACTTTGTCTTAATTCAGTTTTATATCATCTAAAACCAAGATCATATTCAAATTTCCCCTGAGTGTTCCTGGAGTGTCTTTAACGTATGGTTTTGCCCAAAGCAGCATCCTGTCTAACATCATACATTGCATCTGGTTGTCACATCTCTTAAGTCTCTTAGAATCTAGCACAAGCCTTTTATCTTTTAGTTAATGATAATTATTTTTGAGGAGACCAGACCAGTTGTCCTGCAGAATCTCATCTTCTGGATGGTGAAGTTATTTCCTCATGGTGTTACCATTCATTCAGTCATTCCTAAAGTAAATTTTATATGAAGTGAATTGAGTTAATCTTAAGGGTACAATTCAATGAGTTTTGGAAAAGGTATACATCTGGGTGACAACCAATGAAAATAAGATATAGAACAGTCCCATCACCCCCCAAAGTTCCTCCTTCCAATGCCCCATTGTTGTAATTTCTTCTGCCATATTTAGGCTTTGCCTGTTCTTGAGCTTCACAAAAATAGAATCATATACTACATATTTATTACTAGTTTTTTCATTTATTATGTATTTTTTTATTCATCTGCATTCACTGAATTTGTAACTAGTTCATTCCCCTATGTTTCAGTATAGTATATCAATGTATGAATATATCATAATTTATTTTTCCAGTATCCTGTTGATGAACATTTGGGTTGTTTTCAGTTGTTAGATACTATAAATCATGCCATTATAAGCATTCTTACACGTGTCTTTTTGTGTATACATCTACATTCTTCAGTTAACATCCAGGAGTAGAATGCTGCTTGTAGGATAGATGTATGTTTAATTTAACAAGAAACTGCCAAACTGTTTTCCATTTTGTACTCTTATTTGCAACGTGTGAGGCTTCTAGTAACTTTATATCTTCAATAACATTTGGTGCTATCAGTCTTTTTTATTTTAAGCAGTCTGGTGAGTGCAAAATAGTGTTTCATTTTGGTTTAAATTTGTATTTTTCTAGTGATGTTGAGCTCATTTTCATATGCTCGTTGTCCATTTGTGAACTTCTTTGTTATGTACCTGTTCGAAATGTATTTGCTCAGTTGAAGGCGCATTGTTTGTCTTTTTGTTATTGATTTAGAGAAGTTCTTTATATATTCTTGGTAATAAGGTTTTTTTGGCCATACTGCCAGCTTGTGGGATCTTAGTTCCCTGACCAAGGATTGAACCCAGGTCCTCAGCAGTGAGAGGCCTAACCACTGGTCTGCCAGGGAATATCCTGGATAATAAGTCTTTTGTCAGATATATGTATTACAAATATTTTCTCCATGCCTGTCACTTCCTCATTCAAATACTTAATTGTGTCTTTTGATGAGTGTGAGTTTTAAATTTTGACAGTGTCCAATTCTTTTTCTTGTATAATTGTGTGCTTAGTCACTCAGTTGTGTCCGACTCTTCGCAACCCCGTGGACTGTAGCCCACCAGGCTCCTCTGTCCATGGGGATTCTCCAGGCAAGAATACTGGAGCAGGTTGCCATGCCCTCCTCCAGAGGATTTTCCCAACCCAGGGATCAAACCCAGGTCTCCCGAATTGCAGGTGATTTTTTTACTGTCTGAGCCATCAGGGAAGCCCAAGAATACTGGAGTGGGGAGCCGATCCCTTCTCCAGGGGATCTTCCCAACCCAGGAATCAGAGCAGGGTCTTCTGCATTGCAGGCAGATTCTTTACCAGCTGAGCTACCAGGGAAGCCCTCATATAAATAATATATACTTTCTTATCCTCTGTAAGAAATCTTTGCTTACCCAAAGGTCAAAAAGATGTTTTTTCCTATCCTTACTTCTAGAATCATTGTCATTTTAATTTTGCATTTAAGTCTTTGATGATTTTGAATTAATTTTTCTGTGGGTTATAAGGCAGGGGTTGAGGCTTGTTTTTTCCCTATATGCAATTGTTATTGAAAAGAATTTACCTTTCTCTTGGTGTGTTTGTTAAAAATCAGTTGACCATATATATGTGGGTCTGTTTCAAGATTGTCCCTTCTGCTCCATTGATCTATTGTCTATTCCTATGCCAATATTTCCTTGTCTTGATTATTGAAGTTTTAAAGTAGTTAGTTAAGTCAAATGACCCCCCCAACTCTTATTTCTTTTTTCTTCATATAGAAAAAATTATATATCTAATGTCCTTTGCATTTCTATGTACATTTTAGAATCAACTTGTTATTTTCTACTAGGGCCTATTGCAATTTTGATTGAAATTGTGTTGAATCCACAGAGCAATTCTGGAAGAATTGCATTTCAATGATACTGAGATTTCTAGCCCAGGAATGTGATATATCTCTTATTTTATTTAGTTTTCTTTAATTTCTCTTACATACTTTGTAGGTTAGTTTCTCTTCTGTATATTTTGTAGTTTAGCGTGGAAATCTTTACAATTTTTGTCAAATTGATTCATGAGTACTTTGTATATTTTGATGCTAATGCAAATGGAATAGTTTTATAAGGTTAATTTTCCAGTTGTTTGCTGCTAGTAATTAGAAATATAATTGATTGCTGTAAATTGATCTTTTATTCCTCCACCAGTACGGAGATGAATCAGATGCCTTTTGGATGCCCCCTATGTTACTTCTTTCCCTCAGGTGATATTGATGTAAAATCTGTGATGATGAAGCAACCACAGTTTAAAATTCTTGCCTAGCAGCTCCAAAGGGTGGGATGTGTAATTCCATTCTTCCCCCTTTGCCTTGGTTTATATCTTTCCTTTAAAAATAAACAAAACATGAACTACTTCCCTGGTGTCTCAGACAATAAAGCGTCTGCCTACAAAGTGGGAGACCGGAGTTCAATCCCCGGGTCGAGAAGGTCACCTGGAGAAGGAAATAGTAACCCACTCCAGTATTCTTGCCTGGGAAATCCCATGGGCGGAGGAACTTGGTAGGCTACAGTCCATGGGGTCGCAAAGAGTCTGACACGACTGAGCGATTTCACTTCACTTAAAAAAAAAAAATCAGCAAAACTGTAGAAAGCAAAGCAAAAACCAGACTGTCTCTAGAAATGGAAAACCCAGAGTCACAGAGGATCCTGAGTTCTATGTAGGTTACTTAATATTCTGGGAGGATATATAAGGTGGCTCAGTGGTTGGTGAAGAATCCGCCTACCAGTACAGGAGACTTGGGAGAAATATGAGTTCAATCACTGTGTCAGAAAGATCCCCTGGAAGAGGAAATGGCATCCCACTCCAGTATTCTCTCCTAGAGAATCACATGGACAGAGGAACATGACAAGGCTGCTGTCCATGGGGTCACAAAGGGTCAGAAAGACCCAGCAACTGAGCATGCGTGCTCACTTATACATAATCTTACAATTTAGAAAGAACTTTCATTAATTTGAACTCACTTGATCTTTGCAATAATTTAGAAAGGTACTTGGGTAGACACTACTCTCAGCATATTAAAGATGCTGAACCAATTATCAGAGAGATTAAGTGACTCACACAAGGTTACATAGCTAATAAGAAAGTGACCTGGAATTTGAAACTATTGCATCTTCCTAGTAACTACAACTTAATCAGGATGGTTTCTGAGAAACCAGTTGCGAATATTGCTAAGCTCTCCCATAGGGTAGTCAGCAGCTTCCCAAACCCTGGCCGTGAGGGACCAGTTTCATTCTGACAACACAACCCATTTGTGCTCTTTTCTTATGGAAATTTCCCAGTTGTTCTTGGTTTCAGTTTATCCCTCCTTCCCATTGAATCTCTGTTTCAGTCAGAAACCAGAAGCCTTGCTTAGAAAGTTCACAGAGGACCTGTTCTGATATGTAAGTGACCATTTAAAAGGATTATTCATGCTTGCTGGTTGGGATTCAGAATTCTGTGGGCTCTGAAGTGGTGATTTGTTTTGGGTATTTGATCTCTTGTGGAGTCCCTGGTGGATTCTCATGATAGACACTTTATAAGTTTCTTCTTCGTGAAAGAAATGCTGCCTCAAAATGTTATCTTGTCAGTAGTTTCCCACTTAGGTTATTTTTTAATTAATAAAATCATAGGAATGTGCCCCTAAATGCCAGACCCTGGAAGAAAGACAGCGAAGTGACTGAGACACATTCAGTGGTGCACTTGCCCAAACTCCTGGGATTGCAGAATAAAGGAGGCCTGCACCCTTGATGCTGGTGAATTATTCAGACAAACTTCCATTGTTTCATGGATAATTGTTGTTCCCCGAGGGAAGACTTTCAGTATCTTTCATTTCTACTCTTACAGTATCACTGAGACAAGGATTCCATTTACCCCAGAATAATACCGTTTCAGCCTTGAAAATGGCATTCTTTTGGGCTTTGTCATTCTAAATGTGTCTGATTTGTGGTTACAGATGAATCTGTGTTGCTGAAATCATTTTGGTTCAAATTATTTGAGAAGTAAAGCACATTGGAAGTATATTTGTGGCCCAAGATTTATCTCTACTCCGTGAGGCTGTATTAAATAATCCCCTGTGTTATCTTCCTTCAGTAATACTTATGAAGCACCCATCTGTGCGTGGTCCTGTGCTGAATGCTGTGTTAAGCAAGGCAAACACATGCAGACATAAACTCTCCTCATTCAGAAATATTTAAAGCCTCAATCAAGGCTAGCATCCTAGTATACACTGCAAGGGAGCCATATCTAGAAAGTATGTTTTGACTACAGGGAGGCCATATGAGGTCCACCACCCATAAACATGATGGAAAAGGGAATTAGGACTCTTCTACTCTCTTTTTGCTTTTTGTGTCACTCCTGTTGTTCTCTATTTATTCACTCAAGAAATATTTATTAAGGGCCTTCTATATCCTAGGCAATTGTCCCTTGCCCTGATGGAACTTACTGTCTGATGCAGAAGATGAATAATAACAAGTAAAGAAAAAGCATATAAACACAAATTGTAATGCATGTTCAGGGGAAATGAACTTGGTATAGTAATAACTGGCAAGTGTGGAACATCCTCCTTGGTAATATAGATAATGGACTTTCTGAGGAGTTTATGGGTAGGACCAAAGACTAGAAACATGCAGGTAGACCTGGCTTTGATGCTGAGATTAGAAATGGCCCATAGCATATGTGAAAATGCTTATTTTTTCAGAATGTAGTCTACAGCTATTTGTTGTCAATCCCCGACCTGAAATATGTACTGTAGTTTTATCTTGAACATATCCAGTTGGTCATTGGAATCTAGACAGTGTTAATCCAGCAAGTATGCAGCATCTACGTATCTATGATGAACTTGGTCCTTGTTACACACTTTAGATCTGTGTTATTTTGTCTCCAAGATCAATCAGGATGCACAGTGGTAAGGGAGAAAGAGTGTTGTGAGCTAATATGTAATTATCCAGTCTCCCATACATCTGTTGTGCTATAGAGTAATAGGAATTATTTTGCCCTAGCATATAAATATGTTCAAATATAACTTATATTAAAACAGAAAAGAGAGAAAAAGCTCTTTATAATAGTAGTTATTGCCCTAAAACCATCCATAGCTGTTTAATTCATGGTCAAGGGAGAAAGGAAATGGCACCATCAAAAGAGTTTGCTAAAAAGAATTTAGTAATAGTAGCTTTAATAACCTGGTCTACAGAAGTATGAACGAAGATAATGAAGGAAACAAACAAAAAAAAGCAAGAAGTGATGGAGAGGCATCTCAGGACTCATAGTATCAGAAAGCTAGTAATCCCCCAGGACTGAAGAGTCAGGGAGGGATTGGGTAACCATAGCTGAGGAGATTTGGAGTTGTCAGGACTGATCTTATCAGGGAGGTATAAATACCCTAACTTCTCTCTTTTCCCACCCTTCAGTCTCTTGCTGATGCCTCCTCTTGACCAAACCCCACAGGAAGCCAGGGGGCAGCCCTTGCAGCTCAGCCTCCTAGGGAAGCTGACAGGGCAGAGGTGGGCGTTGAATGGAATGGCGGGCTCTCAGGTGGAAGGGGGCAAACCAGGAACAGCCAGCACAATGGCCAGTCTTTTTGGTAATCTCTGCCTGCTTGTCTCCCAGTCTCATTCTCTCCCCAGTTTTTTGGACCTCAGGTGTAGCCAGCTGAGTTAATCATGCTCATCATTGAGCAGTCCTTTCATAGTGTGTCCAGTGGGAGACTCATTTCTTATTATTAAAAAATTAACATACTTCTCTTTTCTTTGATTACCCTCCTCCCAGAGACAATCGCAAATGTGTATTTGTTGGGTATCCTTTTGTTTGCGTGTGTTGTTTTATTTGCATGTACTTCAGATGATTGTGACTAGTACTATAAATAGACTGTGTCTAGTTTCTTACTCTTTTCCACTAAAGACTTTGTGTTAAGATCCTCTCAGTGCCTAAGTGTGCATGTAGTGTGTTGCTTCTGACTACTGCAGAGTAGTCCATGGTGTGCATCCACAGGTTACTTCCATTCCTGCTCCTCTGAACACTCAGGCTGCCTCTCACCTCCCGCACCAGTGAATGATGCTTCATAGCCCCCTTGGGATTTATGTGAGAGTTTCTTCGACATGTGTATCCAAGAGGAGAATTGTTGGGTCAGAAGCACTGTGTATACTTAATTTGACCAAATCCTGTGTTAGATTGTACTTCACTAGGCTGCTTCCCCTGCTAGTTTCTGCATCTTCAAGTCCAGACCAATATTTTATTGACCAGTGGAAGAGTCAATGACCAATGGAAGAGATAGAGAGTAATATACCATTGCTGTACTAAATTTTCATTTCTCATATTGCTAATGAACATCTCTTCAGATGCTTGAGATTTGGGGGTTTCCTTTCTATTAACTCTCTGTTCCTATCCTTTGCCTGACTTTGTATTTAGAATTTTCTCCCCTTTTTTGATGGATTTCCATGAGCTCATTGTACATTCTATATATTTGTTGCTGTTGTTGAGTTGCTAAGTTGTGTCTGACTCTTTTGTGACCCCATGGACAGTTGCCCACCAGGCTCCTCTGTCCATGGGATTTCCCAAGCAAGAATACTGGAATGGGTTGCCATTTCTTTCTCCAGGGGATCTTGCCAACCCAGGGATCAAGCCTGCATCTCCTGCTCGGCAGGCAGATTCTTTCCCACTGAGCCACCTGGGAAGCACCCTTACAGTTTCCCAAATTTGATGACCTCTCACACTGATGTACCTTTGCATATCCTGTTCTCTTTCCTTAAAATGTGTTCCCTTCACCTTGTCCCACTGCCTACTTTGTTCTTCCTGATCTTTCAAGACTTGAGTCAGCATCACCTTCTTGGTAGTACTCTTTTGATGTCATGTTTCTCCATCCAAAGGAGTACATAGAACTTACTCTTCAGCGGTCCCTTTATCACAGTTGTCACAGACATTAAAATCATGTGTTTGTCTGTTTCCTAATGTCCTGTAAATCCTCCACAAGCAAAGTTTTTGGCCAGTGCCTGGCATAAGGTAGGTTCTCAAAAACGCTTACCAAATGAATGAATAAGATTTTTTTCCTTTTTGGAATATTTTTTATTTGGGAGAAAAAGTAGCTTGAGCTCCACAGATCTAATCACATAATTCTAAAAGTTAACTGCCATGATATATAAACAAGCTTCTTTGAACTTTTTTACAAAATAAATTTGTCAATTTATTGATTGCAGAGGAAAATAAATATACCGAGTGATAAGGAGGAAAGGAATGATGTATAATTTTTTAGTCTTTTGGGTATCTAATAAAACTGTGCCTGACTTATGGTTTTCATTTATATTTAGGTAAGTTTGCGGTGAGTTGAATTTTAGTTATGCTATGTATTGATTATGACAATAAAAATGAGATAAAAGGAAGCAATGGCACAGCAGTTATTTCTCAGTCAATAGGTAAACACACTTACCAGAGCCTGAACTTAAGCTCAGGTGTCTTTATTCCTTTCCTGGGTAGGTAGGGTGAGTACTGATTTCATCCTAGTTTAGAGGATACCTTCTTCTATCCCTTTTGTGTCTACCTTCTGGAAAGGATGCTGATGGTGATCCAAGCCTGCTTGTCAGTATTTCTATGAGTTGGTGTCAGATGAGAAAGCAATTTCATGCCCACATTAAGTAGAGGGCACTTATAGATTAATTACCTAAAGTGAGAGGAATAAATTGATAACATTTAAGACTAGAATCTGCAAGAACTTTGGAGATGTTGGATAAACCATCTTTTGTTCAGCTGTTCAGAGCTGTCTTGGTTGGGTGTTTGCTCTCTATGTTGGTCAGTAAAACAATTTTGAATAAGCAATCAGTAACCTGAGTTCCAAAACATATAGTTATCATCACCCCTACATATGATCTCAGACAAACCATTTTTAGAAATTGGCTTTCTCTGGCCTGCTCTATCTGCAGGGACTCCTTGCCACTCTTCAATTTTGTTTCTGGAAAAGCATAGTCATTAATAACAGTTCCAACATCCTATCCTCAGTCCTTCCAGTCCCATTGACTTGGCACTTGTTGGCGTTTGGCAAATAATTTTGACCACTGGCAAGTTCTACCAATACTGAAAGAAATTCATTTACACCACCCTGGGTGATTGGGGATTAAAGATCACTTAAGGCTGGGTTCCAATGCCACCTGGTCTAGAGCATATAACTAAGTGGCATGTTGTTGTTCTCCAGTGCAAACGTTGACTTCATGACCTATCTTTACTTATAATCTCAGTTTTGGTTTTTGAAGGGTCCATTTGGTTAAATATTCTCCTTTCTTTTTTGTGACTTCAAATACTTATACACTTTAAAAATCAATCCAATTCATTATTGCAAAGAGGCATGAGGTAACTTTTTGGGCTGATAAAAATGTTCTGTACCTTAATTATGGTAGCAGTATTAATAACACAACTCTATCTATCTGTGTATCTATCTATCAAGATTCATAGAACTGTACACTTAAAGCTGGCAAATTTTATTTTATATCAGTAATACCTTGATAAAAGTGATAAAAATAATCAAATCCTATTTATTTGAAAACAAACCAAAGAATTTCTTTTGGGTCTTCCTTTATGATTAAGGTCATGCCCTCTGTTTGAGTGCATCTAGTTCCTAGCATCAAAGCTTGCATTTACCAGACTATCAATACACACTGGCTGGGTTCAAGTGAGATGAGTGGTCTTTGGAATTGCTGCCCACTACTTCCTTCTCTCTGGTGAGCCAGAACATCGGTACACTATTTTCAGTCTTGTCTTGGGAAAGATTTACATTTAGAGTTGAAAGTTCTAAGATTTCAAGGTCATTAGTCAAATTTATTGGTGGCATAAAGATATAAAGAAGATAGGATAGCCCAGCATAACTGAACTATATGCTTTGTCAAGCAGCCAGAGAAGCTTGGCACTTGACAATGATTTTAAATGATGGAGGATAGTGATGAATCATCTTAGGCTTGAAGATCCTTTTGGAGGGAAAGAGCTTTTTGTACAAAAATGTGCTTTTGGTGTATGCTATATATTTTGAAATGAACTTTATAACTTTCACCCAAAAAAAGTTTTTTAATGGATTTTAAACCTCAACCTCTTAGGGTAATCTTAAACCAAACCTGTTGGAACACTGATTAAATTGCCAAGTCTATCAATTTCACTTTCCAGTAGGGCTGAGGTAAGAATAGTATCTAAGAAAGATGCACAGGAGAATAAAAAAACTCTCCCCAAATTTTGCCTGCTCAGCACAGAGTAAGAGGGTGAATGCATTTTTATTTATAGTGGATTTCATTACAGTTTCTTATTCAGTGGTCACATAAGCCCTCAGAAGTATTTGCATTAAGTGTTATTATTGAAGCTTTATAGGAAAAGTATGATATTGGGAGATTAAGTAATATGTTTCGGTTCATATTAACTGAAGTAGACTTGGCCTCAGGTGAATCTTGACCTAGCAACTTGGTGATGCCTGAATAATCCCTCTCTGCTTTGGCCATTGTGATGGCCCACGGTTGCCCATCAAAAAGGAAGCAGTCAAGACTGGTACTAGATTGTCTAATATCAAGTCTCATAACTTCTTTGCTGTTCCTTATTGCTGAGAATAGGAGAAATTAGATTATATCTTGGGTGAAAGTCATTTGTGTCTATCAGTGTGTGTGTCAGGGGACCTATGTGTGTGTTGGGTGATATCACACATGCATAATTTATTTTGACCCCAAAATGTCTTATAATTTTGACCTTAAACATCACTCTTGTTTAGTAAAGCTCTGGAAGAAGCAGTTCTTGGCTGTAACTTAAGACTTCCAGGAAAATGTTGACTGGAGTTTAAAGTAGGATTTGAATTTTATACCCTTACCTCAGGATCTGCTTAAAGTAGTAAGATCAGCAGTGGTTCTATGAAGAAACCTTTATCACGTTTCAGCAGCATTTCTCCATAACATTCTGTGTAAAGTGGGCTAAACTGATATGATTCCTTTTAGGAGTTTTTAGTCTTATGCAACACTGATGAGCAGAAACTTAAAAGTTACTAGTTAAATAAAGTGGGATCTTTTAATAAGTAATGTGTTAGTGGTTGATTATAAGATATTTGATGCTTAGAAAAAGAAAAGAAAAAAAAATTGTGTAAGCCCCTGTCTACATGCCCTACACAGGTGAGGGTAGATTTCAGACCTGTGGAGTCATTTGTCTCATTCTGATGAGGTTTCTGCCTGAGGTTTAAATTTGTCGTTTGGAATTCCAAGTTCTTTTAGAGTCCCTGGTGGCATCAGTGGTTTACATCCTAGCATAAAAGAAAATTGTTTGGTGAGTTGGTGATTGTATTTAAGAATGCACATTCTCTATCCAGGACTCACAGAGAGATTGTATCAGTCAGGATCTTTGCCCTGCAGATGAGAGAACACTAGTTGAAATGGGACCTAAATAATAAAGGGAATGTTTCAGTCCTTATTAACTGAAGTAGACTTGGCCTCAGGTGAATCTTGATCTAGCAGCTTGGTGACACCTGAATACTCCCTCTCTGCTTTGCCTTAGAAGGTATCACTTTCATCCTCAGGTTCCCTGCCTCTAGGCTCTCTCTTTGAGGGAGCAAGTTTTCAGCCCTCACCTGCTTATATTACCTTATCTAGGAGGATAAAGTTTTTTTTTAATCAAATTATATTTGATTTATAGTTGACAATGTTGTGTTGGTTTTAGGTGTACAACACAGTGATTCAGTTATACATGTGTGTGTGTGTATAAATATATATATATATATATATATATTCTTTTTTTTCAGATTCTTTTCCCTTATAGGTTATTATAAAATATCAAGCATAGTTTCCTGTGTTATACAGTAGGTCCTGCTCCTGTTGGTTATATACTGTATATATAGTAGTATGTGTATATTAATTCCAAACTAGGAGGATAAAATTGTACACACGTGTGTGTATGTGTTTGAGACAAAGCTTTTCTAGAAAGAAGTAATTGAGAACATGCCCTTGAGTCTTGACTTTGTGGGTGTTTTTATCATCTCTGACCTTTTGGCTCACTGAGGCCATGAAGTGTGGGAGAGACTGAAAGTTTTAAGCCCTTTCTCATTTAGTGGAGTTGGGGGGACAGTTATTCCTTCCCAGACCAAGTGACAGAGAATGGATACAGTTGTCTTCCAAAGCAAGATCCTTCTTCCTCCTTCCAGAATGAGTAACGGTAGCAACTTGAGACCCAGTAGGTGGCCAGGGATGTGAGCTAGGTCAGTGTACTGTGGTTCAGTCCTGGAATGAGAATTCAGGACCTGGTTAAGAACTCCAAAGGCCCTTCTTGTTACCTCCTCATATCCCTGCCGATCCTCTGCTACTTTCCAGTAACTGACAACAGTGTTAGAATTTGAATGGTGGTGCTTGCCTCAGATCTCTGCATGTGTTCAGGAATTCATCCGTCTTTCTTTCCCACCCTCTTCTGTCTACCCCTTCCTTCCCTTCTGTCTTCCTTCCTTCACTTCTCTTGCTCTTTCCCTCTTTCCTCACTTCTTTCTGCTTCCTTTTTTCCCTCCCTCTATCCTTACCACTCTTCCCAGGTGGCGCTAGTGGTAAAGCACCCACCTACCAGTGCAGGAGACATAAGAGACATAAGGGCTCAATCCCTGAGTTGGGAAGATCCCCTGTAGGAGGGCATGGCAACCCACTCCAGTATTCTTGCCTGGAGAATCCCATGGACAGAGGAGCCTCATGGGCTACCATCCAAAGGATGACAAAGAGTTGGACACAACTGAAGTGACTTATCATGCACACTTGCATCCTTACCTTCCTTCCACTCTGTCAATTTTCAAAAACCGTTTTTAGTACCTGCTCTGTGCCCAGCCCACTGCTAGGTGCTGAATACGTGGCTGAAGTTTGTCTTCTCTTCCACATCCTTTCTTCCTTTGTCAAACTTCACCATCAACAAAATTTATTAATATTCTCTCTGGAAGGTATTCTGCTAGATTCAGAAAAGTTCATGACTTCAATCTGAATGTTAATGAGAGATTTGGAGAGTGTTTCCAGATCATGATGTAGTATCTTGCAGATTGCCTTACACAGATTCTGCTACCTAATTTAGGAGTAGGAGGGAAAGAGGGAGTATGTGTGCTACTGAGAGAGGACATAGGTTAAGGAGTGAAGACATTCCTGCCTGCCAGTACACACAAGTGTGTTCATGCATGGAGTGGGACGTGGTACTCTTTGGCTTTCATTGGCTTCTGCGCTCAGACTACCTGGGTTTGACTCCTCTGCTCTCTGGTTGTATGTCTTTGGGCTGGTTTCCTAATCAGGTTCTTTCCTGCTAAATGAGATAATAACAGCATCATTCTCATTGGGATTAAATGAGGTAATGTATGAACAGTGCTTAGAGCAGTGCATTCACAGTAAGACCTCAGAGAAGGTTAATTGTTATCATCATGATGTTGAAATTTTATGGCTGGCAAACTCAAACCAGCCCCAGTTCTTTAACACTAAGGAACTGGGACTAAAAGTTTAACCAGTGGCTGCACTTAGACCCAATATATCCCCCATGTAGATACTGGTGATTGAGTGGGGGTTCCTTCTTTGGGTTCCTCACATTTCATAGCACAACAAGCTTTTAGAAGACTGCTGTTGTGATCCTCAAGTGTCTATATTTGGTAGTTTTTCAGGTTACTTTGTAAATAATAATTGTTCATTTTCTTTAGCTCTTCTATAGCTGTAAATGGAACCTTTCACTAGGGACCCAGTATTAGACCCATTGTTATTTGATCTTTTACATTTTTACTAATATTCTTTAAAGTTGTTACAATGAGAAGTTCTTTGTTCATAGAAGTAAGTGGACCCTGAACTATCAAACCCTGATCGTCTCATCTCTTTAGAAAAATTGTCTTTCTGGAAAAACATAGTTTCTTTTTTTCTTTTAAAACACTCCTGTGTCTGTCTGTATTTGGGGCAGAGCAATTAATCCCGTGTGTGTGTGTGTGTGTGTGTGTGTGTGTGTGTGTGTGTGTGTATGTTAGTTGCTCAGTCATGTCTGACTCTTTGCGACCCGGTGGACTGTAGCCCACCAGGCTCCTCTGTCCATGGAATTCTCCAGGCAAGAACAATGGAGTGGGTAGCCATTCCCTTCTCCAGGTATCTTCCTGACCCAGGGATCAAACCCAGGTCTCCTGCATTGTGGGTGGACTCTTTAGCTTCTGAGCCCCCAGAGAAGCCATTAAAATCCCCATACAGAGTTGAAAGTTTTTTCCCCTACTGCTACTTCTGCTGCTAGTGTTTTTATATTGTGTTATATGTACATCCAATTAAAATATGTAGTGCAATTTGTTTGTATAAGTACTTGACCATTTCACAGTCTGTTCAGTATTCAGCCAGAAGCTGAAAAGTAAACTAAGAGAAACAATATGACTAACTTAACTGCTCTATGACATACCTGTGTGTGGGGGGAGAGGACAGAGGAGACATTTGTGAAAGAGGCTTTCTTTGTTACTAATATAGTGCTAACTACTCCCTTTCTTAACAGTTAACATGTAAATCCCAATTTATTGTTGTAATGGTTGTTTCCTGCATTTATAATGACTTTTTAAAAGTTTGTTAGCTCCTCCGTAGTCCATTTATTTGCAGATTCTTTAGCCAAGTCCTCTGGTGAACTAGGAAGAGGCTTTGGAGGTAGAAGGATGAATATTCCTCCCCAAGTGAGGTTTATTTATGTGAATCTCATCAAGCAGGTGGGTGCCAGGAGCATGAGAAATTTGAGAATGAGAGTTGGTTTGCACGAGGCTGTTTGGATTTTTGGAGGAAACTTCCATCTGAGGACCAACTCTTGAATTAGGTCAGATATCCAAGACTGTTGTGGCTCTGGGCGGGCATGACATCAAGCCAGTGTGGGATTACTAGAGTGAGCTCTCATGGAGATACAGTAGAATATAACAGAAAAGAAGATATATGTGTGAGCATGTTGGTACTACTGATTTTATCGGTGATTCTTATCATTTCTCAAAGCTGACTCACTCCTTCCAGAAGGGAAGTTGTCAGGGCTCGTATAGTGGCTCTTCTCCACAGAGCTCCCAGGGACTCGTGTTCTTTCTAGCTTGTTGCTCTGACTCCTGTTGGTGTAGCTCTTACCCTCAGACTTCAAGACTGTAGGAACTCCAACAACCATGTCTGCATTTTATGCAGCTACTGGAGTACCAGATAAAGAAGGGCAAAAGGAAGAGCAAAAATAGACACACTATATTATTAAAGAGGTTCACAGGGTAGACATTTGATGCTTTTAACCTTATATCCTGCTGGCCAGAACTTAGTGATATGGCAACACCTAGCTGCAAGGGAAGCTGGGAAGTGGCTGCTTCACTTTGAATGACCATGTGCACCGCTCAAATTCAAGTGTTTTCTTATCAAGAAAGAAGAGGAGAATAGTTACCGTGGAACAACTTATAATTCTGCCATGGGTTTAGATGATATTCTAAATATTCTGTGCAAAATAGTGTAGTCTATGCAGATATAAAATATTATTTAATCTTTGACATGATGAATTTTTTTTTTCCTTAGGCTAAAGTAGTTAGGGTGATGACATAATTGATGATGATGATATTAATGATGACAATGAGGAAGAGGATAAGATATTCCTTATTTACCGAAGAAAAGATAAAAGATTTTATAAATAAGCAAACTGATGCTTGGAGCAGGGAGAAACCCACTAATACCCATTTTTACCTATGGAATTATGATGTAACAACAAAGATTGGGAAGCAGGGTTAGGGGAAAGAAAACAAGGTGATTTTTAGTTTCAAGTAACAGAAACCTGAACTCCAAATGATGTAAACAGTAAGGAAAAACTGTAGCTCACATGTTAAAATGTCTAGAAGGAACTAGCTCCCAGGTAAGAAGGCTAATTCACTGCCTTGGTCTCATCATTAAGTAGCTGGGTTCTGTCATCCTCAGGGTGTGGTTTTTGTCCTTGGTGAGCTTTCCTCATGGAGCTGATCCAGAAATTGTAGCTCTTCCCCTATATATGATGTGGTCTTGTGGAAGAAAAGAAGCTGCTTTTTATTCACGCGTCTTTTGAAAGTCAAAGAAACTTTCCCGGAAACCATTCAGTGCAGTAGTTTTCCTTTCCTATGGTATGTTTACTTTTGCTTAGGATAAATAATAAAGCCATTGTTCTGTTGGTGAGGAAATCAGTGTCAATGACTTTGGGAGGGGAACTGTCAGTAGCTGCTAACTCATTTAAAGTGTTTGCCCAGCATTAACAGACATTGTAGAATTATGGGTGTTTCCTGAAAATGCCGTTGTCTTTGACGTCACTTGCTTATTCCAGTTTGTTCACTTACTCATCAGTATACATTTATTGAATATCTTCTCTGGGTCAGATGGTGTTATAAGTGAATACAATTTGTGCTTACCCTAAAAAAAAAAATTATGACTCAGAGAGAGAAACAGATATACTGAGTAACACTTAAAATGCAGCGTGAGGAATGCTATACCAGGGGCTATGAAGTGCTGAGAGGAAACCATTTATGTGGCCTAGTCTAGGATCAAGACTTAGGGCTGTAATGGAACTTTCTTCTCTAGGTTATGAATGTCTCTCGTGGGAAGCTCTTGAATGAGTTTCCTTTTCTTTCTTTTTTAACCCAAATATAATGCTTTGAGCATAGTATTAATAATTCCTCATGGTGGTAAGCAGAGGTGAGTTAGGTCAGGAAAAGAGAAAATGTTCTGGAGCAAACCATCCACTGTGAGCAGAAAAGATGCTACAGCGTGACTATAAAGACCTTTAGAGTCACAAAGACCTGAGTTCAAGTATGAGATCTGCTGTGACTTAGCTGTGTAAATGTAGCGAAGCTACCTAACCTCCCTGCACTTGTTTTCTCATCTGTCAAATGAAAATTAGAGTACTTAACTGCATCAGATTGTTGTGTAACTCAGTTGGGATAATATATGTAAAATGATCAGCAGAAAATAGGCATTTGTGGATATTGCTGTTATTATTAGTTAATAACATAGTCTACCTTATTTTTTCCTACCTCATCTAAATCTTCGATTTTATTGAAGTGTTTGCTGAGGAAAATTCTTTCCTTCAATCAGAATGTTTCTGGCAACTGAAAGGGAGCCTTTCGTACTTCCTGATACTTTAGTTTGAGAGTCATCAAGTTAACAGACATTTATAGTGTGATTCTGACAAATATCACATGCTAATATTTCCTACGTTCTGTTTATTCAGTGTTCTCTATTTCCTAAAATAGGAAAGGGTGCACAGCTGAAGAGTTGCCAAATGTTCTCCACAAGTGGCTGGGTTTTCCTTAATTGATGATATCACCCTTTGTTGATTGGACCCATTTCCACAGGAATCTCCAGATCTCAGGGCCCACACTCTGCATCCCCTGTCTATCCCCTAAAGCTGTTAGGTACTTTTAAGGCAAGAGTGTCCACTAGTCATGGCAGCTGCATGTCAGAGACCTATTTCCTTTCATTGGCTCTGGGGCCATTCTCTTACTAGTTTCTCCCTTTTATAAAACTTTGTGCCAGGTTCCATTTATGAGAAGAACACAGGGTTCCAGAGCACGTTGTTCAGGAATAACTGATCTAGCAAATGAAACAGTGAAGTTGAGAAGAAATCCAGTTACACGGAGGCCCCTGGTCTTCTGTGTGGCTTGAAGAGATGAAGGGTGCTGACGTGTTCTTTAGGGGGAGATTCGCAGTGTGACAGGAAACATCTGCTTTCATCTGCTCCAACATCAACACGAGCAGTGTTGTAGGAAACCTGTCGTGACTGTGTGGGTTCCACTTCCCAAGCCAGGGCTGGGCCCGAGATCAGGACTGTTTGAACAGGCAGCACAATGTGGCCCCATTTGTCCAAATGTGGACATGGCAAGCAGCATTATTTGAGAGTATCCTGAGGCTATTTCTTATTTAGAGGGAACCATTACTCTCTTCATGTACCTCTCTTCTTTATGGTTTCTCTCTCTCTGGTTTCTGTCTCTCATCACATTTCTCTTCTAGACTTTGGTGATGAGTGTATACTTTTCAACCTTCATTTTATACCACATCCTCACTCACGAGTAAGGATGGCTCCCTGTGGAGGAGGATTCTTCCTAAAAATATCAAAATATCTGGGAAATGAGTGCAAATAGATTCACATCCACTCACACACAATTTAGAGATTGTCATCTACTGTGTAAGATATGTCTGCCTCCACTCCCCACTACAATTAATTAAAGCCACTGTTACAGTAGCATTATATAATTGGTTTGCAGGAGAAACTTCCTTGTTTTTCAGTATCCAAAGGAGTCAAGTTGGTATCTCATAGTGTTCAAAAATATTCAACATTATTCTAAAGAGTAAAGTCAGTATTTGCCTCTGAAGAGTTCAAAGTAAGTGAAACTGCCATCAGGTCCAAAATAAATTGTGCTTGCTTCTGGGGAGATGTAAGATCTGAGGAATTCCTTCTACAGATGCTCTGCCTATCTGATTATTAGTTAGCCAGTGACTTCCTGCCATTCTCAGAAAACCCCACACTGAAATGGTAAGAAAAAATTAAGTATTAGGTGAAACACTTTGAGTCCAAGGGAGTCCACACAAGGAGTTATGGATGGCTCTGTGGTGACTGCTACATGAGTGCCTGATGAGAGTTGGCATATAAATACCTCTGTTCCCCTGGCCTTCAGTGGAAGCCTGAGACATGTATTTTCACAGTTTTCTAGAGCATCTTTGCAGGACTAGATTTCAATCACCCACTGTAACAACTGGTTTGAGAACCCAACCTTTATTAGCTTTCTTCCGTCCCATGTCTTACTGCTCTTCTCCCCAGTCTATACTCTCTCCAGTTGCTTCCCCCTCAGATTGATGTGTGCACCTGATCCCCTGCTTCAGGATTCAGATCTGCTCCTGGGGAGCTCAAACTAAGACATCAGAAATATTTATTGTCTTCCTTCTCATTTGGGTTGATATATTTCATCATCCTAATTTCCCCTAAATATGCAGATCCAATTGTTGGTGCCTGCTTTATGAAAAGTAGGTAATGAGAAAATTGAGGCATGCAGAGAAACTGCACAGTTATGGTGGGACGCCTCAGACGTGCGCCCAGCTCTAGAACTTTATCTCTACCTCCTCTGAGCAGGAAATCTCAAAGGGGAGTGCTTCTTGCTTTTATGATTATGTGTGATTTTGTTATTTTATGAAATCTACTCCTGTGCAACTCTGTTGAGAAAAGACACTTGATAAAGCTGGAAAAATATACATCTGCCACAGAAGGAATTTTATCTCAAGACCGCTATTTCCTCCTCAGCTCTGAATGTCGACAGATTCTTTCTTTCCTCATGGGGTTCAGCAGGTTGGCTAGAAAGCCAGGATCAAATACCAACAGGAGGTGTGAAAACTGGGCAAGCTCGGTCCCATGAGTAGCCATCCTCTTGCTAGGTTTTCCATCCTGATGACTACCCTCTTAATGGAATACGGGCCTGCTGGTGTCTTTATAGTGTCTGTCACAAAGATAGACAAAGTAGATATAGCTTTTAAATTAGGTTTAGCAGAAGGTTCCCTTGAAATAGGGTTTCCTTGTCAAAAAATGGTGAGGTATAGTGACAGATTATTTTTGGAGTCCCTTCATTGACAGTGGCTTACGCTTTTAACTGTCAGACTACTGCTGAGAAGGACATGTGATAGCTCTTCACTCACTCCTAGGTTTCTGCCAGACCTGGGACCCTCCAGGAAGAAGCAGTTATAGTCAGAGAATGTGGGCATGTGCTCTCCTGGGCCCTTGGGGGAGAATGCAGTGTTGGTGCTTCATCTCCATTTGTGGAGAATTTTGATCAAGTACCTGAATGACCTTTTTTGTGAACCATTGGGTCATACATCCTCTCGTGTCTATCATTCACGGCAATATCCAAAACAGAGGATAGGCATTTTGTAACCACAGAGTTGAGTTGAAAAATGAAACAACTGCTGGAAAAGGTACATTATATGCCTAATCAGGCAAGAAGAGGCTAAAAACATATGGTGGTTTAGTCACTCAGTTATGTCTGACTCTTTGCAATCCCATGGACAGACAGGCTCTTCTGTCCATAGGATTCTCTCAGGCATGAATACTGCAGTGGGTTACCATTTCCTTCTCCAGAGGATCTTCCCAAGCCAGGGATTGAACCTGGGTCTCCTGCATTGCAGGCAGATTCTTTATTGTTTGAGCCGCCAGGGAAGCATATAGATGCTGCTAAATTCTGGGTCAGAAGCTGTCTTCAAAACCTGTTCAATTCAGCTGTAGCCTCTGAGCCTTTCTGTTTTCCTGGCTGTCAAGAAAGATTTTTTTCTTCTGTGTTTCTGGAATTTGATGGCATCTGTTAGAACTTGAAGGAAACTAGGGAAAGGATCTTAGCTCTGCCTCAGTTGGCTTGTGTCTCCAGCCTGCCCCTGGCTTTTTGGGGACTTGAATTTCACTTTCTGTGTTATGGAATCTTGGGCAGTAACTGCTCCCAGCCTGGTTTACACTTCATTTGAGACAGTTGCCAAAGCCCTCTCTGACACCACCAGGGAGAAGGGATTAATTCTCCCGCCTTTGATCTTTCCTTTTTGCTCTGTTTTTGTCCTGACAAGAGCCAGAACTGTTTTTCTTGGGGTCACTGAGGGCCTCTCGCTCTGCTTGCTTCTTCTGTGTGTCACCTCCTCGGATTATGGTCTTCTTGCACTTAAACTGGCTTGCAGCGTCCCGTGTTTTGTTTGCTGAGTTTGACCACAGGCACCTCGGGCTTGTTTGAACCCCAGAGGTCAGATCTACCTGCCAAACTCCCGTGCCCCATCTCATTGGGCAATCCCACTAGAATGCTTTTTTATTTACCTCTGTGCACTCAGAGGAAGGGGTCCCCCGAGATTTGCCCCAGTAGCTTTCTGCCGCCTCCCCTGCCACTCTGCTTCAGTTTAGACAAAGGCCTCCTGAGCTCTGAACCCACTCAGCCCCTGTGCTCCGCTTGACAGACAAGTGGTCTTATTTTTAGCTTGCAGACCTTTTAGTTGACATCCTGTCCCATTGAGGGTGTGAGAGAGAAGCGCTTTGGAAATCAAACCCTGTCACTGATAGCTTGTCCTGAACTCAAAGGGTGATAAAAGAAAGGATGCCTTATATTCAAGAAAGAAAGAGAACTGGGCGCTGCATGGCCACTACAGGCTGCTTCTGTTTCTCTCGCCTCGCCCCTGCTGTCTGTCCAGATGACTCACTGCTCCTGCTGCGCCTGCCCCACGAGGTGCTGCGCTTAATCCCGTCTGAGCCCCGGGGAGCCGGCTGTTATCGGCTGGCTGGTGGAAGTGAGCCGTGGCCAGCACCCCCGTCAGGGTCGGGACCCCTCCCTCCTTACCTGCCTGGACGCCCCTGCTACCCGCACACAGCCTCTTGATTTGGGTGTCTGAGTCTGAGGGAGGCAAGAGGTGTGAGGAGACACAAGTTCAGGAGGGAGACAGATGGCATGAGGCACCGGGCTATGTGATCTTGATGTCGACTGAGAAAAGAGAGTGTGGTAAAGGTTTGGTGGACTGTTTTGAAATAGCTGTAACTTTTACTTAATACTTTACCAGATACCTCCCGCTACCTCCTCTTGGTGCATAGATATGAACCCCTGCTTTGGGATTTTGACAGAAAAAAATCAGATTAGAGAAATCTTATGAAATTAATGTGATTTAATATAACACATAATTGATCTCAATTCCACAGCATATGACTATTTCTTTAATTAGGAGGGAGATACAGGCATTGCGATACAAGTACACTTTGACATACTTTCAATTGAGAAGATAAACAGAAGGTAATATGTCTTGAGGGTTTTTTTTTAAAGGTTTGAAACCTTTGTGGCAGCTCATAATTTTTTCACAAACATGTGAAGTACCCATCACTGGACATCTTATGGACAAAACACAGATTTTTTTAAACTTAATTACTGGTATATTTTAATTTTTAAATTAATTTATTTTTAAATTTTATTTTTTTTATTGAAGTATAGCTGATTTACAATGTTGTGTTAGTTTCAGGTGTATGGCAAAATGATTCATATGCATATATGTATATACATATATATTCTTTTTCAGATTCTTTTCCCTTATAGATTATTACACAATATTAAGTACAGTTCCTGGTGCTATAAAGTAGGTCCTTGTTGGCTATATATTTTATATATAATAGTGTGTGTATATTAATCCTAAACTCTAATTTATTCCTTCCCTCCTTTGTGCTTTGGTAACTATAAATTCATTTTCTGTGTCTGAAAGCACACATCGATTTAATGATCAGCTCCCAGACCTCAGCTTTATTCCTTCTCCTCTGTTTCAACCACCAGTCGGGCATCCAGACGGACAAGGGCACTCTGCTTGGGAAGTTGGTTGTGGGTGGAGCCCTGCCTGGGGAGATTTGGCCTCAGCCAGAGCCAGAGTGGGTATTGCTCAGACCCAGCTGGCATTTGGAAGCTGAAGTGGATGAACCTGTAGTAGAGAGGAGCTAGGAGAGGAAGCAGGACCTGGGAAAATCCTACAGCTCTTCTGCAAACCATCTCCTCCTTCTGTGACACTCAACTTTGTCTAGAAGCCTTTCATGGGAAACAATACCTGCTGCTCCTTTTACATAGCACTTAAATGCTCCCAGTCTGGAAATGTCAGTCACCCGAACTATGCCCTCTGCATATTCTGAGTCCAAACAGAACATTTTCATGGTAGAAATAAGAGAATTTTTGGTGTCACAGCTAGGGCATACTTTATGTCTTTTGTGAGATGGCCTTCTCCCCTTCCCCTCTGGTGAGAATTCTGTCAGAGTCCGACATTGTTGAGAAATCCCTGTTCTCCTGAGTGCTAGCCCTGCTGGAAGACTGTCACAGTCAGATTCCAATCAGGCTGTGGTGTTCCATACCCAGTGGTGTAACTGCTTTTGATCTGTAGTCCTGCTTAAGGATAGTTTCCAAAGGCATGGAAAGTGCCTTGATTTTGGTATTTGCAGCTGACACTCCTTGTAGACTCAATCAAGTTACCATCGAGCATTTTATGCAAAGATAAACCAGGAGGAATACCAGCTATTTAATGGAATCAGCCATTCCTGCCTTACTGGTGGCAGGCACAGCCCAGCCCTCCTTCTAGGACTTTGAAGACCCTGAAACTCTCTTACTCCCAGGAGCAAACCTCTGATGTGTGGTGTGTTCCAGAGTCAAAGCTGCTTTGTCTGAGATTTGGAGAGTCAGGGAAATAGTTGGAAATAGTCAGAAATAGGTCACATCTGAAGAAAAGTCCTCTAATTGGGATATTGAACACAAATGAAGGAAATGGATCCCTTTGAATTCATATAGTAGATCACATAATTCATATTATCTACAAGGAATAAAAAAAAAACACCATCCCCTGACTTGAATTTATTCACTCACAATGCCAGTAAACTAGATATGGGTTAGTTACCATGATGTATTTCAGGAATATTATTAGATCACATGGGAAAATGAGGAGCACTTTGTAAGCTGTCATGCACTGTACAAATTATTGCTAAGATGAATTTTTCTTAAAATGGGTAACTTGAAGCATGAAGTTAATTAAGAGAGGCCATAGCCTGTGATTAACTTAACATAGCCTCGATTTTAGTCTGTGACCAGATGTGGTAACTTAGAGCCTAGAGATCTTACTTTGCTTGCCTATGACCTTCAGGAATTCATCAGTAGGCAGAAGATAGAGTCTGATCTTGGTGCCTGGAGAATCTAGGACTTTGGACCTATTTCTGCAATGCATTAGGTTAGATACCTTAATCTCTCTACAATTGAGAATGTTAATACTCAAATTGCCTTGTGGTGGTTGTGAAAACTAAAAAGTACATGGATGATTTTGGATGTGCTTTGAAGTAGTGGAATGTTACAGACATGTAAGGTATTATGATGATCATAGAAGCTTTGAAAGAACTTAAATTAACTTCAGATTCGTATTTTGGTCATGGATAATTTCTTCCTTGGAAGATGAGGCTGGGGAAAGATAGATGAATGAATAATGTGATATGTGTATGTGAGTGCATGCATACGTGTGCTCGCGTGGGTGCCTGTATCCCTGCTGGAGAACATAGTGTGACAAGTATGAGGTTAGATGTGTTCTGGCCAGCTCCACTTTGCACTAAGATCCATTCCCTGCTGTCACCTTCCTTTGCCCTGTGTCTCAGGGAACAATGTTTCCCTAAGGTGTCTGTCTGCTGCCAGCTTGCTCCCTTACCCCAGAGGTGAGGAGGTAGTTCCTTCTGGATGGCTATAGCACCTGGGCTTCTCCTGGTGTCCCTGTAGCCCTGAAGGTTGTGACCATTTCCTATTATTGCAAATCTTTGTTGGTCTCATTCTCTTCAGTTTGGCTGCTTACTCCTCCATCTCCTGGATTCTCCATGTTAATTTCCTACTGTTTGAAATACCTAAAGTTGATTCTGTTTTCCTGATTGGACCCTGACTGGTACAAGGTATCTGCTTCACAGGTGGATGTTAATTTAAGATATGAGTACCAGCAATTTGTAGAGAGGAAAGATTATATAGAATTTTAAATGAATATTTAGCAAACTTATAGGTCAATTTGGTTATCCTATTTTAAAACAGGGTACTGTGTTGAGTGTACCCTGAATCTGCTTGAAAACTTAATTAGAATAAGCAGTTTAGCAAAGTTTGTGATCTAATATTCTGGAGCAGATTTTTTGAAAGTTTGGTTTAAAAAATTTTTTCCCTTTAAAATCCTTTTTTAAAACTTAGAGTAACAAGCCAGATGTTTTATAGTGCTGGGTTTGCCAGATCTTAGCTTGGATCTAAAAAGTGGGATAAGAACTATATCATCATGCAGTAAACATCAGTTCAGGTCAGTTCAGTCACTCAATCGTGTCCGATCCTTTGCGAATCCATGGACTGCAGCACACCAGGCTTCCCTGTCCATCACCAACTCCCGGAGCTTGCTGAAACTCATGTCCATCAAGTCAGTGATGCCATCTGACCATCTCATCCTCTGTTGTCCCCTTCTCGTCCTGACTTCAGTCTTTCCCAGCATCAGGGTCTTTTCCAAGGAATCAGTTCTTTGCATCAGGTGGCCAAAGTATTGGAGTTTTCAGCTTTAGCATCAGTCCTTCCAATGAATATTCAGGACTGATTTCCTTTAGGATGGACTGGTTGGATCTCCTTGCAGTCCAAGGGACTCTCAAGAGTCTTCTCCAACACCACAGTTCAAAAGCATGAATTCTTTGGCACTCAGCTTTCTTTATGGTCCAACTCTTACATCCACACATGACTATGGAAAAACCATAGCTTTGACCAGATGGACGTTTGTTGGCAAAGTAACGTCTCTGCTTTCTAATATGCTGTTTATGTTGGTCATAGCTTTTCTTCCAAGGAGCAAGCATCTTTTAATTTCATGGCTGCAGTCACCATCTGCCACATGAATGAAATAAAAACTCAAGCTTGATTTTACAGAAACAATACTGAAAGAGATTATCATGTAAATCTGAGTTCATTCCTATTGTATTTACATATGATTAATTCTAAGTTCTGCTTATATGTTTATCTTATATATTTGAGTCTCTGTGTCTTTATAAAGTTAAGAGTAGTATGTAATTCTCAAGTTCTTAATTATGGGAGGGACTGGGGATGATTTTAAATGACCGCATTTGTACTATATGACTAATGGACTTCCCAATTTCAAAAGGCAGTTGAAACAGCATCTTAAGAATTCTTTGAATCTTAGAAAGTTAGACAATTCTACATTTTTTTCTTGTCCCTAAGATCTTAACGTTTCTGTTACATCTGGGGAGAGACTTAAACATCTGTATTGAGGTTCAGAACAAGTATGAGAATCAAGTGATGAGTTTTAACTTGGTTTGCATTATCCATATTAAGAATGGAAATAACCAATTAAAGGCTGTTGATTAAATAATCAAAATGCCAACCTTTAAAGTATTAGTGTATATGAGAGGTTACTCCTAACCTTTTTTAAAGCATTGCATTCTGATTATAATTTTTTGAAGTTTAAAGAAGGTTGTCTAGAATCTGCATGTTGTACAAATATGTGTTTAATGAATAAACCACAAATAGAATTCAGAACAGGATGTACTACTGCTAAATCACTGAAGAAAATAAAAGCAGTAAGACTGAGACAGAATTAGCAAACACGTATAAAGTACAGAAAGTACAGAACGAGAGGACGGAAGGAAGTCCCTGCTTGTGTCCATGTACGGATTGTAAATGTAAACCAATTAATATCTTTTTAAAGGACAGAGTCTCAGAATGGAGCTTAATAGTTAAGTAAAATGTTAAGCAAAGATATATTTTAAAAAATTAGGAGAAAAAAGCAAAAATCAAGGTAATAAAACGTTAAAGCAATGAAGATGGTTTCTATTGTTTTAAATTAACTTTTATGGGCTTCCCTGGGGTTCCATTGCTGGAGAACCTGACTGCCAATGCAGGGGACATGGGTTCGATTCCTCTTCTGGGAGGATCCCCCATGCTGCAGGGCAATTAAGCCCATGTGCCACAACTACTGAGCCCATGTGCTGCAACTTCTGAAGCCCGTGGGCCTAGAGCCCATGCTCCCCAAGGAGAGAAGCCACCACAGTGAGAAGCCCATGCACCACAATGAAGAGTGCATGGGCTCTCCCATGCACTTGCTGCGATAAGAGAAAAGCCCATGCATCGACAAAGACCCCAAACAAAGATCCAACAAAGCATAGCCAAAAATTAAATAAAGAAGAATTAATTTAAAATAACTTATGAATATTTATGTATTAAATAATATCATCAAAATACAGAAATATTCTTAAATATGCAATAAACTTAAAACTCTATAGAAGTGAGAAAACTCACTGAAATTCTGCAAACTTTTGACAGAGCAAGTAAATGGAAAAATCCCCAACAATAATAAAATAGTGATTTGATGACTTAACAAGGTATTTAATAACATCAATTAGTTCCAAAATGTCTGTATAGGGAGATTGTAGTCGTCATAATCTTTTCAGAAGAGGTCTTGAAGAGTTGTCTTGAAACTCAATTTGCATATGAAGAACTCAGTTTTTGTTCACGTTTAGTTCAATTATTGGGAGGGATTGAAGGAGATAACAAGAGTGAGGCAAAAGCTGCCACCCCATCTTGGTAGCACAACTGATCCTCAAGATTCTCTTTATTCTCTGGTGCTCCCTCTTCCCCATTTAGGAGAGTGAAAAAGGTAAACATGTAGGTGAGATAATTAAAGGTAATAAAATAAATTAGCATACTAATAGGAAAATCAGTAATAGGAAAAAGCATTCTGCAAAGTCACAAGTACTTAAAACACACACACAGTAATCTGAATTTAAGAGTAACAAAGCTCTTAGGATGGCAAAGCTCTTTTGAAGGGAAAACAGCTAAGGAGCAGGGCTGAAAAGCTTTGCACAGTCACAGTTTGAATCAGGGACAGTATGGGGATGATGACAGTTTCAGGCAGGCCAGTTCTCTCACTCGCCCTTTTCTTTGGGGCCTGAGGTCCTTGAAGATCCTCTAGCCTTCCGTAAGTAATTAGAGACAGCCAGCCCTCAAACTCCACACCACATTTGGAGTGGGCAAATCATAGTGTGCAGGTACATTAACCCTGCCTCCTGCTCCTCTTTTTCTCTCCTTGCCGTGGGAGGAGCAGTGAGTCGATAGGAAAATAGGACAGCAATGGGGACACAAAACTAGTTCAGATGTAGAAGGTGGGTCTGAATTTGAGGAGGCTGAGTTTTATTCTCAAACTCATGCAGGTGTCAAGGCTACCATGTCCCTTGACAGAATTAGAAAGAGATGCAGTTTGTGGTCATTTGTCTCCTAACATCTTTTCAGAATTTCTCTCTCTCCCCACATCAGCCCTTCAGTCACCCCTGACCTTGTGATGAACAAGAAGGGTGAAGTGTCTGGAAATTTTTCCTATGAGGAACTCTTGACAAAACCAGAAATGTTTAGCAAAGAAAAGACTCAGCTCTGGGATTCCCACAGTGTTTCTTAGAACACTGCTCCTGAGAAATGTTAATGTCTGTTCTTCAGCAAGGCAGAGGGGTTCTATAGACAAAATATATTTGAAAAGGGATGAAATAAAGGCAGAATAGAGTTTTTCGTTTGTTTTTAAAAAACTTTTCACAGCCTTTAATGGTTTCTGTGATTCTCCAGTAGAGGAGTATAGACTGCTGCTGCTGCTGCTAAGTCACTTCAGTCGTGTCCGGCTCTGTGTGACCCCATAGACGGCAGCCCACCAGGCTCCCCCGTCCCTGGGATTCTCCAGGCAAGAACACTGGAGTGGGTTGCCATTTCCTTCTCCAATGCATGAAAGTGAAAAGTGAAAGTGAAGTCGCTCAGTCGTGTCCGACTCTTCGGGACCCCATGGACTGCAGTCTGCCATGCTCCTCTGCCCATGGGATTTTCCAGGCAAGAGTACTGGAGTGGGGTGCCATTGCCTTCTCCAAGTACAGAGTGCAGTCTCGCCTAAACTTATTTGAGCAAATAATCCCCAACCCAGGTGCTCCTGTGAACATCTCTTAAGGACTAGGGCTCCTTGGGAACCATTTGGGAGAAATCTTAACCTAAACCATTAAGTGGAAAAGCAATGGGTTTATTCTGTTTTTAATCAGAGGGCAGATGCTGGTGAAAGTTTTAGGGAGAGACAAGATTTAATTCTATATAAGAGAAACGTTAATTATGAATTCTGCTCTGAAAAGGAATTAAATGGATATCCGTGGAAGGGAAGTGCTGAAACCCACAGAAGCTGGTGGGCTCCGTTATCCCCCATTACAGGAGGGAATTTATATTGGGAGGGAGGATGAACTGTATTTGATTTTAAAGACCTCTTCCAGAATCTGACACACTGATTTCAAGTTGCTTCCCCTACTCAGACATGTCTTCTGATGTCCAAAATTGGCTTGCTTTCTTCTTTATCTGAAATTAATATTATTATGTGATTGAACACATTTCTGGCAAGGCAAAGTTGGTATTAGTCTCTGGATGTTCATTAGCTGTTCATTAAAGTAATGAAGTTTCTTATTCCAAATAAAAAAATAATTCAGGAATTATAATGAGAGATCTTTTTTGTGTGTGTGAGAATTTTTCTGTATGTTCTTTACAATGTGGGTCACCTCATCCTTGTTTTCTGCCCTTCGACAGGCAAAAGGACAAGCTTAGAAACAAGCCAAGGTTATCAAAACTTCTACATCAGTGAGGGAAAAAAAGAGCAAGAGAACGACAAGAGAGGCAACTCCCATGATGACATGGTTCAGTTCAGTTCAGTTCAGTTCAGTCACTCAGTCGTGTCCAACTCTTTGCGACCCCATGAATCGCAGCACGCCAGGCCTCCCTATCCATCACCAACTCCCGGAGTTTACTCAAACCCACATCCATCGAGTCGGTGATGCCATCCAACCATCTCATCCTCTGTCGTCCCCTTCTCCTCCTGCCCCCAATCCCTCCCAGCATCAAGGTTTTTTCCAATGAGTCAACTCTTCCCATGAGGTGACCAAAGTATTGGAGTTTCAGCTTCAACATCAGTCCTTCGAATGAATACCCAGGACTGATCTCCTTTAGGATGGACTGGTTGGATCTCCTTGCAGTCTAAGGGACTCTCAAGAGTCTTCTCCAACACCATAGTTCAAAAGCATCAATTTTTCGGCGCTCAGCTTTCTTCACAGTCCAACTCTCATATCCATACAAGACCACTGGAAAAACCATAGCCTTGACCAGATGGGCCTTTGTTGGCGAAGTCATGTCTCTACTTTTTAACATGCTGTCTAGGTTGGTCATAACTTTCCTTCCAAGGAGTAAGCGTCTTTTAATTTCATGGCTACAATCACCATCTGACATGGTAGAAACCATCCAAATGGCTATGGTGTTTTCAAAAGATGACAAGCAAGGCTCATGGTGAAAGTGTCCCATTTGGTTAATGATATCATAGCAATCCAACCCACCGTAAGAAGGGGAGAGAGAGGTGAAATGTAGATGAATGCAGATACTAATCGAAGGCACTGTTGCTGGTAAAGGGCGTTGTGGAGACTTTCAATTGTGTGTGTATCTTAGAGCAAGTGGGCTTGGAATTTTGCAGATGTACATTTGATACTACATTCTTTGTATCAATGTAGTATTGATACTACATACATAAGGGAGAGAGAAAGTCAAGAGCATACTCTCAGAGAACATTGGGGTTGGATCACATTCTATCCTAAGTATTGTCCTATTTTAGTTAAGATACCTAAATTCCAGAAATATCTTTAATACAGTGCAGCATTCAGATGAAATGATTTTCTGCTTGGCATGTGTGAGGGAAACCATCTTGAAGCCATTGTATTCCTTGGTCAGACAGTAGGATAACACCTTCGCAACTTTTATTGACTTATAAGTTAAATCAAAGTTTTAACTTTTACTGTCAGTAAACCGAGGACACACACACAACGACAAAGGATGACTAAAGTGACTTTCTACAACTAGGATCAAGAGGAGTTTGAATCAAAAGCAGACTAGGATTCTTATTTTCCTGATTTTCAGTTTTAGATAAAAAAGAAGCACCTCCTAGTTCTCAGCAAAGTTGATTATTGTTGTTATTTGGTATGTGAAACTCCTCAATGCTACTCTACATATATTTTTTAAGTTAAATGTACTACTGAAAGCACTTTAAATTATTTAAATATCTATTGGGTTAGCCAAAAAGCTTGTTCAGACTTTTCCATAAGATGTTATGGAAAAAGCCAAACAAACTTTTTGCCTCCCCAATATATTGGTAATTAAAAACTAGCACATGTTTTGTCTCTACTAGCCCAGCAATGATTTTCATTTTCTAGAAACGGAGTAGTATAATGGAAAGAAGGACTTTGAGATTTTATGTCTTTCTAGTGTTTAAGTTTTGTATTCTACTCTTCATTCTTTAGGCATTAAAAAATGTGGCTTCATAATCATACTATTTATTTCCCAGAGTTGTAAAGTATCCCAGAAGAGAATATGTAAAAGCAGCTTGCAATTTTCAAGTTCCTTACATATCCATATAATTACTTTTAGTTCCTTTCTGATCTTTGTTTACATATAAATGGTTCCAATCACAGTACCTGATACAAATTTGTGTTCTATTTTTTATATCTAACGTTAGGTTGTGCTGTAATCTACTAGCTTTTCTTCTATTGATGGACATTTAAATGGTTTACAGTTGTTCCCTATTATAATAATATGGGGAAAGACATCATTTTACATTTAGGCTTGGTTCTTTTCCTTTTTTTTTTTTTACCAATTGCTCTGGGACTAGTTCCAGAGGAGGGATTATGGAGTCAAAAGTGAATGAGCAGGTTTTTTGGTTTTTTTCAATCTATCCTGTCTTTTGAGCTTTTCCCTTCATCCAACTACCCCTCCCTTTGGTAACTTTCCTAGAATGTCACAGAATGTTTAAATGTCCTCTTGAAAGCTACCAGCAGGATTCAGACTCTACATTTGGTGGCCATATTTCCATCTTTAGGCTCTATCAAAATGATTCAACTATGAGGCCTCCCCCTAGACTACAGGGTTCTTTGGGGCAGGACTGTGTGTTAATCATCTATGCATCCTTGCGTAGCCTGGCCTGTCATAAGATCTCAGTGAGTGAGCGTTCATTGGAAATGAACTGAGCAGATGGCTAATGCAGGATAGGCTCCTTACTGTCACCTGACTTGCTGAAACATTCATTCATCAAAGGATTGTTAAAAATGCCAGACACTGGTGCTAGAAACTGGAGCTAGAGAGGCAAATGCAGCACAGGTGGCCTTATTGCCCTAAGAGCAGAATTCCCAGTGGGAGTGGAAGACTTTGGTCATCAGTCTGTGAATTCCCTGAGAAAGGGTTGCAGGCTGGAGCTGGCCTGACCCATGTAACATGATTTCAGGGAAGCCTCTTGCTCTGGTCAAATATTTCAATCATCTCCCCTCTAATCAGTCATTCTGTAAGCAAGATCTTGTTACAGAGGTTGAGATGACAGAAGGGGCCTCTCCTGTGGTGCTTGAGAACCATATCCTGTGTTCAGAACTCCAGACTGTGCTAGAAGAGCCAGTGAAAACAGAATTCCCTGACAAAGCAGGGCCAGGGAGGATTTCCAAATCCCCTCTGGAGCAGAAAATCCCTTTTTGAGTCCATTGAGCATCATAAGGCCACCTGCTGTGGGCATGGATGCTGGGGGGTCTCTGGCCAATTCATGGGAGATCAGAGCACTGAGCTTTTGACTTGTGTATAAATAAGTCCATGTTTAAATATCACATGTATGCCACTTGCCTATTGCTGGACAACCTTGATAAGGGGAGTAGAAACTGAGTAAACAGTTCAGAAAAGTTTGCCTTGGCCTCAGACTCTGGGTTGTTTTGCAACCAATTCCTCAGGAGTCTCTGTAATTTACTGAAGGCTTGCTGAAGGCCAATCTTGGGTCTACCCTGAAGCCTCTTGTAGTGTTGGCTTAGCTTGAACTCTGAGGGCAGAGGTTGTCAAAGAGGGCAGCTCTGCTCCAGAATTCTAATTATTCTTGTTTTCTGTGGAAACCCTCAGAGAACTCTGACACGTTTTTCAGACCCCAGATTGTTTCATGTTGGACATTGCACGATTGAGCAATGACTTGGAGTTCTCTTTATGACACAGAACATTGCAGCTTTCCTTTTACCATATTCTACTAACGAGCTACCCAAATTTGGCTAAAATTTGTGCTTTACTTTTTTATGCTTTGTGGTACAATCATCTGTAGAGTTTAGTAAAAATAAATGTATTGGACCTTGCATACAGATGAAATTCAATATGATAATATTAATTAATTGTTCTAATTTGACCAGAAAGGTGTTATTTGCCCAAGATTTTCACTTAACCTGTTGGGACTAAACAATTTTTCTATGTTTCAGACACAGTATTAATGATCTGCAAGTTTTAACTGTAAAAAGGGAGATGGCTATAGCACAGCTGTCTTGCATGGCGAGTGGGTGGCAGTTTCATATGTGCAGATGTAGTAAGAGGTTTGGTAGGTGTTTGATTTACTTTTGACTACCCGTAGGTGGTTTCATTATCCCAAATTTATATTGATGAGCAAATGCTTTCAAACTTTTTTATCTCAGCTCCTGTTTCAAAGGTGCCTGTGTGTCTTCTTTTCTTTGCCTCTGTTGACTGACTTTCAGGCAGGCATAGTAATTCTTTTTTCCCCTGAGCCAGGATCACATCCTGTGTTTCAGCTGCAAGCTAGCAACCTGTCAGGAATATGGAACTATAGATCTGGAGTTTGTGATTCTGCGTGGAATTAGGATTTCCAGGAGTGTCTGTTAGAGGAAACCCTGTTCTGTGCTTCTCATTTCTTAATCCTGGCTCTTAATGTTAATTCAAAGCAGCTGCCAGAGGCCCAGTTTCCCCTGGAAGTTGCTATCTCTAGTTTTCACTTTCTGCAATCTCACATACACGGAAATCCAATGCAACTGATGGAATTTCTAGGAGTATTTGTGTTTTGGAGAACACTCCCCACAATTCAGATTTTCTGCCTAGATTCTGCCATATAACTGGGGAAATGGAATCCATGGTGCTGGGGTAGGTTCAAATGCCAACTCTGTTCTTACTAGTTGGGTAGTCTTGGACAAGTCTTCTAACTATTCTGTCTCTTGCTTTCCTCATCTGCAAAATGAAGAGGAACATTGTCTTGGTTTAGTTTTGTCCAGTGGTTCAAGGCATATGGATAAAGCACTCTAGGGTCTGCTTTAGTAATTGTTCTGTTGTAAAGATTATACCAGTCTTGCTGTAAGAATTATATGAAGTAATACTCTGAAGTGTTTAGAACAGTTCCTAGCACATGGTAGGCTTTTGGTATGCCTTAGTTTCTAGTATCATCTTAAGGATCTCAAGAAAATATTAATTCTTTCCCTCTGAAATGAGCACTAATTGAATATATGCCTACTATGGGGAGTTTACATTTTCTTAATTTCTACAGGAGTAAATACAGTCAATTGTTAAAAATAATCAACTCATCAGCTAACCAACAAAACCAACTAACAAATCAACTAACAAAACCAGTCAACCAATAAAACCAGTCAATTCATATTCTAAAGCAGTAGAGTGACACTTAACTGTACTTCCTGTTAACACAAGGTTCATAAAACACAATCTTATATCAAAGAATTAATCCAACTGCTAATAAATATTCTGCCTTTAAGAAGTATTTTTGGCTCTTATGTCTCACAAAAAACAAAACTCTTTGCCTGACAATGTTCTTTGTCAGTGTTTTTTGGAAGTTAAATGAAACAAGTACCTTTTGGAATGAAATAGTATAAAATATATTTGTCATGAAATGTGGTGAAAAATTTCCCCCAAGTACAATTTTTCATTGGTTCCTAGGAAATACACTGTCTTGGATTAAAGAGTACTTGTTCTGTTTGCCCCAGCATCTGGAGAAGAACAAGCGATAGTTCTTTCTCAGACCTCCATTCTAGAGTTTAATTGCTATCACAGTTCTGAATTCCTTCTGAAAAATAATCTATGTTGTTGCAATTCAAGACAGCTTCCTTTTACCCTATCTTCCACACTGATCCTTTGAACAACTGCCGGGGATGAACTTGAACCTCACCATCCTGTTACATAGGGAAGAATGCCAGTGAGCTAGAATAGGACTTAGTGTTGGTGTTGCTGAGAGGAGGAGCAATGTCTGGGTACCTGAGGTTACTTTATTCTCTTAACACCCTTAGGCTTTATTTGAAAGGCAAAACCCAATTGAAAAACTTCTGTTGTTATATTGAAATATATAATTTGAAATGTAGAAATAACCTGAAAAATAGTACTCAAAAATTAATACTTTGGGGAATATATGGTTTCCTTTTATCTTCTCTACAATTTTAAGTTTAACCTTGAGATATTTGTCCTCATTCTTCAGGTTGAATTTTCCAGCCCAGACTAGCGTGGCTGTTATTGTTCTGTCTCATATCCCAGTTCTTGTGTTTGCAGTGGTTGTGCATGAGCAATCCACCGAACAGCTCCATGTCTCATGGATAATCAAATAAAGGCATTTCATGCTTTTCCTTTTCAGAATGTTTACTCTATTAAAGTAAATTCTACTTACTGATGTTTTCAGTGTTTGTAATCTCTTCTAGTGTATCACTAGTACAAGAGGTAAATAATTTAGAGAAAAATTAGGAGAACATTTATGTATATTCCTTTCTGACCTTCACATTTTCTTATTCCCTAATTTAGTCCTGATTTTTTCAAGGCCCAATAACATTAAATTCATCCATGAACTTTTCAGGAATAAAGTTTACTTGGATATTATTTCTAATTTGGAGACTTGTAACCCTCATTACCAGGTGTAGAAATGGCTTCAGCTTTCTAATCTTAAGGGAAATCTCAGATTTCCTTTTCCATACCCGTATGTGTATATACTTCACTTCTCCTTGTCTTGTCTCTTATGAGCAGAAACAAAGACAGACAGAAGGTTTGAAAACTTTTAGGTGATTGTTCTTTTCTGATTAGAGTATTATTTTCTCACTTAAGTCTTTCCTTGAATTCAAGTTCTTTGTCTTTTGAAATTAGAAAAATCAATCATTATATGCATTATATGCATATATGCATTGGATATTCACATTTTATCAATAAATAATTTTTGTAATGAATTTTTTCCCTCTAGTTTTATAGAGATATAATTGACATATTACACTGTATAAGTTTAAGTTATATATTGTGATGATTTGAGATATATATATATATATATATATAGAGAGAGAGAGAGAGAGAAATAATCACCATGATGAGTGAGTTAGCATATCCTATCTCCACACATTTACCCTTTTTTATGCTGAGAATTTTTAAGATCTGTTCTCTTAGCAGCTTTTAAGTCTACAACAGAGTGTTGTTAACTATAGTCACTGTGTTGTACATTACATCCTTGGAACTTACTTATAACTGGATGTTTGTACCGTTTGACTATCTTCACTCATTTCCCTCAGCCCTCACCCCATCTCTGGCAGCTACCAATCTACTCTCTCTTTCAATGATTTCTTTTTCAGATTTCACACATAAGGATTTTTGTTTCTTTTTGATTCTGTTGTAAATAGATTTTTTTTTTTTCAGATAGTTTGTTGTTAGTGTTTAGAAACACAATTGAGTTTTGTTTGTTGATTTTGTATCCCGCAACTCCATTGAGTTCATTGATTAGTTCTTAAAGAGAGTTTTTCAGTGGAGTATTTAGAGCTTCCTATGTATAAGATAATGTTATCTGCAAACAGAGACAATTTTTCTTCTTTCTTTCTAATTTGGATGCCTTTTATTTCTTTTTTCTTTTACCTGATTGCTCTGGTTAGGACTTCAGTTACTCTGTTGAATTAGAGTAGTAAGTATTCTTGCCTGGAGAATTCCATGGACAGAGGAGCCTGGCAAGCCACAGCCCATGGTGTCGCAGAGTCCAACATGACTGAGTGACTAACGCTTCACTTCGCTTTCTTTTTTTGTAGTGTCCTTATCTGGCTTTGATGTCAGAGTAATGCTGGCCTCATAAAATGAGTTTGGAAGTATTCCTTCCTCGTCAGCTTTTTGGAAGAACGTGAAAAGGATCGGCATTAATTCTTTAAATGTTTGGTGGAATTCACTAGTACAACCATCTGGTATTGGGCTTTTCGTTGTTGAGAGATTTTTGATTACTGACAATCTCCTTACTCATAGGTCTGTTCAGGTTTTATACTTCTTTGTGATTTAGTCTTAGTAGGTTTTATGCTTCCAGGAGTTTATCCATTTTTTCTAATTTGCCTAATTTGTTGGCAAATAATGGTTCCTAGTTGTCTCTTATGATACTTTATATTTCTGTGGTATCAGCTGATAATGTTCCTCTTTCATTTATAATTTTATTCATTTGATTCCTCTTTTTCTTGGTGAGTCTAGCTAAAAGTTTATCAATTTTGTTGATATTTTCAAAGAATCAACTCTTAGTTTTGTTAATCTCTTCTGTTTTCCTTTTCTCTATTTCACTTATTTCTGACCTAATCTTTATTATTTCTCTCCTTCTGCTAACTTTGGACTTCATTTTTTTCTAATTCCTTAGGGTGTACTGTTAGGTTGTTTATTTAAGAACTTTTTTCTTAGTGTATGCCTTATACACTTTCCTCTCAAAATTGCTTTTTCTGCTTCCATTTTCATTTGTCTCAAAATAATTTTTAAAATTTCCTTTTTTACTTCTTCTTTGATTTAGTGTTTATTCAGAAGTGTGTTGTTTAATTTCTATAGGTTTTTGAGTTTTTCAGCGTCCTTCCTGTCATTGATTTCTAATTACTTACCATTGTAGTTATAAAAGATATTTGATGTAATTTCTGTTTTCTTAAATTTGTTTAGACTTGTTTTGTGGCCTAACATATGATCTGTCCTGGAAAATATTCCCTGTGCACTTGAGTAGAATGTGTATTCTGTTGGTATTGGAGAGAATGTTCTATATATGTCTGTTAGGTTCATTTACTCTATAGTATTGTTTCAATTCTTTGTTTCCCTATTGGTTCTCACTGTGATTCTTTTAAATACAGTTCTATGAATATCATATCTGCCTGTTCCCTTGGAATATTTTGTGACCTGAATAAATTCTGACCTCATGTGACCAAGTTTCAGGGCTGTGTGCCATTCAAAGAAACAACCAAAAGCAAATGAAGAGTGGTTTGAAATTTTGCTTACAGTTCTCAGAACATGTTAAAGTGGATCCAATGTGCAGAACTTGTCTATGATTCTCATAACCCTGTTCTTCCATTTCCTTATTGTTGGAGGCCACCTGGAGCCTTCTTCTATAGTTTCTCTTTTCCATGTCTCCCCCCAGTGCTCTCCACTGTTTTTTCACCTTTTGGATTCTTTTGAGTCCTCTTTCTTCCCATTCTTCTTATTCTGTGTCACAGGAAGCCAGCAATTAAGTTGGCAAGATTAAAAAAAAAAAAATCTCTTCAGAGGCTAGGCAAAGAGGAGACAGTGAGCACGCAGAGACAAAATTATCTTTACTGGGGAGCAGAGGCCTCCAAGGATTCAGTGAGGCTAGGAATACTCAAATAATAATAAATTTTGTTTCTGTCTCAAAAGCATTTTAAAAAAGAACATAGGGATTTAATATAGCTATTAAAGCTCTTGCTTTACTTAGCTGAGGTTAAGCTTTCCAAAAGAGGCAACTTATCCACAGTTCTTAAGCCTATGACAATGGAATGTGTGCTCAGAGAAATCTCAGATAATACATTTACAATCTTCTTCTAGAATTGTAACAGATACAGGGGTAAAATGCACTATTAAGAGTCTTAGTCTATTCTATCTCATAGGGAGGGTTGATTTTCCAGGTGTCTGTGCTATGGTTTTCCAGAATTTCCCTCTAGGAATAGGTAAAGGGGGCAGCTGGTTGGAAGTGGGGAGTGCTGGGGAGAATGATACTCGGGTTTGAAAAGCACTTTATACAAGATGAAGAGAATATCATTTTTTCACGTCAGAGAATGCATGGCATGGTGGTGACTGCTGGAGATCAATGCAGTGCCAAAACTACCCCCATGTCCCACCCAGGGAATTCCTACTGCTCACATGTGAGCTATTTACAGCCCAGGAGCCTTTCCTGAGTACGATATGCCTCAGGTTACTAACATATTCTTGGATTATTTTATCATTCTTGTGGGAGACTTTCTGTAATGTTACTTTTTGTCTTTTAAAATTCCTCCCTCAGTGGTATGTGGCTTTTCAGACGTACGCATACACGCACACACAGACATGTGCGCACAGTTTTAATTTGTTTTTTAAACAAACAAGAAAATGAGGTCATACTCACTCTTTGATCTGAAAATTGCTTTTTTCACTTTACAGTTTTTCATGACTATCTATGTCAGAATATTTAAATGCACCATATTGTTTTTAACAGCTGTTTTATTTCATTACATGGTAATAGAATCTTGTACTCAATAATTTCCCCATTGTTGGACATGTAGGTTGCTTTCAGCTATTCATTCTACAAACTGGTGCAGTGGATGTCCTAGTATACATGCTTTTTGCATATTTGTGCTGGTATTTCTATACTATGAACTCCTAAAAGTGTAATTTCTAGGTTAAAGAGAGTGTGCCTTCAAAATTGCAATTACTATTGCAAAGTTAACACCCCTCTCCAATGAAAAAACTTTTGCTCTCAAGGGCATGGGTTCTAATCTGAATTCTACTATTACCAAGTTATATACTTGGAGCAGGTTCTTCTTCTCACCTCTGTGTTGGCTTCCTGTCTGTGAAATGAGAGAACGGAAGCTATTTGACAGTCTCTGAGTTTCAGTGGTCCATGAATCTTTACATTTACAAACTGATGTTGCCCATTTCAGAGAATTGTTTAGGGCAGTCCCTAACCAGTATGAAAATCTCCTGTTTAAAATATTGTGAGAGCAGAGGTAATTTAAGTTTCTTCTGATTTAGCTTTGATTAGTAAACAAATCTGTTAACCCCCTGGAGGATTCTTTTGAGACATTCAAGCTGTGAATTTTTCTTTCAGGGCTTTTTGAAAGCTGAGAGACATAACTGAACAAACTCCCATTTAGACCAGATTTTGTTTATTTTGTCCAATTCAAATCAGTTTGATGGCTATGTGTTTATGTGTGCTCTTAAACATTCCCCAGTACTTGGAAAGGGCACATTTGACCTGTTGGTCAATGAACAGATTTAGTTTTAATCAAGTTCCAAGTCAGTTATAGCACTCATGTGATGGTAATCTTTCATTTAATGGCCATGTTTTGCTTACTGAACCTTGTAAAAATCAAATACATAAATAAAATGAAGAGGTTGGGAAAAATGTTAGTTTGGTTTCTTTTAACCTTCTGCCTTTTGAGGGCTCAGAGCCAAAAGAAGTGGAAGGGAAGAATGATGGAGACTGTACTCTTTATTTACTTAGCTGAACAAATCTGTAGATGTCTGGAACTATCTTCTGGAAAATACAGTATTCACCAGTTCCTAGGAGTCCCTCAAGGAAACAGTCCTGGTTTAACACAGCAAATATCAAAGTGGATTTGAAAGTTATTCAGACCAATACAGGTATGGTTTAGAGTTTGCATTGGTTGATACGTTCACATCTTCTGTGTGAAAGAGTATTTGCAAATAATCCACGTGCTAGTTATAGTTAGCTAAAGGTCTGAAATGTAGTGTTAGAATTTTTAATTTCTCTTTGATGTTGGAACCTAAACAGAGTGAGTATGCATCACAGATTTTGCCAAAAAGTGATATCAATTTGATTTTTAAATGAATTTTAGCCATAACAGATTAGGTCAAGGATGGGCAATTAGCTCAAATGTGGCTTTTTCACAGATTGGTCAGTGTCCTTTAAAATAGAGTGAAAAAGTATTCATAAACAGGAAATTAAAACACTATCAGATTCTTTTTTGTTGTTGTTGTAAACTTGAATTTAGTAATATGAATATATAAGAACCAGGTAATAATCCTCCTTAAACAGGAGCAGAAGCTTTTAGGTCATAAGGTATTAATAAAAAGAATCTGGTGGGGCGATGATGGTCATGAGTGAGTGGGATTTATAGATAAGTCAGAGTAATGAAAAAACAGAACCTGGAAGATAAAGTAAGAAAAATAAGTATAGAATAGAATATGTGGCTGCCAGTGAGAAGGGACAGCTGAGTTAGGGGTGACAAGCCACATGACAAGTCATGTGCCCTCCTTGGAATTTGAACTCAGTTTTATTTCCTGCATATTCAACTTATATGCAGAGTACATCATGAGAAATGCTGGGCTGGATGAAGCACAAGCTGGAATCAAGATTGCTGGGAGAAATATCAATAACCTCAGATATGCAGATGACACCACCCTTGTGGCAGAAAGTGAAGAACTAAAGAGCCTCTTGATGACAGTGAAGGAGGAAAGTGAAAAAGTTGGCTTAAAACTCAACATTCAGAGAATGAAGATCGTGGCATCTGGTCCCATAACTTCACAGAAAGTAGATGGGGAAACAGTGAGAGGCTTTATTTTGGGGGCTCCAAAATCACTGCAGATGGTGACTGCAACCATGAAATTATAAGCAGCTTGCTCCTTGAAAGAAAAATTATGACCAGCCTAGACAGCATGTTAAAAAGCAGAGACATTATTTTGTCAACAAAGGTCCATCTGGTCAAAGCTATGGTTTTTCCAGTGGTCATGTATGGATGGGAGAAGGCAATGGCAACCCACTCCAGTACTCTTGCCTGGAGAATCCCAGGGATGGGGGAGCCTGGTGGGCTGCTATCTGTGGGGTCTCACTGAGTTGGACACAACTGAAGCGACTTAGCAGCAGCAGCAGCATGTATGAATGTGGGAATTGGACTATAAAGAAAGCTGAGTGCCAAAGAATTGATGCTTTTCAACTGTGGTGTTAGAGAAGACTCTTGGGAGTCCCTTGGTCTGCAAGGAGATCAAACCAGTCAATCGTAAAGGAAATCAGTCCTGAATATCCATTGGAATGACTGATGCTGAAGCTGAAACTCCAATACTTCGGCTACCTGATGCAAAGAACTGATTCCTTGGAAAAGACCCTGATGCTGGGAAGATTGAAGGCAGTAGGAGAAAAGGACGACAGAGGATGAGATGGTTGGATGGCATCACCGACTCAATGGACATGAGTTTGAGTAAACTCTGGGAGTTGATGATGGTCCATGTGGTCACAAAGAGTCGGACATGACTGATCAACTTAAGTGAACTGTATTTCCTGCCATATTCAGGTGTTTAACTTCAGTTGTAGCAGTGTGCTTCCACCACTTAAGTGAACCAGCTTGGAACTAAGTGTAAATTCATATTTATTAATGAATTTCTTTACTAAAATTAAAATATGTCATATTTTTGCTTAAGTAACTCCTGGTTTTCTATTATTGACAATAACAGAATTGGTTTGTATATAAAAATGTTTGTAGCATACATTTCACTTCATTATCCCTGTCAGGTCACATCACTTTGAAATTAAAATCAAATGAGACATGTCACATATCTTTCAGTAACTTGCAAATTAAAAATTCTTGGCAACATAAATTAATGTTTGAGATTGTTCTTTCTTTTACAAATTTCCTCCACTTGCTTCATTTCCTCCGGGTTCTTGTTGAAAGAAGAGATTTTGATGAAAAGATATTCTTAGTGGGGGAAAAAAGAAGCTTGGCAAGTTCCATTAAATGTTTTGCCTTAAAGAAAAAGGAATTCTCAGTAACACCTCAGGGGGCCCAGTTCACAGGCAGCCATCTATAAATTGGTAAATAGCTCTTTCCAAAGGGTGTTACACTTTATACATGTTGCTACATCACAGAGTTTCCAAACAATGAATAGTTTGGCTCCATGTAAAACATCTTTAGGTATTCAAGGACAGAGATCAAATTTTTCAAAGGAATACACACAGACACACATAAACATGCACACACATGCATATACTAAACATATGCATAACCAAAGTACTTTACAGAAATGCTACCAGTTTCTCTCTTGGCCAAAAAGAGCAAATTGATGCCCTGCAGTTACATTTTTAAATTATTTGGCTATCATTTAAAAATTGGGAGATTTCGTATAAAAATCCAGATTGTTACTGTTTTATTGAAAAATTACAGTTCTGGTGCTACTGGACCTGCATTCCCCATAGGAGTGGTTGTTTGGAGCTTATCGGAGGCTGCCCCTGGCAGAACTGGGCTTTCTAGTTTACCACTGTCCTTATCATTTTTTGGTGTCATAGGTCCAATTGGCTGCTTGACCTATGTGGCCTGTGGAGGCATTCGAGTTTGTAATCTTTGATTAAGGACCCAGATTTCTTAAACTTTAGCCATTATTAGAGTGGTCTGGGGTAGAATCTGAGCAGCTGCAGGTTATCTGTAACTGCTTGACTGTATTCTAAGAAATGGCTCTTCACGGCAGTTGTGCATCGCATCTCCTGTGGAGCTCTCCAAAAACCTACATTTTGTCCTCCACTTCCCAATTCCCCTTTAAGAGCCTGTGGGTCTGGTGAGAAGCCCGGGAATCTGAAGGCTTAAAAGCTTTTCTCTTGTTTCTGATTTTAAGTTAGATGAAGTATGCACGTTTTATATACCCTGTCTTCCACTGAAAGTAGCTGTAAAATCTGGACAGGAATATGGATAGGCTAATTGAGGACTCTGAAAAGTAAATAGTAGTCAGATTGAGGAAGACCATAACTTGAAGCACCACCAGACTGGTAATGAGTTTACCTTTTGTGCGTATCTAGAATCTTCCAGCCTGAACTCATTGCAGCGTAAAACCTGGACATGAACATCAGCACAGATAGAACTCCGGATAAGTCTTCTACTTCTGGTTCAAGGAGCCTAACACTTACAGAGTTTGTGTGAGAAAGCTCCCTATTTTTCTTGTTTCCCTCTCTTTTTTCCATTTTCTCATGCCATAGCTCCAAAGAAGTCCAGGGGTAGCAGTAACAGTAGTAGTAAAGTGACTAACTGGGGCCTAAAACTTAGGGGGAAGGAAGCATTCCTCTTACTTGGACGAGTAGTTCTAAGAAAGTGGGGGAAAATACCACTGCTTTTTCTTCTGTCTTCCCACTGCTTGACTATCCCTACCCCCAGAAACAGGGGCAGACATGGGAAGTGTACGGTAGAATGGAGTAAATAAAGTGCCAGCCTTCTGGTCAGAGTACCAAAAAGAGCCCTAGGAAAGTTGGTAAGTGTCAGGGAGATCAAAAAGAGCTAAGCTGCTTCAGTCGTGTCTGACTTTTTGCAACGCTATGGACCATAGCTCGCCAGACTCCTCCATCCATGGGATTCTCCAGGCAAAAATACTGAAGTGGGTTGCCATGCCCTCCTCAAGGGAAAATTACCAACCCAAGGATTGAACCTGTGTTTCTTACTTATGTCTCCTGCATTGGTAGGTGGGTTCTTTTTTATTATTATTATTTATTTTTTTACTGAAGGATAATCACTTTAGAGAATTTTGTTGTTTTCTGTCAAACCTCAACATGAATCAGCCATAGGTATACATATATCCCCTCCCTCTTGAACCTCCCTCCCATCTCCCTCCCCATCCCACCCCTCTAGGTTGACAGAGCCCCTGTTTGAGTTTCCCGAGCCATACAGCAAATTCCCGTTGGCTGTCTATTTTACATACGGTAATGTAAGTTTCCATGTTACTCTTTCCATTCATCTCACCCTCTCCTCCTGTCTCCCCGTGTCCAAAAGTCTATTCTCTATGTCTGTTTCTCCATTGCTGCTGCTGCTGCTAAGTCGCTTCAGTCATGTCCGACTCTGTGCGACCCCATAGAGAGCAGCCCACCAGGCTCCGCCATCCCTGGGATTCTCCAGGCAAGAAGCTGCTCTGTAAATAAATTCTTCTGTACCATTTTCCATATATATGTGTTAAAATACGATATTTATCATTCTCTTTCTCACTCACTTCACTCTGTATAATAGGTCCTAGGTTCATCCACCTCATCAGAACTGACTCAAATGCATTCCTTTTTATAGGCGAATAATATTCCATTGTGTGTATGTACCACAACTTCTTTATCCATTCATCTGTCGATGGACATCTAGGTTGCTTCCATGTTCTAACTATTGTAAATAGTGCTGCAATGAACAATGGGATTCATGTGTCTTTTTCAGTTTTGGTTTCCTCAGGATATATGCCTAGGAGTGGGATTGCTGGGTCATATGGTGGTTTTATTCCTAGTTTTTTAAGGAATCTCCATACTCTCTTCCATAGTGGCTGTATCAATTTACATTCCCATCAACAGTGCCAAAGCGTTCCCTTTTCTCCACACCCTCTCCAGCATTTATTGTTTGTAGACTTTTTGATGATGGCCATTCTGACTGGTGTGAGGTGATATCTCATTGTGGTTTTGATGTGCATTTCTCTGATAATGAGCAATGTTAAGCATCTTTTCATGTGTCTGTTAGCCATCTGTTGGGCTTCCCTCATAGCTCAGTTGGTAAAGAATCCAGCTGCAATGCAGGATACCCCGGTTCAATTCCTGGGTTGGGAAGATCCACTGGAGAAGGGATAGGCTACCCACTCCAGTATTTTTGGGCTTCCCTTGTGGCTCAGCTGGTAAAGAATCTGCCTGTAATGCGGGAGACCTGGGTTTGATCCCTGGGTTGGGAAGATCACCTGGAGAAGGGAAAGGCTACCCACTCCAGTATTCTGGCCTGGAGAATTCCATGGAATGTATAGTCCATGGAGTCACAAAGAGCTGGACACGACTGAGCAACTTTCACTCACTTTAGCCATCTGTATGTCTTCTTTGGAGAAATGCCTATTTAGGTCTTTTTCCCATTTTCTGATTGGGTTGTTTGTTTTTCTGGCATTGAGTTGTATGAGCTGGTTTTATGTTTTGGAAATTAATCCTTTGTCAGTTGTTTCATTTGCTATTATTTTCTCCCATTCTGAGGGTTGTCTTTTCACCTTGCATATATTTTCCTTTGCTGTGCAAAAGCTTTTAAGTTTAATCAGGTCCCACTTGTTTACTTTTGTTTTTATTTCCATTACTGTAGGAGGTGAGTCATAGAGGATCTTGCTTTGATTTATGTCATCAAGTGTTCTGCCTGTGTTTTCCTCAAAGAGTTTTGTAGTTTCTTGTCTTGCATTTTGGTCTTTAATCCATTTTGAGTTCATCTTTGTGTATGGTGTTAGGAAGTGTTCTAATTTCATTCTTTTACATGTAACTGTCCAGTTTTCGGTAGGCGAGTTCTTTACCATTAGCACCACCTGGGAAGCCCCCAAAAGAGGATGGAGACAGGTAAAATAACCCTCAAGTTATATATGAATTACTAGGTTCACTCCTGAGCTGAGCATGGATAGATATGACCCTAAACAGTATATACTTTTGAGAACTCAGAAGTACTGCAAAGTCTTTGAAAACTGAAATTATATTAGGCCAATTTACTGAAAGAATTTACTAAAAGTACATAATCATCCTAAGTGTATTTGGTCCTAGTAGCAGAACTTCAAAGTACATGAAGGAAAAATGGACAAAAGAGGAAGAAAAAATAGAGAATTCCAAAATTCTAGTTGAAGAAATCAACAGTTTTCTCCCAGAAACTTATAGAACAGCAAAATCAAATAGATGAGACAGAAAATCAGCAAGGGCATGGAAATACTGAACAACACTATCTATCAACTGTGTATTATTGACATTTATAGCACACTCTTACCATCCACAGAATAAGTATTGTTTTTAAGTACATGGAACATTCTCCAAGGGAGACCATATATCCTAGGAGACCAAATATCTAGGACCATATATCCTAGACCATATATCCAAGGGAGACCATTAAGACAAACAAAAATAACAAAATGTAAAAGAATTGTATGTTCCCTCACCATAAAGGAATTAGACTAAAGTTTGGTAAGAGAATGATAAAAGGAAAATCTCTAAATATTTGGAATTTAAAGAATAGTCTTCTAGATAACCTGTGGATCAACGAGAAAGTTTCAAGGAAAATTTAAAATATTTTGAACTAAATGAAAATAAATATGACACAGAAAAAATAGTGAGAGGCAGATAAAGCATTATAGAAGAGGGAAATTATAGCATCAAATGCCTATATTAAAAAAGCAGACAGTTATCAAACCAATAATATATCCTTTTACCTTAAAAAACTAGAAAAAAAGGAGCAAAATAAAAACAAATCAAGGAAAAGACAGGAAATAATAAATATAAGAGCAGAAATCAATGATATTGAACACAATAAAACAATAAAAAAATCAACATCCAAGAAAATGGTTCTTTAAAAAGATGAATAAAATTGATAATCTTCAATTTATAATTTTTTTCAATCTATTAAAGGGCAGCTACAAAATAACCCACAGCTAAAACAATAGTTAATGGTATAAAAATGAATGCTTCCCCCCTCAAGATCAGAAACAAGATACAGTTGTCCACTCTCACCATTACTGATCAACATTGTCCTGAAAGTTCTAGCAGTGTGATAAGACATGAAAAGGAATTAAAAGGCATATAGAGTAGAAATGAAGAAGTAAGACTGATCCTATTCACAGGTGACATGATTGGCTACATAGAAAATCCCAAGGAATCCACAAAGAAGTCCCAGATCTATTAAAGGAGGATCATAGGATACAAGTCAGTGCTCAAAACTCAGTTTTATTTCTATATACTATCAATGTTCAGTTGGAAACTGAAATGAAAAAAATACAGTGCCAGTTATAGTGTTCACAAAAAAAATACTTAGCTATAAATTTAATAAAACAAAGGATCTATATGCTAAAAACTACAAAATATTTGTGAAAAATACCTAAATTGGAAGGGACGTATCATGTCCATGGATTGAAAAAATCAACACAGCAAAGGTGTCATTTATTTGCAAATTGATACATATATTTAATACAATTCCAATAAATGTTCCCATAGGGTTTTGGTAGTTATAGACAGATCAACTCTAAAATTTATATTTAAAGGTAAAGGAACTAGAATAAGCAAAATAATTTTGAAAAAGAAAAAGCTGGATGAGTCACATTTTCTAATTAGTGGAAAGTGATGTGGTACTGTCAAAGGGATAGACATATATATCAATGAGATGTGATAGAGAGTCCAGAAATAGACCTAAATAAATATGCCCAGTTGATTTTCGACTAAAGTGCTACAGCAATTCATAGAAAAAGTATAATTTTTCAAACATATTGGAAGAATTGAAACTGTCAATCCAATTAAAAATGAGCAAAAGACTTGATCTGAGGAAATATATGAATGCCAGATAAGCACATTAAAAGATATTCAACATTATTAACCTTAAGAAGATGCAAATTAAAACTGGGATGATCCCTTTTTGCCCTTTTGGCTAAGATCAAGTGTAAAACGGGGATGAGACACCACTACATAATGATTAGAAAGACTAAAATAAAAAATCCTGCTAATACCACCTGCTGATGAGGTGCACATCTGGAGCCCTTATACAGTGTTAATGGGAATGCAAAATGGGAGATATGGCTACTCTGGAAGACAGTTCATCACTTGCCTATAATGTTAAGCAGATCATTATCATATGCCTCTGTGATCTTACGCCTGTGTACTTATTCTAGAGAATTGAAACTTTAGGTTCACACAAAAACCTGAACACAAATATTTATAGCAACTATATTCATAATATCCTCCAAATGGAAATAACCCCAAATCCTTCAACAGATGAATGGATAAATAAACTGTAATATATCCATACAATGGAATACTACTTAGCAATAAAAAGAAACTACTGGTACACATAACAACTTGGATGAATCTCAGGTGATTGTGCTGAGTAAAAGGAGCCTGACTCAAAATCCCACATGCTGTGTGAATCCATTTATATGGTATTCAGAAAGACAATGAAAGAAACTAGTGCAGTGGTTACCAGAGACCAGAGCAGGTGAACGGTGTATAAAGGTGTTTTTTGTGGGTGATAGAAAGGTTTTGTCTCCTGATTGTGGTGCTAGTTACATGAATCTATACATATATCAAAATTCATAGAACACATCAAAAAGTCCACTTTATTTTTGGTTAATTTAAAAAACTGCATTTAAAAATCTTTCCTTTTAGTGCTAAAATGCTATCTGGATTGAATAGCACTTCTCTGGAGCAACAACCCAATGATGGGCCTCTTAAACAACAGAGTTTTAGAGCTCTGCTTTAATTACTTAGATTTGTTTTAGAGAATCACAGTAAATAGTAAATAACCTGCAAAAGGAGGCAGGAAGCCATTTCAAAGCAAGAACAGTAAAGAATCTTAAAGTTTGCCTTCCTGCCAAGTCAAACGGAAAACACAAATATTTGTATAACTTTGTAACAAAAGAGCCATATGGGTTTTGGCAGAAAGACCTCTTAATGGCATTTATGGCTTTACAATAACAAGCCTTGCTCTTATTATGTGGAAATTGCACACAGATGTCCCGCATGTCAGGGACCATAGTGCTGCCCTGGGGAGAGGACATTAAAGATAAAACCCAGACTGACAAGGAGGAGAATCTTGTCTACTTGTGCAGATGTGGTGAGCCCAGTGACTTCTTGGCACTGAATCTTGAGATTGCGTGCACTACTTAGAAGAGTCATTTGGATCACTTTGCAGTGTGGGTTCATGGTTATTTCTATTTTCAGCTGCACAGATAGTATCTTAAGCCTTTTAGTTTAGGGGTGGAGTGATTGGGGATCAAAGGCAAAATACTAGGCTTTCTGGAAAGAGTAGTGTAGTGGGTATTGATGAAGACAGGGGTTTTCAGTATTGCATCCCCACTCATCCAACTACAAACTCTTGTATCCTTTCTGCTTCCAACAAAGATATTTAACCCCAACTTCCCTTTCTGTAGGATTGAATCAAATGCTTGCCTGTTTATGGTTTTGGGTTAAGAAAACCAGGGGTCAAGTAGAGTTCTTGGCATATAAATGACAGGCCAATTTTAGGTTACTTAAAAGGAATGCAGTGGAAGGATAAGGAGTAACTCTCAGAATCAAAGGAAAAGCTGGTTTGAAAAATAATAGGAACCTGAGGTCAGAGGTCTCCTTTAGAATCAAACCCCTTACCCTCCAGAAGTGCTCAGAGGGCTCAAACAAACCTTGTATGCACCGGGACCCAGAGACCCCACAGAGACTGAGTCAGAACTGTGTTTGAGTGTCTCCTGCGAAGGAATGGGTCAGCAGTGGCCAGGGGCTCTGGGTGCAGCAGACCTGGGTGTGGCATAAGCCCTCTTGGAGGAGGTCGCCATTAACCCCATCATAGAGCCACCAGAAATTATACAGGACTGGGGAAGCAGAGTCTTGGAGGGCACAGACAGAACCTTGGTGCACCAGGACCCAGGAGAGAGGAGCAGTGACCCCACAAGAGACTGACCCAGACTTGCCTGTGAGTGTCCAGGAGTCTCCAGTGGAGGCATGGGTTGGCGGTTTCCTGCTGCAGGGTTGGGGGCACTGAGTGAGGCAGTGTCTGCAAGGAACCTTTTGTCGCCATTATCTTCATTACCTCCACCATAGTTTGGCCTCAGGTCAAACATCAGGGAGGGAACACAGTCCCACCCATCAACAGAAAATTGGATTAAATTTTGGAATCTATGGCTGATTCATATCAATGTATGACAAAACCCACTGAAATGTTGTGAAGTAATTAGCCTCCAACTAATAAAAAAAAAATAAATAAATAAATTTAAAAAAAAATAAAGAAAAAAAAAAAGATTTACTGAGCCTGGCCCTACCCGTCAGAACAAGACCCAGTTTCCCCTTCAGTCAGTCTCTCCCATCAGGAAGCTTCCATAAACCTCTTATACTTATTCATCAGAGGGCAGACAGAACGAAAACCACTATCACATAAAACTAACCAAACTGATCACATGGACCATAGCCTTCTCTAACTCGATGAAACTATGGGCCATGCTGTGTAGGGCTACCCAAGATGGACGGGTCATGGTGGACAGTTCTGACAAAATGTGGTCCACTGGAGAGAGGAAAAGGAAAGTGAAGTCGCTCAGTCGTGTCCAACTCTTTGTGACCCCATGGGCTGTAGCCGTACCAGGCTCCTCTGTCCATGGGATTTTCCAGGCAAGAATACTGGAGTGGGTTGCCGTTTCCTTCTCCAGGAGATCTTCCCAACCCAGGGGTTGAACCCGGGTCTCCTGCATTGTAGGCAGATGCTTTACTGTCTGAGCCACAGGTCTACTAGAGAAGGGAATGGCAAATCACTTCAGTATTCTTGCCTTGAGAACCCCATGAACAACCTGAAAAGGGAAAAAGATAGGACACTGAAAGATTAACTCCCCAGGTCGGTAGGTGTCCAATATGCTATGAGAGATCAATGGAGAAATAACTCCAGAAAGAATGAAGAGATGGATCCAACGCAAAAACAACACCCAGTTGTGGATGTGACTGGTGATGGAAGTAAAGTCCAATGCTGTAAAGAGCAATATTGCATAGAAACCTGGAATGTTAGTTCCATGAATCAAGGCAAATTGAAAGTGGTCAAAGGAGATGGCAAGAGTGAACATCAACATCAACATTTTAGGAATCAGCAAACTAAAATGGACTGGAATGGGTGAATTTAACTCAGATGACCATTGTATCAGTACTGTGGGCAAGAATCCCTTAGAAGAAATGGAGTAGCCATCAGAGTAAACAAAAGAGTTTGAAATGCAGTGGTGGTGGTGGGTTAGTCGCTAAGTCATGTCCGACGCTTGCGACTCCATGGACTGTAGCCTGCCAGCCTCCCCTGTCCATGAGGATTCTCTAGGCAAGAATACTGGAGTGGGTTCTTTCTCCAGGGGATCTTCCCAACCCAGGAATCAAACCCAGGTCTCCTGCATTGCCAGCAGATTCTTTACCAACTGAGCTACAACCTCAAAAATTACAGAATGATCTCTGTTCATTTCCAAGGCAAACCATTCAATATCACAGTAATCCAGGTCGCCCCAACCAATAACGCTGAAGAAGCTGAAGTTGAATGGTTCTATGAAGATGTACAAGACCTTCTAGAACTAATACCCAGAAAAGATGTCCTTTTCATTATAGGGGACTGGAATGCAAAAATAGGAAGTCAAGAGATACCTGGAGTAACAGGCAAATTTGGCCTAGGAGTACAAAACAAAGTAGGTCAAAGGCTAACAGAGTTTTGCCAAGAGAACACACTGGTAATAGCAAACACCCTCCTCCAACAACACAAGAGAAGACTCTATACATGGACATCACAAGATGGTCAATACTGAAATCAGATTGATTATATTCTTTGCAGCCAAAGATGGAGAAGCTCTATACAGTCAGCAAAAACAAGACCAGGAGCTGACTGTGGCTCAGATCATGAACTCCTTATTGCCAATTCAGACTTAAATTGAAGAAAGCAGGGAAAACCACTAGACCATTCAGGTATGACCTAAATCAAATCCCTTATGATTATACAGTGGAAGTGACAAATATATTCAAGGGATTAGATCTGATAGAGTGCCTGAAGAATTATGGACAGAAGTTCATGATATTGTACAGGAGACAGTGATCAAGACCATCCCCAAGAAAAAGAAATGCAAAAAGGCAAAATGGTTGTCTGAAGCAGCCTTACAAATAGCTGAGAAAAGAAGAGAAGCTAAAGGCAAAGGAAAAAAAGAAAGATATACCCATTTGAATGCAGAGTTCCAAAGAATAGCAAGGAGAGATAAAAAAGCCTCCCTCAGTGATCAAGGCAAAGATAGAGGAAAATAATAGAATGGGAAGACTAGAGATCTCTTCAAGAAAATTAGAGCTACCAAGGGAACATTTCATGCAATTTGGGCACAAAAAAGAACAGAAATGATATGGACCTAACAGAAGCAGAAGATATTAAAAAGAGGTGGCAAGAATACACAGAACTGTACAAAAAAGATCTTCATGACCCAGATAACCACAATGGTATGATCCAGACATCCTGGAATGTGAAGTCAAATGGGCCTTAGGAAGCATCACTATGAACAAAGCTAGTGGAGGTGATGGAATTCCAGTTGAGCTATTTCAAATCCTAAAAGATGATGCTGTGAAGTTGTTGCAGTCAATATGCCAGCAAACTTGGAAAACTCAGCAGTGGCCACAGGACTGGGAAAACATCAGTTTTCATTACAATCCCCAAGAACAGCCTTTCCAGAGAATGTTCAAACTACTGCACAATTGTACTCATCTCACACGCTAGCAAAGTAATGCTCATAATTCTCAAGCCAGGCTTCAACAGTACGTGAACCGTGAACTTCCATATGTTCAAGCTGAATTTAGAAACGGCAGAGGAACCAGAGATCAAATTGCCAACATCCATTGGATCATCGAAAAAGCAAGTGAGCACCAGAAAAACATCTATTTCTGTTCTATTGACTATGCTAAAGCCTTTGACTATGTGGATCACAACAAACTCTGGAAAATTTTTAAAGAGATGGGAACACGAGACCATCTGACCTGCCTCTTGAGAAATCTGTATGCAGGTCAGGAAGCAACAGTTAGAACTGTACATGGAACCACAGACCTGTTCCAAATCAAGAAAGGAGTATGTCAAGGCTGTATATTGTCACCCTGCTTATTTAACTTATATGCAGAGTACATCATGTCAAATGCTGGACTGGATGAAGCATAAACTGGAATCAAGATTGCCAGGAGAAATATCAATAACCTCAGATATGCAGATGGCCCCACCCTTATGGCAGAAAGTGAAGAAGAGCTAAAGAGCCTCTTGATGAAAGTGAAAGGGGAGAGTGAAAAAGTTGGCTTAAAGCTCAACATTCAGAAAACTAAGATCATGGCATCTGGTACCATCATTTCATGGCACATAGATGGGGAAACAGTGGAAACAGTGTTAGACTTTTTTTTTTCTGGGCTCCAAAATCACTGTGGATGGTGATTGCAGCCGTGAAATTAAAAGACACTCCTTGGAAGAAAAGCTATGACCAACCTAGACAGCATATTAAAAAGCAGAGACATTACTTTGCCAACAAAGGTCCGTCTAGTCAAAGCCATGGTTTTTCTGGTAGTCATGTATGGATGAGAAAGTTGGACTACAGAGAAAGCTGAGACTGAAGAATTGATGATTTTGAACTGTGGTGTTGGAGAAGACTCTTGAGAGTCCCTTGGACTGCAGGGATATCCAACCAGTCAATCCTAAAGGAGATCAGTCCTGAATATTCATTGGAAGGACTGATGCTGAAGCTGATACTCCAGTACTTTGGCCACCTGATGCGAAGAACTGACTCATTGGAAAAGACTGTGACGCTGGGAAAGATTGAAGACAGGAGGAGAAGGGAACAACAGAGGATGAGATGGTTAGATGGCATCACCGACTTTATTGGCATGAGTTTGAGTAAGCACCAGGAGTTGGTGATGGACAGGGAAGCCTCGCGTACTGCAGTCCATGGGGTCGCAAACAGTCAGACACGACTGAGCGACTGAACTGAACTGAAATAGCAGAACGAGCAGTGTTCTACGAACTGGACCAAGAGCAGAACTCGCAAAGTCCACTGCTGAAAGGTGCAGTAGAATGCCACAGCGAGTCAGTCACTCTTCCTGGACCTCTGTTTTCCTTATTTACAGGATGAAGAGGCTGAATTAGCTGTTCCCTAAGACCCCTTTTTGATACAGATCTTAAGAGAAGTGTACCTTGGGGCCAGGGTCATGATTGTATACCTAAGCTGCGCATAAAACTTAAATTCAACAGAGTTTTCTGAGTGCTTACAGCGTGTGTACTCTGTCACTCAGTTGTGTTCTATTCTTTGTGGCCCCATGGACTGTAGCCTGCCAGGCTCCTCTCTCCATGAAATTTTCCAGGCAAGAATACTGGAGCAGCTTGCCATTTCCTACTCCAGGGAATCTTCTTGACCCAGGGGTCGAACCCACGTCATCTGTGTCTTCAACATTGACAGGCAGATTCTTTACCACTGCGTCACCTGATGATTCTTAAATGTTTGCATGCATAGGAGTCGTGGGGGTTGGTTGGGTAGAGACATTCTTATTAAAATACAGATTCCAGAGCCATATAGACAGAAATTCAAATTCAGTCATGCTGAGTAGAGCCCAGGGGTCTACATTTTAAATGAAAGGGTCAGGTAGTTCTGATGCAGGTGATCAAGCCTCCAGACTTGCATGCTTGCTGTTCGGTTTTCAGTCAAACAAAAGGAAACCTCTTCAGTTGGAGCTGCAAGTATTTTAAAATGTTTAAAGTAGGGCAACAGGCATGGCCCTGAAAGCTCCCTCCTAGGCCGCCTAGATAGTGTGAAGATGCTGCGAAGACAGTGAACACCAGGGTAGCCAGGGGCTCCATCGCTCAAGTATTCGGGCATAAGAGACACAACTACCCAGGGTTCCTGCATTTTCTCCTCACGCCTCTTGCACTTTCTACCTCAAATGTAGCCGTGTGATAAAGTTGTGCGGTAGAAAGTTGGCCCTGAATACCTTGAGAGCTTCCCTTATCATGCCAATCATATGAGGCTATTAAATATACCTATTTAAGTGAAGACATGTTCTTGGGGTCAGCAGAGTTTGATTTCTGAATTTCTAGGTTTTAAGAAATTGAAACTCCAGGCTACACTTTCACATTCAACACATCTCATTTGGGAAGTTATATTGAAGGAATCACAGTCCATTGTTTTCTTGAGTCTTGTAATTTGTACTGCACCCTCTGTCTGAGGATCCCCCAAGTGCTTTTTAAGAGTATTTCACTCAAGGTGCTGTATGCACACATCATTTTAAATGGTGAAGGAATATGCTTTATGTGTATAAAATGCCTGACTCTTTCTCTGCCTGCTAGCTTGTATGTGTGTGCTAATTTGCTTCAGTTATGTCTGACTCTTTGCGACCCTGTGGACCGTAGCCCACCAGGTTCCTCTGTCCATGGGATTCTCCAGGCAGGAATACTGGAGTGGATTGCCAGTACAACGTGCCATTAAAACCTATAATGGACACCCCAGGGTTCCTTGGCTTTCTGAAGCATGATAGAAGAATTTTGTTATTTGGACCAGCCTATGCTACAAATAGATTCAGAGTCCTGACCAAATGAAAGTAAAGTATAGTCAAGGTGAAAGTAGTTTAAATAGCAATATAGCTTATACTTGGTTATAGCCAGGAAACCTACTTGTATACTATATAATACACAAAGTAGTGGTCACTTGAAAATTATATTACTAGGAGGACACTAACAAGTGTTTGAGTTAACTGTGGATATCATATGATTTGTGATGTACAAAGCACTTTCCTATGCATTCCCATTTGATACACCCTCTTGTCTTTATTGATTCCTCTCTCAGGAGCAAGTTTGGATGGGAAAACTTGGTCTGCAGCTTCTAACAACATGACTAAAACCGTTTATAGATAAGAACTCTTTGTATTTGTAGCTGACTGTTCCTAAATAGGACTTTATCCTGTTTATCTGTTATACTTCAAATGAAATGGTCCTTTCTTTTCAGATGCTTGAATGGTTGTATATATACTCTGTGTGTGTGTATCTTTGTGAGTACTGAATGGAGAAACAAAGGCTAGAGCTGGAGGGGTAGATATATGAAGAAATTCTACAAATTTTAATTCTTGCTTTATTTTTCTTTTTCTCTGATACTTGGGGGAGCTCAGCATATTCTTTGGCTTTAAGAAATGTTGATATTTGAGAGGAACAGAAATGTTTATTCTTCAGAGTTAAAAAAAAAAAAGAAAGAAACCTTAGCAAGTATGCATTCTGATCCACTTGGTCTTGGAAGTCCTTTGCCAGGGAGATGAGCTTTATATCTTCTCTCTGGTGAAACATCCCCATGTCTCCTGATCGACATTCCTCCACTCGCGCGCTTCATAAATTAGGAGGGAGGGTGCCATTGTCATACTTGACCATATAAGGGAAAGAGAGGCCCCACGTTATGTGGTCCTGCCCTCATGTCAGAACTGTATGTGCACTCAGGGCCTTTTAAGGGAACGCGGTTTGTGCCGGCAAAACATCCCCAGGCAGTCCATCCATTTTCCTCTTACTGCAGGGCTGCTGCCTGCCGGCTGTGTCACTTGGAAGCGTGAATCACAGGGCAATGCTGGCGCCGAGCTCAATGGAGGAAAACCTCAGAGGACCACGCTCATTGCCTGGTGCTGTCAGCCTCTTCACTTTTATTAAAAGCCTATCTCACAACATGGCCTTCTGACTTGCAGTGAGAACATCGCAACGTATACACCCATACTCATCTGGGCACTCCCTACCCTGCTCCTCGTTATGAATTATTATGACGGCTGCAGCAAGGAGACCACGGCTTCCTTTAGATTTCAGATGAGTCTTGTCTACACTGTAGCATTTGTCTCTGTACCGCATGAGATCTCAAGCTCTGGCCTTGAATCCCAGAGCTTCCTCTTCCTAACTCTGAGACCTTGGACATGTTACATAACCTCTCTGAGGCCCAATGTCTTTATCTAAAAATTGGGCATATAAGTGTGGTAAAATCCAGTTTACAGTGTTTAGCACAATGCCTGGTGCATAGTAAATGCTTAATACCTCTTAGCTCTTATTATCATTACTGTGGTTGCCTGGAGAGAGCTGTAGTTCTGCTCTTTGCAGCCAGAATTTCCTATAGCTCCCACTGCTCTGATCCAGCACTCTTTTTACAAACATTTTTTTAAAATGCAAAACACATCCAAAAGTATTCTTAGCAGCCCTGAAGAATGTCTTGGCACAGTTGTTGTACAGAAAATAGGTTCTGGAATCAGGCAGGTCAGGGCCTGCATCCCCACCCAGCCACTTATCAGTTACGGCATTGGACAAATGACTTAAATCTCTTGGTACCTCGGTTTTGTGGTCTGTAGTTTGGTGATAATAGTCATTTACATCCACACGTTTTGGTTGCCAAGAGCCAGGACAGAGAAAGGGTTGATTGCAGACCTACTAGAGATTTCATGGAAATAAGCTGCAGTTCTGAGGGCTCTTTACTGCCAATGGTAAGTGAAGTGGAGACGCTTCTGCTATCTACGGTCCAGTGTGGCTCCATGTACCTGGTGTTAGGTCCAGTCAGCTCAGATCACCTGTGCCGCAGAGCCTCTGCGCTGGGGCACTTTCTCTGGAAGAGGCAGTAAGTAAGAGAGCACTACGAGGAGGATGGTGATACTTCCCTCCTGGGACTGCTGGCAAGAGTCAGTGCATGACCATAGGGCAGCAGCGAGCACGGTGCCTGATACGAGGGCAATGCTCACTAAACGTTCACTCTGTCCCACTGTTTCTGTAACTCCCTTCCCCAAGAGGAGACACTCCACTCCTGGAGCCATAGCACCACACAAGGGGAGAGGAGACAGCACTGATGTCAGTTCTAGGTTAGAAGTCAAGGGAGAGAGACAGCTAAGTCTGGGGACAGAGGAGGGAAAGAGAAGCCTTAAGAGGAGGGGAAGCTTCTTTCTACTTGTGGGCACACAGATCGTCTCTTCTGTTTACAGTTAATCCTATACTCACTTCCTTCTTTGAATTCTACCTGTTTGAGCTACATTTCCCAGGAAACAAAGTCCTTCAGGATAAGTCAAAAGGACAGAAACACGACTGTGGGTCTCCTGCAAACCCTGGTTCAGCATCAGCCATGCTGCCAGGGCAACCAAGTTCACCCAAGCCAAGGGGCCATTGGAGGGTGCACTTAGGGAAACCTGCATAGGATGTCCCTTCAGTGCAGAGCCCTGGTCCCATCCAGAGGGTTCTATCCAGCACCCCAGAGCCCCCTGCCAATTTCATTAAGAAGCCTCCCTTCTCTTCTCAAGTTAGGTCAGAGGTTCTCAAACTACTTTCCTGTTCACATTTATAGCCCACTCCCATCAGGAGGACCTGTTTCTCCCTGCAGTAGTTCTCAAGCAGGTAAAGTAGAATCTCCCCACCTCTGAGTTTCTAATAATCTTTCCTGGCCCTGTAAAAATGTAGCTTGGAGGTTGTTTTTCAATCATCAATATCCCTCAAGCACCTGTTATTACCTGGCCCTATTCAAGAGTTGCTCTTTAGAGAAAGACACAACCCTGATCCTCCTGAAGGTGTTGGAGGAGATGGACCAGGACAACGATGTTTTGCACAAAGCTATGGGAGAGCAGAAGAGACACTTGTGGTGGGGTGATCTTGTCACTTTAAGGTACCTCTGTGGGTCTGGAGGTTCTTTGCAGAAGCTGAGACTTAAAGGACATTTAAGAATTGGCTAGCTGAAGTGAGGGAAGATGTATCCCTGAGTCCTGGGGGACAGGAAGTGTGGTTTACCTGGAAATTGCAAGTATTTGGAGTCATTGGAAGGTAAAATTGGAGAGTATTTCTTCAAGGGGGGACAGGCTCTTTCCTTCAAGGCAGAGCTCAGCTATGAGTGCCCTGGGACCCCCCGGTCATAGCCTTTTCAGTCCCCATGCCACACCTTCCCAGGAAACACCGTGCTGGTCCACAGTGGGGAGAAGCAGGGTGGTGGTAGGTCCTGATTTGACATACCATCTCTCAGATTCAGACCCCTCTGGCAGCCCCATTTCCTTTCAGGCTATCACTACCGGGTGAGTCTCTTTTCTTGGAAGCCTTCAAAAGACCCACTTATCCCAGCAAGGATGAGGATTTCTGCCTGTTCAATCGTGCTGCTTTTCTGGCATGCTTACTGTGTGTCGTCTCTTCCTTTGAGGACACCGAGACTCACAGAAATCCAGCGACTTAGCAAAATAAGTTACTGAAAGATGAGAGATGGATTCAGGATTTGAACCCAGGTTGATTGATCCAAGAAGCCCAAGCTTGTTCCATGCTGCTGCCCAGTCTCCCTAGAGTGCTATAGGAAAAGTGAGCTGGAAAGTAAACCCATTCCTCTAAGTAGCAGGTATTGCTGTTATTCCAGTTTCTTGGATATAAACCCCAAATAAGAGAGGATAAATGGCTTGTGAGGTTCACAGGATTAAAAGTGTAAGAGCTGTGCTTTGAACCCAGGCTTGTCAGATTTTCAAAGACAGAGCAATACTTGAAGGTCAGGGGCTCGTTGTCCTTCTCACATTTGCAGGTAGTGCAATGGTGAGATGAGAGCTGCATCTCAGCCTTCCGAGGTTTGATTGCCATCTTCTGTGTCTTCACAAGATACACTCACATCTAGGCTCAGTATCAATCTGAGTAATTAATATTCTCTGAGGACTTCTTAAACATTGTGCAATATGTACATAAAATTTATTAATATTTTGAATACACATACACATGTATATATATATCATATATATTTATCATATTTTATCCAAATACTTTACTGTATTTATCTTTAAAGGAATACCCTAGTTGTAAATAAAGGTTTTTATCTTGTCCAAAGTCTATAAAAATATATAATTAACTTATATATCTAGTTGCACAGCTTAGTTCATCACTACTATTTGCATATATTGATAGTTTGTCTTAACGCGCAGCTTTTTATAAACCTTCCTAGAATAAGATTCCTAGAATCTTCTAGAGATAAGAAATACTACTTGTTATAGGTATAAACACCAAGACCTACTAATTCAAGATCTTCTTGGAGAGGCCTAGCAATTTGTATGTTCACTAAGTACAGATGATGGTTATTATCAGGAAAGTGTGGGAAGGAAGCACTGACCTATTCTGTGAAGCTGAGTGATTAAGTGCCACCAGCTAGACAAAAGAAGAGGAAAACTTTTCCAAGCTGTGTGCTAGGTGAGGCCTTTAAAAAACACTATCTAGGTGCCCCATAGGGGTATTTGTACTGTTAAGTCCAGGGTCATTGTACTCTAAATTTATAAAAGTTCACATCGTATGAAGTCATTTTGCCACTTCTCTTTGGGCTGAATATGCATGTTTGGTTTCACGAGGGGATAAAACCCCAGTGGTCATATTTCATCAGCTAGAATGTCTGTTACAACTGAATGATGATGTATTTTTCTGACCCTTGGAGCACTGCCTTGAAATTTTCCAAGAAACTCAGTCAGCAGTCTAGTGCCAGGTTAGTGCACTGGGCTTGCATTTCATCCATATCTGGCTTTCCAGATGGGCATTCTTAACTGCATTGGATATTGGCAGAGAAAGTGGGAGTTGGTTGAGAGAATTCTGGGATGGAATGTTCAGAAGTAAATTTGTGAGACCTGCTGAAAATAAGGATAGTATACGCAGAATGTGGTAGGGATGAAGTGAAGGAGAAGATGAAGCACTCTCCGTAAAATCTTATTGTACGAGAAACGACCTAAGGTTCTGTCAACAGTTATATCACCTTGCCTTGCCCCCAGCACCCACACACTCATCCACACAATACACATGCATACACCCATATGACATGCATACACATGCCCATCCCCACACACATGTTCACACACACACACACACACACACACACACACAAGCACACACATACACACACATGCCCACATGCACTTGGGTCATTTTATTCCTCCTTGGCATTCTTGGCTTTTTGCCTAGGGCCTTTGATATTCATGAACTTAAAAGTAGAGACCTGAAAACAATTATGGTTAACCCTTGAGTAACATGAGTTTGAACTGCACAAGCCCACTTATACACAGATTTCTGTCACTAAATACCTACTACAATAACACATGATCTGATGTTGGTTGAATCTGTGGATGCAGAACCATGGATACTGAGGGATGACTGGAAAGTTATACATGGATTTTCAGTTGTGCATGGTAGGTGGCCCTAACTCCTACATTGTTCAAGAGTCAACTATATTAACTCCAAAATGAAGAAAACTGCAATATCAACATAATTAACTGCCTAGTTTAATGTAAAAAATGTAAGATCTTGTCACTCTGTTATTAAATTTAGTATCCAAATAGTCAACACTTGTGAATAATCTGTAGTGTATATGTTCTCATTTTGAAAGAACTCCCAAGTGTGCATAATAGAAGAGAAATCTTGTCAATAGTTAATTAAATGAGTGACTTGTAGCATCATTTTAAAAACAAAATTATAAAAATCCTTTCAAGATTCTTTTGAAACAAAAAGTCAATTTTTATGTGAGATGTGGATATTTTTTAATATGGTCAGTATGATATGGGTTGAGGCCTTACCCACACTTGCACACTCATGGCGTAACTACTTCTGAATGCCATTGGTCAAGGATAAGAAAATGTGCCATTTAAAGCTGTGTCTTCAACAATCCAAAGACTGTGAAAGGCTTTAGGGTTCACCCTCAGCTAAATGACCACTGGGGAGGGTTCCTCTGCTACTCCAGGCGCGTGTTTAAGGGACTTGAGGACGAAGCTTCTACCCTGGCTGCATCCAGGTGAAGCTGATGGAGAGCTGCTGCATCCAGTTGCACAGGCTGTGCACTGTGTAAGGCCCATACATTCCAAGCGGGTAATGTTCACACTGAGAACACTTACATTTAAATATTCACTATGATGGTGTTTCTGCAGGTGGCATTAAAGTTCTCTCTTCTAAGAAAAGCAGTGTGCTACAATACCTTTTGAAAGCTGGAAATTATTGGAGTCTCAAAGACATTATAGTAGCTCTAGCCAAGGGCCAGCGTGCATGCATGCATTGGAGAAGGAAATGACAGCCCACTTCAGTGTTCTTGCCTGGAGAATCCCAGGGACGGAGGAGCCTGGTGGGTTGCCGTCTTTGGGGTCGCACAGAGTCAGACACGGCTGAAGCGACTTAGTAGCAGCAGCAGCCAAGGGCACTGCTTGGGCTGCAACCCTGGGCTGACGGAGAGGGCGGTGCTCCTACTGCTCGTCTGTATCATCCCTTCACCATAGGAAGTGGGATCTCGGCCTGAAGAGGGTTGTTCCTCTCACACAAGACTGCTCTCCCACAGTGGCTTTCAATACCCAGAAGCCATCATGTCCTCTCCCGACCCTGTCCCTTCTCTGTGGGCCCCCAATTAGGCCGAGGCAGCATCAGCCTGAAACACAGAATAAATCCACACAGGGGATCTGTGCCTCAGTCTCTGAGAAGGGGGACAGAACAGTTGAGTGGCTTTCTGATTCCCTGTGGAGACTCTGCTTCTTCAATTAATTACAGGAACTGTGTGTTCTCACCAACCTATTTTGGTCCCCGTTCCCCAGAGACCATTAGGCCCTCGAGAGAGTCTGTCCCACTGCAGGGTCACCCTGAATGCAAACAGCTGCTTTCCCCATCTCTTTCTTCTTCCCCTACTGCGTCCCAGGACCAGACTTAGACAGTGAAAAGCCCTGCCATCCATCACCCCCACTAGCTGTGACCCTAGGCTGCCTCTCTCTACTGAGCCCAGAGCTTCCTGCAGTCTGGGGCCTGGTAGAAGGGTATGTGCCTCTCAGGGATGCCCTTCCAGTTAACTCATCTCTCAAAACTCTTTGGGAAAGGCCTCTTCCTGAGAATCCTTGATGTGACTCAAGGTTATTTGACATATTTCTTCTCCCATGGTTTTCAAAACTGTTCAGTGGGAGTAAAGTCCTTTGAGGCACTCCCCTGCCATAGTCAATAAAGGATATATTTGGTTTATCTTAACCAGTGTTTTCCAGTATGTGTTGCATGAAACATCAGTCCTATGAGGTGCTACTTATACACATGAGAAATATGCACCCTCCCTCTCTTTAAAGTTTTACAGTGAAGTAAGCATTTACTTCTGAGAAATCCCAGCAAGGTAAAGAGAGACTACTTTTACCATAATCTGCTACCTTTTCACAGTAAGCTTATTACAGCACTGGACTTGGTAAACTAACATACAGTTATGTAGAAGCAAGGTTATCCATCTTTTTAGCCAACTCTTTGTATCTAATTCCATTTGGAAGTTCATCTACCATAACTTAGTTTTATCCTGAGCTTTCAGTGGTCTCATGTACTTCCTCCCTCTGGTATTTGAAATACTTAGTTTTGAAATCTAAGTGACATTGGTACCCATGTAGGAGAAGTCTGGGTTCTGATAGACCCTATGATACTTGCATAGAATTAGCAAATGTCATTAAGTACTTGCTCTATACCAGTCAATGCCCTTGCCCTCCAGAGGCTCACAGATTAGAGGGGGTCAACCATCCCAACATCTAATTCAGTACCCTGGCTGACTGTGTCACTGGTGCGGAGGTGCTCTGGTGGCACAAAGAAGGGACTGGACAGTTAATGTGGGCAGTCAGAGTAGCCTGGATCGGGGGGGCCGGGTGAAGAGTGCTGGTGTCTTCCATTTGCCCCAGGCTCCCTCCCCACTCTTTCCCTATACTCTGTCCCAGAGGCTGACCTCTGTGGACTGTCTCCCCTCCTGACTTCAGTTGGGTTTGGAGAATTGGGAGCACTGCAGATAGCAGATAGACAGAGGAGAGTGCGGTCAGGAACTGATTCCTCTCCGTATTGCGTTTCCGTGGGCTGGCAGCATGCCCCTCCTGAAGGTCACGGCCCCTGCCAGGCAGCCCTCTCCACCCAGTTCTGTCTCGGGTTCAAGGAGTGAGCCTGGGGCTGAGGCAGTGCTCACCCAGTGTTACTTGCCTGGGAGTACTGTGCTGTCCATTGTGTGCCCCTTCTCCAGCACCCACACCTGCGTAAATAGCTCCTGTGTTAAACTCTCCTCACACTACTCCATGTGAGCGTGTTACCTATTCCTGTTGGGACTGTAACTGACAAAGAGCACCCCGGTCTGTGTGAGCTGTGTGTGCCAGCGGCTGAAGCTGCGTGGTGCTCTCAGGAGGCTCTGTCATCTCAGTTTGCTCTGGCCAGAGGGCAGAGGGAAATGCAGGAAACAGCCACTGGAGAGGTAACAATGTTGTCAGCTGCTGCTGCTGTCCGTCACTGCTTTGGGTATCTGGGGCTTCCCAAGGATCACCCCATTTAGTCCTCCCCATATAAGGAAATTCACTGTTATTCCATCTCACATGTGAAAGAGTCTAAGTAACTTGGCCCACCAGCCTAGAAGAAGAGTATCTGGGTGGGGACTCAGGCAATCAGAATTCAGAGTCCATTCTGTCATCCATGCAGATGTATTTAGACTTAATTCCACAGCAGTGTGTGTCTGCCTGCCTTTCCTGTCTACTCAGCTTTGCCTTGTGCTGAGAACATCATTTCCCACAAAAGAGCATCAACTCTTTCAGTAGTTTTTTCCCTTATAACTATGTTTCATTAGATCAAATTTTTTTAAAAAAGATATGTTAATGAGGCATGAGCTTTCTTTATACTTAAAGACATTAAACCCGGTCCTGAGTAAGGATGAGCATCCTGGAAGAGTAAGTGCAGTCTTGAATATATGGTACCTTTCAGTTGGGGTGACTGCTTTTGTGTCCCTTGATAAATACTCATTTTCTCGGAGTCCATTTAGGGATGACTGCCTGTTGACTTGACCTGGCTTCCCAGGAAACAGCAAGCTGGGTCATACATTAAGCCACAGATCTTTGAGAAAACTGATAATGCCCTGATATTTCACTATTTACCTCTGCTTATGGTATTACCCATTGAACAGTGATGCAGTATTATACAAAGACTTGTTTTCTCTGGGCTTTGTTCTTCCTTTAAAATGAGTATGCATTTACAGCTGCTGTATGTTTATTTGCTGTTCCATGCCCAGATGCCCCATCTCTCCTGTTTTATGACCTAGGATCAATAAGATTTTTTAATACCATCCAGGAAAAGATGCTAATTGAATCCAGAAGTGGAAGCACAGAAAGAAAGAGAAGCTTTGTGTAGTGAGATATTTTATCTCCTGGGTTAGAGCTGATACATCATTTCGTATTTACTACTTTTATAAGTGTAATTGATTCTAAACCTTCCAAGGGTATATAGGCTTTTTAAAAAGCTTCAACGAAGTGTCAGCATACTTTAAAATTTAAAGCAAAACAGAAAGACAAGAAGATGATTCACTTTTTGCTCTTCAGGGAGCAATCTCATGGGAATCTGAAGGACAGCTGACAGTCGTCTCTTTATCTCTCAGCTTAACTGGAACACTTCGGGCTTAAAATTTGCCAGCCCTAGTCCCTCAACAGTTTTTCTTCTTTGAAAATAAAATTAGAACCGGGAGCAGTTTACATCAAAGTGCTGAAGCATCAAGATGGTAAACATAGAAACTTGTTGATTCCAGACATAAGGCTCCAGATTAATTCTAGCTTATGAGAGTAAACCCCTGATTCTTTCAGTTTTACATATTTTTCTCTTGGATCTTTGGTCACTTTCCCAAAGCCAATTTTTTTTCTTTTAATAAAAATTCTCAGAAGTATGAATGCCTTATGTTTCCTAACAAAATTAAAAATCAAATTGGAAAGGATCCTATTTTCTTTTGTAACACCTACCTGAAAGGAAAGTGCCATAGCTTTTAGATAAAGCAGCCAAGGCAACTGGGTTTAAGGTCCACCTTTGTTTTACAGTTGCCCCAAATCTAGATTTTTATAGGAAGCACGAGACATCCCGTTATATTTTGTTTTTTATTATAAATATTCTTTAAATGATATGTTTATTTCCCTTTGGATTAAGTGAAAGGCTCAGTACTCAGAACAATAACAACAGAACACTGCAGGACATTTTGCAGTTGTTAGAGCACTTTCTTATCTTTATATACTATCTCATTGGATCCTTATGACCTCCTTGATAAGGCAGGCAAAGGAGCTGTTATTTAATATGTGAGTTTTATGATTCAGTCTAGGCTGAGATACCACAGGTCCCAGGAACAGGCAGCTGTCTGCTAAAGTTTATATATTTATATAATATATATCATTATATCTAATATTTAATATATAATACATATTATATAAATATATACAATTTGAATAATATAATAAAGATATATAATATATGAATATATAAATTTTTAAATTGGAGGATCATTTCTTTACAGTGTTGTGATGGTCTCTAGCATACATCAATGCAAATTAGTTATATATATATATCCCTTCCCTCTTGAAGCTCTGTGACTGCCCTCTCCCACACCTCTAGGTCATCACAGAGTGCCAGGCTGGGCTCCTTGTGTTATACAGCAGCTTCCTACTAATTATCTGTTTTACACATGATAGTGTATATGTGTCGATGCTACTTTCTCAATTTGTCCTAACTCTCCTTCTCCTGCTGTGTCCATAAGTCCATTCTCTAGATCTGCATCTCCGTTTCACCTCTGTAAACAGGTTCATCAGTACTGCTTTTCTAGATTTTATATACATATATATACACACACACATTAATATACTATATTTGTTTTTCTGTCTGACTTTACTCTGTATAACAGAAATATATAAAATTTATGTATAAATGTACACATTTATATTATATATATATTTATAATATGTTATATATATTTACATATAAAATACATTATATATTATCTATATATGTTTGAAAAACTTTTGTGGTCATCTTCTTATGGCAGCCTCATGTTTTATACTTAACTTTACCTAGAAGTATGAGTTGCTATAGAGCTTCCCTGGTGCCTCAATGGTAAAGAATCTGCCTGCCAATGCTGGAGATGCAAGTTTGAGCCCTAGTCAGGAATATTCCCTGGAGAAGGAAATGGCAACCCACTCCAGAATTCTCGCCTGGGAAATCCCGTGGAGCCCGGAGAGCTACAGTCCACGGGGTCGCAAGAGTCAGTCACCACTTAGTGACTCTAAACAACAACAACAATGAGTTGCTGCATCCAAAAGATGAGTTGAAGAGTGGACTTTGAGATTTGCTATTGGAGAACAAGGCTTAGCTGAACTCTGGCTAATTTTTACTTATGAGCTGAGAAGGCTATCTTAGATAGGCTTTTAAACTGCAGACTCACTTAAGCCTTCTACCTCAGAGCAGTTCCAGCCAGCGGTACCAGATATCAAAGAAGGACAGTATGGTACTGGCACAAAGACAGAAATATAGATCAATGGAACAGAATAGAAAGCCCAGAGATAAATCCACTTACCTATGGACACCTTATCTTCAACAAAGGAGGCAAGGATATACAATGGAAAAAAGACAACCTCTTTAACAAGTGGTGCTGGGAAAACTGGCCAACCACTTGTAAAAGAATGAAACTAGAACACTTTCTAACACCATACACAAAAATTAACTCAAAATGGATTAAAGATCTAAATGTAAGACCAGAAACTATAAAACTCCTAGAGGAGAACATAGGCAAAACACTCTCCGACATAAATCACAGCAGGATCCTCTATGACCCACCTCCCAGAATATTGGAAATAAAAGCAAAAATAAACAAATGGGACCTAATGAAACTTAAAAGCTTTTGCACTACAAAGGAAACTATAAGTAAGGTGAAAAGACAGCCCTCAGATTGGGAGAAAATAATGGCAAACGAAGCAACAGACAAAGGATTAATCTCAAAAATATACAAGCAACTCCTGAAGCTCAATTCCAGAAAAATAAATGACCCAATCAAAAAATGGGCCAAAGAACTAAACAGACATTTCTCCAAAGAAGACATACAGATGGCTAACAAACACATGAAGAGATGCTCAACATCACTCATTATCAGAGAAATGCAAATCAAAACCACAATGAGGTACCATTACACGCCAGTCAGGATGGCTGCTATCCAAAAGTCTACAAGCAATAAATGCTGGAGAGGATGTGGAGAAAAGGGAACCCTCTTACACTGTTGGTGGGAATGCAAACTAGTACAGCCGCTATGGAGAACAGTGTGGAGATTTCTTAAAAAACTGGAAATAGAACTGCCATATGACCCAGCAATACCACTCCTGGGCATACACACCGAGGAAACCAGATCTGAAAGAGACACATGCACCCCAATGTTCATCGCAGCACTGTTTATAATGGCCAGGACATGGAAGCAACCTAGATGCCCATCAGCAGATGAATGGATAAGGAAGCTGTGGTACATATACACCATGGAATATTACTCAGCCATTAAAAAGAATTCCTTTGAACCAGTCCTAATGAGATGGATGAAGCTGGAGCCCCTTATACAGAGTGAAGTAAGCCAGAAAGATGAAGAACATTACAGCATACTAACACATATATATGGAATTTAGAAAGATGGTAATGATAACCCTATATGCAAAACAGAAAAAGAGACACAGATGTACAGAACAGACTTTTGGACTCTGTGGGAGAAGGCGAGGGTGGGATGTTTTGAGAGAACAGCATCGAAACATGTATATTATCTAGGGTGAAACAGATCACCAGCCCAGGTGGGATGCATGAGATAAGTGCTCGGGCCTGGTGCACTGGGAAGACCCAGAGGGATTGGGTAGAGAGGGAGGTGGGAGGGGGGATCGGGATGGGGAATACATGTTAACTCCATGGCTGATTCATGTCAATGTATGACAAAACCCACTACAATATTGTAAAGTAATTAGCCTCCAACTAATAAAAATAAATGAAAAAAAAAAAAAAACAAAAACAAACAAACAAAAACAAAGAAGGGATCCGGGAGTGAACTCAATGTGAAAATTTTCATCAATGTGAAAATACTGAAAGACTGACTTGCCGGCAGTTTTGTTACATGTCTACTAGACCTTAGCCCACCATATCCAGATGTTATTAAACTCCATCTCCAGTGATTTGTTTGTTGGGATGATGTAAACATGCTAATTCAAACATGTACTTAGTCATAAGTACTACAGAGGGCTTTTTCTTCTAAATAAATGTTTCACTGAAGCATAATGTATATTTTACATGCATGAGGCACAACTGATGCATAGCTCAAGCACTTTCCATAAAGAAATACACCCAAGTAACTACCATTGTAGATTAAGAAACAGAACCCATTCCTCAAACTCTCTTGATCCCCGTTCCAATTACTACCTTCTACTCCTCCCCAGAGATAACCTCTATCCTGACTTTGTCACCAATGACTAGCTTTTCTGATTATTTTTTTTCCCAACTATAGAAAAATGAAAGTGAAGTCGCTCAGTCGTGTCTGACTCTTCTTTGCTACCCCGTGGACTGTAGCCTACCAGGTTTCTCTGTCCATGGGATTTTCCAGGCAAAAGTACTGGAGTGGGCTGCCATTTCCTTCTCCAGGAGATCTTCACAACCCAGGGATTGAACCCAGGTCTCCCGCATTGTAGGCAGACACTTTACTGTCTGAGCCACCGGGAAAGTCAGGGAAGTTTCTAACTACATAGAGGTATAATTGACAGATAAAACTATAATATATTTTAAGTGTACAGCGTGATGATTTGATAACTGATACACATTGTGATGGAGAAGGAAATGGCAACCTACTCCAGTATCCTTGCCTAGAGAATCCAATGGGCAGAGAAACCCTGCAGGCTACAGTCCATAGGGTCGCAAAGAGTTTGGACATGACCGAAGTGGCAGCATGCATGCACAATGCAGGTATCTTGTGATCTATGTAGATGGGAGTTTTTAAAAAGGGGCTGAGAGTTCAGTGTGCAGAAAATAGAACCAAGAAGTCTGCTAAGCTCTTTAGAAAGTCGATGTTTGAAGATAAATCAGAAAAAGAGGGACCTGGATCTTGTCCTTTTTAAATCTATTGCAACTTTCTTAAAGTAGAATTCCAGGAACAGCTGATTCTGCTTCATATATTTGCTATAATTAGTCATTGTTTATTTGGCTGTTCTATAGCAAAGTAAAAGAGTCATTAATAACCACTGACATTCCAGTAAAATATTATTGCACCCAATGATGTAGCAGTGTGTAATTAGGTTAATAGATATTTTAATACCTACTATGGGCACACACCAGGACTTCCCTGGTGGCTCAGATGGTAAAGCGTCTATCTACAATGCAGGAGACCAGGGTTCAATCCCTGGGTCGGGAAGATCCCCTGGAGAAGGAAATGGCACCCCACTCCAGTACTATTGCCAGGAAAATCCCATGGATGGAGGAGCCTGGTAGGCTACAGTCCATGGGATTGCAAAGAGTCTGACACAACTGAGCGACTTCACTTTCTTTCTTTTTTTCTGGGCACACACTGTGCTGGATGTGGGAGGCACAAAACTGGATTATGCTAGCCCCTGTGTATGTAGTGAGCTTTTAGGGATTTTTCAGGATACTTTTGTATCTGTTACCTTGTTTGAGCACATGAGGGTAAGGTGACTACCGAGACTGGGAAGATAAAATAATGTGTCTTTCTGCTCTTCAGACCTTTGATTCTCATATATTCACTGCAATAATTCTGTTCTAAAGTCTTGACTTTCAAGAAATGCCTTTGTCTTATCCTGATAGCTGTGTACTGCTGCTCTGTGTGCTGCTTAGTCGCTCAGTCGTGTCTGACTCTTTGTGACCCCAGGGACTGTAGCCCACTAGGCTTTTCTGTCCATGGGATTCTCCAGGCAAGAATACTGGAGTGGGTAGCCATTCCCTTCTCCAAAGGATCTTCCCAAACCAGGGACTGAACCCGTCTCCTGCATTGCAGGCAGATTCTTTACTTTCTGAGCCACCAGAGAAGCCTCTGTTCTGATAGCCCCACCCACAGGGATTAATACCTGGAGAAATTCCCTTTGCTCAAAATGATTAATTTTTAATCACTTGATTATATCTTAATATAAGGAACCTAAAATGAGAAAAGATCAAGTAGAGATACTTTTCCCCTTGCTATTCAACAATATTCCTTAAATAGTAGATATTAGGCAACTGAAATCATACAGAATTTATTGAGGGCAAGTCTGACAAGGTACTTTGTCATCCTAGACATTGAAGAGCTATAAAGGTACATAGTTCAGTTCAGTTCAGTCGCTCAGTCATGTCCGACTCTTTGTGACCCCATGAATCACAGCACGCCAGGCCTCCCTGTCTATCACCAACTCCCGGAGTCCATCCAAACCCATGTCCATCGAGTCGGTGATGCCATCCAGCCATCTCATCCTCTGTCGTCCCCTTCTCCTCCTGACCTCAATCCTTCCCAGCATTAGGGTCTTTTTCAGTGAGTCAACTCTTTGCGTGAGGTGGCCAAAGTATTGGAGTTTCACCTTCAACATCAGTCCTTCCGGTGAACACCCAGGACTGATCACCTTTAGGATGGACTGGCTGGATCTCCTTGCAGTCCAAGGTACTCTCAAGAGTCTTCCTACTTTTGCATTCCAGTCCCCTATAATGAGAAGGACATCTTTTTTGGATGTTAGTTCTTAAAGGTCTTGTAGGTCTTCATAGAACTGTTCAACTTCAGCTTCTTCAGCATTACTGCTGGGGCATAGGCTTGGATTACCATGATATTGAATGGTTTGCCTTGGAAACGAAGAGAGATCATTGTGTCATTTTTGAGATTGCATCCAGGTACTGCATTTTGGACTCTTTTGTTGACCATGATGGCTACGTCGTTTCTTCTAAGGGATTCCTGCCCACAGTAGTAGATATAATGGTCATCTGAGTTAAATTCACCCATTCCAGTCCATCTTAGTTTGCTGATTCCTAGAATGTTGATGTTCATTCTTGCCATCTCCTGTTTGACCACTTCCAATTTGCCTTGATTCATGGACCTAACATTCCAGGTTCCTATGCAATATTGCTCTTCTCAGCATCGGACCTTGCTTCTGTCACCAGTCACATCCACAACTGGGTATTGTTTTTGCTTTGGCTCCATCTCTTCATTCTTTCTGGAGTTATTTCTCCACTGATCTCCAGTAGCATATTGGGTACCTACCGACCTGGGTAGTCCTATCTTTTTGCCTTTTCATACTGTTGATGGGGTTCTCAAGGCAAGAATACTGAAGTGGTTTGCCATTCCCTTCTCCAGTGGAGCACATTCTGTCAGACCTCTCCACCATGACCAGGCCGTCTTGGGTGGCCCCACACAGCATTGCAAGAGGGCATCAGAGGGCAGACGCACTGAAACCATAATCGCAGAAAACTAGCCAATCTGATCACATGGGCTGCAGCCTTGTCTAACTCAATAAAGGTACATAAGATGCAGCTTATGCCCTCAAAGAACTAACACATTGGTGGTGGTGATAGTGTGTGTGTGTGGAGGGAAAGTGTTAAGGAGGTAAAACCATATACAATGACCATGTGAACACAAAGACCCCATACCCAGAGAGGAAGCCTAAGGCAGGAAGGGCTACTTTGGGTTGATTATGGCAATGAAAAACAAATTGTATTGTTATGATGATAGAGCTGCTGTTATAAAACTAATCCCAAAATGTACAATGGGTCAAACACAGCAAAAGGTTTTTTTCTCAGTCATTAAAAGTTAAAAACAAGTGTTCCTGATTGGTGATTAATTCTACTCCAAATGGTGATTCAGAGATTCAGATCCTTCCAACTTGTGGGCCCACCATCTTTAATGTGTGGCTTCTAGGATTGTGGGGCTTGTCCACATTAAACTGGCAGAAGGGGAAGGAACAGGCAGGATGAGAAGCTTTAATAGCCGTATCTGAAAAGAGTATGCATTATCTCCACTAGAGTTCCACTGGCTAGAACTCTACATGGCCACAGCAAACCTCATGGGAGGCTAAGAAATGTAGTTCAGCTGTGCGTCCAGGAAAAGATGCATTTATTGACTGCTAGCAATCTTTGCCACAAGATTCAGGATGGCGGGACATTTTAGATAGGTTTTGAAGCAACGTGAAGTATTCTGAGAGACTGGAAAGGAAGATTAATCCATGCAACATGAAAAGCAGGAAGAAGGACTCAGAAATCAACAACAAAAATGCAACAGCATATTTGAAAAATAAGAAATGATTGGGACTTCCCTGTTGATCCAGTGATTAAGACTCTGTGCTTCCATAGCAGGGGCTCCAGTTTGATCCCTGGTTGGGGAACTAAGATCCCGCATACTGCGTGGTGACCCCCACCCGCCAAAAATAAAAGAAAAAAGAGAGTTCAGCTTTTGTAAAGGAACATGTGGGAGGGGTCATGAGAGAAAGTATTGGAAAGGCAGACTGAGGCTATTTCCAACCTGAAGCCACATTTTGAGAGGTTTTGAAATCCACAATGAGGAGCCTGTATCTACCATGTTTCTTTATTTTCCAGTGTTTTCCTTTTTTTGCTATGAGAGCTCACTCCCAGTTTTAGGGAAATTTTGACCCAGATTCACTTACTTTCTTTTCCTTCTGGTCTTTCCTAGAAAGTGAGGTTTATTTGTCTCCAGCATGTGATGGTGGGAGTCAAGAAGAGGGGAGCAGACCCTCAGCATGAGCAGCTTCAGTTTTAGCTTTTGTACCAGAGAGTTTCAGAGACTCCACCGGGACCTCCTGCCAAAAAGAGGCCAGGCTCCTCCAGTCAGCCTGGTATCTGCTGAATGCTATGTTTGGGATGGATCCCAAGTTCAGTAGAAGGAGAAGGGAGGGGAATTCCTTTCTGACTTTAGGACACAATCAACTCATGCTTGGGATCCCGGAATTTAATTACCCATATTGTTATCTTAGCTTGCATAACTGCAACTGTGGCTCATAATTATAAAAGTATCCAGTCCTTTAAAATCCAGCCTCAGCCTTTAGCCTAATGACCTCCTACGAGTGATTAACTGAAAAGGGTGGAGTTGGGGAAATCCTTTCTCCTCCCTTAAGTTCTGCCAACTTGGCTTTGAACCAACAAGAAAGTTTTAACCAGAGAATATATATCTCACACCCTCTAGCCTTTCTCTTACCCTCACCTCTGCCCCATGTTGCATTCTATTTTATGGTCATATACATTCATTTTAGCTAAATTAATTTTGAGCCAGCCTTCACTGTGAACTGCCCTTGAAAGCTTCTGTGTGAATGATTTCTCCTTTGTTAAACTTCTGACCGTGAAATTAATGGCTTTGAAAACTTTTTCTCTCCAGTTTGGGGAGGATTTATTTCACTATTCCTACCAGGATGTAAGCATGATTATATATTTTTCTTGGAATATTCTGAGAATAAGAGAGCAGCTCATAGAAAGACTGTTCCAGTTCTATTGGCTCAGTTGGTAAAGAATCTGCCTGCAATGCAGGAAACCCAGGGGTCAGGAAGATCCCCTGGAGAAGAAGGAGATGGCAACCCACTTGAGTAATCTTGCCTGGGAAATCCCATGGACAGAGGAACCTGGTGGGCTACAGTCCATGGGTTTGCAAGAGTCAGACATAATTTAGTAACTAAACCACCAAAGTGTGTGTGTAGGGGGGCGGGGGGCGGGTAAAGCTAAGCAGTGAACCACAGTGTCTACTATTTTCTAGGAGTTGAATTGCTGGTTCATGGGATGTGTATATATTCATCTTTAGTATGTGCATGCTAAGTCACTTCAGTCATATCTGACTGTGCAATTCTATGGACTATAGCCTGCCAGGATCCTCTGTCCTTGGGATTCTCCAGGGAAGAATACTGGAGTGGGTTGCCATGCCCTCCTCATGTTCATCTTTAGTAGATAATGTCAAACAGTATTCCAAAATGTTTGCACCCAAATACCAGCTTAATTTAGATTCTCAGATCCCCAGTTGGATCTTACCACAAAGGTTAAGGAATATATATAGAAGGGAAACATAAATGTGAGAATATGCTATCCATAAACTTTCACCTATGGCTTCACATCTTGAAAACTGTCCACATTGTTCAGGGTGTTCTAAAATTTAGTTTATGGCATAAACAAATCTTAAAGACTTGCTTATGTGCTGCGAAAAAAAAAAAAAAAGAAAGAAAGAAGAAATATGGATTGATTGTTGCCTTAAATTCTGTTTTTCAGAGTGGCCAAATCAATGAAGGTGCCTGTGTATGAGACCCCAGCTGGATGGAGATTCTTCTCAAATCTGATGGACTCTGGCCGGTGCTCTCTGTGTGGAGAAGAGAGCTTTGGCACTGGTAGGCTTTATTGGGTTGGTATTACTGGAGAGGGTGGCTGCAGCACTCTATGACCCCAGTTTAGAAACCTGTGAATCCACTGTGAATCAAAGGCTGGAGAAGCAGTTAGAGGCAAAAAAAAAAAAAAAAATTAGAATAAACCTAGTGGGGTACATGCTATGACACACTCACATCTTCTGCCCATTTTCCCTTCTTTTTAAAAATTTCCCTTTCTTTCAAAACTTTCTATTTTGGAAATTAAAAAAACATGTGTACATATATCTTATCTTTTGGCTTGCATAGTTCCCAAGAAAAGTGAAAGTGAAAGTTGCTCAGTCATGTCCGACTCTTTGTGACTCACAGTCCATGGAATTCTCCAGGCCAGAATACTGAAGAGGGTAGCCTTTCCCTTCTCCAGGGAATCTTCCCAACCCAGGGATTGAACCCCGGTCTCCCGCATTGCAGGCGGATTCTTTACCAGCTGAGTCACAAAGGGAAGCCCATAGTTCCCAAGAAGTCAGCTCCAATTACTACTGTTGCTCTGTATTCAAATTTCCCCTACCTCCCACTTCTGTCTGCCTTTAATATTTTCTTTTTATCTTTTGTTTATAACAGTTTAATTATAGTATATCTAGGTACATGTATTTTTAAAATTCTTCTTGGGGTTCTTTGGGATTCTTGTATCTGTTGTTTGTTGTCTTTCATTAATTTTAGAAAATTCTCAGCCATTATCCTTTTTAATATCTCTTGTTCCCTATTCTGTCATCTCCTCTGAGGCTCCAGTTACTCGTATGTTAGATAATTTGTGTCCATATGTTTGTCTCAGAGCTTTTACAAGCACTATTTGGTTTTGTTTACTCTTTTTTCTTTCTGTGTTTCGATTTAGATAATCTTTATTGGCATATTACTGATTCTTTACTGAGCTGTGTCGTCTTTTGCTGAGCCTAGTGAAGCATTTCTTCATCTCTGATACTGTGTTTTTTATTTCTAGCATTTCTTTTTGACTCTTCTTAAATAATTTTCATCTCTTTGATGCATTTATTGATCTGTTTATGTCTGCTGTTTTTCTTTTCCATTAGATTACTGAACATGTTAAACATAGTTATTATAAACTTTCTGACTGATAATTCCATTATCTGGTTCTTTTCTGGTTCTGGTTCTCTTGATTTCTTTGTCTGTTGATAAAGCAATGGTTTACTCGTTCTTGGTTTTTGTATATCCTGTAATTTTTCATTAAATGCTGGACTGTATGTCTATAAGAACAGTAGAAACTAATGTAAGTAATATTTACACAAAGAAAAGGGTGTATCTTTCTTTCTATCAGAGCATTAGTGTGCAATTAAAGAGTTAAATGTAATTAACTCTTGAGCCGTGTTTGAGTTTCATTGTTCCTGTTATAATCTTTAGTGTGTCACAGGCTTCAAATTCTCCCAGGCGTGGGATATTTTTACTGTGACCTGAAAGTGAGGATGGGTTATGAAGGAGATTTTTCAGTGTTTCCATTTCATTCACAGCTTTCAGCAGTTACTGCATGTAGGTGATACAAAATAGACCTCTAATCACCAAGCGCTTGACCCTTCTCTAATGGTAGCAGACCTCTGCTTAGTATTGGTATAGAATTCTGGGCCCAAGATTTCCTACCCTTTCTCTAAGGTTTTTTACTTCCATTCTTATTTCAGTAGCAGCAAATCTTGCCTGGGTCCTAAGCACAAGAAGGTTTGCAGCTCATTCATCCAGGAACTTTAGGCTTTCATTTCCTATGAAAGAAATGTTTGGGGAACGAGAAGGGTTTCATGCTTATCTCTTGGCAGAAGTTGATTATCTCTTGCATACCAGCAGTAAAAGTCTCTCTTTTTCCAGCCTTTCCTGAGTACCCAGTGGAACCTATGGGAAAGAACTTGGAAGTGTGCCCCTTATATCTGGGACTCCAGGCAATTTTAAAGTAACATGATAAAAGCTATACTTGGCCCTTGCAAATTTTTAAAACTCTTATGTGACTTCTTCTTATTCACTTGTATGGAAGGCATCTGCTTTCCCCTGTACCCTGCCAGAGATAAGATGGTTTTATGTCCTATCTTTCCTTGAAGGGGCTTGAGACTCTTTGGAATCCGCTTTATTGCCTGTGACATCAGATCTCTAATCAGTTCCCAAAAAGTTGTGATTCTGCAGATTTCCTAATCTTTTCTTACTACTGCAATGAGTGTGGCAGGCACTGTCGCGTAGATTTTTGCAATTAGGATCCAAACGACCTTACATTGTAACTGGTTAATATCTCTCTTACGTCTCTTTTAATCTGCATTTATTTCCACTATATTTTCTCTTTCTAATTTATCCATTGAAGAAACTGGGTCATATGTCCTATAGAGCTGTTAATAGCTTTGATTTTAATGTTCCTTTGCGATTTGTTTAGTGTTACATAAAGAGAAACTATTAATAATTTTTTTTTCTGGTTTGCAACCATGATAACGGATTCTTTTATTAACTGTGGTATTTTCTTTTGTAACACTTCTACATTTTTGGCATTCATTTTAGAAATACAGTCTTACAATTTACAATTAAAAGATTTTTTATATGTTTTCTACTATTTAGGCCTTCTATTTTATATTCTTATATTATTGCATTAGCTACAATATTAAAAATAATATTAAAAAGCAATTGTGATAGCTCATGATTTTAATGGAAATTAATTCAGTATTTTACCATCTGTTTTGATGATTGCTTTTTAATGTTAGTAAAATCCTTGTCATGCTTATGTAGTACCCCCTCCATTCTCACATTACCTAGAATCATATACTAAATGGCTGCTGGAAGATGCCCTTTCAGAATCAAGTGACATATTAGTGTTTTTTTCTCCTTTATTATGTGAATGTAATGAAATATCATGATTGATTTGCTGATATCAAACCACCCTTGAATTCCTAACCAAAGTCATATTTGGTCGTGATTAAACAGGTTGTAGTAAAGACACTTTAACTGGTCATAATGATAGCATTTCAGGCTATGTTGGAGTTCCTGAAGGAATTTCCTCCTGAGAAATTTTCTCCTTTTACCAAAATTAGTTAGATTCTAACAGCATTAATGGTATAAAAGGGTTGGCAGGCATCTTTGTCTCCTGGAAAAAGAGAGACTGTATTAAGCTCTTTCAATGATTATGTTTGATATCAGAATGTGTGGCTGACAGGTCTGCTTAGGACAGTTAAAACTGTTACATTTTATCTCTGCTGATGCTTTGAAAAATAGGTGTTCTGTATGTCTAAACCAGTGACTGTGACTCAAAAAACTCAGAAATTGTATATTGTATATAATAACTCTTCCTACTGGTTATTAAAATAACACAGATCTAGCAACTGGGATAGAACTGGTAAGTCCAGATTATTTCCTTTCTCTCTCTGTCTTTATAAACATTTAATAAGTGCTTACAATATACCATAAATTTGTAGTCTTTAAAATTAAATAATAAAATATTATATGTATAAACTATATTATACCCTTAATAACAAATATTTGCTGACTTCAATGTAATAAACATTTATTCAGTACTTACAGAGTACAAGGCACAATATTGGATGATATATAGAATACAAAATGCTTAAGACCATACTTTTAAGAAACTTAAGATCTTTAGGGTACATAGAAAGATGCACAGATAACTTTTCTACAAAACAGAAAATTTGAAGTTCCACAATAGAGAAATAGAAATAGTACTGTGGGAGATAGGAAAAGGAGAAAGTAGTTTGGAACTGGAGGCTCAAAGCCGACTTCTTGGAAGAGATGGGAGTTGGGTAGTTCCTAAAGAATGGGAAGGATTTGCACATATAGAGATGACAGGACAGAGCCTTCTTAGTTGGAGACAGCAATGTCAAGAAAGTAATAGAAGTGGGAGATGAGAGGACATGTGTTGTAAGTAGCTAGCTGTTTATAAGTAAGTAGCTAGTTTATCTAGAGAAGTGTTTTCCAAATATAAATCAAGGCTAATTTGGGGTCATGAGATTGGTACAGTCATGAACAACTTTTTAAGGCAATATAATGGACTAGAAACTATCAGATGCATTGCATTTAGTAAAGGTAAATGTTATTTTGGGAAATTTTATATACAAATATACACACAGGTATCTATGTGTATAGTAGGTCTTACTGTAAAACATATTTATTGTGGGTCATGGCCAAAAAACTGAAAAAGACTGGTCTATACCAGGGATTGGGAAACTTTTTCTGTAAAGGGCCAGGTAGTAAATATTTTAGACTTTGTGAACTTAGAGGCTATGTACAGTCTCTTCCAGAGTTACTCAACTGAATAACCACAGCACAAAAGCAGCCATAGACAGTATATACATGAGTATGATTGTGTGCCAATAAAAATTTACTTACAAAAATAGGCCTAAGTCCAAATTTGGCCCATGGGCTGAAGTTTACTAACCTCTGACATATAGGGTAGGATAGAGAAGGGAGTATCAAGAAACAGTTTCTTCCAATCAAGAAATTGGAAATACCCATGGCAAGGGGCTCACTTTAGAAGCCCTTTGCCTGCCTAGCTTAGATGTTGAGTGTGCTCAGTTCCCCAGTTGTGTCTGACTCTTTTGCGACCCCATGGACTATAGCCCACTAGGCTCCTCTGTCCATGGGATTTCCCAGGCAAGAATACTGGAGTGGGTTGCCATTTCCTTCTCCAGGGGATCTAGGAATCCATCCATGGTCTGCAGGGGAGGAGGGATATCTGTTTGCAGCCACTCTCCAGCAATCTTTGCTTTCAGATTGTTATGCTAGTTGCAGCATGTAGGCTGGACTAGAAGGGAAATTTTAAAAATCTCTCACTGTTCTGTTTGCCCGCCCTTCTCCTTTCAAGGAGCACAACAGATTTTTCAATGTGTAGAACCCAGCCCCATCATTCTTCAGGTTCGGATGACATTAGCCTGATTTGACAGATGAAGCTCCTGAACCCATGAAGCAGTTAAGTGACTCACCCAGGGCCCCAGAGCCTGGAAAAGGCCTCTACTTGAATTAAATGACAGTTGAACTAACAGACAGGTCTCCTGCCCTACGGTGCATACTGCTTTCCACTGTGCCAATCAGTCTTTCCCATGAAAGCAATGGCTAATTCCATCTCTCCAGCACTTAACAGTAGATGACTGTTAGAAGGCCTGAGGAACTGGACCACTCATTCTTGGAAGGAGAAAGCGGCTTCATGCTGTTCCTTATTAATGCTGGTTCTTGGAGAGACGTTGAGCTAGATATGTTAAGAATCGCCTGGGAAGCTTGATAAAAATACAGATTTTCTATCCTACCCTTGCTTGAAATCCCTGGCTCAAGCCTGAGAATCTGCATTTTAAGTAAATGTCCTTATGTGATTCTGATATGCAGTCAAGAGCAGGAAATGTTGCTCTGGTGAGAACTGGTATTTGTTTTTCACCAGGAATGTTATAACAAGTATCTCTGAGATGTGATGCCAGGTTCAGCTCAGGAAGTCTAGAGGCCCAGGAACATGAGGCTGATGATCACCTGCCACTTACAGACAAACCACATGGCCTCTCTGACCCCTTACAGTTCCCACCTGTAAAAGTCAGCAGCTCACAGGCGCTTCCCACCTATCTTAGGATATAGTTCTCAAAATCAAGTGAGCTAATAAGGGAAGGGGAAAGCAGAGAGATGGAAAGATTCTAAACCTGAGACTGGGCAGACACTTCTAAAACTTATCAAAGCTTTCTCTAGTGAGTGAAGTAAAAGTCGCTCAGTTATGTTTGACTCTTTGCGAACCCATGGACTATACAGTCTGTGGAATTCTCTAGGCCAGAATGCTGGAGTGGGTAGCCTTTCCCTTCTCCAGGGGATCTTCCCAATCCAGGGATCGAACCCCAGTTTCCCTCATTGCAGGTGGATTCTTTACCAGCTGAGCCACATGGGAAGCTCAAAGCTTTCTCTGGTGGTGGCCTTTTTCAATGCCCTTGGGGCATGAAGCTGTGTGCCAACTAGGAATGCAGACTTTAGTGCCAGGAAAGCTTGAAAATATGGATCTGCCTCAGGCTCAAGATGCCAAGCTTTTTGTCCAAGATGAGCAAGATATACCCTGAGTGGGAATTTCCCTTACCAGCATCTTGAACTCCCAGAACTTTCCAAGGTAACATGCTAGTGGTAACATCAGAGTCCATGCTTCTTGCCCATGGAAAGGTGCCAGTCTTAGATAATAGGAAACCTGTATTTATTGCTCTGTCAGAGAACCAAGGTCATTTCAGAAGCAAAATCATCTTTTGTGCTAGCAAAGATATTCACCCACTTCCTTGGAAGGGCTTTGGAAAACTCTTTTCAGAAGGAAAGGAGAATGTTTTATAAATCCTCAGCTTTGAATAGAAAATAACTGTTCCTCTAAATGGCATTCTGGTTACTTTTCTCAAGTTCCAAATTGGGAAGAATCTGGACTCGTTCCCACACACAAAAGGGGGTACTAAAATCCTAAAACTAAGAGTTAAAAAACCAACAACTTTGAAGTTTGGGAGCATTTGTTGATGATGTTTTACTGGTTGCCATCATTGCCATCAGTTTTCTAAGAAGTCATGCAATCTGGGGAGTGTATGAATTACCATGCCTAGAACTTGTCCTTTTACAGATAATGCAAAGAATTGCTGGGTTTGTGATGGCCTAGAAGAGCTCCAAGCTGACCACCATCTTGAGTATGACTGTTACTTTTGTTCTGTATTTTTAAAAAGCTAATGTCAATAGTCAAACAAAATAAGGCAATACAATAAATGTTTACTTTGCCCAAGAAAGTGTTCTCTGATAAGTTTTCCACAATGACAATACTTGTCTTTTACAATTAGCACTTAGTATGTACCGGAGTGTTGCTAAGCCTTTTGTACACAACCATCTCTTTCTGGAAATTTGGAGTTGAACCCGGGTCTCCTGACACCAACATGACTGTTTCTGCTGTGAACTCTGGAGTTCAGCCTGGTGCTAATAAAGCTGGTTCCTTTACAGGCTGTAGCACAAAAGGAAGAGGCCCCATGGTATGTGTGTACTTCATGTCACAGGAAATCGCAAGTATCTTTCCAGTCTTTTGAGATTTTTCTGGATCCCTCTGCTTGCCATGTGACTGTAAATGCCCTGAGAACAAAAGCCATGTCTATCTTGCTCAGCTCTATTTTGTTTTATATATGATAGGCTTTGAGTATTTATAGGGTAGGTGGAAGGATAGAAGGAAGGAAGGGAGGGAGGGAGACTGGGAAGATGGATGGAAGTAAATGGACAGAAGGAAAGAAACAAAGAATTTCCATTTTGGTATATTTTCTTTGCATTATTACTAATTATATTTTTATCAGTCTTGAGTGGTTGTATTTCTGGAAATCTAGGCATTAGGGTATCCCAAGATTTGGGAGGATTCATAAAAACAAAACCATATAAACATAGGCCATTTGGAAGGGGGTGAGTAAGATGTTATCCCAGGTGGCACTAGTGGTAAAGAACCTGCCTGTCAATGCAGGAAACATAAGAGACATGAGTTTGATCCTTAGGTCGGGAAGATCCCCTGGAGGAGGGCATGGCAACCCACTCCAGTATTCTTGCCTGGAGAATCCCATGGACAGAGAAGCCTAGTGGGCTACAGTCCCTGGGGTCACAAAGAGTCAGACATGACTGAAACTACAGCACACATACATAGGAATTACATAAAATTTTAAGATAAAGTTTTAACATTTTCAGTCATCCTATCATTATTAGCACAAATTGATAACTAGCAAAGTATTTATAGGAACACTTCATCCCCACATCTGTGTTAATTAAGATTTAAAATTTTAAGTACTATTAAGTATTTGTAATCCAAATTGTATTACCTTGTTTTCTTCCTGTGGTTGGGGACTGCTGACGATTACCTGTAAATAGCCGTGTTCAACAGTGCCTAGGTTCTAGCGTTAGTGATCTTATGTATTTACTAAATTCTTCCAGCATAGACATTCTCTGCTCTATTGTCTTATGGTTTATATTACTGACTTTACTCTCCAGTTACCTTGTGAATGAACATTTAATTTCCGCTAACAGGTAGACAGTTTATAATACTTTCAAGTTCCATACCTCTTCCTTTGTTTATATTTCACACATGAAATATGTACATCCTAACTCAAGTTTGGGTTTACAGGAGTGTTGTTGAACAAATATTGAATAGGTTGAACTGTCTCTAATTTATACATTTATTTTTATTTAATACCAGATTTTTTAAAGGTATGATAAAGGAAAACTTTAGTTCTTTCTCCGTTTAGATAATCGTTAGTTCTTACATTTTGCAGTTTTCACATCTATCCAGTCTCTAGGCCAGAGAAGGAGACCCAGGTATCTGTGAATTTCAGATTATCAAGGTGCTACCACAGCTCTTTCTCTTGTTTGGATAGCAGATGTGACATGAGGACGCTGTGATGACAGCATTATCAGCACTAGGAGAGCAATTTCTTTCCTGGGCAAGTTGAAACAGGATGTGTGTACATGTGCAATTCAATCTAGGCTGGGCTGGAGCACAGAAGTGCTGTGATTGACAGGTCCCAAGAGCCTCCTTATAAACTCTGAAAACTGAAACTCTCATTTGGACCTCTACAAACTCTCAACCTGTGTGCTGGGAAAGAGAACTCCCACTTGGAGTGGTAAGAATGTCTCCATCAGAAAAAAATGTTTTTCCTGATGGCTCCACAGTTCCAGTTCCTCTGACCCTTCAATTCATCCTGCAAGCTGATGAAAAGTGGCAAGAGCGGGTGTTGTGTGAAACTATAGTGTGGAGCAGAAAGGAATGGGCCTCCATCTGAGGCTGTGTCCACGCTTACCAGTGCATCTTGGGACTGGGAATCCTGGGAAACCATCCTTCAGTCCTCACAGATTGAAGAAGTCCAAACAGGCTATAAGGGTTTCTTTTCACAATTTCTAGGGGACTTTTGGGCTTCACTCATAGCTCAGCTGGTAAAGAATCTGCCTACAATGTGGGAGATTTGATCCCTGGGTTGGGAAGATCCCTTGGAGGAGGGCATGGCAACCCACTCCAGTATTCTTGCCTGGACAATCCCCATGGATAGAGGAGCCTGGCGGGCTACAGTCCGTGGGGTCACAAAGAGTTGGACCTGACTGAGCGACTACGCACAGCACAGCACAGGGGACTTTTAACAAGAGGGCCCATCCCTTAGTATTTAAGATGCAATAGCTAAAGTTGTGCTGTGAGGCTCCTTCCCCCTACCCTCCCACTGTCTTCCAGTTGCCAGGTGGCTCCACTGGGAAGTAAGTACAGCGACTAAAGAGTGACAGGTTCTCACCCCTGTGGTGCAGGCATTAAACCCCTTGGAGAGATTTCTGGTTCAGCTAATGACTACTGAGGAACAAGTCTTAGAGAATTGTATTGTTCCCACCAGCACTGGCAACGAAGAAGTGGGCTGGGTTGTGTATGAGTCAGAAGGCCCCCGTGTCCTGTATGTTAGCATGCTTTGTGTAAGGGAAAAGTGTCAGCTGGCCGACCCGATGTTAACGCTTTCTCCTCTGGGATGGATGGCCTGGCTGCCTTAGGGCCTGTGTTAATGCAGCAGTGCTAACACTTATTATTTACTGAGCACCTCCTGAGTGATAAGTACAATGCCTAGGGCCACCTTTATGACATTTCACTGAGACTTTTTGACTCTAAAATGAACTAGCGACCATAATAACTCCAATTTTATAGACAAGGTCATGGAGGATTAGGGAGGAAAGTTGGCCACAGGCCAATCTCATATGGCAGAGCCAGGATTCAAAGCCAGTCTCACTGGCCCCAGTGTACTCTGCTGCCTCTTTTAAGGACATGCCAAGGGGTCCTTCTCCCTGGTCTGGGTGATTCTTTTGGATGGGATGAGATGCATGCCAGGAGACATGGTGTCATGTGAATAGCACAGCACTAGGAAGTGACCTAGTTAGACCTTGACTCTTCCTCTCTGTCATTGAACTACCTTACACAGATCACTTAACTTCTCTGGGCTTCAGTTTTCTCATTTATAAGATGAATCTGTTCAGTGGGATGATCTATAAAATTTTTTCCCGTATATTTTTTAAGATTGCTTCAAGCTTTTTGTGAGGAACGAATCTGATGAATTATATCAAACTACGTACTACAGTTTCACCTAATCATTCATTTACTCATTCAACAAATGTTTACTGTGCACTTTCTATGAGCCAGGGCCAGGATAGAATGATGAGTCATTTCAGATACAGGCCCTTCCCTCATGGAGTTTGCAGTGTGTTGCAACAGTCAGGATATTAGCCAAAAGCCCTGTTGCATTATTGTGTCAAATACCATCACCATCATCAAATTTATTGTTACATCTCATTGGGAGGCAGGATGCCCCCAGGCATCATGAGCCACACAATCAGTTACTTCTGTCCTTCCTTTCTGAGCTGACAGCTGCCTCCAACCCACTTACGTGCAGGACAACTTCGTTTTGCAGTTGGTAAACATTTTAGAGCGTTAATTTTTAAAAATTCTTTTTAATCATGGAAAAGTGACAGTTTTCCCATGAGCCCTGATTTTTGGCCAGATTTGAAGAGCTGAACACAAGCAGTTTGAGACATGGGAAAAAAAATAACCTGTCACAGTTCAATAGCACGTTCTTGAATCTCAGATTCCCTGCAAGGGGTGCCTCCCAGTGTTCCCTCATAACTGCTCTATTTTAAAAGACAGATCCTTGAGTGGATAAAATGAGGATGGGAAGAATTCACTGCCCATTAATGAAAGCTTCACTTGTAGATGAAAAGAATAAATCAATAGGAAAGGAGAAGTAAAGGGGAATTTAGCATCTTATCCTGAATGTCTGGTATGAGGAGGAAAAAATGCAAATCCATCACGCAGATCTTCAGAAGGGCTGCCTCAGGTCTAACTACATGGGGCATTTTATCTGCCTCATTGTGGCTCCTGAGGACCACCAGCATTACTGGGCATTTCCAGCAGTGGTTATGTCCACAGATGTTGGAGCCAAACTGTACAGGTGTGAAGCGTTTCTTCACTTAGTGGCCGTGTGACTGCATACAAATGACTTAACCTCTTATCTGTGAAAAGAAGCTATCAAATGGTCAAAGTTAGATAATAGGTATGTAAAGTACTAAGTGAAGTGCCTGGTACCTTGCTGTTATTCTTCTAAAAATGGAATTTAACTCGCTGTGTCATTCTGTGTCAAGAGCAAGTATATAGAGAAATTTCCCATCATTTCTGGCTCTAGGAAATGTGTGTGCTTAGGTATGTGCTATATAGCACATATTCTAAAAACCATCAGGAACCCCTTTGAGTGAGTGGCCTTCCTTATCAGATGGCCAACCATCCTGGTGTGCCTGGGATGGAGAAGGTTCCTGGTCTGTTCTTCATTTCCTGCTAAAACAGGGAAAGTCCTAGGCACACCAGGATGGGTTGATTACCCCAAGTTTGGCAAGGCCCTCAGTAGATTTCCAGGCAAAAAGGGTGGAGGAAAACCATGATATTAAAGCTGGCTCCAGTGAGAGGCCCCTACCTGACTAAGGCCAGGGGCATCCACTCAACTAGAGACCAATGGGCACTTTACTTTAGTGCTAAATTTGAGCAAATAGGGGAAGGGGCCTAATTCACTCTCCCTCAGTAATCTGCCCCGAATATTGGACTATTTTGAGTAACCCTCTCTGAAAACAATAGTTCTCAACTCTGGCTGCCCATAAGAATTACCCAATGAATTTAAAAAAAAGAAATACTAATGCCTGGCTCCCATTGCCAAAAATTCTGGTTTTATTGGTCTGGGGTGGGGCCTGAGCATTGGTATTTTTAATAAGTTCTTTAGGAGCTTCCAATGAGCAGCCTGGATTGAGAAACACTAACTTATTTCTAGCTTGGAGTTGGCAACAGGTGCACCATGATTTGTATTTTCCTGAGTGACAAAGTCAGACTTTCCTGATCAGAGTCTCAACTGAGATGACTTGATCTGTTAGTAACGTGTGTGGTGTTTTATTGAGTTGATTTGCCCGTGCTGGCATTTCCATTGGAGGAAAATTCCTTTGAGATTGAGTACTCCTCTTTTTTTTTCCCCCCATTTATTTTGTGAGGGCAGTATACTTACTGATATACTGCCTAGCTCAAAGTAATGTGGTTTTGAAGCTTGAGAAAACGCAAGTCTAATTTGAGGGAGTAGGGGAGTAGGGATGTTCCTGATGAGAAAAAAATAGACCTGTCTTTGGAGTCAGTTTTTCCCAGAGTTGTGGCTGGCAGAGCTGACCTGGTATCTTGGTGAAGATGGCTGGTTCTCTGTGCTGGTCAGAGTAAGTCTGAGTGGGCTTCAGGCTGTGTTAGCTTGGATAGGGGAAGGGCAGTTGAGTGGCACTTACAGGCTTTGAAAATAATGGGTTAAAGCTTCTTGCAGTGTCCTGAACCAGGTGACAAATTCTGGCTGCACAACAAGCCAGGTAACCAGAGAAGCAAACTTCAAAATTTGTACTGTATTATTTAATTGTAGGGCTTCCCTGGTGGCTCGGATGGTAAAGAATCTGCCTGTAATTCAGGAAACCTGGGTTTGATCCCTGGGTTGGGAAGATCCCCTGGAGAAGGGAATGGCTACCTGCCCCAGTGTTCTTGCCTGGAGAATTACATGGCCAGAAGAGCCTGGTGGGCTACAGTCCATGGGGTCACAAAGGGTTGGACATGACTGATAAGGAGAAATGAGCTATTAAGACGTGAGAAGACATCGAAGAAACTTAAATGCATATTACTCAGTGAAAGAAGCCAAACTAAAAAGGCCACATACTGTGTGAGTCCAATTATATGATAATCTGGAAAAGACAAAACTATAAAGACAATAAAAGGCTTACTGGTTAAAAATTTAAAAAAAAAAGGCTTACTGGTTGCCCAGGGCTACAAGGGAGGGAAAGATGAATAATCAGAACACAGAGGACTTTTAGGACAGTGAAACTGTACTGTATATTACTATAATGGTGGGTACATTGGTTAAAACCCATAGAAGCTACAACAGCAAGAATGAACCCTAATGTGAACTATGGACTTTAGGTGATAATGTGTCACCAGTGTAGGCTTATCATTTGTAACAAATGTCCCATTTTGGTGTGAGATATTGATGATGGGGAGGCTGTGTTTGTGTGGAGACAGGGACTGTTATGAGAACTAGTACTTTTCATTCAATTTTGCTATGAAGCCGAAACTGCTCTAAAAAATGAAATCTGTTTAAAAAAATTTACTGGCAATAGTATGCTTATATAAATGTTAGTGTCAAAGAATTTTTTCTGGAATCTCATGTCCTAAAGATGGAACAGATGTGAATATATGAAATGAGGAAGTGAAAGAGGTATTTTATTTGCTTTTTTCCCAAACAGCTGTTTGTAGAGTGTAGAGATTTTTGCCTGGGAACAAAGCGGGTGAAATAGCCTGGATGAATCCCTCTTCATGCCTGGTCAGCAATAGTAGAAATGCCCAGGGGCCTTTGGGGATGAATCTGAAACTTTGTCTTTGAAGGTGGGGTGAACAAAACCCATCCCCTAAGCTCAGCTTCCCCCAAGGCCAGTGTTAACAGCTCAGCAGTGCACTGCCTTCCCTGTCCTCATTTTCTGTCAAGTCTTATAGCCATTTATTTGCCATGAAGTGATGGGACCAGGTGCCATGATCTTAGTTTTTTGAATGATGAGTTTTAAGACAGCTTTTTTACTCTCCTCTTTCACCTTCATCAAAAGACTCTTTAGTTCCTCTTCACAGTCTGCTATATCTGAGGTTGTTAATAAGATGATTTTTTAACGTTTATTAAACTTGGATGAATATCATTACACCCATTACATGTGTTCCCAAAGATCCTTATTTAATATTTTGTCTGCACAACAAGTTTTGGTGTAGATTTTCCATAATTTCCTATTCTTTAACAATTAGTATTAGGACTTCCCTGGTTAAGATTTCACTTTCCAGTGCAGGGAGTATGGGTTCCATCCCTGGTTGGAGAACTAAGATCACATATGCCTTGTGGCCCAAACAGCAAAATATAAAACAGAAGCAATGTTGTAAAAAAACTCAAAAAGACTAAAAAAATTTGTATTCATTTTCCAACTTTTCCTCTTCTTTTAAAAAATATTTTTTGTTTGTTATTATTTATTCAACTTTCCCTCTTCTTTTAGCTATTTTGGTGAATTTCCTTTTGACTAAAGTTTAAGAAATAGAATAGCTGGGTCCAAAGCTGGGCACTGTTTTAAGGCTATTGATCATTATTGTTGTTCATTCACTTGTCATGTCCAACTCTTTGTGAACCTATGGACTGCAACATGCCAGGCTTCCCTGTCCTTCACCATCTCATGGAGTTTGCTCAAACTCATGTCCATTGTGTCGGTGATGCCATTCAATCATTTCAATCATGTAATCTTCTGTTGCTTCCTTCTCCTCCTGCCTTCAATCTTTCCCAGCATTAGTGTTTTCCAGTGAGTCAGCTCTTTGCATCGGGTGGCCAAAGTATTGGAGCTTCAGCTTTAGCATCATACCTTCCAATGAATATTCAGGGTTGATTTCCTTTAGGATTGACTAGTTTAATCTCCTTGCTGTCCAAGGAACTCTTAAGAGTCTTCTCTAGCACCACAATTCAAAACCATCAGTTCTTTGGCACTCAGCCTTCTTTATGGTTGAACTATCTCATCCATATATGATTACATGAGCCAAGGAAAAACCATAGCTTTGACTATATGGACCTTTGTCAGCAAAATGATGTCTCTGCTTCTGAATACACTATATAGGTTAGTCATTGCTTTTTTTCCAAGGAACAAGTGTCTTGTAATTTCATGGCTGCAGTCACTGTCTGCATTAATTTTGGAGCCCCCCAAAATAAAATCGGCCACTGTTTCCATTTTTATCCCATTTATTTGCCATGAAGTGATAGGACCTGATGCCATGATCATTACTGCCAAATTATTCTACCAAACTGTACATGTTTACACTGGTACTTTGCTAGTACTAAGTGTTCCCCTGCCCCAAATGAACCCTTGCTAATTTGAGAGTCCCAAATGGGATTCCATTTTGTGGACTTTTCTTTGACTGAGGTGAGATTGAACATTTATTCAAATGTTTTTGACTATTAATATTTTTCTCTCTGACAGTTGCTCATGTGTGCCTATCCACACAGTTTTCTATTTGGCCCCTCTTTTTCTGATTGACTTATAAAAACAGTTTTAATATAAAGTTTAGTGGTCCTGTCATATATAGTATGAGCGTATCTTCCCTCCATTTTTCACTCTTTATAGTGGGGTCTTAGGAAATCATTTGATGCCTTTGTTTGACTGTTTAATTTATCTGTCACTGTTATGGCATTATAGTTCACTTGCCTTGAAGTTATTAAAAGGAGAGCCATTTCCCCAAAACTCCCTCTAAAGTACACTATGAGAGTTCAGTGGAAACGTGTGTATGTAATTGCAAATCATCAATGTCTCTATCCCCACCTCAGAGAGTTATAAAGAACATGGTTGATTTTATTTGATCATTGGCCTCTTGTGACTCTTGGCAGTGTTTAACTTGTAGGTGAGGATATCCAAGCCAATTCACAATTTATTATGTGGTTGGCTGCTAACAGCTGAGGTGAGTGTGTATGTTTTTTATATTTTTGATCATGCTAAAGTAACTCTGTGTCTCTCTACCCTAAATTATGGCATCCTATCAGATGTCAGACTCAACAGCATCTCATGGGTCTGTCTCCAGGTAATGTAATCCAGCTGGAGATTCAGAGCATGCAAAGCCCATGTTTTAGAACAAAAAGGTGTTTCTCACTAGCCAGTAAATGAAAGTGACTTTTTTTCAGCTATAAAAGGACAAAGGATTTTGAAGTTATCCCACTGGGCAGGGCTTCCTAGACTTGTTTTTTTGGCACCAGGCCATGGAGCTAACCCAGCATCTTCTGAATTTCTTCCATTTTTGTAGCAGTATGCACAGTTCCTTGGATGGGACTAGAATCACTCCATGCTGTGATGATTAAAAGCCCAAAGTCTGCTCAGGCTAGAGGCAATGACAGCCAGACATCTAAAAGTGTCACTAGCAGACCATTTGATCAGTGTGTGGGGGAGCCAAAGACTTGATCATTTCTCTTTTTAAGTATTTTCATTGCGCTCTCAAGGTTGTATATTTTCCTTTTTGAGGAAAAACATTTAACACCACAAATGTAACAAGAAGTATAAATGGTTCAGAGCTTTGGTGAGAAGTTCTCAAAGATGTCTAGCTTAACTAAGGTATTATTTCAGCCTATTTTCAAAGTTTAAACAGCTCAGTGTCATTGGGTCTTCCTTTCTGAGTTATGTTTCATAACTCTGAAACCCAAGTACCCATTCTCATTACTCTATTGAAGGAAGAAATGATCCACCCCATGGTCCTAGTCTCCTTTCTTGTTGTCGTTCAGTCACTAAGTTGTGTCCCACTCTTTGCAACCCCATGAACCGCAGCACTCCAGGCTTCCTGTCCTTCACTATCTTCTTGAGTTCACTCAAATTTATGTCCATTGAGTCAGTGATGCCATTCAACCATCTCATCTTCTATTGCCCCTTTCTCCTCTTTCCCACAATCTTTCCCAGCATCAGGGTCATTTCCAATGTGTTGGTCCTTCGTATCAGGTGGCCAAAGTATTGGAGCTTCAGCTTTAGCATCAGTCCTTCCATGAATATTCAGGGTTGATTTCCTTTATGATTGACTAGTTTAATCTCCGTGATGTCCAAGGGACTCCCGAGCATCTTCTCTAGTACCACAGTTTGAAAACATCAGTTCTTCAGCACTCCATCTTCCTTATAATCCAGATCTCAGCCTTCTTTATGGTCCAGCTCTCACACATCTGTACATGACTATGGGAAAAATCATAGCTTTAACTATATTGACCTTTGTAGGCAAAGTGATGTCTCTGCATTTTAATACACTGTCTAGGAGAAGGCAATGGCACCCCACTCCAATACTCTTGCCTGGAAAATCCCATGGACGGAGGAGCCTGGTATGCTGCAGTCCATGGGGTCACCAAGAGTCAGACATGGCTGAGCGACTTCACTTTGACTTTTCACTTTTATGCATTGGAGAAGGAAATGGCATCCCACTCCAGTGTTCTTGCCTGGAGAATCCCAGGGATGGGGTCGCACAGAGTCGGACACGACTGAAGTGACTTAGCAGTAGCAGCAGGTTTACCATAGCTTTTCTTCCAAGGAGCAAGTATCTTTTTATTTCATGGCTGTAGTCACTGTCCGTAGTGATTTTGAAGCCCAAGAATATGAAATCTGCCACCGTTTCCACTTTTTCCCCATCTATTTGCCATAAAGTGATGAGAATGGATGCCATGACCTTTGTTTCTTGAATGTTGAGTTTTAAGCCAGCTTTTTCACTCTCCTCTTTCACCTTCATCAAGAGGATCTTTAGTTTCTCTTCACTTTCTGCCATTAGAGTGGTATCAGCAGCATATCTGAAGTTGTTGTTATTTCTCCTGGTAATCTTGATTCCAGCCTGTGAGTCATCCATACAGCATTTCACATGACATATTCTGCATAGAAGTTAAATAAGCAGGGTGACAATATACAGCCTTGCCATACTCCTTTCCCAGTTTTGAACCAGCCTGTTGTTCCATGTCCAGTTCTGACTGTTGCTTCTTGTCCTGCATACAGGTTTCTCAGGAGGCAGATAATGTGCTCTGGTATTCCCATCTCTTTAAGAATTTTCTCCACAATTTGTTGTGATCCACACAAGTCAAAGGCTTTAGAGTAGTCAGTGAAGCAAAAGTAGGTGTTTTGTTTAACTCCCTTGCTTTTTCTATGTTCCAGTTTATGTTGACAATTTGATCTCTGGTACCTCTGCCTTTTCTAAATTGACCTTGTACATATGGAAATTCTTGATCCACATACTACTGAAGCCTAGCTCAAAGGATTTTGAATATAATCTTGCTAGCATGTGAAATGAGTGTGTTTGTACAGTAATTTGAACATTCTTTGGCATTGTCTTTCTTTGGGACTGAAGTGAAAACTGACCTTTTCCAGTCCTGTGGCCACTGCTGAGTTTTCAAATTTGCTGGCATAATGGGTGTAGCACTTTAACAGCATTATCTTTTGGGATTAGAAATAGCTCACATGGAATTCCATTACCTCCACTAGTTTTGTAGTGATGCTTCCAAGGCCCACTTGACTTCACACTCCAGAATGTCTGGCCCTAGGTGAGTGACCACACCATTGTGGTTATCTAGGTCATTAAAAGCTTTTTTGTACAGTTCTTCTGTGTATTCTTGCTACCTCTTCTTAATATCTTCCGCTTCTGTTAGGTCCTTGCTGTTTTTGTCCTTTATTGTGCCTGTCATTGCGTAAAATGTTCCCTTGGTATCTCCAGTTTTCTTAAAGAGATCTCTTGTCTTTCCCATTCTATTGTTTCCCTCTATTTCTTTGCATTCTTCACTTAAAAGGGCTTTCTTATCTTTCCTTGCTATTCTCTGGAACTCTGTATTCAGTTGGGAATATCTTTCCCTTTCTCTTTTACCTTTCACTTCTCTTCTTTTCTCAGCTGTTTGAAAGATCTCCTCAGACAACCACTTTGCCTTCTTGCATTTCTTTTTCTTGGGGATGGTTTTGGTTACTACCTCCTATGTAGTGTTATGAACCTTGGTCCATAGTTCTTTCTTAAGACATTGCTATTTGTTAAAGTCAGAGGATAAAAAGTATGTGAATAACTGAGAACAATCTGTCTCAAAGTGTGTATTGAATCAGCACCATGTTGGTGCTTTATGTGAATTACCAGTAAGAACAACAACAATAACCACCACCACCACTTGTGGTAACCCAGCCATTCACCTTAATACCTAGGCATAATCTAGTCACTTCCTGTTGATAGTAACCCATGGGTTAAGGGCTGTTCTTTCCCTGTGCTACAGATGAGGCCAGCAAGTCACACAAAGGTCAGTGACTGAGCCAGAATTTGAACTTCAAACAATCTGACTCCAGAGCCTTCCCTCTGAACTTGATTAAATTTATATGACAACCCCTCAAGATGGGTCATGGTGTCCCCATTTTATAAATGAGAAGCCGAGACTCAGGTTAACAACTTGCAGTAACTTCTCACACACCTGAGAAGTAGCAAAATTTTATTTTAAATCCTGATTCCAAAACCCTCCTCATGCCTTTCCCATTGAACCATCTTTCTTACACTGCAACGCATTCCTTTGTGTTTAGGACTTTATTCGCTTCAGGAAGAGCTTACAATTGGCCAATAGACAGATACTTAAATGAGCCTGCAGCACATTCCTCTGGGTTCTTTTTGCACAAGAAGCTACCTGTTTAGCTTGCTTGCTTCATTGTGTGAATGCCTCAATACAAGCTACCTCTCTTTGTAAATAGCTGTAGGAATAAGCTTCCCAGTTCCTTCCTGCCTCAGAACTTTACTGCTGTCCCTCAGCTTGGAAGACTTTGTCCCAAGATCTCTGCAAGGCTGACTCTTCTCAGGTATCAGATCAGATGTCATCACCCCTGTGGAGCTAACCCTGACTCCCTGTATTTGTTTCCTAAGGCACAAAAATTTACCCACAACTGGGTGGCTTAGAACAACAGGAATTTATTTTCTTATCATTGTGGAGGCCAAGATTCTCAAATCAGGGCTTTGGCAGAGCCATGCTTCCTCTGAAGCCCTGAGGGGGAAATCTTAGAGTTTCTAGTGGCCCCATCCATTCCTTGGTTTGTAGCAGCATAACTCCACTCTCAGTGAAAAAGGTGGTAAAACTTAAAACTTAACATTAAGAAAACTAAGATCATGGCATCCGGTTGCATCACTTTATGGTAAATAGATGGGGGAACAGTGGAAACAGAGACTTTATTTTGGGGGGCTCCAAAATCACTGCAGATGGTGACTGCAGCCATGAAATTAAAAGACACTTGCTCCTTGGAAGAAAAACTATGACCAACCTAGACAGCATATTAAAAAGCAGAGATGTTACTTGGACAACAAAGGTCCATCTAGTCAAGGCTGTGGTTTTTCCAGCAGTCATGTATGGATGAGAGAGTTGGACTATAAAGAAAGCTGAGTGTCAAAGAATCAATGCTTTTGAACTGTGGTGTTGGAGAAGACTTTTGAGAGTCCCTTGGACTGCAAGGAGATCCAACCAGTCCATCCTAAAGGAAATCAGTCCTGAATATTCGTTGGAAGGACTGATGCTAAAGCTGAAACTCCAATACTTAAGCCACCTGATGTGAAGGACTGATTCCTTGGAAAACACCCTGATGCTGGGAAAGATTAAAGGCGGGAGGAGAAGGGGATGACAGAGGATGAGATGGTTGGATGGCATCACCGACTCAATGGACACGAGTTTGAGTAAACTCCGGGAGTTGATGATGGACAGGGAGGCCTGGCATGCTGCAGTCCATGGGATTGCAGAGTTGGACATGACGGAGTGACTGAACTGAACTGAAGTGAACTCCACTCCACTCTCTGCCTCAGTCTTCATATAAACTGCTACTTTGCATTTCTTCCCTGTCTTTTCTTCTAAGAACACTTGTCATTGCATTTAGGGCCTACCTGGATAATCCAGGCTGATCTCATCTCAGCATCCTTAATTATATCGACAGGACTGTTTTCCCAAACAAGCTTTCCTTCACAGGTTTGTGGTGGGACAGGGGGAGCGGTGGTGTATCTTTGGCGGGGGGATCATAGGGTGCCATTCAACCTGCTCTAGGAAAGCCGTGCTGCTCTAATAAAGCAGCCTTTGCTGATGTCATGCTCTGTGGCAGCATCACCCAGTTTAATTTTTTTCACCATCCTTGTGCTTGTTTGATTCATCTTGTTCTTTTGTCTACTTTTCTGTTGCTTGTCCCTGCCTACTTGAACTCCAGCTTTATGAATAAAGAGCTGTCTTATTCATGGTAGTGTAATGATCACCAAATATTTGCTGAATGAACAATACCACTAGTCAAATGTGACATCAGCTTGGCTCTCTGATCCTTTCAACAATTTCCAGGATTTTCTTTTTTGATATTATTTATGTTATTTGAATTTCACTTGCATATTTTTGGAAATACAAGTATATTATGGGATTATATTTAACACAATAGAGAAATATCAATATATATGCTATCATTTCAGTGTAACACTCAAGTTCTAATTGTCGTAATAGTTCATTTAGCTTTAACTTTTCCCCCATGAGCAAATCTTCAGAATAATATTTCTTTCTCCCATAGGCTCTGATCACCTCCGGGAGAAAGATGGCCTCTGGGCTGTCTTGGTCTGGCTCTCCATTATTGCTGCCCGGAAGCAGAGTGTGGAGGAAATTGTCCGAGATCACTGGGCCAAATTTGGCCGCCACTACTATTGCAGGTGAGAAGGCCAAGGGTCTCCATATGGACCTTAGGAAACTCCTTAGAAAAGTTTTTTTTTTTTTTTTTAATGGGCTAGAATCTTCTGAAGGAAGCATCTTTCAGGAAGATCTGAGGAATACAGAGGCTAGAGGCAGATAACCCCTGAGAGGAGGTTGGGGATGGTATCAAGGTAGTTCCAAATTAGAGGATACAACTTTCCCTACCTCTGGTGACAGCTGTCTGTAATCTTTACATCAGTGCCTATACAGTGGGCAGCCATCCTGAGATGAAATTTGAACTGCAGAACCTTGAAAGGTCCTCTGGTGGCCATTAAAGTTGTACAGTCAGACCAGGGGTTTTTCTTGTTGGTTTTCCACCTATACTTATCAAGGAAATGGGGGAAGAGACAGAAGCTGCCACAGGTTGGGGTGATTTTTGTAATCCTCTCCCTACCTTTCTTTGTCTTACCTCCCCACTAATGGTCCACATAGTGACTACTAGTGGGTTGGGAGTCTCAACTACCTTCCTGTTTTGTTGAAGTAAGCAAGGGGGACAGTCTTCTGGCTTGCGGCTGCCAGCTAGATATGTATATCTAGAGATGCTATTTGTTTATAAATAGTACCAAACCATGGTTTAGGAGGAGCAGTGGTCTTAAAAGATGTTAACTGTGAGGGTGTGGAATTAGGGCAGATAATCTTTGGGTAGTCTCAGCAGCTCTCAGTGTATTAAAAACAGACACTGCCTCATTTGCTTTGCTTATGAATAGTTAACTACTTGGATGTTTGGTTGCATTTCAAGAGCTTAAGGGACAGAAAGAAAGCTTTAGCTTCCCTTATAAGGTGATTGTTTCTTCTCTTAAGAGGTCATTTACTTAGATAAACATCAGAGAATAAGGAGGCTTGCGATATTACTCATTAAAATCAAAGAGGCTGCAGTGCTCTGAGAAATGGAGACAGTCTCACATTCTTGGTTCCTATCTAGTTAAGAAGGCTAAGGATGTGGCAGCCTGCAAGTCATCTCGAATTATTCATTGTATTGTAAAATAAGAACTGTAAAGGCAGGTAGGAACTTGTTTTATTCTCTAGTATTTCTAACAGCTGCCCCAAATCCTGATTCTTGTGGTCTTTTTTGGCATACCAGAGGGGCCAGTTGGCACAGAAAACCCTTTTATTGTCTGAAGCTGTGCCATAAAATCCAACCTGATAAAATATATTTTGATTGCCAACCTCTGGTTTAGTGAAAGCACTTTGAGTCAGGGATGTGTTCCTCATAATTTGTGGAATGATCATCTAGCTTTCTGCCAGCATTTTGAAGACATGGTGTTATGATAAGTGTGTTTATAATACAGTTCATTTTTTTGTGGCCAAGAGCTTACATGATAGTTACTTTTTTCATAACAAATACCATATTAGAGAATATAATGCAGTGGAGATATAAATTCTTATAGGGCATTCAATTATGATTCAGGTTTCTGTCCAAAGAGATCACAGAGATAAAGAAAAAGGGAGGAGGGAGTAGGTAAAATGAAAGCAAACATTTCCTCCAGCCTCTGGGAAAGGTAGGTTGCAATGCTTGTGAAGGAGGACTATTTATAGCTTGTTTTCTTAGTGGCCAGGAGACAATCAAATTTGGTTTAACTGATACTGAGCCTGAAGTTGTATCTGAGAACCCAGATGATTTTTCCAGTATGAGTGGACCCTAGAAAGAATTCTGCATTTTAAAATTTCTTTCCTTGAACGTGTGTTGATAGTGGTGGTGGTCAGAGGGGCTTGTTTGGGGGAGTGAGGGGAAGTTGTGGTAGAACTTACTCATGTATGAAGATGAGTGTTGGGGCAGCTGGTCTGATGATCTCAACCATGGCTGAACATGACCTGTCACATTCGAGTATTTTCTTAACTTCGAAGACTCTTTCAGAGCCTCTCTATCTCCTACTAGGCCCTCTTATCCCATCCTCATACCCTTTTCTGCTTGTTGGGTCTTTACCTTCCCAACAATCTACTGATAAAGAGAATCTAGGCTTAGAACACATGCTGAGAAAGAATGTTCTGAGAGAGTTCCCTGTTGTTTTGTTTCTGAGGCTGGGAGGACACATCTTCTGTAGGAGGGAGAGAATAGAAGAAAGGGATGTAGGTGCAGGGGACCCATTGTTAGACATGTTGGTCAGTAACCTGATGTTTACTGAAGTCTCAAAAGATCTTGGGTGGAGAAAAACTGTCAACTATTCAGATCTTCCTTCTTTAGCTCACTCTCATCTTTCCTGTGTTAAAGAGAGCCCAAATTTGAGATCCCACCACTTGAGCACAGCTGCCCCTCCTAGGGTTTCATTCTTAAACAGACCTCCCTGGGTGTGCCATCAGGACTTGGTCAAACCCATCTGACACTGGGAAAGACCCTATAGTTTCTTTATGATAGTGACTAAGAATAAAAGTAAGAGCTTTAAGCACCAGTGTCTGGCATTGTGCCAACTACCTGGTATGTATTATCCTATTTAAACCCAGCAACAACAAATGAGATAGGTGTTATTTTTAGTCTTTTTTCCCCCCTCTAATCACCTCCCAGCCCCATTGTTATATGTGATGTTCTTGGCTAGGAGGACCTTTTTTTTTTTTTTTTTTTTAATGGAACAATTGTAATACTTCTTCCAAGTTTCCAAGAGAATTTTATGGTACATTGAGTTCCCTTCCCCATCTCTCTTCCCTGCCTTGGTTCCTCTCTTTCTTCCCTTTCTGCCTTCACCTCCTCCCATATTCATTCCAGTGCTTACAAAAACCACTACTTATCAGAAGCAACAGAGAACAAAACAGAATAGATCTCTTCCCTCCTGGAGCTTACAGCTCTCATAGGCAAAGACAAGAAATAAGTAAATTAATATATAAACAAAGCAAATACATATTGGGATAACTACCAAAAGAAGATGTAAAGGATGATGAGCGACAGGGAGAGATAGAGGGGAGGTGCCTTAGATGTCTTGTCAGAGAAAGTGTTTCTGGAGGTGACAGTAAATCTGAAAACTGAAGGAAGGAAATGCATCAGCTATTGGAATAGCCTGGAGAAGACTGTACCAGGGAGAGGAAACAGCAAGAGCAAAGGCCCAGAGGGTGGAGCATCTTTGAGGACTGGAGAGGAGGCCTGTGTGGCTGGAGCATAGTGAACAAGGGCCAGAGTGAGACGCAGCCAACTCAAGGAGGTGGGCATGTCACATCCCACAGTGCTTGATAGACTGTGGTCAGTGTTTTAAATCTTAATCTCAAGATGATGGGCACTTTTGGAGGAATTCAAAGGAAAGGATGGCCACGATTTAATGTTTACAGGATGCTGCTGCTGCTGTGTGGGGAATGAGTGAGGGACCGGGGAAAGAGGTTGACCAGCTGTGGGTTCTTTTCTGTGCTGTTCTTCCACGGAAACAAAACCAGTGATTAGACAACCTCGAGAGGCCCACCGGTTTGCTGTTTCTCTGATTAGATTTGTCTTTAGCCTGTGTCCTGTCCCCCCTCACCAGGTTTGACTATGAGGGATTAGAGCCCAAGACGACCTATTACATCATGAGGGACCTGGAGGCCTTGGTCACAGATAAGTCCTTCATCGGCCAGCAGTTTGCTGTGGGGAGCCATGTGTACACTGTGGCGAAGACAGACAGCTTTGAATACGTGGACCCTGTGGATGGCACCGTGACCAAGAAACAGGTACTTGCTAGGACATTGCCAGAACAGGTTATCAAATGATGGGGGGCTGGGGGAAATGCAAAATGTCCTACAACTGGAGAGGTCTTCAGGGATAGTCTACTGTGAGCCCTTCATTTTATAAACAAGAGCCCTGTAGCCAGCGGAGAGGAAAGCCCTTGGTGAAGATTACCTACCTACTTAATGGCAGTGGGTGGATTAGAACACAGGGCCCTGGCTGTCTGTCCAGTCTTCTTTCCACCTGGTAACTGATAGGCCTCAACACCATGAATAGATTTAGACCCAGCATTTCTCCCTGAAATATGTGCAGCCTGAGTCTCTCTATGTAGCAGCCATGATGGGTGACGGATTCAGAAAAGTTTCCAAGAACAGCAGAATCATTTTCCTTGGGACTGCTGGGTGCAGGGATGTTTCACCTTTTATTACCTTATTTCTTTGAGGAGTGAAGGGAGCTTAGCCAGATGGGTTTGTTACTCCTGATAGGGGAAGAAAAAATTAGAAAATTTGCCCCACAAACCCAAAAAGAAGATCTATGGTTGAGAAGTATCATGAAAGATAAGTGGCAAAATTGACCACAATTTCTTCTGTGATCTCATCTCTGTGAATTGTGTAAGAGACATGGAAAGCGATTACAATTATTTTTCTTCTCAATTTTGGCAATGTTGGTCACTCTGGGAGCATATTTTATCACTTATAGTCTGAATAAGACATTCTGGGTAATGTTAAGAAAAGTTCCATTCTAAAATTCTCCAGTTCTTAACCTTCTTATGCATGCTTCATCAAGTACAGACAACAAAATAAATCAGATGCTGTAGTTTGAGGGGACTAGATATAATAGTAGATATTGCTGTTTTTATTTTGACTAGTGTTTTATACTTAGCCCTTGTCCTCGGGTCCTCTGACTTGCTGATGTTCCAAAGCCCAGTGCCCTGCTGTTATTCTGGTTGTATTCTCGGTCTAGTCTGCTTTAGTTTTACAGTGATCTTTCACCTCTGTCAAAATGTCAGTCTTTTATTCTAGAAGGCCTTCCATAGCTGGACAGACTCATCACAGTCTTACTTTAGAAAGGTGTAGGATAGTGGAAAAACTAGTGGTAAAGAAGTTTGAAGACCTAGAATTGAATCCTGCTCCCGCCACTTACTAGTTGGGAGAGTTGTTAGATTTCTTTGGTCTCTGGTTTCTTTCTCATCTGTAAAACATCTGTGTCACAGAGTTGTTTTAGAAATAGAATGAAATAACATATACAAAAACTCCTAACCTTCATAGAGGGAGTGCACCATGCATCTTTCATGGTTGTGATTTGTTTTGCACAAGAATGCTTTCTTGTAGACCGGATTGAATTCTCTTCAAAATAATACCAGTGAGTCCTGGAGATGTGTAGCCAGGAGCTCAGCATGCCTTTGAACCTCCATGCCTCAGATAAAAGTCCGTTCCAGTTTTGTACCATATTCTCACTTCTGTTTCATACAGAGTCCTCAGAACAAATTTCCCTAATCTAACACTCATTTTGTTGTTGTCGCTATAGAACTCGAGTCGTAAAATACACGCTTTCTAAAGTACCCCTGGTAAGTTTTTTCTTCCCCTATGAGGCAGGCTTGCAAACCATTCCTTGAAGGGATTGTCTAGTCGTTGGTAGGTTCTGAACTCTATCTCCTTATGCAAAGCTTGACCTCATTTGTTTTGCTGCTATATCTACTAACAAACACTCTGTTTTGTTTCTTCTTCAGTGCCCTCAGCATTTGGGTGCTTTTTTTTTTTTGACTCCTCTTTAATCTTTCATATCAGGCTAATTCCTCAACTGGATCTCAAGTGGCCTTTGATTTATTGCTCCATGCCTTTCCCCTTCAACCCTGAATATTGGTTTCCATTTTCACTCTAGAATTTATTGATTTTTTTCCACATTCTTTCATCAGGGCTTCCCTGGTTGCTCAGACGGTAAAGCGTCTGCCTGCAATGCAGGAGACCTGGGTTCAATCCCTGGGTCAGGAAGATCCCCTGGAGAAGGAAATGGCAACCCACTCCAGTACTCTTGCCTGGAAAATTCCATGGATGGAGGAGCCTGGTGGGCTACAGTCCATGGGGTTGCAAAGAGTTGGACACGACTGAGTGACTTCACTTTCACCTGAGCTCCAAGGTGACCATAAATACTATCAGAAGCTGCTCTTGGGAGTTTCTCTAGTAATGAAGGAAGGGTGGTTGTTCATCTTCCCAGATCCTAGGACCCAAGTGATGCCTTCATCAGCTGGTGTCTCAGAGTCACACTGGAGCTTCCTGCAGGTCTGGGTTGGATTCATTGGGGGTTTTGGGAGATCAGTTAACACTCAAGTTCATACCTATTGTCAGAAAATCATAGATGGTTCTTTCACGACACATGGTCCTGTTGGCACACAGGGGAAATTCCTCCACAGGTGGGGCCAATGCTAACCTTTCACTCCTGGGGCCTTTGTCTGAGAATTCCTGGGATGTCAGGATTATCAGCATTCACTTCTGGGGACAATTGAGGCTGGGGAAATTGAGGCATGGTTGCAAAATACACTATCCATTCCTAAAAGACATATTTGAATTTAAATAAACCTGTATTATTTTAAAATAGCTATAAAATAAAATGCTTTGGTGCATTTATTCAATAGATACCTCTTGTCAGTTCAGTCACTCAGTCATGTCCGACTCTTTGTAACCCCAGGGACTGCAGCACACCAGGTCTCCCTGCCCATCACCAACTCCCAGAGTTTACTCAAACTCATGTCCATTAAGTCAGTTTTGCCATCCAACCATCTCATCCTCTGTCATCCCCTTCTTCTCCCGCCTTCAGTCATTCCCAGCATCAAGGTCTTTTCAGATGAGGCAGTTCTTTGCATCAGGTGGCCAAAGTATTGGAGTTTCAGCTTCAGCTTCAGTCCTTCCAATGAATATTCAGGACTGATTTCTTTTAGGATGGACTGGTTTGATCTCTTTGCAGTCCAAGGGACTCTCAAGAGTCTTCTTCAACACCACAGTTCAAAAGCATCAATTCTTCGGTGCTCAGCTCTCTTTATAGTCCAACTCTCACATCCATACATGACTACTAGAAAAACCATATTTCTTGAGATGTTTCTTGAGAGCCTACCAAATGCATAATATTGGTTTTTCTCATGGTGCTGCTTTTTTTACTGAAGTATAGTTGATTTACAATGTTGTATTAATTTCTGCTATACAGAAAATTGATTCATTTATACACACATGTACATTCTTTTTTAAAATATTCTTTTCCATTATGATTTATCATAGGATACTGAATATAGGTCTTTGTGCTATACAGTAGGACCTTGTTATTATCCATTCTGTATATAATAGCTTACATCTCCTAACCCTAGTGGTGCAGTTTTTTAATATAAATTTATAACAGCTTCACTGAGATAAATAACTCACATAACATGCAATTCACCCATTTAAAGTGTACCATTCAGTGGTTTGCAGTACATAGACTTGTGCAGCCGATGCCATGTGCTGGCTGGGTGATCTTAGGCAAGTTACTCAACTTCCCTGTGCCTTTCTCACTTGTCTGTGGAAATAAGAATAGTGATTGTGGCTGCCTCATACAGTCATTGGGAGAATTCAATCAGATAATACACATGAAGTCCTAGTATATAATACACATTAATAAATGATTAACTAAAATAAGTTATATTAAAAGAGCATCCTTAAAAAAATAAAAATAAATTATTTAAGTCAGCAAAAAATAAATAAATAAATAAAAGAGCATCCTTGGGAAAGCAAGATTTTGGCATTTAATGAACTATGCATGCGTGCTAAGTTGCTTCGGTTGTGTTCGACTCTTTGTGACCCTATGTAGCTTGCCAGACTTCTCTGTTTGTGATAAGAAAAGCAGGGGAAAGAATTCAACAACATGCAGCTTTGCAGGGTGTCACGTGAAGACATGGGAAAGCCCCTCAGTTTCTGCGTTATCTGTGAATTGATTCAAACTCACATTTCTCTGCTTCCCCCAACATCCTCTGTCCTCTGTCACACACACACTTCACTTCAAAAAGAAAAAGGATTTTTAAGGCAGCTCTGTGTTGAGGTCAGAGTCAGGGAACAGACCGTGGGAAAATAAAGTTGTTTCACATGTATCTCTAGAGATAAAGAAGAAATGTTTCTCCATTGAAAATGAAATTAAAATCCTGTTCTGGTGATAAGCCACTCCCCCACCCCCTGACCCCCATCCACTCCACTGCTCTGAAAAAGTTCAGCAAAGTCTGTCCTGCCCGTGAGATCTTGTGGAGGTCAGTCAGGGAGCAAGAAGGAGGGACTTCCCTGATCCTGTGGCTAAGACTCTGCATTTCCAGTGCAGGGGGCCTGAGTTCAGTTCCCAGTCAGGGAACTAGATCCCATGTGCTACAACTAAAAGATCCTGGCACAACCAAATTGAGAAAAAAAAAAAAAAAAGGAGCAAGAAGGAAACCCCTCACATGAATTCCCAGGGACTTCACTGACCTTACCGTGGCCTGTCAGATCTCATGGAATTTATTATGGCTGCCTCCAAGTGTCTGATGTTTTTGTGACTGTGGGCACCAAGAGAAAAGTTGATGTGTTCGTTCCACTAAACAGGACCCAAGAGAGACTCTGATTTAGAAATAGCAATTGAATGAGGTATGGTTCAATGATAGAAGCTCATCCTTCGTGGTCCCAAGAGGATATGTCACTGGTTATTTTCTGGATGGTAAAATCTAGTAACATGAATGAATGATGATGCTTTCTTCAAGTGCAAGTGGAAAAAATAGGCAATAGCTAGCTACTCTAAGAATAGGGGTATAGTTGTTGATTAATATTTGCATAAAGGGTGGCCCAGTCTTTTCTCAAGGATGAATTCATTGTGCAAATACCAAGATTTTCCCTGGTGTTTGGCATATTCTCTCTTCCCTCAACAGTCACTATCCTGGGGAGCATTATGGATACCCAGATTTCCTTTCACCGTTATCCTTCCTTATCTCCTCCTTATAGCCCCAACTATGAGACTCTCCTGGCTCTGGGAGAAGGAGTGCTCCAATTCCAGTTCTGTGAAAGAAAGACAACTTGACAAATGGTACCAGCATTGAGTGAAGGCATATTGCCACCATAGTGGGCATCAATCCAGAACTATGACCTGTAATTTGATTAGCTTTGAAATGAGAAACCTTGATACTTTAGGAGCAAAATTTAACCAACTGAGTCTCTCTTTATGACTCATCCAGCTCCCGTATTTCTATTTATCAAGATCAAAAATCATTAAATTCTATGAGTGCTGAAGTAATTTGCAAGTATAAGTTCAGCTGATATTTCAAAAAAAAAAACTGATGTAAATAAATGCATACCAGTTAGCTGATGTGGAAAACCAAATCCAATTTGATTATGTCAGACTAACTCTGAACTTATTAATACCTCTTCAAGTTATGCAAGCTGTGTGGAAACATTTTGATGTCGTCCTCAACCTGGAAAAAAGAGCCATTTGAAATTAGTTCAGAGAAAAAGTACACTTTGAAGACTGATTCTGAAGTTAATTTGCTTTTAATGTTGTTATTTTAATATGCAGGGAGATGTCTATACTTTTTAATTTCAGTGTTTAGAAATAATAAAGATAGTAAATTGGCAATCTTGAAATCATATTTTTGTCTGACATGTGGTGCTTTAATATGTACCATGGTATCGCCAACTCCTGGTCAACAGATATAGAGGTTTACTAAGGCCTCGTTTCTGGCAGCCTCACATGAAGGCAACTGAACAGTGTCAGCTGAAAAATCTGGGGCTCTGGAGGGGCTCTCTATTCAGAGTTAACTGGTCAGCCTTTAACTTCAAGCTTAAACTTTTATTATGTTCCAATCAATGAACCAACTAAGAGACTGTCATATTAACAGCCCTTGTCCTATAACATGCCATTTGCTGGAGTGTGGTTTGCACACCTAGAAGTAGAATTGAAGATATCACTTCAGTCAGACTTATTATCCCACCTATAGATTTAGTTAAATCTGAATGTTAAAACCCATTAATGGTCCTCCTGTGTCAAGTAACACACATGTTTAGGGAGTAAAGTATTATCATTACATATATACTGTGATCAAGTCTGGGTTAACAAGCCCTTTTTCTGGACTTCCCTGGTGGTCCAGTGGTTAAGACTCTGCATTTCTAATGCAGGGGTTGCAGATTTGATCCCTCATCATGGAACTAAGATCTCACATGCTACATGGCACAGCCAAAAATTAAATTAAATTAAAAAAAAAATCCTTTTGCTGTTGCAAGTTGTGGTTGTTTAAAAAATTCCTCTTAATAAATACATTCCTTTCCTACCTTAATACAACATGGTGAAGGTAGTAGAAGTTTGAGTCATTCATGTCCGACTCCATTGAATGACTAATTTTCAAATTAGTCATTAGTTAATTAAAGCTTAATTAATTATTTTAATTAATTAATAAAAAAGCAAGTCAGCTTGCTGGGCATTGAGGATATAGCAGCACACAGGACTTGCTAGCAGGAAAGACAGACTGCCATTAAACTTGTAATGACTACAGGGTTTATTAAAGAGCATTACAGAGAAATCACTTATTTGGAAGTGCATAGCAGAAGGAGGGCTGCCCTGGTAGCTCAGACAGGAAAGAATCCGCCTGAAGTGTGGGAGACCTGGGTTCGATCCCAAGGTTGGGAAGAGCCCCTGGAGGAGGGCACTCCAGTATTCTTGCCTGGAGAATCCCCATGAACAGAGGAGTCTGGCAGGCTAGTCGTGGAGTCACAAAGAGTCAGACACGACTGATCAACTAAGCACAGCACAGCAGAAGGAATGAACCTAGACTGGGGCTCTGGAAAGCTCTCCATGGGAAGGTGATATTTAAACTGTGCCCTGAAGAGTGGATGGGGGCTGGCTCAGGTGAAACTGTCTTATCAGGCTACTGTACATGTTTTTCTTCCATTAACTGTACTTACACTGTTGTTTAGCTTTCCCGAGAAAGAGCTGGGTTTCCTGTGTGCTGTCACATTCCCAATGGGATGTTACAATGGCTGTGATTATGATTCCAACTCCAGTGCTCATTCTACAGCACTGTAGTTGTGGGAAGTAAAAATAATTGGGCCTCTTGGTAGATACATTGAAGATTATGGATTAAAAACTGTTTTTCCTGATAGGTACTTTTCCTGTGATTTTGCCTGTTTGCCTTCCAATCACCAAACATGTATTCAGTGCTTTGTAATGACCTGTTGGCTGATTCTGAAAGAGAGAGACTATTTTTGGTTAGTTGGGAAGTTCTGACTCCCCTCCTTCTGATTTGTTTGGGTTTTGTTGTAATGAATTACCTTTTCCTGACATAATTGATTGCTTTAGGATTATCTTCTAAACTGTTGGTAGCATTGATAGAAACCTGCTAAGATGTGTGATAAGAATCTAAGCATTCTGGAATGGCATCCCAGTAAATTCCTACTGAAGTACTAATGTGTGTGTGTATAGTCAGGAGGGCAGCCATCCCCAGGAAAATTAACTATTAAAGGGAAAAGCTGCAGCCTATCACAGGGACTGAAGGAGGAAGCTACCTCTGTTGTCTGGGTAAAGAATATCTGAATCCAAAATACCCCAGAACCAGGCCTGGTGTTGAGTGAACAGATATCAGCAGCCATCTTGGCTAAAGACACAGAGAAATGGAATGTGTATGACCTAGGTCCATTGTTCTAAACTTGATAGTTGAAATCTGGATGAGGACTAGCTTGTAAGTCTTCAGTCTCCAAGTAGGCTTCTCATCACTAACGTGAGTTTTGCTAGAGAGGTGTTTTAAAAGTGCACTTAAGAAGCCATTTGACCTTGATTTTTTCTAGATAAGCATTTGCAATTGTTGGTTTCCAAGAGTGCTGATTGTTTATTTAAAAGTCTAGATGAGGTTTACTCTCAAGGGTAGGGCAGCTGGGTACAGCTATGTAGTCAGTGCACTGCACAAAGGCAGGGGCCTAATTTGGGAGGAGAAGCTAAAGTCCAGACCAGCCAAGAGGAAAGATGCTTCTGTGTAATTTGTCCACCCAGAGGGGGCACTGCCTGTAATTTATATAAGGGCATGGTATGGACTAGCAGCTGCCCAGCTCAGCCACCATTGAACTCATGCTCGCAGCTAACTCTGACTTAAACAAAGAAAAATGGGGTAATTCTAGGTAATTTTTTTCATGGCAAGAAATATCTGTCCAATCCAAATCTTCTGCTTTCTAAGCTGCATGCTTTGGTCTACAAAATATGGTTCAGATGTTGCACAGTGATATTTTCACCTTGAAGCTTTCCAGATAAATCACTGGGATTTCCTGTGGGAAGTAACATGTGAGTCAATCTCGCAGAGTTTCTCTCTTCCAAGCCTGTCCTGTCTCCAGGTTCATATGCCTGGGGTGGCCAACAGGCGGTATAGGCAACACTGTACCAGATTTCAGGGCCATACGCCGTGTTCGCTTGGAATTCATCCCAAGTCAGTGTTTGACTAGAGCAGATGCTGCCAAAGAACTGTTGGTAATGTACAGTTCCTCCTTCCCCGCCTGGCTGCAACATGTCATAGAGTCTCCAAACCCACATCTGGCAGCTCTGCTTGTACTTAGCAACTTGCAGATTTCCCTGCATTGATTTACACAAGGGCTTAAAAAAAAAATCATGTATCAAACATTTATCAGATACCTACTGTAATGTACATAAAGCTCTGTGCCAGTTTGGGGGAACCATACAAAGTCACAGGAGATATTGTTCAAATATTTCACATGAAAGCAATGAATGGCTATCAGTGGTTTCATATGGTCAACTGAGATTACAAGCCTGGAGCCAGAAGAAAAAAGGTAGGCTGAAACCCTGGCTCCTCCATTTACTGGTTGTGTGACCTTGAGCAAGTTTTCTATCTTTCCTTTTTTTTAGTAAAAGGAGAAAGTGGCCTGGATTATCCTAAGGTCTTCCTCAGGACCTTAAAATTCTAAAATTGGCCAATCAGGAAAGAGTATGTATATATTTTTTTGCCAAAAAGCCATTTAGTGGGAAGCATGAAGAAGATAAATGGTAACATATCTGTATGTTTAGTAGTGATTTCAGAGGACATGGCAAAGTTTTAAAAATAAAATTAATTTTAACTGCCCAATTTAAAAATACGTATGTAGCATTGCTAGGAGACTCAGGTTTGATCCCTGGGTTGGGAAGATCCCCTGGAGAAGGCAATAGCAACCCACTCCAGTATTCTTGTCTGGTGAATCCCATGGACAGAGGAACCTGGAGGGCTGCAATCCATGGGGTCGCAAAAGAGTCAGACATGACTGAGTGACTAACACACATATACACACGTGTAGCATTATACCACAGACCATTGCCATTTAGACATTATACAGCAATCTTTTGCAAAATCTGGAAAGTTGGACAAATTAGAGCACAGCGCCATTTTCACGAAAAGCTTTAACCTAAGAAAAAGAATTCTCTTATATAGTGATTTGTAATTTTTAAAGCACTTCTCACATACATTTTCTGATCTGATACAACAGCGCAGTAAGCCAGGCTGTATTATTTTCATCCACTTTTTAGGAAACTAAAAGTTGGAGAGCCTAAGTGACTTACTCAAGACCACCGGCTGATAAAAGCTAGCCAGAATTCTAGTCCCATTCTCTCCTTGTTGTTTTTATTCCTGTATCACTTCCACACTGACTCTCCACCAACAGCAAACCAAAAAAGGGCAGATATGGGGAGGAAAAGAAATACTATAGAGATAGCTGGAAGCAGATTGAAGGATTTCTGGGTGGAGCGGCTCTTTAACAATTCTTTTTCATTGGGACAAAGATAAGGTGGGAAAACCTACCCTGGTCACTGAGGCATGCAGCTATGGTCACTCCAAGGGGGAAAAACCCTAGGCTGGAAGTGCAGTGCCTCATCCCACTAGTTAACATTGTCTTCTAATGCAGGAGGGCATCGTTCCCCCTTGAGTGTGGCTGTTGGGTCATGGAAATTTCAGCTGCTATAGCTGCTGCGGTTACAGTGGTATCATGGATCCCTTCAGTACTGCTTCAGGAGTTCCTTAGGCAATCGTGCTAAAAACAGTTAGTGTCAGATGCTCAGGAGGAGATGCTTCCGGTGGTTCTGCTGCTGACAAGGCACTAGGAGGAGGCTTTCAGGACTCAGCAGCAACATGATGTTTCATTAGGCCCCTGTGTTATGGCCTCCTAAGACCCCATTTTGCTGGTAGCGTATGAAGTAGGTGACCCAGAGAAAAAAAGACTACTAGTCTGGTGTCCACATATGGCTACACATTAGAATCGCGTGGAGGGCTTTTACAGCACTGATGCCCAAGTCACATCCCATACAAACTCAATCACCATGTCTATGTGAAAGCCAGGTACCACTATTTTTAAAGACTCCTGGCTGATTTCAGTATGTATTAAGTTTTGCAGTTAATGGGCTAGCTAATAATTTTTACAAGATCACCCAACTGGGGAAAAGAACTTATCATGGTTCAACTCCATTATTTTTAACTGAAACTGACCTTTGCTCTGAAAATGAAGAATGAGCAGACACAGTATCCTTCACAATTAACCTTCAGAGTGAATACATTAGCCCCAGTTCACCAGTGGAGAATATGAGTGTGTTTCCATTTGGCCTTGTAAAATGTGGAAGGAGGCCTTCTGGTAGCATTCATACCAGTTGTGGGACATGTAATAACAATCACTCAACAAGTGTCAATGGAGGGCCTACTGTGTACCGGGCTTGTCCTAGGCTGTATCAATAAATGGCGAGCAAGGAACGTAAGGGTTTGCCCTCCCAGAGCTTATCAGCTAAAAAAGGACCAAGATATAATTCAGTGATGCCAACACTTTAGGGTTAAGACTTTAAAGGGAACTTATTTTATTCACTTGCTCTAGGCCTTATTTCTAGGAGAGGATTTGTGGCAGCAAACACACACATAATGAAATTGTTAGAATATAAATAAGAAACAGAAATCAAGACTAGGGAAAATATAAATAAGAGTAGAGAGTCAAGAACAGAGGAAGAAAAATTCATAATTATGCAAATCATAAGGATCCACTTGGGCTTAACCTCAAATTTGGCATAAAGTATCCTGGCAGCCATATTGAAAAGGGAACCATGGTTAGTTATAAGGTTCTTGTTGTCAGAAAGACAAAAAAACCCCTAGTTCCTCAGGGGAAGAAAGGCTTTCCTAACATTTGGCTCTTGAGGAGATGTCTCATGTGGAGCTTCATACAGTCTCCTATAGTGACTACAAAAAGTAGATTTTATAACTGTGCCTTGCAGACCCTGCAATAAAAGTGAGGACATAAAATAAAATGTAATTTAATAAATCCATTTCTGTCACGAGTAGGTGATCAGAAGTAAGTTGATTGAGGTCAAATATATGTCCAGATGAACAGTGACTAGAAGTTGGGGTACCTGGAGGACAGCCTTATAACTGTCCTCATAATTTCTTTCTACTGGAATTTCCATAGACATATGGTTATATTTTCAATTTTCTAGGGTAGAGTTGAAAGGTAAGTATTCCATGTTGTAGATAATGGAATGGTTATATGAGGGGTCAGCAAACATTTTCTGTAGAGAGCCAGATAGTAAATATTTTGCCTCTCATGAGCCAGACAGTCTGTCTTAACAGTTCAGCTCTGCAGTTGTAAGACAGATCAGTCATAGACAACACAGAAATGAACAGGCATGGCTGTGTTTCAGTAATAACTTGATTTATAAGAACAAGTGGCAGGTCAAATTTGGCTGACAAACTATATCACTAAGCCTGAGTTTAACCTAAAAAATAAATAAATAAATAAAAAGCAAAGTATATTACTGGCATTTTTTGTTGGAATTATGGAACATTTTGAAACTTGGCCAGTCTTGGTCAGTGGTGATTTCTGGCCTCATTATTTAGTTGATAGCAGGTAATGATACATGTTGGAGAGAACATGGCTTACGCTGAGGCTGCAAATTCATAAAGTTCACTGAAGCAATGTGCAGACCCCAAAACAATCCAGTACAACTATTCATCCATCCAAGTGATGCTCAGCAGTCATGGGACTATCAGGTTGTTGCAACACAGAGCTGGACTCGTTCTACGTGTTTTTTTGGTTCCACACGGAGAAAGAAGATTGTTATGTTCCTCAGTGGGAGGTCTAACAAACCAACGTGGATTCTCTATTAAGATCTCCTTAGGAAAGAGAGATGACACTGACATTGAGTTGTTTCCAGCAGCTTGATGTGTGCTATTCACTCCTTTAACATCTTTTCAAGTGCAAAATCTATTTCAAGCTACCCAATGTTCATTCTAACCAAACTTCCATGAGTATAGCCAAATATATGGCTACACGCAGGGGAAAAAACCAACCAAACAACAACAGAAGAAACATCATTTCACTGTAAAAAAGGACTTAGCTATGAGCAGATAATAAAAAAGGACTTAGCTATGAGCAGATAATAAACCATGTTGATGGTTTATCATGGCCTGAATTCTTAAATGCCCTCTGATGCTGGGAAAGATGGAAGACAAAAGGAGAAGGGGCCAGCAAAGTATGAGATGATTTGATGGCATTGCCAACTCAGTGGACATGAATTTGAGCAATTCCAGAAGAGAGCAAAGGACAGGGAAGCCTGGCATGTTATAGTCCAGAGGCTCACAAAGAGTTGGACAAGACAGCAACTGAACAACAACAGCAATGACCATAAACTAAATTGGGAGGTTAATTGTGTAATGGAACTACCTTAAAGGGTTAAGTCCAGGAGGTCATCAGAAGAGCTGGCTTCAACTGATTTAGCATCTGCAATAAAAGGAGCTTTAGGGCTTCAACTTTGAAGTTTTTAAAAACATGGCTGTGAATTCAATGGTGGAACCAACCTTTGGGGTTTCATTGTCAGTCTATACAGAATTTGGTATATCATACTTTCTGGATAGCAGAGAAATTGGTGTGTTTGCTCCATTCGGAATTTCCTAACTATTCACTTATCCAGCAACACAAGGTGGTTAAGAAAATAGTTTTGCTCATTGTGATAGAATATTTTAGGCTCATGGAGAGCACATACTGTCTTTATCGTCATATACCCAGGGCTTAGCCCTGTACCAGATCTACGAGGGTCACTGTAAAATGCATGCCCATGAATGACTCCTGGGCAAAACTATCCTGTTTGCAAAACTTGTGCCACAGAGTGATTGAAGGCACATGCCAGGAAGGGACATGGCTTCTTGTTATTACAAATGTTGTGGCAGACATTGAACCACTCAAAAAGAGACTAAGCTTTTTATTTTGCAATTGGAACAAAATATGCTTACAGAACTTAAAAGGCAGAAAACTGCTGAAATGGAATCAGTGTTTTCCAGCGATATCACCAGATCAGGGTAAGGGTAAGAGATTAGCAATCAGGTTCATGTGGCATGTATGAATATTTTTAATAATGGCTTATTCTTGACAAGCAGGATTTGAGGCCAGAGAAGTTTCCAAGTAAATTTCTTAGGGAAAATGTCTGCTATCAATGTGTCTGAGACTTCTACTTTTTCAGAATCAACAAGCAACCAGACATATTATTTTGTTCCTGCCTATCTTTCCTCTGGCCCCAGTCAATATGTTTATTTATAACAATAACTTTATCAGTTGTCTTAAGAAAACAAATTTCCTTCAACAGAAGTCACAATGTGATCTCAGTCATATTTTTAAAAATGTTGCTGCCACTAATAAGAGATGCGTAGAGAATGGATGCTGTTCTGAGCCAAAGTCAAATAGTGGGCAGTATGTGAGATACTGCTGCAGCTCTGCCCCCACCACACACTGATGGCCAGGTCTTACGAGCAAGAATGAAAAAGAGAACCAAGAGGATGAGGCTGCACACAGAAACCCTCAAAACCCGGCAAAAGCTCCAGCCCTGAGTGTTTCATTGTAGGACTTCATGGCTCCCAGGGAAGTGTGGGAACGTGGGCAGAAACAGAGAGGAGGTGAAGTTAAAGCCAAGTCTGACATCATGTGGGGGTAGCTTTGATGTGGATAATTTGTCTCACTGTAACAGATAAATTGCCTACCTGATTGCATCCAGCAGGTTCCAAAGAGACAAACTTTGGCTCCAGTGACACTCATTAAATATCACCACATCCTTGTTACCTCCATGCCTTTCTGATTTCCACATTGCCAGACCAAGGGAGCTTGAGCATCTGTCCACAGTGTTGTTCCTAATCCCACCCTTCCCAACATTCACCAGAAAGCAACAGAAACAGAATAGAGATGATAGATAACCTCAGGGAGCATCTGGATTTACCTCACTGTCCCGCTAGAGTGACTGTAGAGAGCCAGTTATAAGTTGTCATGCTGCTGAGCATCTTTGGAGCATAGAGATATGCTAATCTCCAAAGCCAGTATTGATCATTTTTACATGTATGTTTATTTGTTCACTGATCCATCTTTGGTGTTCTTGCTCTTAGGGCCTGAGGATCATTTTCTCTGATGCATCTCGGCTCATCTTCCGCCTCAGTTCCTCCAGTGGCGTGCGGGCCACCATCAGACTGTATGCAGAAAGCTACGAGAGGGATCCCAGCGGCCATGACCAGGAGCCCCAGGTAACACAACAGAGCTAGGCTCTCAGCACTGTATCTTACAGTCATGGACAATTTCAGGAGCTCCAGTGGGCCTTTAGTGGCGGAGATTTTACTTTCTAGAAAGGCATATGGATAGCTCCAGCCAAAGGCACACTTAGAATGACTCTAAGTAAATTTAACTCTTTCATTGCAGTGTTTGAAACAGAAAAATTGCTCTTGAGCATCTATGGGTTTAGACCAGCATTTCCCAAACTACTTGCTTCCCGACTGTCCTGTAGTTTTTGGACTGTAGTGACCTCAAGAGAGGCACCTTGTATAGATAAGTTGAGGAAATTTTGAGTTAGTCAAGCTGATCCAACTCCTCAGAGCCTTGACTATACTCATTTAAATGACCAGTTCCCAAGTGTTTGGAAAGCTCCGAGGTGGATGGTGACCTTGAGGTGCCAGTACAGGTGCCGCCCTGGACTTCCTGAGATCTCTGCCTGGCCCGGCATGAGAAGAGGGCCCAGGGCTGCTCTGAATTTCAAGTTCAGGGAGCACTGACAAAGCTGGGCTGGCTTGAGTTTAGCAGAGCCCTCTCAAGTTGTCCAAAAAGGGCAAATTAAACACTCACTTAGAAGAGTAGCAGCACAGCCGATTCCCACTCCCACATTTGTTAAAGCTCCAGGCAACATTAAGTAATACCAGAAAACCGCCTCTCTAATGTTGGGTACTTGCAGCCACACTGCAGGCTGCCCCTCCCTGCCTTGATCTCTAGTTTAACCTGGGTTTTGAGGCAGAATCTTCGATGAGATGTTTCCTTGCAATGAAAACACTGGTTCCCTCTTCTTTTGTGCAGAAGGAGAGGAACAAAGAAAAACTCACTGCTTCTCAGTTTAGTGTTGCCCAGAACTTTCAGTTATAATTTGCCAAATTTGTGCCCTGGAAGGAGTAAAATACCAGGAAGGGTTATCTTTCCTTGTCAGTAATTTAGTGGTTTTTAACTAAAAAAAAAAAAAAAAAAAAATTGCCTCTTTCTTTGGAGAATCTCAAAGAATTTGGTAAAAATGATACCGTAGATTCTTACACCTGATCCTATAACCAGTAGATCTGTCTGGAGTAAAATTATCTAAAGCAGGAGACCAAGAGCTGTTGTTAGGATCATTGAGAGTTTGAAAGGGCAGAGCACAGGGCCAGCATTGAGACTCTGGCCTTTCCTTCTCAGGATCCCAGACTTTTCATGCAGGGATGTGCCACAGTCTGCCAACATAATTTGTTAGTGAGTACTTTTCATGCAAGATAGTACCTAATCATGCAAGAATTGGAGGCCATATAAAAATTCCATATAAAACTCTTCTACATCTCATGTTGGGAAGTGAGATTAAAGCAAGGGCCTGAAAGTCCAGAGCTATGTACCGGGTGAGGAATGATATTCCTGGCGTCACCAACTCTGACTCACTCTGACTCAAGGCTATTTTTTCTCAACATTCTTTTCCCTATTTGCATGGGGTAAGTGGTTATGATGTTTGCTTATTTTTATTTACCTCTGCACCAAGAGCAGAAGTATGATGTCTAGGCCATTAGACATGTGTAAAAAAATCCTATGCACATATGAGTGTCTCTCTGAGGTAGTCCCACAAAGCCAAGTGGTGTTAGGTTTTTTTAGGCTTCCTTTGAAGCTGAAAGCCATCACAGGCCTGCTGCTAGAGGACTGTGGTAAGTATCTACATCAGTCTGTGGGTAAAAAAAAAAAAAAACAAACATAAGTAATGCTGGTTACAGTTGCCATGGCTATGTTATTATCCATCCCATTGGTTTAAAAAGTTTGCCATTTTGAATGACTCAGAAATCCCTTCATTGATATGGCTCTTCTTCTGATGACTGCTGTTATTTCCCTTTCTAATCGTAAGTGAGGGTTTTCTGAGTCCTTGCTAGATGGGCCTCAGAATGTTTAACTTACAATCTAGCTAAACATTTTAGCTTAAAAATAGATTTCCGTATTCAAACACCAGACTTCATTGACTCATCAACTTCAGGCATATTACATGATACAGTTCAGTCAAGATAAAATGTAGAGTAGATTTTAAAAGACATCTAATCCCCTAAGGAAAAGGAAACACCATTTCTCTGCAGGCCCACCTGGCTCAATTACTGCTGACCTGTCCCTCGGCGTCTAAGTTTAACCAATGGGGACCCCCTTCCAGCATTGCTTTCCAGGACCACTTGCCTCTGCTTTCCAAGAGCTCTGGAAGGAAAAGCCTGCAGTTAACTGTTAACAGAGATCAAAGATAAGACCTTCTGCTCCAGCTGCTAAGATTATTACTGGTCCAGGGTTGGCCAGACAACACCAGTTTGTGATGCTTTCTCAGTCACAGAGACCTCTTCCATCCTTCTAGCTTGTTCTGACTTAGAGCCTGGAAAGCAGAGAACAGATGCCCCCACCTGCCCCCTCCTTGCACTCAGAAGCCTATAAAAGTACCTCTCTAACCTACAGAGGTTCTATTGATACTCTTATTCGAATTCAACAGGTATTTATTTTGATGTTTTACCCACCCTAATTTAATACTATCTCCATTTAAGTTATTTAATAAGAAGATTCCCTTATTGTTGTTATTCAACAAGAGTTCTTCACAGGTGGCACGGTGGTGGAAAAACAAAAAAACTCCACCTGCCAACGTAGGAGACGCAAAAGACACAGGTTGGACCCCTGGGTCAGGAAGATCCCCTGGAGTAAGAAATGGCAACCTACTCCAGTATTCTTGCTTGGAAAATTCCATGGACAGAGGAGCCTGGCAGGCTCCAGTCCATGGGGCTGCAAAGAGTTGAACACGACTAGGGCACATGCAAGGAGTTCCCTTTAATTAGCTTATGAGCATGTGGCTCTTTTACTTTGCATATGGATAGTTTCTTTTCCAGACATTTTAAACACATGTGAACAGAACATGTTTTAAACATTTATGCTGTGGTTGCCTTGTGGAAGTATTCATAACTATTCTGGTGATGCAACTAGGAAAACTTGTGATACAATCTATATGCACATAAGTCTGTACTCCTGTTTGTAGATTTTCCATGTGGGTCCTTTTGTCTAACAGTAATTATACCATTTGTCTTAAGTTGTGTAAAATAATCTCTTATCTACACCAGATTAAAAAATTCTATTTACATACACCTTTGGATTGATAGTGAGGGGAGAAGGAAGTGGGGAGGGCTCTGATGAGATGAGAAGGTACTTGCCTTGCCCTTACCCTGTGTCCTTGGTAAATTAGGAGGGAAAGCTTCCAAGTCCTATTTCTGGAAGATTACATAGTTTTAAAAATACAAGATTACTTTAATTTTACTGGCAATCAGTAGGGCTTCAGTGAGCCCTCACACCAGCTGGGAATAATTTGGAAAAAGGGATGAGCCAAAATAATTTAAATTCACAGGTAACCAGAAACAGTCCAATTGTTTCCATTTTCTTTCCCATCAAGTTTATTATCAGGGCCACTATATTAAGCTTTTTTTTTAAACTTCTTTCCTTGTCCCTTTGAACCTGAGGGTGGAGTAACTACTGAACAATAAAAGATCCAAAAGGAAAAGGAAGGAGAAGTTTTGCTAAAGCCTGGGGTAATCACAGGCTAATAATCAGTTCCCTACTAATCAGCAGCTGGCTTTGGTACTTTAATTGCAGAATATAACCATGCCCCACCCCACCTAGTCACTGGAAGGAGACAGATTTTCTCTAACCATCCTTACGAATTGAGGGAGTATATGTATGTATTTCTGATAAGCTGTACATAGAATATTTTAAAAGCTAATATCTAAGCACCAGAAGTTTCTGCATTGAATTCATCTGATGTTTTCTTCTACCTGTTCTTATTATGACTTTATAATCTAGAAATATAATGCCCAGAGCCCTTTTGTTTTATGTTGGAAGAACATATAATTTATCTTCTAAACTACAGTACTTCTGAGAGTGAAATGGGGGCACTGAAAATCACTATGTTGAGACCATCCCCAACACATCAAAACAGGTGGTTCCTCTAGCTATGCACCTTCATGCCGTCTTAGATCTGCAGATCTCTTTGCAGACAGGTTCTTAAAAGAATCAGCAGTTTAAGCCCAATAGTACAAAAAGAGCAGGCCAGGAAGAGTTAGATCAGTGATTCTAACCCAGATTGTATGTCAGAACCACTTGGGGGCCTTGGCGAAGATACCATGACTGGGCCTACTCCCAGAGACTGACTTTAATTATTCTGTGTAGGCCTCTAGTTTTAAAAAAGCTTCCTATTAATAGGTGATTCTAATTAGATGAGCATATTAAATACTTTATATATACTTGTATATATATATATATACACAAGTATACATTAATATAATTGTGTGTGTGTGTGTGTGTGTATGTGCACATGTGCATGCACATGCACTCAGTCATGTCAAACTCTTTACAACCTGAAAAACCGTAGCCTGCCCGTGAAATTCTCTGTCCGTGAAATTCTCCAGGCAAGAATACTGGAGTGGGTTGCCATTTCCTACTACAGGGGATCTTCCCAACCCAGGGATCAAACCCACATCTCTTGCATTTCCTGCATTCAGTTCAGTTCAGTTCAGTTCAGTCGCTCAGTCGTGTCCGACTCTTTGTGACCCCATGAACCTCAGCACGCCAGGCGTCCCTGTCCATCACCAACTGCTAGAGTCTACCCAAAGCCATGTCCAGTGAGTCAGTGATGCCATCCAACCATCTCATCCTCTGCCATCCCCTTCTCCTCCTGCCCTCAGTCTTTCCAGCATCAGGGTCTTTTCAAATGAGTCAGTTCTTCGCATGAGATGGCCAAAGTATTGGAGTTTCAGCTTCAACATCAGTCCTTCCAATGAACACCCAGGACTGATCTCCTTTAGGATGGACTGGCTGGATCTCCTCGCAGTCCAAGGGACTCTCAAGAGTCTTCTCCAATACCACAGTTCAAAACCATCAATTCTTCGGTGCTCAGCTTTCTTTATAGTCCAACCCTCACACCACACATGACTACTGGAAAAACCATAACCTTGACTAGACGGACCTTTGTTGGCAAAGTAATGTTTCTGCTTTTTAATATGCTGTCTATGTTGGTCATAACTTTCCTTCCAAGGAGTAAGCATCTTTTAATTTCATGGCTGCAATCACCATCTGCAGTGAGTTTGGAGCCCAGAAAAATAAAGTCAGCCAACTGTTTCCCCATCTATTTGCCATGAAGTGATGGGACCAGATGCCATGATCTTAGTTTTCTGAATGTTGAGCTTTAAGCCAATTTTTTCACTCTCCTCTTCCACTTTCATCAAGAGGCTCTTTAGTTCTTCTTCACTTTCTTCCATATGAGTGGTGACATCTGCATGTCTGAGGTTACTGATATTTCTCCCGGCAGTCTTAATTCCAGCTTGTGCTTCTTCCAGCCCAGCATTTCTCATGATGTACTCTGCATATAAGTTAAATAAGCAGGGTGACAATATACAGCCTTGACATACTCCTTTTCCTGTTTGGAACCAGTCTGTTGTTCCATGTCCAGATCTAACTGTTGCTTCCTGACCTGCATACAAGTTTCTCAAGAGGCAGGTCAGGTGATCTGGTATTCCCATCTCCTTCAAAATTTTCCACAGTTTATTGTCATCCACACAGTCAAAGGCTTTGGTATAGTCAATAAAGCAAAAGTAGATGTTTTTCTGGAACTGTCTTGCTTTTTCAGTGATCCAGTGGATGTTGGCAATTTGATCTCTGGTTTCTCTGCCTTTTCTAAAACCAGCTTGAACATCTGGAAGTTCATGGTTGCTTTTTTACCACTGAGCCACCTGGGAAGCCCAAGATACTTATATACATATAAGTATATATTAACATACATATACTTTGGTATACATGTATTTTAATGTGTTTAAAAATCACCTGGGGATCTGGCTAAGCTTATCCTGACTCAGGTTTGGGGAAGACCAGAGAGTCTACATTTCTAACAAGCCCCTAGTCATGTTGTGCTGCTGGTCCAGGGGCTACAGTTTGATCAGCAAAGAGTTAGATGAACCATGAAGCCCTAAAAACAAGACCTTGAAAAAAATCTTATGGAGGAACTTAATTTTTACTCAAGTTTTCCTCCATTTTCAGAATTCAACTTTTTTTTAAAAGTATAGTTGATTGACTTTGGGATTTTTAAAATGGCAGAAGGGGCAGCATCTGTTTTTAGTGCCCTTCACTGTCCTCTAGACTTCCCAGTTGCCCACTGGACTCCACATGAATGTTTTCTAGACATCTCAACTTGATGTGTGCAAAACTGAAGTTCTGCCAGCACCTCCCCCTTCCCCTCCCCAAACCCTGCTTCTTTCAGTTTCTTCATCTCAGTGAATGGCATTTTCATCCTTCTAGTAGGTTTGGTTAGAAATCTAGGATTCATCCTTGACTACTTTTTTTTCTGCCTTTCCTACTGCACATCCAAGAGCAAGTCCTAGCAACTTGACCTTCAGAACACCGCCAGAGTCTGAGACTGTCTTCTGCCCCCACTGTTGCCACCCCGGGCCAGGCTGCTCTCCTTTAGACACCTGCAGTTCTCTCCTCACAGACCTCCTGCCTTCCACTCTGTCCACTCCTGCCCACACCCTCGCCTCAGCACAGCAACCAGGAGAACTGCTTTAAAAACATGTGAGATCACCTCCTTGCTCTAAAGTCCTTCAGGGCGCCCCGTCTCACTCAGATACTTGCCAGACCCCTTACTGTGATCTCAGATGCTGCTGGAAACGGCCCCCTTCTCCCTTTCACTTTATCTCCTCCCTCTTGTCCTGTTTCTCTCTCCGCTCCAGCCATTGTTCGATCAACATGCCAAGAACACTCTGCCTCAAGACACTTAACAGTGGCTGTTCCCTCTGTCTGGAATGCTTTTCCCTCTGAAATTTGCATGGCCTGCCCCTCATTTCTCCATGAAGGTTCCCCTGGCCACCCTACATAAAATAGCCCTCACAGCTGAGCATAGCTTAGCTCCTTTGCCCTGCTTTACTTTTCTTTGTAGCTCATAGTCCCATTGCACATATAGATTTACTTACTTGTTTTATTGTCTGTCTCCACCCAGTTGAAGAAAAGCATCAAGAGGCCAGGGCTTAATTGTTTTCACTGTATCCCTAATGCACAGAGTACCCCCTGGCATATGGCAAATGTCCAGTACAGTTTTGCCAAATGAACAAAACATACAGTCCCCGACTTATGATGGTGCAACTTAATTTTTCTACTTTTTCATGGTGTGAAAGCTATAAACTTTCAGTGGAAACTGTACTTTGAAATTTGACCTTTTCCCAGGCTTAGCCTCACCTCCCAGTCAGCCACACAGTCTCGAAGGTAAACAATCAATACACCTACAACCTCTCTGTATCCAAAAACCACTCTGTTTTTCACTTTCAGTACTATATTCAATAAACTACGTGAGTTGTTCAACACTTTATTATAAAACAGGATTTGTGTTAGATGAATTTGCCCAACTATAGGCTAATGTAAGTACTCCAAGCATATTTATGGCAGGCTGGGCTAACTAATGATGTATATGTTAGGTGTGTTAAATGCATTTCTGACTTTTCAGCTTTGTTGTTGTTCCTTGATCAGTCACTAACTAGTGTCCGACACTGCAATCCCATGGACTGCACCATGCCAGGCTTTCCTGTCCTTCACTATCTCCCAGAGTTTGCTCAAACTCATGACTGTTGAGTTGGGTGATACCATCCAACCATCTCATCCTCTGTCACCCTCTTTTCCTCTTGCTTTCAAGTTTTTGCTGCATGAGGGTCTTTCCCAATGAGTTGGCTCTTTGCATCAAGTAGTGAAGTATTGAGTTTCAGCGTCAGTCCTTCCAATGAATATTCAGGGTTGATTTCCTTTAGGATTGACTGGTTTGGTCCCCTTGTAGTCCAAGGGACTCTCAAGAGTCTTCTCCAGCACCATAATTTGAAAGCATCAATACAAAGTGCTGAGCCTTCTTTATGGTCCAGCTCTCACATCCATACATGACTACTAGAAATATAATAGCTTTAACTATACAGATCTTTGTCAGCAAAGTGATGTCTCTGCTTTTTAATACACTGTCTAGGTTTGTCATAACTGTCTTTTCAAGGAGCAGTCATCTTAATTTCATGACTTCAGTTACCATCTGTAGTGATTTTGGAGCCCAAGAAAAGAAAATGTCACTGCTTCCATTTTTTCCCCTTCTGCTTTCCATGAAGTGATGAAACCAGATGCCATGATCTTCGTTTTGTGAATGTTGAGTTGTAAGTCAGCTTTTTCACTTTCCTCTTTCAATTCATCAAGAGGCCTTTTAGTTCCTCTTCACTTTCTACTGTTAGAGTGGTATCATCTGCATATCTGAAGTTGTTGATGCTTCTCCCAGCAATCTTGATTCCAGCTTGTGTTTCATCCAGTCCAGCATTTTGCATGATGTACTCGATATAGAAGTTAAATAAGCAGAGTGACAATATACAGCCTTGTCTTATACCTTTCCCAGTTTTGAACCAGTGAGTCATTCCACGTCCAGTTCTAACTGTTGCTTCTTGTTCTGCATACAGGTTTCTCAAGAGACAGGTCAGATGGTCTGGTATTCCCATTTATTTAAGAATTTTCCACAGATTGTGATGACTTTGGCATAGTCAATGAAGCAAAGGTGGATGTTTTTCTGGACTTCCCTCGCTTTCTCTATGATCCAGCAGATGTTGGCAATTTGATCTCTGGTTCCTGTGCCTTTTCTAAATCCAGCTGGTACATCTGGACGTTCTTGATTCATATACTGCTGAAGCCTAGCTTGAAGGATTTTGAGCATAACCTTACTCATGTGAAATGAGTGCAATTGTATGATAATTTGAACATTCTTTGGCATTGCCCTTCTTTGGGATTGGAATGAAAACTGACCTTTTCCAGTCTTGTGGCCACTGTCGAGTTTTCAAAATTTGCTGTCATATTGAGTGCAACACTTTAACAGCATCCTCTTTTAGGAGCTGAAACAGCTCAGCTGGAATTCCATCTCCTCCACTAGCTTATTTGTAGTAATGCTTCCTAAGGCCTTCTTGACTTCACATTCCAGGATGTTTGGATCTAGGTGTATGACTACACCATCTTGGTTATTTGAGCCATTAAGACTTTTTTGTATAGTTCTTCTGTGTATTCTTGCCATATTTTCTTAGTCTCTTCTGCTTCTGTTAAGTTCATACTGTTTCTGTCCTTTATTGTACCCATCCTTGCGTGAAATGTTCCCTTGATATGTCCAGTTTTCTTAGGGGATCTCTAGTCTTTCCCATTCTATTGTTTCCTCCATTTCTTTGCATTGGTCATTCAAGAAGGCCTTCTTATCTTTCCTTGCTATTCTCTGGAACTCTGCATTCAGTTGGGAATGTCTTTCCCTTTCTCCCTTCCTTTTTGTTTCTCTTCTTTCCTTGGCTATTTGTAAAAACTCCTCAGAAACCACTTTGCCTTCTTGCATTTCTTTTTCTTTAGGATGGTTTTGGTCACCCCCTCCTGTATAATGTTCTGAACCTCTGTCCACAGTTCTTCAGGCTCTCTGTCTACCAGATCTAATCCCTTGAATTTATTCATCAACTCTACTGTATAATAACAAGGGATTTGATTTAGGTCATACCTGAATGGCCTAGTGGTTTCCCCCACTTTCTTTAGTTTATGCCTGAATTTTTCAATAAGAAGCTCATGATCTGAACCAGAGTCAGCTCCAGGTCTTGTTTTTGCTGACTGTATAGAGCTTTTCTCTATCTTTGGCTGCAAAGAATATAATCAATCTGATTTTGATATTGACCATTTGATGAGGTCCATGTATAGAGTCATCTCTTATTTTGTTGGAAGGGAGTATTTTTTATAACCAGTGTTCTATTGAAAAAACTGTTAGCCTTTGCCCTACTACATTTTGTACTCCAAGATCAAACTTGCCTGTTACTCCAGGTATCTCTTGTCTTCCTACTTTTGCATTCTGATCCCCTGTGATGAAAAGGACATCTTTTTTGGTGTTAGTTCTAGAAAGTGTTGTGGGTGTTCATTGAACCAGTCAACTTCAGCTTCTTCAGCATTAGTGGTTGGGGTGTAGACTTGGATTACTGTGATGTTGAATGGATTGCCTTGGAAATGAACCAAGATAATTCTGTTGTTTTTGAGATTGCACCCAGTAACTGAGTTTCAGACTCTTTTGTTGACTATGAAATGTCTACTCCATTTCTTCTAAGGTATTCTTGCCACAGTATTAGATATAATGGTCATCTGAATTAAATTCCCCCGTTCCTGTCCATTTTTGTTCACTGATTACTAAGATTTTGATGTTCACTCTTGCCATCTCCTTCTTGACCACGTCCAATTTACCTTGATTCATGGACCTAACATTCCAGGTTCCTATGCAGTATTGTTCTTTATAGCATCAGACTTTCTTTTCACCACCAGACATATCCACAACAGAGTGTCGTTTCCTCTTTGGCTCAGCCTCTACATTCTTTCTGGAGCTGTTTTTCCACTCTTCCCAGCAGCATGTTGGACACCTGCCGGCCCGGGGGGCTCATCTTCTAGTGTCACATCTTTTTGCCTTTTCATGCTCTTCATGGGGTTCTGGCAGTAAGAGTACTAGAGCAGGTTTCCCATTCCCTCCTCCAGTGGGTCACATTTTGTCAGAACTCTTCACTATTACCTGTCTGTCTTCGGTGGCCCTGCATAGCATGGCTCATAGCTTCATTGAGTTACACAAGTCCCTTTGCCATGACAAGGCTGTGATCCTTGAAGGGGAATTATCAATGAATAAGTTTTTTAAAAAAAATTATTAAAAGAATAACATTCTAAATACATACCAGTTATGTTTTATACCTAATAGGAAAGTGAATGGTTAAAAACTTGGAGAGTGAAGTTAGAAATTGAAATAATGTGTGCGATGGTGGAAGTTGGAGATACAATGGAGTTCATAAGTGACACGTAAATGCACACTAACTTAGACATTCATTTTTTTATATGAAAGTGTATATATATGTATATTATGTGTACATATGTTACATGTTTGTGTATGTGGTATATATGCATATGCTTTGCTGTGCTTATTCGCTCAGTCGTGTCCAACTCTGCAACCCCATGGACTGTAGCCCACCAGGCTCCTCTGTCCATGGGGAGTCTCCAGGTAAGAATACTGGAGTGGGTTGCCATGCCCTCCTCCAGGGCATCTTCCCAACCCAGGGACTGAACCTAGGTCTCCTGCATTGTAGGCAGATTCTTTACCATCTGAGCCACTAGGGAAGCCCATATATGCATATACACATCATGTATACATATGGCTTTGGAATCATACTAGGTAAATATATATCAAAAACACTGTGTTGTATTTAAAAAGAGAGCCAGCACAGGGGTATTAATAGCCATACATGCAAGGCAAACCTTGAAATACTTCAGTTTTCTCCTCATGGTTTAGCCTGTATGGCTGTAGTCTGAAAGTATAGGGGAGGGTGGGGTGATGTAGAGAGAGTTTAGAGAAGAAACACCTGGTTGAAGAGCTGGGATGTACACTCTTTGGCCAAGTTAAAGAGTTGGCTCATTTTGCTTCAGAGAGACAGCCATGACCTGGAGGTATTCAGGAATTTAAAGAATAATATGATGCTGAGAAAGATGACCAGCTGTTCTTCATAACTGATGAATATGTAATTTGAGGAAATAAATTCAAGCTGAACTGGAAAGAATTCAGACTGACTATTAGAACAGTTTCCCAACTCTGAGGGCTCCTGCCCAATTAAGATGGCTGGTTTGTGTTTTTCTGGAAGTCTCCATGACCACATAGACTCAAATAATTTTTAGAAGTGGGCAGGGGTGGAAGGAGCAGAAAAGATAACATTTCTATATGTTCTTCAGCCTAAAAATTTTGATTCTGTGATTATTCGTTTAAAAAAAAAGAAAGAAGTCCTAGTTAGGTGGGTTAGATTTCCCTCTTGTGGCCTAGAAAGGAATTAAGTACAACTGTGTTCTCACAGATCAGAGTCACTAGGAGCCAAATTAAAATTGAGAAGTAAACATGTATGGGTTTTCTTTACTTTTTTTTCATGTAGGTGAATTGCCCCCTTAAATAAAACATCAAATAGTCCTTATTTTTCTTATTTGGCTATTGAAATCTGGACTCATGTTCTGCCATTACTATGATTGTTTTCCCTGTAACTGAGACCCTTTCCTGGGATGGTCATCTGACAGTGTGTGATAAACTCCCTTGGTTTGGCAATTTGGCAGGTGTTTTAAAGGGACTAGTGACTGTCACAGTCCAGGGCTGTTTAGGATTTTGATGACAATGGGTCTTTCCCTTGGCCTCTGCTGAGATCACAGTTCTCTTCAAGGTACTGAACACATGCTGGCTTGGGGCAGAGACCCATCCTATCCACCTGCTCTGTGGTCATTTTAGGACTAGAGGGAAAGTATGTTCCTTGTTGACAGCTTACTCCCACTATAAAGCACTCATGTCAGTCCCACCAACAGAGCCTATCTCAAGTCCTCCTTTTTATATACCATATAACACGTCGCACCCCCCCCCCCCCCCGCCGGCCAACCGCCCACCCTGCCCTTGTTCCAAATCTCCTAAGGCTATCTTGGTATTGCTGATTTATCCTAAGAACCTAGTGGTCTTAAGAAGCAGACGAGCTAAATGTCATGCCTTGATCCTGACTTTGGGTCAGTTTTGAATTATCATTTAGAGACACAAAACTCTTGAAAATAAATTATATTTCCTCTCCCTATGTCCCCATGTGTCATTCAAAATAAAAAACAAAATTAGCTTTAAAAAAATGTAAGGAAATCTAACAACACTTTGACTTTTTTTTCCTTGTGAGGCTATTTATTTTGGTGCTTCTACTTTGCAGTGCCCAAAGCACATGTTTAACCAACTATTGGTTAACCTGGTACTGTTTCTGTACACAAATCAGAGCCTTCTGGATCTTGTTTACTCAGCCTGAAAACGGAGCATGAATGAATTTGCCTTGGTCACACAAGTACAGAGGGTCACTGGCCGTAACTCCTCTTGCCAGATGAATGGATTTGACAGGCTGCGGCCAGCACAATCTGGCTTTCCCAGCATTCTCTTTGTTCCAGCCCAGATGCACAGCACAAGCAAGTTTTCATGCCTTTCAGCAAAAAGCTACTGAAGGCTCATTGGCTGGCAGTGATTCAGGCTTTCTTTGAATCAGTGCCCTTCTTTGGTGGATAGTAAAACTTTTGCTTGTAAATAAGAGTGTATCTTGGCAAATTAACACTGGTGGTGAACCCGGAGATAGTCTGTGACCTTCAGAAGAAGGCTCAGGAGGAGACCGTGCACTCAAGCAGCCTTAGGAGGAAGAGGCATCACCTGGGCTCCCCACCACGATCACACTTTTTCCCCATGATGAACGCATGATCTGGGCAGTCAGGTGAGGAGTATACCTGTTTCACTCTCCTGTCTGCTCTTAGCTGATTTTAAGTTTGATGCCCTAATCTGCAGAAGAGATACCCTATTGAAGAAGCAGAAGACCCAGTTGAAGAAAAGATGGGCTCCCCATCCTTTGTTTTTGCTTCCCGGGAAAGTTGAGAGGTGGGACACACTTCAGAGAGCAGCATTTCACTGCCAGAATGCTTAGGCCTTAGGCAAGAGGGAAAGCAATGGAAGGTTTATGAAACTCTCATTTTACTATTATTGTTTTTGTTTGGGGGGCAGGAGTAGTGGTTGGTTAGTTTCATTTCTGAACATTTTTGTTGGTAGAAGTCACCGTGTCAAGGCATTGTTTGGTAAGTATTCCAAACTTAATTATAGGGGGAAGGGAGGTAGATGAGACTATGAGAGTGTCTTAAAATATAGGTCTTATTATTGTTTGGATATGGTGAGGCCAATAAATTAGGACATGATTTGTCACTGAATTTGTCACTGAAAAGATAGCTTGTTACTCACCATTCCCAAGATGAGGGGCCAAGTCACTACATGCAAGGCCTCAGGAAGAAGCACCAGGATTGGTTATGAGGCAGAAGGAATGCGGAGGGGGGGGGAAATAATGTAGATAAGAGTTTTTATTGTGGTTTCTGTGGAAAGGAAGAAGTGAGGTAGGATTCATAGGCTTAGAATTGGCTCGTCTGAATAATTTCAGCAGGTTCTGGGGAATAGGCACTGTTCTTAGCTGTCCGGTACCTGGCCCTGGAGTCATTAGGGCTAGTAGATACTAGTCTGAGTTTGAGAGCCCAACAAAGGAAATGGTTGGGGTGTGTGCTCTGGGTTGGTTTATGTGATTACGAAAGGTGTGCTTCCAAGAGAGGTATTTTCTATCCCTAGAAATTAGCTAACCCTGCAAGAGCAGTCCCTTCCAATGTCAGCAATATCCTAAGATGTCAAAGCATCAAAACGAAAGACATATCTAAGACAAAGAAGTAAAAAAACAGTCACTTTTTCAGGTGAATAAAACTGTGGAGGCATCAAGATTTTGTTTTTTTTCATGTACCATATTGAGGCCACATGACCCACTGTTGAAAGATTGGGCTTCAGAATCCTACATCTTTAATCTGGAGCCCTGGTTCCGCCATTTTCCAGTTCTGTAATCTTGGACAATACGTTTCTGTAAATTTCAGTTACTTTATCAATCACAGAGAAATAAAAATACTTTTAATTTCATAGGATTATTGTGGTGATTACATGAAATAATTCATATAAAGAGTTTTGGACATGCTTGGCACGTAATATTATTGTTCTTGCCATTATTTTTATTAATAGCAATGTAGACCATATTTCTGATCATGTGAGGATCAAAAAGGATCAAAAAATTTTTCCAAAGTAACTAGTAATTTGTTTTGAAAATGGAATTAACCTGTTGTGTCTTGTCATCGTCCCTTAAATTCTCTGAGCGCCAACTGGATCTATGGGAGATGTCCCAAGAGAACTGGCAGAGATGTTGGTCTTATGAGAGGGTGCCAGGGCTCTATGACACAATGTTTTAGTTACACAGCACTGTGTTGAAAGGTTCAGAAATGAATTTGAAATTCCTTTCCTGTCTCTCCATTCTCCTTTCTTTTTCTCACTCCTCCCATTATTGAGAATTCGTAAATTCACGGAGCTAGTGGAGCTAACTTGCCAGCTTCCTGGCTTGATGCAAGAGGTACTGAGTTGGGTTGTTCAATAATTCTGTTTTATCCAAGATAATGTGTAATTGGTTGTTCCCATCTCATTTGCAAGAGAAAAAAAGATGATTTTAAAGACTAGAGTAAGTGTGAGATGCACAAAAGATTTCTGGAGTCTCTGTTGCTGGTCATGAGGCATGTGCTTGCTGGCTTCAAAGCATTAAATGCAAAAATTAGTCCCATGAATTGGGAGATGGGTATTGACATATACACACTACTATATATAAAGCATAAGGACCTACTGTATAGCACAGGGAACTCTACTCAATACTCTGTAATGTCCTACATGGGAAAAGAATCTAAAACAGAGTGGATATGTGTGTGTGGATAACTGATTGACTTTGCTATACACCTGAAACTAACACAACATTGTAAATCAACTATACTCCAGTTAAATTTAAAAAAAAAAATTAGTCCCGTGGAGTAGGTGTTAGCAAGCTTTCTCTGTAAAAGCCATGTACTGAATACTTTGTTTTGCTCACTGTGTTAATTTCCTAGGGCTGATGTAGCTGCCACAGACTGGGTGTTTCAACAACAGAAATGTATTGTCTCACACAATTCTGGAGACTAGAACTTCAAGGTCAAGGCATTGGCAGGATTGGCTCCTTCTAAGGGCTGTGAGGGAAGGATCTGTTCCAGGCTTGTCTCCTGGGTTTGTAAATAGCTGCCTTCTCCCTCTGTCTCTTTATATGATCTTCCTTCTATGTGTGCCTGTGTCCAAATTCCTCATCTTATAAGTAGACCAGGCCTATTGGAGTAGGGCCTCCCCTAATGACTTCATTTTAATTTGATTGCCTCTGTAGAGACCTTGTCTCCAAAGATGATCACACTCTGATGTACTTCAGCACGTCAGGACTTCAGTATGTGGATTTGGAGGGGGACACAGTTCAGCCCCTAACACTTGTCATACCGTCTGTGCTGCAACTTCTCACCTGCTGTTGTAGCATAAAAGCAGCCACCAACGATACATAAATGAATTAGTAAGTTTATTTATTGAATTCAGATTTACTGACTTTCATGTAACTTTCACAAATAACAAAATACTCTCCTGATTTTTTTCCAACCTTTTATTTTTTTTGGTAATCTTTTTTTTTTTTATTATTATTTTAGGTTCGACCCTTGAATAGTGAAGGATCCCTAAATATTTTCCTTTTGGAGATAATTAGATTAACATTTTTCAAAAATAAGAAGACAAGTTAGAAACAACTTCTTAGTAAAACTTCTTCTAAGAAACCATGTCTCTAGCTGAATGCCCCAGGTCACAGAGCCAGTGAGTGGAGAGGGTCTGCCGTGAATGTCTGTGCCCTTTACACGCAGTCTTGGGATGTGCTCCTGGCAAAGTATTTCTCTTTCATCCTCACGTAGCAGTAGAGATAAAAATGTTTACTTGTGGTACACTCCAGCTATTTTTAAAGCAGGACTGCTGGTTGTTTTCCAACCTTTTAAAAACACAAAAACTGGTCTTAGTTCACAGGCTATCCAAAAACCAGGTAATAGACCAGGGTTAGTCTGAGGACCCTAGTTTGCTGATGCTGGCCTTTTTCAACTTTATGCACAATTTCTGATTACATTCAGTGAAGCATACATCCAAATGAGTTTGGTTCAACAATGGATTTTGTAAAAGGTACAGTTACATTTGTATTCACATGTGTGTTTACATACAGAAGTGAATTCTAATGTTTTCCAAAAAGAGAGTATCAAATATCCCTGGAAATCACCAAAACTGGCCTTCTGAGATGGAGCTCCCTGGCCTTTGATTGCTGCAGAACATGAAAGAAAAATATCTTTGAGCATGTTTGTTTCATGAAATTGAATTCCTTTTTCAGGTGTTTGGTTTCTTCTAGGAAGGATTCCTTCTTTTTCCTATTTAAAGCAATTGCTTATAAATGATTTTCAGATGGGCAGCACTAGAACTATGTTGAAAGACAAAGGAAGACTATTCAGGAAGGACTTCATGGATGAATAGAATGAAAAAAGCAAGAGATGAGAGAGAGCTTTGGTCAGTACTTAGAATGCATGGGCAGCAAGTGTGGGCTATTTTAGTACTTCTGCACACCCAGTTGTGCCCTTGTGTGTTCTGGTGTGAACCGGGCTTCCAGGAGTGCCTAACATGGTATGATTGCATTTCAGATGCTTTCTCAGTGACCTTCAAACCCACCCCCCGCAGAAGCCCCACATCCCTTAGGAAGCCAAGGCTGTTGCTTTTTTTTTTTTTTTCATTTACAACACTTGGAGAATTAAGGTACAGTTTATTTTTTTGTTTGTTTTTTTTTTTTTGCAAATCCAGTAACATTTATTTTTGTTTGTTTTTTTTTGTTGTTGTTTTTTGTTTTTTTACATTTCAGTGGGTTTTGTCATACATTGATATGAATCAGCCATAGATTTACACGTATTCCCCATCCCGATCCCCCCTCCCACCTCCCTCTCCACCTGATTCCTCTGGGTCTTCCCAGTGCACCAGGCCCGAGCACTTGTCTCATGCATCCCACCTGGGCTGGTGATCTGTTTCACCATAGATAGTATACATGCTGTTCTTTTGAAATATCCCACCCTCACATTCTCCCACAGAGTTCAAAAGTCTGTTCTGTATTTCTGTGTCTCTTTTTCTGTTTTGCATATAGGGTTATCGTTACCATCTTTCTAGATTCCATATATATGTGTTAGTATGCTGTAATGTTCTTTATCTTTCTGGCTTACTTCACTCTGTATAATGGGCTCCAGTTTCATCCATTTCATTAGGACTGATTCAAATGAATTCTTTTTAACGGCTGAGTAATATTCCATGGTGTATATGTACCACAGCTTCCTTATCCATTCATCTGCTGATGGGCATCTAGGTTGCTTCCATGTCCTGGCTATTATAAACAGTGCTGCGATGAACATTGGGGTGCATGTGTCTCTTTCAGATCTGGTTTCCTCAGTGTGTATGCCCAGAAGTGGGATTGCTGGGTCATATGGCAGTTCTATTTCCAGTTTTTTAAGAAATCTCCACACTGTTTTCCATAGCAGCTGTACTAGTTTGCATTCCCACCAACAGTGTAAGAGGGTTCCCTTTTCTCCACACCCTCTCCAGCATTTATTGCTTGTAGACTCCTGGATAGCAGCCATCCTGACTGGCGTGTAATGGTACCTCATTGTGGTTTTGATTTGCATTTCTCTGATAATGAGTGATGTTGAGCATCTTTTCATGTGTTTATTAGCCATCTGTATGTCTTCTTTGGAGAAATGTCTGTTTAGCTCTTTGGCCCATTTTTTGATTGGGTCATTTATTTTTCTGGAATTGAGCTTCAGGAGTTGCTTGTGTATTTTTGAGATTAATCCTTTGTCTGTTTCTTCATTTGCTATTATTTTCTCCCAATCTGAGGGCTGTCTTTTCACCTTACTTATAGTTTCCTTTGTAGTGCAAAAGCTTTTAAGTTTCATTAGGTCCCATTTGTTTAGTTTTGCTTTTATTTCCAATATTCTGGAAGGTGGGTCATAGAGGATCCTGCTGTGATTTATGTCGGAGAGTGTTTTGCCTATGTTCTCCTCTAAGAGTTTTATAGTTTCTGGTCTTACATTTAGATTTTTAATCCATTTTGAGTTTATTTCTTTGTATGGTGTTAGAAAGTGTTCTAGTTTCATTCTTTTACAAGTGGTTGACCAGTTTTCCCAGCACCACTTGTTAAAGAGGTTGTCTTTTTTCCATTGTATATCCTTGCCTCCTTTGTCAAAGATAAGTTGTCCATAGGTTCGTGGATTTATCTCTGGGCTTTCTATTCTGTTCCATTGATCTATATTTCTGTCTTTGTGCCAGTACCATACTGTCTTGATGACTGTGGCTTTGTAGTAGAGTCTGAAGTCAGGCAGGTTGATTCCTCCAGTTCCATTCTTCTTTCTCAAGATTACTTTGGCTATTCGAGGTTTTTTGTATTTCCATACAAATTGTGAAATTCTTTGTTCTAGTTCTGTGAAAAATACCTTTGGTAGCTTGATAGGGATTGCATTGAATCTATAGATTGCTTTGGGTAGAATAGCCATTTTGACAATATTGATTCTTCCAATCCATGAACACGGTATGTTTCTCCATCTGTTTGTGTCCTCTTTGATTTCTTTCATCAGTGTTTTATAGTTTTCTATGTATAGGTCTTTTGTTTCTTTAGGTAGATATACTCCTAAGTATTTTATTCTTTTTGTTGCAATGGTGAATGGTATTGTTTCCTTAATTTCTCTTTCTGTTTTTTCATTGTTAGTATATAGGAATGCAAGGGATTTCTGTGTGTTAATTTTGTATCCTGCAACTTTACTATATTCATTGATTAGCTCTAGTAATTTTCTGGTAGAGTCTTTAGGGTTTTCTATGTAGAGGATCATGTCATCTGCAAACAGAGAGAGTTTCACTTCTTCTTTTCCTATCTGGATTCCTTTTACTTCTTTTTCTGCTCTGATTGCTGTGGCCAAAACTTCCAACACTATGTTGAATAGTAGTGGTGAGAGTGGGCACCCTTGTCTTGTTCCTGATTTCAGGGGAAATGCTTTCAATTTTTCACCATTGAGGGTGATGCTTGCTGTGGGTTTGTCATATATAGCTTTTATTATGTTGAGGTATGTTCCTTCTATTCCTGCTTTTTGGAAATGTTGTTGCTTTTTGATCTTGGTTTTCTCTGTTACAAAGTTGCTTTGCTTAGTTATAACCTCGGGAATTACAGTGAAGATGGGCAGTGTGGTGTTCCACAGAAGTTAAGATACCTTGCTAATGGACTAAGATTTTCCAGTTGTACATTTTGTACTGTCTTTAATCACACGGGCATTTCTCTACTAGTGGATCCAACTGCTGACCTGCACATATTACCATAGGGTATTTCATTTTGATATTGCTCAGAATTTGCAGTCCTGATGAATTCACCATGCATGTAATGAATAAGATTTACTAAGAAGTTTAAAAGCAGATATAATTTATACTCTTTCTGTCAGTATTTGAAACTCTTGCAACCTAAAGAGCAGTCCTTGGCCTAGCAGCATCAGCATCAGTAATACCTGGTTGCTTCTTGGATGCAAAATCTCAGGCCCCACCCCAGACCTGCCAAATCAGATTTTGCGTTTTAACAAGCTTCCCCGGGGGATCTGTGTCCACATTCAAGACTGAGCATTCCAACTGTGGTGATCTTCAGGGTCCTTATCTCCTCCACTTCTGCTTGGCAGGATTGACTTTCCCTTCAGACCAGACAGGGCTTCCCTGGAGGCTCAGATGGTAAAGAATCCGCCTGCAATGCAGGAGACACGGGCTTGATCCCTGGGTCTGGGTCGGGAGGATCCCCAGGAGATGGGAATGGCTACCCACTTCAGTGTTCTTGCCTAGAGAATTCCATGGACAAAGGACCCTGACAGGCTACAGTCCATGGAGTCACAAAGAATCGAACATGACTGAGCAACTAACCCTTTCACTTTCTTCCAGACAAGTCCCTCTAAAGCCCAACTGCTAGGAGGCTTATGTAGGGGTAACTGGCCTCTGCTACTATCTCCTCCTCCTGGAAAATTACAAGAAGTGCAGAAAATAACCTACAGTGTCCCAAGAGCTTTGAAGACATGTTTCTGCCTCTCAGAACACTTAACAAAAAACAAGAAAATCAGTTTCACTTTGCATCTCTATAGAAACCCTACCTCAGTATCAACTCCACAACATTAGACTGTGTTTTCTTCACACAATTACAGTAGTCAAACTGAGAGATTCAAAATAACCAGAGGGTGAAGAAAGTTCTGATTCAGTTTTTACCAAGATAGGAAACCTTGCTAAAGTTGTGGCAGACAGTCTAGCACTACTTCAATTGTTAATACCAGGTAAAGATCATAGTACTTCAAGTACTTGAGGGTGATATGGCAGCCGAGTCTCAAAGGCAAAGTCCATAGAATAACACATTCTTTTGTTAAAAGTGGAAGACCAGAGGAATCGGGTGGAGAGGGAGGTGGGGGGGGGGGCGGATCGGGATGGGGAATACGTGTAAATCCATGGCTGATTCATATCAATGTATGACAAAACCCACTGAAATGTTGTGAAGTGATTGGCCTCCAACTAATAAAAAAAAAAAAAAAAAGTGGAAGACCTTCTCAGTCACTACATGCATTAAATGCATATTCACCGTCCATAAATTCCGCTCACAGTCTTTCTGTCTCGAGGAAGACATCCTTTAATTCCACTCACACTCCTTTATGTCTCGAGGAGAGGTCGGTCCTACCATCTTAGAGCCTGGAGTTGAGGATTCCTCTCTATGGCTCAGGCAGCCTCACAGCACAAGTTCTCTTTCTTCCCTTGTCGCTTTAGCTTCTCATGCTCTGTGTAGTGTCCTTGCTAACTCACCGCTTTAGACGCAGATACACCCTAAAGGAACGTGTTTCGAGTGCAGCCATGTCTGTTCCTTTGTTTTCAGCTTTGTCTTGTTCACCTCCCGTCTGTGTTCATGCTAGCTGGATAGAGGAGCCACAGGTGAACACAAGCAAAAAGGAAGGGATTTCCTGGGGCCCAGAGCATCTCACGGATGCAGATCGATTTTAGTTCTGACTGGAGTGGCCTTAGGTGTGTTTCATTCAAAGAGCTGAGTACACTTGTGATATTCTTCATGTTCTTTTATCTAAGCTTCTATCAAGAAAAGATCACATGAGCTTCATTTTATGGGCAAGGAAGCAGAAAGCCGTGGGGTTATTATGTGTCTACCAAAGGTTAACCTGCTAGGGCTAGAATGCCAGTCTACTCACTTCTGCCTTGTGGTTATAGCAACAGGCTTCCTGCTTCAAGAACAGCAACAGCAACAGTGTTCATTAGCATGCATCACGTACCTGCCTGTGTTAGGCTGGGTGAGTGCCACATGTTTTGTGTGTGTTATACCTAACTCTCACCGCAGTCCAATGGGATAGGTACTCATCCATTCTTGTTGTGCCGATGAGAAAACTTTGGCCCTGAGAATTTGAATAACCTACTGTTTCTAAGTGGTATAGCTCTGCACTCATAAAATATATATTCACTGTCCATAAATTCCATCCACAGTCTTGCTGCCTCTTGGAAGACTCTTCGAGTAGAGGGCTCACTTCTATCATTTGAGAGCCTGGTGTTGAAGATTCTGCTGCACTGTCTATAGAATGAGATGGAGGGTGCTAACAGTATCCTAGGTCTCAAGTTATTTCTGTATGTAATTTTTTCAAACAAAATGGTTGTTAAACAATAAAAGATTATAAAGCACCTGAAGAGAGAAAGCAATGTGCACCACAATCAATAGAAAATAGAGACTAGAAGGAGGGTAAGACATGTGAAGGATGCATTGAGGTCTAGCATAATTTAATTGGAGTCTCAGAAGGAGAGGAAAGATGGCAGAGTAGGTAAAACTTGAAAACATAATAGCTGAGGATTTCCCAGAACCAATGAAGGAAAACAATCCACTGATTCTAGAAGCCCAAGCAGGATAAATAAATTCATATCTAGACACATCAGACTAAAACTGCAGAAACCCAAAGACAAAAAATTAAAATCTAAAAATCAAAATCAAAGACAAAGTTGTTTGATTGACAGCTAATTTTTCAACAACATTGAAAATCAGAAGGCTGAAATAAAATAACTGACAGTCTAGAAACTATCTCTCTAAATTGAAAGCAAAATAAAGACATTTTTAGACAAATTAAAAACTGAGAGACTAGGCTACCAGAAGATCCACACAAAAAAAGATTCTCAAAGATATTTTTCAGTTAGGAGGAAAATTATCCCACATAGAACTTCAGAGATGCATCAAAGAATAAAAAGCGAAGTTAATAAGATTGGTTTATATGAACATTAGCTATGTAAGACATAAAAAGTAATGTCATAATGCTGAAATTTTTATCATATTCAGATTATAAAGAACTAAAATATTATAAAGAACTAAAATAATATTATAAAGCCACTAGGCTTCCCTGGTGGCTCAGTGGTAAAGAATCCACCTACCAATCAGGAGATGCAGGTTCGATCCCTGGGTTGGGAAGACCCCTTGGAGAAAGAAATGGCTATCCACTCCAGTATTCTTGCCTGGGAAATCACATTGACAGAGGAACCTGGTGGGCTACAGCCCAGGGCTGGCAGAGACTTGGATGTGACCTAGTGTGCACGCAAAATGTAGAACCACAAGAGTTCTAAGAATCAGTGAGAGTAATCATAGTTAAGGTATACTAATATCCTTGCATATCTTAGAAAAAAGTAAAAATATGGATCATTATTAGACTTTGATAGATCAAGGAATGCTTTTGTAATTTCTAGGTAACCATAACACACACACACAAATAGAAAGGATAGAACTTCTGGTCTAAGAGAGGAAAACAGAGGATAGCTTTAAAAATCGAGAAGAAAGAAAAACAGAGCAAATAATAAGCTTGTAAGATGGTAGATTTAAATACAAGTATATTTATCCTTGCATTAAATGTGGATGAGCTAAATGCCCCAGGGGAAAGACAGAGTCTGGATTTTTTAAAAAGGCAAAAGCTCTTTATAAGAGATTTGTTAAAAAAAAATACAGAAAATTTGGAAGTTCAAAAAAATGGAGAAAGCTATATACTAATAATAACCAAAAATCTGACTTTATTAGTTTCAGGTTAAAGTCAAAAGTATTGCTAAATATAAAGAGGAACTCTTCAAAATGATCAAAGGTTTAATTCCTCAGGAAAGTCTAACAATTTTATATTTATAAGGCAAAAATTTGATAAAAGATAAGAGGAAATAGAGAAATGTAAAATAGCCTTGGAATATTTTAACACCCCTCTCAGGAATTATTAGAACAAGGTGATAGAAAAATTAGTGAGGCTATGGGATAGTTGAACAGCATAGTTAACATGCCTTATTTAATGACATATATGGATGCTACACCAAACAACATCCATATGTAAATTCTTTTCATGCCACAGGGAACATGTATGAAAATTAACTATATACTAGGGAATGAAACGATATGGAGTATTATCACAAGAGCAGTTAATTTAGAAAATAATAACAAAGTGGATACAAAAAAGCATTTGACGGATGCTTTTTAAAATCATCTATATTCATGATAAAAAATTCTGCAACTGGGAATCAAAAGGAAGTCCTTTAATCTCATAGAGTACTGCTAAAGAAAACTCTTGGACATAGGCTATATGTGTTGACAGGATGTCATGCTAATTAGGGAAACAATTTGATGTGTTCATGTAGAACTCAAATCCTCAAGGGCCCCAGAAGTACAAGCATCAGCTTTACTTGTAATTCAGGTATAACTTTTACGTACTTCCCTGTGATTGCTGTATTTCACAGTTCTTAAAAAGACCATTTTTGAATAGTGTACTGTGAACAGAGAAACCTTTTACAGCAAGGCATGAAAACATTATTTTAAATACTCATAAAATGGAAACATTTTCCTCAGTAGAAGGGCAGTGTAGGGGAGTGAGATATAGCCCAAATTTGCAGCTAAAATCATGGCAGTAACTGGGTTCAGAGCTCAGCCCTGCCATTTACCAGCTGCCATGTCTTTGAGCAAGTGATGTAATGCCTCTGAGCCTCAGTTTTCTCATTTTTAAAATGGGGCTAATACTACCTACCTCACATAATAGATATATCTATCATAGATTATATAAAGATATAACCATCTACTATAAAGATTAACTCAGTGAATGAATTTGAAACACTGCTTGGCATGCAATACATAGACAGTGTCAGCTATTAAAAACTGCTAAAGAAGAATCAAAACTTTAGCACCCAAGGCACAAACTATAAATGAAAGCAAGACAAGGCATTTCATTTTCCCACAACTTTCGCAAACCAGTAAATCAATTCTCTGTCTTCTTGTATAGCCAATTCTATTGCCTGTGACTTAAACCCAGCCAAGAAACAGAACATCTTCTGGCTTCCAAGACTGCTTAGACAAGAGCAGGAATTATGTGATGCTCATATGTGCAAGCTGCATGTTTAGCAGGGTGAGGCCTCCTGGCAGCCTTCAGTGACAGAGCCACAAGTGCAGGCAGGGATGCTGCTGAGGGCCAGGCTGTATCTCATTTCATGCTTACAACAGTTCTGTGGAGCAGGAACTATTCTTAGCATCCCAATTTCAAAATTGATGCACAGGAAAAAAAAAACAAAAAAAAACAAAACCAAGGATACACAGAGGCATTAAGCATCTTATCTAGTGAGTGCTGGAGGGGGATTTAAGCCCAAGCCTAATAGATCCAGGCGTGCAACCAATGTACTATAAGTCCTCTCATTGTACTTAAGTCTTAACTCCTTTCCCCACTTCCTGAATGGTCAAGCAATATATCAACCTAAAACACTGTTTAGATGGTTCACCTTTCGCTCTGATTGGCTACTCTTGCTTCACAAATCACCCCAACACTTGGTGGCATCCTACAACAATGATTTCAGCATGCTCATGGGCCCCGTAGGCTAGGAATTTGGACATAACAGAGTTGGGTGGCTTGCCTCTACACCCAAATGTCTTAGAATCTCCAGTGGGAAAACTAAAAAAACTGGGAGTGACTCAGATGGCTGGGAGCTGGAATCTTCTGGAGACCTCTTCACCATTTTGGCCTTGAGATAGTCATCTTCTTACACGGGAGGTTGCTGAGGGCAGAATGGGGAAGCCGCCAGGCATCTGTGACCAAGACTCACAAATCATAGAACAGCACTTCTGGCAAACTCCATTGGCTGAACAAGCCTACCAAGTTTCGAGAGAAGAGGGACTAGACCCTACCTCTTAGTGGGAAACTGTTAACATCATTTTTATCCTTTTAATTGGGATTATAATATCAATATAATAAAGATGGTCCCAGGCCTAAAAGCCAATGATGGTTCAGCAGCATAGAGTTCCTAAGACATATTCTCTTTCTATATACCTTCTGGTTTGGAAAATGTTTTTGAAATAAATGTTATAAGTGTTTAAACAACAAACAAAAAAGATTATTTTTAATCACAAATAAGTGTGATTTCAGTAGATGCGTGTGCATCAGAATCATTGTGGGAGCTTGTTAGAGCTACGCATTCCCTGTCTGGTCCCTGGATTCACTGAAACAGCATCTCTGTGATGGGAGCCCAGAGGAGCATCTCCAGGTGATTCCTATCTCATCCTCAGATAGCCATCTGCTGACCAGTCTTTGGGAGACTGCTCTTGACGCTTTTAATCTGTCTCTAAGGAGCAAGGCATTCTGGGATCTATATACAGAAACCCAAACTGAATCACATTATTGTTCTAACCCTAGGAATCTAGTTGTTTTAAAATGACTATGGCTACTAATAATCTAGATCCTGGCTTCAAAAGAGGAGGTGAACGACCACAAAGAGAACATGAACTGGAGAGTGTTGTGTGTGTGCGTGTTTTAAACCTCTGCTTTCAATCTTGGAGCTACATTTTGCTAACAGTTTTTGCAAGTGGGGAGGTGGGCAATCTAGTTTCCCTTTAAACTGGCAAGCATATTCTCATCAGGAAAACCTTTGATGTCTATTGTGGAGTTTCCCAGTAAAGAGAAACATGAAGACATGCTAGGGACATTGGAGGAGGTAGGCAGAAAGTGTGGCAATCTGAACCAGTCAGTCATTTACCATCTTTTGCCATGTTTTTGGTGGCAGATAGGGGGATAGAAAGAAGAGAGGAAAGAGGGAAAGGGAGAGAGTGATCAGGGGAGCAGTTCTGTGAAAGGGAAGCTGTGAACTCTTGCAGGTCAGTCTGTGTTTGCACAACAGGACAATGAAAGGCCCCCAAGATTCTGCTCGGCGCCTTTCAACTGTGCACCCGAATGCTGGCCAGCACATGTGTGTGTATTCTCTCCTTATCCAGCCTAATATGATACTTCTGAGCCTGGACCCAAAGGCAGCTCCAGTTTGAATAAGTAGGAAAAATGGCTTCATGACTCTTCTGCTTGATTTGGATTTGTGACCTAAGTGCTGCCGTTCACCTCCTAAAGTCCCAAGTCAATCATAAAAATGGGGGAGAGGGGTAGAAGGAGGCCGAGCAGGCCTGGGCTGTGTGGTTTCTGTTAGGCTCATCACTGCATGAGCAAAACTAAACTAGTTTAGTTTTTGCTTTGATTGAACTTCTTTGGGAGTCTCTCATTGCTCATCTCCTGAGATGGTTTTCTCCCCCTCAGAAGAGAGCTTTTATGGAGGCCTGTTTTCTTATATTTGCAAGATAGATGGGCACCCACAGGGAGGGAGCTTGGGCTTGGAATTCAGATTTATCTATAGTCATTTTTCATATTCTGTATTTTGGTTAATTTTAGGTCCATTTTGAATCAAGACATGTAGATTTGTTACATGAAAGGGGGATTAAATTTAGGAGCATGGTTGTATGCATTGTATTAATAATAAAACAGCAAAATGTTTGCAGTGTTTACCATTTTCAGTTAACTTTTATTAGCAAAAGAAATTATTTGATATTTGCTTTCAGTAACAGTTTCTCTTCTAGATGCTTCTCAAATGGATTTAAAATAACTAGTCATCTTTGTTAGTTAAAATATGGGCTCCTGGAAACAGGGCGGCATCTAGCCTGTAGGGCTCCTTTTTGTGAATTAGAAAAAGGCTCCCTCACGAGGAATGCACAGGATAGTGAGGCTGGGAAAGAGCATCTTTGTGAAAAGACAAAGGCAGCCTGTCCTCTGATGCAGCTCCTTGCTAGGACGCCTGCCCTGCCGAGAGGAGCTGGCATACACTTCCACCCTCACTTACCTCTTTGGGCCAGGCCCTTATAAAGTGGCCCCGACTGTTAGTTACAGATCCCAGGACATGGCTCTCTCTGGTACATTATGTGAGTGTTTGGGATTTGAGGGGCAATGTAATCAAAAACTTCCTCCCTACTGTAGAGCACAGGGAACTATACTCAATATTTTGTAATAACCTATAAAGGAAAAGAATCTGAAAAAGAACAGATATCTGCATATGTATGTATAACAGATTGCTATGCACCTGAAACTAACACAATATTGTAAATCAATTATACTTCAACTTTTAAAAAGTCAGGGAAGAAAAAAAAAAAACAAACCCCTTTCTCCAACACTGAGATGTATTGGAAACAAAGTCAGAGGATACCTCCAAGTTTATAATCTCAGCAGGTACAGTTTGCTCCAAGACTCCTAGGATGCGAGAAATGTCACATTCCTGTATTGTGTGGGTCTCTAACTCCCATCTAAATTGGCAAGAAGCACAGCAGCGGCCATCTGGGGCTCCTGCCCTTTTCCCGATCATATGAAACAGCTCAGAGGAGATGGAGCAGGGAGGCGGTGCACACCATCCTGGGGAAGAGTGCAGGCCTCTGTGGCTGCCTTCACCTCTGCGTGTTGTCCATCCTCTGTCTGGGGCACTGCTCTGGGCAGGGGTGCAGGTCTTTTCCGTAATAGCCCTTTCCCCTGCCCACAGGCCATCGTTTTCTCAGTATGTCCCTCCCTCCTTGGTGGTGCTGCGTCCGAGGGGGCTCAGGCTCCCACCAGTTCCAGAACTAGAGATCTTTCCCCCTTTACTGCTTTCTTGGATTGGATAGCTTTCCTTTTCTTTGAACTCTGGATTGTGAAGGTCTCACCCAGCTCTAGCCCCACCTTTACACTTGGTGCTGGTGGGAACCACCCAAGTGCCTGTTAACCCTTTGTAGGCAGAGCAGCTCCTGGCCTCTGCTTGGCCTGAGGAGCGGACAGGTGGGGGACTGGGTGGTCAGTTTCGTCTCCTCCTGGTGAAGGGGGTGCACAGCCCGAGGTAGTTTCTCAGTAGACCACCCACTGCATTAAAAGCACTTGAAACAATATTCCAAACCCACCATTTTTGTTTAGCATCTCTCATAGGCAAGACACATAGTATTTGGAAGAAAACAGACACATTTAAGAAAAAGTTTGCCTTTTGTAACTTAGACTTTAGTTGAAATATGATAGAGGAAAGAAAAGAAAACCCTTCCAAATTCTATAAATCAAGATAAATCAACAGAGAAGTTAAATCAGGTGGTCGAGAATGGAGAGATCCTGCCTGGGAATATCAGACAGACTTCATGAAAAAGGCCTTGAGGGACGGGTGAGATTTCAGCATCAGTCCAAAATGAAAGAACATCACATGTGCAAGTGGGGAAGAGCATGTGGGCTACCTCAGGCTGAGAAATCAGAGTTCAAGGTGTACAGTGAGGTGAGACAAGGGGCAGGTGGAAGACTGGGGCGGTATTGTGAAAAGGAAGGGTGTATTCATTTCTTCTGGCTGCTGTGTAACAAACTACCACAAACTGGGTTACTTAAAACAATAGACCTGTATTCCCTCAGAGTTCAAGAGGCCAAGAATTCTGAGCTCATGGTGTCGGTAGGCACACACTCCCTTTAGAGGCTCTGGGAGAGGATCCTTTCCTTGATCTTCCGTCTTCTGGTGGCTGCAGGCATTCTTTGGCTTGTGACCACAAGGTCCTTATATCGTCTCATCACTTTCTCCTGTGTGTGTGCCGGTGATCTCCCTCTGACTCTCTCCTATAAGGACTCTTGCCATTGCATTTAGGGCCCAGCTGAAAAATCCAGGATAATCTTCTCATAATCTCAAAATCTTTCACTTAATCACATCTGTTTTTCAAGGAAGCTCACATTCACAGATTGCATGGAATAGGATGTTATATCTTCAGGGGTTAAGAGGTACTGTTCTGCTTGGGATGAGGGTGAGGTTAGCATGGTGCAAAATTTAAGGGAGTGCCAAAAAGTCAGTACTCAAGATAAATATTGTAATGCAATATTTTTTTTTAATGCAAGAAAAAAATCCATTATAAACAAAGTATCCAGATTTTAACTGGAGACAGACTCCATTTTCCTCTTTAGGCTTATTAACTCAAGATAACAGCAAAATCCACTCAATCATCCAAGGTGGAGGAAGAACACAGGAGCATGGTTTGAGCATGGTTGAGTGGATGCCTTGCTGACACAGTTTGCTGCAGAATGAGCACTCACTGTTTCCTGCTCTTGCGTGTAGAAAAACTATGTCAGGCACTCCAAGAGACACTGGAAACAGGAAGGAAAAAAAAAAGGCTTTATTTCTAACGGATTGTAGTCTCTGTTAGTTTATTTCCTTTATTCACGAAGAGTCATCTTGGAGCTTCTAATACATTCACAAAACTGGAAATGCTCTCCTCCCCACTGTCCACCGCCCACCTGTTCTCCGCATTGTCTACATGACCCCTCACCTGACATGGGGCTTGTCTGATACTGCGGGCTGATGATTCTACTATTTCTCCCATCTCTCCCCTTAGGCTCATCTTGTCTACTCTATTTTTCCTTGTCATGCACAGGTCTCACGTTCAAAACCGTGTCATAGAAAGAGCAGCAGAGGAAGAACCACTGTTACTTATCCCAGCTTAGCCCCCAGACAGACACGTAACCCTGGGCCAGTCATATCTCCTCTGTGAACTGCATTTCCGCATCTGTGACGTTAAGGAGTCAAAGCAGACCATCCCGTGCTCCTTTCTGCTTCTCAGGTGCTGTGTCCTGCAGCTCCTCAAAAATCTCATATCAACAGGCTTCTAATTTTTCATCCTTCTTTTCACTCCCCAATCTGAGAGCCTTTCCAGTTGCCTCAGGAAGATTAATATAGCCCTATCTCTCTTCCATGATGAATGGTTGATGATATGAGAGCAGTATCTGGAATTCACAGATATTAGAGATGTAATTTCTAAAGAAAAACGTGATGGTAAAAATTCTGACCCTCCTGCTCACCCAGAGTGCCCTTCTTGAATAGCCACAGAAGTCTATCAGCCTCATCATTTTCTTTTCATCAAAATGATATAGCATCCTTTCTGCCACCAACATTTATTCAGTGCCTCCTAAATAGCAGTACTTTTCTAGCCCTAAATAAGACCAAGTTCCTACCCTCTTGGTGTGACCATTCATTCTAGACCATGCATTCTGTATACACACACAAATACACACATTCTCTCTCTTTCTCTGTCACACACACACACACACACTCAAGCAAGAAAAAGCACACATTACTTTATGATCCTTAATCATGACTTGAAGCTCTTATTTCAAAGGGCTGGCAAAAAAATCACACTTGGGCATATTTAGGGATCTCAGAATTCCCTTGGTTCCTCCAAAATATGTGGAAGGATCCAAGTAATGTTCACTCCAAGGTGATCATCACTGATGCTCTTCTTCCCAAACCCTCACAGTCTCTTGAGGGGCAAATGGTTCCACAGTTTCTGGGTCAGGTTGACCTGGGGCTCAGAGTGGGAATTCTCATGTATAAGGTCTTTCTTATAGGGAGTTTTCAAAAATGTGTTTCCTTCCTTTCAGTTTTCGTAATTACCATGGAAGCCTTCTTCTATGACATGGTCAGGACAAGGGACAAGTGCTTGGTTCATTACAACAAAAAGAGAGTTAAGAGGTAATTAAATGCATTTGTATCTTGACCATTGTATTTTTAGCACAAAACAAATTACTTTTAATTTTTCAAACTGATGTAGCATTCTTTTATTCTATCAATATTTATTCAGCGCCTCCTAAGTAGCAGGCACTTTTCTAGCCTTAAATTAGACAAAGTTCCTGCTTTCTTGGTGTGACTGCTCATTCTATGCTAGAATTTGGTCCAAGACCTTTTCTTTTAATAGGAGCGTACTGTTTGGTGTTGTGATTATCTTTCTTCAAAAGATTCCCACTCATAATTCATCATCTGTAATGTTCACCTTTAAATTCTTTATTGTCAGTGAGAACTTAAAGCCACTTATAAGGCAATCTGAAAAAAGAATTTTCTATACTTTAAAAAATTCTCCCTGATATTTTACAGCATCTCAAAGTTACATCTCAAATATAACTTGACAGGCATAACTAATCACCATTATGTAATTCTTCCCAAAGCGTTCAACTTAATTTTCATGTAAAGAACTCTTCCTATTTATTCTCACATTTCACTGGTTTACATATAATTTAATAAATTCAAAGTTTCAATAACAAGTACAACAGGCATTAACATGTTTAGGAACAAATGTAACTGACTCCTAATAAGCACATAGCTCAGCTGCTGGAGGCGGAAGTAGGTGACTGTGTTAGAGAACAGTGGCATCAGTCGGGATGTTTTACAGAAGAAATGGGGAGCATAGGTTCATCTGTAGAGTTCAGCGGAGATCTGTTAAGAGAACACCTGCAGTGTTTACAGTATTGATTTACAACTGAGTTGCCCTCACCTCTTGCCAATAGGTAGCACCATGGAAAGGTGTGGCATAGAAAATCCTTAATCTTGAAACTTACAATGATGTCAAACAAACTACTTCAGTGCTCTCCATGGAAAAAATAGTATTCTTTGATAAACTCACCTGATAAAGGAGTAGTCCCTTGATAAATAAAATTTGCCATAAAAATGAATTCAATAAAAACATACAGCAATATTGCCTTCTATCTCACTAACTCTTGCCTGAGGCATGTTCTGTCTTGATAAATGTGTTAAAGATTGGCAGCAGTAGATTTTCTCTTTGATAAACTTAGGAAGATTAAAGAAGAATGGAAAACAGTGACTTTCTCGGTGTTCAAGCACCATGTCCCGTGCACCACGGAAAATAATCCCCTGCACCCCCTAAAACCATCTTGAATGGTGTGCGCTCCTCACTTTGGAAAATACTGCCTGCATCCCATGAAATGATGAGCAGCTGGAGGGCAAGACATGATTCATACTCCCCTTCATGTCCTTTGCTTTTCCAAGAATCTATCCCCTAGGCCCTCAGAGCTCCCTGCCTCCTCCTAAGGGACACCAAGGTGCCCCTGAGCTGCCGTGTTACAAGATGGGAGGAGACAAGCCGTTATTTTCTGCTGCACAAGCTGAAGGGTTGGCCTTTTTCTGAAACATCAAGAAAACATCAAGGTCTTCAGGTCCATGGACTTAGGATAGAGAATGCATGTTTTTCCTCAAGTTCACGTAGAGGGGGAGGGGAGGCAGGTGGGTGTGTGTTGTGGGGTGTACATGTGGAGGAGGGAGCTGTCACAGAGGAAGACTGGGGGATTTTCTGAACTTCCTTGAATGACAGCGCTCTGTTCCTAGAAGGCTCCAATGTTCCAGGAGTTGGGCTGTGCAAGTTCCTGTCTTACAGCAGTGTTTGGGGAGCTAGATACGACTCTGGAGATCATCTTGTCCCTCTCCTCCCCGCCAACCTGCTCACCCCAGCCTCCTCTTACAGGAGAGGAAACCAAGGACCAGACAAAGGGTACCCTGTTTGTGATGACTGCCTGTGCATCGCAAATTGAAACTGAATCCAGATGCTTGGAATAGAAACCCATCCCTGCAGCCCTCCTGTGACTGACATGAGCTGTTCACAGACTTTCTTCCTTCTTTTTCAGGCAGTGCTGAGCCCTCTCATAGCCATCGCGCTGAAAATATCCCAGATTCATGAGAGAACCGGCCGGAGGGGCCCCACCGTCATCACCTGAATGGAGGAAAGATCACTCACCAGGGCCAAAGAGTGCGCTCAGCGGGGGACACTTCACTCATGCCTTCTTGCTACCTGTTTGTGCCTCTTATGACTTTGAAAAAAGAAAAAATGATTTGCTGATTGGGGGGGAGGGTGGGTGTAGGTGGGGAAAGAAAAAAAAATCTGTTTTGTTTGGGTTTTAGTCCGTTTCTGCAATGCAACAGGGTCTTCGGTTGTCTGTGAAAGCCACACTGTCTTTTGATACCTGTGTTTTGTCACAAGAGGGAATCTGCCCTTTTGAGAGAGAATCAGTGGGCTGGGAGCAGTCAGGGCATCTGTGCATCATTGGTGCCAGGTGAGAGAAGGTTCTGGAATAGCGGAGAGCGCAATGCCAGAAGTCAGCTGACCCTAAGCCCCAGGTCCCCTCAGGCAGACCTAAGAAGACTCTCCTCCTTTTCATCCCAGGTTAGGTCTCCCTTGGGCAAAATTTGTTCAACTCCTAGTAGCCCACCTCATGCCCACCAACCACTTGATGGCCACTCACTTTCCTTCCCATCTCCAAAGTCCCTGTGCCACCCTCTTCACATCTTCTAGAGCTTTCCACAAACCACAATGGCACACTTTCAACAAAACATATCAAAGGGTGGTTTTTCTCTCTTATTTTGTAAATAGTATTAGCTATTAAGCTGGCTGCATTCCTTCAAATTCAGCCATTCATTATGCAGGCGGGAGGCTGTTTCCTGGCAGGATTCTGAGAATGAATGCTGAACATTTTCAGGCCCTTCCTTGATTAAATCACATGGGTTGACACATGGGTCGATCTGACTCCCATTGAGATGGCAAAATACCACCACATTGGCTGTCTCTCTGACTTTCTCTCTCTGCTGTCTTATCTCCCAGTGAGGGTCTGCACTTGTTTGGACATGGTTCATATCGTACTTGGCTGTAAAAGGAGACAATGAAATGCTCCACAAGTATGAGATGAAGCAGATGCTGGAAGAGAACCTGACTGGTGGCACGGGGTGATGGCCTAATGAGATGGAGGGGAGGGTGGAGTCCCCTGCTGGAGAGCAGAGGGTCACAACTGGCTTTCTTGGCCCAGAAAAAGGATATTGCAGCCTTGGCAGCCTCCATCAGCCCTCTCAGCCAGAAGCCTGGGTTCCCGGGACCTGTTTGCGCATGTTTTGCTTCCTTGGGAACGGCAGTCACTTGCCGTGTCACTGGTGAGATAAGGTGATGCGCTTTGACTGTCCAGCAGTGTGTTATTGCTGTAGTCAAGATTAGGGCAAACAGGGAAACATCCCCAGCAAGGTATTTGTTTCCATTTTCTATCTATGCTTCTGTCAGATACTTGCTAGGACCTTTATTAGCCAATAAAAGAAATTTCTGTTTCAGCCTTACGCAAGAATTGTGGATTTTTGCTTGTTTTGTCATTTGAGAAACTCCAGTAGTGGTCACTCTTTTGATAAGTTTGCCTTTTGGAACACTTGCAGGGCTGGTTTTCCTTATTATGACCTTGGGAATTTAGTGAATAGAACAGAGAAGGCACAGTGCTCAAAACTGCCTTTGGGCATCAGAAGCATGGTATCTAATCTTTCATCACACGTATCTTCATTTCAAAATAGTAGGTGAGTGGCTTTGAGCTGAGAGTCTGAGGAACTAGTTTTAAAATTCATCGGCAATGGAATACAACTTGTCTTGTTGCTTTGATTCCCAGCGTGTTTAAAGTGGAGGTCCATGACAGTCCACACAACTAGGCACACCCTTAGGCTTAACAAAGCCTATATTTTTCTTCAGTATTTTTTCCTCAAGTTTTTGAACTTTTCATCATCTCTAACTTTGAAGTCCCCAGGTAAATCAATCCTCACTTTAAAATTCTGTTTCTTTATTTCAGTATGGAGTCTTGTGTGTCCAGCAGCCCAAATATACATTCATTCATTCAGCAAGCACTCCTTGAACAACTACTCTATGCTGAGTCCTGGGTTTCTTGGTGCAGCACGTGAATGCATAAAACACTATTCCTACTCCAAACTACAAACTACAAACTAGTCCTACAAACAGGAAACAGGAGGAAACAGGCTTGGAAGTTTGGAAACAGGAGGCTGTGGTAAGCATGCATAAAGAATCAGGTAGACATGAACTTTACAGCAGCAGCACAAGCAACCTGCTTGAGAGTACACAGGAAGATTGACTCAGAGACGGAAGGTTCTAGGCAACTAAGGTGTTTCCCAAAGAGTGGAGTTTCCTGAGCCTGGTAATCGCTTACAGAATTTCACCAGGGGTAAATGCAGCAGGAACAAGGCTGGAAATTGAGAGGTAGGATGACTGGAGAGGAGGCTTGCTTTGCGTCTAGTGAGAGGTTGGCTTGGATGAGTGGGGTTGAAGCAGACACAGCGTTATGTATATCAGACAGAGCAAATGCTTGGGTCTAGCTTTGGAAAGCAGCAGCTCCACAGCCACCTATTTTTACGAGCTTTTTCTCAGCAAGGTTGCCAAAGGGAACGCTCAGGACACAGCCTGCCTCTGGATCCTGCTCAAATTCACATTGCCAAAGTATGATTTCTGCTCTACATAGAATCCAAGCTTCTCTTGCTGAGCTGTACGTGGATGTCCTCTTGCGTTAGCCTCAGGAGAGGTGAAAGACTGGAAGTCACCCTTCTGCACATGATGTTCTTCATGTTCTTAAAGACGGAGCTGCAACTGCCAGTCTCACTTAAGAGTAAATGACTAGAGAGGTCCAAGAATGTTGTGGGGACCACAGGAGATGATCCTAGGAAGGACAATGAGTAGAGTGTGGCAACTGTCTGGACCACCCTTATGATCAGCTAGTATTGAGAGATTCACTCACTGCACCATATGGCCCCAGGACAGTGGCAAGCAACAGTGTATATCATGCAGTGATTCTCAAATAGGGCAGTGACACTACCCACCCAGGGGGTGTTTGGTGATGTGTGTGTATATGTGCCAGGTAGGTATTTACTGGGAGGGGAACAAGGATGTGAAATACCCTGCTTAGTGTCAGCCAGCCCCCGAGATCAAAAAAGTTGTTTTGCCTCATCTGTGATTCTTGAGTTTATTTACTGACCTTGGAAATGGATAGACAGTCATTATTAAAATAAGATCCTTTATCAATTTTACTGATCTGAGATGCAGCCCACATCTGCCATATTCACGGGATGAATAGTGCTGAATAACATTGCAGGCTGAAGGGCTTGCGTCTGACCTGAGAGCTTTTCGCACAGGAAGCCTCAGATCGATGACCCGTCCCAAGGCAGCAGAATGTGCTGACAGCCAGCTGCGCTGAGCCAGTGCTCTCTCCAGGCAACATAGGCAATGATGGGGCTAATGGCGTGGTAACTTCTGATTGGCCAGTGTGGCTCAATGTAAGTCCTGGGGTTTACCCTGACAACACAGTCCATCACTTGCCTTAGGGCGTGGGGAATTAGAAAAGCACCTCTGAAAACCAGTAGCAATACAACAGGTGTCTCCATTTCATTGGTTGATCATGCACCAGGTACTTGTGAAACACATGGGCGCTGATATTCCAGATACCTGCCTTGAAGAGAGTTCCATTCCTGAGTGGTGAAGGGTTGACAGAAATCATGCATCTTTGGAAGTGAACTTACTGCTAGCATTTCAGTCTTTGGCCTTTCAGTTACACACAGCAAGAGGTTATCCAAGGCAGCAGAGCTTAGCGGAATGCCTGCTCCGCTCACACGGGCTGGAGACTTCAACAGCAGATGGCTCCTGCGGCTGACGGCAGGCCCACTTGGTATGTGAATCAGCCTAAGTTGTCATGGAGCATTATAGAATATGTTGAAGGGCCACAGTGTAAACCCATGTCTTTTATCATCTTTCAGTGTCTTTTAGCACCTAGTAGGTGTCTTGCAAAATAGATGAGCTGGGGGAGATACCTTGCCAAAGGCAGTGTGTTTGAGTAAAATCTTAAAGGATGGATAGGATTGTTGGTAAAAGTGCTTGTGAGTTTTTGAGTGGAGGGGTCAAAGAGGTGTGCTTGACACCTCAGTGTGTGAAAGATGCAGCACACTGTTCTAACTGACTGTGTCATGCTTATCCTTGGGGGCGGAGGTGGGTACTTTCACTTGCTGCTTAGAGAGACCTGATCATGGCGAGGACACCTCTGAGCATTTCCCCTCTCCACTGACATGTGAGCCCACTGCACGTTGAAGAGGAGGGGACCACCAAAGACTGCATTTTCTCAGTCTCAGCGCCCTCCCTGTCATTCACAAAATCTTGCTTCTCAGTTCATGGTATTAATTTTAATTTTATCATAAACTTTAGGAGGAAAAGGGGATACGTTGTCTACTTCTCCTGAGTGAATCCTCTGGGGGAGGTGAGGGGTTGGGCAATGAATTCTTCTTAATCACAACGGGACACTTTTGTTTGACTTGCCCAGTGGGTTTTAATAGCTTCTGAAAGGCAGGATTTGTTGTGGGTAATAATCATGTTCTTGATGCTTGCTTCAGAGTATATTTGTTTTTGTTTTTTTAAAGGCAGTTAACACCTATTAGTCATATTTCGTCTCAAAAAGCACTGGGCTTATTTTCTGAATCGATAGTTGATGTTCAGTAACATTAGGTTGTTAGGCCTTGTGAAAAGATTAACTCATCTAGAGGCTGTGTTAATTCCACATGGAGAATAAAACTTTGATTTATGCTCCTCTATTGATTTTTTTTCCTGATACAAAACAGCAAAAAGGGGAAACATTTAAGTACAAAATTTATTGCAGCAAAGAGATTAAGACAATTTTCTCATATAAACGAAAATTACATTTGCCTCAGTATTATTTGGGAAAAACATCTACTACAAATACAAATTCTGGACAAAAGCCCAGTGATAGAGCTTGTTCTAGTCAGTGAATATGCTCAGACCCCAAGGAGAATTCCAGGATAACCGTCTCAGTAGAGGAATAGAAAGAGATGACAAGAGAGAAGTTATAAATTGCCTTGCTAATAAACGACCACCTTCCTGTTGGACAGCCATGAGTGACCTTCTTGTCCAGTTATGCTCTTGATGTCAAGGATTCAAATCACAGATGCCCACAGTCCTGCTTTGTTAAAGGAACCAGGATTTCCTGTTATGGCTTCCTGTGTGCCAGGACATGCTTCATCTGAGCGCTCAGCAAACCAGGAGGAGGAGGCCACGGGGTCCCCATCTCATCTCTGCAGCCCTATCCTCCTTGAAAGCTCAGCCTCTCTCCCTCCAGGGTCCAGAGCCTTCCTGTGCCCCTTCACTAAGGCTGTCTGCTGTCAGAAGGAGCTATCTTTCACCATGGTATAAGAATCAGGGGAAAGGAAATTACAACTTGGGGAGGGCCAAGCTCCTAGGCAGAAAACGGAGGAGGGTTTATTTACATTTTAAAAGAGAAGCCAGCCAGTTAACACTAAAGCAACTTCTGCTGCCTCTCTAAGGGCTTTAAGATAATGCTGCTACCCTGGGGCTCCCCTTCCTGTTAGGGCCTACTTCCTGAAGGGGGAGATAAGTCTCAACTTTTCCTTGGAAGGAGGGAAATAAGACAGGATTAGCACAACCTAGCACAAAAGTGTGAAGTAAAGTCTTCCCATGCTCTTCTATGGACCTTTCTTCACCCTCCTGGAAATAACTATGTTGTTGGAAAGTTAAACATAATTAACTTAGTTAAACATAGTTAAACAACTATGTTGTTTAATGTCTCAAAGTCTCAATTTATGCATCTTTGCAATGAGAATAACCACAGCATTTCTCTCTGAAGACTATAATGAGGGGTAAATAAAAAGCATAAACAGTCATAGTAAAGAGCATGCCTTATAAAAGAAGTATTCCATAATTGTCATATATTAATCCCAGCATAAAGTCCTCACTTGACAGCGCAGGAAACTGAGGCCCAGACAGATGAAGTTTCTTTCTCAAGCTTTAAAGCATCAGGCTGCATATCCTCCCACCACTCTGCCACCTGACTTGTCCTCTTGTATTAAATCTTATAATAAGATCATAAGACATAAAGCTGAAGAGGAAGCATTGGGCTTCAAAATAAGTGTATTAAATCTAAAAGTGTCTGGATCTGTGTTTTGAGACACAAAGAATTGTCTGTTAATGATTAAGGTACTACACTATAGTCTCCTTTCTTTCAAATTCTAGAGATTTACAGGGGGATTCACTGAAATATATGGATATTTTAAAGCTTTTCAAGATTTATGTCTTCTGTATTAACACAACCTATGGCTAGCACAAATTTTTTTCCCCTGAATCCTGTGTATTATGAATGTTTGAATATTCTCTTTATTCAACTTGAGTCTCTTAAGAAATCTTCTCATATATGCTTGTAAAACCATCCCGTTCTTAAAATACACATTTAAGATTTTGTGCTTGAACCATTTTGAAAGTAAGTATTGAAGTCACTTTCCTTTCACCTAGAAATAAAATATACGCATTTAAAGTCATACGAAGTAACATTCATGGGTTCCAGGGGCAAATCTCTTACAATGTGTGAATCACCGTGCCACCGGCAGTACGGTAGGTAAATGAGGATAACTCTGCAACCAGGCAGCAGAACCCACAATTTAAACGATAATGACTGTTAGTGGCCAGCTCGCCTTTTCCCTTTGTGAGTATTTGTAATGCAGCCCATGAAGGTGCATGGTGTCCAAACAGCGCCTCTTCCTCCCTGCTGCGGGTCAGGAGATGGGAGAAGTGTTGGGGAAGAGCAGAAAGGCTCTCTCTAGAGCAGAGCTCTCACAACAAAACCTTTGCAGCCCAAAAGCTTCCCTGGGCTGGGATGACTGTGCACCCTTTGAGATGTTTGCCCGGTGCCCCACCCTGCCCTCGCAGGCCAAGCACAGACGTGGAATCGCCTTGCCCTCCCACAGTCCCTGCTGCGAGCGTGCGTGTGGGGTCACTGCTGTGGCTTCTCCTCCCAAGAGTTCCTGCCTGTGTTTATTAGTAGTAGCTGCCGCCCATGAGGGTGCGTCGTGAGGGCTGGCCCACGTCCTCTGCTTCAGCACTCTTGGCTTCGCCTCTGAGCGTCCTGCCTCGGCCTTGCTGCTGCCACCTGTTCTGCCACAGACTCGTCATAGGGCGGTGGGGCCTCTGGGTGGGCCCCATCTTCATCCTGAAATCCGAGGCCCATCTCTGCGTACGGAGGTGGAGGAGCACCCGAGGTCTCTTGCTCTCTGTGACAGGCTTGCTTGTCAGCAGCAAGACTCTCTTCGTAAGCTGGAGGGTAAAAACCTGGTCTGGGGGACAAAATGCCGCAAACATTTGTGTGTTATTTAAGTAGGTCGTGCCAAGGAGGCGTATGTCCGCCTCTCCCAAATCACACTGTGTGAAGCTAAACTGTTAGGAAACACTGATTCTGAAACAGATGTTCTTCCTCCCTGGCATCCCAGGTTTTTGTTTTTGTTTTTTTTTTAATATGCTGCTCTTCCAGCAAAACCCTCTTTATCAGCCATGGGATGTGTGCCTCTATAGTCATACTTTCCCCAGTGGGTTATTCCACATTATCCCCTCTCTCTTACTCATTGGAACCAGGAAATTTCAGTGGGAGATCCTTAGCAGGGGTATGGGACAAGCCTTGACTGTGGAATGCCTCTCTAACCAGTTATGTAGTTCATTCACATCCTTGTCCCCATTCACACACATCATCTTCTAGTCATCTGTACTCATGGTCTCAGAGCCTCACAGCCAACAAAATAATGAATGAAAACCAGCTCCACGAAGATGCCTGAACAACATCAGATGCTTCTCTTCCCTGTTACTCAAATTTCAAGTATTTTCTCCCCTGCCCCATTTCCATGCACACACACAAAATACTGATTTCTCAAACTATGGCAACTGACAGCTTTACGTAGATTTCAGTAGTGGCGCTTTCTATGCCCATCGGCCGATGGCTGAGGGAGCCCTTCATGCAAGAGGTGATATATTCATCAGTAATCTTGCCCAACATTGCTAATTGCTAAATCCTCTGCCTTCTTCATCATGAATGGGATGGGGGGTGGCACAGAAGTGAAGAAGAGGGAGGGTGAGCTTGACCGAGCTGTGTAATTATAGAGTGAATCCTTCCCGTGCCTGCAGGGAGTGTTTGTGGTGCGTAACCACAACAGAAGAAGGACTGCCACTTGCAGCCACAGCTCCATTCCAAACGTTACCAGGCCCAAAGCCAAGGAACTGAAGGAGCCGTCTACTGTACAGCATAAATCTCAGCCTTCACTCAGAATAGCCAAGGCCGGGTCATGGGGCACGTGTGTAAAAGCGTTGCAGACACCAAGGTGAACTGTTCCCCGGAGTGATTTGAGAGGCTCCGGGATGACTGCGCCTGCCCCACATCCCGTCCACTTCTCCCAACCCCCACCCTCCCCACCCCACTTCACAGTTCCAGTGCCCTGAGTTGCCCCTTTGCAGACCCCTTTGCTTTGAAGTCTCAATCTGGGCACCCATTTCAAATGAAGATACTTCTGAGAAGTATGACTTACCATTTACTGACCCCCTAGCCATGCTAAGTGGGCTGGGCATCTATGAGATGCACCGGAAGGAGGCTGTAAATTAGGGGGTTGTGACACCATCGTTTAAAGTGTTTCCGTACAACAGTATGCATGTGCTTAAAAATTTAAGCTACATCTTTAAGGCAATTGGTTACTCTTATCAAGATTCACATTCTGGAGGCAATCATATAACATTTATACCAAAGGGAAAAAAAAAAAGAAAACATCACTCTAGAAGCATCTTCTGCAGTCACTTCACCTTTAATTTTTTTTTTTAGCAAATCCAAAGACTTTGCAGTTAGTATAATAACATTGGAAATAGATTTTGGTCATTGTAGTTAGTATCTTATTAGTAAAATATATCATGTATCATATAGCATCATGTCAAAAATCAATTGTCATGGCTAATCACTCATATTCAAGATACATGGAGTAGCTAAAATATTTTTGATGAGGAGGACAAAGAGTTTATGGAGTCTCGCTTCCCTGGTGGCTCAGATGGTAAACAATCTGCCTTCAATGAGAGAGTCCTGGATTCAAACCCTGGGTCAGGAAGATCCCCTGGAGGAGGACATGGCAATCCACTCCAATATTCTTGCCTAGAGAATTCCATGGACAGAGGACCCTGGCAGACTAGAGTCCATGAGGTGGCAAAGAGTCAGACACAACTGAAATGACTTAGCATCCATGCATGCAGCCTGTCTGTATCTTAAGAATGATGCCTGGGGTTTTATCCCTAAATGATTCTGTGTTTAGCCAAAAATTAGGAGGTTTTTGGTTGTCTGATACTAATTGTAAGGTTAATCGAAATTTTTTTATTGTCATAAAGTATATATAACATAAACTTTACCACTTTAGCTACTTTAAGTGTACAGTTTAATGGCATTAAATACATTCACATTGTTTTGTAACTATCACCATTATTCATCTTCAGAACTTTTCCACCATCCTGAACTCAAACTCTGTACTCATTAAACAGTAACTCTTCATTCCCTCCTTCCCTCAGCACTGGGTAATCACTGTTCTACATTTTGTCTATGAAATTTGGCTGCTCTAGGTACCTCATATAAGTGGAATCATATAGTATTTGTTTTTTGGGCTTATTTCTGGCCAATTTCACTTAGTATAATGTCTTTAAGGTTCATTCATGTTATAGCTGCATCAATATTTCCTTTCTCTTCAAGGATGAATAATATTCCATCTTTTGTATGTACCGTATTTTGTTTATCCATTCATCCACTAGATGGATATATGGGTTGTCTCCACCTTTTCACTATCATGAAGAATACTGCTGTGAATATTGATACAAGTATCTGTTCAAAGCCCTGTTTTCACTTCTTTTGTCTGTATACCCAGAAGTGGAATTGCTAGATGAAATGGTGATTCTACATTTAATGTTTTGAGGATCCTTCCTATCATTTTCCAGAGCAGCTACACTATTTTACATTCCCACCAGCAGTGCACAAGCTTTCCAATTTCTCCACATCCTGGCTAACCCCATGGGATTTGTAAGTTGCTCCCCAGTAGATTAGAAGTCATTGACCTTTTCCAGAACTCAGCCACACCACAGCCCTCCCCAGTCCTCTGGCTTCTGGGCACATACCTGTCCACTGTGGCCGGGGGCAGGGCCCCCTGAGCACGGCACTGTCTGAGCACACGCTTGAAAACCCCTTTGCTTTCACTGGCCTGGTGGTAGGTGCTCCAGAAAATTCCACTCAGAAGGATCACAAACCCCAGAGGCAGAAGCAAATAGGCCAGGGTCAAGTTCCCCTGGCAGTTGAACAGGGAGGCTGAGGAAATGAAGAAGGCCCCCAGGCAGATCATCAGGAAGCCGGTCAGGAGGACAAAGACACAGAGAACTAGACAGGTTCTGTTCTGCATCCCTGCTCCTTCGGAACCCAGGTCCCTGACCCTGCCACTCCCCTCCTTCGCCGGCTCAGAGAGAATGCTCTCATTAGCCAGCTCACAGCTTTATATGCTCTGGGACCAACTGGCCTTTGGACAATCAGATGAAGCAGGCTCTTAGAAACTATTCATTAACCATTGAAAGTAACTCTAACATCCTTGGACGATTAACCTAAAAACACAGCATTGTGTCCTGCAGGAATGAGTGTCCTGCAGGCACAGCTCTCTTGTTCTTCTGAGCTGGATGGGACCCTAGGCTGACCCCAGTTATTTGGAAGAAGGTCTCTCATCCTTTGATTAAAAAGGTCTCTTGATCTCCAGGGCAGGTGATTCCAAATGAGTGCTAGAGAAATTAGCATTCCTTGCTGAGCTACTTTCTTTGTGGTTTGGCAGGTAGTCCTTTCCTAATTGCTTCTTCCTTTTTCTATCCTAAAAAGACATTTTTAAAGGATTTTATTATATTTGTCTTGCTTCTCTCAGTGAACCTCTCTTTATTGACCTCACAATATGATGTTGGAAAGATTCCAAAAAAAAGCCCAGGGGTGAACTCCCTGATTCAAAGTGGAGTGTCAGCAGGAGAGGGAAGAGAGTGCTGGCAAGGATTGTAATAGACAGAGGCTTCAGGAATGCGAGGGAATTACTGAGGGTGGTTGTAAGTTGTAGTGATCTGATGACTTCTGCTTTGATTCTGTGTCTTTCCCCTTTTGGGGGCCCAAATGTTAAAACCCTAGGTCATTTTTATTTAATATATAGGTGTTAGATAAAATTATTTTGCTTACCGCTCAGCTACCAGCCACCATACTTTGCTCACTGGAAATATTTAAACCAGATCTCTCCCTTCCTCCTCTCAAAAAAGCCACTGATATTTGATAAAAGAGCATCCCCTAAACATTTGTAGCATGTTTCCACCTCCTACTTATAAGAAGTGCTGCCTTATAAGCACTTACCCACCCCCCCCAACTATGTATTTTAGGGTTTCACAGAGTGCACTAACATATTAAAGGCTCTGAAAAGTCCTGCATTTTTTTCTCTCATAAAATACATATTAAATGAAATTTGTTTTGGTAGATGCTCCTAGGGGACTTCCCAGGCGGCACAAGTGGTAAAGAATCTGCCTGCCGATGCAGGAGATCTGGGTTCGATCCCTGGGTTGGGAAGATCCCCTGGAGAAGGAAATGGCAACTCACTCCAGTGTTCTTGCCTGGAGAATCCTGTGGACAGAGGAGCCTGGTGGGCTGCAGTCCATGGGGTCACACAGAGTCGGACACGACTGAGTGACTGAGCACAGCACAGATGCTACTAAAAATCGTTCCCTTCCTCTCCCCTGTACCATTGCTCTGTGAAGCATTGCCTTAAAAAGTCTTCCCAGATCCAGTCTTCTGTTTTCTGTCTAGAATTTGTTTCTTCTGTCTTGTCTGTCTTTGGTTTGGATGGTGGTGGTGGTATTTTAATCACTATGTCGTGTCCGGCTCTTGTGACACCATGGACTGTAATCCTAGTCCAGATCTGGTTCAGGCTGTGATTCCTTTCTTTTTTATTTGGTGCTCTGGCATATCCCTGGGCTTCCCTGATCGCTCAGTTGGTAAAGAATCCACCTGCAATGCTGGAGACCCTGGTTCAATTCCTGGGTTGGGAAAATCCACTGGAGAAGGGATAGGCTACCCACTCCAGTATTCTTGGGTTTCCTTTGTGGTTCAGCTGGTAAAGAATCCATCTGCAATTCAGGAGACCTGGGTTCGATCCCTGGGTTGAGAAGATCCCCTAGAGAAGAGAAAAACAATCCACTCCAGTATTCTGACCTGGAGAATATAGTCTATGGCGTTGCAAAGTCAGACCTGACTGAGAAACTGTCACTTTCACTTGGCATATTCCTGCCAAAACACCTTCCCAGGGTGTCTCTGGGTCACTTTTGTCCAAACAGATTCTCTACAGTTCCTCTTTGATATTCCTCTACTCCACTACTGCATTATTATTATTTTCCATTACTTCCTCAATGGAAAAAGTTCTTTGGACAATGCCCTAGCAGAAGTTCCATGGATACCCTTTAGCCTCATACCCACTATCTCCTCAGCTCTACCTTCATGTTGTGGGCTAGGAGAGAGAGAGAAGTTCCTGGATAAAAAATGATACACAGTCCTTCCTCATTTCATCTCCTAACCTCTGTCTCTATTAGCTCCAATCCTTATCCTCAACTAACTTTCATCTTCTAGTCTTGATTTTATCCATATAATCTTAAAGCAACTCCTCCCTTCTTTTCCAATTTTTTGTTATATTCAAAATTGTAATCAAATATATGTTTATTTCTACTACCTAACATGCCAATATAGTCATTATTAGCATAGAGAATTTTGTCCACCTCTCAAGGTGCAATTCTTGAGCACTTTCAGTTAAACTTAGAGAGGAATTCTTAGATCCAATTGGTCTTGAGGTTGACAGATTTCTAATATGACCCCCAAAGATCCCTGCCTCCTGGGATCCATGTCCTCTTGAGTGTGGGCTGGACATAATGACCTGACTCCAGCCAAGAGAATATGGCAAAGGTGATGGGCTGGCCCTTCTGTGATTAGGTTACAAAAGACTGTGACTTCTGTCTTGCCAGCAGACTCTCTCTGTTGACCTTGTGGCTTGCACTCTTTGAGGAAGAAAGTCGCCATATTGGAGAGGTCCTTTATGAGAAAGCAGCTTCTGGCTGACAGTCAGTGAAGAGCGGAGGCCTTGAGTTACCCCAGCCAGGGAGGAACTGCTTCCTGCAAATGACATGAAAGACTTGCCCAGTTGAGCAGGGAGGTGACCAGACCCTAAGCAACACTTTGATTGAGAGACCTTGAAACTGCGGACCCAGCTAAGTCATGGCCAAATTCCAGACCCGCAGAAACTGTGAGATGATAAGCATGTGTTGTTTTAAGCTGCTAAGTTTTGGGGCAGCTTGTTAGGCAGCAATAGGTAATAAATGGTAGGTAAACAGTTTGTTAGGACCTGGAAACCAGAGGAGACGATCATCACATAGAAAGTGCCCATCAAAGTCAGCTATGGTCACCCTCACTGTTATTGTTACTACCATCACTGCTGTAATTCCAAAAAGCCGGAAAAGATCCAGTATTTTCGACTGAAAGTTCTGCACTAGGAGCAGAGTCCCAAGAACAGGTAAATGGCAGTGCCTCTGAGCTATAATCAGGTATTAGAGTAAGGAGGGATTGCCTTCTCTTTGAGAACTGCCCACCCACAGGGTTGGGCTTCTTGGTTTAAAACCAAAACCTGAGGATGAATCAGACTGGGCATTATGAAAAGTCAGGCCTAGTTCTTGTGATCACATGAATATTTGAGCAAAGACGTTTTCTCTCCTCCTGTTCCAATAAAGGTTAACTAGTGCCTTCTACTTTATCAGATAGATCCTTCCTCTCCCACACCCTTTAAAGAGGTGTCTGTCATTTCAGAGCAGTGTATTTTGTTGTGGTGGTTGGTTTTTTGCTTGTTTTGGTGAAAAACTGAATAGGAAAGAGCAAGATTCAGGAACGGTGGAAGGTCTTAGTTATTTTACATAAAATTTATGTAAACTAAAGAGTGCGTTCCTGGACTCGGAGTACTTTAGGAGTTTATTGAGGATGAGGTGGAGGCCCAAGGATAAAGTATGAGAGAATCTGTAGTAAAAGAAGAGAATAGATTAGAAAAAAGGCAAAAACCAACATAGAAATAGGAAGTATTTCTGAGAAATGTGTATCTCCTTCATGGTACTTGAGACATACTAGGAAAGGATTTATGTTGAAGCTATTTGTGCATGTTATGTTTATTAAATATATAAATTATTAAATAATTACTTATTTTAGATATTCTGCCTCAGTTCTGAACTGCACACATCACTGTTCTATGAGCATCTCCTTGGATGCCTCAAAAGTGACCATGGATAACTAAAACCAGTGATTTGTAGTTTTAAACAATCCTAACTGCTGTGGTTTCACTATTCTCTGGGCTGTGGTTTGCCCTCTTTCCCCATAACCACTCACAGTGGAAACATTTTCAAAAAGTGAAAACTGAAAGTAGATGTGTGCTTGCTTCTATGATAATGAGGTGGCGCAAACACTGAGAGAAAGCCCCCTGGTCTGCGTCAGCCTCGAAGGGGCAGAAAGCCCAGCAGAACAGTTGTGATGATAGAAAAAAAAAGCAGGCCAAATCCTCCGAACTGGGAAAAAATGAAAAAAATCCAATAAAGAGCCCAACACCAGAAACATCACCTGAAAGAGTCTGCTTCAGGAGACCTGTGGGCCTCTGGCTGGGCTTCCTCGGGCTCAGCCCTGTCTTCTGGGTCTGCCTTCACTCCCAGGGCATCTTTCCTGTGCTTGCCCACCTTACCATCTACCCAGCCCTGAGTGCAAGAGGAAGGGGCCAGTGATACTCCTTTTAAGGCAGAGAAACTACAGGGAAAGAGATATATGACTTACCTAAGTTCATATAGTGAGCATGGGATTGATGAGAAAATGGATACTCTAGGAGGGATATGGGCAGAGACCCACCCTCTATAAACAAATGTTGTGGGACCCAGTGGAAGCCAAGACCCGACGCCTATCCTGATTCCCACCCCCTCCACAAGAGATTCACCTAAACAGTGATGTCTTCCTTCTAGGCTAGTTTATTTATTATTATCATTCATTAAAATTCACCAATTAGCAGCAGTGCCTGACCTAACCGCAGGCAGTTCTGTGTTACTTGGTTGACAGCCAAGCTAGTTTAAAACATAATCACGCTTTCAACACCCTGTTCCTTTGAGCACGGCTGACCCACCAGTGCTGTTCTGAACATTGAGTGCATTGAGTTCCAAGTGCAGTCCTCCCTTCCACGTCAGAGCCCCGGAAACTTCATCCTTCTTTCAAACTCTCCCATGTGTGAGGACTTGGAACTTCAAACAACCCTCTGCATTCCAATCTTTGTTTCCTGAGCACATGGGCCAGCACCCTTCCCTTGAAAGCAGGCAAATCATGTTGCCCTGGATGAGAAGTAGACGGGGACTTTGGAAGGAAGCTAATGGTGTGTAGAAGTTGTTGCATAGGAGGGGCACGGGGCCAGGAGCTGGGGCAGAGCAGCCAGATTTCCTAAGGTCACTTGGGTTTAGGAAGTGAAGTTCTATGGGTGGTTAGGAAGGTGAGTGTCTGCGTGGCGAGCGATGTCACCCGGTCTGGTTTCACGGTGGTGATTACTGAGTGATTTCTGGATTAGCCTTTCACACTTGTGGGTTCACTGGGCACTGGCCACTTCCTCCTCCTTGTTTTCTTTGCTTTTGATCCCTTCCCCCCACCCCTACTCTTTCCCCCCTCACTCACTCAGGAAGATTTAAATGAAGGCATTTAAGGTTGGCAGAAGACAAACTGCAGGAAATGGGTGGCACTGTAGGGTAAGGGGATATGAGACCAGCACACTAGACTCATACGCCCTCTGTGATGAACCTAGTGAATCTCTAGGGCAGAGGACTCTGAGCAGTGCCAGAGCAGGGTGAGGCCCATGAGGCACTCGACCAGAGCATGCAACTTCTGAGGCCACCAAAAACCTTAGCAATCAAGATAAATCAAAATTTCAACCCATGTTTAAAAAAAATCAAATTAGCAAATATGGCTTATGGGCCACTCCCTCTGTAAGTAAAGGTTTTGGTGAGGAAATCAGGTTCTGTCTGTGGACCAAACAAGACAAATTCTGTTCTAAAGAGAGCTTAACTTTAATTTAATCCAGAAACAAGCCAGAAGAGATTTCATTCTTTATGGATCCTTGGAAAACTAAACAGGGACCATACTTCTGTGGCCAGTTTGGATGGGAGCAGAAGCCTCAAGCCAGGGCAGCTTTCATTGCCTAAATTATATCAGTTAGTGTGATGGCCAGTGACTTGTAAATATGAAGTGGGTTCTGTGTGCCACCTCATGAAATTTTCTTTAATATTGATGTTCAATTTCCCATCTCCCTGGTTTTTAATACTCTTGGCTAACTTAAATGACAGCATAATTATATGATCCTCAAAGATTTGGCAAGAACACACTCATAAAACCACTAGTTCTAAGATATTTTTTTCCCTTTTTTATATCTTGTAGTTTTTTTTAAATTGAATGTCAGATGTACATATGACAGTAGAGACTAAGATAAGTAACATTTATACTGTACCTCAAAATGGGACACCTCCTTCTGTGCTCACCTAGCCTGGAGAATCCCAGGGATGGGGTCGCACAGAGTCGGACACGACTGAAGTGACTCAGCAGCAGCAGCAGCGTGGTTCCCTTCAGCACAGTACTATTCTCCAATTCCTCTTGTGTTAATGGTGCTTAGATTGAGGGTTGGGTTGCTTGAGGGCTTTTGTTTTTTCAATGTTCCTCCTCTGCCCTCAACTGGAGAGCTTCACTGTGTGCCCTCAAGGAGTCTTCACACTCACCCATTCCTTCAGCATTAGGGTGCTGCTGCCTGTGACTTGTGCTTGCCAGCTGGATGGTGGGGTCAGAGGCTTTCTCTGTTATCCTGTCCACCTCAGTCTTAGGTAAGCTCTGTGGTCCTGGGTCTTGGGGGTGAAGGCTTTTTCAGTGGTCCCACCCTTTCTTCAATATGGTATGTGTGTGCTCAGTCGTGTCCGACTCTTTGTGATCCCATGGACTGTAGCCCACCAGGCTCTTCTGTCCGTGGGATTCTTCAGGCCCGAATACTGGGGTGGGTTGTCATGCCCTCTCCAGAGGATCTTCGCGACTCAAGGATTAAACCCATGTCTCATGTGTCTCCAACGTTAGTCTCCTCTCAAGATCTGGCCTCAGGATGGTTTCCTGACCCTCCTCTAGAAGTAGAGGGTTTTTTTCTTTTCACTGACCCCAGCTACATGGGGTCACCTCTGTTCTGGCAGTGGGGTGGGGTGGGTGGGGGCAGGGGATGGTTGCTGCCCCTCTCTCTCCAAACTGCCGTTTAACAAAGTTTAGGTGGCATTTTGACATTCACGCAACAGCTTGGTCCACAGAAAAGAACCTAGAAAAGTAGGTGCAAACTCCCTTTGCACCTGCATGTCCCAGTGGTTCTGTTCTCTCAGATTAGCCCACATTTGACATTAAACAGTTCACTAAAAATGTTAACTGGATTCTTTATACTGGCTTACGTGACACTCCACATCTCTTCTTCCTGGGCTCTCACAGGTTACCCAGACTTCATGCCAAGCTTCCCCTGGGGGTTCCTGCCCTTCTTTTGATTTCATGCTCTTTCCCTTCTAAACTCAGCTCTTCAATGAATTCAAGAAAAGTTATTATTTGCAGGTTTTCAGACATTTTCTTGGAGGGAGAGTTGAGAACAAAGGTCTTCCCAACTATCTACATTCTAGGCAAAAGCAGAACATTTTCAGCACAATGTTTTTAAGTGGAATTGTGATTACTCTTTCAAACTTTCTTAGGGACTAGTATAGGGCTATCTCCTTTTCTTGAATCAATTTTTATAATGTACACTTTCCTAGGAAACACATTGACCCCATGGACTGTATCCCACCAGACTCCTCTGTCCATGGGATTCTCCAGGAAAGAGTACTGGAGTGGGTAGCTATGCCGCCCTCCAAGGGATCTTCCCCACACCGCCGGCAGATTCTTTACCATCTGAGCCACCAGGGAAGCCCAATATATATATAGTTTAAAATTACATCACTCATAATTTTAAAATCTCCTCTGATTCTATAGGCATGTCACTGTTCCAATTCTTTACCATTGTTGTTTGTGTCTTTACACTTTTTCCATGATGAGACAAGTCAAAGCCGTTTTACTAGTGTTTTTTCAAAGCTACTTATTCATGTACTGATCTTTTCCAAGAGCCAACACATTTGGTTTTAGGTCTTTTCAAAAAGGACTCTGTTTTGCTTTGTAAGTTATTTTTTTCTTCTTAAAATTTTTATTGGAGTATAGTTGCTTTGTTTTGTAAGTTTTATATGTCACAATTTTCTGCTGTTATCAAAAGATCTTTATTGTATTTTAAAAGCATTCTTTGTCATTCTTTTATCTTCAGTAAATTAGGCCTTTACTTTTTTATTATTTATCTTAGTTTTATATTTCATCAGTTGCTGCTCTTTAGAATATGCTCTTTAGTCAGCTTTTAATGGTTGTTTTTGTCATCTTTTTGTAGTATCCTCCATCGAATGCTTAGATAATTTATTTACCATCTTAATTGCTTTCTAATCAATATAATTAGGCCTATACATTTTCTCTTGTGTGTCACTTTGGCCTCAGTCCCACAAGTTTTTATATACCGTGATCATACTGTCCCTCATTTCCAAATAACAAGTAATTTAATCTAACATAAAAATGAGCAAAATATGTAAACATATAAATGATAGACAAGGAAATGAAAAATATCACTTAAATAATGAAAAAAATGTTCAACCTTACTTATAGTAAGAAAAAGTAAAATATAATTTCTCACCTACTTGGTAAGTCTCAAAGTTTGATAACACATGCTGTTGATAAGGCTTGGGAAAAAACATTCTCATATGTTACTGGTGGGAACACAAAATCTAACAAAATTACATTTGTATTTTCCTTCTGACCCAGAAATCATGCTTCTGGAAATTCATTCCAAAGATACTCTGGCAAAAACTCAAAAGTTTAAATGCATGGATCTGCTCATTACAGCAGTACTGTTTGTAATTACATAAGGCTGGAATCACCCAATTGACTATGAATAATGGTTAGGTAAAAAAACTAAGGTACATCCACATAACATGATGTTATACAATTGTAAAGGAATGAGTAATATCTTTATGTTATTGTAGAATGTTATCCAGGATATTTTAATAAGATAAAAAGTCAAAGTAAGTAACAGAGTTTAGAGTATAAAAAGATAGTCAAAGTAAACAATAGAGTTTAGAGTATAAAAAAAGGAGCAGTTGATACCGTGATGGTAGATACATGCCATTATAGATTTGTCTAAACCCGTAGTATGTACAACACCAAGACTGAATCCAAATATAAACTATGGGCTGTAGATGATAATAATCTATCACTGTAGGTTCAGCAGTTGTGAGGTCTGATCATGGAGAGGCTCTGCTTGTGACGGCAAAAAGGGACACATATGGGAAATCTCTGCTCTTCCCTTCAATCTTGTTGTGAACCTAAAATCGCTCTAAAAAATAAAGTCTATTGAGTAAATAAAGTCACTTTTATAAAAGAATGGGATAAAACTATATATGCATAAATGCCTATATATTAAAAAAAAGAAACGTCAAAGCATCAAACAAAATTAATTTTTGAAAATGTTTACCTTTAGGCAGAGGGAGGTAACAGTGTGGGAGGGATAAGATCGGAAGATAGACTGGTCTGAATGTGCCTTTTAAAAACAGTTTTGAAGGTTTCCAAGTGGCTCAGTGGTAAAGAATCTGCCTGCAATGCAGGAGACCCAGGTTCGGTCTCTGGGTCAGGAAGATCCCCTGGCAAAAGAAATGGCAACCCGCTCCAGTATTCTTGCCTGGAAAATCCCATGGACAGAGGAGCCTGGTGTGCTAGAGTCCATGGGGTTTCGAAAAGTCTGACATGACTTAGCAACTAGGCAACAACAACCGGGAGAAAATCAATCTAGTCCCACAAATTTACATCTGACGTTATTTACAGGAAGATCATACACATTTAAAACACTAGTAGGAAAGCCACTTCTGGAAGTGCTAACAACTTTCTAAGCAATATAAGTCATCAAGAATAAAAGCAGGTTTGACTTCATAAAAATGTAAAACATCTGCACATTTGGAAAACACCTTAAACAGACTCTTCATGCAAATAAATGAAAGATATTGAGAAAAAAATAAAAACAGTTTTGACATTGGAACTATCTACATGCTTTACATAATTAAAACTGAAAGACAGGGAAATCCCCAAATAATTATTTCAACTAGCCCAAGATGGGACAATCTGAAACCCAAAGTTTCAAAAACTGAAATGAATTGAAACAAATAAATTACATAAAACCCCTGAATTAATGTTTCTTCAGCTCTGAAAAATAATCTTCTCTGACTTTGAACACCCTTCCACCTACTGCCTTTGTTTCTTCCATTACAAAACTCTCTAGACAGATGTAGTAGCTTCTGGAAATATCTTTATATCTTTGTCCTGTTTTGAAAGAGTTCCTCAGCTGAATGTTGCAGCTCATTAAAATAATATTCATCTGTGTCCATGTCTGGTCAGGCCACTCAAAATGGCTGTTTTCTTGCCCTCTGTACATCCCCTGCCCAACCAGAGCCTGTTTCACCTACACCCTACTCACAGGACTCAACTACCTACTTGCCCCAGGCCCCAGCTGATGGTTGTTCTTATCAAAGAGGCAGTGAGGGGTGGCCCCTCTGCTGGTTACCGTGGTAACTAATGAGCCCACTTGACATCAGTTGCCCTATCTTCGGTGATTTCTCTCTCTGCCCTGGAGTGAAGAAGGTCTCAGTATCCTACCCACCCTCAGCCGCGCATGGTGGGGTGCCCCTCCAGGACCTTGCAGCAGACAAGTAAGTGCCCCCATCCGTTAAACCATGTCTGTGTTGCTGACTCCAGGCTCTTTCTTAAAGCCCTGAAGCTGGCTGAGTACAGGCCTTGCAGGCCTTCCGGGCGCAGCCCAACAGGTCGTGTGGATATTCAGCCCAATTTTCAGTATGGCGGTTGAACTTTCAATAATCCGGAAGTCTGATTATTTCTCTCACCAGCCTGCTTTTCTATTTTATGACTGCTGTGAATGAAAGTTCTAATCAAAGCGCCAGCTTCTAGGGTGTGTACAATAGAATATTGCCGCTGTTCAGGTAGATTATCCTGGTGTGGGAGGTGCCTCTCCTCAGCAGATGAGGTCCGGGGACCTCTTTTATCGGAAGCATCGTGTGGTTTCTTGTCGCCTCTTTCTACTCCAGTTCTTGTTGTTGTATAAGTATAGTCATCAAGTTCCTCCCTACTTCTCCATCCAGAATCAGCTCTTCTGATGGGAGACCACCCAGGTTCACTGGTTGAAGCAGTCGTTGAGGTTTTTCTCTTAAAAAAACTGATTAATGTATTTCTGGCTGCACTAGGTCTTTGTTGCTCCTTGCAGGCTTTTGCTAGTGGCGGCGAGCAGGGGCTAACGCTTTCTTTCATTGTGGGGTTTCTCATCGCAACGGCTTCTCGTTGCAGGGCACAGGCTCTAGGAGGCGTGCTTCAGCAGTTGTGGCACTCTGACTTAGTTGCCCCGTCGCATGTGGAATCCTCCCGGACCAGGGATTGAACCTGTGTCCCGTGCTCTGACAGGTGGACTTTTAATCACTGGACCACCAGGGGAGGTTTTAACAGAGGAGCAGATACCGTTGTTGCCAGAACTTCAGCATATGAAGGACATGGTGGATCGTGATAAGCCCATCAGTTCATAATGCCATCTTTTAATATATTGACCAGATAATTGACAAAGCCCCTCCCTACCCTGTACTGTTAACCCTGAGCTTGAAGTTCCTTTAGAAGGTTCGTGTACGAGACAGCTGTTATCTTAGCAGTGTTCTACTGCTGGCTTCCCCGCCACCCCCCCCCTCCCCGCCCCCCGCCCCCAACCTCCGCTTTTATTGTTCTTTCAATCCAATTCTTCATTCTCTTTTCCAGGGTATCTTCATATTTTCTGATCTTTGATTGTAACTTTTCTTGTTTGGCATTTCAGTGGAATTTAGCGGGGGAAGGAAAAGCATACAGATGTCTCAGCCTGTCAATTTTATCCTCATATTTTTTTCTGAGTGTATGAGGACATGAGTAGATATTATTTACAAAATTAGGATCACACTATTTATGTAATTTTATATTTTGCTTTTTTTTTCCCCACTAGAACAACAACACACGTTGAAAATGTTATTCTGAATGAATGAGCCTTCATAGTTCATCACACTGGAGTATATACACTAATTTTCTTCTATTTCTTTGCCACTAAATCATACGGTCCTTGAGGAAAGAGAAAAGTGTCAGCTTTTTAGATCCTTAAGACTAAATGAAATATCTGGCATGTAGCAATTCATCAGCATTCCTGATTCAATCTGACTTTTTTTTTCTCAGTTGAACAGGTGAGAACAAAGGGTAGCAGGTAGAGAGAGAACACAGCGAGGGAGGTTAATTTGGGAACAGAGAACACAGAATAGGTGCGCTCCTATGTTTTTATTTTACTTCCCCTGTCTTCCATTTTTGTGCTATTACACAAGTTGATCTTTGTGCGGCCAGTATGGAAAATAGTATGGATATTCCTCAGAAAATTAAAAATAGAACAACCATATGATCCAGCTATTCCATTTCTGGGAATATATCCAAAGGAAAAAACCCCACTAATTTGAAAAAAACACCTGCATTCCTAGGCTCACTGTAGTATTGATTACTATAGGTAGGGAAACAGCCTAAGTGACCACTGGTGGGTGAATGAATTAAAAAAATGTGATATATGCACACAGACTGTGGAATATTACTCAGCCATAAAAAGGGAAAAGGAAAAAAAGAAGGAAATCTTGCCATTTATGACAACATGAATAGAACTTGAGGGTATCATGCTAAGTGAAATAAATCAGGCAGGGAAAGATAAACACTGTGTGGTATCACTTGTATGTGGAATCTAAAAAAAGAAACAAAACAAACACCCAGATAGAGAACAGATTGGTAGTTATCAGAGGGGAAGGTGGGGGGGGGGGCTGTAAAATGGTGAGGGGGTCTCTTGTATAGTGATGAATGGCAACTAGACTTACGTGCTGATCACTTTGTAATGTATACAACCCTTGGATTATTATGTTGTACTCCTGATACTAACATAATGTTAAATACCAATTTTACCTCCAAAAAAAAAAAAAAAGTTGATCCTTTTAGTTGGTTTGGGAAATATAATAGAGATTTTCCTCCCTCTGACTAACGCCTAGAAACAAGAACCTATCTCTGAAGAACAATGTTTCTGTCAGCACTTATCAAATAGGTATAAAATGCTTCAGAGGGGATGTGTTTCTAAGTTATAGGCGTAGTAAGAAGTATAAAGATGGTGTTGATCTACCCAAGTTGCTATTCACTGCCTCGGAAGGATGAGTCATTCTCTGTTTATGCTGAGACTGAAGTCATGTCCCCTCACGGCCAGGAGTGTAATCAAGTTGTGAAAATGCCATGGTAGGACCTGTAAACTCTCCTGGGATTGTGACATTCAGATTGTTAGAAATCTTTACTGAAGCGTATTAGGAAGAATAGTTCACTATACTTGAGCAAGTATTGGAAATTAAAACAAGAAGGCATAAGACAACACATTCAGAAGTTTTATCATCAAACCCAGAATTATTTTTTTGAATTTTATGAGTATAATTGGGAGCCTCAAAAGCTGATGATTCCCATTTTCATCCAGAGTCTTTTGTCCCCTCTCTTTCCCTTTTTTCAGTGCATCCATTTATTTAATATGAGTCACTGGTGTCTAGCAAGCACATAAAGTTGAATCATTTATTAAAATGTTCTTCTCTGAATGAGAAGTTACATTTATACATAAATTATCATCTTTTCACATATAGTAGCTTCACAGGTTTTTACAGATCAATAGGAACCCAAATTTATTTTTTGAAAGTTGAATGAAAGAAGATTGCTGGGAACAACTTCCTCCTGATGAATGGAGGGGTAGCAGTGAATACCTTGGTGGGATTTTTTAACTAGTTGATTTGGTTACATCAGGTCTTAGTTGTGGCACGTGGAATCTTTAGTTGTGGCATGCGGGATCTAGTTCTGTAATCAGGGATTGAATCTCGGCCCCCTGCACTAGGAGCACAGAGTCTTAGCCACTAGATCACCAGAGAAGCCCCAGTATCTGGTTTAAACTGAAATATGTAGTTTTTCACATCCCATGGTCCAACGTGGACAATACACCTAAAACAATTGTGAGAACAATTTGCTGAGTACCACCATGTACCAGGTACCACTCATTTACCATTTCTGATGACTGCAACAGTACCACAAGGTAAATATATAAGCTCTAACTGAGGTCAGAGAAGGCTGAGTTCTGAGAGCATCAGTGACCAAGGTCATTTACAGCCAGTTTGCAAACCTTAATGAGCTCTACATCCTACACACCTCACAATGCCTCTCCTGACAGCTGAGTTTAAGTCTGGTGATTTTTCCTAATTTACAATTGGTATAATTACTGATTGCTGCTTCTAATGGATTTTGCAAAAGTTCTAGACTCACAGTACTACCATTTACAAGTGTATCAGTCAGGATGGGATAGGCTTTACTTTGTAGCAACCTCCAGAGCTCAGTGACTTTAAATAACAGAAGTTTATTTCTTGTTCACTCACTATGGTCATCGTAGATCAGATGAGGCTCTGTTATAAGCTGACATCATCCCAGAGAAGTGAGCAACTATTCTCTAGAGCATGAACAGCCAGAATAGCCAAGAGGAAAGATGACCTAAAGGGTCTTGCATTGGTGATTAAGTTTTGGCCCAGATGTGTCACACATCACTTTACTTACAACTCATTGGTGGTAATTGGCCACATGTCCCCACAACCATAAGGGACCAAGAATTGAGAACCTGCTGTAGATCCAGAAGACTCAAATAGCCAGAAATATTTGCTGAGTAGCAGTAACTCTCACCAGGCATGCACCTAGTTGCTTCGGGGAACACAGAGTAAGCCATGGTCTTTGCTCTTAGAAAACTTACTGTGAGACATGCAAACAAGCAATCATTAGGCAAAGGAAAGGTTAGTGCCACACTAGTATAAGCATCACAGTAGAAGATCACGGAGGAAAAAATTACTAATTTTAAATGGCAAGGGTACAGAAGCCTTTGCAGAGAAGACTACAGATGAGCTTTATAAGCTTGAAGGATTTCAAAGCATTGAAGGACATTTTTTAGGGAGAAAGGCATTCCATCTAAGGGAATTGCATGAAAGGGTTTGGCATGTCCAGGCAAAGATGGGTAGACCAACAGGATAGGAGAGGTAGGTAGGTGAGATAAGCAAGGAAATAAAGACTGGAAAAGCCATTTCTGCACAAACAATGGAAGTGTAAATGCCACCTAAGGAAGCAGTGCATTTATATTGGGGTTGCTACATTTTATCAGAACTATATCAGAAATGTTGTCTCAAATAAAGGAGCATCTTGGCATGTTTACCATTCTTAGAAGGATATGTTTTCATGCCAGCTAGAATAAAATAAGATTGTCAGAGCAGAAGGCCCAGTACATAACAGGTGGCCAATAAATATGAATGAATGAGTAGGAAGGAAGTTGAGGAAGACATTTTATGTTAAACTTTTGACAGTTTGTCAAATTCTGAGTCCCACACCTGATTTTTTTTTTTTTTTTAAGAAAGCAAGGGAGAAGGCAATGGCACCCCACTCCAGTACTCTTGCCTGGAAAATCCCATGGATGGAGAAGCCTGGTGGGCTACAGTCCATGGGGTCGCTAAGAGTCGGACACGATTGAGTGACTTCACTTTCACTTTTCACTTTCATGCATTGGAAAAGGAAATGTTTTTGCCTGGAGAATCCCAGGGACGGGAGAGTCTATGGGGTCACACAAAGTTGGACATGACTGAAGCGACTTAGCAGCAGCAGCAAGAAAGCAAGAATAAAAATTCCTAAGTAAAGTTGTTTGGGTGAAGCCTCAGTCATCCAATTTTCTGTGTTTAATTACTCCTCTTTCTTCCTTCCCTCAGCCAGCAAATGTTAATCTTTTACCATTTCCTCTTAGGTTCAATTCTCCAGTTCTTTAACAAAATTTGTTCTTCTCTGAAATTTTTTTTTAGGTCCTCTATGTGTCTCTTAAAGTTTCAGAGCCTGAAACACTGGACAAAGCTTATTAAATGAGAACCTGTCCCAATACTTGATATTATTTGCTGGAGCTTCAGGGCAAAGGTTACCTCATGCTCCCTGCAGAGCCTGCAGTAAAAAGAGACTATACTAAAAAAAATTTTTTTTTAATTTTAAAAAGGAAATGAAACCCCTCAATTCTGCCTAGGGCTGTGAAAGAAGACTGAACTTTCTGGCAGCCAAGTTATCAGCCTTGGCTAGGATTTCACACCTTGTCAGAACAGGATGATCTAAAGGAACAGTATTAAAGTCGTGGGCGGAGCACAGCTGGAAGCTTGCTGTGTTTATTCTAAAGCCTTGCTCTGCCTCCTTAAGCAGAGAGTGAAAAGAGGACCTGCTAGGATAAGTGAAGCAACACCTTGGAAAGCATGTGTGGCACTCTGAGATTTGTGACAGCAAAACAAGTGAGGGAAGAAACAGACAAAGAGCAGAGCAGGGGAAGGCAACACAGCAGATAGCATGGGGGTCCTGTGCTTCTTAAACTGCAAGTCCATGTAATCCTGGGAGGATCCTGAGATCCTGCATGTTCTGATTCAGCAGGTCTGGGGTGGAGCTTGAAATTCTGCAGCTCTAGCAACTTCCTGCATGATGCTGATGTTGCTGGTCCCTGGACCCCTCTTTAAGCAGCAGAGGCTAGGTGACTGCTTTCCCTAATAGCCAGGTGTTTACAATACCTTGCGCTCAGGGTGAGTAACCCCTCCTTGGTTCCATGGGATGAATATATCAAGCAGCTGAAGCCAATTGTGATAATTCTACTCCTGTTAGCAGTGACTGGCTTGGGCCTAGTGGTGTGATGAATCTTGGCCAGTGAGATATAAGGGAAGTCTTGTAGATGCTTTTGGGAAGGGCGACTTGGTCTAATGAAGAGACCCAAGGTTGAGACTTGGCACTTCCTGGCTTTGGATATTACAGTAATGTTGTGGTCTTTGAAGCTGCTGTGTTCAACTTACAAGTGGAAGGAGAAACCTCGCTGACCACTAGGTCCTTTCCATCCACCTCTCCATTGGATCTGTCTTCTTTGTTGGCACCAACCTTCTCTGCTGCTGCTGCTGCTAAGTCACTTCAGGCATGTGCGACTCTGTGCGACCCCATAGACGTCAGCCCACCAGGCTCCCCCATCCCTGGGATTCTCCAGGCAAGAACACCGGAGTGGGTTGCCATTTCCTTCTCCAATGCATGAAAGTGAAAAGTGAAGTCGCTCAGTCGTACCTGACTCTTAGTGACCCCATGGGCCGCAGCCTACCAGGCTCCTCTGTCTATGGGATTTTCCAGGCAAGAGTACTGGAGTGGGGTGCCATTGTCTTCTCTGCCAACCTTCTCTAGTTGAGCCCTAACCAGTGGATTTCCTCATGGTTCTATTTTGGACCCTCTTTTTTTCCCATCATGCGTTCTCTAAATTAGACTTTTCAAACTGTGGCTAGTAACTCACTGTCAGGTCATTAAATCAACATAGACGTTTTGACCAGCTTGGGGGAAAGAACAGACAATCCCTGAACATAACACGTAGCAAAGGTAAGAATTGTTCAGGGTAATTGTGTGTGTGTGTATGATGTAAAACACATTTCTTTATTCTAGATGCTCATCAAAAAAGTGCAAGGACTAAAGGTATACATGATCTCATTTATTTCTGTGACCCTCAAACCTCTATCTTTACTTGTCTATCTGTATCAGTTCCAAGCCCATATCTTCAACTCTCTGCTTGACTTGTCCACTCAGAAAGCACAGAGCAATTCACAGAGTTCAGCTCTCCATCATCAGTTTCAGGCCTCCCTCATCCTCACCCCACTGCCAGCTCCTCCTCCTGTGTTTCTTCCATCAGGAACAGACATGGACATCTACCCACCTAGACAAACTGGAACCCTGGGGGGCATTCTTGGCCCTTCACACTCTGCATTCTTGGTCTCTGAGTTTTATTTTATTCCTATGTACTTTTGTTTTTATCTATTTATTTTTAATTGAAGGATAATTGCTTTATAGCTTTCATCCCTGTCCTTTACATGCTACCATCCTGGTGCAAATCACTATCATCTCCCTCCTGGACAAGGGCGTTTGCTTCCTAACTCGCCTCTCCACATCATCTCCTAGCCCTTTCTAATCCATTCCTCACTCTGCAGACAGAGGGATCTACTAACCATGTCACTTTCCTACCAAAATTGAAGGGTAAAGCCACAAGTCAGTCTAGCTTTTAAGTAGCTCCTTAACTGGTCCCTAACCAACTGCCCCATCTGGCCCTCATTGCTTCTTATCTGGCACTGCTCTTAGCATTTCATAGGTACCATACTGTCTGATGTTTGGGCCTCCAGAAATGCTTTTCTTTCCAGGAGCTCTCTTCTCCCCTCACCTCTTAATGTATCCAACCCTCCCTCATTTGCTGAGGTCTCAGAAGGCTGTCACCTCCTTAGAAAGGCCTGCCTTGCTTGGCTCCCGATTAAGATTTAGTCCTTCCAACATGATACATAGCACAACTCTAATTATTTACTTGTTCTAAGGTCTGTATTCCCCATGAAACTCTAAGTTCCATCAAGTTTTGCCTCTGCAATTTTGACCCACAGTGCCATGCCCAGGGTTTGGTGTACAGCAGTGGCTTGATCATTCCTTTTTGAGTGGACTGAAGCAACTGTGTTTAAGACATTTCTTTAAGTAATTTCCATGGTCAATTGCGATATTGCATCCTCAGAAAAACATCTGATTGCCTGAAAGTGCAACGCTGCCTTGTGATGTATTCTGGGAGGTTTGGACTTCTTTAATATTCCAAAGAAGGGCTATCAGCTCCAACTGGACTTCTTCTAACAGAAGCATGTTCACCCGGATTCTGATTCTGCTGCTCATTTGATATTAAGTTTCTGGCTACTCAGATGCCTACAATGGTTCATCTTCCTCTGACTTCTCTGTCTCTCTAAGGATCAGAACACACATTCAGAGGTGTGACTTAGTGACAGCTGAAGTAGCCTGATCCCCTCTACCTCCTACTGCCTATCATTTTTCTGTCTCTTCTGCTCCCCTGCCAACCTCAGGCCTACAGAGAGGAGCCAGCGAGACCACCAACTCCTGATAACAGAGGCCTCGCTTGTCTCACCTTTCCTGCCCTTCAACATGGTGCGCGTCAAGATGTCCCGAGGGCTACATGCCCGAGGCGCGACAAGATACTACAGTAACTCCTTTGGCCTCTCTTTGAACTTGAAAATTAAAATGAGTTTTCTCCAGTGACTTTGAGTAATATAGTTAAATATTACAGCGTGGTTGACCCCTGCCTCCCCACTTCTCTCCTTTGACGTGATTCTGACCAGCCTGCTGATCAGATGGACATGGGTGAGCTACAGAAGGGGGTTAGCCAGGAAAGGGACGTGTTATTCTTTAATAAAAACAACAACAAAAAGCCATTTCATGTTCCCAGGAAAGCTATCGTGGGCCAGGCCCGGAGGTGCATGTACTGGGCTCTAAAGAATCTACGAAGGCCACACCTTGCTCAGGGACATCTTCCGTCCTGCGCCAAGCAGTGCAGGGGAAAGTGGAAGTGAGACTCCTTCCTGCTGCGGGTGAAAAGCCTGCACAGTGGTGGGGACTGTGCTGGCATCTCCATCACTTGAAGCCCCAGCGCTGTCCCACGGGGAGGGAGCTCGGACCTGCTCCTACCTTTCCAAGCTGCTGTCCAGATGCAAATGCAGAGTAGTCACTGGTTCCCCACGAGGCCACAGGGAGACTTCTGTGGTGGGGCGAGTTCAAGTTGCATTGAGACAATGTCCCTGGCAGTGCTTCCCCTGTTCCATCCACTTGGAGACAGAAAAGGCCGAGGTGGCCGCTGTATCTTCTTGGCTTTGGGGAATGGTGCCTGCCATGGTTCCCAGAGAAGCTCCAGGGAAGTCTTAATGACCATTTTGCTTCTGGGGACTGTTCACCACAGCTCCACTCTATATTGTCTCCCAATTACTGTCTCTGTCTTTACTTTGCCCTCTTTCCAATGGAATGTATCTTGGTGAAATGAAGTGTTTCTCTTTCTTCACATGCTTTCTGTGAGTGCAGTGCTCTGCACACCAAACTAATGCAGCTTTGGCTTGGTTTGGGTTTCCTGGAAACAGTCTCCTGATAGAGAGCTGCCTGCAGGGTCACTGGGGAGCTCTCTAGGGAGCCGTACCAGGAAGGAAGTGAGAAAGGCAGAACTGGGCAAGGCAAGAAGTTGACCCATGATGGGCTTGCAACCCAGAGGCCTTAGCCAGTCCTGCAGGGGTCTCTGAAGCTGGATGGCCCCCCAGAGGTGTTCCAGAAGGAAGCTTGAGGTCAGGTCTTTGTTTCCCTGTATAAGCCAGCCATTGGCCACAGCCTGTCCTTGGGAAGGGGCTTGCTCTTGGGCCAGGTCAGGGAGTTCCCTCCAGCAGAGGGAAGTTGTGAGGGAGGGGACAGCAGTGAGCCACCCAGAGCTGATGGTCCCAGCAGCTGGCGAGGAACGCAGCAGCCCTCATCTTGAGAACACCACTGCATCTACTCCAAGGCTGAATTTGGTCTTTAGATACCTGTTTTTCATTTCACAGTATTTTAAAAACTGAATAATTCCATAAAATAATCTACATACTCCACTTCTCCTAACGTCAAAAGAACTGGTAGATCAGTCAGAGTTCAGTCAGGTAAACACAACCCATACTGGGTATTCCAACAGAGGTTTAATGTAGAGGATTCATTAAATAAGTATTGGGGAGGCTGAAAAGTAAAAAGGGGGAGCATTGTGGTAACCACGTGTGGTAACTGCGGGGAGGAGCCACTCCTGGGTTTGGTGGAATGAAGGGAACAAACAGGGCTATCAAAACCCAGAGGCTCAGAGAAGTGGGGTCTGTGGACTGAGGGGGTGCCCCCAGGGCAGCTGCTGGTTCCTTTGTGAGAACACGGGCTGGTTCTGAAAGTGGGAAAGGAAGCTGGCATCTGGAAGCAGATGTTGCTGCTGGGGTGAGGATGGTGGTTCCAGCAAGCCAACAGGCCGAGGGACTTGCCCCCCATCTCCTGCCATCCAGGCTCCCTCTAGTGCCCCCTGCTGGCAGAACCTACTAGGAAGGCAGTTGACAAAAGAGAAAGGCCTCATTATCAAAACTGAATGTAGAGTAGATGATAGCTTCCTAACCTATGCATCTGGCGATTCTGCGTCCCTGGTCCTGCATGATAACAATCCAAGAGCTGCACCTCAGCTGCCTTTTTTTAGAAAATATAGTTGATTTCAAATGTTGTGTTAGTTTCTGATGTACAAGAAAGTGGTTATACACATTTTAAAAATATTTTTCATTATGGTTTATTATAGGATATTGAATATAGATTCCTGTGCTATACCGTAGGACCTTGTTGTTTCTCTATTTTATATATAGTAGTTTGTATCTGCTAATCCCAAACTCCTAATTTATCCCTCTCAGCACATTTCACCTTTGGTAATCATATATTTGTTATCTATGTCTGTGAGTCTGTTTCTTTTGTTTCAGTATCTAAGTTCATTTGTATTATTTTATTTTCCTTCTAAAGAAGGTGACTTCACTTAGTTTATAATTTCTAGGTCCATTCATGTTGCTGCAAAGGGCAATATTTTCTTCTATTTTATGGCTGAGTAATATTCCTTTACACACACACACACACACACACACACACACACACCCCACATCTTCTTTATCCTTTCCTCTGTCAGTGGACATTTAGGTTGCATCTGTGTCCTGACTTTTGTGAATAATGCCTTCAGCTGCCATTTTAAAGAGAGACGGGTGAGACGCCCTTCTGGTCGCTGTCCCCTCTGGCCAGTGTCTCATTTACCTTCCCGACTGGCCCTTGTGGGCTTTTCTTTGCTACCCTTGTACAAAAAAAACTAGGCCCCCAAGGGATGCAAATCTTGAGGAGTTCTAGGAGTGAGTATGGGCGTGGAATTTAATGCTCGATCCATGAATCACAGTCAGCACCATTTCATGATGTTTTTCCTGGGACTAAATTTTCCTCTGTTTTCTCCCCTAAACCATGGACACCCAACACCCAGCCTCTCTGAGAGAAGGTTGGGGGCTTCCTTTTACTGATTTTTCTGGAACTTGGTTGCACCACTCAGTGCTGGGTTTGTAACCTGTCTGTCCCTCCTTCTCCCCTTTTGTTTTCCCTCACTGTCTTTCTCCTTTGGAATGGGAGCTGTAAGACTAGGCTGTGTTCCACGGTATGTGACTCAGCAAATGCTATCTTGAGGGAATCAGAATTGTCTTGAAACAGACCAAAGACCCAAATGGAACTATTTCCCTGTGCTGTGGATTTAGTTTGTTTTATCTTTTGAAAATTAACGTAATCAGGATTTGGCAAGAAAGTAAAAAAAGGCTTGGCTTCCTTGAGAAAGACTGCAACGTTTTCTCAGAAAGGCTACAAATGTTGTAGCAAATTACTAGATAGCATTGGAAGCAATGATCATTTTGGAAATTAAGATCCTGGGGTCTAGACTCTGGAAATATGGGTCTTCAGGGCGTGGAGCCCCTGATCAGCTCAGGAGAAGGAGGCCAATGGGACATCAGTGGGAAGAGCACAGTGCTCAGAGGGGCCTGAGAGTCTGGCTGCCTCTTGTTGCCTGGGGGTCACAGGGAAGGGTCCTGCAGCCCGAAGGCTCTGTGTCCTGACGCATGACCTGGGAAGGAGTGGATTCTGTGAATCTCCCTTGCTTTCCAACAGTTCTAAGACGTTTATGATTGAACTTTCCTGTCTCTCCTTACCATCTATTTGGGACCCCTAGCAGATGAGCAGATTCCTCAGATCAGAAGCCCTCCCAGCTTCTTTATCCTGCCTCTGCTGAATGTGAAATGTGACCCTTAGCCCGCCCCTGTTCTGTTGACACAGGACAGGAGACAGCCCAACCTGTGCTTCATTTCAAGACGAGAAATAAGGTGGCATGTCTTTTCAAGAAGTGACCACTGAACACAGTGGGTTTTTTTTGAGTACCTACTGTGTGCCTGGCTTGGTATGTATGTGATGTCTGCACCTCTGAGGTTGTTCTTATTTTCAGATAGAAACCTGGGGCTCAGGGCCGTCAGATAACACAGGGCAAAGAAGGGACAATATCAGGTTTGGAATCCAGAGCACATAATAAGAGAATGAAGTTTGAGAGTCTTGCAGCTGTTGCAGTTACGTTAAGGAGAAAGTCAAGTTTTATGGTGGCATTAATACATACTTTAAAATTTACTTTTTTTTTTTTTTGCCTTATGTTTTGGTTTTCATGTATTTTTAACACCTTGGTAACACCTGCTTCTCACCTCCCCTGCTCCTCCTTAACAAAGAGAAAGCAAATCTCTGATCTTGGCAGGCAAGAGAATCAAGCTGAAAGTTAATAATATTGTTTTGCACTCATTCTATCTGTTTTCATAGTTACCTCCTATTTATGGCAAGTGATACTGATTTTTCCATCTACAGTTAGAGACATGAAGTTTCCTTTGGAAATAAACTGAAGTTTTAAAAAACTTCAAGTTAAAAAAAATTCTGTACCTAGTAGCCAATGTATATTGACTATAGCAAATCTCATGCAGGTATGACCTTGCATGGGCTTCTCCGGTGGCTCAGACAATAAAGAATCTGCCTGTAATGCAGGAGATCTAAGTTTGATCCCTGGGTCAGAAAGGTCCCCTGGAGAAGGGAATGGCTACCCACTCCAGTATTCTTGCCTGGAAAATCCCGTGAACAGAGGAGCCTGGTGGGCTACATTCCATGGGGTCGCAAAGAGTGACAGAATGACAAAGTGCAGCACAGCATGTGGCCTTGCATAATGGTTCTGGCCAGCCCTGTGCCTCAGGTTCTCCCGGATAACACCTACCTCCCAAGGCAGCTGTGAGGATTAAATGTGTTAACCTGTGTCAAGGACATAAAAAGAAGCACCTGGGACACAGTAAGCAATCACAGAAGTGATAGCCAGCATTATTACTATGCAAATGTGTGACATTTAAAGAAGATTTCCATTTGGTTCTTGTGTGTCTCCTATGGAAAGACAGGCTGATAAAGCAATGACAACCAGGGACATCTAAGTTTTAAACACTGATGTATTGGTAAAAGCCTTACCTAGTTTCATACTATTCTGTAAAATTGCAGAGTGTGGGGGAAATTTTACCATCATTTATTGTTATCAGCATGCGGTTTACCTTTTTTAACATTCAAATTGTGTTTATGACTGTAAGGAACTTATAGCTTTTGAAGTATTTTATTTTCAACACGCTTTCCCTGCAGCAGCGCCCCCCCCCACCCCGCCTCCCCACGCCACGAAATTGAGAATGGTAGTCACGTTGAGGAGACTGCTTCAATAATCATTTACTAAGTACTAAGCTTATTAAGGAAAGTCCAGGGACTTTTAGAGCACGTATTTCACTCACATAACGATGATGAGGTAAAACTTTGGCATCTTCTCAAACAACCAAGTGTCTGGAAACACAAAGTGGAATCTGTGTGCAGAGCCGAAACTTTTAAAAGAGCTCATGGGGCATATTTTAGTGCTATCATGGAGTTTCAGCAGGAATTATCTTTCAACAACCCGCCTTGTAATTTTGGAGGTTAAAGGCTGGTGTGTGAGGTGTTGGTCATGGGAGACTGAAGTAAAGTTTACCTGGGCTCTCAAGTGTGAGCTTTTTTGGTAGTCAGCAACAATTAAGTCCTCAGGATTGAAAGTAAAGGAACATATTCCGTGATCTTTAAGATACAAGGATTCTAAAGGAATATACTGTCAACTGAAGAAAAATGTACAACCTAAATGATTCAAATTAAGTTTTATTCAGGGACTTTCTGAGAAGTATAGCCTAGGAGACAACCTCTCAAATAACTCCAAGGAACTGCTCCAAAGAGGCTAGGGAGGAGCCAGGATATATAGTTTTTGCTAGGAGAAAAACAAAACCATATAGTCAAACATCAAAAGATTACTGCTAATCACAAAAGCAGATATCTCAAGTTAGTGATTTTAGAGCTTGTCTGTTTATGGGAAGATGCAAGAGTCTGGGGTCATTGAAGTCTTTCCTTGGATATGCATCTGAACTATCTAGGCCAGTGTCCTCTTTTTCTCCAACCTGAATTCCCCTCAGTGCACACCATCAGTGGTGGCTGCGGTGGCTGGTGGCTTGATGGTGGGCAACATCCTTCGTTTATTGAAACGGCAGATGACCTTTGCCCGCACTTTCTTTGGTGAGGATGTTTCAAAGAGGCCAGAGCTGGGCATCTCATCAGTTTAGCCATGGTTCTCACCCTTCATGAATCTACAGCCTGTCTGTTACATGAAACTCTCACCCTGTCTCTCTGCACCTCCATATAATAAAAAGAACAGAGATCATGATGATTTTAGCCTGTCATCACAAAGACAAGGGAACCTGCCTTTCTCCTTCACCACTGTTTCTCCAGGGCCTGGAATACTGTGTGCTACATGTGTGTTGATGTGTTAGTTGCTCAGTTGTGTCCGACTCTTTGTGACCCCATGGACTGTAGCCCACAGGCTTCTCTGTCCATGGGGTTCTCCAGGCAAGAATACTGGAGTGGATTGCCATTCCCTTCTCCAGAGGTGTGCTACATAGATGATAAATAATTGAAAAAACAATCAGTGAGGCTGGCAGTAGAGTTTGTTATCAAGATGAAAAGTGGGGCAGAATTTTCTCCCTCAGACAACCAGGCAGAGAAGAGTCAAAGGGAAACACTCGTTATAGAGTGCCTTGGTCAATCCAAGGAAATCAGGGTAAGTGTGAAAGTCCAGAAGGGAGGAATGGGGATGAAAACTGGAGACAGTCAGGGGCCAGGAGTTGGGCAGAACTGAACTTAAATGGGATCAAGGGAAAGAATTGAGATGAGGATAGTCCTGGTATCCATCAACTGCCTGGTACATGAGTAGGTAAGGTTGGCTTAAAGTTGCATTAAGTAATATTCAATAAATATTAAATCCCTGTTCTGTGCCAGATATTAGTCTAAGTGGCACTTATGATTTTGTTGTAAATAGACAAAAAACTCTGCAATCATGGAGCAGATAGCAATTGGCTCTGAAGAGAATGTTAATAATAGCTACTTAATGACTGATAATAGCAACTAATGATTGCCCACCATGTGCCAGGCATTGTCTCCCAGTAGCTCACTTAGACCTTGCAAATGGCTGGAAGAAGTAGTTTCTATGTTTATCCCAAGTCTCACTTTTCCAAGACTCAGCCTTTTTTAGACCATCATCCTGGGAGCACAAACTTTAGGAGTAAGGACAGATCTTATGGTCTGGAAAGTAGCATTTCAACTCAGTTACTAACATGGAGGCCGGCACATTATTACTGATTACAAAAGACTAAATAATATGATTGCATTTAATAGAATCACAAGAGGTTTTGGTGGTGTGTTTATATGAATAATAAGTAAAGGAAATGTTAAAAAAGAATGAAAAGGAAATGTTTTAAAAGAATGAGCATCAAATGTTTTTATCTCATGGCATGTTGTCAGAAGAACATTAATAATGAACTCTTCTATAAATTCTCTCCATAATGACTTTATAAAAAAATAACACTGTGCAATTCATAAGAGTTTGGCTATAAATTCCAGCCAGATGGTGATTACTTGAAAAATAACCCTTACAAGTTAAACAGACATCCATATTCTTGTGTAAAAATGTCCATAATACAAATCTAGAAATATCAGCTCAAAGTGCCTGTAGAGCAAGAGAACTCCTAGGCATCAAACAAGCTTTTCAGAAATTTTTAACTTTATCAAGGGGTTCTCATTGTTCTCATACCTTCCACTCATGGAATTTGCTTTTACTAAATAAATAAATGATGCTAGTCTAACTGTTGATGACTGATTGTGAAGCGTCTACACTGTCCTGGGTGCTAAGGATACACCAGCAAACAAGACAGACAAGGCGATTACCCTCAGTGGGAAGAGAGATCCTGGACAAATAGAGCTCAGATGCTGAGGGTTGTTATGAGAGGGGAAACCAGGATTTTACTGTGGACTTTCGCTAGGTCAGGAGACATAGGGATGGGTTTCAATGGGCCCTATGGATGCTCAGTGTCCACCAGGCAGAGGGGGAGAGAGCTGCAGGGATAACTAGATAGGGGGGTCAGTGCTCAGTCGTGTCTGACTCTGTGACCCCATGGACTGCCACCTGCCAGGCTCCCCTTGCCCGTGGTATTTCCTGGGCAAGAGTACTGGAGTGGGTTGCCATTTCCTTCTTCAGGGCATCTTCCCATCTCAGGGATGGAATCTGCATCTCCTGCATTAGCAGGTGGATTCTTCATCACTGCACCCCCTGGGAAGCCCAGTTAGAGTGTAATATATCCCTATGGAGTCAAGGCTAGATCCCGTTTCTGGCTGGGCAGATACCCCTTACAGCTCATTCAGTTGCTTCTTTGTTTTTTTTTTTCCCCTTTATTTTTATTAATTGGAGGCTAATTACTTTGCAATATTGTTGTGGTTTTTACCATACATTGACATGAATCAGCCACGGACTTACATGTATTCCCCATGCTGATCCCCCTCCCGCCTCCCTCCCCATCCCATCCCTCTGGGTCATCCCAGTGCACCAGCCCCGAGCACTTGTCTCATGCATCCAACCTGGACTGGCGATCTGTTTCACACTGGATAATATACATGTTTCCATGCTATTCTCTCAGATCATCCCACCCTCACCTTCTCCCATAGAGTCCAAAAGTCTGTTCTATACATCTGTGTCTCTTTTTCTGTCTTGCATATAGGGTTATCGTTACCATCTTTCTAAATTCCATATATATGCATTAGTATACTGTATTGGTCTTTATCTTTCTGGCTTACTTCACTCTGTATAATGGGCTCCAGTTTCATCCATCTCATTAGAACTGATTCAAATGTATTCTTTTTAATGGCTGAGTAATATTCCATTGTGTATATGTACTATAGCTTCCTTATCCATTCGTCTGCTGGTGGGCATCTAGGTTGCTTCCATGTCCTGGCTATTATAAACAGTGCTGCGATGAACACTGGGGTGCACGTGTCTCTTTCAGTTCTGGTTTCCTCCGTGTGTATGCCCAGGAGTGGGATTGCTGGGTCATATGGCAGTTCTATTTCCAGTTTTTTAAGAAATCTCCACACTGCTCTCCATAGCGGCTGTACTAGTTTGCATTCCCACCAACAGTGTAAGAGGGTTCCCTTTTCTCCACACCCTCTCCAGCATTTATCGTTTGTAGACTTCTGCTTCTTTGTTTTGCTCACAAGACTGTGAGAAGATCTTGAGGGCAGGCACCAAATCTTGCTTGTTCATGTATGTCTGGCATCCATCACAACAACTGACACATCTGTATTTAAAGGAGAACTAACTTCAGAATGTGAGTGAGGCATGTAGCCTGCTTGTCCTAATCATTCCAGAACAGGAAGGCACTTTGCCTCACAGTTGTCCCAGCCCCCATCTTGTTTCCTAGCAGGAGATCTGGCCTTTTGCCACATATACCTCTCTTTGTCTTTTTGGGATTCACCAGGTGGATGCTTTTGTGTGAGAGGGAAGAAAGCATAGCACTTAAGGGCCCAGCCTCAGTAGCCAAGCCACTGAGGTTCAATTTCTGGCACTGTCCCTCACTAGCTATCTGATCATTAAACAAGGTATTTAATTTCCTCGTGTCTCATTTTCTCCATCTATGAAATGGGATGGTAGTAGTGCATCAGAGAGTGACGAGGAGTGTGTTCCTACAGATAAAATGCTTGGTGTGGTCTCTGACACATAGTGTGTTTATGGAGGGAGCTGATCCTATTTTCTTTTAATCTGCCAGGCTGTCTTCTGCCCCCTCAGAGATTCTAGACTGCCCTTTCTTCTGAAGTTTTTCATCTTATATCCAGATTGTCTTCCTTCACATTGCTGCTGCTATCCAATGTTGCCCCTGTAACTCCCCACAGCCCAGAAGAACCATTAGTATAGATGAGAGAGAATGCAGAGGCACACACCCTCTGAGACTGGCTTGGGGCTTGGTCCTGGCCTTTTCAACGTGACCGGAGACAGTTCTGCTCCACCACTCACTCCAGGCCTCCCACACCTCAGAATCTGCCTCCAGAAAATAGAACCCTGTTTTCCCCTCCCCCAGGCTATGTTCCACTCCTGGAGCATCCTGTCCCTGGACAAACCCCTTTCTAGGATGGCCGAGAGTTGGAGCATCCTTACCCTTCCAGGTAAGCACTACCCCCTCCAGCCTTGAGGCCCCCAAAGCCACTCCCATCAGGGTTTGATTTAGAGATTGTCAGGAAGTGCTTTGATAATTGCACACGGGCATCAGTCAAACCATGCTATTCCGCTCCCATTCAGCCAATTCCTCCAAATCTAAATTCCAAAAATCTTAGGTCACCTGGGGTCACTTTGACCTGGGAGAGCTTGGGGTTCTGAGAGACCCATGGGCTGTTCTAGGACTAAGAGTCCGCTGCTCTATCAAGGACTATTTTAGTTAGAGTTTAGGAAGAATTTGAGCATCCCCCGGGGACTTAACTCTATTTATAACATTGTTTCTATGGGAAAAGTGTTCCAAGTGACAACTTAGAACAGAATTCTTAGAACACAGTCTTTCTGCTCTTGGAGACTGCAAGTAATTATTTTTTCGTATGTAGAGATGATGTTGAAGTTTTTTATTTTTTAAATGCATATAAGTATAAACAAATAGAATAAAAAGAAAGCAGGTGTTGCTTCTTGCATTTTCTGACAAGTTTTAAAAATTGAGGGATTTTTTTTTAAGAAGAAAATATTTTTATTTAAAAAGGTAACATTTATTGAGTGTTCACTATTTGCTAGCCACTGAGTTTAAGTCTGTTTGTGCATAATATCATGTAATCTTTATAACAATCCTCTGAGGTGGTCTAATAAAGAATCTGACCCCATTTTAAGACAGTATTTATTTATCCGTTTTGGCTGCATCAGGTCTCTGTTGCAGCTGATGGGATCCTCCATTGCAGCTTATGGGCTTAGTTGCCCTGGGGCATGTGAAATCTTAGTTCCCTGGCCAGAGATTGAACCCATGTCCTCTACATTGCAAGATAGATTCTTAATCATTGCACCACTAGGGAAGTCCCTGACCCCATTTTTGTTGCTTCACTGCTGACAGCTGTCAGGCCCCACTTTGCCCTTTTACCCTGCATCTTGGCAAGCTTATTAAACAAACAAAACACAAGTGCTCCCTACTTTGGCGCTGCTGCGAAATTAAAACCATGTAAACCCACTGTAAGTGGGAACACTTACCCCAGCCCCACCCCCTCATTATAAAACGGCAAAGCCAATGTCCCCTCTTGTTCCCCTAAACTGTTCTTGGACTTGCTTGGGGTACCACCTTAGAGTCCCCCAGAAGACCTCCTCATGTGAGTCATAACTCTTCTCAGACCCTGTTCGTGTGTCTGTATGACATCCTTGGTCTCCACATCCAAACCAAATTTGAAGTGAGGGGTTCATTTCATTCCCGCACGGTGACCACAACAGGTGACTGCAACATTCTCTATTTTCCAGAGGAAAAAAATGAGGATTAGAGACATGAAGCTGCTTCCAAAGGTTACAGAGACAGATAATAGTGTCCTCTTAACCACTCTGTTCTTTCTCTACTTCAGATCAGATGAGCTTGGTCTTTTGAAAACTAGTGAATAAAGTTGCATTGAGGGCTTGTACTTCTTGCTAACAGCTAACGTGTATGGAACACCTACCTGTTCCAAACACTTTCCGTGCCTTAACTCATGGCATCCTTTTAACAACTCTTTGAGTTACACACCATTATTATTCCTATTTTTATAGATGAGGAAACTGAGAATCAGCAAACTTAAATAATGTATGGAGGGTCGATCAACTAAGAAATGGCAATGCTTGGAAACGAAATGGGCAGTCTGGCTCAGAACTCAGACTCTTAGTCATAGGGCTTCAATGCGTCAGACATAGTGGACAAATAAAGATGCTGCTGTTAACCCAGGTTACAAGGATTGTACCCTTGTCACTTCTTATGTAGACAGCACTTGTTTAAAGAAAATGCTACATTAATGACAAATTCACTGATTTCATTAATGCTCTTATCCATATGTATGTCACTCAATATTGTATACTTCTAGAGGGAAAAACCGATAAAGTGTTGTCTTTGACATTTCTCTCCCTTCCCCCCTATAAATAGGAGACTGTTTTTGGAGACAATGGAGGCTCAACAAATACCCTTTGAATAGCTTCAAATCCATGGGTGTTGTGGAATGAATCCCATGGGGTTTTACCTTCACCCTAGAGGCTGCAATACACATCATTGCAAACAGGCCACGACTCTCCTGCAATCGCCATGGAAACTCTCTAGAATTCTTGTTCTTTGTCTTGTGCCATCTGTCTGACTAAAGCTATAACTTGGAAAATAATGATCTGTAATTTCTTATCAGAAAGTATCCCAAATTCACCAGGAAAAAAAAAAAAAGAACCATCTGCTTTTGCTTCAGGCTTTCCAACAACTTCTCTGCAGCCTAATAAATAAAACTATCCCCATTTTTTTGTGACTGGTTCACCCTACATGGCTATTGGCTTTAGAAACCCAGTTTTTGGATGATTAGGATTAAACAAACAAAAACTACAAATCAAAGAATATCAGCATGGATTACAGCACTAGAGTTGGAACAATTGTTAAAACTAGTTTCTTATTCAATCTGGGTACCAGAGACAAGGTTTGCTTCTTTTAAATCTTGGCCCTGACCTTGTCTCTCTCAAAACCCTTGGGCAATGAAGATTTATAATTTGCTCATGAACAAAGCTAGATGAATAATGGCTTCCATGCAGAACTGTCAGAAGATAAAGGAGGGTGGGAAGGATCATGATGAGTAAAACGTTACATAATTAAGTGTCAAATACGTTCATTCCTCTGAAGAAACACATGGAAGTTAGAGAGTAAAGTATTTGAGTTGGAAGGTCTGGTTGCAGTGAGTGGGGGTTGCTCTCTAGTTGCGGTGCTCAGGCTTCTTATCCCGACAGCTTCTCTTGTTGCAGGGCACAGGCTCTAGGGCATGTGAGCTTCAGTAGCTGTGGCACATGGGCTTAGTAGTTGTGGCTCCCAGGTTCTAGAATGTAGGTTCAGTAGTTGGGGCACATGGGCTTTGTTGACCCATAGCTTATGAGATCTTCCCAGATCAGGAATCGAACCTGTATCTCCTGCCTTGGCAGGCAGGTGGATTCTTTACCACTGAGCCCCCAGGTAAGCCCCATGGTATAATATTTTAATTTTTATTTTGAAATAATTTCAAACTTAGAGAAAAGTTGCATTAAAGGTAAAGAATTCATGAATACTTTTTACCCAGATTCACCAATTAACACTTGCTACATTTACCTTATCTTTCACTCTCTCTCTCTCTCCCCCTCTCTCTCTATACATGTATGTAAGTAAGTAAGTATAAGTAAGTGTTAGTCAATCAGTCGTGCCCAACTCTTTGAGACCCCATGGACTGCAGCCCACCAGGCTCCTCTGTCCATGAGATTTTCCAGGCAAGGATACTGGAGTGGGTTGCCATTTGCTTCTCCAGGGGATTTTCCCAACCCAGGGATCGAACCCAGGTCTCCTGCACTGCAGGCAGATTCTTTACCAACTGAACTACAAGGGAAGCCCATACATGTATATATGTGTGTAATATCACATATGTGTCATATAATGAAAGTATATGTGTGTGTGTGTATACACACATATATATACACGAATATTTAGTTCTTAAAGTGTGGTCCCTGGAAATAAGTATCACTTGGGTAGTTGGTAGAAATGTAAATTCCTGGGCCCCACCCAGAGCTACTAAATCAGAAATTCTGGGACTTGCACCCAGCCCTCCAGGAGATTTGGAGGTTACCCGGATTTAAGAACCAGTCCTGTGGCAGAACACTTGAGGGGAAATTGTTCTGAGCACTTGCTATTTTTCTCATAAAACTAGAGAAGTTGGGAAGTGTAGCTTAGTTTTTCTATGGTTATTGTTCAGTTGCTAAGTTGTATCCAACTCTTTGTGACCCCACTGACTGCAGCATGCCAGGCTTCCCTGTCCTTCACTTCTAGGGTTGACTGTGAAATTAAAGAATCATTGTTAAATTTTTTTCCAGCCTACTGAATTCACATAAAGGAACTCCATAGGCTCAGGTAAGTTCTAAGGGCTTACAGCTCTAATTAAGGTCCAAATACAGCTTTCCAAATTATTGCTTGGAATGGATTCCTTTCTGTGAACTTAATCCCTCTGAAATTGTTCTAACTTTATTCTCACACTCATACAGAAAAATCTTACAGAAAAATCCAGTCTTTACTGAGAAGCTTAATGACTCTATACATTACCATGTTCCCCGAAGTGGCTTATTATTTTCAGAGGATGAGAGTTCAAATTGAATCTAGAAAGCAGTTTAATAAGATTGTCAGACCTTGAGATAATCGATAAATTCATCAACTACATACAATTTCATTAGTCTTTACAATTACAAAATCACATTTCTCCCTTTAAATAAATGATTCAGTGTTTTACAACCTGCAAAGTGAAGACTCCCAGCTTGAAAGTGTGTGTGCATGTGTGTATTTGAAAATGGAGACTGACTTACAACCATGTAACAGGTTGATATGGTCCCATAATTATTTATTTCTATAGCCTGTTTCAGTTACCAGACATCATAAAACAGGCGGATCATGGTTGTGTATAAAGAGCAGGAATTAACTTCCAAAGAAATAACACTTGAAGACATTTCTTTGGGCTGTTAAAGTCTGGGTACATCTCTGTGGGAGTAGTCCTTTCAGAGAAGTTCCTTCATAGTTATAATAATATGACAGTTAAGTCTTCCCAGGTGCCTCAGTTGGTAGACTCTACCTGACAATGCAGGAGACCCAGGTTCGATCCCTGGGTCAGGAAGATCCTCTGGAGTGGGAAGGGGCAACCCACTCCAGTATTCTTGCCTGGGGACTCCCATTGATGGGCAGGCTACAGTCCATGGGGTCAAAAGAGTCAGACACAACTGGGCTTGCACACTGTGAATCAAATTACAATAAACAGCTTCAACTTCAAAGCCTAGATAGTGATGCGTTTATTTCAGAGAGAAGTCAGTAAAGACGAGGATGGGCAAGGAAGGAGGAGTGGGAAGACGAATAATAGTGATAACAACCAGGGACAGTTTCTTAGAGTACTTTAAAATGAAATCCTTCCTGTATTTACAATTTCTGTGTGAAGAGGGGAAGGGACTTATAAGCTGTGGGATTTTGATAGTATATTTTGTTTATTTATTCTAAAACTTCAGAGATCCCTATCTTATGACATCTCAGACAACAAAGATGCTAGAACAGATGAATAAAGGACACAAACCTAATATATTTGAGGATTCTTTTTTTCTCTTTTTTTACTCTTTTCTTACAGGCAAATCAATCTTTTGGAAACTGACCATTGTCAATACTCTCCTTGTGACTTTGATGCTAGGTCTTGTCTCCTCCTCCCAACAATCCCAGCCATCATTTATATTTAAAAGTCTTCCAACCTCCTGCTCATACCACCCCTGACGCATTCAGTTCTCACTCCTCAGGATCCACTTTGACAGCTGGCGACTCTGTCCTGTCCTAATTTCAAACTCAATATCTAGCATGTGAAGTCAGATCATGTTTCTGATGTGACCCATGAAAGATTAACAATACAGGTTTTATGGCAATGTAATTATAAGAACTCTGAATTTGGGATCTAGAAACCTAAATTTGGCCGCTAATTAGCTTGTAACCTTGAACTCACACTAAAACTCATTGTCCTCATCTGTAAAATGTGCTGGTTGGAGTAGGTGAACTAGAAAATACCCTTGACCACTCAACTCCTATGACATCTTTTCTCCTCCAGTTTTATTGAGATATAATTGACATATAGCACTGTATACATTTAAGGTAAACAGCATAAAGACTTGTCTGTATTGTGAAAAAATTACTACAAGAAGTTTAGTTAAGGGGACTTCCCCTTTTTTAAGACTCCGTGCTTCCAAGGCAGGGGGCGCAGGTTCGATCCCTGGTCAGTGACCTATGATCCCACATGCCACGTGATGTGGCAAAAAAGAAAAAAAAGTTTGGTTAACATCCATCATTTCATATAGACACACATACACAAAGGAAAGTAAAGGAAAAAAAGAAAAAGGAAAAAGAAAAAAAATGTTTATTTACCTTTGCTGAGAATTCTTAGGATCTATGCTCTGAACAGCTTTCAAATATATCATATAGCAGTGTTAACTATAGTCATCATGTTGTACATTGCATCCCCAGTACTTATAACTGGAGGTGTGAAACTTTTGACCTCCTTCATCCACTTCTCTCATCCGCTATCTTCTGCCTCTGATAACTACAAATTTATTCTCCTTTTCTATGAGTTTGGGTTTTTTTTTTCCGTCTTCTTTTTTTAAACTCCACATGTGAGATCATTGTTTGTCTTTGTGTGACCTGTTTCACTTAGCATAATACCCATCATGTTGTCACAAACGGCAGGATTTTCTTCTTTTTATGTCTGAGTACTATTCTTGCATGTGTGTGTGTGTGTGTGTGTGTGTGTGTGTGTGTATGTGTGTCTATATGTACATATATATACACACACAGTAGAATAGTGTGTATGTATGTGTATATATATATATTTCACAAGTTCTTTATTCATCCACTGATGGATACTCAAGTTGTTCCCATGTCTTAGCTATTGTAGATATCATGCTGCTATGAATGTGGGTATGCATTTATCTCTTTAATATCATATTTTTATTTCCTTTGTATATATTCCCAGAAGTATAATTGCTGGATCATATGGTAATGCTATTTCTAGTTTTTTGATGAATCTCTATACTGTTTTCCACAGTAGTTGTAACAATTTACAACCCAAGCCAACAGCACAAAAGGGTTCCCTTTTCTGTACAGCCTCTTCAGCATTTATTATTTGTAGACTTTTTGATGATGGCCTTTCTGACTGGTTTGAGGTGATACCTCACTGTAGTTTTGATTTGTATTTCTCTGATAATTAGTGATGTTGAACATCTTTTTATGTGCTTTTTGTTCTTCTGAATGTCTTCTTTGGAGAAATGTATATTTAGATCTTCTGCCAATTTTTTATTGCATTGCTTGGTGGTTTGTTTGTTTGTCTTGAGCTGCACTGGCTATTTTTATTAACAGATTTTGGAGATTAATCCCTTGTTGGTTGCATCCTTTGCAAATATTTTCTCCCATTCTGTAGACTGTCTTTTAATTTTGTTTATTTGCTATGCAAAAAGAAAAGTTTTTAAGTTTAATTAGGTCCCATTTGTTTATTTTTGTTTTTATTCATTGCTCTAGGAGGTGGATCCAAAAAGATATTGCTGCAATTTATATCAAAGAGTGTCCTGTCTATGTTTTCCTCTAGGAGTTTTATAGATGTGATCTTACATTTAAGTATTTAATCTATTTTGAGTTAATGTTTCTGTATGGTGTTAGAGGATGTTTTCTTTCTTTTACATGTAGCTGTCCAGTTTTCCCAGGACCAGTTATTGAAAGACTTTCTCTATTGGATATTCTTGCTTCCTTTGTCATAGTTTCATAACTGTAGATTTGTGGGTTTATAACTGGGCTTTCTATCCTGTCCCATTCAACTATATTTCTGTTTTTGTGCCAGTACCATACTGTTTTGATTGCAAAATATTGACTATATGCCCTGTGCTGTACAGTGAAAGTGAAGTGAAAGTGTGAGTTGCTCAGCTGTGTCTGACTCTTTGCAACCCTATGGAGTGGATTGCCATGCCCTTCTCTAAAGGATCTTCCCAACCCAGGGATAGAACCTGGGTCTCTTGCACTGCAGGCAGAATCTTTAACCATCTGAGCCACTGGGGAAGCCCTTATATCCCTATAGTTTATTTATTTTGTACATAGTAGTTTGTACTTCTCAGTCCCCTATTCCTGACTTGCTCCTCTTCCCTTCCCTCACCCCATTGGTAATCACTAGTTTGATCACTGTATCTGTGAATCTGTTTCTATTTTGTCATATTCATTCATTTTATTTTTTAGATTATACATATAAGTAATAAGATACAGTCTTTGTCTTTCTCTCTCTGATATTTCACTAAGCATAATGCCCTCCAGGTCCATCTAAATTGTTGTAAATAGCAAAATTTTATTCTTTTTCATGGCTGAGTAGTACTCCAGTGTGTGTGTGTGTGTGTGTGTGTGTGTGTGTGTGTGTGTGTGTGTGTGTGTGTGTGTGTAAGTAGCACATCTTCTTTACCCACCTGTTGATGGACACTAAGGTTGTTCCATATCTTGGCAATTGTAAATAGAGCTGCTGTGAACACTGGAATGTGTGTATCTTTTTGAATTAGTGATTTTGTTTTCTTGAGCTAGATACCCAGGAGTGGAATTGCTGGATCATATAGTAGTTCTAGTTTTAGAATTGTTTTAAGGAAACTTCATACTGTTTTCCATAGTGGCTACACCAATTTATATTCCCTCCATCAATGTACTAGGGTTCCCTTTTCTCCACATCCTTGTCAATGGCTGTTATTTGTGGTCTTTTGATGGTAGGTGTGAGGTATGAGGTGATAGGGCTTCCCTGGTAGCTTAGATGGTATAGAATCCACCTGCAATTCAGGGGACCTCAGTTCAATTCCTGGGTCAGGAAGACCCCCTGGAGAAGGGATAGGCTACCCCCTCCAGTATTCTTGGGCTTCCCTGGTTGCTCAGATGGTACAGAATCTGCCTGCAATGGGGGAGACCTGGGTTCGATCCCTGGGTTGGGAAGATCCTCTGGAAGAAGGCATGGCAACCCACTCCAGTGTTTTGGCCTGGAGAATCCCCATGGTCAGAGGAGCCTGGTGGGCTACAGTCCATGGGGTCACAGAGAGTCAGCCATGACTGAGCGACTAAGTGCAGCACAGCATGAGGTGATATCTCACTGTGGCATTCATTTGCATTTCTCTGATGATTAGCGATGCTGAGCATTTTTCATTTGCCTGCTGGCCATCTGTATATTTTCTATTCAGGTCTTTTTCCCACTCTTAATCAAGTTGTTTGTTTGGTTTTTGATGTTGAGTTGTATGAGCTGTTTAGATATTTTGAATATGAATCCCCTGTTGATCATATCATTTGCTAATATTTTCTCCCATTCAGTAAGTTGTCTTTTCATTTTGTCAATGGTTTACTTTGCTGTGCAAAAACTTTTAACTTTAATTAGACCCCACTAGTCTATTTTTGCCTTTGTTTCCTTTGCCTTGCTGCTGCTAAGTCACGTCAGTCGTGTCCCACTCTGTGCGACCCCATAGACAGCAGCCTACCAGGCTCCCATCCCTGGGATTCTCCAGGCAAGAATACTGGAGCGGGTTGCCATTTCCTTCTCCAGTGCATGAAAGTGAAGAGTGAAAGTGAAGTCTCTCAGTTGTGGCCAACTCTTAGTGACCCCATGGACTGTAGCTTACCAGGCTCCTCCGTCCATGGTATTTTCCAGGCAAGAGTACTGGAGTGGGGTGCCATTGCCTTCTCCAATGAGCCCCCAAAATTATGCAAATTCCATCCCACACAAGGTGTCACCAAAAAGCGACAGTGTCAAAGGAAATACTTCTAATGGAAGAATACTGGTCAGTAAAACTTAACTGCCCACTTTCCTTAAATCCCTGATCTTTGCTAGGAGAGAAGGTTCCTAGTTAGTTAATAAAGTAAACAATGCCATGCTACTGTAGAGTTGACCATTTAGTGCTCTATGCCTCTAGGCAAGAAATATCCTTGGTAAAATGTCCAGATCTAATGATCCATAGGCATTCAATATCTGATTATTGAATTATCTCAAGAATAATAAGAATAATAAAACTACTGTTCTGAAGAATAATAGTTTTTAATTTCAGTAGGTATAGGGCTCTGTAACAAACCAATGAAGGAGCTATTTGGGGCACTTTTGACTCTCTTTTACAACTGTTCTCTTTAGGGCTGATTCAATGCTAATTCTACATATCTCCTCACCCTGCAGTCTAAAGGCTATATTAAAGCACCAAGAAACACCAAATCAACACATTTTTGAAATAAACATTAACTTCAGGTTCATTGGGCTCTCGTTTTTGGCATAACCAACTGAAAGACACCCTTGTAAAACTATGTTTTGAAACATTTCTTTTCTAATTGTGCTTTTATATATACAGTTGGCTCAGTTGGTAAAGAATCTGCCTGCAATGCAGGAGACCCAGGAAGATCCACTGGAGAAGGGATAGGCTACCCAGTGCAATATTCTTGAGCTTCCCTTGTGGCTCAGCTGGTAAAGAATCTGCCTGCAATGTGGGAGACCTGGGTTCAATCCCTGGGTTGAGAAGACTCTCTGGAGAAGGGAAAGGCTAGCCACTCCAGTATTAAGGCCTGGAGAATTCCATGGACTGTATAGTCCACAGGGTTTCAAAGAGTCGGACGTGATTGAGCAACTTTCATTTATACACAGTTGGACAAAATGTCTATTTCCCTTAGAGAAAGAACCATTAGCATAAACAAAGGTAGTAAAACTACTTCCTCATTTTGGTCTTTCTTTCATTCATTCATGTACATAATAACTCATTAACTACATAACCTACTGGATGCTGAAAAGTATAAAATGACAGAAATGTAGTTTCTGTCCTCAGGAAGTATGAATTTGATTAGGAAAGATGAATAAGTAAATAATCACTAAAATATGTGATAGAGAAAACTATTTGAGGATAAAAAATGATTTTGAGCAAATGAGGCAATGACCCAAAAGTCAGGGAACAGAGAGAGATGAGGGAGCAGTCACAGCAGTGGGTTGCTTGAGTCTGCCCAGCAGAGACTAGGAAGAGGAGGAGGGATCTTCTGTGGGTTATTCTACAGGGGACTGAGAGCATATCTAGAGCCCCTGGCTTTTCTATTTCACATGAGCCTGAGAGAATCTATAGGAGAAAGAAGGGGAACTGATGCTATACTTGGGGGTCAATGTGGTGTCCATGCTGAAGAGAGAGAGATGCAGAAGGGAAGCTGGCAGTGAAAGGATAAGCCCCTAGTTGGGTAATAAAGAGCTTAGGAATTAAGAATGAGTATCCAGATATATGAAGAAAAAATTAAAATGCCTTCAACTTTTTTATCTTGATTTTTAATGATGACTTGGGCAGGATATGATTTTTGTTCTTTAATAACAGCAATTGGTGGACAGCATATTCAATTGTGTTTTTCTGTTTGTTTTGGTTCAGTCAATTATGTGGTCACTTAGCTATCTTGGGGATTTTGGGTGATTAAGATTTGCTATTTACTTTCAGATATTTAGTGTCCAAACTCTCCCCCAGTAGGGCTGCTCTGTATCATTGACCCACACAGTCTAAGACGGATGTGGCAAAAATGCATCCACAGACTCTGCATATCCAATTACAGGGAAGAACAGAAGGAATCCTTGAGGTTTATAAATGTATCTTTTAAGGTCACCCCTTCCTCCCAATGGGCTTCCCAGGCGGCTCAGTCAGTAAAGAATCTGCCTGCAATGCGGGAGATGTGGGTTTGATCCCTGGATCAGGAAGATCCCCTGGAGGAGGGCATGGCAACCCACTTCAGTATTCTTGCCAGGAAAATCCCATGGACAGAGGAGCCTAGTGGGCTACAGTCCATAGGGTCACAGAGGGTTGGACACGACTGAAGCAGCTGAGCAACCAACGAACTGCTTCCCAATGCGTATCCTCGAACAGAGGTGAAAACACATCTAGGATGTACAACTCTGACCAATTGATCGTGGGCCTTGCAGAATCTCTATTGGGAAGGATTCTGCGGCTGTACCCAGACTATATTGGTAGATATGCATGTTTTGATTGTGCATCTTGATACCACGTCTACCTTTGCCGCAAGATAGTTGTATGATGTTAGAGGAGTCATTTCACCATGTTGGACCTCAGTTTCTTCACATCTAAAACACAGAAATCAGGTTACCATTTCTTTCAGCCTTACCTTCAAATTCAAGATATGAAGAGGACTTTTTCTTTTACAGATTCATTCTCAGCTACTTCTTGTGCAGTCCACCAAAAAAAAGGGACCCTGGACACAATATGTTAAGAAATAATTCATTTTAAACCTTAAGCTAACTCAATGGCAGGCTCTATTTTGGTAGAGCGACAGTAAAAGTTTGACACTAACACACAATTCATTGTGACCATGTGTGGACATCAACATGTGGGACTTTAATGGTCTGAGTTGAAGTTGTGGTTGGGTGAGGCCCTTAGCTCCTACTTAGCCGCATGTTCCATCTTTTCATTATTGCCTTATTTGTTGTTCTTTCTGTCTCTATTCTTTTTGCTCCACTCAACCGCCTTCCTTTTGAACCATGTTCCCTGGAGTCATAAGGGGACTGGATTCCTGCCTTGCTGGAAGTCAAGGCCTAGTTCTCAGCATTTGTGTTTTGGTAGTAGGTAGAAATGCTGGAGGATGGGTTGTTAGAGGGAAAGGTTATAGGGGAAGATGTCCAGATGAAGTTCTCAAGGCTGAAAACCAGTTCAGTTCAGTCACTCAGTCATGTCCAACTCTTTATGATGCCATGGACTGCAGCACACCAGGGTTCCCTGTCCATCACCAACTCCCCGAGCTTACTCAAATCATGTCCATCAAGTCAGTGATGCCATCCAACCATCTCATCCTCTGTCTTCCCCTTCTCCTCCTACCTTCAATCTTTCCCAGCATTGGGGTCTTTTCAAATGAGTCAGTTCTTCACATCAGGTGGCCAAAGTACTGAAATTTCAGCTTCAGCATCTGTCCTTCCAATGAATATTCAGGACTGATCTCCTTTAGGATGGACTGGTTGGATCTCCTTGCAGTCCAAGGGACTCTCAAGAGTCTTCTCCAACACCACAGTTCAAATCCATCAATTCCTTGGTGCTCAGCTTTCTTTATGGTCCAACTCTCACATCCATCCATGACTGCTGGAAAAACCATAGCTTTGACCAGATGGACCTTTGTTGGCAAAATAATGTCTCTGCTTTTTAATATGCTGTCTAGGCTGGTCATAGCTTTCCTTCCAAGGAATAAGCATCTTTTAATTTCATGGCTGCAATCACCATCTGCAGTGATTTTGGAGCCCCCCAAAATAAAGCCTCTCAATGTATCCGTTGTTTCCCCACCTATTTGCTGTGGAGTGATGGGACCAGATGCCATGATCTTAGTTTTCTGAATGTTGAGTTTTAAGCCAATTTTTTCACTCTCTTCTTTCACTTTGATCAAGAGGCTCTTTAGTTCTTCTTTACTTTCTTCCATAAGTGTGGTGTCATCTGCATATCTGAGGTTATTGATATTTCTCCCGGCAATCTTGATTCCAGCTTGTGCTTCATTCAGCCTGGCATTTCGTGTGATGTACTCTGCATATATAGTAGCACCAGCTAGGTCTTAGTCTCCTTATCTAAGGAGATAAGTCTGGTCTGCAGGAATCTGTAGGAACTACAAGGACCACCAACAATATCCTTGAAAGTGTCTTCTCCAAACTTAGCCTCACCCAAAGGGCATCTGAGATCCTTCTATTGGCTTGTTTTCTTGTTATTTTGTTTGGCTTGTTTTCAAGGCTTGTTGGCTTGTTTCTCAGGGCTGTCTCTGCTTCTCTGAGTTTGGGGGAGCAGCAGCAGAGCATCCTGAAGATGATGGTCCTCCAAACCAGCTGCTCAGTAGACTCCTTAAGGAAGCTTTTGAAAAATAGTAATGCCCAGTTCCCACCCCCAGAGCTTCTGGATGAATTGGTCTGGTATAGAATCAAGAGCTCATTTATGACTATGTTTTTATTCTTTAAATATTTATTTTTATTTGGCTGTGCTGAATCTTAGTTGTGATATGCAAACTCTTAGCTGTGACATGGGGGATATTCTTCCCTGACCAGGGATCAAAGCTGGATGGGGCCAGAGTCTTAGCCACTAGATCACAAGGGGAAGTCCTTATGAGTATATTTTTAAAACTCTTCACATGATTCAAGTGCACAACTGAGGTTGAGAGAGGACTAGGAGGGTATTATGCTTAGTGACATGAGCCAGGCAGAGAATGACAAATACTGTATGATATGTGGACAACAAACTACTGAATGTAACAAAGAAAAGAAACAGACTCACAGATACAGAGAATGAGCTAGTGGTTACCAGTGGGAAGGGAGGGAGTTGCAATATAGGGGTAGGGAGTTAAGTGGTATAAACGACTATGTCTGAATAAATAAGCTACAAGGATATATTGTACAACACAGGGAATATAGCCAATATTTATTTTATAGTAACTTCAAATGTAGTATAACCTTTAAAAATTGTGAATCACTGTGTTGTTTACCTGAAACCTATATCATATTATAAATCATCTGCACCTCATTAAAATAAGTAAATAGATATTTCAAGGCTGTCCATGAAAGAAAGGATAGTCCACATCAGAAGTAACCCACTGGTGGCCTGTGAAGCTAGCATATGGACTGCAGATATATTTTGTTTGGCCAGAACAATGTTAAAATTATCAAACAAACAACCCTGAATTTGAGTATGTTTTCAGGAGGCATGACACTCAGCAGGCTTCTGTAATTTCTGTTATTGAATACTTGCTTGGTGTTTAGTTCTACAGCTCCTGGTTTGCTGAGACAAATGTACAGAAAGCCAGCTGCTGTCCCCTCGTGAGAGGAAGAACTGTGCTAGAGCAGTAGTGATCATGGTGGGGGCGATGGAGGGACAGTAAGGAGGTCAGAAGCTCCCAGGTAATCCACCTGAAATTAAGACTCCTCCCTTCCCTGAGTTCCTACCCATTAGCCACACTATTTTCAAGGTTACAGTAACGCTCCAGCCCCAATTATATGACAGGCTACTTCCAAAGGGGAAAGGATCTCATAGGATGGGTCAGTTTTATGGATGTTAATTGGACCCTGGTGCTAGGGGATCATGCAGCAGAGGAGCAGCGCTTGGAGCCCACGCCAAGAAAGCTTCTTTTCAGGAGCCTTGTTTGGTACAGTGAGTTGAGTCTGGGCAGGGCTCCAGAAAGACTGTTGTTGCAGGCTTCTAGCGGCAGCATTGATTGGCAATGGGAAATATTCCCCAAGGTCAGGAGCAGGGCCTTTGCCTACATGTAGATAATTAGGAGGCATAGGATGCCCTCAAACATTGTAACTTTCCTGCCTCCTTCAGTATTTTTCAATATATAGGAAATCCCTTCCTGGAAAATTACTAACACCCTTTATCTCAAACTGTCAACACAAATAGTGGTACTAACCCATCTTTTTTCTACCACAGGTATTGATTCATTTTCTTGGCATCAGTGATTCTATCACACAGTTTTCAACCTGCTACCCCTGCTCCCACATGACTTCCCAGTTGCAGAGCAGGGCATACTGTAGGTGTCAGTGAATGGTAAATAGGTTTAGTTCATTCCCAGTTCCATTTTTGTATACTTACAGGTTGGGCTATACAAATCTCATAATTCACTTAGAGATCACACATTACTACTAGTACTGAAAGCTCAGAAGTAATCGTAAGTCCTCAGCCATAAAGAAGAATGAAATAATGCCATTTGCAGCAACATGATGGACCTAGAGATCATCATGCTAAGTGAAAGAAGTCAGACAGAGAAAGACAGATACCATGTGATATCACTTATATATGAAATCTAAACTATGACACACAATGAATCTATAAACAAAACAGAAACAGACTCACAGACATAGAAAACAAACTTATGGTTACCAGAGGGCAGAGGGCGAGGGGAGTGATAAAGGAGCATGGGATTAACAGATACAAACTGCTATACATAAACAGATAAGCAACAAGGATTTACTACATAGCACAGGGTACTATATTCAATATCTTATAATAATATTAACATATATCTCTCCATTCAGTTATATGTATATAACAAAGTGATTCAGTTATATATATACTTATAAGCTATAGTTATAAACTATATATAACAATCACTTTGTTGTATACTTGAAACTAATATAATACTGTAAATCAACTATAATTTTTTTAAAAAAAGAAGTAATTATGGTGTGAATGAGCTGTACATTTTTTAACTGCCAAAGCCAGCCCCAGTTTATGGTCAGGACTTCCATTTCTGCCTCCTTGAAAAGTTGTTACAAGCGTCAGTTCAGTTGGTGTCTTAACCCTTTACCTCACGGTGTCCCCGTCTGCTTACGTCCACAGTGAGAGGGGCACATAAGCAGACAGACCTGCATTCAGACTCAAATACGGTGGGAAGGAAGTGGCCTGGGTTCCCTTCTGCTGCAGCAGGCACTGTGGCCCCTCACCTTTCCAGACTCGGTATGCTATACCCTCAACTGCCGGGAACATAGCTGAGAGTCAGAATGTACTATTTTTTTATTTTCTTGTTCATTTCTAAGACTCTGAAACACACAAGACTTATGTAACAAAGTCTGTATACCAGGATCTTATTTTGGGTATGATTTTTGTGGCAATTTCTCCCCAGTCTTCTAGGCTGGATGGCACAGGTGAGCTATGCATAAATCCCTCAGATTCACTGCACATTTCTTCTACAGGACCACCCATGTCAGGGGTCCTTCAATGGGAACATAAGAAAGGAAAGTATCTTTATTTGAACATAGCTACCTCCCTATAGGCAGACAAAATTTCTACTAAAGAACTAGACCCATTTCGACTAAAATAAGCCTCATGAATGGAGGTCATTCTGGTTTTAATCTTTGCTCCTTCCTCTGGGGTAGTGGATGGTGATGCAGTTCTCTAACCGTGAGCAGCTGGGACAGAGCCACCTTTTTGTTTATGAGGTTTTCACACATCTGTACATTCTCTTCATCATCATGTAAGATATTTACGGGCACAAAAATTTATCTTCTGGACTGTTTATTGCCACTCCCAATGAAGAGACTGACTTTGATTTCTTCTTTTTCTGTTCTTACATTGCACTCTTGATCACCTTCTCATGTTGCCCTGGGGATGGACTTCCAGGGTCTCATTTGCTCTTTGCTCACTCACTCAATGAGAGGTGCAGGGTCGTGTTAACCCCCTTCCTGTCTATTCTAATGCCAGGCGCAGGACCACATTGGTCACGTCTTTCTTGAGGTCACACTCATGCACTGGTGATTCCAGTCCTTTGGAAGGTTTGACTCTGGAAACCAACCCAGTTCTGCTGTCTCTGTCATTGGAGGGGCTTATGCCCAAACCCCGGTGTCCTGGATAAGGAGAAGTTAGCTCTCTGGCTGAACAATGTTTCTTTACCAAAATCTAATCCACAGAACACTAGGTAATGGGGATGTAAGTACACATGATGTAAAGCAAAAAATGGTACCATGTGCGTCCTTATGGAGGAGTGGGGGCCTTGTACTTGTTCACTGATCCACTTATTTATGACATCCTTAGTGAGAACTCTGGGGGACACCCCTGACACGCTTCCCAGGTCCCAGCTTTTCTGTGCTGCATGGCTAGCTGCTCACAGTTTCCCCTTTCCTCTAAGCTGGCTGTGGCTGCTGAAGTCACCTTGTCTGCTGGGAGAGTGGGAGTTTATTCCCCACTGTGCACTCCCTGGCCTCTGCTGCTCAGTGACTGAGCTCACTGTTGGAGGGAGTATTTGGAATACTGCCTTCCTTGCCTCCCAGAGGGACAAACTCTGAGGTGCAGCTGACTTTCCAGAGCTCCCCTGGAACTCAGAGACCAGGACTTTCTTCTGCCATCGCACCATTTCTTGACAGCATCCTCTTCTCTCTCCAGCCTCCCTGCTTCCTTAACAGTTTCTCCCAGAAGCATGTCCTTAATAAATCACATGCACTCATATTTCTTGGTTCAGGGTCTGTTTCTAAGAAAAAGCCATCTAAGAGAAGCACCTTCTATATGCCAGGCAATGTGATTATGTTGTAGTGTGAGAGACCACAATAGTAAAATTAAAAATAAAATGTAACACCATACACAAAAATAAACTCAAAATGGATTAAGGATCTAAATGTAAGACCAGAAACTATAAAACTCCTAGAGGAGAACATAGGCAAAACACTCTCCGACATAAATCACAGCAAGATCCTCTATGACCCACCTCCCAGAATATTGGAAATAAAAGCAAAGCTAAACAAATGGGACCTAATGAAACTTAAAAGCTTTTGCACAACAAAGGAAACTATAAGTAAGGTGAAAAGACAGCCCTCAGATTGGGAGAAAATAATAGCAAATGAAGAAACAGACAAAGGATTAATCTCAAAAATATACAAGCAACTCTTGAAGCTCAATTCCAGAAAAATAAATGACCCAATAAAAAAATGGGCCAAAGAACTAAACAGACATTTCTCCAAAGAAGACATACAGATGGCTAACAAACACATGAAAAGATGCTCAACATCACTCATCATCAGAGAAATGCAAATCAAAACCACAATGAGGTACCATTACACGCCAGTCAGGATGGCTGCTATCCAAAAGTCTACAAGCAATAAATGCTGGAGAGGGTGTGGAGAAAAGGGAACCCTCTTACACTGTTGGTGGGAATGCAAACTAGTACAGCCGCTATGGAGAACAGTGTGGAGATTTCTTAAAAAACTGGAAATAGAACTGCCATATGAGCCAGCAATACCACTCCTGGGCATACACACTGAGGAAACCAGATCTGAAAGAGACACATGCACCCCAATGTTCATCGCAGCACTGTTTATAATAGCCAGGACATGGAAACAACCTAGATGCCCATCAGCAGATGAATGGATAAGGAAGCTGTGGTACATATACACCATGGAATATTACTCAGCTGTTAAAAAGAATTCATTTGAACCAGTTCTAATGAGATGGATGAAACTGGAGCCCATTATACAGAGTGAAGTAAGCCAGAAAGATAAAGAACATTACAGCATACTAACACATATAGATGGAATTTAGAAAGATGGTAACGACAACCCTTTATGCAAAACAGAAAAAGAGACACAGAAGTACAGAACAGACTTTTGAATTCTGTGGGAGAAGGCGAGGGTGGGATGTTGCGAAAGAACAGCATGTATATTATCTATGGTGAAACAGGTCACCAGCCCAGGTGGGATGCATGAGACAAGTGCTCGGGCCTGGTGCACTGGGAAGACCCAGAGGAATCGGGTGGAGAGGGAGGTGGGAGGGGGGATCGGGATGGGGAATACGTGTAAATCTATTGCTGATTCATGTCAATGTATGACAAAACCCACTGAAAAAATAAAAAAATTAAAAATAAAATAAAATAAAATGTAAATCAGTTTTAAAATGTCATTAGACCAATGAGGACCTACTGTCTAGCACAGGGAATCCTGCTCAATGCTATATGACAGCCTGAATGTGAGGGAAGTTTGGGGGAGAATGGATACATGTATATATATGGCTGAGTTGCTCTGCTCTGCACATGAAACTATCACAACATTGTTAATTGGCTATACCCCAATATGAAATTTTAAAAAAACTTTTAAAATATCATTAGGCATCTTGGATCTGTAATGAAATCCATGGTGTGCTGGTCAGTGTTGTTAAAAACTTAACTTCCCTACAGGTAAAAGATCTGTTCTCAGAAAGCTATATGACTAATGCTGATGAAAATGACACAGACAGACAGAAAGGTCCACTGTGTTCTTGGGATGGAAGAATGAACATCGGTAAAATGACCATACTACCCAAGGCAATCTACAGATACAAGGCAATCCCTATCAAAATACCAATGGCATTTTCCACAGAATTAGAACAAATAATTTTAAAATTTGTATGGAGACACACAAGACCCTGAATAGCCAAAACAATCTTGCGAAGGAAGAACAGAGCTGAGGGAATTGTGCTCCCAGACCTCACTACACCACAAAGCTACAGGCAGCACCCCACTTCACACCTTGTCATTGTGCTCTCAATCATAGACTCACCTTGCCTCTCCCCACTGTGCTTTCTGCTCCCATCTTGACTCTGGTTCAGATTCTCCTCCAGTTATGCTCCCCTGGCTAATATCTGCTTGCTCTTCCATTACCACTGGGCTGGAAGAAGCACAAGCTGGAATCAAGACTGCTGGGAGAAATATCAATAATCTCAGATATGCAGATGACACCACTGTTATGGCAGAAAGTGAAGAAGAACTAAAGAGCCTCTTGATGAAAGTGAAAGAAGAAAGTGAAAAACTTGGTTTAAAGCTCAACATTCAGAAAACTTAGATCATGGCATCCGGTTCCATCACTTCATGGCAAATAGATGGATAAACAGTGAAAACAGTGGCTGACTTTATTTTTTTGGGCTCCAAAATCACTGCAGATGGTGATTGCAGCCATGAAATTAAAAGCTGTTTGCTCCTTGGAAGGAAACTTATGACCAACCTAGACAGCATATTAAAAAGCAGAGACATTATTTTGTCAACAAAGGTCCGTCTAGTCTAGGCTATGGTTTTTCCAGTGGTCATGTATGGATGTGAGAGTTGGACTATAAAGAAATCTGAGTGCCAAAGAATTGATGGTTTTGAACTGTGGTGTTGGAGAAGACTCTTGAATGTCCCTTGGACTGCAAGGAGATCCAACCAGTCCATCCTAAAGGAGATAAGTCCTGGGTGTTCACTGGAAGGACTGGTGTTGAAGCTGAAACTTTGGCCACCTGATGTGAAAAGCTAACTTATTTGAAAAGACTCTGATGCTGGGAAAAATTGAGGGCAGGAGGAGAAGGGGATGACAGAGGATGAGATGGTTGGATGGCATCACTGACTCAATGGACATGGGTTTGGGTGGACTCTGGGAGTTGGTGATGGACAGGGAGGCTTGGCGTGCTGTGGTTGATGGGGTCGCAAAGAGTCCAACACGACTGAATGACTGAACTGAACTTCCATTACCACTACCTGAAAGACCGTTTTCCATCAAACAGTAGCCTGTCCTCCCCACCACTACCCAACCCGACCACTAGGGGCCAGTGCTTCCAGCCCAGGGAGTGGAACCCAGCTTACCCTCTCTCCAACAAGGAGACAAAAGACAAAATATCGTTGCCTCCAAAGCTCCCAGCTCACATGATCAGCCGCCCATCCTAAAAAAAGTCTTTTAACACTTCCATTTTTTTTTTTTAAGTTCTTTTCTACTCTTTAGGTATGGATTCCATGGATGCTAAAAGGCATACATGTATTCAGACAGGAGAATATGTGTTTTGCAAAGAGGGAAAGAGTTCAGATGTTCCCGCTAGTGCCTATTTAACCTATTGCATAAAGCAAAATTCTAATGAGCTCTGTTACCTCCTTTCTGAGTCCACAGCAGATTGGAGAGAAGGTGGAGTCAACAGTGGTGTTAGAAATGGGCAGTAAGACAGGGAGAGAACAGGTGAAAATGGAAATAGAAGGAAGAACTCAGAAGTAGGACAGGCAGTTCATATGCAGACCACTAGGTTTGTAGTAGGAAAAAGTTGGATAACTGTACTCAGAACTTTGCCACTTCTGAGCTCTTCATTGCCTTATTTATGGGCATAGAGTCATTTTTCACAAAGAGAAATAGGAACCTCCTAGAAAATGATTAATGTTGGTCATTGTACTTTGTAATAGAAGGCAACAAAGAAAGTAATACACCTTTTAAAAAATGTTAATCTTCTGGTTAAATAGTAATAGCATTTGCTAAATACAATGTGCTAATGTATTTATTTGCATGCATGCTCAGTTGTTTCCGACGCATTGTGACCCTGTGGACTGTAACCCAGCAGTCTCCTCTGTTCAGGGGATTTCCCATGAAAGAATACTGGAGTGGGTTGCCATTTCCTTCTGCAGGAGATCTTCCAGACCCAGGGATCAAACCTGAGTCTCCTGTGGCTCCTGCATTGGCAGGCCAGTTCTTCACCACTGAATTGTTGTAACTCTGCAAGGTGGGAACTATCAGCATTCTCATTTTAATAGGAAAGTGAGGTTTTGAAAACTTAAGTCTGGTGCCTGCCTGCCATCCAGTTAGCAGAACCAGCACGGGAATTAAGCATCACAGCCCACGTCTTTAATCATTATCTTCTATCTGCAAAACCTGGCAAGTTATCATGGTCCATGGGTTGCACTGTCAGCTCTTTGGAGCATTCTCTTTATTCATGGACCATGTCTGATAAACAGGGCTATATTTTACTACTTAAATTGGCTAATTCCAAGAGGACATTCAAAGTAACAGAATAAATAGAACATTAACAAGTATTTAATTTAAAAAAGACAATTAAATCATGAGAATTTATTTGATTCTGCTTCTAAGATATCTCGGTGTGGGGGACACGTCCATAAGCTCCGGCGGAGGTGACTCGTGTTTACCAGTCCCTCAGGTCGAGTTTGTCTTTGCCAATCCACGGGCTTCTCCGCAGCCCAGGTCTCTGCCCTTATGAGAAATGTGGACCCCTTCTCCTGCCCTCCACAAGAGGGCGCTGGACTTCCCAGTACAGGACCCACCTAAGTGCCAAGAGACCCGCTGAAACAGGACATAGCCACTAGAGGGAAGCAGTGAGGTCCTTATGCTTCATTCTTCCCTGAGGTTCAAATTTGTAGTGTTTGTTTTTGATGTCATCATTTTAAAGATGCTCGTATGTGACAGACAAATTTTATCATACGCGGATGGTGCCAGAGAAAACAGGGCTCTGCAAACCAAGGGGACACACTTCAGCTCAGCGTTTCTATCTCATCAGGGTGAGTCTGATATCAGCAGTTAACTTCTCCGGAGGCCCCAGGTAGTTTACCTAGTAGAAAAGGCATTTTCTGCTTTTCTGCATTTTCTGCTCAGTCTACTCATAAACATTTTGCAGGATCTACTGAATCCATTAATTTTTTCCCTGTTTCAAGAATGCATCATCAATCACAAACAACTGCAAAACATCAAATTCTTGTTATTTGTTTTTTGAGGGAGTTGGCGTGAATACAGAAATACAAGACAATAGAAGTGAGGTCAAGTCCACACAGAAGTAGCCCACACACTCATCAAATGAGTCATCTATGTTCTGAAGGAACTGTCCCACCTAATAGCAACACCTGAAGACTCTGCCAGATGGCAGAATGCTCCATCGGGTATGCAATGAAAAGAGCTCTAAAGTGATTAACATAATGGTAGTGATTACTCTGGGTTTGATTTTTCAAGTGCCCTCTTCTGTACATGTGGCTAAGAACACATCGCTTGGATGGGTACAGTTAAGATTTTAACACATATAGAAGTGGGAGATTGAAGACGGTTCAAGATGTTCTTCAATAGAGACTAAAAAATGGCCGCTTAAAATGATGCTGGGGAGTGTATTTATTGATATGGAAAGATAGTCACAAGATATTAAATTTTCTAAAGTAGGTTCTAAAGCAGTATGAGCCCACTTATGTAACATAAATTTATATCCATCCATTGAGAGAAGTCTGAAAGCATAATATCTCTGGATGGTAGAATTATAAGTGTTATTTCTTTTTTCTTTCTTTTGCTTATCCATGTTTTCAAATCTTTCTACCCCCACCATGTATTACATGTACAATTTAAAGTTCACCAAAATATACACTTTATATCATTTGCTCTGCAAGGGTTTGTTCAGGTAGAGTCATCCAATCTTTTTACACAGGATGGTCTCAGAATCACAGAATTTTTATGTCTGTACTTATCCAGATCCACAAGGTTGAATTAAGAACAAGCAGGAACAATCGCTGCTTTCATGAGATGTTGTGTTTGTCATCTTGCTTTCAGAAGGCAAGTCCATGTCTCCCAACTGTCCGTTCAAGGCCCTGGTCCCCAATGCCAACCCAGCCATCTGACATGTCCCATCTTATTCTCTTTCCCCAGCTCTGTTCTTACATAGATTTTTTTCTCACCCCCTGCATGTGTGGGGTCCCTGGCCATTGCTCAGTTTACCCACAAGCAGGTGAACTCTTTCCGCTGGCCTCACCCATCAAAATCTCCATCCTCCAAGGCCCATTTCAAATGCCTCTTCGCTGGAAGCCTTTCCTGAATTCCCACAGGCTGTGAGCAATTCAGTGTTGCGGGGGTGGGAGTGGGGGTGAGTGAGTGGTGAAGCCAGATGATGCTCCTATGGTCTCTGCTTTTCCTGGGTCCTTCTCAGGAACAGTAACTGCATCCGCGAGCAGCCAGCAACCCCCATCAGCACCCCACCGGTAAAAGCGCATTTATAAGGTGAAATTACGTAGCTTAACCGAGAATACATACAACAACAAGACCTGGACTCTTATTAAAATATTCCACCATAACTCACAGGTTGTTTAGGAGAATTTCAAAAGCATCTCAGAACACACCTCTCCCTCTAGAGTCATAGCATAGGTTTTGGCAGAAATAATTTTGCTGGCCGTTGCTAGTATAAAACAGCAGGAAAAGATGGTCTGGGTGCACACAAGGACATAAGAAGCCAGTCCACCCCACAGGTCCCAGGGAAATGGGGCATCTTATCGCCTGGCACCCGTGGCCTGCCCCAGCATCTTGTCCTGGCTGATGGACGTGGGCTCTGCGGGGCAGCAGGATGACGACTCCTCCTCAACTCACTGCCTCCTCCTCACCCCAGCTGAGAATTCTGGCAGCCCTGGAGGCCCCCCATCCATGTTTCCTGGTTCTGTCCTGCCCCTGCATCCACCCTGAGATACTGCCACTTTCCAAGTGGGAATGATACTTCCACTTTCCAAGCTCCTCCCAGTCCATCTCTCCTGGGCGTCCCCTCAGCCAGGCAGTGGGGGTCTCGCTGGGATGTAAGTGGCCTGGAAGGATAGTCACAGACTCCTGGGTTGGAGGGAGGCAGGTCTTGACCCAGCTGGACTCAGCTTCTCATGGGGTTCCAAACCCCCCACGTGCATACACCATGATCTCTGCCTGCAACCTTCTAAATTCCACTCCAACTCCCACCCAACCTCCAAGGCCAGCTGAGGTCTCTCTCACCTAGGAAACCTCCCCACCCCCCCTGCCCCCACCCCAAAGCGTCTGTCCCCGCATCCTCACAGCATAGCCTTACTGTCATTTGTCTAGTCTAGGGCACACGTGAGCTTTGCTGTCGGGCTGCCAGTTCCCAGACCAGGGCCGACCACTTGCTGGCTATGTGACTCAGGACAGCTTACTTCCCTGCAACTTCCTCAGTTTCCTTACCTGTAAAATGGGAATAATCACAGTGCCTGCCTTATAGAGTTGTTGTGAGGATTCTATGAACTAAGCCAGAGTTTCTGCTACATAATAAGAAAGTGTTCACTTTCCTCTGCAGAGCACATCTTTCTTAATTTAGCACATTCTTATTTAACTTTCTATCATTTACATCTTTTCCTAACAAAGTTACAGTTCTTGTTTGTGCTGCAGCTGAGCCATTTATCTATGGTCCTTTTTTGGTAGTCTTCACAGCACACACCCCATAACCAACACAGTTCAGTTGAGTTCAGTCGCTCAGTCATGTCCAACCCTTTGCAACCCTGTGAATTACAGCATGTCAGGCCTCCCTGTCCATCACCAACTCCCAGAGTTTACTCAAACTCATGTCCATCGAGTCGGTGATGCTATCCAGCCATCTCATCCTCTGTCATCCCTTTCTCCTCCTGCCCCCAATCCCTCCCAGCATCAGGATCTTTTCCAATGAGTCAACTCTTCGCAAGAGGTGGCCAAAGTACTGGAGTTTCAGCTTCAGCATCTGTCCTTCCAATGAACACCCAGGACTGATCTCCTTTAGGATGGACTGGTTGGATCTCCTTGCAGTCCAAGGGACTCTCAAGAGTCTTCTCCAACACCACAGTTCAAAGGAATCAATTTTTCGGTGCTCAGCTTTCTTCACAGTCCAACTCTCACATCCATACATGACCACTGGAAAAACCATAGCCTTGACTAGACAGACCTTTGTTGGCAAAGTAATGTCTCTGCTTTTTAATATGCTGTCTAGGTTGGTCATAACTTTCCTTCCAAGGAGTAAGTGTCTTTTAATTTCATGGCTGCAATCACCATCTGCAGTGATTTTGGAGCCCCCCAAAATAAAGTCTGACACTGTTTCCACTGCTTCCTCATCTATTTCCCATAAAGTGATGGGACCATATGCAGAGTAGGTGCTTAATAATAACTTACTGCTCAACTTACAAAATGGCAAAGGCATTGTCACCAGCAGAATAGACTAAACCAAACTTTCAGTCACAGGTCAGTGTACCCGACTCTGCAAAACAAACCACCCTGAAACATGGTGACCTAGAGACCCTGATGACCATTTCTCAGGGTTCTGTGGATCATCAGGGGGGTTAATTCTGTTGGTTGGCAGCATTTGACTGGAGGGTCAGTGGGACTGGCAGGTTCAAGATGGCCTGACTCATGTTTGGTGGTTGGTACCGGCTGTTGGCCGGGCTTCTTGGCTCCTCTCAACTTTTCGTTCTCCAATAGGCTAGACTGGGCTTCCCAGCCTGGTGAGAAGTGGGGGTGTCTCAGGAACCTGAAGTGTTCCAGTGAAAGACACCTTCACATCGAGGTTCTGGCCCTTGCCATGTCATTGTCACCATAGTCTGTTGATCACAGCAGGTGCCAAGGCCAGTCCAGAGCTTAGGAGTGGAGAAACAGGCTCCCCGTTTGATGGGAGGAGGGACAGAGTCATACTGCAAATGGGGTGTAGACAGAGGGGGGCCCAGTCCCCTGGGGCCATTGCTGTGAGCACCTCCCACACATCCCTGATAGGAGGTTTGACAAACTTGAGATGACCGTCTCAGTAACCTTTCTCTACTGTGCTTTATATTTTAACAAGGGATTGCACAAGCGCTTGCAGTTTTGACCTTCACAGCAACCCAGAATTCCTCTGAGGCAAGGAGAAGAGGTATGACCCTCTTTACAATGTATTAATAGAATAGAAAGCTGAAGTTGTACACGTTCCCTGACTCACACAGTGATTATTAACAGAATTAGTGCTAGTGTGGCAGTCTTTTTTTTTTTAAGTAAAAGTGAAAGAATCTCAGTTGTGTCCAACTCTTTGCGACCCCATGGACTATACAGTCCATGGAATTCTCCAGGCCAGAATACTGGAGTGAGTAGCTGTTCCCTGCTCCAGGGGATCTTCCCAACCCAGGGATCGAACCCAGGTCTCCTGCATTGCACGCAGATTCTTTACCAGCTGAGCCAGCAGGGAAGACTTTTTCTATAAGTTGTGAAATAGTTGTCTTACAGAAAGTGTGGTAAGTAATACAAATACCCACCCATGTGACACTGCCAAGCTTAAAGATGGAAATGTGAACAATTGACTGGAAGTCCCAGCGTGCATCTGTCCCCATAACATGCCCTCTGTTTCCACATCACCACTCTCTCTGTGATGGCAGCTGTCTTTATTATTTTTATTTTTTACTTATTTATTTTTAATTGGAGGATAATTGCTTTACAATACTGTGTTGGTTTCTTCCATATATCAACATGAATCAGCCATAGGTATGTACACACAACCTCCCTCTTGAAGCTTTCTCCCACCTCCCACCCCATTCCCACGCCTCTAGGTTATTACCACCAGGTTTGAGCTCCCTGCATCATATAGCAGATTTCCACCAGCAGCAGTCTTTAAATGATGTTTATTATATCTACACATAGTTTTTATGGTTTATAAATATATTTTTATTCATAAATGACAACTACCATATTTCCTCATTTCTAAAGCACACATTTTTTTCCCATTATAGTTTGTTCCAAGATATTGAATATAGTTCCCTGTATATACTACGATCTTGTTGGTTATCTGTTTTATATATAGTAGTTTTTATCTGCTAATCCCAAATTCCTAATTTCTCCCTTTCCCCTCCCTTTCCCCTTTGGTAACCATAAATTTGTTTTCTGTGTCTGTGAGTCAGTTTCTGTTTTGTAAGTTCGTTTGTATCATTTTTTTAGATTCCACCCATAAGTGATATCAAAATGTTGGTTTCATTACAAAGCTAGATGGGAGGATGTAGCGTGACTGAAGTCAAGTGGATTTGCTAAAACTCTTTTGTTTTGAACTTATCCTCCAAAATGTAAAGCACACGTCTATTTTTGCATTTGACTATCTCTGAAATCATGATGCTCTTATAACTGATGATAGCTTCCAATAGCTAGGTGGCAATCATGCCCTATTGCCTGTACATCCAAAAGCAGCAGGACCAAACTTGCTGAAAGTTGTGGAGACATTAGTTGGGGCGCTCTTCCCCTTCAGGAATCAAGTGACTGTGAGGAGATTGTGGAGGTGATGATAAATCAGAACCGTCCAGCAATGTTACAGATGGAGGACTCTAAAGAAGCATAGCTATACCTGACTGTGAAAATAGCTTCAGAGCCCAGTGACAATGACTGTGAGTTTTCTTATGGATTACTTAAGAATGCCTTATCACCCATCCTTGGATGGGTTGGATGGAGGATTTATTATTTGGAAAACACAGACATCTGTGCCTTCAAGTCAAGAGAATTTAGAAGAGTTAGGATTTATATGTGCACAAGTTGGGGGAACCCATAACTGAGTTATTTCACTTCTATTTCCCCTTTTTATGCATGCACAAGAGTAATATATGGTATAAAAGATTGTCTAATCAAGTATAAAGTATCTAATAAGTGACAAGAAAGTATTTTGTCACAGTTTAGTTATCAGCATTTTTTTCTCTCTTAAGGATGAGTAAAGTAATGGTAGACCTTACAAACTTTTAAGTACAGGATGTTAAGTTGTACCTGCATTTCTGCATACCATGCATGGCTCTTTGTTCAACATTATGCTTTCGAGATTTTTCAGTTTGATAAATCCAGCCCCATTTCATTCATCTTAACTCCTGAATAAGAATCCATCATATAAATATAGCATGTTTTTTGTTTGTTTTTTTTTTTGTCGTATCAGACTCTCTTGCGACCCCATGGACTGTAGCCCACCAGGCTCCTCTGTCCATGGGATTTCTGAGGCAAGAATACTGGAGTGGGTTGCCATTCCCTTCTCCAAAATATAGCATGTTTTATGTATCACATTTTATCCATTCTCCTACTGATGGACACTTAAATTGCTTCTATTTTTTATTTCAAAGAATATAGTTATGAACATCTTCCTTATAACTTCTTGTGATGAAGCTTTCTGGATCACAGAGCACACATATCTTTGACTTTACTAGACCTTCTCAAACTGTTCTCCAACGTATTGAATTTACATGCCCAGAAGCAGTGGCATGAGAGGCGCCAGGTGCAAGAGCCCCTTGACTGGATTTGCAGTCTCCTTTCTCATTCCCTCCAATTCACTCCCCTTACATAGTCCAAGTGATCATGGAAACACACAGCAGGTCAAATCACAGCTCAGCTTTAATCCTGCCGTGGGTTCCTGCTGAGTTTACTGACAAGGAGTCCATCCATGGCTTCCCTGGCTGCCAATGGGGTCTGTAGACTCTTCTCTCGCTAACCCTGTATCTCAGCAGAGCCAGCCCTGACACAGCATCCGGCGACTTCACAATCCTTCTAGTTCCTAGCAAGACACACACTCCTTGCCTCTCCCAGCCTGTGCATATGCCATCTCTGCTCTCTGGAATGTTCTTTCCAACTGAACTACCCCCACCCCACCTGACATCCTGTTCTGCTAACTCATCCTTCATGTTAAAAGTATCCCTCTCTTTCTCCTCAGAGTCTTCTTTGACCTCTCCTGAACGCACACACCACAACTGTTGTAGGAAGGGGGACCCCTTCCATGGCCCCAAAGTGGGCTCTTGTCTAACCTTCGGAAATGAATTGTCCAAGGAGACACATGTGCTGAGAAAGCAAGAGGTTTTATTGGGAAGGGGCGCCTGGGCGGAGAGCAGGAGGGTCAGGGAAACCAGGAGAACTGCTCTGCCACGTGGTTTACAGTCTCGGGTTTTATGGTGATGGGGTTACCTTCTAGGTTGTCTCTGCCCATCATTCTGACTCACAGTCCTTCCTGGTGGTGCACGCATTGCTCAGCCAAGATGGATGCCAGAGAGAAGGATTCTGGGAGGTGACCAGACGCATGGTGTCTCCTTTTGACCTTTCCCGAACTCTTCCAGTTGGTGGTGGCTTATTAGTTCCGTGTTTCTTAGCAGGACCTCCTGTCATAAAACAACTCATGCAAATGGTTTCTATGGTGCCTGGCCAGGGTGGGCGGCTTCAGTCAGTGTGCTTCCCCTGACACAACCACCACAGCCACTTCCACTGCCGCCATTGGAGTATCCGCCATAGTGTCTCACCGACACGCCCCACAGCACCTCCTCACATGGTGCTGAAATGGCCTCTTTGCTTGTTTGGACCTTGCACTAGACTTTTACGCTCCCAAAATTGGGAGTGGAGGGGGGCATTGTCAATCTTGCCCACTGCTGTGTTCTCACCCAGCAGCTATTCTACACAGTCTTCAGTGAATTCTGTGTTTGTTGAGTGAAGGAGAACATGAGTCAAATCAGCCCCGAAACCCAGTTATTTGGGTCTCAGTTCTTTGTGTTTCCTACTACAGGTTCCTATGCCATCCAGGACAGCTCTTCTTCCTAAACCTACAAATTATTAGCAGAGGGCCAGGTGGGCTACATAAGCAACCATGAGGGGAATATACCAAAGAAATTCAGAATTTGGGTATCAAACTAAAGAAGTGCCTTTTGGGTTCAGGGCAACTGAAAGCCGTTAAGTGGGCTCCTAGATTGAGAGGAGGCGTGTTCACAGGAATGACTGTGTACTGTCCCCAAAGAGGGAGTGAAGGAAGGTACCAGCGGGGCCAGTCCTGTTCGCAGCACCTACAGTGTGCAGCCTGAGTAACAGAAGGAACCTTTGGAGATGTTCGAGAAGGAACTAACCATTCTATAAATAGGATGGGAATAGAATGCAAAAGGGTGAAGTTAACATCAAGAGATTGTATATAGTCTGGGATTATTTTGAAAGAATGTGCTCTAGATGTTCAGTTTGTTTTTTAAGATAAGGAATGAAATTGGCAGATCCTGACAGCCCTCTCCTACAACTCAAGAAAAAGGCAGAAACATTTTGGTTTTGAAACATTGATGTTGTCACAGGGTTTTGGGAAGAATAACAAAATCCTGGATTTAGGAACCCAACAACTGCCTTCCAAGTTAAAGAGCCTGTGCTGACATCTCCTAAATCAGGAGTTCTTAGATGCTAGGATGCATTCAAGGAACCAAAAGAGGGCTCAGAGCTTCTCATGCACTAGGGCTGTGTGAGGCAGGATATTTACATTTCCAAAAAGTTCTTAGAACTATAGAAATGAATGAAGTGTTAACACATGCTACAACCTGGATGAACCTCAAGAACATTATGCTAAGTGAGAGAAGCCAGCCATAAAACATCACATATTGCATGACTCCATTTCTGTGCAATGTCCAGAATTGGCAAGTCCACAGAGGCAGAAAGTGATTAATGGTTGCCAGGGGCTGAGGGGTGGGGGTTGGGGCTTGGGGGAAGGAGTGACTGCTTACTGGGCACAGGCTTTCCTTTCGGAATGATGGAAATGTTTGGGGACTAGGTAGGGGGGGGATAGTTGCACAGAACTAAGAAAGTACTACATGAGGATGAGTGGTACTCTTCAAAATGGTCAATTTGATGTTATGTCATTTTTTAACCACAATTAATTGTAAAAGAGATTCCTAAGTAATGCTGATACTCTGGTCCAGGGACCGCACTCTGAGAGCCACTGTCCTGGGTTACAGCCCAGAGAGGGGAAGAGACTGAAGGAAGATTGACTTGCAAAGTGGATGGAAGCCTCTCTGTAAAGGGCCAAACTTGTCTATGGCTAAGAATTCTGAAAGTCTGAAACACTTTGTTACATTGAAATCTTTGTTCTCAGTTTGGGTGGGGACCCAACAGCTGGTAGCTGCTTCCACATTTCAGATCTAAGCCCTGGACCACCTAAACCCAGGAGTGGCTGACAACTGGTTTTGCCCTTCTCAACTGATCACTCACCTCCAGCAGCTTATTCTTTATAAGCTTTATTGACTTTACAGGATGAGGGAACAGTTGCCAATTGCAGAGAGAATTTCTTTGGATGTAGTCATTGGTGTTCTGTGAATCTGAGCACATGACTGGAGAAAGCGTGAGAATTCTTCCCTTTCACCTCATCAACCCTGTCTCCAGACACTTTGCTCTCCTTAGAACCATTTATCTTTGTAAAGAACTTGGAGAAGATGGAGATGATTTAATCCCCATTGTAATATGTAAAGAAGTGGATTCATATATAATATGAAACCAGAAGTACTAAGCCCTTCTGAATGCCTTGACCAATTGTTTCCTTTCTCTGTGCTTGTTCCTCAAGGGAAAATGGAATAAGAATAACCACCTTCATAAGACTCTTGGGAGACCCAAGCAAGACACTTGTAATTATCAAGCTTGTTATTTCCCACGGTTACAGTGTTGCTCCACTCTTGTCTTCAGGATCCAATCCTATGTCTCACATCCTCTGAGTGAGGCCTCTCCTCACAAGGAGGGGCAGTTCTATATCTTTGTTTCTATGTGGACACATGAAAGATGGCATTGATGTATGCCACATCATAAGATGCATTTTTATTGAAGCATAATTGCTTTGTGATGTTGTGTTGGTTTTTGCTCTACCACAAAGTAAATCAGCTTACGTATACTTTATCCCCTCCCTCGTGAACTTCCCTCCCACCACCCTCACCCCACTCCTCTCGGTCATCACAGAGCATTGAGCTGGGCTCCTTGTGCTACACAGTAACTTTCCTAGTCATCTATCTTGCACCTGATAGTGTAAATATGTCAGCGCTACTCAGTCAGTTCGTCCCACCCTCTCTTTCCCCCGCTGTGTCCCCAAGTCTGTTCTCTATGTCTGCATCTCTATTCCTGCCCTGCAAATAGGTTCATCTGTACCATTTTCTAGATTCCATCTATAAGCATTAATATATGATATTTGTTTTTCTGACTTACTTCACTCAGTTTGACAGATTCTAGGTCCATCCACGTTACTCCAAATGACCCATTTTCCCCCATCTTATGGCTGAGTAATGTTCCATTGTGTATATGTACCACATCTTCTTTATCCATGATTCAAAAAGACACATATACCTCATAGTATGCATTTGTGTATTGTTTAAGAAAACTCAGTGCTGCTTTAGAAGACAAGGAAAGCAAATAGGAAATGTGGATACATAGGTTGGTGGCCCAGGAGACATGATAGGAATATAGATCATGTAAATGCTGAACAGAGAGAGGAAAGAATGGAGGGACCAAGAGGTACTTAATGTTCATGGTGTTGTTAACAGCCATAGGGCCTTAAATGGACTTTGATTATGATGGCCGTTCTGGTCCCAAGAAACCCAGCTGGAGACCATAGCTGCTCACCAGGCTAAGGGGCAAACTACAGCTTTGGCCAAGAGTGCTTGCTCCTGGGTTCCTTCACAGGAGCCAGTGTGTATTGTTGACTGTAGACCTTTCATCTGCCAGTTTTCCTTGTTCAGACATCCACTCTGGTCCATGTACTCATACTACGGGAAGGGGCAGGATCGATGGTTACCAGGAGCTAGTGGTTGGCGATGGGAGGCTCAACTACAAAGAGGAGTAGCAGAAGAATTTGGAAGAGGACAGAGAACTGGTCTATATCGTGACTGTGGTGATAGTTTCATGAGTGTATACACTGGCCAAAATTCACAAAACTATGTGCTAAAAAGTATGAATTTTATTGCATGTAAATTATACCTTAATGAAAAAATACAAAGAAGTACAATTTATCCCCCTCCACAAATTATAGTTAATTTGTTCTAGGATAAAACCAAGAAACTGTTTTACAACACTCCCCAGGTGGAGAGTATCTGCTTCAGTCTAAGATGGAGTAAGAGGGAGTGGATTTTCCTTCCTACCTGAGACACCTAAATAAACAGGTAAAGTATAGGAAACAGTCATTTCCAAGTCAGTGGACAGCAGGCAATACCAAGGATAGTAAGCCTTGCAATTTGGAGTTGATAAATATATTTATTATCTTGATTTTGGTGGTTTCATGGATGTGTATATATCTCTATTTACAATATATTGAATGTGAGTTATATCTCTATAAAAGTTTTGTTTTTATTTAAAAGTCCCCAGGTGATTCTAAGTGTATAGCCAGTGTTGAGCACCATCCACCCAAATATATGGCCTTACTTGGATCTAGTCTATAATTTTCAACCATGTTATATTAAATTCAGATTATTGGAATCATGTGAGGTTAGATCCTATGATTCTAATAATTTGAATTTAGTGTAACTTGATTGAAAAATATAAAATACTAATGTTTTTTAGAAGACATATTCTGCATAAACAGAACTCATGTTGGAAAACAAGTTTGCATTTGCAGGAATAATACTTATTGATAATGATTCTTTTGATAGCTCACTGTAAGGAAAGAGAAATCAGACCTTACATGGAGAATTTTTAATTGTTAGTACAAAATATGTTGATAAGAACTGCTAGGCAATTTTGAACATGTATTAAAAGTCTCAAAATTTTTCAGAACATTTAAACTGGAATTTAAACTAAGGACATAAGAAATGAATGCAAAGGTACCATTGAAGCAATACTAGATTTTTCTTTTATTTTTTCAAAGAGCAGAGTAACTTTTCCCAGAAGTTCCCTACAGACTTCCTTCCTGTCTGTTTGGCCAAAATATTGCCACATGTGTATTCCCAAGCCATTCACTGGAAAGATGAGTAGAATTTTCCAGAATGACCTAGACCAGTTAAGTTGCATTTCCTCAGGCCTGAGAAGGTCCCAGTCTTCCCTCGGGCACATGGCTGTCCTATATTTGAACAAAATCAGGGTTGACTTGCCAAGGAGAAAGCAGAGAAGTGGTTGTTAGGTAACACGGTAAATGGGATATGATTCCATTTTTAGAAAGAAAAGTGAACATGGATAGGCACCCCCCCCCCAACAATGGATGAAGTGTTACACATTTTTAAATATCATCTCCAGCTGATGGAATTGCAGTACATACTTATTTTTCTTATTTGTGCTTTTGTTTTCTTTCCTAAATTTTCTGTAAAGCATATGTAATATTTGACCCCCAAAAATTTACCCAAGAAATGTTATTTTAAAATAAAACATGCTTAGCCAGGCTTCCCTGATGGCTTGGCAAGTAAAGAATCCGCCTGCAATGCAGGAGACGTGGGAGACTTGGGTTAGATCCCTGGATGGCAAAGACCCTGGAGGAGGGCATGGCAACCCACTCCAGTATTCTTGCCTGGAGACTCTCATGGACTAGGGAGCCTGGTGGGCTATAGTCCAAACAGTCACAAAGAGTGAGACACAATGAGGCACACAAAGAGCTTTTTTTTTTTTTAATTTGGAATTGCCTTTTTTTTTCCATTTATTTTTATTAGTTGGATGCTAATTACTTTACAATTACAAAGAGCTTTTTAAAAAGTCTATTGTAAGAGTAATTATGTAAGGTTCAAGCTAGGGCATTCAGGGGTGGTTGGAAGGGCCTCTGAGTCTACATGACTCACGGGGACCCAGAGGCCCCATGGAGATTTCAGCACCTCTGCCTGAGGGGCTACCCCCGCTGCCTGCAAGAATCTGCCTGGTAGCTGTCTTCCCAAACAGAGGGATGAACAGCAGATTCTAAGCCAGTCCTTAGAGCCTGAGGGCCAAGAAGGTACTGTAGACCAGACTCTGAAACAGGGTTACACAGAGACCCTTGCCCCTCCCCACCCACCACAAGCCAGAAGACAGGGGTGGAGGAATGGAAATGAAAGGCATGAAAAAGAAGGGCAGTAAGGCCACTCTGTGCCCCCAGACTGCATGTCCATGAGCTTGACCCATAAGGTCATTGATGTTGTGGCCAAGTCAGAGTGGAATTGTAGTGTGTCCTAAGTCACCCATATCCATTTCTCAGTCTGTACTTGGGATTCAAAGGGATGAAGGAAACCAAGAATGGCCCAAGCTGACCAAAACTGAGGGAAGATGGTCAATAGCCAAGACATTTCATGGCTGTCTATATTTAGTCACCAAACCTCTGAGCACATGTCAAACCCAGCCACATGTGGCCCCTGCATCTGACTCAGTTTCTCTCTCCAGCCTGGTCTTGGGAGATCAGGGCAGGTGGTGCCATCAGGGAGATGGAGAGGCAGCCCAAGGGGAAAAGATACTGACTTTATTTATTTTTTTCCATTTATTTATATTAGTTGGAGGCTAATTACTTTACAATATTGTAATGGTTTTTGCCATATATTGACATGAATCAGCCATGGATTTACATGTATTCCCCATGCCGATCCCCCCTCCCACCTCCCTCCCCACCCCATCCCTCTGGGTCTTCCCAGTACACCAGCCCCGAGCACTTGTCTCATGCATCCAACCTGGGCTGGTGATCTGTTTCACCCTTGATAATATACATGTTTCGATGCTGTTCTGTAGAAACATCCCACCCTCACCTTCTCCCTCAGAGTCCAAAAGTCTGTTCTGTACATCTGTGTCTCTTTCTGTTTTGCATATAGGGTTATCATTACCGTCTTTCTAAATTCCATATATATGCATTAGTATACTGTATTGGTCTTTATCTTTCTGGCTTACTTCACTCTGTATAATGGGCTCCAGTTTCATCCATCTCATTAGAACTGATTCAAATGAATTCTTTTTAACGGCTGAGTAATATTCCATGGTGTATATGTACCACAGCTTCCTTATCCATTCGTCTGCTGATGGGCATCTAGGTTGCTTCCATGTCCTGGCTATTATAAACAGTGCTGCGATGAACATTGGGGTGCATGTGTCTCTTTCAGATCTGGTTTCCTCAGTGTGTATGCCCAGGAGTGGTATTGCTGGGTCATATGGCAGTTCTATTTCCAGTTTTTTAAGAAATCTCCACACTGTTCTCCATAGCGGCTGTACTAGTTTGCATTCCCACCAACAGTGTAAGAGGGTTCCCTTTTCTTCACACCCTCTCCAGCATTTATTGTTTGTAGACTTTTGGATAGCAGCCATCCTGACTGGCGTGTAATGGTACCTCATTGTGGTTTTGATTTGCATTTCTCTGATGATGAGTGATGTTGAGCATCTTTTCATGTGTTTGTTAGCCATCTGTATGTCTTCTTTGGAGAAATGTCTGTTTAGTTCTTTGACCCATTTTTGATTGGGTCATTTATTTTTCTGGAATTGAGCTGCAGGAGTTGCTTGTATAATAGAGTAACACAACTTCCCTGGTAGCTCAGTTGGTAAAGAATCTGCCTGCTGCAGGAGACCCCAGTCCGATTCCTGGATCAGGAAGATCCCCTGGAGGAGGGATAAGCTACCCACTCCAATATTCATGGAGTTCTCTGGTGGCTCAGATGGTAAAGAATCCACCTGCAATGCAGAAGACCTGGGTTCAATCCCTGGGTTGGGAAGATCCCCTGGAGGAGGAAATGGCAACCTTCTCCAGTATTCTTGCCTGGAGAATCCCCATGGACAGAGGAGCCTGGCAGGCTATACTTGATGGGCTCGCAAAGAGTCAGACACGACTAAGTGACTAAGCACAGCAGTTCCTATCTGACTCCACCAACCCTTGGCTGTGAAAATTTGGGCCAACTGCTTCCCCTTCCTGTGCCTCAGTTTCATCACCTGTAAAATGGGGATATGGCTGTCTAAGGCAATCAGTGAGCTGGCATATGCAAGGTGCGACAGATCTCATGTCCATATAACCAAGTGGAGAAGTTGGGGGAGAAGAGCTGAGTGTGAATGCACCTCTGATGCTTGCTCAGGAGATCCCTCTCTCCCTCACCTTGGACTTGGAGCATGGAAATTAATCGAGGACCCCACGGCTGGGAGTCTGGAGCTGTCAGATTCACTTCTCTGAATCCAAGTTTTAATGGAGGCTGATCACAGGGGCTTACTGTTGCCCCCCCCCCAAAAAAAATTTTTTTTTTAAATTATACCCAGCTTACTTCACCTGCTCACAGCCAGACCACCTGGTGCTGGGGAAGTGAGCTCTGACTCTGGAAAAGAACAAATTGTGCCTGCGGGACAAAGGGAGGAAGTTAGTTCAGATAACCAGAACCTTACAACTCTGTGAAGGATGATATGGGCGGCTGGAAGGAAAGGAGGAGAGAGGGAGTAAAGAAAAAGGAGTGGGAGGCAGACACTGGGGTGAATCCTCTGTCTGGGAGTAGCTGACTTCGATTTATCTTTCCTCTGGAAATGTTGAGCTCTCTGCTGCTCCTTGTTCAGGAGTTTAGCACAGCAAGGGAACCAGTTCATGGGAGCCTGAGGGGAGGTGGAGAAGAAATTCTCTCCAGTGAAAATTTCTGAACCATCTGCTTCATTAGTTCCACCCAAGACATTTTACGCCTGCGAGAAGCACTCAGGGATCTCTCCAAGGGGAAGATTATTCTTGGTGGCTTATCTGGACACTAAATTCTGGTTCAATAACTATTGAAACTGTCCTGAGGGGAAAAATGTGGCATGTGAAAATGAGAACTCTCAAGGTCATATTTATTTATCCATACTGCATAGACTGAAAATGGATCTTTTACAAAGCTTGCTAGGCTATTAAACATGATCCATGACAAAACAGGGCCAGTATGTCAGAGTCTTTGTACTTCTTTCTTTTTTTTTTAACCTAAAATGTTTTGTTGTGTTTTAGTATTTTATCTATGAAAAAGAATTCTGCTTGTGAAAATAAGGAGTAACCTTTTTTTTGTTTTTTGCAGGTTTTACAAGGTATTCTACAAATTCATGTTTTGATGACAGCACATTTGAGATTTTAGGGATTGTAGATAAGTTCAAACTTCCCACCTACAAATGGGGAAACTGAGAGGAGACCCCAAGGAGGCTTAATCCAAATCACGAAATTTGCTGGTGTGGTTGATCCAGGACTGGAACTCAGGGCTTCATGTTAATATTAATATTCATTAGTTTTTAAATAGTAATGTAATCTTTGAAATATGGACACATACTGCTCTGAAATAGAGTCAAACAGCACACTACCCAATTGTAACTGGAAACATAAACCATAAAATCAGTATAGAGATGTTATTGGTTCAAAGGATTTACTCATGTCCAGTTGAAAGCAAAACCCAGAAGTGCTGTTAAAGGTTGATGTCAGAGGTTAAGGCTGTTATGTCCGCGAACCAGGACAGGGATACCCCAGAGACCAAGACCATCTGGTCAGGCAGCCTTGCTAGCAGCTGTTGCCTTCAGTGGTCTCCATCCTTGAATACAGCTCCTCAGAAGTGACCACTTCCAAATCTCTCATGTGCTTCATCCAGCACGTGCCTCCATGTTTTTAAATAATCTGCTAATACTGATTTTTTGGTTTACCAAATTTAGGTATCATCTACTAATTTCCCAATTTGCAAGATGCAGATTTAACACTTCCCTGATTTTTCCTCCCCTGATCCACCATGTCTGGCAGTTCCTGTAAACTTTCTGATTAGATCAGTCATCAACCTTAAAAATTATTGCAACCATTTCAATATTCCTGCCTGCCAAGTCAAGTAATAATTATGATTTCCTTTTTTCAACATTTCCTCAATCTTAGAGTTAACAGTTGCCTTATATTTTTCTTTTTTTGAATTAAAAACATTTTTTGACCATACCACAAGGCATGCTGGATCTTAATTGCCCAGCCAGGGATCAAACAAACCCTCAGCCCCCTGCAGTGGGAAGCATGGAGTCTTAACCACTGGACCACTAGGGAATTCCCTTGCCTTATATTTCTGTATGCCCTCAGTTATCCAGGTACTGTCATTAATTCTCAAACTTGCTGCCCTCTGGCGCTGTTTTCCAAACACATTAAGTCTCTTACCAGTTTAATATTGTTCCTGGGCAGGGCTTCCCGACAGCCCTGTCCTCCTGCTCGAAGGCCCTTTCAACAGATTCCCTTGATCTCAGGTTGGATTGCTCTGTTTCCTAACCCTGTGTATTCTTCTTGGATGAATAACTCACTCATTTGGATGGAGTGCCTTCTGTGGAAGGGCCCATAGGCTGCAAAGTATGTCTTGCACATGACCTGTATTCTACCCTTATCCGTACTTGATAGTTTGTCTGGGTAAAGACTTTCCTAATTTTGAAGGCATTGCTCCTTGGAAGTCTGATGCCACTTGGACTTCATTTTTCTTATGTGAGCGGTTCCTAGGGTATTCTTTTTGTGTCTTTGCACGGAAACCGTATGTTGAGAATTTACCATATATGAGACTTTATATTGGGTGCTTTCCATGTGCTTATTTAGTCCTTATCAAAACCAAAAATAAAACCCTGAAGTAGAAACTTCCCTTTTTAAATAAGGGAACTAAGATTCAACGGAAGTAAGTAATTTACCCAACGTATGAGAGATGTCACCGTAGGTTTTGCTTATGCTGTAGTGACAACCACAAATCTCACCAAAGTTTCCCATGGATATCACATGAGTGTCAGTGGGCTCTGCTTATCTTAGTCACTCAGAGACCCTGGTTCTGGAGGTTCTAATTCAACATGTGTTTCTGTGATTAGTGCAGCCGAAGGAACGTGGCAAATCTCATCATGATTCTGTTTCTGCCTGGAAGTAACGTGTTCCATTGATGAAAGCCTGCCACATGCTACCCCTCACTTTTAAAGGCAGTGGTACTATTTTCATGATGAAATGCCTTCTGGGTATTTTTCTAGAAATGTATATGTTTTTCCAAGTCCCAAGTCCCAGTAAAACTCAGTCAAGAAATGGGGAAAATGTGAAAAAGTTATGATTCTTCTAAAAGTGTTAAACCATGAAGAATCAACTGGTTCAAGGGATTCACTCATTTCAAGTTGAAAACAAGACCAAGAAACACTCTTGTGCAGAATCGAAGGTTAGGGTTGATTTTTCCAGGAACAGGAAGAGGAACACCCCAGAAGCCAAGGTCCTCTGATCAGGCAACCTTGCTAGCAGCTGTTGCTATGTTTTAAGTGTGTGTTCATGGCCCTTTCTGCTGGGTGAGCCATTCTTTCAAATAAATATCAATAAATTGTGTGCTCTGTATACTTCATAAGAATCCTTTGAGTGGTGTTCTAAGAAGTACATTTTGTAAACATTCAGTACATGTTCCTCTTTAGTGCTATTAACTTTGCTAGATCTGAGTGTGACGTTGTTTGGATATAACCCCTGGTGGCTCAGCAGTAAAGAACCTGCCTGCCAGTGTGTGAGACACAGGTTAAATCCCCCGGTGGGGAAGATCCCCTTCAGGAGAACGGCATCCCCCTGCAGTATTTTTACCTGGGAAATCCCATGGACAGAGGAGCCTGGCTGGCCCCAGTCCATTGGGTCTCAAAGAGTCGGACATGACTTAGCAACTAAACAGTAACGGTAACATTCACTGGTGTTTTCCAGTGATTGAATATTCCCTCTTGGCTACAATTCTGTGTAAATACTTTAGCTGAAAGAAATGCAAAGAGCAGATGATGCAACAATTGTGGAACACTCTGATAGGAAATCAGAAAATGAACAGAAATCTGAATTAGCAAAAGCAATATCCATTTCAACAGCAAAATCAAAACCAGGGCAAGCAGAAGAGACAAATAATTTAAAATTTTCATCAGTAGATAAGGAAATTAACTTAGGCGAAGCAATATGTACTCTAGCATTTGACTTGAATTGCTTTTGGATGCTCTCCTAACAACTGGGCAACTGTCAAGGTATAAATGAAAATTGGTTAGACAATGTTTTGTATGTTCTAAATTTCATTTTAATAATAATACCTTATAGAAATATGTACGGTCTTATATTCCATTTTTATAATAATTTTCTTGGGTACTTATCTTGTACTACTCTCTCCTTCTTTTAGTATTTTTATTATCAAATGTCTATATAAAGAAGAGATTATTGGTGCATGTTATTGAAATACATCATCTTGTCACAAGAAATTGATCCATAACAATAATAAACCATGCTTTTATTATTTTATATACCTATATATATATATATATATTTTTTTTTTTTTTACAGAAAACCTCTGGCAGCATAATCCTATCTTGGGAAAATGATTTGATGTTCATCATTATGGCTACCTATTATTATTTATTACCTATTATTATTTAGATTATTATTAGATTATTATTATTATTTAGATTATTATTATTATTTAGATACATGTAAATTGAATGTCATGAAAAATACAGAATAATTCATGATTTCAAAATTCCTGAGAATGCCTGGAAGTCCTGGTCTCTTACTCCCAAATCTCAAAGACTAATGCCTTCTGGGAATTTGGAAACACCTAAGCAGTGTGGGATAGAACTACCAAGTGCCTGAAATGAACATACACAGAAATATTTGGCTAATATTTAGTACTTAAGAACCACTCAAATGATAGAGCCAGAATAGCAATCTTGTTTATTCCAGAACTCATCTTCTGTTCTCTACCCAAAACCTCCTCTTTGGTCACTAACTGTGTGTTAGTATTCATCCATCCATCCATCAATCCAACAGGCATTTACTCAGCCCCATGTGTGGGAACCATACTGGTCTGGCACAAGGAGTTCAATAATATTTGCTGACTTCCTGACTACTTCCTGACTACCAGTACTACAAAACGTACTTAGGCATGAAATAGTGGTCCTGCGGGAATGAGACACCAGACAGTCTACTTTTGATTGGGAGTAGAAGGTAAGGTCCAGGAAACAGTGGGGCAGTTTGGATCTAGAGTGCAGTAGATGTCTGCTGCAGTCATACCTGGTCTTATAAGTGTACTCATGAGATGAAGAAAGGAAAGAGGGAAGGTCCTGAAATGGAGACCGTGGGATATTTCTTCTTAATTTATTTTTTTACTGAAGGATAATTGCTCTACAGAATTTTGTTGTTTTCTGTCAAGCATCAACATGAATGAACCATAGGTATACGTATATTTCCTCCCCTTTTGAACCTCCCTCCCATCTCCTACCCCATCCCATCCCTCTAGGTTGATACAGAGCCCCTGTTTGAGTTTCCTGAGCCAGACAGCAAATTCTCGTTGACTATCTATTTTACATACGGTAATGTAAGTTTCCATGTTACTCTTTCCATACATCTCACCCTCTTCTCCCTTCTCCCCATGTCCACAAGTCTATTCTCTATGTCTGTTTCTCCATTGCTGCCCTATAAATACATTCTTCAGTACTGTTTTTCTAGTTCTGTATATATGCATTAGGATACGATATTTATCTTTCTCTGTCTGACTCACTTCACTCTGTATAATAGGTTCTAGGTTCATCCATCTCATCAGGACTGACCCAAATGTGTTCCTTTGTATGACTGAGTAATATTCCATTGTGTATATGAACCACAACTTCTTTATCCATTCATCTGTCAATGGACATCTAGGTTGCTTCCATGTTCTAGCTATTGTAAATAGTGCTGCAACGAACAATGGGATACATGTGTCTTTTTCAATTTTGGTTTCCTCAGGGTATATGCCTAGGAGTGGGATTGCTGGGTCATATGGTGGTTTTATTCTTAGCTTTCTAAGGAATCTCCATACTGTCTTCCATAGTGGCTGTATCAATTTACATTCCCACCAACAGTGCAAAAGCATTCCCTTTTCTCCACACCTTCTCCAGTATTTTTTTTTTTTTGTAGACTTTTTGATGATGGCCATTCTGACTGGTGTGAGGTGATATCTCATTGTGGTTTTGATTTGCATTTCTCTAATAATGAGTGGTGTTGAGCAACTTTTCATATGTTTGTTAGCCATCTGTATATCTTGTTTGGAGAAATGTCTGTTTAGGTCTTTTTCCCACTTTTTGATTGGGTTGTTTGTTTTTCTGATGTTGAGTTGTATGAGCTGTTTGTATATTTTGGAAATTAACTCTTTCTCAGTTGTTTCACTTGCTATTATTTTCTCCATTCTGAGGGTTGTCTTTTCACCTTGCTTATAGTTTCCTTTGCTGTGCAAAAGCTTTTAAGTTTAATCAGGTCCCACTTGTTTACTTTTGTTTTTCTTTCCATTACTCTAGGAGGTGGGTCATAGAGGATCTTGCTTTGATTTATGTCATTGAGTGTTCTGCCTATGTTTTCCTCTAAGAATTTTATAGTTTCTGGTCTTACATTTAGGTCTTTAATCCATTTTGAGTTTATCTTTGTGTTTGGTGTTAGGAAATGTTCTAAATTCATTCTTTTACATGTAGCTGTCTAGTTTTCCCAGACCATTTATTGAAGAGGCTGTCTTTGCCCCATTGTATATTCTTGCCTCCTTTGTCAAAAATAAGTACCCATAGGTGTATGGATTTATTTCTGGGCTTTCTATCTTGTTCCACTGGTCTCTATTTCTGTTTTTGTACCAGTACCATACTGTCTTGATGACTGTAGCATTGTATTCTAATCTGAAGTCAGGAAGGTTGATTCCCCCAGCTCCATTCTTCTTTCTCAAGCCTGCTTTGGCTATTCAGGGTCTTTTGTGTTTCCATGTGAAATGTGAATTTTTTTGTTCTAGTTCTATGAAAAATGCCATTGGATAGGGATCACATTGAATCTGTAGATTGCATTTGGTAGTATAGTCATTTTCACAATATTGATTCTTCCTACCTAGGAACATGGAATATCTCTCCATCTGTTTATGTCATCTTTGATTTCTTTCATTAGTGTCTTATAATTTTCTGTGTACAGTTCTTTTGTCTCTTTAGGTAAGTTTATTCCTAGGTATTCTTTTTGTTGCAATGGTGAATGGGATTGATTCCTTAATTTCTCTTTCTCATTTTTCATTATTAGTATATAGAAATGCCAGTGATTTCTGTGTATTGATTTTGTATCCTGCAACTTTGCTAAATTCACTGATTAGCTCTAGAAATTTTCTGATATTAGCTTTAGGGTTTTCTATGTACAGTATCATGTCATCTGCAAACAGTGAGAGCTTTACTCTTCTTTTCCAATCTGGATTCCTTTTATTTCTTTTTCTTCTCTGATTGCTGTAGCTAGGACTTCCAGAACTATGTTGAATAATAGCAGTGAAAGTGGACACCCTTGTCTTGTTCCTGATCTTAGGGGGAATACTTTCAGTTTTTCACTGAAAGAATAATGTTTGCTGTAGGCTTATCATATATGGCCTTTACTATGTTGAGGTAGGTTCCTTCTATGCCCACTTTTTGAAGAGTTTTAATCATAAATGGCTGCTGAATTTTGTCAAATGCTTTTTCTGCATCTATTGAGATTATCATATGGTTTTTATCTTTCAATTTGTTAATATAGTGTATCACATTGATTGATTTGTGTATATTGAAGAATCCTTGCATTCCTGGAATCAAACCAACTTGATCATGGTGTATGAGCTTTTTGATGTGTTGCTGAATTCTGTTTGCTAAAATTTTGTTAAGGATTTTTGCATCTATGTTCATCACTGATATTGGCCTGTAGTTTTCTTTTTTTGTGTTGTCTTTGTCTGGCTTTGGTATCAGGGTGATGGTGGCCTCATAGAATGAGTTTGAAAGTGTTCCTTCCTCTGCAATTTTTTGAAAGAGTTTTAGAAGGATAGGCATTAGCTCTTTACTAAATGTTTGATAGAATTCTCCTGTGAAGCCATCTGGTCCTGAGCTTTTTTTTTTTGGGGGGGGGGGGGAGATTTTTGATCACAGCTTCAATTTCAGTGCTTGTAATTGGGTTGTTCATAATTTCTATTTCTTCCTGGTTCAGTCTTGGAAGATTGAACTTTTCTGAGAATGGGTCCATTTCTTCAAGGTTTTCCATTTTATTGCCATATTGTTGTTCATGATAGTCTCTTATAATCCTTTGTATTTCTGCATTGTCTGTTATAACCTTTTTCATTTCTAATTTTGTTGATTTGATTCTTCTCTCTTTTTTTCTTGATGAGTCTGGCTAAAGGCTTGTCAATTTTGTTTATCTTCACAAAGAACAAGCTTTTAGTTTTACTAATATTTACTATTGTTTTTTTCATTTCTTTTTCATTTCTTTCTGCCTGGATCACTACAATTTCGTTCCTTCTACTAATTTTGGAGTTTTTTTGGTTCTTCTTTTTCCAGTTGTTTTCGGTGTAAAGTTAGGTTGTCTATTTGACATTTTTCTTGTTTCTTGACATAGGATTGCATTGCTATAAACTTCCCTCTTAGAACTGCTTTTGCTGCATCCCATAGGCTTTGAGTTATGTTTTCATTGTCGTTTGTTTCTAGAAAATTTTTGATTTCCCTTTTGATTTCTTCAGTAACCTGTTGGTTATTTAGAAACGTGTTATTTAATCTCCATGTATTTGTGTTTCTTAGTTTTTTCTTGTGATTGATACCTAGTCTCATAGTGTTGTGATTGGAGAATATTCTTGATATAATTTCAATTTTCTTAAGTTTACTGAGGTTTGATTTGTGACCCAAGATGTGGTCTATCCTGGAGAATGTTCTATGTGCACTTGAGAAAAGGTTTATTCTTTTGCCTTTGGATGGAATGTCCTGAAGATATCAATGAGATCTGTGTCATCAAATTTATCATTTAAGACTGTTTGCTCATTAATTTTCTGTTTTGATGATCTGTCCATTGGTGTGAGTGGGTGGTAAGGTCTCCTACTATTATTGTGTTACTGTTAATTTCTCCTTTTATGTCTGTTAGTGTTTGTCTTATGTATTGAGGTGCTCCTATGTTTGGTGCATAGATGTTGACAATTGTTATGTCTTCCTCTTGGATCAATTCCTTGGTCATTATGTAGTGTCCTTCCTTATCTCTTGTAATATTCTTTATTTTAAGGTCTATTTTGTCTGATATGAAGATTGCTACTCCAGCTCTCTTTTGGTTCCCATTTGCATGGAATATATTTTTCCATCCTCTCACTTTCAGTCTATATGTGTCTTTAGGTCTGAAGTGGGTTTCTTGTAGACAGTATATATATGGGTCTTGTTTCTGTATCCATTCAACCAGTCTGTGTCTTTTAGTTGGAGCATTTAATGCATTTACATTTAAAGTAATTATTGATATATATGTTCCTATTGCCATTTTTTAAATTGTTTGGGGTTGATTTTGTAGATCTTTTTTCTTCTCTTGTATTTCTTGACTATGTAAGTCCCTTTAACATTTGTCATAAAGCTGGTTTGGTGGTAGTAAATTCTCTTAACTTTTACTTTAAGTTAAATAAAAAGAATAACTTTTTATTTCTCCATCAATTTTGAATGAGATCCTTGCCAGGTACAGTAATCTTGGTTATAGATTTTTCCCTTTCAGTACTTTAAATATATCCTGCCATTCCCTTCTGGCCTGCAGAGTTTCTGCTGAAAGATCAGCTGTTAAGTTTATGGGGTTTCCCTTGTATGTTACTTGTTGCTTCTCCCTTGCTTTTAGTATTCTTTCTTTGTGTTTAGGCTTTGTTACTTTGATTATTATGTGTCTTGGCGTGTTTCTCCTTGAGTTTACTGGTGGTTAGGTGATGCTGGGTCTTGTATTCAAGTGGTTTCCTTTGTGAAAATTCTATTTGATACTCCCTAGGGTTAGTTCTCTGGTAGTCTAGGGCCTTGGAGTCAGTACTCCCACTCCAAAGGCTCAGGGCTTGACCTCTGGTCAGGAATGAAGATTCCATAAGTAGTTTGTTATGGCATTAAGTGAAATTAAAACAAATATCCAAAAGCGAGAAACCAAAGATGAACCCCAGACAAATGGCAAATAATAATTAAAATAATGGAATATACACATATACTTATACACCCATGAGCAAAGTCAAAACAGTCCAACAAAATTAAAGTACAGTAGATTGACCCAGTGAACAGAGGAAATCCAAAATTATATTTACCAGTTAAGAACAAAACTAACTAAAGCACAACCTGGAAGACAAAACTAAAGCAAGGTGCCAAGTGGGGAATAAAGCAATTAAAACAAAACTAACAAATATGTTGAGAGGAAAGGAAAGAAAGAACAGATATGCAAAGTTAAATAGAGGTAGATGAAGATTTATATACATTAAAGATTAACTGCAAGGGGAAAAGAACAGTAGGAAAGGCAAACAAAGGAATAAATGTTGAAAAAATATAATAGGTTAAAAAAATAAAATTATAAGAAGAGAAAAGGAAAAAAATGGAAGAAGAGACAAAAAAGAAAAAAAAAAAGGAAAACTCCACAGAACTGCAAGAGCCCAACATAGAGGCAGAGGTGTATAGCAACAGTAAAAAGTGTGACTGAATATACACATATATATATACACCCATAAGCAAAATCAAAACCATCCAACAAAAGTAGAGTAGAATAGATTGACCCAGCAAACAAAGGAAACCAAAAATTATATCTACCAGAACAAAACTAACTAAAGCACAAACTGGAAAATAAAACTAAAGCAAAGTGCCAATTGGGGAATAAAGCAATGAAAATAAAACTAACAAATATGTGGAGAGGAAAGGAAAGAAAAAAAAGAAATAAAGAATAGATAAGCAGAGTTAAATAGAGGTAGATAAAGAAGATTTATATACATTAAAGATTAACTGCAAGGGGGAAAGAACAGTAGGAAAAACAAAGGAATAAATGTAGAAAAAATAATAGGTTTTAAAAATTAAAATTCTAAAAAGTGAGAGAGAAAAAAAAAAAGAAAATTCCACAGAACTGCAAAAGCCCAGTGTAAAGGCAGAGGTTTATAACAATAATAAAAAATGTGACTGAGAAAAAAAATAAAAGCTCAAAAGCTTAATTAGATTTCATACTGCCAGTAAAATTGACAACTACAACAGAGGAGGATGAAAAAGGAAAAAGAAAAAGAAAAAAAAAATACAAAAAAAATCTACAGAACAAGTCAAAATGTAAGAATAGTAAATGTTTTTCTTGCTGTTTCACTGCTGTCAGAGTGCTTTCCCTTGCTGGGATGCCTTCCAACGCTATTCTGATCTCTGGACCTGATGTGGGGGCCATTCAGATTCTAATCTGGTCCTACTTCTGTGCGTTCTTGCCTCCAATGTCCACAGCTATCAGAGCTAGTGCATTTTCTTTTGTGGGAGCTCTCAGTGACCTTTTGTATATTCCATAGACACAGAGTCTGCCTAGTTGATCGTGTGGATTTAATCTGCAGCTTGTACAGCTGGTGGGAAAGTTTTGAGTCTTCTTCCTTAGCCACACTGCCTCTGGGTTTTAATTATGGTTTTATTTCCACCTCTACATGTGGGTCGTCCACTGGGGTTTCCTCCTGAGGCTGCCCTGGAGGGCCTGGGTTTGCCCCATGAGGGCCATGTGTGGAGGTGGTGCAGCTGCTTGGGTCACAGGGGTTCTGGCAGCACCAGGTACTCAGGGGAGTTGGCGGCTAGGGCAGCAGGAAATATAGAGCTCTAGAAGGATATGGCCTTGACATACTCCTTTTCCTATTTGGAACCAGTCTGTTGTTCCATGTCCAGTTCTAACTGCTGCTTCCTAACCTGCATACACGTTTCTCAAGAGGCAGGTCAGGTGGTCTGGTATTCCCATCTCTTTCAGAATTTTCCACAGTTTATTGAGATCCACACAGTCAAAGGCTTTGGCATAGTCAATAAAGCAGAAATAGATGTTTTTCTGGAACTCTTTTGCTTTGTTGATGATCCAGTGGATGTTGGCAATTTGATCTCTGGTTCCTCTGCCTTTTCTAAAACCAGCTTGAACATCTGGAAGTTCACGGTTCACGTATTGCTGAAGCCTGGCTTCGAGAAAAATTTTGAGCATTACTTTACTAGAGTGTGAGATGAGTGCAATTGTGAGGGAGTTTGAGCATTCTTTGGGATTGCCTTTCTTAGGGATTGGAATGAAAACTGACCTTTTGTAGTCCTGTGGCCACTGCTGAGTTTTCCAAATTTCTGGCATATTGAGTGCAGCACTTTCACAGCATCATCTTTCAGGATTTGAAACAGCTCAACTGGAATTCCATCACCTCCACTAGCCTTGTTCGTAGTGATGCTTCCTAAGGCCCACTTGGCTTCACATTCCAGGATGTCTGGCTCTAGGTGAGTGATCACACCATCGTGATTATCTGGGTCGTGAAGATCTTTTTTGTACAGTTCTTCTGTGTATTCTTGCCACCTCTTCTTAATATCTTCTGCTTCTGTTAGGTCCATACCATTTCTGTCCTTTATCGAGCCCATCTTTGCCTGAAATGTTCCCTTGGTATCTCTAATTTTCTTGAAAAGATCTCTAGTCTTTCCCATTCTGTTGTTTCCCTCTATTTCTTTGCATTGATCACTGAGGAAGGCTTTCTTATCTCTCCTGACTATTCTTTGGAACTCTGCATTCAAATGGGAATATCTTTCCTTTTCTCCTTTGCTTTTCGCTTCTCTTCTTTTCACAGCGATTTGTAAGGCCTCCTCAGACAACCATTTTGCCTTTTTGCATTTCTTTTCCAAATAGGAAAAAGAGTACATCAAGGCTATATATTGTCACCCTGCTTATTTAACTTGTATGCAGAGTACATCATGAGAAACGCTGGGCTGGAAGAAGCACAAGTTGGAATCAAGATTGCTGGGAGAAATATCAATAACCTCTGATATGCAGATAACACCACCCTTATGGCAGAAAGTGAAGAGGAACTAAAAAGCCTCTTGAAAGTGAAAGAGGAGAGTGAAAAAGTTGGCTTAAAGCTTAACATTCAGAAAACTAAGATCATGGCATCTAGTCCCATCACTTCATGGGAAATAGATGGGGAGACAGTGGAAACAGTGGCAGACTTTATTTATCTGGGCTCCAAAATCACTGCAGATGGTGACTGCAGCCATGAAATTAAAAGACACTTACTCCTTGGAAGGAAAGTTGTGACCAACATAGACAGCATATTAAAAAGCAGAGACATTACTTTGCCAACAAAGGTCCATCTGTTCAAGGCAATGGTTTTTCCAGTGGTCATGTATGGATGTGAGAATTGGACTGTGAAGAAAGCTGAGCGCCGAAAAATTGATGGTTTTGAACTGTGGTGTTGGAGAAGACTCTTGAGAGTCCCTTGGACTGCAAGGAGATCCAACCAGTCCATCCTAAAGGAGATCAGTCCTGGGTGTTCATTGGAAGGACTGATGCTGAAGCTGAAACTCCAATACTTTGGCCACCTGATGCAAAGAGTTGACTCATTGGAAAAGACCCTGATGCTGGGAGGGATTGGGGGCAGGAAGAGAAGGGGACGACAGAGGATTCGATGGTTGGATGGTATCACCAACTCGATGGACATGAATTTTAGTAACCTCTGGGAGTTGGTGATGGACAGGGAGGCCTGGCGTGCCACGATTCATGGTGTCGCAAAGAGTCGGACACGACTGAGCGACTGAACTGAACTGAGAAGGATATGGCAACCTGTCTTGGTCAATATGCTCCAGTATTCTTGCCTAGAGAACCCCCCTCCCTGACAGAGAATCCTGGCAGGCCACAGTCTATAAGGTCACAAAGAGTCGGACAGAACCGAAGTGACCCTGCATGCGAAGACGCAAGACGTTTTTTGCCTGTGTCAGCTCTGCCACAGTGAGATTTGAGCGTGAAGGTGGCGCAGCTTCTTGGCTTGTGGGGACCCTGTCAGTGCCCAGTGTGCAGCGACAGGGACTGCCTCCACGGCAGGAGTTTTGGCCCTATCAGAGTCTTTTTTCAGCCTCTTGTAGCTGGCAATCAGAATGCCTCTTTGGCCAGTCTTTCCCCGTAGCTCTGCCCGTTCGGGTACTTAGATGGCTCCCTTGACTGGGGTCCTTCTCTGTTGTTCCCTGGCACTTCAGGCACATGGAGAGGCTCTCCTGGCTGGGGTCCTACTCTGTATATTGGCGCATCAGGCACTTAAAGGGGCGCCCTGGGTGGGGTCCTGCTTGGTAGTTCAATGTGTCAGGCGTTTGATGGGCCAGCCTCTCTATTGTTCAACTGCAGATGCTGGCCTGTGGGGAGAGAGAGGCTATGGTGATGGCTCCACCCCCTATACGTGACTCAGCAGTACTGCCTTGCTTCCGTAGCTGCCCAGCTTTCCTCCACAGGCATTTCCCACCACAATCACCTCCCTTAACTCCCCTCGATCAGTCTCTCCGCAGTCAACAGCAGCCCTTGCCCTGGGATTGCTCCACAATCCCTAAACTCTAGCTCCCAGCCGCTGCACCTTCCAGGGGACCTGCATCCCTGTCCAGGGTATGCATGGCTGGGGCAAGGACTGTCTGTTTCTCATTTCATTTAGACTGCCACAGATCAACTGTTTCACTCTCAGCCTTAAAGGTTTCTCCTCTGACTTAGACAATTGCCCTGAGGTGGGGATCAGACCCCTGCTTCAGTTCCCCCACCCACCAAGGGCAAGTCCAGTCCTGCTAACACTCTTGTTTTCCCCTAATTCCTTCATCCTACCGAGTTTTGCATGGTTCTAAATATTCTTTTCCTCTGATCAGGTACTCCTGTCCGCTCTCAGCTGGTGTTCTGCATGCACTTCTGTATCTGAAGGTGTATTCTTGATGTATCCATAGAGAGATGTACTCCACGCCCACCTACTCCTTTGCCATCTTGTTCTAAGACTGTGGGATTTTAAGAGAAAGAGGAGAGGTCACCAAGACGCAGAGCTCATTGAGTAGGAACAGACTTTGATATCTAACAGACTTCCGTTTAAATCCCGATCCTGTGATTTTAGACGTTACTGAAGTGCTCTGGGGCTCAGTTTTCTTGTTTGCAGAATAGGAATAATACTTATATTTAAAGCTTATTCTGTAAGTTGCATACATTTATATTTACTTAGAATGAATATCAAACTCTTAGCATGATATCTGAAACAGTAAACACTCAATAAGAAGTAGCTGTTAATCATATTTTATTAATATTGTCATTCTGCTTGATTCTCATTATTGTTGAGAAATGTCCAATATTTATTAATAATGTGCTATAAAGAGTTTTAGGCATTTCTTTAGTGAATTAGTTTTAGCCATATCTTCAGTGCCTAAGGAGAGACTATTTAAAAGGTGGTCTGACTTTTGGAAGAAGAAAACAGCCCAAGCTTTCATATTTCCTTTTCTGTTCAGTGATGGGAAAAGTTTTTCTTAGCATGTTTGTCCCGAAACCATGGATACGGCACAAAAATAAAAGAATGTGGCTGCCCTGGGATTTGGGATGCATATGTTAGTCAGAAAGCATAAATAAATATATCTAATATGTTTCTAATATCTTTTCTTTCAAGATAAATGTGGAACCCAGCCCTCCTCAAGACTGTTGCAGGGTCATGGTGCGCCCTCTGGTGGCCAGTCTTTCAATGGCCTCACCCACCCTGTTTAGCGAACTTAAGGAACTCTCTCCTGGTGAGTACTTAACTTTCTCTCTTCAAGTAAGGAGGAGGATCCACCGCTGGGGGACGACTTTCTAAAGTCACAGTCCTGGAAATGGCCAGGTCAGAGCTGCTCCCATGATTTCTTGAGGGAAAGTTGCTTTACATGTGCACATTGAGGAGCTGCATGTGTTTTTTTCAAGAACATGTTTCATATACAGTTATGTCACTTTGTGCCTATCTTGGTCTGTCTGGCCAGAAGCGAGGTCAATAAGTAAGTTAAGAAGTGGTTCCATGATGAAAAATATCACTGGTGAAATGGGCCAACTCTAGGCTGCGGTCATTTTATCCCATGGTAGGGAGTTGAGACTTCTCACTTTAGCTAAACGATCCTCACAGGAATGAGGAGCTACCAAAGGGTGTACTGGGGTGAGGGTGGGGAGGGACATGATCAGGTTTATACCACTGAAAGGTGACTCTGAATGAAGTGAAATGAATGGATTTGGTTCACATAATCTTGGAGTTAAGGAGACAGTCGGGAGGCTGTTGCAAAAGAGAAGGTGAGAGACGGTGGTAGCCTGAACCAGGCGGTACAGGGGGGCTGGAGAGAAGAGGATGGATTCTTGGAGATGTTTGGAAAGTATCATCACATAGGATGGTTGTTAATTAGATGTGGAGAGTCACAAGGAGTCGGAACTAGAGTGTGCTGCCCAGATTTGGGGCTTGGGCAACTGAAATCGGAACTCTGAGGGAAGCACAGGTTTGAGGGCGTGACCTCCTCAAAGGAGTGCAGTTTAGGTTGTGTTCATTTAGAGGAAGCTGTGGACTCTCCAGGTAGAGTTGCTAGGCCACGGCTCATCTGCCTCTCAACCTCAGGCTCTTGTTGCTGTACTATGGCTGCCTCATCCTCCAGGCAGAGCTCAGACTTTGGGATGGTGGGGAGAAGGTTCTGTCAGGGACCTTTAGTCATAATGGCCAAAATGGTTTGCCTGGGGCATCCCTTCTGGAGTTGGAGGAGGAATATGGGGAAAGGGTGCAAGGAAGAAACCTCAGTATTATTAATAGAATATTCCCTTTTCCAGAAGTACCTATGCACCATTGTCATCGATTCAGGCAAGGATTATCAGTGGATGCTAAAACCAGTTTGCTTGTAAACAAGCTATTTACATAGCCTAAAAGTAACTCTCCATAGATTATTTATTACAACAAAGGGAAAAAATTGTCTTGAGTGAAAAGTGCTGGGTGACAATACCAGTGTCTACTCATCAATTATTTATTGATTATGGAAAGGGAAAGGATTCCGTAAAGTGGAGAAATCATCTGGGTACCACCTGATCAAAAGTCACTGTCACCAATATGGGGCAGACAGACAGCTGGTGCCTCCTAAGGTGATGTTCTCAGAAGGGCACAGCAGGTACATAGTTTGAATTTTGTCCAAAGGAAACACCAAATAAACCCAAATAAAAAGACATACCAGAAAACCACTGGCCTGTACTCTTCAAGAATATCAGTATTATAAAAGACAAAGGCTGAGGAACCATTGAGTTAAAAGTGACTAAAGAAACATGACAGCTAAGTGTACATATGCAGTCCTAGATTGGAAGAGCATGTTGCAAAGAACAATATTAGACATATGGGAAAATTTGAATATGATTGTGTTCAGTAACAGGATTATATTGGAAAGATCATTACACTGGGCCCTTGTTCTCAGCAAACACTTGCACATATGTTTAGGTGAGAAGAAACACAATGTCTGTAACTCACCTCAAATACTGCCTGCCTTAGTCCACATGGGTTGCTGTAACAGAATACAACAGACTGGATGACTTATAAACTACAGAAAAGTATTTCTCACAGTTCTAGAGTCTAGAAGTCCAAGATCATTGTGCATGTCCAAGTGAGGGCCCTCTTCTAGGTTGTCTACTTCTCCTTGTATCCTCAAAGGGGGAAAGGGTCAAGGGAGCTTTGTGGGGGTCTCTTTTTAAAAAAAAAATTTGGTGAATACTCTTTTTTGAATTTTTATTTTATATTGGAATATAGTTGATTAACACTATTACGTTAGTTTCAGTTGTGCAGCAAAATGAATCAGTTATACCATATATATATCTCTATTATTTTTCAAGTTCTTTTCCCCATTTAGGTTATTACAGAATATTGAGCAGAGTTCCCTGGGCTATAAAGTAGGTCCTTGTTGGTTATATATTTTAAGTATAGTATAGTGTGTACATATCGATCCCAAATTCCTAATCTATCCCTCCCCTTAACCCTCCCCCCAGTAACCATTAAGTTCATTATCTGAGTCTGCTTCTGTTTTATAAATAAGTTCATTTGTCTCTTTTTTTTTAGATTCTGCATATAAGTGATATCATATGACATTTACCCTTGTCTGATTTCCTTCACTTAGTATGTTGACCTATGGGTCCATCCATGTTGCTGTAGATGTCATTATTTCATTCTTTTTTATTACTTTAGTAGTATTCCACTACATATGTATACGTGTACGTATACGGATAGAGATACATCTTCTTTATCTACTCATCTGTTGAGGGACACTTAAGCTGCTTCCATGTCTTGGCTATTGTAAATAGTGCTGCTACAAACATTGGGGCGCATGTGTCTTTTCAAATTAGAGCTTTCATCCTTTCCTTATATACGCCCAGGAATGGGATTGCTAGATCATATGGCAACTCTATTTTTTGTTTTTAAAGAAACCTCCTTACTCTTCTCCATAGTGGCTGTATTAATTCATATTCCCACCAACAGTGCAAGAGGTTCCCTTTTCTCCACATCCTCTCTAGTATTTATTGTTTGTAGACCTATGACAGTGGCCATTCTGATTGCTATGAAGTGGTATCTCATTGTAGTTTTGATTTGCATAATACTTAATGATGCTGGGCACCTTTTCATGCGCCTCTTGGCCATCTGTATGTCTTCTTTGGAGAAATGTCTCTTTAGGTCCTCTTATAAGGGCCCTGCTCCTAATCTTGGGTGCTCTGCCTTCACGACCTGATCACGTCCCAAAGGTCCCACCCCAATACCATCACAATGGGGGTTAGAATTTCAACACATGGATTGAGGGGGGCACAAACATTCAACCTATAGCAGTTCCTGACAACGATATTAATATGTATATTTATATAGACAGAGATAGAGAAAATATGATAAAATGTTAATAATTGGTGAATGTACATATATAGATGTTCAATGTACTTTTTTGCAGTGTGTCTTGGGGTTATTTTTTTAAGGTAAAAAGAAAAGAAGTATTTACATCTGTCCAACCCATGAACAAATAGAGGGGATTCTGAACACTGAAAATTCTAACCAATGTCTCTTTTTTAAGATCAACTATAATAATAATATATTTCATAGCCACTAAATTCCATCTTGATGAAATATCAAAATAGGAAACAGGTGAAGAAGTAATTTCCTGTCCTGCTAGGCTCTTAAGAATGTACAGTATTTGCTATCAATTTAGAACCTTCAGTGTTTAGAGAGGAATTTGCTTTCCTTTAAATCAAGGTACCTAAGATGAAAGCGCCCGAGGTACAAGAGCAGCTGGAACAAGCATTGCCGCCTGCAGGCGTTCCTGTCCACCAGCCACGTGTCAGTGGGCGGCCTCCGGAACCAGCCCGGCTGTGTATGCACCGGCTGTTCCTGGTTGGGGTGGGGAGGGGGTCGGGGCCGTTTGGATGCTCCTGTTCACAGAGCTCCTTCAGAATCTTTCTTACCCACCGGGGGAGCATGCACAGGAAGTCAGGGACTCAGCACATTGAAATGGATCTGGGAAGGCACTCAGTCCAAATCTCGGCATCTCTTCCTTCCCATCTGTGGCTTTAATCTCCTTCACAGCGTCTCAGTGAAGTGGTCATTCACCCTCTGCTTAAACGTAGCCAATGTCCAAAACTCTTAGAGGCCCCCTCCATTTTCAAACCTCTTAAATCATTGGAATATTTTTTTCTCTTATGAACATGTGTGCTAAGTCACTTCAGTTGTGTTCGACATTGTGAGACACTATGGACTGTAGCCCACTAGGGGCCTCTATCCATGGGATCCTCCAGGCACAAATACTGGAGTGGGTTCCCGTGCCCTTCTCCAGGGGATCTTCCTGACCAAGGGATCGGAACCCGCCTCTCATATCTCCTGAATTGGCGGGTAGGTTCTTTACCACTAGTGAACATGTGCCAGGGCAAAATATGGACATTTTTCAAGGCACCTACTAAAAGCTTTTAATGAAAAAAAAAAGTCACAACAGGCTAACTAAAATTGTGGAACACTTCAAATCCTTACAGTCAAGAGTTAAAGTCATGTTTGACTGTTATCATTTCTTTAGCAAGGCATCCTTATGTCACATCATTCAGAAATCTTTGAAATTTACATAGGAGGGCCCTTCTTAATAACCTCCTGAGATATGCCGATTTTATGGCTATACTTTTAAGAATAAAACAAAAATAGAACAAAATCATATGTCAACATAGTATGCATGTGTATATGTGTGGATGGTGTGTTTGTATGTGCACAGATAGGGATGCCGGAGGATAAAGATCTAGGGTATTCCTGAGGAATGGGTTTGGGTGGGGGAAGTGGGAAAAGGCAGGAAGAAGAAGGCTTTTTTACTTTTCACCTTGTAGGTTTCATTCTTGTTTAAATTTTTTCCAAAGAGCACATGCTATTGTTACTGTTAAAACATTTCCCTCAAAATTAAAACAACAACCAAAGGACAAGTCACTTAAATTGAGCCGAAATCTGATTTCCTGGAGTTTGTACCACACTCTGGGCAACTCAGAATAAGCCTATTCCTTCTTGCACACAGCAGTGAGTCAGTCATGTGATTCCACCCCTGGGGTGCCCCATGTTTCCCTACTCCAAGCTATATGTTCCCATTTTCTTCAGCTGTCATTCAGCTGACAAGGTTTCAAGTCTCCTTGACATCCTGTCACCCTCCACTGAACTACAGCATATCAAGCGAGGTCAGAAAAAAATCCATTTGGATGTTCAGGTGGCAGTTGGTCATCTGTTGAAAATTACCTAGTCTATGCTTTTGTCCACTAACTTGGCCTAACTTTGTGGGGTCTCAGGTGTTCTATTAAGCAGTTGCCTCAGTGATGGACAACCGTGTCTGCAGGGCTCCCATGCAGGTCTTATCAGAATCCTACCATGAGCTCTCTCAGCACTTATAAGACCTGGGTGACTTATCAATGGGCTTCCCTGGTGGCTCAGACAGTTAAGAATCTGCCTGCAAAATACCAACCCAAGACAAGAATAACAAAGATGTCACATAATATCCCAGTTGGGCTTATCCAGAATAAAACCTTTGTCATACCTTGAAGATGCTAGTTCTAGGGGGAAGGATAATTTAGGAGTATGGGATTAATAGATATACACATGCACAGAGAAAAGATGCTAGTTTTAGTTTCATTTATCATTCTTGTGATGATGTCGTCTATTTGCCAAGTTGAGTCTTGGTTTTAATGTCAACTTGTCTTTGCTTAATTATTATCACCGCCCTCTGTACTCCTAAAAGTATTGCAATTTGTCTGATTAGTTATATGGTCACCCTACTTATCACATACCAATAATATATCCTTGACAGAGAGAAATTTTCTTAGCATTAGAGAAGGAACTTAATTCTGGCTTCAGACAAATCGAAAACATTTCTGAGCATTTCAGATCCATAGATGCTGAAATTCGGGGGGTGAGACAGCTGCTGATATGGTTTTTCCTCTCTAGAGTTACAAAACCATTTTTAAAATGGGAGCCCCTAAACTTCATGTTGGGAAGCCAAACACTAGATTCCTTGAGACAACTGATTTCAACCAACAGAGTGGCCACGGTACATTTTATCTTTCCTGTCTTCCTTAGCAATATGCATTTCCTTGAAACTCCATCCCCACCTCTCCCACCCAGGAAAATTTATTCCCAAAGGAATCAGGAGAATTAGCATTGGCGCAGCCAAGAGGTGCAAATTATATCAGCATATGTCAAAGACGAGAGCATGCAGCAAGTAGTCCAGGGTATTGAGTCGGTCACTTACTTGGTCAGGTTTCTTAACCACACTGTGCCTCAGTTACCCCATCTGTAAAATGGGGATTATGGTGGTCCCTCATTCAGTTAAAAGGAGGCATAAATGAGTTGTTATTTTAAAACAATGTCTGGCATGTAACATGTGTACATAGGCATTTGGCAAACAAAAAATAAATGAGGTAACTTGACCTTGGTTCCATGGTTCCAAGACTGGAATAGTCAGAGGAAAGAATATAAACTAGAAGTGTGTGAGTGTATCTGCTTGGCAAATTTGAGAATTACACTGGGCTCTGTTTATGGCCAAATTCAGACTTAAATTGAAGAAAGTGGGGAAAACCACTAGACCATTCAGGTATGACCTAAATCAAATCCCTTATGACTATACAGTGGAAGTGAGAAATAGATTTAAGGGACTAGATCTGATAGACAGAGTGCCTGAAGAATTATGGAAGGAGGTTCGTGACATTGTACGGGAGACAGGAATCAAGACCATCCCCGAGAAAAGAAATGCAAAAAAGCAAAATGGCTGTCTGAGGAGGCCTTACAAATAGCTGTGAAAAGAAGAGAAGCAAAAAGCAAAGGAGAAAAGGAAAGATATTCCCATTTGAATGCAGAGTTCCAAAGAATAGCAAGGAGAGATAAGAAAGGCTTCCTCAGAGATCAATGCAAAGAAATAGAGGAAAACAACAGAATGGGAAAGACTAGAGATCTCTTCAAGAAAATTAGAGATACCAAGGGAACATTTCAGGCAAAGATGGGCTCGATAAAGGACAGAAATGGTATGGACCTAACAGAAGCAGAAGATATTAAGAAGAGGTGGCAAGAATACACAGCACTGTACAAAAAAGATCTTCACGACCCAGATAATCACGATGGTGTGATCACTCACCTAGAGCCAGACATCCTGGAATGTGAAGCCAAGTGGGCCTTAGGAAGCATCACTATGAACAAGGCTAGTGGAGGTGATGGAATTCCAGTTGAGCTATTTCAAATCCTGAAAGATGATGCTGTGAAAGTGCTGCACTCAATATGCTAGCAAATGTGGAAAACTCAGAAGTGGCCACAGGGCTGGAAAAGGTCAGTTTTCATTCCAATCCCTAAGAAAGGCAATCCCAAAGAATGCTCAAACTCCCGCACAATTGCACTCATCTCACAGCTAGTAAAGTAATGCTCAAAATTCTCCAAGCCAGGCTTCAGCAATACGTGAACCGTGAACTTCCAGATGTTCAAGCTGGTTTTAGAAAAGGCAGAGGAACCAGAGATCAAATTGCCAGCATCTGCTGGATCATCGAAAAAGCAAGAGAGTTCTAGAAAAACATCTATTTCTGCTTTATTGACTATGCCAAACCTTTGACTGTGTGGATCACAATAAACTGTGGAAAATTCTGAAAGAGATGGGAATACCAGACCACCTGACCTGCCTCTTGGGAAACCTGTATGCAGATCAGGAAGAAACAGAACAGGACATGGAACAACAGACTGGTTCCAAATAGGAAAAGGAGTATGTCAAGGTTGTATATTGTCACCCTGCTTATTTAACTTATATGCCGAGTACATCATGAGAAACGCTGGTCTGGAATAAGCACAAGCTGGAATCAAGATTGCCAGGAGAAATATCAATAGCCTCAGATATGCAGATGACACCACCCTTATGGCAGAAAGTGAAGAAGAACTAAAGAGCCTCTTGATGAAAGTGAAAGAGGAGAGTGAAAAAGTTGGCTTAAAGCTTAACATTCAGAAAACTAAGATCATGGCATCTGGTCCCATCACTTCATGGCGATTAGATGGGGAAACAGTGAAAACAATGGCTGACTTTATTTTTCTGGGCCCCAAAATCACTGCAGATGGTGATTGCAGCCATGAAATTAAAAGACGCTTATTCCTTGGAAGGAAAGTTATGACCAACCTAGACAGCATATTAAAAAGCAGAGACATTACTTTGCCAACAAAGGTCCATCTAGTCAATGCTATGGTTTTTCCAAGTGGTCATGTATGGATGTGAGAGTTAGAATATAAAGAAAGCTGAGCACAGAAGAATTGATGGTCTTGAACTGTGGTGTTGGAGAAGACTCTTGAGTGTCCCTTAGATTGCAAGGAGATCCAACCAGTGCATCCTAAAGGAGATCAGTCCTGGGTGTTCATTGGAAGGACTGATGTTGAAACTGAAACTCCAGTACTTTGGCCACCTGATGCAAAGAGCTGAGTCATTTGAAAAGACCCTGATGCTGGGAAAGATTAAGGGCAGGGGGAGAAGGGGACAACTGAGGATGAGATGGTTGGATGGCATCACTGACACAATGGACATGGGTTTGGGTGGACTCCAGGAGTTGGTGATGGACAAGGAGGCCTGGCATGCTGTGGTTCATGGGGTCGCAAAGAGTCAGACACGACTGAGTGACTGAACTTAACTGAATTGTTTAGGAAACATCACCAAAGAATAGAATTTTATCATTGAAGCATCCATGTGTTGCAAACACAGAGGAAATTGTCCTTTCATAGATTGGTACTCTGGACAGTTGGCTGCCTGCCATTTCCTCCTTGTCAATAAAGACTAAAATAGACCAACCTCAGTAGTGCCAGGTAGATAGAAACAGATTAAGTGGTGGTTACACTGAATCCTGTTCAAAGGTACAGTGACTGAGGGGGAAACATCTGCCGTTCCTTCTTTACATGAATCCTCAATGAGTTTTGTGGGGACACACACTTGAGTACATTTCTCTATAATTTTCTACCTTAATGTACCATCATTGTTTGTACCCAAGGCAGATTGGATGTTCAAGGAGCTAGAGTACTCACTATGCTGAACATATTAACAAAATACAAATGATCCTTCAACCAGGTCTTTCCTAATTCTGAGTTCTTCCCTTTCTCTCATTAGCTTTCCCTCGCTCCAGCTGGCATCTCCCAGCCAGGTATTTGCCAAGACCTTCCTCTTCAAATCTGCCTCACCTGTGCTCCATAGTTAATTACCCTCTTTCTTATCAAAACTTCTGTTTGTGTATTTGCTAATGTCGCAATTTTTCTTGCAGTCATATGGCAGTTCCGGAAGGTTTTGAGTAGATGATGTGTGGATTTCATTAATTCAGCCCTCAGAGTTGAAGTGTCAGTCTTGTTTCCCTTTTTCAGTTTCTGAGGAGACATCTCACTTGGCCTTTCCCATGTACTGCTTATGGTTAACTGTAAATTTTACTGTTTTAAAAAAGACGTGTGTGTGTGTGGGTGGGTGTACTATATATATGTAGAACTTTAGTGAACGAAAAATAAAAAAACAAGAAAATAATTACTTTTCCCCTGATTTTAGAACCAGACTCTAATTCCTATTCCAGACTGTCATGACCACAGGAAATGAGGAATATCCTCCCATAAAATGTTTTCCCTCATGATTTCTTTCAGATGCTTCAAAACAGAAGTTTTAGGTTTTTAGCCAAAGTCTGGTTTGGGTTGCATATTTTCTCTGTGCCTGAGGGTGGCATGGTTTTGGAAGAACAAATAACATTGGAAATGTCTTCTAACTGGGGTTGCCGTATTTAGCAAATGATAATTGAATTTCTGCTAAAAATGAATTTAAAAACAGTTTTTTAAATTTTTAAATAAATGAATTTAAAATCTGCCCCATTCAAACTGGCAATATCTTCACTATATGGGACATACTTATACTAACAAGTTATTTCTTGTTTATCTGAAACTGAACTTTAACTGAATGTCATGGGGCAGTGATTCCCAACCTTTCTGGCACCAGGGACTGGTTTCCTGGAAGACAGTTTTTCCATGGACTGGTTGGGGGATGGTTTCTGGGTAATTCAAGTGCATTATTACATTTACTGTACACTTTATTTCTATTATTATTACATCAGCTCCACTTCAGATCATCAGGCATTAGATCCCAGAGGCTGGGCACCCCTGTCCTGGGGTTTTATTTGTTTATTTTGTTTTTTGACTACCCTAACTCCAATACTTTGGCCATCTCATGCGAAGAGTTGACTCATTGGAAAAGACCCTGATGCTGGGAGGGATTGGGGGCAGGAGGAGAAGGGGACGACAGAGGATGAGATGGCTGGATAGCATCACTGACTCGATGGGCGTGAGTTTGGGTAAACTCTGGGAGTTGGTGATGGACAGGGAGGCCTGGCATGCTGCGATTCATGGGGTCGCAAAGAGTCAGACACGACTGAGCGACTGAACTGAACTGAACTGAACGGAATTCCAACCAACAAGGTCAAAGCCACTTGTCAGTGATTTCGATATGCATGTAATAAGACGGAGTTCATCCTGTCCCTCCCTCTCTCTCTCTCTCCTCCCTCTCATCAGTGTGTGGGAGTTCCCTCGTAGCTCAGTTGGTAAAGAATCTGCCTGCATTGCAGAAGACCCAGGTTCAATCCCTGGGTCAGGAAGATTCCCTGAAGAAGGAAATGGCAACCCACTCCAGGATTCTTGCCTGGAGAATCTCATGGACAGAGAAGCCTGTCAGGCTACGGTCCATGGGTTGCAAGGGTCGGACACAACTTAGTGACTAAACCACCATGTAGAGGGTGCTGCATTTAGGCACTCGGTCGTGTCTGACTCTTTGCGACTGCATGGACTGTAGCCCACCAGGCTCTTCTGTCCTTGGGATTCTCAAAGCAAGAATCCTGGAGCCGGTCGTCATTTTCTTCTCCAGAGGATCTTCCAAACCCAAGGATCAAACCCCCCTCTCTGGCATCTCCTGTGTTGTAGGTGAATTCTTTACCACTGTGCCACCTGGGTGAGGAGGGATACGTTCTGCAGAGACTGCTTTCTGTAAAGCCTGAGTCTGGAGACTTCCCCAGGGATAGAATAGCTCCTGTTCAACCTCTGTGATCTTCCAGGTGACTGTCATATCTGCATCTGGTAATGGGGATCAAAGAGGGGGACACTGAAGAAAACCTTTCTCTCTCACATGCTTTTAGAACATGTTTTAAAGTGAAAATACAGTATATTGGAATAAAGAGAAAGTGTCAAATAACATATAAAATAATTTAGCTGGTAAATTAGAAGTATGCATTCATCTATTATTCTTGAGTGGAAATGACTTTGGAGACACTCTCTCCTCTCATTTCACAAAACAGTTTCCTTTTGGAATGAGATGGAAGGGGTGTGTGTCTGTGTGTTCACGTGTGTAGGGGAAGTGGGGGTAGAAGGAAGGAGAGGAGGAGAGCTGAGGCAAAAATACCCGAAGTCTAAGGTACCTTCCTACTGTGCCTGTCCTGCTACAAATTTGTGTTTCTGCAACTTTTTTAATAAAGTAAAAGTGCTGCGGTCCATGGGGTCACAAGGAGTTGTACACTACTGAGCGACTGAGCTGAACAGATTACCTAGTACATGTTCCTTAGAGAAACTTAAGAAATATATGCAAACACAAAGAAAAATCTCTTCTGTAAATCCAGCATGTGGGTATTATATTACTCCTGTCACTGTTTTGGTGCAGAGAGAGCAGGTTGGTGTGGATACCAGCACTCACTTTCCTTCCTCAGGAAGCCACACCCACATTTCGCTCTGAAGATGGCCACTCAATCAGTGGAGTGTCATCTCTAGTACAAATGCCAATCCAGATGTCATGTCCTCCATGGCCAAAGTAGGTGGCCAAGGTGAGATTTCAATCTCTAGCCAGGTGATCCCCAGGACTTGAAAATGCTGGAACTCCCTTCATCCTGAGAGGAAAACCTTGAGAAGATCACTCACTAGTTGCCATCACAGGCACTCCCAAGCATCCCTAGGTCCTGGGTCTTCTGAAAACTAAGTCTTTAACTTTTCCTTCAGTTCTGTTACGATAAACTGATTGCATTGATGGTCCCAACTTGTGGGCTCCATATCCACACCCTTTGACAGAGGTAGAGCCCTATAAAGAGGTGGAGTCTAGTTTCTCACTCCTTGGATCTGGAATGCCTTGTCATTTGCTTTGGCCAAAAGAATACAGCAGAAGTAAGGGTGTGCCAGCTCAGAGCGTAGGCTTCAAGAAGCCCTATGTGTTTCTACTCTCTTTTCTGGAACATTGACTCTACCATAAAAACAAGGCTGGCCTCATCTTGGCCAGTCTGGTGGAGGATGAGAAACCATTTGGAGGAAAGCCCATGGGCCTCAGCCAACTCACAGAAGCATAACTACCTAGTGGACACACAGCCTCAGATAAATGGGGAGGACTAAATAAATTGATTTTTTTAAGCCACTAAGTTTAGAGTGGTTTGTTTTGCAGCAAAAGCTAACTGATACTTCTGTGACCTTCCACATCCTTCCAATAAATGCCAGCTCTTGAGAGCCAGAGTGAATTTCTGTGGCTGAAAACCAAGATTCTTTTATCAGAATATGATCATACCACACATCTTCTTTTGTAATCTACCTTATTTCACTTAGCAACTGATTTTGAGCATCTTTCCCTAGCAATAAACTGGGCAGAGTAAAGAAGGAAAGACTACCAAATGCTACTTTGGAGCCTCTGCGGAAAGCAGTTTTCATCATGACCTCATGGCCATTGGCCAAAGTGCCATTCTTGGATAAGCCTCACATGATCCCTTTCATTCAACAGGAAGTGCCTTTAACCTGTAACTTGGTGAGATTATTTAACAGCATGATGATTTTTCACAGCTCAATGACCAAGAGGACAGAGTCATGCCTCAGAGGTACTTGAGAACATTAACATTTCCAGTCATTATTTACCTCTTTGGAAAAGGAAAGCATTCAAAATGTTCAATTTTTTTCAAAAGTATAAGGCATTTGGATGGAGAAGACAAAAAAAGAGATAGATATTCCCTATAATGATTTTATTTTCTGATCCAAAATTGAGTGATGGAAGTTCTTCAGTCTTTTTCTTTCTGGTCATTTTATTTCCATCATCATTTCTTTCTCACTGAATGGTAGCTTTAATTTGAGATATTGTTTGCTTGGCAGAGTAGGACAAGGGGAGAGTGCAATGCTTGCCTAATAATCTTCATTTTTATGCTGGCAGAAGTACATTAATATTTTTCAAGAAAAATTAATGTCAAAAAATGGATCCCCTGCAACTCTGCAAATGTTTCTATGGGAGGGAATTTTCTAGATGTATTATCTACAAGGATCCTTTCCAACAAGGTGCCCCACTGGAAGTCAATTCTTAACTTGATTGCTTCTCTTTTGAATTTCATTTTTTTTTTTTTTTGCTGATAATAACAGTAGCTAGCATTTATAACCTATCCTTGGACATTTATCTCATTTAATCCTCACAAAAACTCCATGAGATAGGTATTATAATGAGTCTCCTATGAGTAAATGAAGCTCAAGGAAGGTAAGTAAAGTAAATGGTGCAAGGGCTCACAGGTGACAAGGATCAGAGCTGGAATGTCCACCCCGTGTGTCAGGCTCCCAAGACAGAGTGCTCTACAGTACCTTGATGTTATATTGCCCCAATCACTATGGAATTTTAAACAAAGGCATTGCATTTTTCTTTTTTTTACCAAAGTATGGGTTAAATACCTCTGATGCTTTTTTTCAAGTAGGAAGCAATAAGTGGTCTTAATGAGTTTCCTTTCAGTCCTAAGAGGGTATGATGTTGAAATCATACCTGACCTTTTCTGTCTTTTTCCACCCTAAGCTACTTTCTCAGTCTTCCATCAGCCTGAAGGGGCCAGGTGAACACACAGGGTTTCCCTGAATGAGCCCACTGGGGACCCTGGTACAGAACACCGTTCAAGAACGTGAGAAACATTCTCAATATCACTGCAGGAGACTGGTTAGGTACTAGATGGTGAAAAAGAATATAGTGTGTAGAACATGCTCTCTTATTTCTGAGGTGGGTTTCACTTTAAAGAGAAAATACCAAAAAAACAAAAACAAAAACATACGAATCCCTTTAAGAAAAACCAGAACTAAGAATTACAGTACATTCTATAGATCTGTTCTGTCCAAGAACTTTCAATAATCGTGGAAATGTGTTATCCATCCAGAATCATAGCCCCTGATGTCATATGGCTATTGAATACCTGAAGTAGTCAATGAAAGGACTGCATTTTAAATCTTAATTAATCTTATTTAATTGTAATTAAATGAAATTTAAATGTAAATAGCCATATGTAGCCACATCTGGCTTATATATATATTGGACAATACAACTTGAGTTGACCACAGAAGTGTGGTGAATGAAATAGGTGAGGCTGGTGGGGGAAGGTCTCACCAGGATGTATCTTGAGTAGTTTCTGAAGTGAGTTAGGGAGGAGAGAAAATGCAGCTGCATTGAAAAAAGGAGAGAGGAAAGGGAGAAAACAAAAGCTTTCGCCTAAAGGGTTACAGATTCAAATGGTTACAGATTCACAAGGACCATGAAATTAACATAAACAAAAAAAACAGTTTAGGGGTAGGGTAAGGACTATGGGGAATTAGGGACCCTACCCACCTCTATCGCATCAGTGTTCGGTCAGCTCCAGCCAGTTACTGTTATACAGAAATACAGATACAATTTTGACTGGCTTATTTTTTCAGAAAGTCAGAAATTCAGGTTTTTATGTGAAGTCATCTAACTCTAAATGTTGGTACCCAAATCAGTCAGTGCAGGCTGTGTCTTCAGCAGACACTGTTGGCTCCCCAGTCCTCTCCACTCAGCATTCGCCTGTGCCAGGCTACCTATCCCCCCAAACATGTTATGTACACCCTTGGCCTTCAGGCTGAGAATCCTGAAGAATTAAGAGTTCTTAGAAGTGGCTCTCCGCCCATGCCAAACAGAGGAAGCCCCTAAATACCCCAATCTCCCATCTCTCAGTTGAGATGGTTGTGTGATACACAACTCCAAATTGTCTCCCAGAAATCCCCTGTAAGACAAGCTTTGGCTGCCCACAGCAGAGACTGGCAGAGGGTGGACACCCACTGGTTTCTACACCTTCCCTGTCTCACTCCCTCCCTCGCTTACTCATGTTTTCTGGGGTCACCTTCAAATAAACTGCTTACACACCAATCCATATCTCAGAACCTGATTCTAGAGGAACCTGAACAAAAACACAATTGTAAAGAAAAGAAAACCAAAAAAACTCAATATCTCAGTGGTAAACTCAATGAAGTTTTAATTTTCACTCCATCACAACCAATATGGGTCACTGTGGAGATTCTATCTGGTCCTCCAAGGACCTGGGTTCCTTTCGTCATGTTTGGCTCTGCGTCCTCTATGATATTTTTCTTCTCTGCATTCAGCTGCAGATGGAGAAAGAGAGACCCTGCAGCACTGGGATTTTTTTTTTTTTACTTTCTTTTTTAATTTTTATTTATTTATTTATTTTTTATTACTTGGAGGCTAATTACTTCACAACATTTCAGTGGGTTTTGTTATATATTGACATGAATCAGCCATGGAGTTACACGTATTCCCCATCCCGATCCCCGCTCCCACCTCCCTCTCCACCCGATTCCTCTGGGTCTTCCCAGTGCACCAGGCCCGAGCACTTGTCTCATGCATCCCACCTGGGCTGGTGGTCTGTTTCACTATAGATAATATACATGCTGTTCTTTCGAAACATCCCACCCTCACCTTCTCCCACAGAGTCCAAAAGTCTGTTCTGTACTTCTGTGTCTCTTTTTCTGTTTTGCATATAGGGTTATCATTACCATCTTTCTAAATTCCATATATATGTGTTAGTATGCTGTAATGTTCTTTATCTTTCTGGCTTACTTCACTCTGTATAATGGGCTCCAGTTTCATCCATCTCATTAGAACTGGTTCAAATGAATTCTTTTTAACGGCTGAGTAATATTCCATGGTGTATATGTACCACAGCTTCCTTATCCATTCATCTGCTGATGGGCATCTAGGTTGCTTCCATGTCCTGGCTATTATAAACAGTGCTGCGATGAACATTGGGAGCACTGGGATTTTTATTGGCCACACCTAGTGAGGAGCCCTTTGCCCACTTTTCATTGACAGAATGCAGTCACGTGATCCTGCCTCCACATTGAGGAAGCTGGGAGATGTAGCATTGCTGTTTCAGCCACCACACCTTACTTAAATTTTTGTATAAGATTGTCCAGACCGAAGAAACCATGTCTGTGGACCAAATTCAGTTTGTTAGCCACCTGTTTGAAACTTCCTCCCCACATGTCATTCCCTAAAATTGAGAAAATGGGCTAGTAAGTCAACCAGCGAGTTCTTAACTTACACAGAAACAAGTATGACACATTTTACCCAATTGTGCAATAAAATAACTGTATGGAAATTGAATCGGTTCTTTGTTAATTATAATTCTATAATTTCAGTGAGAAAATTACAATTTCGTTTCTGACAGTTCTTACATGGACAGTATCTTCTGACAGAGTCACTTTCTCTACTTTCTATGTTCTCTGAGATTATCTATCCATAAATAAAAGATTTAAAGGTGGCCTATGCCCTCCTCATCTTTGACTACTCTCCCTCTGGCTCTCTGCATTTCAGCCATATTTATTTCTTGAAGTTGCTGCCTTGGGGTCTTCGCAAACATTGTTCCCTCTTCTAGGAATATGTTCCCTCTGTTACCTCATCTTCTTTCCTCACTCTTGACCTAACTGCCCCTGCTTATTCAGGGTCAGTATAAATATTCTTTCCTCAGGGTAGCTTTCACTGACCACTCTAAGTCAAGTCACTTTCTTCTGCCCACTGTTATTCTCTCATTCTGCCTATCACAATCCAGGACCATATTTGTATATTTTATATTGCCTCCTCCAGAGACTGTTTACTTCAGCATCGTACACTCAGCACACAGTGTCTGGCACATTGCTGGTGCTCAAAACAGATTTGTTCAATAACTAAATGAATACTGAGAAAAGTCTACTGCTTTAAAGAATTTTGTGGGGCTACCACTTACAATTAAAATAGCATTTCCCAATTTGTTTTGAAAGTTTAGTTATACTTTATTGGGATTTTAGAAAGAGGAGTGATTGTGCATTGAATGCTACCTGAAGCAATGAAATAAAATAAAAATTCTTTATCCCAGACATCCTTGAAAACTAGTCTAGATAAAACTGCAAGGGATCATTTATGGCAACAGGGGTGGAAACAGGAAAGTCCTATGAGAAAGTGAAAGCGGCATTACAATGTAAAGGGTTATTTCTTAAGAGCATAACTGGCCTAAATAATCTGCCAAGATGCCTGGGGTCGCGATTAGGGCGGGGTGTGAGGGGGAGGTAGGAGTTAACTTCCTCAGTTCTTTACTTCACCCTGCACATTTCCAGTCCATCAATCATTCTGAGTTGGACTCCCAGATAGAGCCCCTTCCCCCCCGCCCCCCAACACCAAGTCCCTTTGCCACCAGCAGTCAGAGTGGTCTTTCCTGTTTGTAACCTAACCTTTTAAGAACTGCTCTTAGAATGAAATCCACATTCCTATCAGGTTCTGCAGGACCTGCTTCTGGGCTGCTTCTCTATCTCCTCTAGTATTCCTCTCCCTGTCTATCAATCTACTATAAGATCATTTTCTTTTTGTTTCTCAAACTAGCAAGATCTTTCCCCTTTGTGGCTTTGGTGCCCTCTGCTTAGGATGCCATTTCCTATCTCTTTGCCTTAGCTGGCACATTCTCAGATGTCTGGGACATCATCTCTGCAAAGAGACCTCTCCTGACCACCTCTCTAATGCAGATCCCCGTTTTTCACCACCAGGTACTATCGCATCACTTTTCATTTTCCCCACAGAACCTATCCCCGTCTGCGAGCATCTGCTTTGTTAATGTTTGTCTCCCCACTAGGTAATGAGCACAGGAATCATGTCTGTTTCTATTTGCTACTGTACCCCAGCACTCAGGACAATGCCTAACAAATAGTAGATGCTTAGTTAAGTGTTTGTTGAATGAATGAATGAATGTCTAAATGTTTAGCCAGCATTTATAATAGAAGGCGTATATTCACACATGTTATATATCAACATTGTTAATTACCATGTCACTATTACTATTATTATATTGGGTTGGCCAAAATGTTTGTTCAGGTTTTTCTGTAAAAACCTGATCAACACAGTATCTTTATACAGCTTGATTCTTTGTGAATGTTCAGTCCAATCAGTGGTCACTCATATATTCCAATATTTCAGCAGACATTTCCTGAGTATCCCTCAGATGCCAAGCTCTGGGTTACTCTTAAGTACTAGCTCTCATTCCTAGCTCCACATTAGCATCACACTGAAATAAATAATTTCACAATGTATACATGTATCAAAACATCACATTGTACACCTTAAATATATATAATTTTATTTGTCAAAAATAAATTTGGTCCAATAAACCATTGATGTAAGAAAATAAATTTAAAAAATTAAAATTTTAAATGTTTAAAGAGTAACTATGGCTACAGTCAGAGAAAATGACTTCTGCTACAGGTTATATTTCATATAGAGAAAACCAAACAAGAAAAGAATCAAACTGATATATACTGGGCCCCACCCCAGCTAAATAAACTGTATTTTTTAAGGGTAGAACTTGGGAGTCTGAAGGTTTTATAAACTTTGTAGTGTGCACAGTGAGAGCTGAGAATCCCTGGCTTTGCAGCTGTGCTGCCCAACACAGTAGCCATTAGAAAGATGTGACCATTTAAATTTAAATTAATTAAAATTCAAATCAGTTCTTTAGTTGCATTTTAAGTGCTCAGTAGCCCCATGTGGCAAGTGGCTACAGTATCAGTGCAGATGTAAGGCGTTTTTATCCCCTGGAAGTTCTATTGGACAGTGCTGCTCGAGATACTCAAAGGAAAATAAGACAGTTTCTGCCATGGAAAAGCTCACAGTCTGAAGTAAATTATTCTTGAAGTCTTATCTCTTAAGAAATTTGAACCTGCAGTATTGCCATTAATTACCTTGTATGCCAGTGAAATATCCACAGGAAAGTTTCAAAACCAACCCAGGGTTTAAGAGGTAAATAGCGTCCTCGTGACTAACATATAAATGATGTCAAAGAATCTGGCTTGTGATGTGCTCAGGGTCTGAAACAGAGGGGTGCTCAATAGACATCTCATGAATGAATGAATGAACGAATGAGTGAGTGAATGAGTACAGAGCCGTAACTGTATGTGGGTCAAAATGAGGTGTGCTCAATTCCCTTTCCTGCCTTCAGGGTCAAAACTAAAGAGTCAGAGTGGCCTGTATGGAGGTAAATTCAGAGTGTTACAAGAAAGGACTGCGGAGTTTCTTAAAGACTGTTTCCTTCATGTCTGAGCTACGTTTTGTCTTCAGTTCTAAAATGATACTGGGGGTCTAAGATCAGGAGTGAGCTGATCAGAGGTGAGGAGTGAGCTAATCAGACCATCTGATTCCAGGACCGGCACTTGCCAGCTATAATGCTCGGCGAGTCACTTAGTTGGGTCTCAGCCCTGATATCTCACGTGTGAAAGGAACACTGCTATCTCCCTTATAAGGTGATCATAGCAGGGATGCGTACTGTAACATGTGGATACTTTAAAAAGAAAGAAAAAGAGAGGGGGGCGCTACCTTGAGTCCATTATGAACTAGCTATATATTTAGGTACCTTAAACTCTCTGGTACACCCTATATTTTCTAAAAAAGCAAACGAAGGGGTGATGGATACAAGACTTCTATTGTGTTTTACCCCTGACATCCTCCAGTTCATGCTAAATGACAGGAGGCCTGAAGGTTCTGCTTCTGCCCAAGACTGTGTCACTCCAAGCTGCCAACTGCATAACAAAGCTGTCTATCTAAGAGGCACAGTTAAACTTTAGTTAGAGACATGATTTTTGGTTTGCAGTTTTTATTTTGGAGGGAGTTGTTGCCAACTGGTGGGATTTGAAAGTGCTTTCCCTGCAGGAGGCAGATTCGGAAGTCTGGCCTGCTAAGACTCTTTTGGAAGCTGAAACTAATTAAAATGTTTATTTTAGCCCCTGTAGCTAAGACACAGCAGGGGAGAAAGTCCAGCATTCGTTTTTATGAAAGTGTAATTATACCCACTAAGCTCTGTGTGACCTGCTCAGCGTCTGCCCCAGGGTCGCCCCACCTGCTCAAACACCTGCCCTGTATGGGAGCATTCAGTAGGACAGTACTTAATGCCAACCTAGGGCAACAGGGCTCCCCACCCCCATCCAAGGACCATGGAGCCTTGTGTCACCTTCCGTTACCTATAGATTCACCCCTGAGTGAAGCACAGTCAGCCTTCCTGTTGGCAGACGCAGAAACCAGGGATACAGAGGGCCGACCATACTGTGTCACTTTATCTCAGGGCCTTGAGCATCTTGGATTTTGGTATCTGAGGGTGGGGATGATTGCTGGAACAAATTCCCCATGAATATTGATGAATGCAAATGACTGGACTGTACTTTCCTGGTTTTACCTTCAACGATACCCATAAAGATACACAAAAGAGAAAAAGAGAAAGGGAAAGAGAAGAACTAAAAATAAAGTACTTGAGTGTTAGTTTTTTGTGTGCAGTGTCAGAGATTGAGAAAGACATGTGAGTACTTCCTGCGTACTTTCTCTGTACTTCCTGAGTATTTGCAAAATCCTTGAAGAAGTGTAAAGGCATAAGACAAAGCTAATGGAAACATCCACTGTTTTCGAATGGAGAAAATTAATGAGGCGACCTCTGAACACAGGGTGGCTGCTTCATGTCCATACCACGTTACTTTTTGATTTGCCCCACTGTAGGTGCTGTTATGAATACTTGGCAAATGAGGAACTAAGGCTGCAAGAAGCTCAGTGACTTGGGAAGTATAACTAGTGGGCTAAGGACATAGGCTTGGTGGTCCCATGGATGTGGGATGTAGTCCCAGCTTTGCTAATGACTGTCAGCGTGATTTGGGGCAAGTTATTCATCTTGCTAATCCTGTTTTGTCATTGATAAAGTGGAGGTGCTAATAGTTGGTGGACTGTCTTTCTTGTGAAAATTCAATGAATTAGCTCATGCAGAATGCCTGGCATATTCACTCGTCACAGGAATCATGTTGAAGCAAATTTACCATCATCCTCCTCTGAGACCACACACAGCTGGAGGCAGGGTAGAAGGGTGGCAGAAGTAGGATACCAACTTAGGTTGTTTTATTCCACTTGTAAACCTTCCATGTGTTCCGTTTTCAAAAACGAAGTTCAGAGAACATAATAAGAAGTACAAGAGGTGAGACAGGGAGAACAGCAAGAGAAGTGGAAAGAGACAGACCCGTCCTTCTGCCTTTGGAACATTCCCTGCATGTAGGTCCTTTGACTCCCATTCCAGGCCCTAGAAAAAATCTGTTTGATGAACTACGAAGTATTTGTTTTTATCAAGAGCAGAGACAGTAAGCCTCTAGAATTCCCAGCCTTGATGGTGAAGGGCAATTACAATGTACATATTATACTGTTACTGGCCAACTACCAGTTGTCTCCCCACCAAGACTTTTCTCATACCCTTTCCCATCTCGCTCCTTCTCCACCTCTTTACATTGGCCTCCTTCTTCAAGGCGAGCTAATATCCCACTACCTTCCCATGATGTGGTCTCCACTTTCGCTAGATGCTAAAAGATGTATCTTCAGTTTAACATTTAAATTATTTCTCTGTTTCATAAAGACTGATCTCCCTTAAATAGATTTATGTAATTCCTTTGTCTATGCCATAGGGTTTGATACTAAGTTGAAAGCCTAGGAGTCTCTAGAGATGTGCTTTTTATACACTCTTGTTGAGAACTGGACTGATAATGCCATTTGTGAAATGCTAATGAGATAATGAGAACGAACTGAGACTTGAGTGCAGAATTTGAAGACATGGGTCTCCATCTGCAAGGTATTTTCATCCCTAAGAAGAACAAAGCTCGTGGTATGTGGTAACTGGGAGACACTGTAGCAGAGAGGTTAGAACATGGGTTCTAGAGTTACTTAATTTCCCTTGCTTTTCTAAACAGTAAAATGAAAATTATAGTAGTATCTACTTCATGGGGGTCTTTGTTGGGTTTAAACAAAATAATGCAAGTCAGCCTCAGTGCAGAGTGTGGCATCTCCTAAGAGTTCAAAGTTAGCTCTAGGTAGGTTCAGAAATGAGAAAAGCAATTGTTCAAATGCCAGAGTAGAACAACAAACATCTTATACTCAAGAGGCTTACCTGGACATATTCCAGATACAGCCCAAGCTGCTGTGAAATTATTTTGAAGGCGTTTAATGCTAAATACACAGCTCACAGTAGGAAGAGACACTTGTGCCCATGCCAGTTTCTATGCAGGGGGGCAGGAAAGAGGAGAAAAGAGCTGAGGAATAGAATGGAGCTGGCTTCTAGGCTTGAGAAGACCCAGGTGGAAGTCAAGGCCTTTTCTTGACAGACCTGACCTGGCCTCTCTGACCTGAATCACAGGGGAGTGTAAACTGGAGACCCATGAGGTGGCAGAGTTCCAGGTGGTGAACTTGGAGTTGTGTTGCTGTGTATTCCACCATGCGGGGAGTGGAGCGCTAGGATGCAGTGGAACTGTGGGATTTCTTTTTCAGCAGAGGTCCCATTTCCACACAGGCAACATTTCCTTTCTCTGAGACTGCTTTGAGGAGAACAAGCAGGCAGATTTGATATTGCTGAACTGGAATCATCCAGCCTCAAAGGCGTCTCTTGGGACAGCAACCTAGTCCTGGGAGCAGTTGTGTCTGATGCTGGCACAGAGGAGGGGGGAGATCAGCTTTTGGGGAAATGACTTTGGTGGACATTTCTGTGCTCCCCTGAGGGGAGTGGGTAGGAGATCTTGGACGCAGTAGTGATTTGGTTGATGGTCCTGCCAGAAGCACTTAAAATGCAGCTCCCCCAGCCGCTGCAGTTAGCAGAAGGGTGCCAGGAATAGCTGAGGGTGGGGGGCGTTGTTCTGGTTCAAAGGCTCCTGTTCCTAATTTAATTGTGTTTTTTGGTGAACTTGGTCGTGGGGCGAGGGGTGGACATCTGCTGAGAGAATCTCAGGTTGATCCTATTAATATGCATCCCTGCAGCTGGGAAAGTCACACTGCTAAGTTGCACTTGGTTGAGCTTTGGTTTTGAATGTGATCATCCGCCTCGCCTGAATGGAGATAAAAGAGAACTGCCTGCGATTACAGATTCAACGGAAGCGCGTGTTGAAATGCACAGAGGAAATGTTGTAGGCTCAGCAATAACGAGCTGAAACTCTCTTAGGAAGATGGTAAGGTAGATGTCCTGAGATCAACATCCGCTGCAGAGACTGCACTTCCTGCCGGCTTCCTCCGTGCGCCGCACCCACCCCAGAGCACACCTGCCCCAGTGATCTCAGACTCGTCATCGTCACTTGTGAGCTTCCTCTTCAGCCAAGGTGCCCGAGGCACTGAGAGGTCGAGCACCTGCCTGGAGCCACACAACCAGAAGGGGCAGAGGCAGCACTTGATTGCAGACTGGCCTGACTCCAAAGGCTCTGTTCTTTCCATCTGTCTGCCACTCTTAGTCACTAATAACAGGTGGAACCAACAGCAACACATATTGAGCACCTGCTGGGTGTAAGGGGAGACAGAAAAAAGTGTAAAACCAACTGTGCCTGCGAAACAGTTCTGAAAAACCAATGAACTATTTGTATGTTGGGGTTTCCCAGGTGGCCCAGTGGTAAAGAATCCGCCTGCCAATGAAGTAGATGCAGGAGACAAGGGTTCAGTCCCTGGGTTGGGAAGATCCCCAGGAGAAGGAAATGGCAGCCCACTCCAGTATTCTTGCTGGAGAATCCCATGGACAGAGGAGCCTGGTGGGCTACAGTCTGTGGGGTCGCAAAAGAGTCAAACATGACCTTAGCCACAGAGCAACAGTAATTTGAATGTTACTAATGGGATTTTCTGGGCTCCAAAATCACTGCAGATGGTGATTATAGCCATGAAATTAAAAGACTCCTTGGAAGGAAAGTTATGCCAACCTAGACAGTATATTAAAAAGCAGAGACATTACTTTGCCAACAAAAGTCCATCTAGTCAAGGCTGTGGTTTTTCCAGTGGTCATGTATGGATGTGAGAGTTGAACTATAAAGAAAGCTGAGCACAGAAGAATTGATGCTTTTGAACTGTGGTGTTGGAGAAGACTCTTGAGAGTCCCTTGGACTGCAAGGAGATCCAACCAGTCCATCCTAAAGGAGATCAGTCCTGGGTGTTCATTGGAAGGGCTGATATTGAAGCTGAAATCCAGTACTTCGGCCACCTGATGTGAAGAGCTGACTTATTTTAGAAGACCCTGATGCTGGGAAAGATTGAGGGCAGGAGGAGAAGGGGACGACAGAGGATGAGATGGCTGGATGGCATCACTGACACAATGGACATGGGTTTGGGTGGACTCCGGGAGTTGGTGATGGACAGGGAGGCCTGGCGTGCTGCGGTTCATGGGGTCGCAAAGAGTTGGACACGACTGAGTGACTGAACTGAACTGAATGGGATGAGAGTGAGAGCCATCTCCCAGAAAAAGAGTCCTCCTTCCAAGGGGAAGGAGGAAGTCTGCTTCCTACCCAGAGTACTTTGCTCAATAGCCTATGTCTAGTAGGCATCAGGTGAGCATTTCCTGGTGCTGAAAGAAGAACAAATCAAGTCTTGGGGCTGAAGGTCCTGAGTTACTGTCCCAGCGCTACCCTGAACTAGCTCGGTGCCCTGGACAAGTTACCTCACCTCTTTTGGGGACTCAGTTTCCTAGTTTACAGAATAGGAATAATAAAGTGAAAATTTAATGTATTCCCTGGGTGACGTCACAAGTTCCAGTGGAGAACAAATGAAGTAATTACATAAACATGCTAGAAAACATTAAGAAATTTCTTTATTGGGCTTTAATTCTGGGAGTATTAGGGAGGGGCAATCACTGAGGCCTGAGTTGGGGGTCAGGGGGTGATGGTGATCTCCCTGATGAAGGGAATGAAGGGAGCTATAGAATCTTCTGTATTCTAGAAGCCTTAAACTGGTCACTTCTCCTTTTATGGTGGACCATAGTCAGGTTTCAGAGACGGCAATGGCAACCCACTCCAGTACTCTTGCCTGGAAACTCCCATGGACGGAGGAGCCTGGTGGGCTGCCGTCTGTGGGGTCGCACAGAGTCGGACACGGCTGAAGCAACTTAGCAGCAGCAGCAGCATAATCAGGTTTAGAAGCCAGAAAGTGAAAGATAGGATCCAAAATTCTGTCCAGCTTTAGGATCAACGGTCTTTGTTCAGTGCAAGTAGTCTTGCCATCTTTCGTCCCTGTGAGCTTCCTGACTTCCTCCTTCACATGGCTCTCCACACCCAAGGAGTGACATTTCCTGGGGGCTAACTGTCAAGACCCAGGCTCTGGACTGCAGTTGTTCTTATTAGGACAGATTTCTTCACCACTCTAAACTGTTTCCTCAACAGGAAAGAAGGAAAAAAAGGAGAGGAAAAAAAAGATGATAATAGAACCCACCTCACAAAGCTATTGTAAATATTTAAATAAGGTAATCCCTTTGCCCAGTAGCTGGGAAATACTGGCAATTATTAATATTATTACTATACTTATAATTCTAAGTACTATGTGTTCTGACCTTCTAGCAGACTCATCCCCTGATATATAACACTTGTTTTCAGCTAAAGTTCAGTATCCTAGATAGAGATTTTAAGGAGCTGAGAAAAGTAGTGAAATCAGTGAACCAAAAGTCACTAAAAAATTATAAGGCAAGAAGCTAGAAACATCATATTCCCAGGATCCAGGTTTTCACGCAGTAATCTAAACTGGAAAACATAAATTAGGGCAGAGATAACCTGCCTTGTAGGATTATGTACAAATGACATCCAAAGAATTTTGTATTTCATGGCTCCTCAGTTGAGAGTTTTGGGGAAAGCAAATCTTTGTGTACAGTAATCACTATCCTTTGCTATGTGTTTAGTCACTCAGTCATGTCTGACTCTTTGCAACTCTTTGGACTCCAGCCTGCCAGGATCCTCTGACCGTGGGATTTCCCAGGCAAGAATACTGGAGTAGGTTGCCATTTCCTCCTCCAACAGATTTTCCCAACCCAGGGATTGAACCTGTGTTACCTGCATCTTCTGCATTGCAGGTGAATTCTTTACCTGCTGAGCCATCATTTTCTATGAATTGCTTTAAATTTCCAGGCTCCTCTTAATTCCGAAGCCATTCCCCTAGAAGCCCCAACAAAAACACAATGACTAAATCACAAGTCTGCTGAAGTTTCCTGATTCAACCTCCAAAGGCCAGGAATTCCTTCCAACAAAGAAGGTGAAGGGTAAGAAGGAACTTCAACAAAAATGTCTGTTTGTATTATCTCATTAAATATCTTCACAATTTATAGGTTTGGTGAAAGATTTTCTTTTTGGGTGAAGTGGAAGGAGGAAAGAAAGAGGTTCAAAAGCATTTTTTAGATTTTCAGAAGCAACAGTGGAAAATCCCTACCCCAGAGGCTTCCTTTCTCTCTAGACAAACAACACTCCCTATTTTCCCTAGGAGTCCAGAGTCTTGCCCCAAACAGACAGATGTCAATTATTCACCCTCCGTTTTGCTGGTGGAGTCACCGGAGCTTAAAGATGAGGAAGTAAATCCAGGTAACCTGCAGCCCCAGGTCAAATTTCACTAGCTGTTGTTAGTTGCTCAGTCATGTCCGACTCTGTGACCGCATGGACTGTAGCCTGTCAGGCTCCTCTGTCCATGGAATTCTCCAGGCAAGAATACTGGAGTGGGTAGCCATGCCCTCCTCCAGGGGATCTTCCCGACCCAGGGATTGAACCCAGGTCTCCCAAATTGCAGGCAGATTCTTTACCATCTGAGCCACTAGGGAAGTCCACAATTGAAGCCCTGCCCCTAAGGAAAACTTCTAGGCAACCATTTTGTCTCAAGGAAGCTGCTCAGATATAAAGTAGTTCTGGATATATCTTGGTTGTGTATGGCATTGAAATAAGCAAATTGCTCTGGAAAAGACCACATGACAGAAGAAACTGAAGTGTTCTGTGATGACATAGAAACATGTTGCCTTTAAGTCCCCACAAATATTTGCTCTCAGACTGCTCAGTAAAGCCTGGAAATCCCAGAGCAGTAGCTTGGAAGTCCCACCTGCTACAGATTTGCCTGAGCATTTTTATGGTCATATCCACACTTGTCCTTCTGTGTAGTTCAGCCTTAAATAAACTTGTTCCCTTTTTTAGGTGGCTTTTTTTTGTTTGTTTCATTTCTCCTGATTTTCTCCCATTTCCATTTCAAAATCATTTCCATTCCCTCTGTGCAGTGTCAAGAAGAGAAAGCCTTTAACTAAGGGATGATGCTGTGATTGCCTTCAAGCCACAAACACAGGTGTTAATCTTAAGTGGGAAGAACTCTGCCTCCCTGCTCAGACTGGTTATGTCTGAGTTTATTTGTCAATCAGCATCTTTTCTGGTGAGGCGTGTAGCCCAGCATGGCAGTAAGAACCACTGCAGCAGGCAGATGATGCTTTGAATCCTGTAGTTACCACTGGATAGTGCATGATCTCAGGTCAGTTACTTAACCCCTCTGCCTTCAGCTCTCTGATCTCCTAAACTGAGACTACAATAGCACCCTCCTCACAGAGATGTTTGGAGAAGGCAATGGCAACCCACTCCAGCACTCTTGCCTGGAAAATCCCATGGATGCAGGAGCCTGGTAGGCTGCAGTCCATTGGGTCACAAAGAGTCAGACATGACTGAGCGACTTCACTTTCACTTTTCACTTTCATGCATTGGAGAAGGAAATGGCAACCCACTCCAGTGTCCTTGCCTGGAGAATCCTAGGGACGGAGGATCCTGGTGGGCTGCCGTCTATGGGGCTGCACAGAGTCGGACACGACTGAAGTGACTTAGCAGCAGCAGCAGCACAAAGATGTTATGAGGATAACCTGATTTTATAAAGGTTCAGTAAACCCCAACTCCAACTATAGTATTTTATTGAAGTCTCGTTGAACTAGATGCTCGAGAGAAAGAAGATAAAATGGAGACACTTACCATTTTATGACAACTTTAACATGAAATTCACTTTCCCTAAAGATTATAATGCTTATGTGACTTTGGTTTTCTCAAAATGACCCACCTTGGAGAGGATAAGGACAAAATATTGTTCACCTTGAACTGCAATTTCCTACTTTCTGGCCCCAAATCCATATCTACCCTCCAGTTTTAATTATACCTTCTCTTCAACTTCTTTAGAGTCACCACAGGACCTGTGCTTTTCATCCACTATGCTCCTACCCTCCCAGAAGCCTTAGAGGCAAGACGCAACATTCTTGCCTCTCAACTAGCTCTTGTCGTCAATATCTAAGTCCATAAGGATTAGAAAATAACCAACCTGGCCCATAGCCCCACTCTTGCTACTATTCCTTTTCTCTCTTTTCCTTCAGAGCCAGACTTTTAACAAATGATGTGTTTATCGCAGTCATCTTTTCATAACCAATTCACTCCTTAGCCCATTATAATCTGGTTTCTAGCCCAAACATTCCTCCAAGAGTCCTCACTAATATCCTTAATGCTCTCTATCTTGTTAAATCCAAAAGACTTTTTCAGTCATCATCTCATTGAGCCTTCATCAGCTGTTGGATGTGGTCCCTCCTTTACTTCCTAGGCTCTGAGACATTACATCTTGATTTTCCTTTCATCTTTCTGGCTACTTCCTCTTTGCTTCCATTTCTGGCTCATTTTCACCCCCTTCCTTCATTAAATGTTAAATTTCCTCAAGTCTCAGTCCTAGACTCTCTTCTCACTTTATGCACTATCTCCAGGAAATAATTGTCAATTAGGATTTCGGTTATCATCTACATGTCAGTGGGTACCCACTGATACCTCCAGCATAGACTGCTTCTCTGTGTTCCAGACCCAGATGTCCAGCTACGTATTAAATCTCCATTTGGAATACATTTCTTTTCAACATGTCCAAGACCACGTTCATGATCTTTCTCAGCAAATCTGCTCCCCTTTTTTGTTCTCCATCTCAACGAATGGCACCAGTATCCAGCCAGTGTGTAGCATCCATGCTGCTTTCCTTTCCCTCATCACCATATGAAATTTATCATCAAGGTCTGTCTCTTTCTCCTGCAAAATGTCTTTTCAATCAATCCTGATTCTAATATTTCCATAGACACGACCCTAATCTGTGCTGCCATTGTGTTCTGTCTGTTTTATTATGCTTCTTCCCTCTGCTTTCCTAGATCCATTCCTTTCACACACTATAGTCAATCAAAATGTGACGTCTTCCCATGAAACTTGCCAATGACTTCTATCGATCACAGGGAAAATAACTAAAATCCTTAATTTGGTGTAGCAAAGACTGCCTTTCCATAATATCCAGTTTTCCTTCTTTCTTACAAAAAGTATTATTAAAATGGCAATGTCTCTGTCTCACACACACACACACACACACACTCACACAAGACATTTCCTAGCCTCCCTTACAGAGAGAGAATCTATAAGATACAAGCAAAAGTTGTTAAGTGGAGTAGCTTGGGAAGCCTCTTTAACCTTTTCCTTTTAGTTCTTCATATCTGGGATGTGGCTGTGATGACTGGAAATCCAGCAGCCATCTTGAGACTTTGAAGGTAGGAGTTAGTACTAGAGATAGTAAGGCAGAAAAATGAAATAAGCTTGGGCCTTATGACTTTGTGAAACCACCATACAAGACTTGGCTGTCTGCTTCTGGGCTTCTTCCCTGTGAGGGAACAAAATCCGTATTTGTTTGAATTTGTTAGGATTAAACTCACATCATTGAATTTCTGTCTTTAAGAGTTGAACTAAACTTCTAACTGATACACAGAGGATTTATGAGGCCCTGTGGTCTTGTGTCTGTCTACCTCAACAGCTTCTTTCTGCCCCACCTCTCACCCTTATATTCTTCAATTCATACTGGCCTGAATTCAGTTATTCAAATACATCATATGGGCCTTCCTTCATGGGCATTTGTATGCTCTTCTCTGCGTAGGACTTTCCTTTCTGACCCTTCATCCTCCAGCCTGACCTAATCTACCTCTGCGCATCCTTCAGATCTCAGCACAGCTTTCTTAGGAAAGCCCTCCCTGAACATCCGTTTTTCTCTTCACACTCCCTCCCTCCACCAATCTAGACCAGGTTCCACTGTGATATGCAGTCCTTGAACTGTATTCTTTTGCTTCAGATACTTTTCTTAAGTTCAGTGATTAGACATTCATTTATGTAATTTTTGGATAAATATTAATATTAGATAAATATCTATCTCCCCTTTATGATAGCAAGAAAGGGCCATGTCTGTTTTTATTCAAAATTTTATTCCCAGTACCTGGCATAGCCCTTGGGATGTGTGTGTGTGTACATACAGCTACATAGGTATATATACACATATATGTATACATATATAGATATTTTCAGGCACAATATATATATAGACATACCTCCTTTCATTGAACTTTGCTTCATTGTACTTTGCATATATTGCATTCTTATACATTGAAGGTTTGTGGCCACACTGTACCCAGCAAGGCTATCAGTGTCCTTTTCCAACAGCATTTTCTCACTTCATGTTCTATGTCCCACTTTGGTGATTATAGCAATGTTTCCAACTTTTTCATTATTGTTGTATTTATTATGGTGATCTATGATCAGTGATTTTTGATGCTTCTACTGTGACTCACTAAAGGCTCAAAGAGTGGTTAGCATTTTTCAGCAATGGGATATTTTTTAGTTAAGGTATGTCCATTGTTGTTTTAGACAATGCTATTGCATACTTAATAGATAACAGCATGGTGTAAACATAACTTTTACATGCCCTGGGAAACCAAAAAATTAATGTGACACACTTTATTGCAGTGGTTTGGAACCAAACCCACACTATCTCCAGCATATGCTTCTATTTCATGCCTAGTAACTAAGAGTCAAGTGAATGAATGAAGGAAGGAAGACTGCCAGTCTCTTTTTCATAATCTATCTCAGTTTTCCTCTTTCTCTCTTGCCTCGTCACTCTTTTTGTCAAAATGCTCATCCACCTTGCACTAACGTTTTCATACAGATATCAGATATCTGATATTTCATACAGATATTTCATACAAATATCAGATATCAGATATTTCATACAGATGTACAGATATCCTCCACTTTTTGAAAGTTCACTTTATGCCACTTTGCTTTTACCAAAGACCTATGTTACTACCTGTTTTTGCTAACCAAAAAAAAAAATCTGAAGAACTTTGCTTTTACAAAAAAGGCAAGAAGCAAAAACATTGGCGTGTTTGTCATGTACATTCTGAGCAGTGAGAGTGGTACTACCAAGCTCCTTCCCTGGGAACCACCCTACACTAAGCATCTCAGCATCAAGCCTCCGTAACATTGAGCTTCATCAGTGAGCATCTGTGCTTTATACTGGTTTATTTTGTGCATCCACTAGCAAGATGTCCTAGGCAGTCTTCTTGCTAGCAATTCTCCTAGGTAATTGCTTTACATCATTTGACTCTTGAAAGGTTTCATAGGAATGCTTTATTTTTGGATAGCAGGGGAAAACCTGTATTTTATGACTTAAAAACACTTTCATACAAATTATCTCATTGTCAGTCACTCCAACAGCTCTATAAGCTACTTAAAGAGTGGCAAATCCTTTTTCAAGCAAGACTTTCAACATAAAATCAATTTTTCTAATCCATTTAAATGGTCACCCAAGCTTGTGACCTCATTTCCTCTGATTGAAATCTTGAGCTCAATAGTGAATTGCAATTTTGAGAATTTTTCAACAGGTTTGCACCTATCCAAAATATATATTCAAACTAAAAAAGGGAAAGGGAGAAACTCTTAGCATCACAGAGTGCTCCCCTCCCATGTTTCAAATACTGCTTTCTGTATCCACTTTGATTCTCTTGACCATAAGATTCCAGTTAATGCTGATGCTGCTGGTCCAGGCATGCTTTGGGAATCACTGTCTTAGTGATTCCTCAAGGAAAGAGGATGTGGCTCTTTAAAGGAAACCATCATTGGATATATTTGCTGTTCTGCATTTTTAATAGCAGCCTGAAGAACATGACAACTTGTGTATAATTTCTAGTTCACCTGGAACAAAAGAGTAGAATTGTGATGATTCTGAGACCCACTGAGCTGTTGAATATCACCCTGAGGGTGATGAGGAAGAGAAGCCACAGAACCTCAATAGGAAAACCCTGAGTGGGTGAGTGTCTTGCCCAGAGTCCTGAAACTACCTTCTTCCTATAACTGTAGGTCTTAGGGAGACCACAGCAGAGGTCATTTATGCTGACAGATAGCCCTCATTCCAGTCTCCAATTCAGCAGCCCCGTTAGATCAGACCAACAGGTTCTGGTCTTCAAAATATAAATAGTGTGGAGAAAGAAGGCTGGCATCTCTGACTCCACTTTAACTCTGCTGATAGTATATAAAGTGGAATGATTTCCTCTGTAACTCTAGCCATTCACCTGAGTCTGATAACCTTTACCATCTTAATATCTGAGCATTTTACGGTTTTTCCCCCCACCAAGATACTCATGTTATTTCACATTTTCATTCTTCATTTCCCAACTAAAATGGTCTGGGAGATTGGTTTGTTCCTAAAGTAAGATTGTATCCACTTTCATGATTAATTTTGAAAACCTGTTTTTGGACCAAAATAAAGACTACTAACATTTAACCATTCCTTTCATTTACTCAACAAATCTTTATGAAGTTCCAGGCTATGGGAGACACCAGGATAAACACAGATACACAAAGAAAGAAAAAATGCTTCTTTGCTCTTAGGGATCCTCTCTGAAGTCTCAGTTTCCTCACCTGAAAAATGAAGACAACACGTTAACCCCTACCTTACTGGGTTGTTTTAGGAGTTAAGTGCAATAATACATATTGAGTCTTTAGTAGTGTGCCCCGTGCATCACTGATTGTTATTAAATTAAATTAGATAGCAAAATGAAAACACCAGTATTTCAACTCACAGGCAAAAATATATTATGAATTTATCATGATTTGAATAAATAAGTACTTAAAGCAAAAAGTGTAAGCTTTTATTATGTCTCTTGTCACCAACATTATCATCCTAATATTCACTTAGGTTGTTACCCATGGCCTTTGTTTAAGGAGAATTGCATACCTCCTATAAACCAGTTTAAGTTGTGTCTTTATAGCCTTACCCTCTACTACATGTACAATGACTACTACTATCAAGTAATAATAACTCCTAACACTTTTTGAGCACTTACCTAAATGCTTTGCGAGTATGATTTCTTCTAACTCTTGAGACCACATTAGAACACAGACACTGTTTTATATCATCCTTTTACAGATGAGGAAACTGATAACCAGAGAGTTTAAGGAGTATAGGAAAATTTCCCATGACTCTTACTATAAACATGTGTAGTGCTTTCCAGACATGCACATGTTCGTATGTCAGGAGGAAAATGATCAAGCATGTACGTGTCCAGATCTTACAATAAAAACAACTCTGGTTCCACTTGTTGCATTTCCTCTAACATCTGAGAAAGATTCTAGCTTGTCTGAGTTCCATTATGTTGGACCTTTGCACTGTAAAATGGGTAAAGCAGTTGCAGAGAGAGAAGAATAGGAGGAACCTGAGTTAGGGGTGCCTGGGGAGTTGGCGTGTGGGGAAAAGAAGTGTGGGGTTGCTTCAGTGTGTGTCAAACGTGGATGAGAGAGAGAAGAATTTTGAGAGGTATTCAACTCTAATGTGTTCACAAAAGACAAGTAAATATCTTGAGGCTTTTTTGGACTGATTTGTTTTTGGATACCAGGTGGGGTTTCCTTGAGAGACTTTGAAAACGGGATGATGTGGATGAACAACTTTTTTTCCCATCCTTTTTTTTGCTAACTTTTTATTTTGTATTGGGGTATGGCTAATTAACAATGTTGTGATGTTTCAGGTGAACGGTGAAGGGACTCAGCCATACATGTATATGTATCCATTCTCTCCCAAACTCCCCTCCCAGCCAAGCTGCTATATTACATTGAGCAGTATTCCAGTGCTTTACAGTAGGATTTTATTGGTTATCCTTTTTAAATATAGTAGTGTGTGTAAGTCAATCCCAAACTCCCTAACTATCCCTTCCCCACAACCTTCTTCTCCCTCAATCCTAAGTTCATTCTCTATGTCTGTGAGTCTGTTTCTGTTTTGTAAATCAGTTCCGTTCAGTTCAATCGCTCAGTCATGTCTAACTCTTTGTGACCCCATGGACTGCAGCGCACCAGGCCTCCCTGTCCATCACCAACTCTCGGAGTTTACTCAAACTCATGTCCATTGAATCGGTGATGCCATCCAACCATCTCATCCTCTGTCGTCCCCTTCTCCTCCCGACTTCAGTCTTTCCCAGCATCAGGGTCTTTTCAAATAAGTCAGTTCTTCACATCGGGTGGCCAAAGTTCATTTATTTGGTTTCTTTTTAGATTCACATGTAAGCGATATCATACGATATTTCTCATTCTCTATCTGACTTACCTCACTCAGTGTGACAGTCTCTAAGTACTGGATGAACAACCTTTAAACATCATGGACATATATTTAAAGCTTTATAACTTGATCAAAATTTTCCCAATTTTATGTGTGTGTTTGCATATAATATGACTGATGACAACAAATTTTGAAAAACTTTGTTCTAGGATAGTGTTTCTTTCATTTTTCATGGGTCAGAACACCAATAAACTACACTGCCCTTTGCAGAATGCCATGAAATACTATGTCTAATTTTCTCACAGAATAATTTTTAAAAAATTATCAGTTGAGCTGAAGCTAGAATAGTGGAATTTGGGAGCTGAAAAAGTATTTTAAAGAGATGGAAATACTCAGAATCATAGAAAAGTTTTGCTGCCAGAAATGAAGACTTAATTACATAAACTCTGTGCAGTTTTCTGCATCTTCATGGGTGAGCATATGTACAATATCCTAAACAAATCAAGTTTATAAGTGTTTCTGTTGTTATAACTTTCTTACTAGTTCATCCATTTTTGAGTAGCTGCCAACAAGTAATTCTTGGTACACAAGCATTAGAAAAACACTGTGGCAGAGTTTTTTTTTTCTCTTACCTAATCCTTCTGTACAATGGTTATTTACAAATAACCATTAAATAATTTTTTAATTTTATATTGGCATATAGTCAGTTAACAATATTGGGTTAGTTTCAGGTGACCAGCAAAGTGATTCAGTTATACATATACTTGTATCTCTTCTTTGTCAAATTCTTTTTCCATTTAGGTTATTACAGACTATTGAGCAGAGTTCCCGGTACTAGCAGGTCCTTGTCGATTATCTGTTTTAAATATAGTAGTGCATACATGTCAATCCCAAACTCCCAGTTCATCCCTCCTCCCCACCTTTCCCCTTTGGGAACTATAAGTTTGTTTTCTAAGTCTGTTAGTTTGTTTCTGTTTGGTAAATATGTTTATTTGTATCATTTTCTTTGGACTCTGCTTATAAGTGATATCATATGATATTCATCTTTCTCTGACTTCACTTATTAGTATGATAATTTCTAGGTCCATCCATGTTGCTGCAAATGGCATCATTTCATTCTTTCTAATGGCTGAGTAATATACTATTGTATATATATACCAAAATCTTCTTTATCCATTCATCTGTTGATAGACATTTAGGTTGCTTTCTTGTTATAGCTATTGTAAACAACACTGCAATGAACGTTGGGATGCATGCATCCTTTTGAACTATAGTTTTCTCCAGATATAGGCCCAGGAGTAGGATTGCTAGATCATATGTTAGCTCTATTTTTAGTTTTTAAAAGAAATTTTATAAAGATCTCCATAGTGGCTATACCAATTTACATTCCCACCAACAGTATAAGAGAGTTCCCTTTTTCTACATATTCTCTCCAGAATTTAATGTGTGTAGAGTTTTTGATGATGGCTATTCTGACTGGTGTGAGGTGATACCTTATTGTAGTTTTGATTTGCATTTCTCTTATACTTAGCTATGTTGAACATCTTTTCATGTGCCTCTTGGCCCTGTATGTCTTATTTGGAGAAATGTCTGTTTAGGTCTTCTGCCCATTTTTTGATTGGGCTGTTTGGTTTGTTTTTTCCTAAAAAATGTATATTGAGCTGCATGAGCTGTTTGTAGATTTTGGAGGTAAATCCCTTGTCAGTCTCATTGTTTGCAAATATTTTCTTCCATTCTGGTGGTTGTCTTTTTATTTGTTATGATTTCTTTTGCTGTGTAAAAGCTTTTGGGTTTAATTAGGTCCCATTTGTTTATTTTTGTTTTTATTACTCTAGGAGTCAGGCTGAAGAAGATATTTCATGTCAGAGTGTTCTTCCTGTTTTCCTCAAAGAGTTGTATAGTATCAGGTGTTCCATTTAGGTCTTTAATCCATTTTTATTTTATTTTTGGGTGTGGTGTATAATGTTAAAGAATGTTCTAATTTTATAATTTTACATGTAGTGGTCCAGCTTTCCCATTTATTGATGATACTGCCCTTTCTCCATTGTGTATTCTTGCCTCTGTTGTTGTAGGTTAATCGACCATACGTGCATGGGTTTATTGTTGTAGATTAATTGATCATACATGGGTGGGTTTATTTCTGGGCTTTCTATCCTGTTTCACAGATCTGTAGTTCTGTTTTTGTTCCAGTACAGTTTTGTTGACTGTAGCTTTATAGTATAGTCTGAAGTCAGGGAGCCTGATTCCTCCTGCTCTGTTTTCTTTCTCAAGACTGCTTTTGCTACTCAGGATCTTTTGTGTCACCATACAAATTTTTTAAAAAAGTTCTAGTCCTGTGAAAAATGCCATTGGTAATTTGATAGGGATAGCATTGAATCTGTAGGTTGCCTTGGGTAATAGGATCATTTTGACAGTATTGATTCTTCCATTTCAAGATCATCTAATAGGACTTTCATAAGGACAGAATACAGGGTAGGGAGAATCAGTATTCAAGGCAGGACACTTAAACATATCTTAGTATAACTGAAGAATACCAAAGGTAAAAATAAAGAAATCAGAGAGACTATTGGTGGAGACTGTCAAGAAATAATGATAAAATTCCATCAAAATAAGCATCCTAGCATCCATTTTTTAAAATGCAAAATATCAGTTTGTACTAAAATAAACCAGTCCCCCTTGGAGATATGGCTAATTCCAGATCTGTCCAGGAAGCCTCCAAAATTAACCTAGAATATCTTCTTATACCAACAGTAAGGAAATATCAAAGACTATGAAAGCCACTTTAAAATGACTTGGGAACCAGCCTGAATAAGCTCCCTTTGGCCAAGATGGAACAATCTGAGCAAGAAAAAGAAAGATAATTGAAATGAGTTAGAATTAGTCAAATGTGTTAAAAATCTATCACTTTATATTAATACTGGGGGAAAAAACCCTCAATGATCACCTGGGAGGCTGCCAAAGTTTTAATATAATAAAAGACACATAGATCAACCACATTATTTTGAAAACTGATAAGAAAAAAAAAATCCTTTATTTATCCTAATTTTCCTATATGATCTCAAAATTCAGGATAACTGAAAATATTTACAAAGGAATTTATAAAGGAATTTAGCTAGTAACTGAAAAAGTAATTATAGAATTAGACTATCATTTTACATACCTCAAGGAAATAATGAGTCTAGACAGGCTCACCCAAAATGACTAATATAACAAAAAGACAGGCAGATGTTATGTACCTCCTCATGTAAACATGCAACACCAACTGTGGAGGAGTCTTGCAAAACACAAAATGAAATAAAAACACAAATCTGGTCAAGCCACTTAGATTAACTATCAACTTACAAGAAATAGAAGGGGCTGGGGAAGTGTTCATACCTTCAGGATGCAATCAGCAAAATCCAGATTGTGGGAAATTCTACAGAGCAAACTAACCAGATTCTTCAACAAAATATTTCAAGGAAAAAAGAAAAGGAGGAGGAATCTAAAGACTAACAGAAAATTAGACCTATGAATTAATTGCAATGAATGGATGTTACTTGGTACCTGAGTCAAAGTGCTAAATATATTTGTGTGTATATGTGTGTGTGTGTGTGTGTGTGTGTGTGTGTGTATATATATATATATATATATAAAAAATGTTAACACAACAGGATATTTAATATCAAGGTATTATTATTAACTTTAGGTATGTTAATTTATCTTATTTATGGTAAAATATACAAACACACAAATACAGTCCTTAAAGTACTCTGGCTAAGCACAATTTGTTGCCTTGTTAATTTAAAAATCAAAGATACCTAGGAAATCTAGGACAAGGCAGCGAGAGTTGATATGTGAGTATTAATTATACAGAATAACATATGATGACTAGTGAAAGTAGTTATTCTTATGTTCAGGAGCAGCACTGACGAGTCAGCTTCTACACTATTGGGAACGTGATTAGTAGGGGGGGAATTCTCTATTTATAACAGAGCTCTTAAGCTTATCAAAATGCATATCAGGTGGGTTTTAATAAAATTGTGCTTTTTAAAAATGTTAGTATATGAGAGATGGGATGGGGAGGGAGGTGGGAGGAGGGGTTCAGGATGGGGAACACATGTACACCCATGGCTGATTCATGTCAATGTATGGCAAAAACCACTACAATATTGTAAAGTAATTAGCCTCCAGTTAAAATAAATAAATTAATTTTTAAAAATAAATAAATAAAAATGGTAGTGCATGGTATGGAAGTGAACCCTGTGACATTCAATTTGATATTCTTTTAGTCATGACCAGGAAAACTATGAATACATGGTAATAAACCTCTGGAGCTAAGTGAATTGTTTTTTCAGGGAAAATAAGAACATGAATTTGTTTTGATATATTGAATGAGGTGTCCACTTTAGGCCCATTATATTTACAGCACTGTATAAAATGCTAACTCTAAGAAATTACCACTGATTAAAGTATTACATTAGAGATAGAGTGAAAAAGCTTCCCATGTGGCTCAGACAGTAAAGAATCTGCCTGCATTGCAGAAGACCTGGGTACAATCCGTGGATTGGGAAGATCCCCTGGAGAATGGAATGGCTACCCACTCTAATAGAATTGCCCGGAGAATTTCATGGACAGAGGAGCCTGGCAGGCTACAGTCCATGGGGTTGCAAAGAGTCAGACACAACTGAGTGACTTTAACTCACTTCACTCACTCGTAGGAGAAAAATACCATTTAAAAATTATTCAGAAAAAAAAAAATTATTCAGGTAAGCACATGCCAATTGCAAAAATTATGGGACCTAAGGGGAAATTCAGAGTTGGGAAAATATTGAGATTGTCCCTTTAAATTGTTTTGGGTTAATATGTTAATAAATAGACGTTAAAATTGTTTTGCTGATTTTTCTTTATTTTTTTTTATTTTTTTTTTTATTTTTTTTTTTTTTAATTTTTATTATTATTATTATTTTTTTTCCAGTGGGTTTTGTCATACATTGATATGAATCAGCCATGGATTTACATGTATTCCCAATCCCGATCCCCCCTCCCACCTCCCTCTCCACCCGATTCCTCTGGGTCTTCCCAGTGCACCAGGCCGGAGCACTTGTCTCGTGCATCCCACCTGGGCTGGTGATCTGTTTCACCATAGATAGTATACATGCTGTTCTTTTGAAATATCCCACCCTCACATTCTCCCACAAAGTTCAAAAGTCTGTTCTGTATTTCTGTGTCTCTTTTTCTGTTCTGCATATAGGGTTATCGTTATCACCTTTCTAAATTCCATATACATGTGTCAGTATGCTGTAATGTTCTTTATCTTTCTGGCTTACTTCACTCTGTATAAGGGGCTCCAGCTTCATCCATCTCATTAGGACTGGTTCAAATGAATTCTTTTTAATGGCTGAGTAATATTCCATGGTGTATATGTACCACAGCTTCCTTATCCATTCATCTGCTGATGGGCATCTAGGTTGCTTCCATGTCCTGGCTATTATAAACAGTGCTGCGATGAACATTGGGGTGCACGTGTCTCTTTCAGATCTGGTTTCCTCAGTGTGTATGCCCAGAAGTGGGATTGCTGGGTCATATGGCAGTTCTATGTCCAGTTTTTTAAGAAATCTCCACACTGTTTTCCATAGCGGCTGTACTAGTTTGCATTCCCACCAACAGTGTAAGAGGGTTCCCTTTTCTCCACACCCTCTCCAGCATTTATTGCTTGTAGACTTTTGGATAGCAGCCATCCTGACTGGCGTGTGATGGTACCTCATTGTGGTTTTGATTTGCATTTCTCTAATAATGAGTGATGTTGAGCATCTTTTCATGTGTTTGTTAGCCATCTGTATGTCTTCCTTGGAGAAATGTCTGTTTAGTTCTTTGGCCCATTTTTTGATTGGGTCATTTATTTTTCTGGAATTGAGCTGCAGGAGTTGCTTGTATATTTTTGAGATTAGTCCTTTGTCTGTTTCTTCATTTGCTATTATTTTCTCCCAATCTGAGGGCTGTCTTTTCACCTTACTTATAGTTTCCTTTGTAGTGCAAAAGCTTTTAAGTTTCATTAGGTCCCATTTGTTTAGTTTTGCTTTTATTTCCAATATTCTGGGAGGTGGGTCATAGAGGATCTTGCTTTGATTTATGTCGGAGAGTGTTTTGCCTATGTTCTCCTCTAGGAGTTTTATAGTTTCTGGTCTTACATTTAGATATTTAATCCATTTTGAGTTTATTTCTTTGTATGGTGTTAGAAAGTGTTCTAGTTTCATTCTTTTACAAGTGGTTGACCAGTTTTCCCAGCACCACTTGTTAAAGAGGTTGTCTTTTTTCCATTGTATATCCTTGCCTCCTTTGTCAAAGATAAGGTGTCCATAGGTTCGTGGATTTATCTCTGGGCTTTCTATTCTGTTCCATTGATCTATATTTCTGTCTTTGTGCCAGTACCATACTGTCTTGATGACTGTGGCTTTGTAGTAGAGTCTGAAGTCAGGCAGGTTGATTCCTCCAGTTCCATTCTTCTTTCTCAAGATTACTTTGGCTATTCGAGGTTTTTTGTATTTCCATACAAATTGTGAAATTCTTTGGTCTAGTTCTGTGAAAAATACCGTTGGTAGCTTGATAGGGATTGCATTGAATCTATAGACTGCTTTGGGTAGAATAGCCATTTTGACAATATTAATTCTTCCAATCCATGAACACGGTATGTTTCTCCATCTGTTTGTGTCCTCTTTGATTTCTTTCATCAGTGTTTTATAGTTTTCTATGTATAGGTCCTTTGTTTCTTTAGGTAGATATACTCCTAAGTATTTTATTCTTTTTGTTGCAATGGTGAATGGTATTGTTTCCTTAATTTCTCTGTCTGTTTTTTCATTGTTAGTATATAGGAATGCAAGGGATTTCTGTGTGTTAATTTTATATCCTGCAACTTTACTATATTCATTGATTAGCTCTAGTAATTTTCTGGTAGAATCTTTAGGGTTTTCTATGTAGAGGATCATGTCATCTGCAAACAGTGAGAGTTTTACTTCTTCTTTTCCTATCTGGATTCCTTTTACTTCTTTTTCTGCTCTGATTGCTGTGGCCAGCACTTCCAACACTATGTTGAATAGTAGTGGTGAGAGTGGGCACCCTTGTCTTGTTCCTGATTTCAGGGGAAATGCCTTCAATTTTTCACCATTGAGGGTGATGCTTGCTGTGGGTTTGTCATATATAGCTTTTATTATGTTGAGGTATGTTCCTTCTATTCCTGCTTTTTGGAGAGTTTTAATCATAAATGAGTGTTGAATTTTGTCAAAGGCTTTCTCTGCATCTATTGAGATAATCTTAACAGACCCATCACAAGCAAGGAAATCGAAACTGTCATCAAAAATCTTCCAGCAAACAAAAGCCCAGGACCAGATGGCTTCACAGCTGAATTCTACCAAAAATTTAGAGAAGAGCTAACACCTATCTTACTCAAACTCTTCCAGAAAATTGCAGAAGAAGGTAAGCTTCCAAACTCATTCTATGAGGCCACCATCACCCTAATTCCAAAACCAGACAAAGATGATTTTTCTTTAAATGCTCATCTCTTGTAAAGAGTTTTTTCTTTTTGGAATTGAAGGGTTTCTTACAGTCATCAAAAATACATTCTCATGAAGTGTTATTTTTAAGAAATAAAAAACTTTAAAAATCTTTAATGGAACAGATTTGAAATCATTCATGAGTCAAAGAAGAAATTTTGATAGGAATTAGAATTATTTTTTAATTACGTGAAAGTCAGTGAAATTAAAAACTTAAGGGAGCAGTAATAGAAGTAAATGCAGCTGAAAAATACATGAAATAATCCAAAGAAAGAAGGGATCACATGCAATGAGAAAAGTGCAGATTAATGAAATTGAAAACAGAAATGTTGTTGGTGCTTGAGAGAACCAAATAAATGACTCATGTGTTCTATCACACTTGGTACCCATCGAGAGGTCAACAGAGTCACATATGTGAAGATTAAGAGATCACCTTTATTACCGATATACTACTGGGAGAGGATGGTTTAGAGAAAGAGCCAAATAGGTCTGCTAACACTCCTAGACTATTCTGCAGTTGTAGAACTTGGAACCACACAAGAGTGAGAACCAAACAGATACACTCACTCAGCATTGTTATCTTATACTTTGAGAACCATCAGAGATGAGCTTTCTATGCGACCCTGAAGACCTCATGTCTATTTCATGGGATTTTTCCCCCCTCTGCTTTCTGTCTAGAATTCATCTTCGCAGAGTTCCATTTCTTTAAGGCCTCCTCTCCATTATATGTCATCATTCCTAAGAGGAGTAACACCCTAAGTTATACAACTGAAACAGAAGACAGACTGGGATGAGCTTAATTAAGATGGCATTTTGTAAGGAGTTGGGGGTAGATGCTCCATTTTATCTTGGACCAGTTATTCCCCTCCATCTGCACAAGGTCTTCAAAGGAGATAAATACAAACAGTATACAGAGCAAGAGAAAGTAATGCTTTTGATTAACTTCCTCAGTGAAGAGGTGCTGGTCTGGGCAGCAGGGAGGACTTCATCGGATACCCACCCAACACATCTGACCTTGACCCACAGAACCTGTCATGCCAGTGAAAAGCCACAGACCTCCAGTGCCAGAGAAAAGAGAAAAGAGGAATGCTTAGAGCCGACTCCCAGCTCCTCATTTCATTCTTCCCAGCCCTCCCACGTCTGCCCGCTGTAAAAGAAGAGAGACCAGCTAAAGAGGAAAAGATAAACGGCTAATGCTATCCCAAGCAGCCCCATATAATTTGACCATTACAACTGGAAGCGTATTAGTAAAGAGAGACACACACCATTCCATGCACTGTCCTAGACGCCAGCCAGAGTCCCCTAGAATTTCACTGGGTCACTTGCAGGGACACTGACCAAAACAGATTAGCACACCCTCTCCTTTGAGTAGAATAAAATAGGAGGGTGGAAGGAATGGATAAAACTTTCTAAAGGTCAGAAATTACTTCCTATATTATTTACACATTAATACGAATTAATCATAGGAAGTTGACAAAGTAAGCATACATTAGATACGGCTGAGAGGAAAGAGTTTACCCGTAAGAGTTGGGGACAGTGTGAAGGCTCTGCTGTGCTAACATGTTCGAAGTCCCAAAGCTGGTCAGTGACAGAGGAAGGATTTCTACCTAATTCCTTTAGATTTCAAAGATTATGCTGTCTTTCAGATTTTAAAGATCACCGCCTTGTGTACCAAAAAAAGAAGGATGTCTAACTAAGAAAGGCTTGAAGGCATTTCAACTATCCTAGATAATATCATACCAAGAAACCACTTGAAAATAAATTCCTGTGTCTGGATCTGACTTAATTCTTTCACAGTATCCATTCTTGAGAAACACTGGAAGAGAGTGAATACATCACTTTATTTGGTTAAAATAAGCCTGTCAGAAAAAGACTTGAGAGGACTGTTTCTAATCCTTCATGTATATTTTCTTTTAAAGAATGGGATCAAAAGAGATGGAATGCATGGTCATACTTTGCAGTTCAACACCACATATTCCAAATGCCTGTTAATGATACAAGTTATTCTGTGATACCTGTTGACACCTCAAGGAGATCTCAAGTGGCTACGTTGAGTTCTCAAGAAGCTGGATGTTCTAGGTGTTTTGAATCTCTAAACAAGACAAGCCACCCATGCTATTAAAAAAAGTTTTCATTCTTTAGTATGTGATGAGATACCAGCAGTGTGTACAAGAGACAGTAAAATGGTACCCTGTGTCATTGATTTTCAAGAGAATGAAGGATTGACATGGACATTTATTGGGGTAAGGAGCCACTGTGTTGCCCTATTGTCAGCTGAGAAATTTGATTCCCAGGACCCCCGCCCCTATATTGATTCTGAGAGTTGGCCAAAAGTGATATTGTCCAAGACCCAGAGGTAAAAAATGGCAGAGCAAAGCAGATGCCATTATTCATTGAAGGTAGTTGTTCGTTAGAGGTGATGAGAGACAGCTTGAAAAGCCCATTGTTAGAGACCCAACCTATTTGAGACCAGTTAATACCATCCTATTCTAACAGCCACTTGGATTCTAAAACACCATTTCAAAAATGGCATAGACTATTAGAAATCACATTGGTTTCAGAGTCAGAAGCTTGTCCTAAGACGACTAATAACAATAACACACATTTCTTATTTGCTGTCATCCTGCTCTGTGCTTTATAGTAAATGTCTCATTTAGTCTTAATAATGACCCTATGAGGTAGACACTGTAATTATTATCATGTTGCAGAGGAGAAAACTGTAGCACTGAGATGTTAAGTAACTTGCTCATGGTTGTGTATAGCATATAAGAGAAAGGACCAGCTATTAAAGATCCACTGAATCTAAATTTCTGGTTATGTGAACGTGGTCCAGTCACTTCAACACAGGCAGTCTCAGTTTTTCCATCTGTCAAGTGAAAGACGCATGCTACATGGCCTCTGACGCTCCTGAGCTAGTTGTTGGATTATTCTACTTCCCTCATATGAGAGAGTGGTATTCTCTCCAGCAGGAATCTGATGTCACCAATTTAAAATTCCTTCATCAAAAATCACCTCTTAGGATAAACTGGGAGTTTGGGATTGACTTGTATACACTGCTATGTTTAAGATAGAAACCAGGGCCTCCTGATGATCCAGTAGTTAAGAATTCTCCTGCCAATGCAGGAGACACTGGTTCAGTCCCTGGTCCAGGAGGATCCCACCTGCCTTGGGGCAACTAAGCCTGTGCGCCGCAACTTTTGAGCCTGTGCTCTGCAACAAGAGAAACTACTGCAATGAGAAGCAGATGCACCACAACTAGAGAAAGTCCAAGCACAGCAACGAAGACCTAGTGCAGCCTTAAATAAAGAAATTGGAATAAATTAACTAATTAATTTTTTAAAAATCACCTCTTAGTTACCAGCCCAGGAAACTTATCCCAGGTGATTTAATGTTATCTTTATCTTTGTATCTTTTCATCCAGTACCAAATTCAGTAGATGTCAATGAGAAAATGATTCTATACATAAGTTTTTATTTGTTTTTACACAGATATTCTCAGCAAATCATCCAGAGTGAATGTCTGGATTTTCTTATTACCTTGAGGCGACTTCTCCCTTCTGAATTCTAGTATGTGACAAAATTCATTGAGTAACACCATTTCCTGTCACTTAGTACCTGTGGTCCAATTTGTTTTTAAAAGCCAGAAGACTCTGGTATCCCTAGTTTTCATTTTGATGCAAAGAACGAGTTGTAAACCTATGCTGAGAACAAAGAGCAAGATCAGGTGGCATTCCAGGCTGCCCTTGGAAATACTCATAAGGCATACAACTTGAGAAATATTTGGAGTCTTTCAAGTTTGGCAGGTTTCACAACCCATCCCTTACCTGGGTTCAAGGATAACAACAGCTCTAGTGAATTCTTTTCCACACACGTTAGTAAAAACCATCAGAAGCTGTTTGCTTTCAGCCGGCAGGCTTAGCAGTAAACCTTCCCTGTCCTACCCCAGGGCTCTATCCACTTTCTGGTCCTCTGTCAACATCTAGTCTGCTCGGATACCATTGCCTCTGTATCTGGTAGGATGTGACATTGGTTTTCTCTGCATGATGTTCGGAGCTGGGGAACAGGAGGTAACAATTATCCCAGACAGCGTGGCGTGACACATCCATGCCAGAGGGTGGGAAACAAATCTAACAAAAATTCAGGTGTCTGTGATGTTCCCTCCCATAGCCAGGATTTGTGTGTCCTGGAATCAACGGGTAGAATGAGAGTGGCTTCTTTCTCTATTATCCCTAGTGATCCATTAGTAAAATGTTTGCTTTTTGTCCCTGTAATTTTGGGCTCTTAGTTTAGAGAATCTCAAATTGTAAGGGAAAAAATGTTCCACTGGGAGATACAACAAATGGGATTTTAGCTGATATCTGACACACTCTGCTGATCATTTTAGGCAACTCAAGTCAAAGAACAAACTAGGATAACAACACAAACATATGACTGGTATGATTGATCCTGACCATCAAGGAGAAGTGGGGGCAGGGAAGAGTATGTCTGGTACATAGGAGATCCTTTTAAGCTGTCTCTTAGCCATCTTGTGTCCTATGACAAGAGTTAATGGAAAACTACCACATCCAATACAAACAGGATTGTTAGTGGCTAAGACCCTTCTGGAATGAAGATTTGCTTTACCCCATCATGCAAGGTTATGATTGGCTACACTGTCTGCTGAGGGAAAAGAATATATAAAATATAGTAGTGTAAGAGAAAAGTAATAAATACCAGTTTTAACCACATGACCAGTTATAGAAATGGGGGCTGTAGCATTTATGATTAATTCTTCCTTGCTTTGGTATGAACATATTTGTAATATATATTAGCCAGTATGTTTTTATTTTCCCAGTTGGGTCTCCTGCACTGCAGGCAGATTCTTTACCACCTGAGCCACCAAGGAAGCCCTAGTATCTAACATAGGATGTGTTAATAGCAGTCAATAATATGTTTAAGATAAAGGCCATCAGAGTGTAACTCAACTAGGAGATGAGACTTCATTCAATAATGGACAAAGGTTACACATGAGTTTCCAAGTAGCCTTTTTTGGGGAAAGGGTTTGCATTTTTCCTGTATGAGGAATGCCTGTATTGTGTTAGAAGGAAGCGTGATTTTGCTGTTGTCTTTATTTGAAAGTTAAATGTTTACAAAGCATGTATATGGATGCCAGGGTGACAAAGGGTGGATCATGGTGGTTCGTGCTGTGTCACCTTGGTTAAACTTGGAGTTACATTTCCCAGAGTCACATTTGTGTGTGCTTCCAAGATATACTTGGTCAAAAGAGGAACTCATGTGAAATTTAGGATGCAGAAGTGAGACGGCGGCTTGTGGTCTCTCATGACCATTCTGTTGTCCAATATGGTAACAGATGGCTGCAGAGATGTCCAACAGTTTCCAGATGGGACTTACTCTCTTCTCTTGAATGTCCAACTCTTCTTCCCAACTCTTGGCCCTGCTGACCACCCCCGATGTTTGACTGTGGACCCCCAGACATGGCAGCAGCTTCTCGTAGGTCTTGCTGTGAATTCCCTCTTTCCAGCCCCTTCAGCAGCTCATAGTGCTTGGCTTTCCGAAATGACCTCAAAAGTTGGTGATGCCTTCTCTATCCTCCCACTTTCTGTAGCTTCTCCAAAAATGTAGGGTCTGTTTTTCAATAATATATCCTTTATACCATAACACTCATAATCGCTGGAACTCTGATGGCTACACGTGAAATCAGAAATGTCATGTGCAACTTCTCAAAGTTTCTATAAAAGGAAGAGATTTTCCATTCTTTATCCATTCCTTCTTTCTGCAGCCTGGAATGCCGAGGTGATGGCTGGGGCTCTAGTAGCTGTTCTTGGACCATAAGGGAGTCATTACATTCCATGGATGGAGGAAGAGCAAAGGAAGAAGCCTAAGTTGATGAATGTTAAACCACATCCTGCTTACTTTTGGCTTCTGTTTAAAAGCCAAAAAGTATATTTCTGTTTGGACAACTCTAGTGTCAGATTTTATTTCAGTCACAACCACTCTAATTTCAAATTTTCTCTCATTCATTGCCTAAGTTAATCTTAACTGGAATAGAACCTGAAGATCTTCTTTGTTCTCTTTTATTTGTTACATGTTATTCCATTATAATCATATATTATATTATATTTAATTATTTCTCCTTGTAGATGAGCACTGAGATTTTCTCCAATTTCCTGATGTTAGAAACAGTGATGCAGTAAATATCTTTGGGAATACACCTTTTCCCTTCTTTATGTACAAGTCTCTCCCTCCTCCCATCTGTAAAGCCCCTAATGGACTTCTGCTGGGCTCATTCTGTTGTCCCTAAGTACCTGAAACACTGTAGCACTCTAAGCATGCCTGAACATGAATTAACAAAGGCCACGTGACTATAGTCACAGTGCTTCAAGCCCTCCCCAACTGCTGGTCCTGATGACCAAGTTCTCACCTAAGAAGCCACATCTTACAACCACCTCGAGCCCAGAAAATACCTACACAGCCCCAAAATGCAAGCTAATTTTTTACTTAATGTCAAGTCCATGCTTTTTATGCCTTCACGCCTCTATCCATCCATTAATCCACTTGTCCACTCATTCATTTCTTCAATAAACACTTATTGAGTCTCCCTAAAATGTACCAGGCTAGGGATGCAATAATGAAAAAGAATGAAAACAATAATGGAAAAGTCCTTATACTTAAAGAGGTCTCAGTCTAGTGGGGAGGCCAATGGGGGAAGAGTTATAAGGCAGAGGGACAAATACTCTGATGGGATAAGGTCAGTGTGTTCCAGGTAGAGAGGAGGCCTTTCAACATCAGGGCAAGGGGGAGAGAGAGCATAGAATTCTTCAAGGGCAGCTCCTCTGGTGGAGGAAGGTAGAGGGTATTTACAGAAAAAGAGAAAAGGCCAATTCATAACAATTGACTACCCAGGTTAACTTTCTTGAATCTTGATCTTTGGTGACTCAGAGACACACAGTGTGATGGTTTAGACTCGTCACTTTTGTCTCTGTTTTTTAACTCTATTATGTTCTTTATCTCCTCTCACTGCCCCAAGTTTCTCCCCAGGCTTGGGCTTCAGTTTGTTTCCCTACTTTGAGGCTCTATTAGTTTCCTAGGGCTATTGTAACAAAGTATCACAAACTGGGAGCTTAAATCAGAGAAATGTGTTGTCTCCCAGTTCTGGAGGCTGAAAGTCCATGATCAAGGTGTCAGCATGGTTGACTGCTTCTGAAGGCTTTGAGGAAGAATGTGTTCCCAGGCTGTCTCTGGCTTGTAGCTGGCATTCTCCCTGTGTCTTCACATTGTTTTCCTTCTGTAAGCCTCTGTGTCTACATTTCCCCTTTTTATAAGGACACTAGTCATACTGGCATCTGGTCATGGCATCCAGTCCCATCACTTCAAGGCAAATAGATGGGGAAATGATGGAAACAATGACAGACTCTATTTTCTTCAGCTTCAAAATCACTGTAGATGGTGACTACAGCTATGACATTCAAAGATGCATACTCCTGGGAAGAAAAGCTATGGCAGACCTAGACAGCATATTAAAGTGCAGAGACATTACTTGTCTGACAAAGATCCGTATGGTCAAAGCTATGGTTTTCCCAGTTGTCATGTACAGATGTGAGAGTTGGACCATAAAGGATGCTGAGCACTGAAGAATTGATGCTTTTGAACTGTGGTGTTGGAGAAGACTCTTGAGAGTTCATTGGACTGCAAGGAGATCAAACCAGTCAATCCAAAGGAAATCAACTGGGAATATTCACCGGAAAGACTGATGCTGAAGCTCCAATAGTTTGGCCACCTGATGCAAAGAGCCGACTCATTAGGAAAGACTGTGATGCTGGTAAAGATTGAAGGCAGGAGGAGAAAGGGACAACAGAGGATGAGTTGGTTGGATGGCATCACCGACTCAATGGACATGAGTTTGAGCAAAGTATGGGATATGGTGAAGGACAGGTAGGCCTGGCATGCTGCAGTCCCTGGGGTTGCAAAGAGTTGGACGTGACTGAGCGACTGAACAAGGTCATAATGGATTAGGGCCCACAGTAATGACCTCATCTTAACTCATCTTCAAAGACTGTTACCTGAAAACTGGGTTCACCTCTTGGTGAGTGTTGAGCCAAAAGATACAACTAAGCTAAAGATAAGGAGAAAGAGGAATTTATTACTTTCAGCAAGTAAGGAGAACACTGGGAGTCTTTCCCAAGGCAATGTCTCCTTAACAGCAAAATTGGGGAAGTTTTAAGTTAAGGGTATATGCATATTCATGAAGGGGTCTGGGTAGTATATGCATAGTCATGAAGGGGCTTGAGCAGAGAATTCAACATAGAGTGGGACAAAGGTTAACAGAGTCCAGGCTTTAGTTGATTGAAGTCATGAGGGTCAGAAAAGGTTGACATCATCATTCCTTACGTTTTGACCAGTCCAGGAATCTTAGCATATAGTTACCATCCTCCACCTGGCTGGCGGCCTTAGTTCCTACAGAAAAGCTTAAAGGTACGTATCAGATTATTACATATATCCCTTGAGGAGGTATTAGGACTCTGTTTTATTGCTGAACTATTGTTTCTTGACTGCTTTTCCTCTGTTCTGCATTCCTTTGTCCTCTTGTTGTTTAGTTATGTCCAACTCTTTGTTACCCCATGAACTGCAGCACTCCAGGCCTTCCTGTCCTTCACTATCTCCCAGAGTTTGCTCAAACTCATGTCCATTGTGTTGACTGTTCTCTTAAGATCATTAATTACAGAGACCTGTTCAAGGGCAAACACTGCAGCCAGGCTTAGATCACAAAATGGCTTAGGCCAAAAATGGCTTCATTTATGTTGAGAAAACCGTGCCTGACTTTCTTTCTCTGAGGACCCCTACTTTATCTGCTTACAACTCTACTTCCAAATAAGGTCACATTCAGAGGTGCTGAGGGTTTGAACTTCAGCATCTTTAGGGGAGGTTCATGATTCAACCCTCAACAGAACCTAAGATCTCAGCTCCCTTCCAGTCTTTCCTGCTCTGCTCTCGCCTCCTCCATTGTAAGCGTTAGGAAAGCTGTCACCAAAAAGTCCTGATGTTTATGCTTGGGACTTTTAAACTGCATTTCATTATTAAGGTCCCTGTGTTTGCTGCTTTATTGCTTTAAAAAATTGACCACCTCCTTTGTGGGTTTGAATTATAAGGCAGAGGAAATGAATAACACAGCATCCAATCTGAGGGGGCGGTGAGGCCATTTCCATTTAGCTTTTTTGCAGATCTCCACTGTGTGCATTATTCTCATAAACCATGGAATTAAGCACATGAGTCCACAAGTCGGGCCTTGCTGTTCCTGACTGTCAGAAAGGATGTCTGGAGTAAATAGTGATATCTGGGTCACGTGAACAGATGGGGCTGTGGTAAGCTGGGCAGGTGGGTCAGCCTCATCATGGATGTCTATTACAGGCTGCCCGGGAGAGGGCTCACTTGCATATCTGCTCTAAAAATGATGCCTAAGAGGATAAGCAAGTTATCCACTGCTTAAACAGAACAATAGGATCTTGCAACTGGAAGAGATGCTAGTAAACCTCTTGCAAAGACTCTTAACCCATGTGTGCAGATGAGTGTCCCAGGATCCATGGCAGTGTTAATGCCCCACCCACATCCCCCCTTAGCCCACCCAGAACTTACTTCAGTTTCAGTGAACAATTTCCATGTACCAAGAAGCCTTCTTCTAAAACACCTGTTTTCTTTACCTGAGGGTTTTCTTGACTGCAGGAGCGTGCTTGCTCCAGATAGAGAGGGCTGGAATAGCTGGAGAGTTAATGCTATAGCTCAAAGGTATGTTCTGCACTTTGTCTCAGAGGACCTCCGGCAAAACAGAGCCTCAATTATCACTAGTGGTATCCATAGGCTAGGTCCCTTATTGGGTTTCTTCCCTTCTCTGTTTTCCTTCCCCAACATACTCCTTGGCATCGCCTCCCAAATAAGCTACTGACATTCAAGTCCTTATCTCAGGGTCTGTTTCTGAAGGAACCCAAATTAAATCAGAGTTTATAAATCCCCCAAAACTGTGTGCAAAAGGCTGTGTGCTTGTGCATTTTTCTGGGAAAGGTACATAGCTTAAATCAAGTCCTCTATAAAGTTTTCCAAACCCCCCAAAAATAAGAACCACTGCTCATCATTTCATGGATGAGAATGGTTGTTTCTTTTGGGTCTAATCTAACCACTTTCAGTTTGGGAAACCAAAAGAAACAGAGTCAACATTTTTTTTTTTAATTTTTATTATTATTATTTTTTTTTCCAGTGGGTTTTGTCATACACTGATATGAATCAGCCATGGATTTACATGTATTCCCAATCCCGATCCCCCTCCCACCTCCCTCTCCACCCGATTCCTCTGGGTCTTCCCAGTGCACCAGGCAGGAGCACTTGTCTCATGCATCCCACCTGGGCTGGTGATCTGTTTCACCATAGATAGTATACATGCTGTTCTTTTGAAATATCCCACCCTCACATTCTCCCACAAAGTTCAAAAGTCTGTTCTGTATTTCTGTGTCTCTTTTTCTGTTCTGCATATAGGGTTATCGTTATCACCTTTCTAAATTCCATATACATGTGTCAGTATGCTGTAATGTTCTTTATCTTTCTGGCTTACTTCACTCTGTATAATGGGTCAACATTTCAACTTGTTGACAATTCAGTCTGATGGGAAATAGGATGGCAAGGAGAAGAGCACTGTGTATGAGAAATCAGAACAAGAAAAGTCTTGACATACAGACCTCAAATGCTATTTCCAAGGCTGGTGATTTTTTAATCTGATATATGTGTGTGTGTGTTTTATATTCAAATAGAAGGGCGGGTCACAAAAAGACAAAAACTATATTATTCCACTTATTTGAAGAACCTAGAGTAGTCTTATTCATGGAGATAGAAGTTAGAAAGGTGGTTTCCCAGGTGCTAGGGAGAGGGGGGAATGGGGAGTTATTGTTTAATGGGTACAGAGGCTCAGATCTGCAAGATGAAAAGAATTCTGGAGATTGGTTACATAACAATGTGAATATATTTAACACTATTGAATTGTACACTTAAAAACTGCCAAGACGGTAAATTTTAAGTTAAGTGTATTTTGTCTCAATTGTAAAAGAAAATGTGTAAAAGTCACTGATCTCAATAAACAACAACAAAAAAGTAGAAGCAAATATGACTCCCATGTTGGCACTATCTCTTTTCAGGAATGAGTACTCATAGCATACAGTAATGACTTTAGAGATAGAAGAGATACTTTGGATCCTTAATGCTCAGTAAGAATATTTTGATGTAGTTTTCTCCATCATGATGATAAAAAACAATTGAAGTATATTCTGCTTGATATGGCATTTGAGTATGTGCAATTGCTCAACAGTCCCATCACATTAGTGAATTTGACTTCTGTTGACTTTGAGTACTCGCCACAGTTAGAAGGGTACAGAGCCCTGTCAGACTGTCAGTAATAGCGCTGTGTCTGCCACTCTCCTCACGTCACAGTCCTATACAGTGATAACTTTCCATTCAAAAGTCCTTTTTTCCAGAGAAAGATTTTAGTCTCTCTGTTATTTAATAAACTGAGACTTGAATTTGCCATCATGACAGTGACAGGGATTTGCAGTAATGTACCACTATGATTGCCACAGGGGATGTCAAATGTAACAGATGCTGGAGCCAGCAGCCACCAAAGGACATGTGATTTCTCAGTATGAACAGTTTAAACATCCTAGTGTGAAGTCAAAGAGACGATGATGTAAACAAAACTTGGCTTAAGATCAGGTCATTAAAAAATACTCTATTTCCAATATTTACAGGACTCTGTCAACATTCTAATAATTAACTCTTTACTGTCTTTTCCAATGAGTCAGTTCTTCGCATCAGGTGGCCAAAGTATTGGAGCTTCAGCTTCAGCATTAGTCCTTCCAATGAACATCCAGGACTGATCTCCTGTAGGATGGACTGGTTGGCTCTCCTTGCAGTCCAAGGGACTCTCAAGAGTCTTCTCCAACACCACAGTTCAAAAGCATCAATTCTTTGGTGCTCAGCTTTCTTTATAACACAGCTCTCACATCCATACATGACTACTGGAAAAACCATAGCTTTGACTACACAGACCTTTGTTGGCAAAGTAATGTCTCTGTGTTTTAATATGCTGTCTAGGTTGGTCATAGCTTTTCTTCCAAGGAGCAAGCATCTTTTAATTTCATGGTTGCAGTCACCATCTGCAGTGATTTTGGAGCCCAAGAAAATAAAGTCTCTGTTTCCATTGTTTCTCCATCTATTTGCCATGGAGTGATGGGACCGGATGCCATGATCTTAGCTTTTTGAATGTTGAGTTTTAGGCCAGCTTTTTCACTCTCCTCTTTCACTTTCATCAAGAGACTCTTTCATTATTCTTCGCTTTATGCCTTAAGGGTGGTGTCATCTGTGTATCTGAGGTTATTGATATTTCTCCTGATAATCTTGATTCCAGCTTGTGCTTCATTCAGCCTGGCATTTTGCATGATGTACTATGCATATAAGTTAAATAAGCAGGGTGACAATATACAGCCTTGACATACTCCTTTCCTGATTTAGAACCAGTCTGTTGTTCCAAGTCCAGTTCTAACTGTTGCTTCTTGACCTACATATAGGTTTCTTAGGAGGCAGGTCAGGCGGTCTGGTAGTCCCATCTCTTTAAGAATTTTCCACAGTTTGTTGTGATCTACACAGTCAAAGGCTTTGGCATAGTCAATAAAGCAGATATATATATAATATATATATATATATATATATATTATATATTATCTGCTGCATTCCAGTCCCCTATGATGAAAAGGATGTCTTTTTTGGGGTGTTGAATCTAGAAGGACTTGTAAGTCTTCATAAACCATTCCATTTCAGCTTCTTCAGCATTACTCGTTGCGTATCATCTAGGAAATAAACTTCAGATATTATTTTCGTATACTGATGCCACCAATAATTAGATTAAAGAACATGTTTGGTCCAGATTTTGGTAATTTAGTAGAACTAACAACTTTTAAGTGAATATGGTAACTTTTCAGAGTTCATAAAGGAATGCAACATTAAAGTTGCCTTTTAACTTTGTTTCAGTATAAGGTATAATTATTCTGAGTTAGAAAACAAAACATTATTGTTGTTAGTATAATTTTGTGCAGAATACTTTATAAGTAGGTATTATTCACACTGATATTAATAGAAATAAAAAAGAAACAGAGCAGGGTAAATGTAGAGCTGGCCTTTTTATCTTTACCAGCATATTATAAAGGATACAGAAGACTAGCCAATTGAAGGGGGACACGAGGCAAAGTCCATAAGGGTCTGGAGCACAAGACCTCTGTCCTCATGGAACTGGGGTGCATCCACCTTCCAGGCATGCAGGTGCATTCACCAACCCAGAACCTCTTTGAAACCCATCCTTTTATATTTTTATGGAGCTCTCATTACATAGGCATGGTTAATTAAATCATTGGCCACTGGCTATTGATTCACCCCAGCTAGTCTCTCCTCCCCAGAGGTCAAGGAGTGGAGCTGAAAATTGTTTACTATGTTAACATTAAAACTTACATCACAATTTAGTTTTAGCCAAACAATAATTTGTAAACATTAGCTTCATATTATAAATATCAAATCAGTTGGTCTTATTTTAGTTTGCCTTTAATTTATACATTTTTCCATTTGCCTAGTGTGTAAGAGCTATAGCACAATTAAAGTATGCCTAGGTTTAGTTGTACTTAAATGATGTTACAATAGAAGTGTGTAAGCTAACCTCAGGAAGTCCATGGAACTTTGTTTTTGCAGAAGGGCTTTGTACATCACTCAAGTTAGAGAAATACTGTCTAGAGACTCAGAAAAAGGCAATATCAATGTAGCCTGGATTGTCAGTTTTGGGAGACCATTCTCCATGGATTCTCGTATTTCCAAATGTCTAGATAGCATATTAAAAAGCAGAGACATTACTTTGCCAGCAAAGGTCCATCTATGGTTTTTCCAGTAGTCATGTATGGATGTGAGAGTTGGACTATAAAGAAAGCTGAGCGCTGAAGAATTGATGCTTTTGAACTGTGATGTTGGAGAAGACTCTTGAGAGTCCCTTGGACTGCAAGGAGAGCCAACCAGTCCATCCTAAAGGAAATCAGTCCTGAATATTCACTGGAAGGACTGATGCTGAAGCTGAAGCTCCAATACTTTGGCCACCTGATGCGAAGAACTGACTCATTGGAAAAGACCCTGATGCTGGGAGAGATTGAAGGCAGGAGGAGAAGAGGATGACAGAGGATGAGATGGTTGGATGGCATCACCGACTCAATGGGCATGAGTTTGAGTAAACTTCGGTAGTTGGTGATGGGCAGGAAGGCCTGGCGTGCTGCAGTCCATGGGGTTGCAAAGAGTTGGACACAACTGAACTGAACTGAACTGTGAGCAGAGCCACTAAATGCCTTTGTTCTGGACTGTATCTCTAAGCATGTTTGTACTGTGAACAACATTGGCAGATAGAGACAAAATCTCTATGAAGCAAAGTGCAGATTTGGTTACAGCATTGGAAGATAAAGATAGTAAAAGGGCACCATGCTTACTGCCCACTATAAAAGCTTCAAGTTCTCTAGGCTCTGTGTTCCTCTCCTGCAATGCAGCCTACTGTGTATGCAGGTCTCTGATCCCCTTCACGTTACCCTACAGGCATCAGGACTTGGGAAACTGGCACAAAATGCTAATACTCTGGCTATTACTATTACTGTTGTTAAAAAAAAAGACAAAAGACTATCCTCTGTCTCTGACACAGGAGTTTCATGGCTTCTGCCTTGAAAATCCTTGAAAATCCATGAAATTGTAGCTTGTTAAATTTTCATCTTGCCAATAGGGTGAAATCTCACGCCCTTTTTAGTTCTAGACAATTAGGTTGGCCCTGTGGAGGAAGTAAAGTTTGAGATATGAGCTGAATAATGGGTACAAATAGACTGGGTGGATATGAAGCTGGCATTCCAACTGGGTGAGTGTCACAAGATTCCTAACAGGTGTTGGCTGTGGTCTGTAGTGGGGTGGTGAGTAGATAAGCCTGATGAGAATAGAGGCTTGGAACTAAGAAGTAATCACAATTAGATGAAAAAATTAATTTGGGGCTATAGTGTTGTATGTTTAAACATTAGGTTAAAATAAATTCTGTATGTAGTAGAAAACCTTTGAAAGTTTCTAGTCTCTGGTCTTTGAGTCACTGATTTGCTTAATAAGTTTCTAAGCAGGGAGATGACATGTTGAATCTTAAAGTATGATGTCATAAAAGAGTAAGGTGTGGTGTAATAAAAGAAGATCACTAGGTTTCTTATCCTGACTCTTCCATTTACTAGCTGTGTGACCTTAACCAAGTTATAATACTTCTCTGATTCCAGTGTTTCCATCTGCAAAGGAAGAAGGAATACTCACCATAGGGAGGTGTTGCAGAGGTTATAGATAATGTCTCCAAAATACTTAATGCAGTGCCTAGTATATAGTGGGTCAATAAATGGGGAATAATTTTAACTAGCTGAGTGAAGAATGTAGAAGGGAAAGCACTGGTTTCCTCTGTTTGAAACTATTACAGTTATATAAGGATAAAATCATTAGGATCTGGACTAAGATGGTGATGGTGGTAATAGAAAGGAGCCCGAATACATGAAAAATCTACTTGAACCTGGAGATTGACTGGATATGAGAGCGAACATTTACTGTGTACCTACTATGTGCCAGGTGCTATTCTAAGCACTTTAATAGCAATTCTAAAAATGCTCTAAGGATGTACTATTATTGTTGCCATCTCACAGTTGAGTAAGCTGAAGTTCACTGAGATGAAATAACTTGCCTGAAATCAAATAACCAAGAAAAAGCCAACAGAGAGAGACTCAAACCTAGTCAGTACAGTACCAAGCCTATGTGCTAAAATACCATGCTACACTCTCCCTGGCCACCAGAGAAGCAAACAAATAGTCAGTGAGGACTTGCTGGGCTGGTCATCCCAACATCCCTGCCATGTCTGGCTCTGATTCTTTCTCTATCTCTTCAAATTGTGTGTTTTGCATTCTAGTATGACATATATTTTTTATTGATAGCTGGACATGATGTACCAGGTAAAAGAAGCTGCTGAAAATATGCCTGTAGTAATGTGGTGGTGGGGTGTGGGAGAGAGGAAACATTTTATAGCCCTATGATTAGGTCTCAGTCTTTGGCCTATGCCCCTGGACAGTGAGCTTCACAAATGTTTCTCAGTCTTTCTTCCCACCTTAGATGGGACAGGATGGTGAAGTGGGATGGAATTGGGCATTTCCTTTTCCCTAGGTTAGTTAGGCTCTGATAATATCCCAGCAGGTTAGGTTCCAGTTAACTAGTTCTCCTGAGGGCAGGCCTTGTTAAGAATAGAGTGTCCTGGGCTATTTTACAATATTGGTGAAATTATGATGTATTTCATAAGAAGGTTTTTTTCCCCAATATTTGTTATGGTAACCTAGTTGAGTTCCTCAAGGTAGATCTCACAGTATTGTGAGAGCCCCAGCTGTGTCTCCCTGAAGTTTGTGACTCTAGGAGTTGTCCCTGCTGAGTCCCCAGCAGTTTGTAATTACAGTTCAGGTTTTCCTCCCCCGGCGTTGAGGCGCTGGTTACTGTGGCAGTTTCTGTTCTGTGAGTTCCAGCCCCCTGTCTTTGCCTGTCTCTCCAATCTTGGAGGCACTGGTTTGCCTCATGTCCTCCCTCTGCTGCATATGGAAGAAGAGTTGTTTACTTTTCAGTCTGTTCAACTTTTTACTTGTTGGATGGAGTTATGACCTCCAAGCTTGTTACCTGCGGGATCAGGAACTGGAAGCCTTCCACACCAGCCTGGGAATGGAGAGAGGGAGGAGCAGAAGCTTGCACTGGGAAAATGATGTTCTATGTGACATGCTGAATCTGTGATGGGGGAACATCAGAATGGAGGTGGCCTGTACCTACCTGTGTGAGGGGCTGAGTCCGAAAGCAGAGGTATGAGAGTAGCCTGCTACACAGGAGATGGTTGAGCTGTTTCATCAACATCGCCCTCTTTGACTGTCAAAGGTGTGTGACCTTGGGCAGAGACTGCCTGGGACAGCTGACTAGGAACTGGAGAACAGATAGGACATCTGGCATCTCGTGGACTGGGCTTGCAGGAGGTGGTGTCACACCTTGGTACACTGTCTTCTCAGAAGGACACTGGGCTCCTCCTGCCACCAATGCCTCTATTCCCCAAGAGTAACACAGTAAGACCATGGTCTTTTCCCTTTAAGCCCTTATAGCCCCCATCATTGTACTGTCTGCCATAGGTGACTCTTCTCCTTTCTCTTTGATAGACTCATGGTATAATGGCGTAAGCTTCGGATTTGAAATAAGATGGGTCTGGGTTGAAATCCCAAGTCTCTAACTCACTAGCCCAGGCACTTTGTGTAAGTCAGTTATAAGTCATTTAATTTTTGTATGTGTGAATTTTTTTAATCTGTAAAATGGAAATAATAACATCTTTCTCATAAGGTTTTGAAATATGATGTAGTCTTTAGTAAATGTTGGTTGCCTGCCCCCAATGATATCCTGTCCCCAAACTGGTTGTAAGCCATGATCAAAGAGTTTACACAAACTCTTTGATACTCTTCCTATTGAAAGGTAGATATCTTTGTCCCCTCTCCTTGAATCTAGGCAGGTTCATGACTGCTTCAACCAACAGAGTATGGTGAAGGGTCATTATGTGACTTTTGTAGCTAGGTAAAAAAATACACTGTAGTTTTTGCCTTATTCACTGGTACACTTGCTCTTGGGGCCCTGAGCTGCCACGTTAAGAAGTCTAGTTCCACTGAAGCTCCCAGGCTGAAATGGCCATGTGTAGACATGGTGCACAATCTCAGCCTTGTAACCACTCATAACCACTCCACCAAGGCACCAGACAAGTAATACAGCTGAATTGGACCTTCAGCCTGACTGCCAGCTAAATACAACCAGTGATCTCCATTGATGCCACATGGAACAGAAGGGGCAGCCAGCCAACCACTGTCTGCAGAATTATGGAATAGAATAAAATAGTTGTTTTAAGCCATTAAGTTTGGAGTAGCTTGTAATCCAGCAATAATTACCTAAAACAACCCCTTTAATCCCATGCCCTTCAATCTCCCAGTCTCCTTCTTTGAAATTGCCAGTCTCGAGTATATTCTGATTTCAATCTCATTCTTCCTCATATCTCATCACGTGAAATGTGAATTCGGGGGTCATTTGTTCTATCTCCCTATCCTCTTTCCATCCTTCCTTCCTTCAATAAGAATTTCCTGCATGTTTCTCCTGCATCAGATGCTAGATTGGGCATGATGGCTTTCCTCTAGTTCAGGGGATCAGCAAATTTGTTGAAACTACCAGAGAGTACATAATTTTAGCTTTGCAACTCTGCTGTTGAATCACAAAAGCAGCCATAATATAGGTATGGCTGTATTCCAATAAAATAGGTGGCAGGTTTGATTGGTCCACAAGGCCGTGGTCTGCTGACACTCTTCCCATTGAAAAACAGAGTACTTTACTTAGGCAGGGGCTATAGTGAAAACATCAGGAAGAGAAAATTTAAGACATGTTTTGTTTTCTTATTTTTAGCAAAATGTGGCTAACTACCTTTGACAATGGCATGGAAAGCCTGCAAAATCCATCTTATATAAATGGTACCCAGCACCTGGCTGGAAACATGTTACCTGTCTTTCTAGGCAGCATGTGGTACATGCCAGGACTTGTAGCTCAAGAAAGATTCTCCCTCTACCCCAATTCAGATAGGACCTGGGGTGTAAGCTGAGTCTTGGCTGACAGAAGGATGGAGGTTCAGATGCAGAGATTGTGGCACAAAAGCAGTAGCCCCAAAGTACCAATGAGGATGTCAAAGAGGCTGATTGAGATGGTGATGAGAATAGGCCTTGAGGAAGTGTAGGAGACAGGGCCGAATGCTGGATAGTTTCATTCTCTGAAATTAAGAGAAGGCCTTTTTGGCTCACTCACTTTGGTCTCCCGAGGTGTTGTAAGCAAATCAGATAAGGTAAAATGACCATGAACTCTGAAGATGACTGCCAGGTGAGGCGAGGCAATCATCTTTGCTCTTCAGGAAAATAGCTCCTTTCAGGAGAACGTCTTCAGAACACAGTGTAAACCTTCCCCCTCCCTCCAACAGAGCTGGCATCCATGGGAGGGAATCAGAATAGCATATCATGTTCTAACAGCTCTTCCAGCAGTGAGACTAAATATACATAAACTATTCCAAATTTGTATCTGCTGTGAACATGAACAATGACACAGTGTCATTCTGCTATGAGGTTCAGCTGGACAAATTATATGCAAAGAAGAATACGCACACTCTATCACTTTTCCTAACTTTTCCAACTTCAACCTTTGTGAGCAAAAAAAAAAAAAAAAAAAAACACCTTTGGCCCCACTTTTATTCTCCTTTATTTGTTAGCTCTGTCATGAAGATAGTGAATCCAGATTGAGATAGAAATATGAAATTTACAGGAGATAAAATGCATGTTTTTCTGGCTATCTCAGCTTTGTATCTTTAAATCAGCTCAGTTTACCTCAGTTAACAGGGTTTACTGGAGGGTTAGAGCTTCCCCAGTGGCTCAGACAGTAAAGAATCCACCTGCATTGTGGGAGACCTGGGTTCGATCCCTGGGTTGGGAAGATTCCCTAGAGGAGGGCATAGCAACTCACTCCAGTATTCTTGCCTGGAGACTCCCCATGGCCAGGGAAGCCTGGTGGGTTTCTTCCATGGGGTCACAAAGAGTCAGACACAACCGAAGCAACCGAACTTGCTCGAGCATTGCAGGGTTACACAGGGAAGTAAACGGGGTGAGATATCTTTTCAGAGCTGTAAACTAAGGCAGTCTTAAGAAGTAACAAAGTGTGGGATATAGAACTAGCTCTGATGCTCCATGCAAAGGTCTGGGAAGCTAAGAGCAAATGAGCCTTGCTCCAGATGCAGCTCCTCCATCCACGACTGACTATCCTTATTCTTCTCTCTGCCTCTTTTGCCTGGTGGCTCTAACTCAGACGGTAAAGAATCTGCCTGCAATGTGGGAGACCTGGGTTTGATACCTGAGTTGGGAAGATCCCCTGGAGGATGGCATGGCAATCCACTCCAGTATTCTTGCCTGGAGAATCCCATGGACAGAGGAGCCTGTCGGGTTACAGTCCATAGGGTTGAGAAGAGTCGGACATGACTGAGTAACACTTTCACTTTCTATCTGACTGTTTTCTGACAGTCTTCATCCTTAGTGTCTTTTGACTTACATCTCCATTGTCATCTGCTTACTCACTCTTTCTAGGTCCTCATTAACTCTCCATACGAGAAAGGGTATAATAAGGGTAGTCAGTCCCATTAGGAGGAGGACAGTGGGAAGGCCACTGCAGGACCACTAAACAGCCTGTGATAGCTCAGGATCACCCTTGCTTACTCACCCTTGATTCCGTGAGCTGGGGCAGGGGAGTTGGGGTCAGGTGGGGGTCTCTTTGCTCATAGACTCCTTTCCTGACCTAAGTCAATAATACACCTCAGCCCCAACGTCAAGTCATAGGCACCAAAAGACAATGCACCATCCCCTAAGCATGGTGCTCCCACTCTCGTCCTGTGTCCATCAGTTTCCTGACTCTGAATTCTCTCCTAATCTTGATCCCACACCTGGCCGCTCATTTTTGTAGCTGTCTCTCTGGAGTCTGAGCATTCAGTATCCTTCGAGGACTCTGACTCAGCCTTCTTCTGCCCACTCTTTCCATTGCAAATTGCCTCTGAAATAAATCCTGACCCAGTCATCCCATTGGCAGTGAAGGATACAGGCTAAGCTGCTGTAACAAAAGACCCTCAAAGGACAGAGGCTTCAGCAAATATGAACTTAGAGGTCTCAAGTAACAATCCAGAAGTATGTGGTCTACCTGGATCCAAGATGGCTGCTCCATGAATGCCTGTATTCTAGCCAGCCGAAAAGGGGAAAGAGAAAAAGGAAAGGGGATATCCTTGGCATTCCTCACATTACTTGTGCTCATACTCCACTGACAAAATCCTAGTCACATGGCCCTCCTTGTCTTCTCATGAGACTGGGAAATATTGTCTCTAGGTGGGAAGTCACACCCAGCTAAAACATGGAGTGGGAGTGGGTGGTTGAATCATTGAAAGGAATGGGGGAAAATGAGTTCTGTAGAACAACTAGTGGGGCTCAACCGTAGGGAACAACTTCTGCTCTTGACCAGGGACAGTTTGGGATTTTATGAGGCCTGAAGCTTATGCAACTTTTGGGCTCCTCTTTAAAAAATGCAAACTGATAACCACAAAATAATGAACTCAGGACTTTGGAACTGGCCCAAGCTAGTGAGGGGCTGGAAAGCTTAAATTTCATCAGCTTCATGATAAACCTGCCCCTGCTCAGGTCCATTAATCAACGTCCCAGTCAAATTCTCATAACTCTGCAAAGGGTACATTCCTATAGGATGAGTTTTGTAGAGTTTCCATGCCAGTGCCCTAAGTGGTAGCAACATTATTTGTTAAATAGTAAGAAAACAAAACATGTCTTAAATTTTCTCTTCCTGATGCTTTCACTGTAGCCCCTGCCTATGTAATGTTGTTTGCTAGTGGGCTATCCCCAGGAAAAATTGAAAAATGTTCTGCTGCTAATGGTATAACTGGGTTATAGTCTTAAAACTTGCTGCTGTGATTTCTCCTTGGGTACAGTCTACTTCCTAGTCCCTGATTGGTGGAGAGATCTCCTTATTTATGGGCAATTATTCTATGTGGACAGGATACCATAAGAAGCCCTTTTGGCAGCTGCTCATGGAAACTCTTACTGTGTCTTCATTTTCGTATCAGTAAGCACGCTGCAGGAGATGAAGAACAGAGTGAGGACGACAGCATTATCCTGCACGCAGTCAATCAAGGCCAGGCTAATTAGATTTTTCAGGTGCTTGGATACTGTGGGACTGCATATTACATAAATGCATAGATAAACACTCCTAGCCATGAGAACCAAAGAATTACTTCAGAAGGCTGCAAAATAAGTTTTTAAGAAAGGCTTCAGTGTTCCTGCTTGCATGCTCTCCCTCGCTCTTTTAGAAAACATAATAAAACTTCAACACAATAGAAATGCTAGGACTTGTGTACTATTAATGTTTCACAGGATACAGCAGTGTTCCTCAAAAAGTGAAAATCTGAAAATATATATTCTGGAGGTTAGATGAAATCGAATATATAAATACTTAGCAAGTTAGGGAAGTAGTCAACAAGAGTCTGCTGTAAGGGATAATGATTGCTTCCATATCTGTGTTCATACTATCCCTCAACTATGTTTAATCTCCTTGACTTTATATCAGAGATTAAAAAAAAAAGTCATGTCCTCCATTCATTAGAGTTATAGCCTTGGTAAAGATTGCTTCTGGCCATTGAAAAACCATAGGTTTAGTGGTGAGCAGACTGATTGTGTAGAGCAAACCTGCCTTAACATATCTCCCCCTGCCCCCCAAATACCAGTATCTATGTATCTGACAGCATTTTGACTTTGTGACTTCTGTAAATATGGACATCTGAGCATTTGCCTGGTCACTTCACTAGCATTTCCTCTGATGCCTTGCATGAATATTCTTCAGGAGTTCATCCTTAGCCCTTCCCCTCTCCTTTATTTGTTTATTTTTGTTGAAATATAGTTGATTTACAATGTTTGTTTCAAGTGTACAACATAGAGTTTCAATATTTGTATAGATCATACTCCATTTAAACTTATTATACAATAATGGATATATTTCTCTATGCTATACAATATATTCTTGTCACTTATTTATTTTATGCAAGGTAGTTTGTATCTCTTCATCTCTTAACCCTGGTCTTGCCCCTCCCTTCTTTCTTTCCCCTCAGTAGCCTACCAATGCAAAAGATGCAGGTTCGATCACTGGGTCAGGAAGATCCCCTGGAAAAGGAAATGGCAACCCATTCCAGTGTTCTTGCCTGGGAAATCCCAGAGACAGAGGAACCTGGTGGGCTACAGTCTATGGGGTCACAAAGTCCTATACACCTTAGCAACTGAACAACAACCACCACTAGCTTGCTCTGTTTATCTCCCCCTTCTTGAACATTTACATGTTGATGGTTTTTCATGCTTTGTCTCCAACTCAGAACTCTTTTTCCTCCCTGAATTTGTCTGGATTCTCCACTTAGATGTAATACTAGCTCTGTCTAATTCACAAACCAGAACTCACTTTCTCTTCTCTTTCGCCACAGCGCCATGCACGGCTCTGTCACCCCCCAGTGTGGGAGCCAGAAACTGACCCCTTCCTCTCATTTTTCTCACTCTCCGTATCCAGTCACGTTTGTATTGATTCTACGTCACTAATTTATTTCACATTTGCCTACTGCCCATTCTCCACTGCAGAGATGTCCAGCCAGAATCTCACTCTCTCTTACCTAGATTACTGGACAGCTTTTTGTTCCCCTGCTTCCAACTGCCAGGGTAGTTTTTCTAAATACACATATCAGTTATATTACCGCCTGGCCTAAAACCTTTCATAACTCCCCGTAACATTCAGGATAAAGCCAAAGGTCCTTAGCATGACATACAAAGCCCTTCTTCTGTCTCTTGCTTACCCTATTTGGCAAGATTGAGTTACATCAGAACTCAGAAAAGTCAGTGCTTTCTTTGTCCTCTAGAATTTTAGTGTCCTGCCCTTCTTCACTTGAAGGTCTTGCCACCACTCTGGTCAGCCCACCACACTGGCTTTGATACCTCTTTGTGCTCTTACAGCCCCCCATGTCTCCTTACATACTGTATGGATACTGCCTGTTCCTTTTTTACTTAGACTAAGCCCTTGAAAAGATTTGTTCTTCTCATAAATAGACTCTGTGCCTTGTTCTTCTTTGTGTTGCCTTCATCTTAGCATGGTACTGACTCTTAACAGACACTCAAGAAATATGTATTGAATGAGTGAATTTTGTAGAAGAGAATTAAGTATTAGATGGGTGATTAGAAATTTCTAGGAATTATGTATATCAAATTCTTTGGGTAGATTCTACTCTAATGTTTAAGCTCATATTCTCAGATCCAAGTTTCTTACCCCTTAGACCATAGCTAAGAGTTTGATGAACACCTACTATGTGTTAGAAACTGTATAGACACCAAATAATGTCTGGCATGTAAACTAGTCTGTAACATTGTCCCTCCCTCAACAATCTCACAGTCCAGGTTACAGACAAAGGTTACTAGCAAATAGCGATATTGCAATGAAATCATTTGTCTTAAAATGATACAGGTAGTAAGGGAAGTCAAAGAAATGATCACTTTATTTTTTAGAAAAGGAAATAAAGAAAGGGTGATATTTGAATCTTGAAGGCTGGATTGATGTTTACCAGGATGATAAAGGGATTGGGTGTGGCCGTGTGAGTACATACAAAAGGAAAGGTCAGCCCCTAGATTATGTCTATGACTGAGCTACAGGGGTGGGGCTCAGAGAGCTCACCCAAAGGGCATCATGAAGGGCAAAACAGGTCATGCCAAGAAGTTTGGACTTTGCCTTAGAGAAGATGAGGAACCACTGAATGGATGAAGCAAGTGTAATCCAGTTTGCATTACTGAGGGATCCTTTGGGGGCGCTGTGTGAAAGGTCTTTAGGAGGAGACCGAAGAAGCAGCAGGAACAGTTTGGAAATAGTTGTAGGAGTCCAGGTTAGACTGTGGAGGCTGCATGCCCAGTTGCTCAGGCTTATCTGACTCTTTGCAACCCCACGGGCTATAGCCCCATAGGCCTGTCTACCCATGGGATTTTTCAGGCAAGAATACTGGAGTGGGTTGCCATTTCCTACTCCAGGAGATCTTTCTGACCCAGAGATCAAACTCGCATCCCATGTGTCTCCTGCATTGCAGGCAGATTCTTTACCACCGCACCACCGAGGAAGCCCCAAACTTATGTTGCTCTGACTCTTTGCAACCCCATGGACTAGCCTACCAGGCTCCTGTGTCCATGGGATTTTCCAGGCAAGAGTCCTGGAGTGGGTTGCCATTTCCTTCTCCAGCAAAGCCACAAGGAGGCCGCATAACCGATAGTTAACATGGATTCCTGCATTCAAACCCCAGTTCTGTTCATTACTGGCTTCAGCAAGTTACTCAGCTTCTCTGTGCCTCATTCTCATCCAGTGGAGTTGTAATAATAATGACTGATGAGATAGTTGGGCAGGATTAAGTAGAAACTTACACAAATCTTTAGAGCAGCGCTCATCTAAAGTTTAAAAAGTATTTGCTCTTTTTATTATCTGAGACTGAACCAAAGAAAAGAACATAAACTAGAGGAGATAAGTCTAAGAAATGTCTCACAAGGAAAATTTAAAGAATTTGAAGTGTGATAAGATGTGGGGGTAAAGAAGATGGAAAGGTGGAGTGTGGTCCCCAGGTTTTGGGGTTGAGCAACTGGTGAGTAATGGTATCTTTCAAAGGAAGGGGAGCAGGAATTTCTTTGAAGCTTAAGGATTGTTAGTGAGTTCAGTCTGATAGATGTCAGGTCTAAGTTGATTGTAGAAAATTCAGGAGAATTTATTCACTAGGCTGGTGGGAAAATAGATCTTTGACTTAAGGGGAGATTCCCAGGCTGAAGATGGAGAATTGGGCTGGGCCCTATAAGCAACCAGATGGGGATTGAAGCAATGAAACTGTGCAGCCAGAGGGCTTACAGAGAAAGTAGAGATGGAGAAGCAAGTTGAGGGCAGAGCTCTAGATGACACCAACATCAAACTTGCCGGGGGAGAAATAGGTCCTGGTAAAGGAGGCAAAGCAATACAAAACAAAGGAATATGAACAGTCACAGCAGAACCAGCTAAAGAAATGACATGGTCACCTGTTGCTTGGCAATGGCACAAAACAGTGCCTGATAATACACTGTACCAGGGCAGTGGCTCCAAATTCCAAATTTTTATAAAATTAGTTTAGTAAATTCTGTTGAGTCCAGCCTCAATTCTTTGAAGCTGCAGATTTGTGCTAATCTGCATGGATTGCTTGTATCCCAGAATGAAAGCAAAACTATGATATCGTAGCTGAAATACTTTAATTTTCCATTTCAGGAAGCAGGCTATCAGTAAGTCAGTTTCAAACGAACATTCACTGTTTGTGAAACCAAAAGTTAAAACACCTTCAAGGATTAATACTTTGACAAGTGATGGGAAAAGAGCCATGTGATACTTTGGTCTGCCTGTTTAGCAGGTTAGAATTTCAGAACACATTCCCCATTGTGATTCATTTGAATCAAAATCTTATCTGTCATTCATGAAAAATATAGACATATCAGTAGGAGACACTTATTCATGAGGAAATCAGTAAATATTATCCCATAGGATTCTCATAATTAGAAATTAACCTAGAAGGTCTATTGGTCTAGAAGGCAGAATTAAAATTCCTCTATATAGAAATGCATCTACCTAGAATTTTAAGGCTTCAGAAATGTCAATTCTGTGTTAGAATGTGCAGTGTGACACCGTGTGTGTAATTTGACTTCATTTGCTCCTCACATATATACTGAATTTCTATTTTTGTCAGCCACTATGCTGAGTGCAGGGCACACAATGGCATCCAAGGCAGATACCCCCATCCCTTCACAGAGCTCACACAAGTGCAAGGACATCAACTCAAAAAGTAACAGAAAAACAAAAGTGGCTTTAATTTGTAATAAATACTGTGGTAGAAAGCAGGAGCTGAGCAGGAGGATTACAGGAAGAACCTACTTTAGTTAGGATGGTTGAACTGGAGTCTCACCTACAAGGTGGCTTTCAGACTGAGCTTAGAGATAAGAAGGAGCAAATCTGGGGAGAAAATATTTGCAACAATGTGACCGATAAGGACTTAATTTCCAAAATATGCAAATAATTTATACAACTCAATATCCAAAAAAACCAACCCAATCAAAAAATAGGCAGAAGATCTAAATAGAATTTTAAGAAATTTTAAGATTTAAAATTTTAAGAAAACATACATATGGCCAAAAGGCTCATGAAAAGATGCTCCACTCCACATTGCTCATTATTGGAGAAATTCAAGTCAAAACTACAATGAAGTACCACTTCACACTGGTCAGAATGGTCATCCAAAAAACCTACAAACAATAAAGCCTGGAGAGGATGTAGAGAAAAGGAAACACTCTTACACTGTTAGTGGGAATGTAAATTGGCATAGCCGCTATGGAGAACAGTTGGAGAGTCCTTTAAAAACTAGGACTAAAACAGCCATATGACCCAGCAATCCCATTCCTGGGCATATATCCAGAAAAAGGCAAAAACTCTAATTCAAATAGATACATGCAATGTTCATTGCAACACTACAATAGCCAAGACTTGGAAGCAACCTAAGTGCCTGTTGACCAAAGAATGGATAAAGAAGATGTAGTACATATACAGAATGGAATATTCTCCAGCCATAAAAAAGAAGGAAAGAATGCAATTTGCACCAACATGGATGAACCTAGAGATTACCATACTAAATGAAGTCAGACAGAGAAAGGCAAATATGTGATATCACTTATATGTGGGACCTAAAAAAAATGATACAAATAAACTTCTTTACAAAAAAGAAATAGACTCACAGATATAGAAAACAAACTTATGCTTACCAAAGGGGAGGAGGGGGGAGGGATAAATTAGGAGCATGGGATTAGCATATACACACTGCCGTATATAAAATAAACAACAAGGATTTACTGTATAGTACAGAAAACTATAGTCAATATTTTGTAATAACCTATAGTGGAAAATAATTGAAAATGTGTGTGTGTATATATATATACATATATATATATATGTAACCAAATCATTTTGCTATACACCTGAAACTAATACAGTATTGTAAATCAACTATACTTCAATTTTAAAAAAAGATGCTCACGATAGCTATAAAAAGAGAAAAAAAGGAGCAACCCAGGAAAGAGGTTGGAGGAAAGCTTTCCAAGAAGCAGTAATAGCACCTGCAAACTTACTTGGGAATTCAAGAAAGAGTCCAGTGTAGCTAGAGCTTAGTAAACGGGATTGGTAGATGAGAGCTTCAGGAAACATCTAGAAGTTCAGGAAACATCATGAGAAAGGCCTACATGTTTCCCTGAACGCATTGAGAAAGGAAGGAGTGGGACTTGTTATTGTTCAGTTGCTAAGTCATGTCTGACTGTTTGCAACCCCGTGGATTGTAGTACGCCACTATCGCCTTCACTATCTCCCCGAGTTTGCTCAAATTCATGTCCATGGAGTCAGTGACATAACTAAAAAGTTGAAATTCTTCATGCTTTCGAAGTTTGACCCAGGAACTTGCTGAATTGTTCCTGTCCATATCCTTCAATGCATAATAGGCTGTAATCACATGGCTGCTATTATGAGGGGCAAGATGCTTTTTTTTTTTTTTTTTTTTTTTAATTTTTTTTTTTTTTAGGTTTTTTTTTTTTTTTTATTATTATTATTATTTTTTTCCAGTGGGTTTTGTCATACATTGAAATCCATGGCTGATTCATATCAATGCAAGATGCTTTTTTGGCATGTCCCCCGTTGGCGACAGTTGCTTATGAATCTAAATAACAGCTAAGGGCACCAAGCAGTCCTTCGGATCCCTGGAGCACTTCTTACCTTACACTGGAGGGCTGTTACTCCTACTCTTGACTGGTTTGGGTGGCAGATTCCATCAGTCTGAAGGACAGCTTCCCTGACCCCATTTGTGAGCTGATGACGAGTGTGTGAGATGAGGAGTCAGGAAGGCTTTCCTGAGCCTCTGTCAACTCACATAGGAAAGACATCAAAGAACTGGAGTGGTGCTAGCAGTCCTATCAACAAGATTTTGAGAAAGTAAATGGATTGTAAAAGAATGTAGGTGCTATCGGAGTCAGCCATTCTTTCGAAGACCCTCAGTGTTTTTAATAGTTTTTTTTTTCATTTATTTTTATTAGTTGGAGGCTAATTACTTTACAATATTGTAGTGGTTTTTGCCATACATTGACATGAATCAGCCATTAGCATCCCTCAAACCAGATTATTGCTTTGTTATTGGAAATAACATTTTCCATTAAAATAAAATCTTTCTTATAGAAAAAATAAATAAATAAAAGAATGTAGGGATCTCTGCCACTTGGTGACAAATATTTTTTGGCGTTTTCATCATGCAGCTTAGCAGTTTGTAGGTAGTAGGTGTCTGGCTGGCTGAATCAGTGGGTAATGTGGCATGAATTGGGAGGCAGTATGGAGTGATAAAAGGCAGCTGGACTCTAGAAGCATGCAGACTGCGCCACGCTGGATTCCTCAGACCTTCTGCTTTTGCATCTGTATTATGCGAGTGATGATGCTTTGCTGGGAGGTTGGATAAAGATTGGAGATAATGGATTAAAGCATCTGGCATACTAATTACCATTGATTATTCAGTTGCTGTTTTTATTATCATCATCTCGGGCTCCTTGCTTGGTGCCTTTGGCTCTCATTCATCTCCTAAATCACCCCAATTTGGATTTCGTCCTCCCTCCTCTTGTTGCCTCTAGTCATCTCCTAGGTTGACTTGTCTCACTTATCCCTTGCCAACCACTGCTCACTCTTCATCACAGCTCACAAACCCACCCTCATCCTTCAGACCTTCCAATTTCTCTGACAATTCTTTCCAGCCTGGAACTCTCTTTCTTTCTTTCTCTACCTTCTCATCTTTCAAGACTGGGTGATACCTGCAAGGCAATAATTTGAGGTCTAACAAATGAGTCTTGAATGAAATCAAGGAAGCAAACCCATGGTGGCTTCATTCCTCATCCTGTTTGCCAAAGGTGTTGCTGGAAGCCTCTGGTTACCTAAGATATTTTCATGGTTAGTGACTCTCTGCATAGAGTCATATTAGGTTTGGTTATTTTTCAGATTCTTCCTCATAAAGCCAAGTTTCAGAGCCTAGAGTTAGAGGGGAGGTCGAGGGAATATTCCTTCTGGGAACTTGGAAGGATCCCTGATGAGTGTTGGGGAAATAAATTTCTGTGAGTCACGTGCTTTGTTAATCTGAGACACATCAATAGTAAATAGATTTGGTGCACCTCACCTGCTCACAATAAATAAGTGGGAGTGAAGTTTTAAAAGCATAAGACACGTGCTTACAGTTTCTAAAAAGTGAAGAGCTTAGTCATATAGGAAACCCCTAGTGCTGGATTTTTAAGGTTGCCAATGAAGCCGAAGAGAGATGATTCAGGAGAGGTGTCCGCTAGACACAGTGTAAGCCTAACCCTTCTTCCTCTGTCTCAGCTTCCCTGAGCTCTGTAAAGGTGATTTCTGTTTGTGCTGTCTCTTCATGGAGAAAGATTTGTAACTCATCCAGTAAACAAATTCCTTTTCTCTTTAAAGTACGATTGGGAACCATGTTGATAATGAGGAAATAAGTGACTGCAAGTGTACTGAGTACTTCACAGGGACCTCCAGAACATTGGTGTCTAGACACTTACCTCTAGGCTAGGGACTTGAAATGTCTTCTAGGAAGCAAGAGATGGGGTTGGGGATATCTGACCAGCTTAGGAGGAATGACTCTAGGATATGAGCACCAAAGTCCCCCCAAAACATACTTAGATCACCCTAGAGGGATGCTCAGAGTTAATAAGGACTAACCATGCCCTCAGAGAATCCATCAGCATTTTAGCTCCCCCATCATGAGCAGACAACCAAGATTCCCAGACAGCTTACAAATGCCTTCACTAATCATAATTAACAAATAAAAAACAAAACTAGAAAGAAACAGGCTATTCAGGGAGAAAACAACTTCATCGCCATAAACTATAATAAATATCTGGAGAGAGATAGAAATACTGCATCCTCTAAGTCAGAGCAGGATGCAGTAATAAAGGAAAATTTAGAAAACACAAAGTGCTTTTGGAAAAAAAGCTTTTAACAGCAGAAATAAAAATAATGCAAAAGAGAAGTTAGGAGATAAAGCTGAGAAAATCTCCCAGATAGTGGAGCAAAATGACAGAGGTAAAAAGACAAGAAAATAGAGGAGCAGTCCAGAAAGTCCAGGATAAGACTGTGTGAATAAGAAGATTAAAAAAAAAAAAAGAGATAAATCATGATAAAACAGGTCACTAAAAATTTCCAGAACCGAAGAAGAGGAATCACTGGATTCAAAGGATACACAGTGTAATGAATGAGAATCACACTAATGCACATCATGATGTTTCCAAAAACACTGGAGGCAAATATGAGATCTTAAAGACATACAGAGAGAGAGAAAATAGGTCACCCAGAAGAGAGCAATCAAAATAGGTGTAGACTTTTTTTTTTAACTTTTTATTTGATAATGGGTTATAGCCGATTAACAATGTGATAGTTTCAGGTGACCAGTGGAGGGTTTCAGCCATAAATGTACACTCTCCCTCAAACTCCCTTCCCTTCCCATCAAGCTCCCACACAATGCTGAGCAGTTTCATGTGCTATACAGTAGGTCCTTGTTGGGTGTCCCTTCGTAACAGCAAGACCGGAACCAAGAAGGTATGGAGCCATTCCTTGAGAATTCTGAAGACAAGTGATGCTGCTCTAGAATTCCATGTTTATCCAAGCTATCTTTGCGTATGAGGGAGGAAGAAGGCTTTTTTCTGGAATGTATGAGCTTAAGAAAGAAATCTCCCAGGCATGCCCTGCCAAAAGAGGGCATATGCCTATAAAAAAGATACAGAAAAGGTGAGATACCATCACCGACTCAAAAATACATGAGCTTGAGCAAGCTCTGGGAGATGGTGAAGGACAGGGAAGCCTGGCATGCTACAGTCCATGGGGTCACCAAGAGTCAGACAGCAACAACAACCAAAAAAGCAGGAGATCCAACACAGGAAATAGTAAAAGTATTCCTCAGGGAAGTGGCAAAGAGAGTGTTCAGGGTGACAGCTCTGCAGCAGATGGAAAGGGTTCGATGGAACAATGTGGCAGGAAGAAAGAGCTGTCACTGTCGTGATGCTTGTGGCCACTGTCCTCTCTTAAACTAAATGCAACACGTCTGGGTGAAACTGGCCCGGTCTTTTCTGCACTTGGCCTGACTCCCCTCCATGCCCTGCTCCCTGGGTCAGCAGAGACATTTATTATAACCCCACAGATGTGTCTGCTTTGACTTTTTCTTTTTTAAAAAAATTGTGGTAAAATAGACATAACATCAAATTTACCATTTTAACTGATTATTTTTCATGACCAGGCCTGGACTCCGCAGGATGGCATGAGGTTTCCTCACCTACTCAGAATGGGGTGCAGTTTAAAATATACGGATTGTTTATTTCTAGAATTTTTCACTTAATGTTTTCATTCTGTGGTTGACCAGGGATAACTGACAATATGGAAAATGAAACCATGGGTAAGTTGTGACTACTGTATGTATCTAAACAAGATATGTCTTAGTTTTAAAACACTGGGTAGCAAGCACAACCTAGTTATATAAGGACAGGGTGATCTTACCTCTATTAGATGAAGACTCCCAGGAAAAGATAAGTTTAAGATTGGTATTTCTTTAAGATAGGGATTTCATATCCTTTGGCTCCATACTGAGAATTGGAGTTGATGGATCAAAGAGCAGTCCTATTTTTAGTTTTTTGAGCATCCTGCATATTCTTTTCCATAGTGACTATACCAATTCACATTTCCACAAACAATGCAGAAAGGGTTCCAACTTTTCCACATCCCTATCAACTCTTGCTATTTTGCTACATTCTGTTTTTGTATTTTATAGTTATCATCCAAATGGGTGTGAAATGGTATCTCATGGTAGTTTACCTTGTTTTTGAGAGCTAAGGGAGTCCATGGTGAACTCAGAGACACAAATTAGAGGACAGCTGTTGACCACATTTCTGGTAGACATCTAGTATCTGGGTAATTCTACAATATCGCCAAATGCCCCTATTATGGTGACTGTAACAAGTTCACACAAAATGTCAATCTGTCAAATGGGATGATAAGGATCCTAGATTTTACAGCAACAAACTACAAATGATTAAAAGGATACAGGCAAGCAACAGACACAACACAGAACATTCTTTCCCTGGAGGGCTCTAAAACTACCAGTTTCCAAAAGTGTCCCTTTCACCTATGTTAGGACATATTTTGGTGTCAGAGATACATAGGAGTTTTGACCTAGGTATGCAGTTGCTCTCAAAGAAAGCTGTATTATACTTTATTTATACTTTATGTATTCATGCAGGTAGGGAATAATTACACAAGAAATGCCCTGCCCTTCCCATTCTCCAGCCGGTCATGCTTCTTAATCCACAAATCCAACATTTATTTGCAATGATCAGTCTCAACAGAGCAGATAATTCCTGTTAAAAACACATTATAAGTAGACCCTCCCAAATCTTTCTCCTTAATACCAATGACAAAATTATAGCAATGGTCTGACAAAGACATTCTCTAGTGGGAAAGGGGTGAGATACAGCCCTCTTTATTTGGGGGAGGGGTTAGTTGCTTTATAATATAGCATTAGTTTCTGCTGTACAGTGAAGAAAATCAGCTATATGTGTACATATCGCCCTTCTTTTCTGGATTTCCTTCCCCGTTAGGCCACCACAGAGCATTTAGAGTTCCCTGAGCTCTACAGCAGGTTCTCATTAGTTATCTATTTTCTGTGTATTAGTGTACGTAAGTCGATCCCCATCTCTCAGGTCACTCCACCACCATGCCATTTCCCCCTTGGTGTCCTTATATTTGTTCTCTACCTGTGTGCTTTTATTTCTGCAAATGGGTTCATCTGTACCATTTTTCTAGATTCCACCTATATGTGTTAATATGAAATATTTGTTTTTCTCTTCCTGACTTATTGCAAGACCTGTGTTAACCTTTTTCCTTTCCTTCTTTCCCCAGGACTTAGATGTGACCTTGCCCACTGACTCCCAGGGAACCTAAAGGCTGACTCTGGCTCTGAGAATTTTCAGCTTACCTTTTCCTGGGAGTCTTCATCTAACAGAGGTAAGATCACCTGTCCTTACATCACTAGGTATGTGCTTGCTACTTAGTGTTTTAAAACTAAAATACATTTTGTTTAGATGCATACGTAGTCACCACTTATCCATGGTTTTGCTTTTCATATTTTCAGTTACCCTTGGTCAAAACATTAAATGAAAAATTCCAGAAATAAACAGCCCATAAATTTTGAACTGTGTCCCATTCTGAGTAGATGAGGAAATCTTGCACCATCACATTGAGTCCAGCCCAGGTAGTGAATCATCCCTTTGTCCTGTGTATCCTGCTAATTGGTCATTCAGTAGCCTTTTGGTTTTTCAGATGACTGTTGTTGATATCACAAGGCTTGTGTGCAAGTCACACTTATGGTGAAGAATCTGCCTCCAATGAAGGAGATGCAAGAGACACAAGTTCAATCCCTGGGTTTGGAAGATCCACTGGATCTTGACAAGCCACTCCAGTATTCTTGCCTGGGAAATCCCATGGATAGAGGAGCCTGGTGGGCTACAGTCTATGGGGTCACAAAGAGTTGGACTTGACTGAGCACATGAGCCACAGAGAGCCCCAGAGCACAATTTGAATCCACCAAAGAGAAATAGTAAAGTACTTCCTTTGAGTGAAAAAAGTGAAAGTTCTTGATTTAATGAAGAAAGGAAAAAGATGTATCTGAGGTCACTAAGATCTATGGAATGAAGCTTCTATCAGTGAAATTGTAAAGAAGGAAAATTAAATTCATGATAGTTGTGCTGTTGCAACTCAAACTGCAAAAATTATGAGCACAGTGTGTGAAAAGTGCTTAGTTGAGATAGAAAAGGCATTCAAGTTGTACAGTAGGTATTTTGAGAGAGAAAGATCACATTTACGTAACTTTTACTACAGTAGATTGTTACAGTTGTTCTATTTTATCATTATTTATTGTTAATCTCTTATGGTAATTTATAAATTAAACTGTATCATGGTTATGTATGTATGTATGTACAGGAAAAACATCGTGTAGACAGTGTCTGGTGCTATCCAAGCTCTCAAGTGAGCTTCCCTGGTGGCTTAGCCGGTAAAGAAATTGCCTATAATGCAAGAGACCTGGGTTCAATCCCTGGGTTGGGAAAATCCCCTGGAGAAGGGAATGGCTACCCACTCCAGTATTCTTGCCTGAAGAATTCCATGGACCAAAGAGCCTGATGGGCTACAGTCCATGGAGTTACAGAGTCAGACATGACTGAGTGACCAGAACTTTCCCTTTTTTTTTTTTTTTAAATGATCTCAGATATCCACTAGGGGTCTCGTGGTGTACCACCTTCAGAAAAGGCAGACTATTGTGTACACAAGTAGAAATGTTGTAAAGAACAGCAAGGAACTGATTAACCCAAATAAAGGTAAATGTGTACTTGGAGGTGGGGGGAGGAATGTGGTTAAGGAGGGATGTACAAGTGGCCTCTCAAGAGTGGGCAATGATCTGCTTCTTAACGAGGATATACATACATGGATCTTTACTATTTCTCAAACTGTACCATCTTATACTTTCTAGATGTTTGACATATTTTACAATAAAAACCATTGAGTAAGTTATAATATTCTGGAAATATCTCAGTGGTTAGAAGACATACTAGTGAATTCATACAGAAGCCAGCCCATCATTTGGACCTCTGTATTCTTTGGCATATTCCCCAAAGTCAGGTGAGGATAAGGAAATAGTAAAGGGGGAAAAAACCCCTAACCTAAGAAAAGGCAGGCCACTAGAATCTGACCTTCTCCCCTTACGCCAGAGCTGTGCTTCATTGGACAATAAAGCTCAGCTGCTGCTTTCATGGAACATGAAGATTGGTGGGACAAAGAAACAAGTAAATATAGGCTCTGCAGGTGGGGAAAGGGAGCACACAGAAGGGATCTCTACCTACTAATCACAATGTGAAAATAAGATGGTACCATATACTTTATACACACACACACACATATATATGTGTGTGTGTGTGTATTATTTTTAAGGGAATTTTTCTACTTTGGGGCTTAAGTAAAAGGCTATAGAAATTCTGTCTTAAAAAATATGAATAAAGGATCATTCTTGCCTCTTTCTTGTCTCCCACCTCCAACCCTCCTACACATCTACCTCAGTTACAGTATTTTGCACATTCTATTGCATCTGTTCATGTGTTTGCCTCTACCGTAGATCATAGCCTCTCAAGGGCTGGGCTCTGTCTTACCTTTGTGTCAGATATACTTGACTCAGGCACTGCTATTTTTCAAGGACTGAGAATCAGTCTCTCTTATCACGTCCTCTCTCTGCCTGCAGCCCCTTTGGCCCCTTCAGTCTCTTTTGTACCACACTCTGGACCCCTTCCTGTGCCTCAGTCATGCTGGGCTCATTCTCATCCCAGGGCCTTTGCACATGCTGTTGTCTCTCCCTGGAGGCTTCCTGCCTCAGTTTGTTCTTCTTATTCAGGTCTTGGCTTAAATGATGCCCTTTGGGAGATGTCTTCCACAACCACTGTAGTTAATACCACCTTTTTCTGTGTCTTCTTGACTGTCCCCTCCATCCTATTAACCTTGACTTGTTTTCTCCAGAGCATTTTCATTACCTGAAATTTGCTTATTTATTTACTTGTTTATTTATTGTCTCTCTTCTCCATTACAGCAGGGCTCTTCATTTGTGTGTGTGTGTGTTTTTCTTTTTGTTTTTGTGCTATGTCTCCAGTAGCTAAACTATTACCTGGCCTACAGTAGGCACTCAATCCAGTTTTTGAATAAGTAAATTAATGGATGGTACTGAGTTAAGTATTTATATCACTGAGATGCATAACTGCATCTTGAAGAATTTAGTAATGAACAAAGGTGACTCAAGATTAGTGTGCTAATATTGTATCTAACACACAGCAGGCACTCAATAAATATTTGTCCAATGAATAAATATACAGAATATGTAAAGGATTCTTGAAAATCATTTTTAAAATCCCACAAACCAATATATATAAGCTGGCAAAGGAAAAACTTCTAGAAGTAATGGGTTTAGCAGAGTTGCAGGATTTGAGGTCAATATATAAAAATCAACTTTGTTTCTGTATACTAGCAATCAAAAAGCAATCTTTTTTATTTTTTTTAATTTAGTATATTTATTTCCGCTTTTTCTTTTTTTTTTTAATCAGAGTATAATTGCTTTACAATATTGCATAGTTTCTGCTATACACTGAAAGTCAATCAGCTGTATGTATACATATATTGCCTCGCTCCCACCCCCACCCCCTTTCTACCCATCTAGGTCATCACACAGCACTGAGCTGAACTTTAACACATATATTTTAAAATATTTTTAAACTGAAGTATAGTTGATTTGCAATGTGTTAATTTCTGATATCCAGCAAAGTGACTCCGTTATACACATATATGCATTCTTTTTTGTATTCTTTTACTTTATGGTTTATCCCAGGATATTGAATATAGTAAGCTTCCATCATGGCTCAGATAGTAGAGAATCTGCCCATAATATAGAAGACACAGGTCTGATCCCTGGGTGAGGAAGATCCCCTGGAGTCCAAGGAAATGGCTAACCACTCCAATATTCCTGCCTGAAGAATTTCATGGACAGAGGAGCCTGGCAGGCTACAGTCAATGGGGTCACAAAGAGTCAGACATGACTGAAGCGACTGAGCAGGCACAAACTGCACCCCAAAATAGAAAGTGTGTGCATGCTCAGTCACTTCAATCATGTCCGACCTCATGGACTGTGGACCACCAGGCTCTTCTGTCCATGGGATTCTCCAGGCAAGAATACTGGAGTGTGTGCAATGCCTTCCTCCAGATGATCTTCTTGACCCATGGATCCAAACGGCGTCTCATGCATTGGCAGGCAGGTTCTTGACCACTAACGCCACCTGGGAAGCCCTCCAAAATAGAATTAGTATTAGTGAAGTTGCTCAGTTGTGTCCGACTCTTTGCGACCCCATGGACTGTAGCCTACTAGACTCCTCTGTCCATGGGATTTTCCAGGCAATAGTACTGGAGTAAATTGCCATTTCCTTTTCCAGGGGATCTTCCTGACCCAGGGATCAAATCGAGGTCTCCCACATTGTAGACAGACACTTTACTGTCTGAGCCACCAGGGAATACTTCAGTATAAATCTAACAAAATATGTGTAGGATTTGTATGGTAAAAACTGGAAAACACTGAGAAAACAAACAATGGCCTATATATATTGAAAGACACATAGCCTTGGGATAAACCATAATGGAAAAGAATATAGAAAAGAATGTGTACAATTTCCTTGGTGGCTCAGAGACAAAGAATCTGCCTGCCAAGGTAAGAGACATGAGTTTGATCCCTGGTTAGGGAAAATCCCACATACTGCAGAGCAACTAAGGCCGTGTGCCACAACCATTGAGCTGGTGCTCTAGAGCCTGGGAATCGCAACTACTGAGCCCTCAGGCTGCAACTGCTGAAGCTCGCATGCCCTAGAGCCTGTGCTCTGCAACAAGAGAAGGCCCCTCAGTGAGAACTCATGCACTGCAACTAGAGAGCATCCCCAGGCCCACTCACCACAACTTGAGAGGAACTCACGCAGCAAGGAAGACCCAGCACAGCCATAAATAAATAAATATTTTGAAAAAGAATCTGTATATGTATAAAGTTGAGTCACTTTGCTGTAGAGCAGATATTAACATAACACTGTAAATCAATTATACTTCAATAAATTTTTTTTTGCTTTTTATTTTATATTGTGGTATAGGCGATTAAAAATGTTGTGATAGTTTCAGGTGAATAGCAGAGGGACTCAGCCATATACATACATGTATCCATTCTCCTCCAAACTCCCCTGCCATCCAGGCTGCCACAAACATTGAGCAGAGTTCCATGTGCTATACCTACAGTAGGTCCTAGTTATTATTCATTTTAAATAAAACAGTGTGTACATGATCATCCCAAACTCCCTAACTATCCTTTCCCCCCCATTCCCATCCCCACAACCATAAATTCATTCTATAAGTCTGTGAGTCTCTTTCTGCAAAAAAAAAAAAAAAATTTTTAAGACAGACAAGCATGTTCATTGTTAAAATGTCAGTTTTCCCCCATATTAATCTATAGATCTGACATAATCCTAATCAAAATCTCAGCAGAATTTTTTGTAGATATCAATAAACTGATTCTAAAACTGATATGAGAGGCAAAGGAATTAGATTAGTCAATACAACTTTGCAAAAGAGGAACCAATTTGAAGAGTCATGCCATATGATTTTGAGAATTACTATAAATCTCCAGTAATCAAGACAGTGTGGTATTGACAAAAGGAAAGACCTGTAGATCAGTGAAACAGAATAGAGAGCCTAGAAGTTGACCCACATATGTATGTGTGGGTCATAGATTGTTGACAAAGATGCCAAATAGTCTTTTCAACAAAATAGTGCTAGAACAACTGGTCATCCATAAGCCAAAAACAAAAAACAAAAAAACCCAACAACAACCTTCAACTCATATCCTGTATTGTATATAACAATTACCTAAAATGAATTATAGATGTACCATAGACCTAACTGTAAAACCTAAAAATATATAAAACTTCTAGAAGATAAATTTGGAAAATCCTTGTAACCTTGGGTTAAACAAAGATTTCTTTGCTTAACCTTGGTTTTAACCTTGGGTTAAGCAAAAGATATGTTACCTGAAACATGATCCATAAAAAACAAACTAATGAACTTGACTTCATCAAAATTTAAAACTTGTGCTCTGTAAAAGACGCTTCAGAGTGTGAGAAGACAAGCCACAGACTGGGAGAAAATATTTGCAAATCATATATCCAACAAAAGACTTTATCTATGATGTATAAGAGTTTACAATACTCAATAATAAGAGAACAAAACACAGTTTTTTAAAAAAAGACTGGTAAAGAGTTTATTTAGATACAACTGACAAGAAAATTTGCAAAACCCAGTTTTTTACATGGGCAAAAGATTTGAACCAACACTTTACCAAAGAGAATATATGGAGAGAAAGTATCACATGAAAAGATGCTTCTCACTACTACTCATTAGAGAAATATAAATGAAAACTGCAATGAAATACAATTTTACATCCACCAGATTGTAAATATGTTTTTACAACTCCAAGTGGTGTGAAAGATGTAGAAAAATGAAACTTCTCATGGCCTATTGATAGGAATATAAATCTGAATGGTTTCTTTAGCAGGCAATTTGGCATTTATCTCGTTGGGTTGAAGACTCACATACCCCCATGACCCAGTAATTCCACTCCTAGATTGAGAAAATCTTGAACATGTGCACAAAGAAAATAATGTGTATAAGAATGTTAGGTACAACATTTCATAGTAACAGCAGAAAATGTAGAAAAACGTCCATCACAGGTGAACAGGCAAACTGTGGTTTATTGCTACAATGTCAAACAATATAGCAGGGGTTATCAGACTATGCAGCCCATGAGTCAAACCCAGCCCAACACTCTTTGTGTAAATAAACCTTTATTGAAACCCAGCCACCTACAGTCCTTGATGTACTGTCTATGGATGCTTTCCTGCTACAATGACATCATTGAATAGTTGCAACAGAAACTACATAGCCCACAAAGCCTAAAATATTGACTGTCTGTTTTCTACAAGAAAGCAACACCAATAAATTAATCAGAGGTGTGTATCAGGGTTCAACCCAGAGAAATAAACCATCACTCAGGGTTCAACCAGAGGGAAAAACCAGTGGGAGATATATGGTAAGAGGTTTATTGCAAGAAATTGGCTTACTTGATTGCAGACTTGGCTAGTTTAAGTCCAAAATCCACAGGGTAGGCCATCAGGAAGGGCAATCTGGAACTGTCAAGCAGGAGGTGAAGCTGCTGTCCACAGGATAATTTTTTTCTTCTTCAGAGAAGCCTCAGCTCTGCTCGTGATACCTTTCAACTGATTGAATCTTGTTCATCCAAATTATGTAGGATGATCTCCCTTACCTGATCAACTGATCAAGGGCTTTAATCCCATCTACAGAATACATTCACAATAATACCTAGATTAGTGTTTCATTGAATGACTGGACACTATAGTCAAGTTGACAAATAAAACTGACCATCACATGTATTAATAAAGGAAGATCTTGTAAATATAATACTGAACAACAACAAGTTACAAAATGATATGTGTGGTATGGTAACTTATATAAAACTTAAAATAATCATAGGAATTTAATGCCATTGATGGATACATGGATATATAAAACTATGTGGAACACTGATAAACAGCTACTATAGGATACTGTTTGACACTGGGGAGGTACACTGTATCTGTAAATTTTTTTTTTTTAATGGCGAGAGACTCCAAAGCAAGGGAGGCATGTAGGAATCTTATTAAGCTTGACCCTTTATTACAGTTTTTAAAATATATCATTGTTAACACTTGTTTGTATGTTTGCAATTCTACACAATCATTAGCTTTTAAAAAATCATAATGATTGGGCTTCCCTGGTGGCTCAGTGGTAAAGAATCCACCTACCACTGCAGGAGACACAGGTTAGATCTCTGATCTGGGAAGATCCCACATGCCACAGAGCATAAGGCCAAGCACCACAACTATTGAGACTGTGCTCTAGAGCCTAGGAGTCGCAACTACTAAACCCCTGTGCCGAAACTACTGAAGCCTGAACACCCTAGAGACCATGCTCTGCGACAAGAGAAGCCACTGCAGTGAGAAGCCCAAGCATCACAACCTGAGAGTGGCTTCTGCTCTCCACAGCTAGAGACAGGCCACACAGCAGCGAAGACCCAACACAGCTGAGAAATAAATAAATACACTTTTTAAAAAACTGTAATGATTGCCCTCCTTTGGACAGACCTAAAAAGCATGTTCACACTGGGCAGTCAACTTTGAAACAGAACCGCCCTGGAAAGGACCAGAAAGTAGAAGCTTCTTTTTTTTCCCCCTAAATTCCAAACACCTCTTCGGAGGCCACATCAGACTTTTTTTCAGGGATCTGTATTTCAGGGACTGAGCCTCATATCCTGGAAGCCGAGCGTAGAAAATCAGTGTTCACTGTGCTGCAGCCTGTGCGCGGAGGAGAGCAGGGAGCAAGCTGTGAGTTATTCTTACTGGAGCCCTGACCTTGGCTGACCTCCACGGTGTCAAGCTCTGTAGCCAAACGGAACTCCTGACTTAAGGAGCTAGAGATAAAGAGGCAGGTGGCCAGTCACATGGCACGTGGTTGCTGATGGAATGAGACTTGTCAGACCTCCCAGGGGGCTCTCACCAGGGTCCTCATGTATGTTCACACACTAAGAAACAGCACTGAGCATGCTTCCTGAAGAAAGTCAGATGACTTCTGACTTAAAAGGTGGTTAAGCCTGAGTCCAGAGATGGCAACTTTCAGTATGCCTGCAGAAATCAATCAACTGACATTTCCTACAGCGAAGCAACATAGCTCTTTTTGCAAAAAATTAACTTTTTTATGATTTGGAAAAGTACATGTTCTTTGTAAAAATTTAGAATATCTGAAAAGCTAGAGAGAAGAAAACAAAAATTCCCCTATGCAGAGTTATTAGTGGTCATCATCTATTCTTTGTCATATATATTTTTTTCTATAGTTAATTCATCTTTTTAGCAATGATTATTGAGTACCTACTATGTGCCAGGCTTTATTCTGGGTGCTACAGATATATGAATAAACAAAAACAGAACATCAAGTTTCCTGCCTTATAGAGCTCACGACAAGGAAGGTAAACCAATTATGGAAAGGTAAACACATAAATATGCAAGATAAATTTAGATCATATGTGCCCTAGTGGAAAAAACAATACCTAAAAATAATGGAGACTTACAATGTGTTGTTCTAAGCCCTTCACCTCATATAATAGTAATACATTGAGTAAAACTGGCATACGTGGGGTGTGTGTGCGTGCGCATGTGTATGTGTTTTAGATTGAAGGTCATCACCGTAAATCTTTTTGTATGGTGGTCAGGGAAGACCTCTTGCAGGAAATGACACAAGAGTCATTTGTGACTCAGGGAAGAAGACAACTAGAGAAGATCCAGCTTAAGGGCTTTCGTGGCAGAAGGAACAGTAAGTTTAAGTTCCCTGAGTACAAAACAGTTTTAGCATGTTCATGAAACAGAAGGAAAAAGACAAGCATAGCTGAAACTCTGGGGAGCAGAGTGGTCTGCAATGACACCAAAGATGTATGTTTTGTGATCAGGCCACGTAGGATCTTGAAGGCCACAGTAAAGAGTTTAACTTTTATTCTAAGACATTATAAAGCCTTTAGATTTTAAGCAGCAGAGTGACAAGATCTGATTTCCACTGGTTTAGAGATCATGCTGCACAGTGTTTGGCAAATGAATTTTGAGGATGCAAACCAGAATCCGGAAGACATGTTGAAAGTTCCCTGAGGTCATCCAAGTGAAAGGCGATGGACCATTGGGCCAGGCTAACAGCAGACTAGATGAACAGAAGTGGGGAGAGTTAGGATTCTATTGAAGTGACACTGTTTTTGTAGTTTTATGTAGGCCCTGTTAATTTTCCTTCATTTTGTAAAATAAAAAGGATTTAGAAAATTCTTCTAAAACAGAATTTTAAAATATATCAGCCACACTTCAGGAGACCCAAATTGGAAAACAAGCAGGGAATCCTAAGAATGATAGATCCTAAGAAGATGGAAGGCTAACCCTGGACAGTGATTTGGAGGCTCCAGGGAACTCTTAAGTAGAGCAGATCCAGGCAATGGTTTTTCCAGCTGTTTCATTTTCTCCTCATCCCACCTCTGTCTTCACACTCTCACTTAAGTATAATTAAAGGCCTGAACTTTTGCCACAGCTGCGACTCATGGAAAAATTGACACCACTCACTGATACAGTGCCTGTGCCTGACTTACCAACATCCTACAGTTGGAATTTGAAGCTTGGGGGCCCTCTTTGCTAAAACCCTGCCCACAGTGCAAAGTTGAAGGCAGTCGCAAATGGGGTTTTACCAAAGGCTGTGGAGCCCATATTACTGATTGTTACACAAAGTCACTCTCTAATACTTCTTCTTCCCCCGAGAGCCTGCCCTTTACTATAAAGAGTGACAATGCCAGATATTTTCCCTAGCCTCCTTGAGCCGGGCTTCCCTGGTTGCTCAGCTGGTAAAGAATCTGCCTGCAATGCAGGGGACCCCGATTTGATTCCTGGGTCAGGAAGATCCCCTGGAGAAGGGATAGGCTTCCCACTCCAATATTCTTGGGCTTCTCTGATAGCTCAGATGGTAAAGAATCCCCTGGAGAAGGGATAGGCTATCCACTCCAGTATTCTTGGGCTTCCCTGGTAGCTCAGATGGTAAAGAATCCCCTGGAGAAGAGATAGGCTACCCACTCCAGTATTCTTGGGCTTCCCTGGTCTCAGATGGTAAATAATCCACCTGTAATGCAGGAGACCTGGGTTCGATCCCTGGGTTGGGAAGATCCCCTGGAGGAGGGCATGGCAACCCACTCCAGTATTCTTGCCTGAAGAATCAAATTGACAGAGGAGCCTGGTGGGCTACAATCCAAGGGGTTGCAAAGAGTTGGACACGACTGAGCAACTAAACGACAGCACATCCCTTGCAGCCAGACCTCAAATCTCAGAGTATTGTCTTGGTTCTCAGATTTGCTCCCTGATGCCCCCTGGAAGGGCTGCCTCTGTTTCCTAACTAGAGTTTCCTACAGTCTAGATTTTGCTGATTGAATTCTTAGGATGTCATTTAAGGTGGCCTTCTGTTCTCTGTATTTGCTGTAAAACGATAGTTGTAAACCTCAACACATATAAACCTTGCAACAACCCAGTGAGGCAGGGCTATTAAATGTCCCCATTTTACAGAGGAATAATCAGCTAAGGCTTAGAAAGTTTCTGTACTAGAGGTCACGTGGCCAGAATTTGCATCTAAGCAGATGCTTCTAACCTCTGTGCTGCACACAAGGAAATATATCAACAAGACGTTCATGCAGCCCACTTGGCTTGAACATTCTCCAGGAGCAGATGATTGGCTGGCTTGCAAGCCTAGAAATCAATTAAGTCAATTAGCAGCAGCTAGTGAGCATCTATAGCGTGTGCTGGGCTAAGCTGTGGGATGCAAAGAGTGACAAGATGATTTTGAAGATGATGACAGCTGCCCTACCGAGCACTTCCTGTGTACCACACCCTGGGCTCAGTGCTATGAATACAGCAGTGATCATCACAGTCAAAACGAGTTTCACTATGTATAAGTCTTATGAGAGAAGAACCACAGTGTGGTAAGTGCTATGATGGGGATTGTTGAGAGCTGTGTAAGTTCTATCCAATGGTCACTAGCCCCATGGGGCTATTTCATTTTAAATTAATTACAATTAAATAACACAAAATTCAGTCTGTCAGTCTCTGTAGCCGCTTTTAAAATGCTCAATAACCATTTATGGCTAGCGACTACTTATTGGATAGCACAGATTACAGAATGGAATCATTGCGCTAAGTTCTATGGGACAGTGCTGATTTAGATAATTGGGAAAGCACAGAGAAGAAACACCACCTTATCTGGACTTGGAGGTGAGGTGAGGGTTGAGGGAAAGGGTCCCAAACAAATGATATTATATTTAAGCTGAGACTTGAAGAATGAGTAATTTTAGTCCTTACTGTACTCCTATCCGGAGAAGGCAATGGCAGCCCACTCCAGTACTCTTGCCTGGGAAATCCCATGGACGGAGGAGCCTGGTAGACTGCCGTCTATGGGGTCACACAGAGTCGGACACGACTGACATGACTTAGCAGCAGCGGCACTCCTATCAGATGTCTTTGTTGTTGTTGTTTAGTCACTAAGTCATGTCTGACTCTCTGCAACCCCATGTACTATAGCCCACTAGGCTCCTCTTGTTCAGGCAAGAATACTGGAGTGGGTGTCCATTTCCTTCTCCAGAGATCTTCCCAACCCAGGGATCGAACCCACAACTCCCACATCTCCTGTACTGCAGGCGGATTCTTTACTGCTGAGCCATCAGGCATGTCTTATATACCTGTTTAATGAATGAGGAAATGGACTTTGAAAATTTACAAAATTTGCCCAAAATCTCAAGAGAAAATGTGAGCAGGAACATTTGATCCTAGGTCTAACCAAAAAAAAAAAAAAAAGAAAGTGAAGTTGCTCAGTTATGTCTGGCTTTGCGACTCCATGGACTGTAGCCTACCAGATTCCTCCATCCATGGAATTTTCCAGGCAAAAGTACTGGAGTGGGTTGCCATCTCCTTCTCCAAGGGGTTTTCCCAACCCAGTGGTCAAACGTGGGTCTCCCTCATTGCAGGCAGACACTTTGCCATCTAAGCCACCAGGGAAGCCCAGATTTATCCATCTGCTCAAAACACTAATGCTTGAAATGCTAATTCTAGAAGTAAAGGAACCCTGGGCAAAAGAGACCTCTTTTAGAAGAAAGGGGTGACATCTTCACAAATATTGATTGAACACTTTGTGCTGTATTTCAAAGCGCTCTGTAGGACTGATGTCATGTAAGCAGTTTACAAAAACTGGGGCCTCTCACTACATGGAGTTTGTCATCTTATTGTGGAATGAGTGCAGAAAAGTGAGTGTACTCTAAGTGCCATGGGAATCCCAAGGGGTAGTGGTGGCTTCCTGTGAAGACTGTTTGGAAAGAGAAAGAGTTAAACGGGTCTTGAAAGACACATGGGATGTGACTAGTTGGAGCATTCCAGGGTGGAGGAAAGGCTTGTGGGAAAGCATAGGGTAAGGCGTACAATGCCAGTGCCAAGATGACAGGTAATATCTCCACCAGGTAAGAGATTTATTAAGATGAGATGACTCGGTCCTTTCTGCAGACATGGAACTTCATTGAAAATTCTTCTTGAACAACATTTATGGGTATGTCTATGAACCGATTAATTCGGGGCAGGCCCAAGACTTCACTAATTTCTGCCTGATCTCTGAGAGCATCAGAGATATCACAGCAGAGTTTGTCTCTTTCCATTAGGAAAGTCTTTGAGAACATGCAAGAGAGGTTTGGAGGGTGATGCTTCTTTGTTTTCAGAAAAATTGTGGTGCTTCCCCTGTCTCTCACCCCCATCTTTAAACCCTCAAATGGATACCAGCTCCAGAGAGGGAAAGATATTTAATCATAGGGTGCAAAATAAATTTGGGGAATTTTATATTTATTTATGTGTTTATTTATTTCTCTGGCTGTTCCAGGTCTTAGTTGCGGCATGTGGGATCTATTAATAATTCCCCAGTTCAGTTCAGTTCAGTTGCTCAGTCGTGTCCAACTCTTTGTGACCCCATGAATCACAGCACACCAGGCCTCCCTGAATAATTCCCCAACCAGGGATCAAACCTGGACCCTCTGTATTGTGATCATGGGATCTTAGCCCCTGGACCGCCAGGGAAGTCCCAGGGAATTTTAAATCAATATATTACTATGCATGCCACTTTATGGGAAAAACAATCCAATTAACAAAAAAATATGAATTGACTTGTGAATGGTACAGATATGATACATCAGTGCCATACAAACATTTTATATAGTAGCGTTCACTGTTCACAAACTATTGTTCCATTTTTTGGTCTTAAATTATGTCATGTACCTTTTTTTTTGCACATCAATATAGTCCAAATAGGGCTTCCCTATTTGGGAAGCTCAGGCAGTAAAGAATCTGCCTGCAAAGGGGGAGACCCGGGTTCCATCCCTGGGTTGGGAAGATCCCCTGGAGGAGGGCATGACAACCCATTCCAGAATTCTTGCCTGGAGAAGCCCCATGGACAGAGGAGCCTGGCGGGCTACAGTCCATGGGATTGCGAAGAGTCAGACATGACTGAGAAACTAAGCATAGTACAGCAAAGTCCAAATAATATTTCCTTTGGTGATAAGACGTCCATAACATAATCAGTCTTCCACTGTTGACTGTTGAACTTATTTCCTGCCACTATTAATATCAATGCACTGAATAGTTTTGTGCAATCATTATTTAAGCTATATAATGTTTTAGAATATATTCCCCAAAGTGGGACGTCTGGGACATAGGTAATAATAATTGCATATTTCTTGTTAGCTGCTTTCTAAAAAGACTCTGCCAATGTTCATTTGGTGTATTTATTCCCTCAAAGTGTCATCAACATTAGGTTTTGAATTATTCCTTTACTTTCAATAATTTAAGGGATTTGGAGTCATGGAAAATCTTGTTAGGGACTTGACTTATCCTTTCTGCCTCAACTGCTTCATTGTGGAATGGGAATAATAAGACTACTTCTCTGGGTTGGGATTGAATGAGATAGTTCAGTGAAGCAGCTGGCACAGCACACAGGTGGCCAGTGTCTACTCCATGTGCCTTAGGGAATTGGAGGTAGGTACCTTCGAGCTAAGAGTCGGACACGACTAAGCGACTTCACTTTCACCTTTTACTTTCATGCATTGGAGAAGGAAATGGCAGCCCACTCCAGTGTTCTTGCCTGGAGAATCCCAGGGACGGGGGAGCCTGCTGGGCTGCCCTCTATGGGGTCGCACAGAGTCAGACATGACTGAAGCGACTTAGCAGCAGCAGCAGCAGTAGAGCTCCCACTCTGCGTTTTCCTTTAATTACTGCTGAGGTTATGCATTTTTGGGGGGTAATTATATATCATGGGAATACCCCTAGAATATTTAAGACCCCCAGTCCCCTCCTGTGCTTGTGCTAAATTACTTCAGTCGTGTCTCTTTGCGACTTTTTGTGACCCTATGGACTATAGCCTGTGAGGCTCCTCTGTCCATGGGATTCTTCAGGCAAGAATACTGGAGTGGGTTCCCATTTCCTTCCTACTCTTCACCATCTCCTCTGTCTCACAGGATGCTTCAGTCTTGAACTAGAGTCCTTTCTATCATCCTTTCTTTCTTTGCCACCTGGTTCAAGGTGATGTTTGCTACCACCATGGCATCTTAGACTTGAGGTCCAGTGTTAACAGGATATAGCCTAGCATCCTCCTTACAAACCCAGAGTCCCAGACTTACAGACTCTCTGAGTTTAAAATAAGCCACAATGGTTATTATCCAACTTTCCCTCGGGCGCTCGACAGTTTCCAATCAGTGGAAATGGTCTTTTTAAAATTTATTAAATGATGCCAACTGGATAAATGGGCTTCCCTGGTGGCTCAGTGGTATAGAATCTGCCTGCAATGGAGGAGACCTGGGTTCAATCCCTGGGTCAGGAAGATCCCTTGGAGGAGAGCATGGCAACAAATTCCAATATTCTTGCCTGGAAAATTCCATGGACAGAAGAGCCTGGCAGGCTACAGTCCATAGGGTCATAAAGAGTTGGATGCGACTGAGGCATCTGAAAAGTAGCAGCTTTGGATAAACACTATGATGAATTCAAGGTGAGGCTAGAATGTGGTCTCTCTATTCTTGGCCCCCCAGGCAACACAGCATTCTCATCCACTATAGTCAATTCTCAAATAAATTATATTATCACCTAGCCAATTTGTGAAACATCTTTGAGAAACATTTTAAGTTCTGAATGTCATAATTAATAGGCAGCAGTCTTCTGTTAATAGAACTCAGTAATTTAATTGATTTTTCCCATATAGTTTATATAGTTATGAAACATCTAAAGTCTACTTCCTTCTAGTTAATAGATGGTGTCTAAAACTAATAAATCAAGAAATAGAGATGAGTATATTATAAAAATGGAAACTATTACAAAAATAAGAAACACAAAAATTGGGAGGCAAAAAGGAGGAGAGGATGTGGGAGTTAGATTAAGAAAAGCAGAACTGTATTATTTAATGTTAAAATGAGAGTCAGATGAAGAACAAAAAACCAGAAACTTAAAAATGGTATTCTCTAGAACTCGAGGTTGGATGGTGAGTAGGAAGAAAAATCTTAGTTTTAACTTTAAACTCTTATATGGTTTGAAATTTTTTGACATATGTATGTTGCTTTTTCCTTTTTAAAAACTGCTTTATTGAGATTAATTTACATACCATTCCATTCACCCACTTAAAGTGTACAATTCGGTGTTTTCCAGCATATTCACAGAGTTGTACATCCATCACTGCTATCCACTTCAGAACATTTTCATCATCTCCCCCTAAGTCTACTACCTAAATCTATTTTACCTATTCCCTGGTGGCTCAGATGGTAAAGAATCCTCCTGCAATGTGGGAGATCTAGGTTCAATCCCTGAGTTGGGAAGATTCCCTGGAGAAGGGAACGGCTACCCAATCCACTCCACTGGCCTGGAGAATTCCATGGACAGAGGAGCCTGGCAGGCTATATAGCCCTTGAGGTCACAAAGAGTCGGACATGACTAAACAACTTTCACTTTCACTTTCAGATCTATCACCTATTAGCCGTCACTCCTCATTTCCCCAGAAGTCCTTCTCTCCCTAGCTCTAGAGAACCCCTAATCTATTTTCAGTCTCTATAGGTTTGCTCATTTTGAATATTGAATATAAATGAAATCAAACAACTTATGGACTTTTGTATCTGGCTTTTTTTCAGTTAGCATAATGTTTTCAAAGTTCATCCATGTAATAGCCATACCAGCACTTCACTCTTTTTTATTGCTGAATAATAATCCATTGTTTGGATATACCACATTTGTTTATCAATTCATCAGTTAATGGTGAGTTGGATTGTTTTTATGAATTTTCCTGTGGATGCATGTTTTCGTTTCTCTTGGGCATATACCTGGCAGTGAAATTGCTGAGTTATATGGAAACTATGTTTAATGTTTTGAGGAACTGTCAGAGCATTTTCTAAAGTAATTATATCATTTTATATTCCCACCAGCAACATGTGAGGTTCGCTTCTCCACATCTTCACCAATACTTGCTATGATATCTTTCCAGTTTTAGCCATCCTAGTGGGCCTGAAGTGGCATTTCATTGTGGTCGTGATTTACCTTTTCCTAATAGCTAATAATGTTGAGTATCTTCATATTCTTATTGGCTGTTTGTATTTCTTTGGAGAAATGTTTATTTAGTTCCTTTCCCCAATGCACATGTTATTTTCACCATTAAAAAATAGTATAATATATCTTAAATCCTAGTAAGCAAATACTAAATGTTTAAGATAATAGTCTCTGAGTGAAGAAAATTGAGCTATTTCTTTTTCCCTTTTCCATTTTTTTCCCTAAAATTTTAAAACAAACATAACTTTTAATCATCAAATATTAATGTTTCCTTTTTCTTTATCTTTTTTCTGATTTAAAGTAACACAAGGAATTTTTTTAAAGGAGACACAATATTAACCTAAAAGCAATAATAACTAATATTTTAGCAGATTTCTCTCCAAGATATTTTACTAGAAACCTTCTATACTTTTTGAGGTTGTAGAGTATGTGCAAATTTAAATTATGCCTTTTGTTTTTATTCTAATGTAGTAAAGAAGCCCCTGCATGTTAAAATTCTTTAGTCATTTCTTCTGAGAGTTTCTAAAGAAAATGCCACTATATCTTTTGGTGTGCAGAATGGTCATGAGAGAGGGCTCCTTTCTCACACTTGTTGCTTTAAAATTGAAAAACAGTGAAAGTTACTCAGTGGTGTCCAACTCTTTGAGACCCCATGGACTAGTCCATGGAATTCTCCAGGCCAGAATACTGGAGTGGGTAGCCTTTCCCTTCTCCAGGGGATCTTCCCAACCCAGGGATCAAACCTTTAAAATTAAGGGGAAAAATTAGGTCGCATATCTACATACTGTCCCTTAACCTGTGGAAAACACAAACCCAGTAGAACTTGGAGAGGACATAGCCTGGTCCTTTGCTTCCATCTGATGCTCTCTCCCCACTTAAAACAGGAAAAGAAAGAAAGGAGTCTTGTGCAGTAGGAAGAAGCTTGGCTGCTCTCCAACCTCTTCTAACTTATATCTTCATGGTGTGGCTTTGCCTTTGGCTTAAAGTATTCGCAAATCCCCATGGTACCACCAATTCCTGTATTTTTCCTTACAGAATATTTGTTCTAAAAAAAAAAGTATTCTTTTCTTGCTTTCCCCATCCTCTTTCTCTTTCCCTCATTATAACTCTTTCTCCTGAAATCACTCATGCCATTAGGACAGACTGACTGCAGATAAAGCTATGACTTAAGGTTTCTTCTCATCCTTTTTTTTTTCCTCCCAAAGCCTCCAAAGTTGCCAATTGCAGCCACTTCAAATGGAATCTGATTGCGCAGATTCCATTTCCTCCCATAATGATGGGATCAATAGCCCTCTCCTTGTGGTGAGAGCTCGGGAAAGATACTTTTTATACACTTGCTTCAAGTGTTCAATTTTCTGTAACAATATAGGCTGTTGACTCTTTATGTTCCCATGTATGTCCACAAGCACTTCCCAGACTGCAATACCGTCCCAGACTACACACATACAACAGGCTGCTTCTAGCCTAAAAGTGCAGGGGAAGCACCAGGACCCAAGCATAAGAGAATAAATCTGACTGCCAACAACTCTCCCCAGGTCTCCAATCACAGCTGTGCAAAAATAAACATGATTGATTCATCTTTAATTCAGCACACTGGGAAGAAAATACAGTGCTCACTGACACCCATGCTCCCCTCTTCTTCCTAAGGACAGCACTTAGACGTAGCTTTCTAGGCTTCATGCTGATAGGTGGGACCATGGACCAAGTTCTGCCCATTGGATTATGGGTGGATTCGATATTTGCCACTTCCATATCTGGAATCTTAAATCTTTTGCCCTCTCTCCCAGTTTAACAGGGGTTTTGGAGGGCACTCGTTGAAGATAAGATGCCACCAGATGGAAGCACCCAAGGTCCCTGAATGCAGGAAGCCAATCCCACTACCATATTGAACAGAATCATGAACAAGAAATGAACCTTTGTTATAGTAGTCCATGTTACCTGAGGATTGGGGTTTGTATTTTACATCATTTGCAAACCCTGATTAACACATTTCCTTTTTCTATCTCCCACCCCCGCAAAATATTCTAGGTTGCTGTGATAACTTGTAGACAATGTCTTTAAAAAGGGATCACAATAAGGGCTCCATTTTGCTAGCCACGCATTCAAATTCAAATATTACCAAGAGGAGACACTTGCTAGTAACGTTCTGCCTAAATGGTTTCAAGTCTGGGAAAGTCCAAAATTTTGGGGGGGAAATACAAGCAGAAATCGATACTGTCTTCCTGGTGCATTCACATGGTGAGGTGTTGTGGGGAACCAGAGGAATCTTAGTGAGGGCTTCACTGGTTGACTGAAGTTAATGTTTGCTTCTCTTCATCAACTATGTATTATGTCATCAGCATCTTGGCCCCGCCAGCTGCCCTTCCACGTGGGGTGCGAGCTCATCTCACTCAGACTGTTAGTACCCGAGCCCTTCCTGAAATGGCTATAGGAAGGTGTTACTTACACCCAGGGCATCTTGGGTGGCCAGTCATTGCCTCTGTTTAGGAAACTCAAGTGTCTTTGTTGACTTCATTACCTTTCCTTCTTTTCAAACCTTATTTGTAGATTCTATTGTTTCTTGGTATTGTTTCTAGACCTGTCACTCTTTTTAATACACTTCTATTTATTTAATTTTGGCTGGGCTGGGTCTTCACTGCTGTGCGCAGGCTTTCTCTAGTTGCAGTGAGCAGGGGCTACTCCGTAGTTGTGGTGCCCAAGCTTCTCGCTGTGGTGGCTTCTTCTTTTACAGACAGGCTCTAGAGCACGAGGGCTTCAGTACTGCAGCCTGTGGGCTTAGTACTTGCTGTTTGAAGGCTCTAGAGTGTGGGCTCAGTAGTTGTGGGGCAAGGGCTTGGTTGTTCTGAAGTATGTGGGATCTTCCTGGACCAGGAATTGAACCCTGCATTGGCAGGCAGATTCTCAACCACTGGACCATCAGGAATGTCAACCTGTCATTCTTTTATTGTGTCCCATTTCATTTCAAGTGTCCTCATTATTGATGAGAAACTTAAGTGTTTTAAGAAGGTAGAACACAAACCGAGTATTTCACATGTTAGAACAAAGAAGACTTTGACATGAAAAACTGGTGCTTAGTCATGAAAAGTCCAGAGCCCATTCTGTTGACCACGTCCTAATGTAGGGATAAGACGGCAGCCCTAGCTTTTGTTCCTAGTTCTGTAGCTGATTTTTGTGACTTTAGATAGACTATTCTAACACACTGTTCCTTGGGGTATGATCATTGCAATAGATTTTGTGAAGTTTTGAGGAACACCGCTGATTCATTTCTGTCTTCTTCCTCTACTTTAAGCTTTTCAATCAGTATCTCCAACCGAAAGGGGATTTCTTTCTTGTGAATTATGAAGTCCTTGTCTTTCAGGTTCTTTAAAACCCAAGCTTGGACTTGATACACAAACTGTGTGTATAAATTTTACATGCCTTTAGTATGCTTTCTTAAATGCAGCTGGATTCTCTGTGCCATCCTCCCAATTCTCTATCTTTCCTTCTTTATTCCCTTCATTCTGCTATTCTTTTGTTTCTTGTTCAGGCTTCACATTGAATGCTATTAAGTTTAGGTTGTTTTTGCAACTTCTGGGCAAGGTGAACATTAGAAAAGGTATGTGTGTGAGGTCTGTAACAAGAAAAAAAACTATTGAAGAGAAAAAGAGTAACTGAACTCCACAGAAAACAGTGTACAGGCTAGCAGAAATTAGAAGTTGAAAAGGCATGTGTATTTTTTAAGTGTAAAAACAACATAACATCAAAACATTTTTTTAATCTTAGAATCCCCTACCCTAGCACAGGCACTTTTCAATTGTTTTCTTTTAGTAGTTGTTCATGTGCACATTTTCCCACATAATTATAATCTCAATGCATGTAATTTTGTATTTTGGTATGACTTTGTTACAGAAATCTTAACTACTTTTCATAGTTTTTAGATGAGTTATCAGATATTTGGGCAAACATTTTTAGGGTCAGACCGAATGCCTGCTAACAGTGGGCCTCCAGTTTTCATATTGTTTCTGGCCAAAGGATGGAAACAGTAGCTGGTGTCTTGAGAGGATGATACCAACATCCAGGCAAAGAGTAGTGAGTTAAATAAGGCTTGTAGGTGCTGGAGTTGCATGTTTTCCAATAGAAAAAAATAAGTAAGTAAAACACCTTAGGAAAAAGTACATAGATGTTGGGAATTGCTTGAGAAGGACTGAGACACATGTGTACCTCTTCTAAAGAGTTCTGAGTCCTTAATATTCACCCCCTCTGAGTCTTGCACTGTTTATGTGTTGCACAAGGCATATAAGGATCATAGACTATCAGGCTTGTAAGTGACCTTTCCCAGAGCATCTCATGATACACCCTCATGATACACACATGAATCTGAATTCAAAGAATCTGGAGCCAAGAAAGAATGCAGACTTCACTGCTGCTGGGACAGAGGTGGGATGAGAAAGTAGGCCTAGGGCTCCTTGTTCAGTGCTGTAGGATTAAGGGAGAAAGGATGGAGCAGGACAAGAAAACAAAGCTAGAGGAAAGGAAGATGGTCCAGGGAGAAAGAAGAGATGGAAGGGAGTTGGGGGTGAGGTTTTCAAGCCTCTGCTAATTTTAAGAGCAAACCTGAAATTAGAGAGTATAAGGTCCCCTAGGTAAATGCACCCTCTGAAATGAGCATCTCAAGTTATACAGGGGAGTCAGCTAAACATTTAACTTACCTGCTTAGAAATGAAGTTTCTAGAAAGAGAGGACAATGTGATGAAAGACGACCCTTCAGGAGTCGTGAGGGATGCAACCTCCTGCTTTACTGTTTGATGTCCATGGAGGCAGTGCATGTCTTTCATGTGGCTTCTTGAGAATTTTTCCTTGAAAAATAAGTAACAGTTGAAATGCTAGAAATACCCATGTGCCCCAAATTCCCTCTAACACCCTTCTAGGTATTTATTGGACTTCAATTTGCCCTTGAGATATCATCAAAGAAAAGGTTAAATATGCATTAGCAATATGGATAAACTTAACTTCCCTCATTTCATAGAGAGATTCAGAAAGGACTTGTAACTAGTCCAAAGTTCCATAACTTAGCCATGCAGAAAGAGAAAGGTCGTGAGAGGCAGATGGAGGTATCCGATATATGAGTGAAGGCTTCTCGGACCTTCTAATTTGGCCCAGCTGCCAGCGGCCACCTAAATGCAGCCAATTGAGTGACTCTAGCCGAGACCCAGCTGAGCCCAGTTGACTCACAGACTCATGAGAAATAGTAAATGGTGGTTGTTTTAGGCTGTGAGTTTAGAAGTGGTTTGCTATGCAGCAATAGATAATTAATTGAAGTCAGAACAGCAACCATATTTTATTTTTCCCAAATCTTTGAGTTGGGTGGGTGGTTCTGCTGGTCTGGGCCAAGCTTGGCAGATCTCATTTGAACTTGTTTGTACCTCTGCAGTCAACTGAGGGCTGGCTGGTCAAGGATGACCTCAACTTCAATGACTCAGCTCTGTTCCACAGGGTCTTTCATCCTTCAGTGGGCTTGTTCTCCTGCTGATGGCAGAATTCCAAGAACAGAAGCAGAAATGCACACAATTTAAAAAAAATAGACTCCATTTTTTAGAGCAGTTTTGGTTCATAGCAAGATTGAAGGGAAGGGTCAGAGATTTCTCACATACCACCTGCCCCTACACATGCATAGCCTCCTCCATTATCAACATCCCCCACCTGAGGGGCACATTTGCTACACCTGGTGAACCTACACAGACGCCATCGTTATCACCAAAGACCATGGTTTACATTAGGATTCATTCTTAATGAATTTTAAGATTTTGGACAAAAGTATGACGACATCTTCATTGTTAAAGAATCATACAGAGTAGTTTCTCTGCCCTAAAAATACTCTGTGCTCTGCCTATTCATCCCTCCCTCCCCCTAACTCTGACAGCCACTAATCTTTTTACTATCTCCATAGTTTTGTTTTCTCCTGAATATCATATAGTTGGAATCATACCATATGTAGCCCTTTCAGACAGAGTTATTTCACTTAGTAATGTGCATTTAAGTTTCTTCCATGTGTTTTCGTGGCTTGATAGCTCTCTCTCTTTTTTTTTTAAAGCACTGACTAATATTCCATTTTATCACAGTTTATCCATTCACCTATGAAGAAAATCTTGATTTACTTCCAAGTTTTCACAATTTTGAATAAAGCTGCTATAAACATCCACATGCAGGTTTTTATATGGACATAAGTTTTCAGCTCCTTAGGGTATATACTAAGGAGTATGATTGCCAAATCACATGGTAAGAGTATGTTTACTTTTGTAAGGAAGTGAAATACTGTTGTTCAAAGTGGCCATGGAATTTTGCATTGCCACCAGCGATGAATGAAAGTTCCTTTTGCTCCACATTCTCACCAGCATTTGGTTTTGTCAGTGTTCTGGGATTCTGGAAATTTTCATAGATGTGTAGTGGTATTTTCTTGTTGACAAACATTTTTCAAACCTCCATTTACATCAAGTCTGCTACTGTCCCACTGATCAAAGTAAAGCAGATGAGTGAACACAGTGGGAGGGGACTACAGAATTAGAAAAAAGGACATGGCTAAAGGGACGTCATTAACTGGGGCCATTAATGCTATTAAATCTGTTATAAGAAATCTATGCCTGTTTCTCATAGGGGAGTACTAAATAACATTATTAAGATTTTGGACTAAGATCTGAAATCAGTTGGAAAAATTATACTCAGAATCAAGTAAAACAATTAGATAAGCATTATTTGATTTTTAAATATTTCCAGAGTTTATGGCCAAGCCACTAATGCTAATGGTTCAGTTCAGCTCAGTCGCTCCGTCTTGTCTGATTCTTTGCGACCCCATGGACTGCAGCACACTAGGACTCCCTGTCTATCACCAACTCCCAGAGTTTATTCAGACTCATGTCCATTGAGTTGGTGATGCCATCCAACCATCTCATCCTCTATCATCCCCTTCTCCTCCTGCCTTCAGTCTTTCCCAGCATCAGGGTCTTTTCAAAGGAGTCAGTTCTTCACATCAGGTGGCCAAAGTATTGAAGCTTTGCAAAGCTTCAGCATCAGCCCTTCCAATGAATATTCAGGACCGATTTCCTTTAGGATGGACTGGTTGGATCTCCTTGCTGTTCAAGGGACTGTCAAGAGTCTTCTCCAACACCACAGTTCAAAAGTATCAATTCTTCAGCACTCAGCTTTCTTTATTGTCCAACTCTCACGTCCATACATGACTACTGGAAAAATCAGAGCACCTAGAATCCTGTTTAATAGTGTTAGCTCTCTAAATAGCCAGTGGGCATTCTGCTTTGTGAGTTTGCTCTGGAAACTGAAGGCTGTTGGCATCTGTGCTTTACAGAAGGGAATCAAACAGGCTTTTAATGGAAAAGGAGGACAGGTGTGTACACGTGTGTGTCCATTTGTAAGTAGCAGAGGTGACCACATCTGAGCCATTATTTTAATTTTGATTTTATCTGTTTTTATCTCCTCTGTATTCCCAGGAAATACCAAGAACTAACTTTGTATTTTCACTTATCATTACCACTCTGGGAAGTAGATTTGTTTTCCACTCCTTGGATTTCAGAACAAATATCGGAGAAGCAGAGGAGAAACTGGGATTACCATCCCCAGATCCCAGCAGTCTGCTACTTACAGTGGTATGCTGCTGCCCTCTACACGGTGATTCACACCAGGCAGATGAAGGGTTCTTTGATCTGTGTCTGTTTCCTCCACCCAGGCCTCTTTAGACCCAAACTGAACTTTGTTAGTCCAGCATTTCTGGGAATCAAGGAACCAGTGTTCTGACCTGTGGGTCACTTAATATTTTGGGGGTCTCAGTTTTTACTTCTGTGAAGTAATCATGTTGGACTAGATTTGTGTTCCTGCTCTAAGGCTCTGAAGAGCCTAAGATGCTAAAACCACAAGTCACAGGGTCCTAAACAAGTGATGCCCTAAAACTCCCAGGGGTGGCCTGGCACATCTGGAAGAGGTATGCTAGAAAAAGTTTAACAGATATGTGTTACTAAGGAATTATTACCCTCCATTCTGAACTGGGAAGTACAAGATTTCAACTCAAAAAAGAGGTTTTTCCATTTGCTGAAAACAGAGTATCCTTTCAAACAAATTCATTTTGGCTCACCCATTAGGCGGTATCTGAGGATAAGGACATGAAAGGTTGGTTTTCTTGGGACAGAATGTATCCTACGTTTCCCACGAATGTGTTTTTTTTTTTAAATAAGGGTAAAGGGGAAGGATCCGCCTGCAATGCAGGAGACGCGGGTTCGATCCCTGAATGGGGAAGATCCCCTGGAGAAGGAAATGGCAACCCACTCCAGTATTCTTGCCTGCAAAATTCCACGGACAGAGGAGACTGGCGGGCTACAGTCCAGAGGCTTGCGAAGAGTCGGACACGACTGAGCGACTAAGTAACAAGGTGGAAGGAAGTGGTGAGGGTGAGAAATACCACTTGCTGTGATCCGGCTGGGAGTGATCCGCTACCTTTTCGGTTCCAATTAAGCATTTGTAGGTATAGCTTCCATGATAGCAGCTCCCTCCTCCTCCCCCTCTCCCAGATCCAAGAGAGTCCTTTAGACCTGGCTGGTGTCCTCTCCGCTGCTGAACTGACGTCGGGTGAGATTACGAGGGCCCCACGCCCTCTCAGCGCTGTCAGTAAGATTTGGCCCGAATCGTCATCACCGACCAGCAGTGCCTGACGTCCCTCCAGCCTTCTCTCTCCCAGGACCCCTTCTCCTACCTATTTCTAACTGTTGGGTAGGTCTTACTTCCTGGGAACATGTGCTGCCTTCAGACTGCCTTGCCCCTTCCTGGTTAAAGTAGGGGGTTCGGCGCAAGCAGAGTCCAGCGGGCAGGAGACCAGGTGTCGAAGAGTTTGGTGGCCCGAGGAAGCGGGAGCCCTGTCCCAAACACAGCCCTGTTTTCCGGGGCTGCAAGACTTTGAGCACCGCCGGGAAGCCCTTGGCTAGCCCTGCAGGAAGCGGCTGGATCTAGGGGCCCACTCCACCCCCGCTCTCTGTCTTAGGCACGCGGCGGCGGGACCAAGCGCCTTGTCCCCAACGTCGACTCGGACGCCCAGTCCTACTGCGGTACAGGCTCCCGCCGCCGCAGCTGCAAACCGGTCTGGCTTCCCTGCAGGGCGTGCGGGGATGGAGCGAGGGGGTGGAGAGAAAAGGGGAAGAGCCTGGGCGGCCGGCGGGCGGGGCCTGCAGCCTCTCAGAGCCGCGGCCGCCGCCGCGCAGCCCGCTCTCTCCGCTCCTCGCTCCGACTCCGGCGCGCTCTGCGCAGGAACCTGCGCCCAAGCCCGGGGGCGCCCTGCTCCTCAGTCCCCGGCCTCCGACCCCGAACGCGCCGCGGCCAGAGTGCGCCCGGCGGTGGAGCGGCTCAGAGCAGCGGGGGCTTCGGCGGCTGCTCGGGGCTCAGTCTGGCCGCAGGACCGGCGGGGAAGGAAGGGGAAAGCGGGGACACACTCCGGCCTCGGCGCGCGCGCATTGCACACTCGCAGCCGCGCGCCCCCGCTGAGGCGCGTCCGGGGCGACCCGCGGCTCGGGCCCCGGCACCTGCCGGCTCCGCGCGCTGCGCCCGGGCCCGGGCCCCGCCCCGCTGACCCCCCCGCCCCTTGCCTGCACGGCTCTCCTTTCGACCCGGGGAAGAGACAACGTCCTGATAACTTGCACGCTGTGGCGCAACTGGTCTCGACACCGGAGGTACCCGAAGGCTGTCCCGGTGAGGTAAGTTTCCTGCGTGTCCCCTGCCCCTCCTCCCGCGACCCTCCTTTTGGACTCGAGCTTGGGGGCTCTGAGTCTCGGATGAACCCTGGCGATCTCTCGCCGCTCTGACTTTGTCCGTCTGGTGCTGGAGATAGGGCGGAGGGGGTTCGCGTGGCCACCGAAGTGGGACCTTCATTGCTCCGGGCCACGGCTGCGCGCTCCCCGCGGGCACCCACTCCGCTTACTACCCGGATCCCCGGGGCCGCAGTGACCCCTGGGGGTCACTCTGGGTTCACTGGAGCCGGAGCCCCCTTCCCTTTTTCTGGGTAGCCAGCTGAGTTTGGCTGCAAAAAGAGAGCTCTCCCACCACCCTCTCCGGATATTAAACAGCGGCGAACTTGTTAGGCGCCCCTGGGATCTCAAGAGGGGCTTATGAGTCGATGTTCTGGTCATTTCTGGCACCGGAGCCGGATTGAACAGGTGCGGCGTGGTTTCAACCTAAATGCAGCAATGTACAGACTTGTGCGTTTCCCCTGCTTCTCTTCCCCAGCCGGGTCAACATGACGCTTCAACAGCTGGGACCGGGGGGTGGGAGTGTGGGGGCACCGGAGAGGGAGAACTCCGGGGTTTGATTTGCCAAACCTGTGCCAAGAGTCACCTAACAGAAGACAACAAATGGCAGCTTATCGTTCATCTATGTAGATAAGCCTGTTGTCAGTTCTTACCCCCCCCCCACCCCCACCCCCAACTCACTTGTCTCTGATGCCCAGCGTGGTTGGATGGAAACCTGTTCCAGAGTTGTTTGGATAGGCTGATGAATTTTTTTCTTCTAATCAACTGAAATCTGGGTTCTTAGCAAGGAAATGCTAGTTACTCTGATTTTTTTTTTTTAAAGGCAGCTAGCATGTTGCAGACCAAAAATACTGTGCACCCCCTCTCCCCCACCCTTCTATTTTTCTATGATAGTCTCAGCCTGCCAGGAGCCCTAGCTCTAAGGTGAGTGACTCTTGAGAGGCCGGTTGGGCCTAAGAATGTGCTAGTCACCCACAAAGAAGCAGCAGCCTCCCCATCAGTACTACTAAGCATGGGTTTGGGTAACCGTTGTTGCCCTTCCGGTGAAAAGCATCCACCCAGGCTTCTGTCTCTTCTATGTAAAGGCTGAAGTCCTGGGAGTGGAGAGAAGCCAAAGGGTTGGATTCCTTACCACTTTTAACGTGATGAAGTATAATAGTGTTCATGGAAGCTTTTGTCAGGGCATTTCCAGTCGAAAAGAGGCCCTAGAAATAAACCTTTCTCAGATAAGTCCTTGCCAGTGGGAAGTTGAGTAAGCAGCAAGCATGATCTTTGAGCTGAGGGAAATGGTGCCTTCTGTGGAGACTTAGGAAAACTGATGAGAAAGCTGGTAAGACTGAGACTGATGCATAATGACATCTTAGTTGAGGAGGAACACTTGAAAAAATGAAAAAAATCTTGTTATATCTTTGTCCAAATAAGACTAGAGGGATTTGGTAATACCTCACATTTGCATCAATGCCTTGCTTTGTAAATGCTTTTTCATATTCTCTGAAAGGGCTGACCTGGTGGCTCAGTGGTAAAGAACCCGCCTGCTAATGTAGGAGGCTCAGGTTGGATCCCTGGGTCTGGAAGATTCCCCAGATAAGGAAATGGCAACCCGCTGCAGTATTCTTCACTGGGAAATCCCATGGACAGAGGAATCCCATGGCTATAGTCCATGGGGTTCCAAAAGAGTCAGATTTGAGTTAGCAACTGAAACAACAACAACCTTCTCTGAAAAAGTTTTAATTCTGACCATTTCTGGGGGAGGCAGGGCCAGAATTGTTAACCAGATATTCACAAGAGGAATGTGAGGCTCACAGGTTTAATGACTTATCAAGGTAACAAGTGACTGGAATTAAGAATTGAAGCCAGGTTGTCTGAAGTCATCACCACCATGATTATCATCCACCCAGTGCTAGGTCTGTACTTGTATAAGATTTTTACAGTGGCCAGACATTTCTGCATTTATTGTGGTTTGCATGGTCTCACTGTGAATTACTGTTCAAATTTCAACAGATGAGAAAACTGAGGTTTGGACAAGTGATTAGTTTTATATAGTATCATGTCTAATCTAGTAGAGTTTACAAGACTAGAACGCAAAGCTCTTGATGTCTAGTCCTTTGCTTTGTAGATTGTGACATTGTTTCACTTCTGACAACAATGAAGAGACATCATGGGATACAGGACATCAGGGACTCTTAAGTATGCTTGCTGGTGACCTGGGTTCTAGTTCTGGCAGTATACTTGACTGTATGTTTTTGTTTAGTCTCTAAGTCATGTCTGGCTCTTTTGTGACCCCATGGACTGTAGCCCGCAAGGCTCCTCTGTTCATGGGATTTTCCAGGCAAAAACATATGGGAGTGGGGTTGCCATTTTCTCCTCCAGGGATTTAGCTGTATAACCTGGACCAAATCCTACCATCTTTGAGCCTCAAGTCTCTCACATATAAAACAAGAAGTTTGCATTGAGTTATTTTTCTCTTTCTGGTTTTAGCATTCTATAATACTTATCAATAAATTTGTAATCCAATAAAATCATTTCTGTAGGGGAAAGAAAATTTTTCACCCTGTATTAACTGATAGGTAATCCGAATTACCTGTTCCACTTGTAATTTACTCCCCCTTCATCACATACCACTTAATGAGGTGGTTCAGATGGTAAAGAATCTGCCTGAAGTGCAGGAGACTTGGGTTTGATCCTTGGGTTGGGAGGATTCCCTTGAGAAGGGAATGGCTACCCACTCCAGTGTTCTTGCCCAGAGAATGCCGTGGACAAAGGAGCCTGGTGGGCTACAGTCCATGGGGTCACAAAGAGTTGGACATAACTGAGAGATTAACACACACTTCCCCTTCATCACATACCACTTAATGAAGAGAAAGAAAATTCCAAGGGCACTTTAGCTTAGCATCTATATTGTTTAGTATTATTGTTTTATTTGGAAATATTCTCAGGGGCTTCAGTACGCTAAAATAAATGTCAAGATTTACCTGAATATTATAGACTGTCAATTCATACATTCATTTATTTTTTTTGCTTTGGGATTTGCTATAGTAAGTAGTCAATGAAGATTTGAATGAAGGAGGATAACAAAGCATCTTATCATCCTTAGAAAGAATCTCATCATGTAAATTCCCAGCATCTGCTGACCCACAAGGTAATTTACCTATGAGAGGTGTGCCTCCTGAAGCTGGCAGGTGCATGTTGTGCCTTTCCTTCCCGAATACATCGTAGAAAGATGAGTTTTTATTTCTCGGTGTAGACCATAAGCTGACATCTGTGTCATTCTCTTTTGCTTGCCTCTTTCCTGCCTTAGTTGTTAGTGATGTGCAACTGGCTGAAATATATATTCCTAGAAATTGACTTGTGCCCTTTCCTTAAAGAATATGTCTTGAGATGAAGATACCAGCCATTCTTATATTTGGGTAAATTTCAGCATATGCTAATACTAACTCGTGGTTTCAGAGGAGGAACCTAATTAACAAAACCAACCTAGTTTCTCTTCCCTCTAAGAATCCTCTTCTCTTTCCACCCATCCTTCCTATATGCACAGAAGAGTGTTTTAACTTTTAGAAGAATGATGACAAATAATTAGAATGGGTCTTACTGATTCAGCCATGGGGGATTGAGGTAGATTTCTTTCTGATAAAGAATTCAAATATTAACTGGTTCAGAAACTTGGGCCTTTTATGGATAAATACTGAGGCTTGGAGAGGTGAATTGACTTGCTTGTAGTCTCACAGATATTTAGCAGGAGGACTACGGCTAATGTGAAATTCTTAAGATTCTTGCTTTACTAGGGGTTCTATGGTGAGAGTGCATTTTTGACTTCTAGATCGTAGAGATTAACAGAAAATTTCTGTTTACTAATAATTATTCGTGAGGTGTCACATTTCTAATGGTTTCGTATTTATATTTTTACATCTTCTTGTCCAAACAGATAATAAAGGAGACAATGTCCATTTTCATCCATTCACTATGATTCTCTTGGCTTGTATATATATCACTAGACTCAGAATTAGTACTTTGCTTCCACCAGTGCTTGGGGAGAAGGAACTATATGAATAGAAATACAAATGTATGGTAGTTTTCCAGACTTTTCTTCCTGGTTAATAAAACCAGAAGCCACAGGCTTTGTCATACATGGATAAAGTCATAAATATGTATATATTTAATTTGAATATTCATTTAAGTTGTACTTCTGTTAAATGGTGAGTCAGAATATTTAATATCCTGGAAAAATAATTCTTTTCCCCTATGGCTGGAGCCTTCATTAGTTACTCTGTAAAAATCAAGCCAGAAATACATTTGTTGCAGTAACATGTTCTTTTTGTATCAAGCACGTTAACTGGGGTTGGAAGGAGTCCTTTTATTTTTCTAGAAGCTGCCCAGTTAGAACTGTACATTATGTAGCTCAGCTGTTCATTTGTGGACTTATCTAAGGCAGTTCTTCTAAATGCCAGGGAAATTGAGGAGGGGAGAAACCTAGCCTTTTGTTTTATTTAGTATTTTTCTTTTTTTTTTTAAATGTTAAGCTTAATCTCTTGATGACATTTTTGAAGTACTGTTTAGTCAAAATTGGCTGCTATTGACAAAGCGTTTTATTCAGTCAGTTTCCTTTCAGGGTAAAAGATTAGGCCAGGGAACCAGGCTTAATATTATGTATTCCATTCTCAATTGTATCTACTTGTGTCTGACTTCATTAGAGGGTTGTGTGTGTATGTGTGTGTGTTAGTCACTTGGTCACGTCCAACTCTTTGTGACCCCATGGACTATAGCCTGCTGGGCTCCTCTGTCCATGGAATTTTCCAGGGAAGAATACTGGAGTGGGTAGCCATTCTCTTCCCCAGGGGATCTTCACAACCCAGGGGTCGAACCCAGGTCTTCCATATTGCAGGCAGATTTACCATCAGCTGCCAGGGAAGCCCATCAGAGGTGTATAAGGAGATAATATAGGAAAATACTGGAATCTTACCCAAATTAGGTTACTCTTGGGAAGATTTGAAAGCATAATAACTGAGATGTCTTTACATGTCCCGTCAACTGACAGTTCTTAGGTGTTGTCATTTTAAGTTAAACCTGTGTGTGAAAGACAACTCCATGAAGTGTGTATTCTTCTTTTAGAAAGTCCTCAGCATTGTTTATGGGATGAATTAACAGTAGGTGTGCAGTATGTTTGGAGGAGTTGAGTAATGGGTGAGCAAGTTCTTGAGACCTGTTTCTCTAAAGGTTTTAGAAAGTCAGTTATAAAATTGTATATTGAACTACATAGCATTTGTGTGTAGTAGTGCTCCCACTAAAAATGGGCTTGTGTCTTTCAGTAGAGTTTCTTCAGGCAAGGATGGGGCTTGCAAGCACCGCAGGCCCAGAAAGTACAATATAATTACCTTGAATTGGAACAAAAATCCCAGGACTAAAGACACAGGACTATAGAAAATCCCTCTGTTTTGTAAGAGAGAGGTGATACTTAAGCCATTGCTAGCCAATAATGTTGAGCAAGGGGTTTAGGAGGAAATTATAGCTAGCCATAAAAATGTGTTTCTTTGCTTCATAGATTTGCACAAGAAATTCAGTAGATTCTACTTATTGAGTAGTGAATTTTCTTTCTTTTTTTTTTTTGCTTAAGTATAATTGATTTCCAATGTTACTGATTTCTGAGGTACAGCCAAGTTGTACATATTTATATACACACATGCACTCTTTTAAAAATTTCCATTATGGTTTATCAGAGGATATTGTACATAGTTCCCTGTGCTGTACAATAGGACCTTGTTATTTATCCAAGATTTTCAACAATTAAAGCATACTTTAAAAAAAATACTACTATCTCTTGATCATTTGGTCATAGCATTTACTGATGAAGTAAGGAAACAAAACAACAATAAAAAGAAGCAAAACTATGACTAGCTTGAGGAAGTGGTAAGTGCATCATAGGTGTTTAGCTAATATTTGTCAGTGGGAAAGGTTAGGCATCACATTTTGTTTATTTTTGTATTCTTGGGACTTAGCATTATGTATGGGAAAAGGTGGGGATTTAATATATACTGAACAGCTTATGAATTTACATGAAGATTACTCTTCAAAACCTTGAGACATTTCATGATTATTCTGATTTTATTATTTTCCAGACCCTCTTCAAAATGTCAGGTGAACTGATAAGTACTAGTTTTAATAGTTTATAGTAGTCCTTGTTTTTACATCATAAATGGTATTTATTCACCAGACCGCCAACTTTTTTTAACCAATGTTCCTAGGAATAATTTTTTTTCTCTTCCTTCACAGAAATAATCTAAATAGGAAATCTGTTCTTTCTACTGTTTATAATTATCAGATAAACATTTTTAACACTCCCAGAGTGGCATAAGAGTGAATTTGGTTCAGGATACATAGACAAGAATGGACTTTAAGCTTCTCTAAGTTAATCAATTTAAATGTCACCTTCTCTAGACACTTTCTCTGATCATCTAACCTAAAGGGGACCTTCTTCATATCTTTTCTTCACCTATCACAGTAGATACTTATACATTTATGTATTTTACTTATTTTTTTATCACCTCTACTCAAACTCACACTCAAGATTATAAACTCCTTAAAGGTGGATGTCATGGTTCCTTAACATTGCTTATCAAGAAAATGCTTGACATACAGTAGGTGCCCGGTAAACATGTAAGTCAGTGAATGAATAGGTCCCATTCATCCTGTCAAGGTGAATTGGGCCACCACTGAGGTTTCTCAAGCCAAGCAGTTTGAGTTGTGAAGATTGTTCTTAAAGGCTGGCTATGACAACTCCATGAGAATGACAACTAGGTCCTCCAGAAGAAGGGAACAGTGATGGTTTAGGCTCTGGCATCAGTATGAAGAGGTATCTCTATTTAAAGAGTTCTTGTTTTTTCTTTTTCAAAAATAACAGAACAAATAAGTAGAAATTGTGAAGCATAAGACAAAACATTAGGAAACTATTAAAATAAGGTCTGAAAGTACCAAAATCCCAAACATAAATAACTCTTAAGTGAGATACTATAGTGATAATATACAGGGCAGCTTCCTATGACACTCCAGGTAAACCTTCCCAACTTTCTTTTTAAATGTTTTTAAATGTTCGTTAGACATAGCAATTACCCAGTCTCAGGAAGAAGCCAGGTTCTTGGGTCTTGTCCCTAGAACTGAGGACTTGTTAGAAATACAGATTCTTATACTGTACCCCAGGCTAACTGAGTCAGAAACTCTGGGGATGGGGAGCAACAATCTGAATGACAAGTGATTCTGAAGCACACTTGATACTGGTGTGTGTGCACATGCGTGCATTCTCAGTTGCTTCAGTCACGTCTCTCTGCAACCCATGGACTATAGCCCACGAGGATCCTCTGTCCATGGGGATTCTCCAGGCAAGAATACTGAAGTGGGTTGCCATGCCTTCCTCTAGGGGATCTTCACAACTTAGGGATGGAACCCGCTTCTGCTGCATGTCCTGCATTGCAGGTGGATTCTTTACCCACTGAGCCACCTGGGAAATCCCAATATTGGCAGGAAATGGTAAACCCATTGCTCCAAATGTAAGCCTCCTGAAGTGCTTGGTATTCCCAGGTGAATTTCAGGGTGTGTGGCGAGGGTGCCATCTGCCTGCTCTAGAAATACCAGAGGAGAGAGAGAGCCAGTCTTGGCTTTTCTCATATCCTTGTAGACCACAAGAGAACAACTTTATATGACTGGATTGGGTATCAAGGACTTTAGATAGTACAAACAAGCTCTGGATAGTCACTGGTCCCTGCCAAGTGGTGGGTACTCCCAGGGCTGGGAGATGCACCAGGGTATGTGGGTGATGGGAGGAAGATACGTGCTCCATGCATAGCTTATGTTTGGGTGTTGCTTCAGTAGGGTGCCAGGTGGAGGAATGATTTTGAGAGCTAGTGGTTATCTAGGAAATAGTGGTTTGCTGACAATTCTGAGTATTTCAAGTCAGTTCAACATACTAAATGTTGATGGAATCCTTAGCCAGGACAGTATCAAGTGCTAGGGGGTATATAAAAAAGTACAGCATTTTCTGGCTCCACTGTGTGGAGAACTTGCTCTGTTCCAGGCACTTCTCAAGTGCTGTTTCTTCTCATCTTCACCATGCTCTTGATGGTGGGCTGCAGCTTCCTCACTGATAAAGGGGAAATTGGAAACCTGATCGGGTTAGGTGCATGCTCGTGGACACAGAGTCAGTAAGAGATGGTTCCATCTCTGGATTTTCTGATTTTAAAGCCCTTGTTCTTTTCTGTTTCAAACACTTGTGTCTCAAAATGTAATTTTGGAGTGAGAATTTAAAAAGAAAGACATAGTGAATCTAAAATTTACATCTCCAACCTAGGCCTCTCTATGAGCACTCGATTACATAATTGATATTGCACTTGGCTATCTCAAAGGCACCTCAAATTTTTCATGTCCAAGACCATAATCCTGATCATTTCCTGCCTTGTCCTCTTGCTTAGCTCTGTGATGGACATCGCTAGCCACTGCCTCATAGGAGATAGAAACTTGGAGCTATCCTTGACCCCATCTTTCTCATCTACCACATCTAACCCATCACCTATTTCTGTCAGTCTTGCTTGCTGAATATCTCCCTCTTCCATCTGGTTCTCATAGTTTCTGCTGATTCTGCCCTAGTCCAACTTCTCATTTCTCTGCTGGATTCTAACCATCACCTCCCTGGGCTCCTGAGTCCACCCTGGCCCTCCTCTAATCCATCATCCATACTGCAGTCAGAGCAAGTGAAGTGGCTGGAAAGGACCGGAGGTATGCTGGCTGGATTTTTACCTCTCACACCCAGGCAGGCCATTCAGGAAGCAGACACATTTTGGCCCCTGGGGCTCTCCAGATCTGTAGCTTTAGAACTCTCGCACAAGTCTGAGGACTTGCTCTTCCAAACAACATCCTACTTTGATGCTTTTGCTTCCTGGAATGTGGTCAGGCCATGGTCATAACTATAGTTGGCTGCCCTTAACAGCCGCAGGATGAAGACTCCAGTGTGATCCTAGGGTCTTGCCCAAGCCTCACCAAATACCAAGGTTTTGTAGTGTACTTGGGCTTTCCTGGTGGCTCAGCAGTAAAGAATCCAACTGCCAATGCAGGAAATGCAAGAGAAATCCAGGGGTTCGACCCCTGGGTGAGAAGATCCCCTGGAGAAGAAAATGGCAACCCACTCTAGTTTTCTTGCCTGGAAGATTCCATGAACAGAGGAGCCTGGTGGGCTACAGTCCATAGGATTACAGAGTTGGACATGACTGAGCAACTGAGGACACGTGCATTCTAACAGGAACCAAAGACTGCTCTTGAGATAAGAGGGAAGCAGTTGTTGAGTAAGAAGTTAGTTAAAGGCTAAAAACATTATCTTTGATCTTCTAGATATTTTTAGGATGAATATGAAACGGGATTGTAGGATCCTTTAGAGACCAGTTAACAGAAATTAGCTTAGGCTAAGCTTGCTTTTAATCTTTGCACATGGCTTTTTCAGTTACTCAGTGTCCCCTGAACTGTAAATAATAGAGAAGTACCAAACTCTGTTAATCAGCTTGGGCTACCAAAACAAAGTAACACAGACTGGGTGGCTTGCAAACAACAGGAACTTATTTCTCACAGTTCTGGAGGCTGTTCATCTGAGATCAGGATGCCAGCATGGTCCAGTTCTGGTGAGAACCCTCTTCTAGGTTGCAGACTGCCAACTTCTTTGTCATCAAATGGTGGAAGGAGAGCAAGAACCCTCTCTGGGGTCCCTTTCATAACAGCACTAAACCCATTCATAAAGGACCCCCCTACATAGCCAGGTCACCTCCTAAAGGCTCCATCTTCTAATACCATCACACTGGGGGTTAGGATTTCAAAATATGAATTTGGGGGGCGGGGTTCACATACAGAACCCTTTGTGGCCAACTCAGTGCCCTTTAAGAAGCACATTCTATGTTGAAAGCCAGGACAGACATAGACATATAAATAATATATTCAAAACAAAGGTTCATGGAACAATACTTAGCCTAGACTGTGTGAGATGTGCTCTTGTTGTTCAGTTGCTAAGTCATGTCCCTTCTTTGCAACCCCATGGACTGCAGCACACCAGCCATGCTTGTCCTTAACTGTTGCCTGGAGTTTGCTCAAACTCATGTCCATTGAGTCTATGATGCCATCCAACCATCTCAGTATTTTCTGATAAGTTCCATCCCACCTCCAACCTCTACCAAATACTGATCTTGATCTGCCATGTTGGTTTTACTCCCCGTTGATGGGCTAAGACCTGCAATTTGGAAGACACGAATCTATGCTCTTGTCTCCTGCAGTGCTGCCTTTGCAGAAGCTCAGACCAGAGGTGTACATTCATTGAGGGCCTCTCTGTCATTCCCCATCCACTGCTCTTTCCATCCTTGTGGGTTCAGGGAGGATTGTGAGTTAACAACCCTGTAAGACTCTCCCTGCAAAGTTTTAATTTCTGTCAAAAAACATTGTGAGATAGGAGAGTAGGTATCCCATAGAACGCGGTGTTGGGGAAAATTAACTCATAAAACCACTTTGTCTGCTATACAGGGTAAATCACCTACAGTGATGAAATACGACCTTTAAACTGGGGCATGGTTACATTTTTTCATAGAATGCTCATTCAAAAGTTCCTAATAATTTATTTTAGCAAGAACCTAAATAGTGCTGTAAGAAGGAAAATGAAACTAACCTAAAAAATATGTCAAGAACAGTTTGACAGCATGTTTTTTTTCTTCTGCCTGAAATTCATTGAGACATCAAGTCTGGCAATTTTAATTGGCCATTCAAGCATAAAATGAAAGGAGCTTAAAATAGGGAACTCTTATTTTTTTAAATAATTTATTTTTTTTATTGAAGGATAATTGTTTTACAGAATTTTGCGGTTTTCTGTCAAACCTCAACATGAATCAGCCATAGGGATACATATATCCCTTCCCTTTAGAACCTCCCTCCCATCTCCCTCCCCACCCCACCCTCTAGGTTGATACAGAGCCCCTGTTTGAGTTTCCTGAGCCCTACAGCAAAGTCCCCTTGGCTGTCTATTTTGCATATGGTAATATAAGTCTCCATGTTACTCTTTCCATACATCTCACCCTCTCCTCCCCTCTCCCCATGTCCATAAGTCTGTTCTCTATGTCTGTTTCTCCATTGCTGCCCTGTAAGTAAATTCTTCAGTACCATTTTTCTAGATTCCATATATATGTGTTACAATACGGTATTTATCTTTCTCTTTCTGACTTCACTCTGTGTAATAGGTTCTAGGTTCATCCACTTTATTAGAATTGACTCAGAGGTGTTCCTTTTTATGGCTGAGTAATATCCCATTGTGTGTATGTACCACAACTTCTTTATCCATTCATCTGTTGATGGACATCTAGGTTGCTCCCATGTTATAGATACTGTATATAGTGTTGCAGTGAACAGTGGGATCCATGTGTCTTTTTCAGTTTTGGTTTCCTCAGGGTATATGCCTAGGAGTGGGATTGCTGGGTCATATGGTAGCTTTATTCCTAGTTTTTTAAGGAATCTCCATACGGTCTTCCAAAGTGGCTGTATCAATTTACATTCCCACCAACAGTACAAGAGTGTTCCCTTTTCTCCACACCCTCTCTAGCATTTATTGCTTGTAGACTTTTTGATGATGGCCATTCTGGCTGGTGTGAGGTGATACCTCATTGTGGTTTTGATTTGCATTTCTCTAATAATGAGCGATGTTGAGCATCTTTTCATGTGTTTTACAACAGCGAACTCTTGACTACTCAGAACTTTGGGGAGGGCTGTTTACTTCTAGAACAAATTTCTTGATTGCTAAGGGTTTGCTTACTCAAGAATCCAAATTTATTATAGCCAATTTTTGTATAGAAAATTTCTCCAAAGTTGCTACTACCTTCCCCGATTCTTTAAAAGATTTTACAGTATAGAGTATATCTCATTTGTTATAATAAAGTGATAACTTTCAGATTCATTCAGGGATTATAAGGTTCTTTGCTATTGTACCCAGTGGCCCCACTTTGCTAATTTTGAAAATCTTACCTGCCTTTTTAAAAATATTTTTTGACCCCTTTTCTGTGACTTTCAACAGTGATAACCCTTCCACTCATTGTTTGCTACTGAGAGTATGTTGTGATCTTGGGAGCCAAATAACACCTATGTTATCTGAATTGTGTTTCCCAAATAGACTCATCTTACTCTTTGACTTGAAACTTATTTTAAGAAAGAAAAAGTAGCTTTTTTAGGGAAAATCTCAAGCAAGCAAGCTTTAGTTTTTCTCATTCATTTAGTTCTTTGGCCAATAAAGAGTATGGTTTTCTTATCTCTTATTTTCTGGGCTAAGATAAAGTGCTACCTTAGGCTGAGATAGTCATGGTTTCTTTTTTAATTTGTATAAAATATTTGTGTGTGTTTACTACATTATGGTCTAAAGCACACTTTCATAGGCTTTTTTCCCCCGGTTTAATTTAAACAGTGGTAATGTATGGGTGTAATGGTGAGACTTTCATTTTTAAAATGTTATGCCTTTGTAAGTTATAGATTACCAAAGGTATCTCATGTTCCATTGAAAAAATTGCATAGAAACTTCTCCAGTTTCTCTGATATCCATCTTCTATTGGAAAAAATAACTTTAATACCTACAATAAAACAAGTGAGGTGAATATGAAAATTTTAACTTATTTTTAAGAAGTGCTGAGAGCTAGACTGTTCTTAAGCTTATGCATTCATATATGGAAACAGTAGTGTCATTGCTTTGGCAAGCTCTATTTAAACGCTCTTAGTTGTTTTTCCCGGTAGTTTAGGCAGAGTGGCGAAGATTTATGGAAAATGGAAAATCTAAGGGTTTCTAGAGCAAGGGTTTCATGCTAAGGGTTAAGAGAGAAACATGCCTTTGCTTATGTTTGTTTATAAAAGATTGAATGGAAATAGAGCCTTTAAGATTTGTGTGGAGGTGGGCTTCACTATTTAGTTTTGCAGTTTCTCAGAAACTTCCTCTCCTACATGGCAATTTATATTGTAAACATGATGCATCATTTCATTTCGTGCAAACCGTATATAAAGAACAGTCACTCTCCACATATGTCAGAAGACTTCTGGCAGCTTTTTAGAATTGAGCCTGAAGTATCCTCCCCATGCACCTAGCAGCTTTAGAGATGGTCGCAAGCACTTCCTGATATTCCATTTTTGTTGTTTTCATCATTGTCCGCCTCTCACACTGGAAGATGGACTTCTACAAGGGGAGGGACTGTGTTTGTTGGCTCTTGTATGCCCAGCACCTGGAAATGTGTTTAGCACAGATAACTCAGTGGATGTTTGTTGAATGAATGAATTATTTTCTTAAGCCACAGTTGTTTTTTCTTTCTCTTCTTAGGTCCCCCTCCTTTCTAAAATGTTAACAAGTCTAGCTGCTAGTCTTCCAACTGATTTCAAGTTCCTTTCCCAATGAGCTGCCTTGTTTTTGGCCAAATTTTATTCTTTTTGTCCATCTCTTGCTTTTTGGCCTGTAACATTTAGAACTATTTAATAATTCATGCCTCACTCTCTCTCAGTTACTTATCTGCTCTTGTGAGCCCAACTCTTACCTCTTTGAAAAATACTTATATTATAAAAATCTATACTTGTACCTTTTAAAAACATGAATTGATCTGCATCCCCAAATTCTAGATTTTCATCAGATACCTTTTTTTTTTTTAACCTACTCCTGAAATTTTAGCAGTCTTTCTATTTTGCTCATTGTTATTTCTGTGCAGCTATTAAGTCACGAGGAATTTTTTAAGTTTTCTTCCATTTTCACGTGTATTTCCTATATTAAACATCTCCTACCTGGACTATCATAGCAGCTTCCCAAATGGTCCCTGTACCTCCCCCCCTCTTCCTTTTTAGTCAGTTATAATACCTGCTACCAGAGATTATAATTTCATCAGTACCATGCCCCCGAATCCTTAGATGCTGTGTTATGCTCCAAATCTAAATGCTTTGGTTTTTGTCCGTAAGACCATCCACAGTTTGACCCTAGTTGACCATTCATCGTCATCATCATCAGTGTTGTTGTCATTGTCATCCTTGTATTAGTGATAGCAACTACCATTTCTTAAACTCTTAGTCTGTACCAAGCACAACACAGGAGACATAAAGCCATAAAGTCTCCTGGTATGTTTGGGAGCTATATAATCTGATAACGAGTAGGGTATGTGTGGGTGGAAGGAAATCAGGCTGAAGGGGTGTGTTGGGGCCAGACCATGGACATCTTATCAGATGTGCTGAGGAGTTTGAACTTTCATCTATTGGCAGTGAGGCAACACCTAGAAGATTTTCATAGACAAGTGATGAGTCATGCTTTGTGCTAGATTAGCAGCCTGGGCTACAGTTTGGAAGGTGAATGAGATGGGAAAGGGACTGAAGACAGAAAGACTAGTTACAGCAGATGACATAGCTGCAGTAGAGATGATGAGGACCTGAACTCGGTAGTGAGGATGGGGAAGAATGGGCAGATTTGAGATTGAAGAGGAGAACTGATAAGACTTGGTGACCACCTGCATGTGGATTTTGAGGGAATGGAAGAGGTAGATGATGATGGTTCTCTAGTGTTGGCTTGAGTAGCTGAGGAGATTGGAGAATGGTGGTCCACTGAGAGTATGGAGAAGAGCCAGCACACATGTGGTGGCAGAGGTGGGAGGGCCGTGATGATGAGTCCAGTTTTGCACATTCATTTGCGATCCCTGTGGGATGTGCAGGTGGAGTGGGGCTGTGAGGACAGAGGCTCATGATGGAGACACTAGCCGCGTTATGGTCATGGGTCTCTGAGCAGCAATTCAACCCAGCAGGACATTCCAGTGTACAGGTGTGGAGGTGAGGAGAGAGGCCCATGATGGAGACAGTGTCATGATCTCTTGCCAGTGATTAAAGCCATGGAATTAGATGAAACTTCCCTGGAAGGGTTTACAGACTAAGAAGAGAGCATGTCTGAGAACCAACATCATTCCCCGATCTTCACTTGCAATTTCATTTCTTTATACCTTCCTCATTCTGTTTTTTTAAAAAACTGAATATTATTCTATTTTCTTCTCTGTTGAAGGAAATGGTATCAGATTTTGATGATACCACATATGTCCCACTTCTGATCCCCACATGTGCCCAAGAGGGATTTCTCAGGCACACACTCTGTTTCGCATTCTTGCTCTTACCACTGTCTTGGAACTTTCCCCTGAGGCTGACTTTTCTTTTGTTCTCAGCTTCTCTCTCCTTGCAGGCCCAGTCCTGACAGCCAGGTCCACATCGTCTCCTACTTCATCTTTCCCACCTAGCCTGACAGCGCCAGTGTCTTCCTACACACTGGCTGCTGCTTCTGCTTTTTGTTTATTGTTATTCTCCTTTAGAGGAATAAGGTAAAGAGGTGAACAACTCAAAGTTCTTTAAGGATTTAGAGCAGTTGAGGCCTCTTGAACCAAACTGAAAATGCCTGCTTACAAGAAATTTGTGACTAAAAGGGTCTATTTCTTATTAAACAAAAAAAGAAACTGGCAAAACAAGTCCATGAAACCAGTGTAAAATTCTTGTCATCTGTTATTCTTACTATTTGAAACTTTCAGAGGATGGGAATTTAGTTGCTCCCCTACACCTACCATTACTTATTGCAAGCAGAGTTTATCTCCAGGTTTCATTGGATTGTACTTCCTCTATTTTATTCCACGGACAGAGGCACCTGGCGGGCTACAGTCCATGGGGTCACAAAGACTCAGACACGACTGAGGAAGCATGCACACGTCATAGGTTTTCACTGGTGGCTCAGCTGGTAAAGAACCTAGCTGCCAATGCAGAAGATGCAAGAGATGCGAGTTCGATCCCTGGGTTGGGAAGATCCTTTGGAGAAGGAAATGGCAACCCACTCTAGTATTCTTGCCTGGAAAATTCCGTGGACAGAGGAGCCTCGCGAGCTACAGTCCATGGGGTCACAAAGAGTCGGACATGACTGAGCAAGCATGCATACATCCCATACATTTGCCTAGGCTGAATCTGGGTGCAGTGAGAGATCTGGCCCTAAAAGCAGAGGTTCTGGCTCATCCTGGTTCATCTCCTGACATTTTGGTGACCTCTGGTCAGGGACTTGACCTCCTTGCACCTTTTTATTCTCATCTGTTGGGCTTCCCTTGTGGCTCAGATGGTGAAGAATCTGCCTACAATGCAGGAGACCTGGGTTTGATCCCTGGGTTAGGAAGATCCCCTGGAGAAGGCCACCCACTCCAGTATTCTGGCCTGGAGAATTCCATGGACTGTATAGTCCATGGGGTCACAAAGAGTCGGACACGACTGAGCAGCCTTCACTAGACTATTCTCACCTATGGAATAAGAATAGATACACATACTCCTGGCCTAGTTCAAAGGTATGCTGTGAGGTCAAATGGAATGATGGTGTTTGAAGTCCATAGGAAAAACATCATCATGCACATTAGAGAATTTATTTCATAAGAATTACAGGAGGAGGCCAGGCTCCAAACAACCACCTCTATAGCCCATGGGTAAAGAAGTCTGAAGTAGAGGTTGTATTAATAGCATCTACTGTAATGGGATTCCATAAAAGAAGTCTGGTCCCCAATCTGAGACACCACAGGACTCTGCTGAAGTCTGCCTGATCAGAGTTCCAGAACTTAAATGTACCCTTACCATGAATGAGGAGAGCAGCATAGTTTTATCTTTAAAAAGAGGTGAATTTTGGATATGGAGATTTGTTGAAGAAAGCGAAACATCTGTTTACTTGTTAAAGAAAAAGAATGCTCTCCAATTAATCTATAACAAAGAAGATAAGTATATACAATGGAGAAAAGACTTCAATAAGTGGTATTGGAAAAGCTGGACAGATACATGTGAAAGAATGAGATTAGACCATTTCCTCACACTGTGTACAAAAATAAGTGAATGACCTAAATGTAAGACCTGAAACTGTAAATCTTCTAGAAGAGAAAATAGAACATTCTTTTAACATAAATTGTAGCAGTATTCTTTTAGATCTGTTTCATAAGGCAAAAGAAAGGCGAAAATAAACAAATGGAACTAATTAAATTTAAGAGCTTTTGCACAGCAGAGGACACGATCAACAAAATGAAAACAGCCTACTGGATGGGAGAAAATATTTACAGATGATAGGAAAGAGAAGGGGTTAATATCCAAAATATACATAGATAAACAACAGCCTGGTTAAAAATGGGCAGAAGACCTGAATAGACATTTTTCCAAAGGAGACATACAGATGGCCAACAGGCACATGAAATGATGCTCGTCAGCTCTAATCATCAGGAAATGCAAATCAAAGCCATCTGAGATAGCACTTTACATTTTACAGATACACTTTACAGACAGATAGCTATTGACAGATAGCGATGCTGCTGCTGTTAAGTCACTTCAGTCGTGTCCGACTCTGTGCCACCCCATAGACGGCAGCCCACCAGGCTCCCCCGTCCCTGGGATTCTCCAAGCAAGAACGCTGGAGTGGGTTGCCATTTCCTTCTCCAATGCATGAAAGTGAAAAGTGAAAGTGAAGTCACTCAGTCGTGTCCGACTCTTCGCGACCCCATGGACTGCAGCCCACCAGAACCCTCTGTCCATGGGATTTTCCAGGCAAGAGTACTGGAGTGGGTTGCCATTGCCTGCCATTGCCATGCCAATGCATGCTCATTGATTCTAAGATGACTAATTCTTTGATGCTGTCTCCTAAAGAAGTATTGAACTTGATTTTATAGTTCACTAATCATTCAACAGATGAGTGTCTAGTGACATGGTTTTCAGTTACTAGGATCATTCTATTCTAGTGGGGGAAGCCAATGATAACAATGGGGAACTTACATCCACAAAAAATACGTGTAGATTTTAATGTAAGATGCTGCAGAGAAAAAAGTAAAGCAGACTAAAGAGCAGAGTGATGGTAGTGGTAGTGGAGGAATGTTATTTCAGAAAGCAAGGTCAAGGAAGACCTCTCTGAGGGGCTGTACTTGAACATTGTCTTAGCTCAGGTTGCTCTAGCAAATATACCACGGGCTGCATGGCTTAGACAGCAAACATTTCTGAAGATCCCAACAGATGTGTCTGGTGAGAGGCTGCTTCCAGGTTTGCAGATGGCCTTCCTTCTTCACATGTATCTTCATATGGGGGAGAGCAGAGAGATGGGGGGAGCAGAGAGATGGGGGGAGCAGGCTCTCTCACATCTTCTGATAAGGGCACTAAGCACGTTTATGAGGACTCTATCTTCTTAAACCAATTGCCTTGCAAAGGCCCTAACTCATAATGTCATATTCAGTTCAGTTCAGTCGCTCAGTCATGTCCGACTCTCTGCGACCCCATGAACCGCAGCATGCCAGGCCTCCCTGTCCATCACCAACTCCCGGAGTCCACCCAAACCCATGTCCATCGAGTCGATGATGCCATCCAACCTTCTCATCCTCTGTCGTCCCCTTCTCCTGCCCTCAATCTTTCCCAGCGTCAGGGTCTTTTCCAATGAGTCAACTCTTCGCATCAGGTGGCCAAAGTATTGGAGTTTCAACTTCAACATCAGTCCTTCCAATGAACACCCAGGACTGATCTCCTTTAGGATGGACTGGTTGGATCTCCTTGCAGTCCAAGGGACTCTCAAGAATCTTCTCCAACACCACAGTTCAAAAGCATCAATTCTTCAGTGCTCAGCTTTCTTTATAGTCCAACTCTCACATCCATACATGACCACTGGAAAAACCATAGCCTTGACCAGACCGATCTTTGTCGACAAAGTAATGTCTCTGCTTTTTAATATGCTATCTAGGTTGGTCATAATTTCCCTTCCAAGGAGTAAGCGTCTTTTAATTTCATGGCTGCAATCACCATCTGCAGTGATTTTTGGAGCCCAGAAAAATAAAGTCAGCCACTGTCTCCACTGTTTCCCCATCTATCTGCCATGAAGTGATGGGACCGAATGCCATGATCTCAGTTTTCTGAATGTTGAGCTTTAAGCCAACTTTTTCACTCTCCTCTTTCACTTTCATCAAGAGGCTCTTTAGTTCTTCTTCACTTTCTGCCATAAGGGTGGTGTCATCTGCATATCTGAGGTTATTGATATTTCTCCCGGTAATCTTGATTCCAGTTTGTGCTTCCTCCAGCCCAGCGTTTCTCATGAGGTACTCTGCATATAAGTTAAATAAGCAGGGTGACAGGATACAGCCTTGATGTACTCTTTTTCCTATATGGAACCAGTCTGTTGTTCCAGGTCCAGTTCTAACTGTTGCTTCCTGACCTGCATACAGATTTCTCAAGAGGCAGGTCAGGTGGTCTGGTATGCCCATCTCCTTCAGAATTTTCCACAGTTTATTGTGATCCATATCATATTAGGGATTAGAATTTCAACATGAGAATTTTGAAGGGATACAAACATTCGGTCCATAACAAGCATAGATCTAAATGAAGTAGAGAAGGGAAATATCCAATATCTGTTAATTATACTGGGAAAAGCATTCCAGGTAGAAAGAATAGTAAGTGCAAAGCTCCTTTGGTTTGTTTGAGGACCTGTACAAATGGCCGGAGCTGAGGGAGTGGAGGGGAGTACTTGGTGCCCAGACAAGTAGAGCCTCATAAACCTGATAGTGACTCTTATGTTTAGTGTGATGAGAAGTTCTTTAGAGGGTTAAGAGAAGGGAAGGGAAAGGACATCTTTAAAAACTTCCTTCACTATAAAAGGTTATTCAGGTTTACATTTTATGGGAAAATTGGAATGAACTTATTGGACAACCCAGTATCTCTTGAAGAGGCAGTATTTCAAGAAGAGTGTTGAAGCTAAGAGCATCTTGCTGGTCAATGAAGGCAGGAATGAATGAACTGCTAGGAAAGTCAAGTCCTCTGTGAGCAAGGGAAAGTGTTTGTGTTCACCATATTAATATGTACCTGCCTTAAAGGTGATTTGTTGGCTGGGACAGTAGTTAAGTTGTGGCTCCTTAGAGATTCTGATTCATGGCACTGTTACTGATTGCTTCTTGTGTTTAATGAAGTTCATATGTTTAACAACCATTAAAAAATTGTCTTTCTTAACTATAAACAGTTGCAAGGATATATTAGGGGACTGTTTGGGGTGGTACAAAAAGAGATCAGGAATTTCAAAGGGAGAGTTTCACTTGAATTTAAAATATTTGGACAAATGGAGATACTAAATACCTAAACATATTCATCTTTTATAAAACTTTTCTTTTTTACTGAAGTATACTTGATATACAATGCTTCAGGTGTATAGCAAAGTGATTCAATTATTCATATATGTATTATTTGTAGATATTATATATATATACACATACTTTTCCAGGTTCTTTTCCATTAAAGTTTTCTACATAGTATTTTTCCTATAAGAACTATTTTTATTTAGTTACTCAAGCTATCTATATTTGTAAATAGGTATTCACCGAAGAGTAAGTGTAAATCCTTAATTTCTGTTATACAGAGCAAATTATATCTTGGTTATTTCTGGGAAGGTATTAAAAGTCTCATCTAATTTGCTTATCCAAAATATGAAAGATAATTTCTATTGTTCAATATGTTCTATTGTTTTAAAAATTATAAAATGAACACTTTTTAAAAAGCAATGAAATAGGTAAAATATATATATCTATACAAATGCACACATATACACACATATAAAGGTTAGTATTCAGGATGTTTAAGGCATATATATGTTACAACTAGTCTTTATTTGGATAAAAGGCCAAAGGTTAAGTACTATCATTTTTACAACATGAAAAAGACCAATGTGTGCAAAAATTCATGATGATGAAGGAAAGGCAACCTGAGGTAACTGCGATTTTAAAAATTAATTAAAATAAACTACAGTGTTGGTGGGACTTTAAAATTGGAAATATTTGCACATGATTGGTCGCATTTGAAGTAGTATACTTCCCAAAGGGTAATGTTAGCAATATTTAACAAAAGCTGTAATGGTGAATATACCCTTTGATTCAGTAATTTCTCTTTTCGGGGAAGAAAATCAAAGGAGAAAAACATCTTTTGCAAACAATGTTATTTTTAATAATGGAAAGCTAAAAATAACTTCATTATCTAACATTTGGGGAAATGATTAAATGAACTATAATAGCTCATAACGATGTTCTATCACTTGCACAAAGTGATGTCTATCACAAATACTATGAAAAAGTCTAATAATAAAAAAAAAAAAAAAAGATAAAAAGAAAAAAGAAATAAAAAAAAGAAAAAGAAAAAGTCTATGTAAGATGACCGGAAAAATATAATATTATGAAAGACAGTTTGTAACCAAGCACACTGATGAGGATGACTTTGTACAATTTGCTTTGATTTTGCTTTTCTATTGTATATTTGGTTGACTCTATATGAATATGATGTGAAGAATGTAAGAGAATATACTTCAGATAAGAAAGGATATCATAAGATGTAGAAAATAACATGTAGGTTTACAAAGCTGGAGCAGATACCAGTGCTCTGATACCCAGCCAAGAACTGGGACACAGTTTACTCGGTGCTCCAGTGAAGGTGAGGATGAACGAGGAGGAAATACTCCTCAAGGCTAATTGAACATCGGTTCCCAAAAAGTGACTCATATCAGCAGATGAGATTTATTTTGGGGTTAAAACTGTACTTCAGAGAAGATTTTAGGTCTATTATCATAACTTGTATCTAATTATATTTTTAAAATTCCACTGCTATATTTAAATTGATAACCAACAAGACCTACTGCGTAGCACAGGGAGCTCTGCTCAACATTCTGTAATAACCTAAATGGGAAAAGATTTTGAAAAAGAATAGATACAAGTGTATGTATAACTGAGTCACTTTGCTGCATACCTGAAGGTAACACAACATTGTTAGTCAACTATACTCCAATATAAAGTAAAAAAGTTAAAAATAAAGAAAAAAATTCCATAAATAAAAGGAAATTTCTCAATTGTTGACCCACTGATCCCTGATTATGAACACAGTTTATGATGTATCACTAAATTCCAGAAAACCAGAGAATATCCAGTAGGCCCACAGGAATCACTGTAATGGAATTTGACCTTGACTACACCGAGAAATAAAACTCCTTAGGTCACATTGGAACTGGGCAATAAATTTAAAGGATTAAATTGGGTCCTTAAAGTGGGCCCCACCCACTTTGTATAGACACTGACTTTAAATACACATCAACTAGAATAAAAACAGAAAAAAATAACGGGTTTCCTGATTGTTTTGAACTCAGGATGTTGCTCCAGTATGTCTTCTCTTTTCAGCAAAAATGATTATCCCTGAGATTGGGCCTGAATGGGGCACTTGCATAGGTGAAAGCTGGTTGTCCCTTACTCATCCTTCAATCATTAACAGATAAATAGATATGACTTCCATAGTCATCACTCTTAAGGAAAGTTACCTTTAGCACAAGCCTTTGGATCCTTTTGAATATGTGTGGTAGTTCAGTTTCAAGGGTCATGGGTCATGTTTGAGTGCTGCTTTAGAATCTTAGAGGCCGTTATAGAATTCCGGATGTCTAAAACTTGTAGCATTTCGGTGTGTGAGTATCTGTCTGAAGTGATTTCTGACTCGCCTGACGTCTGGGTAGGAGTATGATGTGTATGTTTTGCAGAAGAAAGTGAGGTGAGGGGAAACTGACATTGCGTTGTGTATAGTGGATGAGGTCTGAAAGAATTCAATCTGTCTTCCTAACAAGAACAGTTTCTAAAATTAGCTACTGGTGCCCACTTCAGTGAATTCTTGAGATAATTAATATAAACGGATGAGGGTAGTAGAAACTAAGTACATGTGACTTCCTTTCACTTTTGGTGTGCAAAGCCTTCTGTAAGGTGCTAACGACAAAGGGGTAGCCGTTAGAGTGAGGGGGTGGGGTGAGGAGGCAATAGTGAAAACAGTTGAGTGGTTCTTGCCCTCTCAACTTTACAATAAATGGGGAATTTACAAGAGGTGGGGAAGCCAGGCAGAAGGCATCCTTAATTAGGTGAAAGCAATGCAGTTGAACAGCTGCAGATGGGAACAGCTACCCACTCCAGTATTTTGGCCTGGAGAATTCCATGGACTCCATAGTCCATAGGGTCACAGAGTCAGACACGACTGAGCAACTCTAACTTCACTACAATGCAGTTAAAAGAAGGGTGGCGAAAGTGCTGAGTGTGGTGTGAGCTAAGGGAAAAGCCAGCCTCGGGGTTCCAAATTAAGCCTCTGAGGTTGTAGTGCGTGATGACGGTTCTCTCCAGGTTTCAAAATAGGCTGGTGTCCAGGGATAATGCAGCTATGAGAGTACTCTGAGAGAGTCACACTTTATTTAAAAGAGTAATAATACTAGAATTATGCTCTTTGCTTTTAAAAGTTGCCTCTTTTTCACTGTATTTCAGGAAGTATTTCACAATAAGCAAATTGAAGTCCTTTTTATTATGTGGATGAAAGGAGGCTGGGAAGAGCAGACTTTCAGCTCTTTCTGTTCATCTTCCTCTTCCAGAGCCTTCTGTTACCTAGTCCCAAGGTAGAATTCTTCCAGAAGATCCTGAAACCTTTGTGACATGAGTAGATAGGGAGGTCAAGGAGATAAGCATTTTATTTATACTTCTCTGGTGGGACTTACCACCTTTCAGGGTTTTTCAGTTATTTTGCAGACGTGCCTTATCTTCCCTGCTGAATTGAAAGTTCCTTGAGGGCAGAAAGGTCTCTTGTCTACTTTTTAATAAATAAAACTTGTTCAAAGCAGTTCCCTTTATCAGAGAGTCTTGCTGACAGATTGAATTACATGGGTCACTTTTGCTTTATAATGGCAACCCACTCCAGTATTCTTGCCTGGAGAATCCCATGGACGGAGGAGCCTGGTGGGCTACAGTCCACGGGGTTGCAGAGTCAGACACAACTGAGCGACTTCACTTTCAGGGCTGTTCAGGAGGTATCTGGAACTCTGTATTCATTTGGTTTTGGGCATATTTGGAATTCAAAGGAAATTCGTTCCCTCACTATCTCTAACTTAATCCTCTGCTAGCATTTTCCCTTCCGTCTACTTAGGAATCAGCTGCTTTAGTCTTCATTGAGGTATTTTTTTTTTTTTTTTTTTGGAGACTCAGAACTCTAGCTGAGTACTGTTTGCAAAAGGATATCACAAGAGGACGCATTGGTCCCAAGTCTGAAAGCTAAACCAGACATGTGTCTGGTAAACAGAAGCTCCTCCGACCCTAAAGAGGAGTAATTAACACATGCAACAGATGTAGGAAGGGCAGTATTTTCCCTGGGCAAGACTTTCTGGGGGTGCTCAGGGCTAAGGAGCCGCTGGCATCAGAGTAATGGCAGGAACTGGGCAGATCATAGAGGTCTGCCTACCCCTTAGGCTTAGCTTGGTAATTCTTGATTGTGTGGAGTGGGTTTTACCATTGAATGCTGGCGCAGTGTCCTGGCATCCTTTAAAAGCGCATCATCTGGTGGTGGTGATAGTGGTGATGACGATGCTGGTGAAACGGGAGCCCAATACCAATTTTGATGCTTTACATCTGCTGAGGAGTTCAGCATCATCTTCATCTCATAGAAAGTGTGGTGGCTTAATTTGGCTGTGAGCTTATATGATAACTGTAAATACTCGTGTACTTGTGTAATTGAATTGGTGGTAATTTATTTTTAGAACTCTTCTAAGAAGCTGATCATCCAAGCACAAAATTGCCAGTAGGAAATGAGAAGCAGATGGCTGAAGAGGACCTCACTGTGCCGTCTGTGCCCATATGGGATGGCACTGGGTGCTGGTTGCTCCTCTAGCGGGGTGCTTTGTCTCTGCCCAGTTTCCTCAAAGCATATAAGGCAGCCTGGCTCTGCAGTCCAAACTGTGCAGGCTTGCATATTTTATTTTCCTCTGTTGATTCACTCTGTGTCCATCAGTCCTTCTAACTGGTTCGTGTGCAAAGAATGATGGCTCACCACAGTGCTTCCTAAAGAACTGGTTTTTGAAACAGCTTTATTGAGGTAAACTTTATATGCTGAAATTTCACCCATTTTAAGTGTGTACTTGGAAGACTTTTAGTAAATTTATATGGTTGTGCAACCATCATTACCATCTAGTTTTATAACATTTCTGTCACCCCCAAAGTTATCTGGTACCCCTTTTGCAACCAATTCACACTTTATCATTCAGCCTGAGGCAACTACTGAAAATAATTTATTTTTCAGTAAAAGTACAAATAAGGATTTTTTTTTTTTGGTGAAATGCAATTATTTATTTTATTCATTCACAGCATCAGCTTTAGTGCTAATATATGGGTCTAAATAGACAATGTGGCAGGTTAATCAAAGAGAGACAGTAGAATCATTAAAAAAAATAGCCTAACCATTGTTACATTATTTGTTGTTTAACATGTATAAACACATGTATTTAAACAAGTAATTAGACAAACCAAAATGTATTTATGTATTTTAATTCCCTATTATGATTAAAAAGATGATGCTCAATGTCAGAATATATACAATGGAATTACTAAAATCCACAGAAATTGGCACAAATAATGGAGTATATAAAATGCTATTTCCTAAAGGCTTTTTAAAAAGTACTGTCTCCCATGAGTCCTATTGCCTATGCTATACATAAACTCTAACTTTTAGGTTTTTTGGGGAGGGACAATTGAAAAAAAACATCCTCAGTCACTTTGGAATCCACAGACCAACGGTTTTTAAACTTTCCTTCTAAGATCACCACTTAAGTGATCCTTCACAGAGTCTAGGTATTATCTAGTAAGTATGAATTAGGAAGCAGTAGAATGTACTATTGGAGAAGGAAATGGCAACTTACTTCAGTACTCTTGCCTGGAAAATCCCATGGACGGAGGAGCCTGGTAGGCTGCAATCCATGGGGTGGTGAAGAGTCGGACACGAATGAGCAACTTCACTTTCACTTTTCACTTTCATGCATTGGAGAAGGAAATGGCAACCCACTCCAGTGTTCTTGCCTGGAGAATCCCAGGGAAGGAGGAGCCTGGTGGGCTGCCGTCTATGGGGTCGCACAGAGTCGGACACAACTGAAGTGACTTAGCAGCAGCACAATGTACTATGGTGATAAGAGCTTGAATGTGGGTTCAAATTCAGGGGCTACAACTTCCATGTGACCCTAGTAAAGTCACTCAGATCCCTTATTCCTCAGTGTTTTCAGCTCTGAAATGGAGGTCATTATGTGCCTACTTCATTGTTGGCAGATTAAGCATTCAGTGGCAAGTGCTCAAGTATTTGCTGATATTTGCGAGGCAATTGAATGATCAATGCACTGTCTACAGAAAAGTAGAGAAAGTTCTCCCCAGTGAGGAGCTTGAAGTGTAGTTGAGATAACGCTCATGAAATCAATGGTGCTAAGAATGCAGAGTGACTAAGGTGGGATTTAGGAGGGTTCAGAGAAGGGGAAAATCACTCCTGTGTGGGAGGCACATTGGATTAATGAAGCTACAAGAAATGAGAATATGGAAATAGCCTCTGGGAAGGCTTAATAGGGAAATGGGAGGGAAGGACAACAAGAACAAGGGCCTAAGCTACACCATGCCAAGCGGGCAGTGCCAAGTAGACCGGTCCTGCTTCTTTTCCCCATACTTCTTTAACATGGGGTTGATACTTGCTCCCAGGGCTTCCTGCCCATGGGATCCTGAGACTCACAGGGATGGGACTGTCTCTCCCATCTATGGAAGAGAAGAGGAGAAACAGGATGATAAACAGGCTTATCTATAAATCTAGTCTGATGGAGGAATCATTCTGCAGAGCATTAGGTGAAGTTAAAACGGAACAAAACGAAAAAAAAAAAAAAAAGGTGTTAGCCTTAACACTAACCACTAAGCAAGAGTTACTTTATGAGGTGGAAGTTAGAGGAGCCTTTGAAGGCAGTGATCAGGATGTCTTAAAATAAAACCACAATGAGGTACCATTACACGCCAGTCAGGATGGCTGCTATCCAAAAGTCTACAAGCAATAAATGCTGGAGAGGGTGTGGAGAAAAGGGAACCCTCTTACACTGTTGGTGGGAATGCAAACTAGTACAGCCACTATGGAGAACAGTGTGGAGATTCCTTAAAAAACTGGAAATAGAACTGCCACATGACCCAGCAATCCCACTCCTGGGCATACACACCGAGGAAACCAGATCTGAAAGAGACACGTGCACCCCAATGTTCATCACAGCACTGTTTATAATAGCCAGGACATGGAAGCAACCTAGATGCCCATCAGCAGACGAATGGATAAGGAAGCTGTGGTACATATACACAGTGGAATATTACTCAGCCGTTAAAAAGAATTCATTTGAATCAGTTCTAATGAGATGGATGAAACTGGAGCCCATTATACAGAGTGAAGTAAGCCAGAAAGATAAACACCAATACAGTATACTAACGCATATATATGAAATTTAAAAAGATGGCAACGATAACCCTATATGCAAAACACAAAAGGAGACACAGATGTACAGAACAGACTTTTGGACTCTGTGGGAGAAGGCAAGGGTGGGATGTTCTGAGAGAATAACACTGAAACAAGTATACTATCAAGGGTGAAACAGATCACCAGCCCAGGTTGGATGCATGAGATAAGTGCTAAGGGCTGGTGCACTGGGAAGACCCAGAGGGATGGGATGGGGAGGGAGGCGGGAGGAGGGATCGGGATGGGAAACACATGTAAATCCATGGCTGATTCATGTCAATGTATGGCAAAAACCACTAAAATATTGTAATTAGCCTCCAACTAATAAAAATAAATGGAAAAAAAAGATTTTTAGCACATTTTTTATTTTAAATATTCTTGGATTTAGAGAACTCTTGAGAAGATAGTATAGAAGACTCATAGTTCAGGCAGAGTTTTTTTTCCCTTTCATTGTCTTACGTGAGTGTGGTACATTGGTCCCAATTCATGATCCAACACTGATATATTATTTTTAACTGAAGTCCATACTTTATTCAGATTTACTGCTTCACCCTGTTTGTTGTTGTTTCTCATCTGGGATACCACATTACATCTAGTTGTCGTGTCTCCCTGGTCTCCTGTTGGTTGTGATGGTTTCTCAGAATTTTCTTGTTTTTGGTGACCTTACTTAACAGTTTTGAGAATTACTCTCAGAGGTTTATAGAATGTCCTTAAATTGAGATTTGTCTATTTTTTCTCATGATTAAAGTGGGTAATGTGCTTTGGGGGAGATCCAGTGACATTCTCATATCAAGGGGACATACTATTCATATGACATCATTGTTGCAGTTGATTTGGATTACCTGGCTGATGCAGTGTTTGCAAGTTTCTTCACAGTAATGTCATTCTTTTCTTTCCTCTCTCTTCCTGTAATGTACTGTTTGTAGCCCACGTTGCAAGAGTGGGGAGTTACATTTCTCTTCTTTTAAGGAAGTATCTCTATAAAAATCATGTGAAATTTTTCTGCATGAGAGATTTGTCTGTTCTCCATTTGTTTACTTATTCTGTCATTTATTTATATCACTATGGACTCATATTAATTATACTTTGAGTTACAATCCTGTACTACTTTTATTTTTCACTCAGATTGCTCTTTGACTCCTTTTTTTGTTTCCTCTTGCAGTCAACTCCTGTATCCCTTGACGTACCCCCTTACTTTCTGAACATTACAAGATGGTCCTGACTCATTTGATGTATTACTGTCTTAGATATCTGGGAATTTGTAACCATAAAGGAAAAAAAAAAAAAAAAAACTCTTGTCATAGACATGTTGCTAGAGCTTTAGCAGAGCAGATTTTAAAACATCCAACAGAAGTACATTTAATTTCATGGCTTTTGAGGAACATGTGACCCAAAGGAGATGAGGGTTTCTGAAAAAAATGAAATTCTGATCATATAAATATCATGAAACCTCATGAGAGAGATGGGGAGATAGCATCTAAAGCCACTAGTGTGGTTTCAGAGGATACTTTATGATTAATTTGGATTTTAAAGAGGTATGCACAGAAGACTTGTGATTGAACTGTTTCTAAAAACAGCATCATCAGAATTGACCTAGCAGCTAGTTTGTTAAAACAATGCTATGAGTACACTAAACGAAGTTATTTAGTTGTAGGTTCCCCTTTAAAACAGTTCTATTAAAATGGGAGTTCTTTTCATTTCTTTGAAGGCATCTCTACTCTTTAATCATTCCCTTAACAAATATGTATTGAATGCAGAACACACGAGCTTGTTTAGACTGTGTGGATGCATCAATAAACAAAGCTGGGAAAGTCTGCTCTTGTGGAGTTTACATTCTAAGTCAGAAAGATAGGTAAAAGTAGGTATTGTTTAATATGACAGGTGGTAATAGATGCTATAGAGATAAGTGAGGCAGAAATAGGGGACTGAGGGATTCTGGGGCTAGGTAATGGGATTTTTACTCAGTATAAGGTGGCCAAGAAAAGCCTTTTCATAAGGTGGTAGTGTGATAGTGGAGGGAAGCAAGATAATGAATCATCGACATTCAAATGATACAGTACAGATGCTATATACTAGATACACAGGCACACACACTTACAGGGAAAAGGGTCAACTTAGCCAGTGAAGACGTGAACACAGCAAAATGTCATAACAAACCTACGAGACACACCTTTTAAGAAATAAAAAGCAATTCTACTGAGGTTGTAGGGAAACAGACACACTCAGGTATTTACTGATGATGTAGCTCTGTGTTTGGAGAGCAAATATATAAGATGTTCATGCCCTTTGTTCCAGGAAACCTGTACCTAGACATTACATGCTTAGGGCATTAGGAACAGTGAATGCAAAAAGTACGAAGGAGTGTGCTTCATATGTGCTAGAAATAGCGAGCTGGCTGGTGAGTCTGGAATGGTATCAACAAGACAGAAGAAGCGGGAAGGTGAGGGAGACGGGGTGAATGCAGGCAAACCCACACCAGAGAAGGGGGTGTCTTGCACACTTCCAGGATGCCGGTCATATAAAAGAAGTGTGAGTGCCACTCCCCAGAGCATGCACTGCTCTGGACCTGGGCTTTGTAGGTCCTTCTCAGGACTTGGGCTTTTTCTTTGAGGAAATTGGAGCCATTGGAGGATTTTGAGCAGTAGAATCTGATTTCATATTTAAAAAGACCACTCAGACTGCTCAGGGTGTTAGGGGCTCAAGAGCAGAAGCAAGGAGAACAGCTTAGAGGTCTTTTAGTCTATTAGCAGGTTTTAATCTATGAATCTTGTTCTATTTGTAGGTATAGTTTCCATTAGTAGATTACACAATAATTTGAAATAATTATGTACATACAATTTTCAATTTGCATATGTTAATATTTTTCATTTGTTGCTATACAGTCCTCAGATTCATAATATCTATGCTTAGTTGCTCAGTCATGTCCCAATTCCTTGTGACCCCATGGACTGCGGTCGGCCAGACTCCTCTATCCATGGGGATTCTCCAGGCAAGAATACTGAAGTGAGTTGCCATGCCTCCCTCCAGGGGATCTTCCCAACCCAGGGATCAAACCCAGGTCTCCCACATTGCAGGTGGATTCTTTACCATCTGAGCCACCAGGAAAGCCCATTTATCTAGTGGCTGCTTAATAGTTGGTGTGTTAGTTCTTTATTATTGCCGTAAAAAATTGCCTCAAATTTAGTGACTTGGAAGAACACAATATTCAAGTTCTGGAGATCAGAATTCCTGAAATTGAGATGCTGCAGGGCTGTGTTCCTTCTAGAGGCTATAGGGGAGAATCTCTTGCCTTTTCCAGCCTCTAAGGGCCCCTTTCTTCTGTTTTTTTTTTTTTTTTTTTTTTCCTTTCCTTTGTCTGTGCCATGCAGCATGCAGGATCTCAGTTCCCCTCATGCCCCCTGCAATGGAATCTCAACCGCTAGACCCCCAGGGAATTCCCCCTTCCTCTGACTTTAAAGCCATAGCATCTTCATATCTCTCTCCACCCTCCATCCCCCTTCAATCTCTCTGTCTCTCACCTCTGCTTCTGTCATGACATCTTCTCTGATTTTAACCCTCCTGCCTCTCTCTTATATGGACACATGATTTATTCGCATGTGTTGTGACAGTTGTGACAGTTCCTTTTACCAGGTAAAGTAGTATATTCCAAGATTCTGGGATTAGGAGGTGAATGTCTTTGTGGTGGGGCTGGGATGACCACAGTTGGTATTTTGTGATTCATCTAGCCGTTGGACACTTAGACTGAATCCAGTTTGGGCTACTACAAGATTCCTAAAGATGTATTTGTATACTCGGACCTTCTTTTCTTTTTGTAATGTGTTCTTTAACTTAAATGTGCAGGTGTAGGGTTCCTGGAGGAAAGGTCATGAGCATCGTGTATTTGCTCTCCAAATACATAGTTACATTATCAGTAAATATACATATGTTCATTTACTTACAACCTCATCAGCGTTACTTTGGTTACTTAAAGGGTATGTTTCTGTGGTTTGTTACTGAACTACATTTAACTGTTGTGCTCATTTAATTTATTTACTGGCTAAGTTGAACATTTTTGGTGCGAGTGTGTGTGTGTCAAAGTGTGTAATATGTGTGGTATGTCATTTTTATTCTGAAAGTAGTAGTTTGTTTTTCTTTTTAGTTGTATGTGGAGCTAGAAGCATGGAGACAGAGGCAGACTCTTGCTTAAGTGAGTAAGACCAGTATCAGTAGATGGCATATGCAGAACTACTTTCCATTAAAGAGAATGATCTGCAAAATGAAAAATAATTAAGAGGGATTTAGAAGACAGTGAAAGATCATCTAGGTAATTTGAATGAGTTCACATCTCTAGGGTACACTAGATTGTATCTCAGGGTGTTGAAAGACTTAGCAGATATCATCTCTGAGTCACTGCCAGTGATTGTTGAGTAAATCTTGGAGAGTGGGCAAGCTTCCAGAAGACCAGAGACATGCAGATGTTCTGTGTAGCTTTTGAAAAAGCCCAATTCCTAAAACTATTAATGTAGAAATGCTCTCTTGCAAAAATTCTATATTATCATCTTACAAATGATTATGAGCCTGTAGAAGGCACTGCATTGATCCCTGGGAACCAGTATAATGTTACTAATGTGTAGTGACCAATTCATCACGTTTTTTTAAAGTGAGAGTTTTAGATTAGTAGAGGAAGAAAATGCCAAAGACATTAAGCATTTGACAAAAATCTCCCACAGGTCTCCTTATGTACCTAGTAGAGAAAAGTTGGGGGATGATGGAATAATTACATTCACAACTGATTCTTTTCATAAGCCATAGCATAATTAATGACTGTGCATCAGCCTGGAAAGAAGTGTCTAGTGTCAGAACTTTAGATTTTTCTTTGACCCCAACTTAAGAAAGCACCTTAGGACTTGGATAGAAATCTTAAAAAGTCATGGTTTGTGTGATTAGTTAGCTTCATAGAATAAAGATTCACACTGTGAAATACATGTTCACCAATGATGAAAATACCCCAAAACCAACTAGATAGATTTAATAGAAATGATGAGAATTTTAAAAACTGAGGTTTTTAAAATCAAAATTGCAGTTCATTCTCCTTTTTGGGGGCTTTCGTAGACTTCCTCCAAATGAAAATGAAAGCAATAGTACTTGTCTGGTGAAAATAATTATTTTGAGTTTAATTCATGTATGATGGGAGAATGGTGGGTCCATGGTTGATATTTGAGCAAGGTATAATATAAAAATTGGTGGAATAAGAGGAAAAGATCTGGATGCTAACTCTGGTATTGCTGTGTACTAGTTGTCATCTTGGGTGAACAGTTGGCATCACATTTCTTATCCAAAATTTGGGGACGGCAAAGGGTGGAGTCCAGCTAATTGCTTTGTCCTGTTCCCACTCTCAGGTTCTGTCAGACTATTACAAGTTCATCCTCATGTTCCTTGGTAAATTTGGCTAAATTTCTAGACTAAGTGGAAGCTTCCAGATTTTTTTGGATTAAATAGGTCCTTTAAGGCCATCTCTGAAAGAGGCTCAATTTTCTTTTAATCTGTAAGTTCTTTCAGGTCTCCCTTCAAGCTTCTGTTGATGTTGTTGAGTCGCTAAGTTGTGCCCAACTCTGGGACCTCATGTATTGTAGCATACCAGGCTTCCCTGTCCTCCACTCTCTCTCGGGGTTTGCTCAGATTCATGTCCATTGAGTCAGTGATGCTGCCTAACCATGTCATCCTCTGTTGCCCCCTTCTTTTCCTTCAGCATCAGGGTCTTTTCCACTGAGTTGGCTCTTCACATCAGGTGGCCAAAGTATTGGAACTTCAGCAACAGCCCCTCCAATGAATATTCAGGGTTGATTTCCTTTAGGACTGACTGTTTTGATCTCCTTGCCGTCCAAGGGACTCCAAGAATCTTCTCTAGCACCACAGTTCAAAGCGTAAATTCTTTGGCACTCAGCCTCCTTTATGGTCCAACTCTCACATCCTTACCTGCCTACAAGAAAAACCATAGCTTTGACTCTATGGATCTTTGTCCACAAAGTGATATCTCTGCTTTTTAATACACTGTCTAGGTTTGTCATAGCTTTCCTTTAATTTCATGGTGTAGTCATCATCCACAATGATTTTGGAGCCCAAGAAAAATAAAATCTGTCACTGCTTCCACTTTTCCCCCTTCTATTTGCCAAGAAGTGATGAGACCAGGTGCCACAATCTTTGTTTTTTGAATGTTGAGTTTCAAGCTATCTTTTTCACCCTCCTCTTTCATCCTCAGCAAGAGGCTCTGTAGTTCCTCCTTACTTTCTGCTATAAGAGTGGTATCGTCTCCATATCTGAGGTTGTTGTTATTTCTCCTGGCAATCTTGATTCCAATTTGTGAATCATCCAGCCTGGCATTTCGCATGATGTACTCTGCATAACAGTTAAATAAGTACTGTAACAACATACAGCCTTGTTATACTCCTTTCCAAATTTTGAACCAGTCAGTTGTTTCATGTCTGGTTCTAACTGTCACATGGGAAATGATTGCAATTATATGGTAGATTGAACATTCTCTGACATTACCCTTCTTTGGAATTGGAATGAAAACCTTTCCCAGTTCTGTGGTCACTTCTGAGTTTTCCAAATTTGCTGACATACTGAGTGGAGCACTGTAACAGCATCATCTTTGGGGATTTTAAATAGCTCAGCTGGGATTCCTTCATGTCCACTAGCTTTATTCATAGTTATGCTTTCTAAGGCCCACTTGACTTCACACTCCAGGATGTTTGTTTCTCAGTGAGTGATCACGCTATCATGGTTATCTGGGGCATTAAGTCCTTTTATGTATAATTCTTCTGTGTATACTTGCCACCTCTTAATGTCTTCTGCTTCTGTTAGGTCCTTACCATTATCTGTCCTTTATCATGCCCATCCTTGCATGAGATGTTCCCTTAGTATCTCTAATTTTCTTGAAGAGATCGCTAGTCTTACCCTTCTATTGTTTTCCTCTGTTTCTTAGCATTGTTCATTTAAGAAGGCCTTTTTGTCTTTCCTTGCTATTCTCTGGAATTCTGCATTCAGTTGGGTATATCTTTCCCTTTCTCCATTGCCTTAGTCTTTTCTTCTTTGCTCAGCTATTTGTAAAGCCTCCTCAGACAACCTTGCCTTCATGGCATTTCTTTTTTCTTTGGGGTGGTTTTAGTCTCTGCCTCCTGTACAATGTTGTAAACTTCCATCTATAGTTCCTCAGGCACTCTATCAGATTTAATCACTTGAATTTATTCATTACCTCCACTGTGTAATCATAAGAGATTTGATTTAGATCACACCTGAATTGCCTAGTGGTTTTCCCCACTTTCTTCAGTTTAAGCCTGAATTTTGCAATAAGGAGCTCATGATCTGAGCCACAGTCAGCTCCAGGTCTTATTTTTACTGGCTGTATGGAACTTCCCATCCTTGGCTGCAAAGAACATAATCGGTCTGACTTCAATATTGACCATCTGGTGATATCCATGTGTAAAGTCATCTCTTGGGTTGTTGGAAGAGGGTGTTTGCTATGACCGGTGTGTTCTCTTGACAAAACTGTTAGCCTGTGCCCTGCTTCATTTTATACTCCAAGGCCAAACTTGCCTGTTATTCTGGGATCTCTTGAATTCTTCTTTTTGCATTCCAGTCCCCTATGATGAAAAGGACTTTTTTTTTTTTTTTTTTTTTTGCTCTTAGTTCTAGAAGGTCTTGTAGGTCTTCATAGAACTGATCAACTTCAGCTTCTTTGGCATCAGTGGTTGGGGCATAGACTTGGATGATTACTGTGATGTTGAATGGTTTGCCTTTGAAACGATCTGAGGTCATTCTGTCATTTTTGAGATTGCACCAGAGTTCTGCATTTCTGACTCTTGTTGACTATGAGAGCCATTCCATTTCTTCTATGGAGTTCTTGCCCGCAGGTAGATATAATGGTCATTTGCATTAGATTCACCCTTTCCTGTCCATTTTAGTTCACTGATTCCTTAGTTGTCAATGTTTACTCTTGCCATCTCCTTTTTGACCACTTGCCATTTACCTTGATTCATGGACCTAACATTACAGGTTCCTATGTAATACTGTTCTTTACAGCATCGGACATTACATTTACCACCAGACACATCCACAAGGATATCAGCCCATCCTTTTCTTAACCCTCACATCCAAGGGTAATGAAGCACTGCACTTGGGCCCCCTTTAATCTTAGGAAGACCAATGTGTTTTTCTGTTTGTTTGTTTAGGGCTCAAGCCCATCCGTTGGGATTTTTGGATGAGATTCGAGCCTCTGCTTCACCACTCCAAAAAGTTTTCCATGGCTTTACCCAAGGGGTACTTGCCTACAACACCTCTGTCCCCCGTCCAGTCTACCCTGAACCATCTTTTCCTGTTCCTTGACCTTCCTCTGCCTGACACCTCTATAGTATTTTGATTTATTTGTAGCCATAATGAATGTTTAATTTTGAATTTTAAACTTCATATTGTTTCTCATTTGTATCTTCATGTCATCATTTTTAAAGTGGTTGAGACGATTTCATGTGTCTTAATTTACTCATCTGATTTTCCCCATCATTAGTCATCAAATAGGATCTAGTGTTTTTGAATCTGCTCTTATAGAATACAGTGTATTATGCATCTTCATACAACCTAACCTTTTGCTCCATTTGTCTTCTTGACTTAGATTCTCAGGATTGACTTATTTTTTTATTGAAGTTTAGTTGAATTACAATGTTCAATTTTTGCTATACAACAAAGTGATTCAGCCATGTATTTATGTGTATATATATATACATTTTTGTATTCTTTTCCGTTATGGTTTATCATAGAATATTGAGTATAGTTCCCTGTGTTACGCAGTAGGACCTTGTTGTTTATCCATTCTATGTGTAATATCTTACATCTGCCAACCCCAGACTCCTACTCCACCCCTCCTCAAGCCCCCTCCCTCTTGGCAACCACAAGTCTATATCCACGAGTCTGTTTCTGTTTTGTAGATAGGTTCATTGAAATTCTCAGAATTGGGAGTCTGATTAAGCGGTACTTTGGTAATATCCTTGTTCCATTTTAGATGTGTTTTTTTTTTTTTTTTTTTTTTTTTTTACAAAATGAAGAGGTCACTTTAGCCCATTACACTCTGTCCTGTACATTTGGCACCCATAGTTAAACATATGAATTTTAGTCTCTTTCTAGGGCTTCCCTCAATACTGAAATAATTTTGGTGGGAGGAATATTTTGCAACCTGAAATATCTCAGGTTGCAGTACGTTTCAGCCAGGTCTTACCTATATTTCTCCTTGGATTCTTCTACTGTAAAGTCTTACAGTGTAAGCATTTTCACATTTTTGTGGCCCATCTTAGGTACTTCCTGCTCTGCTGTGCCTGTGCGTCCTCTAGGTTTTGCCTTCTTTCATGTGATGTACACAGCTAACTTCAGGTTCTAAGTCTAGATTAATTACTGCTTAACCCAGGCAACTGGTGTATTGTTCAGATTCCTGCATGCTCTTTACCCACCATAAGTATATCTTGAGTTCCCTAGTATGTTTCTGGTTAGCACACTGGACAGGAAACAAGCTAGCCACTGTACCTGTGACCAGGGTTAGAGTCTCTCTGCTTATCTGAAAAAACAGTTCTTTGACTTGCCAGCTGTGGCCAGAACTCTGCTACCATGTCCTTGGGGGCCACCTCCCCACCCCTTGCCCCAAAAGCTTCCCCAGCCCAACCAGCTCAAGATAAGCAGGACAAAATAGGAAACCGTTTCTATGAGGCCCAGGGCTGCTCTCTACCTGTGTTTATATCAAATGTCTGAATTTTCTCCCTGTAGAAATGAAAGAGGTTGAAACTGTGCTTTTTGTCAGATTTAGATGGCACTTTGCACCTAACAAGGCTTCATGTTTATAAATAGGAAGTACTTAAAGTGAGAGCTACTAAAGAGGCTTTTTGATCTGTTTTTTCTACATGTTTGGGAGGTGAATAAATGTTAAGGAGTTCTCATACCGTGTGATATGGTGGAATGGAAGTTAAGTGGCAGTTGTATATGACGTTAAGCAACAGTGGAAGACCACATATAAGCCATTGCTTCTCCATCGTCACTTAGGACACCTAGATGGGTAACCTAAGGACAGAGGTGCCTTTCGATGTATTTTCATCTTGAAAGTCTCTGAAGGTGAACTTCTCTGCAACACAGGAGTAAAAATGTTGAAACTAGGACCCTGGTGCAGTAGCCCCTATGAAGTCACCAGAGCTCCTGTAGCAATTGAATTGTTTGCAGGTCATAAAATTATGATATGACTCTTGGCAAATATTTATTTAGTGAGAAGTGTAGGTGTGTACAGTCAGACTTGCTCCTTCTTTATGGAGTATTTCCTTCTGAAGTTCATTAGTCCCTGACTCTAGGACACACCATGATCTCACGGGAGTGGCACAGGCCATAAATGACATAGGATCTGAGTTCAAGCCACAGTTTGGCTAGTTCTCCACTAGTTGGAGGACTTTAGGCACATAAGTCACCTGTGGGGCCAGAGGTCTTCTTCCTATATAATTAAGAAGAGTTGGAGAAAGTATTGGATTGGGTAATTTCTAAGGATCCTTTTAGCTTTAAAATCTCTGATTAGAGTTTCTAAATTCCATTTTACCTCTTTTGATAGTTATTCATTTAACCAGACTTTATAGAAAATTATAAATAAATGAAGTCATACACTTCATGTGTACGACTGTTTATGTATACATGTGTGCATACGTAAACACACTCTGTATTTCCGTAACACAGACAAAATAATTATTCATGTTTTGGAGTCTTTTTCCTTCATAGATATGTAAGAATGTATTAAAAGATAGCATGTGCATGTACTTCAAAATTGAAATCATGCCATATATACATTTTCATAAAACAACTTTTGTTTCATTTAGCATTGTATCATAATTGTTGTCCCATGTTGTCTGAGTAGTGCTTAGAGCTTTTATGCAAAACCAGATTCCCTTTGTCATTTCTGCAGTTTCTGCTGAATTTTCCCTATTGGAGGCAACATTATAGACACTCGCCAAGCTAAATACACTTAGCTTGTGAACATCCTGTAAGTATAAACAGCCATTCTCTGCCAATCCAAAGACAAACAGCGTGGAATATCCCAGAGCACTCTCTGCTTTTTTGCTGCCTACTGCATGAAGTCAGAGTGGGCATAGCCAGGGGTCAGACTGAGGTTGACAGATAACCCCTGAAATACTGCATATGCATGGTGACCCATCAGGGTCTCAGATGACCTCCACAAATAGTTTTAATTTGTGCACACCAGGTGAAATAGGGCTGTTGCTGGGCAAAATGATAAAAGAGGTGAACTTGGTAACCAAGGTCTTCTTTCCTGTGCCCTGCTCCACACCCACATCTCATTCCCTTTGACACCCCCCTCTCCTCCTCCAATTGTCTGTCTGTCTCTGTGGGTCTGCTGCATTTTGTTCATGCTGCAGATAAGTTCCTGTCTCATGTTAACTGTAAGTTTTCCATGGTAGTTGTTGGGTGTTGAGAGGGGCAGAGTGGGTTATAAGAAATAAGAAGCTGTCTCCCTGCTTTCTACATGGATGAATTTCCAAGTAGGAAGATACTCTTAGCTACGGTTAGAAGAACATGTGAAGATAAACTACTGCTCAACACTTGAAAATCATATTCTGCTATTTTTCGTGTGCTTACATATAGTATTTCAGCTATATTATACATCATGTAAGTTTTGATTGATTTACCTGAAACTTAAACCCCAGGGAGACTATGTTAGGAGAAACTCCCATTTAGTGGGAAGTTTTATTACGTCACTAGACAAGCTTTGAGGCCCCTTCTAATTCTGAAATTCTGTGATTTATAGCATTGTTCCTATGGGAGAATGCATTCCAAGTTCCAAACAGCTGAGTCTTGGATCTCAGATCCTTTAAGAGTTGTGGACACTCATACATAAAATCATCTTTAAAAATGCAGGTAGGTGTATGTACTTTAGTTTATGTGTAGATAATGGTAGTAGAACTTTTGTTTGAGCCCATATTATATGCCAGATACTATAATCAGAGCCTCCGTATACGTTCCTTTGTTCTCCACACAGTGGTTCTTGAAGTGGGCCTTATGGTTTCCATTGTACAGATGGAGAAGCTGAGGCCCAGCAGAGCCAAGGTGTGACTGACTGTAGACCTGTCCAACTCCGAAGCTTGTGACTTTTCTTCTTCGGTGCCTGATGCCTCCCCACCATCTGCTAGCGAACCTTTCCTTTTTCTGCTTCGTCCCCAAGATCCTTCCACAAGAAAGATGAAAGTCAGTTCTTTTCAATGTATATTTTAAAGCAGTATTATTTCCTTTGAGAGACCCAAAACATGGATTACCTTAGATGGAGTCGTATACCATGACGGATCTTTGCTGTTGCCTAGTGAGGGTGAATGGCCAGTTGATCTGGTCTTGGGGGCCTGTTGAAAGAGTAGCCTTAAAATATTTTTTAAAAAATACTTGTTTATTTGACTGCACCAAGTCTTAGATGTGGCATGCAAATCTTTAGTTGCAGCATGTGAACTCTTAGTTGTAGCCTGTGGAATCTAGTACCGTGAGCAGGGATTGAACCCCGGGTCCCTTGCATTGGGAGCACAGAGTCTTAGCCATTGGACCACCGGAGAAGTCTCAGAAATATCTTTTATACAGAGTAACACTAAACTATTCAATTATAAGATTCAAATACACACACTAAAATTAGTAGAGAGAATGGAGTAGTCAAAAATGATGGATAGCCAGTCTGTCCCTTTTTTAAAAACATATTTATTCAATTACACTGTTAACATACATCTATCTTGAAATGGAAGCCAGGATATTCATTTGTTTGTTCATTCACTTATCAGCCTTAGGACTTTATTGAACTCTCTATGTACCGTATTCTATGCTAGACCCTAAGGGACACAAAAGCAAATGAGACATAGTCTCTGTCTTCATGGAGCTTGAAACTTGGTGGATGCAGACCCAGAAACACCTTTTAAAATTGTCTTGATTTTAAATGAGCTCTTATTGTTGTAGGGCATATATATATATTGTATAGCATGTATTTGGTGGCAGTATTTCCAATAACATAAAGACTGTGTGTGTCGATTTGCTAAAACTTACACAACAGATAATGATGCTGAAACTGTTAACTTTGCACATTTGCCTGACCAAAGTGCCAGTTTATTGAAGATGAGCTCTGTTTCATGTTTTACTGCTCTGCATTCTATGATATCCTTCTCGTGACCCAAGACACAGGGAGAATGAATGGAAAGGAGTTAGATAGGCTGCCATCTTGGGACTGATACTCTTGGTTTACTGCTGGGTGTGAGCTGAGGCTCTGGCTTCACAACTCGGTCTCAGTGGAAGGAATCCTATTAGAGTGATGTCTCAGGAGAAGAGTGGTGAGGCTCCAAGTTGGGAACTCAGTCAGAGCCTATTTTATGTGGATTAGCGCTGAGCATGGTGGTGGCTCCTGGTATCAGACATCCCTTCCTGACCCACATGTGTGTTTAGAAGAGGAGAAGGGTGTAAGGAGATGGGCAGCAGATTAGTAGCCTTTGTTGCTGTAGCTTCTGCAGACTCTTTATGGGCCCACCAAGGACGTAGGGTGTTCAAAGGGGAACCCAGAACCCATAGCAATCTTCATGTCCAAGTTGGGACACAGTGGACTTCTTTTGTGGAAAGTATAAATTTGCCGTGAGATGTGCTGCTACAAAGTGGTTTCGTGTGTAATGTGCCTGCAACAAGTAGGTTTCATGGGGTACTATCAAAAACCGACTTTATCTAGTCTCCTACTCTCCCATTAAAATGTATTCAGCGGAAAGCATCTCCCCTGTTTCTGGATGAAAACATATCCCATGACTATTCTGATTACTCTTACATAATAAAAAGTTTCAGTGTAATGTGCCAAATACTGAAAATGTCTAGTATCATGTCACAGTCAAAGCTCCCAACTTCCAACTTTATTTCTACTTACACCCACTCTCCTACTTTCAGCAAGGGCCTGTTGGAGGGAAAAGGGGCTGGGGTTAGATACGTTCCCCTTGCTTACTCAGTAGCTCTTGCATCTGGCTTTGGGAGAAGAATGGGCAGAACAGGAAGGGGTGCAGGAAAATTTTGACTGGCAGGCAGCATCACAGGAGAGCTGTCTTTTGTGTCGTGAGTGTTTAGAATTGATTTTTTCTCTGGGAGGACCCTTTGTAGGTTCTTCAGAAATAAAGATATTCTTCAGAAATATCCCCTCTATCTCTGGGAACCTCTCACCTCTAGTATCCTTCATGTGACCACCTGTCCTTTCATAGTCTCCCTGGTCCGTGTGGATTCCATCTGCTGGGCTCCTCTGCTATGCAGGAGATGGCCCTTGTTGGGCAGAAGCTGAGAAGATGGTGCCAGACATGTTCTCAGGGTGTATTCCACATCTGGTCCTTGGGAAAGACTCACACATCTTGGCTCCCGCAAACTTGAGAACTGCAGGCTCATCCCAGTGCAGCTGTTACTTCCTCTGGCTTGTTCATCAGCATCCCGCCAGCCTACTTCTTGTCCTTTTTCTTAGGCAGAAGTCACCAACGAGGTCACTATGTCTCCCATGTCGCAGGAGTCTTCTGCTCTCCTGCTAGTCCTGCGAGGCCCCTCACTAGACTAGCAAGGGGAGAGCCCAGACTCCTGCCTCTTCCAAAGAACCACAGCCTGCTTGCTTTAACTGTTCCCTCCTTAATTTAGCTGCCAACAGCCGGACCCATTTGCGCCCTCACTGTGGGTGAGGAGCTCAAGATTGGTGACAATGGTTTGGGGCCACTGCCCTTTGAAGGATTGCATCCAGGGCTGGCACTTCATTTTGGAATGTAGTATCTAGTCTATCTTAGTGGCTGCCATGTCCATGTTGACATCCTGTTAACACTCTTTTGGAAGGCCCTGCTACCATACTCCTCATTTTGCTGTAGTCTCTTCCTCTCTTTTTCCTCAAAAATTTTATTGAAGAGAAATGATAGTACATGGACAAGTAGATTATAGCATACAACAAATTCTTCAGATACATAGTTCAGTGTTCAGTGTTCCTCTCAGCTTGTGTCTTTACATTCTCGTTAATCAAAGTGTTCATAACAGATTCTCAGTGCAGAGGTGGTCAGTTCTACCTGGTTCTGTCTTTCTTACCTACCCCTCACCAACCACCACCCCCCCAACCATTCTCTCTCTCTTTTTTCTCCCTTTCCCTCTCCCCCTACCACACTCTTTTTTTTTCTTTTTTTTTGTAGTTATTTGGCATAAACAATGGGATTTTCTAAGCCATTTATTTATGTGGATCAAGCAACTAACACTTTCACTTACTTAAATAAAACAGGTAAGGATTGTTTTCCTTCATGGGAAAATTTGATGGGAGTGAAGTAAAAGTTGCTCAGTCGTGTCCGACTCTGTGACCCCATGGACTATGTAGTCCATGGAATTCTCCAAGCCGTTACACTGACGTGGGTATTCAAAGAAGTTCCCTTCTCCCACCAGGCTTCTCTATCTATATATGTCTGTGTGTGCTAAGTTGTGTCTGACTCTGTGACCTTTTGGACTGTAGCCCAGCAGGATCCTCTCTCTATGGAATTCTCCAGGCAAGAATACTGGAGTGGGTTGCCATTCCCTTTTCCAGGGGATCTTCCTGACCCAGGGATCAAACCCAGGTCTTCCATATTTCAGGCAGATTCTTTACCGTTTGAGCCACCAGGGAAGCCCCCCCACAACTCCATTTATTTAGTTCAGTTCAGTTAGTCCCTCAGTCATGTCAGACTCTTTGTGACCCCATGACTGCAATATGCCACGCTTCTCTGTCCATCACCAACTCTCGGAGCTTGCTCGAACTCATGTCCATTGAGTCGGTGATGCCATTCAGCCATCTCATCCTCTGTCGACCCCTTCTCCTCCTGCCTTCAATCTATCCTAGCATCAAGTTCTTTTCCAATGTGTCAGCTCCTTGCATCAGGTGGCTGAAGTATTGGAGCTTCAGTTGGTGTTCACTAAATATTTGTTGAATAAATGAGTGAAGGCACAAATAATGAAGCCAACTAAATCATTTCCCAAAGCTTCTCTTCTTTTGTGTGCACTCTTAACATCCAAGGACTTGGTGGCATGGTATGCACGGTGGAGTTTACAAAGTGCTGATGGCTTTGCTTTCGGTCTACTTTTCACTGTTGTCCCCTTCACTCCCACTTTTATTCTCTTTTCCAACAGGAACTTTGAGGCAGGCGGGGCTGAGTGGGGCTACCTCCCCATTTTACAGATAGCCACACGAAGGAGGAGGTGTTGCTGCGAGGTCACGGAAAGGGTTACTGGCCAGCATGGCCAGAGATCAGCCCTGCCCGCTCTCTCCTGGGCTTGTCCCTGTCGTCCCTGCTATGGCCTGGCTCACCACTTCTCAGTCACAGAGGTGTCGGGAGCCCAGCTGCCATTTAGGATGGAAGCACTAGTTTCCCGTGCAGAGTCTACCCTACAGGGCGCAGAGCAAGAGAATCTAAGAGTCAGTGCTATGAATGTGGCACTCCTAAAGATGGCCTGTCCCCTGCCCAACCTCAGCCCACACAGATGGAGCCTCCTGGGCCTGCCTCCCCAGGGAACAGTAGCGACTGGATTCTGAAGGATGGTGGTGGGCTTGAACTAGCTTGGTGATCGCCTTAGCTTTCATCCTTTCCCTGGTGCTCAATAGACGGCCCTGACCCGGGCCACAGTCTGAGAGCTTTACGTTCTTCCTTTGACAAGTCTTCCGTGGCATAGGGCCCCTGGGGCAATCCAGACTCCCTGAGGCAACAACCTTGAGGTGCTCACTTCGGGAGGAGGAAGGCTTATCTCCTACGAGCACATTCTTCTGGTCTGTCCTAGCTGGTTATTATCACATCAGAACTGCAGCTCTTGACATTTGCTGCTTAATTACTGTCTGTTGACTGAACAGTAATAGACCACCAGTTTCTTTGGTTAGTTATTACTGCCATGTTGTGTTTTTTTAAAGCACACACTGCATCATGGCAGTATTTTACTTGATGCTATCTTTTTTATGAGTATCATTATGTACACTAACAATAATGCCTTGCATGTGAAAGATGCTTCCGAGTTAGAGCATTTTCATTTTATTATCTCATTTGTCTTTTTTTTATAGGAAAATCCAAGTAGGCAACTTATTTTAGGAGAGTGGGAGGTAAAGTTGTTATTCTAGGTATTACTTTACTGTGAATTTTGGCATAATTATTTTTACGCTAGTAGTAAAAAAAAAAAAAAAAAAAAAAAAGGTGAATTAAAAAATTGTATGACCTCTAGTTCTGGAAGACTTCTTATCAAAGTCTAAAAGGTAGAGTAGTAGAAGACAGCTTCTGTCCAGGGTCATAAAAAAAATAGATCATAGTTTTTTTGGCTAGGAATTGAACCAGAATATGATTTAACGCTATATCATAAAGAAGTGAGTTGTTTACTCCAGAGTTTGCTTAGCCTAGAGGGCTCTGATTATTCTTTGTTCATACTGAAGTGAAAGTCACATAACAGAAAATTAACCATATTAAAGTGGAAAAACAGAGGCAACCACTCTCTCTATTTAATTGTAAAACATTTTCATCACTTTACAATAAAACCTCATATCACTAAGCAGTCACTCCCCATTCTCCACTCCCTATACCCTAGACAACCAGTAATCTGCTTTCTCTTTCTATGAATTTAACTATTCTGGATGTTTTCATATAAATGGAATCATACAGTATGTGTCCTTTTGTGTCTGGCTTCTTTCACTTAGCCTGTTTTTAAGGTTCATCCATGTTGTAGCATATATACGTGCTTCATTCCTTTTAAAGGCTATATACCCAGTATTTTTAATATGAAAAAAAGTCTGGGGTTACAAAAACTATAGCATCCACCCACATGTAGACTCACCATATCGTTCCCTCCATTGGCAATAACTTACTCTCACCAGAAGCTTGGCATTTTAGTCCATAATTCCAAATCCTGAAGGAACATGTGCAGTTAAAACTTTAATCATTGCTTGTTACTTAAGATTTTGGGGGAAAAACTGTAGGCTGTTCTATGAAAGGATTACGGGTAGTTCTTTGTACAATAAGATACCTCCAAAGGGGGTAAGAAATGATCACTAAATAATGTAAAGAAAAAAAATAAATAATGTAAAGAAAATAATGAGTTAATGCAAATACTTTTGAGACCCTCACATAATGGAAGTTTGTGCTTTCATGATTTTCACTGGTTGTGCCTGGACCATATGTGGAATTTTAGTCTTTTTTGCATTATTTGCTACTTGGAGCTTGAGACTTGCTAGTTTAAGATCTTTTCTTCAGCTTTCCTAAGTCACATAAAGATAAGAAATTGAGTTCCAGAGATGAACAGAGCTGGGTTCAAATCCCACCTTGACTGCTTGATAGCCTTTTGTCCTTGGGCACATGATTTAAAAGTCCATCATAGATAGTATCTACTTGTGGTAAGCTGGAAAATGGCCCTCCAAAGTTGCTCATGCGCTCATCCCTACAACCTATAAATGCTACTTTATTCGAACGAGAAGAGTCTTTGCAGATGTGACTCAGGATCTGTTTTTTTTTTTTTTGCTGCACTGGGTCTTGCTCTGGGCTCTCTGTGGTGCACAGGCTTAGTTGCCCTGTGGCATGTGGGATCTTAGTTCCCCGAACAGGGATCAACCCCGTGTCCCCTGCATTGCAGGGTGGATTCTTAACCACTGGACCACCAGGGAAATCCTTAAAGATCTTCAGATGAGGATTTTCATCATCTGGATTATGCTGGATTTTCTAGGCCCTGAATGTCATCACAATGGCCTAATTAATAAGAGAGAGAGGCAGGGGAGACTACACATAGAGAAACAGAAGACTATAATGTGAGGATGGAGGCAGAGACTGAAATGATGTGGCCACCAGCCAAGGAGTGCTAGCGCTGGCTGCAACCAGAAGCTGGGAGCAGCAAGGAATGGATTCTCCCTGAGCGCCTCCTGAGGGAGTCTGGCCCTGCCAACACCTTGATTTCAGCACAGGTATACTAGTTTTGGACTTGAATTTTCAGAACTGTGAAGCAATAAATTTCTGTAGTTTTAACTGTTACAACCTTCTAGGCAAACAAATATACTTCTTTTATGTGGTAACTTATACCTGCCTATTACTGGCATGTTCTGCATAATTGTCCTCCTTTAGTCCTTGTGTCAGTGGTGGTGTTTCTAAAACTTTGAGAACAGTGGCTAAGAGTTGGAGCTGCAAGGTTTCTCCGCTTTGGCACTGTTGACATTATGGGCCAGATAATTCTCTGTTGTGGGGCTGTCCTCTGCATTGTAGGAAGTTTTGTAGCATGTCTACCCACTAGATGCCGTCAGTACCTTCCCTCCAGTTGTGACAATAAAAAACACCTCCAGACATTGACAAATAGTACCTGGGAAACAGAACCACTCCCGGTTGGGAACCACTCACCTGGAGTATGACTCCTGGGTTTGATCCCAGCTCCATCACTATGTAACTTTGTAGTCCCAAGCAGGTTAGGCAACCCCACTGAGCCTCAGTTTCATTATCTATAAAATATTGGGTTGGCCAAAATATTCGTTTGTGTTTTTCTGGAAGATGTTATGAAATACTCGAATGAACTTTTTGGCCAACCCAATAGTAATGGTACCTACATCACAGGATGGTTATGAGGTTACTCAACTGATGTGACATATGCAAAGGCCTCAAAACTGTGCCTGCTATCTGGTAGGTAGGTAGGTGGTTGTGCTCAGTCAGGTCCGGCCCTTGCAACCCCGTGACCATAGCCCACCAGGCTCCTCTGTCCATGGAGTTTTCCAGGCAAGAATACTGAAGTGGGTTGCCATTTCCTTCTCTAGGGGATCTTCCTGACCCAGGGATCAAGCCCATGTCTCTTATGTCTCCTGCATTGGCAGGTACATTCTTTACCTTCTGAGCCATTGATACCTAGTAAAATGTTTAATAATTAAAACACCTATTAACCCATGCTCTGAAATACTGATTTATTATAAAATTTTCTCTAGTTCCCTTTGCAGAAATAATGAGCATTTTAAAACATTTCCAAACATGTAGTAACTTCTGTTATAAAGATCAGTGTTTGAAATTAAACATCCATCTTTCATTGCTCCCGCCTCCCATTGCACTACTTCTCAACCTTGTTCCTAAGTGTTGAGGAATCAAGGCTTGATTTGCATGCTCTGATCATCTGTCAGTCATACTAACTCACAGAACTCTTCATATAATTCCGTGGCTAAGCTGTAGCAACAGGAAAAACCCCCTTCCATCTGTCAGTGATATTTCTATTATTCCATAATTACAGCTTTCTTCGCAGTGACGTAGCTGTGTAATTCACAGCTACGGATGTGTCAGTGTCTCCATGCAAACGTACGAAATATTTAGCAGCATTTAGCGGGTTTCGGTGAAATGTTAGAAAGTGTTTTGAATAAATACCATCATCTACTTTTGTAAGCAATAGGAATGAATGCATTCCAACTGTGGTTTAGGCCATTGTGTTTCTTAGCACAGGGACGCAGCAGTAAACAAAGATTTACTTTGTTTTACAAATAAAACAAAGATTCCCCCATTCTCAGTGAGCGTGCATTCTAGCGCAGAAGAAAAATAATATGCACAGTCCATAAGTCAACTGTGTAGTGTATTAGATGGTGATGAGAACTGTGGGAAAACAGTCTAGGGTGAGGGGGTTGGGAGTGCTGGAGATGGCCCCCAGGGAAAAGATGCGATCTTGTGTAGGGCAGAAATATTTCTGAATATTTTCACAGGGATAAATGAAAATGTCTTTGACTTGGATTGAAATCACTGTTGGCTAATGTAATCCTGCTGATAATGAACAGTTGGAATATCTGAGGAGCTGAGCCTCTGCTTCTTCTCCACAGCACTGCCTGGGAGTGTCTTTCAGAGTTAAGCCATGTGGCTTTTGGTTTATCCCAATTGCCGTGGGAATTTTTGATAGAAATGGTTCAGGGATAATTATTGGCGGTGCAGCCTCAGGGAAGGACTGTGCCTAGCCAATCAGAGCACTTCTTTTTCTCCTTCTCTTACGTCCTTCCCTTACATCTTTTCAATCCTAGCCTCTCACAGCTAAAGTGGATGGTTTGGGGGCAAGTTGTTTCATTGCACTTCACTTTATTGTAATTCAAAGATACTGCATTTTTTTTTTTTAAACAAACTGAAAGTTGGTGGCAGTCCTGTATCAAAGAAATCTAGAGGTCATTTTTTCAGTGGCATTTGCTCATTTTATGTCTTGTGTCACATTTTGGTAATTCTTGCAATATTTCACACCTCTAGCAAAAAGACTGTAACTGACTGGAGGCTCAGGTGATGGTTAGCATTTTTTAGCAATAAAATATTTGAAAATTAAGGTACGTACATTGTATTTTTTTTTTTTTACACATAATGCTACTGCACACTTGATGGACTACAGTATAATGTAAATGTAACTGTTATATGCACTGGGAAGCCAAAAAGTTCATGTGGCTTTATTGCAGTATTCATTTTGTTGTGGTGTCCTGGGACTGAACCTGTCCTATCTCTGAGGTTTGCCTATAGCTGTAATTTTACAGCTAGTACAATAAATATTTCCAAGGCAATGTGTAAATATAGTCACAGTAACTGTGACTGCATTCAAATATTTCTCTCAAACTCTGTCTGCAAAGTGGGGGTCCTACCTAAAGTGCCTGCGAACTGGCCTCTTGTGAACCTAGGCCCCAAACACACTGCAAGGGCTCTGCAGACTCTCGCCAAGGGAGACTGAAATGAGAGCATAGGTGCAGTGAACGATCCAGATAATAAACATCCGGCTGTTGCAAAGATAATTAGTTCTGAAGGATGGTTCTGTTGAGTGGCTTTTCTAAGTAATTGTATGGCTTGACACTACTGATAGAGACTTAGATGGGCATTGGTTAAATGATTCTAGAGTTGAGTAAGTTGTTCACTTTTGCTGAATGATGTCAGAAGTCCCTCCAGAAATCAAAGGGCTCACCGGGGAAGGGTCGGGGGCAGGAATGGGGTGTATCTAGGGTGTGTTGCCGCACTGCAGAAGTTTTGGAACTCGTAGAAGTGGTAGCTGCACAATATTGTGGCTGTCCTAAGTGCCACTGAGTTGTTCACTTGAAAATGGTCACTTTTATGTTATCTGAATTTCACCTCACTAAGTTTTTTAAAAATGAAGCTCACTGCCAAATTCCCCATCTCCTTGTCTAGTCTTCAAAAGTTATTAAAGAATATGATAGCCTGACATATATATATAAATATTTTTATATATAATATGGGCTTCCCTGGTACCTCAGACGGTGAAGAATCCGCCTGCAATGCAGGAGACCTGGGTTCAATCCCTGGGTTGGGAAGATCCCCTGGAGAAGGGAATGGCTACCCGCTCCAGTATTCTTGCCTGGAGAATTCCATGGACAGAGGAGCCTGGGGTCACAAAGAGTTAGACACGACTGAGCGACTTTCACATATATTTATATTATATATATATATATAATATATATATATAATGAAATATTGTGCCTGTTTGCTAATTTATAAAATTCAGTTCTTTCTAGCTGTAAAATTTTATGGTGCTATATTGCTTATTTAGAGGCCAAACCGTATCCCCACAGTATCTGTCATGGTATTTAATATCTTGCCCATAGTAGGTGCCCAATATCTATTCATTGAATTGAATATATATTGTTTTCTGTGTTGCTCATAGCTTGTAATGTCACCATTTAAAGTTACTGGAGTTAAACTGTTACAGTATTGGAGATCTTCAGATTCAGTTTGCTGTAAGATGTGTAACCTAGGCCCAGAGAGGCTAGAGTCCTCCTGGAGCTAGGGGGCGGCCAGGAAGATTCCTGCTGCCACTTTTGTTAAGATCTGACTGACATACAGCAGTGTATAAATTGAAGATGAACGGCATAATGTTTTGACTTACATGTATTGTGAAATGGTTACCATGGTAAGTTTAGGTCCATTATCCCATATAGATATAAAAAGAAAAATTTTTTCCTTGTGACTAGAGCTTTTAAGATCTACTCTTAACAGTTTTCAAATATAACACATTTGAAACACATTTCAAATATAACACAGCAGTGTTAGCTATAATCATTATGCTGTACGTTATATCCAGTACTTATTTATCTTAGAACTGGATGTGTGTACCCTTTGACCACCTTCACCCAATTCCCCCTTCTCCTGTCCCCTACCTCTGGTAAACACAAATAGCATTTTTTGCCCTTTGTTTTTTTCGTTTAGATTCCACATATATGTAAGATCTATAGTACTTGTCTGTCTCTGTCTGACTTTTCACTTGGCATAAATCCTTCAAAGCTCATTCATGCTGACACAAATGGCATGATTGCTTCCATTTTTATGGTTGAATAATACTCTGTTGTATGTATGTGTGATGTGTATCACAAGTTCTTTATCCATTCGTCTATCTGTTGACTCAGGTTGTTTTCATGTTTTGGCTACTGTGAATAATGCTGCCGTGAATACAGGGGTGCAGATGTATCCTCAACATTGTGGTTAAATTTTTAAAATTTAACTTTTTATTTTATATTGGAGTATTGTTGACTTACAATATTGTGTTAGTTTCAAGTGTTCAGCAAAGTGATTTAGCTCTATATATGTACATATATCCATTCTTTCTCAGATTCTTTTCCCATATATGTTATTACAGAATATTGAGTAGAGTTCTCTGTGCTATACAGTAGGTTCTTCTTGGTTGTCCGCTTTCTATGTAGTAGTATGTATATACTACTATGTAGCTCCAAACTTCTAATTTATCCCTCCCCTCTAGCTTTCCCCTTTGATAACCATAAGTTTGTCTTCAAAGTCTGTAGGTCTGTTTCTGATTTGTAAATAAGTTCATTTGTATCATTCTTTTAGAGTCCACATGTAAATGATATCATATGGTATTTGTTTTTCTCTGTCTGACTGATTTCATTTAGTATGATCATCTCTAGGTCCATCCATGTTGCTGCAAGTGGCGCTATTTCATTCTTTTTTATACCACATCTTCTCTATCCATTCCTCTGTTGATGGACATTTGGGTTGCTTCCATGTCTTGACTATTATGAATAGTGCTGCAGTAAATATTGGGGTGTGTGCCTCTTTTTGAATTATGTTTTTTTGCAAATATATGCTCAGGGCTTGCTGGTGAATACAGTGTTTTCATTTCCTTCAGTTATATTCTCAGAAGTGGAATTGCTGGGTCATGTGGTAGCTGTTTTTAATTTTTTGAGGAACCTCCATACTGTTTTCCATAATGGTTGCAACAATTTGCAATCCCATAAACAGTGCATGAGGACTCTCTTTTTCTCCCAGGATGTTATATTTTAACTTAACACTTATAAAAATCATATGTAGGTAATTCATTCAGCCATAAACATTGGAATATGGTTTGGTTTCCTTTTTTCCCCCCTTTTCTCTTCCCTCTTTCCCTCCTTCCTTCCCCTCTTCCTCTCTCCTTTTGTAAAAGATTCATGTGACCTGATACTGTAGAAGAATTGTTTCCATGAACATAACTCCTAGCTTTCATTCTTTCTTTTTGCTACCAGTCACCAGTGTGTGTTTTCACCAGTTCGTCTTCCCTGGGTTTCTCTTACCTCACCTATCCAATGGGGAGAATAGTGCTTTTCTTGCTCTAAGGGTCAGGGACCAGACTCGGTGTGCTTTTGAAGCTTTGTTTGATTTCACATCCAAATTCTGTGATTAGTTGGGTTTTCTTTGAGCTGATTCAAAAGATGAGGGACTGTTGCAGGTTCTGTTTATAATTAGTCTTCATACTATCCTTAACCATTTTTCATACCGTTTTCATGATAGTACTTGAGAAAGAATATAGGAGGAATGGATTTTGCTGTGGGAAGGGTAGAAAAGGGTCCTATCTGAGTGCAGACAAAGGTTCTATTATATGTTAATTTGAGTGTGATGAAGTATGGTTGGCTGAGATTAGAAAGTTGAAAAGGGGTGTTTGTAAGAAGCAGGATCATAGGTCCGTGGGACTTACAAATGAGGCTGGCAAACTGTGTCCAAAACAAACAAGGTAGTTTTTTTTGTTTGGTTTGATTTTGACTTTTAGTGAAAATAAAGGAGGAAACAGACATTTTTTTTTTAAAGTGAAATAGCCCTGGGAGAGCAGGCAGGAGGAGACAATGTGGAAAAGCAAATGGGCAGTAAAAGAAGATAAAACCTCTAGTAACCTCACAATTTAGAATAACCAATTTTAATAATTTTGGTATGTAACCTTCAATCTTTTCTGCTTCCAATCACTGCAGATGTTAAAAACATAATCATAGCAGGTATTCTGCTTTAGAATATGCTTTTTAAAAAGTTAGGATGAAGGCAGAAAAAAAGAACCAAACAACAACAAAAGTTAAGCTACCTTGAAATATATTTTCTGTCTCTAAATAGTCTCTAATAATATTATTAATCATTGCATCTTCTAATGAATATAGCATAATGTATACAAATTACTAGTGTCAGAAATGTATTTTAGTCATTATATAAGTGTGCTTTAAACATCCACAGTCATTTCCATGGGATAAATTCCTGGAAATGAAATTACTGGATCAGTGAGTATTGCAGAATGTTAGGGTTTTTAAATATGCATTGCCAAATTCCTCTCTTGGAAGACGATAGAGAGGTGTGAATCTATAGATGGTGGGAGTGGCCAACACCCTCCTTCCTTGAAAACATTGGAGGTGATCACTTTTTTAAAGTCTTTGAGAGCAGAAAAAGAAGTAAAAGGAATCCAGATAGGAAAAGAAGAAGTGAAACTCTGTTTGCAGATGACATGATCCTCTACATAGAAAACCCTAAAGACTCTACCAGAAAATTACTAGAGCTAATCAATGAATATAGTAAAGTTGCAGGATATAAAATTAACACACAGAAATCCCTTGCATTCCTATATACTAACAATGAAAAAACAGACAGAGAAATTAAGGAAACAATACCATTCACCATTGCAACAAAAAGAATAAAATACTTAGGAGTATATCTACCTAAAGAAACAAAAGACCTATACATAGAAAACTATAAAACACTGATGAAAGAAATCAAAGAGGACACAAACAGATGGAGAAACATACCGTGTTCATGGATTGAAAGAATCAATATTGTCAAAATGGCTATTCTACCCAAAGCAGTCTATAGATTCAATGCAATCCCTATCAAGCTATCAATGGTATTTTTCACAGAACTAGACCAAAGCATTTCACAATTTGTATGGAAATACAAAAAACCTCGAATAGCCAAAGTAATCTTGAGAAAGAAGAATGGAACTGGAAGAATCAACCTGCCTCAAAAAAAGAAAACTACAGGCCAATATCACTGATGAACATAAATGCAAAAATCCTTAACAAAATTCTAGCAAACAGAATCCAACAACATATTAAAAAAATCATACACCATGACCAAGTGGGCTTTATCCCAGGAATGCAAGGATTCTTTAATATCCGCAAATCAATCAATGTAATACACCACATTAACAAATTGAAAGATAAAAACCATATGATTATCTCAATAGATGCAGAGAAAGCCTTTGACAAAATTCAACACTCATTTATGATTAAAACTCTCCAAAAAGCAGGAATAGAAGGAACATACCTCAACATAATAAAAGCTATATATGACAAACCCACAGCAAGCATCACCCTCAATGGTGAAAAATTGAAGGCATTTCCCCTGAAATCAGGAACAAGACAAGGGTGCCCACTCTCACCACTACTATTCAACATAGTGTTGGAAGTGCTGGCCACAGCAATCAGAGCAGAAAAAGAAGTAAAAGGAATCCAGATAGGAAAAGAAGAAGTAAAACTCTCACTGTCTGCAGATGACATGATCCTCTACATAGAAAACCCTAAAGATTCTACCAGAAAATTACTAGAGCTAATCAATGAATAGAGTAAAGTTGCAGGATATAAAATTAACACACAGAAATCCCTTGCATTCCTATATACTAACAATGAAAAAACAGACAGAGAAATTAAGGAAACAATACCATTCACCATTGCAACAAAAAGAATAAAATACTTAGGAGTATATCTACCTAAAGAAACAAAAGACCTATACATAGAAAACTATAAAACACTGATGAAAGAAATCAAAGAGGACACAAACAGATGGAGAAACATACCGTGTTCATGGATTGGAAGAATTAATATTGTCAAAATGGCTATTCTACCCAAAGCAGTCTATAGATTCAATGCAATCCCTATCAAGCTACCAACGGTATTTTTCACAGAACTAGACCAAAGAATTTCACAATTTGTATGGAAATACAAAAAACCTCGAATAGCCAAAGTAATCTTGAGAAAGAAGAATGGAACTGGAGGAATCAACCTGCCTGACTTCAGACTCTACTACAAAGCCACAGTCATCAAGACAGTATGGTACTGGCACAAAGACAGAAATATAGATCAATGGAACAGAATAGAAAGCCCAGAGATAAATCCACGAACCTATGGACACCTTATCTTTGACAAAGGAGGCAAGGATATACAATGGAAAAAAGACAACCTCTTTAACAAGTGGTGCTGGGAAAACTGGTCAACCACTTGTAAAAGAATGAAACTAGAACACTTTCTAACACCATACACAAAAATAAACTCAAAATGGATTAAAGATCTAAATGTAAGACCAGAAACTATAAAACTCCTAGAGGAGAACATAGGCAAAACACTCTCCGACATAAATCAAAGCAAGATCCTCTATGACCCACCTCCCAGAATATTGGAAATAAAAGCAAAACTAAACAAATGGGACCTAATGAAACTTAAAAGCTTTTGCACTACAAAGGAAACTATAAGTAAGGTGAAAAGACAGGCCTCAGATTGGGAGAAAATAATAGCAAATGAAGAAACAGACAAAGGATTAATCTCAAAAATATACAAGCAACTCCTGCAGCTCAATTCCAGAAAAATAAATGACCCAATCAAAAAATGGGCCAAAGAACTAAACAGACACTTCTCCAAAGAAGACATACAGATGGCTAACAAACACATGAAAAGATGCTCAACATCACTCATTATTAGAGAAATGCAAATCAAAACCACAATGAGGTACCATTACACGCCAGCCAGGATGGCTGCTATCCAAAAGTCTACAAGCAATAAATGCTGGAGAGGGTGTGGAGAAAAGGGAACCCTCTTACACTGTTGGTGGGAATGCAAACTAGTACAGCCGCTATGGAAAACAGTGTGGAGATTTCTTAAAAAACTGGACATAGAACTGCCATATGACCCAGCAATCCCACTTCTGGGCATACACACTGAGGAAACCAGATCTGAAAGAGACACGTGCACCCCAATGTTCATCGCAGCACTGTTTATAATAGCCAGGACATGGAAGCAACCTAGATGCCCATCAGCAGATGAATGGATAAGGAAGCTGTGGTACATATACACCATGGAATATTACTCAGCCATTAAAAAGAATTCATTTGAACCAGTCCTAATGAGATGGATGAAGCTGGAGCCCCTTATACAGAGTGAAGTAAGCCAGAAAGATAAAGAACATTACAGCATACTGACACATGTATATGGAATTTAGAAAGGTGATAACGATAACCCTATATGCAGAACAGAAAAAGAGACACAGAAATACAGAACAGACTTTTGAACTTTGTGGGAGAATGTGAGGGTGGGATATTTCAAAAGAACAGCATGTATACTATCTATGGTGAAACAGATCACCAGCCCAGGAGGGATGCACGAGACAAGTGCTCCGGCCTGATGCACTGGGAAGACCCAGAGGAATCGGGTGGAGAGGGAGGTGGGAGGGGGGATCGGGATTGGGAATACATGTAAATCCATGGCTGATTCATATCAATGTATGACAAAACCCACTGGAAAAAAAAAAAAAAAATAATAATAATAATAAATTAAAAAAAAAATAAATTAAAAAAAAAAAAAAGAATCAACCTGCCTGACTTCAGACTCTACTACAAAGCCACAGTCATCAAGACAGTATGGTACTGGCACAAAGACAGAAATATAGATCAATGGAACAGAATAGAAAGCCCAGAGATAAATCCACGAACCTATGGACACCTTATCTTCGACAAAGGAGGCAAGGATATACAATGGAAAAAAGACAACCTCTTTAACAAGTGGTGCTGGGAAAACTGGTCAACCACTTGTAAAAGAATGAAATTAGAACACTTTCTAACACCATACACAAAAATAAACTCAAAATGGATTAAAGATCTAAATGTAAGAACAGAAACTATAAAACTCCTAGAGGAGAACATAGGCAAAACACTCTCCGACATAAATCACAGCAGGATCCTCTATGACCCACCTCCCAGAATATTGGAAATAAAAGCAAAACTAAACAAATGGGACCTAATGAAACTTAAAAGCTTTTGCGCAACAAAGGAAACTATAAGTAAGGTGAAAAGACAGGCCTCAGATTGGGAGAAAATAATAGCAAATGAAGAAACAGACAAAGGATTAATCTCAAAAATACACAAGCAACTCCTGAAGCTCAATTCCAGAAAAATAAATGACCCAATCAAAAAATGGGCCAAAGAACTAAACAGACACTTCTCCAAAGAAGACATACAGATGGCTAACAAACACATGAAAAGATGCTCAACATCACTCATTATTAGAGAAATGCAAATCAAAACCACAATGAGGTACCATTACACGCCAGCCAGGATGGCTGCTATCCAAAAGTCTACAAGCAATAAATGCTGGAGAGGGTGTGGAGAAAAGGGAACCCTCTTACACTGTTGGTGGGAATGCAAACTAGTACAGCCGCTATGGAAAACAGTGTGGAGATTTCTTAAAAAACTGGACATAGAACTGCCATATGACCCAGCAATCCCACTTCTGGGCATACACACTGAGGAAACCAGATCTGAAAGAGACACGTGCACCCCAATGTTCATCGCAGCACTGTTTATAATAGCCAGGTCATGGAAGCAACCTAGATGCCCATCAGCAGATGAATGGATAAGGAAGCTGTGGTACATATACACCATGGAATATTACTCAGCCATTAAAAAGAATTCATTTGAACCAGTCCTAATGAGATGGATGAAGCTGGAGCCCCTTATACAGAGTGAAGTAAGCCAGAAAGATAAAGAACATTACAGCATACTAACACATATATATGGAATTTAGAAAGATGGTAACGATAACCCTATATGCAAAACAGAAAAAGAGACACAGAAGTACAGAACAGACTTTTGAATTCTGTGGGAGAAGGCGAGGGTGGGATGTTTCGAGAGGAATCGGGTGGAGAGGGAGGTGGGAGCGGGGAATGGGATGGGGAAGACGTGTAAATCCATGGCTGATTCATATCAATGTATGACAAAACCCACTGAAATGTTGTGAAGTAATTAGCCTCCAACTAATAAAAAAATAAAAATAAAAAAAAAGTCTTTGATACGTTAATGTTGAAAATGTGGTATTGTGTTTTAATTTGCACACATTTGCTTTTGTATATGTTGGATTTTTTTGTATGATTGTTTTTTGTAAATTATTTTATGTCTCTTGCCTATTTTTAAAAGCAAAATTTTTAATCAGTTCTCAAGAACGCTGTTGGTTAAGGTTATTAACTCCCTTTGTGCTATCTTGTTGTTGTTAAGTCTTTAAGTCATGTCTGACTCTTTCTGATTCCATGGACTACAGCACACCAGGCTCCTCTGTCTTTCACTGTCTCCCAGAGTTTGCTCAAGTTCATGTCCATTGAGTCAGTGACACTATCTCACCATCTCATCCTCTCCTGCCCGCTTCTCCTTTTTCCTTCAATCTTTTCCAGCATCAGGGTCTTTTCCAATGAGTTTCTACGCATCAGGGGGCTGAAGTATTGGAGCTTCAGCTTCAGTTGACTGGTTTGATCTCCTTATAGTCCAAGGGACTCTTAAGAGCCTTCTCCAGCCCCACAATTTGAAAGCATCAATTCCTCGATGCTCAAACTTCTTTGTGGTCTAACTTTCTGCCACATTCTGCAAATATTTTAATTTACCTTCCTTTCAGTTTTGTGTTTGGTGGTTTTATTTTTCTCAAAGATTAACATTTTTATGCTATCAAATCTAATATTTTTCTGTGATTTTGGTCTAGGTATTAGGCTTAGACAGTTCTTTCCCACCCCATTATTATAAAAATATTACCTTAATTTTCTTTGTGATTTCCTTTTTCATATTTAAATTTTATTGCATCCAAAATTTATTTTTGTGTATGGTAAGAGATGGGGATCCAACTTAATTTTTTCCAAAAGTGAATAACTGGTTGATGAATCTGATTTAATAATCCATCCTTTTTGCATTAATTTGAAATGTCATTTTATTGTCTGATGAATTTTAGACTATATTTGGACATTCTTTTAAGATTAAAACAGGTTTCAATTCCTATAGCTTACAACACATTTTGATAATATTTGATATCTGATAATGCAAGCTCCATCTAGTTCAGTTCAGTTGCTCAGTCGTGTCCGACTCTTTGTGACCATCTAGTTACTCATCCCTATTTCTCCAAATTTCCCTGAATATTATCGACTATTCTTCTAAATGAACTCTAGATTATTTTTGTCACATTTTAAAGACCATTTCTAATGAAGTATTAATTGTAACTGTATTACATTTCTAAATTTATTTGGAGGGAAATTCTAATCTTTACAGTTAAGCTTTCACATTCAGCAGGATAACACCTCATTTCATTAATTCAGATCTTCTTTTGTGCCCCACAGAAAAGTTATGTGGCTTTCTTTATATTGGCTCTGTACACCTCCCTTTAAATATATTACTATTTGTTTACTATCTTTTTCTTCCTTTATGAATTGACTTTTACCCTGTTTTATTTTCCTGCTGGTTATTTCTGGAAATTAGGCAAGCTGTGGATTTTGTATATTGACTCTTGAATTATTTTCAAGCATTTCTACTGGGTTATATCAGTGAACTACCATTTCATTTCCAAATAATGTTAGTTACATTTTTCAGTTTCCATTATCTATTACTTTTCACCACTTTGGTGGTAAAATAGATGATTTGTTTTGGTAAAAAATATTAAAATGACAGAGCTAATAGGAGGCCTCCTTGTCTGGTTTCTGACTTTAATAAGGAGAGTCACTAGCCTTTCACCATCATGCATGCTCTGTGGATCTGTTCCCAGAGCACTTTGGCAGTGCCAGTCTTCCTCTCCAATTAAGATAATTTTAAGATCTTCTTGATGTATAGACAATAAACTGTATGAAAAAAAATAAATAAACTCTATGAAAATGCTACCTATATTTGCCTGGAGCCTCGTGGTAAAGAACCTGCCTGCCAGAGCAGGCAATGTAAGAGATGTGGGTTTGATCCCTAGGTTGGGAAGATCTCCTGGAAGAGGGCATGGCAACCCACTCCAGTATTCATGCCTGGAGAATCCCATGGACAGAGGAGCCTGGTGGGCTACAGTCCGTAGGACTGCAAAGAGTTGGACATGACTGAAGCCACTTAGCACGCACACACTATGACTAAAAGGTGACATATCAATCAAATAAGTACTTTTTGTATTAGCTTAATTTATTAATACGGTAAATACCTCTCTGCCCTGCTGAGCTTTTAAAAAGCTACAAGAAATAATTTGAAATATATCATATTCAAGTTAGAAAAGTGGGTCAAAAGTTCATGTAATGTAGTGTCCTAATTTTTCATGCCATATTATCATGAACTTAGATATACAATGTAAATGAATGATTGAAGTGTACATTCATACTTCAGAGAAGAAATGTTTTAGTCCTATTATGTCTTACTTTGGAGAGTACTTTCCTAAAGGAATACTTTTTAGTACTGATCCTGGTTTTTGGATTAGCAGAGTGGCACATGGAAAACACACTTATAAGTACTTTTGTTGTTTAGTCATTAAGTCGTGTCTGACTCTTGCAACCCTATGGACTGTAGTCCGCCAGGCTCCTCTGTCCATGAGATTTTGCAGACAGGAATACTGGAGTGGGTTGCCATTTCCTTCTCCAGGGGATCTTTCTGACACAGGAATCAAACTTGCCTCTTTTGCATTGGCAGGCGAATTCTTTACCGCTGAGCCACCCAACTATACCTGTGCTTAATGATGTTACAAGCAGTTTGCAAAATGTATTAGGTGCTAATGTCAAAGGAGCATACTAACTCAAAATATATTCAAGTACCTTAGGAATATGAGTGTTATTTTGTTAACACTCCCCTGTACCAAAAAAAAAAAAAAAAACCCCAAGGAAAATCAGCCTGTATGAGTAATACAGGTCCCCCACCCTGCCCCCAAATGTAGAAAATATTGAAAACTATAAAGAATATTATCCTTCCAGTAGAGATACCACTGTTGGTATTTGCATTTCTTTTTCCTGTGTTTGTGTAATTGCCAGCACACTGCATATATAGATTTGTATACTGTCCTTTTATCTGAATATTATAATCATGTGTTTTGCTTAGAGGTAGCGCTTTTAAATAGGAAAGCTGGACTGTTGGGTGGTGGAAATGGAGAATAAGGTGATCCGTGCAGTCTTACAGGCCAGAGTCCTGGGGATGAATCCCAGGATGAGCTCAGCAAAGTCCACCAGGGTCCTCAAACAATCACGGACCCAAGTGTCCTCAGAGAGGCTGGAAAACAAAGCTGAGATTATTCTGCATGACCCTGGGAAGCTTAGGGTCACCTGAACAAAATACCCCTTTTCTCGAGGAACCAGGTGGCCTCCTCTGAAGTGCAGTGTAGACTGCTGTGACTTTTTGATCAGTCATCTGTCACATGGGGATATTTCCAGTGTAGACTCACTCCTGTTGTGCATATAGAATTGCATGAAAAAGGAAGTCAGATGAATTGGTTTACTGTGCTGTACTCAGTCATGTCCTACTCTTCGTGATCCCATGGACTGAAGCCTGCCAGGCTCCTCCATCCATGGAATTTTCCAGGCCAAAATACTGCAGTGGGTTGCTATTTCCTACTCCAGGGGATCTTCCTGATCCAGGGATTGAACCCACATCTCTTGCATCTCTTGCTTGGCAGGTGGATTCTTTGCCACTGTGCCACATATCCTAAGGCCAAATTCTAGGGATTTTTGTAGGCCCTTTGGCCATGTGATATTTTTACACAAACATTTTTCAAGACCCTTGTCTGATAGATCAGCATATCTCTCTCTGTGGTTTATTAATAGTATTAGTTCTGAAAACTTACAGCTGATCCATTACCAAGGCCAAAAAAAGGGAGAGCTTGGATTAGAAGTTTCATGCAAAGAATTTGTGAATCGCTTGTATTTTGTCAGCTTGACACATTTGTATAAAAAATAGATAATAATAAATAAATAAAATAGATAATAATAGAAAAAATAGACTGCTATGCAGTCTGTGTGCTCATTCTTATAGTTTTGTTTTATGATGTTATTTGAAAATTAAGAGACTACTAACTAACAAGGTATGTTTTAAGAAGAGCAATTTTTATTCTAATCATTTTTGTATTCCAATTGATTAAAAATAAAATTAAAAAAAATTTTCCTCCACTGTGACCGTGTTAGAGTTTGAAGATTCTTACCATATATGTGTATTTTTCTTTCACATGTTCCCTCTATAATTTCTTCTTTGCATCAAACAAATACCCGGTATTTTTTGTTGTCTGCATTTTCTAGAATGTCAGATTAAAATGCATGTGTATCTCAATCTATTCCTTTAGAACAGTACTGAGAGAAATATGAGAGTCACATGTGTAATTTAAAATTTTATATTAATAGTATAATTTATAATAGTAAATATATTTATATATTTTATATATTTATAAATTAAAAGTTTATAGTAATATAATTTATAATAGTAAATATATTTATATATTATATATAATTTTATATATTTCTATGTATTAAAATTATAATTATAGTAACATTTTATATTAGTAATAGCTACATTTAAACTTATTAATAATATATCAAAACTACTTTCATTTCAGTATTTAATCATATGAAAAGTTAAGGATAGATTTTATATTTTTTCTTCAGAGTGGATCTTCTAAATCCAGTGTGTATTTTACACTCTCAGTGCATTCAGACACTGGATTTTCATCAGAAATACTTGACCTATGTTTGGATCTCGGAAGCTTTATAGTTGAAAAGGTAGACGCACATTCCCAGATTGTTCCAAGCATTCCCAGTAACAGAAACATCAGTTTGTTTTTTTTTAAAGATTTTTAATTAAAATGAAATAAAATTTAAAATTTACCTCCTTGGTTGCCTACTGCTCAAGTGCCGTTTTAGTTGTATGCACATTTCATTTTAGCTACTAGTAGCATAGGGCGGAGGAAGACAGGGAGGGGGAGAGAGTGAGAGGATGTGCATGGCTTTGTGATTAACTAGCTCTGTGACTTGGAGAATAGTACTGCCCACGGCCTTCTGGCCTCGATGTCTTCACTTATGAATTAATTATAAGGAATGGACCGGATGTTCTTCTCTGAGATCCCTCTGGTGCTCATAAAATGTTATGAAACTTGTATGTACAAAGCCTCAAAACGCCACGCCAACTTGAATGTATTTCAGACCATGTATGTAAAATAGATGGGTGTGAAGTGTTCTGTTTCATGGTAAGTTTTAGGTGAGGGCAGCAAAGGGAAGAGCCACATCAGGCCTGGTCGTCTGCAGGAGCTTCTGGCTCTCCTCTTGGGGGATGGCAGGGTGGGGTGGAATAAATGTTCATATGCTATAGAAATTACAGAAATCATGTATCTCTTCTCTCAGGTGAAATTCCCTGTATTCCTTTCCTATTGCTCCTGTTACAAATTCCCACGGGGTTAATGGCTTAGAAATAACACAGATCTTATAGTTCTTGAGGTCAGAAGCCCAAAATTGGTCTCACTAGGCTAAAGTTATGGTATCTGCAGGGCTCCCTGCTTTCTGGAGGCTCTGGTGGAGAATTTGTCATCCTGGCATCTTGCAGATTCTGGAGGCCAGCAGCAGTCCTTGGCTCATGTCCTCCTCCTACCATCAAAGCCAGAAATTTCCATTTCAGCCTCTCTGACTTTGTATCACTCAGTCAGCAACTCTTCTGCCTCCCTCTTCCCTTTTAGGATCAGCTGATTAGCAACCTTAAAATTCCACCTGCAACTTTAATTCCCCCTATGCCACAGTCATACATAGTTACAGGTTTAGAGGATCAGGACTTGGGCATCTTCTGAAGAGCATTTTTCTGCCTACCAAATTGGTATGTCTCTGAGGTTTCACAGTTTTTATGAATCATTTTAGAGTAAGTTGTTTTTGTCTCTCTGTTTCCCCCTTCCCACACTGAGTTAGGCACAGTCAGCCTGTAGTAGGCGGAAGTCAACTGAAGGGATTAGGCTGAGTGGTGGCCTTGAATGACTGAAGAACTGCTCTTCAGCAAAGCCTGCCTGCATCTCTAGATGTTTCTTGAAGCTAATTGTGTGTGGAAGGTTCTTGGACCAAAGCCCATGTTCCCATCCATGGAAAAATAAAACTGTGTCCTTTTAAAGAAAATAAGAATGTATTGCCTGAGCTTTGTCTTTTTTTTCACCTCTAATCAAAGATATCATAAATGTTCGCCAAAGTTCGGTGTGTAATTTTTTCTCTCTTCTGAGCAGGTGATTGGAAGTTGTGAAATGTGGAATGTTGTTTTTCTGAATTTAGAATCATACTGTTTTTGTGAATGTGCTCAATAAATAGAAAAATTGAACTGTATTGGTTTACATTTTAGTCCACTATTTTGGATAGACTTTTATAACTGGCTCTCACCACCATTATTTGAGTCTGTCACCCTAATCTTTAGCTTGACTGTTGTTTAGACATTACTTTATGGAGTGTTGGTTTGGAGGGTAATGAACTGACTGGGAGACTTCAGTGGTTAAGCACCATTTCCCAATTATGGTGAGCTCTGGTTTGGCCGTTCAGTTACTTAGAAATGTGTCAAATTCTTTGGAAGGCAATGGGGATACTGTCTTTAGAGCTGCTATATTGTACAACCCCAAGAGTCACCCTTTACATCACTCTGTAGTCTATGAATGGCGCCCTCTGGATATGTGCATTGAAAGACTATGAGGCCTTATCAGTGACCCTGACATTGCCTATGAGAAAGCATGTAAGCCCAGTGGGGGACAGATTTACATACAGACTCTTACAATCTTCATGTTATGTGTGAGTGGATTCATATTGGTAATAGGGGTGCAGAAGAGGGAGCATCTAATTTATCTTAGGAAAGTCAGGGTATTTAGAAATGTTTCTTGGCAGAGGCCCTGCTTAACCTGAGTCTTGAAGAGTCAGGTTAGGAAATGGTTAGATAAGAAAAAGTGGAATGGTTTTTTGGACAAAGCCAATTGTGTGCAAAAACATATGGCATTTTGCAAGACCTGCAAATATTTTAGTATGACTGAGGTGTGAGGTTCATGTTGGAATGTGATGAGGAAAAGCATTTAACCTTCCTGTGCTTTAATTCCCCATTTAATAAAACAAAGAAAATAACACCAGCTACCTTGTGGGGTTTTATGAGTGAAATCTTATAAGTAAAATGCTTAGAACAGGGCCTTGGATATAGAAAAAAATCTCTTAACAAAAGTCAGCTGTTGATGTTGATCACAATCATATTACATGAGATTGAAAAAAGGAGGCAAGGTCTGCATAGCCTGTGCTGAGGAGTTTCAGCATCATACTGTTGAGGAAATTGTTAATTTTTAAAAAATATTATTTGAGCTTTGTGGATTTAAAAACTCTGTCATTATTTGCAAGGCTGATTAGACCATGATGATTCAATTCATACTACTCAAAATCATCAGAGAGACTGATGAAGAAAAATGCCACTTTTATCAATTTATACTCAAAATGGAAACCTCTCAGCATGCTGTGACAATTATGGCAATGAGGTGGTGTATCTTCTTCCCATGAGCTGGTAAACTTTCTTGAGCTCCTGTGTTAACATCAAATGGTCTCATGAGTGAGATGAAGAGTTTGAGCAAATGCAGACGAATGTTTTGAAGGGCTGGTTTCAACAGATGATGCCGACCCAGTGGATCAGCTTTGCTCACTTATTCCATGTCTGCCAGACAAATGAGAATTCTCAAAGCATTTGGCTCAGGGCACCATCTCTCTGGAAATATCAGAGACACTCTGATTTTCTCTTCTGTCTCCTTTTACAGATAACTCTTTTTTTTGGGGGGGGGGGACATATTCCTCCCTGCATTTTTTTTTTTTAATTATCACCTTTGTTTCAGCATGCTTTCAGATATCAAGATTTTTCAGTTTACCTTGACTTTCTTTAAAATTGATTGCTTTTTTATATTAATCTCAGCAATAAACTTTCCATAGTAGTCATTTTTTTCATTGCATTCAGGAGCTAAGTGGTGGGTTGCTTCTGGGAATATTTAGTTGGTTAAGTCCATCCATTGTGGGTGACTTCACAGTACTATTTTTTTTTTCACAGTACTATTAATTCCACAGAATGGTCTTTCCATTTTTTTTAGTGTCATCTTATTTTCCTAACCTGTTGCTTTAATCATCTCTTATACTAGATTTTAGAATCTGTTAATATTTGGGGGCCTATAGCTCAATGAATGAGTTACGAGGATAAGATTTGTCTCCTGAAGTTGCTATATTTGTCTAGTAATTCTTTGATCAAAGTCCTATTGAGGGACCTTAGAATTTTGTTATTTTCTACTGAATACTTTAAGAATATAAATATTTTTTTTTTACTGAATTTTTATTTAATGTTCAAGTTACTTTACATGTTATATCAAGCTTGCCAAGGTCAGACAGACTAGGCAGTACTTTGTCAAAACAGAAAATAAGAATGGTAAAAAGACAAAGTTTATTTTATTTTATTTTATTTTTTTGCTTTTTTTTTCCATTTATTTTTATTTGTTGGAGGCTAATTACTTTACAATATTGTAGTGGTTTTTGCCATACATTGACATGAATCAGCCATGGATTTACAGAAAGTTTATTTTAATTACACTTGATAAAGTAAACCTTCTCTTGCCCTTACCTTTATTATATGACCTCTTGATCATAAATGTCAGTATTTCCCCCTCCAAAAAAGATTTTGTTTCAAATTATAACTACCTTGATTTCTTTAATGATAGTTGTTAATAACACTGAAGCATTTCACACATTTGGCATGTGCATTTTAAAATAAAACTAAGAAAAAGGAGAAGGCCTATCTAAATTTGCTGCCTTTGGAATATGTATTCTGAATCTTGTTTTTCAACATTTAAACAAAAATGCTTCGATGGAATGCTACAATCACTGCTCATTATCTTGAATTCACTTGCAGGTCATTTGTTCTTAAGTGTTTTTTAAAAACGTGAATGTTCACTAAGTTAATGCTCCAAAGGAAATCAGTCACAATTGTTTCTAATGGGTGGTTATTTAAAAATGAAAGCTCTGAGAAAAATGACACTCCTTATTTTTAATGTTTCAAACATTACAGATGTTGACAATGTGATGAAATGTGGCCTGCCTTTAGTATTCTTTCAGCAGTCTGTTCCATGGAGCAGTTAGAGATGAGGCTGTATTATATTGAAATATCTATTAAAATTCTTATACTATATTGGAAAGTTGGATGTGTACCTGTGCTACACCGAATTCTGTGCTCCAACAAAGCATTTTATAATGTTCTGGTACTCATTTATGTTACTACAACAAGAAGAAAATGGCTGCTCTCCCTTACTTGGAATAAACTTAGAGCAAAATTCCAAGAAAAGCACCAGAGCTATTTCTAAAAATACAGGGCATGTTTTTCTTTCTTTTTTTTTTTTTTTTTTAATTCTCCAGAATAGGACTAAAGATTTTAAGAAATAAATATGATTTATTATGACAATTTTGCTTATAGATAGATGCTAGATCATATAAAATGATTTGGCAATTTATTATGAAGGGACAAAAAGTACATTAAAGAAGTGTCCAATTTATTAATAATTTTTAAAATGCAAAAGACAGCAAACCCAAGTGCCACTATTTGTTATCTAAGTTTAAAAACAAAAATACCGAGATTGAGGTAGCGAAAAAGCACACAGTGGAAATGCTGACTGATGCAGGCTTTCTCAGGGGTCTTGTGTTCATGAGAAGCCTTGAAGTACATACCCTTTGATCTAGCAGTTCCACCTCTGAAAACTTAGCCTAAGGAAGTCATTGAACAATGGAGACCAAACTAAAGAAAATAATACTCATTGCATGGGGTTGGCCAAAAAGTTCACTGGGAATTCTCTGTAAAATCCTGTGAAAAAACCAGAATGAACCTTTTGACCAATCCAATACCATTGTTTATAGTAGCAAAAATCGGAAACATCTCACCTTACCATCAGTCGATATAATTAAATTATGATTATTTTATCCATTGAACATCTGATAGCTGTCTAGAATGATGCTGTACAGGAAAAGATGGTATAATATGGAAAGTAAGCTGCAAACTAGTGTGTATACTATGGTCCTATTTATAGTTAAAAAAGAAGTGTATACTAAGACTTGGTGGCTATCCCTACATACTGTGAACAGAAGTTTCACTGGAGAATGGATTGCTGGACATCTTTACTTTGTCCTTTGCTGATTTTTCCCTTGTGGATTATTTTTTTATAAGAAATATAAACTTTATAACCAAAGAAGTGCTTTTAAACATGTATGTCTTTGACTGGAACTTGCTACTTTAAATAATCTGTCCTACCAGTATGGCTGGATGAACATGCAAAGATGTTGGATAACGTTCAATGCCACATTGTTTAAAATAATTTTAAAAAATAACTTACCTATTCCTTTTTGTTAGGAATTTAAATAGGAAAGTCATGTATAACAATCATGCTTTGCTGCCATTGAAGTTGAAGGTGTAAATATGTATGTATTGATGTGGACAAGATGTTCACATCATATAACATGGAAGAGGCAGGTTAATGAACACTGTGTGTGGGGAGGTAGGAAGGTAGGTTTGTATACAGCTAAAAGTGTGAAATGTTTCACATGACAGTATCAGTAATAATTCTGATTACTGGGGCTATAGGTAATTTTAAACTTTTTCTTTGTATATGTTTTTATTTTTAAAATTTTGAACAGTGAACAAATATTTCTTTTGTTATCAGAGAAAATTTTTAAAAAATCAACAAAATCAGAGACCAAAAAGAGAAAATAACCAAAAAAATATTGTGAGGTACTATATGAAATTCCATAGAGATAGATATAGGTGGTATTTCTAGGAAAACTTAGGGTATGAAAGTGGTTTCTAGAAGAGAGAGCTTAAGTCAGTTACCATGGAAGAAATGAAAAAGCTATCAAAAGGTGCTTTCTAAAAGTGCAAGCTCCAGATGGCCTCAGTAAATTCTTCCAACATGCAAGGATATTGATGATACTAACTAGGGTGACTGTATAATTTATTTATTTTGAATGTTTTGGGTTGCACTGGGTCTTTGTTGCTGCATGTGGACTTTCTCTAGTTGCAGAGAGTGGGGGCTACCTTCTAGTTGCGGTGCTCCGGCTTCTCATTGCAGTGGCTTTTCTTGTTATGGAGCATAGGCTCTAGGGTGTGCGGGTTTCAGTCTCTGTGGTGTGTGGGCTTAGTTGCTTTGCGGCATGTGGGATCTTCCTGGACAAGTGATTGAACCTGTGTCCCCTGCCTTGGCAGGTGAATTCTTAACCACTGGACCACCAGCAAAGTCCACAATATAACTTATTAAACTGGGTTTTACTAGGGACAGTTCATGTAAACTGGATGAATGTTCACATTACTATCACAGGTTTTTCTAAGCAAAGAGCAAAAGGAAAACTTCCAAGTTTATTTTATTCCTAAATGATCTTTATATCAGAACTTCACAAAGACAGTGTGTCTGGACATGTACATGTGTCCAGTCACACATATGGAAAATCAATCTGGCTTATGAATACTGATGCAAAACCCTTCAATATAATGCCATCAAAAAAGTTAGCAGTACATGACTGGTCAAGTGGAGTGCATCACAGGAATGTGGGCTTGATTCAGTACTAGAGAAACTAGTCTCCATGATAGATCAAAAAAGAAAAATCTATTTGTCATCTTAACAGGTACCAAAAATGCTTTGCTAAAATTCAGCATCCAGTGATTTATCAATTGTGGCAATGGTTATGTGCCTATACACATTTATCACAACTCACTGAACTATATTCTTTACAAGGATGAATGTTATGAAATGTGAATTATTTGTCGATAAACCTAACTTCATAAGAACAAATAAAATCAGTCTTTGGTAACAGGAAAAAAATATCTGACAACACATTCTGGATTATAAAGAAATATTTTAAACTTAGTAAAATTAAAATAAGTGGATTTGTCACTTTTGTTGTTTTATTTTAAATACCATATAGTCTCATGACAAAACAGTGTCATATCATGTGAAACATGAGAAACATTCCCAATTATATCAAATGTATAAGAATGCTCAGTTTCTTTGAAATAACAAACTTGACTCACAAAATACCAGCCAGGAGATAAGAGAAAGTTGTAACAGATATAAACATTGAAGTGGAAGTTGCAAACATCATTATTTGTAGATATTTGAAGTACGTACCTAGAAAGAATGGAGAAGGAAATGGCAACCCACTCCAGTATTTTCCTGGAAAATTCCATGGACAGAGGAACCTGGCGGGCTACAGTCCATGGGGTCGCAAAGAGCTGGCCACGACTGAGCACATCAGCACCTCGGAAGAAGAGAATCAACTGGAAAATCATTAGAAACAATAAGAGAAGTCAGTAAGACACGTGGCTAGCTATAACTGGTACTTGTAGGGACAGAGGTAGGAAGAAAAGGAAAAACTGGATGTACTCATCACCCACTAGGGGAGGTTTCAGCCGTATCACCCACCAACATTCACATGCTCCTGACATGCCCCTGCCCTCAGGCCAGGCAGTACAGGGCATCATTTCAGCTCTGAGATGTGGTACTGCTGTCTCTTACCCTGGCCAGAGACCAGGTGGAGTATAAAGAAAAATTACAAAGGATATTATGGAAGGACATGTCATTGGGCAGCAGAACCTGAATGACAGTCCTGGGGAAAGAGGGCTGAGACTATCAAATAAGAAGGGGAAAGAATGGGTTTTCAGAGGTTGTGAGCTTGTGCCTCATAGCCTAAAGCAGCCTTTTTATCGTTTTGATCAGAGTCACCCAGTGTGTTACTTTTTTTTTTTTTTTTAACATTTACAAATTGTGAGACTCCATGTTTTAAAAAATCTGAATGTTCAGCATGTCTTGAAAAATTAGAAGCTTCAGCATTGTATGACACCCTTTCTGCAAAGGGCAGCAGTTGGCTGGAATTGTGCAGTGGCTGTCTGTCTCCTTTAGATGCCCCCCGGGCTCTCCTGTCTGCTGAGTGCAAATGCTCTTTCTCTTGTAGCATTATCACTCCTCTGTCTTCCCTGGGAAGCATTTCAGTGATTGATAGTAAACCAAAGAGTGATACTGGGTACATGTATAGGCAGTTGACTTGTCATTCTATTGGGAAAAGTGGTGAAATCATTTGAAGAAATTAGGAAATATTTGCTTCTTTACACAAGTTCTTCAAAACCAGTAATACATCTCTGGTTCCCTCATCTTATTTCTACAATTGAAAATGGTTATTTTAAAAATTCAAAGATTGATTATGGCCATTCTGACTGGCGTGAAGTGATATCTCACAACAAGTGCTGGAGAGGGTGTGGAGAAAGTGGAACCCTCCTATACTGCTGGTGGGAATGTAAATTGATACAGCCATTATGGAAGACAGTATGGAAATTCCTTAAATAACTAGGAATAAAACCACCATATAACCCAGCAATACCACTTCTAGGCCTATACCCTGATGAAACCAGAACTGAAAAAGACACATGTACCCCAGTGTTCATTGAAGCACTATTTACAATAGCCAAGACATGAAAGCAACCTAGATATCCATTGACAAATGAATGGATGAAGGAGCTGTGGTACGTATATACAATGGAATACTACTCAACCATAAAAAGGAACACATTGTAGTCAGTTCTAATGAGGTAGATGAACCTAGAGTCTATTATACAGAGTGATGTAAGTCAGAAAGAGAAAAACAGATATTGTATATCGATGCAAATACATGAAAATTGGTAAGATGGCACTGACAAATTTGTTTGCAGAGCAGCAGTGGAGATGCAAACATAGAGAACAGACTTATGGACAAGTAGGGGGGAAGAAGAGAAAGAGGGTGAGATAAATGGAGACAGTAGCATGGATGCGTATACACTAATGTATGTCAATAGACAGCCAATGGGAATTTGCTTATGTGACTTAAGGAGCTCAAACTAGGCCTCTGTAATAACCTAGAGGGGTGGGAGTGGGCGGGAGGTGGGCGGGAGATTCAGGAGAGAAGGGCCATATGTACCTATTGTTAATTCATGTTGATTTATGACAGAAACCAAACCAATATTGTAAACCAATCATCAATCAATTAAAAATAAATGAATATTTAAAAAAATTCCAAGATTGAGGGCCCATCTTTGCAGAAAAGTAGCCATTGCCTACATTTTCCTTGATGCATTGTTCTTTCTGAATTCTGCAACACATGCAGAATTCATTTCAGCCCAGGGAAATTTTTGTTCTTTGTCATGTCATTAGGATTAATTGAACCTTTAGATTTTACACATTTTATAAAGCACATTAGGTAGGAAAAATGGGACAGGCTTTCGCTGTCATTTAGGCTGTGGGTTTTTTTCCTAGCCTATATCAGCCTATATCAGGCTTCCAGATGAGCTAGGTATAGTAGAAGCATGCATTTTCCTTTCATTTTTGCTGAAGAAAGGTGGATGATTTTGTCAGTGAGAAAGTAGATCAAGTATAAGCGGCCCTTTGAGACTATAATTAGCTGTTGTTGATGAAGCAAACAACAATTTGATTTGACTTATTTAAAGCTAAAGTTTATTTCATAGGCTTCAAATAAATTTTATAACCTATTGCTTGTGCCCCCAATTCCATTTCTTCCATTCACTTCAGGACTTTTTGTCCCAATTATCTTTCCTTTTGTATCACTGGTATTTCTGTTACCACTAGTCACTTTTCAGGAAAGGAAAAAAGCTTAAGGAAATCCCTAAGAACCCTTCTGTGACCCACCACAGTGACATTTAATTGCTTGCATTCCTTTAAGCCTTGTGTGGAAGCACCTGGCACTCCATCAGAAATTGCAAAATGTTTTCTCAATTTGAATCAGCCACATTTTCCAAAACATAGTCTACTGGCTGCCTCTCGTTTTTGACTGTCCACCTAGTGTGTAGCTCCTCCCAGTCTGAATTCTTCATACACATTCCTCTGTCTCTGTTGGGGTCCTCTCTCTAAGACCCCAAGTATCTCCTGTACATCATCCTCCATGCTCCCCAAACAAAACCAAACCCACAGTCCTAACATTCTTCAACATTTCTGCCATATTTGACATGTGTCAAATGTCCTTCTGAGTGTAAGAGGCAGCACTCATGGGATGTAACTAGAACTCTGTTATTGCCTCTCTGTAAATTTTTTCAGTGAGGAAAAGTCTACTCTTAGGTCTGAAGGGAAACTCCGGAACCTTTGTGTTCACTTGCAGATAATAAAATGTCATTGTTGTCACTCAGTCACTTAGTACTGTCCGACTCTTTGCAACCCCATGGACTACAGCACACCAGGCTTCCCTGTCCTTCACCTTTTGGAGTTTGCTCAAACTCATGTCCATTGAGTCGATGATGCCATCCAATCATCGCATCCTTTGTTGTCCCCTTCTCCTCCTGCCCTCAATTTTCCTCAGCATCAGGGTCTTTTCCAATGAGTTGGCTCTTTGTATCAGATGGCCGAAATATTGTAGCTTTAGCTTCAGTATTAGTCCTTCCAATTAACCTCAGTATCAGTCCTTCCAATAAGTATTCAGAGTTGATTTTGTTTCGGATTGACTAGTTTGATCTTCTTGCTGTCCAAAGGACCCTGAAGAGTTTTCTCTAGCACCACAATTTGAAAGAATCAGTTCTTCAGTGGTCAGCCTTCTTCATGGTCCAACTCTCCCATCTGTACATGACTACTAGAAAAACCATAGCTTTGACGATACAGACCTTTGCAGCAAAGTGATGTCTCTGCTTTTTAATATGCTGTCTAAATTTGTCATAGCTTTTCTTCCAAGGAGCAAGCATCTTTTAATTTCATGGCTGTAGTCACTATCCACAGTGATTTTGGAGCCCAAGAAGGTAAAATTGGTCACTGTTTCCATTTCTTCCCCATCTATTTGCCATGAAGTGAAGGGGCTGGATGCCATGATCTTATTTTTTTTGAATGTTGAGTTTTAAGCTGGCTTTTTGACTCTCCTCTTTCACTTTCATCAAGAGGCTTTTTAGTTCCTCTTTGTTTTCTGCCATTAGGGTGATGTCATCTGCATATCTGAGGTTAATGATATTTCTCCTGGGATTCTTGATTCCAGTTTGAGTTTCATTCAGCACAGTATTTCTCATGATGTGCTCTGCATTAAGTTAAATAAGCAGGGTGACAATATATAGCCTTGACGCACTCCTTTCCCAATTTGCAACCAGTACGTTGTTCCATGCCCGGTTCTAACTGTTGCTTCTTGACCTGCATACAAATTTCTCAAGAGGCAGGTCAGGTGATGCGGTATTCCCATCTCTTTCAGAATTTTCCACACTTTTATGATCCACATAGTCAAAGGCTTTAGCATAGTCAATGCAGCAGATGTTTTTCTGACATTCCCTTACTTTTTCTATGATCCAGTGGATGATAGCAGTATGATCTCTGGCTTTTCTGCTTTTTCTAAATCCAGCTTGTACATCTGGAAGTTCTCAGTTAAAATGTTCTACTGTTACTTTTTAGGTTATGTATTTATTTTTGGCTGTCCTGGTCCTTCGTTGCTGCATGTGGACTCTGTTTTGTTGCGGAGCACAGACTGTAGAGCCTAGCCTCAGTAGTGTGGCACATGGGTTTAATTGGCCTGTGGCCTATGAAATATCCCCAGAATAGGGATCGAATCTGTGATCCCTGTATTGATTAGCAGGTGGATTCTTAACCACTAAACCACCAGTGAGGTCTACTAGTGTCTTTAAATCACTGCTTTCAGCCAGTGTCTCTAGGGTGATTGGAAGAGCCTCCAGCTTCATTTCAGCTCTTCTCCTCTCCTTTGGTAAGACTTGCTGCAGGCAAAAAGCCTCAGCTCCTTCTCCTTTGTCCTGGCCTTTGGCCATCTTGCTGAGGTTCTGTCCTTTCCAGATCACAACATGAATAGGAAGACGTCCAGGTAACAGAAAAACAAAAACTCTCACTTGAAGATTTTACTCAACTAGTGTTATTAGAAGACCGCTTCTCATGCTCCAAATGAAGCAGACTAGAACAGACACCCTTGGGGTCCTTTTTATAAGAATTCTTTATAGACCTCTGTTCTTCCCCTCAATCAGCTAAAAGCAACCTCTTCAAATGTTAATACTTTAATTAGTACTTATGAGCAGTAGAGCTGATTTTCATTCCAATCATTTCCAACCTTTGGAGCACATCAGATTCACTTGGGAAAAATTTTTTTCAATAAAAATGCCAATATCAAGCCCCAGGCCTATTGAGTGAGAATCTCTATACTGGGGCTCTGTTCTATTTGTTTTTAAAATTCCATAGATGATTATGATGCTCACTTAAGGCTGAGGACATGAGATCTAACCTAGTTTCTAGTTAATAATGTGCTGCTTACCTCCTCCCTGGACTCTCAACTTCTCTGAGGTTGTTTTCATCTTTATTATACCCTCTACAGTGGTAAAGAATCTGCCTGCGATGCAGGAGACCCTGTTCAATTCCTGGGTTGGAAAGATCTGCTGGAGAAGGAGTAGACTACCCACGCCAGTATTCTTGGGCTTCCCTGGTGGCTCAACTGGTAAAGAATCCACCTGCAGTGTGGGAAACCTGGGTTCAATCCCTGGTTTGGGAAGATCCCCTGGAGAAGGGAAAGGCTACCTACTCTAGTATTCTGGCCTGGAGAATTCCATGGACTCTATAGTCCATGGGGTTGCAGAGTCAGACGTAAGTAAGTGATTTTCACTTTTTAGAGATCCTTAATCATACGAGATTTTGAATGTTTTATGGTTTGAAGGAATTCAAAATCTCAAGGTTCTGGCAGAGAAGCTTTGTTACCAGTATTTGTTTAGTTTTCAAACTGAACTGCATATAGCTTCGTCACTCAGTAAATATCGCAGGAAGAGTTGGCTGGCTGGGTGGTGCTTAGGAAGGAGAGGTGAGGCAACAGTCTAGTTAAATAAGATGCACTGTTTATGGTTCCAGGATTTGTTTTGAGATATCTCATGTCTGGCTGTGGAAGAGCTTCCTTCATTTAACCTCAATTCATGTTCAGGACAATCATTCAATAGTGGGACTGTTTACTCTCATTTTTAGATGAGGAAAAGGACTTTTCTGGTGGCTCAGATGGTAAAGCGTCTGCCTACAATGCAGGAGACCCAGGTTCGATCCCTGGGTTGGGAAGATTCCCTGGAGAAGGAAATGGCAACCCACTCCAGTATTCTTGCCTGGAAAATCCCACGGATGGAGGAGCCTGGTAGGCTACAGTCCACAGGGTCTCAAAGAGTCGGACACGACTGAGCGACTTCACTTTCACTTAGATGAGGAAACTGAGTCTCAGGGAAGGAAAGTAACTTGACTCTCAAGGCCACACACCTATAAGTTATACAGTCAAGATTTAAACCCAGTTTCTCTGACTTCACAATGCAGATTTCTTAAATACTATTTAAGTAGCACTTTTCAAAGAGAGGAGAGCTTTAGAGCAATTTGGGCACATACTTGGGTTTGCCACTTCCATTGCCCCTTCCACTGCCTTCCTTCTTTTTGGTCTGTCTTCCTCTCTGTAGGTCTGTTTACCTGCTCTCCTACCATACAGGGTGCAGTAATGGAAGGATTTTAGTGAAAGGAAGGGGCTGTACCCTGATGAGATTATTTCAGAAAGTTCACTCTGGCAGCATTTATGCAAATTGTGTAGGACTGGAGCCATCCTAACATGCCCGAAACTTATTGAAGCTTTTGAAGTAGTTAGGGGCAGACAGAATGCTTTAGTAATAGAGGCAGAAAGAAAGGAGAGGCTATCAACTGTTAAGCAAGTGAAGTTGAAGAGACTTAGTGATGGGTTAGATGGGAGACATGAAGGCTGGAGAGATTTAGAATCTATGGAGTGTTGCTGTGGTTGTCTGGAGAGATTGCTGTGAATTCATTGTCATGAGAAGTAGTAGATTTGGGGTAGGGAGGAGTGAGTTTGTTTGCAAAGGAGTTTGATGGACCTGTGAAACATAAACTGTGGAATTGTCTTGTAGGTGCTTATATATTACAGCCTAGAGATAAGTCAGCCCTATATAGGGATACAAATCTGAGACATCAGCATGTTGGTTATAGTTGAAACCATGGAAGTGGATACTTTTGTTTAGAGAAAGAGTTGAAAGGGCACCCAGAGAGCACTGAGGAAGTGATTTCTGTAACTTTAATAAGGCACACTGCCTCTGTCCTAAGGCCTTTTTGACCTGAAGAAATCTTTGGCTCTCTCTGAACCGATGTCCTTGCTGATAAAGGTTAGTGTAGGGGATGTCTAAAGCCCCTTTTGCAGCTGACATTCTGTGGTACTAATCCTAAGCATTAGTTTTCATTACTGCTTTGGGACAAATATGACATTTATTAATTGCTCGATTTTGTAACCTTGTAAGAATCAGTAAGCCCATGCAGTCACATTGGTCCTTCATCTGTCTGATTTGCAGAATGACTGCCCTGTACATGTCAAGTCCTCTATCATTCTTTTTTTAAATTATTTTATTTTTGGCTGTGATGGGTCTTCGTTGTTGCCTGAGGGGTTTCTCTAGTTTGGTCAGCAGGGGCTACTTTCTGGGTGCAATGCGTGGGCTTTTCATTGTAGTGGCTTCTCTCATTGTGGAGCACAGGCCCTAGGGTATGTGCTTTCAACAGTGGTGGCACCTGCATTCAGTAGTTGCGGCACATGGACTTTGTTGCCCCGTGTGGGATCTTTCCGGACCAGGGATCAAACTTGTGTCCCCTGCATTGGCAGGTGGATTCTTTTTTTTTTTTTTTTTCCATTTATTTTTATTAGTTGGAGGCTAATTACTTTACAATATTGTATTGGGTTCTGTCATACATTGACATGAATCAGCCATGGAGTTACATGTATTCCCCATCGCGATCCCCCCTCCCCCTCCCTCTCCACCCGATTCCTCTGGGTCTTCCCAGTGCACCAGGCCTGAGCACTTGTCTCATGCATCCAACCTGGGCTGGTGATCTGTTTCACCCTTGATAATATACATGTTTCAATGCTGTTCTCTTGAAACATCCCACCCTCGCTTTCTCACACAGAGTCCAAAAGTCTGTTCTGTACATCTGTGTCTCTTTTCCTGTTTTGCATATAGGGTTATCATTACCATCTTTCTAGATTCCATATATATGTGTTAGTATGCTGTAATATTCTTTATCTTTCTGGCTTATTTCACTCTGTATAATGGGCTCCAGTTTCATACATCTCATTAGAACTGATTCAAATGAATTCTTTTTAATGGCTGAGTAATATTCTACTGTGTATATGTACCACAGCTTCCTTATCCATTCGTCTGCTGATGGGCATCTCAGTTGCTTCCATGTCCTGGCTATTATAAACAGTGCTGCAATGAACACTGGGGTGCACGTGTCTCTTTCAGATCTGGTTTCCTCAGTGTGTATGCCCAGAAGTGGGACTGCTGGGTCATATGGCATTTCTATTTCCAGTTTTTTTAAGAAATCTCCACACTGTTCTCCATAGTGGCTGTACTAGTTTGCATTCCCACCAACAGTGTAAGAGGGTTCCCTTTTCTCCACACCCTCTCCAGCATTTATTGCTTGTAGACTTTTGGATAGCAGCCATCCTGGCTGGCGTGTAATGGTACCTCATTGTGGTTTTGATTTGCATTTCTCTGATGATAAGTGATGTTGAGCATCTTTTCATGTGTTTGTTAGCCATCTGTATGTCTGCTTTGGAGAAATGTCTGTTTAGTTCTTTGGCCCATTTTTTGATTGGGTCATTTATTTTTCTGGAATTGAGCTGCCGGAGTTGCTTCTATATTTTTGAGATTAATCCTTTGTCTGTTGCTTCATTTGCTATTATTTTCTCCCAATCTGAGGGCTATCTTTTCACCTTACTTATAGTTTCCTTTGTAGTGCAAAAGCTTTTAAGTTTCATTAGGTCCCATTTGTTTAGTTTTGCTTTTATTTCCAATATTCTGGGAGGTGGGTCATAGAGGATCCTGCTGTGATTCATGTCGGAGAGTGTTTTGCCTATGTTCTCCTCTAGGAGTTTTATAGTTTCTGTTCTTACATTTAGATCTTTAATCCATTTTGAGTTTATTTTTGTGTATGGTGTTAGAAAGTGTTCTAGTTTCATTCTTTTACAAGTGGTTGACCAGTTTTCCCAGCACCACTTGTTAAAGAGGTTGTCTTTTTTCCATTGTATATCCTTGCCTCCTTTGTCAAAGATAAGGTGTCCATAGGTTTGTGGATTTATCTCTGGGCTTTCTATTCTGTTCCATTGATCTATATTTCTGTCTTTGTGCCAGTACCATACTGTCTTGATGACTGTGGCTTTGTAGTAGAGTCTGAAGTCAGGCAGGTTGATTCCTCCAGTTCCATTCTTCTTTCTCAAGATTACTTTGGCTATTCGAGGTTTTTTGTATTTCCATACAAATTGTGACATTATTTGTTCTAGTTCTGTGAGAAATACCGTTGGTAGCTTGATAGGGATTGCATTGAATCTATAGATTGCTTTGGGTAGAATAGCCATTTTGACAATATTGATTCTTCCAATCCATGAACACGGTATGTTTCTCCATCTGTTTGTGTCTTCTTTGATTTCTTTCATCAGTGTTTTATAGTTTTCTATGTATAGGTCTTTTGTTTCTTTAGGTAGATATACTCCTAAGTATTTTATTCTTTCTGTTGCAATGGTGAATGGTATTGTTTCCTTAATTTCTCTTTCTGTTTTCTCATTGTTAGTGTATAGGAATGCAAGGGATTTCTGTGTGTTAATATTATATCCTGCAACTTTACTCTATTCGTTGATTAACTCTAGTAATTTTCTGGAAGAGTCTTTAGGGTTTTCTATGTAGAGGATCATGTCATCTGCAAACAGCAAGAGTTTCACTTCTTCTTTTCCTATCTGGATTCCTTTTACTTCTTTTTCTGGTCTTATTGCTGTGGCCAAAACTTCCAAAACTATGTTGAATAGTAGTGGTGAGAGTGGGCACCCTTGTCTTGTTCCTGATTTCAGGGGAACTGCTTTCAATTTTTCACCATTGAGGGTGATGCTTGCTGTGGGTTTGTCATATATAGCTTTTATTATGTTGAGGTATGTTCCTCCTATTCCTGCTTTCTGGAGAGTTTTAATCATAAATGGATGTTGAATTTTGTCAAAGGCTTTCTCTACATCTATTGAGATAATCATATGGTTTTTATCTTTCAATTTGTTAATGTGGTGTATTACATTGATTGATTTGCGGATATTAAAGAATCCTTCCATTCCTGGGATAAAGCCCACTTGGTCATGGTGTATGATTTTTTTTAATATGTTGTTGGATTCTGTTTGCTAGAATTTTGTTAAGGATTTTTGCATCTATGTTCATCAGTGATATTGGTCTGTAGTTTTCTTTTTTTGTGACATCTTTGTCTGGTTTTGGAATTAGGGTGATGGTGGCCTCATAGAATGAGTTTGGAAGCTTACCTTCCTCTGCAATTTTCTGGAAGAGTTTGAGTAAGATAGGTGTTAGCTCTTCTCTAAATTTTTGGTAGAATTCGGCTGTGAAGCCATCTTGTCCTGGGCTTTTGTTTGCTGGAAGATTTCTGATTACAGTTTCAATTTCCTTGCTTGTGATGGGTCTGTTAAGATCTTCTATTTCTTCCTGGTTCAGTTTTGGAAAGTTATACTTTTCTAAGAATTTGTCCCTTTCATCCAAGTTGTCCATTTTATTGGCATAGAGCTGCTGGTAGTAGTCTCTTATGATCCTTTGTATTTCAGTGTTGTCTGTTGTGATCTCTCCATTTTCATTTCTAATTCTCTGTTTGTTTCTTAATGAGTCTTGCTAATGGTTTGTCAATTTTGTTTATTTTTTCAAAAAACCAGCTTTTAGCTTTGTTCATTTTTGCTATGGTCTCTTTAGTTTCTTTTGCATTTATTTCTGCCCTAATTTTTAAGATTTCTTTCCTTCTGCTAACCCTGGGGTTCTTCATTTCTTCCTTCTCTAATTGCTTTAGGTGTAGAGTTAGGTTATTTATTTGGCTTTTTTCTTGTTTCTTGATGTAAGCCTGTAATGCTATGAACCTTCCCCTTAGCACTGCTTTTACAGTGTCCCATAGGTTTTGGGTTGTTGCGTTTTCATTTTCATTCATTTCTATACATATTTTGATTTCTTTTTTGATTTCTTCTATGATTTGTTGGTTATTCAGAAGCGTGTTATTTAGCCTCCATATGTTTGAATTTTTAACAATTTTTTTTCCTGTAATTGAGATCTAATCTTACTGCACTGTGGTCAGAAAAGATGACTGGAATGATTTCAGTTTTTTTGAATTTTCCAAGACTAGATTTATGGCCCAGGATGTGATCTATTGTGGAGAAGGTTCCGTGTGCACTTGAGAAAAAGGTGAAGTTGATTGTTTTGGGGTTAAATGTCCTATAGATATCAATTAGGTCTAGCTGTTCCATTGTGTCATTTAAAGTTTGTGTTTCCTTGTTAATTTCCTGTTTAGTTGATCTATCCATAGTTGTGAGTGGGGTATTAAAGTCTCCCACTATTATTGTGTTACTATTAATTTCCTCTTTCATACTCGTTAGTGTTTGCCGTACATATTGCAGTGCTCCTATGTTGGGTGCATATATATTTATAATTGTTATATCTTCTTCTTGGATTGATCCTTTGATCATTATGTAGTGTCCTTCTTTGTCTCTCTTCACATCCTTTATTTGAAAGTCTATTTTATCTGATACGACTCCTGCTTTCTTTTGTTCTCCGTTTGTGTGAAATATTTCTTTCCAGCCCTTCACTTTTAGTCTGTATGTGTCTCTTGTTTTGAGGTGGGTCTCTTGTAGACAGCATATATAGGGGTCTTGTTTTTGTATCCATTCAGTCAGTCTTTGTCTTTTGGTTGGGGCATTCAACCCATTTACATTTAAGGTAATTATTGATAGGTGTGGTCCCGTTGCCATTTACTTTGTTGTTTTGGGTTCACATTTATACAACCTTTCTGTGTTTCCTGTCTAGAGAAGATCCTTTAGCATTTGTTGAAGAGCTGGTTTGGTGGTGCTGAATTCTCTCAGCTTTTGCTTGTCTGTAAAGCTTTTGAATTCTCCTTCATATCTGAATGAGATCCTTGCTGGATACAGTAATCTAGGTTGTAGGTTATTCTCTTTCATTACTTTCAGAACGTCCTGCCATTCCCTTCTGGCCTGGAGGGTTTCAATTGATAGATCAGCTGTTATCCTTATGGGAATCCCTTTGTGTGTTATTTGTCGTTTCTCCCTTGATGCTTTTAATATTTGTTCTTTGTGTTTGATCTTTGTTCATTTGATTAATATGTGTCTTTGGGTATTTCGTCTTGGGTTTATCCTGTTTGGGACTCTTTGGGTTTCTTGGACTTGGGTGGCTATTTCCTTCCCCATTTTAGGGAAGTTTTCAGCTATTATCTCCTCGAGTATTTTCTCATGGCCTTTCTTTTTGTCTTCTTCTTCTGGGACTCCTATGATTCGAATGTTGGGGCCTTTCACATTGTCCCAGAGGTCCCTGAGGTTGTCCTCATTTCTTTTGATCCTTTTTTCCTCTCTGCTTCATTTATTTCCACCATTTTATCTTCTACCTCACTTATCCTATCTTCTGTCTCCATTATTCTACTCTTGGTTCCCTCCAGAGTGTTTTTTATATCATTTATTGCATTATTCATTTTTAATTGACTCTTTTTTATTTCTTCTAGGTCTTTATTAAACGTTTCTTGCATCTTCTCAATCTTTGTCTCCAGGCTATTTATCTGTAACTCCATTTTGTTTTCAAGATTTTGGATCATTTTTATTATCATTATTCTAAATTCTTTTTCAGGTAGATTCCCTATCTCCTCCTCTTTTGTTTGATTTGGTGGGCATTTTTCATGTTCCTTTACCTGCTGGGTATTTCTCTGCCTTTTCATCTTGTTTAGATTGCTGTGACTGGAGTGGGCTTTCTGTATTCTGGAGGTCTGTGGTTCCTTTTTATTGTGCAGGTTTTACCCAGTGGGTGGGGTTGGACGTTTGGCTTGTCAAGGTTTCCTGGTTAGGGAAGCTTGGATCAGTGTTCTGGTGCGTGGGACTAGATTTCTTCTCTCTGGGGTGCAATGGAGAGCCCAGTAATGAGTTTTGAGATGGGTCTGTGTGTTAGATGTGACTTTGGGCAGCCTGTATGTTGACGCTCAGGGCTATCTATGTTCCTGCATTGCTGGAGAATTTGCGTGGTATGTCTTGCTCTGGAACTTATTGGCTCTTGGGTGGTGGTTGGTTTCAGTGTAGGTATGGAGGCTTTTTGGACGGTCTCTTATTACTTAATGTTCTGTGTAGTCAGGAGTTTTCTGGTGTTCTCAGGTTTTGGGCTTAAGTCTCCTGCCTCTGGATTTCAGTTTTATTCTTCCAGTAGCCTCAAGACTTCTCCAACTATACAGCACTGATAATAAAACTTCTAGGTTAATGGTGAAAAGATTCTCCACCATGAGGGACGCCCAGAGAGGTACACAGAGTTACATGAAAAAGAGGAGAGGGAGGAGGGAGACAGAGATGAGCAGGAGGAGAAAAAGGGGGACTCAAGAGGAGAAAGACAGATCTACGCAGTTCTCTGTTCCCAAAGTGCTCTCTGTAGCCCAGACACCCACAAAGATTCACAGAATTGGATTGGGAAGAGAAGGGGAAGGGAGGAAATAGAGGTGTTCTGAGGCAGAAAACGGAGAGTCAAAATTGGGAGAGAGTAATCAACACACTCCTGAATAAAAATGGGAACTGAATATTGGATTCTTAAATGTCCAAAATCTATATCACATACTGAAAAACAAAGATTAAAAATCAAGAGTAGAGGTTAGACTCTGAAAAATACAATATTGAAAACAAAAACAGAAACACAAAAAATTTTAGAAATATATATGAAGTTCAGTTTAAAAATAGGGCTTCTCTCTTTTTTTTTTTTACAAGGTTATAGTGAAATGAAAATGAAAATTAAGGAGTAGTAGAGGAGTAATAGAGGACTTTAAAAAGAAATAAGAGAAAAAGAAAAAAGAGAAAAAAATTTTTTTCGTAATTAAAAAAATCGTAAAAATCTATGAAAATGAAAGTTAAGGAGTAATGGGGGAGTAATAGGGAATTTTAAAAGAAAATAAAAGAGAAAAAATAAAAAAGAAAAGAAAAAAAATTTTTTAATAAAAAAAAAAAAGTAAAAATATATCTAGGAATTTCTCTAAAGCTGTTGCAGTCAGTGTGGGTTCGGTTCAGTTTCGGATAGCTCCTTGTTCCAGCTTACACTTCTCAGTATCTATAGGCCCCTTCTGGTGTAGTCAGTGTTACCTACAGGGATGTTAATCTGTTGCACCGGTCCCTTCTGAAGTGGTTCCCTTTGTTTATTTGGCTTCTGTTTGCCGGTCTCTTCAGAGCCTAATTTCCGCCCTGACACAGGCGGGCGGAGGTGGTCTCTTATTCAGGTTGCTAATTCTGTCGCGCTGCGGGGAGGGGCTGGCGCTGCTATCCCGTCTGCGCTGCTCAGGCTCCCGGCTGCTCTATATGGACCGTGCCCTGCGCTGCGCGCGGTTCCAGCGCGGACTCGGCTGCGCCTGCGTTTTGTGCCTTCTCCGTCGGAGCGGCTCAGGCAGCCAGGAGACGGGCACACTCTCCCGAGGTGCGGTGCACCTTCTCCCCTCCGCCATCCCAGTCTCAGTTTCCGCCCGCGCCGGTCAGGTGCATGCGCCCTGTGTCTAGCCACGACCCTCCCAGCAGATGTCAACCATCCGGAATCTCAGGAAGTCTTTGGTTAGAACCTGGAGGCCTGTTTGCAGTGTGGTAGGGGATGCAGTCCTTGGGGCCGAGCCTGCCCACCGCCTCCTGCCTCGGGCGGGGCTGGGCTGGTCCGCAGCCGTCTAGCTCCTCTGGACTTGCTTGGTCCCTTTGTTCTGTGAATGGCCGGCAGCGTGTTCGGGCCGGTTAATTTTCTTTCTTTCTTTTGCTGTCCCACAGTTTAAGTTGGTAACTCACAAAAGCTCCCTCCGATTGCCCTCTGGGCACTCAGGCCCGGTCCTTGCCCTCAGCAATGCCGCCCGCTCCTCTCCGTTCCGCCCCCACTTGCTGGTGGCGGATGCGGGCTTCTGGGGTACTTTTCTGCTGGGAATTGCTTTTAGGCACGTAATCTGTGGATTTTATTTATTTTTCCCCTCCCAGGTAGGTTGCCCTCCGAGATTTAAAAACTTCTCCCAGACCCGCCAGTGCAAGGGTTTCCTGGTGTTTGGAAACTTCCTCTATTAAGACTCCCTTCCTGGGACAGATCTCCATCCCTAGCTCTTTTGTCTCTCTTTTTATCTTTTATATTTTGTCCTACCTCCTTTAGAAGACAATGGGCTGCTTTTCTGGGCGCCTGATGTCCTCAGCTAGCGATCAAAAGTTGTTTTGTGAAGTTTGCTCTGCGTTCAGTTGTTCTTTCGATGAATTTGTAGGAGAGAAAGTGGTCTCCCCGTCCTATTCCTCCGCCATCTTGGCTCCTCCTTGGTAGGTGGATTCTTAACCACTGGATTACCAGGGAAGCCCCTCCATCATTCTTTGAAAATAGCCTGGAGCACCAGGATCATGGCAGGTTTGAGGACTCCACCTGTGTTTCATGAGCTGAGCCTCTGAAGCCAGACCCCTGGGCTTCAGAGAGTCAGCTTCTTCTACCACTTAACTGGTTATGTCATCTCAAGCACCTTTTTTTAACCTCTATTTCTCTTTCCCCTCATCTATAAACTGAGGATAATAATCCTAGAAATGGTGTAGAGATTAAATGAGTTGATATTTACACAGTACTTTGAAGGGTACTTGGCACATATGCCCTCAGTAAAATGTAAGCTCTAAGTGGGTGATGATAATGATAACGACAACATTGTCTGGTAAAAAGTGTCATGACCATAAAAGCTGACGAAGTCTCCTCTCTTAGACTTTCAGTTTTCAATTGGAGAGTGAAGAAGAAACATCTGTACCACTTCCTAATAAGTGGGACTTTCAGATGATCGAACTCCATCTATGGTAAAAATTAATTTCCTACCAACAAACTGAACTGCAGGTAAAAAAAGGGATGCAGATGCTGAATTATGGTTGTATTTAGTTTATAAATTAGTACGAGATAGGAGAAAATAGAGCACCCCTCCCCCTATTTAATACACTGTTTTTTGTTGCATTTACTAGTCATATTAGCTTGAAGCCGGATAAAAGCAAAAGGACAAGTTAGGAACTTCCCCCTTTCTCAGTAATAACACTCACTGTCTTCAAGTGTCTTTGAAGTTAGGTAACTCTTGCCTGTGCAACTGTCATCCTCTAAAGCTAAAAATTTTCCCCTAAAGCATGTAGTTTACAAATCTTTAGATTTGGGGCAGCAGCTTCAAGCTTCTGCAGATCATTTGACCTGGTCCTCAAAATATACCTACAAGGTATCAGCTACCTGGAGGGAAAGATGCATCTCAAGGAATGGTAACCGTTGAAACTTCTTGAGTCTTTTTCTGATCTCTTCCCTTTTCCTCTCACAATTTTGAGAGAGACTGGGTTCATGGTGTTTATCAGGCTCAGCCAAATGTGTGTCTGTGCATTTTATTATATGCCAGGAAGGACGGTAGCATGACAGCAGGAATTCAAAACAGGGTTTACAATGAATAAATGAGAATAAGCCTCTGGGATTAGTCCTGACTGAAAAGTTCAGCGCAATCAGAGAAGGTTGCTCCTGCTATTGGGATGGGCAAATGGTTTGCTGCAGGGAATAGGATTCACTGATCCAGCTACATTTTTAGTTCCTGATGGCCTCTCCACCCTACAGGGTTCATCTCTCCTCAGACAGACTCAGAGTGAAATTCTTGAAATGTTTTTTTTTCTTATTTTGCCGCCTTAGAAGCTGTCCACTTGATTGCAGATGATCTTCTCAGTTCATACCTTTTAGACCACAGAAACTGTGTCTCTCTAAAAATTACTACAGTCTTAGCGAAGAAAATGAGGAAAGAATTTTCTTCCGCAGAATCAAATTAAAAAGCAAAAAAAACAAAGGAGGCTTTTTGATGAAAGTAGTGGAAGGGTTTAGTTCAGTTCAGTCACACAGTCATGTCCAACTCTTTGCTACCTCATGGACTGAAGCATGCCAGGCTTCCCTGTCCATCACCAACTCCCAGAGCTTGTTCAAACTCATGTCCACTGAGTTGGTGATGCCATCCAACCATCTCATCCTCTGTCGTCCTCTTCTCCTCCTGCCATCAATCTTTCCCAGCATCAGGGTCTTTTCCAAGGAGTCCGTTCTTTGCATCAGGTGGCCAAAGTATTGGTGTTTCACCTTCAGCATCAGTCCTTTCAATGAATGTTCAGGACTGATTTCCTTAAGGATTGACTGGTTGGATCTCCTTGCAGTCCAAGGAACTCTCAAGTCTTCTCCAGCACAACAGTTCAAAAGCATCAATTCTTTGGTGCTCAGCTTTCTTTATGGGCCAACTCTCCCACCCGTACATGACTATTGGAAAAACTATAGCTTTGCTAGACGGACCTTTGTCATAAAGGAATGTCTCTGCTTTTTTTTTGTTTGTTTGTTTGTTTGTTTTATCTCTGCTTTTTAATATGCTGTCTAGGTTGGTCATAACTTTCCTTCCAAGGAGCAAGCATCTTTTAATTTCATGGCTGCAGTCACCATCCACAGTGATTTTGGAGCCCAAGAAAATAAAGTCTGTCACTGTTTCCATTGTTTCCCCATCTATTTGCCATGAAGTGATGGAACCAGATGCCATGATCTTTGTTTTTTGGATGTTGAGTTTTAAACCAGCTTTTTGACTCTCCTCTTTCATTTTCATCAAGAGGCTCTTTAGTTCTTCTTTGCTTTCTGCCATAAGTGTGGTGTCATCTGCGTATCTGAGGTTATTGATATTTCTCCCGGCAATCTTGATTCCAGCTTGTGCTTCATCCAGGCAGGCACTTTGCATGATGTACTCTGCATATAAGTTAAATAAGCAGGGTGACAATATACAACCTTGACGCACTCCTTTCCCAATTTGGAACCAGTTTCAGCATCAGAAGAGGCATTTAGAAAAGGCAGAGGAACCAAAGATAAAATTGCCAACATCCATTAGATCATAGAAAAATCAAGAGAGTTCCAGAAGAACATCTACTTCTGCTTTATTGACTGTACCAAAGCCTTTGACTGTGTGGATCACAGAAAACTGTGGAAAATTCTTAAAGAGGTAAGAATACCAGACCACCTTACTTGCCTCCTGAGAAATTTGTATGCAGTTCAAGAAGCAATGGTTAGAACTGGACATGGAACAATGGACTGCTTCCAAATCAGGAAAGGAGTGGAAGGGTAGGCAGGCTCCTTTTCGATCATAGCATGGAGTATTTTCATTGAGAGAAGCCCGTTGTGTTTGGAGTCTTTACTGCTTACAAGGCCTATTATGGACATCATTTGATGTTTACAACAAAGACATTGTGTCTCCACTTCATAAATGAGTAAAGCAAGCCCAGAGAAGCTGACAAACTTGTCTAAGGTCACTGTGCTGGAAGTACGATTGTCTGACTCCAGGTTTGGAACTTTTTTTTTTTATTGCTATAGTCTTACTGGCACTAATATGTTGAACACTTTTAGAAGTTTCCCAGATACCCAAGTGGAAGGCCCAAGTATATAAACCCTACTATATTTGCAACTTTTGCATGTTTTAAAGTTAACTTTATACGTTATCCATAAATCCATCAGTTCTTTTTTTCCCTGCTTGCTGGTTGGGTTAATCCTTTAGAAGAAAGATAGCAAGCAGGCAGAGAGAAACATGTAACATGTAAACAGTAAAGGACAACAATCAAAACCCTGGTTTATGGCCTAGAAGAAGGCACTAAAAGAAATGGGTGCTGCCTAAAATGTATAAAAGTGGTGAAGAACAACAAAGAATGATACCAACTCATTGTTCTATTCTGTTTGAAGGACTTAGAGAATGGGGACTGGATGGCTATTTTTAATATCTTCCCTGATATTCTCTCTTGAAAAAAAATTAAAATAACTATAATTCACATTTATTTGTTTGTCTGAACTTTGCTGAGGCCCTAGACCATAAGGTTCTTCTGTCAGACCTTTGAAGCCCCCATTTTGCCTTTTTACTTCCTACATTTAAAGACTGTGGCTCCATGCAAGTGACATGATAACCTTTTAGCTGTTATCAAAGACGAAAGGTGAGGGGGTCAAAAGCCCCTTAGTAAACTCATGCTTTGATTTTCTAATCCTTGCTGCTGCTTTTAAGTTTTAAGGATTAGATTCAGCACCCTCGAGGTATATGCTATGAAGGGTCTCTACTTACTGGCTCTCCGAAACTGTCCAGTAAACCATTGATCACAGTTCCTGAGATCATCTATTTTTCTTTCATTATGATAACAAAGTAAGATCTTGCAGCCAGAATCGCATCCTCAAGCACATTTTTCATTCCTTCCATATGTAATAACAGCCCCTGCTGAGTTTCTTTGATGTTACTTTTGTCTCATTTGATGAATTATGCTTCGGAGGAAATGGCAGAACCAACTGGGCAGAATACACATATTGCAGTTGAGAAAGTCAAAGGCTATGAAATGAGCTTCATTTCCTTGACTTCATGCCGTCTCAGAAATAAATAACTTTGAGGGCTCTTTGGGAACAGTGCCAAGGAGAACCAATGGTTCTGTCGGTGATCTGTAACTCGCCTCAGACAAGTGTCCAGTGTTTGTGTGAGGCTGCTGGAGACTTATTGGTGTTTAGGGCCCCAGTGAAATGTAGCTTGAGGGGGGTGTGCATATGTTTCTGTCTCCTTTCTTTGTCCTGTCAAGGCCACTGATAATGTTGTGTGTCAAAGAGATTTGGAAGCTCAGCATTCCAGTTTAGACTCGTGGTTAGCATTTAAACAAAGGATCTTCATTCTTTTTTTTTTTTTTTTTTTTAGGATCTTCATTCTTATTCTGTTTTTGTCTTCCATTTAGATTCCAGTTCCCATTCTGTTTTTCTCTATATTGATACATTTTGAGGACTAACTTCATATGCAATAAAGTGTGTACATTTTAATTACTTTTTAAATAATTTTTTACATATGTTTATGCCTGTGTCAGCAGCACCCAGAGCAGGATATTAGTCCCAAAGGTAGCCACTGTTTTGACTTCTACCTTTGTAGATTGCTTTTGGTTGTTCTGGAACCTCATAAAGAGGGAGTCATAAAGTATGTACTCTCTCGTGTTTGATTTTTTTCATTCAACATTACATGTTGTTGAGTAAAGAATTCATTGTCTAGTGCTGTTCTCTTCATGGACATTTGGGTTGTTTCCAGTTTGGGGCTGTTGTAAGTATTACTGCAAGGAACATTCTTGTACATGGCTTTTAGTAGACATAAACACTCATTTCTCTTGGCTGTATACCCCAAAGTAGAACATGTATATATATTTTAGTAGGTAGTATGATGTAATACCAAACATTTCCCTAGGTTATTGTACCAGTAAACACTCCTGAGGTCCTATACTTTGAAAGTACACTTTTCCGCTGCAATATTTTTGTTCTAGATTGGTGATATTAGTTAATGTGGGATATGGAGACATTTTCAGTTCATCTAGGATTATACATGTACACACATTTTTGTATTTCACATTCATTCAGTATGGATTCAGAAGTGCATATTTGCCTTGTCGTATGCTTGAAGATTTAATTTTAAAATGCTCCTAGGAATTAAAAGGCAGCTATATGTTAGTTTGAAAAAAATATTAAGCACAGTAAAGTTTATTAAGTAGGTGTTTGATTTTTATGATTTACTCTTAAGTGTGGTATTTACTTCAGCTGCTGCTGCTGCTAAGTCACTTCATACCCAGAGTTAAAACCAGAAGGGTGAATTGATTCAGGGAAGAGCTAGATCCTGCGTCTGGTATTATTTTTACAACAGGCTGAAATGCCTTTTTTGCATTTTATTTAATAGCTGAATTGCTGTTTTCTCTCATTTATTTATTCCTTTGAGAGGAAGGAATAACACTGCTTAGAATTCTCAGCCCCGAGCATTTTGATTCTGTCAAGTGTATATCAGCAGATGGTTAAAAAAAGAATGGAAACTTAGAACTTAAATGTCTTAGTTCACATCTTGGGTTCATTCAGGTAACCTACCTGCATGGGCTGGAAGGCACTGTAACTAATGATAGTGTTGATATGAGAAGAATTATCAAAGTAAAGAGCACATAGAATCAGTCTAGAAAGGTCTATTAGGCTGGATTTTCAAAAACTAGAGTTCTCTTCCCTTTTGGACAGAGCTATATTAGTCCGTGTATTCATTCATCATTCACTTGTACAATGATTCAACACTTGCTTATTGAGTGCTATATGCCAGGCCTTGTTCTGGATACTAGGTGTATAGCAGGGAGCCCCCATGGAGTTTGCATTCTTGAGGACAAAGAGGCAAGAAAGCATTGTATACCTATTGTCATGTGGTGCCCTGGAGGATAAATGAAAACAGAGTCGGGGGATGGGAGTGTAGGCTTGGTGGTGGACTCTGCTGTTGCATTGTATAAGGAAAGGTCAAGGAAAACCTCTTAGTCAATGACGTTTGTACAGAGAGCTGAAGGGATGGAACAGTGTAGATGTCCACTGGAAGGAAAAGTAAGCTGAGTGGAGGGGGAACATGCCTGGTGGGCCAAAGGACAGTAAGGAGGCCTCTGCAGTTGGAGGGAAGGCAGTGAGCGGGGAGAGCAGTTGGAGGTGGGTAGGCAGAGGGATGGCAGGGACCCAGACAGAGCACTTATAGGTCATTGTAATGACTTCAGCTTTTTCCCTGAGTGGGAATCCACCAAAGGGTTTTGAACAGGGAAGTGACTATTCAAGTTTTCTTTTTAAGGATGACCTTGTAGGTTGTGTGGAGAAGTGATAAGGGTAGAAACAGGGAAATGGGTGAAGATCTCTAATAGGTGTGTTCAGGTAAGAACCAAATAGCACAGATGTTTGATTTTGTGGTTATCACTGTCTCTGATCTTTATTAGTGAAGATAATTACTGTTTATCCAGACATGCATGAACAATGTTGGCATGTTTGAGTCATGCTAGAATTAATTTAGTAATATGCAAATTAGCAATATGCTATGGATTATGGTTAATATTTTTTTTCTACTCATCTAATACTGATTTTCTTCTGGAAGCTCTTCCTCTCTCACCTGTTCTTATTCAATACTGTTGTGCCATTTGTTCAGTTGTACATGCTCGAACTTCAGTTGTTTGTGACTCCTCTCTCTTCATCCTCTGTACATCCAGACAGTCAGGATCTGGGTTGTTACCTTCCAGTCTCCACATCCATCTCCTTTTCCTGCCATTCCCAACTTTAGTTTAGATCCTTGTTTCATCAAATGGCAACCCGCTCCAGTATTCTTGCCTGGAAAATCCCATGGATGGAGGAACCTGGGGGACTACAGTCCATGGGGTTGCAGAGTCGGACACAACTGAGCAACTTCACTTCACTTCATCTCAGAGTTAGCTATCAAATTCTCCATCTTTAATTCACGGAGAAAGCATCAAAAAGAATATGAGTTTTGAAGTGACATCTTGATACAGATTCATTCAGATCTTTGTTCTTCCATGTAGCTATAGGGCCTTTTGCAATTTTTGAACCTTAATTGTCCCTTTTACAAGATGAGCATAATAGTATCTGCTTTATAGAATTACAAGGGAAATTAAATGATAAATGTTTAAAGTAACTGGTAGCCCTGGGCACTTAGAAAATGTTGGTTCTTTCCACCTTCCATTCTTCCACTTCTCTCTATCTATGATCCATCCACCTGGCAGGCCCTAAAGTGAAGCTCTCATTGTGTTGTTCCTCTTGTTAAAAACCTTCAACAGTTCCCTATTGCCCCACACATTAAATACAAGCACTTTTTCCTGGCATTCAGAGCTCCAATACTTATTCCAACTTTAATTTCCATCTTTTCCCTATTACCTATTCTTCTCTATGTACTTCATGTATTAGCCCAGTTCACTATTTTATACCCATGCTGCCAAATCTATATAAAATATTGTCTATTAAAATCCTACCTGTCCTTCAAATTCTCTCTCAAATACCATTGCACTTGCAAAGGTGTTGACAATCTGGAAATGGTTTCTCCCTGTCTGAAATGTTACTGCACATGGAGGGGGCATCATTGTGCCTGTGCTCTGGAGCCAGAAGGACGAGGTCCCACTGCTTCCTGTCATCCTGGGCACATTGCTTAATCCTTGCATCTCAGTTTCCCCTGCAAAATGGAATAATGATACTTCCTTTATAGTTATTGTGAGGATTAAATGAGGTTCTACATGTGATGCACTTTAAATAGTGTCACACCCTTGGAAAGCTTAAATCAGTTTCTAGAATTATAGGTATGCATAATCAACAGTATTTCATTAGCTGGATGACTAAATGAAATAGGGGCATCTCAAATTAAAAGCTGTTTGAGAGACAGTGGAAAGGGTATGGTCTAGTATTCTCATACTGGATTCTAGTCCTGGTTCCCATTACTAAACAAGCTGTGTGATGTTGACTATGCCAGCCTCTCTGGATCTTAATTTCTTCAGCTGCAAAAAGGAGACCAAACAAAAATCACTAAGCTCTCTTTCAGTTCAAATTAGGCACATGGATATCTGACCCCTCCAAATCAAATCAACCAAAACAGAACTCAATTTCTACTCTAAAAGAACTTTCCCTGCCTCTGTAAATGATGCTGCCATTTACCCAGTTTAAGTAAAACATCTCTGCTGGATTATTTCTTTCACCACCATCTAAATCTAATCCATCTAAACATCCTATTAGTTCTACTTTCAAAATATATCCTGAATCCATCTACTTCTCCCCCATCACCACTGATAGAACCCTAGTCCAATAATCTCTTGTCTGCCCTGTTGCTATGGTTCCTAATCCATCTTTCTATCTGCACTCTTAGTCTCTTTCAGCCTGTTTTGCACAGAGCCAAAGTGATATAAAATATCAACCAGATAATATCATTCTCCTGCTCAAAACTCGCAGTGGGTTTTCCTCATACTTAGACTAAGATCCAAACACTTTTACCCCCTCATATCACTCTCTCCCTTATGCTTCAGCTGCACAGCCCTTTTGTTTTCTTGCCAGTTCACCACACTTATGTTTGCCTTGGTCCTTTGCATCTGCTATTCTTTGTGGTTGGAATATTCATTCCCCAGATGTCAGCAGGACTTGCTTCTTGTCATTTTGATCACAGCTCTGTCTAATTGCACCCTCCCTTCTCCCAGTAGTGCTCCATCACACCACCCTATTTTATTTTTTTCCTAAGGCTTACCACTATCTAAAAAATAGCTCATGTATTTATCTCTCTCCGCCCCCACTCTGCCCCAAGTAGAAATTAAATGTTTTCATAGGGCCTGATTCCTACCACAGTGCCTGGCACATAGTTGGCACACAGAAGAAAAAAAGAATCTGACTGAATACACTAAAGACTAAGTATAAACTGATTTTTTTTTATATAAACTGACTTTTAATGAGATATGAAAGTTTATATTAATTACATGAGCCAAGTATTGTGTTTTTAAAGTTCGAGGTCCTGTTGGTTTTTCCTTCATTTAATCCTTCATAGTGAATGAACATGATTGAGCACATATGCTTGTGTCAGATATATGATTGTAAATAAAACAATAGTAATACAATTACAGGTTGATTTTTTTCCCTTCTTGACCTGAATAGTTCCCAGATTTACCACTCTTTCCAACTCCTTTCCTACAGTACCACCTTGCTGGAAATTCCCATCTTTCTGGTCTCTGTCTTTTTCTGTCGGTTCTAATCTCCCAGTAACTTATTCTCCAGAATGCAGCCAGAGACCTCTTCAGTCGCTAATATACCCATGCTGAAAAACCTTCTGAGTTTTTATTGTTCTCAGGATAAAGGTCCACCACCTCACGTCCCGCTAGCTCACTGTCCACTCCAGGCCATACTCACTCCCTCCCTTCCTGGTTCCACCCAGCCACAGGGCTGGTAGTCCTCTTTTCCCAGGGAGTTATACACCACATCCTTTTGGCCTGCTTTTCAGGATCTCAAGAAATGGACCCTTCCTCAGAGAAGGCCTCTCAGGTTAAGACCAACTCCTCTCCACACCATATAACACAAAGTCGCAAAGTGTTTCTTTTTCAGAGCTGTAACTTTATAAACATATACTCCTGAACATGGTAACCTTATTAACGTGTGTTAAAGTAAGTTTGCGCTCAAAGCTATTTGCGGAAGAAACATATTGACTGCCTTCCCAACCACTCCTCGCCCCTCCCCCTAGGCCTGCGGCGCAGCTATTACGCTTTCAGCCGGCGCCAGGAACAGATATTGCAGAGCGCTTGCGCGGAGGGGCACGCATGCGCAGAGGGACGAGCCCGCTGACAGATTCTCGGTGGCGGTGGCGGCGGCCGCGGCCCTGGACTGCGGGGAATGGGAATCCTAGGTCTCTGACTGAGCACCGCCCCCGCCTCCGTGCCCGCGACATGGCCCAGGAGAAGATGGAGCTAGACCTGGAGCTCCCTCCGGGCACAGGTGGGAGCCCGGCGGAAGGCAGCAGCAGTGGCGGCGGCGGGGGCCTCAGGAGATCTAACAGCGCCCCCCTGATCCACGGCCTCAGTGACACTTCTCCGGTGTTCCAGGCCGAGGCGCCGAGCGCCAGGCGGAACAGCACAACGTTCCCGAACCGCCACGGCCTGCTTCTGCCGGCCTCCCCCGTCCGCATGCACAGCAGCCGCTTGCACCAGATCAAACAGGAGGAGGGCATGGACTTGATCAATCGAGAGACTGTCCACGAGCGCGAGGTGCAGAACGCAATGCAGATAAGCCACTCCTGGGAGGAAAGTTTCAGCCTGAGCGACAACGACGTGGAGAAGTCTGCCTCCCCGAAACGCATCGATTTCATTCCGGTGTCGCCAGCACCGTCGCCTACCCGGGGAATTGGAAAGCAGTGTTTTTCACCATCCTTGCAAAGTTTTGTGAGTAGCAATGGATTGCCTCCAAGTCCTATTCCCAGCCCAACGACCCGATTTACTACCCGGAGAAGCCAGAGTCCCATTAATTGCATTAGACCAAGTGTTCTTGGACCATTGAAAAGAAAATGTGAAATGGAAACTGAATATCAGCCAAAGAGATTTTTCCAAGGCATCACCAACATGCTTTCTTCTGACGTTGCGCAGCTGTCAGATCCGGGTGTGTGTGTATCTTCCGATACCCTTGATGGAAACAGCAGCAGCGCCGGATCTTCTTGTAACTCACCAGCGAAAGTCAGCACTACCACTGACTCTCCTGTGTCGCCTGCCCAAGCGGCCTCTCCGTTTATTCCAGTAGATGAACTTTCGTCTAAGTGATTCACCCACCCATCCTGAGACTCGGTTTTGTTTTTGCAATGGAGAGAAAAATCAAGTTGGAACAAGCACTGAACTTTGTCGATTAATTTGAGGCTATTTCCTATTTGACCCTTTTCCTTTTTTGGAATTTCCTGAAATGTTGTTATTCTAGAGAACTTTTATGTCAGATTCTTGGGGACGCCCGTGAATTCAGTGTAGTAATATTTTCAGACGTTTTCCCAATAAGTGTGTTGAAGCATACATCTTTACGCTGCTAATATGTCTAAATACATATGTTATCCCTTGATTTTTTAAAAAACTGAGAGCTCTATTTATTTATGGGATTATTAAGTTCTGATGCAAATATAAATGTTGAATTAATCAGCATAGTAAACTGATGTTTTAAAATTCCATACTTCATGCCCACACTAATTTTTAATGTTATTGTCAGTGATTGCTAACTTCTATTTGATGAAGAACAATAACTTACCTATGTACAGCTATTTTTAAAGTGTTAGTTTTATCCATCTGGTGGTTGTCAGTTTTACCCAGGAGTCCTTGAATATTTAATTTTCTGGGTATAGAAGTGGATGGGGGGGAAGCTGATAAAAGAGCAAAATATGAAAGTTTGCAACAGATCTTTTAAATATACAAAAGTAAACATTTAAACATTTTCTAATGAAATTTTAATAGTAATTTAATATGTCATACAAATATAACTACTATACAGAATTTCTTCTTCTTCTTTTTTAACCAGATAGTGCATTCCTGTGGATATATTCCTGAAGTTAAAGGGGACAGTGCCTTGCAGTCTTAGCCCACTGTACATAGGCTGAGGCCAGGTTCTTTGTACCACTGCAGACTTTATCAATTGTAGAAAATGTGTGGGAAGCCCTGCTTCCCGCAAATTCAAGCTCTGCTCTGAATTTGAGCGGAGCACCTAGGCAGATGAAACTCTGTCAGTCATTGATATGCTTTAATAAGATATTCAGTCGTGCCTCAGTGAAAATTCTTGCCAACAAGGAGCTCAAGAAACTTTTGGCTGCTTTTCCACTTTGTCCATCTGTCACCTTCTTGGTTTTCCCTGGCTCAGGAAGGAAGCAGCTGTTTCCTTGCCAACAGGTCCTTCCTTTCCACCTCCCAAGAAACTAGGGCATCATCAGTTAGACAAAGGTACAGTGTGACTCAAATTTCTCACAGTAAGCAACAACAGGACTGTGGAATTGTTTCAGGAACCTCTGTGGTTAAAGCTACAGCTGGAGTTGACTGCCTGGGGGATGTCAGTTAATGACTTGTCAGAGAAAATCAGGGGAGAGTCACCTAGGTAAATTATTATTTAATTTAGGTTTTAGTAAAGGTAGAATTATGAAATGTTCTTTTCTTTGCCTTTTACAATTAAGACAAAGTATGAAAATATTTAATGACAGTTTTTTTTATATGATACTTTCTTATTTCCTGTATCTTCCTTAACTAGATCACTAGGTAGGTAGAAAGAAGGTCAAACAAAAGGGAAAGGGGAAAAAAATAAGAGAGACCAAGAAACCAAGAGAAAAATTTCTGGCTCACTTTAAGTTATTGCCTACAGAGATGTTACAGTTATATGGAATTTTTACAACTATGAGAATAAATGGAACCGGTCAACTCAAGAATTCAGTGAATTACAGCGAGGGTAAGATTGTGTGCACAGGCTTAAAGTTCTCTCTTCTGGGTAATAGTGTTAATATGCTCCAGTTCTGACCTTGTTGCTCAAATTCACATGTATATATCCAACTTCCTGTTGGGCGCTTTGACCTACTCCCAGAGGTTCTTTAACCTCAGCATCTCCAGAGCAAAATATATTACCTTTTCTTTTAACCTGTCCTTGGATGATCTAAAACTATGTTATCCTATCTAATTTCCTAAACTCAAAACGGTGGGTAGCATCTTTGACTTTCCCTCTTCCGGTGCTGCCACATCCAGCTCAATCACCATGTCCTGTCTGCTCGCGAACTGAGTCTCCCTTTCTCTGTCTCTGTTGCCCCTGAATTTAGCTTAAGTCCCAGCCTAAGTGATCTCCGAGCCTATTTTCTTACCTCCCTTTTGATCCAGGCTTCGTACTGCCTCTGAAGTGATCTTTCTAAAATACTTGATTTTGTCATCCTCCTGCTTAAAAACTTTATATGCTTCACCATTTTGTACATTTTAGTGAATGCTTTCTTCAGCTTGACATAAGAGGTCCTTCATGAACTGCCTATAAGCTAACACAATATAGGCATCCTCTGCTCATCCTGTCCCAATTACATGTCCTTTCTTCTTTGTAAACCCTAGACCAGTTGGTAATCTTTAAATATGCCTGTACTTTCGTGTGTTTGTACCTTTGATTAAATAGTTTCTTTCCCTAAAATGCCATTCCTGTCCTTTTCACCCAGGAAAATGTTGTTTCTTTTTATTGCATTTGAATTTAACTATGAAATAATGTATACCTTCTACTTATAAAAATATTTAAACAATGCAGGTATCTACATAGTAAAAAGTGAAAATCTGTCTGTGTTTACTATGGAAAATTCATCTTCTTTTCCTATAGGTAATTTCTGTTAATAATTCAGTTTATATTGTACAAGATATTACTGTGCATTCCATGTATATAGGTATATAAATTTCAGAAAAACAACATCTCACTGACATCTCTTTTCTTTCCCTCATATCTAATCATTCACAAAATCTTACTGATCTTTTCTTCTAGAATCTGTCTTTTCATCTCAGCTGCCACCCAGATCCAGCCTACCATCATGTCCCGCTTAGGCCTCCTGATTCCCACTTGTCCCTTCACACTCTGTTTGGGTACCTGTTCATCTTCCATACATCAACCGGAGTAATCCTTTTAAACTTGCAGATCAGATCCTTACATCTCTCAGCTTAAAGCTTTTCATTTGCTTCCTGTTGTTCTTGTGGTATACCAAAAGGTATTCATTCCAGCTTAGGAGGCCCTGTGCAATCTGGCCCTTGCCTTTCCCTCCCCTTGTTTTCTGCATTCACCCCTTACTGGCTTGCTTCTCATGCAGTACATCTTGTTTTCTCCTGTCTTACCACGTTTTACCAGATCCTCTTCCCTGAAGGTATAGAGAAACTTTTATTTCTGTAAGTTTGCTTTTCTGTATTGGTGGTAAGTTTTTTTTGTTGTTTTATTTTCCTGAGAATTTTTTTTTTTTTTATTAGTTGGAGGCTAATTACTTCACAACATTTCAGTGGGTTTTGTCATACATTGATATGAATCAGCCATGGATTTACACGTATTCCCCATCCCGATCCCCGCTCCCACCTCCCTCTCCACCCAATTCCTCTGGATCTTCCCAGTGCACCAGGCCCGAGCACTTGTCTCATGCATCCCACCTGGGCTGGTGATCTGTTTCACCATAGATAGTATACATGCTGTTCTTTTGAAATATCCCACCCTCACCTTCTCCCACAGAGTTCAAAAGTCTGTTCTGTATTTCTGTGTCTCTTTTTCTGTTTTGCATATAGGGTTATCATTACCATCTTTCTAAATTCCATATACATGTGTTAGTATGCTGTAATGTTCTTTATCTTTCTGGCTTACTTCACTCTGTATAATGGGCTCCAGCTTCATCCATCTCATTAGGACTGGTTCAAATGAATTCTTTTTAATGGCTGAGTAATATTCCATGGTGTATATGTACCACAGCTTCCTTATCCATTCATCTGCTGATGGGCATCTAGGTTGCTTCCATGTCCTGGCTATTATAAACAGTGCTGCAATGAACATTGGGGTGCACGTGTCTCTTTCAGATCTGGTTTCCTCAGTGTGTATGCCCAGAAGTGGGTTTGCTGGGTCATATGGCAGTTCTATTTCCAGTTTTTTAAGAAATCTCTGGTGGTAAGTTTTAAATTCAGTAAGCCTCTAAGTTTTTACAGACAATTTACATTATTGTTCATAACTTCTGTCATTACTCTGTAGAATGTAAGGGGCTAGCTGATATAAGAATTATCCTTCAAAAAACATTTTTAAGGTATTGGTATTGCTAATCTATAAACTTGGTGCTAGAAGCCCCAAAGCACATATCAACCTTGAGTTAAAGTGCAGTTCATCATATGTAAGAAACCTCTGTTGTATATTTTCCTGTTATGTTTGTTAAAAACAGCAGTGTAAGTGGAAAAAATAATTAGTAGTCACCAAATCTGTGACTGCAGGATGTCAGAACCTTTAAGCATACTTAAAAGATTGTAATCAAGAATAATCGGTATGAGGTTGCCTTCCAGTGGTTCTCATTTATCCGTTCAGCCGGCTACATACCTACAACAAGAGACCTCTCTTAGATATTTGGCTTATAATGGGGAAAGGGTCAAGGCTTATGAGGGAAACAGGACTGAGAATTGTTTTCTTATTGGCATGTTTTTAGGTCAGTAGGTAAGTCTGAAGGTCCAAGAGAGAAGTGGGATCCTGGGGGTGGCGGTGGTGGGGAGGGAATAGTTGCCAAAGCAACAAACCAAAGTTGGTGATGTAATTGACATTTCCTGCGTAGCATCAGAGAATAGAAGAAAGAGTTGGTCTTGGAAAGCACTTTTTTTTTTTTTTTTTTTCCTTTTGCAATAATAGGAAGGAGAGTGAAAAGGCTAGACAACAATAGCAGTAAATGTTGATTCATGTTGCAGGAGTTTAGCGGTATGGTGGAAGGCAATATGAAAATTGAAATAATTTCTGATTGCTTCTATTTTCCAATTTTTAAGGAGTGTAGGCTATTTGAGGGTAGGGCAGGAGTACCTTTGGAAGCTTGAGTGAAGTAAAGGTTTAGTGCTGCCTCTGTGAGAACCTGGAAAGGAGTTGACAAAGGTGAGTAGGAGTTTTGTTAGGCCACATTAGATGGCAGGTGCAAAAGAAGTAGATTGGATTAACCTAGGTTTGGGAGTTGGTTATGCAGGTACTTGGTAAAGCCCAGTGTGTGAAGCAATTAAGGGTTTTGCTGAAAGTGGAGTTGAGTGATTGGCCAAGATCTTGAAGATGTTACAAGAAGTCAGCAGTGGGTCGTGGACTAGGCTCTTTTTTCAAGATCTTACATTCCATTCAACCATGACAAAGTATACGGAGAGTCTGATCTCACTGCAGAACTCAGTTTATCAGTTTTGCCCATGTTTTTTCATGTTCATGTTATTCAGAGAATCAAGCCTAAATCAGCAAGCCTTGAATTCCATTTAGATGATTAAAAAAAAACCACACACAAAAAAACCCTTTTTTTGAGTCAGATTGTTCACTGTAGCCACGGCAGTTCTTTATGCCTTCCCTACCTTGCCATCCAACTAAAAAAGTTTTCTTAAAAGTTAATGTGACGTTTATATTCAAATGTCTATTAAAGAGTACTTAACTGTGTGTCAGGCTCTGTTCTAGCTGCTAAACAAATGTATTATTTAATCTTCATCACTGTCCTCTGAGTAAATTAGTGCCATTATTATTCTCATTTTATTAGTGAAGAAATGGAGTCACAGAGATTAGGTAACCTGCTCAGGGTTCCGAATGAGGAGGCAGGCAACATACTGTAGTGGTTAAAAACAGGCTGTGGAGCCAGGAGGCTGAGGTAAGGATTAAGTGGGTCACTATATGTCAAGTTCTTGCAGCAATGCTGGCAATTTCTGTAGAAGTATCAACTATCATTACTATCCTTGTGGGGATGGTGGTTGTCATTATATTATTGTCATCTAGTGTGGACTTGCTGAGGAATCTTTTATCATCCTTGACTGCTGAGGCTCCTCCTTTCACACTAACAACGTACCCTTTACCCCTCTAGGCAGCCTGTCCTTTTATAAGATGAGTGTTTTCAACATCGGAGTCTTCTTAACAGTGAGCAGACATTTCCCTCTGTAAGTTCCACCATTTAATTCATGTCCAACTCTCTGGAAAATGCAGAATAAGTCTTACCTCTTATTTATATGATAATCTTCCCTTCACAAATCAGAAACACTGACCCCTCAGTAATTACCTCTTCTTCTGGATTTGGGGACTCTTGAGGAGTCTTTTCGGTGTGCTTTCTTCATAAAGTAGAGCTATCCTTGCTTGGCAGGTAGGATTTTCACAAGACAGTGATTCCTTTAAGACTGTTTGCTTTCCCTTATAGAAAAACAGGAGATGGTCTAATAACTTGAATCGTTGCCAGTAGTAATAATAATTGGCACTAATGTTTATTGAATATTCAGTATGGGCCTAGACACTATTTTCTGTGCTTCAATCCTCATGACAACCGTATGAGGTAAATGCAATGATTATTCCCATTTAACATGAGAAAGCCAAATACATTTTCTCAAGTCTCTATTACTTTCTTATTTTCTTCTCCTTTTGAATTTAAGTCTATTTGTCATTTCCTCTGAGCAAACTTTTGGTTTGGTTTTTGAGATGAAGCCTATTTTCCAGCTTGCTAGTGTTAGCACTTCTGTTTAGAATCAAATGATATGTTTACTTAAAATGATGGCTTTAGACATTATTATCATATTAGAGGAAGTGATCAGGAGGATTGTTTTCTTTACTAAGAGGTTAAAAAAAGTAGAATAGAAGGAAATCATAATTTACTAATTTTAAAACTGATTTGCTATTTGAAATAAGAAATCCCAAACTACAAATTTTAGATTGTTTTTAAAAAACATGTATAAATAAAAAATACATATATGTGTTATATATGCTTTGTTATACTTGAGTTGTACAATATCCTTGGTTGTCCTTAGATTGTTCTCCTAGGGAAACAAACAAGAACCACTTAATCCCTCTTCCCCCAGAGAAACTCTAATGGTAAAAATGTATCATTTTTAGAGGAAAAGTAACAGGATTTAAATGAGTGATAGTTGCTCAGTCATGTCTGACTCTCTGCAACCCCACAGACTGGAGCCTGCCAGGCTCCTCCGTCCATGGAATTCTCCAAACAAGAACACTGAAGTGGGTTGCCATTTCAGTATTTAAACGGCAGGATTTAAAGAGTGATCCAAAAACCTTTTATTACCTATATAACAAATTCACCTTCTTTCTCTATTAGACGCTGTCCCCAGAGGTTAGAGATTTAAATTCAGAACAATTGAACAATCCCTGAGAAACTTTTTTTTTAACCTTTACTTCATAAAGAATTACTTCACTGTTCAGCAAAAGGACCCAAAAAAGTAAAACTTAGAGTGCATTTGGTGGTCAGACTTCAAATTTCAGTGTCACATCCCTGCATTAGATACTTGGAAACAAACCATTGAAAGCCACAGTTTATTCTAAAAGGTTGCTGTCATTTTTGGAAGTTCAATAAATATTTTCAAATCACCTCAAAAGTGACTTTTGGTTCTACCTGTAAGAGAAAAGAATCTGAAGAAGCATAGGTAGATAGAGATAACTGAATCACTGTATTGTACCCCTGAAGCTAATGCAGCATTGTAAATCAACTACACTTAAATTAAAAAATAAAAATAAGGAAATTAGCTTTGGAGAAGTTAAGTGATTTACCCAAACTCACAGACATAGTAAGTGGATGCAGATAAAATTTGTACATATGTAACTTGCTTGTGAAAATAGTTTTATAACAAGTTAGGAAGATAACAACAAATACTCCAATCGTGTGCATGTACAACTAAATGTACACTCACATTTGCACATATACACACCTGACCTACTTTGTGAGTCTTGTTCTGTATGCTTGGAGCCACATTTAGATTTATTTCCATTTTATATTTCCTCTCATTTTCCTCTCCTTAGTTTTCAGATAGGTAGGTTAGATTTTGTAAATTATACACACGCATATATATATATAGGTACTGTTGGCAAGAGTGTTTTGTGCTTTGATTTTTGCATCAACTTTCCAAATTCCAGTTGCTGCCCTAAAAGAGAGATAGGTATTTAGTTCTCATACCTAGGGTTTCTTTGTGCCTGATTTCTATTTCTCCTGTTTGAATTTTTGGAATAAATACCTGAGTAGATGTGAAAATCACTCATTAACAAATTCTCAGAGAGTATGACTGAAGCTAGAGAGCAGAGAACATAGCGCTTTTATTTACCTGTGAGAGTTCAGTTCTGTATCAACGCCAGGGGTAGTTCTGGTTCTTTTCCAATTGCCTACAGCAGTCTTCCAAAGCAAACTGACATCTAAGGCTTGGCTAGCAAGGCAGGTTGTGAAAGAAGACAATTGAAAAAGATCTTTTGTGCCCTTGCAAAGTAAAATGATTGGTTGAGGTAACCATTCCAGTGATTCAGACAATCCCTAACCCCTTACTTTCAGGACAAAGAATGATTTTACTGTATCAGTGCCAGGAGGATTACTGGAACTTCAGTGATGAGTGGCTATTGAGTGTTGGTGTCTTTTGACAGAAGAATGAGAGCTGCTAAGAAGGGGATGGGGGTGAGGAGGTGATGATGCATTGGATGCACCTTTTGGCACCTGAGCCCTCGGACTCCATTGTGAGCTCCCTGTGGGCTAGAGAGTGACATTGATGGTGGTTTTCTTCATGAGTCTTTGTTTTTCCTTTGTTCCACTTCATTTGTGATTTGGGGTTGAATCAGTGTGTGTTTAAGAATTTTTTCAAGCATATTTCCCTTTAAGGTCTCATGTTTTATGTCTTCTAAAAAACAGTGAATAATAATACAGTGATACTGATGATTATCTTTTGTTATTATTGAAGATTACTTTGAGTCAAGAATTAAAGTTCTTGGAACTCTTTACCACTTTATACTAGGTTTAAAACTCACTTAAAATAGTCTTTCTCAAGGCCCCATTTTACCACACTATTTGCTTCCTGAATTTCTAAAATGCACACCTGAAATCAACTTTAATGGCTGCCCCTTCCCTTCAGGATTAAGTCCAGTTATGCAGTAACTGGATAATTTGCATGTCTCCACAGGCCCCCTGAACCCCCTAGCTACACTGCACTGCCTGGGGTTCCCCCAGCTGCCTGCTCCCATGCACTAGCTGCGCTTTGACAGGCTGTGTCCTCACTTACACCTGCACCTTCTTCTTCCCCTGCACTCCCTACCGACCTTCCTTCCTTAACTTAGACCGAGGGGATACAGCTTCTGAGAAGCCTCTCCTGATGTCTCTGCCTCTCCAGTCCTGGTCAGTTAGATAGCTTTCCTCTATGATCTTGTTGCACTCGGGCCTTGCTTCCATAAAGGTCCTTAACAGGCTGCCATGTATTTGTGTGGTTTCTTGACTCTTTAACCTGCGTAAAAGCAAAGCCTCTTTTATTTCTGCCCCTAATGCCTGTGCATAGAACGTTATAGTTACTCCAATTTATACTGAGTAGATGATTAATGGATGGATAAGTGGGTGGGAAAATGGCACAGATTGTTTTAAAGAGAAAGGAATGTAGTAAGATTCTTAGCGGAACAAGCTCAGTCACATGGTTGGGTTCTTTATAGTTTGCTAGGAGACTAGAAATTCATTCATTAAGTAATTTTGTTTTGAGCACCTGCCTCACACTGGCTAGTCCCTTAGGATAGATACATCAGTGTACAAAACAAAGACTCCCATCCATATAGAGTCCACATTTTGCTTATATTCTAACAGGGTGGAGGGAGAGCAACTAAACATAATAAATTAAGTAAATTATTATATATATATATAACAATATATATAGTGAGGAACAGCAAGGACGTCAGGGTGGCAGGAGCAGAGTTATTGAAGGGAAAGATAGTTGGAGGGGCTTAGAGAGGTGGGCAAGGGTGGGGACTGTTGCGGGTAGAGGGGGCATAAGGTCTTGTGTGCCATTAAAGGACACTGACTCTGAATATGAGAGATGGAGAGTTTTTGCAGGGGGTTAAGCATAGAAATGGCATGACCTATCTTAGGTTTTGGAAAAAACACTCTTGCTGTCTTGACAGTGGACTATGAGCAGTAGGGGAGGAAGCCAGTAAAGACAGGGGGTAGGAACTCCTCCCATTAGGGGGACCAATTAAGAGGCTTTCCAACATCTAGTAAAAGATGATGGTGGCTTGAATGAGGGTGGTAACATTGGAGATGAGGAGAAGCAGTTAAATTCTAGATTATAGTTTGAAGGTAGAACCAATAGATTTTGCTCTACCTTCAAAGAAGATAGAGCTGACAGATTTAAGGTGGGTGTGAGATGCCTGGTGGAGGAGAGAGAAACTGGAAGGATGGAGTTGCCATCAACTGAGGTGTGGAAGTCTGTGTGTAAGGTAGGATTTTTTGTTCTGGGGGTTTGGTTTGTTTGCTGCTGCTGTTTGGCGGGAGGTGGGCAAGGGAGGTATGGGAACAAGAAGTATCAGGAGCTCAGTCTGAATGTATTGAGTAAACGAACCTTATTAGACATTCAAGTGGAGGTGTTAATAAGCAGTTAGATATCTGAGTCTAGAATTCAGAAAAGAGGACCGGGCTGGAAATACACAACTGGGAGCCGTGTGCCTGTGATGATATTTAGAGTCTAGAGAATACATGAGATCACTACCGGTCACGTGAATGTGTGTAAAGAATAGAATAGGAACTAACCTTGGAATACTCTGTAATATTGAGAGGTCAGGAAAGATAAACTGAGAAGCAACAACCAGGGAGGTAAGAAAACTATGAGTGTGGTGTCCTGGAAACTATGTGAAGAAAACGTATGAAAGAGGATGGAGTGATCAAATGTTATCAGTTGCAGCCGATCTGACAAGTAAGGGAGGACCAAGTGTCGAGCCCTGGATTTAGTAATGTGTAAGTTACAGGTCACCTTGGTGAGAGTCATTTCATTGGAATGATGGAGTAAAAGCCTGATTAGAGGAGGTTTAAGAGAGAATAGGATGAGCAGAATTGGAGACAGCCAGATGGCGGAAGAAAGAGATTGAGTTCTTCTAGATCCTTGAGGATAAAGAAGAACTAAAGTGAAAAGGTCACTCCCTTCCCCTTCTTATGGGTAAAATGTTTTTAAGCATTTCAAATATCTCTTTACATATGTATGATTAGAATTTGAGAAAAAAGCAAAGTCTAGTAAAATTGTTTTCTGTCCTTTTTTTTTTCTTTTTGGGATTGTTATGAGGAGAAGGATCTGTAAGTAAATGCTTTTACTCCAAACATGAGTAGACTGTTCAAGCAAAAGGTTTACAGATTCACTTTCTTCATGAATTCATCTGGTTCATTTTATTCCCTTGTCATCTGTTTCTCTTAATGTCTTTTTTTCCACTTATAAATTGAAATTTAGTTCCACACCCATGACACAATTATTTCTGTCTGCAAGTTTGGCCCAGTTTCTTAACCCAGAGACGTTTTCCTCTTCAGTGAGTACTGTGAACTTTCTTTTTTTTTTAAGTAGTTCATTGTCCTCTTAGGTTTTATTTAGGGGCAGATTTTTTTTTTTTTTCTTATTCCTTTTCGAAATTGTTGCTGATCAGTGAGAGAGGAGAGTGCCAGTTATGATAAGGAAGGAAGAATGCTTTCCTCACTTTGAATTGCTATGATTTCATTCTGATCGTAAAATATTGTCAGGTTCATTCTTGTGGGTTGAGGAGTTTCTCCCAGTCTTTCATACAAGAGGACTCAAGGACATCCAAGCCATATTTGTACTCAGGAGGGAAGAATGGTTTCTCCTGGAATTCCCTCTCTCTCCTGATATTGTGTTTCTGCCTTTCAAGACTCCAGTCAAGTCTCGTTTACTCCATGGAAACTTCTGTGCTTCTCCTGGCTCTGGGTAGTATTGGTTTCCTCTTAATTGCTGTACTTACCGCTTGTAGCCTTTACTTTGTTGGTTGGTTTGTGGATTTTTGTTGTTGTTTTGAGGGAGTAGGAATGGGAGGTGGGCAGTGGAGGGGGTTAAAAACACTGCATCTGCAGACTGGTAGAATTGCTTTCCAGACCTAGCCCACCTTCCTGCTTTGTGCAAATTAGTTAATCTTTGTGTACCTCAGTCTTCTTACCTGTTAAGTGGGAGTAGTTCCTACCTCAAAAAAAAATTGTTAGAATTAGAGGAGAGAAAGCATTAAATTTATTTAGCAGAAAACTTATTTGAATAAATGTAAACCTGAAGAATATATATATTATATGTAATAACCCCCTATCTTTATGGCAGATTTCTCAAAAGAAAGAGACAGAGGCTTATATATCTTTCCTGACAACCAGTTCTTCTCTATAGAAAGAACTCGGTTCTTAATAGTGATGATAGATGGAGCTTAGGAAATGTGGTGTGTTTGCAGTCTGGAAACCTGTGATATACATGTCATAATGTATTTATTTCATTGTTGCACATTAGTGTTTCAGGCTTTAGGAACTCTTCCAGACTAAAACCCTTCCAGTGCACAGGCTAGAGATGATGTTGCAACTCTGATGGTCTGTGAAGTCAATATGCTCTCCTTTTAGTTTTCCTAGCACTCATGAAACTTGCTGGGTTTTTTCCTCTCATTCACATTTTCACAGACCAGAATTCAGAAATCTACTTTAATTTTAACACAATCTATCAAATTCTGTATAATTAGGAGAAGAGTTTAGATGACATTTTCTGTTAAGCAACCTTTTATAAGCTGCATATTTTAATAATGTGAAAAAAGATTAAAAAGAAAGAACCAGATAGGCTAAAATAAGCAAATACTTTCTGATGATAAAAGCAATACAGATTCATTTCAAAATTAAAAGAATTTGAGTAAGCAAAAATAAGTATACTTCACTGAGATGCTGCTGTTAACCTTCTCGTGAATGTTGTTCCAGGCTTTTTCTTTGATTAAATATGCACGTGTAATTTTTACACAAGAATGGCATCTACTGTATAGGTAGCTCCACAGACTGCTTTTTTCCGTATAACATGCAGTGAATGTTTTAAGTATACTTTTGCATCATTTTGCCCTCTGTGGCTATATACCATGTAATAGATCACCAACTGATTTTGGCTCCCCAGGATGTTTCTAACATTTTTTTTGCTTACAATGTTCTGATGTACACCTGAACAACTTTTACAATTTAAAGACCACAGAACTTTCTTGGACTTGTCAACATGAAATAGTTGGCATGTTAATTTCAATTCAATTTTGTCCAATTCTAAAGCATTCTTTTCCAAGTCAGTTTTGAGTGATTTATTTGATGGTCATGTTTGGAGATCCCATGTGTGACTAGGGGGAAAAAAAAGTATTGTTTTCTGAAAATAATCTATATTTCAGTTTTTTAAAAAAATGAATATGAGATAGCCTTTTCTTTAATCCAGGCTAGAATATTTTGATAATATCATTTAGGAATGTGTGGCCTTGAGATTTTTATCGCTTTCCTATACCTGACTTATCTGTAATTCAGAGTTAGTGAGGTCAGCAGGAGGTCAGTTATTATTGTTCTATCATTTCAGTGGGAGAAAGGCTGGACCATCTGGAGGTGAAGAGGGTGCAGAGATTTGTGGGTGGGTGGTGATGGAGAAGGAGGCCAGAATTAGACAGATATCTGCCTCACAAACTTTAGGGTCTCCACTGTTTTCATCTTTCACAGCTATGGCAACTTGAGATCTCACATTTTCTAAGTTAGTCATTAGTCAAGATATCAAATATTGCCTCCAGCTGCCCATTGAAATGTATCAGAAATCTTGACATTAAAATTGGTATTTTTCTGTTTTATGCATCTGGAAATGACATGAAAATCCTTTGTGATATCATGGTTGTCAGTATTAAGGTTATAAAATATGACCACCAAATTTATAGATTTTAGCAGGAGGAATAATAGAGACAACTTACTCATTTTTGCAGTAAATGTTCAGTGAATACCTACTATGTACCAGGCTCTGAGCTGGGGTTGGGGATACAAAGGGGTGGACAAGTCTTTAAGCTGCTGTTGGTGGGGATACGAACATTAAAAATTAAAAATGCACAGAATTTTGTAGTGCTTTGCTGTGATATATAATAGACATATTTTCATATTTGCTGCTATAAGACTATAGAGGAAAGAATACAAAGGTGTTTACAAAAGAAGCAACTCTTTTTTTTTTAACTTTTTATTTTTTTTTGGAGTGCAGCCTATTAACAAACAATGTTGTGGTAGTTTCAGGTGAACAGAGAAGGGACTCAGCCATACATACACGTGTATCCATTCTCTCCTAAACTCCAGGCTACCACGTAACATTGAGCAGAGTTCCATATACTATACAGTAGGTCCTTGTTGGTTATCCGTTTTAAAGCAGTGTGTGCGTGTCCACCCCAAACTCCCTAACTATCCCTTCCCTCCATCCAAAAGAAGCTACTCTTCAGCAAATTGATAAGTGAGGAGTATCCTCCAAGGGGAAAATGAAGAGGGTCATGTAACATATGCAAAGAGCAGAGTATATTCTAGCAATTTCCAGCCAGCAAGAATTTCAATGTTCATTTAAAGTAAATAATTCTTAAGTTTAAAAATTTTTTTTTACTTAATGTTTTCTTATTTCTCTGTTTCTGGCTTTCAAGAACCTAATTATTTATTTGTTTATTCCATTTTAGGAAGTTCTTAAATTGTTTGATCCTAAAAGAATAAATGAAATGAACTTGGCTTAATAAGGTGTTCTTGTAACTACTTGTGTCTCAGTGATATTCTTTTTCTCTTGCTTTGAATTTAATAGCTTAGAAATTATGGCTGTAGATTCATAAGGAGATTGAAAGATAGAATAGACAAAGAGTAGTAGGTCAAATTATCTGTGAATTTTTTGTGTTGTTAGTAATGCTTCAAAATGTGGTCAAGAGCACTGTGCACGTCGGTTGGTCTTAGCATTGGAAAAGCCTTCAGCTGTACATCCTGAGACTTCAGATAAAGTGGATTAATAGTGGAAAGGAACCAGAGAGTTAGACTAAATAGATATGTTGTAAGAGAGCTGTAATAATCTTATTTAAATATTTTCCACATTAAAATAAGGTATATAGTACTGCTGTGTTACTGCCATGATTTTTTAAAATAAATGAATTTGTATCCATGATAATTTTTTTAAATTCTCTATAGAGTACCACAAAATAACTAATGTGAATACTTGAATAAAATAATCTGTTGAAGCCCAGATTTGAATTAAGCTTCCTCAAAGCATAATGATTCCCTTATTAATTTTAATCTTGTTTAATAAGCAAGAATTTTTTTGTTTAGGAAGCCTAATTAACAATATTCTGGAGAGTGATAATTGGGGTGAATTTCTAGTATGGTTGTAACACTGTTTACTTGGTAAATATTTCTCAAGCACCTATTCTAGGCTAGAGACTTACCTTTCATGAACAGTTTTATCTCAATTTTCTAAAAGACACATTAATTCTCTTGCTTCATGGAATTTATAGTAAAAGGAAATTTAAAAACGAGACAAAAACAGTGGAATCCTTGCCAATTACAGTAAAGATTAGGGACATCTTGTGTATAGGGGAGGGAGGATGTCTGCTTTCCTTGAGCTAAGACACAGTTGTCCTGAAATTGTGATGGAAGCTACTCAAGTCGGGCTATTCAAGGGGAAATGACAAGCCTGGTGGGCACAGAACTTGAAATTCCAGGGAGACTTAGTGGTATTAACACTAGGGAAAGGGCACATGTTTTTCCATGGATCACTAATAATGACAAAAATGTTCGATCCTTCCTGAATTGCATACAATTGGGCTGAATTTAAGCATCATAGTCTCTCCTTTTCCTTGATGTTACGAGGTCATGTTCAATACTGAGATACCAGCACGGTGGTGAGCATTGAGGCAGCCTGCCAGGTGTGTGGGATTTGAAATAAACTGTAAAGCTGGAGATAGGACATTTTCCCCCCTACTTTCAAAGGAGTTGAAATAGGTTAATAATAAGATTAAAAGTCACTCCTGTGAACTTAATACCCCACTTGAAAAGAAGTCTTTGCCAGAGTGAACTGAGTTTCATCCAACAGGTAAGTGAAAATCTAGACAGTTTTCACTTAAGGTTATTTTGCACCGTAGATATACCCCAGTAGAGTGTGAAGATGAAGCCCAATCTCAGGTTGAAGTTCACTCCTTAGAGCGTCTGCTATAGAGTCTTCTTATTTTGTCCTGTGACAATGCTGCGTTGAATTCTGTTGGAATGAATAAAGTAGGCTTGCCCCAGGGTATCACAGCCCAATTCAGCCCCCGTGCTGTTCTAGAAGCAGTGAGGGGATCAAGAGCAAGGCAGTGTGTGAGCATCACAGAAAGCAGATTAGAAGAGACTGAAGGAGCAACAGTGGGTGTCTCTGGGCAGTGAGATTGCTGACCACTTATATTTTCTTTGTGATTTACTATGCTTACCCATTATTTCTATAATAGATATGAGTTGCATTTATAGCCATATTTTAAATGCTCAAAAAGAGATTCATTTGAAGAAAATGAGATGGAGGGAGGGATAAGTCAGGAGTTTAGGATTGACAGATGCACACGGCTATATATGGAGCTTCCCAGGTGGCGCTAGTGGTAAATAACCTGCCTGCCAATGTAGGAGACCTAAGAGACGTGGATTCGATCACTGGGTCAGGAAGATACCCTGGAGGAGGGCATGGCAACTCACTCCAGTATTCCTGCCTGCAGAATCCCTTGGACAGAGCTGCCTGGTTGGCTACTGTCATGGGGTTGCAAAGAGTCAGACACTACTGAAGCAACTTAGCATGCACACACTACTATATATAAATTAGATAAATAATAAAGACCTTCTGTATAACACAGGGAACTATATTCAATATCCTGTAATAACCTACAATGCAAAAGAATCAAAAAGTATACACTCACACTGGATCCCTTTGTTATACTCTTGAAACCAACACAACATTGTAAATAAACTATTCCTTATTAAAAAGAAAAGAAAATGAAATAAACTTGTGTGAAATAAACCTAAAACAGCGAAGGAGGTAAGGGAGGAGAGAAGGAGGGAGGTAGGAGGAAGGTAGAAAGAGGTCAACCTCTTATAGAAGTATTTGGGATGCTAAATCACCATCCTAGTTTGTCATATTGTTTTCTCACTCTGAAAACCAATTCGTTTATTACCAATGATAAAAGGAAAAATAAAACATTTATGAAGCATTGACTTAGCTGAAAATTTAAGACCTCATTTCTGCACTCAAGGTCACTTATCTGAGAAGGTGACAGACATTTTCATGTGTACATTCATTATACTTTCAACTTTTAAGTCTGTTCAGGTGCCAAGCGCTGTGCTAGTTTCTGTGATTTACAGAGAAATACATAGAAGCCCAGAAAAGGCTTATAGTATAGTGGAAAGAAAAGAAATTTAAACTGATAATTATCATCAGGAAGTGTCACAATAGGGGCAGGACCAGGGCACCCTGAAAACTCAGGGAGGCACAGAGCCCTGAATTGGCCGGAGCAAGGGTGGATTCGAAGAAGGAAGTGATACCTTAGATGCATCTTGCAGGATAAGGAATGCCTAGCGGGTTGGGGGAGGAGGAACAGTGGCTTGTCAGGCTCCGGAGGGTGTACAAAGGAAGGAGCAGGAGGGTGTACAAAGGAAGGAGCAGGAGGGTGTACAAAGGAAGGAGCAGGAGGGTGTACAGAGGAAGGAGCAGGAGGGTGTACAGAGGAAGGAGCAGGAGGGTGTACAGAGGAAGGAGCAGGAGGGTGTACAGAGGAAGGAGCAGGAGGGTGTACAGAGGAAGGAGCAGGAGGGTGTACAGAGGAAGGAGCAGGAGGGTGTACAGAGGAAGGAGCAGGAGGGTGTACAGAGGAAGGAGCAGGAGGGTGTACAGAGGAAGGAGCAGGAGGGTGTACAGAGGAAGGAGCAGGAGGGTGTACAGAGGAAGGAGCAGGAGGGTGTACAGAGGAAGGAGCAGGAGGGTGTACAGAGGAAGGAGCAGGAGAGTGTACAGAGGAAGGAGCAGGAGGGTGTACAGAGGAAGGAGCAGGAGGGTGTACAGAGGAAGGAGCAGGAGGGTGTACAGAGGAAGGAGCAGGAGGGTGTACAGAGGAAGGAGCAGGAGGGTGTACAGAGGAAGGAGCAGGAGGGTGTACAGAGGAAGGAGCAGGAGAGTGTACAGAGGAAGGAGCAGGAGAGTGTACAGAGGAAGGAGCAGGAGGGTGTACAGAGGAAGGAGCAGGAGGGTGTACAAAGGAAGGAGCAGGAGGGTGTACAGAGGAAGGAGCAGGAGGGTGTACAGAGGAAGGAGCAGGAGGGTGTACAGAGGAAGGAGCAGGAGGGTGTACAGAGGAAGGAGCAGGAGGGTGTACAGAGGAAGGAGCAGGAGGGTGTACAGAGGAAGGAGCAGGAGAGTGTACAAAGGAAGGAGCAGGAGGGTGTACAAAGGAAGGAGCAGGAGGGTGTACAGAGGAAGGAGCAGGAGGGTGTACAGAGGAAGGAGCAGGAGAGTGTACAAAAGAAGGAGCAGGAGGGTGCTGTGGCTTCTGGGAACTCCAAGTCAGCCCATACGATGGCAACCATGTGGGTAGCATGGAGAGATGAGTTGAAGAGGCCAGGTCATGAGAGGTCATATGCTGTGCTAAAGACTCTGAAATTCTGCCCTGAAGCAGTGGGAAGCCACCAGAGGATTTAAAAGGAGAGTGGCACAGACAGATTTGCATTATAGAAGGATTCTTCTAGCAATAGTGTGCCCCAGTGAGGCAGACTAATTAGGAGGCTGAGGCAGTAATCTATGCAAGAAATGATGAAGTCTCAATTAAGATTATAACCAGGAAAATGCCAAGAAAGAGTCAAAGAACATTAAGGAGATTGATTCAAGAGAACTTGATTAATGGGCTATGGGAGAGCAGTAAGGAGGAGTCAGGATGGCCCCTTGATTTCTGGCTTCGACAACTAGATAGATGCTGGTAGCTTCCTCTGAATGGGGAGAAGTATGGTAAACTGTACAATTTATAGTGCCCCTAAGATACTATGGGCCTTCCGTGGTGGCTTAGACGGTAAAGAATCTTCATGCAGTGCGGGAGACCCGGGTTTGATCCCTGGGCTGGATGATCCCCTGGAGAAGGGAAAGGCAACTCACTCCTTGCCTGGAGAATTCCATGAACAGAGGAGCGTGGCAGGCTACCTTCCATGGGATTGCAGAGAGTTGGACATGACTGAGTGACTAGCACTTCATCAGATGCTATATAAAAACCCTGAAATCAATTGAAAATACCGATTTGTGCATGTACATGCTCAGTCATGTCTGACTCTTTTCGACCCTATGGACCATATCATGCCAGGCTACTCTGTCCATGAGATTTCCCAGGCAAGAATATTGGAGTGGGTTGTCATTTTCTCCTCTGGGGGATCTTCTCAACCCAGGGATCAAACTCACATCTCCTGCATTGGCAGGCAGATTCTTTACCGCTTGAGCCATGGGGGAAGCCCTGAAAATGTAGGCATAGAGCTCAAGAAAGAGATGTAGGCTCAAGAGTTACTGTAGGGGACTCATCTGAAATAGGTGAACCCTTTGGTAATGGAGGGCATTATGCAGAGGGAGTAAGAAGAATAGAATACAGACCATGAGGAACATGAATTTTAAGAGGCAGCCAAAGAAGAGGAAGCCTGCCAAAGAGACTAAGATGTGTTCAGAGAGGTAGGGGGAAAACCAGACATGTGAGGAAGGGAAAGTCGGGTATATATGGAATCCTGGTTCAGGTTTACTCTCAAGCCTGCTGTCCATGAAAGAAAGGGCAAAGAGCACATGACAAGTGGCAGAAATGCCCCCACTAACTGAGTTTGCCTCTAACAAGTCTCCCTGGACATAAACATCTGCCAGCATTTCATTTCTAAAATGTCTGGGAGTAGAAGTTTTGTTTAACTGAGCATATTGCCTCCCCACACAAAATCAGGGTTCTGTTAGTAAAGACCAAGAGAAAAAGGATTTAGCGTAAGCAGATGACAGTGTTGGCTACGTGGAGTAGTCATGGGAAGAGGGGCTGTTGGTGAAGGAGGGTCTGGTCATCAGCTCAGCAAGGGTTTCAGAGCCTGTATGCAGGCTACCTAAGGTCAATGCTTCGAAGAAGTCCAGAAAGGTGATAAATGAAACTTCATGGGTGAAGCAACCAGGATTCCACTTGTGAACTTGGAGTGGTTGTGGGGGAGACTGGATTGCTGGTGCATCTGAAAGTGAATGGGCAGGGAAGTGGAAGTGAAGGCCGGGAGTATACACTAGTCTTTGGAGGATTTGAACCTGAATGTAAGGAGAGTGAGATGGGATTGCAACCAGAAGAGAGTATCAGAGTAAAGAAGAGGTGTCAGGAGGAAGGGTCTTGGGAAAGGAATTGACATGCTCATATTTCCAAGATAAAGAGCCATGTGAGAGAAAGACGTGGAAGGTCCAGGTCAAAGGATAACTGGTGGAGAGAGGGCTCCAGACAGGTGTGTGTTGGGGGAGAGGACACAAAACATGCCCTAGCTGTGTACTTAGAGAAGAGGAGAGAGCCCCAGAGCAGAGAGGAGATGGGAATCGGTGTGCAGAGTGCACAGGCGGGAAGGCAGCATGTGAAGGGGCCATTCGTCCGTCTGTGAAGAAGGCAAGAAGCAGAGATCATCAGGCAGGGGACTTGAGGCCATAGTGGAGTCTTAGAGCGGGCAGTATTCACAGAGTGGTTAGGAGCTCCTCTTTGGAATTGGACAGTCTTCATGCTTGCGCAGTCTGATGTTAATCCTGGTTGTGCCCCTTAACTAACTGTGTGGATTCGGACAAGTTATCTTAACCTCTCTGCACCTTAGTTTTCTCAGTTGCAAAATGAGTTGCTGAGAGAATCAGCAGTGTTAATATACTTATAAGTGTGCCTGGCACACACAAAATGTGTTCTGTATATATTAACTGTACTAAGTACTGTTAGCAAGATTGAGAGCAAATGCAGTCTGGGTTCACATAAACACCAAAATGTTAAGTGGTTGATGGAGAGATTCTGTGAGCCCAGCCAAGGAAGCTCTGTGTTCTTCTAGGATAGAAGGAATCAAGGAGGTCCTCAGAGATGAGAGACTCTTGACTGATGCATGGGCCATGGAGAACAATACTGGGCTTCCGGGAGAGGCTGTGGAAGAGCATGCACTCTCTTGAGACTTGAGAGGGAGCAGGTGAGGTGCGGGGAGCTATGTGTGTGTGTAAAGGCTCATCCCGCCTCCAGTGAGGGAGTGAGCCGGCGGAGCAGAGCCATGAGCCCCAGACCTCACAGGACCCTGAATGCTGGGCGCCCTGTGCCCACTTGAAGTTTGGAGGCAGAACAGTGACAAGAGCTGCTCCGCCTCACAGGATTCCTGCTGGTGAGAGTAGGTGAGGAGGACGATGATGGTGGTGATGACAACATTAGATATGGAGTGCGTGCCGTGTGCCTGGGACCCTGTCTCCTCACTCTGCTCTGTGAGAGAGGTGCTGCCGCTTCCCCCATTTCTCAGATGAGGAGGCAAAGTCACTTGAGGAAGCCAGACAGCTGGTAAAGCCTGGCAGTCTGACTCCATCCTCGTTCCCATGACCACCTCGCTGTCACCACTCGACAGGTGGAGGCTGAGGTGGTGACCTCAGCTAAGCCTGTGGTGGCGTACTGATAGTAGATTTTCTGTCTTAGTCGAGGAGAGTTTGGCCATAGGGATTAGAACCCCCTGCAGAGAGCTCAGGGGAATGGTGGGCATGTTTACGAAGATACAGGACTCTCCCAGCAGACAGCTTCTAGCTAGGGAGTGTGACTAGATTCAAGGACTGGGTGTCGGCAGGCAGTAGTACTATCTCTATCTGGAAACACAGGGCTTTGTCTGTACGTCTTTCTGCAGTCTGATTAAATTGCCAAGTTCTTAGTTTCACTCTCCTGTGACTGGCCGGCCCTGGACCAACCCCACTTGACAGTTCAGTCCCTGCGTTGTCAGAACGTTCTCGATTCGGATAATCCAGTGGTTTGGCCCAGGCCCAGCATGCCCCGTTGGTTCATTCCAAGGCAGGGATGGAGGTGGGGAGGGTACCACAGGCAGAGAGACAGCTACTCTTAGAGCTGCCGCGAACCGGCCACAGTTAGTGAGGCTCGAGAACTCCATCACCCTCACTGACCCTCATATCCCACAGACCCTGGCAACGCCTGTGCTCTGACCATGTTTTTGTTGTCAGCACCACACACGGCTCCATCTGTTCAGTCTCCAGCTCAACCCTGGCCTTCTAAGTTCTCACCACCACGACCGCTATGGCAGCTGCTACGTTCACTCTTTCAATCCAGTCTTCCCTTCCCAGTCCATCTTGTCTCCTCTTAAGCAATATTATTATTATTTTTAATCTTACTGGCCTCCCACTCAAAAGCCTTCAGCAGGCGTTCTCTGATTTGTCATATCTGTGGTGGGCTCCCAAGGCCATCTAGCCTGGGACTAACCACTGGCTTCAGCTTGATTGCCTGCTATTGGGTCAGAATGGTCATCTTCTCTCACCGGCAGTTTTCCCATATGTGCCAGCCATAGTCACCTGCCAGCTCCTGCATTTGCTGGGACTGCTTACTTTAGACCCCATCACCTGCTCTTCTCTGAACCAACTCCTTTGGTCTTGACTCTCCAGTTGAACAGTTGGTTTATTGAAAACAGCTCCATGTCAGGATGTCTCAAAACTGTACACAACTGAGTACATATTAGAACTTGGGAAATTTAATATTTAGAGATTAACAGCTGATTTATGATCTCATGGACTTGGGTTTTGGGGTTAGGTTTTTTGTTTTGGTCTTTAATTTTTAATTGCATTTTTTAGAACATTCCATGTAAGTCCTCTGACTGTGATAATTGAATACTTGTTAGAGGCAAAGCCAAGTATGGGGTATTAGCTCCTAATCCTGTTAAAGACTTGCCCATTATTCCTGGAGCTTTTGTTTTGGCCTCTTTTTTAAGTACCTTGACAACAGGGACCATCTTATTCCTTGTTGTTTCCCTCCAAGTACTTTCCATAGAAGGTCTGGAATCAATGTTTAGGTAAATGTCATAAGTGGTCACCTTACCAGTTTTCCCTCTATCTCAATTTTTATATTTGTGCCTTGTTTGAAACTTCTTTCATTACTTGTTGATTTATTAAGGTGTATTAGCCTAGAACTCTAGAAAATTTTTTGTTGGATGAAATTTTTCTCCTGCTCAGTCTCTTTTTACTATTCGGAGCATTCATCATCCCCTTGAGCAGTATGTTTCTTTTAGGGTCCTATCTAGCCCCACTCTTTGTCCTTTCAGACTTCCCCTAGACATACAGCACCCAAACACTGGTAAAAAGAAAGTGCTTTGGGGTAAGCTACTAGCTACCGTTTGTTTCTGTGACTTTCTCTGAAAAAAGATGAAATAAACCCAGAAATGCCATGCACATTTCTGCAGGAGCAGAACCCAATTGATTTTGGTTATTTTGTTGGGGCTGCTTCCGAGTCCAAACATTTTTCTACCAATCACAACTGCTTTTGTTCACATTTGGTTTACACCATTATTATTACTGTAATAATTGACTAATTTCTGAGGCATATATTCTTGGGAGGAGAGGAAAAATAGCTTAGAAATAAATGTGGACAGAAAACATAATCTAGTAAATAAAAAAATAAAATTTACAGTGCAGTGGGAATATACTATTGTGAAATCTACCCAATATCAGATGTCTAGTAAAAACTGGGAAGGAAAAAATTTAAGCATTATGCAGAGGTAGAAAGTTCAACTATGTGAAATTCTTACTGATTATTCCAGATGTTTCTGGGAAGAGGCAAAGTAACAATGATTATAAAGGCTTCGTGGAGGCTTTTCAGAAGTGTAAGTGTCATGACCATATATGAATTTGCTCTCCTGACTCTCAGCTTTTTTGTCTTTGTTTCGCTGTGCCAAGCCTTGGCTGTGGCAGGTAGGCTCTTAGTTGTGGCGTGCGGGATCTAGTTTCCTGACCAGGGATGGAAGCAGGCCCCCGGCACTGGGAGGGCAAAGTCTTAACCACTGGACCACCAGGGAGGTCCCTGACCTTCTGCTTTCCCCCCACCCTCTTACGCTACACACAAACACACAGTAGGTCTTTGTGTATTTACCATGAAAATTGGAGGAGAGGACTGTGCAATAATGTTGTTTTACTGAAAGACTGTGAGTTATACTGGTCTAGAACCAACACATCCCTCACAGTTGTTTCCGTGGGCTGCTTTCTTCCATCTAATATTTGCAGTGAAGGCTTGGTTAGAAAAGATGTATGAATTCTTTGAGTACCTTTGTTGGGAAAATGAATTACAAGTGGTTTGTTTTATGCCGAGCCTTTTGTCGATGCCATTTATAGCTATTCTCTGTATTCACTTGGTAAGAGCCACTCTGAGAGTGGATGAATGTGTTTTGTGAGAGACTATAAGAGCTCTGCAATTTGTTTTGGTTGGTCTCCATTTGGATTCATAGCGAGCAAATGCCATCATTTGAAATCAGTTTTGGCAGCAGCTTGGTTATATAAATATTAGATACATGAAATGCAACCTCATTTAAATTATTTTCATCAGTAGGAATAGGGGAGCCTCATATTGACTATAAGAGCACCACGATTCTATTTTTATGGCTTCTGAGCTTACAAATGTGTAACATATCATATGTCTGAACATATGTGTGTATAGGTGGTCTCCATTGAACAAATACTTAACATGCTGATCTTCTGCATTTTGTTGAGAGTTTATGCAAATACTCTAGGGAAATAAATATGAGCCTCTGATTTCCTAATTTAACAGAACTTTTTTTTTCCGATCAATCCTTGATGTACTTTGGAAAATACATCAAGGATTGTTTTCAGTTTGGTGTGTTTTTGTTGCTTATATTTAAGCCTTGGAAAATAACCTGTCACATTTTAAAGCTTTTGATTTTTCCTGTCTGTCCTGTTTTTGTTTGTTGCCAAAACCACAGAGTTTCAAACCTCTTCTTAAGTGCCTGGGTGATACTCATTACCTCCCCAGTGAAACTATTTACAAAGCTGACATTTTCCTAAGAATGACTTTCAAGGTTTTCATGAATCCATATACATTTTTAGAAATGTATTTTTAAACAGGCAAAGGATTGAACAGGGACTTGTGATCATAGGTGAAATGAGCAATCTGGATGTTTGTAACCCTTTAAGTAACATCATAAGCCTTCTCCTGGGTATATTCTTAAAATGCAAGATTCAAGATCCTTGAGAACATCCAGGAAAATGTGTTAAATATGCTTCATGCTACTGGGGCTTTCTTAAAGCTGCCATGGCAACTGCTGTCTTCCTCACCCTCTACTTCCCAACCTTGTAGCCCCCAAAACTGCTCAGTTTCAGTATTCCTCGTAAGTGACATTTTCCATGGTCCCTGCAGGCTGACTCAGGCATTTCTTTCTCCAAGAACCCTAGCAAAGCACATGTCATCTTGTATTGTACCTGTCCCCATGTCTCTCTCTCCTGCTGATGTGACTCGAAATGATTGAAAGCATAGAATTGTAGAAGACTCTGAAATAGTATAAATTATTTATTTCTTACACTAACAGGATCCAGATACCAAAATACCAGAAAGGAGAGATAAGTCATCAACTAGTTACAAAACATTTCATTGTGTGGCATGTATAATTGTTAGCTGAACTGGTATCGTAATTGGATCATGTGACACCATAAATTGGCTCTGTTTTATGTCAGAAATAGTTTAAGAAAATAAATTCACAAAAAAGAAAAGAAATTCTAACTGGGAGTCTTGTGTCAGATTACATAGTAACATATCTCCTAAGGAGACCTGAGTCTTATGATTATGCCCTTGCTTGGCCATTAGAATTTTTTCATTCCTAGCTCTTGCCAGGGACTATAATTTTGACTGCTTGCCTGTCCAATTCTTATCAAAAGGCTTGTTATGAGAAATAATTTTCATAGAGCACTGCCTGAAGGATATGAGTCCATTCATTCATCAACTATATAGCCTACATATTATTCATGAGTTAAGACATCAGATCCCTGTATAATAGCTTCTTGTTGATTTTCCTTCACTGGGCAGGACTGACAGAAAAAGAAATATCTGTCCTTACAGAATTTTTGAACTATGTGTTGAAAGAGAAAACTCTTATCGGTTTCTAGACAGAGAAAACCGATAAGTTATTAGGACAGGAGCATCAGACGAGCATCAAAACTCATCTGTAAGCCAGGAAGCAAGAAGATGGCAGGGTCATATCAACAGATACATGAAAGAAAAGGGCTGGGAGTTAGGAATCCAAGAGATCTAGTGACAAAGGAAAGACATTTATGGACATGGAGTGACATAGAGTGGACCGTCAATGTGCCACTTCTGAGTAATTATTTGAGAAGTGTGCCAACTGAACGAAAATTGAATCAGAACACAGGTGTTCAGATAGCAGGAGATGAAGAGCCAAAGAAACAATGATGAGCAACAAACCTTGTAAAACTTATGGTCAAAGTCTAAATAAATGATAATAATGTGACCATGAACTATAAACTGTTCATTAAGAAGAGCCGTCTCAACAAAGAGGGGATAGTTCAAAATGGAGCAATCATTGAGAGAGTCAAGTTTTTCATTTATCTTGTCTTAGGGATGAGGAAGAAGTGTCATGGGCTGGGCTCTCTGGAAGCACATCCTGGGACAGAGTTTGGGGTGCAAGAAGTTTTTAGGGATCAAAAAACATGTTGAAGTCCTAACCCCAGTACCTGTGAACACTGACCTTATTTGAAAGTAGTCTTTGCAAATAAAAATCATCATGTGGAAACTCTTCAGTTAGTTACCCGCCCACGCACCCCCCGGCCCCAATCTAGTTTTAAGCTATATGTCAGGAACACAGTTGAAACCAAATGACAAATAAAAAAGCTGAAGTTAAAGAAATGAAAGAGGAGATACCTACCATGTACAAATAAAAGAAAGCAGATGAGGCTATTACCATCAATCAACTAAGATGGAACCCAAGACCAAAAATATTAAATAAGAAAAAAAATAACTTTACAGATAAGAGTGTGCAGTTCAACAAGGACAGTATTATTCACATATCCTTTGTACACTAGCCAGCATAGTTTTAGAAATCTTAAGGCAAAAAAAAGAAGTAAATATATATGAGAATATATAACTGTATCAGAGAATTTTTAATATTTTTTTCATAATTTGATAAAGTAGAAAGTATTATAAGATGATATAGTGTTTTTCTACCCTATAAACAGAAGCTGCACACTTCTCTCTTGTGTCTTTGGAACATTTTCAAAAAGTTATTCAATGTCCATAGGAAAAAGCATATTTTGGCGGCCAGGGGTAACTTTTATTCATTCCGTATTTTGATCCCAGTGCAGTAAGCAAGAATGTGGCAATGAATGAAAGAATAGTATTAATAATGAAAATGTAAATGCTTAGCACTAAGGAACCCTCTTATAGATGATTCCTAGATCAAGTTGAAAATCAAATCCAAAATGACAAATTTATTTGGAAATAAACTAAACAGAATACTTTATCAAAATTTATGGGGGAATCATTAATATATTCAAGAGTACTTTTAGCCTAAGTGATTTTAATACTGTTTTTTAAAAGAGTGAAAATAAACTAGGCAGTGTATCTAAGAAATTCTTAAAAAGCCTGAAGAAGATATTATTAATAGTAAAAGTTAAAATTAATGGAAGTGGCCACAAAAAACAATAGAAAAGAGAAGTCTTACAAAAAATACATATTCATGACATATATATGCAATATGTAATACACACATGCACACACACACTCTATCAAGAATAAAGAAGACATTAAAAGAATTCAATAACAATATTATATTTAACTATATGACAATAAATTTTACAATTTAAAGGAAATTGATGATTTTCTAACAGAATATAAATTATAGAAATTTGATTCAAAGAAAGGTTGTAAACTTCAAGAAGTGAATAATCCAAAATACTGAGTGTACATAGAAAGTCTTTCAATTTTATGAAAGTATTCATTTTTTATTAACAAACCTGATAAAGATGGAAGAAAAATCATTCAACTTCAATTATAAAAATATCCTTTTTAAAATAGTAGCAAATCAAATCCAAGTTAGAGTTTTTCTGGAAATACGTAATTTTTCATTGTGATATTTCTCAATGTTTTATTTGTCATAGCAAAATAAAAGATAATGATTGTATCAACTGATGTTGAAAATGCACTTGATGTAATTCAGTAGACACATTCCTAATAAAAAGTAAAGTAAAGGAGAATATAGCAGAAAGAAGCTACCATGCTACCAAGCAAACAAAAACATTATGGAGGATAGTGACTACTGTAGGATTATATTATAAATATCAAGCACTATTCCTTTTACTCAACCACTATTATTCAGTGTTTTTTTAAAGAAGTACAGTGAATGCAATAAGAAAAGAGATAGAAATAAGATGTATAAATATTGCACATGATGAAATTGAGACTGTACTTAAAATCTTATTTTTTTTTAATGAGACTCTACTTAAAATCTTTTAAAATTCTGTAAGAGGATTTGGTAAAATGACTAGGTGAAAGATAATAGATGAAACCCAATCATTTTCTTTCTGTGAATTAATAACCGGTTAGAAATACAAATAGAAAAATGTAAATTGTCACCCTATTTAAAAGAGTGACATGGGGATGAATTTAGGAAGATGTAAGACAAATACAAAAATATGGATGTAGTAAAAGATATAAAATAACATTTGAAGACAGAGAACTAGACCATGTTTTTGAATAAGAAAACTTAAAAATTCCTAAAATATTAATGCTTCCAAAATTAGTATATAAATTTAATATAATTCTGGTCAGAATGCCAAGTTGACAGGGGTGAATGGGGTGAGCATGTTTCCAGGTCAAGCAATGTGATTTTAAAGTCCATATAAAAATGTAAACTTGGAAGAAAAATAGTATGGGAACTTGTAACAGCAGATATCACAAGCATGCTATCTTATTACTGCATTTAAGACAACATGTTAGCTTAGAAATGTCAAAAAGTCTTTTGACTCAGAGAGTCCAGAAATATATTAAAGTATACAGGAAAACTTGGTATTTGCTAAAGGAGGCATGTCTTTCCAGTGAGAAGAAGATAGATTATAAACTAAATGATGCTGGGCAAATTAGCCACCCATCTGGAAGAAGATGAGGTTAGATTCCATTTGAAGTAAAGATGTAATGTTAAAAATGAACTATAAAGCAACTCCTGCAGCTCAATTCCAGAAGAATAAATGACCCAATCAAAAAAGGGGGCAAGGAACTAAACAGACATTTCTCCAAAGAAGACATACAGATGGCTAACAAACACATGGAAAGATGCTCAACATCACTCATCATCAGAGAAATGCAAATCAAAACCACAATGAGGTACCATTACACGCCAGTCAGGATGGCTGCTATCCAAAAGTCTACAAGCAATAAATGCTGGAGAGGGTGTGGAGAAAAGGGAACCCTCTTACACTGTTGGTGGGAATGCAAACTAGTACAGCCACTATGGAGAACAGTGTGGAGATTTCTTAAAAAACTGGAAATAGAACTGCCATATGACCCAGCAATCCCACTTCTGGGCATACACACTGAGGAAACCAGATCTGAAAGAGACACATGCACCCCAATGTTCATTGCAGCACTGTTTATAATAGCCAGGACATGGAAGCAACCTAGATGCCCATCAGCAGACGAATGGATAAGGAAGCTGTGGTACATATACACAGTGGAATATTACTCAGCCGTTAAAAAGAATTCATTTGAATCAGTTCTAATGAGATGGATGAAACTGGAGCCCATTATACAGAGTGAAGTAAGCCAGAAAGATAAAGACCATTACAGTATACTAACACATATATATGGAATCTAGAAAGATGGTAATGATAACCCTATATGCAAAACAGAAAAAGAGACACAGAAGTACACAACAGACTTTTGGACTCTGTGGGAGAAGGCGAGGGTGGGATGTTTCTAGAGAACAGCATTGAAACACGTATATTATCTATGGTGAAACAGGTCACCAGCCCAGGTGGGATGCATGAGACAAGTGCTCGGGCCTGGTGCACTGGGAAGACCCAGAGGAATCGGGTGGAGAGGGAGGTGGGAGGGGGGATCGGGATGGGGAATACATGTAACTCCATGGCTGATTCATGTCAATGTATGACAGAACCCACTACAATATTGTAAAGTAATTAGCCTCCAACTAATAAAAATAAATGAAAAAAAAATAAAAAGATTAAAAAAATGAACTATAAAGATGTTTGATGAAAATATAGGAGAATACATGTAGTATAACACCAGACTTGGAGAAACTCTCCCAGGTAAGACAGTAAATCCATAGTCCATATAGGAAAAATAAGTAGATTTGACTATGTAAATATTTAAAATGTCTACCTGACAAGACACCATAAACAGAACCAAAAGATGAACAATACCTGCAGCTCATGTGACAGAGTTAATGTTTAATATACCAGGAGATCTTACAGATTGATTATAAAAGAAAGGTATAAAAGCACAGTATAAAAATAAGCAAAGGACGTGAACTGAAAATGGAAATCATCAGTAAACCTGTGAAGAGAACAGGCCTCATTAGTGGTGTGTGTTCTAAATCACTTTAGTCATGTCTGACTCTTTGCAATCCTATGGACTATAGCCCAACAGACTCCTCTGTCCATGGGATTCTCCAGGAATGAATACTGGAGTGAGTTGCCATCCCCTCCTCCAGGGGATCTTCCCAAGCCAGGGATCGAACCCGTGTCTCTTATGTCTCCTGCCTTGGCAGGTGGTTTCCTTACCACTAGCACCACCTGGAAGCCCATTAGTGGTAAAAGAACGTGAATTAAAGTGACTGAGGTGTCATTCTCTGCCCATCAAATTGGCAAACATTTTAAATATGGCAACATCCAGTGCTGATTAGTATGTCAATAAGCAGATACTCATGCATCATGGAACTGATTTTCCTCACCCTTTTTATACAAAGGAGTGTAACAAAGATCCTTCAAATACTTAATGCACTTTACAAGTTGGGATTGATTGCCAGGATTCTTTCCCACAGAAATAAAAGCACTAGAACATTAAAGGTGTTATAAATCTGTTTATTCCTTCTCTGGTTACAGTAGCCCATTCTGGAAACAGTCCGTATGTACTCCCATAAGGGAGTGTTTGTTTCAATGATGGTACATCCATTTTGTGGAAATAATGCAGTTATTTGTAAATGAGGTAGATACGTAATATAGACCTTCTGAAGAGATATACTTAAAATGCCAATAAAAGTAAATGGCTGAAATAAGTGTGTTCATGTGTATGTATAGGATAGGTAAGATTTTGGGAGGATAGTCAACAAACTGTTCCCATTGATTATCTCATTGGGGAGATACTGGTGGAACCTTATTCACTTTTACTTTCTGTGTGTGTGAGGTGCTAAGTCCTGTCCGACTCTTGTGACCCCATGGACTGTAGCCCACCAGGCTCCTCAGTCCTGGAGTGAGTTGCCATTCCCTTCTCCAGGGGATCCTCTTGACCCAGGGATTGAACTCAGGTCTCCTGCATGGCAGGTGGATGCTTCACCATCTGAGCCACCAGGGAAGCCCATTTTTATTTTAAACTCTCTGTGTTTTTAAAATTGGTTACCATGAGCAAGTATCTCTTTTGTATAAAAACATAACAAGAGAAACGGTTTGTTGAACGTTCCTTTGAAGTTGTGTTATTGAAACAACCCTCATGAAAATCACATGATTTATCACAGGGATAATAGTGAAAAATTATCCACACATCACATGGGGTCTCTTTCATGAAGCCCCACAGGAGAAATGTTCAGTCCAGCCTCAATCCCCAATGTGGTTGATTTGAGCAACTGACTTGTTTTTATCTTATGAGCATTGGGCATTTATGTAACTGATTATGTCTTCCTCTGCTATGACCACTAGGAATCTCAGAATCAATGGGAGACTGACCAGGGTATTCAATGACTCTACAGGATTACATAGTGCACATTCTTTGTTCCTCACCATCTTGTTCCATCATCACTGCTGGCACCATCTTGTTCCTCACCTTTATCTTCCCTTTATTTATACACACATTGCTTCCTTTGTTTTAATTTTGAGTGAGTGAATGAAAGTTGCTCAGTCATGTCCGACTCTTTGGGATCCCATGTAGCCTGCCAGGCTCTCCTGTCTGTGGAATTCTCTAGGCAAGAATACTGAAGTGGGTAGCCTTTCACTTCTCCGGGGATCTTACCAACCCAGGGTTCGAACCCAGGTCTCCCGCATTGCAGGCGGCTTCTTTACTGTCTGAGTCACCAGGAAGGCCCCTTAGCTGACTGCAGTGTATATATATATCCCTGTAGCCACCTCTTATCCTTTCTGAGAGACGAAAGAGAGGTATGAATAAATAATGACCAGTGATTTCTATTTTAACAGAAACCTGGGAAGGGAAACAGTCTCAACAATGAATAGGCCACTCAGCACCACCAACTACAGATGACTGGCCATTTCATTTACAAAGGTAAGGAAGTACAGTCTATATTTTAATTATTTCCAGTGGATTCATTATGTTTACAAATACTATAAATCATGTATCTAGTTCTTGGCCTTTAACTTTGACAGTATCAGATTAAAAACAGAAAATAAGCAAATAGGAAGAGGAAATTTTGTGGATGTTGTTATGCTGAAAGGGGCAGAACCAGGAGAATATGGTCTCTGCTGATAATTACTGTGTGTGGTTAAATATTTGACACATGTTAGTGTTTTCATTACTTTTAAATGTACCAGTGCTTACTGCAGAATACTTGGACAATATAACAAAAAATTAAAATGAAAACACAAAGCATTCACAATCTCATCATCTATAGATACTTACCAGTACTTCTGTGAATGTCTTTCCTTCTTCCTTGTACTCATATGTAGAAATATATATGATTATGTTTTTAAAAACAATATTTTTAATCCATACTTACCTTGGCTTCCATAGTTATTACATAAGTGATGTACCTTAACTAGTTCAGAACGTTACAAGTCTAGGAACAAACAGTAATTATCACATTCATGGTAAGTCGCTTCAGTTGTACAGTTGTACAACTCTTTGCAACCCTAGGACTATAGCCCGCCAGGCTCCTCTGTCCATGGGATTCTCCAGGCAAGAATACTGAAATGGGTTGAAATGGGTTGCCATGCCCTCCTCCAGGGGCTCTTCCCAACCTAGGGATCGAACCCAGTTCTCCTGAATCTTGGCAGATGGATTCTTTTACCACTGAGGCACCTGGGAAGCCACTGTAATTATCACTGTGACCATTTTAATAACCATTTACAGTTAACCAGGGCATCCCCAAGCATCTCATTTGCCTCTCCTACATGGATATCCTACATGGTGAATAGGTCCACGTGGGCTTTGTTAAACATCATCCTTCAGGGGAAAAAACAAAAAACAACTTTGAACCCAGGTGATATCTCATGGCCTCCCTTTAACATTATTATCTCTTTTGTACTGTCTAAAGGGAATTGTTGTTTTATTTTTTTTAATATATTAAGTTTACATATTTCTCTCCTCCTCTGTCCTACTGTCCAGTAAGGAATGATTTGCAAAATAATAAAAACCATCTAATAATCTGTCCTTCATTCATGCCATTTGTCAACTCCTCATTAAGGTTGTATTTTCAAGTCCCTTCAGCTATGCTCTTGAAGTTTTTCAGTTTTAGAAGCTGCAAAGGCTTAGATAAAGTGAAATTACTGAAATGGCATTCTTTACGGAGATTTTCATTCTGTGGGCCCTATTAAACAGTTGAAGATTAAAGAAAATCCTACTCTTACTTATTATTAGTAGTATGTACTAAATTACACTAACATACCCTAATATAGAAATTGGGGTCAAATATTCGATTACTCCCTGTATATTCTTAAAGTGATTATGTAATTTGAGCTTTCAAGAGGGATGATACAGGATTGGGTTTGGTTTTTATCCTGAGCCTGGTATTATAAAACATATCAGATATTCTAATTCTACTAATATATTATTCACATCTCACCAAAATACCATGAAGAGACTAGAAAAGTCAATTATTCTTTTCATAAATTAAGCACATAGAGAGTGGGAAGCAGTAGTGTATGAAACATCTGTCCTTGAAAACTTTATATTCTAATATGGACATATTGAATGAAACTGAACGTTTATCTAAGAGAATGCTTGGGTTGGGAGGCAGTCATAGGTCTGGTGAGATTGTCTTGCCGCGGTCCATACTTTCATTTTCTTGGGTGGTTTTTAGTCACATCCAGCTCGTGGCAGTCATTTTGTTCCAGTATAGAGAAATGGCTGGCAGGTTCTTAGGCTTCACCCACACTGTTTATTAAAAGCCCAGGATTTAAAATGTGCTTCAAAGGCTTATGAGAAAGTCAGAAGTTTCTCCGTGGTGTATAGAATGCTCTTCATTGCAATTTAAGATGTGGCCCTTAAATATCACAGCTCTCTGATTATGTCGTTACCCTTATTTACCACATAAGTAACTGACTTTAAGAAGTCAGATGAATTAGAATAGACAAAAATCTTATTATTAAAAGATGAGAGGAACACATGTTTAAATATCTGATACCTCACAATGAAAAAGTTTTTATCTAAAAGCATTGGAATAAATCACAAAGACAGTCAATAGTTTTAAGTATAAAAATGTAAAACTTCTCCATGTTGTAATTATAAACCAAATTGAAAGAAAGTAGCATGGAAGATACTAATAATGTGCTGTAAGCAGCTTAATAACCTTAATACATTAAACACCAATAAGGAAACCACTAAAAAGGTAAAAAGTCAATACTTAAGACACTAAACCCCAATAGATCAGTGAGCAAAATAATAGGAAAGCTGAAAGAAGAAATACAGAGAGCTAAAAAAAAAAAAAAAGACATATAAACAATGTTAACCTTCACTAACAATTTTCAAAGAGGCAAATTAAAGTCAGGAGGTACTTTCTTTTACCTGTCCAATTAGCAAAGATAGTTAAAGCATGTAATGAAACTAGCTCCCACTCACTGCTGATAGTGTGAATGGGTGTATTCTTCTAGGAGAGAAATCTAGCAATATGTGGTAAGAACTTTCAATTTTTTTAATGACCTAATAATTCTGGGAAACTAGTTCAATAAAACACTGAAGTTGGACAAAGATAGAAGCACAAAATCATTACTATTACATTATTTGTGGAAACAAAACCCCTGAACCACATCAACTGTCGTTCAGTATTGGCATTGTTAACTAAAGTATTAACACACAATTGTGTTCACACAGTGGTGTCTCTTGCAACTAGTAAAAATTATTCCTACACTGAGGTTTTTATATTCAAATGGGAAAATGCTCATTACATAAATGTTCAGTGAGAAGTGCTGGATTAAGATGGTATCATAATATTTTTCATATGAAAGTACATGGAACAAAAGGTGGAAACATATACCAAAATGTGAGTAGTAGAGTTGCCCAAGGGCAGTAGAACTGAGTAATTGTTTTGTTGTGATTCATATTTTTTGGTACTTTCCAGATATTTTTACAGGAGACATATATAACCAGAAGAAAAGGGTTTAAGAGTTTGTAGAAAGAAACTTATACACATGATCTGGACTTGGACTTCCATGGCACCTTTCTTAGAGCATATGGAGTAAAGTATGCTACCGAAATGGTTTATAAGTAAAGCATTATTTTGGAAAGATTGGGGAACACAGAATTTTTTTTTTCTTAGTATTTTGAGAAATTTTTTCCTTTCTTAGAGACCACAGCCATAACAACGAAAATGTAATTAACCGAAATAGACTCTCTAGGTAACAATATTATTAGCCTATTGTATTTCAATGTAGAACTTCTAAATTCAAATAGGTCCACTTCTTTCTTATAGATGTCGTCTGCTGCTGAGAATGGAGACACGGCACCTGGGAAACAAAATGAAGAGAAAACCTATAAAAAGGTGAATGAGTGTGTTGTTTTCTTTTTTCAGCTCAGAAAGAGGAACTGTTTTATTGCTTAGAATGCTAATATTGCCATAAGCCTTTGCTTCCTCCAAAGCATTTGTATGGAAGTTACTGCCTTAGCTTCCTCTTTCGGTACAAATGACCAGAAAGTTTGCAGCTTAAACAACATAAATCTATTATCTTACAGTTCTGTAGGTCACCAGTCTGACATAGGTCTCACTGGGTGAGAGCCAAGTGTCCACAGAACTGCCTTCCTTTCTGGAGGCTCCAGGGAAGAATCCGTTTTCTTGCTGTTTCCAGCTTCTTGAGGTTGCCTGTGTTCTCCAGGTCATGATTTCCTTTGCAGCCAGGAAAGACCAATTGAGTCTTTATCAGGCCTTATCATTCTGACACTTTTTAAAACTCTTCATTGAATTTGTTGCAATATTGCTTCTATTTTATGTTTTGCTTTGGGGGGGAGCTGCCGAGGCCTATGGGATCCTAACTCTCTGAGCATAGATTGAACCTGCACCCCCTGCATTAGAAGATAAGTCTTAACCTCTGGACTGCCAGGAAAGTTCCAGTTCTGATACTTTAAATCATAAGTCCCTAACTTGCAGGATCTAACTTGCCTGATGATCTGATGTAGAACTGATGTAATAATAATAGAAATGAAGTGCACGATAAATGTAATGCTCTTGATGGTAGTTTGCTCACTCAGTCATGCCATCCGACTCTTTGTGACCCTATGAACTGTAGCCCGCCAGGCTCTTCTGTCCAAGGGATTTTCCAGGCAAGAATACTGGAGTGGGTTGCCGTGTCCCTCTCCAGGGGAACTTCCTGACCTAGGGATCAAACCCGGGTCTCCTATATTGCAGGCAGTCTCTTGCATTGCAAATGGATTCTTTTACCGACTAAGCCACCAAGGCAGCTGCTTTGCTTGAGTTATCCTGAAATCTTACCCCTCACCCACCCAGTTCTTAGAAAAATTGCTTGCACAAAGCCAGTACCTGGTACCAAAAAGGTTGGGAACCACTGCTGTAAAGCATGCTTGTGATTACATTGAGCCCCCCTGGATAATCCAGAATACTCCCTTTATTTTAAAGTCATCTGATTAGCAACCTTAATTTCCTCTCCACCCTTACTCCTTGTTGTCATGTAGTATAGTATATTCATAGATCCCAAGATTTGGGTGTGGACATCTCGGGGTGGGGTGGGGGACATTTTTCTGCCCACCACAGTTACTGTGATAGAACATCAACAGAAAATAGTTATTTGAAAACCCTTCCTAAGAAGAAGGCCCTATGTGTGTGAAGTGTTCTGTGTCTACCATAGAATCTTTTAATCGACTTCCTACTTAGCACCAAAATTTTAAACTTTTTCCACCCTTAAAAAAGATTTTTAACATGAAATTTCATCGCACCCCTTACTAAGCCTCTCAGATTCCATGTCTTCAGCCCATTTCACAATAATCTCTTTCCACACTTCCCAACATATCTTGCCTGACTACTCTTTGACTTCAATAAATTCTTGGTTCCTGGCAACCAAGCTGATGTTCAGAAGCATTACTGGGTAATATATGTCCCCAAGCACCACTGTTCCTGATTTTAAATTGACTATACATTTTACCTTTTTAAAAGACCTTGCTGTCCTTCTCTCTTAGGAGTAGATGGTTTGTGTATCATAGGTTTATTATACCTTAATGTTTCCTTTTGCATTTTACTCTGTAATGGATAGCTAGCAAGAAGTTCTGTCATAAAGTACATGAGCCATGTGATCTACCCACAGATTCAGGTCATGGAACTTACATGATATATTTCCTGTTCCATTTTCATGTGGAATAATATATGCTTTTTCCTGACATATCTTTTCTTCTGACTTTTCTACTCAGCCAAACCTAGAAGCATAAGCAGAGCAGTTGCCACCTAAAGTGGTGATGTGTATGGGGAAGGGTAGGGTAAATATTCACAAGCTCTCATGTGTCATGTTGTAGCTTATAAAATGTGTAAATCTGAACAGAGACAGCAATACATTATTATTTATTTTTAAGCACAGGTAGGAAATGAAATCCTACCTGACATACCCAAGACTCTTTGTAAATTCAGTCAAACGTGAGACCAACACAGAGATCATCAGACTGCCAGCCTGACATTGCTTCAGATCACTTTCAGGCAGTTTTCTCAGTCAGCTTCAAGATGCACTGTGATTCTTGACTCTGTTCTGCTTTACAGGCGCTCTCTAGTGATGCACAAGTGATAGAAGGAATGTGACTTGGAGTCTGCCAAGTCTATCTTGCCCAAGAAGTAGTAAAGTAGGTTTTCAATAATATTATAGGTATGATTCTGTGATGAATGTCTCTAACAAGAAATTTGGCTCAGCATATTGGGAAGGTTATAAAAACTAAAAATCACTTTGTAGGACTGAAAACGATTCTGATAAATAAGAGAAGATGCAGGAAACTTGAGGACAAAAACAATGATGTCTTTTCATGTGTGATGACATAGCTTTTTAATGATCTCTGATTTTAAAAGGAAGATTAACAAGAGAAGAGGTGTTTAGCCTTTTTATAAGAAAAGCACCACAGCACAACACAATGCCTAGAACTGTAGCCCTCAGTTAATTTTTCTGTTGATGTACAAAATGAGAAGAAGGAATTACGTAGAGAAAAAGTGTTGCTTTGCTAACAGGTTAATGGCCCAGCTAAAACTATTCAATTTAATTCTTTAACATTAAGCAAAAGATCTTTAAACCAGAGGTGTTAATGGTGGCCTTATAAGAGTTGATAGCAGGAGTTACATTAGCTGCTGCAGATGTGTTTGTCTCTAGGCCCAGTTAAACCATTTCCCAGATAAAAGAACTTGAAGCTAGAATAGGGAAACCACTGAGTGAACTTTGAAAAATTAGGAGACTAGAAGACTTACCAAAAGTCAGGAGATGAGCAAATATCATCCCTGTTTTCAAAAATGAGGGAAAGGTATGTTCTGGAGACCAGACGTGAAACTGTCCCTCAGCATAATTTGAGCATGAATTAGTATAGCTATGTACATTTAGAGAAGAAACGCGTGTCTTTTACAAAACTGCAAAGGTTCATAAAGATGGAGTTTATGTCAAATTAACTGCACTTCCTGTTATGAAAGAATCATTAAATTGGTTGCAGATAAGGAGAATTCTCAAGTTTAATGAATCTTGATTTAAAGATAGCTGGCATATTCTTGTTGCATCCTTTCAGACAAGGTGGAAAAGTATGGATAAAGTATTATAATTAGAAGGTTGTACCTGGTTAGACTAATGTTCCTGAAGAGTAGAAGTTTTGTTCCTTATTCACTTAGTCTTTACCGACAAGATGCATAAGCTGTCCCTGTGTAGCTTCATATGTTTACCCATGACCTTCATGAAGACATCAGATTTATACTCTGCAAGTGCGCAGCTGACAGAAAGCTGGGAATAATAACAGACTAGATTGGTGTCATCAAACCCACTATACATTTCATAACTATTGCCCCTTTTATAAACACCTTAAAATTAATTTCTTTCCCAGTCTTGAAACCTTGACCATGGGGTATGCTCCTTTAAATGACCCATTGGATTTTGCCTGTGACTGAAGACAGTCCAGGTTAAGAATACCCTGATCTTGGGTGCTAGGTGTGAGAAGAATATCACAAGAGTTTATAAGGAACTTAAAATTGAGTGGGAGCACCAAGACATGAAAACAATTTTAGAACACAGTAGTCTGTAACAAAGGTTCAGAAGAGGAGAAATCAATATAGGGTTAGAGTTAATGAGAGGGTTTAGGTTTTCTGTATCAAGATTTATTGGGCAGCTGCCAGCAACACTCAGCATCATGAGTGCTGTGATGTCCACGTGTTTTTAGGGAACACTCAGAGTTCATGGAACACAGTTATGCTCTCTGAGTCTCAATTATTTTCATGTGACTATTTAGGCTGACTGCTTTTTGTTCCTACGGTTGACCATTTCTCTAATACATTATCAGTTCCTGGCAAGCCCAGGAAGAATAGTTAAAATCAGTTGGGAAGGTTAATGCCTTTAGCTAATGACTGAGATAAGAATTTTGATTTTAGCTGCTTAAAACAAACATGTTGCCCATGAAGACAGGTATTAAGAGCTGCCTGGCTTTATTAAGGAGTGTGGTGTTTCTGTTCTCAGTTCATTTATTGGGTATCTTCTGCAAGAATTGTAAATGCACAGGCCTCAGGGGCCAGGCCGATAAGGGAATAAAACAAGCAGAGAGAAGATAGTAAACAAGAGGATACATTCCTTCTGTGGAAGGGGACAGATGGCCTTAAGCACTAGCTCATAAACCTTTGTGTGAGGCCTTACCCAGGGTTGCCAGATAACTGATTTTTCAAGAAATAAAGAATGTGGATTCCGATGTAAAACTCCTAACTGTTGAAAGATTGGCAACTGACTCAAAATTATTAAAAAATACACTCAGGAAGTCTGTACACAGTGGACGATAACAAAGATTCTGACCCTTTCCCTGAATGATTCTCCCTTTAAAAACCTTCATGGTCTGGCAGAATTTTGCAGTTGGTTTCTGGACAGGAATCCACTGTTTCCCCAGGTGCTGGTTTTCTAAATAAAGCAAACTTTCTGTTTCTACCCAAAAAAAAAAAGCCCCCCCCCCAAACAAAATAAAGAAAACCACTCTGAAAAAAGCAACAAAGTGTATCAATTGTATCTTGTCCTCACATGGGGGCCAGTTTGCAATCTCTGCACTGTTTGGGTAAGGAGGTGGGATAGGAGAGGAAGATGTAAAAGAAATGCATGTAAGGCCTGGTCCCTTCTTCCTATATCCATACAGTTTATTTAAAAGAAAAAAAAAAAAAAATAGGAGACCCACATGAAAAAATTAAATAAGTCAAATTGATATTAAGTGCCAATATGAAAAAAAAAAAAAAGTGCCAGTATGAGTGGCATTTTACTTAATTCTCTAGCAAATCCTGATGAGCACAAAGCTCATTACAGTCTTCTGGGGAAACGTCCTTTTTTGGGACTTGTTTGTTAGCAGAACATTTTGCTGGGATAAAAATTTCTTAGATGCCTCATTGCTTTTTGTCATGGCAGAAAATCCCACTCGTTCAGGGACTGTGTGTTGATTGATCTACTCATGTGTCTCAGTGATGGGGAATCGAATAGGCACAGGCACAGAATCTTCGGGGGTGAATGTAATTTGTTGGAGGGACAGGAGTCTGGCCTAAACAAAGCTAAGTGCCATTGTTTGGAGAAAGCAGAGGAAATTTTGGAAGTGTGGCCTGCTAGCTTTGAGTGCTGGTTGGAGGCCTTTGGATTTCATATTCTGAACCAGCACCGTCCATTAGAACTTTTGGCAGTGATGGAAATGTTCTATGATCTGTACTAATACAGTAGTTAAAAGCTGTATGTTGCTGCTGGACTTTTGAAATGTGACCCATGTGTTTGAGGAAGGAATTTTTTAAATTTTAGTTAAATAAACACATGTGGCTAATGGCTACCATATGACAGCGCAATTCTAGGCAGTGTGTTACTGTGACATTGGTTTGGTGGTTAGTGACATGGTGAAATGACAGTACAAATTACAATGAAAGTTGACCTGGAAGTTTTCAATCATAGTAACTGATAGAAGTTTTCTACTGTTGGTGGAACTAGAGAAGTTTGAAGATGAGATTTTTTTTTTTTTTAACAAGGTCATAAGGAAGGAAGCAGAAAGCAGGACATCAGTTCGCTTTATGAGTGGCTTAAACTTGAATAAAATACCAGTGCTGGAGGCCTGAGTTTTCTTTCTTTTGGATGTGAGGAAATCGCCCACATCTACTCCCACCCTTCCAAAACAAACATGTCATTCTGGTTCAGTGGCTTATCCCAGGTCACCTAGCAATTCTCTATCAGGAACATGAAAAGCTCCAGTCATAGGATGTCCTAATTTTGTGACTTGTCCATGAGAATCAGTGTTTCCAAGTTGGCTGGCCGTGGACAGGCATGGGAAATTTTTAGTGCCACCATTTGCTTTTCTCCCTTTCTCACCTCTCTAGCCAAAAGTTGTCATTCCAAGCCTGTCACCCTCCCTCCTCTCTTCCTCCTTCCATCCTGGGCCTGCCCACAACAGGGCCTCCTCCCCCGAGGAGATTCTGGTTTTGATGACTTCCACAGGCTACTGTAGGTCTGGAGGGTCCACCTTTAGCACCAGTACCTCAACTTCAGATGACCTCTTCATCGTGTTAACCAATTCCCACCAAGATGGGCACACCTCATAAGAGCACTCACAGTGCCCTAGGAGGAAACTGACCGCTCTAGCTATAAACAGGGTCCTTGACCCAAATTCCCAGGGTTTTTTTTTTTTTTTTTTCATTTTGACTTTTAAGACCTAGGTTGTCATGTAAATCCATTGTCTCAGCCTGTGTCCCTCTCAGTGGAGGCAGGCAGGGACATTTGGGAGGAGCCACGCCTTCCTCGGTCCACACTGTCAGTGAAGATGTCCTTGATGACTTTTTAAAAAATTTTATTTATTTTAATTGGAGGCTAGTTACTTTACAGTATTGTAGTGGTTTTTGCCACACATTGACATGAATCAGCCGTGGGTGTACATGCGTCCCCATCCTGAACCCCCCTCCCACCGCCCTCCCCCTCCCATCCCTCAGGGTTGTGCCGGTGCACCGGCTTTGAGCGCCCTGTTTGATGCACTTGATGACTTTTGAAACATGAGTGAACTCATGACTCAGCAATACTTTGAACTAAGAGGAAATATTTATTTAAATACAAGCTCTTTTATAAAACATCCATGGGAAGATACACAGGCAGATGTCAACATTGCCTGCCTCTGGGGAGAACTGGGTGGTGGGAATCTTGGGTTGAAGGAAGCTTTTCTGTATGTACTTTTGATGCATATTTAACTTTGAACCATATAAATGTTTTGATTATTCAAAAATTGGAAAAATAACATTTTGAGATGGGAAGAAGGGAGAGTTGGCATGCATCCCAGCGCTAACTGCTCTTCTTCCCTTTAGACTCTAGAAAGCCTCCACTTCCAGAAATAAGACCCTTGCCTCTGCCCTGATGGAGCGACACTCTGTAGCTGAACAGAGACAACCTTGTCTCTGTATTGAGCAGCCCTTGTCATCAGTAAACCTCCACTGGTCTGATCCTCTGGCCTTCTGAGTGTTAGTGTTAATATAAATTCATGTTCCCACACACAGTGAGGTGGAGTTTGGAGCAGAGAAAGGTTTATTGCAGGGCCATGCAAGGAGGCTCAGGCCCTAAAAGCTCTTGAGTTCCCTGAAGGGTTTTGGCAAAGCATTTTTTTTGCTTTTATTTATTTATTTTTTTAATGACCTTATTTTTTAAATTGAGGATAATTGCTTTATAGAATTTTATGGTTTTCTGTCGCACATCAACAAGAATCAGCCATAGGTACACCCATGTCCCCTCCCTCCCGAACCTTCCTCCCACCTTCCTCCCCATCCCACCTTTCTAGATTGTCACAGAGCCCCTGTTTGGCAAAGCATTTTAAAAAGCCAGGTGAGAGAGTGGAGAGTCACAGGATACTGATCAGATTGTAAACAATTCTCTGATTGGCTGATGCTGAGGGAGCAGGGTGGTGTCATGGGGGTTACCTTCATCAGTCCTTAGGCTCAAAGAGACCTGGGGCTGTTTACTCATGGACATCAAATGGTTAACATCTTCCATTTGGTGGGGTGTTTTCACATCTGTGAAACAACTCAGGAAATTTGCATCAAGTACCATTTTCTGTGTACTTTAGAGAGGAGCTGAAGCAGAGCATGGGGGGAGGGGGAAAGCCCTGTCCTGGGAAGGCCCCGCAGGGTCCTGCTAGGTTACATTATTCCTAATCCATCTTAATCTGCAACACCCTAAACCAGTGGTTCTCAACCAGTGACCAGGGAACAGTCAGCAACGTCTGGATACATTTTGTTTGTCACAATGGAGGGTGGTGCTATTGAGATCGAGGAGGTAGAAGCCAGTGATGCTGCATCCTACTCTGGCCAGAGCAGAGCTCACAGCAAAGAACTATTAAAATGTTAGAAGTGAGAAGGTTTTTTAATCAAACCCAACCACCCTTTTAAGTGGAGGATAGGTGTCAGTGACTGAGCGCAGACTCACAGATATGAGTCCAGCTCTTTTAGATACTAATTGTATCATCTTGGGCTTCCGAGGTGACTCGGTGGTAAAGAATCTGCACACAGGAGACGTGGGTTCAGTCTCTTCATTGGGAAGATCCCTTGGCAATGGCAACCCACTCCAGTATTCTTGCCTGGGAAATCCCACGAACAGAGGAGCTTGGCAGGCTACACCCCATGGGGTCACAAAGAGTCAGATATGACTGAGCATGCACACACTGTATCATTTTAGACACTTTCCCTAATTGGTCTGAATCTTAATGTTTCTCACTAATGAAATGTACTTAATACCTGCCTTTACCAGCTCACAGCACTGTGAGAATCAAATGATTTAACAGTGTGAACAAGTCCTGGGAAAAATGGAATGCCAAAGAGTGAAGTCTCTGTTGAATTAGCAAAGGCAGGATCTCTCAGCCTCTGATTTCTAGTCAGACTAGTTCTGTTAGAACGGAGCATGGCAGGCAGTGCAACTACCTCCCCCAGTGCTGGGCTCAGGGGGAGAAGTGTCACTTAGCATTCTGGAGCTGGCCCTGGTCTGGCCTGGGCATCAGAGGGTAGATGGAGCTGAAAGAAGACAGTCTTTCCTTCCCAACAGCAGGGGTTTCAGAAATAAGAGAGAAAGATGTGCTTCTAGTGGTGGGCTTCCTTGGCACTTTTAAAATTAAGCAATAAGGAAATGAGCTGCCCCATTCAGAGAGGGGGAGTCCTAATCTAATTTGATGTAGAAGCATGTATAATCGTCTACCATTGCCATCCACCCCTTTGTACAGATCTTTCCTCCAAGTCTGTCAGCTTTCATAGAGGATCACCTGCCCTTCTGACTTCTTTCCCAAAAAGTCCTCAAGCAAGTGGTTTGAAATCTTCCTTGATGACTTTCAAGCAAGATGTGGCAGGTAATTAAGCGAAAATGATCTGCAACTTGTAAATAAGAGGAGAAGCCCCCCTATCCCACCCCAGAGTGATTACCTGAGCTATTCATTCCTAAGTGACCTCTTTTAGCACTCATATGGCCCTGATCCTGTTTGTTAAGCCACCCAGGTTTGTTATGCTTCTGCATCCTGGTTAACCATGGAAACTCCCCCAAACTCTGACTCCAGGCGATAATAGGCTACACCCCAAACTTACTGCACAGCTTCCTTCCGGGGCAACAGGAAACACTGCATTGTTGCATTTGGTGTTCATGGCAGGCTGGGAGGCTGGAGTTTCCAGTGTTTCTATAGCCAGTTGGGCCATCTGAGCTGGAGCTCCTGCTCCCAGGGCACAAGGGCACTTTTGTTTTCAAGTTAAAAGGGTTAATATGTACAGGCCATCTGCATGCCTCCCTGCACAGCTTGGCCAATCGGGTTCTGGTCTGGTCAGCCAGTCCCTGTCGCAATGCTCAGGGCTTAACCATTTTTATCACTACCACCCCACTTCCCTCTCCTCGTGTGCTTAAGGATTTTTAAAGGCAGCTCTTAAGATATTGCATAAGATCATAGAATTTTAAAATTCTGAAATTCTTCATTCTGGATTCCAAAAAAGATGATAGACAATGTGTGTTAGGTTCTAGGTATTTATCTACATAACAGACGCTAATAGGACATATGCCATGTGCTTATTCAGGACTTTTAATATTTTATGACGTTTGGCTCATTGGTTGCTGGAAGCATCTTATTTATCAAACTCAAGTGGGTATATTCTAGCCTGAAATCTACTATTTCATCAGGAAAGGTGTAATTATTACCAACTAAAAGCACTTTCAAAGCTATGCTGGTAATAAGAGCCAACATTTATTAAGTGCTTAACATATACTAGCCACCATTTTAAGCACTTTAGAATTATTAAATCACTCTTATGACAACCCTATGAATTAGGACAGAGGAGAACACGAGGTACTGAGAGGTTAAGTAACCTGCTCTGGGCCACAGAACAACCAGTAAGTGGCAGGATAAAACTGGGATTCTAACCCCAACTGTCTCTCTCTAGAGTCTGTCAGATCCTAGAGATCATGGAACCAGTACACTGTCCTCTGAACACTGTGGTGCCTACGACAGATAATTAAAATGGAGAAATGCTCCATTATCCAGTAGAACACTGGGGGCCAGCGGCACAGACAAACCCAGCCATCTAGAATGGGAAAAATGAACAAAATTCAACAATTTTAAAGCATGATTTCCCTAATTGGGTGGTTCAGAAGCCAAATTTTCTCCTCCAAAGTGTTTCACCTCTGAAGATAGAATCCGAGTTGTAGCCTCAAGAATCTGTTTCTCTAGAAAGTACATCATTGTCCAGTCACTAATTCATGTCTAACTCCTTGCAACCCCATGGACTGCAACACGCCAGGCTTCCCTGTCCTTCATCATCTCCTGAAGTTTGCTCAAACTCATGTCCACTGAGTTGACTAGAGTACATAGTCATTTTGAAATGAAAAACAAATCGATCCCATGGGCACTGGCCAGAACATGGGAAATAAAATGAGAAAGTCGTAACTTCAAAAATCATTCTTCACCACAGCACTCCAAATTGACAGGGAGGGTTGAGATCTGCTTGGAGGGGTGGCATATTCTGGACTGTTTTAAAAGCTAACCGTTCCATAGACTGTCACTTTTTAGTGATGTCTCACTAAAAATCTGCTCAATGGCTAAAAGATCTGATAAAGGAAGCACTGGGTCCAAGGGTGACTATTTTAGAAGTTATTTTCCCCTATGGGAATCAAGTTCCCCCCCCAAAAAACACCTGCCTTTTCCGGTGAGTGCAGTTCAGTGTCTGATGCTTTTGTTATGAAAGGATGATCTCTTCTGGGGAGTTCAGTTCACTGTGTCTGAGACTTTCCTTAGGAAAGGACAGTGAAGAGGCTCACTCTCTGCTTGGAAGCCTTCACCCCAAAGACACACAGCACATCACTAGGGAGAGGAACAAAAGAGGGTGGATGTGGTCTCTGGAGACTGTAGTGATAAGATATCCTATCCTCCTGAATCTATTTTGTTCAACTCCCAATGCATACACACACACACACACACACACACACACACCCCTAGACACCAGAGATATAAATTGGGTGTAATTATAAGGAAAATAAGGAGTTATGAAGAGTTGGGATCAGTCATAGGGCCTAGCTGTACTTCCTTCCCAGTGGAGAGATGAGCCACTCTGACTGTCATGTCAGAGCTTTCTTTTCATCCAAGGTGTGCTGTCATCTACTTTGCATTGTGGACCAGGCTGCATTTGGTTATTGAGCACAGAGCTGATATATAGACCGTCTTGGTGACATTCTAGTTCTTCTGAGCTAATTTTTCATATTGTGGCTTTGTTGTTTTTAAGGGTGTGGTCAGTACCTGGGCTGTAAAATGTATCTCTGATTGTATGATACATCTGTGGATTCACTCATTTATTTAGTTGGCAAATATTTATTTAGCTTGGCACTGAGCTAGGCCTTGGAGGTAAGACAGGGGCAGGATAGACATAATCCGGCCCTGATCCTGCTTTTGTACTTGTGGTAGAGACGACCAGAAAAAGTAGACATAATAAAATGATTACTGCCTTTAAAAGCGTTATGAAGAAAATCAACACAGGCAGGGCTGCTATCTTTTAGACAAGGTATTCAGGGGGTTCTAAGGGGGTGACCCAGGGCTGGGATCACAAGCTTGAGAAGGAGCCAGCTAACAGAAGAGTGGGATTGAGAACTTTCTTGATAGAACAGCTTCCTCTGAGCCCTGGGGCCAGGAAGGGGTGCATGAATTCAAGCACCTAAAGGCGAGGCCGGTGTAATGGAGGGTCCCAAGCCTGGAAGAGAGGGACGGAGTGAAGTGAGAGCAGTGGTTTCGACTAGGGCTGGTGTTGTCCCCCAGGGTCATTAGACAATGCTGTCACATCCCGGGGGAGGGGATGCAGCTCGTGTCCAGCGACTGGACCCAGAGATACTGCTACACACCCTGCGATGCACAGAACTGTCCCCCGAAACAACTGCCTGCCCACAAATGTCAGCAGCACTAGCCTGAGAAACCCTGGCTTAGAGCAATAGGCCGAAGCGAGCTAAGGTGTAGGCTAGGAAGAGGGAAAGGAGTAAATTCCAGGTATACTTCAGAGTTAGGATGGACTGGACTGGTTTGTGGTTGCAAGTGGGGGTGAGGGCATGACTGGAATGATCGATGAGCCAGCATTCTAACTTGAGCACTTGGGTGGCTTTTGTGACTGTTTATCAAGATGGAAAAGGATGGCATGGGGGAAGGGTTGTGAGGGAACATCAAGGTCTCCAATCCGGACATGTCAGTTTCAGGGTGTCAGTGAGCCACTGAAGCGGAGAATCAAGTAGGTAGTTAGACGTGTGGGTTTAGGACTCAGGGAAGAGGTCAGCATTCTGCTTTAGTTTGTCACACTGTAGATTCACAGTGAGAGAGATGGAAAAGCAAGGCCCCCAGACTAAGGAACACCCACATTTTGGTATTACCTCCTAATACCCTCCTCCAGAGTGTCAGATTTTTAAAATAAACAAAATTGGCCAAGTCCTTCCCTTAGGATCTTCCACTGGCCTTCTGTTACCTACCCATGCTCCACCGCACACAAATCCTTTATAGTCTTCCCCTCACTAGGCGTGTCCAAACCCACCTCCCGCTGCTATCTTGAACACACCCCTGACTCCAGCCACACTGAGGTGTCTATCCCAGGTCCTCGGTGCCCATGCTGATCACTGTGAATGCTTTCTTTCTAGAAACAGCTCTCTTGGCCCTTCCCCATGCTCCCAGGCTGTGACTGGTAGTCACTGCTTCCCAGGCTTCCCTCAGTCTCCCGCACTTACCTCTGTTATATCATGGATGACTTTGTTCTGTAATAATCGCATGCAGTTATGTCCTGCCTACTGTACCGGGAGCAGCTACAGAGCAGGGGTCTTGCCCAATCATCCAGACATCCGTAGGGCCCCACACAGTGCCTGGCACATAGTGTTCAAGAGATGTATCACTTTTTTCTTCTTAATTCTAAGATTATTATAGGCTTTCCAGAGAGATATGTTCTTGAACCTACAGTTCAGGATCTGCAATTAGAGGTGAGATATGTTGGGGAGAGGGAAGTGGGGAACACAGGAGTGGAATTTGGGCTTATCTGTTTTTTTTGGCTGCGCTGGGTTTTAGTTGCAGCATGTGGGATCTAGTTCCCTGACCAGGGGTTGAATCCCGGCCCCCCTGACCTGTATGAGGTGATATCTTATTGTAGTTTTGATTTGTATTTCTTTAATAATGAGCAGTGCTGAAGTAAGTCAGAAAGAAAAAGATAAATATCATATTCTAACACATATATACAGAATCTAGAAAAATGGTACTGAAGAATTTACTTACAGGGCAGCAGTGGAGAAACAGACATACAGAACAGACTTATGGACATGGGAAGAGGGGAGGAGAGGGTGAGATGTATGGAAAGAGTAACATGGAAACTTATATTACCATATGTAAAATAGACAGCCAAGGGGACTTTGCTGTGTTGCTCAGGAAACTCAAACAGGGCTCTGTACCAACCTAGAGGGGTGGGATGGGGAGGGAGACGGGAGGGAGGTTCAAAAGGGAGGGGATATATGTGTACCTGTGGCTGATTCATGTTGAGGTTTAACAGAAAACAGCAAAATTCTGTAAAGCAATTATCCTTCAACAACAACAAAAAAAATTTTTTTAAAAAGGTATTCTTTTCCCAACTCTGTCACGTAAAGATTCTATTCTTTCCAGATGTTGGCCCAATTAAAAGCTGCCCTAGATAGATGCCAGGAATTGTCAGGGGAATCAGGATCTGGAGTTGCTTGGCAGTCTTTTCTCTAGCACAGCAGCGTAGTAAACCCCCTTTTGTTGTTGTTGTTGTTGTTACATAAAAGAAATGGGATGGACAGTTTTTCAGGTTTGCTGTTTCAAAGAGAAAGAGAGGAAATAATAATTTAGCAGTTTTAAAAGCAGCTACATTCTTCATAAAATCATGGAGGAGTGCAGGCCTTAAAGCTGCACTCAGGACCCCACAACAGACGGTGATGTGAGTGCCAGCCCTTGACTCTGCCAGCCTGCCTTCCTCACCAGCATGGGTGAGAGTGGGTGTGGCCAGGCAGGCAGGCTGCTCTGCCATTTATGAACTTGACCTTGTGCAGGACAGTGAATGTCTGAGCCCAGCAGTACCAGTGTGGTTTGAGCATTAGACCTGAGAATGTATGAGAAGGTGCTTCGAAGACAGTAGTTGGGTGTACAAATAATAAATCTCTGTTATTGTTGCTGGATTCCCACTCACCTCCTATGGAACTTAAGCCATGTGAGAGCAAGGACTTGGCAAGCTGGGAAGAACTCAGTTCTTAGTGAAGGAACAGACACCAGTCCCCACTTCTCCCTACTGCTTAAATTTGGAATTCTAAATAACCTGGGACTCTGACCTCTCCTGATGGCAGTTCCTAGTATCGGCAGCTCATTTTCAAAAGGCAGTGGGATTCTGTAAAAGAATCTCACTGTAAAAAAGACAAAAGGAAATCTAACTTTTGTCTATTAAAGAAACCTTAAAAAAAAAAAAAAAAAAAACTATGTCCAGAAAGGGGAAATGTTGTCTTTGCTTTCCAGCATATTAAATAAAAATTTGAAGATTTCTGTTGTAGTTACTATCTCCTAGGGTCTGAAATAGTTTGCAAAAACTATACTGGGTTTCTTAGGAGTCCTTTCCCCTCATCTATTTCTTCCTTTATATGTTTTATCTGCTTGCTTTGGGGCAGTGGAATTCTCCTGGGGAAATAAGTCGTTCTCTCCAAGGACACAGAGTGCAGTAGAATGGGGTGAAGGTGTGTCATTGAAGAGAGCAGGAGAGGGGAAGTTGGGGTGGGCAGGGAAACTCCAGCTTTGCGTTACATGCATTTTCAAGAAAATCATGGAAAAACTAAGCAGTGCAGTCAGCACAGTCCTCCTCCCGCAAGATTATTTCCTTATTTTTACTTAATGACAGATTTGTTCCCTCGCCCACTATATTCTGTGAAACACTGAAATGGGATATAGCTGTGATATTGTAAATTAGGAGTGTCTTAAAGTTGTAAATAGGAAAGAGATTTTGAAGCATTGAAGCTGTATTTGTGAACAAAATCAAAGGATGAAGTCTTCTGAAATTTCGCTTAGTAAGATGAAATCCTGTTTTTCAAGGGTATTTACATATGCAAATATCCTAAGATTCAGTTTCCTTTTGGAATTTGGAATAAGCCTACCCAAGCCACCTTGATGTTCCTCTTCACACTTCTTATTCATTCATTCATTTAATTTTAAGCAGGCTTTTAAAAGCATATTGAATACTTTCCTTGACATATTGCTAATTAAAAAAATTTTTTGATTGTGGAGACTCTAAAATGCTTCAGGCAAATTTAGAAATGGGTGAGAAGAAACTGCACAGAATGAAAAATCTCCTGGTTGCTCTAGCCAAGGGAAAAACAGCTGCAGAGGGCAGAAGCAGGTAGAGTATATGGCAGTGGGCACCTCTTGGCCCTCAGAATCCTTTTAGGTACACTCAAGGCAAAGTCTGGCCAAATGTGGGATGCCAGGCCATAACCTTTTACCCTCAGGCCTTTAGCCCAATGTAGGAGGAATTTAAAATAGCAGTCTACTCTTGAATAGCAAACATTATAGCCATCTACACTCGTCTTGCTTTATTGACCTATACACATCCTCAGCAAAGTCACCTGGAGCAGAGAGGCCCCCAGTGACCCCAGCAGGAGAGCATCTTTGTTCTCAGCTTTCCACGGCCTTAGAATACTTATTTCCTGATGTGTTCTTACTCAGTAGATAAATCTGGGTACCTACTGGTGTTAGGCAGCAGGAGTATAGCAATGAATAGGAAGGACTTGGCCCCTTACCCCATGGAACCAGGTTAAACGGTCTGGACATTTTAGAACTATTACTGAATTACTTTTCAAAAAGTTATCCTACTTTAGACTCCCTCAGAGGTTTTGATTTGCATTTCTCTGATAATGAGTGATGTTGAGCTTCTTTTCATGTGTTAGCCATCTGTATGTCTTCTTTGGAGAAATGTCTGTTCAGTTCTATGGCCCATTTTTTGATTGGGTCGTTCCCATGGTATTTTTAATTTTCAAAAATTTCCTAGTTGATGCTTTTATATTTATCCCTTTAATTGAACTTTGACTTATAAGGTCATTTCCTCTAAAAAGATTTCTATTGTGATATTTGTTGAAATTAAATTTATTAATGAATTTAGGGAGAAATAGCATCTTTATTCTACCCTTCTAAGAATGAAATGTCTATATATTTATTGTCTTTTCCATTCCTCAGTAAATTTTTATTCAAAGATTCTCTACCTATTTTTGGTTAAATATACTTCTAAGTAAATTATGTGGGATTTTTTGTTACTGTTTTGGATTTTCTTTTTCCTACTGTGAATAGGATTCTTTTTTTTCCCCCAATTACATTTTCTAGCTAGAAATGTATAAGATCTAGATTTGTGTGAGTACATTTTGTAAACTGCCAACTTGATCTTTTGAAACTACTCCACGAGGTCCGTGATTGATTCTTGGATATTACAGGTAATAATCATATTATCTGTGAGTTATCATTTTTCTCCTTGTAATCAGCATTTTGTACTTGGTTTTCTTGTCTTACTTTACTAGCTGGATCTTACAAAATCGTATCAAAGAATTTTTATGATAAAAGGACAGCCTTGTTTTGTGCATGACTTTAAAGGGCAAATGGCTCTTGCACTGTTTCTCAAACTGCATTCTTTGGCACACACACATCATTAGTAGATACGTAAATGCAAATCCATTGGTCAAATACATTTGGGAAGTGTCCCTCCAGTGCTTCCAACAATATAATGTTGTCACTTAGTTCAAGAATTGTTTTCCATATTAAGAAAGTTTCTTCCTGACTCTAGCTTTACTAAAAGATTTTTTATAAACTTTAATTGGATATTGACTTTTTTATAAAATTGATTTAAGCAGACAATGAAAAGGCTGTCATTGGAAACACCATTCTCTTTTTGATATACTCTAAGTACTTGAAAATAATAAAACTATGTTTTTCAGAAAATATTGTTTAATATAGATTTGGTATCAGTCCAGATGAACAGGGTAATTGTATTATTTCTTTATAGATTGGGATGATTTTTAGAATTTCTTCCTATAGGCATGCTGATCTTTCTCCCATATTAGAGTAATCTGTGTGGAAATTATCCTGAGATTCAATTCTTTCTGCAAGCTATTCTGGGGTAGACAGGTTGCTGAAATCATTCTCCTCAGAAATTGTGTTTGGGGGAAAAAAAGGAGGGGACTTATTTTTCCACCTGAATAGTGTTTATTCAACTTAGTTTTACTTTTGTTTGTAATTTCATATTTGGGCTTCTCTTTCTTCATTTGTTAAATTGGGGATGTGAATGACAACCAAATGCCCTTTAAGTTACTTGGGTTTTTAATGTTGTTTTATTTGTTGTTTGTGGTTCTCTGATCATGCCCTGCAGCCGTTGCTTTTAAGTGCATGCAGGATGCTACGGAAGAGAGAAAGAGAAAGAAAGAGGTGAAAGGTGGGCTAGAGGTTACGTTTTATTCAACTGTTTTAAGAAAGCCTGTGTTAGTTTTCCTTTGGTACAAAGGCGATTATTTCTTGCATATTTTCCCACCCTTTCTTCAATACTCTGTGGATTAGAAACTCAAATGACTTTGGGTTTAAGAAGACTAATCCTCTATGGGAAAATGTGGAGATTTCCCCCCTTTTCTACGGTCCAGGGAAAATTAATACACCAGAAAATGATCAAAAGTCTGTCATGACACTTTAAAGACAATCTTGTAAGAAAATAAACTGAAGTATGTATAAACTTAAAACAAATGTGTATAAAGCATGGCACTGTAACCCAACCTCACTTGCTCTTCAAGCCTTGGGGAATCCTGACATAACCAGAATGTAGTATATAGAAGTGGTCTCATGGAAGAAAAAGGAGAAAGACCAGAGCGGTGTATTTCTGTTGGGTCCATACTTGGTTATCGCTAGTCCACAGAGGTCCTGTAGAGACCATTTCTCATCCAGAAGGACAATATGTACTCTTCGGTGTCAGACTCATCAGTCATGTGTTCATTCAACAAATGGTTATTGACAGCCCATTTTATACCTTTGCTGGTACCACAGAGATACAAACCCATCTCCTTAATTTTAGCCCAGAGCAAATTAGGTAAGAAGAGTGCCTTGGAAATAATTATTTTTTGCAAATACTGAGTTTAAAGAAGGAGATAAAAGGACAGTTCGTCCTCTTGGTCTGACTTTGGTGTGTTTAAACTTACTGTGTGCCGACAGAAGTGTGACTTTTGCCTTTTAAATAAATAGCTAAACCACTCCAGACAGGTCCCAGTAGAACATTTTGTTTATAAATAGATCCATCCTTTTGGGCCTGATGGAATGAAAAGGTTGGGTTGCCTCAAAAAGACAGGACCTAAAAGTATTGAGAGTGCTTTAAAATTAATATATGCATTAGTTTCCCTGCTGCAGTAAGTTTCCACAATCTTAGTGGCTTAAAACAGCACAGATTTATTATCTTAAAGTTTTGTATGATGGCCATCCAGTACCATCTCCCTGAGCTAAAAATCAAGGTGTCCAGAAAGTCTACATTCCTTTCTGGAAGCTTTGGAGAAGAAACTGTTTCCTCACCTTTTCCAGCTTCTACAGGTCCTTACATTTTTTGATTTGTTGCCGCTTCTTCCATCTTCAAAGCCAGCAATGGCAGTTGTGTCCTTTTCACATCTCACTCACTTTTTGCCTCCTCTTTTTTTACTTTTCAGGATCCATATTATTACACTTAGCTCATCTGGATAATTTAGGACAATCTCCCCACCTCACATTCAACTGATTAGCATCCTTAATTGCATCTGCAACCCTGTGGGGTAACATTTTGCCTTCTTAGATAACATTCTCTTAGGTTTCTACGTTCTAGGTGTTTAGGACATGGACATATGTAAGGGTCAACCTTTAATTTAACTTAACAGCATCCTCCTTTGTGTACTAAAGCACTTTGCCATCCTTTTATCATATGCTGTTAGTCTGTCTAGGACTCTCAGTAGATCTTGGTAGGGGTCCCTGAGGTATAGACTGTCTCCTGTCTGTGTTTTTTCCTCTTCCTCTCTTTCCCCTGTTGCTTATATTTAACTCTCTCCAATCAATAAGCATAATAACCTTAACTTCAGGACCTAAATCTTTCTGTAATAAATGTATATAAATAAGAGATCATTTTACAAGGTGTGATCACCTTGTAAACTGGGCTTCTGATATTATTCCATATGACTGAAAAGCAAATATGGCTCCTATTTTCAAAGATTGACTGTTTCATGTTACAGTGGTAACATGAGCCATGTTTGCTTTTCAATCTTTGAACACAGTTTTGAAAATCAAATGCTGGGCTCACTGCTGGAGATAGTACAGATGGTGTCCTTCGTTTCCTGTATTATTATGCATCTCCCACAGAACCATTCGCCATGTGATTTCTTTGGTGTTTACAGAAGCAGGTCATGTTTATGAAGCATGTCTGGAAGAAGGAAATGATATATGGAAAATCTCTCCATGGGGTATAGAGTCAAGTGATCCTGAGGTTGGAATCAAGGGCTGTAAATACTTTTGGTGATTTCATATGCTCCGTGGAACTGGTATTTTCCATCTTTTAGCACACAGTTTGGATTAACTTGAATGGATTTTTTAGTACTTCTCTGAAAGTGAAATATTAACTGTCCACAGAGATTTAATCTTGGGCAAAAAGAAAAAAAAAAGGGTAGTAAGGTCATCACCTCTAATGACAGGATTAGACCTTTCTCTTGAAAGTAATTGGATATCTCATGCATTTTTTGCTATTTCTGTTGAATTGCGAATACTCATTATCACTCAAGGTGGAAGTAACAGAAATGATTAATTTAGAAAGGAGAAGGATTGTGAGGTGGGTGGAAGTGACATTTGTCTGCATTATATTCTTAGAAACTTAAACTGTTAGAGTTGGAAATGCCTCTGATAAAACTGTTCATTAACATGCAAGGAAATAGAAGCCCAAATCCTTCTCTCTGGCCAAGAGTGCGCTGAGTCCAGAAGCAGAGCTGCAGCTTAAGTTGCAAGTTTCTGAGTCCCCGGTCTTTCTTAGAGCACTGTACTCATCGCTAGTGCCTTTGACGGGTGCACTGGGGTGGCCAGACCGAGCCATCTGCCCCAGAGAGGACCTTCATGTCAGTTTCCAAGTGGGCATTTCTGCTGAACAGATGGCCAAAATACTTCCTGTGCATTTTACCCTGAAGAACTGGGGAGTCATCTACTCTGGGCTGCAGTAGCCCCTGTTTGTGTGTACATGTGCAAGTAGACAGGGAAGGCAGGGAGAAGCACACATACTCTGCCAGCTACATTTTTAAGGACCAAAATCATGACAAAGGTGAACTAAGTGAACTTTCTTGTTCTGCTTCTCCATCATTGATTTTTTTGTTTGTAAATAACTTCAGTACTTGGGTTTTGCACTTGGTTTGGTGCAACAAAGTGCAAGTTAAAACAACTGTGAAGCTTTAAGACATTGTTCTTGATAAACTTAACATACAAGGTATTCTGTTGACATGGGCACTGCATATGCAGACAACAAAGTAAGGCATCCATGTGGCACATTCATCTGCAGTTTGGAGGGTGATTTGTCTTGGTGTATATTATGAGAGTTGTGTTTTTCAACCAGGGCTATTTGTCCCTCTCTGCTCAGTCACCATTTGGCAATATATGGAGGCATTTTTGGTTGTCTCACCTGGAAGAAGTAGTGCTCCTGGCATCTAGTGGGAAGAGGCCAAGGATGCTGCTGAACACCATATAGCATTGGACACAGGATAAACCCCCACTTATATAACAAAGAATGATCCAGTCTAAAATATCAGTGATGCCAAGGTTGAGAAACCCTGGCCTCAGGGAATCTATGATTTAACTAATACTTGGCTTTAGAAGGCTATGTAAAGAGTTGATTAATTTAGAAACAGCTTAGCTTGTGGAATAAACATGTCAGTTTAATATATGACTTGAGGAAGTTTCTGTAGTCTGGTTGGGTAAAGGAGTAAGTTTGCCCCACAGTCCCAGAACTGCCCCTGCGTGCTCACTTTCAGGCCTCTATTCTCAGTGACTCTTAATTGAAAGTTAGCTTCCCTCTGCTCTTCGCAACTATGAATTCTGTTGTTGACAGTTTAGATGTGTTGTTTTGTTTCGGGATCATGATATAATTTGCGTAAGCAGACATAGTATTAAAGAAGATAGTTAAGGATATAAAGACTAATGAATGCTGTACCCTTATCCATTCTTTACAAAAACAGCCCATTCAGGGGACCCTGTGGCTGGTAAGGGCCTCAGCATTGTCAAGTCTTGGCAAAGTCTACGATGGCAGCAGTAGTTGAAGACGGAGAAGAGTCCAGGGGGAAGAAGTGATGAAAAGGCTGCTGGAACCCTTCCTGTATATTATGTTCTACTCAGGCTCTGAGTGTAATAAGAATGATTTGTATTTCCTTGTTCCTTTTTGAATCTTTAGCAATTTCCATATTGTTAGGTTTTTCCCCATTACCAGGTGGCTAAATTCCAAACAAATTAAATCATGTTATAGAGACAGCTATTTCCAATCATGCTCATTTTATAGGACTGGTGGCAGGTGGTTCCCCTCCCCTGAAACTGACACTGCTTGGTGATGCAGACTCATCAGTGTGCATGACTATGGTGCTTGGCATCAGGACCCCCTCTACTTTTGCCTAGCATCCCTGTTTAGCAGTGGCTGATTGAAGAGACTGGGGCTGCTTTCATCCCCTTCAATTCACAGTGAAACACTGCTCCTCTTGGGAAAAGCTATTTTCTTACCCAGCCGGACTGTAGAAATTTTCCCCAAGCCACATACTATACCAGGTATGTTTATTTCACAAGCCAAGCTGTTTCTAAGCAACCCTCCACAGAGCTGCCTAAAGTCAAGTGTGAGATATTGGTGCTGGAAAAAGGGTGAAAGGATTGTGCACAGGACCAGGTTGTTTCAAAGTTGACTTGGAAGAGCCAACATTGGAGGTGTGGGTCAGGACAAGGTCAGGAATCAGCCAGAGAATCTGCTTTTCTATAGCAGATTCAAAGAACACAGAATCTGCTATAACACAAAATATAACACCGATTTCTAGACAGAAAACTGACTTCCTTATTTGCATCCTGAGAGTAAGCTACTGTGGAGCCTAAAGAGGGAGAACCCCCACATTAGGCTTGATGTTTCCATAACATCATAGAATCTTAGTGTTGAGATGGTCTTTATCCATCTGACATCATCTGCCCAGTCATTGAGCAAGGCACTGTGGTTAGATGGCAGACAGGTTAGCATAGTTGGGGAGAGAGAGAGAATGGGGCCAGAGGTTTGGGCTGCAGAAACCCACCACAGTTTCCTCTGTTACCAAGAAAGAGGGAAGGAACCAGGCTTCTATTGAGCAATGGCCTGTGGGTCAGTTAACTTTCTTTGTAATAGCAGGTCATCCACCAGCTGGGGCCATCTGTGATCCATCTTGAACTGGGCCACTGGAAGGCTGGTGTGTTGGGATCAAATCAAGAGCTTCTAAGAAACCTGCTGAGAACAGTCACATCACCTGATGATCCAGAAAGTTTTCTGAATCTGGTGGCAAGCTCCTGTAGGAAGAATCCTGAACTAGGTGTTTATCTGTCGGTAACTCTGACACCAACTTTTATGACTTTAGGCAACATCACAATCAATTTAATAACATCTGAGCCCAAAAGAAAAGGACCAAACACATAAGCAGCACCCTCAGCCTTTACCCAGCTGGGGCTTCTGGAAATTGCATGTGGGTGAAGCAAGGTTGCTTCCTCCTCCTTCTGTTGTAAGAAATGACTACCCTGTTCTCCTTTCTCAGTATCAGTCTTACTTACATGAAGGGTTGTAATCTAAAGTAGGCAAGATGCAATTACTTACGTTTTTTAAGGAGCAACTGTAATGGGTGGAAAAAAGCAGAAAATGTTGGAATGCAATACGTTAAACCTTGCAAAACAAGTGACTTCGGGTTGGTGACTGCATAGACTGCAAAATGAATGTAATTAGAAAGTAGACTTATAGAATATTATGTGGGTGAGAGATTTTGGCTATCATCCAGTCAAATGCCTTCATTTTACAGAGGCGGAAACTGATGCTCGTTATATCACCACATTTCTCAGTCTCCAGCTACCCTGGTAGCAGAGGGGGCCCCAAACTCAGGTTTTTCTGCCTGTTGCTGATCCCAAATGTCTGTTCGTGTTCAATTTTATATGGTGGGCTTTATGAAATGAGGGCAGTAATCATTGTGAATATCTTTTTTTCTTCTATTTTCTATGTTTGGTGAAAAAGCTGGTTGCTGGTAGAGCTGGGAACCTCCAGTCTGGACTTTGCACGTGTCTGGACTTCACCCTGCATTCCCAGTGTCCAGCTCTAGGTGAGAGGAGGGAGGAGACGGCCTGGGACAGTAGATGGTGGCATGGTGCCATGGAAAGGATCTGGGAGAAGCTTCTCCAGCAACCTGGAGTATGGTGAATGCAGAAGCACCTTAGGCAGGCAGGGCCCCACGGTAGAGCTTCTCAGGGAGGCAGGGAGAGGTACTGTCTGCCATCAGTCCATCACATTCGCCTCAGTGACCGGCAGTCCCCTGGCCAGGGACTCTCCCATTCCATCCCTGTTGCAGCCCTGGTGTCCAGCTAGGTTTTGATAATGTTTCTATTCTAGAGACCTAAGGAGTTTTTCTGGCAGAAGAGACTAATCCTAGCTCCTGGGATGAGGAAAACCACAGTTATTTGAAAGGCTTTGATGGGAGGGATCCAGAGACAAGAGAAGAAAAGCCATCAGACATGAATCGAGGGAGCTGCCAACAGATGGGAAAGTCCTGAGCTCCTAAAATGCCTAGGGTTTTGTTGTTGTTCAAATGTATGAGGTTCTAAGAGAATTTTGGAAATGGTTCCATGATTCTAAAAGAGAATGCAATGTAATCCTAGATCTTGAAACATAGAGGTTAGTTACATGGGCAAAGCATGTTAAATCCCTACTTGAAGCTATCACAGTGTTTCAGACTATCCCCTGACTTTAACCTGATTATTGAGGTTCTTGAAAGATACATAAATAACCTCAGATATTTCTGTCTGTACATTTTAATTGTATAGTCTTTTGTGAAAAATGACCTAAAATTTATCTTTCAGATATGTAGTGTTTCTGAACTTCAGTTTATTCACCTATGAAAGGGAAATAATAGGGTTATGGTGAGAAATCAATAATGCAAATAACTTGGCCTGTAATAAACTCTTAAAACAATAACAGCAGAATCTAAGGCAGTATTATAGAAGTATGTGTGCATATTTATCTCACAAAAGAACATTTTATATTAGGGCCTTTAAATACTTAGAACCAACCTTTTTGTATTAAGGAAACACCTAAATTCCAAATTGTAAAGCTCCATCAGATAAATACTGGCATTAACATTTCAGATCTCTTTGTTAAAAACTCTCTTGACATTGTTCTTCTGTGGTTTACCAAAAATATGGGCAGCACTACCAGGCAAGTAGTAATAACATTGTTAACAATTACTGTTACAATCATTTAACTTAATTGTGAAAGGAGGAATAACTTCACTCCTCTTTGTTTCAGGAAAGAGCTTGATTATAGGAATTTAAAGAGCAGCCATTTTTTTTTTTAATCCTTTGTCAGCATCCATCGTTCCTTCGTTCTGACAGCTGCTGGTTCTGTTCTGTAAAGAGTGTTAGGGGCTACCTATAGCAGAGAGGTAGAAGATTGACAGACAGCACATCTCTAGCAAATGATGCTTTTCATTATCAGTCTATAGAGATTACTGTATTTTCAGTTTGTAAAATTATTTTTGTTTTATGTATGATTCCATCGCATTCAACAATTATAAGACTTCCCCTTCCTTTCTTGTAAATCTTTGATCCTTGAGCTTTGCCTATTTCATGAATATTATTTATTTCTGTAAAAAACATATATATGCATATGAGTATTATTTTCCATAAATATTATTTATTCCTGTAACACATGTTGGGATATGTTATGTATATATTATGATACCATATGCTATTATGTGTGTGTGTGTGTGTGTATTCATAAAAGTCCCCTCTGGCTCACTGAAAGAGTTTATCCTGAAAATTAAACTAAGGGGGAAAAAATAAGCTGGAAGAGATTCGAAAGAAGCAAAGCTATTTTTACTTCTTCTAGGCCTGCTTATATACCATCTATCATTTTTCTCATTTAATCATTTTCTACAGATCAACAAACTTAGTTATTAAAAACATTATGACTAATACAAATTGAGGCAAAAATGAAAAAAAAAAAAACAGGGAGGAAGAAGTTTCATTTCTGTTTTTGTTCTCTTTATTCAAGTAAAGATACAGCAATTAAGCCCTCCTGTTTTATGAAGTCAGAGAATTTACTTCCTGAATTAATTAATTGCAGAATAGTGACCAATGGTCCTGCCGACACTACTGAGCATTGAGAGATAGTAGATTATTTCTCCTCCTTAATACATTCTTCTTTTAAAAGCTGAAGAAGTCAGTCAGTGGAGTGAAAGCAAAGGTTTAAGGTCTCTTGAAATTGATAATAAAAGATGGAACAACACTCTCTCATATACCACTGGTAGTTTCCAAAAGTATATTAAATTTCCCTGCAGGTCTTAGCCTCCCTTAAGAAGTTGCCATTATCCCCTCCCGTCACCTGAAACAACAACAACAGCGGTGCGTGTGTGTCTGTCTATCTTCATATAAAGCAAGAGCATAAAAGGGTAGGGGTATAAGTGGGGCGGGGATTAATATCCTCTCAGTGTAGATGGGTCTAATAGAAGGCTGGGAAGGATGGATGAGAGAGTAGAGGTTCCTCAGGGGTTTCTTTTTAGGGGGGAGGGGTTGGTGGTTTGTCCTCTAGCTGCCCTGTGGAAAGCTGGTAGACAAGCCTAGATTTTAATTCCGTTTCTAAAGATTGCAAAATGCCAATACTGCAGTGAAACTTTTCTACTGTGGCCCTGTCTAGGAAGCCTTTCCTTCAGGTGCTCGTGTGTCTATGTACCTGAACTGGCAGAGTTCTGTGAAACTCCTGGGAACTCTGGAGGAGTGAGGCTTGGCTTGGCCCTGGCCCTGGCCCACCTCCACACCTCGGGGCACAGAGAGTTACCATGACCTTGCTGGTCAGTGGAAAATACAAATAAAAAAGAGTAGAAGCTGGCTTGATATTGTCTGGAAATAGGCCCACAGAGCCAAGAAACAAGTAGTTAGACTAACCATAGAATTTAGCTGAGCCTGTGCTGAATTGAAAGACCCAGTCGGCAAAGCTGATATCTCTATTTCTAGGTCCAGTTATGATGTCAGATGTGACGATTATGAACATGAACTCAGGTTAAGAGATCTGGGTTTGAGAGCTTTATCACTTCCTCGCTGCGTGGCTCTGAATACTTCTTTGTCTTTCTGAACCAGTTTCATCTTAGGTAAATCATTACCTTCTATGTTGAGTTTTTCTGATGATACAAGCACCTAAAGGAGAAAATGGCTCTGACACTCTCAGGAGAAAGCCCAGATGACAGTGAACTCCCAGAAAAATGCCTGCTAACTAACAGAGTGGTGAAACGGTCTCAATGTGCCCCATTTATTCCTCCCTAAATGGAATGAAGCAGAGATTTGGTAAGAAAGATACTACCCTAATGTGCATACAATTCCAGTTCGAGAGACCTTATTGCGTCACACAACAGGGGTGTAAGACTCTGAAGGGACAGTTAAACATGCACTTTTACAGTTTCTCTGTATCTCTCTCTGAACAGGTGTGTTTCTCAACCTCCCAAACAGCCCCCAGGCTGCTGGTTTATATTCCCCCAAAAGAATCCCCTGTCCCTATGAGCTGATTATGGAGTACATCTCTTATTTGTTACTGCAAAAAAGCATTTTTTAAATTGTGACTATGGGCATAAATTCTGAAGTACTGCTTCAAATTGGAAAAACTATCTAGAGAAGTGGAAAATTTTGTTATAGTAAAAAGGAACAAACAAGAACTATCTGGTAGATGACAAAGAATAGCAGTAGCTGCTGCCCTGTGAGAGCCTGAAGTTCACCAATAAAAATACTGAAGAGCAGGCATGGAATCTTATTCTTTTTAGAGTTTCCAGGGTGATTATTTTGTAAATGTAGTTTCACTGATATAAAATAATTGAGCATGTTACTAGGGTGTAGTGTGTTACCATAAAACAGAAAGAAGAGTATGACATTAACGGTGCATAATACAAGATGTGCAGAAGGATACACACCAAAGAAGTGACGCTAGTTAACTCTGAAGAGGGAGATTGAGAAAGGGTACTTCTGTGTTTTACTTTCTATAGCTAACAGTTGTCTGACTTTTCCTCAGTGAGTGTGGGCTACAATTTAATTTTTTTTAATTATGCAATACTGTCTGCACAGACATTTCTCTTTCAGTTTGAGTTATCTCTGAGTCTGCATCACTTTTCAGGTAGAGAGCATTTGGTCATATGTTCAAGGAACTCACAAAGGGGGTCTCCCTCACTAATGATCAGGAAGATGGAAACTGAAACAGTAAGATTCACAAAAATTAACAATATTCATGATAACAGTGTTGGTACAAGTTTGATGCCAAATTCACTCTTCTGTTGATGAGTATACAAACTGATGAAGTCTTTTTTTTTTTTTAATGAAATTTCTTTTGGAGGGCATTTTGGCAGTACCAACAAAAGTATAAATGTGCATATGCTTTAACTCAGCAGTTCTTTTTCTAGGAATCAATGCTGTAGAAATCTGCAAGAAAGAAATGTTCAAAGTTATTTGAGCAAGGATGTTCATTACAGAATATTTTGTCATTAAAAAGAGAGAAGAAGAACCCCAATGTCTACCAATAGGAGAGTAGTTGAAGCAATTGTGTTTACATACAAAACTATGAAAACCTGTGTAATTATTAAAAATGAGAATCTGTCTAGATAGACATGGAAGAATATTGTGTAATAAAAACACAAAATGCAATAGAGCATGAATAATAAGATCCCATTTTAAAAATTTGTAATGTATATACATGTGCTTATATTAATGTTTTCAATGTGTTATTATAAAGAAAAGATGTGCAGAAGGATACACACCAAAGAAGTGACGCTAGTTAACTCTGAAGAGGGAGATTGAGAAAGGGTACTTCTGTGTTTTACTTTCTATAGCTAACAGTTGTCTGACTTTTCCTCAGTGAGTGTGGGCTACAATTTAATTTTTTTTAATTATGCAATACTGTCTGCACAGACATTTCTCTTTCAGTTTGAGTTATCTCTGAGTCTGCATCACTTTTCAGGTAGAGAGCATTTGGTCATATGTTCAAGGAACTCACAAAGGGGGTCTCCCTCACTAATGATCAGGAAGATGGAAACTGAAACAGTAAGATTCACAAAAATTAACAATATTCATGATAACAGTGTTGGTACAAGTTTGATGCCAAATTCACTCTTCTGTTGATGAGTATACAAACTGATGAAGTCTTTTTTTTTTTTTAATGAAATTTCTTTTGGAGGGCATTTTGGCAGTACCAACAAAAGTATAAATGTGCATATGCTTTAACTCAGCAGTTCTTTTTCTAGGAATCAATGCTGTAGAAATCTGCAAGAAAGAAATGTTCAAAGTTATTTGAGCAAGGATGTTCATTACAGAATATTTTGTCATTAAAAAGAGAGAAGAAGAACCCCAATGTCTACCAATAGGAGAGTAGTTGAAGCAATTGTGTTTACATACAAAACTATGAAAACCTGTGTAATTATTAAAAATGAGAATCTGTCTAGATAGACATGGAAGAATATTGTGTAATAAAAACACAAAATGCAATAGAGCATGAATAATAAGATCCCATTTTAAAAATTTGTAATGTATATACATGTGCTTATATTAATGTTTTCAATGTGTTATTATAAAGAAAAGATGTGCAGAAGGATACACACCAAAGAAGTGACGCTAGTTAACTCTGAAGAGGGAGATTGAGAAAGGGTACTTCTGTGTTTTACTTTCTATAGCTAACAGTTGTCTGACTTTTCCTCAGTGAGTGTGGGCTACAATTTAATTTTTTTTAATTATGCAATACTGTCTGCACAGACATTTCTCTTTCAGTTTGAGTTATCTCTGAGTCTGCATCACTTTTCAGGTAGAGAGCATTTGGTCATATGTTCATTGATAAACACTTGGAATATAGGTTCAGCTACGTGTAAAAGCAAGAACCTGAGTAACTGTGACTTAACTAAAGTTGAAGTTTGTTTCTCTCTCAAGTAACAGTTCAGAGGTAATTTACCTCCTCTTCAGAGTCACAGGGGCCCAGGTTTCAATCTTGTTTTTCTGTTGTCCTCAGTGGACAGCTTCCAAGTAAGATCAGTCAGGGCTGCTTCAGCTCTGGCCATTGCAGCGGCAGAGGGCATTCTCCTCCGTGTTAACTATGTGACCGGGAAGTTGGTCACATCATCTTCTCTCACATCTCAGTGGTCAGAAATTAGACACGTGACTACACCTAGCCTCAAGAGAACCTAACAACTACCCACCTCGAGTTTCTGTTACCATATGACGGGTTCTCAATCTTATCACTATTGGCCTTTTGGACTGGCTAACTCTTTGTTATGGGGACTCGCCAGAGCATTGTAGGACGAGCATCCCTGGCCTCTATCCAATAGATGTCAGTAACACTCCCTAGTTGTGACAGCTAAAATTGTCTCCAGACACTGTTCCATGTCTTCTGGAGGATGAAAATCAACCCTTACTGAGAAAAACTTCTAAACAAGAGGGGTTAATGGATATTGGGGACAACTAGCAACATCTGCCATAAGCATTGTGTTGTTCCCCCACAAACAGTGCTTAGCGCTGATGTAATAGTTTCCCTTAAAAATTGACACCCCTCTCCTTACCAGGAAATATCATACTTGAGACCCGAAGTGTTTATGATTCTAGGAGGACGAAAATCCAATCCTTTGTTATTTTTATTTCTTGAACCTAAATTTGTATTTGCATCAAGTAAATACTGTTTTTGTTTGAATATACAAACAAATGAAGTTTTTTTCCCTAGTGTTCAGTGTAGCATTAAGGGTACTTGCATTGTGTCACATTTATGATGAATATCTCAGTCTATACTGTAATATTTCTGGAAGACTAATATAGCAGGATTCATAATGCCATTCTGTCCTAAATCAAAAATTTCATCTACAGTTGATGGCATGTCTCTTTTAAGGGCAATTAAGTGTGCATAATTTGCCACTGCTGAACACCTCGAGTATAGTATTTTTCTGTTAATGAGAAATGTTTGCTTAATATGCTTTTCCATTCCAGTGAGAGTATGTGCTTCACTGCCAATCATATAAATGAGGGGAAGATCATTACAAGAGAATATGAAATTAAGTGCTCTTTGTTCTGCCTTTTCTAGCATATTTAGAGAATCAAATCTTTCTTCAAACAGGTGAATACACTGGGATCTTGTTATAATGGCTGCTGAGCAATAAGGAAAATTTACACAGAAAGTGCATCTGTCTTGAGCTTCTTCCAAAGTTGTTGAGTGCCTAATGTGTCAGAATGACCTTGTTATAAGGCAATTTCACCATGTATAAGGTCCATGCAGGCACAGCGGAGGGCATCATTATAATGGTGCTCCAGCATTCTTGTTTTTGAAAATGTTGATGACTGCAGAAATTGTATCAGAAAAGCAGTTGCCAGCCATGAAAGTAACAGTACCCCCAAAGTATGAAACCACTCGTACTGGGAGAGGAGAGTAGTTGTGTCTAGCCCCTGGGCGAGCAGACACTGTGTGTAGAGACTAATGGAGCACTGGACCTGGAAGACTCAATGGGGAGCAAAGGAAGATGGGAACAACACTGAAGGCAGGGGGATCTGCATGGGTGGAGGCCAGGAATCACATAGGGATGAAGGCATGGGATGAAGATGGGAAAAGGAATGAAGGCAGGGGGGATCCGCATGGGTGGAGGCCAGGAATCACATAGCAAGTTTAGCAGGAGACTTTGATTGAAGATGTAGATTTGTGCAAAGACTGTCAGGTGTGTTGTGCAGCTTAAACAGCAAATTGCCCACCAGAATTTGTGGTCCCTCTTCCATAGCAGAGCAGGACCTGGAAAGCAGCAGCAAAGCCAGCTCTTCTTGTGTCTTTGTGAAGCCATATGGTTCATCCTTACTAGTCAACTATGAGTGGCTCATTATCTTGGGGCGTCCCTGGTGGCTCAGTGGTAAAGAATCCACCTGCCAAACAGGAGACTTGGATTTGATTCCTGAGTTGGGAAGATCCCCTGGAGAAGGGAAAGGCTACCCACTCCAGTATTCTGATCTGGAGAGTTCCATAGACTGTACAGTCCATGGGGTCACAGAGAGTCGGACACAACTGAGCGACTTTCCCTTTCACTTTCATAATAGTATAATAGTTACATGGGTTTCTAGCATGAAGGCTTTGTCCTAAAGAAAATAAGATTTTAAAAAATGTTGTCACTAAGTCATGTTTGACTTTTTTATGACCCCATAAGGTTCCTCTGTCCATAGGATTTACCAGGCAAGAATACTCATGTGGATTGCCATTTTCTAATCCAAGAGATCTTCCCAATGCAGGGATCGAACCCATTTTCTGCATTGGCAGGTAAATTCTTTACCACTGAGCCACCAGGGAAGAAGCCATTTTAAAAATTAGCAAATCCCAAACATGGCTTTGTCACCATTCAAAATGTATTTATATAAACATAGTAAAAATGCTTTCATGGAAGGGTATTTCCATTCTTACCTATAACACAAAATTTAGAAAATCTGAGAAGTACAAGACTTGAAAGTAAAAGTCAACCAACATCCCACAAGCCAGAGATAATCACACAATTTGATATATTTCCTTCCTGTCTTGCTTTCCTCTGTGGATGTGTATAAAACATTTGTGAGTTTTTCTTTTTCAAATTTTGTTGTATGTATTTTATATCCTGCTTTCTTAATGTAATATTTTTTAAGTTATAGAACATTTTAAAAATATGGTTTAAAGGCATAAATTGACTAGAGTTTATCAAATAATTTTGTCAAATATTCTCGACCTGTACTTGGACTTTTTTTTTCCCCATAATTTTATTTATTCATTTATTGTTCGCTGTGGTGAGTCTTCGTTGCTGGGCAGGCTTTTCTCTATTTGCGACGAGCAAGGTGGTTGTGGTGCATGGGCTTCAAGTTGCGGTGGCAAGTTGCTCTTCTCTCTCCCAAGGTTATTCATTCAGCCCTTTGGGTTTCAATACTGTTTATATGCTGAAAACACTCAAATTCAAAAGTTCAGCCCAAACCTCTGTTCTAAGCTCCAGACTTGTACCTTGACATCATTTGGATGTCTCACTGGCATCTCAAATAGAACTCAATCTGCCCCCCAAAATGTGTTCCTCCCTCAGTCTTCCCAACTCAGTAAAGCAACCTTGGTCCTCTCCACTGCTCAGGGAAAACACTAGAAGGCATTCCAGGACTCTTCTCTCTCTCATTTCTAGCTCACGGCAAGTTCTGTTTATTTTCCTCCAAAATATATACAAATTCAACTCTTCTTTCCATTTTCTTGTTTATCACCCTACTCTTAAGACATTCACATCTCAACGTGAACCATGACACATGCATGCGTGCTAAGTTGTTTCAATTGTGTCCAACTCTTCATGACCCCTGCCAGGCTCCTCTGCCCATGAGATTCTCCAGGCAAGAATAGTGGAGTGGGTTGTCATGCCCTCCTCCAGGGGATCTTCCCAACCCAGCGATCAAACCCATGAACCTTGACACTTGCCTCCTAATCACTTTTCCTCATATATTCTCTCTGGTCTATTCCCCACATGGCAGCCAGAGTGAAGTTTTCAGGTTAGACAATAAGTCTTTCCTTATGGAAACACATCAGATCCTTAGCAGGATCTATGAGGCTCAGCCCTAGATTCAGCTCATCTTTGTAGCCTTCAATTCTGATGCTCTCTCTGATGCTCACCTTAATTCATCTACAGTGATTTGCTTTCAGATTCTTGAACTGCTGCTTCTATATGCCTGGAAATTGATTCCCCTGACCTCCTAATGTGACTTTCAATTCCTTGAGGGCAAGCACTCAGGCCAGGTCATTTCTGTATCCCCAGTTTGTAGATGAGTGCCTGGCACATGATGGGCATACAGCCAGCATCTGTTGATATGACCTGCCAACTGGCTCTCATCTTTCATGTCTCAGACTGTGTATGCTTCCTGTTAGACCTTTCCTAACTTTCCCCCATTCTAAAGTGGATCTCCCCACTTTTGGCCTGATCACATCACCCTGTTATTTGCATCACTGCCTATTATGAATGCATATCTTTAATCTCTTTTTCACTCACTCACCTAGAAACTCTCATGAGAGCAAGAACAGGACCTTTTTATTTTTTTATTTATGCTTTCCCCAACATCTAGCATAGTGCTTAGGTCACAGAAAATTCTCAAATCTTTGAGAATGAAGATCTAAATGAGTGAACAGCATGTGACTGAATGGAGTTCTAAGGGGAGCTCTTCTCTTTACCTAGGCAACACTGGAAACAATTCTGAAGTCTATCCTGAAATAGAGGGTAGAGTATATAATCATGGGTCCCCAAAAGACAGCCATGCCCTAATCCCTAGAGCCTGTGATATGTTACTTTATATGGCAGAGGGGACTTTGCAGGTGTGATTAAGTTAAAGATCTTTTGATGGGGAAGTGATCTTGAACTATCCAGATGGGCCCAATGCAATCACAGAGGTTCTTGTAAGAGAGAGGCTAGAGAGTCAGAATCAGAGGAGGAGATGTGAGACAAAAGCAGAGGGGAGCCAGAGAGAGATTAAGAGAGATTTGAAGATGCTGCTGTTATGAAGATGGAGGAGGGGACCACAAGGCAAGGAAGAAGGGACACAGCCCTCCCAACACCTTGATTTTAAGGCTTCTGATCTCCTAAACTGTGAGATAATACATTGTGTTCTTGGAAGACATGAAGTCTGTGGTCATTTATACAGCAGCAGTAGAAAACCAAATCAAGGAGGGACTGGAGAAATGGGTTGAGGAACCCATAGCAAGAGGTGGTCCCACCTTCTTTCAGAAGACATTCTGCTTGCCTGTCCACAAACTATCCCATTTCCATTGTCCTACAGTCAGTTTTGTGAAACCTGTCCCTTTTTTTTCTTAATTCTCTCACTGGGACAAATAAGAAATCTCTGCTTTCTTTCTTGAGTTCAGGTTCAGAGACAGGAGAGAGAACCCAGAACTGGACTTGAGCTATGGCAATGAAGGAGAGGAGCAGGGTCTCCCCAGCCAGACAAAGGTTGTTTTCTCTCATTCTTTAGAGGTGTTGTACTCAGTCACTTCAGTCATGTCTGACTCTTTGCCACTCCATGGGCTGTGACCCACCAGGCTCCTCTGTCCATGGAATTCTCCAGGCAAGAATACTGGAAGGAGGCCCTCCTCCTGAGAATCTTCCCAATGTGCAGGGATAGAACCCAAGTCTTCTGCCTTACAGGTGGATTTTTTTTACCGCTAAACCATGAGCCATGGGGGACGCCCCCTTTAGAAGTGTTATGAACCATTTTTTAACATCTTGGTTTAACGTGCTTGTCAGTGTACATCTCTGGTTTAGAATTAATCTCCATTTGTGGTTTTGGGAAAGTATATCTTGTGAGAAAAAGAGAAAGCATTGGACCTCCTCCTTGGGAAAAATACACACAGCAGAAAATTTCACATGCAGTTGTTTGGAGTTCATGGACCTGTAAGGTTATCTTGCTCAAAGGATAGAGGGTGTGTTTACAATCTTTTAAAAAAGATATTTGTTTGTTTGTTAATTTGGCTGTGTCGAGTCTTAGTGGTGGCACACAGGCTCAGTAGTTGTGGTGCATGGGCTGAGTATGTGGGATCTTAGTTCCCCAACCAGGGATTGAATCCACGTCCCCTGCATTGCAAGGCGGATTCTTAACCACTGGACCACCAGGAAAGTCCCTAGTATGTTAGGATGCAGGACTCAGTGTGAGGCCGGGAAGGACTACATTGAAGATTGGTTTCCATGTCAAGCTAAGATATTTGGAGTTAATCCTGTGGTGAGGATACTACACACCCGTTAGTTTTCAAGCAAGGTGGTGCAAGATTAGATCTGTACTTTAAACAGAATTACTCTGGGACAGTTAGGGACTCTGGGAAGGTCATGTACACACTGCTATATTTAAAATGGGTAACCAAGAAGGACCTACTGTATAGTACAGGGAACTCTGCTCAGTGTTATGTGGCAGCCTGGATGGGAGAGGGGTTTAGGAGAGAATGGATACATCTGTATGTATGGCGGAGTCCCTTCACTGTTGACCTGAAATTATCACAACATTGTTAAATGGCTATACCCCAGTGCAATACAAAATAAAAAGTTTGAACTGTGGAAGAAAAAAAATCACTCTGGCATCATGTATATTGTCTATAATCCTATGCTTAGGGCATCAGATCACCTGAGGTGGGGAGAAATGTTCTTGACTTGAAATGTTTTAGTACTTGCTTTTAAAACCAGTTTTATCAGATTGCATATTAAGTGATCTAATTTCATATACAATATGCTGTAGAAAGCAGTTTCCTGTAACCAATGTAAAATCATTAAAATCTTACTGCCGTCAGGATCATTGCTCCCCTAATAGCAGGTTTACATGGACGTTTAGTCTCATTGATAGTAATCATCATTATTATCTCTTTGTTCAAGTACTTCTTAGCTTCAATCAGATCCATCTCCTGCAGAGAGAATGGAGGCCAGTAAAGCAGTGCACACTGGTATGACACTGTCCTGGTGCCTTGTAGACCAGGGTATCACTCCTGGCATTATCACGTACTTAGCCAAGGGATTTAGGTCAAGTTAATCTCCCAGAGTCAAAGTTTCTTTATAAAATGGACATTAAAACCTCACCTACCTACATAACAATTGTGACAATCGAATGCAGTCATTAGAAGGTAGTATTGTGAAAACCATAGCATATTATCTAAATGCAAGCTGACATTAATTTCCCTTTTAGTATTACCATCATCCCTGAACAAATTTGGGTAGTAAAGAGCCATGAATGTAAATACATGCGATTTGCTTTTGTGGTATTAGCTGGTTCTTTCTCCAAATATCACATGCTTTAGAGGTGTTTGTAATATCCATACACTATGTTGCCTCCACTTAGCCCTTGAAAAGTCCTGAATTAAACGTAGACTCTCTTTGGCTATGTTCTGAAATCTGAACCTATGTGTTTTGGTGACGCTAATAATAAAGAATCCACCTGCCAATGCAGGGGTTGCAAGGGATGTGAGTTTGATCCCTGGGTTGGGAAGATCCCCTGGAGGAGGAAATGGCACCCCATTCCATTATTCTTGCCTGGAGAATCCCATGGACAGAGGAACCTGGTGGTCTACAGTCTATGAGGCTGCAAAGAGTCAAATACTACCGAGCACAGAGGGGAAATGGTTACATATCAACGTGTTTAGAGCATATGCAAAGCCACACAGAAAACTGGAAGAACCACATCTGTGTGTGTGTTTGAATCTGCTAATGAGTTAGCCGATCTGTTGGTGGGCATGTTGGTCTGAGAGGGCTTGTTGGTGGGCTTCGAGTTTACAAGGAAAGAACTGCTGGTTCTAGAAGAAGACAAACCTGCATGGCACAGGGCAGATTTGTAGTCATCATGATTTACTGGTCTGCTAATCAGAAACTCTCCCGTTAGCATTTCTGTTTTTGTAATTTTAAAACACATCTTGCTCAAGAGTGACTGTGTCAGAAAATACTATGGTTTCTCCCATCTTGGTCCCTGTGCCTAATGTCCAATAGGAAAATGCCAGGTGGGGCAGCCTTTCCTGCTGGTAACTTAGAAAGCCATGTGCCACCGTGCAATCAGACATATCCATGAAATAGTCGAGATGCTTTTTAGTTATACCCAATGCATCTATGCTAAAGCATTTAATCTTACACAGAGATGAGGAAGAAACCCTGAGGTAGCCAGAGGTAGCCATCCTCCCTTGGCAGCAAAATATCTCCTTTTGTTTGTACCTCCCCATGTTAGTAGTAGTGACTTTAACAGAGATGTTCATACTGGTTTACCAGGTGGTTTACAGGTTTCTTTTAGGCTTACCCATGATTGAGTATGATTAGTAGCAAATAAAATATTTTATTCCTATTTCATCAAAAGGCATGGCTCCCACACAGCTGCTTCCTTTGCTGAGGTCAAACAGCCAGGCTTAAAACAGAGCTTCTGACTTTGATTCTAGACTCATTTTGAAAAAGATGAGACAGGGAAGTGGCATGGGCTTTGCAGGCAGACTCTGCCATGTGCTAACAATGTGAGAGAGGCAGTCATATAACCTTGCTGAGCTTCAAATCCCCACCTGTAAAATGGGTGTGATTCTCCCTCTCTTCAGTGTCCTTGAAAGGGTTAAATGAGGTGAGAGATTCTGATGTTAGAGGCAGAACAGTACTTGTTGATAACCTGGATCTGGACTGTGGAGCCAAACTTGCCAGGTATGAGTCCCAGCTCTACCTCTTTGCTAACCATGTGACCTCGCGTAAGTAACTAAACCTGCTTGAGTCAGTAAAATGAAGATAATAATAGTACCTACCTCACAGGGTTATTGTGAGGATAGAAGAGTTAATATAACCAAAAGCACTTAGAATAGTGATTGCCTCATAGTGTTTTCAGTAAACGCTCTTCAAGTATATGCCATAATTATGATTGATTGTGATTATTATTGTTGTTATCCATATGTCAAGTTCCTGGCACAAATAGATGATTAAAAAGTATTCACTTTTATTAAGACTTCTCTCATTTCTGTCTTCAGAGCACTTGAATTTTAAGGAGCATGAAAAGAAAGTAGTAGTATTATTATAAGTCTGGTTTTTTTATTTAACTAAACAGATGTCAGTGAGCTCCTTTCCAAAATCTTATTCCTTCAGGAATTCAAAATTCAATCTTATACCATAGGAGAAAAAAGTTTCTTGATGCTCCTTAGAGCAAGAGCAAGTTTTTGAGCCTCACTGCAGACTTTCCGAATCAGAAATTCTGGAGATGTGATCCATACGTCACTTTGGTTCTTGTTTTTCAGTGCTTGCTGACATTTTTTAAAAGATTTGTTCTTTAGAGCAGTTGTAGGTTAACCAAAAAATTGAGAGGAAGATACAGAAATTTCCCACCACCCCCTGTACCCACACATGCACAGCCTGCCCATTGTCACCATCCCCCACCAGAGTGGTTCACTGTTACAACTGATGAACCTACATGGGCACATCATAATCACCCAAAGTCCACAGTTTATATTCCGGCTCACTCTTAATGGAGTACATTCTATGGGTTTAGACAAATTCATAATTATGTGTATCCATCATAAAAGTGGCCTTCCCAGGTGGCTCAGTGGTAGAGAATCCACCTGACAATGCAGGAGACTCAAGGGATGTGGGTTCGATCCCTGGGTCGGGAAGAGCCCCTGGAGAAGGAAAAGGCAACCCACTCCAGTATTCTTGCCTGGAAAATTCCATGGACACAGAAGCCTGGCGGGCTGTTGTCCATGGAGTCACAAAGAGACACGAAGGAGCATGCATGACACACCATCATAAAGGAATTGTGTGGAGTGTTTTCCCTGCCCTGAAAATCCTCTGTGCTCTGCTTCCCCTCCCCAACCCCCTGGCAAGCACTGATCTTCTTACTGTCTCCATAGTTGTGGTTTTGGTCCGTTTTAACAAATGACCCAGTGATTCTCAGACTTTCTAAAGTTTGCAAGTACCAGATATAGACTGCTGCAACTTTGACCACCTTCTGTTGCTGGGGGTGGGATAAGACTGCTGCTACTGCTGCTGCTAAGTCGCTTCAGTCGTGTCCGGCTCTGTGTGACCCCATAGACAGCAGCCCACCAGGCTCCCCCGTCCCTGGGATTCTCCCAGGCAACACTAGAGTGTGCTGCCATTTCCTTCTCCAGTGCATGAAAGTGAAAAGTGAAAGTGAAGATGCTCAGCCGTGTCCAACTCTTAGCGACCCCATGGACCGCAGCCTACCAGGCTCCTCTGTCCACGGGATTTTCCAGGCAAGAGTACTGGAGTGGAGTGCCATTGCCTTCTCTGGGATAAGACTGAAGGGTGGTTAACAAGGAATTGGGCATCCCATGTTTCACATGTGTTCCAGTCCAAGAAGCACACTAAATGACTGAATTAAGCAGAAATACAGGTATTTTTGGAAGCAGAGTCAGGGGTGTGGTAAAGGGAAGGAAAAACAGTTTGAGAGTGTGTGCATCTGTTGATAGATCTGGAATAGAAAGTTTCAGACCATAGGTGTCTTCTAGAAAATGCTGATGTCACGTCCTGTGCCATACTGCCCTGTGTGACAGATAGGAGAAGAGAAACCTTTTGAATTTTTATGTGAGGTTAAAATGAGAAAAATTCATTTCAGCCTTCAGAAGTCAGAGCTATCAGTACGAAAGGTCACTGATGCCAACTGGTGGCATTGCTGAGCTCGCAGTGGGAAGATTAAAATAGCAGCTTTTTGTTTTTGAAGCACTAGTTGCACTATTTGGGCTTGACTCTCAGTCTTTTGCCATCTTGCTGCTCTGGGATTGTAAGTAAAAAGGCATATGTAAAGAAGAAAAGCCCCAGGATGTTTCTCTTAACTGCACAGAAGGGGATAGATATTATAGTTGTCCTCACACTAAGGCTGATATGATATTTGCAGTGAAATAAGCAGAACGATTGAATGATGACTCCATGGGATAGTGAGGGTTACTGATTGCATAGTGGAAGTGACTGAGACGTATGAATGACCGTGACCATTTCAGGCCCAGTCAGCAAATATTTCCTGGAGACCCAGCCCTGCACGAGAGGTGGTTTGCTTGGGGTTCACCTTCAGTGACAGGATTACAGAGCTTAGGGAGAGGGACATCAGGGGATTGGCTGTAAGATAATGGTTTGGTGCCACATGTACTGTGTTTGTGATGATAAAACATTGTCCAAGGAGGTTCTGAAAGTCATATGCATGGAGCCAGTATGTGAAACCATTAGGAATGTATTGATCGTCTACATAACTAAGGAAATTTGAGAATCAAGGATCCAACTTATAGGGACACAGCAATTACAGCAAACAAAATATGAGAATTTAGTGAAGAAATGAGAGCCCATCAAAAAAGGTGGACATGGACACAGGACTGTGTTCTATCGTAGAAATCAAGAGGATACATTTTTTCAAGAAGAGAGATATCTTTTGATGTTGAAAGCATGAAGAAATTTTTAAAAAACAGCAGCATCTGGGAAGATGGAGATTGGTCTTGAACTTGTTAAGTGAAAATGTTAATGCAAAAAGAATATTTTTTATTAAGCAGGTGATCTTTATTACATTCATTTTAAGGCATGGTTTCTCAGCCTCAGCACTAATATTTGGGGCTTGATAATTTGTTGTTATGAGAAGCTGTCCTGTGCATTGTAGGATGTTGTAACAGCATTCCTGACCTCTACCCTCTAGATGCCAAAAGCACTACCACCACCAGTTACGACAACTAAAAAATGTCTCCAATGTCAAATGTCCCTGGCTGAGAACCAGTGATTTAAGTATTTATTTGTTCCCACTGTCTGAGTGAGAGTGATAATCGCTCTGTTGTGTTGGACTCTATGCAACCAATAGACTATAACCTGCTAGACTCTTCTGTCCTAGGGTATACTATATTAAACATTGCAAGGCATAAAAAAATATGCCACACTTGCACCATTAAGAAGAATGTTTTCTGATTTTCTTAAGTTATTCTATTTCTATTATGTTGGTTAAAACTATTTATATATACATGCAAACGTGTGAACACACACAAATATATATGTCATTCCTCCAAGTTAACATTATGTCAGTTTAACTGTGGAATAATATTAGAAAAGCAGTAAATTTGAAATATTGAGGTTCCAAAACTCTGTGTTTTATTATAGATCAGTGAAGGAAATTTTGATTATGGACCCTTGGCAAGACTAGTAAGCAATTTTCAAATTAAATTTTATGTATTCCAAAGGCTGAAATTATTTTTTACTCTCTCATTTCTTATGAAGCCAAAATTCTCTTCCTGATCTGATATGTTACAGAACTTCTGATTTTTTAAAAATGTGACTGTACCAATTATCCTTTAGTAGAAATTATATTGCTATATTTTGAAAGTTTTTAAGTTCTTAATAAAAGAAAAATGGAGATTTTGGACGGTAATTTGACCTTAGGAATATTTATAGGAAAGATAACCACCAAAATAATTTCATGGAAAGAAGGGTCCTTGATGTTTGGAAAGGATTCTGCATCAAAAGAAGCAGCCTGTCATCTTTCTAAACCTAGCTTCCTTGTTGCTTAGGAACAAGAGAAGAAATTTAACCTCACTCTCCTGTTTTTGCTACTTGTGACATTGAACAAGGTCCCGACTACTGAGGCTAACGCCGAAATCCTTGTTTTCCCTGCAGACTGCGTCATCTGCCATCAAAGGTGCTATTCAGCTGGGAATAGGATACACAGTGGGTAATCTCACCTCCAAGCCAGACCGAGATGTTCTCATGCAAGATTTTTATGTGGTGGAAAGTGTGTTCCTGCCCAGGTAAGAACATTGTTTATTGTGATGATTTCCATGCTAAGGAACCTTTCTTGTGACATCCCCATATTGAAGACTTTTCTGCTGGTACAAGACTTTTCTACCCATGAGTGTGTACATCATGTACTGATGTTCATGTTGGACCTTGGTGTGCCCAAAAGTAATCCAAGTAATTATTACTTTCGGTTGCATTAAATGGCTTGCATATTTTTTTAACATGGCCTACATTTTTATAGCAGTTGGTAAACAGAGTTTATCCTATGGGTCAGCTGTAATTAGTTGTAATAATGCCTGAAAGACTGTATGGAGAAAGACTTTGAAATTCAGTGGGAAAGAGTAGAGTAATCACAGTGATGTCTGCATAGGTTTAGAAAAAGAGGGCACCTGGGACGCAGCAGATGGTGGCAAGTTTTTGCTGTAGCCCTAATTTAAGAAATGAGTTGGGGAACCCGTAATTGGTTCTGCTATCTAAATATTCTCATGTGTTTCCTCTTTTAACTCTCCTCCAGAAAACTTAAGGGAATTCCCCTATGTTGACAGCATATTTGAAAAGACAGCCAAGTTACCCATACATGTCACCTCTAACTTTATCATGTGCATGCTAACGTGCCAAGTCACTTCAGTCATGTCTGATTCTTTGCGACTTTACGGACTGTAGCCCACCAGGCTCCTTTGTGCATAGGATTTCCCAGGCAAGAATACTGGAGTGGGTTACTATGCCCTCCTCCAAGGGATCTTCCCGACCCAGGATCAAACTCACATCTCTTAATGTCTCCTGTATTGGCAGTCGAGTGTTTTTTTTTTGTTTTTTACCACTAGTGCCACCTGGGAAGCCCCATACTGGGGGGATAAATCAATTAAATAAATCTGAGATGGATGATAGTGATGGTTGCACAACAGTGTGAATGGACATAATGCCACATAAGTATACATTTTAAAATGGGTAAGATGGTAAATTTATATTATGCATGCTATACCAAAATAAAACAAATAATTTAAAAGTCTAATGCTCAGTTAATGTAAGAAGAGAAGTACTCACTCTTAAATTGGAACTGTCACTACCACTGACAGGACTTTTCAAAGAAAGAAAGTAGATACTCAACTTAGGGGTTTGGAAGCAATTATATTGTCTTTGTGGCTATAAGGATTGACTTGTCATTTATTTTAAAGTAAACGTTTCTCTCTAAAATAAGCCAGTTTTATTATCAATTATTGCTAGGCTCGAATGAGAATGGTTGGGTGACACTTCTCCTCTCCATGTTTTCATTGTCTTTAAAAATCTCCAGGGAAATGGTACTTACTTTTATTTCTTTGTCCAGGCGTCAACTTCCTAGAAATAAAACCTTTAGATGAGTGTGTCCATGAAGTCACAACAGAGCACATAAATAAAAGAAAGTCAGCTATAAACCCAGACAGCCTCATTCTTTTAAAATTTATCATCTCAGCATTATTTTTTGAATTGGAGTATGATTGCTTTACCCCAATGTTTTGTTACTTTCTACTGTACAGTGAAGTATATCAGCTGTGTGTATACATATATCCCCTCCCTCCCATCCTCCTCCACTCATCTAGGTCATCACAGAGCCCTGAGTTGAGCTTCCCGTGCTATACAGTGGGTTCCCACTAGCTAGCTATTTTACACATGGTAGTGTATACATGTCAATCACAATTTCCCAATTCGTCCCACCCTTCCCTTCTCCCCTGTGTCCACATGTCCATTCTCTACATCTGCATCTCTATTCTTGCCCTGAAAGTGGGTGCATGTGTGCCTCATTTTGCTTTAAATCCTCTTAGCTGAAGAACAAAGTTGGCCTATGAAAGGTTAGAAGTTTGCCTCTCTCTCTTTCCCTTGCAGTTATGAGAACTAGTTTTCATGCAGAATATGGACAACCCCAAGCCCTAAGATATAATCCTGTCTGTTCATGACATTGTTGTTCTCTCTGTGGCTGGAAATTGTCCTTTGTGTTGGTTTTTTAACAGTTTATCATTCAAAAAAGTATGTATTAAACCATTTTTTCCTCTTTAAAGTCAGGAGGTCATGAGGTTATCTTAATCTTTTGGTATGTTCTGTTAGGCTCAAATTCTTTTAAATGTGTTTACAGAGTATTCTAATTCTCATGGTCTTCTGGGGCCTCTACTCAAACCATTCAACCTTTTTTTTTTTTTTTTTTTTTTGAGTCCTTTTGTGGAAGGATGGCTAGCAGTGAGTTAGGGCACTAGAGCAGTTATAACAAAGATGTGTGTACAAAGAGCAGGGTGTTCCATCCTGGCTGATGTCTTCTACTCATACTGTCCAATCAACAGAGCCAACTGTTGATGGGCACCAGGAAAAAGCATATGGTCCTCAAGCCTGCAGCATCAACATCATCTAGAACTAGTTAAGACATGCAGGTTCTTGGGCTCCCCGATACCAGATCAACAAAATTAGAAACTCCGGGGCTAGGACCCAGGAATCCGTTTAATAATTTCTCCAGGTGACTCTAAGCACATGAAAGTTTGAGAATCACTGAGCTGGCACATTGCTTCCCATTTTAGAGTAACAATTGTTCTAATAGATAACAAATTTTGTTCTTGGAGCACATAAAACCCCAAGTGATTTTTAAATTAATATCTTAAATATAAAAATTATATATATTTAACAATTGAATTATACATGACACTCTAAGAGATACTATACAACAAGGAGTGCATAAATAAGGTCTTCATAGACACTTTTAGGGGGCTTCCCTGGTGGCTCAGACTGTCAAAAATCTGCCTGCATTGTGGACGATCCAGTTCAATTCCTGGGTTAGGAGGATCTCCTGGAGAAGGAAATGGCTACCCACTCCAGTAGTCTTGCCTGGAGAATTCCATGGACAGAGGCTACAGTCCATGGGGTCGCAAAGAGTCGGACACAGCTGAGCAACTAACACTGTTTTTCAGGCCCTTCTGAGTGTTTTGATTCCTTTTGTTCATGGACAGTTTATCATAAGCATACTGCATCTTTATGATTAAGACAAAATGAGATTTTTTTCTTCAGGAATAGAGAACCAAAGTTGTACCTACCTGGATTTTGCATCTTTGACCTTAACTCTGTGTTCCAAGAGAGCAGCAGCAGCCACTGAGTGACAGACAGTCATGTCCCTGGGGCTGGGAGCACCCAGCTAACTGATCCTATTGAGAAGAGTCCACTGTCACATTCAGATATATCATTCAGAGTTTGGATAGCTTTTAAATGTCAATATGACATGAATCATTTGATTCAGACTAGAGTCTAAGCAAATAGTGTATTGCTTGTTTAAAGAACACACAGTACAAGGAACTCTATTTGGTACTCTGTGGTGAACTAAATGGGACAGAAATCCAAAAAAGAAGGAATATACACACACACACACACACATATATATATATATATATATATATATATTCACTTTACAGCCAAAACTGACACAGCAGTGTAAAGCAGCTATTGTTGTTCAGTCAGTCAGTCAGTCGTGTCCGACTCTCTACAACCCCATGGATTGCACCACGCCAGGCTTCCCTGTCCTTCACCATCTCCCGGAGCTTGCTCAAACTCATGTCCATTGAGTTGGTGATGCCATCCAACCATCTTGTCCTCTGTCATCCCCTTCTCCTCCTGCCTTCAATCTTTCCCAGCATCAGGGTCTTTTCCAATGAGTCTGCTCTTCACATCAGGTGGTCTAAATATTGGAGCTTCAGCTTCAGCATCAGTCCCTCCAATGAATATTCAGGATTCATTTCCTTTAGTATTGACTGGTTTAATCTCCTTGCAGTCCATGGAACTCTCAAGAGTCTTCTCCAACACCACAGTTCAGAAGCATCAATTCTTCGGCACTCAGTCCTCTTTATGGTCCAACTTGCACATCCATACCTGACTACTGAACAACCCGTAGCTTTGACTATACGGACCTTTGTCAGCCAAGTAATGTCTCTGCTTTTTAATATCTGCCTAAGTTTGTCATAGCTTTTCTTCCTAGGAGCAAGCGTGTTTTAACTTCATGGCTGCAGTCACCATCTGCAGTGATTTTGGAGCCCAAGAAAATAAAGTCACTCACTGTTTCCATTGTTTGCCCATCTATTTGCCATGAAGTGATGGGACTGGATGCCATGGTCTTCATTTTTTTTTTTTTTCATGGTCTTCATTTTTTGAACATTGAGTTTTAAGCCAGCTTTATCACGCTCCTCTTTCACCTTCATCAAGGGGCTCTTTGGTTCCTCTTCGGTTTCTGCCATAAGGGTGGTGCCATCTGTGTATCTGAGGTTACTGATATTTCTTCCAGCAATCTTGATCCTAGTTGTGCTTCATCCAGCCTGGCATTTTGCATGATGTACTCTGCATATGAGTTAAATAAACAGGGTGATAATATACAGCCTTGACATACTCCTTTCCCAATTTTGAACCAGCCCATTGTTCCATGTCTGGTTCTAACTGTTGCTTCTTGACCTGCATACAGGTTTCTCAGGAGGCAGGTAAGGTAGTCTGGTATTCCCATCTCTTTAAGAATTTTCCACAGTTTGTTGTGATCCACACAGTCAAAGCCTTTAGCATAGTCAGAAGTAGATGTTTTTCTGGAACAACTATATTCCAATAATAATTGGAAAGATAATTATTACTCCAATAATAATAATTTAAAAAGAACATATATGCTCCAGATGCATTACATGGAAACAAGAAGCTCACATGGGGTCTTGCCTCAGTTTCCCCATCTAGACTCAGTTTCTTCTTTGGTTTAGCAAAGGGCTTAGTCCCAGTGTTTCTCAACAAATGTGCTATTGACTTTTTTTGGATGAGCTAATTCTTTGTGCAAGACTGAACATTTGTCATCCCCAGGCCATGCCAGTAATATCTCCTCATTACTGTAGTGATCAAAACCCTTCCCACAAAGCGATGGATAAATTCAGTTTGTTGATTCTGGTGGTGGTTTCATAGGTATACACATATGTGAGAACTAAATGTACATTTTATTGTATGTCAGTTACAACTCAGTAAAGGGGCCAAATAGTGCTCCCTCCTCACCCACCCATATTTCTCTACCTGCCTGGGGGTGAGAGGCCCTTGTTGCCAGCTGTTGAAACATTCTGAAGTCTCTGGTGGCTATAAAATTCAATGCATTTATCTGGGTCATAGAACTAATTGCTTAGGGTGCCTTGAGATGTTTTAATTTACTACTGCTCTGAGACTGCAGAATCTGTTTCCCTTAGCAACGAAGTGCACTGTGTTATTTTTTATTTCTTTATTTTAAAATGGCTTGAAGTTATTTTTAGATACTATGTATTTGCACCACAGATTATTTCATTTTGTAGATGGAAAAGAGCTCTAGACCTGTTTAAGATTTTAAGGATGGTATAAAGTTCTTTTTAACTGTCTGGTTCCATGATCTTCCAAAATCACAAAATAGATGAGTAAGAGAACCATGACCATATCTTCATCTTTTGACCCCAAATTCTGTACCACCCAGAACTCAAGGTTGTAGATTTTTCATGTGTAAATGGGATTAGGAAGATAGAGACTGTTTCATCATGTTTCTACCATGTAAACTTGAACCTGAAGTGGCAACAGAAGGCAAAGTTTAAGAACCAGCTATGAACTAAGCATAGTCTTATTAATAATATTTGTATGTTCTGTAATATTATTGTTATTACTTTTCATCTTTGCCATTAAGAAAAAACTATTTTATATATGAAGTAGATAAGCCCCTGAGGTATTAGGTATCTTAACCCAAAGATAAACCAGTAAATGGTAAAGTCAGGATTTGAACTCAGTGGTGGCTGGCTCCACAGTTTTGTTTCTCCCTATACTATGGTAATGAAACACAGGAACGGTATTTCTTTTTGAATTAAAAAAAAAAACAAAAAAACAGAACTTATGAAACTAAATCTACCTATCTGGCCCCTTGACAACCAGCTTGAATCCATCCCTCTGTTCCCCTGTAGGAGACACCATCACTGCCTTCTCTGGGATGGAAAGTATGGTTTGAAAGCTGGCAATAAATATATCTTTCCATATACAAGAATAATTATCTAATTGAAGAATTTGTTAAAAAAAAAAAAAAAAAGAAATTGCCTGTATTTTCATCTACTCACTGGAGTTTAGCTTGATGTGAAGATCATTGCAGACTGCCCTTAGGTTTGATGGATTTTCTTCTTTGGGATTTATTTGAATCACCAGGTGAAGTGAAAGTCACTCAGTCATGTCCAACTCTTTGCGACCCCATGGACTATACATTCCATGGAATTTTCCAGGCCAGAATACTGGAGTGAGTAGCCTTTCCCTTCTCCAGGGGATCTTCCCAACCCAGGGATTAAAACCAGGTCTCCCACATTGCAGGCAGATTCTTTACCAGCTGAGCTATCAGGGAAGTCCAAGAATACTGGAGTGGGTAGCCTATCCCCTCTCCATGGGATCTTCCTGACCCAGGAATTGAACTGGGGTCTCCTGCATTGTAGGCAGATTCTTTACCAACTGAGCTATGATATTATTCTAAATGACAAGCAAACATATATGTCAAAGATGCATATAAGCATTGCCAAATATCAGTGCTACATTTAGGGTTTTGACAGACTAGCCAACCACCTGCATTTCAAGTTTCACTGACATAAAGTCATCCAAGAATCCATTTGTACCATGGGTCAGCACACTACAGCTCATGAGAAAAAGACGGCCCTGTGCTGCTTTTTTTTTCTAAATAAAGTTTAACTGTAACAGCCACGTCCGTTCACTTACATAATGTTTAGGGTTCCTTTTCCACTACAACAATAGAGTTGAGGAGTTGTAACAAAGACTGTAAAAGGTTTGCCAACCCTTGATCTATACCTGGTTTTTTCCATACAAGGTTTTATATAGATGTGGATAGAACACAAAGCTACCGGAATATTCTTCTCAGGATTAAATGAGAGGTGTGACTGTTGCTGGTAAAGCCAATAATACAAGGTCCCTTCAAGTCAAAACTTTTCAAATATTTGTTGAATATTTATGTAGTGGGGATGGGGGAAAGATAATTTCCTATCGATAAGGATCATATGCCTCTTCCTTTAATTCAAAAGTGAAAAATTTGTTGCATGCACTGAATATTACATAGCATTTTAACTTATTTGAAATTGCTTGTAAACATAATTTCTCAGTGTGGTAATAACTGCTTTAGAAGTTTAGCATTTAGATGATGAACAATGATATCACACGTTCCTAGTAAATGACACCCTGGAATATGTTCTTTGGTTTTGGAATTTAAGCTGTCTTCAGCTACTCACTTTTAAAGACTGGCTGTTAGCTTGTTCGCCTCAAAAGATGGTAAAGCCTTGTGTTCCAGAAGGCAGCTCGGGGTACCATCACAGATGTGTTCAGCAGAAGGAGACTGGCACCTTCAGGGAGTGTGTCTTTTGTTTCATTATGCTTGTTTTGTTTTTCCTTCAGGAGAATGGAAAAGCAGTCACTGTCTGATTTGGCAAGAGAGAGAACCAATTTCTGTTACCCAGGTTAAATAGTTGTATGTGAAAACTAAGCAATGTCCACCTTGCCTGAGCTGGCAGAGGCAATTAGTAATGCCTAATGCTGCTTCTGCATACCCTGCCTTACACAGGTTCACTTTGAAGACGGGGTGCCCCCACTAGTTTGTTACTGGACTGTGTCACTGGTCCAATTGTATTACACTTAAGTTTTCTTTGTCTCAGTATCACCATCTGTATATTAGGACAAAGTCACTTATCCTGCCTCATGGGAGGTGTGATGGTTAAGTTGATGTGTCAACTTCACTGGCTAAGGGATGCCCAGAGAGCTGATAAGACATTTTTTCTGGGTGTGTCTGTGAAGATACTTCTAGAAGAAATTAGCGTTTGAATCAGTAGACTGAGTAAAAAAAGATCACCTCACAGTTTGGGTGGGCATCATCCTGAATAGAACAAAAAGGTGGCAAAAGGGCTGATTCACTCCCTACTTGAGATGGGACATCTGTCTTCTCCTGCTGATGCTGAAAGCTCAGCTTCTCAGTACACTGGTGGTGAATCAAATCTTGGAGACAGAGTTTTAGGTGAAGTAGAAAAGGATAGCTTTATTGCTTTGCCAGGCAAAGGGGGACACAGTGGGCTAATGCCCTTAAACCATGTGTCCCCACTTAGGGAGGATAGTGAGAAGTTTCATAGTAATTGTTCAAAGAGGGTGTGATCAGTCCATGGACATTCTTCTGATGGGTTGGTTAAGTAAGTGGGAGTCTGCCTTCAGGTCTAACTGGTCTGGGGTCTTCATGCTTGTGGGCAGCATGCCACCATTAATCATTAACTCCTTCCACCTGGAGGGGGCTTCAGTATCTGCAGAAGAGCTCAAAGATATTTTTGTGTGTATCCACTGATGGGAAAATAGGACCTTGCCCCAAGGCTGCTCTTGACTGTTTTTCCCTGGCCTCACTTCCCCTCCGTTCCCTAATTAATTACTTGAATCTGCCCCTCGGAACTCAGGGAAGGTCAGGGAGACTGAACGAAGGCTGGTTTCCTATAATCAAGGAAATGGAGGACACAGAAAGGGCTTGTACCCAGGAGCCCCACAGGCCCTCGACATTATCACTGCCCTGGGACATCAGTGTTCCTGATTCTTGGGCCTTCAGATTTAGACTGGGACTTATACCATTGGCTTCCCTGACTCTCAGACCTTTGGGTTTGGATTGGAATTACACTACCAGCTTTCCTGGGCCCCCAGCTTGCATATGGCAGATCATTGGACTTCTCAGCCTCCATTACCACATGAGCCAATCCCTTATAATAAATCTGTCACCTAGGAGTTGCTGACCCACTCGTTTTGCCAGGAGGCCACTAACAGTTACAGTTTGAAATCAAGGAAGCTCACCATATGTAAAATGTTGCCTCTAAAACATCAGAGCTCTGGGCCTCAGCTCCAAAACTGGACCTCTTAAGAGTCCTGGAGATATTAAATCAATTTCACCCTATTGCTGAGCATCAGATCTCTCCACTCAGTGCCACTGAAAATAGTGCTTGGTTATCAGGCTCTGAAACCACACATGCAAAGCAGGGTGTTCACGGTACATACAAATGAGAACCCCTAAATGGCTAATCAAATTCAGCCCACCTGATCCTGTAGCATGATTAGAGATGGGGAGCATGGGGATGGGGAGATAATTGGGGTATTTGGGAAGGTTGTAGCCTGAAACCTTTAACAGGATCCTGAAAAGGAAGACTAACCGAGGAACGTCAAGTTGAAATTAAGGCCAACCTAATTGCTGCTGACTTTTCCACTGCCTTGGTGTAGATCTAATCTCCTCTTGTTTGTTCCTGACTAACTTAGGTCATTACTTTCCCTCCCTAGGCTCTGACTTCCTTATCTGCTAAATGGGAAATTCCAGATGCTGGCTACTGCTTCCTCAAGCTTCAGCATTGTAATCCTAAACATTTACTGCCATTGAGAAATAACATACTTTTGGACTGAAGACAAGCACTAACTTTAAGTTCAGTTAAATTGAAAATTGAACCCACCTCCAAAGAGTAAATATCAAAATCCCAGAGCTGATCCATAATAAACTCTTAACTGCTTTTTGATGAAATAAGGGAGAAAAGAACAAGATAGAGAAAGTACTATTTTTTATTTGAAGTTTCTTCCTCCTTTGGTGAGGTTAACAAACTCTTTCTTTAGTAACTTGATAGGGTAGAACTGTGTGTTGGCTTACTTATTTAGGTTCTTACTTGGCAAAAGAAAGTTGGAGATCCTACATGGGCCTCAAAATTTTTTAAAGATTTTTTTCTTAATATATATTTATTTTATTGAAATATAGGTGACTTACAGTGTTTCAGGTACACAGCAAGGTGATTCAGTTATACATATACATGTATATTATTTTTGAAATTATTTTCCATTATAGGTCAATCCAAGATATTGACTATAGTTCCCTGGCTATACAGTAAACCTTTGTTGTGTGTTTCATATCTATTTTTTAAAATTAGAAACTAGCATTCTGTTCATACTAAGTCAGACAACTAAAAATGTATGACATTTTGGCCTCCAGATTTTTATTGTTGAGATTTTACCAGCTCACAGGATCCAAACATCTCGAATTAGTGCTGAAAACATCGCAGCTGAAAATTCCAAAGCCTCAACTTTTTGCTGAGACAGGAAACTGGGGTCTTTTTTAAATGGGTTGAAGAGGACTAAATCTTAAATTGTGAAGACGTCTTCTCTTCGGCAGACTTCAGTTTTGCTGAGTCTAGACGCCTGACCGGCTCCTGATGGCTACCACCAGGCTCGGGCCCGGAAAGCCCACAGGGGTCTTTGGTGGAGCTCGCCCACTGGCCGGTGGACGAATGCTGATTGCAGTTGTGTTTGCTGCCTTGGCTCAGCATTTCCTACATGTGCAGAGGAGCCTCTGTGCTGGACATCAGTGGGCCAGCACCCACACTGGTCCCCACTGGGTCCCCCGTAGGTCTGCTGCTGATCCTCGCTGCACCTGCTGTGTGGTGTTGCTCTTGTTCCCTGTACCTCCTGACAACCTCCAGCTGGGGCCAACAGCCCAGTAATTTGCATTTCTTTCAGTAGAGCTTCATTCATGTCAGGTTGCTATTTGTTATTCACTGGAGCAGTTTACTAAGCAGAAGGGTTACTGAACCTTTCTGCTGTGTGGTACCGAGTGTGCAGAGCTTTGTTTTGGGCTTATGGCTTTTACCCCCAGCTTAAAAAAAAAAAATTAATGTTGTAAGTGGTAATACATAGAAGGGTTAATCCTCATGATGCTTTTAAAAGAAATACTGTGAATAGTGTCCCTTTGATTCCTGTCCCTTTTGTACCCAGTGTCTAGCTCTACTGACCCCTGTTACTAGGGGTCTGTACATCCTTCAAGAGTTTTTTTATGCAGATACATGCCAAAGATATATTTTTTTGTTTTTGTATACAAGTGTTGGCATGCCGTACACAGTATTTTGCATCAACCTTCTTTCACTTAATTTATCTTAGATCTCACCACGTCAGTGCGTTTTGTTGTTCAGTCTCTAAGTCATGTCCAACTCTTTGTGACCTCGTGGACTGCAGCATGCCAGGCTCCCCTGTCTTTCACTCTCAGAGTTTGCTCAAATTCCTGTCCATTGAGTCTGTGATGCTGTCTTACCATCTCATCCTCTGTTCCCTCCTCCTCCTCCTGTCCTCAGTCTTTCCCAGCATCAGGGTCTTTTCCAATGAATTTACTCTTCACATCAGATGGCCACAGTACTGGAGCTTCAGCTTCGGTATCAGTCCTTCCAATGACTGTTCAGGGTTGCTTTAGTGTAGGATTGACTGATTTGATCTCCTTGCTGTCCGAGGCACTCTCAAGAGTCTTCTCCAACACCACAGTTTGAAAGCATCAATTCTTTGGTGCTCAGCCACCTTTATGGTCCAACTGTCACATCCATACATGACTACTGAAAAAACCACAGCTTTGACCCATGGACCTTTGTCCACAAAGTGATTTCTATGCTTTTTAATTAAGCTATCTAGGTTTGTCACAGCTTTCCTTTAAGGAGCAAGTGTCTTTTAATGTCACAGCTGCAGTCATTGTCTATAGTGATTTTGGAGCCCAGGAAAATAAAATCTGTCACTGCTTCCATTTTTTCCCCCTCTGTTTGCCATGAAGTGATGGAACCAGATGCCATGATCTTAGTTTTTTGAATGTTGAGTTTTAAGCCAGCTTTTTAACTCTCCTCTTTCACTCTCATCAAGAGGCTCTTTAGTTCCTCTTCACTTTCTGCCATTAGAGTGGTATCACCTGCATAACTGAGGTTACATAAGCTTCCTCATTCTTTTGTAATAATTGCATAGTATTCCAGTGTGTGACTGAAACTTAATTGACTGGTTCCCTTCTGAGAGACATCTAAGTTGCTTCTAATCCTTCATCATTATAAACAGTGCCATAGTGAATAACCAGGTACACATATGTCATTTTATACAAACACTAGTTTAGCATATAGTAATGACTTTGCTAAATCAAGAGTTGTATATACATTTGTAATTTTGACAGTTGTAAAAAATGTCCTCCAAAGAAAAAGTATCAATTTACTTTCCCACTAGTAGTGGCTCAGGGTGCTAGTCTCCCTTGAGCTATAGCAAAGTTTTAAATTTTTACTCATCTGAGAGAGAAAATGATCTCTTGGTGACAGTTAATTTGCATTTATTCTATGACAAATGAGGTTGAACATCTTTTCATATGTGTAAGTCATTTGTACTTCCATTTCTGTGAACCGCCTGATTATACCTTTGGCTATTTTTAAAAAATATTAACATATAACTTTTTGGCCTTTTTTTTTGCTGTATCTTAGAGCTCTTTATATTGGGAGGTTAGCTTTTTGTGAAATGAGTTGCATATGATGGAGTGGCCAAAAAGTTTGTGTTTTTCAGTGCAGTGCTATGGAAAAACCCGAGTGAACTTTTTAACCAACCCAATATTTTCTCATTTTGTAACTTTCTTTTTCCTGCTTTTTAAAACCAAAAAAAAAACCCAGCCACCTCATTCTTCATGTGACATGTTCAACCTTGGGCTATCTCTTGTTTCCATGCAACCTCAATCATCCAGACTCACTGAGGGCTCCACATGTGCTGGGGCATGGCCTTCCTTTCACATTTTCACCCACTCTGCCATGTCATTTCTAGAGGTTCAGTACCAGGTCTCAGAGAGCACAACTTGTCAGTGGCAGAGATGGAACTTGAACTCAAGTCTCCCTGCACTACAGGGAGTTAGGAGTATCTCAGCCCCCACATGGGGGGTCCACTGTGATTTGAGAGAATGTCAAATCTTAATATTTATCAAAGGAAAGCAGAATTCATGAACTACAATCTACTAGGAGAAAAACAAATGAAAAGAGGTCATGTATTATGATCCACTACTAAGGAGCATTGCTGTCCATTCAGGCAAATGGAGAAGTTCAAGATTGTATAACCTCAGCAGTTAATTATTAATATCTGTTAATTATGCTGTGAAGAAATTGCCACTTCCTGTAATGCCTCTGTTAAGTATTATCCATGTTCTCTTCCTTGTCTCCATTATACACATATAATTTATTGATGACCCCATACAGGCAAGCCTGTATCATAGTTGATCCATACCTTTCTTTATATCTTAATGTGACCCAAAGCTATTAATAGATTCAGTTTACTTTTTTCATTTTTAGTGATGTAATGGCTTTTTATACCAGCCGTCAGGGGTCAGGGTGGATATGTAAAGAAATAAAGTTTCTCTTTCTTTACCTAGAGATGTTCTCTGTGTGTGTGTGTGCACACATGTGTCTGCCTGTCTCATCTCCAGGGAAACTTAACACTATCCTTTTCACACCTTTTCTGAACGAAGCACAATAGCCAGGGAGATGTGAATCCAAGGAAAGCTGTTGTAATTAGTGGTAGATTCAGGGAAAGGTGAAGAAGTCAAGAAGCTCTGAGTAACCAAAAATGATAGTAATAAATACTGTATCCTCTCTGATAAAATCTTGGGTCCCCAACTGCATGAGAATAATCATTTAAAGAATGATTCCATGTAAGTGGAATGGGTGTTTTATTTTACTCTTAAATGTTGAAGGTGATCTGTAATAGAATGAATTATTTTGACTGCATGAGATAGAAAGGAGATAAGAGAGTGGAAGAAAATAAAAAATTGTGGCAACACTCTTGGCCCACTGAAAGTAGCCTGCTTCAGATTATTTTCTTAATATAAATTTTTTAAATTGGAGGCTAGTTACTTTATTGTATTGGTTTTGCCATACATTGACATGAATCAGCCACGGGTGTACATGTGTTCCCCATCCTGAACCCCCCTCCCGCCTCCCTCCCCATCCCATCCCTCCAGGTCATCCCTGTGCACCAGCCCTGAGCACCCTGTGTCATGCATCGAACCTGGACTGGCGATTCGTTTCATATGATAACATACATGTTTCAATGCCATTCTCCCAAATCATCCCACCCTCACCCTCGCCCACAGAGTCCAAAAGACTGTTCTGTACATCTGTGTCTCTTGCTATCTCGCATACAGGGCTATCATTACCATCCTTCTAAATTCCATATATATGCATTAGTAATACTGTATTGGTATTTTTCTTTCTGGCTTACTTCACTCTATATAATAGGCTCCAGTTTCATCCACCTCATTAGAACTGATTCAAATGAATTCTTTTTAATGGCTGAGTAATATTCCATGGTGTATATGTACCACAGCTTCCTTATCCATTCGTCTGCTGATGGGCATCTAGGTTGCTTCCATGTCCTGGCTATTATAAACAGTGCTGCGATGAACATTGGGGTGCTCGTGTCTCTTTCAATTCTGGTTTCCTCAGTGTATATGCTCAGCAGTGGGATTGCTGGGTCATATGGCAGTTCTATTTCCAGTTTTTTAAGGAATCTCCACACTGTTCTCCATAGCGGCTGTACTAGTTTGCATTCCCACAAACAGTGTAAGAGGGTTCCCTTTTCTCCACACCCTCTCCAGCATTTATTGCTTGTAGACTTTTGGATAGCAGCCATTCTGACTGGCGTGAAATGGTACCTCATTGTGGTTTTGATTTGCATTTCTCTGATAATGAGTGATGCTGAGCATGTTTTCATGTGTTTGTTAGCCATCTGTATGTCTTCTTTGGAGAAATGTCTGTTTAGTTCTTTCACCTATTTTTTTATTGGGTCGTTTATTTTTCTGGAATTGAGCTGCAGGAGTTGCTTGTATATTTTTGAGATTAATTCTTTGTCAGTTGCTTCATTTGCTATTATTTTCTCCCAATCTGAGGGCTGTCTTTTCACCTTGCTTATAGTCTCCTTCGTTGTGCAAAAGATTATTATTACTTGCTTGCAACAGTGAGAAAAGATGTCAGAGGTCTCTATGAGCCTCTTTGCTCTTAATCTCTTATTTCTACACAGCCTATGTTTTCAAGTTATAATTATGTAGGTTTCAAAATCATTCCTTGTGTCAGTCCCATAAGATGTATAACTGAGTGCATGTCTCATAAATCCCAAAATATGGGATGAGGAAATGTTTGTACACCCTGCCTGGGTATCATACAAGCATTATGAATATTCAACTGTGCTTGCTTAAGGCAACAATAGCCATCTCAGTGAGCGGATGATCTGGTCATACGTGAGTTCTTCTCCCAAGCAGCCTCCATTCCTGTGTCACTCCCGTCCTGTATGTGCCTTGCTGCTGCCTGAGTGCAGTCCTGGCCTTCCCAGAGAAGATTGGTTGTTATAGGATGGCCCCTAACAACACAAGCCTAATACTTCTTTTGGAAGTCACCAAAAGACACGGTCATCTGTACCTGCATGGGGAAAACTGGCCACATGATATATTGAACAGGTCATTTCCTAAATAGTTTTTAAGGATGATTTTGGACTATATGATTTTTTTTTCCTTTTATGTTGACTTTTGAACCTAAGCTTCATCTAAGAATCAAGTTTACTGAATTAGCATTATCTTAAACTCATTTTTTCATTCAAAAACTACTTATTGTCTACCATGTGTCAGGTCTTGACACAAAAATTCTGACAGACCTCAGCAAACTTAAATTATAGTGGATTCTAAGTACTTGTTGTATGCTGAAAGCCTTTTTATTTGCACAATGTATTTGTGTAATATCCATGAAAGACTGGCCTCAGTGTCCCACCTAGAATGTGGTGAAAAAGAATTCTGAACCTCTAAATAAAAAAATTTTTTACAATAAAAAGTTAGGTAATGACATGTGAAATATATTACTGCCAGTAGTCAAAGAATAAAATGGATGGTAAACATCATAAACATAAAAATTCAGAGTAGTGGATGTGTCTAAGGAGGAGGAGGCGTATATGATCCATAAAAAGTACTAAAGGCAATTGAACTACATGAATAATATTTTATTTCTTAAGCAACAGTTTAGGTGCATGAGTATTTGCTGATCTCCTTATACCTTATACCTGTCATAAATTTTGCACAAAAATTTTCAAAGATGAACCCAGAAGAGGAAGAAAATCATGATATGTATGGGAATGGAAAATAGGTTTTAAAATTCCTAAATAGTTAAGGTCTTTTTCCTGTAACTGTGGGTATAAGAAAGAGTTTAGATTCAGCACCCATCTATTTCCACTGTGTTGGTTCTTTCTGTTGGTGAGACATTTTCTAAGTTATTTTACTTATTCCTAGTTTAAAATTTTTATGCAGTATTCAAAATTCATGGCCAAAAAAAATGCATTTTTGAAATTGTGCAAAACACTGGATCTTTTTTTTTTTTCATTTATTTTTATTAGTTGGAGGCTAATTACTTCACAACATTGCAGTGGGTTTTGTCATACATTGACATGAATCAGCCATGGAGTTACATGTATTCCCCATCCTGATCCCCCCTCCCACCTCCCTCTCCACCCGATTCCTCTGGGTCTTCCCAGTGCACCAGGCCCGAGCACTTGTCTCATGCATCCCACCTGGGCTGGTGATCTGTTTCACTATAGATAATATACATGCTGTTCTCTCGAAACATCCCATCCTCGCCTTCTCCCACAGAGTCCAAAAGTCTGTTCTGTACATCTGTGTCTCTTTTTCTGTTTTGCATATAGGGTTATCATTACCATCTTTCTAAATTCCATATATATGTGTTAGTATGCTGTAATGTTCTTTATCTTTCTGGCTTACTTCACTCTGTATAATGGGCTCCAGTTTCATCCATCTCATTAGAACTGATTCAAATGAATTCTTTTTAACAGCTGAGTAATATTCCATGGTGTATATGTACCACAGCTTCCTTATCCATTCATCTGCTGATGGGCATCTAAGTTGCTTCCATGTCCTGGCTATTATAAACAGTGCTGCGATGAACATTGGGGTGCACGAAAACACTGGATCTTATACCTAAAGCATTACAGCAGTGGCTTCATTGGAGAGAATCGAGTCATTTTTCCAGAAAGGAGGCACAGGGGGATGAAGAATTTTCAAGCTGAAGATACATTGTGACTGGCAGGGGATGCAAGCTTGGAGTGGCCCTTGCTACATTAGCAGCTGTTTTTCCCTGATGGCCATTGGTCTTTGTGACACTAGCTTAGAGAGATTCAGTATCAAGGGATGTTTTACTAGATGGGAAATTTGTACAGGACTAATAGAGCTAGAATTTGAAGTCAAAATTGTCCTTACTGATGTTCTTTATCTCTCTCTCTCTTTTTTTTTTTTTTTTTAACATTTTAATTGCAGTGAAGGGAGCAATCTGACCCCAGCACATCACTACCCAGACTTCAGATTTAAGACATATGCTCCACTAGCATTCCGATATTTCAGAGAACTTTTTGGTATCAAGCCTGATGATTACTTGGTAAGAACTTATCATTTTCCTTCCTTCTCCAGAAATGTGTCATGTCAACATTTGTCTCATAGCAATAGCAACAAGTGTCTCATAGCAACAGCAACAAATGGCCTGCATCTCTTATTTTACAAAACTCTGGAGCATAGCAAAAGGATCAAGTTTTATAATGATTATAAATTTAGCTTCAGGAAATATGTTTTGACTCTAAGTTTTACCTGATAGCTATAGAATCTACTATGGTAACTGACATGTAAATAAGTGGAATTCGGTTGCTACTTCAGATAATTCTTCTAACAGATATAATTAACTATAAATACTCCTGTGAGTTTTGCTGATTGGGTTCTCTTTGAAAGTCTTCCTATTTTAATTGCCTTATTTATACCATTCATCTCAAACCTGCCATGACCCATGGCCATGTTCACCTTGACCTATAATTTGAATATGATTTTAGAGAAGCTGGATAGTTTTGTCCTAAACAGCTCTTCGTGTGGGCTCTTTCTGAAGGTATTTTTTATTTGGTACGAGGGCATGTATTATCCTTAAGTCTGTCTTTTCTCCCTGTCTGCCTTTTGGCATGCAGCCAGTACAAACAGAGCAGGCTTTTTGTGAGAAAGTCTGATGTGACCTCAGAGTTTTACCTTATTCCTGTTCAAGAAGCCAGGAAGTCTCTTTCTGTTTCAAGAGAAAAATGGTTTATCTTATAATTTGATCACTGTTAACACCCTGGGGCTCTTGAAAATTGGTTTTCAAGAAGCTTTAGGAAGGATACCATCAAATATTTATTGTTCATTCCGTTCTGAATGATCTTAGTAAGACTTGAGCCAGATCTCAGAGTAATCCTTTGCAGAAGAAGTATAGCAACATGTGTTACTTATTAACAGAATATTTAAACTCTGTTTTATAATTTGAATATGGTATAAATGATTAAATTCAAAGCTGATTCTGTTCTGAGCTGATAAAAACCCATGAATGATCCTCTCCCTTAGTTGGGCCCTAAGGAAAACTTCTGCCTGATGAATGAGAGAATATACTGGTTGCTCAAGGAAGTAATAGTAAAGTCTTCATAGAGCATGAGAACTGAGTAGAACTGTGTAGTACTGTGAGCATCCTGCTGGCTTAAACATGTGCTCATACTACTCATATTTGGGATTCCCTGGTAGCTCAGCTGGTAAAGAATCCGCTTGTACTGAAGGAGACCCCGGTTCAATTCCTGGGTCAGGAAGATCTGCTGGAGAAGGGATAGGCTACCCACTCCAGTTTTCTCGGGCTTCCCTGGTTGCTCAGTTGGTAAAGAATCAACCTGCAGCGTGGGAGACCTGGGTGCGATCCCTGGATTGGGAAGATCCCTGGAGAAGCGAAAGGCTACCCACTCTAGTATTCTGGCCGGAGAATTCCATAGGCTGTATAATTCATGGGGTCTCAAAGAGTCAGACACAACTGAGTGACTTTCACAGACAACTCAACATCAAAACTAAATAAACAACCTGATTTAAAAATGAGCAGAGGCTCTGAATAGACATTTGCCCCAAAAAAACATACAGATGGCCAACAGGTACATGAAAAGATGCTTAGTATCACTAATCAACAGAGAGATGCAAATCAAAACCACATGAGCTGTCACTTCACATCTGTCAGATGGCTGTGCCACTCTCTGCCTCCCCACACCCCACACCTCTACCTCTCCACACCCCGTTGGTGGAGAGATTAGGTGCTTCTAGAGCAGTGTCAACCCTGCCCTCTTAACCACGCAAGTACATGAACACAGGCATTTGCAGGATGTGGGGCAGGATTTACATTAGGGAAGATCCTTTAGTTTCTGGCCATTTGGCAGTTACTGAGGGTCACTCTGGTTTTAGAAAAGGCAGAGGAACCAGAGATCAAATTGCCAACATCTGCTGGATCATCAAAAAAACAAGAGAGTTCCAGAAAAAACATCTATTTCTGCTTTATTGACTATGCCAAAACCTTTGACTGTGTGGATCAGATCATCAAAAAAACAAGAGAGTTCCAGAAAAAACATCTATTTCTGCTTTATTGACTATGCCAAAACCTTTGACTGTGTGGATCACAATAAACTGTGGAAAATTCTGAAAGAGATGGGAATACCAGACCACCTGACCTGCCTCTTGAGAAACCTGTATGCAGGTTAGGAAGCAACAGTTAGATCTGAACATGGAACAACAGACTGGTTCCAAATAGGAAAAGGAGTACGTCAAGGCCGTGTATTGTCACCCTGCTTATTTAACTTCTATGCAGAGTACATCATGAGAAACGCTGGGCTGGAAGAAGCGCAAGCTGGAATCAAGATTGCCGGGAGAAATATTAATAATCTCAGATATGCAGATGCCACCACCCTTATGGCAGAAAGTGAAGAACTAAAGAGCCTCTTGATAAAGTGAAAGAGGAGAGTGAAAAAGATGGTTTAAAGCTCAACATTCAGAAAACAGACCATGGCATCCGGTTCCATCACTTCATGGCAGATAGATGGGAAACAGTGGAAACAGTGGCTGATTTTATTTTTCTAGGCTCCAAAATCACTGCAGATGGTGATTGCAGCCATGAAGTTAAAAGACACTTGCTCCTTGGAAGAAAAGCTATGACCAACCTAGACAGCATATTAAAAAGCAGAGACATTACTTTGCCATCAAAGGTCTATCTAGTCAAGGCTGTGGTTTTCTGGTAGTCATGTATGGATGAGAGAGTTGGACTATAAAGAAAGCAGAGCACCGAAGAATTGATGCTTTTGAACTGTGGTGTTGGAGAAGACTCTTGAGAGTCCCTTGGACTTCAAGGAGAGCCAATCAGTCCATCCTAAAGGAGATCAGTCCTGGGTGTTCATTGGAAGGACTGATGCTGAAACTGAAACTCCAGTACTTTGGCCACCTTATGTGAAGAGCTGACTCATTGGAAAAGACCCTGATCCTGGGAAAGATTGAGGGCAGAAGGAGAAGGGGACAACAGAGGATGAGATGGTTGGATGGCATCACCGACTCAATGGACATGGGTTTGGGTGGACTCCCGAATTCGATGGACATGGATTTGGGAGTTGGTGATGGACAGGGAGGCCTGGCATGCTGCAGTTCACGGGATCGCAAAGAGTCAGACACAACTGAGCGACTGAACTGAACTGAACTGAAGGTCACTGTTATTCAGGAAACATGTTTGGAGAACCCAGTGGGGTCTTGATACTGTGTTATTGAAAACAAGATTGATGATAGCTCATCTTCTGCCATATGTTACAAGTTAATGGATTCTCTCTTTCTGATTTACCTTGAGCTTCTGCCAACCAAGGTGATGCCACAGACTTGCATTTCATAACACAGATTCAATCAGTGTGATGAGATTGCTGTCTACCCTGACAAGTCTCTGTTTAGTGGGCCAATGGCCATCAACCTGCAGACTAGGAAGCCCATTCTTTAGTCAGTCTGCCTCACAGGATTTCTTTCCTTGGGAAGGCCTTTTTCTAAGCAACAAGTCACACAGCTTATACAGTTTCCTAATGGGCCTTTAAGCTGGAAAAATTACCTTCATAATGAGGTCAGAATGTTTACAAAGGAGCAGGAGTCTATGCTGATGGCTTCTCAAAACAGAAGTCCTCCTTCATATACCTGGCAGAAGGTTGTTCATTGATTATTGGGCACTTTGAACAGCACCTGTAACTAAAATGCTTTGCTAATAATTATGGAGAGATTCAAAAAAATTACAAGTCATGACACTCAAAGAACTTAGAATCCAATTGGGATGATGATTGATGTGGGAAAACCACCCATTCTACCAGGCAGTAAATAAAAAGAGGAAGCGAAACAATAAATGCTCCAAGATTTCAGAGGGAGAAATTGCTTTCTCTTGGGTTGATGATTAGGAAGGCTTCTTATGGGTGTGGCATGGTTTAACCGTGACCTAAAAATTACAGTTAAATTTGAGTAGGTGGGGGAAAAGGGAAAGATGCTGAAATGGCATGTAAGGATGGGGAGCAGTGTTAGGACTATGAGACCAGAGATGCAAGTGCATTAGATAGGACTTTGAATGGCCCAGTATAGTAGGAAGGGAAGGTTTTGATCAAGAATATCAGAAAGATCAGTTCAGTTGCTCATTCGTGTCCAACTCTTTGCAACCCCATGGACTGCAGCACGCCAGGCCTCCCTGTCCATCACCAACTCCCAGAGTTTACTCAAACTCATGTCCATTGAGGCGGTGGTGCCATCCAAGCATCTCATCCTCTGTCGTCCCCTTCTCCTCCCTCCTTCGATCTTTCCCAGCAGCAGGGTCTTTTCAAATGAGTTGGTTCTTCGCATCAGGTGGCCAAAGTACTGACGTTTCAAAGTATTGGAGTTTCAGCTTCAGTTGCAGCCCTTAGAAAGATAGGACCAAATAATTCAAATAACCATTTATGTTTTTTTTTTTTTTTTAATTCTAGGTAATTAGTGAAATGTAAAGACTGACTAGATGTTTGATTATGTGGAAGATACTTTTTGTAAAGGGATGGGATAAGGGTATTGTAGTTCTCTTTTAAAAGAGGAATCCTCATCCTTTAGAGACAAACAGTAGCTTACCCAATAAAGAATCCACCTGCAATGCAGGAGACCCCAGCTCAATTCCTGGGTCAGGAAGATCCACTGGAGAAGGGATAGGCTACCCACTCCAGTATTCTTGGGCTCCCCTGGTGGCTCAGCTGGTAAAAAATCTGCCTGCAGTGTGGGAGACCTGGGTTCAATCCCTGGGTTGAGAAGATCCTCTGGAGAAGGGAAGGGCTACCCACTCTAGTATTCTGGCCTGGAAAATTCGATGGACTGTATAGTCCATGGCGTTGCAAAGGGTCGGACATGACTGAGCAACACTCGGTAAAATATTTATTAGAGAAATTATTTAACATCTGTGATTTGCTTTAAAAGAATCTGAGAAAAGCAGGCAGGGGAATGATTGAGGATGTAAAGAGACAAGATAGGCTATGAGTTGACAGCTGTTGAAACCAGAAGATAGACATATGAATGTTAATTACACAGTTCTCTACTTTTATGTATATTTGAAATTTTTGTGATAAAAAGCTAGAGGAGGGGAAAGATAAGACTGGGCAGCTTAAGTGTACTTTTGTTTGATTGCATTTTCCACCTCCCTTCTTAATTGTACACACAGTTCCATAACCAGACCCATCTCTAGGAACTGCAGAAGACAGAACAAGGGCAATGGGCCTTTAACTACATGGCTACCTGGTCCCCAGTGGCTAGGACCTCACACAGCCCAGGATCAAGGCAGCTCCCCTTATTGGTCTTGGAGCTTCTGAAGGCTCACCTCCAAAGCACTGTATCTGAGGACCCTACCCAGTGATCTGGAGTGTGATAGATGAGGAGGGGGTCTTTTGCCTGAGGCATTGTGCTTCAGAGAGTCAGGTAGAACCTCAGAGACTTTTTAGCCCAACTCTTCATTGTAGATAAGGAATCTGGGGCTGGTGAAGGGAGGTGCCCAAGGTTACCCATGCTGAGGGGTGGAGGCACAGCCCAAGCCAGAACAATAATCTCACATGCTTCCAACCACTGAGTCTTAGACCTGTCGTTAGATGGCAGGAATTACCTGGACTCCACACTTTCACTCCCAAGGGCCCCAGCTCAATCCTTGGTTGGGGAACTGAGATTCCACAAACTGCACAGCACACCCCCCCAAAAAAACACCAAAAGATATGGTCTCGAGGTGGTCACTCCCTAGCCATCAAACTGTGAACTGTGGTTATCCATTCTGAAAAATGAGGCAAAGAGATCAAATACACCTAACAAAGCACATTTTGGAATGGTTAAGCCCAAAAAACAGAAGAATGAAATAAGATGTCCCCTGAAACAGCAAGTGAAGGAAAACAAATGAAAGGATAAGGCATACATCACAAATACATCCTGGCATCCATCAAACTCGGGCTATCTAAGCCAAATTTGTGAAGATATACTGATCTAAACAGGAGGGGAAAGGCGAAGATGTAGGGATTGGTCACTATAGATAGATTTGATATCAGATCCCTGTGATATGTGTGTATTTCTGCTTAGTCTTACACTGTTGCATCTGGATTTCAGCCTGAATTACTCTGATTACATTCTCAGTACTATTAAAATTCACCAAGTGCATGCTGATTACAGATTCATGTTGAAACGTGCACATTTGGATGTGAGACAGCGTGGTGACGGTGCATCCGCGTGTATTACAAAGCAATGCAAATGCTCCTTCCTCCTTATTTGTTCCTAAATAAGACCTCCCGGGGGAAGGGGCCCCAGAGCATTTCTGGGCCCCCCCCCATTTTTGCTTAGGCAACAAGCCTTTGGTTCATTTCCTTCTTTTCCAGGTGCCTGGGTATTCCCAAGTCCAGGGTGATTTAGGTTTATTGACACCCATAAGAAAGAGAGCAGGGTAAATAATTAAACACCACTGATGGGAAGAAATGGCAGGGAAAATGATCTCCACCTCACTGTGCAAGTTTACAGCGCTGATTTGCCTTGGCAGATCTCAGCTGGCCTGTGCTTTGCATTCTTTCCAGTGGGTACATAGGGAGGCCCTGCAGGAAATAGAAGGCAGGGAATGAGCACACTGCAACAGCTTGCACAGTGAGGGCGCCAGGAAGGTGCATCAAGGTGCACACAGGGGCTTGTTGATCACAGCTAATTAAAATGTTCCCATAGCTCCTCTTTATTTGCTCTGAAAAGGCAACATTTTGGAGAGGATAGCTTAGCAGAGAACACTGTAACAGAGTTGCAAGGTGAAAAGCCATAGAATCAGAGGTGATAATGGTAGAAGGGGTTCTGCATCCTAACGCCAGCTTATTGTAGACTGACACTGTGCTAGGAATGACCTCAAAATGGTTCTTGAAAGAGGTCAAAACAACTGATTTCTCCATTCATATTCATCTGTAAATTGCATAATAAAGGAGCATTTGGCAATTAAGTAACCAATGAAAGAGTCTCCAGTTTGTGTCAACTGCTTCTGGAAGAATCTGAGACTTTAATTGGAAGCAGATGTTCACATCTGAATCCAGTTTTCCCTAGACAGCTCTTCCTGAATCACCCCCTAATTTCTCTATTTGCAGCCCCTAATTTCTGCATTCTTTGTTGTTTTTGTACTTTCACAACATTTACTCCTACCCACAAGAGGATTCTATGCCAGAAATCCAAACCCCATGGAATAAAGAATCAAAATCCTTTAGAGTCTGGGATCTGCCTTCATTTTTTATGAGAATGGGGTTTACACTTTTATTTTCCTGAGTCTCAGATTTGTGATTACACAAATCACCCACTTTTTCTTCTTTAAAATGTTATTTAATTGAAGTATAGTTAACTCGCAAAGTTGTATTGGTTTCAAGTGTACTGCAAAATGATTCAGATATATAGATATACATATGCATGTACATTCTTTTTCAGATTCTTTTCCATTATAGATTATTACAAGATATTGAGTGGAGTTCCCTGTGGGTCCTTGTTGTTTATCTATTTTATGTAGAGTAGTATGTCTTAATCCCAAACTAACTTACCACCCCCACCCATCTCTTTTCTTGCTTCACCAAGATCATCTTAGTGTACCTTTGAGTAGCCTTCTTGTCATGGGAGTTAGGCTGAAACTCTCAGTACATCCTAGGGCACTGCTGAGCATGTAGTGAAAAATGGCAACAGCAGTGCATAAGTGGTCACTCTTTGCCAGGGATTTCAAAACCATTTATTTTTAAAACTCTGAGATGCTATCAAGTATATATCACCATCTTTATTTTAGGGATGAGGTTTATAAGACTCCAAGATGCTAAATTACTCAAGGTCACGTTACTAGCCACTGGCAGAGTCATGATTTTACAAACTCATTTGATTCCAAACCCAGGCCTTTCCTTCCACGTGGACTCTGCCCTGAGCAGGGAAGGTTCCCTCTGCTTCCTCTTGGCTTTTACAGCATCCTGTGTGGACGCTGATGACTGTTTTTATTTTCCTTGCTTATCCTCAACTCATTCTTAAGGGCTTAGGTTGCAGTGCTGCTTAGCAAGAGAGCTTCAGGAAGCAAGGCTGGAAGAAAAAGGAGAAGGTAGGGTATGAAAGTTGCCAGTGATGTTAAGAAAGGCAGCGAACTCTTGCTTCTTTCTTTTCCTGGTGAATTTTGTTTCCCTTACCCACAGTGCTGCCAAAGCAGGATGATTTAAAAGGTAACATCTAGACACTGCCTTTTAATCATTTTTCTCCCAGTTTCCCTGTTTCTTCTCCTCCCTCATTCCCTTCTTCCTCATATCCTCTCAGATGTTTCTGTGAAAAGGACTTATATATTCACAAACCCAGATAAAACACTTTGAAGGAGGTTCAGCCCTGGTGATTTCAAATGCTTCCATCCTCAAAATACAGTTGCTTAAATCCCTGCTATTGTATCTCACCAGGGCTGGTCTGATCTCACACATTAGCTTCCTTACCTTTTTCTCTGCCCACAATGTTTCTATATGTCAATCATAGGGATTATTAACTAATAAACACTAAACTCATAAACCTGAAATTGCCCGTTCTGCTGGTTTGGGGCACTACTTGGAGAGACTGACAGCCCTTCATTTGTTGGTAAATTTCAGTCGTTTATTTGACAAAAATTTATTGAGTCCCTTCTGTGTACAAGGCACAGATCCTGAACCATATCAGAATTTAAGAGAGTCATGGTTTCTGCCTTCATAGAGTTTTACAGTCTAGAGGGAACTTGGAATAAGTAAATAGGCAATTGAGGTATTTTATGGTACTCAAATGGTAAAGAATCTGCCTGCAATGCAAGAGACCTGAGTTCGATCCCTGGGAGAAGGGAATAGCAACCCACTCCAGTGTTGCCTGGAGAATTCCATCGGCAGAGGGGTCTGGTGGGCTGTAGTCCATGGAGTTGCAGAGAGTCAGACATGACTGAGCGACTAACACGTTGACATGGTGTCCTCTGTGACAAGAGCATCCACTGTCAGGCAGCAGGTGATCTGGACCCAGGCAGAGTTTTCCAGAGCAAGTGCTGTCCAGCAGACACTGAAGGCCAGTGTCACTATACCAGCCTCTCACTGTGTCTTCCTTTTGCCCTCCGACTGGGGCCTCTCAGCACAGCAGATGGAGTGAGTGGTCCTCTGCTCCAGACCCTCCAGTGGCTTTCAGCGCCCCTACATAAAAGGCCACATTCCTTATATAGCCTATGACTCCCTACTTGTCTGTCCCACCGGACCCTTCTGGCTTCTTCCCCTTCAGCTGTCCTCTCTGCTCCCTCCGCTTCAGCCGTGGCCTCCTTGCTGTGCCATGAACACTCCAAGCCTCGAGATCTTAGCCTTTGCCCTTCCTTCTGCCTTCAGTACCCCTTCTCCAGATATCCCCAGGCCTCTCCTCAAATGCCACCTTTCCAATAAGGCTTTTAGTGACCACTTTGTCTTCATCGTTAGTGGTACTCCCTGCATCCCCCTTTCCCTATGTCCTTTCTCTCAACAGCACTTAAGCACATTCTGATGTGTAAGTTATTTACTTTTTTGTTGGCCATTTCCTCCTACTGCTGTATAAGCTTCCTACGTGCCTGGGGCAGTGCATCTGTCTGCACTCAGTAGGTACTTTTTAAATGTCGAATGAACATGGATAATGCATTTCTAGCATAGAACTAGAATCATATGTGATATTAACCAAATTGTCCTAAGGGTTTTCATGAAGAATCAGCAAGTCAAGTGGATGATAAAACCCATGTGTCAAGTGTTTAATTGCATATATATCCTACCAAAGATAATTTATTGTCATATAATGGTAGTCCAGTGTCTGTTGTCAAGAAAATAAGGGTTTTTTAAAAAGGAAGTTTTATTTGGTGGTATTCAGTCAGATGAAGGTAGCATGGAGGTGGTTTCTGTTAGAAGAAAATGCAATCAATAGTCAAGAGTGTGTGGCACACTTGAGAAAATGAGAAAGTTCTCTGGAGTTAGAGGTAGAATTTAAGGAGGAAAGGGATGAGAGAGAAGGCCGAAGAGCAGAGCTTTGTCATCCACGGACTTGAACGCTCTTCTAAGAAACTTGGATGTAATTGTCTCTATTAACAGTGGAACCCACAGAAAGGTTTGAAGGCATGGACGCCTATGCAGTTTGGAAAGATCTCTGGTTTCCTAGTGGAGGATGCTCAGGAGGAGTCAAGAGTGGATAGCTGAGTACAGGTGGAGCTTTCCATATAATCAAGGCTGAAATAATGAAACCACTGAACTTCAGGAATTTGAAAAAGAGATGTCATGAATGGGGCAGATATTAGCAGTAGTCTGGATATGGAAGATGAACAAATGTGAAACATCAAGGATGATGTCCCAGTTTCTGTTTTGGAGAACAGAGTGAATGATGCTTCCTTTCTATAAGAGGGAGAGTGAATGATGCTTCATTTTTATAAGATAGGGAGAAAGAGAGACGATGGAGAATGGGGGAGCAACAGATGATGTAGTCAGCATGTATAGTTATACAGGGTGTGCACTGCCCAGGAATACCTGGCTAAGGTGAAGGAGTGAAGACTGGAATCTATCTCTTCATCTGTTCACCAACCTGTTTATGGCTCAGAGCTGCATATACCAGGGGAAAAAAAGAGTTCCTTCTTTCTAATCACTACCAAGGCACCACATGGGTTAGCCACAGGCTGAGATGAACTTGCTTTTGAAATTGTTACATATGAAGTGTTGTGGTATAACTAAGTGGAAATGTCTGTTACATCATTAGGCATACAGGTCTGGATCCCCCAAGGGAGATCTTGACTGGAGATGCAGATGTTAGAGTCATCTCTTTGTTGAAATCATGAGTGAATGACCTCTCTTAGGAGAGTAAACAGTGAGACAAGAATATGTGTTGGTGTCAAGTAAGTGATGAATACACACTGGGGACCATGCCTTCCATTCTTATTTTGTGGGCACTTGCTAGAAACAAAGGGCCTTGGTCAACACCACTCTTGGGAGTTATCTCATTGAACAAATATGGTGATTCATGATTCTGTGGTACTGGGGGTGGAGGAAGACTTACTGTTTCTTACCATAGAGTTATTAAGGTAAATGGATCAGCTAAATTTTTAGAACTCTCTTAAGAGTTTTTAGTATATCTAGAGTCTCCTCTTAAAGCTCTTCGAGAGGGCTTCCTATTTTAACATGGGTAAGACATGTAATGCTGTGATTTTCTTCACTGGATGCATCATACACATTAATGTACTTTTACTGCTTATGTATTTGCTCTTGTAGTATTCCATATGCAGTGAACCTCTAATAGAGCTGTCTAACCCTGGAGCCAGTGGATCCTTGTTTTTTGTGACCAGTGATGATGAATTTATCATCAAAACAGTTCAGCATAAAGAAGCAGAGTTCCTTCAGAAGCTACTGCCAGGCTATTACATGGTAAGTGCACATAATTAAAACTTCTACTTAATATTTAATTACTTTCCTCCATAGTTTTTTTTTTAATGCTTTTTTTTTTCAGTGACTCTGGCATGTTTCTTTCTCTTTGGTGAGGTTTATTTTGCATTTAGAGTATTCTATGAAATCGACTGAATAGATTTTGAAAATTTAAGTAGAACTATGTAGTAGAGCATAGCTATTGACTAACTTAGTCCTGGGCTCATATCCCACTCACCCATCAACTAACTTGTGTGACCAGGAGTAAATGAGGTAAGCTCTGAGCCTCAGTCTTTGAAGGCTGGGAGACACCTGTCTTCCATGGTGGTTGTAATAAAGACAGGATCCAGGATGCAGGATAAAGGAAGCAATGCGTTGGAGAGCTCTTTGTACATAGTAGTAATATGAGTAGTTAACATTGATTGAGGACTAAGCTGTAAAACTGATGAGGTAATTGAGACAAAGATAAATGGAATCAGTTGCCAAGGGTTATTTAGCTAATGGGCTGTAGATCCGGGGCTTGAACACAAGCAGTAGGAGTCCAGAGAGTGATCTTTAACCCCTGCACCTTGTAGGGGCCACATTCAGTACTAGCCACTTTTAGCCATCACACTTCAGAATTTAGGATGTCATAGGTTAAATACAACATGAAAATCACCTTCCATGTAATGTTTTAGAGACAAAGAAACTATAACCTAGCCCAGGATTTGGATTTGCTAAACATTTAGACCAGATTTTTAAAAATAAACATTTTCCTCAGTAGTTTTGTTGTTTTCATACCTCTGATTTCTTTGTACTTTCATGGCAATTATTAATTTTCTGTGAATGGAATGGCAGCAGGATTTCAGAAGCCACAGTTCTGCTATTCCTTTGCTATGAGAGGTGATAACTGTCATCTTTGTTTCAAAACAAAATTGATGAGATATACCATACAGCTCATTAGTGTGTAAAAATATTTTTTAATTCCAAAATCTGCTCAAGATAACAGTAACTGCTATAAGTTAGTCTCACATATAAATATAGGAATTGAAAATCTAAACAAAAATCTTAGTGGGCAGCATACACAGATTTTAAAAGATTTTGATCCTGAACAAAACTGGGAAATTTTTTTTAGCACAAATTATCTACTTTACATTAGGGAAAATAGAAAATACAGAAAAGGAAAAAATGCAACCAACTGTATTTATTTTCTCAGAGATACACATTGCTAATATTTGGTATATATCCTTTCAAATGTATCCTAGTCATATACACATTTTTAAATAATTTAAAATTGCAGTCAAACTCACATAGCACTCTTTGTTAATCTTCTAAGTGAGTAAATCTTAAACTTCTCTATTTCTAAGCTTAGGTAGACTAGTCTCCTATTGTAGAACTGCACTGACAAATATGATAGCCATTAGCCATATGTGGCCATTAAATTAAGTAAAATTTTAAAATTTAGCCTAACCGAGTAATTTTATCCCAACCATGTAAGCTAGTATAACAAATAATATAATTCATCTTATTAGCAAGAAAAATTGTGAGCTAATATGTGGTTATCCATCTAGATATGAGGGAGAATTCTTAAAATTGGAAAATTTTACATAATAGGCACATAAACCAATAGGCATAAAAACCAACTTTTATTAATCTCCCAGAGTTCACATAATGTTTCATGGAGAAGAACAAAAGCTCTTTCACTGAAGGTAATAGAAGAGATAAGGATACTTTCCATCAATGATCTTTTCTAATATATTTGCTAGAATTTTCAGCAGAACTTTTTGAGTATAAAAAAACATAGAAGAAAAGTATAAACACTGTTCTGTATAGATGATGCAATTGAATATGAGCAGAACTTCAAGAAAATAAACCAGTAGTTTCTAGAGGTATTGAAAATCAGGTAGATTTGCAGGATATTTGATAAATCTACAAAATCCATCATATTCCATTATGTAGATCATATAAAGTTGGAGGGTATAAGAGGGAAAAAAGAATTCCATTCATGATGACAATAATTTATAATGATTATTATTAAAGATATAAATAAATGAAGACATACTATAATTCTGATTGGAAAAGCAGCTTATAGTAAGTATAGCATATGAACAATAATCCAAAAAGAATTTATAAAATTTTATTTAATAAGAACTCAAATGCTTATGTCTGTAAACAAAAATGAACAAGACCAATATGAAGGAAACTACAAAATGTTTTTGAAGGACATAAACAAAGTTCTGAAATAATAAAGAAATGTGCATCATTCCTGAACTCAGAATTGTAATGATTTTAATTGCCCACATCATTTTATAAATCCAGTCTAATTCCAATCAAAAATTCTAATAGGATTTTTTTCCCCTGAACTTGACAGAGCTGGTTCATTTGAAAGTGAAAACAAGTATTATGTTAAGAGTAGTTTTAAAAACAAACGGGAAAGCAAGCCTGTAGAAATGCACAAAACATTTTGGCAAAGGAGAAAATGTTAGGCCTGCCATAACATACACCAGTAATGTGTAAATCTATACTAGTATTAAAGTGGTGGCATTTGTACAGATCTAGACAAAGATCAATGGATTCAAATAAAGTGTCCAGAAATAGACCCATGTGTATTTGACAACTTATTGCATGATATAGGAGGGACTTAAATTCAATTGAGAAAGGACAGACCGTTCAATAAATGGTTATCCATTTGAAAAAAAAGAAATCCCCTATTTCAGATCTTTCACACACAGTTACTTCCAGACAAGGGAAACAAAAGCAAAAAATAAATAAATGCGACTGCATCAGACTAAAACACTTTTGCACAATAAAGGAAACTATCAATGAAATGAAAAGATCACCTACTATATGGGAAAAGATATTCATAAATGATATACATGATAAGGGGTTAATATAAAAAACCTACAGGAAAAAAAAAAAAAAAAACCTACAGAAAACTCATAAAACCCTACATGAAAAGTAAATAATAAACAACCCACTTAAAATATCTTTTAAAAATGTCAGAAACAGGCACATGAAAAGATGCAAATCAAATTAGAGAAATACAGATCAAAACTCCAATGAGGTATCACCTCACACCAGTCAGAATGGCCATCTTTAAAAAGTCTATAAATAATAAATGCTGGACAGGACGTGCAGAAAAAGAAGCCCTCCTACACTATTGGTGGGAATGTGAATTGGTGTAGTCCCTGTGGAGGACAGTATGGAAATTCCTTGAAAAACTAAAAATTTATCTACTGTATGATTTTGCAATCCCACTCTTGGGCATATAGATGGAGAAACTCTAATTTGAAAAGATGCACCCCAGTGTTCATAGCACTATTTACAATAACCAAGACATGGAAGCAACCTTAGTGTCCCTCAACAGGTGAATGGATAAAGAAGATATGGTACCTATATAAATAATGGAATATTAATCAGCCATAAAAATTAAATAATGTCAATTGCCGCTACATGGATGGGCCTAGAGATTCTCTTACTAAGGGAAATTAAGTCAGATAAAGAAATATGTGGTATCACTTACATGCGGAACCAAAAACACTGACTCTGTTTAATGATGTTACAGGTCTCAACTGAGATGACTTGATTTAGAGATGTATGAAAATAATTTGATCAACTGTGATATATTTTCATGATAGAAATTCTCAAAACAATAAAAATAAAAGGACATATATAACAAAAAAAAAAAAAACAGTGCAAATGAACTTAATTTCAAGGCAGAAAGAGCCTCACAGACATAGAAAACAGACTTACACTTACCAAAAGGGAAAGGGGTGGAGAGATAAATTAGGAATTTGGGATTACAGATACACTACTTTATATAAAATAGATTAACAACAAGGTCTACTGTATAGCACAGGGAACTATAATCAGTATCTTCTAAAAACCTGTAATGGAAAAGAATCTGGAAAAGTTACTTATATATGTATAAAGTTATATATATGTATATATGTGTGTGTGTGTGTGTATATAAATAACTGAATCTCTCTGCTGTACACCAGAAGCGAACACATTATAAATCCAATATACTTCAACAAAAAAAATGAAAATAAATTTGGCACACTATCTGACTAGACGTTTTCCCAAAGAAGATAAACAGATGGCACAGGAAAAGATGTTTAGTATAACTAATCATCAGAGAGATGCAGATCAAAGCCAGAGTGAGATGTCACCTCACATCTGTCAGAGTAGGTATTATCAAAAAGACAAGTAGAAAGTGTTGGCAAGGATGTAGAGAAAAGGGAACCCTCATGCCCATTGATGGGAATGTAAACTACTTTACTATGGAAAACAGTGTGGAGATTCCTCAAAAAAATTAAAAACAGAACTACTATATGATCCAGAAATACCACTCCTGGGATTTATTCAAAGGAAACAAAAACACTGATTTGAAAAGACATATGCACCCCTATATTCACTGCACCATTATTTACAGAAGCCAAGATATGGAAGCAACTCAAGTGCCCTTCATTAAATGAATGGAAAAACAAGATATGATATACATATGTAATGAAATATTACTCAACCAGAAAAAAGAATGAAATCTTGCCATTTGTGACAACATGGATAGACCTAGAGGGTACCATGCTGAGGGAAATAAGCCATACAGAGAGAGACAAATACAGTATTGTTTTACTTATATGTGGAATCTAAAAAAATAAATGATCAAACATAAAACAGAAACAGCGTCATAGACACAGAGAACAAAGAGGTGGTTGTCAGAGGGAAGAAGGGTCAGGGGAGGAGAGAAACAGGTGAGGGAGATTAAGAGGTACAGACTTCCAGTTGCAAAATAAATGAGTCATGGCTATCTATGCAATGGACAGTGTGGGGACTGTATACAGTATCTTTGTGTTGTGATAGGTTTTAGCTAGACTTACTGTGGTGATCAGTTTGAAATGTATAGAAATATCTAGTCACTATGTTGTATAACAAGAACTGGTATAGTTATGTAGGTCAATTTTACTTCAAAAACAAGCACATAGAAAAGGAGATCAGATTTGTGGTTACCAGAGGTGGAGGTGGTGGAAAGGGGTAGTTAGAGGAAGGTGGTCAAAAGGTACAAGCTTCTAGCTACAAGATAAATAACTACTAGGGATGTTAATGTAAACATGATAAAGATAATGAATACTGCTGCATGTTATATATCAGGGGTCCCCAAACCCTGGGCTACAGACTGTACTGTTAGGAACCAGGCTGCACAGCAGGAGGGGAGCAAGTGAAGCTTCCTCTGTATTTACGGTCACTCTGTGTTACTCACGTTACGGCCTGTGCTCCGCCACCTGTCGGATCAGTGGTGGCCTTAGATTCTCATAGGAGTGCAAACCCTACTGTGAACTGCGATTGCCCAGGATCTAGGTTGAGCACTCCTAATATGAATCTAATGCCTGATGATATGAGGTGGAGCTGAGGCAGTGATGCTAGCCCTGGGGAGCAGCTATAAATACAGATTATCATTAGAACAATAAATGTAATGTACTTGAGTCAAATAAAACCATCTCCTCCAAAACTCCTGGGTCCATGCATGGAAAAATTGTCTTCCATGAAACCGGTCCCTGGTGCCAAAAAGATTGGGGACTGCTGTTACACATGAAAGTTGTTGAGAGTAATCCTAAGAACTCTCTTCTAAACTTACTGTGATACTCATTTCATGATGTATATAAGTCAGAAGATCAGTGCTCTATGCAAACTTACCCAGTGCTGTATGTCAATTATATCTCAGTAAAACTGAAAGAGAAAAATTAATCCCATATGGAGTAAAAGCCAAATGTAATCACCAAAACTATTAAAAATTTGTAAGAAGAAGGAAGAAATTTATAACCTTGGGGTATAAAAAGCCTTGCTAAATAAGAAACCAAAAAAAGCATGAGAAACAAGTTCATAAATATAACTACATGAAAAGGCAAAACATCTATATAATCAAAAATAATGCCAGATATAAAATTAACATAAGCACATAGAATATTTCCAGAATGATAGAAAGAAAGAGGAAACGGTTTCCGCAAAAGCTGGGAAATGGGGGAAGGATTAAGGATAGAAGAGAGACTTTTCATTATATAAATGCCTTTTAGTAAACTATTTTTGGTGCTTCCCTTTTGGCTCCGTGGTTAAGAATCTGCCCGCCTATGCAAGAGACATGGGTTTGATCCCTGGGTTGGAAAGATCCTCTGGAGAAGGAAATGTCAACCCACCCCAGTATTCTTGCCTGGAAAATCCCATGGACAGAGGAGCCTGGTGGGCTATAGTTAATGGAGTCTCAAAGCAGTTGGACATGACTTAACGACTAAGCAACAACAACAAAAAACTATTTTTTAGTTTTCCCATAAGTTTAAAGTGAAACAAAAACAGACACATATTCCTTATTTTTATAGCCCAGTGGTCTGATGGTTAAGACTTTGTGTTTCCAATGAAGAGGGGCGTGGGTCCCATCCCTGGTTGGGGAAATTCTGCATGCCTGTGAGGCAGCCAAAAAACAAAGTTAGGTTGTCTATTTTTGTAACAAAAAAGACAACATACTGGAATAAAATATTTACCCCAAGTAGAAGAGGAAAGTAATAAATATCCAGAATATATCAAGAACTCCAACAATGACAAAAACCTAAGGAAAAAGGAACAAAGGAGAGTAACACAAAATTATCTTTAAGAGGTGGCTAAAAATACATAAGAATATTAAATTTCTCTAGTTCTCTGTGGTATTCACATTTAAATTAACTTGAAAACACGTTTTCATTTTTCACCAAGCTTGCTTCCAGAGATTGTAAAGTAGGATAATATTCAGCATTGGTAAAGAGTGGTGGGATATATGTAACCTTATAAAGTGTGGTTGTGAACTGGTCTGGTCATTTTGGAAGACAGTTTCTCAGGAGCTATTAAGATTTTAAATGTCCACCCTTGTACGCCAGCACCTAATTTTCTCTTGAGCTACCTTAGAGAATAATCACACATGGCACTAATTACATCTCTGCCTGTTTTTAGTTGTAACTAATTAAGGAAGGAAATTCTGTCCATTTTCAGTTCAGCCACTTTTAACACCCTGAGTTCAGAATGATAAAGTTGCAGTTCCCATAAGCTGACTTAGAAACTAGATTCGGAACAGCAAAATTTTAACAAATGACTGTTAACGAGAGTAATCACATTCCATTTTTAATTATCATTTTACATGAAAATGCATCATAGTGGAGTGTTGCTTTGTAAAAGTACATTTTAAACATTTTTTTCTTTTTCTCTTTTTAGAATTTGAACCAGAATCCAAGAACTCTTTTGCCAAAATTTTATGGACTGTATTGCATGCAGTCAGGGGGCATTAACATCAGGATTGTGGTGATGAACAACGTTTTACCACGCTCCATGAGAATGCACTTCACGTATGACTTGAAAGGCTCAACCTATAAGCGAAGAGCATCCAGAAAAGAGAGAGAGAAATCTAGCCCCACGTTTAAGGACTTAGATTTCCTGCAGGACATGCATGAAGGATTGTATTTTGATACAGAAACATACAATGCACTCATGAAGACACTTCAGAGAGACTGCCGGGTAAGGAAATGTCATTGTTGTGAATGCCTTTGCAAAGTTATCTGTGGTAATGTACTTTTTTAAGGAAGGTTCAAAGGCCAACACATGGAATCCCCTCATTCCCAATCCTTGTACTGATCCATGCTTCCCTGTTGTTGAAGGAACTGGTGGATGATGACGCAGTTGTCTGGAGTCTATTAATTTTACTAATAAGTGAAGTCAGCCTTCCTTGATCAAATGACACAAAGATTTTTGTTTCTTTTCATCCTCTGTGGGAAAGATAGCTAAAGTGAAAGGAAAAGAAATTTGGGTTTTAACACAGTGATTATTGAGAAAAGCCACATATTAATACAAAACTTAGATGAAGTAAGATTCCAACAGGCGAGAGAAGCTTAGAGAAAATGCACTTAATGCAATTGGTAAATGGATCCCTAGAAATCCGTTGTAGATACCAAACCATGGGATGAGTTCATTTACTGAAACTGCTTTATATGATCTGCATAAGAGGTGATCAGGAGTGAGATTTGACAGAGCAAAGGCCTTTCCATGCAAAGTAGCCAAATCCTTTATCAAAAGGATGCGAGTTCTCAGCCGGCAATGTGTAAGGAAAAAAACTAAAACCAAAGTTGAGGATAAATATTTCTGACATGGTAAATTTACAGAAAGTAGGTAAAAGCCCTTTTGGAGAAATAGATGAGAATGCAATGAGAATGTAACTTTGCTGGGTTCTGTAGGGTGATGATCATTTGGTCAAAAGATTGTCAGGGATGTTATTTCTTGGCCCAGGTGAACTTTTGAGAACCACTCGGTTCTCAGCTGAGTTGAGCATGTTGGAAATGGGCTGAAGCAATGATGATAAGGGTTTGGGTCCAGGCCTGACCAGGGCTTTCTAGAAGAGAGGATAGGATTCATGGGGCCTGATCACTGGGAAATATGCAGTGTGTCTTGGCTTCCTGGGCCTTCTGTGGACCTGGTCAGATGACCCACATTGCTGCTGGGGAGGGAAGATCCCTTCCCTGCCAGGCTTGAGCTCACCTGAAGGTGAAGAATGCAGTCTTGACCTCCCTATGTAATGTATAAAGTAGGGGATCCTCCCCGAGAAGCAGAGCCCCACTGTTGCTGCGTTTTGTCTTTCTGTGTGTTAGAACATTTATGAAAACGCAGAAAGATGCGTCCTTGGAATAGTTTCTTTCATTGGTAGGGGATTTACCCCACAGTTCCTGGTCTTTAGCTGTCACTCATTGAATGCTTCAAGTTTGCCAAGCTAGCCTCAGATTTTCCATTTTTAAAAAATATTGAAGTATAATTGATTTACCATTACAGTGTTGTGATAGTTTCAAGTATTCAGCAAAGTGATTCAGTTATACATGTGTGTGTGTGTGTGTAATATATCCTTTTTCAGATTCTTTTCCATTATAGCTTATTATGAGATACTGAATATAGTTCCTTGTGCTATACAGTAGGCTCATGTTGGTAATCTATTTTATATACAGTACTGTGTATATGTTAACCCCATTTCCTGATTTATCCCTTTCCCACCTTTTCCTTTGCTAACCATCACTTTGTTTTCTATGCCTGTGAGTCTATTTGTGTTTCTTAAGTTCATTTCTATTGATATTATTTTTTTACATTCCACATAGAAGTGATACCATATATTTGTCTTTCTCTGTCTGACTTACTTCACTTAATATCCTAAGTGCATTATTTCATTTCATTATCTCAGCCACCATGTGACATCAATACCATTCGTACTCCCATTTTTCTCTTTTTTTTTTTAATTTGGAAGATCATACACCTATTTTAATTGATGAATAAGTTCTTAAAAAGATTAAGAAACCTGTCCAGCATCACCTAGCAAGTCAGTGTCAGAGCCCACGCCTGTTTAGGGACAAAGCATGTGTTCTTAACAACTGAAATTTACAGACTCAAATGTAAGGATTTTTTTAAAAAACTATCTTTTCAGAAATCATAGGCAGAACAGTGGGAACCAAGCAAATGAAAATATCCAGCTGAGCTGTTCAGATATCTGGGTGCATATGAGGGACTCATATTTTTCTTTAAAAAAGAATAAAACATACATACATTTTAGTAGAATCCTTTTTCTATGCTTTTCAACCCTGACAAGATGTGGGTGAAAAGTGACTCTCGGTTCCCCAGAGTTTAGTACAGTTTTAGATTTGCTCTCTCTATGTGTGTGTATGTGTGTGTGTGTGCACATGTGCGTGTGTACATTTTTTGCCTCTTCAATATGGAAAGCCTCTTTCTAAGGCTCCTATGCCAGAAAAAAAAAAAAAAGGAAAGGTCAAATGTAAAAAGCCATTGCATAGGATTTGTCTGTTTATTAGCATTTCCTGAGCTCAGCCCTGATAGAATGAGGTCAAACACGACTCTTCTTCAGCAATGAGACCCTGGAGATTTGCCTTTTTATTTTTTGAGGATTTGTTGTGCTGAGGAACATAAAGGTCAAAGTAGAGGCATCATAAGCCTAACTCCCTCTCTTTCATTGCATTTGAACCTGTAAAAGACACAGATAATGAAACTTCCTTAAATTGCACATTTGTCTTCAAAAAGGCTCTTCTTGGGGTGGTATTCGGGCATGTGAGTGGCATGCTATGGAGGAACCTGAGTCACTTCTGTGATCTGCCTTGGTGAAGACCAAGGCCTCTGTGATCTGGAGTCAGCAGCTGATTCTCAGATCAGAGCTGCCTGGAGGAGGGCACGTTTCTAGAATGGTAGGTCTTAATATTTAAAGGTCAGGGACCTCTTTGCAAAACTGATGAAAGCTGTGAACTGTTTCCCCAGAAAAATGCCCATCTACACACCAGTTCATGAATCCCTTGGAGCCCATTGACCCCCACCCCTACCCTCCCCCACCCCAGGCAGAGGACTCCCATCCTAGAGCCGGGCAGACCCATCTCTCTCTTTCTTCAGGTCATCCCCTGAAGGGCTAGAATGGGTTGTATGGTTGGCATTGCCTGCAGCGTCTCTGACCCTGACATTTCCCTCGCTTTGCAGAAAACTGAGCTTTAGTACCAGACAAGGTGCTATGGAGATCCAGGGAAGGATGTGAGGTCACCTGGGGCTGCTTCCAGCCCCAAAGGATGGAGACTCTCTGCTATTAACATTCCTCTGAGTGAGGCCGCACTGCTAGGCACTAGAAACAAGAGAGGCGGGGGACTGCACTACTGTGTCAGCAGCCCAGCCAAAGAAAGGTGAGCTAGACCCCTATTCAGAGGCATCCTTTCACGCACTTATCAGACACATGTATTGTGGCCCTACTGTGTGCCAACATGGGGTAAATGACCTTTATGTTTAATCAATTGCCATTCTGTATATTAGTGCCATGATGATATTCTAAGTGTTTATAGGGATCAGAGTAGGTAACATAGTTTGGTTTTGAAGAAGAGGAATTCTCCAGGTAGGCAAAGAAGTAGAAGCGTATTTCTAGGCAGAGAGAATAATATGAGTTAAGCATGACGTGGCATAACATGTCCCTAGAATTGTTTGGTGTTGTGACAGTTAATAGGAAAGGAACATGTGAGGTAGGAGAGAAAAGCAGTCAGGAGCCAAATAATGTCAAAAGCCCCTTTCTGGTGGTGCCAGGTCCTCTTAAGGGCTTAGAAGTAGTAAAGCCAGGAATCCCAGACCTTTGGATCCCAGCTTTTCTGCTGTTCCCAGATGGAAAAGATAAGCCTCCTAACCTCTTCCTGCCGTCACTCCTACTTCCTGCCCCCGCCTCTTTCATATTTCAGCTTGACATCTCAGACCCCAGGGCTCCATTTCCCCTGCATGACTGCTGGCTGGAAGATACCTGCCTGACTCACTGACCCAGCTTGACCCACATGCATCGTGCCCTGTTCCCCACAGACTACTTACTTCCCTGACTCCCCATCAGAGCTGCTTCTGGACTCTGCATCCGAAACGGCCAAACCCGCACCGAGTCCTCTTGACAAGGGCCATCTTCCCCGGTACCCCCTGAGCACCCCTGAGTCCCTTTCCTCAGCTTTCCCGGCCCAGCCTCAGGCCCTTGCCTATAAACCTGCCCCCACCCCACTTCTGGTCCATCCCTATCAGCTCCTCCATGTGGCACTCTGGCTGCTTGGCAGTCTTCTAGAAAACAGAATGCACTTTATCCTTCAACCTTGCTGAACCCACTTCCCCACAGAATTCAGAAAAAGGACTCTTTCCAGAAGCAGGAATCCAGATCTTGGTTTTCCTTGATTCCCACACTACTGTTCCCTATAGGCTATGTCTAGGGGAAATGAACATGGAAATACTGGGGTTCCCTTTCTAGAAGCATTACCTCTTCCTTGGCCTCACCCTCTGCCTGCTATGACAGCTATCTACACCCATAAGAGAACTTGGCTTGGGGTGAGAGTCATGTCAGCAGAAAGTACCACTGGGACAGCACAGGTCACCTGTCATCAAAAACAGAAGGTAGGATTTAGTCAAACCATCCCCTGTGGTCCCCATGTGACAGGCAAGCTGAGAGGCGCATCCTGGGTGAACACTGCTCTTTCCAGGTGCCCTGTTGTCTCCCCCTAGCCTCATCTTCTGCCTGTCTTCTCTGGCCCGGGGAATGTGATCAGCATGAAGCTAGTTGCCCACTTCACTTCCCTGCAGCTGCCCTTCCCATCCTCCTTTCTTGTTCTCTTTCTCCACACTCAGTAAATCACCACATCCTGTCCAATCTGCCTCCTAAATAACTCCTGGCTGCCTGCTCCCTCCAGATGCACAACCTCTGCCCTTGCAGAGACCCCTCTTTGCCTGGCGTTTTCACTAGCATTGTCTTTCAGCATATTTCCAGTGCTGCCCCCAAAGTCATCCTAAGATCGGAAGACCACCAGCTCTTGAAGCCATACATACTTCATAGCTTGAAACTTTCAAACCCTTCCTGATTTGATCCCTGCCACTTCCCCAGATGCCCCTTCAGTGTCCTTCTCCAGCCTTGTCTGTCCCCTTTCCCCAGAACATCCTTACTCCCCGGTCATTCTGATGGGCTGGACACTTTCTCTAAAGATTTTGGTCTCTTCAGGCATGTCTCACCCCGAAGGATCATTCTCCCACTCTCTCCTTCACCTGGCCCCTGCTTACTCATCTCAGGACTACCTTTCCCCAAGACCACGATGCTGTGGGTCCCCCAAGCCTCCAGGGTTAGCCTCTTTTGTGGGATTTAACACATGTAGTTCCTTGAGCCCGAGGATCAAACCTGACTTCATGGCCTGGTGCTTAGTCAGTACTTAGTAACAGTTCATTGAAATACACATTTGAACAAATGAATTAATTATCTGATGATAGAGGGAGACAGGTTTAGGCACACCTCCAAAAAAAAAAAATCTATCTTTGGTGACTTTTACATATCTAGCTGTTTTTTAAGTTCTGTCTTTTGGAAGAGGCATCCAGTTTCACTGCCATGCCTGCCAGATACAGCCCTGAGAATTTAATAAAGCAGATGAGTTCCCTTTTGAATCACTTGGGTTTTTTTGAAAAACTGAACTGATTGTCCCCATGTTCAAAGTCATTTGTGCAACAAAAGTATTTTTATCTTTCAATTATTTTCCCATAGAAACAGTATTATAGTCATTTGAATTTATTTGATGGTGATTCTTGTTTCCTTTAGATACATGTCCTGTCTCCCTAGCCAGACTAAATGTCTCAGAGCCTAAAGCTCATTCCTTATACCTCTCTACAACTATGTACCTGGCTTATTGTGTACCTTCAGTATGTATAAGATGATGAAATTTAAAGTGACTTGAAATTTATGTATTAATTTTGAAAGAACAATTAGGAGCTATTTGGTGTTCATTTTTTAAATTTACTATAATTCTTCTCTGACATAACTTATATGTGGAAAATCTAAAAAGTCTCATATCATTTAATTAGTTTGATACATTACTACATCCTATGGTATTTATTGATAACTCTGGGGACGTGACACTGATACAAAGTACATTAGTGAAAATTCATGTTTGCAATTCAAATAGTTTATTCCTTCATGTGGGAGTCATATCAGACAGTCTTGATAATTAATAACCTAAATGACTTATTTTGCATTTATTATTTTTTTGTTTAGCAGAAAACTTATTAATTTTTATTTAGTGTGGAACCAATTTTCTTTTTTTACACAAACATCTGTCGCCATAAATATTAATATTAATTAAATATTCATGAAGCTAGTCTTAATACTGAGACTTTTTTTTTTTTGCAAACTGGTATTTCTTTCTGTGTATGGCAAGCTCTAAATTTGTAGATTAGATTTTTCTCAGCTCTGGACATGTTTGCATGGGTTACAATGTAGGTTATTTTCTATAATACTTAATTTAGCATAATGTTAGTGCTTACCACATAGCTATAATTTTGTTTAGCAATAATTTTTTTTTTTGCATTTAGTTTAGACAGGTTCTTTTCTTTTTTTATATGTATTGGTTGCCTTCCAGTTATCTTTAAGGGGGGAAAAAATGCCTCAGACCTAATATAAAAAAGATGTATATCTTTTACTGATGACAACACTTAACATTTAGGCTCTTTTCTTTATCAGTAAGGAATTGAATTTTGTTTTTAGATTTCAGCTAAAACATGGGAAGAGATATCATTGACTCTGCATCTCTGTTCCAGAGATGAAAGATTACTTCCCTGAAAAGATATAGATGAATGCACTGTTTGGCAAATTAGGTCTTAAAAACACTATAATCTCATGATATATTTATCTGCTCCATTGTTTTAAATCATGAGTTTTGCTATCTCTTATTAGCTATATTGATAACATTGTAATACCTACATAAAGCAAAGATAAAGTTCGGGGAAAAAATAAGTAAATAAAACCAACTTATGGACTCAGAGGCTGTTTGAGCTAGAAAAAAAAAATCATAAAGTTCCTGAGAAACAGTGAAGCAATGCCTTCTATGCTCTGGTCTAAGAGAAAATGATCTTGGACATAGATCTCTGTATCTAGCCAGGCCAGATTTCCTTGTGAAACTGCACATAAAGACATTGTCATATGTGCAAGGACTTTTAAAAGCTTTCTACCTATAAATCTTTTATGAAAAGAAGAAAATTTTTTAAATAATTGTAGATTTGCATGCAGTTGGAAGAAAAAGTACAGAGGAAATAGACATGGGTACATGGGTACATGCAGGGATCTTTTTCAGATTTTACCAGTTTTATGTGCACTCATTTGTATGTGTGCATGGGTATGTATGTATATAGCTTATGCAGTGTGATGCATATATGTATTTCTGAAACCAACATGGTCAAGTATCTTGACAAGCAACAAGTGACAATTCTTGACACAAATCCTTCCTGCCCCTGTTTTTTTTTTTTTCATTTATTTTTATTAGTTGGAGGCTAATTACTTTATAGTATTGAAGTGGGTTTTGTCATACATTGACATGAATCAGCCATGGAGTTACATGTATTCCCCATCCTGATCCCCCCCTCCCACCTCCCTCTCCACCCGATTCCTCTGGGTCTTCCCAGTGCACCAGGCCCGAGCACTTGTCTCACGCATCCCACCTGGGCTGGTGATCTGTTTCACTATAGATAATATACATGTTTCGATGCTGTTCTCTCGAAACATCCCACCCTCGCCTTCTCCCACAGAGTCCAAAAGTCTGTTCTGTACATCTGTGTCTCTTTTTCTGTTTTGCTGCCCCTGTTTTATATGTAGCCACACACACAGCTTCCTCATCCTGCCCCTCCCCAGTCTCTTGCAGACATCAGTGTTTTCCGTCCCTGCAGTTTTGTCATTTCAAGAATCATTCAGGTGTAACCTCTGAGTTGGGCTTTTTTCACTCAGCATAATACCCTTGTCATTCATTCAAGTTATTTTGTATATTGGTGGTTTGCCCTCTTTTATTGCTGCGTTTCATGGTATGGATATACCACTTGCTGAATAACATATAGTTTTCTTTAGTTTTTGACTGGTTACAAATAAAGCTACTGTGAATATTTGCATGAAGGTTTCTGCATAAGCACAAGTTTTTATTTCTTTGCTGTAAATGCCCAAGTGCAGCTTCTGTGTTGTATGGTAAGCACATGTTTACTTGGGAAGAAATTGCTAAACTTTTTCAGAGCAGCAGTACAATTTTGCGTTCCCACCAGCAGTGTATGAGTGATCTAGTTCCCCACCAACATTTGCTGTTGTCACTGTATTTTATTTTAGTCATTCTTATAGGTGTTTATTTAAGTTTGTTGTTAAAAAATTACTTAAGTATATACTTCAACAAAGCAAAAGATAAATCCAATAAAGAAGTAGTTTGGGGATATAGGAAAGAGGGGTGAAAATGAAACAGAAGAACTTACAATTAAGTCTAAAGAGTAATCACACATCTCTGGGCCTTAATGTAATTGCTAGGGATTTCTGAGGAGAGGCCCAAGGTATAGGACTTTAGCACTAATAATTCACTGTGACTTTAATGCTCATAGCACTTGATCTAACTCTGTTCTGTAGCCTTTGATATTTCTACATTTTATTGTGATTACGTGCGTACATGTTTTGTTTGCCTACTAAAATCTGCTCTATAGGAGAATAGAAATTGTGAGATTTCATTTTCCTACCCTTCAAATCACTTAGCAGAATAGCAGTTGTCTTAGTGTTAATCTCTCTCTCTTTTTTTTTAACCGCTTTCTATAGTTTATTTCTTTACTAGCCTATTCAGTAGGAGAACATTTTTTGTAGTTAAAAAAATTATTATCACTTATTTGTCTGTGTCGGGGCTCAGTTGCAGCACATGGGATCTTTGTTGTGGCACACAGACTTAGTTGCTCCATGGCGTGTGGGACTTTAGTTCCCCGACCAGGGATCAAACATCGGGTATATTGGAAGGCGGATTCTTTTTTGTTTTCTTTCAGTGTTAGTCTTTTGATGTCCATGGGGTCACAAACAGTCAGACACGACTGAGTGACTAAGCACAGCACAAGAGGAAACATTTTTGAAATGATAACGCTTACCTAATTGATAAATATAAGAGCAAGCTTTGATGATAACGTACCAATGGTCTGATATGAAATAGACCTAGAGTTGACCATCATATCAGTGTTGTGGAATGGAAAATAATTGAAGTACATTTATATTGCTTATTTGTCTAGTGTCCATTGTTGTTGTTTAGTCACTAAGTCGTGTCTGACTCTTTCGCGACTCCATGGTCTGTGGTCCTCCAGGCTCCACTGTCCTTGGGATTTCCAAGACGAGAATACTGGAGTGGATGGACTTTCCTGGTGACTCAAATGGTAAAGAATATGCATGTCTCTCCCTGCAAGGCCAGAGACCAGGTTTGATCCCTGAGTCAGGAAGATCTGCTGGTGAAGGAAATGGCAACCCACTCCAGTATTCTTGCCTGGAGAATCCCCTGGTCAGAGGAGCCTGGTAAGCTATAGCCCACAGGGTCACAAAGAGTCGGACATGAATGAATGACTAACACACTTTTTGTCCAGCTGTGGCACTGGCTGCATTTCAGCTTTCATGCAGATGTGTGACAGAAAGAGGCTCCAATTGCAGTAACACACGGAACAAGGTGGTCAATACCAGAGAATTTCAGGGTAGCTGCAAAAATCAAAATACTCATCTATGTTCCTGTTCATACCCGACTTTCTACTCAACAACAGATACCTCAGTTTGAGCCAGACAAGTAATTCTCAGTATTTCAAAACCAGCTGTTCTAGCTTGGGGTAGAGGGAGAGTTCTGTCTTAGAAATAACCTGTAGATAGATACCAAAGTATCTTAATACCAAATGCATGATTTTAAGGACAGTAAGGACACACTTCCAAGGCTCAGTTCATCTCTAGATTGTTTCTAGTAACATTTATTATGGACTTGCTCTGAGCCAGGCAGTACTTGACATCACAGATAGATTGTCTCATTAATCCTCACAACAGCCCTTCAGAGTGAGTGCCATGATTCCGTTTTGACAGATGAAGTGGGGACTCAGGAGAGGTTCAGCTTCTCCAAGCCAGCAGAGCTTACATTGCTGGAGCCACGTCTCTCTGGTTCCACAATCCAGGTTCTTTCATCTGTACATTGTCTGTAGTAGGAGTAGTGGAGGAAAGTCTATGCAAATGAAAGTGTTTAACTGATAACTTGGATGCAGACGGGATGGGTTGGAAGTGCCTGATAACTGGTTTTCTAGCTCTGACACAGACCTGGTGAGGATTTGATGGAGGAGTTAAGAAAGGACTCCATCAAAATAGAGAACTTGGTTTGGACAGCGCAGTGAATTAATGAAGTATCTCACAACCTACTTCAAGAAAGGAGGCAAAGAGGAACATAGTGCCAAGTGACTGAGAACCACAAAGTAGAACTAGTAATCCAAACATTTAATTTTGAAAGTTTAATGAAAAACATAATCAAGCCCATTGACACTTGCCAACTGTTACCAACATGTGTGCACATGAAATCCTATTAACTTAAAAGCAAAACTACTTTCTGAGAAATGTGATGGTTTACAGTGGAATTTATTATTTTTCCAGTCTGGCAGAGAGGGAGATCAGGGACACAAAGTATGTCGTTGAATCCTGGGTGGCAGCTTTTAAGAATCCTCATTAACTCCAGAATTGGAAGGATTATCAAGCCAGTAGGTTTTTTTTTTAACCCTCACTTCAAACCAAGTGGAACATAATAAGAATTTCTACAGTAAAGAATAGAAATGGGACACTGAAAATATCTTCCTCAACTCCTTTAAAACTCCTTTACCTTTTCTTCTTAAAAGAAATATGACCTAAGGATTAGAGAGCTCACCGATATCCTGAGGTGTGGCAGTGGTGGTGCTGTATTTACCTAACTTGCATTATAAGTAAATTGTCACATGTAAATAAATATAAATAATAATAATGCCCGTTCAAGGAAGCTAAAGTCTCTGGGCTTTATGAAATAAATACAGTATGTGAGGGTTTCCTGCTTTTGTGAGAAAAGAACCTACCTGTCTTTGATTTTGTTGATGACGCTAGGTCTAGAGGTGAGGTCAAGGGAGGCCCCAAGTGAGAAGACTCACGGAGAATCTGAGGGCAGGGAGCAAAGGGAAGGAAATGTCCCCGCGACCATATCCTCCTCCACTGGGGAAATCCTGGCAAACCAGAGCACAGAGAGCAGGAAGAGGAAGTGGCCACAGAGGGGTGGGCGGCATGATGGTAACATCCCTGGTTTTGAAGATATGTCCGGTAAGGCTATGAAGTTGGCCAGGGTGGATCTGATGTGGATGCCAGGGTAAGTCTGTCACACAGATGACCATGTAAGTTAGAGTAGAGCTATAAATACTCAAGCCCAGGGAGATAGAGGGGTGGCGAACCCCAGCAACTAACAAAATGGACTTGAGCTTCCATACTTCAGGAGAAATTTCTGGAATCTGGTAAGAGACTGAGTTCCAGAGACTTAGGAAGTATTTGAGAGTTTTCAGGGCCTGGGAAAATGTTACAAAGTTTAAAAACTGGTTCAGAAATGTGCCCTCTGGAAACGCTTTTAAACGGTGAAATCAGTTTGATTTTTATAGGGCTTTATTTTATTCATTCAGTATTCAGTGCACATTTACTCAAATACTCATATTCTGGAAAAACAGGGTTTCCTTGACTGTCACGGAAAAGGCACGGTACTTCTTGGGCCACACTTTGGTTCTAGTTCTTTCCCAAAAGATCAGCACTTACCAGCCTCTGAGAGGCTTTGGCTCATGTACGTGGCTCTTCGTCCCTGTCCCCATCAGCCGGCACATTTTATATGCCACCCCTCTCCTGCAAGTGACTGTCCCTTTGATGTCACCAGTGTTCCTCCTTTGAAGTCATTTTTTAATTGAGTATTTCAACCCAGCAAGTATAACACTTCTCTCCTCATTTCTGTTCCTCAAAATTCCCTCTGCATTGTGAGGTAGAAAATCTCCACGGGAGAATTTCTTCCTCCACTCTTAAGAGTGAAATGGCCAAGGACAATCTGTTTTTAATGAATTTATTAAATTTCAACTTTTTATAAAAGATGCATCTGTGAATTTGTCTACATGTACACTTGGGGAAAAAAGTATTTTAAAAGGAATGCATAGTCCACTAGATGTATCGGTTGTCCTTAGGTAGTAGGGATGCAGTGAGGTTAAAACCTAATCTTTATTGAAAATGTCCTCATCCACCCTGAAAGTGACCCTGGCTGGAGTCTGATCTTGTTAACGTCCTCTCTTCATTTCTCCACATGAAGACCTCATTTTTAAACTTCACCTGTGTTTGGTCAACTCCAACTGTTCCAAAAACGAACCATTCTAGATGCCATCTCATTGTTCGCTGCATTTTCACCTGATAATCTGGCTTCAGATGATACGGACATTCTCTGTAGGTGGATATTCACCAGCCTCTGATATTTCTGTTTATGAAAGAGCTATATAACTTTTTCTAGATTATTAGCAATTAGAGAAAATATTTCAACCACTTCATCCTCCAGGAGCAGAGAAATCAGTGATTTGGGATTGCAAATTTACTTTCTGTACACTCAGATGTGTAGGAAAATTAGACTCTCTTAATTTTTCCATGACTACTCTTTTTTTTTTTTTTTTTTCATTTTTATATTTTCTTTCTCTGTGCCAGGTCTTAGCTGTGACCCCTGGGATCTTCAGTGCTCATTGCTGCATGTGGGATCTTTAGCTGTGGCATGCAAACTCTTAGTTGCGGCATGTGGGATCTAGTTCCCTGACCAGGGATTGAACCCTGTCCCCTTGCATTGGGAACGTAGAGTCTTAACCACTGGACAGCCAGGGACCAGTGGACTTTTCATGACTACTCTTGCTTACTAAAATCCAGTCTTGTACTTACCAATTAATATTTGTCTCTTCAAATGTAAACATTCATATCTAAATTTAAATAATAATCTTACTCAAAATTGAACTCCCTCTCAGGACTGGTATAGACTGACCTTTTATCACTCCATTTTGTTAGGTAAACATCATCAAAAATGTAGGGTGTAGATCACATCTTGACACAGAGACTAGAATATTGCACCAGAGCCCGCCACTTACTATATTCTCCTTTGACCTCAAACCCTCACCCTCATGCTCTGTGGGACGTGGCACTGAGCTACCATCTTGCACTTTCCTTAATTTTGACCATGTACATATATAGTTGTTTCTTAATCAAAATGCCTCAAGATCCCAAAGAATTCATTTCTAGTGATGCCTCCCACAATCTGGGTTTCCTGTCACTTCTTAAAGCTTACCCTATGGGTAGGTACTTATTGTTCTTCATAAATTGTAAGCTTTTCAGTACAAATGATGACTTTCCCACACCTGAGATTCTGCCTGCCTTGTGGAACCCTGAATGATCTTAGAGCATGGTTTGGCTTGATTTCTCTGGCTTCAAACCATCACTGGAATCTCAGGTGACAGATCCTTCCTTACCTTCCTGCCAAATTTACTACATGTCATTAACAAATAGTTTCAAATTCTTGCTCTGCGTAAGGCTCTGTGCTAAGTCTGTGGGAGAGAGAAAAGCGAATAGGGTATGGCCCTTGCCTCAAAGAAGAGTAGAATTTAAACCTTAAAGCCACACAATTGAGGTTTTATTTATTGTGGACAGATTCTCCCATTCTTCTTTGCTCTCTTGGTTTGTTAAAGTGAAGAGGAGAGGGAGGAGGACTTTTTCCGTCTTTACTCAGAGACAGTTCACCGCAAGGAGTGGACTGTAGTAGGCGGGGAGAAGGTGTCAGGAATTGCACCTCCTACATTGAAGTGGGCATGGGAACTTGGGCCACGAGTGGCCTCTGAGTCTCACTGGACAGCTTACCAGCCCAGTTTCTCAACTGTCCCACCACTTAAGCCACAGTGAAGCAAGTCACTTCTAGTGATGGCAACTAGAAGATAGAATGGGAAGTACTTGACAGTTTTAATGTTACTTTTAAATATGTTTATAAAATAATTTATTAAGATATATTAATGTATAAAAATAGTCTCTATAAAGAAAAGATCCATAATCCATCTAATATAGAAGCTGATGAATATATATGTATTCCTTCATAATTCATATACATATTAATAGATTGATACAGCTTTTAAAATAATAGATGACTATTTCTAGTGTTATAAGGTATGCTTCTATTTCTTTAAGCTTTTTAAGTGAGCAAAAAAAGACCTTGTTACATGTTTATCAAGCACAGCTTGATATTCTAAGTCACCACATTAGACACAGTGAAAAACCACATTATTGCCATCACTAAATTAGAGATTGAATATTTATTTCAGTCTGCTCTACCAGTCAAAATTGCTTGGCTTGTCACAGCATGTTTTTTCTCTTTATCATATTAGCAAAGAACACTCTGAGCTGTATTGAGGAAATTAAATTTAAAAGACAACTTTTGGCTTTAACTGAACTTGCACATGTGAGTAATTCTGGGGCTGTATTCCAAAGAGCCTACTTGGGGAGACTTGGCATACCCTTGCATTCATTTTACCCTAAGCCAGTGGGTCTAGGAATGTCTACTTGCAGAAAATCTTCAGGATACTGTTTTGTCTTACTGAATTAACATAAATGTTTTTGCCAATCATTTTGCTCAAAGAATCCCTAGTTAACTAATGACTCCTTTTTTTTAAAAAAAGTAACTACAACCTCTTCATCATACCTGTAGAAAATTAATAATTCTTACTAGTCAGTGTTCAAATTTCTAGTTCTTTCATGGGGGAAAAAAACCCTTTTTTTTTATAGTTTGGATCAAGGTTTAAATAGTGTCTACTGGTTAACCACTCCCCTTTACCCTGGTCATTTTTTATGTCATTGATACTTGTTGAAGAAATTGGTTTGTATATTCCATTGTCCAGATTCTACTGGTTATGTTTCCCATAATTTCTTTCAGTATACACCTCTTTCCCCTTTCATTTCCTGTAGATTGGTTGTTGGTTTTAGATGTTTGACCACTAACTGGATGCTTTAATTCATTAGGGGTTGTAAAATGGTGGTGTTCTTATTTTATCACACATTAGCTAGACTGCTCAAAGGATTTCTGAACAAGAGAGTGCCAAGCACATAGTTGTTGTTGTTCACTTGCTGAGCCATGGCCAACTCTTTGCAACCCCATTGACTGCAGCACACCAGGCATCCCTGTCCTTCACCATCTCCCTGAGTTTGCTCAAACTCATGTCCATTGAGTCGGTGATACCATCCAACCTTCTCATCCTCTGTCGTCCCCTTCTCCTCCTGCCTTCAATCTTTCCCTGCATCAGGGTCTTTTCCAGGGAGTTGGCTCTTTGCATCAAGTGGCCAAAGTATTGGAGCTTCAGCTTCAGCATCAGTCCTTCCAATAAATATTCAGGTTTAATTTCCTTTAGGATTGACTGGTTGGCTCTCCTTGCAGTCCAGGGGACTCTCAGGAGTCTTCTCCAATACCACAGTTCAAAAGCATCAATTCTTCAGTGCTCAGCTTTCTTTATAGTCCAGCTCTCACATCCATACATGACTACTGGAAAAACCATAGCTTTGACTATATGGACCTTTGTCAGCAAAGTAATGTCTCTGCTTTTTAACATGGTGTCTAGGTTGGTCATAGCTTTGCTTCCTAGGAGCAAGCGTCTTTTCCTTTCATGGCTACAGTTGCTGTCAAGCACATAATAGGTGCTCAATAAAATAGTTAATGACTTGATTAATTTCCATAAGAGCCCCCCCCCCCCGACATGGAAAATTATTAGAAACTCTGCTTGCCTAAAATCTGATTAAAGAGCATCTTTTTCCTCCTAGAATCATCCTCCTTCTCCACTTTGCATAAGGCATGATTTACAGATGAATTCTATTATACTGCCCCTGTGAATATTTCCTGGTGTTTGGAAACATCTTTTAAAAGATTTATTTATTTTTTGGCTGTGGTGGGTCTTCGCTGCTGCACACGGACTTTCTCTCGTTGTGGCGAGAGGCGCATACTCGTTGTTGCCATGTGCAGACTTCTCTGTGCAGTGGGTTCTCTTGTTGTGGAGCATGGGCTTCAGCTGTTGCAGTGCAGGCTCAGTAGTTGCGGCTTGCTGGCTTAGTTGCTCTGTGGCATGTGGGATCGTCCTGGATGAGGGATCAACCCGGTGTCCACTGCATTGCAAGGCAGATTCCTGACCACTGAACCGCAGGGAAGCCCAGGTACTATTTTTAAAATGGAGCCATTTTTCAACAGTCTTTTGGACTTACCTGATTATCATCCTGTCTCAGTCTTGTGCCAACTTAACTTCACATATCTTCCAGATTGGAAGAGCAGAGAAATAGAGGACAGAAAAGCTAAGGAAGCCCTGAAATGTGTTTCAGAACAGAGCCTCCAACCTAAACTCAGCACCAAGCACTCTTGGATGCTTAATGGGTCTTTGAAGGTGACCCAGCCTGTGACATGCTCTTTTTGCAAAGGCTTCCTTAAAAGAAATGTGATAGTCTTACCAGATTCCAAGCTCAGCCTAGTTTATAGAAAACAAGCTTGCCTTTTATCTGCCATTTAGTTGTGTGCCTATGAAACAGTAAACTAAGAGTCTCTAAATAACAGCTTGATTTTTGTCCTTGACAAAGTGGATATAAATACTTCTGGTGTGGGAAGGTTTGAAAATACTGTAGGCTATTATCTTTATTTATTTATTTTTTTCTGACAACATAGAGCACAGAATCACAGTAAATGCTTTCAGTGCTGAAGATTTTTCACAAGCATTGTAACTGTGAAGCGCAATATCCCAAGTTCTTATATTGGAGATATTAATGTAAGATGTATTGCCATACATACATGCCATTACATGCATTTGCTGCTGGATATTTTGTTTTTCCCTTACTTTTTCACATGGAAAGGAGTATAAAAATGTATATTTCTGCTCTGATTGAGTGCAAGTGGGGAGCACAAAGTAAAGCAAGTCTTTGGTGAGTGGAGCAGCCTTATATGTATGATAGGAAAAGCTTAGATAGACGGATAGTCGTATTTTATTCCATAGAAGAAGAAGAAGTGAAGTCCTCGGTCGTGTCCAACTCTTTGCGACCCCATGGACTGTAGCCTGCCAGGCTCCTCTGTCCATGGGATTTTCCAGGCAAGAATACTGGAGTGGGTTGCCATTTCCTTCTCCAGATAGAGGGGTACTAATAACGTGCTTGAGTTTTCAGAGGGGAGATGTGTTCCTGATATTTTGTGTAGATCATGAGTCTAGTCTTTATGGAGGCAAGAATTGAGATTGGCTTTGAAAAACCAGTAAGGTTTGAAATAGGACCTTTAAGAAGAATCAGCCTGAGCGTATTTAGGGGGTAATTATGGGATTTCAGGAGAAGGCAATGGCACCCCACTCCAGTACTCTTGCCTGGAAACTCCCATGGACGGAGGAGCCTGGTAGGCTGCAGTCCATGGGGTCACTAAGAGTCAGACATGACTGAGCGACTTCACTTTCATTTTTCACTTTCATGCATTGGAGAAGGAAATGGCAACCCATTCCAGTGTTCTTGCCTGGAGAATCCCAGGGACGGGGGAGCCTGGTGGGCTGCCATCTATGGGGTCGCACAGAGTCGGACACGACTGAAGTGACTTAGCAGCAGCAGCAGCATGGGATTTCAGTTTGACTAGCCTGGGAGGTGTCTCTAGACAGCTAAATAGCAGATGTTGGCTGGGGCCACAGTAGCAAGGACCTCATTGTCACCTGAGCAATGGTGAGAGACCGCAGGCTTTGAGGAGGGATGTGAGGTGACCTGGTCAAGTGAAGGGGTCAATAATGAATCAGAAAAAGAAAGGGAAGTTGAAATCAAAGTATTAGCAAGGAGGATGATTTTGATTATAGAAGCTGCAGGATTAGGAAACTTAATGAAGGGAAAAGGAGTCGTGGAGTCCAAAATCCACATTAGGATGATTTCAGAGAACAAGTGAGAAAGAAGAGTTGGAGCTTGCACAAAGCCGGTGCTCTGTGACAACCTAGAGGGGTGGGATGGGGAGGGAGGTGGGAGGAAGGTTCAAGAAGGAGGGGACACATGTATATCTATGGCTGATTCATGTTGATGCATGGCAGAAACCATCACAATATTGTAAAGTAATTATCCTCCAATTAAAAATTAAATTAAAAAAAAAAGTTTGGGGTTGCAGCAGGACAGTGTACAGAAATGTCCAGCAGAAGGCCATGGGAAATATACAGGACTGGAACTTAGGCATTAAGTTCAGAGTAAAGATAGCGTCTTAGGAATTGTCTGTGGACCAATGATAGTTGGAATCAACCCCTAAAATATACTTAAATCTATCCATGTCTCCCTTGAGCTCCCCTGCTGCTATGTCATTCAAGTACTATCATTTCTTACCTGCTCTATTGCTACTTTCCCATAGTTAATAGTAGGTCACCATTTTGTGGGGTATCTCCACAGCACCCTTATTTTTCCTTCCAGGCCTTACTTCAACCTGTGGTGCAAAGCTTGTGTAATTTTGAGGATGGTGTAGTTGTCTGTTTTACTTACCCCCGAAGATCTGGCAACTTCTGTGGGGCCTGGCACAGACTAGACACTCAACTTATTTTTTCCAGGGTACTAAATGAATGTCACTATAGAAAAGTAGACACAGAGGAGTTGAAGAGAGAACTCTGGTGAATATTCTTAGCGCATAGAGGAAAATACTGGGAAAAACAAATAGGAAGGCAAAGAGCCAAGAGAAGGTGGGCCTTATAGCTAAGATGAGTGGAGATTCCAGTGGGGGTGGTTTATTCTACGGGTGGTGGAGAGCAAGGGCAATAAGAAGAACCAGCATGTACTGGATACTTTCTATATGTCATGACTGTCCTAAGACTTCACATGGATGAACTAATCTTCACACTAACTCTGTGAGATAGGTGTCCCTATTATTTCTATTTTATGAACGAGGATACCAGGCCCAGAGAGGTTACATACTCTGCTCAAAGACAAACCAGTGGGGGAGCCATGAGTCAAACCAGGCCACCTGGCCCTCAGGCATGGAGTCTTCTTCACCATGCAGTCATTCTGGCTCCATCTAGCTGAGGAGCAGAAAACAGTGTGCAGCGGGCTAAGGGCTATGGTGCAGAGGACGGAAGAGGAAAAAGAACACCCCTCTTTCTGACCTTTGTGAAAAGAGCAAAGCGGTGCCTGCTGTTCTAAGCTGTGACATCTCCCGTGTTAGGTCACCAAGTCTGCAGAGGTTGTATGTGGATGAGAGCACCCCTGATGCAACGCCAGCCATGAGAGCCTGGAGGAGATGCTTTATCTTAGAAAACGTAGTTTTGAGCACGTCTTCAGGATAGTGTAGCAGCTGCTTTGACGCTGGCTTTTTTTTTTTTTTAACCACATTCCAATATTATTACTGACTTAAAATAGTCCTTGAGAAAGAAGAGAAAAAATAATCTGGTTCTCAGGATAAAAAAAAACCACTGTGGTATTTCAACTTACTTTCAGTTTTGCGTATGTCTGTGAATCCTTCCTGCTTTCTCTTTTTCACAGGGGAGGGAGTAAGGTCTGGCCCAAGCTGGATGGGAAAGCACCTGTGTTTGCCGTGCAGCTGTATTGCAAAGCAAATGCACAGGTACAGGATCCACCAGCAACAGTGAAGTCAGGCCAACATTCTGGGAAAAAAATGTGCACCTGAATGACAGACTAGACTGGTGTCTGTTGTGTTGCAGGATGTTGCACCCTCTTAACACTCACATGTTAAGGTTCTGGCAGATTTATTGATTCCTTTCATTAACGATCTGGGAAGATATGAATAACAACTATTTTGTTCCTAATTGATGCAAATCTGTTGTGCACATGGCTAAAATCTGTTCCCAGAATTTTTCATTGCACAAGTTTGGGAATTTCATTTAAAATATGTGACTATATATTTATCTTTTTCTTTCTTAACATTTGTTATGGATGGTGACTTTCCCTAAGCTCAAATACAACTGTCATGCTCAGATTTCCACACAATAGGAAGAAAATGTATCTTTTCTTTTTTTTTTTTTAAGACTTTCACTTGGAAAGTAGAAACCTGGCCTCTTGAGGACAATCCGGACCCTTCAGGGATGCTGGCAATCCAATTAAAAAGTACAGAGAAATCTAATCTCTGTCTCAAATTTATTTATAGCTTTTTCTTAGTTAATTCTAAGTTTTGGCTTGTATGTTTTTTTAATAAACCCAGCCTGATATTTGACCACATAAAGCATTGAAATTGCTTCTTGCTTTGTCCAGTAGTTAAAGTTGGACCACAGCCTGACTTCACATCACTTATAAAACACACATGTTCTCTGTGGCCTGTCCTTGAGCAAGAAAGGAGACTATAAGTACAGATAAAACCGTTGTTTGAAAAGTGCATTAAGCAATTATTGTAAGAAACTTTAAGAAAAATTATTGTATGAAGAAAGCTTACTTATAAGCAGAATTAATACTTGGGTGGTTTGCAGAGAAAAATGAAACCAATATGATGGTGTCCAGGAGTGCCTTTCAGTTTTCACTCTGGAGGCCTGTGAGGGACGTGTACAACATTGTCCTGGAGACAGACTAGAATTTGCTCTTGAAGCCAGGTCACTGCTTTAGGGGAAACATTTCCCAGTGGGCACTGAGATTTTCACCCACTGAACACAGGACTGTTCCCTCAGGCAGACTGCGAGGCTGTTATTTTATAGCCCATTGACCAGAATTGCTGTGTCAGCCGACCTTTTCCTATTGAACATCCACGTAGTGCTCCTGGGTACCATGAACCCAGAACTTCTGAAGGAATTGGACACACCAAAGGGATACTAGCAAGCAGGCTGGAAGTGCAGTCATATTTTTGTTGGCTTTTTATGAATGTCTGTTTTCAGAAGTATAACCCCAGGGTGTCTGCTTCCAGCTGACACCTCACATGTGAGCAATGAGTTGTAACCGTGATGCTAACTAACAATGAACTGAGCACTTTCTTTGTGTTAGGAATTTCTCTAAACACCGTACCTGCATTACCGTGTTTAGTTTTCACAAGCACCCTGTGCGGTAGCTAATGTTGTTGCCACCATTTTTACTGAGGAGGAAACTGAAGCCTGGGGAGGTGACATAATCTACCTAGGGTCACAGAGTTTGTGCACCGTATCCTGCGTGTCCCTCTCCAACATTCTTTCTAAGAAGGGACATACCAGCAGTGATACATGAGAGCAGGAAAACTGGTATCTCAGACAGTGATCATTGTGCAGGGTCACATTGTCTCCGGATAGGCACTATTCCCAAGCCTTTCTTTCAGGATGGTGGGGAATTGGAAAGGCTAAGATCCATCTATGCTTGTTTCTGTCTGAAGAAAACATCCAGTGTCTGTTAGTGTTTTCTTTTAAGAGGTTGGGTCCTTGGCAACCCTGGTGCAGGCCTGTCTTCCCCAGCTCTGTGTTGTATTCTAGAGGGGCAAGGCATGGGTGCGCCTCCACAGGGAACCAGCCAGTGGGTCTAAGGCTGCAGCGCAGGGGCCGGGGTGAGGAGCTTCTCCCGTCGCCCTTCCTTCTTCCTCCAGTCTTGGAGTCCCTCTTCCTCAGGTTGGGGAAACTGATTCCACTTTGCTGTCAGCCCACTCTGTGATATCCTGGCTTAGAAAGTTCCAGGGCCTATACTGCTTAAATAGTAAGAGTCTACTCATCTCTTGCCTGCCTCCTCCTGAAAGTATTCAGCTCAGTTTACTGAAAGGTAAATGGTGAGCACTCAGGATTAAGTAATACTTCCAACCCACTTAAAGTTTCCTCATTGCCAACAAAGATACATAAGACCTAGGAATAACCATGTTTTCCAAAGGCCATATGTGTCATAGTTCACAAAAATGAAAAGTAAAAGTGAAAGTCACTCAGTCGTGTCCAACTCTTTGTGACCCCATGGACTATACAGTACATGGCATTCTCCAGGCCAGAATATTGGAGTGGGTAGCCTTTCCCTTCTCCAGGGGATCTTCCCAACCCAAGGACTGAACCCAGGTCTCCTCATTGCAGGTGGATTTTTTTTTACCAGCTGAGCCACAAGGGAAGCCCACAAAAAATAGTTCACAAAACCTACCATTAAATGGCATCCAGTAAGTGGCAGCCACAAATATTTGAATCCTCAGGCCTGACCCCTCTTTCTTGTTGTTTTAGTCATTCAGTCATGTCCGATTCTTTGTGACCCCATGGACTGTATCCCACCAGGCTCCTCTGTCCATGGGATTTCCCAGGCACAAGATACTGGAGTGGGTTACCATTTCCTTCTCCAGGAGATCTTCCCAACCCAGGGCTCAAACCTGTGTTGTATTGGCAGACAGGTTTTTTACCACTGGGCCACCAGGGAAGCCCCAACCACTCTTTAGTATGTCATAAGTGTCTGATCAAAAGCAGTTGACTGAGGGAGAAGGAGGGCTATGAGATATACTGCATACGTATTCAATCCCTGGTGAAACAATTATCTATGGACTCTGTTCTCTAGGGTACAGAGATATATTGTCATGTTGGTTCAGGGATAGCTATTCGCCATCAGGCTGTTCTTTCTGGGCTGTTTTGATTTCCTGAGCAGCTTTGTGTGAGAAATGCCAAGTGTCAAAAATATCTGTTGTAGAGGAGAATCATAGACAAACCATTAGGAAAAAAAACTTTATTGTATAATAGAGAATATCCAATTTTCCTGAACTCCCCCTGAACACTTCCTCAGTTGAAGGGTCCTGAGTACCAGACTTAGCCATACTCAGGAGCCATGTGGCTGCCCACCTCACGTCTCAAGCATGTCTCCATTTTTTTCCCCCCTATCTCCTGTGTCTGGCTACATCCAGCTACTTTTAATTCCTTCTCTTCCCCACTGTTGGCTGAGTGGATAATTAAACAGTAAGTCCTGTTCTTTGTTGAGACCATACGTTTAAAAAAAGACTTCCTACAGGGAACCAAAAGTAACTTTGAAAGACAAGCTTTGAAAAGGAGGCCCCTGAGCTTTAGGAAGATGAAGGGTTTGAGAACGGATTTCAGGTAAAAGACCATTCCAGCTGAGTCTTCACGCTCAGGAGGGCACAGGTTTTCAGAGACCATTGATTGTTGGTTTCTGTCCTCTACTACTTAAGATGCTGGAGTTGACTGCCTGGGTTCAGATCCCAGCAGTGCCACTTACGAGCTGTATGATACTGAACAAATATACTTTCTCTGTGTGTCTCAGTTTTTTTTTCATCTGTGAAACAGAGACAATAATAGCACCTGGCTTAAAGAGTTGTGAGGACTGAATCAGAATGAACCACTTAGCACCTGGACTCACAGAAAATATTCAATAAATGCTTAGTAAAACGTTCATGGACTGCTAAAGAAAAATGTACTTACTCTAGATTTGTATAAAAAGATCATCTTGGAACCATGGTGACAATGGTTACTGCACTTGACCTAATAATAACCTCCAATGTTTTTACTTTGATTTTTCCTGTCAGCCACCCCCTGGGAGGGAAGCAGGAGCTGCTTGTCTGCGTATCTCTCTGATCCTGGGCAGATGAGAATTATAAGCCAGTGGAGTGATGGGCCTCCTGGTTCTTTTTCTTACTCAGGTGCTGGAAAGCTTCAAGATCATGGACTATAGCCTTTTGCTGGGAATCCACATCTTGGACCATACCCTCAAAGAAAAAGAAGAGGAAATTTCTCAAAATGTGCCTGATGCTAAGCGGCCTGGGATGCAAAAGGTTCTCTACTCAACAGCAATGGAATCCATCCAGGGTCCAGGAAAATCGGGAGATGGAATCATCACAGAGAACCCAGACACGTAAGTGCACCCATCTGCCCACACACTCCTTGATCATGGCAGCTGACGTCACTGGGTAATTAAATGCAATCATATTCCCTTCATGGTGGCTCTTTAGGAATAGATTCCTACCTGGCACTAAAATGGATCAAGCCAGCCTAATTTCCTCTCATCCACAGATAACTGGATGAATGGCAGTTTTTTTAGTCGTTATGCTTTCACCCACCTGATTTCTCTTTTCACATGGCTCCATAATTTAACAATGGCTAAAAATGTTTTTATTCCTATTTACTACATATTCAAAACATCCTTCACAAACAGAGGGGATATACTTTGAATTTGAATAAGCGTGCATTTAAGCAAATACTTGCTAGAAGTGATGTCTGCAATTTAGAACTTTTTATCTGTGTAAGAGGATTCTGTTGTCCTAGTCCTACATCCTGACAGATGTGATCACTTGCTTCAGCCAGATGTGCAGCATTAGTTTGCTTATTGACTAACAGAAACAGTTACAACCAAAGAAAATTATTGAATTGGTTGACTGTATCATGTGTATGTACTAGCCGAGCAAAAAGACTGAAAGAAAAAAATCATTTTCCTTGACTATAAGTGCCCGTCTTGTAAGCTTCTCCAACAGTGACTAAACCACAGACATATTTTACTTTTATGAAGGAAATTCATACATACTAAAGTTTTTGATCCTTCCTATAAATCCATCTAAATGTCCAATAATTGATTAAACAAGTTATTCTATGTCAGCATACTGAAGTACTACACAGCCATTAAAAGCACATTAGCGTTGAATATGAAGAAATGTTCATCATTTAGCAAGTGAAAAATTCAGGTTATAAAACATGATAAGTAATAACTTATGCAGATGAATAAATACAGAGGAAAGATGTTAATAGTAGTTATCTTTGCATCCTTGGAATGGATTCTTTATATATTTTTTCCTTTGTGCTCACCTATATTTTATTTTTAAATCTCACAGTAAATATATAAAAGTATTGCATTTTTGACGAGCAGTACTTTTAAATACTTTAAAAATTCTTGCTCATGGTTTTAAAGTCAGAATAATTTTTTAATTGAATTCTTCCCATCCAACTCTTCAGAACTGACAACTATGGTATTATTCTTCTTCTTGGGAAGTACATCTTTCTTGATTCCCAGGAAGACTTAAGCTGAAGCCAGAAAAATAAAGATGAGAGTCCATGATTTTTAGAGACTAACCATTTTCATTTACAGTCTATTTATTAAAAATGATTTTTAACTTCCTGTTCACATAAAATGATTTCTCTTTTGCTCTGTTCACAGAATGGGAGGCATTCCAGCTAAAAGCCACAAGGGAGAAAAGCTGCTTTTATTTATGGGCATTATTGACATTCTGCAATCATATAGGTAAAAAATTTGCAGAAATAGTCTTTTATTATTTCAAAATAATTCAGTGAAAGGTTCTGAGAAGTCACCAAATGGGGTTGATTTTACATTCTTACTTTTATTTTTCTGTATGTTTACATTTAGGTTAATGAAGAAGTTGGAACATTCCTGGAAAGCTCTTGTTTATGATGGGGTGAGTGATTTATCATGCTCCTTGTTAAACTGGATTATTTTTCTGATTTCTCAGAGACCTCAAAGTATGTCTAGGAAGCTGTGTCACTTGAAAAAGAGAGGAAACAAAGATCTTTATAAACTCAGAATCTCAGGCTTAGCAAATCAGTTCAAATCTAAGAATAAAGACAACATAAATGTGAATGGCTCTTCAAATAGAGGCCATCCAGGTGGGTGAAGAGGTAGAGGCCAGGAAAACAAAATGATGTCTTATTTTGATGTGCAATCTAAAGGACCCAATTAGGAGATGATGAGAAAAAGCAAAAGGCTTTTCATAGGCACTGGAAAGACCAGTAGGACAGTTGAAGTTCTCCCAAGACTAAGCTTAGAGGGGTTTGAACCTGAATTTGATGGTAGACAGCTATAGGCTGGAACCCTACATTTAAACCATGTTACTAACCATGTGACCCAGACACATTGCTTGCTTCTCATCTCTTAGTGTAATTTCCCATTTATAGCAGGAAGCTAGTAATAGTACATATACCTCAGAATATTTCCCTGGTGGCATAATGGTAAAAAATTCACCTCCAAGTAGGAGATGCAGGTTCAATTCCTGGGTTGGGAAGATCCTCTGGAGGAGAAAATGGCAACCCACTACAGTATTCTTGCCTGGAAAATTCCACAGACACAGGAGCCTGGCGTACTACAGTCCATGGGGTCTCAAAGTGTCTGACACAACTTAGTGCACGCACTACTACACTGCCTGCCTCATAGGCTGACGTGAGGGTTAAGTTAAATAATGCCCTTTGGTGTTCAACACAATGCATAACACATAATGAGGACATGGGAAGGGAAAACTTTTAAATTGTTTTGGATTTAAATATAACAAAGGTTGCCTGAAATGAGAATGTCTTTTGGACCCAGATATGGCATGACTGAAGAAAACAATTATCAAAGAGCAGTCTGTCTACACACACACACACAACTTCCTATCTAGAAGTTAAATTTGAACTTCCTGCTGCTTGACAGAACATTTATGGCCTCAGCCTCACTCAGTTAATAACTCAGAGTGACACTTCCAAAGATTGTATTGGTCAAAGATTTGCTCACATATTTTTTAAGATGTTAGCAGATGCTTTCCTTTGAAAAAAAGATAAATTATAGATGCTATTCTTCTCCGTTCCTGGAAAAAAACACTCGCTGTCTCAGTTCTGTGGAAGACTGGTAATAACCTCTCAGCATGTCAGATCTGCATTTTGTCCACAGGCTAAGGAAATGACCTTTGTCAAAATGCACTTTTAAACAACAGGTTCACAAGTTTGTTTCTGAGAATCAAACTTAGGCTTCTTATTCAAATCAAAGATTCTTTTTTAAGAAAAGGCCAAGAAGGAAGGTTAATTTTTTTTCTTCTAGCTGAGAAAAGTACCAACTACATAATGCCTTGAACATGGAAGGGAGAGAGAGTAAACACTCACTTCATTTTCCTCCTGTTTATTGACAGTTTCAATTCCCTGTTACCAAATGAGACTTCTGCTCCAAATGGTCTAGTCCTCTATTGGTCAGATACTTCTAAGGAGCCCCTACCTTTGTTGAAATAAAATATGTCTTCTGTTTTTCAGTGTCCTTTTTGTTTTTGGTTTTTTTTTTAAGAAAACCTCTGTGCTGATTATATATTTGTGTAATTATAAGCAATAATTAGGACTTTTTTTTTTTTGTCTTTTTACAATTGTGCCTCTCCTTTAAACACAGTTTCCTCATACCAAAAAGAGCCGCAGTTTAACCTCTCATAGGAGGCAAGGGCTGACTCAATCCTCTTACATCCTACGTATTTCTAAATGACTGCACTTGTGACTCCATGTCCACTTCCAGCAGAAACTGACAGAACAATGGGGAGAGTGCATGTCAGGCCAGTGGGAAGTTTTCCATCACATCTGCAGGATCACTGATAGTCTAGAGAACATTATCACTTGGCAGAGGATTCCTCCATGATGTGTCCTTCATAAAACGCTGATTACAGAATTCTCTTATGCATCATGTAACACCCAATTTCACAGATGAAAAGACTGAGGCACTGAGATACTGTCTTTACCCAGGATCACAGAGCTCTTTAAAATTAGAGCTAACATGAGAACCGGGTCTCTGGATTCTGGTCCAATGTGTATTTCTTCTTCCAAACCACTGCAGATGATATTATCTAAAGATAAATTTTTAGAAGTTTCCCTGTTGGAATCCATGAACCTCAAATCAAAATGGAACACTAAATAAGCAAATTTACTATTTTTAGGAATGTCTATCTCAGATAGTAAATAAATGACTACTCAATAAATATATGGAATTAGCTCCTTCATCTATCTTCTTTCCTGGACCTGTGATAAAATGCCCCCTCAATCCTGAAGACTCCTACCAAGCATGAGAGAATTGAGCTAATGATTTAATTCAATTCAACTGTCCCTAAATAGTAGCTAATTGAACATAACAGGGGTCATCAGTCAGCCTTGTTTCCTAGGAATCTTCATGGTGTTTACATACCTTATTACTGGAAAGTGAAACCAGCAAACTTTTTTTTGCTCTCTATCTCAACCTTACATTAGGGTTGTTTTGCTTGTTTATGTCCCAGTTTTGTTCTGACTGAAAGTGATTATGTCTTTGTTCCAGATGACACTTGAGGCACTGGTTGCCTATATGTTAAAAAATGGAATTTAAAAGCCCCTCTTGGTGGACAGTGGATCAAGGATTAGCTGTTTGGGTTTATAAAGCAGAGTCTTTGCTATCTCAGCTCTGCCCTGCTTCATGATCTGTTTCACCATCAGTCTGGAATCTTTACTCAGATTGATCCTTATGCTTTTTGCCCGAGCCCGGCTCTTGTGTGCACAGCCCACAGGCATCACTCATGTCTGGCTCCTAACATCCACACCTTCTGGTTAAGGACTTTGGCTAACAGAGAGCCAGTTGCATAGAGCTTTCTTCTGGCTCGAAACAAACTGTGTGAGAGGTAAACCTGTGGTACCTGATTTATCTTTTCAGGACACTGTTTCGGTTCACAGACCCAGCTTTTATGCAGACAGATTTCTAAAGTTTATGAATTCCAGAGTTTTCAAGAAAATTCAAGGTAAGATTTTTATGACTTTTTTTTTTTTTCACCTTTAGCACTTACTGACTGGTTTCACTTTGTAAGATTTTTATTTATTTATTTTTTAATTGCCAAACCAGTTATTTTCTTTTTTTTTTTTTTAATTTTACTTTATAATATTGTATTGGTTTTGCCATACATTGACTTGAATCTGCCATGGGTCTACATGTATTCCCCATCCTGAACCCCCCTCCCACCTCCTTCTCCGTCCCATCCCTCTGGGTCATCCCAGTGCACCAGCCCCAAGGACCCTGTATCTTGCATCAAACCTGGACTGGCGATTCATTTCACATATGATAATTTACATGTTTCAATGCCATTCTCCCATATCATTCTGCCCTCACCCTCTCCCACAGAGTCCAAACGACTGTTCAATACATCTGTGTCTCTTTTGCTGTCTCACACACAGGGTTATCGTTACCATCATTCTAAATTCCATATATATATGCGTTAGTATACTGTATTGGTGTTTTTCTTTCTGGCTTACTTCACTCTATATAATAGGCTCCAGTTTCATCCACCTCATTAGAACTGATTCAACTCTATTCTTTTTAATGGCTGAGTAATATTTCATTGTGTATATGTACCACAGCTTTCTTATTTATCCATCTGCTGATGGACATCTAGATTGCTTCCATGTCCTGGCTGTTGTAAATAGTGCTGCGATGAACATTGGAGTACACGTGTCTCTTTCAATTCTGGTTTCCTCAGTGTGTATGCCCAGCAGTGGGATTGCTGGGTCATATGGCAGTTCTATTTCCAGTTTTTTAAGGAATCTCCACACTGTTCTCCATAGTGGCTGTACTAGTCTGCATTCCCACCAACAGTGTAAGGGGGGTTCCCTTTTCTCCACACCCTCTCCAGCATTTATTGCTTGTAGACTTTTGGATAGCAGCCATCCTGACTGGCGTGAAATGGTACCTCACTGTGGTTTTGATTTGCATTTCTCTGATAATGAGTGATATTGAGCATGTTTTCATGTGTTTGTTAGCCATCTGTATGTCTTCTTTGGAGAAATGTCTGTTTAGTTCTTTGGCCGACTTTTTGACTGAGTCTTTTGTTTTTCTGGAATTGAGCTGCAGGAGTTGCCTGTATATTTTTGAGATTAAGTCTTTGTCAGTTGCTTCGTTTGCTATTATTTTCTTCCATTCTGAAGGCTGTCTTTTCACCTTGCTTATAGTTTCCTTTGTTGTGCAGAAGCTTTTAATTTTAATTAGGTCCCATTTGTTTATTTTTGCTTTTATTTCCAATATTCTGGGAGGTGGGTCATAGAGGATCCTGCTGTGATTTATGTCAGAGAGTGTTTTGCCTGTTTTCCTCTAGGAGTTTAATAGTTTCTAGTCTTACATTTAGATCTTTAATCCATTTTGAGTTTATTTTTGTGTATGGTGTTAGAAGGTGTTCTAGTTTCATTCTTTTACAAATGGTTGACCAATTTTCCCAGCACCACTTGTTAAAGATTGTCTTTTCTCCATTGTATATTCTTGCCTCCTTTGTCAAAGATAAGGTGTCCATAGGTACGTGGATTTATCTCTGAGCTTTCTATTTTGTTCCATTGATTTATATTTCTGTCTTTGTGCCAGTACCACACTGTCTTGATGACTGTAGCTTTGTAGTATAGTCTGAAGTCAGGCAGGTTCATTCCTCCAGTTCCATTCTTCTCTCTCAAGATTGCTTTGGCTATTTGAGGTTTTTGTATTTCTATACAAATTGTGAAATTATTTGTTCCAGTTCTCTGAAAAATGCCAGAACTAGAACAAATTGGTAGCTTGATAGGGATTGCACTGAATCTATAGATTGCTTTGGGTAGTATAGTCATTTTCACTATATTGATTATTCTGATCCATGAACATGGTATATTTCTCCATCTATTTGTGTCCTCTTTGATTTCTTTTACCAGTGTGTTATAGTTTTCTATATATAGGTCTTGTTTCTTTAGGTAGGTATATTCCTAAGTATTTTATTCTTTTTGTTGCAATGGTGAATGGTATTGTTTCCTTAATTTCTCTGTCTGTTTTCTCATTGTTAGTGTATAGGAATGCAAGGGATTTCTGTGTGTTAATTTTATATCCTACAACTTTACTATATTCATTGATTAGCTCTAGTAATTTTCTGGTGGAGTCTTTAGGGTTTTCTATGTAGAGGATCATCTCATCTGCAAACAGTGAGAGTTTCCTTCTTCTTTTCCAATCTGGATTCCTTTTATTTATTTTTCTGCTCTGATTGCTGTGGCCAAAACTTCCAACACTATGTTGAATAGTAGTGGTGAGAGTGGGCACCCTTGCCTTGTTCCTGACTTTTGGGGAAATGCTTTCAATTTTTCACCATTGAGGATGATGTTTGCTGAGGGTTTGTCATATATAGCTTTTATTATTTGAGGTATGTTCCTTCTATTCCTGCTTTCTGGAGGGTTTTTATCATAAATGGATGTTGAATTTTGTCAAAGGTTTTCTCTGCATCTATTGAGATAATCATATGGTTTTTATTTTTTTATTGAAAGAGTTTGAACTATTTATCTCCCCAAAGCAGTAATCAGTAATTGTAGTTAAGTATCTTAGCTAGGTGCTTATTGATGCCATAATCATTAGAGTCCAATTTTATGCTGGAAAAAATTATAAACTGTATAATATATTGGCTAAATACATTATGATATAATTAAATAATGGGATAATATGAAACCAAAATGATGTATTAAAAGCACATTTAGTCCTCATAGCTTCATTCACATGTATATAGTTATTGCCCTGCATACCTAAGTGGACAACAAAATTCTGGTGGGGTATATAAAAATATAGTTAGTCTTATGGAATATTCTCCAGAATAGACCATATGTGAGTCCTCAAAATATATTTCAATAGATTTTAAAAGATTGAAGTCATGCAAAGTGTCTTTTCTGATCACAACAGAATAAATAAAGAGCAAAAACTAGAAAATTCACAAATATGTGAAAATTAACACATGCTCACATATTCAGAAATGTGTGAAAATTAAACAAACAACTACCAATGGGTCAAAGAAAAAAGCACAGAGAAATTAGAAAAAACTTAAAGATAAATGGAAATGAAAATATGCATTCCAAAAAATTATCAGTTCAGTTGCTCAGTCATGTCTGACTCTATGCAGCCCCATGGACTGCAGCATGCCAGGCTTCCCTGTCCATCACCAACTCCCAGAGCTTACTCAAACTCCTGTCCATTGAGTTGGTAATGCCATCCAACCATCTCATCCTCTGTCGTCCCCTCCTCCTCCTGCCTTCAATCTTTCCCAGCATCGGTCTTTTCCAATGAGTCAGTTCTTCGCATCAGGTGGTCAAAGTTTTGGAGTTTCAGCTTCAGCATCAGTTCTTCCAATGAGTATTCAGGACTGATTTCCTTTAGGATGGACTGGTTGGATCTCCTTGCAGTCCAAGGGACTCTCAAGAGTCTTTTCCAACACCACAGTTCAAAAGCATCAATTCTTCGGAGCTCAGCTTTCTTTATAGGCCAGTTCTCACATCCACACATGACTACTGGAAAAACCATAGCTTTGACTAGACAGACCTTTGTTGGCAAAGTAATGTCTCTGCTTTTTAATATGGTGTCTAGGTTTGTCATGGCTTTTCTTCCAAGGGGTGTCTTTTAATGTCATGGCTGCAGTCACCATCTGCAGTGAGTTTGGAGCCCAAGAAAATCAACTCTGCACTGTTTCCATTGTCTCCCCATCTATTTGCCATGAAGTGATGGGACTGGATGCCATGATCTTAGTTTTTTTTTAGTGCTGAGTTTTAAGCCAGCTTTTTCGCTTTCCAAAAACTTATAGGATGCTGCAAAGTCAGTGCTGGCAGGGAAATATATAGCTATAGATGCCTACATTCAAAAAGAAGAAAGATCACAAATCAGTACCCTAACTTTAAACTATAAGGAATTCAAAAAGGAAGAACAGACTAAACCCAAAGATAGCAATGGTTGTGTGATATTTTCTTTTTCTTTACATCAATATTTATTAAATTTTCTATAACAGGTGTGTATAATTTATGTAGAAATGTTTTTAACTATATTAAAAGAAAAAAATATTGTTCCTTATGTTATCATTTAGGTATTTTGTGGTCCAATTTCATAACAATTTAAAGTGAAAGTCGCTCAGTCATGTCTGACTGTTTGCGACTCCATGGACTATACAGTGCATGGAATTCTCCAGACCAGAATACTGGAGTGGATAGCCATTCCCTTTTCCAGGAGATCTTCCCAACCCAAGGATTGAATCCAGGTCTCCCACATTGCAGGCGGATTCTATACCAGCTGAGGTACAAGGGAAGCCCCATAACAATTTAGCCATACACAAAAAGCTGAAAAAATGGAAAATTCGTATTTTTTATTTATATAAGACAGATTTTTTAATAATATTTGTTGGAGTTTTTTGTTAAGGAAAGTGAAGCGCTTTCTTTTTTAAGGCTTTTTCCTCCTAATGTTACATATAGCATTCACATAATGTTACATATAACATTATGTAAGGTATAATGATGTGATGATGTTACATATAACATTTACATGTTACATATAGCATTTTCCCATAATGTTACATATAACATTATGTAAATTTAAGGTATAAAATGTGATGATATGATATGTATATATATTGCAAAATGATTATCACAGTTAGGTTACTTTGTACCTTCACCATCCTATATAATTACCAATTATGATTGTGTATGTGTATCATGAGAATATTTAAGACCTACCCTCTTAGCAACTTTCCAGTGGATAAGACAGAATTCTTAACTATAGTCACCATGCTGTATATTAGATTTCTAAGACTTATTCATCTTACGAAATGCAAGTTGGTGCCCTTTGCCCAATATATCCCCATCTCACCTACCTGTCAGCCCCAAGTAACAATTCTTCTACTCTCTGTGTCTATGAGTTCAACTTCTTTAGCACATGTAAATGAAATCATACAGTATTTGTCTCTTTCTGGCTTATTTCACTTAACATAATGCTGTCATGGTCCATCTATATTGTCGCAAGTGACAGGATTTCCTAATTTTTAACAGCTGAATAATATTCTTATATGTGTCACTTTTTTTATCCACTCATCTGTCGGTGGACATTTGGGTTGTTTTCATGTCTTGGCTATTGGGAATAAGGCCTCACATACATGGAAATGCAGATATCTCTTTGAGATGGTGATTTCATTTCCTTCAGATACATGCCCAGAAGTGGGGACTGCTAGATCATATAATAGTTCTATTTTTAACTTTTTGAGGTGTCTCTATACTGTTTCCATAGTGGCTGATCAATTTACATTCCCACCAACAGTGTACCAGGGTTCCCTTTTCTCCATATCCTGGCAATGATTGTTATTTGTTGTATTTTTTTGTAATAGCCATTCTGACAGGTATTAGGTGATTATGGTTTTGATTTGCATTTCCATAATGATTGGTAATGTTACATATCTTTTCATGCACCTGTTGGCCATCTGTATGTTTTCTTTGAAAAATGTCTATTCAGGACATTTTTTTTGCCCACTTTTAAATCAGATTATTTGATTTTTTGCTATTGGATTGTATGAGTTCTTTATATATTGTGAATATTAACCCCTTATTTGAAACATGGTTTGCAAATATTTTCTCCCATTCTGTAGGCTGCCTCTTCATTTTATTGATTGTTTCTTTTGTAAATGGTTTTTAATTTAAGGTAGTCCCCACTTGTTTATTTTGCTTCTGTTGCTCATGCTTTTTTGTGTGATATCCAAAAAGTTATTCCCAAGACCATTGTCAAGGAATTTTTCGCTATGTTTTCTTATGCTATTGTTAGTCTCAGGTCTTATATTTAAGTCTTTAACCTGAGCCGTTCCAATGTAAAAATATTAGAAAATGCAAAAGAATGCCAAGAAAACTGTGAAAGTTATTTGATATCCCACTACCCAGAGATATCCACAACAAATATTTTTTCCTCCAGTTTTATTGAGCTATAGTCAACATATAATACTGTTTAAGATGTGCAGCATGCTGATTTGACTTTCATACATCATGAAATGTTTATTACAATAGTTTGTTGTTGTTTAGTTACTACGTTGTGTCTGATTCTTTGCGACTCCATGGACTGTAGTCCACAAGGCTCCTCTGTCCGTGGGATTTCCCAGGTGAGAATACTGGAGTGGGTTGCTATTTCCTTCTCCAGGGAATCTTCCCAACCGAGGGATCGAACTTGTGTCTCCTACTTGGTAGGTGGATTCTTTACCACTGAGCCACCTAAACAGCCGTTATCTCAGCTAGGTATAAAATTAAAGACAGAGAAAAAAATTTGCCTTGTGATGATAAATCCTAGGATTTACTCTGTCAACATCTTTCCTATGTAACATACAGCAGTATTAATCACACTAATCATATTGTACATTGCATCCCTAGTACTTATTTACCTTATAACTAAAAGTTTATCCCTGGAAGGTTCTTTTAAATGTATTTATTTTTAATTGGAGGATAATTGCTTTATAATATTGTGTTGATTTCTGCCATACATCAACATGAATCAGCCATGGGTATACATATGTTCCCTCCTTCTTCCACCTCCCTACCACCCCATCCCACCCCTCTAGATTGTCATAGAGCCCTGGTTTGAGTTCACCGTGTCATATAGCAATTTCCCACTGGTTATCTCTTTTACATATGGTAGTGTATATGTCTCCATGCTGCTTTCTCCATTCGTCCTACCCTTTCCTTCCCACCCCCACAACCGGTTCCATAAGTCTGTGCTCTTTGTCTGTGTCTCCATTGCTGCCCTGCAAATGAATAGGTTCATCAGTACCATCTTTCTAGAATCAATTTCTACGCATTAATATACAATACTTGTTTTTCTCTTTCTAAGTTACTTCACTCTGTGTAATAGGCTCTAAGTTCATCCACCTCATTAGCCCTGACTCAAATGTGTTCCTTTTTATGGCTGAGTAATATTCCATTGCATATATGCACCACAGCTTCTTTATCCACTTGTTTGTTGATTGACATCTAGTTTGCTTCCATGTCCTAGATATTGTAAATAGTGCTTCTGTGAACATTGGGGTACATGTGTCTTTTTCAGTTATGATTTTATGATTTTCTCAGGGTAGATGCCTAGAGGTGAGGCTGTTCAGTCATGTGGTAGCTTTTTATTCCTAGTTTTTTAAGGAATCTCCTGTCTTCCATAGTAGGTGTATCAATTTACATTCCCACCAACAGTGCAAGAGGGTTCCCTTTTCTCCACATCCTCTCCAGCATTTATTATTTGTAGATTTTTTGATGATGATCATTCTGACTGGTTTGAGGTGATATCTCATTGTAGTTTGGATTTGCATTTCTGTAATTAATTATGCCAAAGCCTTTGACTGTGTGGATCACAATAAACTGTGGAAAATTCTGAAAGAGATGGGACTACCAGACCACCTGACCTGCCTCCTGAGAAATCTGTATGCAGGTCAGGAAGTAACAGTTAGAAATGGACATGGAACAACAGACTGGTTCCAAATAGGAAAAGGAGTACATCAAGGCTGTATATTGTCACCCTGCTTATTTGACTTATATGCAGAGTACATCATGAGAAATGCTGGGCTGGATGAAGCACAAGCTGGAATCAAGATTGCTGGGAGAAATATCAATAACCTCAGATATGCAGATGACACCACCCTTATGGCAGAAAGTGAAGAAGAACTAAAGAGCCTCTTGATGAAAGTGAAAGAGAAGAGTGGAAAAGTTGGCTTAAAACCCAACATTCAGAAAACTAAGATCATGGCATCTGGTCCCATCACTTCATGGCAAATAGATTGGAAAACAATGGTTGACTTTATTTTTCTGGGCTCCAAAATCACTGCAGATGGTGATTGCAACCGTGAAATTAAAAGATGCTTATTCCTTGGAAGGAAAGTTATGACCAACCTAGACAGCATATTAAAAAGCAGAGACATTACTAACAAAGGTCTGTCTAGTCAAGGTTATGATTTTTCCAGTAGTCATGTATGGATGTGAGTTGGATTGTAAAGAAAGCTGAGAGCCGAAGAATTGAACTCTGGTGTTGGAGAAGACTCTTGAGAGCCCCTTGGACTGCAAGGAGATCCAGCCAGTCCATCCTAAAGGAAATCAGTCCTGGGTGTTCATTGGAAAGACTGATGTTGAAGCTGAAACTCCAACACTTTGGCCACCTGATGCAAAGAGCTGACTCATTTGAAAAGATCCTGATGTTGGGAAAGATTGAAGGCAGGAGGAGAAGGGGAGGACAGAGGGTGAGATGGTTAGATGGCATCACCGACTCAATGGACATGAATTTGGGTAAACTCCAGGCGTTGGTGATGGACAGGGAGGCCTGGCGTGCTGCGGTTCATGGGGTCGCAAAGAGTCGGACACCACTGAGCGACTGAACTGAACTGAACTGAATGAGTGATGTTGAGCACCTTTTCATGTGTTTATTAGTCATCTGTAGATCTTCTTTGGAGTAATGTCTATTTAGATCTTTTGCCCACTCATTTTTTTTAAAGATCATCATAAAAAAAATCATCATATAGTCCAGTTGTTTTTAAATATGAATGCTCATTAGAAACGTATCTGGAGTCCTGGAGAAAAAAAGCAACGCCTGGGCATTTATATTTTTCAAAAAATTTCAAGATAATTCTGACATGCATCTACGTTTTATTTTATTTTATTTATTTTTTTTTAAATTATTTATTTATTTTTCAATGGGTTTTGTCATACATTGACATGAATCAGCAATAGATTTACACGTATTCCCCATCCCGATCCCCCCTCCCACCTCCCTCTCCACCCGATTCCTCTGGGTCTTCCCAGTGCACCAGGCCCGGGCACTTGTCTCGTGCATCCCACCTGGGCTGGTGATCTCTTTCACCATAGATAGTATACATGCTGTTCTTTTGAAATATCCCACCCTCACATTCTCCCACAAAGTTCAAAAGTCTGTTCTGTATTTCTGTGTCTCTTTTTCTGTTTTGCATATAGGGTTGTCGTTACCATCTTTCTAAATTCCATATATATGTGTCAGTATGCTGTAATGTTCTTTATCTTTCTGGCTTACTTCACTCTGGATAATGGGCTCCAGTTTCATCCATCTCATTAGAACTGGTTCAAATGAATTCTTTTTAACGGCTGAGTAATGCATCTACATTTTAAAAAGTGATTGCAGGTATTTCTAATAAATCATGGTTTTGGTGATACAGAGTTCTATTATTTTGCTGAATTGACCAATCATGGATATAATGGTATTAAATGAATAATAATTATATAATCAGAATAGTGAAAGATGTTTATCACTTTTCATAATCAATAGTCAAACAAAAACTGAAAGATAATGACAATGACAAACTATAATGGGAACATGATTAATTTAACTATAAAACAATTACATACAATTTGGGGGGTCAAGCAGCATAACGTGTTAAGTGGAAATACATACATGCACGTGTTTTCTTCGGCCCAGCCAGTCTGTGTCTTTTGGTGCATTTAATCTATTTACATTTAAGGTAATTATCGATATGTATGATCCTATTATCATTCTCTTAATTGTTTTGGGTTTATTTTCTGTAGGTCTTTTCCTTCTCTTATGTCTCCTGACTAGAGAAGTTCCTTTAGCATTTGTTGTAAAGCTGGTTTGGTGGTAGTGAATTCTCTTAACTTTTGCTTGTCTGGAAAGCTTTTTATTTCACCATCAAATCTGAAGCAGAGTCTTGCTGAGTAGAGTATTCTTGGTTATAGGTTCTTCCCTTTCATCACTTTAAATATATCATGCCATTTCCTTCTGGCTTGTAGAGTTTCCATTGAGAGATCAGCTGATAGCCTGATGGGAATTCCCTTGTGTGTTATTTGTCATTGTTCCCTTGTTTTCCCTTGTCGCTCCCTCGGACATGACTGAGCAACTGAACTGACTTTTTCACTCTCCTCTTTTACTTTCATCAAGAGGCTCTTTAGTTCTTCTTTGCTTTCTGCCATAAGGGTGATCTCATCTGCATATCTGAGGTTATTGAAATTTCTCCTGGGAATCTTGATTACAGCTTCTGCTTCATCCAGCCTGGCATTTCACATGATTGTATACTGCGCATAAGTTAAATAAGCAGGGTGACAGTATACAGCCTTGACGTACTTCTCTCCCGATTTGGAACCAGTCTGTTGTTCCATGTCCAATTCTAACTGTTGCTTCTTGACCTGTATACAGATTTCTCAGGAGACAGGTAAGGTGGTCTGGTATTCCCATCTCTTTCTGAATTTTCCACAGTTTGTTGTTATCCACACAGTCAAAGGCTTTGGCGTAATCAATAAAGTAGATGTCTTTCTGGAACTCTCTTGCTTTTTTGATGATCCAGTGGATGTTGGCAACTTGATCTCTGGTTCCTCTGCCTTTTCTAAATCTAGTTGAACATCTGGAAATTCACAGTTCACATACTGTTGAAGCCTGGCTTGGAGAATTTTGAGCATTACTTTGCTAGTGTGTGAGATGAGTGCAATTGTGTGGTAGTTTGAACATTCTTTGGCGTTGTCTTTCTTTGCGATTGGAATGAAAACTGACCTTTTCCAGGGAGGGACTGATGATGGGGAAAACTGGGTCTTTCTATGGCAGGCTGGGCCTTGCTCAGTGAAGCTTTAATCCAGTTACCTGCTGATGGGTGGGGTTGCACTCCCTTGCAGTTGTTTGCCCTGAGGTGACCCAGCCCTGGGGTCTACAGGCTAGTTAATGGAGAACTCCAAGAGAGTTTGTGCCAAGGGGGACCTTCCTGGCTTGATGCTGCCAGTGCCCCCATCCCTGTGGGTGAGCCCCTGCCAGCCCTTGCCACCACAGGAGACCCTCCAACACTGGCAGGTAGTTTTGGTTCGGTCGCCTGTGGGGTCACTGCTCCTTCCCTCTGAGTCTTGGTGCACACAAGATTTTGACTGTGCCTCCAAGACTGTAGTCTCTGTTTCCCCCAGTGCTGTGGAAGTCCTGTAATCAAATTTTTCTGGCCTTCAAGGCCAGATTCACTGGGGATTCCCAGTCCCTTTGTCAGATCCCTAGGCTGGGAAGCCTGACATGGGGTTCTGAACTTTCAGAACCGTGGAAAAACTTCTTTGGTATTATTGTTCTCCATTTTGCAGTTTACCCACCTGGCAAGTATAGAATGTTAGTTTATCATGATTGCACCTCTCCTACGGTTTCTCTGTGGTTTTTCTTTGTCTTTGGATGTGGGGTCTTTTTTTGGTGGGTTCCAGCATCCTCCTGTCAATGGTTGTTCAACATCTAGTTGCAATTCTGGTGTTCTGGCAGGCAGAGATGAGTGAACGTCTTTCTACTCCACCTTCTTGAACTGAAAGGTTGCCCACTTTTCAGTTGGGTTGTTTGTTTTTCTGGTATTGACTTGCATAAGCTACTTGTATATTTTTGGAAATTAAGCCTTTGTTGTTTCACTTGCTAGTATTTTCTCCCATTCTGAGAGTTGTCTTTTCACTTTGTTCATAGTTTCCTTTGCAGTGCAAAAGCTTTTAAGTTTAATTAGGTCCACTTGTTTATTTTTGTTTTACTTCCATTACTCTAGGAGGTGGGGTCATAGAGGATCTTGCTGTGATTTATGTCATAGGGTGTTCTACCTATATTTTTCTCTAAGAGCTTTAAAGTTTCTGGTCTTATATTTAGGTCTTTAATCCATTTTGAGTTTCTCTTTTAATATGGTGTTAAGAAGTGTTCTAATTTCATTCTTTTACACTCAGCTGTCCAGTTTTCCCAGCACCACTGATTGAAGAGACTGTCTTTGCCCCACTGTCTATTTTTACCTCCTTTGTCAAAGATAATGTGCCCCTAGGTGCATGGGTTTATCTCTAGGCTTTCCATCTTGTTCCATTGGTCTATATTTCTGTTTTTGTGGCAGTACCATACTGTCTTGATGACTGTAGCTTTGTAGTATAGTCTCAAATCAGGAAGATTGAGTCCTCCAGCTCCATTCTTCCTTCTCAAGCTTGCTATGGATATTCAGGGTCTTTTATGTGTCCATACGAACTGTGAAATTTTTTGCTAGTTCTGTGAAAAATGCCATTGGTAATTTGATAGGGATCACACTGAATCTGTAGACTGTGTTTTGTAGTATAGTCATTTTCCCAATATTGATTCTTCCAACCGAGGAGCATGGAATATCTCTCCATCTATTTATGTCATCTTAGATTTCTTTCATCAGTGTCTTATAGTTTTCTGTATACAGTTCTTTTGTCTCCTTAGGTGGGTCTGTTCCTAGGTATTTTATTCTTTTTCCCTGGAAGTTTGGACTGCCTTCATCTAATTCCCCCTCCCCCCAACCTCACCCCCAGTCTCTGATAGCCACAGATCTGATCTCTCTTTCTACAAGTTTGTTTTTGAAGTATAATTGATCCACAAAACTATATTAGTTCCTGTTATGCAACATAGAGATTTGATATTTTTATATATTTCAAACTGATAATCACAATAAGTCTCCTTATAATATGTCACAATGCAAAGATATCACATAATTACTGACTATTCCCCACACTGTACATTTCATACCTGTGACTCATTTATTTTGCAACCAGAAGTTTATACCTCTTAATCTTTCTCACCTATTGCCCCACCACTACCACTACCTGCAATATCCATATTTATCTTTCTTTGTCTGACTTATTTCACTTAGCATAATACCCTCTCAATCTATCCATGAGGTCACAAATGGCAAGATTTCATTCTTTTTTATGGATGAGTAATATTCCTGTGTGTGTGGGAGAGAGAGAGAGAAAGAGATCTTTATCCATTCTTCTGTTGATAGGTGTGCACATAGGTTGCTTCCATATTTTGACTGATGTAAATAATGCTACAATGAACATAAAGGTGCATATATCCTTTCTAATCAGTGCTTTGTTTTCTTTGGATGAATATCCAACAGTGAAATTGTTGGATATGGTAGTTCTGTTTTTAACTTTTTGAGGAATCCCCATACTGTTTTCCATAGTGGCTGATCATTTTACCTTCCCACCAACAATACCTAAGGGTTCCCTTTTTTCCATATCTTCACCAACACTTGTTATTTGTTGTCTTTCTGATAATAGCCATTCAAGTTGGCAGCTGTATGTCATCTTTGGAAAAATTTCTGTTCAGATCTTCCACACTAATATTTTGACATACTTCCTACCCATCTTTATATCTGTACTTTGTGTATTTATACAAAAGTAGTAGCACAGTGGTGTACAGTTTTATGTCTATGTCCTCTGTTTTTTACATGAGTAGTTTCCCATATCATTGTATATTGAACAAAGAAGCTGTTTAAAATTATGATACAACATTAAAATTATATGAGTATGCCATAATCTATTTAATGATTCTGTCATTATTGGGCATTTACATTATTTCTCCCTTTTCTAATTAGTATTTTTATGAGCATCATTTTAGATAAATATTGTTTCCAAGCTTATGATTATTTCTTTAGGATAGATTCCAAGAGAAGTACCAAGTGTTTAAAATGCACATTATTGCACAGAATGATTATGCCATTCTAGACTTCCACAAGTGCCTATATTCTTCTAGCCTTTAGTCAGAATTATTCTTTTTTAATTATGCTACTCTGATAAGGAAAAAATGTTATCTGGTTGTTTTATTTTGCATGTCTTAAGTACTGGTGAAGTTCAACCATTATTCATGTTTATTAGCCATTTTAGTTCCTTTGAGAATTGAACTTCAAAATATTTGCTCATTTATATTAGTGTTTACTATTTATCCAAGTGATTTGTGTGAACTCTACATACTAAATATATCAGTCCCTTTTTCTAAACTTTATTTCATTCTAAGAAAAACTTTTATTTCACATTTGACTGTCTCACTGGTATCTTAAAATTGGTCTAAAATTGAGACCACTACAAATTAAATTCTCTGATTGTCTTTTCTGCCTAAGATAGAGTGTAACATAGTATTTATTCAGCCTGAAATCCTGTGTGAACACCAACTTGTGGTTCAAATTTTCTGCCTCTCTTCACCCTTTGCTGTGGTTAAAAACATGCATTTATTTATGGCCCCTGGTAGATTTATGGAGGAGATAGTCCTTGGGACCCCAGCTTCAGTGAGTCTCCTCCATGAGATTCCCCATCTTCAGAGCTTTTGCTTTCTTTTTTTTTTTTCAGAGCTTTTGCTTTCTTAGCAGTGTATAAATTCATGGTACAGTCAGTGGCATCCTCAATTCCATGACATATGGTGTGAGTTGTGAATCTTTCTAATTTGTATAGTTTATCATGTTTTTAATATTACAGATCTTTTACTCCTCAGGTGATCAGATCTATTTTTTCCCCATTTTGATCTCTACATTTTACAACATCTTTATTCAGATATAATTCACATACTGGGAGAGTCACCTTTCCAAAGTATGTGATTTGGTGATTCTTAATATATTCACAAAGTTGTAAAAATATTACCACTATCTAATTTTAGAACATTTTCATTACCTCAAAAAGAAACCCACATACCCATTAGCAGTTACTTTTCAGTCCTTCCTCTTCCTAGCCCCTGGCAACTACTCATTTATTTTCCCTCTCTCTCTGGATTTGCCTATTATGGATATGTCATATAAATAGAAGTATCCAGTATGTGGTCTTTTGTGTTTGGTTTTTTCACTTAACATGATGTTTTCAAGGTTTAATCATCTTATAGTACTTTACTTTTTTATTGCTGGATTATATTCCATTGTATGGAAAAAATACATTTTGTTTATTGATTCACTGGTTGATGAATATTTGTGTTGTTTACATTTTTGGCTATTATGCTGCTATGAAAATTCATGCACAAGATTTCTGTGGACATAAGTTTTCATTTGTCTTGGTATATACCTAGGAGTGGAATTGGTAGGTCAGATGGTAATTCTATTTAACATTTTGAGGGACTGCCAAACTCTTTTCTAAATCAGCCATACAATTTTGCAGTCTCACTAGCAATGTATGAGAGATCCAGTTTTCCACATCCTCACCAATGTTTGTTACTGTCTTTATTTTAGACATCCTAGTGAGTATAAAGTAGTATCTCAGTGTGGTTTTGATTTGTATTTTTCTAATGACTAATGATATTCAACGTCTTTTTTTTGCACTTTTTGTCTATCTATATCTTCCTTGGAGAAATCTCTATTCAAATACTTTGCCTATTTTTAGTTACTTCTCTTTTTATTGTTGAGTTATAGCGAGTTCTTTATATATTCTTGACAGAAATTTCTGTTAGCAGATATATTATTTACAGATATTGATTTAATTTATACTAGATGGTGTGAGGTAGGGTCCAGCTTTGTTCTTTTGCATGTGGATATCCAGTTGTCCTGTCATCATTTGTTGAATGGCCTGTTCTTTCCCCCACTGAATTATCTTGGTTTCCTTGTTGAAAATCAGTTGTCCACAAATTAGGACTAATTTCTGGATTGCCCCCAGGGTGCTCAAGAATCTGCTGCACATCCTAAGTCCACATGTCACTGAAGGCCACCACAATTTACTCAGTCATCCAGACCAGATATGTTGGCATCAAGCTTTGTCAAGGCTTAACCACTGACTTGCAGTCACTCACCAATACCTAGTTGTACCTAGAAATAGCAAGTGTCCATCCCTTCTTCCACAGTGCCTTTCCTTTTTAACCGTGTTTCTTATGATTTGGGTTTGTTTTGTTTGTTTGTGGCCCTCACATTGCTCTCTTAGCTCCAGTCATAGCCACCTTGTAGTTTATTTTGTACTACTGAATAATATTCCAATGTATGGATGTAACCCATCCAATCCAGTGTCACCCCACCCAGCCACAGGGATCAATTCAATCGCCTCTTTCTGATTTCCATGCTTAAAAAGAAAACCCTCTCATGTTTCAGAAGTTTTTTTCTTGTTAAGAACTTCAGTGTATTACCTAGTATGCAAAATCCTCAACTCTGCTTCTGAGTCCCAGTGTGAGGCGGCCTCTCTTTCCCTCCCCTGTGATTTCCCTCCCACGTTCCATGCTCTACCCTATCCTCTAGGCTCCGGCAGCTCTGAGCACCCTACAGTTAGCCCTGCCTTCAAGACTGCCTATGCACCTGTACAGTCCTTGTCCCTTTGCCTGTAACAGTCTCCATCCTTTCCTGGTCTTCCTTCACTTCTCAACTTAGACAATGCTTCTTTCTTAGAACTTACTATACTTTGCCATAGTGAGCTGTTGTCCTATTTCCCCACTTGACTTTGCGTTCCTGAAAAGTAGAGACCATGTTTGGTTCTCATATATATTCCCAGACCCTAGCACATTTCCTGGCACATCGTAGGCAATCATTATTTGACGAATAATTGAATGAATGAATGGAATTTAATTTAAAGTACCTAGGGTAGCAATTTAATTAGTAATGTTGACACTTTAAAATGCAACTTCAACATCTTTTATCAACTATGATTAAGTTAAAGCCCTTAGTTCCTTTTTTTTCTTCATTTATTTATATTAGTTGGAGGCTAATTACTTTACAATATTGTAGTGGTTTTTGCCATACATTGATATGAATCAGCCATGGATTTACATGTGTCCCCATCCTGAATCCCCCTCCCACTTACCTCCCCATCCCATCCCTCTGGGTCATCCTAGTGCACCAGCCCTGAGCACTTGTCTCATGCATCAAACCTGTAAACCCTTAGTTCCTATAGGCATACTTTCTTTGTAGGTGAACACTCCCCCTCCCTTCCCCCAACCTCAAGAAAACAGTACCTGGTCTTCAGGTTTCTTTTTTTTAATCAAATTTTTTAATCTTCTTAAATCTGTTTATCCACCCCAGAATTGAGTCCTGCTGTCAATGTAATAATGTTTGCAAAATCCAATAATGCTTTCTGGAAATATTAGTCACTGTAATGTTGAAACCTCAGTGAAATTCTCTACCCAGATAATGTGTCTAAAGTACTAAAACTTAAGTTTTCTGAAAGGAGTAGAATAATACATTAATTAGTTAAAAATCAACTGTCCTAAAATTTTGAAATAGTTCATTCAACCAATATTTGAGCACATATTATGTTCCTAGCACTATGCTAAACATTAATAATATAGAAAGCTTTTTTTAAAAAAATTAATTCCCTTGGTAATTTCATAGCATGTTTTGGGTCAGGGATTGGAACTTGTAACAGATTAATAATGTAATAAAGCAGCTGTTAGTAGAGTTTTTGCACAGGCTATTGTAGGTACACAGCTAGAAATAAAATTGATCTTCCCAAAAATAACTTAACAATGAAAAGAATACCTAAGTCCTAAAATGCAAGCCAATATTTAAAGTTAGAGGCAAGAAAGACATCTCATGTAGGAGGAGCAGCATGTACAAAGGCCCAGGGGTAGGGATGAACATAAGAGTTTTCAGGGGTGGCAGATAGGTGAGCTAAAGACAAATTCAGGAGTTTCTCTGGCACAAAAGAAAGTAACCAGCCCAAACCATCCTTTGAAATTCTCCCATCAAAACAAGTCCCTGAGGTATTCAATTTCTACAAGATTCAAGTCCTTATCCACTGAGAGAGTCTCAGATAATTCCTTTAAGGAAGTCACCATTTACGACAAAATTAAAGGCTTTCTTTAGGTGCTGTGTGGTCCTTTCAGGAATTTGTTTGGGGTCTTCTCTGCTCCATATTGCATGTATGCTGATAATGAGCAAAGAGTTATTTCTTTACTGGGGCTCTTGGCCTTTGGTCCATTATAAGTCACAAGTACAGACTGTGAGCACAGACCTCTGAGCATCTTCCCCTCATTCACCCATGTCGCTGCCAACATTCTTCTGATCCTAGCTGTTCCTCAATTTAGGAAATGAGCATTGGCCTAGAACTATGCAAATCTCAAATCTTTTGGTCTCAGGGCCACATTACATTATTAAAAATGACTTAGGACCCCAAAGATCCTTTATTCGTGTTATTATATCTATTAATATCTATATTTAACCTATTAGAATTTAAAATTGAGGGAAGTTTTAAATATTCATGAATTCTTATAAAAACAAAAAATTGCATGTCAACAGAAGTCAATATTAACAAAAAAGTAATTTTGAAAAATAAGTATATTTCCCAAAATAAATAATTGTATGAGAAAAGTGGCATTATTTTCTGTTTTTTCAAATCCCTAATTCTAGCTTAATAGAAGACATCTAGATTCTCGTGTCTGCTTCTGAATTCAATCTGTGATTATAACCACAGGTCACATAGAAAACTCGGGAGAGAATAGGAGTGAGAAAGATAAACAACTTATTGATATTATTAAGAAAATTGTTTTAGCATCACAGACCTTCTAAGAAAATTTCAGGGATTCCTAGCAGTCCCTGAACCACACTGAAATCTTCTGACTTAGAAATTTTAAAATACAGTTGACCCTTGAATATCAATGGGAGGAATGACTAGGAGCACCAACCCCTGTGTGATTAAAATTCCCGTGTAATTTAGTCAGCCATCCTTTGTGTGCTTTCTCTGCATCTGATGATTTAACCAACCCCAGATTATGTGAAACTGTTGTATTTAGTATTGAATTCAAACCTGTGTTGTTTAAGAGTCAACTCTACTATAAAGATGAGAGTTGAAGGTTTAAAAGTTAGCAGATAGAATGTTAAACAAAAGTCAGCATATGGATAATTACTTCAAGCAAATATGACCACTGTTTTTATGGGATGGTGAGTTTAAAAAAATGTGACTTACTTGTTCCACTTATTTACCATTAAAATCCATTTCAATCAGTTTTTAAACATTCAAAATCTTCCTCCTAAAAGAAAAACAAACTCTAGTTTTATCTTTCCCACCCCTCTCTTTAATCAGAAGATAGAATGCCAAAGAGCTAGGAAGTGAACCACCAATTAAACAACTTCAAAGAAAGACACCTGGGGTTTCATGCTTTCTAGCTCTGTGACCTTAAGCAGGTCACAACTTTTCTACTCTCAGTTTCTGGACCCATAAAAGGGCCTACCTCCCTCACATGACCATCTGGATAATTTGAGATGCGGAATGTTAATGTTGGTTTCCAAACTCTCAAGCCCTCTACACATGTTATTGATTATAATTATGTTATGATCATTATAATACTGCTCATGGGACACATAAACCTCCACTTCTCTTTAAGTGGAGAGATTGCCCTCTATGCTTTCCTCATTTGTGTGTCCCAAAGCCCTTCTCCAGTTAAGTTCTTGCAAGCTGCCGATGGGAAGGCCCCTGATGAGCTGTGTAATCTAAGCTCTGAGATTCCCAAGGCCAAACATCAGCTGTCAGGTTACTACTACATGCAAACCTCCAAAGGAAGAGAGACACTGCCAAGACCAAGTTCAGGGAGAAGTATAAACAGGCTTCAACTTCCCTCTTCCTCTACCTTCCAAGGAAATGCTCTCACAATGTTCAGACAAGAAGAATAATTAAAGAGAATATAAATGAAGATGGTCTGGCTGCCCACTGACATATCAAAAGTAAAGTCACAGCCTTCAGTGAGCATGATTGATGGTGAAGTACGCTTGCCTTGGCACAGGTTTCCAACATACTTCAGAAGTCATAGAATGCTATTTGGACAAAGATCAGGAGTGAATTATACATCTAATGTAACCATGACCTAGAAAAGACCGAAAGGGTAGGAAATTTCAGTGGAAAGTCGCTGAAAGAAAAAAGCAAACCAGAAGTAACTTGGCTAAATTGGGTAACATAAGTATAAGATTAAACATTGGCATGTTTAGAAATTCCCAGTCCCAAGTTAATAAAACTGGGGTCATGAGAATTCTCCTTACTTTACCATCTGCGTTTATCAACCCACTCAGCCTCCTCTCAGCACTGGAAAAACATTGCTCAGAGGAGGAAAAATAATTCTTTAGCAATAAACATTTGAATTTCACCTCAAGTAAGACTACATTTCAAAATCTGAAAAGACAGCTCAACCTGGATTTATTCTAAGACATTTTGATTTAAGTCACTTTGGACAAATAATATTGTCTCCCTTTCCTTGTGTATGTAAAACAAAGCTCTTTGCATCCTACTCAGATAATGACTAAAATGTTAATAAGTCATAATTTTAATTTAAAAAGATATCTTTAATGTGGTTTTACAATAATTATCTATTCTTTTTCTTTTTCTAGCTTTGAAGGCGTCACCTTCTAAGAAACGGTGCAACTCCATTGCTGCCCTGAAGGCAACCTCACAGGAGATTGTGTCCTCAATTAGCCAGGAATGGAAGGATGAGAAGCATGATTTGCTTACTGAAGGGCAGAGTTTTAGCAGCCTTGATGAAGAAGGTAAAGACACAGAATTTAAACCACAAGAATTTTTTCTTTCTTTTCTTCTTTTTTTATTCATACAAGTAATGTAAACTCACAGTAGAAAAATTAGATAATAGTTTCTCTAAGAAATAAAGTCTCTTAACTGATTTTTCTTTTTTTTTTTTTTACATCAGACTGATAATGTGCCGGTGTCACAACAAGGTTTGCAGGGAGGCACATGTCACGCAGCAGCGTGAACACACAATCATCATGCTCATGAACTACAAAAGGATCTTCTTAACTGATTTTTTTAAAGATATTTATAGTATGGCACAGTTAATGTAAAATTTTTGAAACACATAAACAATCTGGTATTGGTTTATGGTTAAAAAAATTAGAACATACTAAAATATTCAGAAACAAAGATCTATAATCCTACTACCCGAAGGTACCAAATCTGAAGGTTTTGGTATTTTCACTAGTAGACCTTGGTCTGTGCTTATATATATATATATAATTTTTTTTTCCCCCAAACACACATGGACATTGTATACATATGTGAGGCAATAAGAAAAGGGGACAACAGAAGATCAGATGATTGGATGGCATCACGGACTCTATGGACATGAGTTTGAGCAAGCTTCAGGAGTTGGTGATGGACAGGGAAGCCTAGCGTGCTGCAGTCCATGGGGTCGCAAAGAGTTGGACACAACTGAGTGACTGAACTGACAAACAGCATAGCAGTGAATTACCAATTTATTTTGGTCCTTTTTAATGAGTTTAATAGACGTTTTCTAATTTTCTCCTGGCATGTCATGTTCCTACCTTATGTTAGATTTATTTCTCAAATGGTTGTAGAGATAAAGATAGAATACGTGTTTTCTGTCTTTTCAGATAGTGTATCTTTAAGATTTGGTTTTTCTGGCTATTTGTTGCTACTGCATAGACCTCACATCTTTCTTACTTGCTGACTAGGGCTTCTGGTACAATGATGAACAGAAGTCATGCTTGTGGGCAGTCTTGCCTCATCCTGATTTTAAAGGGAATTCTTCTAATGTTTCACTTCTGAGAAAGTAGTTTGATGTATCATATATCCATAATCAAGTCAAGGAAGTTCCTTTTTATTCCTAGTTTCTAAAATTTTTATCAAGAATGAGTGTTGCATTTTATCAAATATTTTTCTCTATTGAATTAATCATTTGGATTTTCTCTTCTAATCCTATAAGAGGAAGTGACATTTTAGATTTTATTATCAGCTTATTCTTTTGGGAATCCCAGCATTTCCTGAAAATTTCTTTTACTTCCTGTAGAATATTAGATCTCCCCTTGGGGTTTTCTTTTCCTCGGGGTCTTTAAAATAGTGTGTTCATCCTTGGCCGTTTTGCAGCACTTATCCATATGTGCCAAGTTGGATTTCTTTTTTTCTCATCTTATAAACCAACTTTTACCCAGATTTAGTGATTTCAACAAGAGTTGCTGAATTGCCCTTGCTCCTCACTCTGAGTTAATGGCTCCAGTTTCTGACATCCATCCTCTTTCCCTAGCTTCCCTGCGTTGGTATCTCCCTACCACACTGCCTAGGTCTCTAGAATTAACTCATTTTTAAACTGTGACAAACTTTCAGATAGTGTGCTCATTACGGCTTCTGTCAGCTATACTTATATAAACATGTATTTATTGCTTCTAAAGTGTAAGCTGTGAGTCCAGTTGTTAATCTGAGGGAATAAGTACAATAAATACACTACATAGAATCTAGAAAGTCTGAAAACATAGGAAGCAGTACACAAATCATGCTTTTTTTCAAATGAACTATTGGACCTATTGGTTTAAATCTAAAGGCACTTCACCAGAAAAGGTCTCTGAAGTTGAAAAAGAACCTGTTGAACATATTCTTTGAAACTGTTGACGTATTATTTTTAAATGAATTTATCTGGACAGTTCTCTGCATCTACAAAGTTTGCTGCAAGATTCAGTCTTTTTATAATGCTCTGCACTTGGGGACTTCCCTTTCAGGTTGCACCAAGTCATCACCAAACGCCCCTGCAGTTTTTAATCATGTTTTCTGTCATTCTCAGTATGTCTGGTTGTATTCATTTTCTTTTGCCATGTGACAAATTACCAGAAGGCTGGCAGCTTATCATTACCTCTATTTATTATCTCCCAGTTCTGTAAGTCAGAAGACTAGCAAGGTTTACCTGATCCTCTGGACACAACTTTATGTCAGGGTCACCTCAGAAATGGGTCATCAAGGTGTCAGCTAGGCTGAGTTCTCATCTGGAGGTTCTGGAGAAGACTCCTTCTCCAAGCACTTCTTGTTGTTGGCAGAATTCACTTCCTCACAGTTGTAGAGCTGAAGTACCCATGTCCTTGCTATCTGACAGGTATGGGCTGGGCTCACCCCTAGAGACCATCCTTGTTCCTTGCCACACAGCCCCCTCCATCTTCAGATGGAGAATTTCCTACAAGTCAGTGCCCCTCACACTTGGAATCTCTGCCATGACCGTGTCTGACCCTTTAATATAGTTAAAGGGTTCACATGATTAGGCCAGGCCTACCTGGATAAAGGGGAGAGCCTTTGACTACCTCAGAGTTAACTGATTAGTAACCTTAATTAAATCTGCAAGATTCCTTTTGCCACATAAGATAAAATAATCACAAGAATAATATCGCATCATTCTCACAGCTTCTACCCACACTCAAAGGGAGATTATATAAGGGTGCAGGTCACTAGGAAACATTCTAGAATTCTGCCCACCACACTAGTTAGATTTTTTAAAAACTGAAGGGTATGGGCACATAAGGAAACAGTTCTCTGGTTCATTGAGCTGCTCCTAGGAGTCAGCTACCCAGTGTTTGGGTGCTCTCTGACCCAGGCCCGAGTCACTGGACAGGTAGTGTTTTTCTATAATCTATCACTCAGGAAGCCTCTGGTTTATGAAGTCAAGCTGAGTATACCCAGGACCCAAGTCTGTATTAGCTGTTCTCAGTCCAGCTCCATCCACCTTATACTTAATAATGATTCATTAGAATCTGATGTGAGTTTGTGTTTCAGATCCACTTTTCTATAATCTTGAGAGTTTTCATACTTTTCTGTGTATTTAATGAGAAGGTGGAATCAAGTATGTTGAAGATTGCCAGCCAGTTGTCAACTGCTAGACTTGTTGGTTTTTAAATGTTGAGTACTTATGTAATTTTATATGCTCATCATCTGTTAGTCATCATGGCAATTCTTTATTTTGATCTGACTCAGCGGCAAAACTGCACCATCTCCTACACTTTAATGTGTCTAGTCTCCTAGTCCAGAGTCCAGGCCTTCTGTGCCTGACCCTCTTTCCCTCCATTACTCACCCCACCTCTCCATATATATCCCTCAAAATCCAAAGTCCAAAACCTCACACTCATGTAATTGTGCCAATCAGGGTCAATTTCCATTCATACACTTCATGACAGTACATAATTCTGAGCCTATGGTACCTATAAAGAAATACCACAAACACCTTAAGGCTATATTGTATTTATTATCATCTGTTTTAGCTTACTTTGGGGAAAGGATTAAAAAGGATCCACAGTACAGCATAGTGACTCAAGTTAATAACTGTATTGCATATTTGAAAGTTGCTGAGAGAGGAGATCTTAAAAATGCTCATCACCAGAAAAAAATTCTATAAGTGTGCGTGGTGATGGGATGTTAACTCAACTTATTGTGATGATCATTTCACAATATATATTGGGTTACCCAAAAAGTTCACTCGGGTTTTTCATACCATCTTACAGAAAAAAACCCAAACGAACTTTTTGGCCAACCCAATAAACATATCAAATCACTCTGTTATATACCTAAAACTGATCCAGTGTTAATGAATATGTATCAGCTGTAGTTCCATAAAATTAAAAAATAAAGTGTCTCCATGAGGGGAAATAAGGTCCAACTATGGAATGATAAAAACAAGATTTGTTCACAGTATTCTATCTCTGGGAATTTATATGTCTCTTTTTAAAGGAACTCTGATCTTTGTGGTTGGTCCTTTAAGCAAAATACTATCTCTGACGGGCTGACCATTGGGAGAGGATGAGTTAAAATGATCCAGATTCAACTGTCAAAAAAAAAAAAGAAATCCATGTAGACTCAGAGTGAGCATAGACTTGACTGTTCTACTTTTCTGATAGGGGATACTCTTGCATGAGTGTTTCCATAGGTACCTACATTTTAAAGAAAAATGAGTTTTAAAAAAAGCAGTCTTCCTTGTTAAAATATAATATCAAGAATAGCTGTGAATAATATTCATAGATGCATATGGGCTCAAACAGGGTTAAGGTCTAGCTGACTGTTAGTCTCTGAAGCATTTGTTTCCTGGCTCTTAGCAAATCTGAGTTTTTAGATCTGCACTGAGAATCACAGATATGAGCATAGCCTCACAAGGGGGATCAGGTTCACTGTTTATACATTTGCCAATCATCCTTTTAATCTCTGTCGAATTATCTCTTCAAGCTCCTAGGAGTTTTTTATGTCATCTTTTGAAACAGTAAATCACTTTATTAGCTTTGAAAAAGAACATTCATAATGTCATTTCCACTAGCCATTTTGTAAATTAGTCCAATTTCCTTTCTGTTTAAGCTGTTTGCAAGGAGCTATTTGCATTTCTGCTGCAGTTCAGAAGAGCACAATTAATTCACAATTTAATTTGCAGCCTGATGTGTAAAATGAATGCTTTTGACTCATTTAGATTATCATAGACACTGAAACAACATTTATTAGTGGGATTCATGAGGGCTTGTTTTGCTTTTTGTCACCCAGCACTGGGATCCCGACACAGGCCAGATCTGGTGCCTAGTACCCCATCGCTGTTTGAAGCTGCTTCCTTGGCGACCACAATTTCATCTTCTTCCTTGTATGTCAATGAACATTATCCACATGACAGGACTACGCTTTATTCAAACAGGTAATACTTAGTACAATCAAATTACCAATCAGCTATTACCATGTTAATGTCACAGCTAGACCAGCGTCTCTGAATGAGTCATCCAGTCATTCGTGACAACCAGGTTGTGACCATCACCTGCCCTGTAAGAAAAACAGAAAATCTGGACTTTTACTGTGGTAGGAGGGAAAACCCTCCTGATTTTTATTCACAGTTAATCATTATGTCCTGTAGAAAGTATATATACTTGATTCTATGGGAAAAAATGTGAATCTTTCATCATTTCTGTTTTGACAATCTTATGAATTTTTTTAAAGCGAGCACTCTTGGTTAATATTTTCACAAATAGCTACAAAGATATTTGAATATTTCCTTTTTGTATGAGTGATCTTAGTAGCCATGATAAACAGAATAACAGCTCTCCAAAATTGTCTTATGTCCTAATCCCCAGCACCTGTGATGCTCTTCCCTTATATAGTGAAAGGGGCTTTGCCAATATGACTAAGTTAAAGATCTGGAAATGGGAAGAGTATCCTGAATTATCCAGATAGACCCGGCACAATCACAGGGTCCACATAAGAGGAAATCAGGCAAGATTAGAGTCAGACAAGGAGGTGTGATGGCGGAAGCAGAGATCAGAGAGAGAGAAAGATTTGAAGATGCTACACTGTTGGCTTTGAAGGTATACAAAGGGGCATGAGCCAAGGAATGCAGGCAGAGTCTAAATGCCAGAACAGACGAGGAAACGGTCTGCCCTAGAGCATCCACAGAGGAACACAGTTCTTCCAACCCTTTGAATTTTAGGACTCTGACTGCTAGAGCTATAAAATAATAAATCTGTCTTATTTTAAGCCATGAAGTTTATGACAGTTTGCCACAGAAGCAATAGGAACCTAATACAGTGACTCTCAAACATTTACTGTGAATCTGAATGTTGAGGTGGGTCACTGAAATTTCGTAGATAGAAAGTGAATTTTTGTTAGATATTTTTCTAATAAAAAATTAGATAAATGTTCTCAAACACTGGTTCTAGTAATAGAAAATATATTTACAAAGAGATCACAACTTTGTGAGACTAGCTATTTTTTCTATTTTTATATAGGCATTTCTGTAACTAGCTTCAATTACAGGATAGGGACTACTGTGTATACCTTCTCAATAATTATCTGTTAAATGTCGAACTGGTTCTTGTTAAAATTCAGCTCTCAAGAATCAAGATCAAATTTGTACAAGTGCTTTTTATACAGTAAGTCATTTCCCCCCTCCAACCTAGCAACTTGGTTCACCTCCAGAAAGAGGACTCAGTGTGATAGATTCATTTTTAATGTGTGCATCCTTGAAAATCCTAGCTTGGTCTTCAGCAGGTTAAGATTTGGTAGTTGAAGCTTCTGTTCAGTTCAGTTCAGTTCAGTCACTCAGTCGTGTCCAACTCTTTGCAGCCCCGTGAATCGCAGCACACCAGGCCTCCCTGTCCATCACAAACTCCCGGAGTTTACTCAAACTCATGCCTATCGAGTTGGTGATGCCATCCAGCCATCTCACCCTCTGTCGTCCCCTTCTCCTCCTGCCCCCAATCCCTCCCAGCATCAGGGTCTTTTCCAATGAGTCAACTCTTTGCATGAGGTGGTCAAAGTACTAGAGTTTCAGCTTCAGCATCAGTCCTTCCAATGAACACCCAGGACTGATCTCCTTTAGGATGAACTGGTTGGATCTCCTTGCAGTCCAAGGGACTCTCAAGAGTCTTCTCCAACACCACAATTCAAAAGCATCAATTTTTCGGCGTTCAACTTTCTTCACAGTGAAGCGTCTGTAGAAATTCCTTTTTGTTGCTGCTCCCTTCTCTCTCAGCTAGATACAGGTTAGGTGGTAGCAGATGAGACAGTCTGAAAAAGAGGAAGAAAGGACAAGATGAATCACAAATCTTGCCTGGACTTCCATTTGGATCACTCTACTCGAGGACCAACAAATCAGGCTCTGTTGTAACTTATTCAACTCATCTGAACTGTAAAAGTAATTTGGGTAGCTTCCTCAAATTAGAAAAACTTAAAGTAATTTATACCTAACATGAACGTGTAACCTTGAATGTTCAAATTTGTTATGTAAATTAGTCAAGCAACAGTTTCTCCTATTCATACGGTACAGCTGTGAAGATTGTTCTTTTGCTCTCAAATGTAAATAGCAGCTCAAAAGATGACTGGAAAGTCACAGGAAGTTCTTTGAAAGGTCAAAATCAATTCTCATGTGAAGCTGTGGTGGTTTCTTTACCATTGGCTAGTGCACTCATTGTCAGGGCAGATAGTTGGATGTGCTGTTAAATTACGTACTAGAATTTTCAGCACAAAAATACAAGGGTTTTGTATGTTTGTTTTTGGTGGCAGTGGTTGTGGTCAGTGTCTTTACCAGAGGTATTCAACTCTTGGGTATTTATAAGGTTCCTTGAGGATCTGAATCAGAGTTCCTTCTAACTCCCAATCCTTTCTGGCCAGCTTGGGAGATACCTTGCCTGCTCCAGGGCTGTGGTATACAACTCTTGATACCTTTATTTATGCTGATACAGGTTATCATTTAGATGGGCAAAGCATCAGTGTTGTCTATGATATTTTCCCCTTTCTCTCTCTTTTTTTAAGTGAATTGTTTGAAATTAGTCTTCTGTGGCATTGTATCTCCAAGTTGCAGTTTGACATATTTAGCTATCCATCTGGGTTCAGTTGCAAGAACAAGAAACCGCTGGGTCTTAAGCAGAAAGGGATTTGAAACAGAGAATTCACAAAGTCTCTAAAAAGGCTTGGGGGTGCATTGCACTGTGGGTGGGACATCAGAAAACCTACTCCAGGTACACATCCCGGAGCTGGCCCACCAGTAGCCTTGCAACCTTTGTCACAATCAAGTGGAGGTCCTGCCCGAGGGATGCAAGCCAGAGAAAAGCATGTTGTGAACCGAGAGTATTTTTTAAAGAAACCAACATTTTAAAATCATATCACTAGATCATCACTAAGGAATCATATTGTATTTCACTAAAATGCCCAAATTCTTTTGAAAAGTCACTAGTTGTGGTACCACATGGCTCCCTTGCTTCATGCTGGAGAGGAGAGCATGGACACTCCGGGTCAGCACCCTCTGCTGTGGTCATCTCTGCTCTGGCCTGCGTGCTCCTGTGGGCATTTCTGCTCTTTACCCATTATGTGTAAGAGAAGTCAAAAACATGCCTCAGATCTTAATGACTGCCATGGGGAAATCATAAGGAAAAGGTGCAAAAAAGACAGAGGTGCTAAAGAACCTTGAAGAGAAATAATGGTGATTCAACCCCCGGGAATCAATATGCCTAGTTCCCCACCCACCTGCTCACCCCTAATTACTCAGCAGGGAAGCCTTTCCAGCCAATTGAAACAAAGTTGTCATATTTTGTTCCTATCATTTTTTTCCTTTAGAGTCCCCCTAGTCCTACATGGTGTCTCTTGAGGCAATACATAGACAATATTCTAAGTCTTTTCAGGCCCACTAAAGTTTAAAACCTAATCCAGACAGCCTGGAAAGAAGATTGATGTTTATAATTCATGTTAGGTTTTTCCCTTTCTTTATGAATCATTTTTATGTTAAGGCAGAGTAGTCAGTTTTCCCACTTCCACATTATACTATACATATCTGTACTTAAATATGAAATAGTAAATATTTCAACTAACAGTTGTCATTGTGTCCATCCTTTCAGAATCTTTTTTTTTTTTTCATGGACTGCAAACCCATTTTATTTTATTTTTTTTTCATTTATTTTTATTAGTTGGAGGCTAATTACTTTACAATATTGTAGTGGGTCAGAATCTTTTAAGTTTGAAAAGTGTCAGTTAGTGCCTGGATGTTTCCACTCCTAAATTATATACTGTAGTGGGCTGCTGCTATCTCTTAGAATTACTCCTTTTCTTTTTTTAAAAAGATTATTCTTTGTGACTTCAAAAATTCCAGCAGTAATTTATTCTTTTTTTTAAGTGTACTCCAAAAATTGACTAGGAAACAAAAAAATACTATCATTTTTAAAGCATATTACTGGGAGTATATATTTTCAAGTTCTACTCAACAGTCCTATGTTAGAGCATGCAATTCATAAGAATACAAAGAAACTGTTATCAGTTCTTGCTTCCCAGTCAAATGGTGGGATTTTAATTCTGAAGTTTTAATTCTTGAATTTTTCTTTCCTAATAAGAATTCTGTTTTTTGAAAGGAGATACAAATTGAGCACTAAGGAATACAGAGGCAAATGTGTTTTATCTCAAAGTTAAGAACAGTTTAGTGTTGTGGAAGTTGGTTGCACACATGAATTTTAATTCTTTTTGTGATTTCCTGCACAGTTGGTAGCAAACGTGAAGCTCTTACTATATATAAGGATCGAAAGCCCTACTGCATTCCAATATGTTTATCCTTTCCCCACCAAAGATGGCTTTACCATCATCACCACTCTGTCTAGTCTCGTGTTTTGCTAGTGGCTATTTCTAATAGTTGGCTCAGACTGAAGACATTTGAAATATTATGAGAAGGACAGGTAGGTCAGAGAAAAACCACTGGTCATTCGTCCACGGAGGGCCAGCTGGCAAAGGCTCCCTAAGTGAGGAGTCCAACATTTGAGACCTCAAAGGCTGACTCAGTGGCTCCAAGCACAGTTCTATGCCCTTCCTTCCTGCCAGTAGAGAATGGTAAACCTCAGAGAGGGTGGAACAGTTGTCTCTATCTACAAGCTCCTCCCCACAAATTGCTTATCATTCAAATTTAAAGACATATAGGTAGAGCCATCCCAAAGAATGTTAGAGATCCATTATTTTACAGATGTTGTCGAAAAGATAAAGGAAGAGAAATGCAGAGACATGCATTATATGACATATCCAAAGTCACAGAGCCTGCTAACAGGATTTAAATTGGAACACAGGTCTCTGGAGTCCAAGCCTCATGGTCTTTCCACTGTGCCACCTTTCTCATCATGGTCTCCGAAGACCTCTGGTCTTATCCTTGATGTGTATGTTATGCACAGATGGTCAGTTGGGTTTTTTTTTCTTAATGTGAATTCTGGCCCTCTGAGCATTTTTTTTTTCTTCACTATTTAATAACTAAAGTATCTCCAGTTGGCAAAGTGGTGGGCTTATATTAACATCTACCTATGATGTTTTTTCTAGAAGTCACTGAGCTGAGTTTGCTTACTAAAAACATGATAGTTATGGGAACTTTTCTATCATAGTACTAGTTATACTTCAAACCATCAATAATAATCCAATGATAACTACAAAATAGCTAGTTATTGGGGCTTATTAAGGATTTGTGTTAGATTCTTGACTCAAGTCACTTCATTCTCATTGTTGTTCATTCGCTCAGTCATGTCCTATTTTTTGCGACCCCGTGGCCTACAGCACACCAGGTTTCCCTCTCCCTCACCAGCTCCCAGAGCCCACTCAAACTCATGTCCATTGAGTCAGTGATGCCATCCAACCATCTCATTCTCTGTCATTCCCTTCTCCTCCTGCCTTCAGTCTTTCCCAGCATTAGGGACTTTTCTAATGAGTTGGTTCTTCACATCAGGTGGCCAAAGTATTGGAGCTTCAGCTTCAGCATCAGTCCTTCCAATGAATAATCAGGGCTGATTTCCTTTAGTAATTCTCACAGCAACCCTATCTTATCTCCAGTTTACAGATGAGGGATGCTTAGCAATTTAGCTAACTTTCCTGAGGTCAAGTGGCTAAAAAATAGAGCCACATAATCTATACACAGCACTGACAGATAGAGTCTTAAGGCACAGCCTCAGCCATTCAACAGTTGTCCTTCCCCATCTTCCACATCTCAGACAAGATGGCTTTTAGATGATGCTTTTAATGGAAATTCAGTAACATCCACACATGTTCTCTTCTTCCCTATCTGTTTTGCCTTTTCTTTTTCCATGTGATTTTGAGTAAGCATTTTCACTTTGAGAAATGTTAGTTTTGGTTTTGAAACACTAAAAATATGACATATTAGTTTAAATTCACAAGAAACCTAAAATAGCTGTTTCCTTATGTTTTTATTTTCAGTTCTCCAGATACACTTCAAACTGTTACATGATCATTGATTTTTTAAATTGAACTATAGTTAATTTATAATGTTATATTAGTTTTATATGTACTACATAGTGATTCACTACTTTAGTAGATTATACTCCATTGAAAGTTATTATAAAATATTGGTCAGATTCCCTATAACCTTGTTGCTTGTATTTATTTTGTACATGGTAGTTTGTATCTCTTACTCTCCTACTCGTAACTTGCCCCTCCCATTCTCTCTTCCCCCACTGATAATCACTAGTTTGTTCTCTATATCTGTGAATCTGTTTCTATACTTGTCATATTCATTCATTTGTTTTATTTTTTAGATTTCACATATAAGTATTAATATACAGTTTTTGCCTTTCTCTGTCTGACTTTTTGCTAAGCATAATACCCTGTACATAGTACTCGTTACATGGTCATAAATGGCAGAAGTTCATTGAGAAGAGACTTGTTAGGTATGTTTCTGCTTGCTTTAGAAAACCCCGTATCCTCTGCTGACATAGTAAGGTTCAAAGGAATCTTTATTACTTACAAAACAAAGGGAGAAAAAGTCGAGGGCACAAACTTGCCAGTAATCCCAGTTCTGTAACCATAATCTCCAGAGAGGGATGCTGCATGCCTGCAGTATCTGCTGAGGCCATGGCAGCTCCTTGCTGTACCTAGATGCCAGCTGGGGGCTCTGCCAGCCCATCAGAAGGTCTCTGTAGCCCTTCTGTTGATGCTAGATTTTGAACCTGACCTCGACAGACCCTTTGTGCTTTTATGCATCTTCATCTCAGTACTCCTGCCTGCAGATGGACCTTCTTGCCACCATTAACCCCAGTCAGGTTTTTCTCTTTCACTTTCATTATTATAAATCATCAGTTAGGGCATTAGTCCTCAAACTGCCACTTCTACCTCTCGAACATTGGGCAGGTCACCTTAACTTTGTGCATCTCAGTTCCTCATTTATAAAATGTGGATTATTATGCTACTGCCCCAGAGCATCATTACATTAAATGTAATAATCTTTGGAGAGCACTTATCATGCCTCTTGGCACATAGTAAGCAGCTTCAAAATACTCGTTAAAATAAGTGATTCCAGACCCTGACACTTTGCGGCTTCCCCATAAGTCCCACTCTAAGGGGCAAGATATAGTTATTTTTGGCAAAAAGCCCTCATGGAGTTCTCTGTAGTCAGAGTCCTGTCAAGGAAACAGAAAACACACTTGGAATTTCAGAGAGAATTTAGGAAAGGGTTACAGAGTGTGGGAGGCTGGAAGAATGAAAGCAGGGAGTTGCAGAAACCCAACTAAGTAACTGCAGGAAACAGCTCCTAGCGGGAGCCCTGCCATGCCACCAGAACCTCAAACTCAGGAAGGAGGCTACACCTGGGGACCACATGCCCCCTGAGGAGCAGGAACAATAGAGAGGGATGTCACCTACAGAGCTGGGAGAGTGGCAGGGACACGGCCAGCTCCAAAGACACCACCCAAAGAAGAAAGAAAGAAAAATGTAGGAAGAGACCCAAGCCTTCTCCCTTCCTCTCACCTCATTTCCTGGCGGTGTCCTCAACTGGCAGAACCTGGCCAAGGAGCCTGAGGAACGTGGTTTGCCAACTCTTGGCCCCAGCTTTGCAAAGGAGAGTTGAGACAGAATATTAATAACAGCCTCAGCACACAAAGGGAAAACTGAGATAGATGTAAGATCTTTCACACAAAAGAATTACAAAAATCAAAGTTTTATAAAGATTGAGTGTGTGCAAGAACAAGAATCAATTTAGACTCTTATAAAGGGAATCAGAGCCAATTTTTACTGTGCCAAGGTAATAATAGAATGTAAGGTAGCTATGATTTTTTTAATAATGTGGGTAATTAGAGACTTCAGTATTTACCAATAAGTCTGATAGCCAATAATGCTTTCCCTGATACTATACTAGAGTAGATGCTGGTTTTAAATACTCAAAGAAATGTCTTAGCTAATTCCAGGTACATGGGATAGATAAGAAAGGTTCTTGAGCTCAAGAATTCCACAAAGAGGTTTGTAAACCTGGGGAATCCAGCTGACAGAGCAGGCAATAGTCTTCAGAGACAAGGTAGCCATCACCCCTGCCCTAGGCAATGCACTTTATTGCCAAGACCCCAGTCCATCCCACTTATTTACTGAATATAACTCAGTTTAGAGCAAACACACATTTGAGGGAGTGGAGAGATGTAATGTCATTTCTGTTCTGCTTAGAGTTAAGAGAAGGGTTTAGTGTCTCTAGTGTCAGGAAAGCAGGTCACCAAGCAAATGATGATACACGTTTGGGGAGAATAGCAGTCCTGAGAATCCTGAGGCAAAGCCTGCTTTGTTACCCAGCCTCCCTAGAGAAGAATGTCTTATTTTAGAAATTAGGACCTCTTTAGGCATGCTGTGTTACAGGAGAACCTAAGAGCCATGTTCATATCCTTTTCCAGTTGTGATTGGGGCCCCTGCAGAGAAAATTGGAGCCTCATAGCAGCATCACAGTATGCCTGTTAGTTTAGCTTCCTCTCCACAAACCGAGGCCAAAAAAAAAAAAAAAAAACAGATTTACATCATATACTCTATGCCTGGATTTTGTTAGATGACACTTTTTTTTTTTTTTTTTGACAAATTACAAAATTACTTCTAAAGTGATCAACTTTTCAAATGATCCCTCGTATGTTTCAGCCTAGGCAGGAAATTGAAGTGAATTTTTCAGATATTTGACATTTATGAAGAATAATTTAGGATTCAGCATTAATTCAAAGAACACTCACATTTTTTGATGAATTGTTACATGGTAATATTTCTAGGTGCTTTTCATGCATTATTAAAAAGTTTTAATAGATCCAATTGATGAGTAAGCCATATGAGGGAAAAAAAATGTGGAAAAATGTTGGCCAGTCTTTGAATATCTTAACTGATGAAAAATAACCTCTTCAGTCTTTTTTCTACATTGTAGTTCTGGGACCAAACCATCATGTCTCTATTTGCTTGACTTCGGCCACTAATGCAGTCTGTCTGGAAGAACGTCTTGCTGGTGGTAGATGTACCTCTGTAGATCCTGCCCAGACCCCTGCCCTTCTTCACTGAACCTCTAGAGAAATGCATCTCAGAATGTGATTGGTTCCTCCATCTAGGTTTTCCACACTCCTCAAGGAATTCTTCAACTCATGCTAGAGTTGAAGAAAAAAGTTCTTTGAAAGATACTCCTCTCCTTCTCTATTTTTTCTGAGGTATGAAACAATTTCTTTGCCTTGTGGTTAAGCTGATACACAGATGGGCTCATTCAAGGACTTAAGAGGATATAATATGTAATGCCTGCCATATAAAGTGGACTGATATCAGATGATAGTGGGGAGACAAGACCTCAATGCCGTTCTTGTACTTCAACTCTACCTGGACATATCCTAAGCAAAGGTTCCCTTGCTTTAAAGGAATTTTAGGTTAGCAATACCTCTGGAAGACTCCAGCCTGCCCTAGACTGGCTTCCCAGCTCAGCCTCTGTGACCTTTGGCCAAACTACATTTCTGATCTTCTGAACTTGACTAAGTCTACAGAGACCCTTGACTCAGTGGCCAAGCAAAGCCATCTGTTTAAGACCCCATGAGCTTCATGACTCTCTTGGTCTACTTAGAGATCAGTTAGATCCTTCTGGGCCCCTAGAAGTCACCCTCTCGATCCTGACAGTCTCCCTCTGCCTGCTTGACTTGTCCACATCACACTCTAATTCCACCCTTCGGTTTAGCCCGTCTTAGGAAGTTGGTGTCTTGCCCTAGACAACTCCTGTCCAAGTGACCCCATACAGGGCCGTGCCACGGGCATGTCCTTATCACCTCACCTGTCACAGCCTCCCTTTGGGGTATCCTCTTTTAGCGCATCTCCTGTGTTCCCATTTGCCTTCTCATCTAGTTCTGATAACCGCAATACAAAGTAATAATGACTGCCAGGGCCTGAGACTGTGATGCGTGAAGTCCTTCCAGGTCCTCTCTACTAGCTCCCTCCCTTCCTCCTCCATCCAGGGACCCCCAGGTGCCAGGCTCTGCCAGGATCCCAAGTTTGATTTTGCAACTCTGATATACCTAATATACACAAAGTAACAAACATCATTTCTTCCAAGGCTCTAGAAGGAAGTTGATCCTCAACATCCTCTGTTTAATCCTGTTATCTATGGAATTATCTCCCAAGTAGCCAGCTTTATCTCCTTGTAATTTAGATTTTTGTGATCTTTGAGGGTACAATTTCACTGTGGAAGTCCATAAATGTAAACCTGCTACTGAGGACTCATTGATTTCAGAGAAACTTGACAGACTGCCCCCCCCCCATCTGCACCTCCACCCCACAGGCCAGCTAAACACAACGGCCCTTTGCTTGAAGCTCATGACAGTCTGGGTGTCAGGAGAATTAGGTAAGTGTAATGAGGGAATTAGGAGGCATTGATAAAATCTCAAATCAGAATAATACTAATCCAAAATGTAATTATTTAATAACCTGCTTTCAAGGATAAAGTAATAAAGATGAAATATAATGATATAAAGGAGCTTATTAATTAATTTTCTGGCCAGCCATATTAAGAATTAATGTTTGGAAGGTCAAAGAAGAACTTAAAAACAACCAGACTTGTTTTCTCAACAAAGGATTTGGCTAAAATGAAAATTCATCATGATGGCTACTTGATAAAATATGGGTTAATTTCTCTCTTTTGTAGTTTCTCATCACATTGGAAGAATATTTCTATGTATTTAGGCACTAAGTCTGGGCAAAAGTGTTTTATCTTTTATTTATATGTAAGTGCATCTGGGTTCATGTTCTAATAATTCTAACTGCCATTACTGGCCATTTTCTTTGTTGTCACTGGGTTGTGACAGGAGAGAAGTCAGACATGCCAAGGCCAAGTTAATAAGTGAGTTTTCCAGATCACCAGCCCAGGTTGGATGCATGAGACAAGTGCTCGAGCCTAGTGCACTGGGAAGACCCAGAGGGAGCGGGTAGAGAGGGCGGTGGGAGGGGGGATCGGGATGGGGAATACATGTAAATCCATGGCTAATTCAAGTCAATGTATGATAAAAACCACTACAATATTGTAAAGTAATTAGCCTCCAACTAATAAAAATAAATGAAAAAAAAAAAATAATACGTTGAGTTTCCCTGCTCACCTTCCTGATGCATTTCCAATCCTAGTAGCTAAACTTGCCCTAAAAGAATCATGGAGCTTTGGAAATAGAAGAGTCCTTTTGACATCATAGGAGAAGGAAATGGCAACCCACTCCAGTATTCTTGCCTGGAGAATCCTATAGTCCATGGGCTCACAAAGAGTCGGACACAACTGAGTGTCTAACACACACACTTTGACATCATATCATCCGATTCTTTTTTTTTTATATCAAAATTCTCTATACTGAGTTAAACAGTCAAATGATTATATAAAGTTAATTAGGAAAAAGAGCAGGTCCTTGTTCACCTCCCCTTACACTTTACTGTCCCCAGATGTAACCACTTTCAGCTCTTCTATCTGATGCATTTGGCAATTAATTCTGTATCTCTAAACAGCATGCTTGTATTGCTGTTTCTTGACATTAGGTTTGGACGTTAGCTAACAATTTCCCACTACAGATGAATATTTAGCTGTCTTTTCACACCATACATGCACCCTTCCCACCCACCCTTCTAGTCTCCAGTATAGTTACATCATGATTGTGCTTAGATCTATATCGATTGTTTTATTATAACTATGTAAATATTGTGCTTCAGTTTCCTTTTCTGTATGACTTTTTGTTTTCTCTATAATAAATAATTATCTTGTCCTTTTATTTGCTTAGCTGTTTATGTATTTGTATTTAACGGAAGTCTAAACTCTTTACCAGTTGTCTTAATTGCTTCCCAAACTATTTAGATGCATCCAGTTCTGTTAATTTCATTGTTTTACAGAAGTTTCCCCAAAGTCTTCTGACCTGTTCCCGTCTGGGTTGGACTGCCCTCTGGGGCCTGAAGTTCATATGTTATCTTGGGGTTTCCCTTCTCCACCATCCTGGGATCCTAATCACCTCTTGTCTGTGTTGATTCCCCTGTTCATCATGTCCTGTATCTGCCTCTTTTTTGGTTTACTCCCTCATTTTTGTGGAGCACATCCTCTAGTGTCTTCCTCAGGATTCATCACAAGTAAAATATTCAAGGCCTTGCATGTCCAAACAAATCTTTATTCTTACCCCTAACACTTGATTGATAGATTAGCTGACATAGAACTCTGCACTGTAAATCTTTCTTGTTTTTAATTGTGAAGGCTTTGCTCTGTTATCTTCTAGTTTCCAGTTACCCTTGAGAAATGCAGTGCTATTCTGATTCCTGATCTTCTGTATGTGGTCTGTGTTTTTTTCTAGAAGCTTATTATCTCTTCAGCTTCCGCCTTGTATCTCAGTGGTTCATGGTGATATGCTTTGGTCTATTTTCCACCATTATGTTGAACACTCAGAGGGCCTTTTTGATTGGTAAATGCATGGTTTTGAGTTTGAGAAAATTTTTGTAACTAATTTTTTTTTTTTAATTTCCTTCCTCCACTTTCTTTCTTCTTACAGCTCCTTTTTTAGGACTCTTTCCTTATTTCACAGTTGAAATTTCTTCTCTTTTCTTTCTGAAGAGATCAGGATTTTTTGTTTGTTTGTTTTGCTCTGATTTTTGTCTCTTCTTATCTCTTGGTCTCAATTTTTACATGGGTTGTCTTTTTCTGTTTGTTTTGGTCTGCATCTTTCATATTCACAGCTTTCCTCAAATTTCTGAAAAACCTTGCTTTTGCTCAGCCACATGTTTGAATGGGAAATTAAAAGTCTGACTGGAAGCTTCAGTGTTTGAGTTACCCCAGCTTCACTAAAAGGCATCGGTTGGATTCTTTGATGTGAAACCAGTGTTAGTCACCACCAGTCTTTACTTTGACCTAGTTTGATTCCTTACAGAAGATGCTTCTAGTTTCCTGCTTGACAGAGAAAGGACTGGCTGTAAGCCTTGTGGGACCTGTGGCTGGGAAGAGGGCTGGGTGTCTCAGCATCTATTATAATAGGCACACATTCAACCTCATCACACTGATTTCCTTCAACTGCCTCTGGTGTCCCTGGGTCTACTTGTCCCCTGTTCTATGTGCTCATCAGAGGGGGGAAATGTCTTCCAGTTTTCTGCCAAAATGGGCCTGAGTATTTGGCTGGCTGTGTGTGTCTCTGCTTTCCCCACTGGTGACTTAGGATTCAGCTCTTTTGAGTTTGCAATCAGTTCTACCTATCTATGTGCCTTCTAGGCTGGTAAAGAATCTGCCTGCAATGCAGGAAACATGGGTTCAAGCCTGGGGTTGGGAAGTTCCCCTGGAGAAGGGAATGGCAACCCACTCCAGTATTTTGGCTGGAGAATTCCACGGACATAGGAGCCTGGCGCGCTACATTCATGGCATCGCAAAGAGGCAGACACGACTGAGCAACTAACACTTCCTTGTGTGTCTCTGCTTTCCCCACTGGTGGCTTAGGGTTCAGCCCTCCTGGGTTTGCAATCAGTCGCTACTTATCTATGTGCCTTCTAGGCTCCAAAATGTTGTGTCTGTTACCCTCTCCCCATCTGCTGCTCTTTTTTAAGTTTAATGTCTTTTTTAACCCTTTGTTGTCATTTTAAGCGGCTTGAGGTGACAGTACAATTAGATAGGATGTCTGGCTCTGCTTCTTTGTCTATGTGTTAATAGAGGCCCAGAGAGTTGCCAAGTGAGAATTCTGAGGTTGCAACGTAACTTAATAGCAGAGCTGGTACTCGGACCTGTACTATCTGACTTCTTGTTCAGGACATCCTTTTTCAAAACAGGGAAAACCATCAATAATGGATTCATCCATAACAAGTGTGTGTCTGGTTGAGTGTGCATGAGTTTAAGAGTCTACTTTGCCGCGAGTACTTTGTATTTTTGCTTTGAATTATAGCTCATCACCATGCTGGAAATCGGGAAGCATACTCCACTCTGTGACTTTCTCTGTGTCTCTAGCCCTGAGAATAAAGCATGAGTCCTTAGGGTTAGCCTACCACTAACTAGCCATACCCTCTCATATTTAAGACATAATTCATCTGCTTTCTTAAATCTCCCTCAACCCTTAGCAAACAGACTTGCACTGGGCCTGTCCCAGTAGCCTATCAGATCTAACTCCTTAAAATAGACATTGCCCCATCTCAGTGTTTCAGGCTAGGATCTTACCACATCTATTAACATAGATAATACACATTCTTACATACTTTAATTCAGTATCTCCCAACATTTGGGAAGGACCTTCTAGCCACAGGATATTATTATATAAGATTCGGGGGGGGGGGGTGGCGGAAAGATGGAAAATCTTTACTCTTAAGAAACCATCATATTTCTATGAATAGATAAAATGGAAGGTGAGCAGTATTCAGAAGTTCAGTGAAAGATCTATGCAAAGTGAGTTAGGAAAACGAAGTTAGGAAAGATGACTTGTCAAGAACTATCTGTGATGCCTACAGCAAAGGAAATGTGCTAGAGTAAAAACTCCATGTCCCTAATGATAGTGTCTGTTTCTCTGGCTCAGAAAATATTTCTTCATTATCCAAACACAATATTTGAGATGCATATTCTTAGTTGAATTAAGAAGGGATATCCAAAAGGGAAATGCCATTTTATTAAAAAGCTTAATTCCAGGAAGATGTGTACTGATCACTTGCTTCTAGCCATATTTGTAACAATAATGAATACATCTACCTTTTCAAGTACAGACAGATGCCTTGAGCTCATCATCCCAGGCTCTGTGAGAGAGCAGAGTTCCCCAGTTTGCCCCTGATTTTCATTCAGCCCCATGTGTCATTCTGTGGCTGAGACAGATTTAAAATTCATTTCCTTGCCTTAGTGACATAAAAGCAATTCTTAATAAACAAGGGGCTCCCACATAAAAACCCTCTCAGTCTGTTCTCTAGAGAACTGGGGAACTGGATATTTTTGTTGAAGAGCACACAGCTCTCAGCCATAACCAGAGCATGATACCTCTTTGCCAAGACAGGAAGGCAGATCACCTGGGAGCTGGCCCAAGACTGAAATAATTACATGAATTCTGGGGATGGTGAGAGCTTCATATTTTATAGCACTTATCTAATAATAATTATAAAGTCTTTTGCTAAATATGGAAGATAATTTTTGAAAACTGATGGTGGTATGGCTACCATTGCTGTTTAGTCACTAAGCCATGTCCGACTGTTTGTGACCCCATGAACTGTAGCATGGTAGGCTCCTCTGTCCATAGGATTTCCCAAGCAATAATACTGGAGTGGGTTGCCATTTCCTCTGCCAACCTAGGGATCCTTCCCAGTCCAAGGATCTCCTGCTTGGCAGGTGGGTTCTTTAGCACTGAGCCACCTGGGAAGCCCATGGCAATTAATTAAGGCAAAATTTTTACATTTCTTGTTATGATAATAATATTAAGAACATGTATTGGATGCCTACTCTATACCATGTATTCTGCTAGGTACTGTACAGGTATTGTTTTATTTAATGCTTCTGTCAGCCCTATAGGGTAAGCTAGTGGAATTGGTTAAAGAGAGTTAGAAACATACATGACAGGAATATAGAAAAGTCAGTTATTATCAAGTCCCTGTGTACCCAAACCTAAGACTGTATAAAAATATACAATAACTTGACCCATAATATATATGGACTTCTATATACTAATGAATTTTATTCCTCTAAGATTGACAGTTCTTCAGTCATGACTATATTCTCAATTGCGTTGTTTGAAAGCTTTCCTATTTGAAGTGAAAAGTGAAAGTTGCTCAGTTGTGTCTGACTCTTTGAAACCCCATGGACTATATAGTCCATGGAATTCTCCAAGTCAGAATACTGGAGTAGGTAGCCTTTCCCTTCTCTAGGGGATCTTCCCTATCCAGGAATCGAACCCAGCATTGCAGGCAGATTCTTTACCAGCTGAGCCACAAGGGAAGCCCTTCCTATTTGAAAATCTCATGAAACATGACCTTTGTCAGTTAGAAAGTGGCCCCATATGCCAAAAAAGAACACAAGTTAAATAACATGTAGTCCAGTCAGTGGAAGCTTGTGATTTAGGCTTCAATCATTGTTTCTTATGTATTATATGTTGCTAGAGAATGTAGAAGATATCTTATGAAATCTTGTCACTTTGCATTAAGAAGTAAAAGTGAGCCCAGTATTAGTTGGAAGTGCTTTTAGCCCAAATAACAGAATATATATTGATAAGTACAGCTTAAACTAGAATGATCTAACTTGTATAATGAGGCCCACAGGTGAACCACAAAAAGATGAGCAGAGATATTTATCTCCTCGGTCTTCAGGGTGGTGAAGGGGATGTAGGGCAGCCAAAGCACCCAGGGCTGTTCACCTCAGGTGCCCGCAATCTCCTCCGTGTTCCCCACAAGCAGTACAAATATTATCATGCCCTATGAATGTCATGACACTAAAAAAAGGTTGAGCAATACTTGCTTTAAAATATAATAAAGAATATTTATTTGAATAAAGTCTGAAAGTGTGGAGTCCAGGATGGTTGCAGCTGCCCAGTGACAGTCTCAGGGATCCAGGCTCTTTCCATATTGTTGCCCCAGAGTCACAAAGTGACTGCCACAGCCTCAGACATTGTGTCCTCACTCCAGGGAATGCATTCAAGAAGGAAACAAAAAGAGCAAAGAAAAAAAAGTGAGGGCATTTCATATTGCAATGGTCTGTTCTTTTATCCAGTGGGTAGGGGAGCAGCGGGGAGCTTTCCCAGTCACGCCTCCCAACGGCATCTTCTTAATAACTCATGGCCAGAAGTAGATCACATGACCACTTCTTGTTGGGAAGTGGTTTACTCTTGGGAAACTCTGGGAAGAAGTTTACTTACCTTGTGACTACTGTTCTCCATCCACTACCTAAACTCAAAATTTGAAGGTTCTGTTAGCAAAGACAGAGAGCTATGGCAGTTGTGTAGGCACCAGTGATAGTGCCAAACACAGCCTGTAAGGAAAAAGCTAAAGTTGTTTTTTTTTTTTAATGAGACAGATTTTCTGCTGCTTAAGTAACTGTTTAGACTGTTTCAACCAAAAAACTGCCCACAGGATCATTTACCCCTGAAACTAAAATCTTCCTCTGTGGAAGTGAGTTGTAAACAGAGCATCCTACAGATAAGAGAAGGGTTTGTACAAATACTAGTCAAAGAAATTCTCAGTGTTCATTTTCATTCAGAGACATCCAAGCGGCATTTATGATTTTGTAGCTTTGAGTTGTGGAACTAGGTATGATTTTTATACTTTTTTCTCCTGTTTGATAGTTTACTAAATTTCATTGTGTGTCACATTTGCAACGAAAAGGCATTAGTGTTTTTAATTACTTGTTAAATCCGATGGGATCTTCAGAATGTTGTAAGAGGTGTCTCCATAGTTAGACCACAGAGCTGCTTTTGTTTCATTTCTTAAACATTAAAATTAAACGTCATTATAATGCAAATGTCTTACACCACAAATTTTAAAACATTAACTTTTCTTTATTCAAGCAGTATTAACTTTGGATATTTGAAGATACTTTTTCTCATTCCCTCAGAATTGACAGAGCAATTGTTTTTATTGTGTTGCAAACGCTATAGCTGAGACAATAGCGGCAATGAGTGGAGAAGCTAAATACAAACATTACTTCTGATTAATTGATAATTTTTAGAAAGTTGGTTCATAATATTCCCGATACTGATTTGGAAGGCAAAAAGAATAAGAAAGAGAGAAAACACTAGCCACCCAGGATCTCTCCTTGGTAACTCGATCTTGGATTTGGGAAATAGAGTTAATTCTGAACCAATTTTCAGTCCATGATAAGGAAAATACATCTTCAGCTTCATGAACTCACTTTCTGATTATCAAGTTATGTAAGCACTTTATAGTGTTGGGAATTTGGAAAAGAAAACAGTTATTCTTAATCCTACCACTGTAGTACAATTGTTAATGCCTTTGTAAATCCCAGTCAAGCTCTTTTCAGATGTTATATGATTGTAGTCGGAGCATGAGTGCTACTTTGTATCATACATATTTTTGTGGCACTGTCATACTTTTTTTCATATTTAAGTTTTATTTTTATCAAAGACATACTTCAGAATATACACCAGCGCATCTATCCCTCACCCTCCTTTCCTCCTTCCCACAGGCAATCACTTTCACCTTTTTTGTCTGATCTTCTGGCTGTTTCTCTCCTCTCTATATACAAAATGTTTGTGTTGCTACTTTATGTTGTCATTTTGGAAAAGGATAATATAGCTCTCTTTTGTTACCCCTACCTCTTCACTAACCCTTCTCTACACTGCTATCCCCCTAGTGGAAATGTATCATAATTTTTTTGCCTTACTATGTCATCATGACTATTCACAACTGTGCCTGCATTGTGTTCTAAGTGGCTTCAGTCATGTCTGACCCTTTGTAACCCCATAAACTGTAGCCAGCCAGCCTCCTCTGTCCATGGGATTCTCCAGGCAAGAATACTGAAGTGGGTTATCATGCCCTCCTGCAGGGGATCTTCCCGACTCAGGGATCAAATGCACGTGCTTTATGTCTCCTGCATTGGAGGCGGGTTCTTTACCACTAGCACCACCTGGGAATCCCCATTTACAACTGTGCCTTATTGTAAAATCTCATTACCTTTCCTCGTATTCCCCCCCGCCCCACCAAATAAATGATGTTCTGTTCTTTTTTTGTTTACTTAGTTGTGTAATACTTCTTACTGATTGAATATCGAGCTGTTCACCCTGTGTAATTTGTTCAGATCCATCAGACGTTGCATCACTGTCGTCACCTGAATTCTCTCTCCCCTGTGCCTTCTGACCTGACTCAGCCTGCCCTCGAAGCCTGGTGCACAACTGTCATACTGAGAACTTCCTTCGCCTTTGTTTCTGACAGTGGCTCCCCTGCTTCACAGTTCTCAAATCTTCCTCTTCAAGGGATCGTTCCTTTGTTTTTGTGGAGCACGTCCTCTGGTATCTTTTTGAGAAAAAAGACTTAAGGAGGGCGTTTTGTTTTTTGAGGTCATGCATGTCTGAAAATATCTTTATGCTAAGTTCACTCACAAGTAATAGTTTGGCAGGATGTAAGATTTTATTCTGGGAATAGTTTCCTTTAGGTTTTTAAAGGTTTTATTCCATTGTTTCAGACTCCCCAGGTTTTGTTAAGAAGTTCAATGTCATTCTGCTTCCTGATCCTTTACATGCTACCTGTTTGTTTTCCCTATATGAAAGTTTAAAGATCTTCACTTTCTTCTTATAAAGTGCACTAGAGTGGGTCTTATTTTATCCATTCTCCAGGCAAGAATACTGGAGTGGGTTGCCATGTCCTCCTCCAGGGAATATTCCCAACCTAGGGATTGAACCCAGGTCTCCTGCATTGCAGGCAGATTCTTTACCATCTGAGCCACCAGGGAAGCTCAAGAATACTGGAGTGGGTAGCCTATCCCTTCTCCAGGGGTCTTCCTGACCCAGGAATCGAACCAGGGTCTCCTCCATTGCAGGTGGATTCTTTACCACCTGAGCTACCAGCTGATAGCTATATATATATATTGGAGAAGGCAATGGCACCCCACTCCAGTACTCTTGCCTGGAAAATCCCATGGATGGAGGAGCCTGGTAGACTGCAGTCCAAGGGGTCATGAAGAGTTTGACACGACTGAGCAACTTCACTTTCACTTTTCACTTTCTTGCATTGGAGAAGGAAATGGCAATCCACTCCAGTATTCTTGCCTGGAGAATCCCAGGGACAGCAGAGCCTGGTGGGCTGCCGTCTATGGGGTCACACAGAGTCGGACACAACTGAAGCAACTTAGCATGTATATGTATGTAGTATATTCAGTGGATCTTTTCAGTCTGCACACTCATGACTTTCAGATCGAGGAAATTTTATTTTTAACTTTTTTGCTTTGTTTTTTGACCTGGGACATTTTCTTTTTTTATTGAAGTATAGTTGATTTTTTGTTGTTTTTTAGTCCCTAAGACGTATCTGATTCTTTTGCAACCCCAGGGACTGTAACCCACCAGGCTCCTCTGTCCATGTGATTTCCCAGGCAAGAATACTCTAGTGGGTCTGTTTGCCAATGCAGGAGATATGAGTTTGATCCCTGGGTCAGAAAAATTCCCTGGAGAAGGAAATGGCAACCCACTCCAGTATGTTCTCATATACACCACATCTTGTTTATTCATTCATCTGTCAGTGAACACTTTGGTTGCTTCCATTTGTTGGCTATTGTAAATAGTGCTGCCGTGAACATTGGGGTACACGTGTCTTTTTAAATTATGGGTTTCATCTTTTTCAGATATATGCCAGGAGTGGGATTGCTGGAACATGTGGTAACTCTAGTTTTAGTTTTTCAAGGAGCCTCCATACTGTTTGCCATAGTAGCTGTACAATTTTACATTTCTACCAACAGTGTAGGAGAGTTTCATTTCTAGGACATTTTTTTGATGACTTCTTTGCCTCTATTTTCTCTTTTCTGTCTGTATTTCTTCATTTGAAAATCAAAACTGCTGGACTGGCCTATGTTTCTCTTATTTTCTCTGTCTCCCATCTCTTTGTTTCTTTTTTTGATTGACTAATTTTAATTGGAGAATAAATACTTTACAATATTGTGATGACTTTTGCCGTATGTCAGTGTGAATCAGGCACAGGTATACTTGTGTACCACCACCATCCTGAACCCCCCTCCCACTTCCCTCCCCACCCTATCCCTCTGGGTTGTCTCAGAGCACTGGCTTGGGGTGCCTTGCATCATGCATCAAACTTGCACTGGTCATCTGTTTTACATATGGCAATGTTCATGTTTCAGTGGTATTCTGCCAAATCATCCCACCCTGTCCTTCTCCCACTGAGTCCAAAAGTCAGTTCTTTGTATCTGTGTCTCCTTTGCTGCACTGTGTGTAGGATCATTGGTACCATGTTTCCAAATTCCATATGTATGTATTAATATACAATATTTGTCTTTCTCTTTCTGACTTACTTCACTCTGTATAATAGGCTCCAGGTTCACCCACCTCATTAGAACTGACTCAGACGTGTTCCTTTTTACAGCTGAGTAATATTCCATTGTGTATATGTACCACAACTTTCTTATCCACTCATCTGCTGATGGACATTCCATGCCCTAGCTATTGTAAATAGTGCTTCAGTGAATATTGGGGTACATGTGTGTCTTTCAGTTCTGGCTTCTTCAGGGTGTATGCCCAGCAGTGGGATTGCTAGGTCATATGGCAGTTCTATTCCTAGTTTTTAAAGAAATGTCCACATGTTCTCCATAGTAGCTGTACAAGTTTGCATTCTTACCAACAGCATAAGAGGGTTCCCTTTTCTCCACACCCTCTCCAGTAGTTATTGTTTGTAGACTTTTTGATGACTGCCATTCTGATCAGCATGAGTTGATACCTCATTGTGGTTTTGATTTGCATTTCTCTAATAATGAGCAGTGTTGAGCATCTTTTCATGTTTTTATTATCGATCTGTATGTCTTTGGAGAAATGGCTGTTTAGGTCTCTTGCCCTCTTTTTAATTGCGCTGTTTGTTTTTCTGGTATTGAGCTGCTTGTATATTTTAGAGATTAATTCTTTGTCAATTTCATTTGCTATTATTTTCTCCTATTCTGAGGGCTGTCTTTTCACCTTTCTTACAGTTTCCTTCGTTGTTCAAAAACTTTTAATTAGGTCCCATTTGTTTATTTTTGTTTTTATTTCCATTACTCTGGAAGGTGGGTCATAGCAGATCCTGCTGTGATTTATGTCATAGTGTGTTCTGCCTATGTTTTCCTCTGAGGTTTGTATCTGGTTTCTGGTCTTATATTTAGGTCTTTAATCCATTTTGAGTTTATTTTTGTGTGTGGTGTTAGAAAGTGTTCTAGTTTCAATCTTTTACACATAGTTGACCAGTTTTCCCAGCACCACTTATTGAAGGTCTTTTGTCCATTGTATATTTTTGCCTTCTTTGTCAAAGATAAGGTGTCCATGGGTGTGTGGATTTAATCTGGACTCTCTGTTTTGTTCCATTGGTCTATATTTCTGTCTTTGTGCCAGTACCATACTATCTTGATGACTGTAGCTTTGTAGTGTAGTATGAAGTCAGGAAGGTTCATTCTTCCAGTTCCATTCTTCTTTCTCAATTGCTTTAGCTATTCAGAGTCTTTTGTGTTTCCATATAAATTGTGAAATTATTTGTTTTAGTTCTCTGAAAAATACCATTGATATTTTGATAGGGATAGCTTGATAGGGATTGATCAAGCTTGATAGCTTGGTAGGGATTGCATTGAATCTATAGATTGCTTTGGGTAGTATAGTCATTTTCACTATATTAATTCTTCCAATCTATGAACACAGTATATTTCTCCATCTATTTGTGTCATATTTGATTTCTTTCATCAGTGTTTTATAGTTTATATATATATATATATATATATATATATATATATATATATATATATATATATATATATATATATAGGTCTTTTGTTTCTTTAGGTAGATTTATTCCTAAGTATTTTATTCTTTTCATTGCAATGGTGAATGGAATTGTTTCCTTAATTTCTCTTTCTGTTTTCTCATTGTTAGTGTATAGGAATGCAAGGGATTTCTTTGTATTAATTTTATATCCTGAAACTTACTGTATTCATTGATTAAGTCTAGTAATTTTCTGGTGTCATCTTCAAGGTTTTTTATGTAGAGCATCATGTCATCTGCAAACAGTGAGAGTTTTACTTCTTCTTTTCCAATCTGGATTCCTGTTATTTCTTTTTCCTCTCTGATTGCTGTGGCTAGGACTTCCAATACTATATTGAATAGTAGTGGTGAGAATGACCATCCTTGTCTTGTTCCTGATTTCAGAGGAAATGTTTTCAGTTTTTCACCATTGAGGATAATGTTTGTTGTGGGTTTGTCATATATGGCTTTTATTCAGTTCAGTTAAGTCTCTCAGTCATGTCTGACTCTTTGTGACCCCATGGACTATAGCATGCCAGGCTTCCCTATCCATAACCAACTCCCAGAGCTTACTCAAACTGATGTCCATCAAGTCGGTGATGCCATCCAACAACCTCCTCCTCTGTCGTCCCCTTCTCCTCCCGCCTTCAGTCTTTCCCAGCATCAGGGTCTTTTCCAGTGAGTCAGTTCTTCACCTGAGGTGACCAAAGTATTGGAGTTTCAGCTTCAGCATCAGTCCTTCCAATGAATACCCAGGACTGATCTCCTTTAGGATGGACTGGTTGGATCTCCTTGCAGTCCAAGGGACTCTCAAGAGTCTTCTCCAACACCACAGTTCAAAAGCATCAATTCTTCGGAGCTCAGCTTTCTTTACAGTCCAGCTCTCACATCCATACATGACTACTAGAAAAACCATAGCTTTGACTAGATGGACCTTTGTCAACAAAGTAATGTCTCTGCTTTTTAATATGCTGTCTAGGTTGGTCATAATTTTCCTTCCAGGGAGCAACTGTCCTTTAATTTCATGGCTGCAATCACCATCTGCAGTGATTTTGGAGCCCCCCAAAATAGTCTGTCACTGTTTCCATTGTTTCTCCATCTATTTGCCGAGAAGTGATGGGACTGGTTACCATGATCATTGTTTTCTGAATGTTGAGCTTTAAGCCAACTTTTTCACTCTCCTCTTTCACTTTCATCAAGAGGCTCTTTAGTTCTTCTTCACTTTCTGCCATAAGGGTGGTGTCATCTGCATATCTGAGGTTATTGATATTTCCCCCAGAATCTTAACTCCAGTTTGTGCTTCATCCAGCCCAGCATTTCTCATGATGTACTCTGCATATAAGTTAAATAAGCAGGGTAATCTGGAACCCCTTTCCCGATTTGGAACAAGTCTGTTGTTCCATGGCCAATTCTAACTGTTGCTTCTTGACCTGCATACAGATTTCTCAGGAGGCAGGTCAGGTGGTCTGGTATTCCCATCTCTTTCATAATTTTCCACAGTTTGTTGTGATCCACACAGTCAAAGGTTTTGGTGTAGTCAATAAAGCAGATGTTTTTCTGGAACTCTCTTGCTTTTCTGATGATCCAACAGATGTTGGCAATTTGATGTCTGGTTCCTCTGCCTTTTCTAAATCCAGCTTGAACATCTGGAAGTACATGATTCATGGAATGTTGAAGCCTGGCTTGGAGAATTTTGAGCATTACTTTGCTGGCATGTGAGATGAGTGCAGTTCTGCGGTAGTTTGAGCATTCTTTGGCATTGCCTTTCTTTGGGATTGGAATGAAAATTGACCTTTCCACAGGTCATATTTCCGTGGCTACTACTGAGTTTTCCAAATTTGCTGACATATTGAGTGCAGCACTTTAACAGGATCATCTTTTAGTATTTGAAATAGCATTTGAAATGGCTTTTATTATGTTGAGGTATGTCCCTTAATTCGCCTACTTTCTGGAGAGTTTTTGTCGTAAATGGGTGTTGAATTTTGTCAAAGGCTTTCTCTGCATCTATTGAAATAATCATATGGTTTTTAATCTTTCAATTTGTTAATATGGTGTATCACATTCATTGATTTGTGACTATTGAAGAATCCTTTCATCCCTGGAATAAAGCCCACTTGATCATGATGTGTGATCTTTTTAATATGTTGTTGGATTCTGTTTGCTACAATTTTGTTGAGGATTTTTGCATCCATGTTCATCAGTGATATTGGCCTGCAGTCTTCTTTTTTGTGGCATCTTTTTCTGGTTTTGGTATCAGGGTGATGGTGGCCTCATAGAATGAGTTTAGGAGTTTTCCTTCCTCTGCAATTTTCTGTAAGAGTTTGAGTAGAATTGATGTTAGCTCCTCTCTAAATTTTTGGTAGAATTCATCTGTGAAGCCATCTGGTCCTGGCCTTTTGTTTATTGGGAGATTTTTTATTTGTTTCTATTTCCATGCTTGTGATTGGTCTGTTCAAATTTTCTATTTCTTCCTGGTTCAGTTTTAGAAGGCTATATGTTTCTAAGAATTTGTCCATTTGTTGCCAAGTTGTCCATATTTGGGGCATATAGTTGCTCATCATAGTCTGTTATGATCATTTGTATTGCTGTGTTGTCTGTTGTAATTTCTACATTTTCATCTCTAATTTTATTGATTTGAGTCTTCTCCATTTTTTTCTTGATGAGTCTGACTAACAGTTTGTCTATTTTGTTTATGCTCTGAAAGAACCAGCTTTTAGCTTTATTGATCTTTGCTATAGTCTGTTTCATTTCTCTTTCATGTATTTCTGCTCTGATTTTTATGATTTCTTTCCTTCTACTAACTTTGGGAGTTTTTCATTCTTTTTCTAGTTGCTTTAGGTGTAGAGTTAGGTTGTTTATTTGATGTTTCTCTTGTTTCTTAAGGAAGGCTTGTATTGGTATGAACTTCCCTCTTAGCACTGCTTTTACTGAATCCCATAGGTTTTGGGTTGTCATGTTTTTTATATTTGTGTCTATGCATATTTTGATTTCTTAAGTGATCAGTTGGTTATTCAGAAGTGTGTTTTTCAGCCTCCAAATGTTTGTGTTTTTTTCCTGTGGTTGATATCTAATGGTTGATATCTTATAGCATTGTGATCAGAAAAGATGCTTGAAATGATTTCAATTATTTTAAATTTACCAAGGCTAGATTTGTGATCTATCCTGGAGAATATTCTATGTACACTTGAGAAAAAGGTGAAATCCATTGTTTTGGGATGAAATGCCCTATAGATATCAATTGGGTCTAATTAGTCCAACATATCGTTTAAAGCTGTGTTTCCTTGTTAATTTTCTGTCTGGATGATATGTTCATTGGTGTGAGTGTGGTATTAAAGTCCCCTATTATTAATTGTGTTGCTGTCAATTTCCCTTTTAACAGTTGTTACCATTTGCCTTATGTTTTGAGGTGCTCCTATGTTGGGTGCATATATTTATAATTATTGTATCTTCTTGAATTGATCCCTTGATCATTATGTAGTGTCGTTTTGTCTCTTATAATGGTCTTTATTTTAAAGTCTATTTTATCTGATATGAGTATTGCTACTCCTGCTTTCTTTTGGTCTCTATATGCATGAAATATCTTTTTCTAGCCCTTCACTTTCAGTCTGTATGTGTTCCTAGGTTTGAGGTGGGCTTCTTGTAGACAGAATATATTGGGATGTTGTTTTTGTATCCGTTCTGCCAGTCTTGGTCTTTTGGTTAGAGCATTTAGCTCATTTACATTTAAGGTAATTATTGATGAGTATGATCCTATTACCATTTACCATATTATTTTGGGTTAGTTTTTATAAACCTTTTCTGTCTAGAGAAGATCCTTTAACATTTATTTGTTGAAGAGCTAGTTTGGTGGTGCTGAATTCTCTCAGCTTTTGCTTGTCTGAAAAGCTTTTGATTTCTCCATTGAATCTGAATGAGATCCTTGCTGGGTAGAGTAATCTTGATTGTAGGTTTTTCCCTTTCATCACTTTAAGTATATCCTGCCATTCCCTTCTGGCCTGCAGTTGAAAGATCAGCTGTTATCCTTATGGGGATCCCAGTGTATGTTTATTGCTTTTCCCTTGCTGCTTTTAATATTTGCTCTTTGTGTTTAACTTTTGTTAGCTTGATTCATATGTGTCCTAGCATGTTTCCCCTTGGGTTTCATTGTTTCTGGGCTTCGCTTTTATGTGTGAGAGTTCCTCAAATTTTCATCCAACTCTATTATTGAGTCATTTCTACTATTATATTTTTGCTTTCCTAGACCTCTTTCTTATCTTTATTATTTTTAAAGTATCATATTTTTTATTTCATAGTTACAGTTACTTATCTGAGGATATGAAACATAGTTAATGTGGATATCTTGGCATTTTCTTCTCCTTGCATAACCTCAGCTTCCCTCTAATTAGTTTTTTGTGTATTTTCCAACTCTGTCTTTGAAATAGTGACCTTTCTCAGGCTTACAGTAGTCTTTGCTTGTCTCTTCATACTTAAAAGGGTACCACTATAAATCTATAGAAACAGAAAGTTAATTAGTAGTCACCTAGTGCTGAGGAATTAGAGGGTGTCCTGCTCATAAGTAGAATTTTCTTTTTGGGGTTTCTCACTAAAATTGGTTGTGGTGATAGTTGCACAACTCTAAATATACTAAAAACATTGGATTATACACTTTAGATGGATTAATTGTACGGAATGTGTATAATAAATAAAACCACAATAAAACCATTTCAGACAAATAGTGGGATGCTAGCAAGATAATTAAAAGCTCCATGTATGAGGCTGGTGATTATCATCTGTGGCTTTTACTGTATGGTGATCTGGCTGGGGTATCTTTGTCTTCCTAGTTGATTAGATTCTCCAGGAAAGACTCTATCAGTCTCTCCAGGCTGAAAAATAAAAGCTAGCTACCAGCATTCTGGAACTTGACTGAGGTAAGAAGGCTGGTTCTGAATCCAGAAAGCTAATGCCCACCTAACCTTCTCATTTCCAGGCCTCTTAGCCTTCCATCGTACTCGGTGGACCCCAGTCCTGAGACCTTCTCTTCTATTCACTGTAGAGAATGAATCTCCACTTGTCTGTAGGTGTGTGTGTATGTGCACACGCATGCACCAAGATTGAGAAAGGGCAATTGCCCCATGATATGGAGTGGGAGAGATGCTCTGCCTGCTTCTTAATCAGACTTGCAGCCAAATGTTCTGATCTTAGTTGCCTCCCACCATGTACTTGGCTTTGTTGTTTTTGTTTAGACGTTCAGTCCTGTCCAAACTCTTTGTAACCCCTGAACTGCAGCACACCAGGCTTCCCTGTCCTCCACTGTCTCCCAGAGTTTACACAGACTTAAGTCCATTGAGTCGATGATGCCATCCAACCATCTCATCGCCTTTGTCGCCACTTTCTCCTCCTGCCCTCAGTCTTTCTCAGCATCAGGGTCTTTTCCAGTGAATCAGCTGTTTGCATCAGGTAGCCAAAGTATTGGAGCTTCAGCTTCAGCATCAGTCCTTCCAATGAATATTCTGGGTTGATTTCATTTAGGATTGATTGGTTTGATCTCCTTTCTGTCCAAGGGACTCTCAAGAGTCTTCTCTATCACCACAGTTTGAAAGCGTCAAACTGTGCCAAAGCGTCTTTGGCACTCAGCCTTCTTTATGGTCCGATTCTCACATCTGTACATGACTACTGGAAAAACCATAGCTGTGACTATATGTACCTTTGTCAGCAAAGTGATACTTGCCTTAAAGACCCCAGTAATCATTTACTTTGGTTCAGTCATTACAGGGCTGACATTCCTCTTCTCAGGGAGCTTTACTATGAAAGCAGTTGGAGCTTTCATTATACAGTCTTTGCCTAAAACTCTGCATTTCAGGCATGTACTGGAGTTCATTCACACAGCTGTTATAGTTCAGACTTCAGTTCCTTGGGCTGCATGCTTTCCATCATGGGTGTTTAGTAATTGGTGGTGGTAATTTCAGGTGCTTTCTTCCTGCTCTGACAGTAGCTTTCAGTGCGTCAAATTCTTCAAGCTAAATTAAATTAAAACACGAGAGTTGATCCCCAAGGGAAAAAGAACTTGAATAAAAATATACTTTCTGTTTCTCGGCTCCCGGCAGTTGGTGGAGCTACTTATTTTTTCCCATCTCACTTGTTTTTCAGCTTCGTGTGTCTGAGCACATGCTATTCATATCAGAAGGAAATGAAATAAGTCACATTTTTCTTTCCCAGTGGCAGTCTTGAAACTTCCTTCTCTTTTGCCAGTAAGCCATCATTCTTCTTTGAGATTGCTTTTCTATTCAGGCACATCCAAGATTTCCTTGACTTGTTTATTTTGAACTGTGAATCTGATAGAAATGCATGTGGTTGCATCCTCACCCGTAGAGGCACTTTACATGAACACAGTGGACTAAATGTCTCTTAAGGGTTTGCCAAGGGATGATCGTGATCCCATTAAGAGAAGTGAAGGTCCTAAGGGAAGTGACATTCATCATGAGTGACAGCCGATCTTTGCTATCTCAGAAGAGGGGCATAAATTAGTACAGTAACTTGGGATAAATTGGCATCTTGGGTCTGTGATTGTCTTGCTTTGAAGGATGCTCTCTTGGATCCGCTACAAAATAGGCAGTGCCTGACCTGGGGCTAACCCAACTCCCCACACAGTCCAGGAAGCTGATGGTGCTGGCACGTGGAAGCCGACTGAGAGCTAACCCAGCCTAGAAGTTACAAAGAGATGATTGTTCTGTAGAATGAAGAGTTTAATAGTGTGGTTAAAGAAGAAATAGCCTACCTTAGAAACTGCTGAGCCTTTCACTGAAGCTGAGCAACCATCTGGGAGAGGTGCTGGGGAGGGGAGAGAAATGTCACATGGCATTTTTAGCTAGAATGCCTTTTGGTTTCCTTCTAACTTTACAGTTCTGGGTTTCTCTTAAGGTAACTCCCAAGAGAAGAATGCTTGTTTTCAACCAATACAGAGCCTCGTGAGAGGAAATCTAACCCCTCTTTGCCTTTCCTTATGAACAGAGCAAAACCAAACCAGCAAGAATGTGGCCTTAAATAGACCTGAGGCTTATACTGCCCAAGCTTGGCACAGCAAGCTTCCTTTGAGGAAACTGTAAGATTATATGGCCGTAATTTCCAGTCTGAAGGGGTAAGCTAGCATAGAGACTTTTGAATTAGAAAGCCACTCTGCCATTCACCAGTTTATGACTTAACCTTCCAGGCCCCAATCTCTCTAACAAGAGAATAATGATATCTTCCTACAAAATAATTTTGAGGAGAAGATGAGAAAATATATATGACTATCTACTGCCTAGAATCTAACATATTCTCAAATATCCAGTTTTTTAGTAAGATAGCCCTTCAGACATTTTTGTAGACATACTGCGTGCTCAGGACTGTGCCCAACTAGCATAATTAGAGGATACCTGGGTCCCCAAGGATAAATTATTCCATATTCTCTCCACATTAGTGCAGGACCTCCAACCGTGAAACTGGTTCCAACCTGTGATAACCAGTGGACTGCTTCTAACTGGTGATAACCATTTGGATGGTTCCAACCAGTGATGGTGAAAGATGTGATTTAATTTCAAAGTACAAGATGAAGTACAAAGGAGCAGAGGGTCTCTCAGGAAAGGCTGAAGTTCCAGTACAGTTTACTTCACCACCTCTGATGGACAGCCTAGTTCGGAAAGACCTAGCCTCTCAACGTGAATTAATACCAGTCGTGCACTGGGAGTGATTTAAGGAAACTAACCTTCTGAACCTCTGTACAAAGTTTGTCCCATAAATGAATGATGAAGTATTGAGGTCAGTCTTAACCCTTTGAATTAACTGTAAAGTGATACTAGAACTCAATATTTACTAAGGATTAAAAGATTCAGCCTAGTCTCTCAGTGGTTCCATATATAAGCCATCCAAATATACAGATGCCTATCCTTCCCTATTAAAAAAGAAAAAGTAATTGGTGTTCAAAGAGCAAAACAACGGGGACATGTCAGAGGGCATGGGAGCCAACTGAAAGAAATCTCAATGGGTAAAACTGGAACAGTTCAAGCAATAAAATAACACAGTATTGAATTATAAGTCAAAGAGTAAATAAACATACAAGTCCATACTGATATTACTATATGCTGTGCTCAGTTGCAGCTGACTCTTTGTGACCCCACTGACTGTAGCCTGCCTGACTCCTCCGCCCATGAAATTCTTTAGGCAAGAATACAGGAGTGGGTTGCCATTTCCTTCTCCAGAGATTAACTATGTGACTGAATAAATAAGTCAATGTGGGAGAAGAAACAAATCTCCCACCTGAAGAATTTCAAATAATTTATGTAGCTACTCTGCCCTCAAAGAGGTGGACCATAACTCCCCATACCTTGCTGCTGCTGCTGCTGCTAAGTCACTTCCGTCGTGTCCGACTCTGTGTGACCCCACAGACCCTTAAGTGTGGGCTATACCTAGTGGCTTGCTTCCGAAGAACACAGGATGGAAAGCGAAGTCAGGGTAACTTTACAGTGGAGCAACCTGATAGCCACCACCTTGACCAGGTTATCAAGGTTAACGTCACAGTGATCACTCATGTTAATAATACTGTATACGCTTGATACGATGTGATGAGAATGGTACTTTACCTCTGTGATCTTCCTCCCCAAATACTGTCTAACAATGAGAAAAACATCAGCCAAACCAAAATAGTGGAACATTCTACAAAATAGCTAATGAATACTCCTGAAAATTATCAAGGTCTTCAAAAATAAGGAAAGTTTAAGAAACCATCACAGTCTCTAGGAATCCAGGGAAATATGATGACTAAATGTAATATGATAGTCTGATGGGGACCCTGGAACAGAAAAAGAGCATTAAGGAAAACCTACAAAATCCAAATATTGTGTGAAGTTTCATTTTCCTTTTTTTTAAATGATCGGCATTTCTTCCCTCAAAGTGACATCACCAAAATCTACACGATAATCATGCATTATCATATTGAATGGTGTTTTTAAATTTGATTTATTTTTGTCTGTGTTGGATCCTCATTGCTACATGGGCTTTTCTCTAGTTGTGGAGAGTGGGGGCTACTCTCTAGTTGCAGTGCATGTGCTTCTCATTGCCGTGGCTTCTCTTTTTGCAGAGCATAGGCTCTAGGTCATGGGCTTCAGTAGTTGGAGCACATGAGCTCAATAGTTGCAGCTCCCAGGCTCTAGAGCACAGGCTCAATAGTTGTGACACATGCGCATAGTTGCTCCGAGACGTAGGATCTCCCCAGATGAGGGGTTGAACCTGTGTCTCCTGCCTTGGCAGGTGGATTCTTTACCACTGAGCCACCAGGGAAGCCCCTAGGATCATCTTTTAAAACTACTTCTGAGGCTTTACTTGAAATTAGGTGTATTCAATGTATGTGTTATACACACAGGGACACAAGTAACCTGTTGAGTAGTATAGGACTTTTTGCAGCCGGGCTTAACCATGATTAATGTATTACAGAGATTATATTTTAATCTGCCATGGAACCTTGAGCCATACAAGGCTGTTGTGGATAACTTTGGCCCTTATAGCCAAATTTGCCAGTTTCAAAATTTTGGGGTTGGATCAAAAAAGTGTTTCATGTGTATGTGTCCAGGGTAAGGAAGAGTTTCTTGCTTATATTTAGCTGCCCGTATTGGACATACAGATAACCATGATTTCTTTATGTCCCAAATATAGAAAACCAGGCTGTGTCTCTCCTATGGAAAGGTACATGTAGTCACACTATGTCCCATTCACTTCAGGCTTAGGAACTTTATTCAGAGATTGTCGACTTTGCAACACTTGCCATCATCATTACTCTAATGCACTATTTTTTACATCAGCTCCAGCCCTTTCCACTGTGAAGAAGATGAAAATCAAAGCAAAAAGGCATGTGATTTCTTTGAAAAGGCTACTATGCACACTATTGGTTTTTATATTTTAATATCGTTGCTCAAAACCAATCAACCCATCTCTTCCTGAGAAGATGTTAATATTTCCTATTAATTCGTATGCTGTTTGCATTGATTTCCTTTTCATAACTGTACCTGAGTAAATGTATGGAAGTTGGTCCAAGTTTAGGGTGAACCAAATGCAGTGTAGAAATAAACCACTTCCTCACATATTGTAGGTGGTCTTTTTCACATGGATCTGTATGCCACTTAATAAACTATCTCTCCTATGATAATATACAGTCCCTTGATGCCCCAGTTGAAGAATTTTCTATCAGCATCCTTATTTGGGGGTGACATTAGTATGGAAAATACATTGCTATAGAAGAACAGATCACAATAGGACTGTAGTCTCAAATATTATGGCACGTGTAACAATGTTGGAAGTAATACTGTGATAGGGCTTTTTGCTTGCAAGCATGAGAAGCTGGCATTACAAAAGAAAGGGAAATCTGGCATTGCATGGGGAAAATAGCAATTAGTTTACATAATATAAAGAAAAGGCTAAACTGTCTAGCCAAGGGAAGAACATGAAATGCAACAGTTCAGAGGATTCATCCATACATTGAGCTATATTTAATACTTAGTGAGCGTCTGTGACATCACAGGCACTGTGTCCAGGGTGAGAGGATAGAGCAGTGAGTGTGTGGAATGTCATGCTTGTGCTTCCATTGAGCTTGCTTTCCGAGGATATCAAACCTACAGACAGCTTAACATTTGGCTGCTTCTGATATTATTACTGAGCTCCTCTAGTCTTCATCGATTATTCGTCACACAGTCCAAGATTCAGGTCCCTTACAGTGTCCACTGAGCATAGGCGAGTCAAAGGCCCCCCCTCACGGGGTGAGGTGCTGTCATGGGCATTCCCCATAGGACCACATGGAAAGAGGGGAGGCTAAGTGGGATGCTCTTACCAGCAGTAGAAAGGTATGCTGGGTGGGCAAAAAAAAAAAAGTCACTATATTTAATACTAATATTGTGAGGAAAGGAATGAGGAGACTCAGATCTGGCTTAGAATTCTGGCTAACGCCACTTATAACTATCTAAGTATAATGTAGGCTGTGTTTTCATAACCTAAAAGTCCCTTTTTCATCTGTATAAAGTGGGAATAATAATCTCTACCTGATATTAATAGAATTGTGTTTGTTGTTACTGTTTTTCTCAGATGCCCCCTCCAGGCCCTTTGCAATCACTCCCCCTCTTCTCCTTCCCAAATGCCTCCACTCGCCAGACTTCTAACACTGTATATTAGTTTCACCTGATTTTGAACATTCTATAGACAGAATCATATTGTATACTCTTGTATCTACCTCCATTTTATATTTGTGGGTCTCGTCCATGTTGTGTGGTGTGGCTATATTTCTTGATTCTCTTTGCTAAATAGTATCCACTGTATACCAATATTTCTTTATTCGTTCGATTGATAATGGACATTTGTGTTGATTTTGGTTTAGGGCTACTATATAAAGCTTCTAAGTGCATTCTCATACATGACTTTGGTATCCTGTGGATGCATTTATATGGCGTGTGTACCTAGGTTTTTCTTCATAGTAGTTTTCAGCGTACATTGACCCCAGCAATGTACAGCAGTGTTAGTTGTGTCACCACCTTGCCAGTGCTTGGCATTATCATAAAATCATATTGATGTTCACATCTGGATCACATTTAGTAACCAGCTGAGAACTGGTGATAGTTGAGTAATATAGTTGTATTCTCATGGCGTTGTGATATATATATAGCATGTATGTAACTTTCCCAAATTTTCTAACAAAAGATATTTCAGTATATTTGCAAGTACGGCTTTTAGCTCAGCATTGAAAAGACCTTACAGGATTGCACAATATGTTCGATAGTCCTTAATGGATCTTTTTTTGCAAGTGTTGAAGTAAAGCTTTGCTTGGAAAAGTGTCACATTCACTTCCAAATGGGCATTCTATCCCATTAATAGTGAAATTGCTAAGCACAAAATCTCTTAGAGCTATTCCACTGCTGTCTTCCCCATTCAAAACCAAGACAGGCATCAGTCCTACTTGAGTCATGCTAGAGTTTTAATTTGCAGTGGCAGGTACCGTAAGGGAGGTCATACACTTGTTTGGTCACTAAGCTGTGTCCGACTCTTTGCGACCCCGATGGATTGCAGCAACCAGGCCTCCCTGTCCCTCACCATCTCCCAGAGTTTGCCCAAGTTCATGTCCACTGAATCAGTGATGCCATCCAACCATCTCATCCTCTGTTACCCTCTTCTCCTTCTGCCTTCAATCTTTCCCAGCATCAGGGTCTTTATCTCTTCGCATCAGGTGGCCAAAGCTTTGGAGCTTCAGCATCAGTCATTCAATGAGTATTCAAGGTTGATTTCTTTTAGGATTGAATAGTTTGATCTCCTTGTGGTCCAAGGGACTCCCAAACATCTTCTCAAACACATCAATTATTCGACGCTCTGCCTTCTTTATTGTCCAGATCTCACATCCTTACATCACTACTGTAAAGACCATAGCCTTGACTATACAGACCTTTGTCGGCAAAGTGATATCTTTGGTTTTTAACACTGTCTATGTTTGTCATAGCTTTCCTTCCACAAAGCAATTGCCTTCTAATATCATGGCTGCAGTAACCATCACCAGTCACAGACAACTAGCCAATCTGATCACACGAACCAAACCCTTGTCTAACTTAGTGAAACTAAGCCATGCCGTGTGGGGCCACCCAAGATGGATGGGTCATAGTGGAGAGGTCTGACAGAATGTGGTCCACTGGAGAAGGGAATGGCAAACCACTTCAGTATTCTTGTCTTGAGAACCCCATGAACAGTATGAAAAGGCAAAAAGATAGGACACTGAAAGATGAACTCCCCAGGTCGGTAGGTGCCCAATATGCTACTGGAGACCAGTGGAGAAATAACTCCAGAAAGTATGAAGGGATGTAGCCAAAGCAAAAACAAAACCCAGTTGTGGATGTGACTGGTGATAGAAGCAAGGTCCAATGCTGTGTAAAGAGCAATATTGCATAGGAACCTGTAATGTTAGGTCCATGAATCAAGGCAAATTGGAAGTGCTCAACCAGGAGATGGCAAGAGTGAATGTCAACATTCTAGGAATCGCCAAACTAACATGGACTGGAATGGGTGAATTTGACTCAGATGAGCATTATATCTACCACTGTGGACAGGAATCCCTTAGAAGAAATGGAGTAGCCATGATAATCTAAAAAAGAGTCTGAAGTGCAGTACTTAGATGCATTCTCAAAACTGACACAATGATCTCTGCTCGTTTCCAAGGCAAACCCTTCAATATCATGGTAATTCAAGTCTATGCCTTGACCAGTAATGCTGAAGAAGCTGAAGTTGAATGGTTCTATGAAGATCTACAAGACCTTCTAGAATTAACACCCCAAAAGATGTCATTTTCATTATAGGGGGCTGGAATGCAAAAGTAGGAAGTCAAGAAACACCTGGAGTAACAGGCAAATTTGGCCTTGGAGTACAGAATGAAGCAGGGCAAAGACCAACAGAGTTTTGCCAAGAGAACGCACTGGTCATAGCAAACACCCTCTTCCAACAACACAAGAGAAGACTCTACACATGGACATCACCAGATGGTCAACACTGAAATCAGACTGATTATATTCTTTGCAGCTAAAGATGGAGACGCTCTATACAGTCAGCAAAAACAAGAGCGGGAGCGTACTGTGGCTCAGATCATGAACTCCTTATTGCCAAATTCAGACTTAAACTGAAAAAACTGGGGAAAACCACTAGACCATTCAGGTATGACCTAAATCAAATCCCTTATGATGATACAGTGGAAGTGAGAAATAGATTTAAGTGACTAGATCGGATAGACAGAGTGCCTGAAGAACTATGGACGGAGGTTCGTGACACTGTACAGGAGACAGGGATCAAGACCATCCCCAAGAAAAAGAAATGCAAAAAAGCAAAATGGCTGTCTGAGGAGGCCTTACAAATAGCTGTGAAAAGAAGAGAAGCGAAAAGCAAAGGAGAAAAGGAGACATACACCCATTTGAATGCCGAATTCCAAAGAATAGCAAGGAGAGATAAGAGAGCCTTTCTCGGCAATCGGTGTAAAGAAATAGAGAGAAACAATAGAATGGGAAAGACTGGAGATCGCTTCAAGAAAATCAGAGGTACCAAGGGAACATTTCATGCAAAGATGGGCTCAATAAAGGACAGAAATGGTATGGACCTAACAGAAGCAGAAGATATTAAGAAGAGGTGGCAAGAATACACAGAAGAACTGTACAAAAAAGATCTTCACGACCCAGATAATCACGATGGTGTGATCACTCACCTAGAGCCAGATATCCTGGAATGTGAAGTCAAGTGGGCCTTAGGAAACATCACTGTGAGCAAAGCTAGTGGAGGTGATAGAATTCCAGGTGATCTATTTCAAACCCTAAAAGATGATGCCATGAAAGTGCTGCACTCAATATGCCAGCAAATTTGGAAAACTCAGCAGTGGCCACAGGCCTGGACAAGGTCAGTTTTCATTCCAATCCCTAAGAAAGGCAATCCCAAAGAGTGCTCAAACTACCACACAATTGCACTCATCTCACACGCTAGCAAAGTAATGCTCAAAATTCTCCAAGCCAGGCTTCAACAATATGTGAACCATGACTTCCAGATGTTCAAGCTGGTTTTAGAAAAGGCAGAGGAACCAGAGATCAAATTGCCAACATCCACTGGATCATCGAAAAAGCAAGAGAGTTCCAGAAAAACATTTATTTCTGCTTTATTGACAATACCAAAGCCTTTGATTGTGTGGATCACAATAAACTGTGGAAAATTCGGAAAGAGATGGGAATACCTGACTACCTGACCTGCCTCTTGAGAAACCTGTGTGCAGGTCAGGAAGCAACAATTAGAACTGGACATGGAACAACAGACTGGTTTCCAAATAGGAAAAGGAGTACATCAAGGCTGTATATTGTTACCCTGCTTATTTAACTGATATGCAGAGTACATCATGAGAAACGCTGGGCTGGAGGAAGCACAGCTGGAATCAAGATTGCCGGGAGAAACATCAATAACCTCAGATATGCAGGTGACACCACCCTTATGGCAGAAAGTGAAGAAGAACTAAAGAGCCTCTTGATGAAAGTGAAAGAGGAGAGTGAAAAAGTTGGCCTAAAGCTCAACATTCAGAAAACGATGATCATGGCATCTGGTCCCATCACTTCATGGCAAATAGATGGGAAAACAGTGGAAAGAGTGAGAGACTTTATTTTGGGGGGCTCCAAAATCACTGCAGATGGTGATTGTAACCATGAAATAAGACGCTTACTCCTTGGAAGTAAAGTTATGACCAACGTAGACAGCATATTAAAAAGCAGAGACAATCCTTTGCCAACAAATGTCCATCTAGTCAAGTCCTGGTTTTTTCACTGGTTATGTATGAATGTGAGAGTTGGACTATAAAGAAAGCTGAGCACAGAAGAATTGCTGCTTTTGAACTGTGGTGTTTGAGAAGACTCTTGAAAGTCCCTTGGACTGCAAGGAGATCCAACTAGTCCATCCTAAAGGAGATCAGTCCTGGGTGCTCATTGGAAGGACTGATGTTGAAGCTGAAACTCCAATACTTTGGCCACCTGATGCGAAGAGCCAACTCACTTAAAAAGACCCTGATGCTGGGAAAGATTGAGGGTGGGAGGAGAAGGGGACGACAGAGGATGAGATGGTTGGATGGTATCACCGACTCAATGGACATGAGTTTGGGTAAACTCCATGAGTTGGTGATAGACAGGGAGGCCTGGCATACCATGGTTCATGGGGTCACAAAGAGTCGGGACACGACTAAGTGACTGAACTGACTGAATCACCATCACAGTGATTTTAGAGCCTAAGCAGAGAAAATCTGTCACTTCTTCCACCTTCTCCCCTTCTATTTGCCATAAAGTGATGGGATTGGATGCCAGGATCTTAGTTTTTTGAATATTGAGTTTTTTTTTTTCTTTTTGGCTATTCAAAATTATTTAATTACAAGGCTGGATAACTAGAAAAGAATTTTCCTTTCAAAATAGTTTCATAGGTAGAAAGTAATACACTGGTTAACAGGTTATGATTCTACAGCAGTGTCATGGTCAAACAGAAATGCCTTGACTCTTATGAATGCATTATCTAGACTTGATGCTGGTTCAGAATCTATGTACAAATCTATGTAAAAATATAATTCATCTTGAACTTTCTTCCCACATCCATAAAATGGAGATTTTCCCAATCACCAGATTTTTCATATGACAGACAAAGCTGACTTTTTCACTCTCCTATTTTCACCCCTATCAAGAGACTCTTTTAGTTCCTCTCTGCTTTCTACCATTCTACCATGGTATCATCTGCATATCTGAAGTTGTTGATATTTCTCCCAGCAATCTTGATCCAGCTTATAACTCATCTAGCCCAGCACCTCTCATGATGTACTCTGCATATAAGTTAAACAAGGTGACAGTATGCAGGCTTGTCATACTCCTTTCTCAGTTTCGAACCAGTCAGTTGTTCCATATAAGGTTCTAAGTGTTGTTTCTTGACCCGCATACTTCCTGACTCCAGGTTTCTCAGAAGACAGGTAAGGTGGTCTGGTATTTCCATCTCAAGAGTTTTCCACAGTTCATTGTGATCCACACAAAGGCTTTAGTGTAGTCAGTGAAACAGAAGTAGATGTTTTTCTGGAATTCCCTTGCTTTCTCTATGATCCAGCGAATGTTGGCAATTTGACCTCTGGTTCCTCTGCCTTTTCTAAATCCAGCTCGTACATCTGAGAAGTTCTTAATTCAAGTACTACTGAAGCCTAGCTTGAAGGATTTTGAGAATAACCTTACTAGCATGTGCAATTGTTTGGCAGCTTGAACATTCTTTAGTACTGCCCTTCTTGGGAATTGGGATGAAGATTGACCTTTTCCAGCCCTGTGGCCAGTGCTGGGTTTTCCAAATTTGCTGATATGTTGAGTGTAAAACTTTAACAGTATCATATTTTCAGATTTTATATTGCTCAGCTGGAATTCCATCACCTCCACTAGCTTCATTGGCAGCAATGCTTCCTGAGACCCACTTGACTTCACACTCCAGGATGTCTTGGCTCTAGGTGGGTGACCACATCATCGTGGTTGTCTGAGTCATTATGACCTTTGTTGTACAGTTCTTCTGTGTATTCTTGCCACACACTGTGTTCTTGTCATACACTTACTTGCCTGCTAAACCTGGGCACAATATTATAGCTTCTTGCGGCTTCATTTGCTTCATGTATGAAACTTGATAATACCCACTTTGAGGAGTTGGTAAAATTGTAAATGAAATAATATATGTAAAGCACCAAGTTCAGTGCCTCAATAAGAGGCAAGTATTACTGTTCTTAGTTGTGGTGGTTACTGTGTTTGTTTAGTCTCAGGCACAACATGCTTAAAACTACAAAAATTTTTAATTGGACAGTTCTGAGAAAAGACCACAGACCCAGAATCTTTAAATTAAGGTTTAGCCATTTTTAAGAACTGCAGTGAGAGAAGATAGAACAACACTCCCCAGCCCAGGGGCTGGGACCACCACACCTTGTCTTCTTAATACACTGACATTATATCTTTTGTACCTGGGTATGTCCGACACCTCACACCCCAGCCCTTTCTGGGAATTGCTTGCTGATCTACTGGAAAAAGAGAGCCTTGTTCTCTGAAGTAAACAAGCTTCAATAGGGAAAACTGAGAATACACATTTGAAAGGTCAAATGTACGTTTAGAAACTAGAGGAATCACAGTGTGTGTTTGCAGGAACAAAGAGGAGTGTGACATTGAAAATCTGCAAGAGGGCTTAACAGTTGTTCAAGAGAGTTACATGGAGGATATATTTGTTGCATTTTTAATTCATATGGGTTTTTTAAGCAGTAGAAAATGCTTTTGATTATGGAGGCTAATTTCCTCATTTTTAAAAACTGGCCATTATTTAGCCCAACAATTTACTTTAAAAATTAGCAAACTAAGGTAAATAGAGAAAACATTATTTACTCAGCATCACTCGAGATAGGTAGTAGCAGAATCAAGACCAGAATCAAGGCCCTTCAGCTCTGAATCCAGTGACCTTTCCATTGATCTTTTCCATTGATTATAAGGGATGAGGCTGACTTTCTAAAATCATTGACCGGTGAAGTCTAAATTTGTTTAAAGGAGCATTTGTTTTCCCTGAAATTGTTTTTCACTGAAACTCTGTGACATCTAGAATTATAGCCAGGGTTAATTATAGGTTGTCAAGACCAGGCACTGTGCAAGTCTTTTAGATGCTTATTCATTATGTACTAAGCTTTGACAATTACCGCTGGTGTTTGGTTGTTCCCGGCAATTGATAGGAAAGCAGTATTGCATCAGGGGATCATCTGAGATCATCTTTCCCACAATGTGAGGGAAAGTGTTGGTAAAACAAAGTAGGTCATTAGTACCAAGATAGACGAACTTATGTCTATCCAAGCATTATAGATTTTATACCCTTAATATGCATTATTTTTCATTCAAGAAGGTAGTAGACTCCTTTTTTAGTTTGTACATTTTGAACTGAAAGAAGTGGGCTTGAACTCTTCAAAGTCTGAAGTTCATGTAATTGTATTTTCAATGTCTATTGATTAAGAAATTGCATATGGATGCATGGACTGAAATTATTCAGAAATCCCACTAGCCTCATTGTTCACTGGTAACATTATACCAGGAGTCATGGAATCACTGTGATTCCAATGGAAGCAGGAACTCTGATAAATTGTGTCCAAAATATCTCCTAAGGTTTTTCTTTAGTTTTTGTCCATTGGTGTCCTGGAGCCCACTCTTTATCGCTTTTGAGATTCACTTGTCAAATTTTGGGAGCCAGTTGTTAAGCACAGCCATTTTTAGAAATTCGTTCAGTTCTGTTCAGTCACTCAGTCCTGTCCGGCTCTTTGCGACCCCATGGACTGCAGCACACCAGGGCTCCTTGTCTATCACCAACTCCCAGAGTTTACTCAAACTCATGTCCATTGAGACAGTGATGCCATCCAACCATCTCATCCTCTGTTGTCCCCTTCTCTTCCCACCCTCAATCTTTCCCAGCATCAGGGTCTTTTCAAATGAGTCAGATCTCACATCAGATAGCCAAAGTATTGGAGTTTCAGCTTCAGCATCAGTCCTTCGATGAACATTCAGGACTGATTTCCTTTAGGATGGACTGGTTGGATCTCCTTGCAGTCCAAGGGACTCTCAAGAGTCTTCTCCAACACCACAGTTCAAAAGCATCAATTCTTCGGTGCTCTGCTTTCTTTATAGTCCAACTCTCTCATCCATACATGACTACCAGAAAACCATAGCCTTGACTAGATAGACCTTTGATGGCAAAGTAATGTCTCTGCTTTTTAATATGCTGTCTAGGTTGGTCATAGCTTTTCTTCCAAGGAGCAAGTGTCTTTTAACTTCATGGCTGCAGACACCATCTGCAGTGATTTTGGAGCCCAAGAAAATAAAGTCTGTCACTGTTTCCATCCTTTCTCCGTCTATTTGCCATGAACTGATGGTACTGGATGCCATGATATTAGTTTTCTGAATATTGAGCTTTAAGCCAACTTTTTCACTTTCCTCTTTCACTTTCATCAAGAGGTTCTTTAGTTCTTCTTCACTTTCTGCCATAAGGGTGGCGTCATCTGCATATCTGAGGTTATTGATATTTCTCCCGGCAATCTTGATTCCAGCTTGTGCTTCCTCCAGCCCAGCATTTCTCATGAGGTACTCTGCATATAAGTTAAATAAGCAGGGTAACAATATACAGCCTTGATGTACTCCTTTTCCTATTTGGAAACCAGTCTGTTGTTCCATGTTCAGTTCTAACTGTTGCTTCCTGACCTGCACACAGGTTTCTCAAGAGGCAGGTCAGGTAGTCAGGTATTCCCATCTCTTTCCGAATTTTCCACAGTTTATTGTGATCCACACAATCAAAGGCTTTGGTATTGTCAATAAAGCAGAAATAAATGTTTTTCTGGAACTCTCTTGCTTTTTCGATGATCCAGTAGATGTTGGCAATTTGATCTCTGGTTCCTCTGCCTTTTCTAAAACCAGCTTGAACATCTGGAAGTCATGGTTCACATATTGTTGAAGCCTGGCTTGGAGAATTTTGAGCATTACTTTGCTAGCGTGTGAGATGAGTGCAATTGTGTGGTAGTTTGAGCACTCTTTGGGATTGCCCTTCTTAGGGATTGGAATGAAAACTGACCTTTTCCAGTCCTGTGGCCACTGCTGAGTTTTCCAAATTTGCTGGCATATTGAGTGCAGCACTTTCACGGCATCATCTTTTAGGGTTTGAAATAGATCACCTGGAATTCTATCACCTCCACTAGCTTTGTTCATAGTGATATTTCCTAAGGCCCACTTGACTTCACATTCCAGGATATCTGGCTCTAGGTGAGTGATCACACCATCGTGATTATCTGGGTCGTGAAGATCTTTTTTGTACAGTTCTTCTGTGTATTCTTGCCACCTCTTCTTAATATCTTCTGCTTCTGTTAGGTCCATACCATTTCTGTCCTTTATTGAGCCCATCTTTGCATGAAATGTTCCCTTGGTACCTCTGATTTTCTTGAAGCGATCTCCAGTCTTTCCCATTCTATTGTTTCTCTCTATTTCTTTACACCGATTGCCGAGAAAGGTTCTCTTATCTCTCCTTGCTATTCTTTGGAACTCGGCATTCAAATGGGTGTATGTCTCCTTTTCTCCTTTGCTTTTCGCTTCTCTTCTTTTCACAGCTATTTGTAAGGCCTCCTCAGACAGCCATTTTGCTTTTTTGCATTTCTTTTTCTTGGGGATGGTCTTGATCCCTGTCTCCTGTACAATGTCACGAACCTCTGTCCATAGTTCTTCAGGCACTCTGTCTATCAGATCTAGTCGCTTAAGTCTATTTCTCACTTCCACTGTATCATCATAAGGGATTTGATTTAGGTCATACCTGAATGGTCTAGTGGTTTTCCCCAGTTTCTTCAATTTAAGTCTGAATTTGGCAATAAGGAGTTCATGATCTGAGCCACAGTACGCTCCCGCTCTTGTTTTTGCTGACTGTATAGAGCGTCTCCATCTTTAGCTGCAAAGAATATAATCAGTCTGATTTCAGTGTTGACCATCTGGTGATGTCCATGTGTAGAGTCTTCTCTTGTGTTGTTGGAAGAGGGTGCTATGACCAGTGCGTTCTCTTAGCAAAACTCTGTTAGCCTTTGCCCTGCTTCATTCTGTACTCCAAGGCCAAATTTGCCTGTTACCCAGGTGTTTCTTGGCTTCCTACTTTTGCATTCCAGCCCCCTATAATGAAAAGGACATGTTTGGGGGTGTTAATTCTAGAAGGTCTTGTAGGCCTTCATAGAACCATTCAACTTCAGCTTCTTCAGCATTACTGGTTGGAGCATACACTTGGCCTACCATTGTATTGAATAGTTTGCCTTGGAAATGAACAGAGATCATTCTGTCGTTTTTGAGACTGCATCCAAGTACTGCATTTCAGACTCTTTGGTTGACTATGATGGTTACTCCATTTCTTCTAAGGGATTCTTGAGCACAGTAGTAAATTTAACTTAGAAATTAAATTGCACAAGTTTACAACTAAATCCAATTGTATTTTTTAACAGGTAATACTCAAAAGTGATCCCCTTCTAATTGCTACGTGCCTGCTGTTATTTACCCTTAAGGTTGTTTATGTAGGTTAGATCTGTATGGCGGGAATGCTAGGTAGTCACACCTACAGTGCATTTCATTCCAGCTCCTCATTCAGTGACATCACATTGGTAAACTGAAGTAGAAGTATTTATTCCACAGCAGTTGTCAAGCACTATAAGTTAGGACTAGATTTGTTTTGTTGATTATCTCTTTTTAAACCTTCAAAGTGTGTCATATCTATAGCCATTGCATTGTCAATAGCATAAAAAATTGAGGAAGTAGTCTTCCATTATTTGAAAACTATCTTTCCGTTCATCAGAGAAGTAGCTCGTATCATTGACAAATGAGTGAACTTCTTACAGATGTCTTTATTTCATTTTTGTTTTATTAATGTAAAGGAAAATACCAACCAACGTCATGTTAAAAGTATATGGTCATCAACTGCAGTCACAAAGTGACTGTGGATGTAGAAGTTCTACCAAAATGAACAAAAGCATTATGTGACCATCAATTGGTTATATGGAATTTACAGTAAAGACTACTGAATATTTTATTATTATTTTTACACTCTGTGGTACACATTTTTTGTCAGTAAAGTTTATTATAAACATATATACACACACACTTTTCCCCAGACTTCTAGTTGTTAAACATTTACCAGTACACCATTCCTTATGAACTCCATAAAAATACATATTATAATTATCTTTAGTGATCATATTGATAACAGTTAACATGTATTTAACACAAGTGACAGACTTTATAATTTCTGAGACTGAATTCTCAGAAATGCTTTTATTGTTAGAGACAGTGGGACATGAGGAAGGTATATTTAGGCCCCTCCAGCTTTACTGGAGCAGAGGACCTTCCAAGGGCAAGAAGCATAGTAGACACTTGAATATAAAGTATTCCCGTCAACCTGTGATAAATAAGGAAAGTTATTATATGATAAAGAATAATCTCAGATGGAATAAATGCCTAAGTTGCAGCTAAGTGACACTGCTTAGAAACGGAAACCACAAGGGGAGAATCAAAGCTTTCAGGTACGTCTTCCTAAATCAACTCACATGTCATATAACTACATCATCTAAGGAAATGCTGTGTGGGACTCTAAATGGTAAGAGAGCATTTTTATTAACAGCCATTGAGAAATTTCACGTTTAATAGGATGTAGACATGCCATATGAAAGATAGGCATTATCCAAAATAACTAGAGCTTAAATCAAACCCCTAAAGTGGATAATATAAAGTGGATAATATAGATGAAGTGGATAATACAGACTTCTCCAGAGTAGGAAGAATAAATGGGAGAGGGTATAAGTTCAGTGACAGCTTTTAAACATTATTATTTGCATTTGCAGATTGCAAAGCACATTTATACATAACAAAGAGTCCGGTATATGAACAGTGTGAAATAATGGGTTACCTTTCTGTGATGTTTTGCAAAGTGCCTAATCATTTATTAGTTGACTTATGTGTGCTTTCTGGAAGGTAGGATTTCTTGTGTGTGACACGTGGTAAATGCCTCATATCTGATCCAGTAAAGTCAGTCATATTCAGAGCCCCTGAACATCAATTAGGTCCAGCCTACAGAGCCAGATGCCAGCCCTTCCAGGCACTCAATACCAGCTGCAGGGCAATGCCAGTGTCAGTCTTTGAAGATGTGGGTAAGGCCCTTCAGCAGTGACCTACATCTTCCTCATGCTTTGCCAGGCTCCCCAGGATGGGCCATTCTTGTCCAGTCATTCGCAGACACACACCACACCATGTCTGGACTGTACATCCCACTGCCTTACCATTCTGTTAAGCCAGTTTGGGTTTTCTTTTTTCCTTTCTGCTTTCTCTTCTGGGGATTTTAGTATTTATTTATGACCATCTGATACATTAATTTGAATGCCGATGACCAATTTCTCTAAAATAGTAGTTTCCCAAGACTTAAATAGGAAATGATACACATGCAATTCATCAAAGTTTTATCATGCTAAATATATTTAGAACTTACATATTTCCTGTTTTGCATGGGTGATTACAAACTGTTCTCCCCTAGAACTGTTTTTACAGTATATATCTTTAACAAAAATGGTATATATTTAAGGCATACAACATAATAATTTGCTGTACATAGTGAAATGATTACTGTATCAAGCTAATGAATATATTTGTTGCCTCACATAGTTACTTTTTGTTTTGCTTTTTTTTTTTTTTTTTTTTTTTTTGAGGCTAAGAGTTGGTTTTATTTACTAAAGGTAGGGACTACGTTTTGTCTCTCTTTGTTTTGGCTAGTTTGATTTGTTTTTAAGATCTACTCTCTTTGCAACTTTAAGGCATAACAGTTTTGTTGTTGTTGAGTCTAAGTTGTATTCAACTCTTTGCAACCCTGTGAACTGCAGCACAACAGCCTTCCCTGTCCTTCATTATCTCCAGGCACCATGCCATCCACACCATCCCCAGGACTTATTCATCTTATAACTGGAAGGTGTGTGTGTATGTGTGCGCGCCATCCACTCCATCCCCAGGACTTATTCATCTTACAACTGGAAGGGTGTGTGTGTGTGTGTGTGTGTGTGTGTACGTACCTGAAATCGTCCCGGGTAAGTGAGATCATGCAGTATATTTCTTCCTATGTCTGTATGTCTGTAAGGCAGTATTTCTTAAGCTATAGGTTGTAGGAGCAACTGCTTCAGGGACAGCAGGTGGGTAAAACAGCATCTTCCTGGTCCTGTACATTCTAGTGCCTGTTCATTGGAGAGCGACTGTTGTAACTACTGGGGTGTCCTGACCTTGGATTCTAAAGCACCTAGTTTATTCCTTAACTTACAGGAAGGGGTTCAGTGTATGAAAGGACTGCTGTCAGAAATAATTAAACCTGAGCCATGATTTGAAGTAGAATGAGTCCCAGTTCTTCTCAGAGATGCCAGTACTCTTTTACCTCCCCCATCTCAGCCAGCCACCTCCCATCTTTCGCAAACTAGGGCTCTTCTCTCTCCCTAAACTACTTATGTTCCTAATGATTCAAGACAGGGTATTGACCTGTCCAGCAGAGGCCAGTAGTTTCTGTGACATTTTCCAATTATTCAAGTCAGAGCTTATAATTAATTTGGCATTGGCCTGACCATGTATGAGAAACCTTCCAGTCATTCTGCACCTCTCTGAAGCTAGAAGGCCCACTAAAAATCAATGGTGCTTATGGTTTCCCAATAACCCTGAACAGTGATAATTACAGTGTACATCTGTGATGGTAAAGCTGCCTTGTAATCTTTTCTCATATTCTTTCCAGTAGCTTCTGCAGACTGGTAGTAATATGGGTTTGGACTAAATGATGCCACTTACATGCTGACGGTGGTCATTTCCACCCTGTACATGTTTAGCATACTGACATAAGGAGGACCTGAGTGAAGTCCGATAGCTAAGTCACAAACACTATCTGAAGATTCCTGGTTAGGTAATAAAGGCTTAACAAATATTTGGTTACTTGCTTTTTAAAAATAGGAAATGTGGTGTTTAGAAAAGAATAGGAATAGTAAATGCTCTTTACAGGTACCCAAATTATAAATTTCCTGAAGGTTGAGGTTACTGGTAGTTCTTCCCAGATGGCGCTAGTGGTAAAGAACCCACCTGCCAATGCAGAAGGCGTAAGAGACTCAGGTTCCATCCCTGGGTTGGGAAAATCCCCTGGAGGAGGGCATGGCAACCCACTCCAGTATTCTTGCCTGGAGAATTCCATGGACAGAGGAGCCTGGTGGGCTGTGGTCCCTGGGGTTGCTATGGGCTAAGGAAAGGGAGGGAAAGCTAGTAAGCCAGCTCCCTGGCCAGGCAGGGTTATCCTTTAAGCATTTATAACACCTGTACTAGTTTGCTAGCACCATACACCATGTGGCTTAAACAACAAAAGTGTGTTTTCTCACCGTTGTGGAGGCCAGGAGTCTGAGATGTTCACAGTGCTGGTTGCTTCTGAGGACCATGGGGATGAATGTTTCATGCTTGTCACCTGGCTTCTGGTGATTTCCTGTCAGTCCTTGACATTCCTTGGCTTACAGAGGCATCACCCGATCTCTGCCTTCATCTTCACATGTCCTTCTCCCTGTGTGCATGTCTGTTCAAATCTCCTCTTATGACCTCATCTTAACTAATTACATCTGCAATTGCCCTTTTCCCAAATAAGGTCACATTCTGAGGTACTGGGGGCTAGGTTGTAAACATACAAATTTTAGAGGGACACAATTTAACCTATAGTATCATCTCTGAATAAGGCTTACTTTTTCTGGATTTGTTTTTTCCAATCCTGATAGGAAGCAAGTGTAAAGAGATTGTAGAGTATCTGACTACAAACCCCGTCTGTGGGAGTTACGTCATTGAGGTGCAGTGTAGAGGTTAAGGGTGCTGTGGTTGAGAATTATTTGTTCACTTTACCTTAAACCCTTAGTGGTTCCATTAGCTTACACAGCATGGGCATCTCCATTTCTGCATACTGTATTCCTGATAGACTGCTGTGACCTCAGGCTTGGTTTTCTGGGGAAGTTGAACAAGGGCCAACTAGGCTAAGGATCAAAGCTTTTGAAAGATGGAAGGACCTCACCAAGTTCAAAGCCCTGATTTTTTACAGAGGAGGAAACTGGGACTCCAGGCAGCTAAACAGCTTACCCAAAGAGAGCACACACCACACTTATTGCTGAGTTAGTATCAGAATTCATCTGCCCTGCCTCCTGTTCTAGCTTATTCTTCCACATTCCATGGAAGCCATGAGTCTCTTGTGAATTAAAGGGTATCCAGTTCCTGTTGCCTTTGTGGTGCAACGGCACTGTTTTCAGTGCAGGCCACTTATCTGGCGGTGTTTGTGGACTACTCATATTAGAGTCTTTTTTATCCCCCTAAGCCCTACCTCTGGCTGCAGTCCATGGGATCCAAAGAGTCAGACATGACTGAGCCCTCCAGGCTCCTCTGTCCATGGGATTCTCCAGGCAAGAATACTGGAGTGGGTTGCCAGTTCCTTCTTCAGGGGATCTTCCCAACCCAGGGATTGAACCTGGGTCTCCACCATCTGAGCCACCAAGGAAGCCCTAAGCCTTACCTCTGGGACCTACTTAACTATATTATCTCTCAACTTGATAGACAAGAGCCCTGGGGAGAGAACCAATTCTGGTTTTAGACTCTACCAAACATGAACAGGAAAGGACATCTTAGGAGAAAAATAGAAAGTGTTCAGTTTTATGAAGTCCACTAGAAGTTACTTTGTAAAGGTTTTTCATTTTTTGTTGTTTTGAGTGGGGATTTGTTTGCGTTTTTGATGATAACGATAGATATAAGTCATTTTCTTCTTTTTAACATTTTTCATCTCACCAACTTTCTTGAAAGCTCCTTAAGTCAGTGATTCAGCCATGTGTGAACTGTTTACCAACTTTTCACTTTTAGCACAGTAAGTGGATGAAGTCAGCACTTGGTGTATGTTTGAATGGATGGTTTATAGTTTTGTGAATAGAAAAGCAGATAGTTTTTTGATGTGGACAGTTCATTGTTGAAATATGATTTGTATATAGCAAAATGCACAGATCTTAAGTATGTAGTTCCATAAATTTTGACAAATGTGTACATTCCAGTAACCATCACCCGGCTCTAGATAAAGAATATTCCTATCCTACCAGAAGTTCCCTTCTGCCCCTTCCTAGACATGACTACCCAAGGTCAAGGCAACATTCCCCTTTGTTTTATTCTAGAAGATTAATGGTTTTAGCCTTCACATTTATTTTTATTTTTGGCTGTGCTGAGTCTTCATTGCTGTGTGAGCTTTTCTCTAGTTGTGTCAAACAGTGGCCACTCTCTCGCTGTGGTTTATTGGCTTCTCATTATGGCAGCTTCCCTTGTTGAGGAGCACAGGCTGTAGGCACACAGGCTTCAGTAGTGATGGCACGTGGACTCGGTAGTTGTGGCTCTCAGGTCTAGAGCACAGACGCAGTAGTTGTGGCCCATGGACTTAGTCGTCCCATGCAGCATGTGGAATCTTCCTGGATCAGGGATCAAACCTGTCTCCTACACTGGGAGGCAGATGCTTGACCCCTGAGCCACCAAGGAAGCACTAGGTTTCACATTTTGTCTGTGGTCCACCTCAAATTAATTTCTGTGTATAAGGTATCCAGGGGCTTCCCCAGTAGCTAAGTGGTAAAAAAAAATCCGCCTGCAGTGCAGGAGATGTGGGTGTGATCCCTGGGTTGAGAAGATCCCCTGGAGGAGGGCATGACCACCCACTCCAGTATTCTTACCTGGAGAATCCCATGGACACAGGAGCCTGGTGGGTTACAGTCCATAGGGTTGCAAAGAGTCGGACACGACTGTAGTGAGTGAGCCCATGGCGGGGGGTATAAAAAATTCTTTTTGCTCTTCTTTCATATCTATTCCTGCCTCTCAAGTCAGATAATCAAGGCTGATTTATGATAATAGATTTGTCATTTGGAAACAGATTTATATATCTTTTTCTTTTTTAACTCAATCATTGTTGCTGGGGATATCTTAGGAGCGCAGCAAAGGACGAATTCTTCTCAGTGCTTAGACAGCTTGAGGCAACATGTATAGGATATGGTATAGCTCCCCAAGCAGGCCTGGTTCAAATCCAGTACCACCATTTATTAACTGTGGTTAGACACGTTAGCCTTAAAACTCACATATACAAAATAACTAGGAAGAGACCCAGCCTAACAGGGTGATCTCTGATGATTAAACGAAATAATGTCTGTAATGCAATCATAACAGTATAAACATCACCATCCGTGGAGAACTGCTAGCTTCAAAATGTGTGTGGGAGGATGTTGAAAAGAAAAATAAAATCTCCTGGAGATAGATGGTGGAAAAGTTCCTTGAACTTGGATGGGGGTTCTTTCTTGAAAGCATTATCCCTGCAGCCACCACCCACAGATGCACACCCACTTTCCTCAAAGGGAGGGCCCTGCCTCCTTCCTCTGCCTGCTTCTGAGGCTGCTGGGGGCAGGAGCTCCGTTGCTTTAGCTCTCTCAGCAGCTGTGGCTTCCTGTCCCCAGAACTAATAGACCTGGCAGCACGCCGTTTGCTGCTCTCTTCCCCTGCCAGTTCAAAGCGCAGCTTTCTGCACTGGGTCTCCAGCGGTCTTTGTGCCTCGGGCGACACTTAACGCAGGGAGCGAGGAGGGTTAAACCCAGCACTAGACCCATAGGTGGCCATCATTCGATTCCAGAGAGAGAGCCTGCCACTCTGCTTGCCTTCATTAGAAACAGGCAGCCTCCCTGTCTAAAAATAGCCAAAGTGGGAGAGCGTGGAAGAGCAGCAGCCATGCTCATGGCTGCAAAGGAGAAAAGACAGAAAAAGAAAGCAGCAGATCCTGCTGAAAGCCTGGCAGGGTGGGTTAGGAAGGTGGGTGGTATTCTGTATGCAGTAGCCATGGCCAAGGGCTTCCCAGTGCTCTGGTCCACACCAGGGGTCTTGCAGATGTGCCTATACAATCAACCCCGGAGCTCGTGTGAAGGAGACGCTCATCCTGGCAAGGGTATGAGATTTGCTGCAGGCCGACACTCTCCCGGCTGCAGCTGGGAACCCCTGTGCCAGGGCTTCAGAACTCTACACCCTAGAGCAGCCTCCACCCCCGAGCCACGCCAGCCAGAGGTGAGCTTTTCTAAGACACGCACGTGACCTTGGCTTGACCATCACATCAGAAGTGCCTGAGTCCTGCAGGGAGGGACCTGCTCATAAGCACATGTGTCTCTAGGACTGAACAAGTATTTGTAGCCCTCATGTGAGGCTAGGCTGTACTTGTGGGTTTTCTCTGCGAGGAGAGCTTTCCTGTCCACATTTCTTATCATCAGTCTGTATTCCGGTAGGTAGCTAAACTTAGACTAGCAGAAAAAGAATTCTTCCCCAAGTGTTACAATAAAGCCAACCTCCTCAGACACACCTACCGTCCCCCAGGAAACAAGCAGAGTCCCAGAGGTAGAAGTCATAGTGACAGCCTGAGTCGTTTAGACACAAGAGCATTACCCTCTGCCGGCCTTCCGCTTGCCGGGTCTGCCTTGGTCCTCTTGATCGACGGCCCTGGGAGGTGGGCTGGGTGGGGACTGCATTCTCACTTGAAGAGGAGGAACTGGGAGCTCAGAGTCATGACTTGCCCAGTATTATAACTAATAATCGAAGAAGCAGGGCTGGTATTCAGGCCTCCACCCTTAGCCCAGATGCTCCCTAGGTTTATCCCCCATGGCACTCAGTCCATTTCTAAAGGGCAAAAACCTCCAAACGTGAAGCAGCCTAAAACATGGTATAAATTTAAGCAAAGATTTTAAAAGACTCCATTTAACCTTGATGTTGGAAACGTTTCTTCGCATGGCCCAGCAATCATGATTTTGAATTTAGAGAGGAAAATGTAAACCTAACTCAAACTGAACTGACTGAACTCACTGTTGCCTAGGCATTAACAAGATTTTCAAGTCATAATAATAAACTCTATGGAGCGATTTTCCATTTTTAGAATCAATCCATGGACAAAGCACAGAAAAATTGGTTATAGCTACAAGATAAGAATAAAGGAATATAAATACTAATAGCCATGACAAAGTGAGAAGGCAAGGACAGAGATTAAATAATGTGGGAAATTAAAGATATATGGTATATGGTTGATGGGATAGAAAAGGTTATTAAGTATATGATTTACAGTTACACAATAAATAAAATATAAATAGCAAATGTTGGGAGGAAGTGCAAAGTAGGAGGAGGCAAACGTCCTTTGTATTGAATCAATAGATGCTGCCTTGGGTTGATAATATATTTTATTCCCTGATTCATCAAAAGATATGAAGGAAACCACCAGAAGGGCTAAAAAGAGAAATGGTGAAAGGCGCTGCCCTTGGGGAGATGACTGGGGTACGGGCGGGAGCAGGAGGTTGTTTATTTTATCATAAATCATCTGTATCATATGATACATTATGTTATTACTTTGACAAAAAAGGCAGTGAGGGGATAACTTTTGAAAGACAAAAACAGTGCTTTGTACCATATGTTCTCTGAGCAAGTGCCCCCATGAGAATTAGCTATAAAACACTCATTAGGTCTGCAAACAGAAATCAGAGTGTTCCAGGCTATAAAATTACCTATGCCTGTTTTCAGCAGTCCAGCCAGGCTAATATTCTCCAATGAAGCCAAACTAATGTTGCTGGTAAAAGAAAGGAACATTTTTGTAAATGACAGAGAGGACTGAGCAGCATCAGAGAGCCACTAATGTCAGCTCCCAGAGGGAGCTAGGAGGACATAAAATTCCCCCTCCTTATCCTGCTTAACCTGTGACAAGTTTGTGAGGTGTGCAGAGACCAGAGCAGCTGAAGAATGTTGGCAGCGCCTCTGCTTTTACGAGGGCGGAAGAAAACTAGATAGATTAACAGTTTCCTGAGCGCCGTGCTGCAAATTAGGTGCAATTAGCCCTCAGACCGTCTCAATTGAGGGAATTGTGGCAAAACTTGATGGTGCAGAACCCAGGCAGCCAGCCAGACTCAACCTGTTCACATAAAATTGCTTCTAGAAATGAGGCTGAAAAATGGCAGGCCTTCTGACCAGATTGCTAAATTTTGAAGGCACTCCTCCCAAGAGAAAGTGACCCCTAAAATGGAATCTGGAAAACTCTCAGCCAGAGACATTAGAAACCAATTCCAAATAGGCTTGTCCCCAAGAAAGTCAACAGTGAAGTAAGGAAACCGAGCAATAGTAAGACTATTCCCAGTGTCAGAACTGGAGAGAAACAAACATGAAATCGATCAGTGACATAAACATTTAAGTGAAAATCCCTTTTAGAACATATTTTACCTTTCTACTTGGGGCATCTTCAAGGGAAGAGGAATTTGCTGTAGGCTGCGGATGTGTTTGTTTACATTGGATGGTTTATTCTTGCATTATGTCCCTACTCTTTTATGGATTGTACTTCATTAATTTTTTAAGTAGCAATGGACAAACACATGCACATTCAAGTATATAGTATAAAGATTCTTAAAGCCCAGATAATACTTTATGTCCTTGTGTGAAGCATTTTCATGTATAACCTTTACTAACCTCTTTGCTAAAAACAGCAGCAGAATGTTAAAATGAAGTATTTTGACTATCAGTTTCAGCAGAGACCAAAAACAAAAGCAAGGTGTGAGATCGCAGGGCATGAGAAGGAAGTGGTGAGAAACCATTTAGCTGACTACCTACCTACAGTCTTTGAGCGAAGTTAGAGAAGCCAGGAAGAGTTGGCAGTTTGAATGTGATCTTTAGAGCTGTAAGGGAGTTGGGGTACCTGTGCCTGCCCCTACCCAGGGAAAGGGGCTTCAGTGAGGCTTCAGAGACCTTGATAGTGCCCCATGGGGCATAGGGGACCTGGATGTGTCCCCTGGTTTCTGACTCATGCCTAAGGCCCTGAAAACTCCAGTGGCAGAGGAGGGAAACTGTGCTGCTTGAGAATGGTCTATGCTGCTCACTCACCTCTCTCTCTTCTGTGCTTTATTTTTCTCCTTAGTGCTTTTGACCAATATACTATATATTTTAAGTATTTTCCTCCCATTACCTGTTTTCCTCAATGCTATGTAAGTTCCATGAGTCAGAGATCTTTGTTTAATCTCTACTGCATCCTGGCGCCTAGAATACAATGTGCAAAAAATGGGTATTTGTGTTGGACATTTGCTGTTGCTCCAGTAATCCTGCATGTTCAGTGTTATTATTCTCATTTGACATGTAGGAAACTGGAGTTTCCAGTAACTGGAGGGGTTAAGAAACTCATCCAGTATTGCATATACAGCTAAGAGGAAAAACCAGATTTCTAAGCAAAGATGGTGAAAGTGAAAGTCGCTCAGTCGTGTCTGACTCTTTGCAACCCAGAAGTCTCCAGGCCAGAATACTGGAGTGGGTAGCCCTTCCCTTCTCCAGGGGATCTTCCCAACCCAGGGATCGAACCCAGGTGTCCCGCATTGCAGACGAATTTTTTTTCCCAGCTGAGCCATGCCTGTAATGCCTTATCATCTGAGGTATCTGTTTCCCTGAAGTGTATCCTCATCCTTCCTTGGGCAGCAGATAGGACCTAATCTAAGATTTTTAGGGAAGCAAAATGCCAGTTCTATACTTGGATATCACCCAATACATACTGAATAATGAAGATAACAAATATTTTTTCAAAGATTAATTGGTTACATAGCTTTTGCTATTTAATGTCAGATTATTCCAAGAGCATTTAATGCGACTTTATAAATGCCTAATTATTTACACAGGGCTAAATGTTTACATGTCTTTTTTAAGTGTTAAAACATTAGAAGCTTATATACCTCTATTCTTGTTAACTATCAGATATTTATTTTTAATACATTACTTTTTAAAAATTGTGGTAACATAACACAAAATTTACCATCTTAACCATTTTTAGGTGAACAGTTCAACATTCAAAGTACATTCACATTGTTGTGCAACCAGTCTCCAGAACTTTTTCATCTTGAAAAACTGAAACTCTTTGCCCACTAAACTCCCCATTTCACCTCCCCTCAGCCCCTGGCAACCACCCTTCTTTGAATTTGACTACTTACGTGAGGAAGTCGGTGAAATTATACCACCTGTTGGTCACTGTGAATAAGGCTGCTGTGAAACTGATGTGTTAATTTTAGGGCTGCCATAACAGAGTACCACAGACCAAGTGGCCTAAACAACAGAAATGTATTTTCTCACAGTTCTGGAGGCTAGAGGTCCAAGATCAAGGTGTCAGCAAGGTTGGTTTTCTCTGAGGCGGCTCTCCTTGGTGTGTACATGGCCGTCTTCTTCCTCTTCACATGGTCTTTCCTCTGTGTGTCCAAGTCCTAATCCCCTCCTCCTCTTCTCGTGAGGACACAAATCATATTGAATTAGAGCCATCCCAGTTATGTCACTTAACCTTAATTATACCTCTTTAAAGAGCCTATCTCCAAATACCGACACATACTGAAGTACTGGGAGTTAGGACTTAAAGATATAATGGAGGCTGGGGGGAAGCCCACAGTTCAGCCCATAACACTGAGGGAACAAATATCTGAGACCCTGTTTTCCATTCTTTGAGGTATATATCCAGAAATAAGATAACTGGCTCATCTGGTAATGCTATTTTAACTTTTTTTAAAAAGATAAATATGTTGCTTTGTACAGCATATTTTGCCTGCTTACTTTTCCTCAAACCTCTCTGGCCACCATAACTCTTCTCAAACAAAAGATCTCCACAGCTCACATCAAGCATCAAATCCGCATATGTTTTTGCTGGTTTATGGGATGATCCTCAAGCTCCTGGGCACATTGGTCTCAGCTCCCTCAATTTCTGCAGTGGCAAATTTCTAAAATTTCATCAGGGATGACCATAGAAAAGGTGTTTAATCGGAAAACAAAGTTCATAGTCTAGCTCTATTCAACTCTAGTGTGACCTTGAGCAAGTTACTATGCCTCTCAAGCCTCAGCTTCTTCATACAGTGCAGTAAGGATGTCGGGCTGACATAAACCCAGAGGGACCAGGCAGAGATGATGCCAATGGCGAGAACAGGCCAGGTGTGTGATGCAGAAGACAGCAGTAGGGACCCTGGAACAATGGAGGGGACATGCCTCAGCCTCATCGCTACTCACAAATGTGGGCTTGGAGTTGCCTGCCCATCTCGTTTCTCATTAGAATCTGTGGAAGACTGGATTTTGTAGGAATTTCCTGTTACTTAATTTAGCAATCATTCAAATTTTTTAAAAAAAAACTCTTTGGGCCCAAAACATACTTCTCCCAGCCAGCCTGGGTCTGTGGACCAGCAGTTTGCATCTTCTAGGCAGACCATCCTCCAGGATAGAGGTCCCCTTACCTCTGGCTCCTGCATCATCAGCGCTAGCCCTGGGACACTGCAGATGGTCCCCAGCTTGCCCAGCCTGCAATATAGCATCTTTCCACCATTCTATATGAGTTCCTTTATGACCAGCTTTTTTTTCACTTACCAAGGTCCACCTATATTGCTGCATATATGATACTTTACTATATTTATTGCCAAGTAATATTCCATTGTATGAATTACTTATCCATTCATCAACTGGTGGACTTTTGGGTTATTTCCACTCTTTGGCTATTATGAGTAATGCTGCTGTGAACGTTCATGTGCAATCCTTTGTGTAGGCATATATTTTTCCATTTTCTTTACATATATACCAAGGAGTGGAACTGCTGAGTTGTATGGTTTTGAAGATTCACCAAAATGTTTTCCAAACTAGCTTCATCATTTTACATGCCTATATGCAATGTAGGAGGGCTCCAGTTTTTCCATGTCATCTGTCTTTTTTATTATAGCCATCCTAGTGGCTGTGAAGTGGTGGTATCTCATTGTGCTTTTGATTTGCATTTTCCTAATAACTAACGATGTTGAGCATCTTGACATGCATTTATTGGCCATTTGTATATCTTCTTTGGAGAAATGTCTATTCATATCCTATGACCATTTTTAATTGAGTTGTCTTTTTACTGTTGTACTACAAGAGGTTCTTATATACTCTGGATATCTCATTTTTGTCCCCCAAATTTAAGGATGCTCAGAATATTCTTCTTACTAAGATAGGATATTATTCTAATATGTGCAAAACAGGATAGATTAACAGAAGGTTTTTTCTTTTAATATGCTTGATGGATGTTATTAAATTTGACCATATGGTATTTTCTCTGTAATCTATTATATTTTAGCTAAAATAGCTAGAGAAGGAAATGGCAACCCACTCCAGTATTCTTGCTGGGAAAATCCCATAGACATAGGAATCTGGTGGGCTACAGTCCATGGGGTTGCAACGAGTCAAACACAACTGAGCAACTGACCATAAACTGATAAATGTACCTGCTAAACCCCAAAGAAAACAAACTGTTTTTCCATTTGTATTTCGTTTTAACCATGCTAGTGACTCATTCATAGTTTTCAAAAGTAAAACAAATATTAGATTGAAAAATACTTACAAAAAGGATTTACTCCTAGGGAGGTAAACTCTGAATCACAGGACCAAAAAAAAAGAGGAGGATTACTTTTTGCTACATGTTATACTACAGGTGGTATGCTATTAAAAAATTAAATTTTAAAAAGCACTTCTAGACTATCTTGGTTATACCCTTATCCTTAGGATGGAAATAATTTAAAATCATGACCAAAAACTCAGACAAGATGAGAGCTTAGATTTGAACCCCATCAAGTAAATTATGGTTACAAAATAACCCAGAAGCCATTAGAGATTTTTTAATTGTATTAAATGTGAACTATACGTATTTTCCAACCACTTTGTTTCTTGCTTTGATGTTTAAGTAGATGAATGCTTTATCTTTCTCATAAGGCTTAACCAGGCAGGACTGCTCCCAACCCATGGGATTAGTGAGTGGCATCTTAGTAAAAAGGCAAAAGCCAATTAAAGCCCATCACAGCATCCTTGCTCTTGATCCAGAAAATAACCTGAGCAACATTCATTACCATGCAGTGCCTCTCCAAACAGCATCCCTTGAAACCTGGGTTTATTTAACCCAAGAAATCTGTTAAGGTTTACAATATAAAGTCAACAGCTCGGTGGAAAGAGGCCACATTCACCTTGATCTTTGAAAATCAATCAAAACACACAGTTTCCCACCTTGTATAACCCATCTTGGGTTTTTGAAAAGCAAGAGGACTTTTTTTTTTCCTGTGTCTAGAATTTAAAGAGAAATTATATCAAGCCAAAGTGAAGTGGCTTCATCTCTGAGTTTCCAAATTCTCAAATATCATCAAATGGAAAACCTATGGGAGATTCCCTGCTTCCCTTTCCTCTTACTACTAGTTTGGAGTCTCACAATTTTGTGTTATGTGTTCTACAAATGAACCTGATTTCATAAGATCCATATAATTCTTTTGAGAAATTTTTTTAATATTGAAGAGCTCAGAACTTCTGTTTCATGTATCTTCAACTAACAGGTAAGTATGTACAGAAATAGAATTATGTGCCGTGCCCAGAAGACAGAGGACTGAGGAGTATAATGTCCTCAATAAATCACCTATCTATCTGGGATGCTCAGACAAGAAGCCCAGGGGGTGACTTTAGGTGGGAGTTTTCAATGGAGTGAGCTAAGAGCTCTGCCCCCAGAGGTGATGGGTCCTGGTGATGGGGAGGTGAGTGAGGAGGCCAGACTTCTCTCCTGCTCTCAGCCCTGGTGCCCAGGCAAAGCGCCAGCCAGGTCTGTCCCACGTGGCTGCCAGCCAGCCCCCTAGCCCCCCTCTTCTAACACCAACATCAGACTCTTCCACCATTGTGTGTAGATATTTTGTTCCTGAAAACCATCACATGGAAAATTTCACAGGTTAAAAATATAACTAACTTTTATTTCAGTAGGGGGGAAGACTGTACATTCCTGAGGCACTAAATTCCCAATTTAAACATTATCAATGTTAGCTGAGGCCATGGGGTCGCAAAGAGTCAGACACGACTGAATGACTGAACTGAACTGAATGTTAGTGTGTGTGTGTGTGCACGGTTAGTCTTTTTCCGACTCTTCAGGACCCCATGAACTGTGTAGCCTACCAGGCTCCTCTGTTCATGGAATTCTCCAGGCAAGAATAATGGACCAGTTACTTAACTCTGGTTATCACATTATGACAAAACAAGGTGGCTTCCCTTCCATAAAGGACTCTCTAGTACTGTATACCTGAATTCCTTTGGCTTTTGTTGTTATCCTTATTAGGAAGGGTCCATCTCAACTGTCCTCACAAAGCACATGATACAGAGCTCTGTATTTATCTAATTCATTATTACTCTAACTGTTGGCCTTGGATCAGCAGCAAGAGCATCACCTGGGAGCTTGTTACCATGGGATCCATGTCAGACCCAATCAAACTCTGCGGGTGGGGCCCAGGAGTTTGGGCTTTCACAAGCCTCCAAGGGGATTCTGCTGCACTTTTAGGTTTGAAAAAAGAAATCGTCAATGCTAATGAGGGATCAGGTTATCTTCTATAAGCTAGAAAAACATCAACACTGTTGAGAAAAGGATTTAAGCAGTGAGAGCTAACTATTCAGAGCTGGAGATGGGCCTCTAGATTGCCAGAAGTCCACCCTCACAGGGTGTGGGGCCCACAGATCACCTCTTAGAAATACAAAGTGTCTCATACACTGACGTGGACAGAGAAAAGGCACTGCCAATAAAGCCAGATTCTTCAGACATAAGTGCACATACCTCTAGGTGTGACTGCATCTCCTTCAAACACCCCACATTTTTCTTTCCCCCAAAGCTTACCCACCTCAGCCACCACTTGGGAGGGGTCCTTGGATTTTGTTCTGAAGGCTACATGCTCATCATTCTTCCTTATTTTTCCAGTAAAGGGTTACCTTCCAGTTCCACCTTTACCTTGGAAGAGGGGACCATCTACTTGACTTCTGAGCCAAATGCTCTGGAAATGCAAGATGATAATGCCTCCGTGCTTGATGTCTATTTAGTAAGTAATACCTGGTTTCTTCCCCTTCTTTTCCTCCTCGTTTACAAATGGATCCAGGCCATAGCTCATACAAGAACAAGTTCTGCAAGGTAAGGTATATTTGAGTTTTAAAAGAAACAATGGCACCCCATCACTTCTACAAACAGTGCATCTTTTCACAAATTATGTCATCCCACAGTTCTTATAGAACAGCACACAGAAGAACATGGAGGATAAAATCCTAAATCTCCACACGTAATGAGAACAAATTCCCTATTGTTGAAGCCAACTGGGGCACCTTGGTGTCATTCTTCACAAACTAACATCTATTTTGACTCAACTGTATCCACTCGTGTGAGGGCATGTGGGTTCCTATAGCCAAATAATGAAGCCAAAGCTGAGATCAGTGCAGTGCAAGCTTTGTTCAATGGCTGAAGAATGGCGAGGTGAGAATATAGTTCACAGGTCAGCTTCTCACCCGTGTGGTAAGAAGGTTTGATTTTAAAGAGTAAAGACAAGAGGAGGAGGAATGAGGCGAATGCTTAGTGGAGGCATGTGCAGTAGTCTGTGTGGGAAGGGACAGGGATTTTTGAGGGAGTAGGGTGCCACTCTTTTTATCCTTTTTTGGTCCTTAATTTCCAGTTGTGACCACCACTGGGCATGTCATTTAATTCACGAATGTAGTAAAATCAGTGTGTAATGAGATCCAGGGTCTGTTTGAGGTCAGATTTATCACCATCTTGGTCCCTGCTAGTTCCATCTGGGTTTTTGGTTTTTTGTTTTTGCTTCTCGCCTTATAATTTCCTTTCTTATTTCTGGATCCTGTGACTTAACTCCTACTGAGGGTAGGGGTTTGAGCAAGGACTCGGTGCAGCTCTGGCGACTCTCTGTGTCCTTATTGACCGAAAGGGAATTAACACCTACCTCACAAGGCTGCTTGGTAACAGCCATTCTGACAGGTGTGTGGTTTTGATTTGCATTCTGATGATTAGTGATGTTGAGTCTCTTTTCATATGTCTATTGGCCATCTGTAGGTCTTTGGAAAAATGCTTATTCAGGTCCTCTGCCTATTTTTTAATCTGGTTGTTTATATATATAAACAACATAATCTATATATAAACAATCAGATTGTTTATATGTACACACACACACATATATATGAATAATCAGGTTTCATATATAAATTGTTGAGTTGTATGACTTCTTCATATAGTTTGGATATTAACCCATTATCAGACAATCATTTGCAGATGCCTTCTCCCATTCGGTAAATTTTCGTAGCATAGTATTTTGAACAATAATTATAATGGCCAAACTGGGTACATACCATACGCAGGCACTATACCAATGCTTTTCTTACACTAACCCTTTCATGAAGGCAGGTGTTCTACTTGCCTCCATTCATGCAGATGAGGAACCCGGAGCTTAACTGATCAGTTCTCAGACCTTTTAAGTGGCAGAGCCAAAATTCAAATCCAGCTCCTACCTAAGCCCCCCATCACTGTAATATTGCCCATGAAGCCCCCATCACTGTAGGTGTTCCTGATTGATGTATCATCTCATTGGAATCATGCTCCTGACGAAGGTGAGAAGTGGATCCAAAAAGGAAGGAGTGAGAATTTTTAGTTTTTATAAAATTCCTCTTTCGTCCTTTCTATTTTTTCACGTTTTTGTTGCCTCGGTTCTTAAACCTTTTGATCCCTGGATCCCTTCATATTCTAAAAGTTGAGGAACCCAAATAGCTTTTGTATATGTGGATTATATCTATCAATATTTTGTATAAAATACTGATTTGAAACTATTAAAATGTTAAATATATTTTCATGAAAATTTCTATTTTTCAGAATGAAAATAAGCTTAGTGAAAAGAGTGGCATTATTTTACATTTTTGCAATCCCTCTTGTAAGAAGCTGGGTGTCTGCTTCTACATTGATCTGGCATGATCCGGCATGTGACTGTATTCCAGTGTACACCCATGAGAGGGAATGAGAAAGGCAAATAACATCTTAGTATTAATAAGAAAATAGTTTGACCTCATGGATCCCCAGAACTGGTCTCCCACACCATTGTTCTAGTACTTTAACTTATCCCCTTCTACTTATGCAGAACCAAATGAGACAGGAATTAATTAGAAATAGGCACTGAGATTCTATGCTTGTCTCTGCCTCTCATTAATCACTGACAGTGAATTAATCACCCTTTTTGGTCCTTAGTTTTCTCATCTATGAAATGGATCATTAAATCACCTCTGAAGACCCCTTCCAGCTCTGACTGGCCATGGCCTATTCTAAATTACAAGGAATTCCATAAATAAGGTGTTTTTTTTTTTTCCCTCAGAATAGCTATAAGCTGTTTTTTCAAATTGCAATTTCATCACACATTCTACCATCAACCTTCACAGTATTTCAACTTTTGTGGCAACACATTCAGAAAATTCTGCACCATTAACTTATATTTCCAGGGTTTGTTTTCACTCTGGAGATTATTTTGCATGCTCTTCCAATCTGAGAGGACCCAACTCACTGCCCTCCCTTCAGTATTTTCATTTGCCTCCACACTATGAAAGAATGGATGGCAAAGAAAAGCATCAGAAAGGAAAACCAATCTTGCCAACATCTTTGTCTCTCCTTCCTCTTGACCTGATTAGAATCCTCTTAATCATAGCCATCTTTACTGAAAGGGCATTTGAAGGTTTCTGTGGTGATATTATACTAGGTGTTGTAACCAAACATAAATTTTTCTTATAATGTTCCTCCTCCTTTAAGAATTGTTGGTTGTGCTACCAATTGCTAGTGCTACTATTTGTATACTAATGGACAATACTGTTTATATATCTTTAAAATATAATTTAAACTCAAATGATTTATGCACACCAGATAACATAAGAAATTTCCTTTTAAAAGATGCATTCATAAATATCACTCATTATTAGAGAAATGCAAATCAAAACTACAATGAGGTATTACCTCATATTGGTCAGAATGGCCATCATCAAAAAAATATACAAACAATAAATGCTGGAGAGGGTGTGGAGAAAAGGGAACCCTCTTGCACTGTTGGTGGCAATGTAAACTGATACAGCCACTGTGGAGAATACTATGGAGGTTCCTTAAAAAACTAGGAATAAAACTACCCTATGACCCTGCAATACCAATACTGAGCATATACCCTGAGAAAGCCATAATTCAAAGACACATGTAAGCCAGTGTTCATTGCAGCGCTATTTGCAATAGTTAGGACATGGAAGCAACCTAGATGTCTATCAATAAATGAATGGATAAAGAAATTGTGGTACATATATACAGTGGAATCTTAATCATTAAAAGGAATGAATTTGAGTGAGTTGTGGTGAGGTGGATGAATGTACAGCCTGTTATACTGAGTGAAGTTAAGTCAGAAAGAGAAAACTGTATATTAACACATATATACGGAATCTAGAAAAATGATGCTAATGAACCTGTTTGCAGGGCAGGAAGAGAGATGCAGACAGAACAGACTTGTGGAGATGGGGGAAGAGAGGGTGGGATGAATTGAGAGAGGAGCATTGACATATATACCACCATGTGTAGAAAGCTAGAGGGAAGCAGCTGTTGGCACAGGGGGCTGAGATCAGTGCTCCGGGACAACCGACTCAGGTGGGATGGGGGCAGAATTGGAGGGAGGCACAAGAGGAAGGGGATATATGTGTACTTATGGCTGATTCATGTTGTTGTACGGCAGAGCCCACCATAACATTATAAAGCAATTACCCTCCAATTAAAAATAAAAAGATCCACCCCATTATGTGCATGTAAATTAGGCTAGCTATTCTGCTTTTTCCAGTAGTTTGACAGAAAATGAAAAGGATAGGTTACCTTACATGGCTGCTAATTGTTCCATTATCCTCATTCAAGCATTTGGTTCAGGTTCCATGTTCCTAGTTATTTCTTGGAAAAAGGCCGTTCACCCTCACACTGTAGTTCCAGGCTTTCTGATTCATTTTCAAATACTCACATCATCATGTATTTTAGGATCCTGTCCAACGACCAGAGAGATGTTTTCCACTCAATTTTGAGTTGATGACACAGACTGGAGTATTTAAAAGAATACAGCAGAGATGAGCAGGCTCCTGATTTTAAATGGCCAATCATGCCGTCTTCATAATAGGGCCCGATTCCGCTTTTCGAATTATCTGATATCCTAAGGCACTGATCAACGGTAGCCGTCATTTGGTGTTAGTACAAAGGGGAACAACCAACGAAGGCAGTGCAGCTGAAAAATGTTGTGGGTGAGAGTGTCCTTTTTCATGACTAACTGGGAGTGAGTGGGTAGGTAGGAGATAATGGAACTGCTTTATTAAATAAAGCAGTTTATTAAATAAAGAGAAGTAAAAGAGGGCTGCCACACAAGAACAGTTTTCTTGCTTCTGTTATGTAGTCTTGAAGTCATGCCCTTTTCACTTTACACTTTATGTATTAACAGCCTCCCAATAATATATCCTATCATCCAGATGTGTGTTTCTGCACGATGGCTGTTTGAAGTGCAAAAACAGCTGTGGGCAAAGAAACAGTTAAGCCATTTTTTTTAGCCATGCAGTATTGGCGATTAGTGTTCTGATATGCAGCTGTCAGACAGCTTGGTTATTTAATGTGTCTTCAGGGTGGTTAAAAATACTATTTGATCATGGGACGAAGGGTGCCAGAGAAGCGAAAATGATTGAATTAACAGCTTATCATACTATTATCTATGAAAAAAAGCTTGAGAAAAAAAAGAAAGACACTTTAAATTAGGTCACGGGGGTCCTAGAAAGCTCAGTGGAACTTTTTGGCAAGAGACACTGCATTTCTGGACTTGACTTTCCTGACGTTGACATTAATGACTTGTATGTGAAGTGTCGGGTCTCTGGAATCATTCCTTGCCTGAGCCAGCACTGGCTGCAAAGGACGTTTATTTGAAACGGTGGCAATTCTGTTGCTTCTCAGCAGAGAGCTAGCATCCCCACCAACCAGAGATGCCGCTAGCGTTTCTGGTAAGGTCTTACTGTGATGGAAATAGGAAGAGAGAGGCAGTGGCTGTCTTTGGTTTATAAGATGTTTCACCAGAATGCCAGTTTCTTCCACCGTCTGACCACATGGTTGAGAAAGGAAGATTTCAGAAAGGGCAAAAAATAGGGCCCTTTTCAAAGAGGGTTTGATCCTTTTAAGTCAGCGACCAAATAATGTTTCTGAGACAGGTGGAAAAGCTGACAAAATGGATCTGACTGCCTGCACCCCATGGCACCTACAAAGGATTTGTCCTGAAACAAGAGTGACGCCAGCTTCAAATTAATGAGGCAACCCGTCAGTCTGGATTAGGTCTCTGTAGGATTTTTTCCTTTTTTTAACAAACAGCATTAAACTGCTGTTTAAGGATTAGCTTAGGGAATTGGAGTTATAAAGGCATACTGGCTTTTCAGTTAAATTAGGCCCACAGTTAATTGGATGACAGATTGCAGAGCTATGGTAGTTTTTTTCTTTTTGTCCTAGCTTTATAGTGAATCGTGGCCTCACAGGCCAGCTTGATTTCCACTTTCTCAAGGCTGGTTTTGCTCTCAAGCTCGCCTAAGGTTCCTATTCATCCAGGCCCTCGTTGGGGGCCCCTTTATTCTCTGTCTTTACCTCTCAACACCAGGCTCTCTCTCCTTCCCTACTCCCTCCAGAACCTTCTTGTCGCTTCTCTGATTTCGATTTCTGTCTTCTCCCTCGTCAGAGGAAACCAGTGTTTGCTAGTCTCCTAATAAGCCTTTTCAACTCTTGGGAAGAGTGTGTTTGTGGAAAAACAGATTCTAATGGTATGAACCTGGGGTCTACCAGGCCCTGAGCCTTCTGGAAACGAAAAAAGCAAACTCAAAAGGAGAATTTAGGGAAATGAAAATTTTAGGGAAAGTAAGTTTAAATTATACCTGTGGACCTCATGAGCTGGGCTGTCCTTAACACCATTCGCACTCCTGGGACCTGAGGAGGAATGGGAAAAGTGAGTAGAAGGGAGGATGCCTCCGTACTGTCCACTCAGTAAAAAATAAGGCCCCTGTGAGTGTGACAGATGGTATGAGGATGGCTCGAGAGCGGGGAGTCCAGGGCCCAGCTTCCCTTTGCCTCTGCCTGTGCTCCCAGGGCTGCCAAGACAAAGTGCCACAGACCGGGAGGCTTAAACAACAGAAATGTGTCTCCAAGTCTGGAGGCCAAAGAAGTCCAAGGTCAAGATGTTGGCAGGGCCCTGCTACCTGTGCAGGCTCTAGGAAAGGATCCTTCCTGGCTTCTTCCGGCTTCTGGTGGTCATGTGGTCCTGAGCACTGTTCCACTTGCAGTACTCTAATCTCTGCCCCAGTCCTCACCCTGTGACTCTCTCTGAGTCCCCTCTTCTTGTGATAACACCTGTCACTGGATTTAGGGCCCAGCCCAAAACCAGATGACCTCATCTTAACTAATTATATCTGCTAAGACCATATTTCTGAATACGATCACATTTTAAGGTTCCAGGTGGATGTGAATTTTCAGGGGACACTAGTCAACCAACTATACCACCTTACTGAAGACATGTAAAAGGGCACACACATGCTCTTTACTATGTTTGGCCCCATTTGTCCCTTCACTTCCCACCTCCCTGGCTAAGTCTGTGAGGTTGCATGTATGTTTATCAGTCACTCAGTCGTGCCTGACTCTCCACGATCCCATGGAATGGAGCCCACCAGGCTTCTCTGTCCATGGAATTCTCCAGGCAAGAACAATGGAGTAGGTTGCCATTCCCTTGTCCAGGGGATCTTCCCAACTCAGCAATCAAACCCAGGTTTCCTGCCCTGCAGGCAAATTCTTTAACCATCTGAGCCACCAGGGAAGTGAGGTTGGATATATGTTTCCAAATTATTGTGGCCTCCTCGCAAAAAGGTATCAGGTAAATGAATGTATTAACAGATACAGACACATGTTGGGGGCATATTATGTATTAGAAATAAAATCCCTGAGAGTGGAGCAGGGCATTGGTATTTTTAAAAGCTCCCCACACATCCAGGGCTGAGACCCAGTCAGCTTGTTGATAGGGTCCTTCCGCTCTGAACATCGTGTAATCCTTCTGTGCTAAACGGAAGGGAAAGCTCTCCCCTAAGAGGCCCTAAGACGGCTGGCCAGTTAGGAAAAATGAACTTGATTCTAAGGTGAACTTTGCCACCTTCATTTGTGAACTGGATATGGGACTGGGTTCCTGCAGCAGACGCTCCCGCCACCTAGTGGTAGGAAGGTGCCTCTGACCAACCCGGATTAGGAGTAATTGAGGGCCTGGAATTGACATCCACCAAGTGAGTGTGAGGCTCGGGGAATGTCTCCACTCCATGTACTTACTTTATGGTAGCCTCTCGGTAGCTACGTGAACCCACGTTTGGCAGGGGTACATCCTTCAAACAGCAAAGGCAGTTCCCTCTGACAGACATCTTCCACCTTTCAAGTTGGAGTGGAGGCTGCAATTACAATCAGACACAAAAATGAAGGTGCTAATTTTCCCTAGGATCCTAGCATGCCCTTCTCATCCATCAAGGTCAGATACACTTGAGCCTCTTTGTAAGCCCTATAGCAGTTTGGGGGTTAAACACAGAAAATCCTTACTTTTACTGCTTAGGCAACATCTCTAATGAAGTATCAACAAACAGGGTGGAAAAGCCTTTTTTTTCATTTTCAGTCTTTGACAGGCTGTTCTTTACAGCCACTCTACCCGCAGGGGACTATAGCTTTTGTGGTGGCTCCCAACAGAATATACAGTTAAGTATGTGTGTGTGCTAAGTCACGTTAATCGTGTCCGACTCTTTGCAACCTTATGGACTGTAACCTGCCAGGCTCCTCTGTCCATGGAATTCTCCAAGCAAGAATATTGGAGTGGGTTGCCATTTCCTCCTCCAGGGGATCTTCCCAACCCAGGGATTGAACTTGTATCTCTTACGTGTCTCCTGCATTGGCAGGCAGGTTCTTTACCACTAGCACCACCATAATAAAATTCAAATATAGGTCCTTATTTAAAAAAACAAACAAAAAAACCAACTTTCTAAATCCCAGTAATAGTACTGTATTTGTTTCCTAGGGCTGCCATAAGGAAGTACTATAAACTGGGTTGCATAAACAGAACTGTATGTATTGTTTCACAGTTCTGGAGGCTAGAAGTTCAAGGTCAAGGTGTTGGCAGGGTTTATCCCTTCTGAGGGCTGTAAGAGGAGGATCTCTTTCTGGCTTCCCTTCTTGGCTTGTGGATGGCCATTTTCTCCCTGGTCTTCCTTCTGTGTGCCTGTCTCTGTGTTCAAATTTCCCTGTTTTATAAGCATCTCAGTTATATCTAATCAGGGCCAGTCCTAATGACCTTACTCTAACTCCCTCACCCCTGTAGTACCGGGGGTTAAAGCTTGAACACATGAATGGGCCAAGGGGAACTGGGAGGCACGAAGCAATCCATGCCGGCTACTGTGTTTTTGTGAAGAAAAAAATGGTACCAAGAAAAATGATGGAAGGGAAAGGCCTGATAAGGGTGCAGCCTCTGGCTATGGCTAGGGGGTCTCTGGCAGCTCACCCTTTTCTTCCACACAGGGAGAAAGGAACCAGTGGCCTCATCCCAAGGCAGTGCTCCCTTTTGAATGAAGCTGGTACCATATTACCCTCCCCACATTCTCCAGAGTGAACTCAGTTGCAGCCCCAGGGCTATGGGATACATTAGATAATAAGGTAACCATTTCTATTTACAATTAGCAACAGTCACTATAAAGTGCAGTGTAGAACTGTCAGTCACATAAATCACTGATGCCTCCAGCTTCTCCTTGGTCTTTGGAAAACAAATCAATCAGGCCGGGAACTGTGTTAAAATATTGCTGCTATACTAAGAGTTTTGAAATGGGAGGCCATAATCCTAAATCCATCCCTGGAGACATCCAGAATCAGTGCCAGGTTTTTCTTGGGTCTGTTCTCATCTTATCAGTAATCTATCTGCTGGTTGGTGTGGAACACTTTGATAGGGCATTGGAAGGCTGGCAGGAGGCCTGGGACTCCGTGTGCTGCCAGCACTCAGAATTCAACAAACATTCTACATGATCGGCACATGTGCTAGCTCTCTTCCAAATTGTACGTACCCTCCAAGGTCATTCCAAGTCCACTTTTTGCCTCAAGGCTTCTCAATTAAGGCCCTTTAGTCCCTGGTTCTTGGGAAAGAGTAATCTCACCCCTGAGTCTTTTTTTTTTTTTTTTTTTAAATACGAAGGTAGGAAGCTTCCTCCCAGCTATAAAAACTCCATAGCAGTGTGATTGGACTCCATACATAGACTGTGTCCTGATTCCTATAGCACTAGTGTCTGTACTTGTTCACCTCCTTAAAAAAATGGTGAGCTTTTTGGACACCTGCCACGGTTGTTCAAAGAGAAATCTCCTCCAATCTATTCCCAAGCAGTCATGCCTTGTGAAGTATCCTAATACGAGGCAGATATGATAAAATGAAAACATAGAGCCTGATGTTTGAAGAAAAATTCCAGAGTACAGGGTGGCTCCTCAGAAAGTCCAGGGTCTTTGAGAAGGCAATCTGGTGAACCCAGAGAAGGAGGGGACGATGGCGGTGGGGCGCTGCGGAGCCTGCTGTGTGTGTGGCAATGCAGAGTTTGGACTAAAGTGAAGGGCGTGAGGCAGAATGCGTGGGTGTGCTCTCATGGCAACAGAGAGAACACTGGCCAAAAGAAGAACAATGTGAAATAGGAACAAAAGGAAGCAGGGCTGGGGAAGAGGGGCTTGGAACAGGAAAAGGAAATAAGGGACTTGCCACCTTATGATAGCCTGGAGAGAAATCAGTTTTTTCCTCAGGGGTATTTTGGCAAAGAATTTCAACTTAAAATCAGAATGGGGCTGCCCTTGGACCCCAGAGAGGAAAAGATCATGCTTCAGTGGGATCCTGGGGCTGAACCGTGAGGCAATTGTAGTTAAAGAACATCACCCATGAAGGTCAGGAGCTCAGGGAACAATGAGACCTCGGGGACTGTTTAGTGTGGTCATCTTAGCCAGTCTGACAGTCCTGAAAATGCCTTGTTTCAGCTCTGCCCTTAAATCCCCTCAGCACATTCCAGATCTTATGAAATTCTACTGGCTAAATATGCCTTTTAAACAGTAGGCTGAGGGTGTGTATGTGTTTCTTTCAGGAAAAAAGGGAGGGATGGAAATGAGCCTAGAAGTGAGACCTCAGAAGAGGAACGTCTCACCCCTGACACCCTCGGCACAGCACTCTAAAAAGTCACCCTCCAAAACTTAGCCCATCATGCAGTAATCTACTTCAGGGGGACCCCTGGGGTAATCTGCCCCACAGTGGGGTCCATCCTCAGAACGGGCTTTGCTTTTAGCAAACAGACTGTGTTTTGCTGTGTTCTTCTGTGTGCAGTGTACAGCTTCAGTCATAGGCGTGCCTGAGTTTAAGTGGAAATAAACATGTGAACCTCTCACACACCCACAAACCAACATATTTGGATAAATAGTGCTAAGGATTTAGGCCACAGAAATACCTAAATATTCCTTTCATACCAACCATTATCACACCTTTTCCTTCAGGTCTCAGAATTTAAAACATATCATGGTTTCTCAGAGCATCACACGCTTAGGGAATTAACCCTGGCATCTGTGTGGACAGATGATTACGTACATGTGCATACAAGAGCCGTTCAGTTGATGACAAGAGCTCCAATGTCATTCTGTCTGTCCATGCTTCCCTGAGATATGGCTGGGTTCTCCCACCAAAGCACCAGTTCCTGTTTCTACTTCCAAAGCCATCGGGTGAGGAGGGGGTTGAGTTTCAGTACTTCAGAAGAAGTTGCTAGTGTTTGGGGAAGTAATACCTGAAGAGCCCATCTCTGTGTTGGAGAGCTGGAGGGGATCCTACACATACCATATTTTGAAGAATAAACTCAAGCTATGAGTTTCTTCCCAGTGTAGATAGATAGCTGATACTTTGGCTCTTCACTGATGGCTAATAAAGGATTTGTGGATTATAATTTGGAGAAAGGAAAGGAAAATTGTTGCACACTTTATACTAAATATGAGATAATAAAATCATCTTCTTCTCACTGTGGCCAAGTTTATAATCATGGAGATAGTGCTTAAGACCTAAAGACCTATCAGGCCACCTTGTTTTATTAGGGTTATAAATGGATACTTTCAGGTAACCAAACATGTCATTCCAAGATTACATTACATGGGTATAGAATTGGCAGTTCTCACCAACTTTGACATCCTTGTACCCTGGGGGTGAGAGTGGGTGTTTAATGAAGTTTACAGAAACTGCAATAAGACCCTCCAGTTTAATAAAAAAAAAAAAAAATCCCAATGGAATGAGAGACAAGATGGCAGAGTAGAAGGACTTGCTCACCTTCTCTCATGAAAACACCAAAATCACAACTAACTGCTGGACAACAACCATTGATAAAAAAGACTTGAATCTACCAAAAGACATTCTACACCAAGAGATAAAGAAGAAGTTACTATGAGATAGTAGGAGGGGCACATTGGCAACAAAATCAAATCGCATACCAGTGTGTGACCCACAGACTGGAAAATAAATATATCGTAGAGGTTCCCCCACAGGAGTGAGAGTTCTAAGCCCCACGTCAGGCTCCCCAGCCTGGGTTTCAGGAGCCCCCAGGGCATTTGTCTCTGAAGGCCGGTGGGGCTTGAGTGCAGGATCTCCAGAGGTCTGGGGGAAACAGAGACTCCGCTCTTGAAGGGTGCACACAGGTTTCACGTGAACTGGGTCCCTGGGCAAAGCAGTGAGTCCATAAGAGCCTAGGCCAGACCTACCTGTGGGTCTTGGAGGGTCTCCTCAGGGCCTGGGGGTCAGCTGTGGCTCACTGCGGCGGCAAAGACACTGGTGGAGGCCCCAGGGAATACCCATTAGCGTGAGCTCTTGGGCAGCAAAAGCAGTTCTAAGAGGAAGTTTATAGCCACACAATCTTACCTCAGGAAACAAGGAAAAGCACTTCAAACAACCTAACCCTACATATAAAGCAACTAGAGAAAGAATAAACAAAATCCAAATTAATTAGAAGGAAAAAACTATAAAGATTACAGCAGAAATAAATGAAATAAAGACAAAGAAAATAGAAAACATCAATGAAACTAAAAGCTGGTTCTTTGGAAAGATTAAAAAATTGATAAACCTTTAGTTAGATCATAAAAAAAAAAGAGAGCTCAAGTCAACAAAATTAGAAATAAAAAGTTAAATCTGACACCACATAAATATAGACGATCGTAAGAGACCACTACAAGTGACTATATGCCAATAAAATAGACAACCTAGACAAAATGGAAAAATTCTTATTAGAAAGGTACAATCTTCCAAAACTGAACCGGGAAGAAACAGGAAATATGAACAGACCAGTCACAAGTACTGAAGTGGAAACTGTGCTTTAAAAACTTTAGACAGACAGAAGTCCAGGACCAGATGGCTTCACAGGTGAATTCTATCAGACATTTAGAGAAGATGTAACACCTATCCTTCTGAAACTATTCCAAAAAACTGAAGAGAAAGAAACACTCCCAAACTCATTCTAGGAGGCCACCATCACCCTGATACCAAAACCAGGCAGATACCACAAAAAAGAAAATTACAGACCAATATCACTGATGAATGTAGATGCAGAAATTCTCAACAAAATAACTAGCAAACAGAATACAACAATACATTAAAAGGGTCATACACCATGATCAAGTGGGATTTATCCCAGGAATGCAGAGATTCTTCAGTAGCCACAAATCAATCAGTGTGATATACCACATTAACAAATTGAAGAATAAAAACCATATGATCATCTCAATAGATGCAAAAAAGCTTTTGACAAAATTCCATGCTCATTTATGATAAAAAAACTCTCCAGAAAGGGGGCATAAAGGGAACCTACATCAATATGATAAAGGTCATATATGACAGAGCCACAGCTAACATCATAGTCAACAGTGAAAAGCTGAAAGCATTTCCTCTAAGATCAGGAAGAAGACAAGAATGTCCACTCTTACCTCTTTTATTAAACACAGCTTTGAAAGTCCTAGCCATGGCAATCAGAAGAAAAAAGGAATTCAAATTGGAAAATAAGAAGTTAGCAGATAAAATGATACTATACACAGAAAATCCAAAAGATGGTACCAGATAATTATGAGAGTTCATCAGTAATTTCAGTAAGGTTGCAAGATGCAAAATTAATATACAGAAACCTGTTGTATTTTCAAATCAAAAAAATGACATATCACCTCACATCAGTCATAATAGCCATCATAATCAACAATAAATGCCGGAGAGGGTGTGGAGAAAATGGAACCCTCCTACACTGTTGGTAGGAATGCAAATTGGTACTATCACTTTGGAGAACAGTATGGAGGTTCCTTAAAAAACTAAAACTAGAGCTACCATATAACCCAGCAATCCCACTCCTGGGCATATATCAAGGGAAAACCATAATCCAAAAGGATGCAGGCACTGTGATGTTCATTGCAGCACTATTTGCAATAGCCAGGACATGGAAGCAACCTAAAAGTCCATTGACAGGAATGGATAAAGATATGATACATATACACAATGGAATATTACTTACCATTAAAAAGAATGAAATACATTTACAGAGATGTGGCTGGACCTGGGGCTGTCGTACAGAGTAAAGTCAGTCAGAAAATGAAGCACAAATACTGTATAATATCACTTGTATGTGGAATCTAGAAAAATAGTAGAGATGAACTTATTTGCAAAGCAGAAGTAGAGTCACAGATGAAGAGAACAAACTTATGGTTACCATGAGGGGTGGGTGGGTGGGATGGATTCAGAGACTGGAACGGACACATATGCACTATGATTTATAAAATACATAAGTAATGACTTGACTTAATGAGACTCTGCCCGATAGCACAGGGACTCCACTCAGTGCTCTGTGGTGACCTCTGTGGGGACAAAATCTAAAAAAGAGGGGGTATGTGTATACATAGGACTAATTCATTATGCTATACAGCGAGAAACCACAAAACATCATAAAGTAATTGAGTGTTAGTCACTCAGTCGTGTCCAACTCTTTGCAACCCCAAGGACTATAGCCCATCAGGCTCCTCTGTCCATGGAATTCTCCAGGCAAGAATACCGGAGTGGGTTGCTATTTCCTTCTCCAGGGGATCTTTCTGACCCAGGGATCAAACCCGGGGTCTCCTGTATTGTAGGTAGATTCTTCACCATCTGAGCCACCAGGGAAAGCAATTATACTCCAATAAAAATTAATTTTAAATATCTGTTCCATTTCTATATGCTTACAGTGAAAGGTCAGCAAGAGAAATTAAGGAAATAATCCCATTTACCATAGCATCAAAAAGAATAAAATAGCTAGGAATAAACCTACCTAAGGAGGCAAAAGACCTGTACTCTGAAAACTAAGATGCTGATGAAAGAAACTGTTGCTGTTGTTCAGTCGCTCAGTTGTGTCCGACTCTTTGCGACCCCATGGACTGCAGCACACCAGACTGCCCTGACCTTCACTGTCTCCCTGAGCTTGCTCAAACTCATGTCCATTGAGTTGGTGATGCCCTCCAACCATCTCATAAGATGACACAAACAGATGGGAAGATATACCATGTTCTTGAATTGGAAGAATCAATATTGTCAAAAATGACTATAATACTCCAGGCAACGTACAGGTTCAGTGGAATCCCAATCAAATTACCAATGACATTTTTCACAGAACTGGAACAAAAAATTTTTAAAGTTTTATGGAAACACAAAAGACCCTGAATAGCCACAGCAATCTTGAGAAAGAAAAACGGAGCTGGAGGAATCAGGCTCCCTGACTTCAGACTATACTATTAAGGCTACAGTAATCAAAAAAGTATAGTACTGGCACAAAAACAGAAATATATTAATAGGTCAATGGAACAAGATAGAAAGCCCAGAAATAAACCCTCGCACCCATGTCAATTAATCTATGACAAAGGAGGGAAAACTATACAATGGAGAAGAGACAATCTCTTCAATAAGTGGTGCTGGAAGAACTGCAGCACATGGGTGTAACCTTAAAAATGAAAGAATGATCTCGGTTCATTTCCAAGGAAAACCATTCAACATCACAGTAATCCAAGGCTGTGCACCAACCACTGATGCTGAAGCAGCTGATCAGTTTTATGAAGACCTACAAGACCTAGAACTAACACCAAAAAAAGATGTCCTACTCATCATAGGGAATTGGAATGCAAAAGTAGGAAGTCAAGAGATACCTGAAGTAACAGGCAAGTTTGGCCTTGGAGTATAAAATGCATCAGGGCAAAGGCTAACAGAATTCTGTCAAGAGAATTCACTGATCATAGAAAATTCCCATTTTCAACAACATAAGAGCCAACTTTACACCTGGACATCACCCAGTGGCCAATACCAAAATCAAATTGAATATATCCTTTGTAGCCAAAGATGGGAAAGCTGTATACAGTCAGCAAAAACAATACTGGTGCTGACTGTGGCTCCGATCATCAGCTCCTCATAGCAAAATTCAGGCTTAAACTAAAGAAAACGAGGAAAACTGTTAGGCCATCAGGTACAACTTAAATCAATTTCCCCAGTATTCCGAGGAATACTAGTGGAGGTCACAAATAGATTCAAAGAATTCGATCTAGTAAACTATGCCCGAAGAACTGTGGACAAGGGTCCGTAATATTGTACAGCAAGCAGCAAACAAAACCATCTCAAAGAAAAAGGAATGTAAGAAGGCAAAGTGGTTGTTTGAGGAGGCGTTACAAATAATAGAGGAAAGAAGAGAAGCAAAAAGCAAGGGAGAAAATGAAGATTACACCCAACTAAATGCAGACTTCCAGAGGATAGCAAGAGAGAGAAAAGAAGGCCTTCTTCAATGAACAATGCAAAGAAATGAAAACAACAGAAAGGCTAAGACTAGAGATCTCTTCAAGAAAATTGGAAATATCAAAGAAACACTTCTGCCAAAGATGGACACAATAAAGGACAAAAATAGTAAAGACTTAAGAGAAGCAGAGAGATCAAGAAGAGATGGAAAGAATACATAGAAGAACTGTACAAAAAAGATCTTAATGACCTGGATAGTCTCATTTTTTTTTTTTAATTTTCATTACACTAGGAGGTGATTCCAAAAGAACTGTAGCAATTTACATCAAAGAATGTTCTTCTATATTTTCCTTTAAGACTGGCTTCTACAAATTTGTCCCAGTTCTGGTCGTGGAGTCATTTTTTCTCACCCTTGGCTTCCCCGGTGGCTCAGATGGTAAAGAATCTGTCTGTAATGCAGGAGCCCCGGGTTCGATTCCTGGGTCAGGAAGATCCCCTGGAGAAGGGAATGGCTACCCACTCCAGTATTCTTGCCTGGAGAATTCCATGGACAGAGGAGCCTAAAGGGCTACAGTCCATAGGGTCTCAAAGAGTCAGACATGACTGAGTGACCAACACATTCACTTGAGTCTCAACAGATAACAGATGGGGTTCCTGGGGGGGGCGGGGGGTGCGGTAGGGAGTGTGCGTATCACAACACTTGATGGAAGGAGATTGAAAGGGTGACTCTTCCCAGCCTACTCACTCACACATTCTGGTGTTCCTATGCCTGCCCCGAGGATCACGGCCACCTGTGCCACTGCTGTTGATGAGAGTGTCACACTTGCAGTGACATTTCAGCTAGTACCTCTCTCTTCCCCAAAGTGAGTCTTCAGCTATTCAAAGACAACTGTTATGTTTTCTCTTTAAATCTCTTATTTTCTAGACCCAAAAGCCCAGGTCTTAACCAATTCCATGGGGTCCTAGGTTTGGAGACCTTCAACTGATGGTTCTTTCAGGCAGGGCTCAGATTGGTCAGTGTCTGCCGCAGTTTGGCACTAGAAACCAGACACGGAACCCCGGCTGGGATCTGTTGGATAAGTAGAGCTGAACTATCACCTCCTTTTGGTTTTAGTTTTTAAGAAAGCAGGACTCAAATCTAATTAGAAGAAACTTGTAGTTTTATGTGGGTGTTTTTATGCCACTGGTCAAGCCTAAATGACGTCGACGTTACAGACAACTGTCCTGAGAAAGGGAGCAACTTCCTCTTTGCCCACTGCTAGAGCACACACCACCTAATACTCAGATAATCCTTCAGATACAGCTTGAGTAGCAGTGTGAACATGTACACTTAGGCAGGCAAACCTTTCCAATTTTGATTAATAAGAGGGAGCAGTCTCAACTATGAAACAAAGTGGTAAATAAAAGTTACAACTCATGAAAGGCTCAAATTACAAGAGGAAATATTCACTTTTAAACAAAATCCTCTTTGACATAGTTTCTTTCCTAATAATTTTCAGTCATTTCAAACTGTGGACTCAAGTTTTTTCAGTCTCCAGATGACTGTTGGGCCACACAATGTCTGTGGTCCCAGCTACAACCTTCTTAACCATTATGTTGGGGACACTAATATATGCCAGGCACTAAATCATATGTATATAATTTGTATGTATGCTGTATGTGTGTATATTTCTACCCAGACACTATTTTCCTATAAAAAAAAAAGTTTATCACTTATAAAGCAGGATTTATTACTCTCATTTTACAGATAGAACAAATGAGGTACAAAGATGGTAACTTGGATACTGTCCTGTAGCTGTAATAATTAGAGGTCAACAGATATAAGCTGTTACATCTGCCTGAACATGGTACCACTTCTCATAAATATATCCTATTACAACTGTCAGAGGCTGAATTAGCTGCCTCTGAGCTTAAGTGGCTACCATTTTAGGTCTGATATCTGCTGGGCATCATTTTTATTCCCCAGACACAGGGACAGTGTGTGAAAATGAACACAGGGTTCATGAGTTCCAGACTACATTCAGGTTGCTCTGATTTACTTCAGGACTGACATACCACAGCACAACCCCAAAGCACTGTGCCCTTGGAGGGCTTAGTCAGCGTTCTTTCCTTCCAAGTCCCTAGCCCTGAGCTGTGATGTGGTAGAACTTGATAAATCTTGGTGGAATTTACATATTGCAGAAGTTAGATGCTTATCATTGCAAAAGAATCAATCCCAGGGACTTCCCTGCTGGTCCAGTGGCTAAAACACCACACTCCCAGTGCAGGAGACCAGGTTTGATCCCTAGTCAGGGAACTAGATAGCACATGCCTCAACTGAAACCAAGTGCAGCCAAATTAATTAATTATCTTTTAAAAAAAAGAATCCATCTCAGGCCTATTGCCCTCCCACTTCTACCTGCATGTTTCTCAGGTACGAGTCATTGAGAGAATGAATGAACTTGTGTTCCTACTCATCAGGCACCATTACAAATCAATGCAGAAACTTAGCCTTACATCTCCTTTCCTTTTTCCCCTCCCAGTAAGTGAAAATGGTGACCACCTTGGCAGATGGAGGAGACATGAACACAGTTGTGGGAAAGAAGTTTCTCCACTCCAGAACTAACCAAAGGAAACGGCTGAACCCCATTACACACAGAATCATAATCAACTGGACTTGGAGTTTGCAAGATGTCAGGGGAGCCTTGGCGGAAAGGCTGATCAGCAGATGTGAAAAATACCACACTCGTCTGGCATTTGCTGTTGCTTGCTGAACTGTGAAGAACTGCATGAACTCTGTTTAAGCTGCTTTCTATACCATTGCCAATCACCTTTTTGGACTTGGAAGTGCTATTTTCCTATTGACACTTGCATTATTTCATTTTGCATGCATCCAGTGATTATCCATAAGCAACATATGTAATCTGCGCATATATTTTTTAAAGATCCATCCACGCAAAATGGTAAAGTCTAAATTCTCTTCTTTTTGCAAAGTTATAATCATAGCCCATGTCATTAAAAGTTTAAATTGGTTTCATATAAAGATCAGTGTAATAGGTCTGCATATACTTTATAGAAAATTAGCTTCTATAAAGATTTTTTCACTGTTTACTAGTGAAATGAGATAAGCAAAGCTATTTATAAAAGGCCTTATGTCGTGTACATACATTGTCTTTGAAATATTTGTGATTTAGTTTATTGCTTGTAAAAGAGAAATTATATAATTTATTTAGTAAATACTATTGTAAACTATAGTTTTATTGAGAGAAATAAAATATTTTGTTCTCAATTGTGGTTTATGGTCTTTATATTTTTCCTTTTGTTAATAAAAAAGAAGTAACTTTGACATTCCTCATTTTTACATATTCTAGACTGCTAAATAAACTGACTCTCATGATAGGTGAAAATTGAGAGAAAATTCTCCAGGCCCTGAGAAAAGATTCAATAACAGATTCTGCTAAGTTTGCTCAAGATTTTTTTCCCAAATGTCCTGGTGTTAGTCAGCTTGCACTATGTTACATTGTGGTAACAATCCCCAAATCTCCAGACTGGGGATCCAGAGCATCCTCTAGGACATGCCACTTTTCTGGCAGAAGAATAAAAGTGATAATGGAACCATGGAGCTCATAAAACTAGTGCTTAAATATGGTTTATAGAACTTCTGCTCACATTCCAAAGCAAATGGCCAAAGCAAAAGACACTGACAAGTCTGATGTCAAAGAATTGGGAAATATACTTTTCATATAGGAACAGACACAGCAGAGGGGGACGATGAACATTTTAAGCAGTTAATACATCTGTAGGGCCTTCCCTGGTGACTCAGTGGTAAAGAACCCACCTGTAAGAGACACGGGTTCAATCCCTGGTCTGGGAAGATCCCACATGCCATGGAGCAACTACGCCCATGCACTGCAACTACTGAGCCTGTGCTCTAGAACCCGTGCTCCAGAACAACAGAAGCCGTGGCAATGAGAAGCCTAGCACCATAACAAGAGAGTAGCCCCTGCAGCAACAAAGCCCCAGCACAGCCAAAAATAAAGAAAATTATTTTTTTCTAATATTCACTGGATGGACTGATGCTGAAGCTCCACACTTAGGCTACCTGATGCAAAGAGCCAACTCACTGAAAAAGAACCTGATGCTGGGAAAGACTGAGGGCAGGAGAAGGGGGAGACAGAGGATGAGATGGTTCGATGGCATCACCGACTCAATAGATATGAGTTTGAGCAAAATCCAGGAGATAGTGAAGGACAGAGAAGCCTGTTGTGCTTCAGTTCATAAGGTCACAAAAAGTCGGACACAACACTGACAGAAGAACAACAAGGATTTAAAAAAAAAAAATACATCCAAAATGTCTTTTGAGTGTCCTAAGCAGCAGAAGCTTAAGAGGCTGTGTACTCATACACTATGGAAAAAATCATTAGAAAGCAAAAAGACATTCCTGGTAAATACTCATTGTAAAATATTAACACTTCAAGTTAAAGCAGACTGATTCTCATAAGCAAATGTGGTATTAGCTTTCGTAAATACAGCTTGGAGCCATGGGACAAGTAGTAATTTCACTTGCAGAGTTGGTGCTGGGACTCAGTCCTGGGTCGAGCTATCAATGGGAAATTCTACTGAAATGGATTGTGGAGGGTTCTTGCTGTCTCTTGCCTTGCTGTCTCTAGTATCCACATGTGCTAGCAGATGCCCGTTCTTCCTACAGGGTTTTTCTTAACTGGAATCCCACTCTTATCTCCTCCCATTTGTAAATCTACAATTTAAGCATGGGTCCTTGAGCGCAGGACCCATTGACTATATAAGGGTCATAGATGGATATTATTAGGACCATGAAGTATATGCACAAGTTCAGTATGCCTTTGTGTATATGGGGGCTTTTTTCATGAAGAGAAAGGCTATAATTTCCATCAAATTCACAGTGACAGATCCACGAATTGTCAGGAACCACTATTTTGAGGCTTAACTCAAATACTACTGCAGTGCCATAACGCTGTCTGTCTATGATCCCCAACTCCCTCCCCCCACCATCATCACCCTTGGTCAGCCGTGGTCATCTTACTTTTCTCAGAAAATCTCAACACTTTCTACCTTTTTTCAATGCTGGAAGTATAACTTAAATATAATAAAGTATACAACTACTAATTGCATAGTTCAGTGAATTTTTACATACAAATGCACCCTTGTAACCTGCACCTAGAACAAGTCATAGAATATTTCCAGCTAACCTACAGAGGATGAGATGGTTTGATGGCATCATTGACTCAATGGACATGAATGTGAGCAAACTCTGGGAGATAGTGAAGGACAGGAAGGCCTGGTGTGCTGCAGTCCATGTTGCAAAGAGTTAGACACAACTGAGCGACTCAACAACAAACCTACAGGCTCTTTCATGCCCCCTCCCCATCATTGCCACTGGTAGGATTGATGCCTCCTCTTCAATGCCCCCAAAGGTAACCATAATTATTACTTCTATGATTATGGATTAGTTTTGCCAATTCTAGAACTTCATATAAATAGAAACATAGGGTATGTGCCCTTATTGGCTTTCTGGTATTGCTGTTGTTCAACACTGTATGAGATCCATTCATTTCATTGTATACAATGAAAGTTCATTCTTTTTCATTACTAAGTAGTATTCCATTATAAGATTACTCCACAGTTTTCTACTCTATTACTGATTGACATTTGGAGTCATAAGCAGGCACATTCAAAGGTAAATAATGAGTCCCCCAGACTGCTTCTTCCACACAGCTTCTAGATGCAGACACCTCAACTTCTAGCACCCATACTGGGTGTTGAAATATTTTCTCTGGAAAAAAAAAAAAAATCACTATCAGGAAATGGATGACCATCCTCTAAATTTGCATAGGGTAGTCTGAATTTAACTCAAGCATAATAACAGTATATACTTTCACTCTCAAAAACATTCCATTTTTTTACCACAAATTATATTATTACCTTACCAAGGGGGAAAGCTTAAAGATAAACACTGGGGATTCCCCAATGATTGACTCAGCCAAGACACTCTACAGTGAAATTCAGCTACATCCCCCACACTCAATGCTCACAGCATTAAGTCCTCACTCAATGAACGGCCAACCAGGATCACAAGACATCTAAGGAAATTCTCTAAAATGAGGCTGAACTATGCAAACAGAAAATTGCAGCTGGGGAAAACAAGGGCTCTAAGAAGTAAACTTCAAATAAAAGAAATCCAAATTGGAAAAGAAGTAAAACTGTTACTGTTTGTAGATGATACAGAAAATCCTAAAGATGCTACCAGAAAACCACTAGAGTTCATCAATGAATTCAGTAAGGCTGTAGGATGCAAAATTAATACACAGAAATCTATTGCATTTCTGTATACTAACAATGAAAGAACAGAAAGAGCAATTAAGGAAATAATCCCATTTACCATTGCAACAATGGTACCTAGGAGTACACCTACCTAAGGAAACAAAAGACCTGCATGCAGAAAACTATAAGATACTGATGAAAGAAATCAAAGATGACACAAACAGATGGAGAAATATACCATGTTCTTGAATTGGAAGAATCAATATTATGAAAATGACTATACTACCCAGAGTAACCTACAAATTCAATTCAATCTCTATCAAATTACCAATGGCATTTTTCACAGAATTAGGACAAAAAAAATTTTTAATTTGTATGAAGACAGATAAGACCCTGAATAGCCAAAGCAATCTTGAGAAAGAAAAATGAAGCTGGAGGAATCAGGCTCCCTGACTTCACACTATATTACAAAACTACAGTAAGACACTATGGTACTGGCACAAAAACAGAAAAATCAACGGAACAAGATAGAAAGCCCAGAGACAAACTCGTGCTTCTAAGGCCACCTAATCTATGACAAAGGAAACAAGAATATACAATGGAGAAAAGATAATTTCTTAATAAGTGGTGCTGGGAAACTGGACAGTCACATATAAAAGAATAAAATTAGAACACTCTCTAACACCGTATACAAAAATAAAATCAAAATGGATTGAAGACCTAAATGTAAGGCCTGATACTATAAAACTCTTAGAGGAAAACAAAGGCAGAACACTCTTTGAAATAAATTGCAGCAAGATCATTTTTCACCCACCTCCTAATGAAAATAAAAGCCAAAAAACAAATGGGACCTAGTTAAATTTAAAAGCTTTTGAAGAGCAAAGGAAACCATAAACATAACAAAGACAACTTCAGAATGGGTGAAAATGTTCACAAATGAAGCAACTAAGAAGGGATTAGTCTCCAAAATATACAGACAGCTCATGCAACTCATTATCAAAAAGACAACCCAATTAAAAAATAAGCAGAAGACCTAAATAGACATTTCTCCAAAGAAAACATACAAATGCCCAAGAGGCACATGAAAAGATGCTCAGTAAAGCTAATTATTAGAGACATATAAAATCAAAACTACAATGAGATATCACTTCACACCAGTCAAAATGATTATCATAAAAAAATCCACAAACAATAAATGTTAAAGAGTGTGTGGAGAGATGGGGACCATCATACATTATTGGTGGGAATATAAATTGGTACAGCTACTATGGAAAACAGTATGGAGGGTCCTTTAAAAATTACAAATAGAGCTATCACATCACCCAGCGATCCCACTCCTTGGCATATACCCAGAAAATAAAGGATACATGCACTCTGATGTTCACTCACTGCAGTACTGTTTACAATAGCCAAGACATGGAAGCACCTAAATGTCCATCAGCAGAGGAATGGATAAAGAAGATATGATACATATATAATGGAATATTACTCAGCCATTAAAAAGAATGAAATAATGTCATTTGCAGCAACATGGATAGACCTAGAGAGGATCATACTGGGTGAAATAAGTCACATAGAGAAGGAGAAATCTTATATGACATTCCTTATATGTGGAATCTAAAAAGAAATGATACAAATGAAGTGACTTACAAAACAGAAAGAGACTCAGAAAATGAAATTATGGTTGCCAAGGTGGGTAGAATGGGGCAAAAGATAGCAAGGGAGTTTGGGATCAATGTGTACACATGACTATATTTAAAATGGATAACCAACAAGGTCCCGCTGTATAGCACAGGGAACTCTGCTCAGTGTTATAAGGCAGCCTAAATCAGAGTGGCGTTTGGGAGGGAAGGATACGTGTGTATGTCTGGTTCGGTGCCTTTGCTGTCCAACTGAAACTATCACAACACTGTTAATCAGCTATATTACAATGTAAAATTTAAAAGAAAATTAAAAAGACATACAGATGGCCAAGAGATGCAAGAAAAGTTTATCAACATAGATAATTATTAGAAAAATGCAAATCAAAGCTACAATGAGGTATCACCTTACATTGGCTGGAATGGCCATCATCACAAAATCCATAAACAATAAATGCTGGAGAGGGTGTGGAGAAAAGGGAACCCCTCTACACTGTTGGTGGGAATGTAAATTGGTACAGCCACTATGGAAAACAGTACGGAGGTACCTCAAAAAACTAAAAATAGAGCTACCATATGACCCAGCAATCCCACTCCTAGACACATATCAGAGAAAGCCGTAATTCGAAAGGACACATGCACTCCAATGTTCACTGCAACCCTGTTGACAATAGCCAAGAAATGGAAGCAACGTAAATGTCTACTGTCAGATGAACAAAGAAAATGTGGTACATATATACAATAAAGTATTACTTCGCCATAGTACAGTATTAATCGCTCAGTTGTGTCTGACTCTTTGCGACCCCATGGACTGTAGCCCACCAGGCTCCTCTCTCTAGGGACTTTCCCAGGCAAGAATACTGGAGTGGGTTGCCATTTCCTTCTCCAGGGGACCTTCCCAATCCAGGGATCAAACCCGGGTTTCTTGCATTGCAGGCAGATTCGGAGCCACCAGGGAAGCAAAAGGTACAAAATAGTAACATTTGCAGAGGCATGGATGGGCCTAGAGACTGTTATACAGAGTGAAGTAAGTCAGAAAAACAAATATATATTAGCGCATATATGTGGAATCTAGAAAAATTGTACAGATGAACCTGTTTGCAAAGAAGATATATAGACAGAGACACAGAGAACAAATATATGGATACCAAAGGGTGGGTAGGATGGGTTGGAAAGTTGGGATTGATGTTTGTACACTACTATGTATGAAGTAGGTGGCTGGTGAGGGCCTACTGTATAGCACAGAGAAGAAAAAATAGAATATACAATCTGTTCGTAGGCTATATTAAGTTAACCTTAAAAATGCATTCCAATATACATGAGGTACAGAAATATACTGTCTGACCCTACTTATATGAGGTGCCTAGAAAAGTCAAATTCAGAGAGTCAGAAAGTACACTGGTAGATGCCAGGGGCCGAGAGGGGGGGAGGGTGGGTGGGGAAGGGCAATGGGGAGTTCAGTGTTTAATGGGAACAGAGGTTCAGTTTAGGAAGGTGAAAAATTCAGGAAATGGATGATGGTGAGAGTTGCATAACAATGTGAACATACATAGTGCTACTTAACTGTATAGTTAAATACAGTTAAAATAGTACGTTTTCATACTATGAGACTTCTACCACAATAAAAAAAATTTAATTTCCCACACATCTTCAAAGATAACAAATTATATGGCACCCATGAAACATAACCAGAATGTTGTGACAAAAATGAGCATTCTTACAGATGGCCAAAAAGCACATGAAAAGATGATCAACATCACTAATGATTAAAGAAATGCAAATCTAAACTACATGCACCCCCATGTTCATTGCAGCACTATTTACAATAGCCAGCACATGGAAGCAACCAAAATGTCCACCAACAGAGGGATGGATAAAGAAGATGTGGTACATATATATACAATAGAATATTACCCAACCATAAAAAAGAACAAAATAATGCTATTTGCATGAGTGGACCTAGAGATTGTTATACCAAGTGAAGGCAGACAGAGAAAGACAAATATCGCAAGATAATGCTTATATATGGAATCTTAAAAAAGGGTACAAATCAACTCATTTACAAAGCAGAAACAGAGTCACAGATGTAGAAAACAAACATGGTTACCAGGGGGTAAAGGGGGAGGTATAAATTGGAAAATTGGAATTGACATATACATACTACTATATATAAAATAGATAACTGATAAGGACTTACTGTATAGCACAGGGAACTCTACTCAATACTCTAACGGCCTATATGGGAAAGAATCCAAAAAAAGAGAGGATACCCTTTGCATCATGTTAGACTTAGTAAATAGGCATGGTAGTCTTGAGCAGACATAATCTAATAACCTATATTATATATAAATAATAAAATGTATAAAGCCTCCAAATTTTTCTAAAACCTAGACCTAGAGACTGCCTTATTGAGTGAAGTCAGTCCGACAGAGAAGGAGAAAAATCGTTTGACATCCCTTTTATGTGGACTCTAGAAAGAAATGATACAAATGTACAAAATAGAAAGAGACTCACAGACTTAGGACTTAGAATACAAATTCAAGGTTGCCCGGGGGAAGAGATAGTTAGGGAGTTTGGGATCAACGTGTACATACTTCTGTATTTAAAATGGATAACCAGCAAGGACCTACTGTATAGCACATGGAACTCTGCTCAATGTTATATGGCAGCCTGGATGGGAGAAGGGTTTGGGGGAGAATGGATACATGTATTTGTATGGCTGAGTCCCTTCACTGTTCACCTGAAATTATCATAATATTGTTAATCAGCTATACTGCAATACAAAATAAAAAGTTGAAAAAATAATTAAAGTGAATATGTGTGTTATTCGCTCAGTTGTGTCCGACTCTTTGCGACCCCATGGACTGTAACCTGCCAGGCTCCTCTGGCCATGGGATTCTCCATCAAGAAGACTGGAGTGGGTTGCCATTTCCCTCTCCAGGGGATCTTCCTAACCCAAGGAGCGAGCCCTGTCTCCTGCATTGCAGGCGAATGCTTTACCATCTGAGCTATTAGGGAAGCCCTTTTGAATATGTGTATATGTATGGCTGACTCACTTTGCTATGTACCTGAAACTAACACAACATTGTAAATCAACTATATGTCAATAAAATTTTCAACTTAAATAAATGTAGAGAGTCTAGCCAAGTTAAAGAGCCCACACTTCTAACCCCTTATACTATATAACCTCACATATGTAGTAACCTACATATGTATATAACCTGTATGTGTTATATAACCTCATATATGAAGGCTCTATATAGATGAAAAAAGCAGTAACAAAGGAAGAGACTTATGCAGGGAAAAAGTAGGAAACAAAAAAAAAGATAGTTGGATTTTGTATAAGAATTTAAGAGCTGTATGTGTTAAATGAGAATAAGAAAGTACGAAAACAGTAGATGTTAAAATTACAAGGTTACATATTGAACTGAAACATCTTGGCATGTTAATATACCCAGGGAAATAGACCTGTGTTGTATTTTAGGGCTAACTAGGATTAGCGTAACAGCTAAGAAAAATGAGATAGCATACCCAGATGTTTGCATAAATAGATGAAATTAAATGCAAAAATCATCAGTAAAAATAGCATGTATGCACTGGAAACACATTCAAGGACATGTGTTATACTGCACCAAACAAAACAAGGCATTTACATAATGTGAGCATCATAGAAACATTTATTTAGACTGTTATTAAATACTAACTAGGGATATCAATACTTACAGAATTTTAAGTTTCTAATATGTGAAACAAAAATTAAATGGTAACATTCAAATTTTTGTGCCATGCATTTGCATTGCTGAATTTTTTTTTCTTTTAAACTTTTTATTTTATATTGGGGTATAGCCAATTAACAATATTGTGATAATTTCAGGTGAAGAGTGAAGGGACTCAGCCATGCAGATACATGTATCCATTCTCCCCCACACCCTCCTCCCATCCAGGCTGCCACACAATATTGAGCAGAGTTCCATGTGCTATATAGTAGGTCTTTGTTGGTTATCCATTTCAAACATAGCAGTGCATAAACGTTGATCCCAAATTCCCCGTCTCTTTCCCCCAGCAACCATAAGTTCATTTTATAGGTCTGTGAGTCTCTTTCTGTTTTTTAAGTTCATTGGTATCATTTCTTTTTAGATTCCACATATAAGGAATGTCATACAAGATTTCTCTTTCTCTGACTTATTTCACTCAGTATGAAATATACTCTCTAGGTCCATCCATGTTACAGCATATGGCATTGTTTCATTCTTTTAATGGCTGAATAATATTCCATTGTGTGTGTATATATATATATACACACCACATATTCTCTATCCACTCCTCTGTCCATGGACATTTATGTTGCTTCCATGTCATGGATATTGTAAACAGTGCTGCATGTATCCTTACGGATCATGTTTCTCTCCAGATATATGTCCAGGAGTGGGATTGCAGGGTCATGTGGTAGTTCTATTTTCAGTTATTTAAGGAACCTCCATACTGTTTTCCATAGCAGCTGTACCAATCTACATTCCCACCAACAATATATGAGGGTTCCCTTCTCTCCACACCCTCTCCAGCATTTATTATTTGTGGATTTTTTGATGATAGCCATTCTGGCTGGTGTGAGGTGACATCTCATTGTCGTTTGGATTTGCATTTCCCTAATAATTAGGGATGTTGAACATCTTTTCATGTACCTGTTAGCCATCTGTATGTCTTCTTTGGAAAAAAGTCTATTTAGGTTGTCTGCCTATCACGAAAACTGGACAGCCACATGTTTTTTTAAAAAAAAAAAAAGATCATTCTTAACTTCATAAACAAAAGTAATCTCAGAATGGATTAAATACATAACGTGAGACCAGACACTATAAATCTCCTAGAGGAAAACATAGGCAGAACACTCTGACATAAATCACAGCAACATTTTTTGATCAATCTCCCAGAATAATGGAAATAAAAACAAAAATAAATGGGACCTACTTAAACTCAACAGTTTTTGCGTAGCAAAGGAAATAATAAACAAAATGAAAAGACAACCCACAGACTGGGAGAAAATATTTGCAAGTGACATATAAGGAATTATTCTCCAAAATTTACAAACAGCTTATGATGCATAACAGCATCAAAACAAACATCTATGCATTGCTAAATTTTATAGACCAAATACTCTAGAAACCATGCAAATTTAACTTTTTGTTTTTAGATTTATAACAAAGAAAATGGTAATTTATAATATTCATTGTTTGGTGCATACAGATAAAGATTTCAATATATATTTTAGCTTTTAAGTGATTAAATATATGGAAAAAGAACGAATATTCTGGAAACATAAAAGAGCTCTTGGAAATTAAAAACATGATAGTATAAATTAGAAACTGAGAGAGAGAGTTATTAGGAGATAAGGTTGAAGAAATACCCCAAAAAGACTAAAAATAGGTGAAATGGAATAAGAAAACTTGAAGACCATTAGATCCAACAACAGGACTTCCAGAAAGAGAAAATAGAGACAATGGATGTAAGAAAATCCTCAAACAAATAAGTCAAGAAAAATTTCCAAAGCTAAAGGATATGAGTTTGTTTCCAGATTGAAAGGGACTGAGTGCCCAGCACAATGGATGAAAATAAACCTGACCATGCAACTTCAGACCACCAAGGATGATGACAAGATTCTACGAGGTTTCAGACAGTAAAATTAATTTTATATAAAAGCTCAAGTCTCAAAATTGTATCAAATTTCTTAATAGCATTCTGATAGCTAGAAACCAATGGAACTATGCCTTTAAAATTCTGAGAGAAATGTATTGCCAACCTATAATTCTATATAGGCTGCCCTGTGGTTCAGCTGGTAAAGAATCCGCCTACAACGTGGGAGACCTGGGTTCGATCCCTGGGTTGGGAAGATCCCCTGGAGAAGGGAAAGGCAAACCACTCCAGTATTCTGGCCTGAAGAATTCCATGGACTATATAATCCATGGGGTTGCAAAGAGTCAGACACGACTAAGCAACTTTCACTTATAATTCTATATACCAAAAAAAAAAAATTCTATATACCCTGTATATTAGTCAGTGTTCTCTCAAGAAATAGGATGGGGGAGACATAGACATAGATAACAGGTTTATTTTCAGAAATCGGCTCACACAACGGCAGGGAAAGGCAATTCTGAAATTCATAGGGCAGACTGTCAGGCTAGAAACACAGGCAAGGGTTGATGGAGCAATTCTGAGACAAAATCTCTTCTTTTCCAGGAAACTCCAGTTTTTGCTATAAGGCCTTAACTTGATTTATTTAATCACTTAAAAACTAAAATATATATTGAAATCCTTATCTAGCTACCCTTTACCTTGAAAGGGTAATCTCCTTTAAAATCAACTGATTAAAGATCTTAATTATGGGACTTTCCCGTCAGTCTAGTGGTTAAGAGTCCATGCTTCCAATGCAGGAGTGTGTGTTTGATCCCTGGTTGGGGAACTAAGACCCCACATGCCTCTTGGGGTGGCCAAAAAAAAAAAAAAGAGAGAGACAGATAAAAAATAATAAAGATCTTAATTATAGCCACAAGATATTTTCAGTGTTTCAAATATTAGTGTTTGATTAAATAAATAGGTGCTCTACCACTAGCCCAGTTGATACATAAAATTAATCATAACTCCCTGGAAAACCAACTAAAAATGAGGGTAGAATAAGTTATCTATGCAAAAATCTTTTCCATCTTCCCTTTATCTAGAGACTTCCAAAAGATATGTTGAACCAAAATGAGATAATAAACGAAGAAAAAGAAAGGCATGAACTAGAGAAATCACTGGATCAAAAAAAAAAAAAGAGGTCAAACCCAAAGGGAGGTGAAAGGAATCCCTAGGAATTCCCAACCCAACACGGCAACAATGAAGGAGATCTATAAACACATCACTCCAGATGGGAGCAGGTGAGATGGCTCCAGACACAACTTCTCCAAGAAGGTGAAAATACCCAAAGACTTATCAAATGAGGACAGAAAATTAATTCTAGGTATCCTGGATCTGAGCCTGGAGCAGGGAGCAAGGGAAGGTTATTAACAGAAAAAAAAACTGGTTAAAATATGGAATTTAGTTAATAGTAAAAATATGAATAAAATTTGGAATTTAGTTAATAGTATTGTACAAAAGTCAACGCTTAGTTTGTAAAAACCAATGTTAATAACGTATGTAAGTATGACTCAAGAGAAACTAGGTAAATGGTATGTAGAAACTCTGTTCTAGGGAATTCCCTGGCAGTCCAGTGGTTAGGACTTGGCATTTTCACTGCCGTGGCCTGGGTTCAATCCCTGGTTGGAGAACTAAGATCCCACACGGTGGGCAAAAAAAAAAAAGAAAGAAACTCTGCTCTATCTTTGCACATTTTCTATAAATCTAACATTATTCTCAAAAAAAAAAGATTTAATTAAAATTGAAGAAATAGGGAAAAGATTTAAACAGACATTTCAAAGAAAATATATGGCTGGGGACTTCCCTGGTGGTACAATGGATAAGAATCGGCCTGTCAATTCAGGGGACACAGGTTTGATCCCTGGTCCAGGAAGATTCCACATGCCATGGAGCAACTAAGCCCCTGAGCCACAGCTACTGAGCCTGAGAGCCCCAACTACTGAAGCTTGTGTGCCTACAGCCTGTGCTCTGCAACAAGAGAAACCACCACAATGAGAAGCCCACGCACCACAACGAAGAGCAGCCCCCACTCACCACGACTAGAGAAAGCCTGTGCACAACAATGAAGACCCAGCACAGCTAAATAAATTTAAAAAAAGAAAAGAAAAGATATGGCTGACAAATAAGAACAGGAAAGATGCTCAACATCATCAGTCATTAGGGAAATGCAAATTAAAACTATAATGACATGGACATACACTAAACTGGCTTTTTGTAATTGACAATACCAAGTGCTGGTGAGAATGCAGATTCTGTCATACTTTGCTGTTGGAAATGCAAAATGGTACAGCCACTATGGAAAAATTTGTCCACTTCTAATAAAGTAAATCATATACCCTTATATGACTCAGCAATTCAACTCCAAGTATTCACCCTAGAAAATGGAAAAGTTCTATTTTCATAAGCACTTTTATGTGGATACATATAACAGCTGTATAAATAATCACCAAAACCTGAAAACAACCCAAATGTCCCACAATGTGTAAATGGATAAACTGTGGCTCATTCATACAATGACATGACACACAGCAATAAAAAGAAAAGAATTACTGACACATTCAAAACTATGGATGAATCTAAAAGGCATTACGCTGAGTGAATGAAGCTAGACTCTAAAGGTCAATTACTGTATAAATTCACTTATACGACATTCTAGAAAAGGTAAAATGATAGGGTAAGAGAACAGGTCAGTGACTGCCAACTAAAACAGGAGTAGCATGAGGAAATTTGCTTCCCAGACAGCTCTAGTGGTAAAGAGCCCGCCTGCCAATGCAGGAGACCCGGGTTCCATCCCTGGGTTGGGAAGATTCCCCTGGAGGACAGCATGGCAACCCACTCCAGTATTCTTGCCTGGAGAATCCAATGGACAGAGGACCTGGCAGGCTACAGTCCATAGTGTTGCAAAGAGTTAGGACTAAATATTAACATACTTAAAGGGAGAAATAATACAATAATGGTAGAAAACTTCAACACCTCATTTTCACTAATGGATAGATCATAAAGATAGAAAATCTATAAGGAAACATTGGACTTAAACTACACATAAGACCAGATGGACTTGACATTTTCAGATCATTCTATCCAAAAGCACCTGTATACACATTTTTCTCAAATGCACAGTGAACACTCTCCAAGATATGTCATATGTTAGGCCATAAAAATAGAAAAGGTCAGTTTTCATTCCAATCCCGAAGAAAGGCAGTGCCAAAGGATGCTCAAACTACCGCACAATTGCACTCATCTCACACGCTAGCAAAGTAATGCTCAAAATTCTCCAAGCTAAGCTTCAGTAGTATGTGAACCATGAACTTCCACATGTTCAAGCTGGTTTTAGAAAAGGCAGAAGAACCAGAGATCAAATTGCCAACATCCGCTGGATCACCGAAAAAGCAAAAGAGTTCCAGAAAAACATCTATTTCTGCTTTATTGACTATGCCAAAGCCTTTGATTGTGTGGATCACCACAAACTGTGGAAAATTCTGAAAGGGACGGGCATACCAGACCACCTGACCTGCCTCTTGAGAAACCTGTGTGCAGGTCAGGAAGCAACAGTTAGAACTGGACATGGAACAACAGACTGGTTCCAAATAGGAAAAGGAGTACGTCAAGGCTGTAACCTGTCACCCTGCTTATTTAACTTATATGCAGGGTACATCATGAGAAATACTAGGCTGAATGAAGCACAAGCTAGAATCAAGATTGCCAGGAGAAATATCAATAACCTCAGATATGCAGATGACACCACCCTTATGGCAGAAAGTGAAGAAGAACTAAAGAGTCTCTTGATGAAAGTGAAAGAGGAGAGTGAAAACATTGGCTTAAAGCTCAACATTCAGAAAACGATGATCATGGCATCCGGTCCCATCACTTCATGGCAAATAGATGGGGAAACAGTGGAAAGAGTGAGAGACTTTATTTTGGGGAGCTCCAAAATCACTGCAGATGGTGACTGCAGCCATGAAATAAAGGGATACTTACTCCTTGGAAGAAAAGCTATGGCCAACCTTGACAGCGTATTAAAAAGCAAAAACATCACTTTGCCAACAAACGTCCGTCTAGTCAAGGCTATGGTTTTTTTCCAGTGGTCATGTATGGATGTGAGAGTTGGACTTTAAAGAAAGCTGAGCACTGAAGAATTGCTGCTTTTGAACTGTGGTGTTGGAGAAGACTCTTGAGAGTCCCTTGGACTGCAAGAAGTTCCAACCAGTCCATCCTAAAGGAAATCAGTCCTGAATGTTCATTGGAAGGACTGATGTTTAAGCTGAAACTCCATACTTTGGCCACCTGATGCAAAGAGCTGACTCATTTGAAAAGACCCTGCTGCTGGGAAAGATTGAGGGCAGGAGGAGAAGGGGACTACAGAGGAGAAGATGGTTGGATAGCATCACCGACTCAATGGACATGAGTTTGAGTAAACTTCAGTAGTTGGTGATGGACAGGGAGGCCTGGCATGCTGCAGTCCATGGGGTCGCAAAGAGTCAGACATGACTGAGTGACTGAACTGAACTGAGACTGTAAAACAATTCAATAATTTTAAGATTGAAAAACTTTCATGCATCTTTTCAAACCACAGTGGTATGAAATTAGAAATCAATGAAAAGAAAACTGGAAAATTCTCAAATACATTGAGATGAAACAATATGCTCCTGAACAACCAATGGATCAAAGAAGAAGAGAAATCAAAAAATATCTTGAGACAAATGAAAATGAAAATAAAACATATCCAAGCTTATGGCATGCAGCAAAAGCAATTCCAAGACAGACATTCACAGTGATAAGTGCCTACATTATGAAACAAAAAAGATCTTAAACAGCCTAACTTTATATCTTAAGGAACTAGAAAATTAAAAACTAAGCCCAAAGTTAGTAATAGGAAGGCAATAACAAAGATCAGAACAAAAATGAATGAAATAGAGACCAGAAAGATGATAGAAAAAAATAAATGAAACCAAAGGTCGTTTTTTGCAACAACAAATGAAACAGACAAAACTTTAGTTCAATTTTTCCAAGAAAATAAAAAGAAGAGTCAAAAAAAAAAAAAAGATAAAATAGGAAATAAAAAGAGGTGTTACAACTAATACCATGGAAATGCAAAGGATCATAACATACTAGTATATATAATTGTATGCCAACAAATTGGACAACCTAGAAAAAATGGATAAATTCCTAGAAACTCACAACCTACCAATATTGAATCGTTGAGAAACAGAAAATCTAAACAGATCAATTACTAGTAAGGAGATTCTATCAGTATCCAGAAAACCCCCCAACAAAACAAAATTCCAAGCTTTTGTTCACTGGCTTCACTAATGACTTTGACCAAAAACTTAAAGAAAAATTTATACCAATCCTTCCCAAACTCTTCCCAATATATGTAAGAGGAAGAAAAACAAATTTATTTTATGATGTCAGCTTTAGCCTGATATCAAAACCAGACAAGGACCCTACAAGCAAATTACAGGCCAATATCCCTGATGAAAAGCAAAAATCCTCAACAAAATATTAGCCAACCAAATTCAGCAGTATATTAAAAGTATCATAATACCATGGTCAAGTGGGATTTATCCCAATGATGCAAAAATGGTTCGACATTCACAAACTCATATGATATATCACATTAACAAAATAGAGCATAAAGATGATATGATCTCAAGCAGTGCAGAAGAAGCAAATATTTTTCTTTTTTCAAATGAAAACTTCAATATCCATTTATGATAAGAGCTCTCAACAAAGTGAATATACAGGGACATTACTGTTGGTTTGTAGCCATAGAAGTTTTCCAGGTAAAATTCAAAACAATCTTCTATTAATAGAGGGAAAGGAGAAATAAGGAAAGAAACCAGATTGGTAGGTTGAAGCTTTAATAAGCAAGGGAACTTACATACTATGCTTGTCTTGGGCAGTCACAAGATGAGTAGATCTCCACACCAGCATGCCAGGAACTCAAACAGTTTATATACAGGCCTTAAAGGAGTTTAGTCATGTACACAGGCCAGATGTTCTCAACAACATATTATTCTCTCAAGGCTCCATTCTTTAAATGGATCTTAGTGCAGAAACAATTGACAGTGTACGTTTCAAGGATGGGGGAAGAGATAAGGAGCCACCAATTGCCTACATCCAGTCCACAGGTCAACCACAGTCATTTCCTCAACGACCACCTCCAATACTTAACTCCATGTATTAAAGGTCATATATGACAAGCCCACAGTTAACTCAAATGGTGATCAGCTGAAAAGTTTTCCTCTAAGACCAGGAACAGGACAAGAATGCCCATTCTCCCCACTTTTATTCAACGTAATATTGAAAGTCCTAACTAGGGCAATTATGCAAGAAAAAGAAATAAAAGACATCTAAAATGGAAAGGAAGAAGTAAAGCTGATAGAATATTATATAGAGAAAACCCTAAAGACTCCACCAAAATAATTTTTTACGAATGCAGGAAAGCTGCAAGATTTTATAGTTCAGTTCAATTCAGTTGCTCAGTAATGTCCAACTCTTTGCGACCCTATGGACTGCAGCACGCCAGGCTTCCTTGTCCATCACCATCTCCCGGAGCTTGCTCAAACTCATGTAAATCAAGTCGGTGATGCCATCCAACCATCTCATCCTCTGTCATCCCCTCCTCCTCCTGCCTTCAATCTTTCCCAGCATCAGAGTGTTTTCCAATGTCAGTTCTTCACATCAGGTGGCCAATGTATTGGAGCTTCTGCTTCAGCATCAGTCCTTCCAATAAATATTCAAGGTTGATTTCCTTTAGGATTGACTGGTTTGATCTCCTTGAAGTCCATGGGACTCTCAAGAGTCTTCTCCAGCATCACAGTTCAAAAGCATCAATTCTTCAGCGCTCAGCCTTCTTTATGGTCCAACTCTCACATCTGTACATGACTACTGGAAAAAACATAGCTTTGACTAGACAGACCTTTGTTGGCAAAGTGATGTCTCTGCTTTTCAATATGCTGTCTAAGTATGTCATAGCTTTTCTTCCAAGGAGCAAGCATCTTTTAATTTCATAGCTGCAGTCACCATCTGCATTGACTTTGGAGCCCAAGAAAATAAAATCTGTCACTGTTTCCATTGTTCCCCCATCCATTTGCCATGAAGTGATTGCCATGATCTTAGTTTTTTGAAGTTTTAAGCCAGCTTTTTACTCTCCTCTTTCACCTTCATCAAGAGGCTCCTTAGTTACTTTTCTCTTCCTACCATTAAAGTGGTATCATCTGCATATCTGAAGTTGTTGATATTTCTCCTTGCAATCTTTATTCTAACTTGTGAGTCATCCAGCCCAGCATCTTGTATGATGTACTCTGCATATAAGTTAAATAAGCAGGGTGACAATATACAACCTTGTTGTACTTCTTTCCCAATTTTGAATCAGCTTGTTGTTCCACGTCCAATTCTAACTGTTGCTTCTTGACCCTCATACAGGTTTCTCAGAAGACAGGTAAGGTGGTCTGGTATTCCCATCATTTTAAGACTTTTCCAGTTTTTTGTGAGCCACACAGTCACAGGCTTTAGAGTAGTCAGTGAAACAGAAGTAGATGTTTTTGTGGAATTTCTTACTTTTCCTATGATCCAGCAGATGTTGGCAATTTGATCTTTGGTTCCTCTGCCTTTTCTAAATCCAGCTTGTACCATCTGGAAGTTCTTGGTTCATGTCCTGCTGAAGCTTAGCCTGAAGGATTTTGAGTAAAACCTTGCTAGCATGTGAAATGAGTGCAATTATACAGTAGTTTGAACATTCTTTGGCATTACCTTTCTTTTGGATTGGAATGAAAACTAATCTTTTCCAGTCCTGTGGCACTGCTGAGTATTCCAAATTTGCTGGTATACTGAGAGCAGCACTTTAGCACCAGCATCTTTTAGGATTTTAAATAGCTCAGTTAGAATTCCATCACCTCCACCAGCTTTGTTCATAGTAATTCTTCCTAAGGTCCACTTGACTTCACACTCAAGGATGTCTGGCTCTAGGCGAGTGACCACACGATCACGGTTATCTGGGTCATGAGAAAATCAATATACAAATACAGTTTCATTTCTACATACTAACAAGGAACTATCAGGGGAAAAGAAAGAAAGAAAATAACCCCATTTACAATTGTAACAAAGAGAAAAAATACCTAGGAATAAATTTAACCCAGGAGATGAAAGACATATACACTGAAAACTATAAGACATTAATGAAAGAAACTGAAGACGACACAAACAAGTGGAAAGGTGCATCATGCACATGCATTGTTGTACTAAGCAGAGCAATCTACAGAATCAATGCAATCTCGACTAAATTTCTAACGGCATTTTAAAAACAGGACTAGAACAAACAATTCTAGAAGTATAGAATGACAAAAGACCACAAATAGCCAAAGCAGTCTTGAGAAAGAAGGACATAGCTGCTGGAGGTATCACACTTCGTGATTTCAAACTTTATTACAAAGCTATAGTAATCGAAACAGTATAGGATTTGCATAAAATTAACACATAGACCAATGCAACAAATTGAGGGCCCAGGCATAAACCTATGTATATATGTTCAATTAATTTATGACAAAGTAGTCAAAAACACACAATGTGGGGAAAAATAGTCTCTTCAATAAATGGTTTTGAGGAAACCAGACAGCCACATGCAAAAGAATGAAATTGGACTACTCTCTTACACCAAATACACAAAAACCAACTAAAAATGGATTAAAGACCTGAGTGTAAGATCTGAAGCCAGAAAACACCTAGAAAAAAACAAAGTGGGTAAGCTCTGTGACATCAGTCTTGGCAACAGTTTTTTTGGGTTTCACACTAAAAGCAAAGGCAACAAAAACAAACATGTGGGACTACATCAAATTTAAAATTTTCTTGGGGTTATGTCAGCATTGTGACAACATAAGATGTTCTTCCTTTCTTAAACAACTAATTATAAATCCATCCAGGAACAAAGGTGCCTTGGTGGAGAGTATGGGACACAGTATCTGTCATATGCCAAGGATCCAGGAGGAGACTCACCCGCTGGGGCATTCAAAAATAGATAGAACAATCATGGAAAAGGCTGTGGAGTGGGTAAACCTGGCTTACTTTCTCTCAGCGCAGTGGGGGGAAAAATATCTATAATATGCTGTCCCTAGTGGCTCAGACTATAAAGAATCTTCCTGCAATATGGGAGACCTGGGTTCAATTCCTGGGTTGGGAAGATCCTCTGGAGGAGGGCATGGCAACCCACTCCAGTATTCTTGCCTAGAGAATCCAATAGACAGAGGAGCCTGGCAGGCTACAGTCCATGGGGTTGTAAACAGTCAGACACAACTGAGCAACTAAGCACAGGACAGGGAAAATATCCACAGGCAAAAGAATTCATAGAATTCCAGTCACTACTGGAGTGGGTCAAATGGATCACAGCCTTATCATGGCGAAGGGGCTTGCACAACTCAACGAAGCTATAGGCCATGGCCTGCAGGGCCACCAAAGATGGACAGGTCATAGTGAAGAATTCTGACAAAACGTGGCCCCCTGGAGGAGGAAATGGCAAACCACTCCAGTATTCCTGCTGCAAGAACACCATGAACCGTATGAAAAGGCAAAAAGATATGACGATGGAAGATGAGCCCCACAGGTCAGCAGGTGTCTAGTATGAGACTGGGGAAGAATGGAGGGCAATTACTAATAGCTCCAGAAAGAATGAGGTGGTTGGGCCAAAGCAAAAATGATGCTCAGTTATGGATGTGTCTGATGGTGAAAGTAAAGTCCAATGCTGTAAAGAACAACACTGCATAGGAACCTGAAATGTTTGGTCCAAGAATCAAGGAGTTGGATGTGGTCGAGCAGGAAGTGGCAAGATCGAACATCAAAATCTTAGGAATCGGTGAACTTAAATGGACAGGACTGGGTGAATTTAATTCAGATAACCATTATATCTACTCCTGTGGGAAAAAATCCCTTAGAAGAAATGGAGTAGCCCTCATAGTCAACAAAAGAATCCAAAATGCAGTACTTGGGTGCAACCTCAAAACAACAGAATGATCTCGGTTCATTTCCAAGGAAAACCATTCAACATCACAGTAAACCAAGTCTATGCCCCAACCACTGATGCCGAAGCAGCTGAAGTTGACTGGTTCTATGAAGACCTACAAGACCTTCTAGAACTAACAGCAAAATAAAGATGTCCTTCTCATCATAGGGGATTGGAGTGCAAAAGTAGTAAGTCAAGAAATACTTGGAATAATAGGCAGGTTGGCATAGGAGTACAAAATGAAGTAGGGAAAAGGCTAACAGAGATTTGTCAAGAGAACGTGCCGGTCATAGCAAACACCCTTTTCCAGCAACTCAAGAGATGACTCTACACACAGACATCACTAGACGGTCAACACCAAAATCAGATTATATTCTTTGCAGCCAAAGATGGAGAAGCTCTATACTTTCAGGAAAAACAAGACCTGGAAGCTGACTGTGGCTCAGATCATGAGCTCCTTATTGCAAAATTCAGGTTTAAATTGAAGTACGGGAAACCACTAGGCCATTCAGGTATGACCTAAATCAAATCCTTTATGGTTATACAATGGAGATGATGAATAGATTCAAGGGATTAGATCTGGTAGACAGAGTGCCTCAAGAACCATGGACAGAAGTTTGTAACATCGTACAGGAGGCAGTGACCAAAACCATCCCAAAGAAATGCAAGAAGGCAAGGTGGTTGTCTGAGGACACTGTACAAATAGCAGGGAAAAGAAGAGAAGTGAAAGGTAAGGGAGAAAGGGAAAGATATACCCAGCTGAATTCAGAGTTCCAGAGAAGAGCAAGGAGAAATAAGAAGGCCTCCTTTAGTGAACAATGCAAAGAAATAGAGAATAATAGAATGGGAAAGACTAGAGATCTCTTCAAGAAAATTGGAGATATCAAGGAAACATTTCATGCAAGAATGCATACAATAAAGGACAAAATTGGTAAGGACCAAATCAAACAGAAGAAAAAGAGATTAAAAAGAGGTTGCAAGTATACACAGAGGATCTACACACACACACAAAAAAACTCTTAATGACATCAATAACCACAGCCAGACATGCTGGAGTGTGAAGTGGGCCTTACAAACATTACTATGAACAAAGCTAGGGGAGATGATGGAATTCCAGCTGACCTATTTAAAATCCTAAAAGATGCTGCTGCTAAAGTGCTGCACTCAAAGGCCAGAAAATTTGGAAAACTCAGCAGTGGTCACAGGATTGGAAAAGGTCCATTTTCATTCCAATCCCAAAGAAGGGAAATTCCAAAGAATGTTCAAACTACTGTACGGTTGCACTCATTTCACATGCTAGCAAGGTTATGCTTAAAATCCTTCAAGTTAAGCTTCAACAGTATGTGAACCAAGAACTTCCAGATGTACAAGGTGGATTTAGAAAAGGGAGAGGAACCAGAGATCAAATTGCCAACATGTGCTGGATCATAGAAAAAGCAAGGGAATTTCACAAAAACATTTCTGCTTCATTGACTGTTGGGGTCCTTTAATGGACCAGAACCTGGTGGTACGGAGTCGACGATAAGAAAGTAAAAGAGAGAAAGAGGCTGATATGCCCTGGTTTATGCAGAGGACCAATAAAGCCCTTGACACAGGACTTGCATTGCTCATGAAGACACCAGGCACCCTCTCGAGGGGGTGAAGGCACAAAGTACCTTCTCGAGAGGGTCTTAGAAGCCCGGGCAGGAAAGTGAGCATGACGGGTCTCCACGCTCCAGAGAATCAGCCAGAAAAAGAGAGAGAGAGAGAGAGAGAAACAAAAAAAACACGGGGACTCAAGTTCTAATGGAGAAAAGGTGCTTTAATGATTTTTCTTTGAATATATATGGGCTGTGGTACAAGAAACTTCTTTTGGGAATGATAGAGATCAGAAAACCAAACGTACAGCAATCGTTACCAAGGGAACAAGGGGTGATATTAGTCACGAGGTCAGGAGACAATCCATATCTCAAGAAAGCGGATTGAGACTAAACAGTTTTGCAATAAAGAGAATGTTTACTAAAGGAGACCCAAGCCTGCCTCACACAATGACCTCAGTCCCTGGGAGCAGCGTGCTGTTCCGCTTGAAGAGGGACAAAGCACTCATGAGAGACAGCACGTAGGAATCCTCCTGTCAAACATTCCCTGACAATTGACCATGTTAAAGCCTTTACCGTATGGTTCACAACAAACCATGGAAAATTCCTAAAAAAGATGGGAGTACCAGACCACCTTACCTGTCTCCTGAGAAACCTGTATGCATGTCAAGAAGCAACAGAACCGGACATGGAACAACAGACTGGTTCAAAATTGGGAAAGGAGTATAACAAGGATGTATATTGTTACCCTGTTTAAGTTATATGCAGAGTACATCATGCGAAATGCCAGCCTGGATGAATCACAACCTGAAATAAAGATTGCAAGAAGAAATACCAACAACCTCACATATACAGATCATATCACACTAATGGCAGAAAGTAAAGAGGAACTAAAGAGCCTCTTGATGAAGGTGAAAGAGAAGAGTGAAAAGGCTGGCTTAAAACTCAACATGAGAAAAGAAAACTAAAATTATGGCATCTGGTCCTATCACTTCATGGCAAACAGAAGGGGAAAAAGTGGAAGCAGTGACAGATTTTATTATCTTGGGCTACAAACTCACTGTTGATGGTGATGGCAGCCATGAAATTAAAAGATGCTTGCTCCTTGAAAGAAAAGCTATGACAAAACTAGACAGTATATTAAAAAGCAGAGACATCACTTTCCCAACAAAGGTCTGTAGAGTCAAAGAGATGGTTTTTCCAGTGAAAGTGAAGTCACTCAGTCGTGTCTGACTCTTTGCGACCCCATGGACTGTAGCATACCATGTTCCTCCATCTGTGGGATTTTCCAGTCAAGAGTACTGGAGTGAGTTACCATTTCCTTCTCCAGAGGATTTTCCCAACCCAGGGATCGAACCCAGGTCTCCGGCATTGTAGGCAGACACTTTACCATCTGAGCCACCAGGGAAGTCGTGTACAAATGTGAGAGTTGGACCATAAAGAAAGCTGAGCACTGAGGAACTGATGCTTTCCAATTGTGGTGCTGCAGAAGACTCATGAGAGTCCCTTGGACTGTAAGTAGATCAAACCAGTCAATCCTAAACGAAATCAACCCTGAATGTTCACTGGAAGGACTGATGCTGCAGCTGAAACTCCAATACTTTGGCTACCTGACGCAAAGAGCCAACTCATTGGAAAATACCCTGATGCTGGGAAAGATCAAAGACAAAAGGAGAAGGGGGTGGCAGAGGATGAGATGATTAGATAACATCAGCGACTCAATAGACATGAATTTGAGCAAACTCTAGGAGATAGTGGAGGACAAGGGACCCTGGCATGTTGCAGTCCATGGGGTCCCAAAGAGTCGGACAAGATTTAGCAACTGAACAACCACAGCTGGAGAGTGAAGGTTACAAATGTGAACATAATGGAGAGGAGAAGCACCTCTGCCAAACCTTCCTCCTCAACAGCAACACCATATAGGGATAACTGTCTGCCAATAATGGAGACCTCTCCTATGATGGAGGTGCAAAGTGGTCAATGCATGCTCAGCTATCTCAGTTGTGTGGGTCATGGATGGAGAAACCCTTTTCTCTCTAGTAATAGAGTTCTGAGGTTGGACCTCCATAACTGGAGGGAGTAAAAACAAACTTTAAGAAACTGAGAAGAATGTCAAGGGGACATAGTTCCTCCTTCTGCTTCAGAACTTCAGCATGAAGTCTGGGAGCTCTGGGAGTACCCCGACCTGAAGATCTCCCCACTGGGTCCATGGTGTTCCCAACACCCTAAGTGCTAAGCCTATACCTCCACCCACTCTGTTGTCAGATCCTTGTGCATCCTCCCAAGTGAGGCCATGAGAGTAGGTCCAGTAATTGGAGTGCTCTCAGAAAAACTGACAAGGGTCTGTGGGCTAGTGAGAAAACAAGCTAGAGTTACAGTGCCGTCTCCTGGAAAATGAAAGAGGTTTTCTGCAGGCAGCCTGGTGAAACATAAGAATTCTGCCACAAGAGGGAGCAAGAAGAGTGGGGCAAGTCTACCCAATCAAAAGCAGAGGAAACACCAGGTATAACACCGCCATGAACAGTACCCTATCTGAAGGCAACCAATAAAGACCTAAGGAGGCGTCTGCTACTTCAAATCTGAAAACAGCAAGGGACATAAAATAAAATAAATGTTTTACCCCCCAAGCTATCAATCATTCTGCAACAACAAAGCTCAAAGGAACAATCAGCATAATCTAGCTGATAAAGAATTCCAAATAGCTGTTTTGAAGAAATTCAGTGAACTATAAGAAATCTCAGAATGACAACTCAGTAAAGTCTCAAAAAAAAAAAAAAAAAAAAATATATATATATATATATATATATATATATATCAAAATGAGTTCTTTACCAAAGAGAGAGAAGTGTTTAAAAAGGAACCAAACAGAAATTGTGGAGTTGCATAATTTAGTGAATGAGATACAAAATACAGTAGAGAGCATCTGAAGTAAAGCAGATGGAAGACAAAATAAGTGACTCAGAGGATAAATAAGTTTGATAAAATATAAAACAGAAAAAGAACAGCACTCATTGAAAAAAGTCTGCATAATCTATGGGAATCTGTCCAAAATAAGTCAGAATAAATGGGATTCCAGAAGAAGAGAGGAAAGCGTGTATAGATAGTTTCCTTAAAGAATAGTAGCTGGGAACTCAGAAACCTGGGAACACACAAGTTCATAAAGCTAATAAATCACCCTGTTATCTTAATGCCAAAGACTCTCCAAGACACATCTTAATGAAACTATCAAAAACAAAAAAGAACCCTAGTGGCAGTCAGGGGTGGGGTGGGGTAGGAAGGGTACTAATGCACAAAGTCCCCATTAGGCTATCAACAAATCTCTCAGCAGAAATCTTATAAGCCAGGAGAGAATGAAATAATATATTCAAAGTGTTGAAAGAAAACAATGCCAGACAAAAATACTCTATTTGGCAAAGTTATTCCTTAGATATGAAGGAGAAATAGATTTTCTCACACAAACAAAAGCTGAGAGAGTCACTGCTAGACCTGCTGGGCAGGAGATGCTATAGGAGTTCTTCAGACTGAAATGAAAAGACCACAGTAATCAGTAACATGAAAATAAAAAAGAAGATAATACATTGGCAAAGGTGAAGATACATAGAGAGCTTCAAAAGCAGACTCAACCATACTTCCCTGGGGGTCCAGTGGTTAAGAATCCACCTTCCAGGCAGGGGACATGGGTCTGATCCCTGGGAAGATTCCACATGCTGTGGGGCAACTAATCCAGTGTGCCACAATGACTGAGCCTGTGCTCTGGAGCCCAAGAGCCACATCTATCAAGCCCATGTGCTGCAGCTGCTGAAGCCCACTGCACCCTAGAGCCTGCTCACTCTACCAAAAGAAGCCACCGTGTACTGCAACTAGAGTTTCTTGCCGCCACAACTAGAGAAAGCCTGTTTGCAGCAACAAAGACCCAGCTCAGCCAGGAATAAATATTTTTTAAAAAAACATTAAACACACACACACACACACTCGACTACATGTAGGTGAGAATTAATGACCTAGAAGACAGGATATTTGAAATTATCAACGACAAGGGCAAAACAAAAAAGAATGAAGAGTAAAGAGAAAAGGGAGGATGGGATACGCTGGGGGATTGGGACTGACATATATGCACTAGGGTTCCCTAGTGGCTCAGTTAGTAAAGAATCTGCCTGCAATGCAGGAGACTTGGGTTCAATTCCTGGGTTGGAAAGATCCCCTGGAGAAGGAAATAGCAACCCACTCCAGTACTTTTGCCTGAAGAATTCTATGGACAGAGAAGCCAGGCAGGCTACAGTCCATGGGATGGCAAAGAATTGGACACAACTGTGCAACTTCCTTTTTTTATATACTACTATGTATAAAATAGATAACTAACAAGAAACTACTATATATAGCACAGGGAGCTCTACTGAATGTTCAGTTCAGTTCAGTTCAGTCGCTCAGTCATGTCCAACTCTTTGTGACCCCGTGGACTGCAGCAAGCCAGGCCTCCCTGTCCATCAGCAACTCACCAAGCTTACTTAAACTCATGTCCATTAAGTTGGTGATGCCATCCAACCATTTCATCCTCTGTTGTCCCCTTCTCCTCCTGCCCTCAATCTTTCCCAGCAGCAGGGTCTTTTCCAATGAGTCAGTTCTTCACATCAGGTGGCCAAAGTTTTAGAGTTTCAGCTTTAGCATCAGTCCTTCCAATGAATATTCAGGACTGATTTCCTTTAGGATGAATTGGTTGGATCTCCTTGCAGTCCAAGGGACTCTCAAGAGTCTTCTCCAACACCACAGTTCAAAAGCATCATTTCTTTGGCACTCAGCTTTCTTTATAGTCCAACTCTCTCATCCATACATGACTACTAGAAAAAACCATAGCCTTGACTAGACAGACCTTTGCTGGCAAAGTAATGTCTCTGCTTTTTAATATGCTGTCAAGGTTAGTCATAGCTTTTCTTCCAAGGAGCAAGTATCTTTTAATTTCATGGCTGCAGTCACCATCTGCAGTGATTTTAGAGCCCCCCAAAATAAAGTCTGTCACTGTTTCATTATTTCCCCATCTATTTGCCATGAAGTAATGAGACCAGATGCCATGATCTTAGTTTTCTGAATGCTGAGTTTTAAGCCAACTTTTTCACTCCCCTCTTTCACTTTTATCAAGAGGCTCTTTAGTTCTTTGCTTTTTGCCATAAGGGTAGTGTCATCTGCATATCTGAGGTTATTGATATTTCTCCTGGCAATCTTGATTCCAGCTTGTGCTTCATCCAGCCCAGCACTTCTCATGATGTACTCTGCATATAAGTTAAATAAGCACGGTGACAATATACAGCCTTGACGTACTCCTTTCCCAATTTGGAACCAGTCTGTTTTTTTACGTCCAGTTCTAACTGTTGCTTCTTGACCTGCATACAGACTACTCAGGAGGCAGGTAAAGTGGTCTGGTATTCCCATCTCTTTCAGAATTTTCCACAGCTTATTGTAATCCACACAGTCAAAGGCTTTGGGATAGTCAATAAAGCAGAAGTAGATGCTTTTCTGGAACTCTCTTGCTTTTTCAATGATCCAGCGATGTTGGCAATTTGATCTCTGGTTCTTCTGCCTTTTCTAAACCCAGCTTAAACATCTGAAGTTCACAGTTCGTGTACTGTTGAAGCCTGGCTTGGAGAATTTTGAGCATTACTTTATTAGAGTGTGAGATAAGTGCAACTGTGCGGTAGTTTGAGCATTCTTTGGCATTGCCTTTCTTTGGGATTGGAATGAAAACTGACCTTTTCCAGTCCTGTGGCCACTGCTGAGTTTTCCAAAATTGCTAGCATGTTCATGGTGACGTAAATGGGAAGGAAATCCAAACAAGAGGGGATATGTGTATACATACGGCTGATTCACTTTGCTATACAGCAGAAACTAACATAACATTGTAAAAGCAGCTATACTCCAATAAAAGTTCTTTACCAAAAAAAACCTATGGAAAACACTTTAAGAAATAATAGTGGTATTATAAGAATCTTGGAAGAAGAAGAACAAGAATGGGACAGAAAGTATATTTAAAGGCAGTATAACAAACTTCAGTAACGTCCCAAACTTGGGGAAAGAAATGAACATCCAAATCCATGAAGCCCAAAGGATCCCAAATAGATTGAACTTGAACTGGAATAGGGATGCACCAAGACACATTGTAATCAGATTGTCAAAAGACAAAGATGAAGAAACTCTCTGGCAGGAGGATCAAGATGGCAGAGTAAGAGAATATGGAGCTCACCCCCCACCAACAAATACATAAAAAATGCATCTACATGTAGAACAATTCTCTTGGAAAACTAACTGGAAAGTGGCAGAACTCCTGTAGAACCAAGTCTACAAGAAAGATTCCTGCATAACTATAGAGAATGGGGAAAAAAGCATTAGGTCAGGATCGCTGGGAGGCGTCTAAGAGGAAAAGAAAGATGAGATGGGTGGACTTTTACCCTGAGGAGTCAACACACAAACTATTCCTAGTCCTTGAATCCTACATGAAAGAGACAAGCCACCCACTTAGAGAACCACTAGGACAAATAGAAGGGCTGGAGAAGCTGACACTCTACTCATGAGGAGCACATGGGTGCTGGTTTGGCAACTGTCAGGGCTGAGAGCTCTGCACTAGCTGCCACCTCCTCATGCTCCCCAGTCCAAGCTGAACAAACATCCTGGCCCTTCTCACTCTACACCAGAGCTTGGCATGGGATCTAGGGAAGCCACGTTCTCAAAAAAGACTTGATTGAGCAACACAGAGATGGCCAAGGGACCTGCGGAGTACTCCAGGTGAGGCAGTGGTGGCCACTGTTGGTGCAAAGTCAAATAGCACCACTGAGTTAGACCAGATCTCTGGCGGCAACACAGTCCAAGCCCCTGTGACCAACACACCACAATCCCCACTCCCAGCCAAGTGCACACTCCCACACCACTGCTTGACACTGGATCTAGGGCTTCTAGGTTCTGGAAGAAGACTCAACCTAGGGACACAGGAGCAACCGAGAAGCCTGGGGTGTGATCCAGCTGGGGCAGCAGCAGCTTCTCTTGGCACTTGCTCAAACAGGGCTCCAGAAGCAGCCCAGAACTTTGAGACCAATACAACCACTTCAATTCCTATAACCACAAACCCCAAACCCTGGCCCCAGTACAGCAAATGTTCTGGGCTTGCCCACTCCACACCATAGCCTTGCACTAGATTTTCGATGCCCACAACAGGGGAAAGGGTGTGACCTTGGGCTGCATCTAAATGGAACCACAGATGCCTATGCACATCAGACCTCTTCGAGTACACCAGCCTTGCTGACTTCAGCACTCCTCTCTTTTGGGCTAAAGGCCCCAATGCAGGGAGAAGGAATAACACACACTCAAAGAGAACAGAATCTGGATAAACCTGACACCCCTCCCCAGACTCTGCTCTGGGGAACAGACCTCATCCCTGACAGGGCAGCAACACCCATGCAGAGAAGGAAGGCCTGCCTCACATCCTGCATAGGCTTCTACCAACACCAACCACACCCCCTACCAAAGTGACCGTGGTGAGCACACCTTGAGGAAAGACGTGGCTGGTGTCTACATCAAATCCAGCCCTCACACCAAACACTGGACACACAACTGAACCCAGGTCTCTGGCATTGCAGGCGGATTCTTTACCAACTGAGCCACAAGGGAAGCCCCTACACAGGGATACGATACTCCCACATAAAAGCATCCCTTAAGGCCACGATAGTTAACTGTTTCATCCAAATCCATAGAAACAGAGATTTTGTTTTATTTTCCTAAAACAAACTTTTGTTGTTTTTTTTTTTTTAAAAAAAAGAATAAAGGGAGAGGAACTACTCCCAATTGAAGGAACAAGAGAAAACACCTGAAAAAATAAATAAAACAGTTAATTACCAGACACTGAGTTCAAAAATGTGGTAATAAAAATGCTAAGAGAGAATATCCCTATAAACAGATCATTTTAACATGAAAGTAGAAAAGTAAACCAATCAAAAATAGATAATTTCAGCCCACACCCAGCAGCCATACCATGGCCAGCCTGCACCTGCACCACTCAGGATCTTTGTATTGGAGACTGAGTGGGGGAACAATCAAGACGGCAGAGTATTAGGACAGGCGCTCACTTCCTCCCACCAATACATCAAAAATACATCTACATGTGAAACTGCTCTCACAGAATAGCTACTGAATGCTGACAGAAGACCTCAGACCTCTGAAAGGGCAAGACAATTTCCATGTAACCAGGTAGGACAAAAGAAAAAAAGCAAGAAAGGAATCAGGATGGGGCCTGTGCCCCTGGGAGGGAACTGTGAAAGAGGAAGGACTCCTGGACGCTGGGAAATCCCCTGACAAGCGGGGACTCAGCCAGGACAGACGGAGAACTTTGGAACCTCAGAGAAGAGCATAGCAACCAGTTTGCAGGAGCTAGAATGAAGAGAAACCTGCACAGACGGTCAGCGCCACCACTCTGCATGCTCCAGCTTAAGACATACATTCACTAGTGTGGGCAGGGGCTGGGTGTAGAAGCTCAGGCTTTGAAAATCAGACCCAGGGAGAGAACTGGAGCAGGATGCAGAGAAAGAGCCTGAAGTAGCTGGACTCTGGTGTGACCACAACTGCAGGTGTATGCAGAGGAAGCTTGGGCCTCCCTAGAGGTCAGGCACAATTGGGTGAACAGTGTGCAAGGGGAGTGGTGGGACTCTCCATTACAGCCTTTTTTCCTATGCAAGGCAACGGAGATCCTAAATGATACAATAAAACAGTTAAACTTAATTGATATTTTCAGGACATTACATAAAAAAAAAAAACAAAAAAAAAAAAACAGAACACACATTCTTTTCAAGCACACATGAGATAGTCTCTAGGACTGACCACATACTAGGGCATAAAATAAGACTCAACAAATTTAAGCGTATAGAAATTATCTCAAGCATCTTTTCTGACCTATCAGTGTGAAGCTAGAAATCAGACACAGAAAAAGAAACGAGGAAAAATAAAATTACTACATGGAGATTAAACAACATGCTATTAAAAAAACAATGAAATCAAAGAGGAAATTTAAGAATACCTTGATGGAGAAGGGAATGACAACCCACTGCAGTAGTATCGCCCGGGAAATCCCATGGATAGAGAAGCCTGGAAGGCTACCGTCCATGCCAAAGAGTTGGACACAACTGAGCAAGTAACACACATACTTTGTTATATGGGGTGAGAGCCTGAGGTTTTTGAACTGGAAACTTCCTGAAATCTCTATCTCCATGCAGTTATCGTAAATGTAATAAAAGGATGCTCTTTGGTTAAAAAATAAAATAAAAATGCCTTGAGACAAACAGCAATGAAAACACAACCATACAAAATCCATGGAAGTCAATAAAAGCACTTATTAGAGAAAATTCATAACAATACAGATTTTCTTCAAAAAAGAAGAAAAATCTCTTATAAACAACTTAATATACAATTTAAAAAAATTAGAAAAGGACGAACAAATAAAACCTAAAGTCAGCAGAAGGAGGAAAATAATAAAGATCAGAAAGTAAATAAATAAAATAGAGATTTTTTTTTTAATATAGAAAAAAAATCAAGAGCCAGTTCTTTAAAAGGGTAAACTATACTGACAAACCTCTGGCCCGGCTCACCAAGAAGGAAAGAGAGAGAACCCAAATAAACAAAATAAGAAATGAAAAAAGAGACACAACAACCAATTCTGTGGAAATACGAAAAAGCATAAGGGAATACTACAAACAATTATTTGCCAACAAATTTGACAACACAGAAGAAGTAGACAAGTTTCTAGAAACATACAGCCCACCAAAATTCAATCAAAAAGAAACAGATAATTTGAATAGATGGATCATTAGAGGTGAAATAGAATCTGTAATTTTAAAACTCCCCACAAATAAAAGTCCAGGCCCAGATAGCTTCACAGGAGATTTCTACCAAATATACAAAGAAAAACTTATACCAACCCTTCTCAAACTCTTCCCAAAAACTGAAGAGGAGAAAGCACTCCAAAAGACATTTTATAAAGTCACTATCACCCTGATACCAAAACCAGACAAAGATACAACCAAAAAAGAAAATTATAGACCAATATCTTTGATGAATGCAAGTACAAAAATTCTGAACAAAATATTAGCAAACTGAACCCAACAACAGATAAAAAAAGAGCATGCACCACAACCAAATGGGATTCATCAGAACTTGACAAGAATGGTTCAACATATGCAAAATCGATCAATCACCACATAAACAAAAGAAAAGACAAAAATACATGATCATCTCAATAGAGGCAGAAAAAACATTTGACAAAATTCAATATCCATTCAGGACAAAAATTCTTACCAAAGTGGGTATAAAAGGAATATATCTCAACATAATAAAAAGCCATTTATGACAAACACAACCAATATAATACTCAACAGTGAGAGGCTGAAAGCCTTCCCTCTAAATATGGAACAAGACTAGGATGCCCACTCTCACCTCTTCTATTCAACATAGTTTTGAAAGTCCTAGCCACAGCAATCAGATAAAGAAAGGAAATAAAAGGTATCCAAATTGGAAGGGAAGACATAAAAACATCATTATACGCAGATGATGTGATTCCATACATAGAAAACCATAAATACTCCACACAAAAAATACTAGAACTGATACATGAATTCAGCAAAGTAGCAGGAAACAAGATTAATATACAGAAATTGGTTGCATTTCTTCATACAAACAATGAAATATTAGAAAGGGCATGTAAAAAACAATACCTTTCAAAGCTTCCCTGGTGGCTCAGCAGTAAAGAATTTGCCTGCCAATGCAGGACACATACGTTTGATCCCTAGTCCAGAAGATCCCACATGCTGCAGAACAACTAAGCCTGTGTACCACAACTATTGAGCCTGTGCTCTAGAGCCCAGGAACTGCAGCTGTTGAACCCATGCACCACAACTACTGAAGCCTGCACACCCTAGAGCACATGCTCCACAACACGAGAAGCCACTGCAATGAGAAGCCCACACACTGCAATGAAGAGCAGCCCCCATTGCAACTAGAGAAAAGCCCATGTAGCAACAAAGACCCAGCACATACAAAAATAAACAAATATGTACTTTTAAAAAAGAGAGAAAATCTGAGCAGGAACATAAGAGGCTACACACTGTGGAGAAATAGACTTAGCAAGATTAGTTCAGCCAAGTTAAACAAATAAACAACAAAGCAAATAAAGCAATACTTTCAAAATTGCAAGCCCCAAAATAAAACACTTAGGAACAAACTCCTGACCAATGAAGTGAAATGCTTATACACTGAGAACTATAAAATATTAATTAAAAAAGTGAAAATGATTCAAACAATGGAAATGTGTTCCATATTCTTGGATGGGAAGAATTAATATTTTTTAAATGGCCATACTACCCTACAGACTTAATGCAATCCCTATCAAATTACCCATGTCATTTTTCACTGACCTAGAACAAATAATCCTAAAACTTATATGGACCCATAAAAGACCCCAAAGTGCCACAGCAATCTTGCAGGAAGAAAAGAAATAAAGCTAGAGGTATAACCCTCCCAAACTTCAGACTATACTACAAAGTTACAGTAATCAAAACAGCATGGTACTGGCATAGAAAAGACTCATAGATCAATGGAACAGAATAGACAGCCCAAGAATAAATCCACTCCACCTACAGTCAATTAATCTATGACCATGGAGGCAAGAATATACAATCAAAAAAAGATACTCTCTTCAACAAATAGTGCTAGGAAAACTGGACAACCTCATGTAAAACAATGAAATTAGCAAATCCCTTCATACCATATACAAAAACAAACTCAAAATGGTTTAAAAGACTAAAATATAAGACATGAAACCATAAAACTCCTAGAAGAGAACATATATGAAGCACTCAACATAAATCATAGCAATATTTTCTTGGATTTCTCCCCCACAGCAAAAGAAACAAAAGCAAAAATAAACAAATAGGACTGAACTGAACTTAAAGGCTTTTGCATAGCAAAGGAGACAAATGACAAGATGAAAGGACAACCTAAGAAATGGGGGGATATATTTTCAAACAATGCAACTAACAAGGTTTTAATCCAAGATAGAGATAGACAACTCATATAACTCAGTATCAAAAAAAAAAAAAAAAAACCAATCCAATCAAAAGATGAACAGAAGAACTGAATAGACATTTTTCTAAGGAAGACATACAGTTGGCTAATAAGCACATGAAAAGATGCTTAACATCACTAATTATTAGAGAAATGCAATTTGAAACAAGATGCCATCTCACACCTATTAGAATGACTGTATCAAAAAGTCTAAAATAACAAATGTTGGCAGAGATGTGAAGAAAAGGGAACTCTTGAACACTACTATTGGGAATGTAAATTGGTGCAGCCACTATGGAAAACAGTATGGGGCTTTCCTGGTTTTACAGGGGATAGGAATCCATATGCCAAGGCAGAGGACACAGGTTCAATCCCTGGCCCAGAAAGGTTCCACATGCTACAGAGCATCTAAACCATGCACCACTACTGAGGCCGCATGCTGCAACTGAAGCCTGTGTGCCTAGGACCTGTACTTCACAACAAGAGAAGGCCCCACAATGAGAAGCCCATGCCCCACAACAAAGAGTAGCCTCCACCCAACACAACTAGAGAAAGCCTGCTTACAGCAAAAACCCAGTGCAATCAAAAATATAAATTCATTAAAAAACAAAAAATATTAAAAAGAAAACAGTATGGAGGTTCCTCAGAAAACTAAAAATTGAATTACTATATGATCCAGCAACTCCAGTCCTGAGTATATCTTCAGAAAATCAAAAACATGCCTCCCCTAATAATGCAAGCACCCCAATGTTCATAGAAGCATTATTTACAATAGCCAAGCTATGAAAGCACCCCAAGGACCTATCAACATATGATTGCATTAAAAAGATGTGTGAGATTTTATATATATAGTGAAAGTCACTCAGTCATGTCTGACACATTGAGACCCCATGGACTATACAGTCCATGGTATTGTCCAGGCCAGAATACTGGAGTGGGTAGCCTCTCCCTTCTCTAGGGCATCTTCCCAACCCAGGGATCAAAGCCAGGTCTCCCTCATTGCAGGCAGATTCTTTACCAGCTGAGCCAACAGGCAAGCCCAAAGAATACTGGAGTGGGTAGACTATCCCTTCTCCAGTGGATCTTCCTGACCCAGGAATCAAACCAGGGTCCGCTGCATTGCAAGAGGATTCTTCACCAGCTGAGCTACCAGGGAAGCCCGTGTGTGTGTGTGCGTGTGTGTGCGTGTGTGTGTGTGTGTGTGTGCGTGTGCGTGTGTGTGTATGCCATTAAAAAGAATGAAGTACTGCCATTTGTAGCAACATGAAAGAAACTAGAGACTAGGCTTAGTGAAATTAATTATATAGAAAAAGACAAATACTATATGATATTCCTTATATGTGGTATCTAAAAAATAACATGAATGTATATACAAAACAGACTCATAGACATAGAAGACAAACTGTGGTTACCAAAGAGTGGGGAGGGACAAACTACACATAGGAGATAAATAGATACAAAATGCTATTTATAAATAATAAGTAAAAGGATTTTCTGTGTAGCACAGGAAATTATCTGTAATAAAATTAGCCCATTAACTGTAATAACTTTTAATGGAATATAACATGCTAAAATATTGAATTGCTATGTTGTACACCTGAAACCAACCCTAAAGTTTAAAGCAACTATGCTTCAATTTTTAAAAATCAAAGACAATGAAAGAATTTTGAAGAGAGAAGTTACATACAAGGGAATCCCAATAAGACTACTGGCAGATTTCTCCACAAAAGCTTTTCTGACCAGGAGATAGTGGGATGGCATATTCAAAATATTGAAGAAAAAAAACTGTCAACAACAAAAATCTATACCCAGTAAAACTGTCCTTCAGAAATGAAGGGGATATAAATAAAAGTTGAGGGACAGTTGAGGGACATTATACTCATTATACCTGTCTTACAAGAAAAACTAAAGAGACTTTTTTAATGGAAGTTAAACTGACAAATTAACATCATAAAAATTTAAGAAAGCAGCTTAAAACTCACTGGTACAGCAAACATATAGTCAAAGTTAGATTCTATAATATGGTAATGGTGGTGTATAATTCATTTACTACTCTACTTTAAAAGTTAAAAACAAGTGTAAAGATGACCACAGCTACAACAATTTGTAATTACTATACAATACAAAGGAGAAGGCGATGGCATCCCACTCCAGTACTCTTGCCTGGAAAATCCCATGGACAGAGGAGCCTGGTGGGCTGCAATCCATGGCGTCGCTAAGTGTTGGGCATGACTGAGCGACTTCACTTTCACTTTTCACTTTCATGCTTTGGAGAAGGAAATGGCAACCCACTCCAGTGTTCTTGCCTGGAGAATCCCAGGGACGGGGAAGCCTGGTGAGCTGCCATCTATGGGGTCGCACAGAGTCAAACATGACTGAAGCGACTTAGCAGCAGCAGCAGCAGCAGCATACAATACAAAAAATACATCATATTAATGACTGAAATGTGATGGGGAGAAATAAAACTGTAAAGTTTAGGAACTCTATTCAAGTGAAGTTTTTATAGTTTAAAATAGGATATAGGAAAATAGGATAATTTTAAGATATTCTATGCAAGTTTCATGATAACAAGGGAAAAACCTGTAATAATTACACAAAAGAACATAATAAAGAAGTAAAAGCAAACTGACACCAAAAGACCTCAAAATGTATTTTTTACATTTCTAACACCATACACAAAAATAAACTCAAAATGGATTAAAGATCTAAATGTAAGACCAGAAACTATAAAACTCCTAGAGGAGAACATAGGCAAAACACTCTTCGACATAAATCACAGCAGGATCCTCTATGACCCACCTCCCAGAATACTGGAAATAAAAGCAAAAATAAACAAATGGGACCTAATGAAACTTAAAAGCTTTTGCACAACAAAGGAAACTATAAGCAGGGTGAAAAGACAGCCCTCAGATTGGGAGAAAATAATAGCAAATGAAGAAACAGACAAAGGATTAACCTCAAAAATATACAAGCAACTCCTGCAGCTCAATTCCAGAAAAATAAATCACCCATTCAAAAAATGGGCCAAAGAACTAAACAGACATTTCTCCAAAGAAGACATACAGCTGGCTAACAAACATATGAAAAGATGCTCAACATCACTCATCATCAGAGAAATGCAAATCAAAACCACAATGAGGTACCATTACACGCCAGTCAGGATGGCTGCTATCCAAAAGTCTACAAGCAATAAGTGCTGGAGAGGATGTGGAGAAAAGGGAACCCTCTTAACACTGTTGGTGGGAATGCAAACTAGTACAGCCGCTATGGAGAACAGTGTGGAGATTTCTTAAAAAACTGGAAATAGAACTGCCATATGACCCAGCAATCCCACTTCTGGGCATACACACTGAGGAAACCAGATCTGAAAGAGACACGTGCACCCCAATGTTCATCACAGCACTGTCTATAATAGCCAGGACATGGAAGCAACCTAGATGCCCATCAGCAGATGAATGGATAAGGAAGCTGTGGTACATATACACCATGGAATATTACTCAGCCATTAAAAAGAATTCATTTGAATCAGTTCTAATGAGATGGATGAAACTGGAGCCCATTATACAGAGTGAAGTAAGCCAGAAAGATAAAGAACATTACAGCATACTAACACATATATATGGGATCTAGAAAGATGGTAATGACAACCCTATATGCAAAACAGAAAAAGAGACACAGATGTACAGAACAGACTTTTGGACTCTGTGGGAGAAGGCGAGGGTGGGATGTTTCTAGAGAACAGCATCGAAACATGTATATTATCTAGGGTGAAACAGATCACCAGCCCAGGTTGGATGCATGAGACAAGTGCTCGGGCCTGGTGCACTGGGAAGACCCAGAGGGAGTGGGTAGAGAGGGAGGTGGGAGGGGGGATCGGGATGGGGTATACATGTAAATCCATGGCTGATTCATGGCAATGTATGACAAAACCCACTACAATATTGTAAAGTAATTAGCCTCCAACTAATAAAAATAAATGAAAAAAAAAAAGAAAGAAAAAAAGTAATAAAAAAGCAGAATAAGTAACTAAGAAAAAATGGATTTACAAAATACCAAGTGAACAATTAACAAAATGACAATAGTATTAATAATTCTTTACATTTACTTGAAATGTAAATGGTTTAAACTCAAAAGACATAAAATGTCTGAATGTATATAAACACAAAAACAGAAAACAAGATTCAGTGATACACTGCCAACAACAGACTCACTTTAACCTTAAAGATATAAATAAACTGAGAATAAAAAAAAGATATTGCAAATAAATGGTAACCATCCCAAATAAAAACAGAGGTTGCTAGGTATACTTATATTAGACAAAATAGGCTTTAAAAAATGGGAAAGAGACAAAGATGGTCACTGTATGATGATAAAAGTGCCAATTCATCAAGAAGATTTAACAATTATAAACTATGTATATCCAACATAGGAGCACCCAAATAGATAAAGCAAAAATTAACAGAGCTAAAAGTAGAAATAAGCAGCAGTACAATAATAATTGGGGACTTTAATACCCCACTTTCAACAATGAATACATCATCCAGACAGAAAATCAATAATGAAATAGTGAATTTCAGGACTACAGACTAATGACCTTAACACACTTACATAGAACATTCTGATGACAGCAAAATACACATTCATGTCAAGCTCATTTGAGACATTTTATAAGATAGAGACCATATTTTAGGCCACAAAAGAAGCCTTAGCAAATTCAGGAAGACTGAAACCATACAAAGTATCTTCTCTGATCACAAAAATATAAAACTAGATATCACAAGCAAGAGTACAACTGGAAGATCCGTGAATACATGGGAATTAAAGAACTTTTCCTGAACAACAAATTAATCAAAGAAGTAATTAAAGGGAAAATATATAAGTATCTTGAGGTAAATAAACATGGAAAAACAAAACTTACATATGTAGCCAAAACAGTTGAAGGAGAAAAAAATTATACCAATAAACATCCACATGAAGGAACAAGATCTCAAACAACCTAATTACACCTTAAGGAACTAGAAAAAACACAAATTAAGCCCAAAGTTAACAGAAGGCAATAAATAATAGAGATTAAAGCAAAAATAAATAAAATGCAGGAAGGAAAAAACAACTAATTAACAACTATGTAACAGATCAATTACTAGCAAGGAGATTGAATCAGTAATCAAGAATTTCACAATGAAGAAAAGCCCAGGTCCAGATGGCTTCACTGGCATATTTTACTGGCATTTAAAATTAATCCTAATACTTCCAAACTCTCCCCACAAAATCAATGAGGTGGAAATACTCCCAAACCCGGTTAACGAGGTAAGCATCATTCTAATACTAAAGCCAGCAAAGGACACTACCAGAAAACTACAGGCCGATATCCATGGTGAATATAGATGCAAAGTCTCAACAAAATACTAACAAACTGAATTCAGTGGCATATTAAAAGGATCATACACAATGATCAAGACGGATTTATCCATGGGATGCAAAGATGGTTCAACATGCACAAAGTCAATGAGATACATCACAACAATAGAATCAAAGAAAAAAATCATATGATCATCTCTAATTATGCACATAATTACGCTAAGTGAAACAAGTCAGAGAAATACAAATACTGTATGATATATCACTAGCATGCAGAATCTAAAAAAAGCTAAACTGGTGGTCCAGGGGCTGACTCTGAACTCCCAATGCAGGGGGCCAGGGTTCAATCCCTGGTCGTTGAATTAGATCCTGCATGCCCATGTGACACAGTTAAAAATCAAAGATGCTGCATGCTGCAAATAAGCCCAGCATAGACAATTATATATACATTTTAAAGCCAAACTTGAAAAAACATCATAGAATGATGCTTACCAGTGGCTGGGGGGTGGGGGTGGGGTGGTGTCAGGGGAAAGGAGAGATGTTATTTAGGTGTACAAACTTGTATATAAATAAATCCTGGAGATCTAATGTACAATACAGTGATTATAAACAATGATATTAAGATAATAACATTATATTATAGATATCAAACTTGATAAGAGACTAGATCTTAAGTATATTCACCACAGAAAAGATAATTATGTGATATAATAAAGGTGTTAGCTAATGTTAAATTTATGTATTGCAATATAATTACCATTGTACCAAGTCAACATTTTTTATACCTTAAATTTACATAATCTCAATTAAAATAATAAAAATGAAAAGCTTCTGTACAGCAAAGGAAACCATTAATAGTACAAAAAAGCAACATACAGAATGTGAGAAGATATTTGCAAATCACATATCTTAAGGGATTAATAACCAAAATAAATAATGAACTCTATAATTGAATTTTTAAAAATCTGATTTTAAAAATGGATGGAAGAACCAAATAAATACTTTTATGAAGATATACAAATGGCCAACAGGTACATGAAAATGTGCACAAATATCAGTAACCAGGAAAATGAAAATCAAAACTACAATGAAGTATCACCTCATATCTTAGAATGGCTAGTCTCAAAAAGACAAACGATGATAAATACTGGTGAGGATATATAAAAAATGGAACCCCTGTTCATAGACAGCAGAATTAATATTGTTAAAATAGCCATACTACCAAAGCCATCTACAGCTCCAACACAAACCCCATCAAAAGCAAAGGCATTCTTCACAGACACAGAAGAGACAATCCTAAATTGTGTGGAACCACAAAGACCTTGAATAACCAGAGCACTGCTGAGAAAAAAAAAAAATAAAACCACAAACCACACTGCAAAGTCATAATAATAAAACAGTATAAGATACACTGACACTAAAGTAGCCAGATAGACCCATGGAACAGAATAAAGAGCTCAGAATTTAATCCTGGCCTATATGGTCACATAATGCTCAACAAGGGGGCCAAGAATACCCAGTGGGGAAAGAATAGGGTCTTCAACAAATGGTGCTAGAAAAACTGGAGAAGGTGGGATGCATGAGACAAGTGCTCGGGCCTGGTACACTGGGAAGACCCAGAGGAATCGGGTGGAGAGGGAGGTGGGAGGGGGGATCGGGATGGGGAATACGTGTAACTCTATGGCTGATTCATATCAATGTATGACAAAACCCACTGCAATGTTGTGAAGTAATTAGCCTCCAACTAATAAAAAAAAAAAAAAAGCATATGAAACACTAAAAAAAAAAAAATAATAAAAATTAAAAAAAAAAGAAAAACTGGAGAAACATGCAGAACAATGAAATTGAACCCCTAATATAACTCACAAAAATTAACTCAAAATGGATCAAAAATTTAAACATAAGACCAAATACCATAAAACTCCAGGAAGAAAATATAGGGAAGAAGCTCATCGATGCTGTTCTTGATGAGGATCTTTTGAACATGACACCAAAAGCACAAACATCAAAAGCAAAAATTAAATGGGGCCACATCAAATGCAAAACTTTGCACAGCAAAGACACTATTAACAAAACGAACAGGCAGTCTTCGGAATAGGAGAGAATTTTTGCAAATCATATATTGGGTAAGGGTCAATATCCAAAATATATAAAGAACTAACACAACTTAATAACAAACAATAAAACCATTTTATTTAAAAATCGGCCAGAAGAACTAAATAGTCATTTTTCCAAAGAGGACATCAAAATGGCCATCAGGCCAAAATGGCCATGAACACCATGAGGTGTTCAACATCAGTTATCATCAAAAAATGTAATTCAAAACAACTATAAGATATCACCTCACACTTGGTAGAATGGTTAACAAGAAGAAGACAAGTGACCACAATTGTTGGGGAAGATGTGGTGAAAAGGAAACTCTTATACACTGTTGATGGGAATGTAAATTGGTCCAAACACTAAGGAAAACAAGATGGAAGTTCCTCAAGAAATTAAAAATAGATCAACCACACAATCCAGCAATTCCACTTCTGGGAATATACCCAAGGAAAATGAAAACTCTAAGGAATTTCAAGAGATGTGTCCACTTCCTGGCATATTGCAGCCTTATTTACAATATCCCATTGTGAAACATATGGAAACAATCCAAATACCCATCAGTGGATGAATGGATTAAAAAAGATGAGATGTATATACAATATATTATTATTTAGCCATGAAAAAGGATATCCTGCTTTTTGTGACTACACAGATGGACCTTGAGCACATTTTGTTAAGTGAGATAAGCCAGACAGAGAAAGACAAGTACATATTATAAAATATCACATACATGTGGAATGTGGGAAAAAAACCAAATACTTAAAAAAAAGAGTAAAACAGTAGCCACCAGGGGATCAGCGGGTAGTGGGATAAAATTTAGGATGTTTAAGGGTACAAACTTGTAATGAGTACTAATATAGCAATAGAGATTTAAATTACAAAACACTAAACATAGTAATATTGCACTATAAGTATGCAATCTGATAAGTATTATTACAATGAAACCATATTACAATATGTAAATGTATCAAAGTAACATGATTAAATTTATATAATGTTAACATGTTAAATTTATCCAATTAAAAAAAATGATACAATGATCAAGTACAGACTCAGGATTTCATAAAAGTGTTTTGATCAGTATCATTATTTTGCACCTTAACAAAATATACTTTATATAATTGGAAAAAAATTTTTGAAGTACATAAATTTTAAATAAAATTGTGATAGAAATAACAAAATTATTCTGATCATGAGAGAATATGGATAAAAAGAGAGAAAAAGGAATGCTTTTACACTAGTGGTGTGAATATAAATTGGTATAGGTACTAGGGAAAACAGAATGAAGATTCTTCAAAAATAAAAAATAAAACTACTATATGATCCAGCCATTTCATTTCTGGGGTTTTTTTTTTTTTCTTCCCTCCCACTGCCCCTTATTTCTGGGTTTTTACCCAAAGGAAACAAAATCACTATTTTGACAAGATATCTATACTGTTGTATTCATTGCATCATCATTGTAAGACGTGGAAACAACCTACGTATCCATTGATGGATAAATGGATACAGGAAATGTGGTACACACACGCACACACACAGGAACATTGTTCAGCCGTAAAAAAGGAAACCCTGCCATTTGCAACAACGTGGATGAAACCTGAGAGCATTATGCTAAGTGAAATAAGTCAGACACAGAAAGACAAATAACTATATGAGCTCACCTTATGTGGTATTTTAAAAAATCATAGATAAGAAAGATTGGTGGTTGCTAGAGGATGGGGAAAAGGGGGTAAGGGCAGGCTATCAGTGAAATGGGTAGAGGGGGTCAAAAGGTATAAACTTCCAGTTATAAGATAAACTCTATCACACTATCTGAGGATGTAATGTGCAGCATGGTGACTACAGTTTATAATACTATACAGTACATCTGAAAGTTGCAAAGAAATAAGATTTAAAACTTCTATCAAAAGGGGAAAAAATGGTAACTCTGTGAGCGATAGGTATCGACATATAGTGGTAATTATTTCACAATATTAATATATATCAAACTACGTTGGATACCTAAAACAAAAATGTTACATATCAATTACATCTCAATAAAAAATAAAAATTTTAAAACGCACATTAATTTCTTTTTTCTGCTTGCTTTGGGTTTAATGTGCTCTTCTTTTGGTTTCTTAAGGTAGAAACTAAGGTCCTTGATTTGAAATTTTTTCTAATATAGACTCTTAGTACTATAAATTTTTTTCTAGATATTGCTTTAGTAGCATCCCATAAATTTTGATATGGAGTGATTTCATTTTAATTCATTTCAAAATATTTTCTGTTCCCTTTTGATTTCTTCTTTGATCCATAGGCTACTTTAAAATGTATTATTTAGTTTGCAAATGTTTGAGGACTTTCAGAATTTTCCTGTAGTTGAATTCTAATTTAATTCCACTGTGATCAGAGAACATACTCTGTATGACATGAATTCTTTCAAATTTATTGAGACTTGTTTCATGGCCCAGAATATGGTCCATCTTGGTAGATGTTCCATGTGCACTTGAGAGTGTTTATTCTGCTGTTGTTGGGTAGAATGTTCTACAAATGTCAATTAGGTCTGGCTGGTTGACAGTATTATTCAGGGGTTCTGTATTCTTATTTTCTATCTATTCTATGAATTATTAAAAAACATACCATAGAAATTTGTGAGAAGTCCGTGTACGTAAGTGATGGGCTCTTCAGGACTCCCTCAGGCCACCATGTCAGAACACCCACCAAGAGTCCTGACTGTCCGCCCCTCTCAATTCCTTACAATAGATTGTATCCCCCATCACAAATGCCTAGCTACAGACATATGCATTTATCCTCCCAATTTCTCTTCATCCTGCCCTTAAGTTTGATGGTCAGTTCTGTGTACCTGTGGTTCCGATTTTACCCCTTGGCTACATCACTTTTAGCTACTACAAGTAAACACAACACCCTTTCACCCAGCCCTGCAGGCTGCAACCAAACAAAATAAAGAGGAATTCCCAATTGCTTGACTCCAAGTAGAGGGTTTCTACCATTAACTGTGAATTCTTCTCAGTTAATTCAGCAAATGGTTAAGCAAGTGTATACTGTGTGCATTGCCCAGTTTTGAGCTTATGTTTTAGTCATGGGCCAATGAGTGGGGATTTACTACATATACAGAGAGGGTCTGATTGGAAGGGAGGTGAAGGATGAAAGACCTAGTGTTGATAACAAGAGGAGCCCAACTTCCACAAAGGGGAAAACCAAATTCCCTCAAGAACATAGCAAGGGTATTTAGCTGTCCCAGAGCCAGCACTGAATAATTATACTCCTGGACCTCCCTGTTGGTGCAGTGGTTAAGAATTGACCTGCAGGGAACGAGGGTTTGATCCCTGGTCAGGGAACTAAGATCCTATACGCCAAGAGGCAACCAAGCCTGAGCGTGTGCTCTAGAGCCTACATACCACAACGAAAGATCCTCCCAGCTGTGACTACTGAAGCCCGGGGGCTCTAGAGCCTGTGCTCCTCCACAAAAGAAGCCACTGCAGAGAGACGCCTGCACGCCACGACCAGAGATAGTCTGTGCACAGCAGTGAAGACCCAGCGATTGATTAAAGACCCATCGATTAATTAAATTAAAAAAAAAAAATAATTACACTTTTTACTTCTCTCCACTTTCCTTCTGCTTCTCATGATCTCAAGAAGCAGAGGAGTTCTTAGCATGCCTAGGGGGATGGCGATCCCTCTGCATTCTCAGAATTCCTTTCATTAGATTAAAAAAGATCCGAGCAGCAGGCCACAGTGTGTCCAGAATGTCCTGCGTGCAGCTCAGTGAAGAGCTAAGAACTGCCCTGCCTCATGTGCCCAGCTGACGGCAATCAACACAAGCTTTCGCTCCCAAAATTGCTTACCAGCCATCACACCAGCTGATGCTCCTCTTTACAGCTGATGTAGCTGTTTCCAGATGGTCGACGGTATAAGAAGGTTGTAGCAGTCAAACCCAACATCCCCTCTATCTGTAAAATATTTTATCAGAACAAACAATTACCCCAGAATTCAAACAGAAAAAACCCACAAATGTCCTTCTCCCTAAGATAGGTTCATGTAATACTGCATGTTCTGGTCCAAAGAGAGATACTTACCTAACTGGATTTTGACAAGCCAGTTCTAGTTTATTTCCTTCCTACTAGCAGAATGAACATCTTTGAACACCGGTTTCTATGTCAGATTTATAAGCAGCAAGGATATCTATAAAATGTTGATTTAAAAATTGGCCTGGGCCCTGTGACACGAAATAGATATATTTGGGGAGTCAGGAAGTTAGAAGATGGAGAAAGTTTACTGACAGTAACTTAACAAATACTACATTTCGTAACAAAAATCTTGGCAATCATCCATCCATTGATACTATTGGTTTTGCTCTACTTATGGAAATGGGCTGATAAACATGATAATTGACATTATAAAGTTGGTCTACAGAAAGGGAGCAGTCCTACGAGGCCCTGCTTACTTGTTTACCTTACAGTATTTCTTCTGATATAAAAGAGACTTGCCAGTGGTTACTTCTGGGGAATAGCACTAGGAATTTATGAAAATGTGGATTAGAAGAAAGGAAACTTTTGCTTTTCATTTTATTAACTTCTGAACTGCTTAAATTAATGTTGACCATGAATTACTTGTTAAAATAGATATGAAGTAGAGCTGTAACTTTTAAAATGGTAAAGGTCTATAAATTAAGTGAAGGCAGTACATCATATTCATTTTAAAATAGTTATACTATTGTGTATACATATATAAGTTTACAGATAAATTTACAATAGCTAAATGTACCCAAAAAAATCTATAAAAAGATACCATAAACTGATAGTACTTACCTCTGGAGGTGAGAGTCAGATAAGAAGTAAGGTATTATTCTACACTCTTCATTATTTGGTTTTTCACAAGTGATTTGCTTACTTGCTACCTGCATAATGTTTAAATCAATAAGATGAGGATGACTTTTATAAAATCCTTTTTCTGCTCCTTAGAAGTTCTTCCCCTTCTCCTAGCAACAGCACTCCATAGGACTGCACCCAGCCTGTTTTATCTGATTCTGGTGGGTTTTCAACCACAGGCTCCATCTACCTGAGTTAAAGTCAGGGGTGCCACATGACCAAAGAAACACCAATCAGTTCATCTTGCTCAGGAATCTGAATCTGAGCAGAAACACATGTGTACTGGAGGTAGCTGTGAATGAGTCATCCAAAGACAGCATCCTGAAAGGCTGTCCATGTGTATCTGAGGCTCTGAATTCACAAGTGTTCTGGGCTCCTCTCCTTAGTTCTGGTTTATCAGTTCTTCTCTTGTGTGTCCTTTCAGCAAATTCCTTTAGAAAAAAGCAAATGGAGAGAGAAAGAGTAACACATTTATTGAAAGTAATAATAAATTCAGGATCGATCACTTTGAGTCCACAGTTCCTGTAAGACATTACAGGTGAAAGCGTCTAATACACTGTTGAAAATATGGGCTTGGAACTCAGCAAAGACTAAGAATTGGTGGCACAGATTTAAGAGGTGTGAGAGTGCAAGCCAACGTGTGTGATCCAAGAGAGATGAGACAACAGTCAAGGATGTGACTGTGAGAACTACCACGACCTGAGGATGGGGAAAGAATATCAGATGCTGCTATTTGCCCACCATGTTTAACACCACCATCAAACCATGGTACCTGGGGAGACCTGCTATACTCAGTCTGAAGACCTGGAAGATGGTTTTGTGTGTATACCTAGCCAATGGGCATTGTCACATAGTTGCAAGGTGATGGGAGGTACATGATGTCTAGTAATTATCATATAACATAGAGACAGTGTAGCCAGGTGACTGAATAAGAAACTGCACCCATGGGACTTCTCCAGTAGTCCAGGAGTTAAGATGCTGCCCTCCAGGGCGGCAGGCACAGGTTGGATCCCTGGTCTGGAAACTAAGATCCCACATGCTACATAGTGCGACCAAAAGAAAAAAAGCAAACAAAAAAGAAAGAAATTCTACCCAGGTGTGTGTGTGTGGTAAGACACTCAGTCATGTCTGACTCTTTGTGACCCCACGGACTGTAGCCTACCAGGCTCCTCTGTCCATGGGAATTCTCCAGGCAAGAATACTGAAGTGGGTTGCCATTCCCTTCTCCAGGGGACCTTCCCAAACCAGGAATTGAACCTGGATCTCAGTTGCAGGTGGATTCTTTACGGTCTGAGCCACAAGGGAAGCCCTTGTATCCAGGACAAGATGTTAAATCAGACAGCGTGCACCACGAAACGAGCCTTTGCTACTGTTTAAGGTGAAACAACACGTGAGTTTCTCAGGAACCGCTTCTGCCATCACCATGAAAACCCACATTTCATGACAGAGTTGGAGACCTCAAGAGAAACTGAAAGGGAGGGCACTTGATGCCTTCCTGTGGAGGCCTCACCCGGGGCACCTGGCACCTGGTACCTGGCACCCCTGTCAAGTAACAGAAAAGCCCGAGTAGAGTAGGGAACCCACAGCTCCTGAAAACAGGCCCTTAGAAATCAGAGGTCACACACCGATGGTCATCAGGCCTCGTAGCTCTCAATCTTAACTGCACTTTGAAATCACCTGGGACATTTTAAAAAGACACTGATGATTCATCCTGCTTCCCAACAGCCTGACTTAATTGACTCAGAGTGTGATTTGGTATCAGCACTTTTAAAGGCTCCCCACGTGATCCTAATGTGCAGCCAAGATTTAGGACCCCAAATGAGCCCACAAATGTTTTGTTTGACTTGCACTATACTGGCCTGAAAAGTATTTTTTAATTATTTTTCAATAATAAAAAAATCAGTCAATTTTCATAGAAAACAAACCTGTGGTTACCAAAGGAGAAAGGGCAGTGGGGATAAATTAGGAGTGTGGGATTAACAGATACACACTACTATGCATAATATAAACAACAAGGACTTACTGTATAGCACAGGGAACTATATTCAATATCTTGTAATAATCTATAATGGAAAACAATCTGAAAAACTACATATATAATTGAATCACTTTGTGGTACACCTGAAACTAACATAACACAATATTGTAAATCAGCAATACTTCAAAAAACAAAAAAGATAGTCAATTTCATACACCCAAGTCACCCAGACTGCTGTCGTCTGTTGGAATATCTGTGCACAGTAGACCTGCATTCCCATGGGACATTATTCAGCTGTTCTGAGTTGCAGCCACACTTTATGCAAGCATTTTCTCAGCATGCCACAGTCCTCCCCGGCCCGCCCCACTTATCACCACAGCACAGAGCCCATGACAGTTGCTGCTTATCATCCTGCTTGTATTGTGGGACTTTCACATCAGTGTTAAAAAGAAGTGAAATAGCGCTTATCTTTGTGTCTCCAGCGGAACAGGAAATAGAAAGGCAGCCGAAGGGGGCTGTGTGCTCCATGGGGCCTGCTGCTCAATTCCAGGGGCTGCCTGGCTATTAACGGCATTTGGGTATGTATCCTGGATTGAAATCTGTTTTCTCAACAGGAAGACCAATATGCCCCATAATCTGTGGATCAAAGACCTGAGAAGTGAGAGATCCCACCTCTCATTATCTTAATAATTAGTTATGTATCATACAAAAGAAAACTACATAAAAACAGTAAAGAAACAAGAGGCAACCAATGGCACCAGAGATCAAGTTCCAGAATGAAGGCTTCCCTGGTGGTTCAGCAGTGAAAGAATCTGCCTGCCAACGAAAGACACTTGGGTTTGATCCCTGGGTTGGGAAGACCCTCTGGAGAAGGAAATGGCAACCCACTCCAGTATTCTTGCTTGGGAGATCCACGGACAGAAGAACCTGGTGAGCTATAATCCACGAGGTCGCAAAAGAATTGGACACAACTTGGAAATTAAACAACATAAAACAAGAAGTTTATATCCTTTGTAGGGGACAAAAGAGGCTAGAGACAAACCTGACCTGTAAGGAGGAAGTGGGGAGTCACTATTCAACAGGTATATAGTGCCAGCTACACAAGATAAATAAGTTCTAGAGACCTGCTGTGATTGTAATTAACAATATTGTATCGTGCACTTTCCTGGTAGCTCAGTTGGTAAAGAATCTGCCTGCACTGCAGGAGACATGGGTTTGATCCCTGGGTTGGGAAAATCCTCTGCAGAATTAAATGGCAACCCACTCCAGTATTCTTGCCTAGAAAATCCCAGGGATAGAGGAACCTTGCAGACTACAGTCCATGGAGTCCCAAGAGTCAGACACAACTTAGCGACTAAACCACCACCATCATGCACTTAAACTTTGTCAAGAGGGTACATCTCCAGTTAAATGTTCTTACAAGATTCCAAAACTATGACCCTGGAGTGGGATAGACTATCATCCTTGGACTATTTGAGCTGCGCTTTGATATTCCAGAGGTGAAACAAAGGGACAAGTATGGCCTGGGGATCACAGAGCTCAATAAATGTCAATATTTAGGAATGACCTCTAGAACAAGGAAGGGGAAAGTGCATCAGTGTTGCATCACAAGCCTTGTCTGAAAAGAGCAAAGGAGGGGAGGAATATCATGGCAGCTTAGAGACCCAAGTGTGAGTCCCAGCTCAGACATGTCCTAGGTGAAGGATTTGGGCACTAAAGAATTAGCCTCTGAGCCTCGATCTGTAAAATGGATGTAATAATAGCATACCACATAAGGCTTTTAGGAGAATTAGGTGAGATATTTATAAATGCTAAAAAGTACTTAGCACAGGGCCTAGTGATGGTAGCCATGCAGAAAGTACATCCTCAACTCCAGAACATGAAGACAGGGCTTCCTCCAAGCTCTGGTTCAGAGTCTCTCGTGAGGTTGCAAGCCCCTTTCCTCACCAGCTTCTGACTGGGTACCTCAGCTCCTTACATGTGGACCTTATCTTAGGCTGCCTGACTATCCCCACAGTATGGCAACCAGCTTCTCCTAGAGGAAGAGACCAGGGAGCAAGCCCAAGAAGAAAGCTGCCATCTTCTAAAACCTAATGTCAGACGTGACATTCCATCACTCCTGCCATATCCTATTGGTCACACAGACTAACCCTGGTACAATGTGGAACACTGTGGAGGGAAACACACAAGAGTATGAATGCCTGAGGGGATTCTTGGGGGGCCTTTGGGCCTGGCCACTACACTTCCCCTCCTTCTTCCTTGCTTTATTTTTCTCCATACCACCTAACCAACTAACACATCACTTAACTTATTTCCCTTTTCATCAGTCTCGACAAAATAGAATACAAGATGAAAGAGATTTCTGCTTGTTTTGCTCGCTGTTGTATCATCAGCCCCTAGAACAGTGCTGGCATACAGTGGGGCTTCATTAAACATTCATCCAATGGTGAATAGTGGGCCACCCAGCTGCACCATTTTTACCAGAAATGAGCCTGAATTCCCTGCTATAAAATCACTGCTCATGTAATTTTCACTTTTTTTTTTTTTGGGGGGGGGGGTGGTATAGATGATTTTCTTCACAGTCCAACTCTCACATCCATACATGACCACTGGAAAAACCATAGCCTTGACTACATGGACCCTCATTGGCAAAGTAATGTCTCTGCTTTTTAATATGCTATCTAGGTTGGTCATAACTTTCCTTCCAAGGAGTAAGCATCTTTTAATTTCATGGCTGCAATCACCATCTGCAGTGATTTTGGAGCCCAAAAAAATGAGCACTGAAAAATTGATGCTTTTGAACTGTGGTGTTGGAGAAGGCTCTTGAGAGTCCCTTGGGCTGCAAGGAGACCCAACCAGTCCATCCTAAAGGAAATCAGTCCTGGGTGTTCATTGGAAGGACTGATGCTGAAGCTGAAACTCCAATATTTTGGCCACCTCATGCGAACAGCTGACTCTTTGGAAAAGACCCTGGTGCTGGGAGGGATTGGGGGCAGGAGGAATAAGGGGACGACAGAGGATGAGATGGCTGGATGGCATCACCAACTCCATGGACATGAGTTTGAGTACACTCCGGGAGTTGGTGATGGACAGGGAGGCCTGGCGTGCTGCAATTCATGGGGTTGCAAACAGGTGGACACGACTGAGCGACTGAACTGAACTGATGGATGATTTTATTTGCAAAGCAGAAGTAGAGACACAGATGTAGAGAACAAATGTATGGATAGCAAAAGGGGAAGGGCAAGGTGGAAGGAATTGGGAGGTTTGAATGGACACATATACACTATAGATATTATGTATAAAATAGATAACTAACGAGAACCTACTGTATGATACAGGGGACTCTACTCAGCGCTCTGTGGTGACCTAAATTGGAAGAAAATCCAAAAAAGAAGGGAGATATGTGTGTATATATATATAGCTGATTCAGTTTGCTATACAGTGGAAACTAACACAACATTATAAAGCAACTGTGCTGCCATTTAGTAACGAAGTCATGTCCAACTCTTTTCGACCTCATGGACTGTAGCCCACCAGGCTCCTCTGTCCATAGGATTTCCTAGGCAAGAATACTGGAGTGGGTTGCTATTTCCTCCTCCCCACTTTCACTTCTTAAAAAAAATTCTAGTACGTGATTCTTACCATTTTACTTGTGAGGAAAATGAAATCCAGGAGGATTTAAGGGTCTTCTTGTCCGGGGTCAGGAAATGGTGCCATGGATCAAGGACTGGTCACTGTGCCCTTGACCTGCACACCTCATCTTCCAGGGCCTCCCTACAGACCTGAGCAGCATATAGCCTTACGGATAAGTCACAGTCCACACAGCGTGCTTCACTAATAATTTACAATACTTCCTATAATTAATAGCCTGTTTATATTATTAATAGTTTGTATGGCTTTCACCCAGGCAGCCAGGCATTGCGGAATCAAAGACAGAGCTGAAAGGGCCTGGAGAAAAGGCACCACCCAAACGCTCTGACTTAATTCTCCTTTCCTGGAGGGCAGTTTCATTTCACTCCAAAGAGAGACTCAAGCCCAGGCTGCCCCTGCTGGTGTTCTATATTCAGGTAATGGGGAGCAGTTGTCCCCACAGATGGGACACTTCAGGATGAACCAGTTCTGAACCACTGTCCCCTCCCCCACCAAAAAAATATTACCACCCATTTTAGCAGCTTGAAAAAGAAAAAAGAAACCCCATTGTAACCCCAGTCCCAGGGCTCTGAGTTCCCTGTGCTGGACAACAGAGTCCCATGGCATCCTGCAGAAGGAAATGCAGCCCACTCCAGTATCCTTGCCTGGAGAATCCCATGGACAGAGGAGCCTGGTGGGCCACAGTCCATGGGGTTGCAAAGAGTCAGACACGACTGAGTGAGCACATAGCATCCCACGGAGGGATCTGGGCTAATCTTAGAATGGCTTCCTAGGTAATCCTCTGTCTCCTCCTTCAGGGAGGGGGCCTGGGACCACAAAAGCCCCTTTCCCCTCAACTCCTACCAAGGTATTAAATACGTTAACAATACACACATGTGCATGTGGGACTGGAAGATTGGGACTGACATATATATACCACTATATATAAAATAGGTAACTAATAAGACCAACTATATAACACAGGGAACTCTACTTAATACTCCTTAATGGCCTAAATGGGAATATAATCTAAAAAAGAGTGGATATATGTATATGTATAACTGACTTACTTTGCTGTATGCCTGAAACACAACACTGTAAGTCAACTAGACGCCAATAAAATTTTTAAAAATTTTTAAAAAATGAAAACCAATACACACACATGCATTCAATTCAGTTGATCAACCAGCTCACCTCTGAAAACCAATGGAAGGATAGCAACAAAGATGCCAGTTACAGGTCCATATGGAATTGCTACCCCTTACTTTGAAAGTGAAAGTGAAAGTCGCTCAGTTGTGTCCATGGAATTCTCCAGGAGAGATTACTGGAATGGGTAGCCTTTCCCTTCTCCAGGGGATCTTCCCAACCCAGGGATCGAACCCAGGTCTCCCACATTGCAGGCAGATTCTTTACCAGCTGAGTCACAAGGGAAACCCACGAATACTGGAGTGGGTAGCCTATCCCTTCTCCAGGGGATCTTCCCGACCCAGGGATTGAACCGGGGTCTCCTGCATTGCAGGCAGATTTCTTTACCAACTGAGCTATGTACTCTTGACTGAATAAGGCAGAGGAGAGAGAGGAGCACAGCAGGGCCAAAATCCTCGCAGAAAGCAGTGAGGGGTTGACAATGGCATCGGGTTAGAGGGGAAAGAGAGGGCAATATCGTGATGGCCAAGGGTAAAGAAGGGTGGGCAGCCAGCTGCTCCCCGCCCCTCTCCAGCTAAGTCTTGTCAAGACTACCCACTCCTAGGGCTTCCCTGGTGGCTCAGCGGTAAAGAATCCATCTGCTGATGCAGGAGATATGGGTTTGATCCCTGATCCGGGAGGATCCCATGTGCTGCGGAGCAACTAAGCCCGTGAGCACAACTACTGAGCCTGTGCTTTAGAGCCCAGCAGACACGACTACTGAAGCCTGCGTGCCCTAGAGCCTGTGCGCCACAAGAGAAACCACCGCGGTGAGAAGCCCGTGCACCACAACTAGAGTAGCTGCCCCATAGCAACGGAGACCCAGCACAGCCAAAAATAAAGAAAATTATTAAAAAAAAAAAAAAAAAAGACAAGCCACTCCTCTGCCCTGCCTGCAGTTGTGAGGGGAGGCACCCAGATCAGCTTCTGGGCCCTGGTACTCTCATTGTCACTGATCATTTACCTCCATCTCTTCCATCCTCTTTGAAAGCAGCTTTGCCCTCCTGCATGTTCTCTCTTATCTTTCTCTAGGACTGCCGTAACAGAACACCATACACTGGGTACTTAAGCGACAGAAACTTATTTTCTCACAGTTCTAGAGGCCAGAAGTCCAAGATTATGGTGCCAGTGAGGTGTTTTCCTCCATGCCCTGTAGACGACAGTCCTCTTGCTACCTCACATAGTCTTTTCTCTGTGTGCATGTACCCCTGGGGTTCCTTCCTCTTCTTATAAAGACATCAGCTATATTGCCTTAGGACCCCACCTCTCTAATTAATCTTTAACACATACTCAGCATAGATTTGTATGAGAATTATGACTTTAGCTTTTTTAAAAAATTGTTCTTTGAAAACGTATCTAAGTCCACAGTTTACATGTTTCTACTATATTAGTAGCCTTTAAGGGCTATCGTTGCATGCAGGCTCAGTCGCTCATTTGGGTCTCACTCTTTGTGACCCTATGAACTGTAGCCTGCCAGGGATGTAGCTCTGTCCATGGGCTTCTCCAGGCAAGAATACTGAAGCAGGTTGCCCCTCTCCAGGGGATCTTCCTGACCCAGGGGTCGAACCCCCATCTCCTGTGCCTCCTGCATTGCAGGCAGATTCCTTTACCCACTGAGCCACTTGGGAAGCCCTAACAGAAATTCAACAAGAACGACTCTCTCGGAGTGATATTTCAGATATATCCTATGCTTTTCTCCACTTGTCCTCTCAACCAGACTCCATTAGCAATTTTTTTGTAGAGTGAGAGTCCTCTGCCTGAGGCTTTCCACATCTGTCAGATCAAGGACCAAGCACTATCACACATGTCCCCAAAGGATCCTGCAGGGACGCTTCCTCAGCAAATAAAGCCAACCTCTTTTGTTCTGTCCACTGGAAGTTTCACTATTTACCATATTACTTCAATAATTCACATGTTTTGTGTTTATTATCAAAAACACTTTAGAATTACTGATCGACTAATTTGCTGAGTATCTTATGAACTCAATCTACATTATGTTCAAGGCCATGTATTAGATTGCATTCCAGACCTGGGATTCGGATTCTGGCCCCATAATCAGTCTCCTGGGACAAACTGCTATTTCACATCCATCCACCCACCCCACTTATATGAAACTTCACCCCTGGCAAATGTCAAAGAAGAACATCCTCAGTAATTTCTCTTATCAATCGATCTAAGCAAACACCACGGGCTTGCTTTTCCCCAGAGCTGAAGTCACCGCCTGGCCAGAAGTTAAGTGTTAGGCTCTGGATCAGGGCACTGAGCTGAAACCTAAGGCCAAGCAAGAATGAGTGAGGATGTGGAGGTATCAGTTTTTATCACCTGTGGTGAACTGGGACAGCACTCATTTTTGGAAGGATAGGGAAAGGTTTGCAAATTAGAAGAAATGCTGTCCCCAGGCAGATGGGGTCCCGGGGATGTTTTTGCCACCTGCTTTTGTCTCCTCCCCCTGCCACTCTCAAGGCCCTCTGGGCAGAAGGCTCTGCTGGCAGCCAGCCAGCTCCGCCAGTTCTCATATGCTCTCAGAGGGGATAACTTCAGATCTCATGCCATAGCTAGCAAACTCACTTTCAAACGTGCACAGTCGGAGGAGATCTGCCAAGCCATCAGGGAAAGCTAGTCCTCATCCCCTCCTCCAGACAAAACCTAGCCAGGTAATTCCAGTTCCTAAGTGACACAGGATATCAGAGAAAGTGTTTAGACCATCAGACAACTTGGAATGTAAGTCCCCAAAGAGCAGGGATTTATATTTTGCTTATCACCATATTTCCAGCACTGGAACACTGTGTAGGCACTCAATAAACTCTGATAGCCCAAGAGGTTCTGCTCAAGTTTGCCCAAGCAGGGTCAGAGTTAAGCCTAGAACTCAGAAACAGAGAAAGAAAAGAATATTTGTTGAGTCTTACTATGTGCAGACAACCATTTCTTTAAATGTATTCCTTATTTCATCTAACTCTTATTACACATTATGTGGCGGCTACCACTATCATCCTCATTCTACAGAAAGCTTGTCCAACAGGTCACAGAGCAGCAGTGTTCATCCATCCATTTGGCAAACAGTTATAAGTATCTGCTATTTACCTGGCCCCATATCCAGCATGGGGGATACAGTAGTGAACAGGAGAGACATGGAGCTGATATTCTAGGGTGGGAGACATCCAGTGAGCCAGCAAGACACAGACTGACAATGTTCTTGTCAGTTAGAATCCATTCTACAGAGGAAATCAATGGAGGGAGGTGAGAGAGAGAGACAGGGGTAGAGAGAAAGCTCTCCGTTAGGAAGAGTGGTCTGAGAAGGGCTTTTTAAGAAGGGAACATGGAGACTGAGGACTGAAGGATGAGACGGGTACCCCTGCGATGAGACTGAGGAAGAGCATTCAGGAAGAAGAGCAAGTGCAAAGGCCCGAGAGACAGACGGGCATGGAGAGTGGAAGGACCAGGAAGGGAGCAGACAGAACGGTGAAGAGGGAGCCTGGGGTGGGTTCCAGGGACAAGCAAAGGTCAGCGCTCTTTCCCCAGGAAAACCTAGGGATGCTTTCCCGCTCCAAACACTTTCTTAGGATGTTTCTGGAGCTTGTTCTCTATTCAAACAGGGAAGTAACCCCAGAGAAAGGAAGGCATGGAATTCAGGGGATGGGGAATTCAGGATGGGGAATTTCAGGATGGAATTGTGTCCCTCATCCCCTCGAGCCTAAAGAGAATCATTCCAGGTTGAAGCAGGAGGGAGGAACCTCCCTGAGAGGGGTTTCTGGGGGACAGGATGTTCCAGGGATTTCACACAATGCTGGGGAAGCTGAGGAAGGGAAGAATAAAGTCAAGGCAGACAACACAAGTGAAGGGGAGGCAGTTAAAACTCCATGAAAAAAAAACACTTAACTCATAAATGAAAAAAAAAACACTTAACACATAAATGAAATGTATCAAATATAAAAATTGGCTGTGGGACTTGCCTGGTGGTAAAATGGTTGAGAATCTACCTTGCGAAGGAGGGGACATGGGTTCAATCCCTGATCAGGGAACTAAGATCCCACATGCTACCGGGCAACTAAGTCCTTGTTCCACAAGTACAAGCCTGTGCGGTCCAGAGCCTGGGCACCACAACTTAGAAAGCTGGTGTGCCACAAGGAAAAGCTTCTCCATGACGTAACAAAGATCCAATGTACTGCAACTAAGACCCAATGCAGCCAAATAAATAAGAAAATGTAAACCTTAAGAAAAAATAAAAATTGATTGTGCCATGGATAATATTTGCATAGTAATAACTTATTCAACAAATATTTATTGAGGACCTTTTCTATGCCAGGCCCTTATCTGGCTCTGGGGACATATCAGGGAACAAAGGCAAGCTGCTTCCTTTCATGTAACTCATGTTCTAGTTGGGTAGACTCATGTATTTAGAAAAGAATGAGGTTAGTTTCGTCTTGCATCCTTGTTCAACAGACCAAATAAATACACCTACTGCATCGTCTGGAAGAATGCTCATACATGTTTACTGTGATTATCCCAAGGGGTGATTTCTTGCTCTCTTTTGAGTATATTTTTTCAAATCTCATAACATTTTATAAAGTATATATTATTTGTGCAAAACATTAAATCACTGCTTTGTAAAGAGAAATCACACTGCTTTCTGTGTAAAGCAGAAAGCACTAGCTGGGGTGGGAGGTGAAAGGCCAGATACGAGGCCATTGCAGTTATCCAAGCCGGACAATGGTTTTAAACTGGGACCAAAAAAAAAACCCTGCAGCTTCCCTGGTGGTCCAGTGGCTAAGACTGCACTTCCAATGCAGAGGGCCCAGGTTTGTGCCCTGGTCAGGGAACTAGATCCCACATGTTGCAACTAGACCTGATACGGACAAATAAACAAACGTTTTTTTTTTAATTGGGCAGATTTGGTATGTATTTTGGAATTAGAATTGATAGAACTCATTGGAGGGTTGAGTGTAAAGACTGAAGGAAAGGAAGGTGGGAGGGTGACCACCCAGGTTACCATCAAGAACCTTTCAGTATCTGAAGATAATATTTATTGAGATGGTATAAACTGGAGAAATTTCAGATTTGGGGTGAGACTTCATTTATTTTTAGTTTTTTTCAGGGGTAAGATTTTTAAAAATCCATTCATTGGGTCCTAAAAGTTTTGAAGACTCCAAGTAAAACACAAATAAACGTCTCAAGGATGACATTACTCTGTAAACCTCTACTGGTCAGTATTGGTTAATTCCACACTGTTCCCTGGCAGTGAGACCCAAGACAGGAAAAGAACTCCTAGAGGAATAACAAAGTAGAACATCATTCATTTTTCCTTTCATTCATTGACTCACTAGTAGAGTGTCTGTTATGTGTCAGAGATACTGGCTAAACAAGGAAGTGTCACAATGACATTGCAGACTCTGGAAACACAGAGGGGGTTGCCTAACACACTTGTGGGAATAGAGTGGTTTCAGAAAGGACTCTGGAAATGATCACTTCTGACATGGAACAGGATGAGGAGCTAGCCATGTGTTCTAGCCATGATGCAGAGTTCAGTCACTTCAGTTGTGTCCGACTCTTTGTGACCCCGTGGACTGTATAGCCCACCAGGCTCCTCTGTCCATGGGATTCTCCAGGCAAGAGTACTGGAGTGGGTCGCCATGTCCTCCTCCAGCGGATCTTCCCGACTCAGGGACCAAACCTGGGTCTCCTGAGTCTCCTGCACCACAGGCAGATTCTTCACCACTGAGCCACCGGGGAAGTGCCACGATGACTGCATAAAAAATTACTTCAAGATATACTGGCTTAAACCCATGCCCACATCTTTTATACTCACAGATTCTGTAGATCTGGAATTCAGACAAGGCATAATGGGGACACACTTTGTCTCTGCTATGTGGTGTCTGGGGACTCAGTTGGAAGACTCTGAGGCTGGGGCTGGAATCTGAAGACCTCTCACTTGTCCAGCGGTTAATGCTGGAGGCCTCAGTTCCTCTCTATGTGGTCTCTGCTTGGGCTAGTTTTAATTTCCTCAAAATAAGATGTGGTCCCCCAAGCAAGAATCCCAAAACAAGGGAGTTAGGAGAAAGTTAGATCCTTTTTATGACTTAAACATGAAAATCATCTCTTACCTGGTGTGCCCAATTCTCTTTTACCACCTCCCAGGACCTGGAGAAGGAAAGATTTCTGAGAGACCTTAATATTTTCTGTTCTGCTATGCTGAGCCTGTTTCCTTGACTGAAAAGATAGGGCAGGGATACCAGCTTTGCTGGGAGTTGGAGCAGGTGCCCTTCTATGCCAGAACATGCTAAGCACACTGGTTGATAAAGCTGCAGCTCTCTAAGTATATAACTGCATTCTTAGTATGTGAGGAAGGGCCTCACTGTCAGTGCAGCGGGTTCAGGGCCAAGGTCAACAACCAACACAATTCTCTTTGCCTCAAATGGATTCTTCTGGTCTGGCTTCATGAGTGCTTCTCAGATTTAGCATCACTGCCATTTTGGACTGGATGATTCTGCGTTGTGGGTGACCTTCTTGTTCATAATCGGATGTCTAACATCATTCCCCGGCATATATGTAGTAGGTACGCTATAAATGGCTGCTTAGAATTAACTGAATGCAGGAGAACATCTCTCATCCAGAAAAATGCACTGTCAGATAGCCAGTCAGATCCCATCTCCTGTATCCTATTTTTCCAGGTCCTGTGCAAATGTCACTTCCTCCGTGAAGACTTCCTTGATTGCCCCCAGCTCTAGTTATAAATACTCTCCCAAGCAACTCTGCCACTCTTTAGTTCATGATCCTCTTTAACACTTGTCATTGTCCTAAGTATTCATATATGTATCTTATCCCCACCATTCACAAAGTACCAAGGTGGCCACTAGCCTACCCATAAAAATATTCCATGATTACCCACTTCAAGATCAAAGTATTATATGCTGTGTGCTTTTTAGCTGTTAGTGCTATGGGAGCTAAAATGCTTTCTACCTTGGTCCATTTTACTGGGCGCCAGTGAATGTATGCTGGAAGTAGCCTAAAATATATCCTTTTCTTAGAGCATGTTAGCGTTTGTGCAGGTTTGCTTAAAACCCTTTCTGTGTAAATCAGCTCCTTAGGTTTGGGGTAGGGGCTCTGCACTTCCTTCTTGGCTGTCAAAATAATCCTACCAAGATAGTGTTCCATGGTCTAGCTTAGCACGAGTAGGAGATAGCAAACAGCTTTACTGGTCATCTGCTTAGATTCAGTACATTGTCTTATTATAGTGTTGGATAGGACATTACTGGCTGGAAAACATGGGTGAAAGAAAAAATGTAGTAGTTCAATTCCCAATGTGTACTTAGTTTTTTGTTTTTATTTTTATAAAGTAAAAATAGGAATCGCTACTAACTTTTCAGTTGACTCTTTTGGTTTTAAAGGATGAGCTATAGGCTGTGTGTTTTTCTGTACCGACATGGCACTTATTAAATACTTTTGTACCATGAAAAAAAAAAAAAATTCTCTAGCATGCATATTTGACATTTTCTGAAGCATATACAAAATATGAAAGAACTTTCACAATTTGTATTCCTTTGAAATATACTGCCAAAGTAAAATTTTATTTTAAAATGTATTAACAATGTTTCTTGTAGACTTAACAAGATCCAGGGCCTGTCCGAGAAAAGTTTACAGATTAACTCATTTTATCCTTACAACAACCCTGTGAAGTAGAAACTTTTCTACCCCATTTTACAGAGAAGGCAGAGAAGGTTAATTAACTTGCCGACTGGTCACACTGGACTTCCCAGTTGGCTCAACCGTAAAGAATTCGCTTGCAATGCAGGAGACCCAGGTTCGATCCCTGGGTGGGAGAGATCCCCTAGAGAAGGGAATGGCAACCCACTCCAGTATTCTTGCCTGGAGAATCCCATGGACAGAGGAGCCTGGAGGGCTACAGTCCAGCAGGTCGCGAAGAGTCGGACACGAATGAAGCGACTTGGCACGCACTGGTCACAGGTATGAAGTGGGCAGAGGTCAGATTTAAACCAGGCAGGCAGTCTCCTGTCTGTACTCTCCTAGCCGCTTTAACCTACACTGGCTTTCAAGCAACTTCAAGACCTGCATCCCTCTCAGTTCACAGCAGACCTGCAGCCCCCAAAGCCTTTGTGTATAGAAATCTCCAGCAACGGGTCACTAAGCTGAAGTCTCCGAGGTCAGGGACCTAGGTTACGCATTCACTACGTTGCCCAAGGGTTAATGCTTTGCATTAAACAAGCTTTCTATGTCTGTCAAAAGCAGAGGTAGAGCAATGCAGGAACATTCTTCCTAAAGTCTAATTTCTAGTCATTTCCCAAGCCAACAGAAAAAGGGAATCTGCGGCTGCAACCCGTGACCACCAGGTGGCGCCCGGCATTCCCGGAGCAGGAGGGCGGAGCCGCCGCCGATCGCAAAGAGCATGTGGACGCTCGGGCGCCGCGCGGTTGCCAGCTTCCAGCTCCGCTCGGCGCTCCCGGGCTTCGCCCCTACCCGCACCGGGGCGCCGCGGCCGGCGAAGGACCCCTCCTTCTCCGGCCGCCAGGGCCTGCGCATCGGAACCGCCAAGGCCCGCGCGCGCAGCCGGCCCGTAAGTATCCGCGCCCGCAGCTGCGCAGGCCGCACGCCGGGAGGGAGGCCGCGCACGCCGAGGGCGCGCCGCAAGCGCACCGCCCCTGTTCCGGCGGGGCCGCGCTTGGGCGGGGAAAGTGCGGCGGCGCGCGGCCGAGCGGTGCTCAGGCTCCGTTTCTCCCGGTTACTTTTGCACTGACTTCCGCTTTCTGCTGAACAAGGGAGATTATATCCTGCGGTGCAACTGCGGGAACGGCGCGGAAAAAAGCAGGAAAGGTGGGAGGGGACTGTTTCTTAAGGACCAGTGACGGTTCTAAGCTAGTCACTTCTCTTTGCGAGAACTTAAATTTAACTAATAATATATGCTAGGTACTATAATGTACATATAATATGTATAATATTAGCATGCTATGAATGTAGAACTGCTTCAATAAAACAGTAGACACTGTTTTATTATATATATATAATATTATATATATATATATGATATATATATATCAATATAATGATATAAATGTGTACTATCAGAGCGATGCTTTCAAGCATGGGCTTTTATGAACGAAATGCTTTCATCTAGCGAGGTGAAGATGTCAGTTTCAGAGCACTGCAGCTAGACCACCAGGGCTTTTTGGATCGGGCCTGGGTTCCAAAATCTGGCTCCTGGACTCAGCAGAGGTACCTTGAGGGATCGTGGAACGAACCCCTCTGAGGCCTGGCTTGTTTTTCTGGGAGAGGAGATTACCACTGACATGAGGTTTAATTAACTTATATAAAGTCTTCAGCACTTAATTTCACCTCCCTCCCCTCCCCCCGGGTTACACAGAAATGCCCGACCCAGTTACCCCACCACTTGGAAGCCCAAAAAAGTACTGTGGGATTAAGGAGGTTACACGGGAGCATGGAGGTGATGTTTAATCAGGGTCTGCAGATAGCAGGAGGCGGTGAGTGGCTTTCAGGAGAGAACCGAATGGGCAAAGGCGGGAAGGCAGGCAGGCAGAGATGGCTGTGAGTGGCTGGTCCACTCGATGGACTGTGGGTGGTGAAGGAAGCAGGTGAAATCCAATTCAGATTGTTCATGGAGCTCTGGAAGTTGAATTTAGGCTTAACCCTTCCACTGAGGTGTGCTATTTGACTGTGTTGGAAATATCCCTGGGATTGGTTGCCAACACTCAAAGTTGGAATCACCACCGACTTCTCAGGAGAACCAGGCAGTCAGGACCACGCTGGTCGCAGGAGCCCCGTGTGCAGAATGAATGCACATGTTCATTAGTGTGTTCCTTCTGTGCTGCTCTTGCCTGGCATGGAGCTGCTCATAGTGGTGCTGCAGTGGCGTTCCTGTGTGTGTGAACAGAGTCTTGTCTTGGGTGAAGTCCTCAGGCTGGCCTTGCTGAGCGAGGAGCCAGCAAATACTCAGCTCGGTTGCTGCCAAGACTGGTTGTGCGCATTTGTCCTCCCAGCAGCAGATGAGAACTGACTCACTCTTCAGGCTTGTGGTTTAACAGAGCCCAGGGCGACAAGGGGACCCTGGGGTGAAGGCTGGCCTCCCTGCTGGCCACCAGGTCAAGCCTCGCCAGAGTGGCCTAGGTTGGGTCATGTCCAGGGCCTGAGCTGGAGCCTGTGGAACTATCTAGTCTTTCCTCCAGCGTCTCCCCTTAGCCGGCTTTGTGCCGAGCTCACGAAGTCACTGAGCCCTGGACTCGAGTGAGCAGACCTACCAAAGACACATAGTCCAAGGGCTCCAGGTCTGGCAGCAGGAGGGGTGGCCATGGGTGGCCTAAGAGGGAGCACTTATAATAGAGCCCTCCCCACCGTGAAGTCCATCTGCATCCCACAATCAGTGGGGCAGCTTCTTCCTTGGGCAAAGGCCAGATTTACCCCCCTCTGAGGTCCTACCTCTCCACACTCTTCTGACATGCTTCAAAACAAACTGATTGATCACTGTCAGGCCCCAAGTTTGGGGTATTGCAGTCCTCTTGTTGAATCCTCATAACCAGTCTGCAAGGCACTATCATGACCGCTGCCTTCAGAGGAGGAAGTAGAGGTCTGAAAGGTTAAGCAGTTATCCAGGGAATGTCAGGCTTCCCTGATCGCTCAGTCGGTAAAGAATCTGCAATGCAGGAGACCCGGGTTCGATCCCTGGGTCAGGAAGATCTCTTGGAGAAGGAAATGGCTACCCCCTCCAGTATTCTTGCCTGGAAAATCCCATGGACAGAGGAGCCTGGCGGACTACAGTCCATAGGGTCACAAGAGTCGGACACAAATTAGTGACTACACCACCACCACCACAGAGAATGTTAGATTAGGGAGAAGCAGGTAAGAGATGATGGAGGGGGTCTTTGGCAACTGTTCCCTTGTGATTACAATCAACTGAATAGGGACTCCCCTGGTGGTCCATTGGTTAAGAATCTGCCTTGCAATGGAGGGGACATGGGTTCAGTCCTTGGTGAGGGAACTAAGATCCCACATGCTGTGGAGCAACCAAGCCTGCTTGCCACAACTAGAGAGCCCACGTGCCGCAATGAAAGATCTTGCATGACACACACGAAGGTTCCATGTGCTGCAACTAAGAGCTGACATAGCCAAATTTTAATTCATTCATTAAAAAAAAGAAACTTGAAAAAAAACAGCTGAATAAAGTCTTCTATTCTGGCTGTGAATGAATACCTTGCTTTAGACCAGCTCTCTCATCAGAACCGTCGAAGATATACAATTAAAGGACAAAAGAGAGAAACAGCTGTGTGAAGGTAGCAGAGAGACTGAGACAGCTAGGATTTGAGAGGCCAAGATCCAGGAGAGAAGGGAAATTGACTGACGTGAGCCTCGAGTTCTCAGACCCCTCCCGTCTGTGTCTGGAGCCCTGTATCGTTCCCAGGATGCAACACGTGTAAAACCAGGTTGTGCGTTGATCATTTGGTGAAGATGAGACCGGAGGCTCACAGGAACCTCTCCATATTACCCTCAGGACCAACTCGCTCATCCATCAACTTTACAGGGCATCTCTGTCATGAATGACGACTGTCACAGTATAACACTTCCCTCCTAGGCGGGCAGTGAGGACTCAATGAGTCCCTTCTCTAAACTCCCATCACCACCCAGTTGATGGTGAACATTCCAGAACATGCTGTGGGACACTGTGCTTTTCACAGCCGCTCTCTCACTTCTCCTTCAGAGCCAGTGTTCTTAAATGGCCATCTGTGTTCTAACACCCCCATTTCCTCCTCCTCCACTCACGTCTCCGCCTTAGTCTTTCTCGCTTGCCCAGGGCCCCGATGGCCCAAGAGAGTAACCAAAGCCTCTGACCCTCCTGTTAGTGGCGGCCACGGTGCCCTTTGCAGAAGGTGAACCTTGCTGCCACCCTCTACAGGCCCCTCGGCGTCCTCCCCAGATGAAGCCCCGCAGCCCGCCTCTCCATCACTCCCCTGCCGCCGCTCCATTCTGCTGGACCACTTCTCTCTCCTTTCGGGCATCCATCCCCTCTGACAGCTCTCCGGCTGGTCATAGCTCAGACCCCCACTGCTCAGAGGTAGCAGTTAGGTATTGAAAGAAATCAATATGTCACAGTGTCCCCTACAGATCGTGTTATTAAGATCTGCCAGGCTGCAGGTACAGCCTTTCTCCTGGCCACCCAGCTATTTGTGGTTGCCCCTTTTAGCCGCATTCTAAGACTTTGCTGACACTCCTCACCCTGCCTGTGTTCACCACCCCATCCCAGCCAGCAGCACTTAGGTATGTCCTGAGTCTGTGCCACACGACGCCCGACAGGTAGCTAGTGAGGCCGAGGAACTGACTTTTCAATTTTTATCTTACTTTAGTAAATTTACATTTGAATAGGTGCATGTAGTGAGTGGCTACTGCATTGGGGAGCACAGCCTTAGAGAGAGCCTGGGCTAGTGCACTAAAAGAAGGCAAAAAAATTGCCGAGGAAGAAATAGTCTGAAAAACTTAAACCTGGTTACTCCTGAGTGTATGCATAATAAAATTTAAACTGGGCATTAATGGACTGTAATGTATTGGAAAATGGTAATATTCTTCACTTTGGCTTTTAGAGTTTGAGCCTCTGCTGCCTCAACCAGACCCTGGATGTCAAAAAGCAAAGTGTCTGCTGGATAAATTTGAGGACAGCGGGAACTTTGGGTGATGCTGGGTAAGACAAAGCATCTTCCATGTCAGAGATCACTTCCTCTTTCCACCCTCACCCCACCATGTATAACATACGCACACATATTATACTTGTCTTTTTCTTTCCTTTTCACTTTTTTTAACAACAACAAAAAAAAACCCAAAACCCATCCCACAGAAAACCTATCTTCTCCCTAAGCAGCAGCGCTCATAAGCATCTTTCCACATCACTAACTATCCACTATAATATTTTTAGTGAAATAGTACTAAGTTTTATGGATGTGCCATAATTCATTTAACCCATTCCCTATTGCTGGACATTTAGTTTGTTTCCAGAGTTTCGCTGTTATTCTCTTTGATATCTTAGTCTTTAGGGCCGGCGAAGTTTCTGTAACAAGTAGACCCAAAATTGAAATGGCTGCAACCAGGACCCCTCTCTGTTGGAGCAGGGTGGCCATGCCTCTGTGAAATGGTTCAGGGAGCCGGACTCCTTTCACCTTCCTGTCTCCTGTCTGCACCATCTGCCCTCTGCAGGTCAAGCCTGGGTCATCCCGTCCATGGTACACTCCCCAGAAATGGACAGGAGCATGGCAGGCCTAGCAGTGGCATTTGTCCCTTACTCACATTTTAGTGGGAAGGACTTGGTCCCAGGGCCCCAGCTAAGAGGAGGCCAGTAAGGTGGTCTAGTGGGTGTCCTGGAGGGAGGAGGTGATGGGTTCTGGGGGAAAGCTGCTGGGCGCTGCTGCAGCCCAGCCCTCTATGCCTGAATCTGCATGACCCCCACCCCCACTGGAACCTTCTACACACATCCTGTGGCCACAGCCACAGGCCCACGGTCCCTCATCCACCTTGAAGGCCGAGGTGCCCAGATGACATGCAGTCCTGTCTCCAGGTCTAGGAATGGCTTCTCTGACCTACACACAAACACACATGGAGAGGGGCAAGATAACCAGTACATCAATAGCTCGTGTTCAAGTAAAAGACACATATCCCTTTTATTTGAAGGGGGCAGCAGTGGAGCCCCCTGGGCTGCCCTGGGACAACCTCTGCCCTGGCTGTGGGGGGCATCCCTCTAAGAAACCCCAGTTCTGCACCCAGGAGGCTCCTCACTGACTGTCCCTCCCCGTGGCCTCAGGGGCCACAGGCAGTGGGACGTGTCCCTCCTCGGGGGTGAGCAGTCTTCACAGCCTTCCCCCTGCCGATAGTAACAGTTTCCGCAGGCTGTCGTAAGGCTCCAGTTGGCCAGGCTGATTTTTCTTTGCTAACAGGATTTTCTCAGAAACCTAGCAGGCATCTGATCTCTTAAGCCCTAGTCAATCTCACATACCAGCTACCTGGATGGGAGCCTCCTGCATGTGCTAAGTCGCTCAGTCGTGTCCAACTCTGAGACCCTGTGGGCTGTAGCCCACCAGGCGCCTCTGTCCATGGATTCTCCAGGCAAGAAGACTGCAGTGGGTTGCCATGCCCTCCTCCGGGGGATCTTCCCGACCCAGGGATTGAACCTGCGTCTCTTACGTCTCCTGCATTGGCGGGCGGGTCCTTTTCCACGAGCGCCACCTGGGATGGGAGCCTCCGACTGACTGACTTTTGGCATCCTCACTCCCACAGCCACCTCTCTCAACCCAAGAGCATTTTCCTTGAGGTCATAACATTAAAGACTACTCTTAACCTGCTTTTTGCAACAGAATTAGATCCCCTTTTTTGGCTTAATGAGAGGCTTTAGCATCTCCCCTGGGCTCAACCACCTCAGTACTGCTTTCAGCTCCCCAGTGCAGACCAGCTGGTCTTCTCCTGGCTCACCATTTCTGTGTTCATCAGCTAACGGCAGCAGGGAGCCACCCACACGCAGGAACATTCTGACTGTCCTCAGAGCTACAGCTCCGCAGCACAGTATGGGCCTCCCAGGTTATCACAGGCAGCAGCTGACAGAGGACCTGCAGGCTCCGGGCTCCCACGTCTGTGTCGTTGGCCCTTCCCCGCAGCCTCTGAACAAGTGCTGCGTCTGCATGGGTCAGGTTTTCGCCTCGGGGGCACCATTTCCAGCCCCTCCTTGCACAGATGCTCTGCTGCTGCTGCTGCTAAGTCACTTCAGTCGTGTCCAACTGTGTGTGACCCCATCCCTGGGATTCTCCAGGCAAGAACACTGGAGTGGGTTGCCATTTCCTTCTCCAATGCATAAAAGTGAAAAGTGAAAGTGAAGTCGCTCAGTCATGTCTGACTCTTTGCGACCCCATGGACTGCAGCCTACCAGGCTCCTCCGTCCATGAGATTTTCCAGGCAAGAGTACTGGAGTGGGGTGCCATCGCCATCTCCGGACGCTCTGCTACTGTCCCCCAATCCCTCCAGACAGCCCTCTGAGGCTGGGTGGGACCTTGGCAGAATGCACCAGCCCAGCTCCCTTCTTCAGGGTCTACTTCTGGCCCCTGGGAAGCGTACCTTGACCTGCCATGTGTAGGACAGCCCACTTTGTCATGGCCCACCTGCCACTGCCAGATAGCACCTGCTAAGCTCTTGACTTTGGACTTTATGCCCGAGTTGGGTGTGTCTTTATGTTCCCCAAGCTCCTCCGGGCACCTATCAGTCTGTCCTGCTTCTCTTCAGATGTCCCTCGATCAGCGTTAACTGAGGAGAGGGAGAGGGAAATGCCGAACACCCGCCCCCCAGGCCCACCGCTCCCCATCAGCCCCGTAACCTTCCCCACATTGTGCCCTTGAGGCGGGTGATGGGCTGGCTGGGGGAGGGATCATACTGCAAATCTTTGTCTTCATTGGTTGTTTGGCAGCCACTGGTGTCTTACTGGGGCTTCCCTGGTGGAAACGGTAGCCATTTCTGTTGTTACCAGCGCATTTGTAGAAACAGACACATATAGGAATGACATGTTGAGTTAGGGGATTTCACCTATATGCACAGGCTTCCCTGGTGGCTCAGACAAAAAGCGGGCAAGTGATGCTTTAGTTTTGTTGAATCTGACTGCAGTGTGGAAGACCCAGGTCCGATTCCTGGATTGGGAAGATCCCCTGGAGAAGGGAATGACAACCCACTCCAGTATTCTTGCCTGGAGAATCCCATGAACAGAGGAGCTTGGTGGGCTACAGTCCATGGAATGTCTTACTTTGGGCCTCCTAGAAACTTTCCAATGATGGAGTTTTCCAAGACACCTCTTGCAACCTACAGATACGTTCTATACAATAGGGAGGTTTCTGGCAGTTTTCATTGTCATAATTTACATACCATAAAATTCACTGTTTAAAAACTTACCAGTAGTTAAGACTGTGTGCCCAATGCAGGGAGCTCAGGTTCGATCCCTGGTCAAGGAACTAGAATCCCACCATGCCGCAACTAAGCCCACACGAGGCAATGAAGATCCCCCTCATGATGCAACTAAGACTTGGTGCAGCCAGAAACAAAACAAAAACCCAGCCAACCAATTTACATAAAAAATAAAATGTACCGTTCAGTGGTTTTTAGTATCCTCACAAAATTATGCAATTTTTACCACTATCTAATTCCAGAACATTTTCATCACTCCAAAAAGAGACCCCATAAGCCATTAGTAATCACTCCCCATTCCTCCTTGCCCCAGACCTCCGACAACCACTTTCTGTCTCTATAAATTTATAGCATTTTTTAATTAAAAAATAATATCTATATAGAATATCTGCAAGTATTCAGCTTGATAAATTTTTAAAAACTGAACATACCATGTAACTCAAGAACTAGCTCAAGAAATAAAATGTTACCAACCCCTTGAGAGCAGGCCTTCTGCTCACTTCTAGTTATTAACCCCTCTTTGTCCCAGAGTAGCTACCATTCTGATTTCAAACAGCATGGATTAGTTTTGCCTGCTTTTTAAATTTATATAAATGGTATAAAGAATAAGTATGTCTGTGTGTGGCTTCTTTCAGTCACCATTTATTGTGGGATTCATCCATATTGTTATCTTTGTAGACAATTCTGTTTTGCACTGTAGTATCCCATGGTATGAAGGTATCAGAGTTTATTTATCCACTGTATTATGTCTGGATACTTGGGCAGCCTCTAATTTGGGCTCTTGGATAGTTCTGCTGTGAACATTCTTAGCGTGGTGCGTGTCTCTTGATGAACCTGGGTATGCATCTCTGTTGGGTATATACCCAAGAGTAGAATTGATGGTCACAGCACCTGAATGTATTCAACTCTTGTAGAAGTATCAATAGTTTTCCAAAATACTTGTCTAATTTATTTGCCCATCGGCAGTATCTGAACGCTCTGGTTACTGCACTTCCTGACTGACTCTTCATATTATCTGTCTTTCATTTTAACCTTTCTGGGGGTATCTCATTGTGGTTTTTTAATTTTCATTTTCCTGAAGATTAGCAAGGTTGAGCCCCTTTGCATATGTTCTTTGACCATTTGGATATCTTTTTTTTTTAAATGAAATCTGTTCAAATATTTTGCGTATTTTTCTGTTGGGTTTTCTTGTTGATTTGTAAGAGTTCTTTACATGTCCTGGAAATAAGTCCTTTTTCAGATATATGGAATGCATGTATTTTCTCCCACTTCGTGATTTGCCCAACAGATGTTAATAACAAAAGCAATAGAAACAACCTTGATGGCCAGTTGAAAGGGACAAAGCTAAATGAATAACATAAGATAAAATACTGTGAAAATCCGTATGTGCTAATATGGAACAATGTCTAAGACATATGAAATGAAAACTGCAAGGTGCTTCATTTGCATATTAAAAAGAATATAACAATTCTAGAAGGATACAGAAGAGCTTGCCCATACACAGATTGCCTGTTTGGGAAGAAAGGCTTACTTTTCATGCTATTTAAATTTTTACTCTGTATATGTTGGGCTTCCCTGGTGGCTCAGATGGTAAAGAAATGGTCTGCAGTGCAGGAGACTCAGGTTCAATCCCTGGGTCAGAGAGATCCTCTGGAGGAGAATGGCAGCCCACTTTAGTATTCTTGCCTGGAGAATTCCATGGACAGAGGAGCCTGGTGAGCTACAGTCCATGGGGGGCACTAGAAGGATACAGAAGAGATTGCTCATCATAGTTCAGCCTGTTTGGGAATAAAGGCTTACTTCTCTAAATTCTTTCATGCTTTTTAAATTTTTACTCTGTATATGTTAGATATTTTCCATCTATTTAAAAAATTTTAAAAATAAAATATCAATTGATGCTAATAAAAATGCAGCACTTTGATGATCACATGATTGGCATTGTTTCTGTTCCCCCTGCAGCACTTTGGACGATACCACCTATGAAAGACTGGCCGAGGAGACGCTGGACTCCTTAGCAGAGTTTTTTGAAGACCTTGCAGATAAACCGTACACGTTTGAAGACTATGATGTCTCCTTTGGGGTACCTCTTTTCTTCTCTTCATTCTTCTGTATCCTCCCTAAGAATTTTAGCTCACTGAGATAGAGAATGCCTTTCCAGTAGCGTGCAGTTATGGATGGGGCCAAGAGACTGGAGTTCTGGTTTCAGCTGCACCAGTCTTGTGACCTCAGGCAAGTCACTCAGCCTCTCTGAGCCCTCATTTTTCCTAAAAATACAGATTTTGAACCTTCACTCAATACCCATGAAGGTAAATCAGGGAGGAACCCAGGCATGTGTTTGTGTAGCAAGACAGCCCTCATCACACAGGCATGGAGAACACTGAACTAGACTGCTAGTTCTTAAGCCGGGTGAGAGACTGCCCAAGACGTATTCAGACTAGACATGTGCCTCACTCCCTGGAAATTCAGGGTGCAGTCCTAGGAAGCCTGTTTTTGAAAAGCTCACCTGAGATTCTAAAGAGCACCTTTAGGTCCCACCTCTAGGAATATTTGATTGGTCTAGGGTGTGGCCCAAGCCAGACAATGAGAATTTTGAAGTTTTTAGAGTAACTCCCCAGATGCTTCTAATAACGCATCCAGGGCTGGATGAAACTTAAACCTCAGATCCTAGAAGCCCAGGTAGTGCGTGTGTGTATCAGCTGGCCACCAGGTGGCAGACTTGAGTTAGGGTCAGCCTTTGGATTTCTATAGAATTATTGCCTAGGCCGTAGGGAGCAGCTCTTTTTGACCAGTGGGAGCAAATCCCCTGCAGAAGTTAATCCTCTTGACAGCAATTAATTAATACCAGGAAATGTCATGAAGTGTGCATTTGGGATTAAATCATGGGGTTATTTAGGACAACCAGCTGTCAGGCTAAAGTGATAGAAATGGTATTGGATATTGCTGTTAGGGGTGCTGGATAGAAAAAGGACTCCATCAGATGGAGCAGGTGTCAAGCCTGGTTGTAAGGACAGTAAGGGATTTGGCGGTAATGGGACAGGGCAGGAAAGGATTAAATGCCTTCCAGGTGGATTCGTTGGAAGCTGTCAGCACTGGAAAATGCAGCAGTGCTCAGGCTGGGCTGTGGATGTGCTTATGCAGGCAGCCTCAGAAGGGAGAGATACCAGGGAACCCTTACAGGCTGGTCCCTCCAACCTGACCATCTGTGGGATGATTAGACCTAGGGGAAGCCACAGGTCTCATCTCCCCCAGCCTCCTTCCTGAGTGCGGAAACTATAGGGAAACCAAGTCTCAGGCTAAGCTCTGCCACACTTGCAGACACCACAGAAGCAGTCACCCCACCTGTTCCTATAGGATTAGTGAAGCATGTCTCTGCTTGACTCAAATACTTTACATGACAGTTTCATTAGAAGCGAAGGTGCCAGTATTCTAGCAGCTGGATCCTGCTTCCCTCATGAGGCAGGCAACAAAAGCTTGTGCTCAGTGCGGGGTCAGGACCTTCCCTACCTTCACAGGGTCTCTCTGAAGAGTGACTCGGCTGCTGCACTTGCCCATTCATGCAAGGGAAGAGGCACCTGAGTTTTTCCAGCCAATCCATACACTGTGTCTTGAGTATCATTCTCCTCCTTAGGGAAGAAGTGTATCTAGTAAATCATTTGCTAATTAGGAACATCTCTAGTGTAGATGCAGAAGGCTAATGGCATTTATTAGCTCCCGCTGTTGTTCGGCTACCTCAGGTGTGAATTTCTGATCAGAGTCCTCCAGCTCACTAACTTATATATTTCACATATAGATAAGTTAGCTGACATTACATTATAGATGGTAGAACACCTGTAACACCATTAGTTGGTTGGAGCACAGCCTTTCTCTGCCCTTCATCGATGTCACCTTCTCTGCAGCCCTCCTAAATGCCCCAGGCAGACACCACCAGCCCTCTTGAGTTTGATACTGATACCCTCGGCTGTAACTATCTCCTTACACACCAGCTCCCACAGCTACTGTGAGCTTCTTGGCAGCTGGGACACTGTCCACTCCTGGTCTTCCAATGCCTAGAACATTGCCAAGTACATAGCAGGGACTTAAGAAATGTCGATTCACTGTATAAATGAAATGAGACTCACCTACTTTTCCAGAACATACTTTCAGTGATGGCACTCAGCATATAGAGCTGTTTTATCAACTTGCTGTTGGCCAAATAGGCAAATGAAAGCAATACTCTAGATAAACCCGCATTTCTTCTGTTCCCGTCTGTGGACCTGGAGACGTGGGCAGCTTCGTGGCTCTTGTGTTGTCCGGGTGGGGCAGGTCATGTGGTTGTCAGTGTCTGGGTCCAAGCCTCATCCCTTACTGGTTATGGTTATCAGAGGGAACTGCCTGCAGGAGCCAAAGCCCCACCCATGGCTAGGTAACCATGGAGTCGTTGCACTTGACCCTGGAAACTGACAAGCACCATGCTATTTAGAGAGTTACCTCCAAGCTACCTTTGTTTTCTTTTCTAGGTGGAGCCCTAGCTTCTTAGTCACTTTAAGTAGAATTTACTGGTTGCCATGCCCTTCATTCACTGAGTTTTCTGCATATTATTGCCATAGACAGAGGCTTCTTAACCATTTGGGGATCAGAACACCTTGTGAGAATCTGACTGCTCTGGACCCTCTTCTGAGAAAAACTTCTATGTATACTTAGGAATTTCTGCTTCCAGGGCTGTGCTGTTTGCAGAACCCTGAAGACCACCTCTGGGTCCTAGGTCATACACCCCTGCTCGGAGATAGCACTTTATTGGATATGGTGGCAGAGGGCCTGGCCTAGCATCCTGCATTTGTACTTTTTTCCTAGAATGCTTAAGTGAATTATCTAACCATGAGGGCAGGTCCTTTAGCTGTAAAGTGGGTGACAGTACCCTCCTCTTCTCCAGGTGTATTTTAGGATTAAGTAAAACAATGTAGGTAAAAGTGCTGTATATTCATTATTCTTATTCCTTAAGGGGAAGTCAGTGTCCATTTTAGGAGTGGGGGAAGTCACATGCATATAGGTGTGTGTTAGTGGTTCAGTCGTGTCTGACTCTTTGCGATCCCATGGACTGTAGCCTGTAGCCAGGCTCCTCTGTCCATGGGATTCTCCAGGCAAGCCTACTGGAGTGGGTTGCCATTCCCTTCTCCCAGGGATCAAACCCAGGTCTCCCACATTGCAGTCAGATTCTTTACTGCTTCCCTGAGCCACCAGGGAAGCCTATTCATATAGGTGAAATCCCCTAACTCAACATGTCATTCCCATACGTGTCTGTTTCTACAAATGAGCTGGTAACAATGGAAATGGCTACTTTTGCTTCCACTGATGCAGCCAGTCAGAATCAAGCCTCACCTTCTGTGACTGGGGGCTGCTTCCACTGGTCAGTGTCTGGATGTCAGGAGCTAAGTACTGCCTCTCTCCCCCACTGCCCCATATTGATGTCTGCCCACTCTCCCCAAGTAGACACTCAGATTGCTCCTTAAGGAATAACATTAACGAACAAAAAGCTCTCTTTTATCTAGGTTACTTGCAGATGGTTCCAAAAGCATTAAGAATTCCTGGGGAACCAGTAAATGCAGCTAGTTTCCTTTGGAAATGGAAGAAGTTATAACAAATCTGGATAGCGTATTAAAAAGCAAAGACATCACTTTGCCAACAAAGGTCCATCTAGTCAAAGCTATTGTTTTTCCAGTAGTCATGTATGGGTGTGAGAGTTGCACTATGAAGAAGTGTCAAAGAATTGATGCTTTCCAACTGTGGTGTTGGAGAAGACTCTTGAGAGTCCCTTGGACTGCAAGGAGATTGAACCAGTCAATCATAAAGGAAATCAACCCTGAATATTCACTGAAAGAACTGATACTGAAGCTGAAGCTCCAATACTTTGGCCAACTGATGCAAAGAGCTGACTCGTTGGAAAAGACCCCTGATGCTGGGAAGGATTGAGGGCAAGAGGAGAAAGCAGCTACAGAGGATGAGATCGTTGGATGGCATCACTAACTGGATGGACATGAGTTTGAGCAAGCTCTGAGAGATAGTGAAGGACAAGGAAGCCTGGCATGCTGTAGTTCACAGGGTCGCAAAGAGTCAAGACATGACTTAGCAAATGAACCACCTCAGTAGAAAACTCTAATTGCGCACAATGAACAGAAGGGGGCGTAGTTGAGCGTTGCCTTGTGTGACCTTGCCGTTCCCATTCCAGGGGTTTATCACAGTGCCTGGTTATCATCCACTTGGTTCACTCACTGGGTTTTTTTTTAAATCCATCAGCTTTTTGCACAAATATTGCAAATGCTAGGATGAAAAGACAAATCTGCTTTCAGGGGGCTTAAAGTAGTGGAGGGAAGGAGCAGGTGAGCAGCAAGCTGGCAGCTCAGATGCAGTGAGGAAAACCCAGAGGCCATGGGGACACACCCAGGCCACAGTCCCGCTGAGGGCTGTCAGGGTGACCTTCCCAGAATCGCCTCCGTTCTCCCATCAGCCCCCGCTCCTCGAAGTCTCTCTGAAGGGGGAGGCGCAGCTGCTGTCCTGAGAAAACTAGTGAGGCTGTGCACTCCTAGACCTGGCCCGCCTGCCTTCCCTACTGAATCATGTACCGCCTGGGCGTAGGGCCACAACATGGCATTTAAGGGCCGCAAACAGGTCAAATCAGAAGAAATTATGTCTTGATTCCTTGAGTCTATTATGTGGAAAAATAAGCCATAAACTATATATACGGAGGGGGAAATGAGTGACTGTGATGGGTACAGACCTTCTCTTTGAGGTGATGGAAATAACCTGGAATTAGATAGTGAGGATGTTTGCACACTTTATGAAAACACATGCTTAAAAACTACCAAATTATATAGTTGTAAGAAATTGTGAAATATAAGTGAAAGATAGTCCTAACACAGGTAGGTTTCAGGGGGAAAAAAATTTAAAGCAAACTTGCATGATCATAGCCCTGCATTTTCAAACTGGCAGCTGAACACTAGCCTGGTGGGCCACTGGTTAACATTCTGCATTCCCAGTGCAGGAGCCCGGTTTGATCCCTGGTCAGGGAACTAGATCCTGCATGCCATAACTAAGACCTAGTACAGCTAAATTAAAAACAAAAAAAGCTGAGCTGATATCGCTGATTAACAGGACAGAGAGCGCTTCGTGTTGTGGGAAGAACAGCCTCTTCTGGACGGGAGCAGACCTGGATTTAAGACCAGCTTTTCCAGTTACTGAGTTTTCTTTGTTACCCTGTCCCTTTGTTGTCCTCATCTGTGAAACTTGGATAATGATTTCCACCTCCTGATGGTTATGGTCGTAGAGGAAAGTTTTACACAGAGTGCAAAGCAGTGCCTGGCACAGAGCAGATACTGAAAAATAATAGATGCTATTTTTGTGGATGTCTTCGTTTTGTTTATAACATTTATATTTCCAACGTCTCTATAATTTTGCTACACTTCTTTTTCATTGGAAAAAAATCATTAAAAATAGAACCCACCAGTGTCCTCCCCATCCCCTATCAGTTATACTATTATCGGCACTCTCTCCACCTTTTCAATAGCTCTTTGTGTTTGCAAACCAAACACAAAACGTTCTAAGAACCACTGGGGACCCATTGGTGGACAGGGACTCTGAAAGGCTGCCTGTCTGAGGGCCGTGCAGGGGTTGGAGAGCAGCGAGGCTTGGCGGCGGAGCTGTTTCTTGAGTATCCGGTGCAGTCTAGAGAGACCTCAGGCCTGAGGAGTAACAGGCTCTTTTGTTGAAAGAGGGTTTTCAAATTTAAATGAGCATTTATTGGGCAAGATAAGACCAAAGGCCTTTTGAAGAATTCAAGGCTCCTAGAGAGGAAAATAAAGCTGCAGAGGGGCATCTGAGAAACTTGTGAGCTGCTTTGGTGGGGGGCGGGGGGTGGGGACGAGGTGGATAAGAGCCCTCGTGTGCAGAGGGTCTGCCTTCTGCCAGCGGAGCTCAGGCTGCTGCTCTTCTGAGACCAGCAAAGCTGCTGGCTGGATGGCTTCCTTCTCTCTTGCCTTTTCTTCCGTTCTTCGGTCATGAGCTGGTCTGCCCGATGTTTGTGCTGACTGGGACCGCAGTAGAGTTGGCGCCTGCATTTTTTTTTTTTTAGTGCTCTTCTTATTTATTTATTTATTTATTTTTTCAGTGGGTTTTGTCATACATTGATATGAATCAGCCATAGATTTACACGTATTCCCCATCCCGATCCCCCCTCCCACCTCCCTCTCCACCCGATTCCTCTGGGTCTTCCCAGTGCACCAGGCCCGGGCACTTGTCTCATGCATCCCACCTGGGCTGGTGATCTGTTTCACCATAGATAATATACATGCTGTTCTTTCGAAACATCCCACCCTCACCTTCTCCCACAGAGTTCAAAAGTCTGTTCTGTACTTCTGTGTCTCTTTTTCTGTTTTGCATATAGGGTTGTCGTTACCATCTTTCTAAATTCCATATATATGTGTTAGTATGCTGTAATGTTCTTTATCTTTCTGGCTTACTTCACTCTGTATAATGGGCTCCAATTTCATCCATCTCATTAGAACTGGTTCAAATGAATTCTTTTTAACGGCTGCCACTTCTGGGCATACACACTGAGGAAACCAGATCTGAAAGAGACACGTGCACCCTAATGTTCATCGCAGCACTGTTTATAATAGCCAGGACATGGAAGCAACCTAGATGCCCATCAGCAGATGAATGGATAAGGAAGCTGTGGTATAAATACACCATGGAATATTACTCAGGCGCCTGCATTTTTTAATGTCTCTAACGTGTGCTGGCCCATCGTTGAGAAACCAAGGCAGCAGTCAGGATGCTCATCCTGTCATTTGTCGGCTGCAGTAGAGCCACTGAACACTCCTGTCTCCTTCCCTCAGGAGGGGAATGAGGGTATTCTTTGCCTTGTCCACCTCAAACGGGATGAGGGGAAACACTCTGAGATATGTGTCGTGATTAATCATCATCTGATTCCAACATCAGTGCTCCTTCTGTGTGATCTAATTCCAAAAACTAAATTAAAAAAAAAAAAACTAAACTAAAGACAGTTCCTTTTTGGTGTATGTTGTGCCCTGGTATAAATGCAGTATTGAGAGATAACAAAAGAGGAGGCAACTATGACACAGAGATAACCCTGTCTTGTTTTACTTCCTCATGCTCTTTTCCACCTGATGCACCAGAGTGGTGTTCTAACAATTAAACTGGGCGGAGATCTAGGAACCTACGTGATCAACAAGCAGACTCCAAACAAGCAAATCTGGTTATCTTCACCATCCAGGTATGTCTGAAGTCAAAATTTCTCATGGTTCAGCTTGTTTGAAACACGACCTGGTAGGCTGTGTAAGAAGGGTCACCCTCGTGTTTTAGCACCTATGTAAGGCAACCTTTCCTGAGGTTTTGCAGCATGTCTCAGGCTCAGCAGGAGGGTTTACTCTGGAGATTATGTATGTGGCTGCTATAAGCAGATATCAGGATGTTAACAAGATTGGAAGTGAAAAATTTTCAGAACCCACCTTGCCATTTTTTTCTCTATTAAATCATTGCTGCGCCTTTGAAAAAGCCACCTTTGCTGTTACAGCATGTGAACAAGTTGCAATTTGTCCTCAAAGCGCGTTAAAGTTTGACCTCTGGTCTGTTTTGAGCACCTCCATTACAAGTTAGTTGAATTCCATTTGCCGAACTGGGCTGTGTGCTCTGTGGAGGTTGGAGAGTGTTTTAAACCATACTTCCAGGGCATTCCATGCCTCCTGCCTTTTTCACTGATGTGCTTTCAATCTAGCAGAATAAAAGATTGTTTTGGAGACCTTCTGTGCTGCGTTTCAAGGCCTGAGAATGTGCAGGGAGAGAGGGTCCTTCATCCCTCCTAGCCTGTTGAAGTGGTTGTAAGAAAGTAAAGGGAGAGACCTCGCCCACAAAGAGCTCTCCGAACTACCTTCCTGGTCCTTCATTAGCACTTCCAAAGAGAACACTCAGACGGTGAAATGGGAAAGGCCCGGATACCACCAGCAGGGAATTCTTTGAAAGCCTCACGGCATTTGCATTTTTTTAAAAAGAAAAGTATTTAACTCTTCCCCTGCCTCAGTATTGACTTCACTTTTAGGGAGTTAATATTATCCTGTTTATGCTGCTGCAATGTGTGATTCTTTGTTCAAACTAAATCAAGCATTAGGCTTCCTTCATCCCAGCCTCATCTAGGAAGAATGTTATCATTCAAGAAAAACCAATTCCAAGGGATCACTCATTTCTAGCCAGGTGCTTATTCACAGATTGTCTTACTTTTAGATCCAACTTACTTGAAGCTGAGGGAGATTTTACCCTGTGTGGGCCAGTTAGCCTGTTCTCTTTGGTCTCAAACAGCCACCTCGACCCTTACTGTGGCCAGGCATGAAGGCTGCACAGTCTTATCCTTCATCTCCAGAGGAATCAGGACAAGAAACTGGGTGGACCAGCTCAAATCCAGCCATCAGCTTTGGGGATCGGTGGCTTTGAAAGTAGCAGGCAGAGCACCAGAACCAACTGTGCTGGCTCCACTAAAAGAATTCCCTCATGTTGTATCTTGAGACTGAAAAGTCCTTATCGCATTTGGGCACACCTACCAGCAACAGGATCCTACCTCAGGCATGTTTAGAAAAATATACTTCTGGATGATAACAAATTTTAAGAAATCCTAAGTTAGTTTTTTTTTTTTTATTATTCATGATGGGAATCTGGAAAGAAAATATGCCACATAGCCTTTTACTATCATGGAAATACTATATTCCTCAAAAATAAAAAGTTATTTTCCATTCAATTTTTCACAGTGACCCAAAATAACCTTTCCTAGGGCTGCTTTTCTGATATTATAGGGCTTTTTATTTTATTTTATGGCATGTGGGATCTTAGTTCCCCAACCAGGGATCAAACCCATGCCCCCTGCATTAGAAGCACAGAGTCTTAATCCCTGAACTGCCAGGGAAGTCCTGGGGCTTTTTAATTGACAATGGTTCAGGTCAGAAGAAACACTGGCTTTGCCTCAATACCTTGCTTGAGGACATTAAAGGATGGAATAAAGGAGAGGTCTGAGTGGACAGCTGGGTGTTTGTGGCTGAGCACAGGGCCCTGGGCAGTGTGGGGGGGCCTGGACGTTCTCATGCTTGCCTGGTATCCTGGCAGCAAATCAGAGTCCAGAGCCAAGGAAACGTTCTCTGGCTTTGGTCCAGGTTATTATGCCTCTATGTGTTTGGCTGTTTGTACATGGTAAAAGCCCAGTGCTTTTGGTTTGTCCCTTTTATCCCATTAAGAGAGTGCCTTTGGTTGATAATACAGAAATCCTTGATGTTTTTATAGCCCTCAAAAGATGCTTCCCTTCTGAATCGTCCTCCTCCCTGGCAAAGCTGTCCCAGTCCTGCACTTTGGAGAAGCTCCCGTGAGCGCGGTTGGACTTGGCAGCCCCTTGCTTCCCGTGGGCTCCCAGTGTCCTCTGCTCCTTCCTCCATCAAGGCGTGACCCTGCAATGCCATCAGTTGCTGGCACGTCTCCTCCTCCACTAGATCCGGAGGAAGTGGCATTAACGGGCACAGGTTGTGTTGGTCTGGAATAATAAGACACTGCAAAACCTAGTCACACTGGGCCACACGGACACAGTGTTCCCAGCATGAAGTGTATGTACTGTTCTTGTTCACTAGATGAGCTCGAGATGGATGAACTAGCCCATCAGACTCTCACCTTCATGGATTTCAAATTGAATTAAGCAAATTGTTTTTAAAAATATCAGTAGAGACGGTTACCAGGAGCTGGGAAGAGGAGTGAATAGGGAGTAACTGCTTAATGGATGTGGAATTTCCTTTGGGTGATGAAAATGTTTTGAAACTAGATATAGATAGTGGATTCCCAATGTTATGAAATGTACTGAAATGATGATAATAACATAGGTAAGGGGCAGATCATGCCAGTAGTGCATGAATGGCCATCATCCAAAAGACACTGCCCTGATATTTCAGGTTATCATATGTGACTCAGGAAAAGCAAAAGATCAGAATGTGATAAACGGAGACTCATCAGTAGGGTTGAAATGTTTTCAGGTCTTGAGCATTGTTCTGTGAATTGTTCTCGAGGATAATGATGTAATTCTGCTCTTTTAAAAATTAGAGTTTATTTCACAATGTTGTGTTAGTTTCAGGTGTATGGCAAAATGACTCAGTTATATTAAATCAAGCCTAAGATGAGAAGTCAAATACATGCCTTATTACTTTTTAGATCTTCACTACAGTCAATTTCTTGGTGACAGTTTCTTTGGAAGCGCAGTTCCCGTGAACTTACTCTGACTGTGTTTCATCTTGCAGCGGCCCCAAGCGTTACGACTGGACTGGGAGAAACTGGGTATATTCCCACGATGGCGTGTCCCTCCACGAGTTGCTGGCCACAGAGCTGACTCAAGCCTTAAAGACCAAGCTGGACTTATCTGCTCTGGCCTACTCTGGAAAAGACACTGGCTGCCCAGCCCAATGCTAAAGACATGAAAAGCTCTAAAGCCAAGACCCCAGCCTTGTTCTGCAGCTGAATGACTAAGCTTTTTCCGTTCCTGCCTTTGAGGACAGTTGCATTGTATGTAACAGCTCTGTGAAAAGACTGTGTCGCCTTCCACCCTGCCCCCTGAGTTTAGATTTTTAATTTCCATAGAGTTTTTTTCTGAATGTTTTGTCTGATTTCCTCCCTCACGTGATGATAGCCCTTATGTTTCAAAATGTCTGTATGCCCATACCTATATATAAACACACAACTAAGAAAAACAAGAAGGATAAATTCTAGGAGGAGAAATAAATGGGCTTGACCATTCATTCTTTGAAGGACTTACTACAAAAACTGCATGAAGAGTATTTGGCCAACCTCATCATACTATCTCAAAATGAGACTTATTAAAGGGAAGCCTAAAATGTTCCTCCTCCTCTTGAAAGTGTAAACACTTCTCAGCCCTTTAGTACTGAAGCATCAGTGGTAACTCAGGAACTGTCAAACGAAGACTATTTTCTCTTTGTGCTTTGTGACCCAGGGTGTGATGGGGCAACACAGGAAGTGTCTTCCATATGTGCATGTATATGCACATACACATTTACGTGTGTGTATACATATTTTTTTTTAAGGATCAGTATAGCATAAGCTATTGAAACACAGGTCAGAGTATGCAAAAAGTCTCCCAAAGACCGGGGGGAGGCGGGGAGCCATCTCCCTAAACTCGTGGCTATAGTATAATAAACGAGGTCATGGAGCTAAGGAGGTGCTTGGCAAATTGTGAAAGCCCACATAAATGAAAAGATGTTGGTGTAGCAGAATAAAACTTAACTCTCAACTTTTAGGTTGTGAATAATTTTTTCATTCCACACCCCTTTCCTGTTTCCCCATTTCTATTCCCCTCCTACCTTAAAAGAACCTAATTATAAGAATGTGATCACTAAGCAAATGAAACTAACTTCTGAGCCTTGCTCTCCTGAATGTACACCATGCTTTGTCTAACCTGTTGATTCTTTTCTTAGATAAAAAGAAGTCAGACTAGCTGTCTACACCCAAAAGTTTCCCCAAAGCAATCCTGCAGGCAGATCACTCAGGCAAGGTAACTCTGGCAAGAAAGCCAGGTGGTCTGCACTCGGTGGACATGCAGAGCTCAGCCTCCTGCCTCGGTGATTCACTGAGATGCTTCCCCCTCCATTTCTCCCATTAAAACTGTCCTGGCTGAGCAGAATCTTGGGAATTGATCTCTGGACACAGATCCACTATCTTCCCAGACTGACAGCTCTTCTAATTAAAGCACCTGTCTTTTCTTTAAAAACAAACAAACAAACAAACAAAAATCTTGGTGTTAATGAAAGGAACCCTTGTCCTACACCTTGTTTAGTTACTGAGACTTGGCTTAGCCCCAAAAGTGGCTGTCTGTCTCTAGGCAAGTTTCTCAAACTCTCTGGACCTCTGTGTCCCTGCCTTAACAGAGAGGATGAAACTGGATAGAACAGAGTCGATTCCTAAGTCAGACACACAGTAGTCCCATCAGGCAACTTTCCAGGCTAGCTTTAATTCCCTCTAGCAGAGGAGATGATAGTGGACACTTTTTATAAGCTGCAGAGTGAGTATATGGTTCTGGGTTTAGGTCCACTTGAATTTCAGTTGAATTCACGTTCAGATAATCATCTTTTATTGTGCCATTACTGGCTAAGCCTGTGCTGAAGGCAGAATGTTTAGGTGTTGGTCCTAACCCCCAATCACAGGCCTCATAAATGAGATTAGTGCTCTTTTACAAGAGACCCCAGGGAGCTGCCTTGTCCCTTGCAACATGTGCAGACACAGAGAGAAGACAGCGGTCTGTGAACCAGGAAGCAGGCCTTCACCCACCACCCAGTCTGCTCTTGATCATGGACTTCCTAACCCCCAGAACTATGAAATAAATGTTCATAAGCCATCCAGTCTCTGGTATTGTTGCCGCAGCCTTGGTGGACTAAGACAGCCTGCTACACCATCTGAATTGTTACAGCCTTGCATTTTACACATGCAGAAACCAGGGCTTGGGAATATTGAAACTCACTCAAAGCTAGGCTCCTGTTCTGCTACTCCCTTACTAAAGAAAGATTTATTAGTGACTAGTCTATGCAAATATGTAGCAAAGACTTTTTGCACTGGGTAAAGGAAAAATACCCTTTGTAGGGGGAAAAAAAACTCATAACAATAGAATGATATAGACAAATGCTAAATGAGTATTTAAAATACAGTTTTTCTTTTAAAATAAGTTATATTTTAGTCCAGTGAAAATTTTTAAGTGCAGTAAGTCAGTGCCAGTGAAAAAACAAATAAAAATGTGTGTCTGTGTGTCTGTGTATACACTTGTATCTGTCTCTTGCTTCTGATGAAAGTTTCATTGTTCATTTACCTGGAACTCAGTTAAATTGTGTCCTCTCCTACCTGGGAAACAACACAAAATTTAAAGATGTATTTAATTGGGCTGAGGTAGCAGGAAAATAGAAATTAAGGACTGTGCTCTTAATGCTTTTCCTTGCATATCCTTTCAGGCCTATTTACTTTTACTTTATGTACAATTCTAACTGGTTTAATTATTTAGATCCTGAGACTCTGGCAGATTGCCACTTAAGGCAGTGAAAAGACTGCAAGAACAAGAACAGCAGTGAGGACAGGAATAAAAATCACTCTGATAAGCAAACTGGAAAAGCTCCAGGGCATGGGGCCAGTGCCCCTCATACCTCAGACCCCGGGAGCATCATCTCATCTACTGTATCACCCATACTAAAGATGGATTCTGGACTTCCCTGGTGGCCCAGTGGTTAAGAATCTTCCTGCCAATGTAGGGGACACAAGATCTCTGGCTATGGAAGATTCCACATGCCTCAGGGCAACTAAACCCACAAGGCAGAATTCCTAAAGCCCAAGCTCCCCAGGGCACATGCTCCAAAACACGAGTCGTTCAGTTGCTCAGTCGTGTCCGACTCTGCCATCCCATGGACCGCAGCACGCCAGGCTTCCCTGTCCTTCATCTCCCTGAGTTTGCTCAAACTCATGTCCACTGACTCGGTGATGCCATCCAACCACCTCATCCTCTGTCGTCCCCTTTTCCTCCTGCCTTCAGTCTTTCCCAGCATCAGGGGCTTTTCTAATGAGTCAGCTCTTCACATCAAGCAAGAGAGGCTACCACAATGAGAAGCGCATGCACTATAGCTAGAGTAGCCACTGATCTTTGCGACTAGAGAAAGCCCACGTGCAGCAACCAAGACCCAGCACAACCACAAATAAACAGATAATAAAAATGTTTTTAAAAATTAAGGATGGATTCTCAGGAACACATTGTAAATGTTCCGTATAATACGTTCAAGGGGGGAAAGAAAATATATTACATAATTTTAGAAAGCTTTCTCTTATGTCTCTCTTCCTGAGTGAATAGACCCTTTGCCACTGGAAAATAAAACTATCCAGAATGATTTATTTACCTCTTTCTGAAGATACAGAGAAGCACTGGGGTATGTAAAAGAATGTTTTTTTTAATCAAAGTTTCAAAAATTGTATCCAAAGTCTGCAACTTATTTGTTTGTTGACATGAGCCTCAGTTTTCTGGTCTGTAAAATGGGGAATCTAACCTGTGACACCTGGGCCACATGCAAAGCAAACACATGACAAACATTATCACATGCACAACATAATCTTACATATAAATATGAGGTTTTCCCGGGGCTTCCCTGGACTCTGTGCTTCCAATGCAGAGGGCCTAGGGTGTGATCCCTGGTACGGGAAACAGGCCCCATATACTGCAACTAAGAATTTAAATGCCGCAACAAAAAATCCTGCATGTTGCAACCAAAGATTTCACATGCCACTATGAAGACTGAATATTCCACATGTGACAACTAAGACCCAGTTCAGCCAAATTAATTACTTATTTTTTAAAATAATAAAAATTTCAGAAATAAAAATAAATACATTTGAGATTTTTCTCCAAAGTAATGATTTATGACATCCTGTGCTCCTCTCCAGAGAAGGCAGTGGCACCCCACTCCAGGACTCTTGCCTGGGAAATCCCACGGACGGAGGAGCCTGGTAGGCTGCAGTCCATGGGGTCACGAAGAGTCAGACACAACAGAGCGACTTCACTTTCACTTTTCACTTTTATGTATTGGAGAAGGAAATGGCAACCCACTCCAGTGTTCTTGCCTGGAGAATCCCAGGGACGGGAGCCTGGTGGGCTGCCGTCTATGGGGTCTCACAGAGTTGGATACGACTGAGGTGACTTAGCAGCAGCAGCAGTGCTCCTCTCAACCTCAAACTTAGTTAAAACACTTATTTTGGTTATCTTGGTGATGGATTCTGAATTGCCTGGAACAGTTTTTCTTGACCCCTATGGTACTTATATTTCACTCCATCTTCTGCATAGCTTCTAAAACTAATAAGCCATCCTTATGTCTGATCGTTTGTATTAAATAATAGGTTTACAATATGTTTCTCAAACTACACTTGACCCCATATTCTAAAAAGCCTCATTGCTACTTCTAATGATAGAACCTTGTTCATGAATGTAAAGTTTATATGGATTGGCTCTACAAGGTTGCCAAAGAAAGCATACCTTCCAGTACACACTGAGATTAAAGTAATTTTAGGTCATATCCAGTTGAATTCTTGGCATGGATTTCTCTTTTGAAAATAGCTACATACCAGAAGAGGAAGGAGAGGCACAGGTATGAAATTTCATATAAATTCTCCTTGCTATTCAAAACTATGACTTCATGACTGTCTTGCAGCATATAGCTACTGTTAAAGTAAGAAATGGCTTCAAATTTTTGGTTTAACCTAGTCATGACATTTTAAAGATCCCAACTAATGGCCCCTTGGGAATTTGAAGAACTGACCTGATGTTTGCTCCAGAAACAATCTGAGCTCACACGATCCATTTTCTCTGGATATATTATTTAAGATAAAATGTTTTAACTTTCAACAAATTGGGGGTAGGGTAAATGTACCTCAACATAATAAAGGCCACATATGACAAGCCCACAGCTAACATACTCATGAGAGCTTTTCTCTTAAGATAAGGATCAAGACAAGGATGCCCACTCTCACCACTTTAATTCAACATAATATTAGAAGTCCTAGTCAGAGCAATTAGGCAAGAAAAAATAAAAGGCACCTGAGTCAGAAAGGAAGAAGTAAAACTGTCACTATTTGCAGATGGCTTGATATTATATACACAAAACCCTCAAGACTCCACCAAAAAACTGTTACAACTAATATACCATTTTACTAAAGCTGCAGGGTACAAAATCAATATTAAAACAATGAAATATCAGAAAGAGAAATTAGGAAAGCAAGACCATTTATAACTGCATCAAATAAATAAATAAATAAAATGCTTAGGAATCAACTGAACCAAGGTGAAAAATCTGAAACTGAAAACTATGAGAGACTGATGAAACAAATTGAAGAAGATATACATACATGAAAACTTATTTTATGTTCATGGATTGGATGAATTCAGTTCAGTTCGGTCGCTCAGTCAGATCCAACTCTTTGCAACCCCATGGACTGCAGCATGCCAGGCCTCCCAGAGTTTGCTCAAACTCATGTCGATTGAGTCGGCGATGCCACCCAACCATCTCATCCTCTCTCGTCCCCTTCTCCTCCTGCCTTCAATCTTTCCCAGCATCAGGGCCTTTTCCAATGAGTCAGTTCTTTGCATCAAGTGGCCAAAGTATTGGAGTTTCAGCTTCAGCATCAATCCTTCCAATGAATATTCAGGACTGATTTCCTTTAGGATGGACTGGTTGGATCTCCTTGCTGTTCAAGGGACTCTCAAGAGTCGTCTCCAACACCACAGTTCAAAAGCATCAATTCTTTGGATGAATTAATACTACTAAAATGTCCATGATACTCAAAGTTACCTACAGGTTCAATGCAATCCCTTTCAAAATTCCGATGACATTTTCACACAAATAGAATAAACAACTCTTAAATTTGTATGGAACCACAAAAGAGCCCGAGTAGCCAAAGCAATAGTGAGTAAAAAGAACAAAGCAAGCAGCATAACACTTCCTGATTTTAAACTATATTAAAAAGCAATCAAAACAGTATAGTATTGATATAACATAGACACATAGATCAATGAAACAGGATTGAGAGTCCAGAAACAAACCAGCACAAACAGGGTCAACTAATTTACAAGAAAAGACTCAAGAACATATAATAGGAACAGGAGAGTCTCTTCAATAAATGGTATTGGAAAAAGTGGACAGTCACATGCAGAAGAACAAAAGTGTACCACTGTCTTATACCATACACAAAAGCAACTCACAATGGATTAAATAGAAACCAAGACTTCAAACTATAAGACTCCTAGAAGAAAACATAGGCAGTAAACTCCTTGACATTAATCTTGGTGATGATTTTTTGGATTTGACACTAAAAGAAAAGGTAACAGAAGTAAAAATAAGCAAGTGGGCCAAAACCTTCACCTTAAATACCATTTTCAGCTTAAGACACAAAGGATGTTGGGGGTAGTGTTTCAGGATTTTGAAGGGAAAGAAAGCAATTCACATGGAAATGATAGAAAAGCCAGTATTTTAAGGGCCAAGCACAGAAAATGGGACAAAGACAGGAATTTCAACATGGACTGCTAGGTTCCTCGTTGTCTACCACACCTGGTTCTTATAAAACTACAGTTATTTATAGTGATAGTTTCATTCCTGGAACAGGCTCTCTATAAATTATTTTAGGCAGTTAGGAATTCTTCCTGAGGTTTTTGGGCCAAAGAGACACATTTGGGGTGACAAATTTTGCCCCCTCACATCTTCAAATTTCCCATCTGTTCTTCTAAGAATCCGTTCATCTTCTCTAAAAAATCATTTACTTTTCTCTAAACTGGCTTCCCTTGTGTCTCAGCTGGTAGAGAATCCGCCTGCAATGTGGGAGACTTGGGTTAGATTCCTGGGTTGGGAAGATCCCCTGGTGAAGGGAACGCGACCCACTCCAGTATTCTGGCCTGGAGAATTCCATGGACTGTATAGTCTCTGGGGTCACAGAGAGTCAGACATGACTGAGCAACCTACACTTCACTTTCTCTAAATAGCCTATAATCTTCTCCCTTGCCCAATAAAGTTATTTTATAAACTCTCAAATATCACTGCTTTGGGGGTATTCATTTCTTCCTGTGATGCCTCTGTGCACAGGTTAAAAATTAATAAACTTGTATACCTTTTCTCCTGTTTAATCTGTCTGTTGTCAGTTTTTCATAGACCCAGCTCTGAACCTAGGATGACAGAAGGAAAGTCTTTCCTCATCTGTATCAGTTTCATACAGGGTAGTTGTTGTCATGGTCCGGGCGCAGTTTGGAAAAGAATTTCCAGACATGAGACAGAATGAGAGGGAAATAAAGTTTATTAGAGTGGGCGATGCTGTTAGAACAGCGAACCAGCTCAAGGGAGAACTGACCGTTGAACAGGGGTCCTTATTCCATTTTAATACCCAGGGTACAAGGAGTAGGATAAGGGTCTTGCAGGTCATTTGCTGATTGGATGAGGCATGTATACTGGGTGGGGGAAGAGTAGGGCAAATACCTTCTCCCTGTGGGGTAGGAGGGGAGACAGGTTATACTGTTCCATTAATCGTTACAACAAGGGGGAGGGAAGGATGATAAGGGTCTGGTTTTTCTGTTCCTGCATTCCAAGACCCTCCTTGGTTTTATCTGCTCTTTCATCCTTGGGTCACCACAGTTATGAAACCTTTTACCTCAGACTGAGTCTTGAATCCACGTGGCCAGGACTTGAACCCAACCAAAACCCTGCTAGGGACTCAGCCAAAACCCATGGTCTTCCAACTGAGATCACAGACCGAGTTTTAGGATCTAATGAACTTCTGGTTCTTGATGTCTCCTCACAGAAAGAATTCAGCGAGAGATAAAGGGATAGGTAAGAAAGAGATTTATTTAAAGACAAACACACTCCACAGAGTGTGGGCTATTGCAGGTGGCGAGTGTGACCTCTAAGTGTGGTACAGTTAGCTTTTATGGGCTGGACAATTTCATATGCTAATGAGTGAGAGGATTATTCTAACCATTTTGGGGAAGGGGTGAAGATTTCCAGGACTTGGGTCACTGACTACTTAAAATTCTTAAAGAGATAGGAATACTAGACCACCTTACGTGCCTCCTTAGAAACCTGTATGCAGGACAAGAAGCAACAGTTAGAACCAGACATGGAACAACAGATTGGTTCAAAATTGGGAAAGGAGTACATCAAGGCTATATATTGTCATTCTGGTTATTTAACTTATATGCAGAGTACATCAAGCAAAATGTCGGGCTGGATGAAGCACAAGCTGGAACCAAGATTGCTGGGAGAAATAGCAACAACTTCAGCCATGCAGCCATGCAGATGATACCACTTCAAAGGTAGAAAGTGAAGAGGAACCAAAGAGCCTCTTGATGAAGGTGAAAGAGGATAGTGAAAAAAGTGGCTTAAAACTCAACATTCAAAAACAAAGATCATGGCATCTGATCCCATCGCTTCATGGCAAATAGATGGGGGAAAAGTGGGAACAGTAACAGATTTCATTTTCTTGGCCTCCAAAATCACGGCAGATGGTGACTACAGCCACAAAATTAACAGACATTTTCTCCTTGGAAGAAAAGCTATGACAAACCTAGACAGCATATTAAAAAGCAGTGGTATCACTTTATCTACAAAGGTCTGTATAGACAAAGCTACGGTTTTTCCAGTAGTCAGGTACAGATGTGAGACTTGGACCATAAAGAAGGCTGAGCGCTGAAGAATGGATGCTTCTGAACTGTGGTGTCAGAGAAGACTTGAGAGTCCCTTTGACTGCAGAGATCAAACCAGTCAATCCTATAGGAAATCAGTCCTGAATATTCATTGGAAGGACTGATGCTGAAGCTGAAGCTCCAATACTCTGGCCACCTGATGTGAAGGGCTGACTCATTGCAAAAGACCTGATGCTGGGAAAGGTCAGGAGGAGAAAGGAGCAGCAGAGGATGAGATGGTTAGATGGCATCACCAACTAAATGGACATGAGTTTGAGTAAACTCTGGGAGATACTGTGTGACTCCGTAGAAGAACTCCAGTTTTGGTCTGGCTGTTCTTTCCTCCCTCAGTATTTTCCATCCCTGTTTACACAACTTTTGCTCAGATTACCACATGCTCAAGGTAAAAAGTGCAAGCCACACTACAAGGTAAAATCATCTGATTCCCAGGGACAGTTCTGTTCACCAAGCAAACTCCTGGACAAACTTCAGGGAAAGAGCAGAGACATGCATTTTTTACCAACTCCACAGGGGGATTCTTGTGTAAACTGCAATCTGAGCACAGAAGGGGAGAAATTAAGGGCTTTAGAGAGGCTAAGAGGGGTTATTTGGAAAACCTTAGAAAGGGGGGAAGAGGGCAGCAGAGGATGAGATGGTTAGATATCATCACCAACTCAATGGACATGAATTCAAGCAAACTCCTGGAGATAGTGAAGAACAGGGAAGGCTTGCATGCCACACACAGTCCATGGGGTCGCAAAGAATCAGACAGGACTTAGGGACTGAACAACTAAAAAGAATAGGGGGATTCCGAAAAGGAAGCGAATCCAAACCTTTCCTTTCTTTCTGCTCCAAGAGGAGGCTGAAAAGGGCAATTATTTCCTGGAGTGGTAGCCAACTCTGGTGGTAGGAAGGGGCAGGGCTGGCAAGGGGGGGAAGTGGGGATTATTAATGTCCCCTACCTCACCCCTGGTCTCCCTATCTCCAAGACTGGTGCTTGGACCCAGAGAGTCAGAGAGGTGGCAGGCTGTGCAGGGGGACATGTTTGCTGCCCGGCTCTAGGGGTGCCAGTGACAAGAAGACAAGAAAGAAAAAGAATCCCAAGGGCAGCTTGAAAAGATAGAGGAGCTTCCTAGGGGTTGTAGGAAGCAAGTCAATATTGGGAAAGCAAAGACTGCCAGCAGAAAGCATTCAGGATTGCATTTGGCTGCAATCCTAGAAATACATTCTTCTCTCAGATCGGTTACACAAGTCTAGAAGACTGGCCATTAAAAAAATAAACAGTATTAATGATATTAATAATCATGAGTGCCAGTAGTGTTGAAATGTTTCTGGAACCCTTTCCTAGTTGCCTAATGCATAGAGAAGGAAAATAACAGTGTTTAGTAGACATAAATTATAGGATCAGTGCCTGTAGCTATCAATGTGCAGAGATGATGAGCCAAGGCTTGTAAGTTGGTTTTGTTTTGGTCTAATTAGATGTTTGTGGTGTGTGTGTGTGTGTGTGTGTGTGTGTTTAATTTCAAAACTTCTTTTTTTTTAATGCCTCCGACTCGTCCTGATTCACACATACCAAAAAAAAAAAGAAGAAAAACACCCAACTCTAAAATGGTAGGAAGTGACTTACACCTTTGATGGACCTGTGTTTATGTTACAATACTGGCTTAGTAAATTTAACTGAGAAAAGGAAACTGTTAAAGGCAGCGTTTCTGCCTGCATTTAATGATTCCTTTCTTCAACTGACTTTTATTGATTGCTTATATGATCCAAGCCACGTGCTAGGATACAAAAGTCAATGAAGGAATTCCTTCCCCTAAAGGAAGTCAAGGTCTCCTGGAAGAAACAGAAAAGTGCATGAATAAAATGCATTGTGAAGAGTGTGTACTTTAGGCATAGAAACCACACTGTATTTATCCAAGCATATTTAAGACTGCTTTTTAAAATTATAGAAGGAAAAAATTTTTTAATTAAATTATGAAAGATACCATACTGTACCAACTGTCCAGCACCTTGCTTTTTTCTCCTTTTGATTGATCCATTCTTTTAACTCAAGTACAGTTGATCTGAGGGCTTTGTGTGTGTGTGCACATGCACACTTTGTTTTTTACTGTACAATATACCCTGGAGATCATTCTAAGGTAAAAAAAAAAAAAAAAATGTTGCCTGCCAATAAGTTCTATAATGATCAAGCCATTATCCACTGCAGTGCACCTTAAGGGATTTCATAATTGAAGAAAACAGGAAGCATTCCCTGCTTTGGATATGCCAGCCCCTAGATATTTAAGATAAGTATCTAAGGAAATTATTTAATGAACCCAGATTCTTGCATGTTTCCATACACAGAAAAGCACCAAAAAAAGAATGAAATAATGCCATTTGCAGCAACATGGATGTAGCTAGAGAGTACTATTAAGTGAAGTAAGTCAAACAGAAAAACAAATACCATATGATATCATTTATACGGGGTATCTAAAGTATGACACAAATGAACCTATCTACAAAACAGAAACAGACATGTGGATATAGAGAATAGACTTGTGGTTGCCAAGGAGAAGGGAACGGGGGGAAGGATAATAGAGTGGGAGGCTGGGGTTAGCAGATGGAAGCTATTATATAAGGTGAAATGAAGTGAAGTAAAAGCCACTCAGTCATGTCCGACTCTTTGTGTCCTCATGGACTATACAGTCCATGGAATTCTCCAGGCCAGAATATTGGAGTGGGTGCCTTTCCCTTCTCCAGGGGATCCTTCCAACCCAGGGATTGAACCCAAGTCTCCCACATTGTGGGCAGATTCTTTACCAGCCAAGCCACAAGGGAAGCCCAAGAACACTGGAGAGGGTAGCCTATCCCTTCTCCAGCAGATCTTCCTGACCCAGGAATCGAACCAGGGTCTCCTGCCTTGCAGGCCAATTCTTTATGCTATTATATAAAGAACAGATAAAAACCAAGCTCCTACTGTATAGCGCAGGGAACTATATTCAATATCTTGTGGCAAACCATAATGGAAAATTATATTTAAAAAGAATGCATACATATATGTATATATGAATATATATTAGTCACTCAATCATGTCTGACTCTTTGTGACCTCATGGACTGTAGCCCACGAGGCTCCTCTGTCCATGGAATTCCCCAGGCAAGAATACTGGAATGGGTTGCCATTCCCTTCTTCAGGGGATCTTCCCTACCCAGGGATCGAACCTGGGTCTCCTGCATTGCAGGCAGATTCTTTACCATCTGAGCCACCAGGGAAGTCCTATAAATCAACTATACTTAAAAAATAAATAAGGAATCACTTTTTTCTCCAATAGATAAAAAAAAAAACAACACTAAAGTAAGTAACTTGAGACGTCTGTTCTTGTGATTAGTAACAATATTCTCTGCTTGACTACACGTTTTTCTCAGCAAAAAAGTTCGTATATATCATATATATCCTGGTTTCTCCCTTACCTCTTCAGAACAATTTCCCCAGGCTGAATACATTCTACTTACACTATTCTGTAGTGCATTTTTTTTTTTCTCCAAGAGAACACTATCTAGTAGGTGTGCATTTTAAACACATTTTCTGGCCCTAGACAAGTAGCAGGTAGGAGGACCTGGGGCAGTGGAGAGTGAACTAGGGAGAAGAGTTTAGGAACAGAAGGGCTGTTGTGGCATTTTCACGGTTTGATGCCTGGTTGGGAGTGGAAGGCATCCAGGTTGGTGCTCCATCTGATGGACATTTCACTCACCCTCCTGTATTACTTTATGGTTTCTCTAATGGGAGAGGAAGGTGGTGTAACTGCTAAGGCAAGACTGAGAAGCTATTTTATTTACAATGTAGACATGGTGGGCTAAGTGCTGTGCTATGCTCAATAATTATTGCGGTAAGTACAGTTTACTGTAAGGCTTAAGATCTCCATAAGTCCATAGGAAGATGTTAAGCATCTCTAATTCTGTCATGTGGTTCTTAGGGAAAAAAAATTGTCATGTCTTGTGTTCAACTCTATAATTATATGTATCCATTAGGGAACAACTTTGATTTTGTTCAATAAATAAATAAGTAAATGCCACAAAAACAAACCATTGATTTTGAAGAGAACATAAAATTTGGGGAGAAGGCATCTAACTTCAAGTTTTCAAGTGCTTTGTCAATGTGATTCATAAAGCTAGGGTTGTTACTACACAATTTACCTAGCAAAGGCTTGCATTTTCAACTGAAAGGATAACTTCTCAGGTCCTCACCTCTGCCAATAAATGCTTCACAATCCCGTAAATTTGATGAAGAGCTATAGGGAGAGCTTCAGGTAACCAATGCTATATTCACTGTGCAAATAAAAGGCAGCAATGCTGGGGAACCAAACCTGGCATAGTAATGTGTTGGTGCATATTTCACGAGAAGTTCTCTAAGGAGGCAATGCTCTGATTTGCAAGATTTGCCAAGTTCTATGGTATAAACACTCCTCCCAGAGTAGTTACTGATAGTGTAACTACTTTGGTCCAGTTTGCCTGAAACTTTCCCAGTTTTAGCATGGAAAGTCCTAAACCTCAGGACACCCTTCATTCCTCCAGAAACAAGGTTGCTTACCAGAATGGCCCATTTCAAGCTCCCAACATGACATCACTAAATAGGAAGGAGATGTGTGCATGGCACAGGCCTTGTAAGGAATAGTCTCCAGCATGCCAGTGCTTGGCAGAGGGTGTGGATGGGGGTCTTTGTCCATCAGAGGGGTGTTAACTTGGCCAGACTGTTGTTCAAAACCTCTCTCAATTTACCGCCACCCTTGTATTGGTTTCCTGGAACTACCAGGACAAAGTACCACAAAGTGGGTGCCTCAAACACAGACATTTATTCTCTTGTTGTTCTAGAAGCCAGAAATCCAAAGACAAGGTGTGGGCAAGACAATATTCTTTTCTTAAAAAATTTTATTGAAGAATATTTGATTTACAACATTGTGTTAATTTCTGCTGTATAGTGAAGTTATATATATATATATATATATGTGGGCTTCCCTGATAGCTCAGTTGGTAAAGAATCTGCCTGCAATGCAGGAGACCTGGGTTCGATCCCTGAGTTGGGAAGATCCCCTGGAGGAGGGAAAGGCACCCACTCCAGTATTCTGGCCTAGAGAATTCCATGGACTATACAGTCCATGGTGTCACAAGAGTTGGACACAACTGAGCGACTTTCACTTTATATATATATATACTATATATATATATACACACTCAGTCGTTTCAGGAAAATATATATATATATATTTACCTGGTGGCTCAGTGGTAAAGAATCTGCCTGCAATGCAGGAGACATGGGTTTGATCCCTGGATCAGGAAGATCCCCTGGAGAAGGAAATGGCTACCCACTCCAGTATTCTTGCCTGGGAAATCCCATGGACAGAGGAGCTTTGTGGGCTACAGTTCATGGGGTTGCAAAGAGTCAAACATGACTTACTGACTCAACAACAACAACAAAATATATATATATGTATATTTTTTTTCAAAAGGGTCATACTCTTTTTGAAGGCTCTAGGGAAGAATCTGTTCCACGCCTTTCATTTTCGAATGCATTCCATGACTTGCAGCCGCATGACTCCAATCTCTACCTCTGCTGCCACATGACATTCTTCCCTCTGTGTCTCTGGGTCTTCATGTGGCCATTTTTTTATAAGTACATTAGTCCCAGTGGATTAGGTGCCCTCCCTACTACCCCACCATGATCTATCTTAATTGTAACTACTTCTGCAATGACCTTACTTCCAAACAAGTTTACATTCTGAGGTACTAGGGGTTAGGGCTTCAACATATTTTGTGGGGAGGACATACTTCAAGCTGTAACAACCCCTCCACCCATATCTGAACAACCCTAATCATTAAACCTCCAATGTTTCAGACAAACAGGAGTTCAAAAACTTCACTCTGTTTTAAATACTCTGCCATATACATCTGTAATTGAAGCATTAAATAAAATTCTGCCATTTGTAGAATCTTCTGGCTCAACTGAAAAATGCTTTGTTAGAATTACTGCTGGGTGATTAGAATTGGGGGTGAATTTTAATTTTCTTTACTTATACTTTCCTGTAATGCTTTTTTTTTTTTTTTTCAGATAGTCACATCATTTTTATATTTTGACAATAATAGATCTAGATTTTCAGAGAAATGAAGAAAACCATGTGACGCTGTTCACTCTGAGAGGATGATCACTGGGAAAGGAGCTGATGGGACAAAATGAGACAGAGTAGGACTCATGCAAAACAAGGTAGAACATGGCCAGAGATGTCACAGTGAGGCCAGCCATGGGAAGGGCATCTAAGTTCTGAAAGGGAACTTAAGAGATTCTCCATTTTAGCATCTGCCCAAGTGAGTCCTAAGAGTTCTATGGGTATAAAAGAATCCTGTGGCCAAGGAAATCTGGGATACCCAACACTATACTTCCTCTTGAGAAGTTACAATGCACACATCTGAGAGGTCCTGCAGTACAGACACACGTCCAGCCCAGAGTTCCCCAGACTTCTGGATTTAAAAGCCTTTTTGGGAAAGCCTATTACATCTATTGGGCTTCCTAGGTGGCTTAGTGGTAAAGAATCCACCAGCCAATGCAAAGACACAGGAGATGCAGGTTCAGTCCCTGGGTCAGGAAGATCCCCTGGAGAAGGAAATGGCAACCTACTCCAGTAACCTTGCCTAGAGAATCCCATGGCTGAGGAACCTGGTTGGCTACAGTCCATGGAGTTGCAAGAGTCAGACACGACTGAGCGACTAAACCACCGCCATCACCGCCGTGCCTGCATTTCTTCCTGATCAGGGTTGGTGAAGCTATGTCAGGAATCCTGAATAAGAGAAAGATGAGCAGGACATTTCCATCAGATTTAGGAAAGACAAAGTCAGGCTGGTGCTAGAGCAGTAGAAGTGAATTTGTTTGGAACAGTTGTTGTGTTGGTTTTTCTTCACTTGTTTGCTCCATCTACTCTCTACCACAATTCTGAGGTAACTTAAAACTTTTTAAAAAAATGTTTTATTCTCTTAGTTCACACTTCAGAAATCAGCCAAGTTTTGCCCATGAGATTTGCAGCTTGTACATTGAGTCTCCACTATATTTCCCTCTAATCTCCCCCTGGCCCCAGGTTGGACCCTCCCAAGAGAGAAATATTCATGGTGACCTGAAGGACAATGGGGTTTCCCCGCAGGTCAGCACGAATCTCTCCCTCCAGGCTGACTCAGAGGCAGAGGCTGACAAAGCTCAGCTTCCCACAGTGTCAGGATCAGCTTATCAGGAGCCCTGGTGTTCTTGTGATGACACACAGGTAAACATCTGCCCTGGCGACTCCCTCAGAAACTCCCACAGGTCTCAGGGCTCAGTCAGGCGGACACACACAGGACCGGCTCTTCTCTCTGCAAGGGAAGTCACGCCCGGCATGCCCAGTGAGGTCACACCCGGCATGCCCATATTTGGGAATGACACAGTTGTCAGCACCCAGGCCTCAGGCTGACCGACAACAGCCTCCATGGAGTGTCTGACTGCAGAGGGCAGTGTCCTGGAGGCACACGCGAGGAGAACTCAGTTCTCACAGATACGCTTTAAGCACCTGCTGTGTACACTGCCACACGCCTCTGCAACTTTACACTCTGGTCAGGAAGAGAGGCAGGGGCATAAAGGACTTCGATCCAACACCCACAGCAGTGCCTGACGCAGAGACTTAACAAGCCATGTGAAAACTGGGATTGACATATTTACACTAAAATGTATAAAATAGACAATTAATGAGAACCTGATATATAGCACAAGGAACTCAACATTTTGTGGTGATCTAATGGGAAGGAAATCCAAAAAAGAGAGGGTATATGTATACATTTAGCTAATTCACTTCAACATATAGCAGAAACTAATACAACATTGTAAACCAACTATAATAAAATTTTTCTTAAAATTTTTTAAAAAAAGAGAATGCTTTCCTTATTAAAAAGTTATACTGCTTTATTATCATTAGCCTAGGGGATAATATTTTTAAACACAATTTACAATGAGCTAGGCTTCAGCAGTACATGAACCAAGAACCTCCATATGTACAAGGCGGATTTAGAAAAGGCAAAGAACCAGAGATCAAATTGCCAGCATCTGCTGGATCATAGAAAAAAGCAAGGGAATTCCAAACAAACATCTACTTCTTTTTCTTTGACTATGCTAAAGTCTTTGACTGTGTGAATCACAACAAACTGTGGAAAATTCTCAAAGAGATGAGAATACCAGACCACCTTACCTGTCTCCTGAGAAACCTGTATGCACAACAAGAAGCAACAGTTAGAACTGGACATGGAACAATGGACTGGTTCAAAATTGGGAAAGGAGTACATCAAGGCTATATTGTCACCCTGGTTATTTAACTTCTATAAAGAGTACATTATGAGAAAAGCTGGGCTGGATGAATTACAAGCTGGAATCCAGATTGATGATTGATGGGAGAAACAACAACAACCTCAGATATGTGGATGATACCACTCTAAAGGCAGAAAGCGAAGAGGAACTAAAGAACCTCTTGATAAGGATGAAGAAGGAGAGTTAAAAAGCTGGTTTAAAACTAAATATTAAAAAAAAAAACAAAGATCATGACATCCGGCCCCATCACTTCATGGTAAATAGAATGGGAAAAGTTAAAAGCAGTGACAAGAGTTCCTCTTCTTGGGCTCCAAAATCACTGCAGATGGTGACTGCAGCCATGAAATTAGAAGACTGCTTCTTGGCAGGAAAGCTATGACAAACATAGACAGTGTGTTAAAAAGCAAAGACATAAATTTGCCAACAAAGGTCTATATAGTCAAGGCCTTCCTAGTAGTCATGTACTGTTGTGATAGATGGACTGCAAAGAAGGCTGAGCACCGAAAAATTGATGCCTTTGAACTGTGGTACTCTCCTTGGAGAACAAGATCAAACTAGTCAGTCTTAAAGGAAATCAACCCTGAATATTCATTGGAAAGACTGATGATAAAGGTGAAGATGCAATATTTTGGTCACCAAATGTGAACAGCTGACTCACTGGAAAAGACCCTGATGCTGGGGAAGATTGAAGGCAGAAGGAGAAAAGGGTGTCAGAGGGTAAGATGACTCGATGGCATTGACAAATGCAATGGACATGAACTTCAGCAAACTCTGGGAGATGGTAAGTGACAGGAAGGCCAGGTATGCTGCAGTCGATGGGATCACAAAGAGTCGAACACAACTGGGCAACATTACCACTTTAATGGCAGAAAGTAAAGAGGAACTAAAGAGCTTCTTGATGAAGGTGAAAGAGGAGAGTGAAAGAGCTGGCTTAAAACTCAACATTCAAAAAGGAAAGATCATGACATCTGGTCCCCTCACTTCATGGCAAGTAAGAAAAAAGTGGAAACGGTGACAGATGTCATTTTCTTGGGCTCCAAAATCACTGCAGACAGTGACTACAGCCATGAAATTAAGATGCTTGTTTCTTGGAAGAAAAGCTATGACAAACCTAGACAGCATTATTAAAAAGCAGAGACATCACTTTGCTGACAAATGTTCATCTAGTCAAAGCTATGATTTTTCCAGGAGTCACGTGTGGATGTAAGAGCTGGACCATAATGAAGGCTGAATGCCATAGAACTGATGTGTTTGAACTGTGGTGCTGGAGAAGACTCTTGAGAGAGTCCCTTGGACAGCAAGAAGATCAAACCAGTTAATACCAAGGGAAACCAACCTTGATTATTTATTGGAAGGACTGATACTGAAGCTCCAATACTTTGGCCACCTGATGCCAAGAGTCAACTCATTAGAAAAGACCCTGATGCTGGAAAGACTGAAGGCAGGAGGAGAAGGGGGCGACAGAGGATGAGATGATAGGACGGCAGCATCTACTCAATGGATTTGAGTTTGAGCCAACTTCAGGAGACAGTAAAGGACAGTGCTTCACAAAGAGTCAGACATGACTAAGCGACTGAACAACAACAACTGTATTAACACCTAGGGGATAATATTTTTGAATTGAATATTTTTAAATAACAATTTACAATGAAGGAAGTAGGGGAAGATCCCCACTTCCCGTAATCAGGGAGACAGTGAAGGAAAGGGAAGCCTAGCGTGCTACAGTCTATGGGGTTGCAAAGAGTTGGACAGAACTGAGTGAATGGACAACAACGACAGGGTTTCGATGATTAGATAATGAATGAAGCACCCCAGGGAACTTGTACTTGGGATTTAAAACAGAGAAAATAAAGAATAAATGACAAATAAGGGAAAATAATAATAATAATAAAAAATAAAATGTCTCAGGGAAACTACTAATTACTTTTGATTAAGGGAAGGATGGAGGAGAAGGCCTTGAAGGATAAACACAACTGTGGCAGGGGGAGAAGGGAAAGGGGTACTAAGGGGTCAACTGGAAGGGGAGGTGGGGGCCTTCTGGATAGGGGAGAACTTTGAGCAGAGGCGGGCAGGGAAGAACACAGATGTGCATAAAGTGAGCAGAAAAGCCTACTCTTGCTGGACTCCAGGGAGCACAATGTGGGGGAGGAAGAACATTTCCTCTACCCTTGTAAGTTTTTCTGGCTGGTCTAAGAATTAAATTGACATGAAGCAGATGGACAAGAGAAAAATCAAACAAAAGTTTAATAACATGTACACCTGGGAGAAACCCAGGAAAACTAAGTAACTGCCAAAATGGCCAAACCCCTCTCCTTAAATATCATCTTCAGTTGAAGACAAATGAGGTTGTTGTAGGTAGTGTTTTGGGACTTCAAAGAGGGACTGTACCTGAAGATGGAAAAGCAGAAGTTTGATAAAGAAGTATCTGCTGAGCATGCAGCGACAATGGGACATGGTGTGGACTCTGATCTCCAGGCCCTGCCAAGTTACTCCCACCAAGCCTAGCCCATTTTCTCTACAGATATCTCTGGAGATCGCTCTATTCTAGGGATGGGTTTTTATGGAAAATCACTTAGGCAGTTAAGCGGAAGGTAAGAAGATATCCTTTACATTATAGGGGACTGGAATGCAAAAGTAGGAAGTCAAGAGATACCTGGAGTAACAGACAAATTTGGCCTTGGAGTACAAAATGAAGCAGGACAAAGGCTAACAGAATTTTGCCAAGACAACACACTGATCATAGCAAACACCCTCCTCCAACAACACAAGAGAAGACGTTACACATGGACATCCCCAGATGGTCAATACTGAAATCAGATTAATTATATTCTTTGCAGTCAAAGATGGAGAAGCTCTATGCAGTCAGCAAAAACAAGAGCGGGAGCGTACTGTGGCTCAGATCATGAACTCCTTATTGCCAAATTCAGACTTAAACTGAAGAAAGTGGGGAAAACCACTAGACCATTCAGGTATGACCTAAATCAAATCCCTTATGACTATACAATGGAAGTGAGAAATAGATTTAAGGGATTAGATCTGATAGACAGAGTGCCTGAAGAACTATGGATGGAGGTTCGTGACATTGTACAGGAGACAGAGAGCAAGACCATCCCCAAGAAAAAGAAACGCAAAAAAGGAAAATGGCTATCTGAGGAGGCCTTATAAATAGCTGTGAAAAGAAGAGAAGCGAAAAGAAAAGGAGAAAAGGAAAGATATACCCATTTGAATGCAGAATTCCAAAGAATAGCAAGGAGAGATAAGAAAGCCCTCCACAGTGATCAGTGCAAAGAAATAGAGAAAAACAATAGAATGGGAAAGACCAGAGATCTCTTCAAGAAAATTAGAGATACCGAGGGAACATTTCATGCAAAGATGGGCTCAATAAAGGACAGAAATGGCATGGACGTAACAGAAGCAGAAGATATTAAGAAGAGGTGGCAAGAATACACAGAAGAATTATACAAAAAAGATCGTCATGGCCCACATAACGAGGATGGTGTGATCAATCACCTAGAGCCAGACATTCCTGGATTGCAAAGTCAAGTGGGCCTTAGGAAGCATCACTATAAACAAAGCTAGTGGAGGTGATGGAATTCCATTTGAGCTATTTCAAATCCTAAAAGATGATGCTGTGAAAGTGCTTCACTCAACATGCCAACAAATTTGGAAAACTCAGCAGTGGCCACAGGACTGGAAAAGGTCAATTTTCATTCTAATTCAAAGAAAGGCAATGCCAAAGAATGCTCAAACTATCACACAATTGCTCTCATCTCACACACTAGCAAAGTAATGCTCAAAATTTTCCAAGCCAGGCTTCAACAGTACATAGACTGTGAACTTCCGGACGTTCAAGCTGGATTTAGAAAAGGCAGAGGAACCAGAGATCAAATTGCCAACATCCTTTGGATCACTGAAAAAGCAACAGAATTTCAGAAAAACATTGACTTCTGCTTTATTGACTGTGCCAAAGCCTTTAACTGCATGGATCACAACAAACTGTTGAAAATTCTTCAAAAGATGGGGATACCAGACCACCTTACCTGCCTCCTAAGAAATCTCTGTGCAGGTCAGGAAGCAACAGTTAGAACTGGACATGGAACAACAGACAGGTTCCAAATCAGGAAAGAAGTAAGTCAAGACTGTATATTGTCACCCTGCTTATTTAACTTATATGCAGAGTACATCATGAGAAATGCTGGACTGGATGAAACACAAGCAGGAATCAAGATTGCTGGGAGAAATATCAATAACCTCAGATGTGCAGATGACACCACCCTTATGGCAGAAAGTGAAGAAGAGCTAAAGAGCCTCTTGATGCAAGTGAAAGAGGAGAGTGAAAAAGTTGGCTTAAAGCTCAACATTCAGAAAACTAAGATCATGCCATCTGGTCCCATCACTTCATGGAAAACAGATGGGGAAACAATGGAAACAGTGACAGGCTTTATTTTCTTGGGCTCCAAAATCACTGCAGATGGTGACTGCAGCCATGAAATAAAAAGATGCCTACTCCTTGAAAGAAAAGCTATGACCAACCTAGACAGCATACTAAAAAGCAGAGACATTACTTTGCCAATGTCCATGGTCCATCTAGTCAAAGCTATCATTTTTCCAGTTGTCATGTATGGATGTGACAGCTGCACCATAAAGAAAGCTGAGGGCAGAAGAATTGATGCTTCTGAACTGTGGTGTTGGAGAAGGCTCTTGAGGGTCCCTTGGACTGCAAGGATATCCAACCAGTCCATCCTAAAGGAGATCAGTCCTGAATATTCATTGGAAGGACTGATGCTGAAGTTGAAACTCCAATACTTTGGCCACCTGATGCAGAGTTGACTCATTGGAGAAGACCCTGATGCTGGCAAAGATTGAATGCAGGAGAAGGGGACAACAGAGGATGAGATGGTTGGATGGCATCACTGACTCGATGGTCATGAGTTTGAGTAAGCTTGGGGAGTTGGTGATAGACAGGGAGACCTGGTGTGCTGCAGTCCATGGGGTCGCAAAGAGTCAGACACAACTGAGCAACTGAACTGTACTGAACTGAAGATTTCATGCCATCTATTAAATTTGGATCTTCTACCATAGTTACTAAAAAGCAACAGGTGGTTTTGTTGCAGGAAGGGGGATCCCTTCCAGGGCCCGAAACTGGGCTCTTATCTAACACTCGGAAAGGAATTGTCCGAGGAGACACATGTGCTGACAAAGCAAGAGATTTTATTGGGAAAGGGCACCCAGGTGGAGAGCGGGAGGGTAAGGGAACCCAGGAGAACTGCTCTGCCGCATGGCTCGCAGTCTTGGGTTTTATGGCAATGGGATTCGTTTCAGGGTAGTCTTTGGCCAATTCATTCTAATTCAGAGTCTTTCCTGGTGGCGCATGCATCGCTCAGCCAAGATGGATGCTAGCAAGAGGGATTCTGGGAAGTGGACAGACACGTGGTGTTTCCTTTTGACCTTTCCCGAACTCTTCAGGTTGGTGGTGGCTTATTAGTTCCGTATTCCTTATCAGGATCTCCTGTCATAAAACAACTCATGCAAATGGTTACTATGGTGCCTGGCCAGGGTGGGCGGTTTCAATCAGTGTGCTTCCCCTAACAGTTTGGGGAATTTTTGTAGTTGTTCTTATTCATGCCATTGGTTTGTTTATGATTTAGTATCTTTGTTAACTCTCATGAGAGACTTTGACATGCAGAGAAACTAGGATGTTATTTCTCAGAGTTGATCTAGGTGACATTCTGTGGTTATCACTTGCTATTTCTTCTTCTCTCTTTAAAATAGAGTTTGTTTTTCTCCTAAATGTACAGAATTTGGGAGTACTAGAATAATAAGATCAAATCTATGTTTTAAAAAGAAAACCCAGGTAACTCTAGGGTCAGTGGCTAGGCTGGATTGGATTAGAGGGAGAGAAACTAGAGGTAGGATTACTGGTTTCAGGCCTACCTTGCTCACTTTTACTTATTAATTCAGAAAATCTCTAGATGTACCTACAGTGTGCCAGACACTGTTCTGGGCATGGCAAATAAAGGTGTGACAAAAACAAATGAAGCACCAGCTCTCTTGGATCTTCCTTTCATTTGGGGGAGTACAGATAATAGACAAATCAATCCACAGAGTTGGGTACTGATGTGCTAAGAAGGAAAAAGAAGCAGGTGAAAAGGATGAAGTGTGCTGGGTTGTACTTTTTTTTTTCCCCTTCTTTCTCCCCCCCCCCCCTCATTGTGGTAAATGCCCATAACATAAAATTTACCATGTTAATCATTTTTAAGTTAAAGTTCACGGCATTAAGTATATTCACATTGTTATCCAACTGAAACAGCTGTTGAGGGCATAACATAAACTGTTTAGAACCAACTAGACCCAAGATGGTGGAAGATCTGACTTCCAGTAGACCTAGAGTTTCATTACACACTCACTCTAACACATTAGCATGCTAAATGATACACCCACCAGTGCCATGACAGTTCCAAGGCTAACCATAAAATGCCAAAAGTGGGCAGGGGCCCACTTCCTGGAAATTCCCACCCTTCCTCAAAATAGTCAGACTAATTCTCCCTACTTACTCGTTAGCCTATGAAATTACCCAGTCCATGAAAACCAGCCACCCCATACTTCGGGGCCATCTCACCTTTTGAGACACACTTCATTCTTTCTATGGAATGTATAGCTCTCAAAAATAAATCTACTTCTTACCTGTCACTTTCTCTCTCTAATTCCTTTGAATTCCTTCTGCACTGAGACATAAAGAGCCTGAGCTTTAAAAAGTCCTGAGACCAGGTGTGCAAGATTTCAATTAAAAGGCACTGGGTTCAAGAATCAACTCATGGGTTCAAGTCCCATTTTGAGTTGTGCGGTTTCACAATCATCCCCACCATCCATCTCCAGAACTGTTTTGGGTGAGCTCAGATTGATAGAGTGGTTGAAGACTTCTCCAAATACACTAGCAACTGAGTAGAAGCTTGAACAAAATGAGAACAAGCTTAGGGTGGTGTGTTCCACACCATGGAAACAGTTAAGACGACATCAGTAGCCCAGGTGACAGTTGATAAATACGTTTTGGTGTAGCTGAAACCCTGCTTCCAGAGCATGAAGGAGGAGGGAATTGGGAGTCACTTTTCCCTTGGAAGTAATGCATTTAGCAGAGATTCCAAACCAGAACCATGACAGACAAACAATTCACTGCTAAGCACAAGCCTTTCATCAGAGAGAGGATCTTCATATTTGTCCTGGGGTCCTGCATCAAAGAGCATGTGGTGGTTGTGAATGCAAATTTACGAGGCTCTGAAGTTTACTGAGTTTCCTTATTGAGTCATAGAACTTTCTTCCATCAGATATGATCAAGGGGTCATGAGTTTCCTTCAGAATGTCCTTTAGCTTGTTGGTACAAGTTTCTCTGTGACAGGAGCAATTAGTCATACATTATTGGGTACTTTCCAGTTTTCTAGGTACAGAGGAAAACAGGGACATGCCTTTATCTCCTCTACTTTGTCACCAGAAATACCTTTAGACCTTAATCTGTTCAGCTAAGCTAATAATTTGTCATCCAAGAATCTTCCATGTGCTCTGCATTCTGCATCTGATTCCTCCTGTTTATGAAAGGTTCAAATCATGATTTCTGACTTAGCTGAATATTTGAAAGATTAACTTGTTGTGCTAATATCATACAGGAGTCACAACACCACGCCTTGTGTCAAAACCACATAAAGGAAATTTAGGGGTACACAAAAGAAACTAAACATGCTGTCCTCCTTGAGTTGCTCTTCAAATTTGCTTTCCTTGGAAACTTGTTGTTGTGGTTGTTTTAGCTGTTAAGTCGTGTCCAATTCTTTTGTGACCCATGGACACATATGGTCCCATGGACCATAATCTACCAGGCTCCTCTGTCCATGGGAGTTCCAAGATAAGAATACTGGAGTGTCATTTCCTTCTCCAGGGGATCTTCCCAACCCAGGGATGGAACCTGTGTCTCCTGCATTGGCCGGCTGACTCTTTACCACTGAGCCACCTGGGAAGCCCCTTAGAAATTTGTAGAGAAACTCAAATATGTTTGCCCAAGGTGGGTGCTTTTTTTTTTTAATGATATGAAAAGCAATAAGAGGAAATGGAGTTGTTTTGCCTGTAAGGAGGAGCAGTCCTTGTAAACAGAGGCAGAGCCAGTGCAAATTCACAGTGTGAGAATTGGGAGGGTGTGTATAATGAGTTTGCAAAATTTTCTGCAGAACTGATACAGCTTGCAGTAGTTAGGGTTAGATACATGGTGTGTTTGGGCAGGGAAAGCAGAGATTCTATTGTTTACAAAGAGGCTTCAAGTACAATGTGATATGTTGAATAACTCATCTCTACACATCTCCCTGGAGTTTAATTTTACATGTTCACAAAGCTTTATCTGAAATTCTTGGGCCAAATGTTTCGGAATTCAGATTTTTTTTCAGAAATATGGTGCATATATTACACAGCATTGCCTGATACTTCCAGCAGAGTCTGGAATTAATTAAACCCATAGATATATTCCCAGTGAAACATATGATTATTTGTACCAAGTAGAATAAATAAGAATCATGAATTGACTTATCAGTTGAGATCATATTTTGCTGCCAAATGAACTTGAGCACCAAACTTATGATTTCAGAGATAAAACTCTGCAATTTCAGAATTGTGGCTAAGGGGTTGTGGATTTATTAATACCATAACTTTTCTCTGTGCAAATCCAAAAAGCAAGCAATTGCTTGAACCAATCTAATGAGTAGTTAGGGTGCTATGAACCAAGAATCTGGGTCTGGGCCAAAAAGGAATTGCTCAACACCACATCCTTCTACACACAGTGGATGTGACTGTATCAGAGGTCCTTTGTTGGGGGTTAAATAGTATATATTAGTAGGATCTGAAAATACACAAGAACTGATAGACATTTGCAGGGTACTTTTTTCAGGCCACCAGAAGGCAGAAACCAATGGATCATATCCAGCTAGGCAGGTGCAAGCCACAGACAACCAATATGTCCCAAGTGTGTTTTGAAAGGATCTTATTACCTAAGATCCTAAGGGGGGGTGCTGCCTTGTTGCCTTAGGAACCACAGGTAAGGATAATTAAGTCAGCTCCTCATTTTAGTCACTCTTCAGTTCTCAATACACTTTCCCACAGACATGGCTAACAGTTGCCAGACCTGCACTCAGGACGTATTTCTTCTCCTGGAAGTTTCACGTGGTACCTGCGGCTGCTCCATTCCTAGGTGGGCTCATGTACCATGCTCTCTCAACAGGCCACACACTGGAAAGCCTCTGGTTTCTGTCGCCTGGGTTTCAGATTAACTAGCCCGAAGCAAAGCAACCTGGACAATGTGGGTCACGGGATAGCTTGGGAGCCAGGTGAGTAGCTTTTTCCTTTTTCCTTCCTGTGGGTATTTCCTAGTCAAGGAACATATAGAACTTTCTTGACAGGAGCCTTACTCATATCAGGTCAAGAAATTAATATTTTACTTCTGATTTACTGTCCATATAGAAACTCATACCTTAATGAGCAGACAATTTTTCAACATAACACATTATTTACTGAGCATGTATTAGGTGTCACTGTACCAGGTATAAGCTGTATCTGCAAAGAGTTTAGAGGCTAGAGAGTGTGAGTGTGGGTATGAGTGTGGAGCTAAGAGTAGCCTTGTTGTTTAGTCGCTCAGTCGTGTCTGACTCTGCAATTCCTTGGACTGTAGCCTGCCAGGCACTTCTGTCCACAGGATTTTCCAAGGAAGAACACTGGAGTGGGTTGCCATTTCCTTCTCCAGGGGATCTTCCCCACCCAGGGATCAAACCCCTGTCTCCTGCATTGGCAGGCAGATTCTTTTTTTTTTTTTCCCCCGCAGGTGGATTCTTTACCGCTGAGTCACCTGGGAAGCCCAAGAATAGCCTTAAGACCCGTTTGGCCAATGTAAGCAGAGATGCTTACAGGGAAGCTCATGGGCAGACAGCTTGAGCAGGCTCTTGCTCACACTATACACGCGATGCCTAACGGTGGGGGAGCCGTCTTGGACCCATGAGGATCAAAACCACATGGAGATGGCAGAGCAGAAAGAATGGAAAACCTTGTCCCCTGTATTGGTGGTGGTTTCTCTTTCCCCTGCTTTAATCTTAGAATGCTATACAAAGCAAAAAAAATACTGAACAATCTGCCTCCAGATATTTTGTGATGTGAAATAAAATCAAGGTCTATCTTGTTTGGCTATTGTAGTTGAGATTCTGTCATCTAAAGCCAATTGTAATTCTGGTACAATAGTCTAGTTTTCTCTCTGCCTATGTAGATATATGGGCTTCCCTGGTAGCTCAGCTGGTAAAGAATCCACCTGCAATGCAGGAGATCCAGATTCAATTCCTGAGCTGGGAAGATCCCCTGGAAAAGTGAATGGCTTCCCACTCCAGTATTCTGGCCTGGAGAATTCCATGGACTGTACAGTCCATGGGATCGCCAAGAGTCTGACATGACAGTGAATTTCACTTTCATGTAGATACATAAATTCTAACACTGACAACTATATGAAGCAGGTAATATTAGCCTTCAGTTCAGTTCAGTTGCTCAGCCATGTCCAATTCTTCACGACCCCATGGACTGTAGCATGCCAGGCCTCCCTGTCTATCACAAACTCCCGGAGTTTACTCAGACTCATGTCCATTGAGTTGGTGATGCCATCCAACCATCTTGTCCTCTGTCATCCCCTTCTCCTCCTGCCTTCAATCTTTCCCAGCATCAGGGTCTTTTCGAATGAGTCAGTTCTTCACATCAAGTGGCCAAAGTATTGGAGCGTCAGCTTCTGCATCAGTCCTTCCAATGAATATTCAGGGTTGATTTAGGATGGACTGGTTGGATCTCCTTGCACTCCAAGGGACTCTCAACAGTCTTCTCCAACACCACAGTTCAAAAGCATCAACTCTTTGGTATTCAGTTCTTCATAGTCCAACTCTCACACCCATACATGACTACTGGAAAATCCACAGCCTTGACTAGACGGACCTTTGTTGGCAAAGTAATGTCTCTCCTTTTTAATATTCTGTCTAGGTTGGTCATAACTTTTCTTCCAAGGAGTAAGTGTCTTTTAACTTTATGGCTGCTGTCACCATCTGCAGTGATTTTGGAGCCCCCCAAAATAAAGTCTGCCACTGTTTCCATTGTTTTCCCATCTATTTGCCATGAAGTGATGGGACTGGATGCCATGATCTTTGTTTTCTGAATGTTGAGCTTTAAGCCAACTTTTTCACTCTCCTCTTTCACTTTCATTAAAGAGGCTCTTTAGCTCTTCTTCACTTTCTGCCATAAGGGTGGTGTCATCTGCATGTCTGAGGTTATTGATATTTCTCCTGGCAATCTTGATTCCAAGTGTGCTCCATCCAGCCCAGCATTTTGTATGATGTACTCTGCATATAAGTTAAATAAGCAGGGTGACAATACATAGCCTTGACGTATTGCTTTTCCTATTTGGAACCAGTCTGTTGTTCCATGTCCAGTTCTAACTGTTGCTTCCTGATCTGCATACAGATTTCTCAAGAGGCAGGTCAGGTGTTCTGGTATTCCCATCTCTTTATGAATTTTCCACAGTTTGTGGTGATCCACACAGTCAAAGGCCTTGGCATAGTCAATAAAGCAGAAATAGATGTTTTTCTGGAATTCTCTTGGTTTTTCGATGATCCAAAGGATGTTGGCAATTTGATCTCTGCTGCTTCTGCCTTTTCTAAATCCAGCTTGAACATCTGGAAGTTCACGGATCATGTATTGTTGAAGCCTGGCTTGGAGAATTTTGAGCATTACTTTACTAGCATGTGAGATTAGCGCAATTGTGCGGTAGTTTGAGCATTCTTTGGCATTGCCTTTCTTTGGGACTGGAATGAAAACTGACCTTTTCCAGTCCTGTGGCCACTGCTGAGTTTTCCAAATTTGTTGGCATGTTGAGTGCAGCACTTTCACAGCATCATCTTTTAGGATTTGAAATAGCTCAACTGGAAGTCCATCACACAGCCGCCGAATATTAGCTTTATTTTAGCTTAAAAAATTATTTATTTGACTGTGCTGGGTCTTAGTTGCAGCACATGGGATCTTTAGTTGCAGCATGCAAACTCTTGTAGCATGGGGGATCTAGTTCCCTGACCAGGGATGGAACCTGAGCCCTCTGCATTGGGTGCATGGAGTCTTAGCCACTGAATCACCAGGGAGGTCCCTAGACTTATTTTTAAAAGAGAAAATAGGTTCAGGCAAATACAGTGAGCTAATCTTGGTCACTCAATTGGAAAGTGACCTGGGATGTACGCCCAGGTCTGCCCAATGCTCTTTTTCCTGTACCAAGTGCCTTTCTCTAGTTCTTTTGGACTGACAGGGGAAATGCTCCTCCAAGCCTCTTTTTAAAGCACACATTGTTACAAGACCTGAAGCAGCAGCATTAACACGCACTTGTTAAAAAGAAAAATGAGTTAGCTCAGATCCTATTGCTCTTCTTGATACTTTTCCTTTTTGAACAATTGTTTTCAATCCCTGTCCATCTGCACACAGAGCTGCAGCTATTCTATCTGTATTATTTATTATTGTTTTTTTTCAGCTAACAACAATATTTCTTGATCTTTCCTTATATCTCACATTATTTGAAAGAAAAAAAATACATTCTCTAATATGATGCAGAGGGGCGAAATCATATGTGCTATCAAAATCCCACAAAGTTTGCATTTTGTTTTTTTTTTTCATTTTTGCATTGGGGTAATCATAGCATGTGAATTTTATAGTCGGTCATTTACACTGAAAATTATATTGTGTTATCCACGAGCTCCATGAGGACAAAACTTTCTCCATGTTTTTGTTCATCATTGTATCACTTGTGCTTAGTGTGGTAATAGTAAAGCTGACTTAATAAATATTTGTTGGCTGAAAAACTATTCCTAAACACTCTTCATACTTAATATACATATGCCCACATAGTATTCCTTTTAGTGGACGTGCTTCAATTTACCTTTCTCATAATTATTGGCTACTTATACTGTTTTCACTTTCTTGCTCTTACGAAAAATATGTTGATGAAAAGTTTTATGCACGTAGTTTTCTCTGCATTTGTACTACTGGCTTAAGATAGAAGAATCTGTGCCCAGGGTAAAATCACAGGGGCAATGATTTTTTTAACAAGTCTTTATATGCATTTTCTGAAAATACTTTTTTAAAGAGTTAGAGCAGTTTACAAAGGCAGTAGCAAGGCAGCAGTGTCACCACACCCTCACCTGCCCTGGTTTTTGTTGTGGCTATTGACTTAAGCACAAGAATCCCTCAATCAATTAACATGCTTATATAACCTTAGTTTAGTGTTACAGGCATTCTATGCCAAAGAAATACTCATTAAAATAATTTCAGTCATGTCTTTTTTATTATCTGATGCATAATAAGCACAGGTGCAATTCAACTGTATCTCAGCCTCTAGCTTCTATGATTGAGCTATACATGTAAATACCAGTTGTAATTATCACAAAACTATTATTTTATTGTGTAGCTTTTTTGAGAATCATAATGAGAAAGATGATTTTTACACCAGACACTATAATACATCCTTGTTTTCCTACTAAGTTGTTCAGTGAATTTATCCATATCTCTATATATAATTTCTATCTCCCTGGAAATTCCATTCCCAAGGAAAGTATGTTTTTCATGCATATTTAAAATCAATATTGACCAGAGGCTTAACTAAAACTACAGAGATCTCTGGACTACTTACAAGTAATCAAGACAAAGTACTGTACCTTTATGAGCTATTTGTCAAAGTCCAAATAATTAACATTGTTAAATGTTCTAAAGCAGGCAATGTGTCAGGTACTTGAACTGATAGTTTCTTAGAAAAGCTTCCTAAGCTCTGGCCATAGGAACAGTGAATCTAGAGGTAATCCCTGGCTATAAACAGAATTATAAATTAAATGACTTAAGGTATCATTCTAAAGAAGAGCGGACTATGAAGGGTGTTAAAGATCAAAGTACTCTTCAGCCCAGTGGTTGCTGAGCATGGCTCTTGCCTTTCTTCTGAATACTGTGACTGCCAGCTACACGTGGGGTGTTTACCTGCCCCACATCTGCCTTTGCCCAGGAAGAAGGTGGGGCTGCTGCCGACTGACCCCATGGAGGAGGTACTTGGCTTTGGAGCAATCCTGCTTTCAGGTGTAGCTGGGATGAGGACAATCAAGAGTGTTGAAAGAGCACTTGGCAGTCCCTTGAGCCATGCAATCATGGCCTGTTCTAGGAGCTGCAACTGGTCCCATCCAGTGTTCAGAGGGCACCCCATTACCACGACCTCCCAAGTCCCCTTTAAGACAGCTGTGCTCCATGACCCTAGGACCACTACAAGTGTCAGCTGGGAGACACCTGGCAGGCCTTCTAGTCCAGCCCATGCATTCACTTTTGCTTTTAATTAAATTCAAAGCAGTACCCCAAAAGTACAGATCTAGCTTCCCATCTCCCCCTAAATCACAGCGTCTCCCACTCATTTTTCCAGTTAACCACTGTGGCCAAGATGCAAGCATTCTTCCAGCCCTTTTTCTACTCATTTGCAGATAGATACACATGTACGTATTACATAAACAGTTTCATACCATATGTATTGTTCTTTGACTTGCCTTTTTTTTAGCAACCTATCTTGAAGAATTTTCTATGTTGGTTCATACAGATAAGCTTACTGCTTTTAACTTAACTGATGGAAAACATCCTCAGAGGCGGTCAGCAGAAATAGCTAAAAAAGTTGTGATCCCCAAATTAGCCAGTCAAGAAAGACATCCGAATTCAATTCAATCCCCCTTTCTTAATTTTTATACAGGAAACATTTCAAACATACAAAATAGTGGAAACCACAGGCAACACACACATAACATTCCACTAGATTCAAAAACTGTTACCACTTTCATTGGCTGTTGTTTTAATATCCGCTGGGGTTACGTGGCTCTAAGTTGAGAGGTATATGAAAAGAAGCAGGATTCATGAAGTCCCAAGGTCTTAAGAATTATAAAGAAAAGACATTTACAAATTACAAGAGCCAAAGAAATATAAAATTTTCTCAAAAGTGCATGTAAGGTGTAGATTTCCATCAGTAAAAGGAAGAATTAGTAATCTAGGGATATGGGCTAGAAGGCTACCCCTTCTTGGAATTAGGGAGTGATTAGCACAAGTATAAACAATGTTTAGTGAGTTCCATCCAGACACATTTTTCTGGGAGCGATGTATCTACTTATATACTAGGCAAAACCCCCAAAGACATGGGATGATATATGCATTTTCTTGATACGTAAAAAGAAGAATCACTCTTCCTGTCTACAAATTCTCATCTTGTGATTGTCTTGAAATCTTTCCCTTAAAGTTCACTAAGAAAGTAATCATCTGCCTAGAGAGTAGGCATCTTTTAAAAAAATTTTTATTGGAGTATAGGTGCTTTATAACGTTGTGTTAATTTTCACTGTACAGCAAAATGAAACAGACATACATACATCTCCTCTTTTTTTGCATTTCCTTCCCATTTATGTCACCACACAGCATCGAGTAAAATTCTCTGTGCTGTATAATAGGTTCTCATTATTTATCTGTCCCATCCATAGTATCAATAGCATAGATAATGTCAATCTCAATCTACCAATTCCTCCCACTCCCCACCATGGGTATCTTTTTATACAAAGAAAAACTTAAAATTAAATAGAGAAATGGAATATTATACAGGAATAAAACTGGATGTAATATAGCTATACTCAGCAATCTGAATAAATCTTAGAAATATAATTTGTAGTGAAAAAGAGCTGGTTGCAGAAGACCTCATAGAGTGTGACTCTATTCTTATAAAGCTCAAAAACTAGCAAATCCAAACAATATATTGTTTAGGAATATGTACACATCTTGTTTAAAAAAAAAAAACAGCAACTTTTTAAACAAATGCATAATTTAGGATAGTGATTACCTTGAAATGGTTGGGGGATGGGGTTAGGATTTGGAAGCCTGTGGCATCATCAAAAGCATCGGTAATGTTCTATTGATTAATAATGTGATAGATTCATGTATTCATTTTATTATATGCTCCCAAGTTTATATAGATGTCACTTACATGATTTCGTATGTATCAAATATAACATAAAATTTTGTAAGTGAAAATAAAAACCAGACTTACGAAACAGAATAATAAAATGTGTAAAGTTAAAACCTAAAGAACTAGGGTTTTAAATTTATAACTTTAATTAATTGAATACTCATTTTGGACATGAAAATCTCTGAATAGTTCATACAAAAAACTACCTTGAAAGGCACCAAACTACATTTAGCACATCATCCAAACGTACTGTTCATCTAGCCATTCCTTTAGTGGCATTTAGTTTTAATTTTTTGCCAGTCTAATACACAGGAATAAGCATTCTTAAATGTATTTCTTTCAATATGTGTGCAAGTATATGTGGGGGATGGGTAGATACCTAGATACCTAAAAATGGAGTTGCCAGGTCAAAGAGTAAAAAGACAGAAGTTGAGAGTCAGGGAAGTTAAATATAAACTTGTGTTGTGGGGGAGGAGGGAAGAAGGAGAAATTGGAGGAAGATGGTTAAAAGGTAAACTTCCAATTATATTATTATGAGATATTATAAAATAAATATTATAGGATAAATACCAGGGATGTAACATACAACATGCTAACTACCGTACGATATACAGAAAAGTTGTTAAAAGGGTAAATCCTAAGAGTTCTCATCACAAGGAGAACATTTTTTCAACCCTTTTCCTTTTGTTATGAGATGATGCCTATTAGCTGATGCCTATTACCTGTTGTAGTAATCATTTCCCAATATGTGTAAATAAAACTACCATGCTGTATGCCTTAAACCTATACAGGGATCTATGACAATTATTTCTCAATGAAACTACAAAACATGCAAAATTCAGAATCACATAGGCAGCAAGTAGCAAAGTCAAAACTAGAAACAAGGCCCTTTCGGGGGCTCAGTGATAGACCTATTATTGCCTGTTACAGGAAACACCTGTCTCACCAAGGCAAGTGCCCCATTTAGACTGAGATTCGACTCTTTCCCCATCCTATTTATCCAGCTTGCAGGTGAAGCACAGTATTGATTTCAGAACCTCAGAACACAAGTACTCCCGGTCACAAGAGGCACAGAATAGGGCTTTGTCTCCCGGGAAGGCAAGACGGTTTCTATGGGACTGACTTAGCGCCAGTGGCAGGAAGAGAACTTCTGCTGAGCTGAGTCAGAACCCAGAGTTCTTGTCCCATTTTTCAGAGTACTGTCCCTATGGCCCATGGAAGTGTCTCTTTATTTCTAAGAGCAGATTTTGCAATGTTTAGTGTTCAGAATGGAAATAATTATGTTACTGAAAATGCTGTTTGCAAGAAAGCACAAAGGCACACATACAGCCCGTACCCAAAATGAAAAGAATGGATGGAAAAACAGAAAATGTCAAAAACCAACTGTGCCGGTCAGAGTCCCTTTCTTCCTACCTGAAATGTTCTCTGAAATTAAATATATAACAAATACGCCACCCCAACACAGGTAGTGGCAACACCAACCCCACATACTAAATTAGTGCATGTGATTAAAATATTTAAAAACATTTCCTAAAATTTTTCTACCTTAGGGGTTATCGAGTTTCCCCAAATATCTCCTCACTTTGAATCAGAAACCAAACAAGAAATACATGTTGTATTTCACTGACACCACTTAAGTCTTTTAATCTATGTTTCTTCCCCCATCATTTTTAGTGCCTGCTACTTTTTGAGGAAACTGGGTCATTTGTCTTTTAGAGTTTCTCACATACAGGATGGGATTTTCTTCACATGCCCCTAGTAGTGTTAACACATTCCTCTATTCCAATAGTTCCCCTAAACTGGTAGTTCAGCTTAGAAGCTTGATCAGATTCAGGTTTGCTCTTTTTTGGCAAAAATGTGTCATTTGCAGTATTTCTGCAGCAATTGCATATAATGTCTAGTGATCTTTTCTATGATATTAGTAGCCGTTGATGACCATTGCCTTGATACATTTTTATTAGAGTTATAGAAAATGCTGACATTCAAATTTTGTCATTTCATTTGCTAGAATAATTTCCTCATCAATTATTTAGTTATCCTGAGATACAGTTTGTACAGCTCATAGCTTGGGTTTCCCAGGAAGCAGAGTTCTTAAGACGTGGGCTGTTTGTGTATTAGTCGCTCAGTGTGTTTGACTCTTTGTGACCCCAGGGACTGTAACCTGCTAAACTCCTCAGCCCATGGAATTCTCCAGGTGAGAATTCTCCAGGCAAACTTTCCAATCCAGGGATCGAACCCAGGTGTCGAACCTAGGTCTCCTGCACTGCAGGCAGATTCTTTACCATCTGGACCACCTGGGGAGCCCCACTGGCAGCATGGTTCTAGGGAAGGCTAGTGGTGGGGGAACCTGAGAGAGCCAGTTCAAGGGAGCCTCATCCAGTAGTCTTGTGGCTTCAAACATCTGATTAAGTGATTCATTGTAACTTGATTCCTGAGAAGTGATGTGGACTGAGCCTCAGAATAGTTCATCCTGGCAGAAAAGGAGGGCGTATTTAGTTATCAGCTTCCATCCCCTCACTGGTCCACAGTTAGATCATGAAGTGCTAACTCACCCACCACTCAGGGTGCTGTATGTATAGGCAACAAGATGGTTTCCATGGATTCTCACATTGGTATTAACAGGAAAGCGCTGGAGTGGGAGGTAGGAGATGAGGTCATTTGGGTTGTTCCTGCATGAAGCTGGAAAGAGCCCACCTAGAATTTGTTGCTACAGCAGTGACTAGAATAAGAGACAAGTGAGAGATATAATATAAAAAATGGTACATATAAAGTGTTAGATACAGTCCAAAAGAGGCAGATAAAATATGTAATTCTCTCTTACAATTTACCAGCTCTCAAAATAATGAATTAGTTCCACTGAATCTGCAAGGTAACCAATTAGGGCTTTTTGGGCTTTTTAAAAAGTATTCTTATGACTCATATATATATATATATATATTTATATTTATATATATTTGATATGTCTCAATTCATTGCAGTCATTTTTGTTATTAATGCTCAAATTTATCCCACTTTGGCCAGTGGGTGCGTCTATAAGTTGGCTTCTTATTTGATTTCATTCGAATCTATTCATTTTTGATAGCTTCCTTGCTTTCTGAATTGATAAGATACTCCCAGTCTTATTTGGGGTACTTTTTGCCTTTAATATAAAATAAGTCACTTCTCCAAATAGGTCTAGTTCCTTTCAAAGAAAAATGGTATTTAGAGACCACAATCTGGAATCTAAGAGTGCTTAATCCTGCCAGATTGGTCACTGTTCAGTGAACATTTTGAACAACAGACCTTGGGAAAAAAATTTAAGAAAAGTATAAGTTCTAAATGACAATTTCAGTTCAAATTTAATATTGCTTAGCTTTGATCTTATATTTATCTTTTATATTAAAAGAGTTGTAAGAACATTAACATAAATTATTGCTAACATTATGATTACTAAAAAGCAGTTTATGTTTTGTTTTTTAGCATTCTCTTCATCCTCAAGGTATATCCCTTGAGGGGATGAACCAAACAATTGTGTTTTAAAGTTACCTGATATAATTTCCCTTTATATGGGTAAGCCACCAACTTGATACCTGTGTTCCTTTTGTTGCATTTTGCTTTTTAAATGTTTAATTTTTCATAATCATAAAAATTTACGGCATCCCAGTCAAATCTACAAAACAAGAGAGTCAGAGAAGTTTAGCTTCTATTCTTTACTTTCCAACTCGCTCCATCTCTCCCAAATTTAACAATTTATCTTTCCACTTAGAAAATACACAAATGTATGTGTTCCTTCTCTCTTAGATTAACAGCAAGACACCATATTCACCATTATTCATCTTGCCAGTACTATGTTCCTGATAAACTGTTCATCTTTTTAAAAATTGTACTGTCCTGTAGATGCAATCTACTCACTTCTTGGAATAACTTGTTGATAGGTACTCCCCAAAGTCTAAAGGGTAAAGAATCCGCCAGCAATGCGGGAGACCTGGGTTCCATCCCTAAATTGGGAAGATCCTCTGGAGGAGTGCGTGGCAACCCACTCCAGTATTCTTGTCTGGAGAATCCTCATGGACAGAGGAGCCTGGCCACCTAGAGAAAATGGGGTCTTAAAGTCAGACAGGACTGAGCGTGCGCGCGCGCGCGCACACACACACACACACACACACACACACACACAGTCTAAACTAAATGAACTTGAGTTTTACTTATTCCATTACTTCTGGCAAAGGTTTGTGTAAGGGAAGAGGGAAGGGGAGCTTGCCAATCAGAAGCAAATCTGTCTTGACTGAATGAAGGTATGATCTTCCCATGAATTTGTGTTTTTTTTTGTGGTAAAATACACATTAAAAATTGACCATTTAAACCATTAAGTTGTGCAACCAACATTTTTCAGAGTTCCAAATTGAAACTCTTCACCCATCAAACAAGTCCCCCAAACCATCGCAGGACCTTTAACAAGACTAAATGAAGACGCACCTGCTAGCCAGTTGCAGGCTTGGGCACTAGGAGGATTCTGCCTTTCCATCTGAGCAGGGATTCCAGTGGAGACTAAGCGAGCTCTCGGTTAACGCTCCCGCCCTCACCTATTGTCCCAGCGGGAGGAACCGGTATTTCCGGATTGGGGCCTCAGACCCAGTGATCCCGGCTAAGGGTGAGGTTGGTGGAGGAGGGGAACGGAAACTAATCATAAAAGTTAACTTTCCATCAAAATAATTAACCTGTTTTCCCATCCCCCTCCCAACAAAAACAAACACACACCCCCCTCGCCCCCAGCGCCGCCTCCAGCAAAAGTCGCCAATCGAACACCCACAATGGCCCCCAACCATCGTCCGGTGGTTTTTGAAAAAGTAGAGACGCTGACCAGTTCCTTGCCCACACCCATGGAGAGGATCGAAAAGCCGACCAGGTCAAGAATAAAGAAAGCAGCACAGCGAATTCCACTCGCCCTTCGGCGGGAAGAAAGCTCAGCGGTAGTTTTGCAGAGAAGAAAAAAGCCAGAACTGTGAGCGCGCGCGCTGGAGTGACCAGGCAGGCAGCCCCTGCGGCCGTAGCCCCTGCCCCACCGCTGGGTGGCGTGCGTGAACCTCCCCCCGCCTCGGTCCTTCCAGACACCCCAAAGTAAAGCTGCAAGAACCTGCGTTTCTCTCCCCCGGCTCGCACGCTTGGCACCCTTGGGGGCTCGAAGGAGACAGGCGACAGCCTCCGGCCACCCGAGTCCCCTCCGGGCCGGCGCTCTCTCCGGTCGCCGCCGCCCCAACCCCCCTGCCCCCACCCTGAATTTTTTTTTTTTTTTTCTTTCTCCCAAACCTCCAAACAGGAAATAGCTTGAGTCACAATAACACACGGGAGCGGCGGCCGAGGCCACTCGCACCCGCCCATTCCCCGGGCCGCCTCCAGTACTCCGGCTCGGCCAGGCGCCGCCGGCGACGCGCGGGGAGCGCAGGGGACATCGGCCCAGCTGTCGGCGTCGTGTCGGAGGCGCCCAAGCGCCGGCCAGAGCCGCCTTCACCCTGAGCCCGACCCCGACTGCGCCAATTTCGGCCGCCACCAGCTTCCAGGCGAGTACCCTCCTCCCTCTCCCTCCCGACCAGCGAGCGCCCGCGGGCGTCCCGGCACGGCCCTCCGCGGGGCTGGAGGAGAGCCGCCCCCAGCGCCGCAGCCCGCTCCCGCAGCGCCGGGACACCTTGCTCGGTCTCGACTTCGGCTGGGGAGGGCTTTGCGGGGTGCTGGGGGTGCTCTCTGGATTCATCGTGCGGGCGGAGGAGGGTGGGGAGCGCGAGTAAACGCGAGCTGAGGTCACCCCACGTCCCTGTAGATTCGGGGTATACTTTCTTGGACAGTAACTTTTTCCTCCCCTTTCTGGGGATGCTTAACTGACTTTTGCCTCCTCGCTCCCTCCAGGGGATGACAGTCACAGGGTTCTCCTGCGGAATCGTCTAGAAGCGGGGCGGCTACAGGTGCCTGCGCCCACTTTCTTTCTCCTACCTGGCCTGGAGTTCTCTCCTCCAAGGGACGGGAAATGTTTCACTTTCTGTTGAGCTTCTCTTTAACCAGATTAAAAGGGCCTCTGAGTTTGTGTTGCAGCGGTCAACCTTCGCAGCGTCCGGAGGAGGCTTTACGCGGGCCGCGGGAGGCGCGGGCTGGTTGAGAGTAGGTGGGGGCTGCCTGCGGAATCCCCGCCTCACACCTGAGAGCCCCGAGATGCTCGTTAGCCCGCGCAGCCCGGGAACCCCGAGCTCCCACCTCCGCAGAATTTTGGAGAATTGTTTTTTCCCACTTTCTGACCCATTTGTAAGGGAGGGGCCGAGTTCGTCAACGTGCTGGGCGTTGTCAGTCTTCCAGGGCTACATCGCAAGGTTCTTCTATAGGGAGCTCGGTCAGAATTGAGTTGGACATCTTTGTGTTGGAGAAAGGCCACTGAATTCCAGGCATTCTTCGAGGCTGAGCAGGGTGTTTTCAAGACTGTCCTGAAGTCGGCTTGAGGGCTTTCTGCGAAACTACCTCTCGTCAGCTCTCCCGATCGCCTGCGGCTGTTTTCTAGTCCCGGGGGTGGGTGCGGCTTCTTCGTGCGCTGGGTGCAGTGAGACCTTCCATCTGGTTTCTCAGCGCATTTTTACGAAGGTTGTGAACAACCCTCCGCGTTTCCCGGTGAGAGGACCGTGGTTCTAGAGCGGTTGGATTAATAGGATGGCTGCGTTACTTCAAGCGTTCTGGGGCCTTGCTGCTGTGAGTGTCGTCCACGGTCCAGCAACACCTGGGGGCATGTTGAAATATGGGATTTCAGAGCTACCTGGCCTGCTCAATCAAGGTCCTCAGGGGATCATTTGAGCATTATCGCTTGAGAAACACTGACAGAAGATTTGTTGGGCTGAAGTTTTTTTGTCCAGTTTAAAGAAGTAATTTACAGTATATTTCCCTACATTTCCATCCTGCCCTATATTTGAACCTTCATTTTTCCAGACCAGGACAAACACACTTAACAGCTTTATGGGCACAGCCCCTCCACCCAAGGGAGCTAGGCGCCTTAAGCAAGATTTGGACATGTGGTTAGTATACTAGCTATGTGTTTTTTGTTTCTAGATACTTTTATTATTATTGTGATAAAATACAACATAAAATTTGTCATTTTAATAATTTTTTTCTTCTTTTTTTTTTCACCACACTGTGTGATTTCCTGGTTCTTAGTTCCCTGACCAGGGATTGAACCCAGGCCCCAGGTGATGAAAGCCCAGAGTCCTCACCACCACCAGGAAATTCCTAACCGTTTCTAAGAGGACAATTCAGTGGCATTAACCATTGTCACCATGTTGTGCAACCATCACTGCTCTCTTTTTCCAGAACTTTTTCCTTGTCCCAAACAGAAACTCTGTACTTATTAAATAATACCCTCTTACCCCCTCTCCCCAGCCGCTGAGCTTCTGGCTACTGTTAATGACATTTTCTGTAGGGCACAGAGAAGGTTGAATAGCAATGTAGAGTAAAAGTAAAATCATGTTTACAGAATATGGATAAACATTTGGAAATTCCTGGGTTGCTGACCTGATGGACTTGGCACCGAAACTCCAGGTTTTTAAAATGCATGTACTCTCTTTGGAGGGAGACAACCTGAACCTATGAGGCCTTCCTTTTTGGTGTGACTGGAGCACTTCATTTAACTGGCTTTATTTTGGGTGTCCTGTTTATATTGAGCTTAGTTTTTTGTTTTTTAGTAGTGACTCAAACTCATTTTTGAAAGTAGTTGGAATAAACCTTAAGAAAAAGTATTGTTGCTTGGGGTATATATAGCAGGAGATCACAGCAGGACTTCAGAAAGATATGAAATGATTTTCTAAAAGACCCCAAACTATTTGGATTCTGCTTTAATGTTAAGTGAGTCTAATGGTCCAAGGACATTGTTTCTGGTTCTAAAAATGTTTGTATATAATTTGGGAAAGCTTTGTTGTTGTTTTAATTGAAGTATAGTTGATTTACAATGTTGTATTAGTTTCAGGTATATAGCAAAGTGATTCAGTTACATATATTCTTTTTCAGTTTTTTTTCTATTATAGGTTATTGCAAGATATTGAATATAGTTCACTGTGCTATACAGTAGGTCCTTTTTGTTTATTTTGTATACAGTAGTATATATCTGTTAATCCCAAACTCATAATTTATAGAGAAGCTTTGTAATAATGAATGTCATCCTCTTGCATCTGCTTAAAATGGTCCAGGTTGAGATTTGAGGACATGCTTTTCAATGAGAACAAAAGTGTGAATTAGCAAACTAGTAAAAATGGTTTCATTCATGATCTAACAAAGACACTGTTATAGATGAAGAATGTGGTTCAGAATACGTAAGTGATCAGAGATATTGGGAAGATTTAATACTACACGGTCTAGACTTTGAAACAAATAAAAAGATGAGCCCAAACTGAAATAAATTCCAAAAGAGCAAAGAAATCAATAGCAAAGGATTTTCTCTATGGTACTACAAGACCTCTGATTAGTTAGATCATACTTGGCTTCATTTTAGGCATTAGGATAACTAGTCTAGCTCCCAGGAAAATCAAGTCATGAGCAATCTCCTTTTTGAGACCAGTCAGCAGTGCTACCTCTGCATATCAACCAGATGGTCTCTACATAGTACCCCAAGATGCTACACAGTGTGGAAAGAAAGGCACAGGATTCAGGTGCAGAAGAACTGATATTTACCCTGACCAACTGACAGCAGGAGTAAGCCTCATAAACTCGGAGCCACCATGTCCCTAAATATAAAATTAGGGAGACAGTTGTCTCTCTCTAAGATTATGTAGTAAGGACTCAAAAGGACCTTACTTATAAAAGTGCTTGTAAACTGTAAAATAATAAAAATTTCTTACCTTCATTTGGGAGAAATTTATAGTGCAAAAGAGACAGAAGGAGTCACATATTTGGGGTATCTAACACTTTTTAGTTAACTGAGTTTGTAATTTTCTTCTAGCTTCAAGGTCATGTTTTTTGTTTTTTTGGTTTTTTTTGGCCATGCTGTGAAGCTTGTGGGATCTTAGTTCTCCAAGACAGGGATTGAACCCACACCCTTTGCAGTGAAGCACAGCATCTTAACCATTGAATCACCAGGGAAGTCCTCCTCTAGGTCATTTTTTAAAAAACAGTTTTATTGAGATGTAGTTCATATACCATACAATTCACCACTAAAGTGTACAATTCATTGGTATTGAGTATATTCACAGAGTTGTGCAACCATCACCATAATCAATTTCAGAACATTTTTATATCCCTAAAACTAGTACTACTCCTTCCACCCCTTAGCTGACCCCTTCTAATCTCCTGCCTCCCCCAACCTAAATAACCATTAATCTACTTTCTGTCTATAGATTTGCCTATGCTGGACAGTCTATATAAATGGAATCATACAATATGTGGTTTTGTATTCTGACTTCTTTCATTTAGCATGTTTTCAAAATTTATCTACACAGAGCTTTCTTTTTATTGCCAAATAATGTTCTGTTGTAAGTGTATACCACATTTTGTTTATCCATTCGTCTGTTGTTGGACATTTGTGTTGTTTCTACTTTTTGCCTGTTATAAATAATGCTGCTCTGAACATTCATGTTTTTATGTGGACATATGTTTTCATTTTGGGGGGGTACATACCTGCAAGTGAAAAACATATGTTAATTCTATATTTAGCATTTTCAGGAACTGCCAGACTGTTTTCCAAAGTGACTGCACCATTTACGATCCCATCAGCAATGTGTGAGAGTTTCAGTTTCTCTAGATTTTTTTCCTTAGCCATCCTAGTTGGTGTGAAGTAGTTTTGATTCACACTCCTCTGATGGCCAGTGGTGCTAAACATCTTTTCATGAGCTTATTTATCAAGCCGTTCTTTTTTTTTTTCAAATCATTTTCTAAGGAAAACTAGATAGAGGAAGAGGAAAATCAGTTTTATTTAGATTCCCTAGTTTCAGTGGTCTAGGAAAATACTGAAAATGTAAATTACTTTGCTCTTCTCAAATTTATTTTGGTTTTGACTCATCTTTTTATTTGCCTTGAAGCCTAGTACCTATAGTACCTGATGTTCCAAAGGATTTGAGTGAAGAATTAATACATGGATTCTTGGAGGTGACGGGGAGTAAGTAGACAGGGACTTAGTATTGTATATGCCGATACAATGCCCCCTAAAAAATCATGCACCACTCAAATGTTAATAACGCACCAAAAAATAAATGTACTTGTGCTGATGGTGGACATTTTAAACACTTGAACTAAAATATTGTTTGATATTCTGTTGATTAACATCTGTGCATTCTACTTACTATATAAGAATATACAGCTCATATTCATATGTAGCTTTTATTAGGCTATCTTTTTAAAAATCTTTTAAAATTTTTATTCATTTTTTTTGTGTGTGTGTGGCTGTGTTGGGTTTTCATTGCTTGGCACATGTTTTCTGTAGTCACAGCGAGCAGGGGCTATTCTTTGTCGCGGTGTGTGGGCTTCTCGTTGCGGAGCAGAGGCTCCAGGCTCCGGGCTTCAGCACTTGTAGCTCACTGGCTCAGTGGTTGTGGTTCACAGGCTTAGTTGCATGTGGAATCTTACCAGACCAGGGATCAAACCCATTTCCCCTGCATTAGCAGACTATTGATTTTATTTTCATATACTCCGAGTAGGTTGATGGGTGTTTTGGCATGAGTTTGTACATTTCTGTTCTTTCTTTCCCAGGCTGCATGGCAGTGTGTTTTCTCTATAGCCATGTGGAGAATTATCTACATGGTCTACAGTTACAAATGGATCATGAATTTTTAAAATACCTGTAGGCATTTTAGAGGCCCACTATATTGATCATGGGTTGTATGTTTGGATCTTATATTATCGGTGAATGTAGAGAATGTAAGGGAAATAGAAAAATCAGCCAGATTTAGAAAATTACTTCCATTTGCTTATTCCTTAGAATAAGCAAATGGAAGTGTGTGGCTCAGTGGTCCTCACACACTGGCTGTATCTGAATCACCTGGAAGCTTGTTAAAACATACACTGCTGACCACCCCCAACTGCAAATTTGGTTCCTGAATTAGTCAGTCTGGAATGGGACCCTGATTATCTGCATCTCCAACAAGTACCCAGGAGAGGCTGATGCTGCTGGTCTGGGGGCCTCACTTAGAGATCCAGTGGGTTGGAGGCATTTGGAAATGGACTGGAATAAGAGTGAGGGAGGGGACAAGGCTAGCGGTGGGCTCCTGCATTCTGTGCATACAGGAACTGGATAGAGCTGAGGAGGTAGGTGTGACTCAGGAGGGGCATAGACAGGTGCTGGGAACTGGGACATAGGGATTAGTGGGGAGGGGTAGCTGGAAGAGAAGCCTCTGATATGGGGAAGGAGCCGGGAGAGAGTTCTGAGGAGACCAAGGCCAGAGAGGACCCCAACTCCATGGAAACAGGGGAGTGAGGACACACCTCATTGCTGCTTCCAGAAAGGCCAGTGTTACCAGGTAGTGGGATGGGCTACTTGGGGACAGAGCCAAGTGTGAACTTGCCTTCATAAGATAAGGGATCCCTGTAGGCCTTCAGGCAAAGTCCTGGAGTCATGACTGGCCCCTCCCCATCTTGCCTATTACTGTTAATCGTAGTCAGCCTAGAATCTGGGGAGCTTTGTAAGCCAGAGCAAGAGCCCTTTGTGCAAGGAGGAGCCATCAAGTTTTCGTTTTCCTCCTCTCATGCCTTTGCCAGCTCAGCTTAATGGCTTAAAATCTGTGCTACCAGGTGTCTAGTCTCCTTAGCATAACTTGGCATAAGCGGATTCTGAGAGTGGGTGCTGACAATCCATGTCATGAAGGTCAGGTTCGCTACAGAAAAGAAATCCGAGAAGGGAGGTAGCCCACTGGTGTTGGGTCCTGTGAAGTTAAAGCTGTGTCTCACCTTCCCTGTGATTTCGCAGACTTAAGACTAACATCTAATTTTATTTCATACTTTGCATGAAAGGAATCCTCATTGTATCTGAGGATATAAAGCATTTATCTTGGGCTTTGGAACGAGGCCAAAGCCTGCCACCAAAATATTCTGTGTTCCCATCTGGGAGCACCTGCCATCAGCAGAGGGAGAGGGTTTGGTATCCATGGGTGTGATCTCCGCCCAGCTCTGCATGTGGTGTGCTGCTGAGGTCAGACCTGGGCAGCTGACACTTACGTTAGACTCACCTTGGCGTCCTCCACCCCACTCAGCCGGTTGCACAATTTTACATTCCTACTTGGCCCCTGTGGGCCAAGGGTGTGTGATTCCGCTGGTTAATGGTCAGGACTAGACAAGAAGCATTTCTCAGTCTTGCTTCTGGGAGAGATGCTGTTTCAGGATCCCTAGGGTCACCTCCAGTTTCTATGATTTGCTAAGAGGACTCAAAGGCTCACCTCTATGGTTATTACTGTGAGAATACACACAGCAAAATCAGTAAATGGAAGAAGCCACTTGGATCAGAATCTCAGGAAACCAGGCACAGGCTTCCGAATGTCCTCTCCTAGGGGAGTCATATAGGCCATGATTAAGTCCAACAGACCACGCATATGAAATGTTGCCAACCAGGGAACTTCATTAGAGACTCAGTGCCCAGGATATTTGAGGAGGGGGGACTTATTATGTTGGCATCCTCTGCATAGCACATACCAAAAGTTCAGACTCCCAGAAGGGAAGCAGGTGTTTAACCTAAACCACATTGTTTATGCAAACCGTTTAGGGACAGTGAGCAACTGAAGTCCTGGGAATGGTGGTTGTTGTTGGTCGTTGTTCAGTTGTTAAGTCGTGTCTGACTCTTGGCAACCTCATGGACTGCAGCACTCCAGGCTCCTATGTCCTTATGGTGGAACCTTCCTTCAATGCAAGTTCCCAGATGCCAGCCACAGACCAACCTTGTCAGCGGGCCTCTTAAAAGGTGTTAACGCATTTGTGCATAGATGGGGATGGGGCTGGTGGCAGAAGCCCCTGCACAAGGTCAGGGCGGGGGAGGGGGGGGCGTGGGGGGTGGTTCCATCCATGTAGCTTCAGAGTCCAGTGCTGTAGGAGGTTTTTCTCCCTCTGACCAGAGTAGAAAAGGGCAGAAGTAAACTTGGGTTTTCCACTCAGATCTTGGCTTCAGGATAATGATACAGATTCCTTCACTTTCAAGGACAGAGAAGGGTGAGAGTGCATACTGGAAGAGAGTTCAAAGCCCTGTTCATGCCTGCATTCATTCTCTGCATGCATCATTAATGCCATACCCTGCCAGGCCCTGTGGCACATGCTAGGGGTGACTTCCCTGGTGGCTCAGACGGTAAAGCGTCTGCCTACAATGCGGAAGACCCGGGTTCAATCCCTGGGTTGGGAAGATCTCCTGGAGAAGGAAATGGCAACCCACTCCAGTATTCTTGCCTGGAAAATCCCATGGACGGAGGAACCTGGTAGGCTACAGTCCATGGGTTCGCAAAGAGTCGGAGACGACTGAGTGACTTCATGAACAAAACCTTGCCCTCATGAGATCCTAGAGGGAGACAAGTCAGTAAAGAGGGAATTCCATTTCATTGTGATAGGGACATACCAAGGGCCTCAGGTCACCTACACAGGCTCAGTGGGTGTCGGAAGATATGAATTTCGTAATCAGACCAACTTGGGTTGGAGTCACACCTCTAGTACTTATTACTAGTGTGGCCACGAGAGAGTTACCTAGTCATCTGGTGCCTGAGTTTCTTCATCTGAAAACAGAATTTACATCCACCTCTGAAAGTCATTGTGAGAATGAACTAAGGTAATGCATTTTTAAAACATTTTATTTATTTTTGTTTTTGACTGTGCTGGGTCTTCGTTGCTGTGTGGGCTTTTCTCTAGTGGTGCAAAGCAGGGCTTCTCTCTAGTTGCAGTGCTCGGGCTTCTCATTGCAGTGTCTTCTCTAGTAGAGCACAGGCTCTAGGGTGCATGGTTTCAATGTTTGCAACTCCCGGGCTCCCGAGCACAGGCTCAGTAGTTATGGGCATGGACTTAGCTGCTCCATGGCATGTGGAATTTTCCTGGACCAGGGATCAAACCTATGTCTTCTGAATTGGCAGGCAGCTTCTTTACCATTGAGCCACCAGGGAAGCCCAGGTGATGCATTTTAAGGGGAGCACTTATCTCAGTGGCAGACACAGTGAATGTGGTCACTAAGCCATGGTTTAGCCACATGTCGGCCAGGGGAAGGGTGTGTCGGCCAGAGTGGGTGGCATCTGCCATACTGGCTGTGTACAGAGCCTAAAGTCAGAAGACATCTCTAGCCCTGGGCTCATAGGTGCACCTTAGGCTGCCTTCTTGCCAGCTCGTCCTACCTACTGACCTGGGAACATTCTTTACTGTTTTGCTCTTCTGGCTCCTGGGAATATTTTTCCCTCTGCCTGGGATGTCTCAGCTCCTTCCATCAGCCTAAGGAATGTCTGCTCATATTTTGAGACCTAACTCAAGCACTTTCTCTGTGAAGACTTTCCCAAGCCAAGCCCCTCAAACAGGCTTATCCACTCTCTCCTGCCTCATCCCTGTTCCGTGGTCACTGTGACCCCTACTGCAGTGTGCTGGGTTACAGTTACTTGTTGCTCTGCTAGATTGGGTGGTTCCTGAGGGAAGGGATGGTTTCATATTATTTGTATGTACAGCATTACTCAGAATGTTAGATAGGGAGCAGCTCAGGGGTTGTCCAGGGAGTGAATGAATGAATGGAGTGTTGGGCTGGACCTAGAAATCCCAACAGGATATGGATACAATGTCAGCAAAATAGATGCCTTCAGAGCAGCTGACAGTCCAGAGGGGGAGATAGATAGTAAACAGGTATAATTAGAGAAGTAACACAAGGGAAGCAGAGTCTGGCCCAGCTGCAGGTGCAAGGGGAGCAGGAACAAGGAGAAAGGGGTGGTCCAAATGTTGATGCCCTGGGCAGTGTGATGTTGTCTGCTGGAGCTTGGGTGGTTGTTGGAGGCTGGAAGAACTGGTCAGGCAGGGAGCCACTCCCCAAGAGCCAGGAATCCTCCAGATGGGAATGGAGAGGTGGATCAAAGGTTACCAGCACCTCAGCTGCCAAGGGGCAGGAAATCTAAGTGGAAGGTTGAAGTGGTCCAAGTGGGAACATGGAAAACTGGGGTTGGGGAACACAGTGTTGATTGAAGAAGTGGCACCCAGGGACCTGAAAACCTGTCTGGGAATGGATCTCTGATCTTAGATACCACAGCCTGGGGGCGTTAAGCCACAGACATTTATTACTCACATTTCTGGAGGCTGGAAGTCTGAGATCTGGGTGCAGGCATGGTCCATTTCTGGGTGAGGACCACCTTCCTGGCTTGCAGAAGGAGACCTTCTACTGTGTGCTCACACGGCCTTTCTTACGTGCATGCGCACGAAGAGGCAGCCATCTCTGTCTCTTCTTCCTTATCCCATCATGAAGAACCCACCTTTGTAACCTAACCTAAACCTCACTTACCTTCCAGCTCCCCATCATGATCACCAGCATGCTAGGAATTAGGGCTTTGATTGATGCATTTTAAGAGGACACAAACATTTAATCCATAATAACCTGGGCCAATAAATATTTGCTGAGTAAATAATAATCATGGCTAGCACGTAGCACTTCAGATGGTTCAGACCCTAAGTGTTTTGCATGTATTTTTTAAGTTTAATTTTCACATAACTTTATTAGGCAGGCACCATTATTATCCCCTATTTACAGAGGAGGAAACTGAGGCCCTGGAGAGGTATGGAGGCTTGCCCAGGCTACACAGCTAATTAAATATGAAGCTGGGACACATACTGAGGCAGTCCGGTTCTCGAGAGCAAGATTTTAACCATTATACCCTGCTGCCTCTTAGTTAGGAAGTAAACTCTGATGTTGTTGGGTATCTGTCATACGCTGTCCTCAGGAGAGATGCTAGAGATACAAGGATGAATACGACATCTTATCTTCCTTCTAGGCCATCACAGAATGCTTAGAGAAACAGAGCTATGACTTTTGAAGTCAATGGAAATGTTCTTAGGCCAACAGAAACTTTGTTTCACCTTTCTTTTGTAACTACTACACAGGACCATTAGCAAAGGTAAGTGTTTTGCTATTTTAGAATGTATCTGGTGGCTGAAGTGCTCACAAAATTACATTTATTGTAGGGAATAGTGGGCTGACTCATCAAATTAGAATTGACTACTTTTACTACTGTTTCTAATGTAATGACAATAATTAAATGATGGTAATGCACATCCTAAAATTTATCATACTATCAAGATACAATTTGAGAAAGAGTAGGACCACTTATGTAAAAAAGCTTTTTAACTAAAAATAAATATAGATAATTTAGATATATTTTACAGGAAAATTTAAAACAAAGTGAATTAAAAACCTTGTGGTGTTTCAGGATCTTGACTATTAGGGAAGATCATGTACATGCAGAAGCTTAGTAAACCCAGGAGGTAATTCGGTTTTTTTGCCTGGATGGGGGTGTTCAGGGAAAAACCCAGTCCATAAGGAGGAGGATAAGGTGGACAGAGATCCCTAGGTGGGAAGCCAGCTTGGTGATGGTTGGGGTTGGGGGAGAGTGCTTCTTGGGAGGAAGAGAAGGAAGAGGATTTCTTCTTTATTTATTTATATCTTTTGTCTGTGTTGGGTCTTCACTGCTGTGCACGGGCTTTCTCTAATTGTGTCAAGTGGGGGCAACTCTTCGTTGCAGTGCTCCAGCTTCTAGGGCACATGTGCTCAGTAATTGTGGCATACCAGCTTAGTTGCTCCGAGGCATGTCGAATATTCCTGGATGATCGAACCCATGTCCCTTGCATTGGCAGGCAGATTCCTGTCCACTCCCCTGTGCCACCAGAGACATCCCTTTTAATTTAACTTAATTAATTAATTTACTTTTGGTTGTGTGTTGGTTGCTTTTGTGCGGCCTTTCTCTAGTTGCAGCAAGTGGGAGTACTCTTCCTCATGCTGGTGGGTTTCTTATTGCAGTCACTTCTCTTGTTCAGCAGCCCAGGCTCTCGGAGCATGGGCTTCAGTAGTTGCAGCATTCAGGCTCAGTAGTTGTGGCACATGGGGTTAGTTGCTCTATGGCATGTGGAATCTTCCTGGACCAGGGATCAAGCTCATATTCCCTGTACTGGCAGGTGGACTCGTATCCACCATGCCACCAGGGAAGTCGAAGAGGATGTCTTCTTGCCACAGACTCCACCTTTGGATCCAGTGGAAATAGCAGATTTGAGAGAGAGGAGGTGAGGGAAGGGGAAAGCCTGCAGCCAAGAAGGGGTTGGAGAGTAGGGCTGAGATATTCTCCTATCTCAGAGGAAGAGCACTTCTGCCAGGGATCAGGAAGAGATGTGCTGTCTGAATCCTCAGATGCACGCAGGTTACCCAGGAAGGCACTAGAGCAGAGTGGGAAAGAGTCAGACCTGGGCTTGAATGTTGCCTCTGCCACTTAGGAGCCGTGAGATCTAGGGCAGGTTTCTCCACTCTGAGCCTTCGTTTTCTCTTTGTAAAGGGGGTCAGTAATACTGCCTTCTCCCTGAATTGCTGTGGTTCGAGTTTCATTGCTTTTATGGTTTTTTGTCTCAAATCTGCACTCTTCTGTCTTGAGAAGAGGTTTTATCCAGCCTCCCATGCTCTCAGACCAACAACCATAAGCTTCTTCTGAAGGAATAGAATTTGGCTTTCAGAAGAAGATGGAGTCGTTGCAGCTTTTCTTCAAGTTCTCCTGCTCCTCATGGTCACAGCTCAGCTTGTCATTTGCTTCGGACCTTCCCTCCTCTTTCTCTGTCTTGACAGATCATAGCCCAACAAGCTGCATTTCTTTCTCATGATGGAGTTGCATCATCTCATTTCCTCTCTCGTGAGTGTTTGGGACTACACTTTCACTAGAGGTTTTCTCAAGCTGACATCACTAAGATGACCTGTTGGCTCTGTTTTTCTGTTCTCTTCCATAGCATTGGTGAGAATTGACTTTTTTCTCCATCTTGGGTGGTGAGATGCATGCTTGGTTTTGGAATTTTAGTCAGTTCCCTCCTGGATCTTCATGCCTGGTCATCAACATTGTTGACCTCCCCTGATTCCAACTTATTACCTTGTTCTCTTCTCCAAGAGAAGCTTATCTCTTTTAAAAAATGTTTTATTGAAATACAGTTGATTTACAATCTTGCATTTTATATATATATATGCTTTATATGTTTTTAAAATAATTTTTAAAATTATTAATTTGTTTTGTGCTGGGCTGGGTCTTTGTTGCTACATATGGACTTTCTGTAGTTGTGGCGAGTGGGGGCTACTCTTTGTTGTGATGCACAGGCTTTTCATTACAGTGCCTTCTCTTGTTGTGGAACACAAGCTCTAAGCACTCAGGCTTCAGTAGGTGTGGTGCATGGGCTTAGTTGCTCCATGGCATGTGGGATCTTTCTGAACCAGGGGATCAAACCTGTGTGCCCTGCATTGACAGGTGGATTCTTAACCTCTGGACCACCAGGGAAGTCCCAATATATAAGCTTTTAAAGATTCTCTTCCATTATAGGTTATTATAAGATACTGAGTATAGTTCCCTGTGCCATATAGTAGGTCCTTGTTGTTTATCTATTTTATATACTGTATAGTAGTGTGTATATGTTAATCCCAGACTCCTAATTTATCCCTCTCTTCCCCTGTCTTTCCCCTTTTTTAACCACAATTTTATTTTCTATGTCTGTGGGTAGAAGCTGATCTTGAGTGAGCTTCTCCTAGTCCCACCAGACACTTGATCTGACTTTGCAACACAAGCCTTAGAGTGTCATCTGGAGATCCCAAGTCTTTCTCAGTTGCTCATAATACTTTTACCTGAGATTTAACTTCTTCCTCTTGTATTTTGTTGGGTGCAGCTTCCAGAGAACAGATCATTCTCATGGTACCAGATGCTGGCTCATCTTGAACATGGAACATTTTTCTTTTCCCCGTTGATTTGCTGTAAAGCATATATGCTAGATCAAATCACAGGCTGAACATGTCCAGGCAACCCATTTCTTCTGGGCTTTTGTCTTTTTTATCTCACTTGATGAGAGCCCCCCCCCCCCAATTTTAGGCAGCATTACGGATTGAATTGTATCCCCCTCATTCATATGTTGAAATCCTCACTCCTAGCACCTCAAAACTGATCTTATTTGGAAATGAAGACTTAATTGAAGTAATCAAGTAAAATTGAGGTCATTTGGGTGGGCCCTAAGCTAGTATCACTTGTGTCCTTATAGGAAGAGGAAATTAGGACACAGACACATACAACACAAAGATGATATACAGACATAGGGAGAAGATGGCCATCTAGAAGTCAAGTAGACAGCTCTGCCTCAGGACCCTCAGAAAGAACCAATCCTCTCAACACTTTGATCTTGAACTTCCAGCCTCCAGACTGTAGATTTCTGTTATTATGGCACCAGTCTGTGGCCCTTTGTTACTCAGCCCTCGCAAACTAATGCAGTCAGAATGAGAAATTCTGCCTGGAACCGAGAGGTGTTAACACAGCAGCTGTACGTACACTCCACCATCTCCCACGGATGTCCCAGGAAAGTAGGATGGGGGAATCACATCATCAACTTCTTCTGCCTTGAACTCTGAAGTTTCTCCTGGGTTTGCCCAAAGTATCCTTGTGGGGCAGGATGACGCTCCTCCAGGGGCCCCACATTAAGGCTCTGAAGCCAATTTGGCCACAATACTGTGATCACTAAACAGGGCTCTGCTTGGAACCAAACCTGTGTCTGATGGCCAGGCAGTCCACCACTGGAGAGGACTGGGTCCAGACCTGGATCAGTATGGAACTCAAACCCCCCAGTGCTGCCCAGGACTCCTTCTTAACCTTTGATTAATCTTCTTGATGGCCCAGGAGACTCACCCCTATCCTCTGCACATGCCTAAACACATAATTTAAATTCATTTTGGTTCTCCTTTTGATAGCTTAAACAGAACATATTTGAGAGGGCAGTGGAAAGAGTAACCTAGCCCTGTTTAGGGGTTCAACTAAGGAGAGCCTTCTGGAAGAAATGGAGATATAGCTAATTAGCAAGGAAAAGAACACATTTACATAACACATATGCTGGACATTATACATACTAAATGCTTTATATGTAAAAACTGATTTAGCTTTTTAAAAAAATTTTTCTCTATTCTTTTTTTTCCCATCTAGTTTTATTGAAATATAATTGACATACAGCACTGTGTAAGTTTAAGGTGTACAGCATAATGAGTTGACTTATATACATCACTAAATGAGTATCACAATAAGTTTAGTGAACATGTATCATCTCATATAGATACAAAATTGAAGAAATAGAAAAAAATTGTGATGAGAACTTTAGAATATACTCTCAACAACTTTCATATAAAACATATAGCAATGTTAATTATATTTATCATGTTGTACTGTACCTTCCTAGTACTTATTTATAACTGGATATTTGACCTTTGACTGCCTCCCCTGACTCCCACTTTTAGTAACCACATATCTGATTTCCTTTTCTATAAGTTTGTTTTTGAAGAATAACTTACCTACAGTGCTGTGCTGGTTTCTGGTACACAACATGGTGATTTGGTATTTCTATATATTTTAAAATGATCACCATGTTATATTTCATTATAATGTCACCATAAAAGATATTACACAGTTATTAACTATATTTCCTAGACTGTACATTTCATACCCATGACTATTTTGCAACTGAAAGTTTGTGCCTCTGATTTAGCTTATAAAACAGGCCTGTGAGGTCAGTGCTATGATTAGCCCCACTTTACAAATAATGAAACTGAGGCATAGAGACATTGAGTGACTTATCCATAATCACTACAGCTAGTTAGTGGTGGAGCTGGATGTCAGTCCTGGGTGGTGAGGCACCCCAATTCATGCTAAGGAAGTTGAGGGCACATGTCGGCAGGTTAGATGTGAGATTATGTGAACTGCTCTCTCCAGCCAGGGTTTCCCAGGTGACTCAGTGGTAAAAAATCCGCCTGCCAGTGCAGGAGACACAGGAGACGTGGGTTTGGTCCCTGGATCAGGAAGATCCCCTGGAGTAGGAAGTGGCAACACACTCCAGTATTCTTGCCTGGAAAATTCCATGGACAGAGGAGCCTGGAGGGCTACAGTTCATGGGGTTGCAAAGAATCAGACATGACTTAGCGGCTGAGCACATACACTCTCCAGCCACTGGCCGCAGACTGCTGGATCCTATACTTTACACCTTGTGTAGTCCCTACCAAGTTCTGGAGCTTCTGTCCCTTCCAAAAGTTGCAGAGCAAAGGTGACTAATATCTCCCTAACCCGATGAATGGCCAAGCCCTTCTTGACTTCAACCAGCTCCTGTCGGTGTTCTAAACTCTGCAGTGCCACTGCTCATCTGCTCCCAAGCAAGAGATATGCTAGAATCCTGCTACTCTAGGTTCAGAGTAGAAATGTAACATGAACACAGTTTCTTTCCATTTTCTTTCTTTTTTTTTTTTTTTCTTTTGGCCACACAGTGTGGTTTGTGGGATTTTAGTTACCTGACTCAGGATTGAACCAGGGTCATGGCAATGAAAGTGCTGAATCATAACCACTAAGCCACTAGGGAACTCTTTTTTTTTTTTTTTGGGTACAATTTTTACACTAATAAGGAGTGAATTTCCCTCATATAAGGAGTTTAAATTTTTTTTTTACCTTTTAGGAAAGAGGGTACTTGTAGAATTACTATGTTTTCAAGTTATTTGAGAGATATGGTCCTTTGGCTTTTAATTATTCAGGCTCAGACAGTAAAGAATCTGCCTGAAGTGCAGGACACCTGGGTTTGATCCCTGGGTTGAGAAGGTAATGGTAAACCACTCCAGTATTCTTGCCTGGAGAATCCCATGGACAGAGGAGCCTGGTGGGTGACAGTCCTTGGGGTCACAAAGGGTGGGACTCGACTGAGAGACTAACACTTTGCTGCTGCTGCTGAGTCGCTTCAGTCGCGTCTGACTCTGCGCGACCCCATAGACGGCAGCCCACTAGGCTCCTCTGTCCCTGGGGTTCTCCAGGCAAGAACACTGGAGTGGGTTGCCATTTCCTCTCCAACACTTTACTAGCAGAAACTAAAAATCTGTGAAATATGGTAAGGAAGAACCTCCCCAGTTGGTGAGTAACACCTAAGCTGGGCCCCTTTCCTCTGCTTCCTACAGCAAGCCTGGGGACACTACTTTCTCCCCCCCCCCTTTTTTTTTATAATTTTAATTATTTATTCTAGCCCCTGGGTTCCTGTACCCTTTAGTCAGTCTCCCTATTTTCCCCACAAAACCACTCAGCCTTGGGCTTTTTTAGTAGCTGCAGGGAAGGGACAGAAGTGTGTAAGTACTCCTTATGCTTGCCTGCAAAGAAATGAGTATTTATGGAGGTTTCTTGAAGAGATACTAGGAATGGGGAAAAGACAGAGGAGATGGAAGGAAGGGAGGGAGATACAAATATATCATCTCATTTATTATTTAAAGCTACCCCTGCGTGGTGGTCTTCCAGCTTTACAGATAATGAAATAGGTTCAGAAGGGTCAAGTAACTTGTTCAGGGTCAAATGGTGTTAAACAGCAGAGGTGGGTTTCAGATCAGGTCTTCTCATTTAAACTCAGCTGTCTTTGCCTGTGTCAGGGGGCTGGTATGACTGGGCACCCCAGGATTGGGTGAGGATGACTTCAAGGTGTCATGCTAGGAGAACCAGGAGGAGGATGCAATAAACAGGAAAGGCACGAAGCAACTGCTCCTGGGGGCTGGGCAGTGGATCCCTTCAGGTAGATACCGGGTTGACTTGGGGGACGGGATTGGAAGGACAGATTTGGTATATCCAGTTGAAGGTCATGGTATAAACCCAATACAGTGCATTTTGAGACTGGCTATGAAGAGAGAAGACACATTTGAGCTGACAGGGAGGTGGGTGTTAAATCTAGGAGAGGCACAACTTTGAACTCTTTGTAATTCTTTTACACTGTGTAGTCTTTTTCTAACAGTGTTCTAGTGGCTCATTTGAGTAGCAAATATGTAAAGATGTATTTTAATGAAGCTATTGGGGGTTGGCAGGGATGAAATGATGCCTCAAGTCATAGTTTATTTTGTTTGTAGTGGAGTTAAAAAAAAACAACAAAAGACGGTTTCCCTGACTCTTTTACTTTTAGTTAAGGCTTTTTTCAGCTCCCTGTAAAGCAAACCACACCCTGTATAACAGCCTGTTTGAGACATTAGTTCATTTCCATTTTTATACTTCTAAAACACAGGAACAGTTAGAATACCCTGTGAAGAAGGATGTCCACTGTTTTCCTCCAGCAGGAATAAGTAGACATCATCAGTTCAAAGGGAAGGCCAGCCTTATCTGTGAATTTTTATATCCAATTTTAATCATTCAGAAATAGAACTTGAGCATCCTGATTTAAAAGGTTTTTGGATCATATATATTTAACAATTTTTAAAAAATAAATGATTTGCAATCAAATAGTTGTAGTTATAAAGAATTTCTAGAACTCTAGAAATTAGTTAACCAAGTAAATGAAAATTTCCAAAGACTTTCTAGAATTACAAAGAAAATAGCCATGTAATTAACGTATCTGTATATAATTGAAAATACTGGGACGGGGATTTCAGAAAGTTCCAAAAGGCAAAACTTGAGTTTTCAATCCACACATATCTGTATGTATTACATAGATATTGCAAATTTTGACTAAATCTATTTATTTTTTCTGTGTTATTGTCCTCATGTAGTATTATGAGGGAGTTCATACAAAGATGACAATTTTTAAAAAAGAATAGAAAACTGAACAACTCATTCGTGGAAGAAAACCAAGTTCTTTCTAGTTACTTGCAAAGGGAGAATTCCTAATAAAAGACCAAATTTTAATTTTGTATGAGATCATCATAGATAAGAATCACTTTGTAAGTTATGTTAAATGCATCAGAAGTTCCTATAGAAAATTAAACTTTAAAACATGCCGTTTTTAAAGTATTGTGTCAGTTTCATTGTAGTAAAACAGCTCCCAATGGCTAACAAGTTTAGCTTGCTTTTTTGTTGTTGGTAACTGAGACTTCATTTATTGTTTGAGAGGGTTGTGTAGTAATTTTTATTGCATGTCATTAGAAATACAAATTGTTAGAACAAAGACTGTTATGTAAGTATAATTACACCATCCTGTATGATTAAATGAGGGCTGTATTAGAGCTTTTTTGAGCAGTGACAGCTGTAGCCAACTAAGTCAGCCTGTAAAAGAATTCCAGTGACTAACTGGTACTAATTGTTTGTAGAACAACCAGTGGGAGTAATATTCATGAATACTATGAAAATGAAATATTTCAAGACCAAATGGTTTGTCCTTTGTCTTCACTACTTGTAGTCAGTTACAGAACAGTATCCATGGGAGATTGGGTCCAGGACCTCCAAGGATAGCGACACCCAGAGATGCCCAAGTACCTTATATAAAATGACATAGTATTTGCAAACAATGTGCAACCCATTCTCCTGTATACTTTAAATCATCTCTAAATTACTTATAAAATCTAATAGTGTAAATGCTGCATAAATAGTTGTAACTACAATGTAGATGCTGTGTAAATAGTTGTGAGCACAATGTAAATGCTCTATCCTATAGTTGCCAGAGCTAGGCAAACTCAAGTTTTGCCTTTTGGAACTTTGTGGAATCCCCCTCCCCCAATATTATCAGTCCAAGGTTGGTTTTATCTGTGGATAGTAATCTATGGATATGGAGGGCTGACTATAATATTATAATTGGGAAGTGGAGGCTCATAGTCTGTTACTGTTATTGGAAAATAATTTAGCGTTCATCAGTTCAGGCCTCTCATCAAGAGGGAAATTGAGGCTTAGAAAGCAGTTGAAGGGTTAAGTTACTGACCATGAAACTTTTTTGCTCATATACCCCATCAGATTTTTAAGTATACTCTGTAATATATATGAGTATATTACTTTATAGATTATATACTTTGGGGACTTCCCTGGTGGTTAAGACTCCAGGTTTCTACTGCAGGGAACACAGGTTCAACTTCTGGTTGGTAACTAAGATCCCACATGCTGTGTGGCCAAAATATATACATATATATATACATACACACACACATACACATAGAATTATACTTTTATGTAATTTAAAATATATTAGTTTCAAAAGCAAACATTACAAATATTTAATAACAAATGCTCAAACTAAAATTTTAATGAACAAGAGGCAAGAAAGAAATAGATGGTTTAATATTTTCTTTCCACACCCCAAAGATTGTTGGTATATGCACCCACTTTGGAGACCACTGTTTAGGTCCCTTAGATTAAAAAAAGTGAAATTTGCTATCAAGAAAGAGATTTTGTGGAAGAAGAGTTCACAATTTGGGAGACATGGGCTTGGGACACTTATTAATTGTGAATGTCTAGGTTAGTCAGAAGTATTATAGGACGATGCTCCTCGATTTTACTTCCCTTCTGTGTATGCATTTGTTTAGATAAGTAGCAGTAGAATTTATGTTGCATTAAATAGAAAATAGCTTGAAGAAGTGGTCAAGGAGGCATATAAATCAGAACTCTTTCAGAATAACAAAATCTCAATTAAAACTAAGTTTCACAAAAATGAATTCATTATCTTAGTAAAAATGTACCAGATATCTCCTAGCATGGTCAGGCATAGCTGGATTCAGAAACTCAAATGATGTCATCACATTTCTCCCCATACTGTTATTCTTACCAACTAGTGGTGACCCCCTCTCTACCTGGTGGGGAGCATGATTGCCAACAGCTCTAATTTCCTATCAGCCCTGGTTGTCAACACTGGTAAAGAGGGCATTTCTCTTGAAAGTCTTATTTTCATCCCAGGGCAGGCTAGTCCACCCAGTCTGGGTCCTGTGTACCATGACCCATTAGATGGACCCCTATGATGGAGCATCTACCTTTACCCCATGGAAAAAGGGTAAGAAAAGTCCTTAAGGCTGAGAGGAGACATTTAAAAAAGGGAGAGGGTTAGATTCTGAATATCTTCTAACAGCCTTATTTTCATGCTAGCAGAGCTCACCCATGCTGGGTATTAGAGGTAAAGACATTTCGGGACTTCCTTGGTCATCAGTGGTTAACACATCGCCTTCCAATACAGGAGCATGGGTTCAATCCCTAGTCAGGAAGCTAAGATCCCATATTCCTCTGGCTAGAAAAACAAAACATAAACCAGAAGCAATATTGTAACAAATTCAGTAAAGACTTAAAGATGTTCCACATTAAAAAAAAGAAAAACTTGTTAAAAAAGATAATTAAAAAGAAAAACAATTGTTTCTCAATTAATCTTTGCTTTGCAACTGACTCAAGCAAAAAGTTTATAGCATGTAGAAATGCATTGCCATAAATGACAACTGGAACTCCCTTCTTCAGTGTCAAGTGCAGCCTTTTAGAGAGAAGTATTTGGAGGAGCAAATCTGCTGCTGATTTTAGTTCACCCAGAGGCATGCAGGCTTTTTGGATCAATTATTACCAGACCTTGAGATAAATCACCTCCTGTGCCATTAGTACTTGAAGGATTAGTGGCCTCAAAAGATTTATGTGGGGATTAATTGGGGAGTGTACATTAGATCGCTGTGTTTAGAACCACCATCATCCTGCAAATCATTTTCATTAGTGCTTTATTCAAAATTCTCTAGCCTTATATAATACTGACATTGCAGGGAAATCTGAACAAGGCTTTTATTTATTTATTTATTTGTGGTTTGGCCTTGGCCTCGCCTCCACGCCTTACCCCCCACAGTAGAGTTTAATAGCGCTGGCTGGGGATGCACTGAGCATCTAAAAGTAGAGCGGCTTCCAGTGTTGCAAAGATTACTTCATCTGCTTCAGCGGAACACTGCCCCAAATTTCCTTGACCTTGTACTGAGAGGGACAAGATGAGGTACAAGAAATATATGACTATTCTGGAAGCAGCAGTGGGCATCACTCCACTTAACAAAAGAGAACTCCTACCTGAGAGCAGAAGACACGTGAACCTTTGGCAGCAACCTGGGTAAGCAGAGGAGACCAGAAGGTGCTTTGTGTGTGTGTTTGGGGGCCCAGGTGGACTCAAGGGTCATCCCTGTCATGAGAGTAATAGATGTTGATTTCTTCATTGGGAACTTGTTTTCTTTTTTTTTGTAGTTAACCTCCCATTTGTTTAATTCTCATCAGAATTTTAAATAGCACTGCTCCCCAAAGCAATTTATATATATATATATATCTTGTTTATCACATTGATTTTCTAAGCACACTACCTTTTTTTTTATGGCTGAAGTTAAACTCTATTTCAGGTTCAGCCTGAGCTCGGATCCCAAATTTGTGTTGTCTCAATAAATGCAGATTGTTTCTTCCTGGCAGATATGGTCTCCCCAGACAGAATAAAAAGTAGTCAGTAATGAAATTCATGTATAATCTTCTAAGGAAATTCCTGGTCTAGCAGTCAAGAAGATGAAGGGAATGCATGTGTTTTGAGCCCATTTTTGCATTCAGATATTTTAATTTTATGATTTTGAAAAAAGTGTTACATGGTCTATTAATGTAGCAGTTCTTGAAATGTAAATTGTGCCTCGTTTATTCCCCCCAACAATGCACATATTTTTCTGACTGAAGTGTATATGCCGACTTTTTCAGGTAATTACTTCTCTTGAAGCAGCAGTCTTTGCTTCAACATGTCTTTCTTCAGCGCCGGCACCCCCCACCCCCGACCTGCCCCTGCCAATCTACCAGTTGAAGAAGGGTTAAGAGGCCTCAGTTCTGATTTTCTTCTCTGAAGTCCCTCTTTTGTGTCTTTTACATGTTGAGAAGTTTAACTGAAAGTTCCTCTATGATGCACATGCAAGGACTGAATTCAGTTTTTAAACTGAACAAGCCAAACACTTGGCATTCACTCAAGGATCAGCTTGAGGTATCTGTGTAGCTAATGGTATTTCTTTTTAAAAGAAAATAGGGAAAAAAAAAAAAAACCAACATTAAAAATAAATAAAAAGAAAAGAGTCTCTAGCTTATTTTTATCATATAAACAATATACATTCAGAAATACAGAAGAAAAATTGTGATCCATAGTTCTACCTTCTAAAAGGTGGAACTTTTAGAAGTTCCTATATAATCATTTAAGTCAGTAGTTTGCAAGGGTGGAGGTGCAGTGGCAGGAATTGTCCCCTAAAGGATATTTGGCAATTTCTGGTTACAGTTTTGATTGTTCCAACCCTGGGAGGGTGGGGGTGGTACTGGTATCTAGCAGGTAGAGACCTGGGATGCTGCCCAGCCTCCTACAAGGGACAGGACAGCACTCCCTGCCTCCCTTCCCACTCCCCACCCCCCATGCAATAAAGAATTATCCAGTGCAAAATGTCCATAGTATAGCATAGTATTGCTGTTGAGACACTTGATTTAGGTAGATCCTCTTTGACTCTACAAGGTAGGTTTTATTGGAAACAAACTAGATGTTTCGTTGGGAAATTTCAGAGATGCTTTAGAATGGAATCCTGAGGCATCAAGATGATGATGATGATGATTTTGCTGCCCTGGTGGCTCAGATGGTAGAATCTGCTTGCCAGTGCAGGAGACCTGGGTTCGATCCCTGGGTCGGGAATCTCCCCTAGAGAAGGAAATGGCAACCCACTCCAGTATTCTTGCCTGGAGAATCCCCATGGACAGAGAAGCCTGGTGCGGTTCCCATAGTCCATGGGATCGCAAGAGTCGGACATGACTTAGTGACTAAATCTACCTACCTACCTGAAAGTAAAAGGAGGTGTATACGTGTGTAGAGGGTGCAAGAGGTATGGAGTGACCCTAGGAGAGGTGATGTGGGTCAGTGTTTAGTGACGGCTGTGGAAAACGTGTTGTAATGACCAAATTGTGATTCTTCAAGGAGCCCCTAGAGATTGGGCATAACTGTTTGTCCCCAAATGACAGAAATTTAGAGCTGGGAGGACCTTTTGTCAGGGATGACAGGCAAGCTTCATGTGTCATGCCAAAACCTGTTCATGGGTGGACAACTGAGAGGATCAAGTTAGGGAGGATCCCCAGGCCAAATATGGAATATTGTGAATAATGAGTGATACTTGTTCTAGACATATAATTTGGAGAACTGGGAAGCTGCAATACACATGCTATATATCTTTACCATTCCTTAGTTATAACTTAGTCTTCAATTTTACAAGTGTGAAACAGCCTCATTTGAGTCATCGTGATCGAAGACTTAGTCCTCAGACAGCAACTGGATGTTCTTAGTTTCTGGCTCAGGACCAGTCATTAAAGGATTCACTCTAAACAAACATGCATGATTCAGATGTGTAAGTTGACTGCCACATTATTCATTTCTTTTTGGAGATAACCTTTTCCAGCCATCAAAATGAGTAAATGCCCTAGGTAGAACCACCTCTGGTTATCCTCAGTTTCCCAAGCCTAGCCAAACAGAAGTCAAAGCATTCATTCCAAAGTGATCCTTAATAAGGAGAGTTGAGTGTTCCTTTTTTTTTTTAATTCCCTTGAAAAAAAACATTTGTTTAAGCCTGATGAAATATCTCTGCATCGCAGGTCAAGATCTTCCTTATATCTGTAATACTTTGAGTTCTTTGAATATACATGAACAAAAGAGTATTTTGCTGATCCTCATTTTTTTGTTTGCTGATTTTATCACTTGACACAGCCTTTCTGTGGACATATTAATATCCTTCACTAACCTTGTAGTAAACTCTCCTTTCTTGGCATCCTAGGAGGGATTATCTCCTACTGTTTAATTTTGTAAATAAGTTCTAAATCCTTCAGCGGCACCTTGATATCTTATTTCTCACCCTTTAATGTGCATATGAACCACTCTGTGAAAATGCAGGTTCTAATTCTGTAGATGTGGTGTGGCCTGAGAGTCTGCATTTGAATATGCATAAGGTGATACTGTCAGTTTTGGTGATGCCCACCCAGTGGATGGTCCATGACCCATACTTGGAGGAACAAGCATCTAGAGCAGCCCATGATATCCTACTTGTTCCCTCTTGACCTCACATTTCTCTGACCTTCCTAAAAATTTTGTCCCAATACCTCCCCTCACTGCAGCTGTTAGATGTCTCAGTGGTTAGAAGGTAGGTGATAAGTTGTGCTTCTGCGGAGGGAAATCTGCTGATGAGCATTCTGACTGGAGATTTCTCTTGAGTTGGTTGACTAAATAGTGGGGCCAATATTTCTTCCAAGGATTCTGTCCCTTTCATTCTTCTCCAGAACTATTCCAATTGCTACAACATACATGTAATATTGCATAGCAATTATGAGCAGCTCCTTTTGGGTTTTAGAACATAATTGGAGGTCAGGTCATGACTGAGTTTTCAAGACCTCAAGGAATTTTTTCAATGCCAGCCCCTTCCTCCTTTTAGTACTTTGTCTTGCTTCTGCAAACAGAGCTGTCCTGGGGCTTCTACTCTATAAACTGTAATCATATGGTAGGTCAAGACCAGCTGCCAACCAGTTGACTGAATGTTGCAAGTTTATTGAAGCACAGATTGGATAATTTGCACATGTATTTATTGATCCCAATGCCCAACATGATAGGTACACTGGCAAATATTTTGCCATTGCTTACTTGGTTTTAAAATAGCCCTAGGACTTCCCTGGTGGTATAGCGGAGAAGAGTCTGCCTGCCATTGCAAGGGACATAGGTTCAATCCCTGGTCTGGAAAGATGTCACATGTTACAGAACAACAAAGCCAGGTGTGTCACAACTACTGAGCTTGCGCTCTAGAGCCTGCAAGCTCCAACTTGTGCCCAGCCCCTGCAATAAGGGAAGCCACCACAGTGAGAAGCCCGTGTACCATAACAAAGAGTAGCCCCCACTTGCCACAACTAGAGAAAGCCCGTGTGCAGCAACCAAGACCATGTGTAACCAACAATAAAAATAAATTATTTAAAAAGTAGCCACAGGTAGAAAAAAAATTTTTTTCTCTTAAAAAAATTGACATTCAGGGACTGCCCTGGTGGTCCAGTGGTTAAGACTCCATGCCCCCAATGTAGGGGGCACAGGTTCAAGTCCTGGTTGGGAAACTAAGATCTCACATGGTGCATGGCATGATAAAAAAAAAACAAACAAGAATTGACATCTGATTACTGAGTCACTTATGGATTTTCCTTTTAAAATTTTGTGAAGTTTTCTAGCACTAACTCATGTTACCTGACAAAAATTTTACATATTTGTCAATACTATTGAATACCAAGTGTATTTAGTTTTCTTCCAAGCTTTTCCTTAATTTGAAAGTAGCCGTAGTCAATGTTGGAGAAGGAAATGGCACCCCACTCCAGTATTCTCACCTGGAGAATTCCATGGACAGAGGAGCCTGGCGGGCTACAGTCCATGAGGTCGCAGACTCGGACATGACTGAGCGACTATCACTAGTCAATAGTTTGTATTTCAGAAATGGCTGGTTGTTATTTGAGGTTCCTATAAATGTCAGAAACTTCAGGCAGTATCATAAAAGATAGTTAAAATCAGGATGTTGTCAAAATGTAGAAAACTGACTTAATTCAAAAGCAAGCCATTTCAATGAAAGAGGCAAACTCTCTGGCATTGATACATGTAGGAAAATTTCATACTAAGGCCCAAAACATAACCAAGTCCATCTTGATTTGCTGGGCATTTATTTATTGTGGGAAGTAATAACAGAAACCGTATATGGGCTGGACTCTAATCCTGCTGCTTGCCTTGTAGGATATCCAGATGTCCCTGTACTAGCCTGTGCCCACACTTCTTGCTGATCCTTGGAGAAGGGAAATGGGTCTCCTGCCTGCACAGATAAAATGGACACTCTGATTTCTGTTCCATTGTATAGGGAGTGTTTTGCACAGATGCCACAATATCACTTTGTCTAGCAGACAGAGAAGTGTGTGCGGAACTAGTGAGCAGCACATTCCTCCTCCCACTGAATGTGTCCCCATATGAGGCTGCTGGGTTTCCAGCCCCGCCCAGAAAGGAGCTTGCCTCTTGTGTTGTTTGAAAGGCTTGGGCGGGATTCATAAAAATGTCCAGAAAGAAAAAGAAAAAAAAAAAAATGTCCAGAAAGCATTTTCTTGGGATGAGGGGTTAAGATAAAAAGTATCTGCCATCTTTTCTGATTGAGGGAAACCCACATGTATAAATACAGAGGCAAGCCAGTGTTGTAATTCCCTTTTAGTTGAAAATGTTTTTTCTATTGTATATTTTTAAATGTTGAATTTAAGTTAAGTGTATTTTACCAAAATTAAAAAAAAAAAAGTTTTCTCTAGGTGTTTTATCACCTGCTGGGTATTTTTTTTTTTTTAACCTGAAAAGTGAATTTTTTGTTTGTTTGTTTTGGCTGCACTTTACTGCATGTGGGATCTTAGTTCCCTGATTAGGGGTTGACCCACTCCTCCTGCATTGGCAGCGCAGAGTCTTAACCACTGGACCACCAGAGACATGACATGACGTGTGTGTGTGTGTGCTCAGCCATGTCCAACTCTTTGTGACCCCAGGGAGTACAGCCTGCCAGGCTTCTCTGTCCATGGGATTTTCCAGACAAGAATACTGGAGTGGGTTGCCATTTCCTACTGCAGGGGATCTTCCCAACCCAGGGATCAAACCCACATCTCCTGTGTCTCTTGCATTGGCAGGCAGATTCTTTACCACTGTGTCACCTCTGCACTGCCAGGGAAGTATCCCCCCAAAAGTGAATTCTTTACTCTTCTTTTTTTCTCTTTTTTGAAGAACAGGACAGCAATTGCACTCCTAGATATATAGCTGAGAGAAATGAAAACTAAGTCCATGTACACATTTGAGCATAATAGCTAAAAAGTGGAAACAACCAACCCAAATGTCCATCAGCTGTAAAGTGGATAAGTAAACAATGATATATCCATACAATGGAGTGAGGTTCTGACACAGGCTACAGCCTGGATGCAACTTGAAAAAGTTATGCCAAGTGAAAGAAACCAGTCACAGAAGATCACGTATGAGTTCATTTATATGAAATCTCCAGAAGAGGTGACTCTATAGAGACAAAATTAGATTGGTGGTTGTCTACAGCTGGGAGGAGGAGGGGGGAATTGGAGGATTAAGTGGTTTCTTTTTTGAAGTAATGAAAATGTCCTAAAATGGATTGTGGTCATGGTTGCACAAGCCTGTGAATATATTGAAAGCCATAATGTAACTGGGTGAACTGTATAGAATGTGAATTTCAGTGCGTTTCAAGGTTCTCGCTAAACTGAGAATGATGGTGCTGAATTTTAACTTAGTGTCTTTTTCAGGGTGCGAAGTACTGCCTTGCTGTCATCTCCTTGTGAGTGGGATTGGCATCCCAGCTGCATCTCTTGGCACAAGTGCTCCAGGAAACACAGACACGTGTCAACAGACAGGTTGGCACTTTACCAGGTACTTGCCTTTTGGTCTCTCATCAGCTTAGTTACTGGCCTAGTTTGATTAAATAATCTCACATCCTACAAGTCAAGGCCACCCTATTCGATGTGGCTGATAATGAAATTGTATAATATCCAAGAAAATTTAATTGTCATGGCCTGTTTCCCAAAGATGAGAAAGATCTTACCTGCATTTATGGTCTAAATTGATAGGTAATTCTGGGCAAATGCTGATAAGGCATCTAGGTCTAACCCTCATTATTCAGAATAAATGCATACCAAGGTATTTTGATGTCTAGGGTTTATAAGTCATTCTGGTAGGTCACGTTTTTTCCATTATCTTCAACATAGCAAAATTATATAACAGTGGAAAGTGCTTTGCTGAAAATAAAAAAGACATCAGTCACACTGGCTTCTAAAGATTAATTACGTACAGGCTTTTAGAAAAAGGGCTGAGCATTATCTATTGACTGATTCAGTTTTAAGTACGAATTAAATAGGATTTATAGGGTATTAAATTCTATTTTGACAGATGCTAGAGTGTATTTGTTCTTAGTTACACTTTAACCCCTGGTTATAGGCCAGTCCATGGCTGCTAGAATGGGGTTAGAATTTTTTTTTTTCATGTGTTTGTTTCTAAATTTCTGTCTATTTAAACTTGAGGACCTTACTGGGGTGAATTCCAGCTTCATATCAGTGCTGGAATTTAGTGGAGTGTGACTAGCAGATAGCTCTTCAAATCCTAGTGTTCCTGCCTTCTGACTGTGTGATCTTCTTAATGTTTGTGAGCTCCATATCCTTTATCTGTAGAAAGGGCTTGTTAACATGAAGCTGAATGAGTTAACATATAGCAGGCATCGGTCACACAACCAAGGCCTTTCTTGGCATCTAGTTGTCCAAATGGGGATACTTGAGTGGGGAATTCCTCAGTTTCCACTGAACTAACAAGGCTAGGAGTGGGTTTCGTTTACTGAGATGTTCTCTATGGAGCTTTTAAACATTCCAAACATAAGAAGACAGATGCTTGCCCAAACCCCGGAAGTGGTTTTCCTGAAAGATTTCTGGGTAGGATCTGTTGCTTTAGTCAAGTGATTTAGAGGTGCAGTATGGATACGGCCAAAGAGGAGCTCGAGCCAGCATTGTCTTTGGACAAGGACTTAAATAAGCCCCTCCTGATAAATATCTCCCTGGTTCTGATTGCCTATACTAGTGACCACATACCCTTCAACATCAGTTTGGTTTCCCAAGCCAGCATCTTACCCCACAGCTCCTTCACAGATAAACACTGAAACCCGGGTTTCTGGGTGAATTAGCTTCAGGCAAACTTGGGTGGTGCGGTTTCCCCCACATGGCTGTAGTTTCAAATCCAGCGGACATTTATTAAGAGCCTTTTATTTGCCAGGGACTGGACAAGGGGCTTTCATCTATCTTGTTTATCCTCAGAACATTCTGGAGGAGCTATTGCCAGCTCCCTTTTGCAAATAAGGAAGCTGAGATTCAAAGATTTTAAATGGTTTCCTCAAGATTGCATAGCCTCTGATTCCCAAATGCAGTGAGATTCCTATAATAGCAGCTGTTTTCCATACTAACTCTACAGAACTTGAGGATTTAACTCCTAAACTAGGATAGTAATGGGTTTTTCACACGGGTCAGGTCTGATCAATTGATAGTGGCTGCCTGGAGTTAAAGATTTCTAGATACTGTCCCAGCTGGTGCTAGTGGTGAAGAACCTGCCTGCCAATGCAGAAGACTTAAGAGACACAGATTCAATCCCTGGGTTGGGAAGATCCCCTGGAGGAGGGCACAGCAACCCACTCCAGTATTCTTGCCTGAAGAATCCCATGGACAGAGGAGCCTGGTGGGCTATGTCCATAGGGTCACAAAGAGTCGGACATGGTTGAAGCAACTTAGCATGCAGATACTGTCCACGTTTGTTGAGTAAGAATTTTGTGACCCATTAGCAATGTCTAGCATGGATGGAGGAGGGTCCCTGAAGGCCCTTTACCTGTTTCCGATCATCAGCTTCTACCTGCACGTGCCCTGCTTTACGATCTTAAAGTCTCTGGAGAGCACTATTCACCTGGCACTTGTTTGTTGCTACTTTAAGGGGCTTTGGAGTTCACTTTTCTGATGCGGCAAAATCATCTTTGCCTCTTTGCTTTCGGGAAGGATGCTCAGAGTCTGGACAGAGCCTCACTTCCTAGACATGGATTCTCATTGCTAGGTAATTTAGATAGTAACAGTTTAGAGTTGTCACCAGCTCATCCCATAACATGGGTATAGATAAGTGAGTTGAAGGTGAAAATTAAAAACTTTTGCTTCTGTGCCCCTGAGAGCCCCTCTGCAGTCCCCTCTCTCCTGGGACTCCTCCTCTGCAGGAATTCCTGGAGAGCTCACAAGCAGCAGCCCAACCCCTTCATGTGGAATTGGAGACAGAACAGTAGCTCACAAACTTTAGCTGCATCAAAGTCACCTGGAGGGCTTGGGAAAACACAGATTCCTGGGTTCCCCGCCTAGAGTTTCGGCTTCAGTCCCTCTGGGGTGAGGCCCAGGATATTTGCATTGCTAGCAAGTTCCCATCCAGGCTGATACTTTAGATTTCCCCACCACACTTTGAGAACCACTAACCTGGACAGTACTTTTAACAGCTATCTTAGAGCCTGGGCTTGTTTGTAGATAGTGTGTGGCCAGTTTCCCTACCTGTGGTGAAGAGATTCTTTCCTCAAACATTTAATGAGCACCTCACAGGCTCACACGGCACTGCCCGAGGAAAGCTAAGAGGAATGTAAAGGCTTGTCTGGGGGACTTGGGAGTCTTAATTTGAGATCAGTAATTATACTGCTGTGTGAAAAGGGCTGCAGAGCAGAAGGCCTGAAGCAGTGATTATGTGAGAGGAGGCTTCTGGGGAGGGTAAGTTGTTGGCCAGGCGTGCAGAGATGGGAAGAAAAACATGGGGAGGACAGACTGTACCTCAGAGGCCTGGAGATGCTGTACTGTGAGGAGAAAAGTTGTTTGTGGTGAGAGTTCCATTGTAATTCTGATATGAAGTATCAGCCTACAGAAATAAAGATGAAAGCCTTATATTTATTTGGGTGCTTATTACAGTGTACTAGGTATTGTACTAAATATTTTAGCTGCATCATTTTTCATTTAATTCTCAGACCCACCTATGAGACATGGGTCCAACTATAATCTTAATTTGTATTAGTTTCCTAGGGCTTCAGTAAAAAAATAACGTATTGCAGACTGGGTGGTGTAAACATTAGAAATGTATCATCTCATAGTTTGTATTACACGACTGAGCGACTGAACTGAACTGATAGTTTTGGAGGCTAGAAGTCTGAAATCAAGGTGTTGGCAGCATTGGTTCCTTCTGAGAGTTATGAGGGAGGGATCTGCTCCACGCCTCTCTCCTTAGCTAGAACGTGGTGGTCTTCCCACTATGTGTGTCTCTCTCATTTACCCATTTTAAGATAGTAGTCACACTGCATTAGGGCCCACCCCCCCAAAGACCTCACTTTAACTTGATTGCCTCTGTAAGGATCCTAATTCCAAATAAGATCATATTCTGAGGTAAGGAGAGCTAGAACTTCAACGTGTGAAATTTGGGGAGACACCGTACAACTCACTATACCATTTTACAGATGCAGAGATGGAAACTTAGAGGGTTTAGATAAATCACACGACCGTTAGGTCCAGCTGTGTAACTTGCCATTTTGATAGCTCAGAAACAGCTGAATAGTGGCATACTTTAAACCTAAGAAGTAGCAGAACTGGGGTTTGTTGAAACCCCAGATCTGACTCATCATTATGTTCTATCACCCAGTGCTTCGCTTTGTTTACTGGCTTTTCCCTTTTTTTTTTCTGCTATGTTTGCTCATGGTTCACTAGGAAAAGCAGTGGTGTGGAGATCAGGATACCAAGCTGATAGCCTGTTTATTTCTAATTCTTGAGTTTCTGGATCAGATATTTTTATATGTCAGTTTTCTATCCTACCTGTTTAAGGAGAGTGGTGGGAAACTACCAGATTATATCAGGGATCCCCACCCTCCAGGATCTACTGCTGATGATCCGAGGTGGAGCTGATATATATTAATGATAGTAATAAAGCGCACATTGAATATAATGCTGTTGAATCATCCTGAAACCATTCCCCACCCCACCCCCACCCTCAGTCTATGGAAAAATGGTCTTCCGCAAAACTGGTCCCTGGTGCCATAAAGGTTGGGGACCACTGGAGTGCATGACATTGAAAATTCATTGCTGTTAAAACATTAAATCCCTATACATATGGGCTTCCCTGGTGGCTCAGTGGTAAAGAATCCGCCTACAATGCAGAAGATGTGGGTTTGATCCCTGGGTCATGAAGATTGCCTGGAGAAGGAAATGGGAACCCTCTCCAGTATTCTTGCCTGGGAAATTCCATGGACAGAGGAGCCTGGTGGGCTACAGTCCATGGCGTTGCAAGAGTCGGATACAGCTTGGTGACTAAACCACCACTTCTTATAAATACACAGGTTATCAGAGTATAGATGTCCTATTCTTAATTTCCTTCTCAAACCAACCTAAATGTTTGTAAGCAATATGTTAGTTCTGCACTTGTGTTTTAAGTACCTTTACTTGGAATTGTTTCAACATTCAGGGATTCAAGCAACTTAATTGTCTAACTGTGGAGATTTTAGACAAATAGTTTTGTTAGTACTCACACAATAATTCCATATTTTCCTCTTTAAGTATTTGTAATGAAAGAGCATTGCCCCAAATACTTATGTACAAAGACTTTTGTCACTTTAGCAATTTAAGCAAAATAATCATGAGAAATTTGTGTACCATTGAAGTGGAAGAAAAATAAAAATAAGAAGTGTTTGTTCCCACTTTTGAATGCTGTAATTATAGTCTAATATGTTTTCCAAACAAAAATTAGAGTGCATGCTTCACTCATGAAGTCAACAAGACAGAATGGTAGCCATTTGCCTATCTCTGGAAATCTGAGATGTCTGGATATTTAAGTATAGCATATATTAGAGATGAGTAATATTCAACCTAGGTTCTGAAACATTAATTATACTCCTGAATGTTTTAGAGAACCCAGAACCTAAGAATTAAAACATGACTAGGAGCTTGTGATTGAGAAGGAAAGGCAACCCACTCCAGTGTTCTTGCCTGGAGAATCCCATGGACAGAGAAGCCTGGTGGACTACAGTCCATGGGGTCGCAAGAATCGGACATGATTTAGCAACTAAACCACCACCACCAGGAGCTGGTGAAAGGGATTCCCAAATGGCGCCATAGTAAAGAATCTGCCTGCCAATGCAGGAAATGTGGGTTAGATCCCTGTGTTGGAAGATGCCTTAGAGAAGGAAATGGCATATTCTTGCCTGGAAAATCCCACAGACAGAGGAGCCTGGTGGGCTACAGTCCATGGGATCACAAAGAGTCAGACACATACTAGGCCACATACCAGGGGCCTGTGAACCGAGAGCCCTACCTCTCTCTTTTCACAGCTATATTTCTTAAAAGGAATCTCTGTACTTATCACCCTCTTTCCTCTCCTCCACCTGCCTGTCTCTTCAGCACTTCCTCCTCCACATATTCCAGCCACTCAGGATCCAGTAACTGGTTTCTGGTACCCTCTGGGCTAGGCACACAGGCCCAGTGCTAGGCACAGCACTGCCTCAGGGAATTTTCACGGATAAGGACTCTTCCCTGGCTGGAAGATGCAGTTGAGTTTTCAATCAACAGTTACATTGTGTGTGTGCTACCTATATTGGACCCCTGGTACTGTGGCTGCGTGGGGAAGACTGGAGGCAGCTTATTTTATGATTCCCATTATAATAAAATAATGCAGGGACTTCTGGGTGGTCCAGTGGTTAAGAATTTGCCTTCCAAAGGAGGGGACTCCTGTTCAACCCCTGGTCAAGGAACTGAGGTCCCACATGCTGTGGGGGCAGCTGAGCCGGTGTACACTAGAGCCCATGTGCTGCAACAAAGACTCAGCACAACCAAAAATTAAAAAAAAAATAAAATGATGTAATTAGTTTCTGGTTGGGAAGGGTGTCATCACTGGAGTCCTGATTTTGATACCTCACATTTTCATTAGTTGAGTGGTTGGTGATAGCATGTTTCAGTTCAGCCAAAGTTTTGATTTATTTAGAGGTAATCTGATTGTACAGTGAGATTAGACAAAACACCCTAGATAGGAATTCCCCTATCTAATCCTAATTTTATTGATATTTGAAAAAAATTATTGATTTTTGAAAAAAACACATGATTGATTATAATTATTCATATTTGACATGGATATTTGTGATATAATTATTGATAGACAAAAATCAAAATAATTACATATATGATTAGTTTTAGTTCAGGTCTTAAGTCTGGTAACTAAAATAACTGGCAACACACTTTGAAAGAGGCTTCATACTATGTTAAATTTGTCTCTTCTGATGGCTTTAGCTCAGTAGGATACTTATGGCAAGATTTAGAACAAGAATCAAAATACTTTAGCAAGTGGAGGATGGTTCTAGGCGAGCTAGAAATAAATCAGGGAGAGAGAAGATAGGTGAAAAGTAAAATGTCATTGGGAATAACAGCTAAAACTGCTTATGTGATTTAGTGTATAAAATATAAATATCAGAATCTCTTGAAAATAAATTGTGATTGATTCATTTAAAAACTTATCTAACTTTGGAGGCAAGAAAAACTGAAAACACGATACATTCCTGAAATTAAATGAAAGACTGCACTTTGTGTTACCCTTGCCCTTATGGCCCAGACTAGCGAAGAATTTGATGTACCTTCTATGTGTGTAATTTTAGTCGTGATGGCCCCCCACCCTCCTTGCTTCTCTCCATTACTCTAGAAGTGTGGGAAGTAACTTTGATGCAGTCTTAGCCTCCAGGAATACCGCCAAGGAAACTCTCCCAGAGATTATGATACGGAAAGGCTCAGAGAACAAAGTCAGTTTTTCCAGTCACATGATTTATTCACCTTGAAAACATGGTTTGAGATGCAAGGGGAAAAGATTCGAACACTTTTAACATAATTAGGTGAGGGTATAAATAAGGTGAAAGGTCCACACCCTGGAATCCTGTGCTTGCAGTCTTCACATGCCCTGTCTCTGTGCGATGTTAGCTTTCCCCAGTGATGGTGTGGTCACAGAGACCAGATCTGAGGTTGAACAGGAGGCTTAGCAGACAGAAGGTGTCTGAAGTCAGCATAGGTTTGCCCCATAGGAGGGATGCAGGCCAAGTATATTTGGCCAGTAGCTGTAGCTCAATAGTAATTTGCCTGCTTTTGGGGGCAGAGTATACATGTGGCCAGAATTGTACATAATGGGTGTCACCAATGAGTGATCAATTTAGGAATGACATAGCTGTCAATCTAGAGGCAACATGAGCTGGGCTTTATTATGTATTATTAATATTTATTAGGAAATATTTATTAATAATATAAACTATATTATTATATCTAAATAAAATTGTTAGATATTTAGTACATTTATTAATATTTTATTGGGCTTTTCTTGTGGCTTTATTAAATATTAATATTTAAGATTTACTTTGTCCTTCATTGGCACTGTTCTGTTTATAAGTGACATTCTTATTTGTTTCTTTATTTTCATCTATACTTAACACAAAAGCACTTCATTTATTCTATTTTGTTTTTTAACATGTCTTACTAACATACTATCTATACTATATACATCTTACGAATTGTGCCTGAGTCTTACAAACTGTGGGACTTCCCAGGTGGCACAGTGGTAAAGAATCTGCCTCAATGCAGGAGACTTGGGTTGGATCCCTGGGTTGGGGACATCCCCTGGAGAAAGAAGGATATGGCAACTCACTCCAGTGTTCTTGGCTGGGAAATCTCATGGACAGAGGAACCTGGCAGGCTAAAGTCCATGGGGTTGCAAGAGAGTCGGACATGACTTAGCAGCTAAAGAACAACAACTTACAAACTACTTGCTTTCTCATTATCTATGGAAAATAAATTTTAGGAATTTCACCCATCTGATTTTTACCTTGTCCTCTATGCCAGTGGTTCCCAAACTTTTCGGCAACAGGGACCAATGTTGTGAAAGAAAATTTTTCCATGGACCATGGTCGTGGGGTGGGATGGTGGGCCAGGTGGTAATGCCAGTGATGATGAACAGCAAATGAAGCTTTGCTAGCTGTCCAACCATTCACGTCCTACTGTGTGGCCTGGTTCCTAATAGGTTGGGGACCAATACCCATTCACAGCGTGGAGGTTAGGGATCTCTGCTGTATACCATTTTTTAAAAGAACTTTGAAATATTTATTCAGCAAATTATGGTATATTCATACAAATGGGAATATTATGCAGCTTCCCACTCCAGTATTCTTGCCTGAAGAATTCTATGGACAGAGGAGACTGGTAGGCTACAGTCCATGGGGTTGCAAAGAGTTGGACATGACTGAGCAACTAACACACATGGAAAAGTGATGATATAGAACTATATTGCCATGAGAAAACTGCCTATTCCTATGTAGAAAAAACAGGTAGCAAAAGGGCATGTCTAGTGTAGCCCCAGATGTATAATATTATATATGATATCTACATGCTTACCTGTGCATGGAGATACCTGGAAGGATGCTCACCCAGTTACTAACAGTAGTTTCCTCTGGATTGTGACATTTTAATTGCATTTTACTATTTTGTGTGTGTGTATGTGTGTATGTGATCTGTGGTATGGTTTGTGTAAATAAACAAGTATCATTTATTTTAAAATAACTGAAACTTAAACATGTGTATATACAAATATGTATGCAAATCAACATACCAAGAGGATTATAAGATCTGACCCTTTTGTAAACCAAAGACATTTTGCAAGAAGAAAATTCTTTTCTTTTTTCTAAAATTTTAATTTTGTTTTGGGGTATAACTGATTAACAACAATGGTATTAATAACCCTGGTGGCTCAGTGATAAAGGATGTGCCTGCCAATGCAGTAGCTGCTGAAGCTGTGGGTTGGATCCCTTGGTTGGGAAGGTCCCCTGGAGGAGGAAATGGCAACCCATTCCAGTATTCTTGCCTGGAAAATACAGTCTGTGGGGTCACAAACAGGGCTGAACTCGCATGGCATAGCTGATTGACAATGTTGTGACAGCTTCAGGTGAATAGTAAAAGGACTCAGCCATACATATTCACGTATCCATTCTCCTCCAAACTCCCCTCCCATCCAGGCCGCTACATAACATTGAGCAGAGTTCCATGTACTATATAGTAGTTCCTTGTTGGTTATCCATTTTAAATATAGCAGTGTGTACATGTCTATCCCCAAATCAGTAACTATCCCTTCCCCTGATCCTTCCCCACAGGAGAATTATTTTCTGACCTTCAAAATGAATGTTTTACCTGCCTTGGAAATGGTAACCTTGTTATCTTGTGTCAGAGAATTGTAACAATGTCCCTTTAGCAGAATTTCTTAAACCTCCCTGATGATAAGACTCACCTGCTGGGTACAGTGCTGAAATGTAAAATTCCCTGGGGCCCTTCTCAGACCCACTGAATCAGGATCTCAGGGAGGGACCTGGGATGCCTCAGGTGATTCTCATCATCAAGAAGCTGTCTTTACAGAAATGTATGTTATGTGTTTTCAAGTTTTTATAGAATGCCTCTTGGAATAGCCTTTCCCAGGACCAGCTTCCTTTGTTTTCAGAGGCCTGTACTATTTTGCATGGCTGCCCTGGAAAACTTAACAGCTTTTTTCCTAAGACCCTTTTCAGATCTGAGGATTCTTTGACAATCAAGGAGACACTTCAACAATTAGAATCTCTGTTGGTCAGGGATACTGAATTCTTAGTGCTACAGGATTAACCAATTCAAGTTGCCAGAGGCCCCTCTGGGTTCCCTGGAGGACTTGTATATCATACAGACAGTCCCCTGGGCCACTCTCACCTTAGATTCCCTCCCTTGCATGGGAGATGAGGACTTTTTTCCCTTAAAAAGGAAAAATTTTGCCTTATTAAAGGTTTTTTTTTGTGTGTGTTTTTTTTAAGAAACTTATTTGGGGAGAGGAAATTCGAGAATTCTTAGACGCTAGAATCATATTTGATTTCAGAATTCTAATTCCTAGCTCATTGTTGTTGTTAGTCACTCAGTCGTGTCATTCTCTGCAACCCCATGGATTGCAGCATGCCAGGCTTCCCTGTCCTTCACCATCTCCCAGAATTTGTTCAAACTCATGTCCTTTGAGTCAGTGATGCGCTCCAACCATCTCATCTTCTGTTGCCCCCTTCTCCTCCTGCCCTCAATCGTTCCCAACATCAGGGTCTTTTCCAATGAGTTGGCTCATCACATCAGGTGACCGCAAAGTATTGAAGCTTCAGCTTCAGCATCAGTCCTTCCAATGAATATTCAGGGTTGATTTCCTTCAGAATTGACTGGTTTGATCTCCTTGCAGTCCAGGGGACTCTCAAGAATCATCTATAGTACCACAGTTCAAGAGCATCACTTCTTGGGCTCAGCCTTCTTTATGGTCCAACTCTTATATCCGTACTAGTGATTAGCTCCTTGGCTGGAGTCAAATGACATTTGTGGTATTTACCATTTTAATATTGCACAGGAAGATTTTCACAAATATGATTCCCCAGCATTATTTGTTCAGTTGTTGTGTCAGCAAAAGCCCTCTTAAGTCAGTTAAAAAGAACCAAAAGGAAAACAGTAACAACAACCAAAGACCTACCTCAACCCCAACTCTGTGCAGTTGTCTTATTGCTGTAGACAATGAACTGAGAGACAGGAGAGCAGTGATGAGAATGGGCTTTGAGTCTGATAGGTTTGGAGTCTTACCCATCATCTACTCGGTGATGCCCTTGGACAAGCTGTTTTCCACAGGGCAATAATACCAAGTATACAGGGGCAATGGAAGGATTTACATTACATGAGTTAAAATGGTGTTTGAAAGATTTGTGGCACATGATGTGCATGTAATCAATTACTTTTTAATCCAGGTTTCTGGATTTTTTGATGGGGTGTTAACAAGTGGCACCTCTCCCTGAAGGGTGTGGGTTTTATATACTCTGCAATATAAATAGTAGTAAAAATAATTAAAGATGTCAAAACGCAGAGCACAGTACCTTTAGGATCCAGGGCACCTTGCCAGGAGGAGAGGTCTCTCCACAGGCAGAGCATGCTCCATAGCAGGGTCTGTCCAGACGAAACCACATCCCAGAAAGTGCTTCTGTAATCTCCAGGATTGGACTTGGATTATGCTGTATCTCAACTCCTGTTGAGCAGGCTGAATATACCCAGGCCAGCCCCATAAGTTTCCTAGAAGCTGCCCATCCACAGTCTGGCACCCTGAGGTCAGCCCAGACCACAGCCACCTCCTTCCAGCCAGAACTCCGCCCAGCACCGTTCCAGGGCCGCCTCAGACTTGTAATCCATCCAGCTGATTCTGAGTTGCAAAGCCAATTCTTCTGTCAACTTTGTGGCCAGGTGAACCCATCATGGCCGGAAACATTGCCCAGTCCTTACACAGGATGGGGGGTGGGAACAGGGTGGGCTATGCTGGGGTTTGGAGTTTGTACCATTGGCAGTGAGAGGAGAGGCAAGTAGAAGCCACCATCCATTTAGAACTGAAAACTTTCTTTCCCTGTAAGTCTGATTACTGATATTTTCATCCTCTTTGTACTTACTGTAATATCTTTTCATTGTAGTGATAATAGCAGCAATGCCAACATATTATCCGTGGTAATAATGATGGTGATGACGATTAAAAAGAGGGAGCCCTTACTTGGGCTAGTCTCCCTTCCTGCTATTGTTCCTCTCTGGTCTTTCCATCCCCTAAATAGACCATCTACCATTCCCACCCTTTCATACCCTGCACTGGGCTCTCTGAAACCCTTGTTTCATGGTAAATGAAACATTCAGCTGAACTCCACCTCCTTGCTTTAATTTAAACTTGGCTTTCTCCTGAGGGCATCATTTCCTGGTAGTAACCTCAAGGGATGCTTTCTACTTTAGATACAAAGAGAAATCTAAGCAGGAGCTGGCTTTCTGGTCCATGCAGAGAAGCTCCAACAAAGGCTGTGGGGCAGGAATGAGCTTGGCAGGGTCTCAAGAGCAACAACTGCAAAGGAAGGCCAGTGCAGCTCCAGGAAGTGAGCTTGGGAGAGTGCAGGCTAGGCTGAGCCTGGAGAAGGCAGCAGGGTCCACTCATATAGGACACAGAGGCTGCCTTAGCCCAGGCTGCTGCAGCAGGACACCGCAGACAGGGTGCTTAAACAACAGACATTTACTTCTCACAGTTCTGGAGGCTGCGAAGTCCAAGATCAAGGTGCTGGCAGACTCGGTCCTCAGTGAGGGTCCTCTTCCTGGCTTCCAAACAGCCGCCTTCTCGCTGTGTGCTCACAGGGCCATTCCTGGGTGCATGCACGTGGAGTTAAGAAACTTGGGATGTGAGCGAGAGTAACATTAAATAACGAAATGTGAAGGCATGAGGGGCAGAGCAGAACTTTGAATGCCTCTTTCCTGGATGTTCTTTTAGGGGATGTGAGGTGACTGCTTATGGAAGGAGGAGTCCTTTAAATGAATATGCACAGTTACTGGTATGGTGGTTTGGCTGGGGAAGGGAAAGGAATGCCAGGCCTTTTGCAGAGTTTTAACTGCCAGCACCTAAATCATGCACGTACTTGCAATTCTTGTGCCCTGTCATCATTTGTGTACATGTCTTTCTCTTCATCATGCTGTGAGCAAGCACCCTGTTGTGTATTGCCTTTATCTGCTACATACCTACCCCAGGGTACCTGCTAGGCATTCAAGAAACACTTATTGAAGGAAAGTATCATTATAATGTGGGCCATTTTAAAAGTATTTATTGCATTTGTTATACTATTGCTTCTGTTGTTTATGTTTTATGGGTTTTTTTTTTTTGCCTGTAAGGCATGTGGGAAACTGCACCCCCTGCATTGGAAAGCCAAGTCTTAACCACTGGACCACCAGGGAAGTCCTGGGAGTGCCTTCATGATTCTAATCCACCAACCAGTGTACAGGCCAACTCAATTGCTTAGTTAGCCTGGAAACTTTTCATGTCGGGTTCCTTTGCTCCCATTTAATGATACTTTATAAAATCATGTTGCAAATATGTATGTATGTGTTTGTGTTTATCCCCAAATCTTTTTTTTTTTTCCCCAAATCTTAATGTTCTTGAGGAAATCTGATTAAAAGTGTTTAGTTTTTACAGTTATTTGAGGTCTTCTGACCCTGCTTTAAAGACTTTGTACACTGTAATACATAATGACAAGTGTTCAAACATTTCATAAACAATAACTACAATTAAAAAAGAAAAGTATACACAGTCCTAACCATTCATCAAATCATGTTCTCATATACTTTCCAATTCTTTTATATATATATATATATATGTATATATATATAGTAATTTTTTTGTTATTGCCATCAGGATAGATAGTATTTTGTTGGGTTGATTTTTTTGCCGCACTATGTGCTTGTGGGATCTTAGTTCCCCAACCAGCCTGGGCCATGACAGTGAAAGTGCAGAATCCTAACTCCTGGACTGTCAGGGAACTCCCGAGGATAGATGCTATTTGTACTCTTTCTCATTGGTTATTATATTGTTATTATCCTTGTTGCTATACAGACTTCCTTATATAATTTTGAATGATGACTTGCTATGCCGATTAAGTTGATTTACTGTAATTTAATAGTTCTCCAACCTTGGACAGTGATGGTTTCCATCTTATGTTATTATAAACAGGCATACAATGAAGTGCTGCCCCACCTCCAAGTCACCTGCTGTCATCTAACCTCCCAATCCTATCTTGTTATTGAGACAGCTCTGGCCAGGATGATCCATGGTTCTCTTCTTGGTGAACATCTTCTGTTCTTAACTGAACTCTTCAAAGTTCCATGTTGGCTGTTCTTCCCTCCTTGAAATTCATTCTTCTCTTGACTTTTTGGACACCTTACTGCAGTGGATTTTTCTTCTTTCCCTTCTGGCAGTTCCTCTTTTATCTCTACCTGGGGTCTTAAGCTTGCCTCCTAAGTATTGGCATTCGCTGGGATCTTCCCTAAGTATTGGCATACCCTTACTCTTTTCCTGCCTCAGTTTTTGTCATGTCTCTGAATACTCTCATTACCTCCCATGACCTCAGCTTTCTTGAGACACTGGCAATTTCTAAATCTCTTCCTCTACCCCAAATCTCTCTATCTAAGATATCATTAATGCCTGGCACATAGTAGACACTTGAACATCTCCACCTGGAGATGATCTCCACCATGGCCCTCAAAACTCAATCAGTCCTTAACTAAATTCACCATCCTTCCTCAAGCCCCTCCCAAGATCTGTTCCCATTCCTTGTTTCCTCTTTTGGCAAAAGACACTGTCATCTACTTAGTTAAGCCAGAAACCTAAGAGTCACCTTAGACTCACTTCCCTTTTCCTTACCTCATATCTGATCAGGCAGTGACCCAGTCTGCTGATTCCACTTCCTTCATCCCTTGAGCTGGCTTCTTTTGTCTAACTTCATAGTCACATCATCTCTCACCTGCATTCCCACAAAAATCCTTTTTTTTGTTGTTGTTGTTGTTGGCCTTGTCATTCTTACTGATGCCCCTCCCTGCAACCCCCAGCCAACTCATCCATTTTCCAAGAAGCTGACAGAGTGATCTTCAAAAAATGCCAGTCTAATCCCACTTCTGCAGTGTCACAGTAGAACACAAACCCTGTTTGCCTGAACAACCTTCCCTCCTGCTACCTCAACAGCAAGCCTGTGGTCTCTTCCTTTTTTCCTCCACTTGATATTTGTTGTCTTCACCTGGAAAGCTTTCTCCTCTTTTTGCCTCACAAAGTCATTCCTCCCTGTCCTTTAGAATGTATAAGCTGCTATCTCATCTCTGGAAAGACTTCGCTAAACCCCATACCCCTATCTGAGTGAGGAAGCCCTCCTGAAAGACCCTAGACTACCCTGAGCCGCCAGGAATCTTGGTACTTAAGTGGTTTCTTATAATTTACTAATTGTCTACTGTAGTAGGCTGAACTCTGAGGCTAGAGCCTAACTAAGTCTTGTATCGGGGTTCTGACTTAATAGAAAGTATTTAGTAATTATTTGTTGGATAGAAGTTCTTTGGAGAAACAAAATTCTAGGAATGGGGTTCACATGTACAAACCCACTTGTGAGAAATATATACTAGTATAACTTGCTTTTCCAAAGAGTTATATAGATTTATACTGCCACCAGCAGTGGTACTGTATCAATTGAAAAACTTGTTTCAGCATGAGTCAGAACTATGTATTGTGTCAGAATGTTGGTGTTTCTGCTATAAAAGTATGTCATCGTTTGGAGTACTGTAATGTATTAGAAGGGCTTCCCTGGTGGCTCAGTGATAAAGAATCTACCTGCCCAAGCAGGAGATCCAGGGTTTGATCGCTGGATCCGGAAGATCCCACGGAGAGGGAAATTGCCACCCACTCCAGTATTCTTGCCTGGGAAATCCCAGGGACAGAGGAGCCTGGTGGGCTACAGTCCATGGAGTTGAAAACAGTTGGACACACCTTAGCAACTAAAAAACAGCCACAATGCAATAGAACTTTATGCAGTGATGGACATCCTATATCTACACTATCCGATATGGGAACCCACAAGTGTATGGCTACTGACTGAGCACTGGAGATATGACTAACATGACTAAGAAACTGGCCTTTCTGTTTCTTTTCATTTTAATTTAAATTTAAATGTATCCAATACTCACGTGTGACAAGTGGTTATCATATTGGACAGTGCAACTCTAGAGAGGAAAAGGAAAATCATTCAGCAGATATAATTGCTACATTCTGGGTTCCTTTCTTTTTAAATGCTAGTGGTATAAGCTCACATCACTAAGGTGTGACCAGTTCACAAATGGTGTCATTGTTATTATTAGTCAGCACTGCCTAATTTGGGAAACATTTTTATTTTTTTAATTGTGCTTTCATCAGGAGAGTAACACCTCACCTCAGGAATACAACCAAAACATCTAATTCTGGAGACTTAAAGAAAATTGGGAAATGTTACGCACAGTGCTTTTTATTCAGAGGCAGGCACTTTGCCATTCCAAAGGAGGCCAGAAGCCTAACACTTTCAGAGGCATCTGCTCGACTTGTTTTTCCACTTAAGTTGCCAAACTTGTTTTCATTAGGCAGGAAATGAAGCAAATTTTCAGGGAGAGAGCCTGGCATCTGCGTCTGCATCTCTTCAGCGGGTCCATCAACCCGTCTACCTTCTGGTGCTGCGCTTTAGTGGCTGACTCATGTTCAGCTCTTTGCAACCCCATGGACTGTAGCCCACCATACTTCTCTGTCCACGGGGATTCTCCAGGCAAGAATACTGGAGTGGGTTGCCATGCCCTCCTCCATCTACCTTCTGGTGGGCCTAGGTAAACTATGCACTATTCAACCTAGGAGCAGGATGGACTCAACTTTTCTCTCTCACAATGTGGTTTCCTTAAGATTTCAAACCCAAAGGTATATTTTTATTCAGTGTACCTGTTTTGATTCTCCAAATAACTTACATGCCTTTAAAATAAGGAAACTTTTATTTATTGTGGACAATTACATACACGTAGACTTCTCTGGTGGCTCAGACAGTAAAGAATCCACCTGCAACGCAGGAGACCTGGCTTCCATCTCTGGGTGGGGGAGAGCCCCTGAAGAAGGGAATGGCTACCTACTCCAGTATTCTTGCCTGAAAAATGCGGTTGACAGAGAAACCTGTTGGGCTGCAGTCCATGGGGTCGCAAACAGTTGGACACGACTGAGTGACTAACACACAACAGAGGACTCTACAATGAATAAATGTACTGAGTTGAATTTGATGAATCCTGCCTGATGAGCATTTGTGACCTACTTTGGGGCTTCCCTTCCCTTGTGGTTCAGCTGGTAAAGAATCCCCTGCAATGCGGGAGACCTGGATTCGATCCCTGGGTTGGAAAGATCCCGTGGAGAAGGGAAAGGCTACCCACTCCAGTATTCTGGCCTGGAGAATTCCAAGGACTGCTACAGTTCATGGGGTCGAAAAGAGTCGGGCAGGACTGAGCGACTTTCACTTAAAAAAAAAAAAAAAACCCTCAGAAGCTGTTGATGGAAGAGGAGTTTTAATCTCTCCTGGAGTTGTTGGGAATGTGCCAAAGAGATAACTTGGAATATATTTTCCTCAAAAGTCTTGTATTTAACACGAACATCTCACACCCTCCGAATTCAGGGTATCAATTGTTGAGCCCAGAAACGTGGGGGTACAGTCGTGGGTGTGTATGTTTGTGTGTTGGCTGGCCGGTCTGGTCTCTAGGCAGGACAAAAAGAAACTTTGGAGATTCCCTGGTTCTTTCTTTTGCAAACCTCTCCAAAAAGTGTTCGTACAAGCTGCGCACGCGACCTTGGGGATAGAAAGAAAGTGAAAGTGTCAGTCGCTCAGTAGTGTCTAGCTCTTTGCGACCCCATGGACCCACCAGGCTCCTTTGTCCATGGGGTTCTCTAGGCAAGAATACTGGGGTGGGTTGCCATTCCCTTCTCCAGGGAAATCTTCCTGACCCAGGGATCCGAGCCTCCGTCTTCCACATTGCAGGCAGATTGTTTACCCGCGGACAATGAGACCACCCCGCACTCACTGCTAACTTGCAGCGCTTCCCCGGCGCGCGCCCGGAGCCGGACCTGCTGCCCCGAGTGCGCGCCGCGGAGCGAACCATCGGATCCGCCGGAGGGGGGTTGGGTGTGAGGGCCGCGGGCCGCTCGGTCCTCGGGGTCTCCCTGCTGCCGCCCCCCTCTTCGGTCCTCGGCCGAGAGTCTCGCACGGCGCTCCGCGGGGTCTCCGGAAGCACGGCGCCTGCAAGCCCTCCCCCCGGCCGTGCAGGGGTGGTAGCGGCCCACTTGAGAGTTTCCGCGGCCAGGCAGCCGGCGCAGAGGCGCGGCGTTGGGTAGGGGGCGGGCCGTTGCGCCGCCGCCGCCGCCGCCGTGGAGGGAGGGACAAAGGGGTGGGTCCCCGCGGACTTGCACCGGGCTAAAACCCGGCTGCGGGGCGGGGGGCTGACCTGCAGCCTGGACAAGGAGGAGGAGTGGGGCCCAGGACAGGCGCGCCCACGCGGGACCCGCGCCCGAAGATGCCGGTGCGAGGAGATCGCGGGTTTCCACCTCGGCGGGAAATGTCAGGCTGGCTCCCTGTGAGTTCCATCTTGCGTTCCGCTTGGTTGGGAGAAGGGTCGCGAGGAGAGAGCCTGGGAGCGCGTGGTGGGCTTCCCGGATGCGCCATGGGTGACTGGGATTCTCCCATGGGGAGGTGGGGTTGAGGGCAGCGGGTAGGTTTCACCGGACGGGGGTGGTGGCTCGTGGCCTCCGAGGCTCCTGGATCCTTCTCTCTGTTCTCTAAAGTCACTTGGATTTCGCGTTAAGTCGCGAGTAGGGAAAAACTGTCTTGGACTCTGTCTTGGATCCTTACTACTTCGGGGGCGTCTCGCTGTGCCTGCTGTGTCGCCTGCCCTGTGCCTGTGATTTGCTTCTCGGTTCCAAACCTCACTCTCTGGTTGATGTAAAATTACAGGCGTGTGTGCGTGAGACTCACTGACAACTCTTTGGACCAGAATCCTCATTTTCCCTTTTAATCAGTTACATCTGCAGTAGAAGTAAAAGTTGTTTGCTGTAGGAAGTGGAGATGGGGTTTGGGAGGACGCCACGAGAAGAGAGTGATGAATTGTTTGTACTCTGGTATTATCTTACCTGTCACCAGTTCCTTTTCTGTCTTCATTTGTGAAGTCTCTGCTTTACACAGTAGTTTATTTTAAATTATAAATAATCAGGGTTTTGACTACAGGGTTTTAAAATTCTTGAAATGTGGATGAACTTGGGAGTGAATACTCCAGGGCTTAGTAATGGAAAGGAATACAGCCTCCCACCTCTGTTTTAGCTTCAGTTAGGCAGCGCTGCCGTCTTGGCAGCTGTCTAGCCTGAGTAATGGTTGTGGTTTCCCTGCAGTTCCCAGTGGAAACTGCCCTCATAGAAACTGCCCTCATCCCGTCATAGAAACTGCCCTCCCTTCCTCAGTTAGGGGAATCCCAGCAGAGAAGGCAAGAGGCCCTTGTCCTCAGATCTTTAGGTGGTTTGGGCCAGCTGTGCTGACACTCTGGGAGAACAGGTCCACTTGTGTCTGGATTATTCCTGGGCGAGACAGTCTGCATACAGACTTTGGAATCAGACTTTTCTTTTTAAGTGAGGAGTTAGTGGTCATGATTGCATTTGTAGCAGAGTGCCATGTGATATTCTGCCTTAGAGTATTAAATTTGGTTATTCGATAAATTTTCATGACTGGATTCACTTCAGTGTGGGGATGCCTCTGTCACCCTATCTTGTTGGGGAAGAATGCAAATCTTTAAGACTCTGATGTATTCCAATTAGAGATATGAACAGGATGCTGTAGTTTTCCCTCTTTGGGGAGATGAAAGAAAGGGGGGTGCCTTACTAAGGCGGTGGTGGCTTTTGAGGTTTTTCTTGCACTTTTTCTGAGCTGCTGTCAGAGATTGACGAAGGGAGGTTTCCCCCGCCTCGATTCGTTGCTGCAACTTTTTCAGGACCACGCAGCTAATAGCATAATGAGCACCTACTTGTGCCGGTCCATTGTGAAGAGGTGAGTGCATGAGATAAGCAAGACTCAATTTCTGTCTTTTAAGAGTCTGCTGTACAAGCTGAAAATTTTAGGTGTGTTTTTAGATTGTGCAGACTCTCTCTGCTGGGATACCTGTGGCTGAAGGAGGGAGTGTGAGATACAGATGCACACTCTGCAGGACAGAAATGCAACAAAGTGTGGGATTGTCCTGTGCACACTCCCTTCGGGGATTCTTTTGGGGAAGAAAGTTTGCCATTTGAACAGATTCCTCACAGAGTAAGTCAGTCTAGAAGATGGGGCTAATAACACGCCTCACAGGGTTGAGTGAGAACTGAGTGAAATGTGCCGGTGCCTGACTAGTGGGTGCTAAATAAACAGTAGCTTGTACAGTCATTCCTCGGTATCATGCAAGGGGGGAGAATGGTTCTGGGACCTCTGTAGGATACCAAAATCCAAAGATGCTCAAAGTCTTTAATATAAAATGGCATACATAGTATTTTCCTATAACCTCAAGGCATCCTCCTGTACACTTTAAATCACCTCTAGGTTAAGATCCCCTAGAGGAGGGGCATGGCAACCCACTCCAGTATTTTTGCCTGGAGAAGCCCATGGACAGAGGAGCCTCGCAGCTGTGTTCCATAGGGTTGGCAAGTAGTCCCATAAGACTGAAGTGACTGAGCATGCAAACACAGGTTACTTACAATGCCATATACAATGTAAATATTATGTAAATAGTTGTAATCACAATGTAAATGATGTGTAAATAGTTCTTGGTGTGACAAATTCAAGTTTTGCTTTCTGGAACTTTCTGGGATTTCTCCCCAGCCCCCATACATTTTCGGTCCATGATTGGTTGAATCCTCAGGATATGGAGGGCTGACTGTAATATGAACCAAAACAGGTGCTGAAAACTCTTACATGCTGGATCCTGGGTTACTAAGGCAAGTGGGACCTAGAAGCACAAATAGGAGATGCCAGGTAGGTATCAGGGCAGTTGCTGGGGGAAAGAACAAGAGATGCTCACACTCTTGAAAGACCTTGAATGCCAGTAAGAGAACTTTAAGAAAAAGCCACAGAAATCCCTAGTGTATTAATGACTTGACTTTTCCTGCAAAGGAGTGAGCCAGTTTCCTAGTAAACACTCTACCCCACACCCCCTACATAGGAAATATTACTATTTGGGGGGCACTCATATGCTTAAGATCCTAAATTTTTTAGCATCACTTGCTGGGGAGTTCCATTTGCAAGGATTTCTGCCTCCATTTGTTTAACTTTTAGTCTAATTCTTTGTATATTGACAAAAGGTCGCAGCCAGACGTTTCTCTTCCGTGGGAGAAGTGCCTGGGAATTCAAGGGAGCTGATAAAATCCCTGGTGACTTTAGCAAGTTTTTCTTTTCTGAAGACATTCTTCTTAGGAGACAGATAAGTCCTTGAAACTAGGCAGGGCCACTTGAGTCTTGTGTGCCGTCACATGTTCTATAGCTGAAAAAGTCATGCAGATTTGGTGGGAGAGGAGCTTTATGTGTGGGAAGGGCGGGTGGGGTGAAGAGTTAGGAAGGGTTAGTAGTCACGCTGAGACTTTCAACATACCTCTACCAAAAATATGAGCCATCAGGGAATTCCTTGCCTAATCCCTGAAACAAATCCCATTGAGGAGCTGTGGCTGTAGATTAGTTTATCTAGGTTGAGAGCTGATAGCCTATAAAATGCCTTGTTGATCAGACTTGAGGCGGTAATCACAGGGCAACAAGTGCTGGGCTGGAATGGCCTTGGACCAGCCAGCCTTGGGGTTGAGAAGAATTTTCATTGAAAATTAAGTGGGCATGGTAGAATGATTGTCTAAGATGTTTTACTGAGTTCATTTTTTCATCCTAAATCCAAGGGTCAGGGTCAGACACGTAGACTCAGGGGTCAGATTCAACACCTGTTTAGTGTGTTAAAAACTTGTTTTACATGGCCCTTTAAAAAAAAAAAAAATTTTTTTTTTTTTTTTTTTTTTAATTTTTTGGCTGCACTAGATCTTCATTGCTGAGCACAGGCTTTCTCTAGTTGTAGTGAGCCGGGGTGATGCTCTCGTTGTGGTGCAAGGGTTTCTCGTTGTGGTAACTCCTCTTGTTGAGAAGCACGGGCTGTCGGTGCACAGGCTTCAGTAGTTGGGGCTTGTAGGTTTAGTTGCTCCACAGCATGTGGGATCTTCCTGGACCAGGGATCTAACCCTTGGCCCCTGCAATGACAGGTGGATTCTTAACCACTGGACCACCAGGGAAGTCCTACATGGGCTTTTTTTAAGGTTCAGAAAGAAAGATTCCCTAAAGCAATTTAGAACCTACTTCATCCCCACAGGAACTTTTATGATTACCCTTATGAGTAGAAGCTCCTTTAGCTAGCAAATTTATGAGGGTTTGAGATGGTATCTCCTTTAAAAAGTTTGCAAAAGTCATATAACAACAATGGAAAATAGTTATCAGGCACTCAGTCCCACTATCTGCTATTGGCAATAGCTAGTTCCAGGTTTGAAGGCTACCTAGGAAAGGAGCCAAGTAAATCTGTACGCTGCCCATGTCACCGTATGAGGAAGAGAGTTCTGAGGTGGAAAGTACCAGCGTCCACTTTTGCAGCTTCATTAGGAAATGCCCTTCCTAGAACTTGGCCTCTGACTGCTAGAGCCCAGGCAGTCCTGCATGGGCCTTCCCCTAATGGTGACTGTTTCATTCTGGCTTTTTAAGGGGACTAGAGTCTCTTTCATCCAAAGCTGCATCAGCCTCAATAACCTGTGAGCTCAAAAGGGAGATGCAGGACTGTCATTGGAAAACCATCTATGAAGTTTGTTATGCATTTTCTCTTGTCTTTTTTGCTATCTCCTGAACAGTGTTTTTTTCCCCAAGTGTGTTGTACAGACAGACTGTACAGGGGGGGACATTGCCCTTTCTTTAATTACCGTGCATTCCTCTTGTATAAAAAAACGTAAAGCCAGTCTGTAAACTCATTTATTTCATGGATAGTTTGCTTAGAATGGGGCAAAAATAAGTATTAAGTAAAACAGTGAGTTTGATTTAAGAAAAATAGTAAATTATCAGGATGAGCGGAGTGAGAATAAGATAAAAAATTGTGAAGAGAGCCCTTGAAATCTGAGTTTTGGAAAATACTCTTAAATTTGTGAGTGTGACATTTAGGTATGGAGAGCTAGGTATACCTCAACCACACCTTCAAGAAAGTCAGCACAGCATGGCCCAGAAAAGACAGGAAAGTTGAACTTGATGGACTTATGTCTTAATGTGTACATGGAGCCATTGTCTACCCAGTTCTCTTATCTGTAACTGCAGACAGTGTATTTGTGAAGCTATTTAATGTCTCATTCCTTTCTCTGCTTCCCATGAGCCATTCTGCAATATGAAGGTCCGTTGGTGTGACATTTGCAGTAGGATAGCGTGAAAAGAGGGGAAGAGCTTTGGCCCTCCTGGAGGACATACCTGTTACCAGATGCACCTTAGTCACCGTTCATCGGTGCTTAAGGGTAGAGAGACCCAAGCAGCCTCCCATGGAATGCATCTAACTCACTAAAAATGAAGCTGATATTGGTCTGTAAATTATACTTTAACAAGGATTGTCATAGGAATTGTAAGTCTTGAGATAGGGAAAAGCGCCCTGTGACCTGGAGGAAAGAGCAATTGAAGTTCTCCGTGGTCAGTGAATAAAACCATGACAGAAAAAAAAAAAAATCATGACAGAAAACACTTTGTTTCAGTCACCAGAATCCCTGATTCTGTGGGTGTGCACAGTTTTCATGAGAAATCCTAGGCTTTCAATTAGTGACTTGTTCTTCAGTCATTTAAAGTCAGTACAGATATTTGTTTAGTGCCTCTGCCACATGGTTAAAGTTAAATCAGGTCTTTAATCTTAAAAACAGTGCAGCTTCTCTGTCACTTATACATCATGGTGTGTTGCAAACCATAGCAGTGTAAATTTTGATGATAATGAGTGTTTTATTTTAGCTTTCAGGCTAAATATTTTGTCTGATTAGATTATAGACTATAGTTTCTACTTATATTTCTGCTCCTTCATCATTTTCTATGTGTGTGTGGAGAGGATGGAGAAGAGTTTGGGGGTATTGATAGTAGTGGTAAAAGACTATTGATAGATCTTTTGAAAATAAAATATTTGTCGGGTGTTACAGGAAGCTCTTCTGATCCCCGGATTTCAAATTATACTATTAATCATGGCAAAAATGTCATGTGACATCCTTGAGTACAAATGTTTACTAAATTTTACCCGTATGCATATGTGAGCACGGATTTCAGAGATAATCAATACAGTAATTATTATATGTGTTATAGACTTTACTCAGCCATATGAAATATATACATTATGTTCACAAGAGAAAAATGTCGTCTTTGGAAACTTTAATTGTAGTATGCTTCATCTGACAGACACCCTATATAACCACAGGTCTAAGTATATAGTTATGTTTTTATAGCTAGTGACAATACAGTTAGTGAGAAGTCAGGGGCATTTAGAAGGAACATATATAATACACTGTGGAAGAAAATTATTGGGATAGTCTTGCTGGTCGTTAAAGAGTTGGACACGACTGAGCGACTTTCACTAACAGTTATTAGGCTGTAATTAATAGGTAATGATTAGAGTCCAGTTGTATGTGTTGTTTTGTTGGCCACAGGGCATACAGGATCTTAGCTCCCCCACCAGGGATCGAACCTGGGTCCCTTGTAGTGAAAGTGCAGCGTCCTAACCAGTGGGCCACCAGGAGAGTCCCAGAAGCCGGTTGTATCTTTGCCATTGTATGTGTTAGAAAAAGCTTTGTTAGAGATGAGAGAATACTGCAGATACTCGGTTTTGTCACTTAGTTGGAGGTGAGCTGGGGAAATAATGCATTCTAGTCATCAACAGGATTTCATGAACTTCTCTTCTAGGACTTGTAGCTTTGTGAACCTTTGTTGTTCTGATGAAATAATGTTCCATGTGTGGCTATTTGTTTCCATTCACCGAGAAACATTTCTTATAAAGGAAGTGTTCCAAATCCTAGGTTGTGGGGTTTCTTCTCTGCCTCCTTTTGCAGTGGACATCTGAGAGGTTGCGTGTGCTCGGCTCGGCAATGGGGAGGAGGGGTGATGTATCCGTCAGAGGCTACCAGCCCATTCTCCATCCTCGGACGACTGTCTCCAAATATATCTAGCAAAGCGGAGTGAAGTTCTTTGAAGAAATCAGTATTAGCCAAGCTAGCCATTTCTGCTTTCGAAAAGAATAGTTTAGAAGAAACTTCCTGGTGAGCTTAGTTGCTCCCTTATCCTCCTTCTTCAGGCTGAATCAGTTACCTCCTGGCCTGTGATTGGCTATTTGCACACGCCAGTGTTTATTTGAGCCCTTATCATGTCTGCCTTATGCCAGTCATTTCCTGTCAGCTGCGAGCACCTCCCTGGTCTGCGTCATCTTGGTCACCCCAGACACTGACAGGTCACCAGGCACATTCACTAAAGGATTGACCACATTTTACTGACTTGATTTGGGGAAGCCTTATTGCATAAAGTAGTAAGAATGAAAGACTCATTGAGAACTTGGATTCCTAGATTCCTGACATTGATAGAGTGAGTGGATGATAGTTTGTCCATAAGAAAAAAATAATGTAAAATTTTATTAATATACAGATCCTTTCTTTGATGATGTATAAGCTATACTAAGAATTAGTTTGGTGACTTTAGCTAAGACATGTAATTCTATTAATAATTCCCAGTTACTTTATAGGGATAACTATACTTGATCATCTCTGAAGTCTCTTACTGTGCTTAAGATTCTCAGTATCCAGTGTAAAGCCTAGAGAACATTCTAAATTTCTTTTGGTTCTTGTCACCTTGAAGTACTCTCATACTCCTTAGACAAATTGTGTGTGTTTTCTTTCTCTCTGTTTTCTCTTTGAAGAAGAGATTCAATGCAGTCTCTCTGCAAAGCAGTTTTTTAAAGAGTGGCTGTCTTGTTTAGCTCATGAAGTGATGGAAAGATCTATTATTCAGTTGCAGCTTAAATAATGTACCAGCTCAGTGGGTACTGAATTCTCTTCCTCACTCTGCAGCCCCAAGTCAGCAGCTACAACCATCTCACAGAGCTTCTTGAGAATTCTTTTTCCTTCCTCTTCCTTTTCCCCTCCACCCTTCCCAGTGAAAGCTGCATCCTGGGAACCTCCAGTAGCCCCTCCCTTCCCCATGGAATCCTCTCCCAGGAACCACATTGCCTGTAGCATGGGCACAGAAGGTAGGGCAGGCCTGTCACTAGGAGCCCTTTCTGATTTGTTCTTCACCAGTGTGCTGGAGACAGCCTCCTGGTGACTGCTGCAAGACCTCTTTCGTTGTTACTGACTGGCATGAAGTCAGTCTCCGGCAGCCACATTTCATGGTTACCTCAGGCACTTGGGGTTTTTTCTGCCTAACTTCAGGGAGAGCACTTCGCCTGCCTTGGTCAGGTCTGTTTAGTGTCTGGGTGAGTTTTAAGAGGGGAGGGAGATTTGTGGCATCTCAGACATCCATTGAAATTTTCCAGAAATGCAACTGGAAGTATTTGTGCTTTTCCTTCTGGTGTTATTGTGAAGAGTCTAAAAACAGGCAAGTGGCAATACGTTGAAATCAAGAGGTAATGAGTTCACTTTGAATATCGGCGTTTTTTCAGATTTTAATCAAAGGCCGAGAACGAAATGGCAACCCACTCCAGTGTTCTTGCCTGGAGAATCCCAGGGACAGAGGCGCCTGGTGGGCTGCCGTCTGTGGGGTCGTGCAGGGTCGGACACGGCTGAAGCCACTTAGCAGGCAGCAGTAGAAGAAGCAATACTCGATTGGCTTACAGTGCTTAAATATAGTTTGCAGATGTCTTTACTCAAGAGTTGGGAAGAGACAGGAAAGGTAGACTGAATTTACCAAAGAAGTGAGGTGAAAAATATTTGCCTGAAAGTGAGGAAAATTTTCCTGTGGGAACAGTGGTCTCCTGAGTGTGTCCTCAAAAGCTTACTTAACTCACAGCGAAGTTTTTTCTATATTATTATTTTCCTGTATTTTTAAAAATTAAAGTATAGCACATATAGTAAAACCCAGAAGTGGGGCGCTTGATACTTTTTTTTTTTAATTGTAGTAAAACACAGTACGATCCACCATTTTAATCATTCTAAGTGTAAATTCAGTGGCATCTACTTGTGCAGCCACCGTTACTATCCAGTTGCAGAGCTGGCTGAACTTTTACATGAATGTATGCATTGTGTGATTACCACCTGGATCAAAAAATAGAACTTTCCATCACTCTAGAAGGTTGTTGTCTCTTGCCACTTTTTCGACTGGTACCACCCCACTGACAAGGGAACCTCTCTTAGCATCGTATAGCTTTGCTTCACACTTTGATAGGATCTGTATAAATGAAATCAGCATTTGGTATCTGGTTTCTTTCCTCAGTGTAACCTTTGTGTGGTTATGTGATTCAATAGTTTGTTGTTGTTTTTTTTTTCTCAATAATATATACGTCATTTATATGAATTTACCAGTTTGTTTATTCATTCTTTTGTTGATGGATATTTGGGTTGTTGTCAGATTTTTGTTTTATTTCTATTATGGGTAAAGCTGCTATGAAAGTCACCTCATACTTGGTTCTGTTGGCTTGTGGCCCCATTTCTCTTGTGTAAATTCCTAGGAGTAGAATTGCTGGGTCATGGGCTGGAGACATGCTTAACTTTCATTCTGTGACTGTTGAAGTCAGGCAGACCTGGGTGTGAGTTCTTTTTGTCCTGAAACTTGCGTGGCCTTAGGCAATTTACTCTGCTCACCTGTGAAATAGGCATTGTATACCTCTGGGTCAGGGCTCAGTGAAGAAAACAGACATTATTCTAGATGTTTCAAGGAGAAAGGGATTTAATGGAGGGAATTAGATGCCTACAGAACAAAAGGCTGGAGGGATGAAAACTCAGGGCCCATCCCTAGGTCTCTGATTTGCCTCCTAGAAAGTTAGAAAGCTGCTTCTGCCTTGAGCCAGGACCTCTTTGATTTTCTCAGCCTGTGTAGCCAAGAGGAGGCTGAAACAATATGGAGCTTGGAGGTAGCTGCAAAACTCTGTGATCTGGGAAGTCAGTTTCTGCCTATGACTGCTGCTACCGGAAAAGAAAAAGGAAAACAAATGGCATCTGTTTCCCTTCATCCTTTTAGATCTTAAGTAAATACTTGCACCTCATTGGTGCCTCTTGGGCAAAGGGATTGGGGCTTCTAGTCTCTGGGACTAGGGGAAGCTGAGTGTCAGCAAACAAGAAATGGCATAGGTGCCTCCGGGGGTTGCAATGGCAGTTTCATTGCAGTGGTTCTGATTTGCTTGTATTATCACTATTACCGAGGAACATGATGCCCAGTAGTCACAGGACTGCTTTCTGTAATCTGTGTTCGGAATCAGTACTTTATCAGACTTTATCATCACCAGCTGGAGTGTGGATGCCACTGTTAAGCTGTCCCAAAGTATTGTCTCTGAAGGGCCTCTGTTTCTCAACTGCTCTGTGATGGTTGGTACTTTTCAGTATGAGTAAGCTTGAGAAGTTTTAACTTGCAGGCCTATAAATTAATACAGGCTGCTAAGTGACTTGGTTCTAAGTGCTGCTCTTTGGTGTATAACTTTGTGAAACTTAATGAATATTTCCTTTTTTTTAAAAAAAAAATGTATTTACTTTTGGCTGAGCTGGATCTTGGTTTTCTAACCACGATTTTCTAACCGTGGGCTTTCTCTAGTTGTGGCGTGCAGGCTCGGGAGTTGCGGCATGTGGGCTTAGTTGCCCACGTGGAGTCTTCTTGGACCAGGGGACAAACCTGTGTCCTGTACATTGGCAGGTGGATTCTTAACCAACCACTGAACCACCAGGGAAGTCCAGGTATTTTCTTTTTGAAGTCATTTTGATTTATTAGTTTTATTTTTTTAATGTTTAAAGAATTTTATTGAAATACAGTTGATTTACAATGTTGTGTTTCAGGTGTACAGAAAAGCAACTCTGTTATACATGTAGATAAATATATATATATTTTAAAATATTTTCTTCCATTATAGGTTATTACAAGATACTGTAATATCCCTGTGCTATATAGTAGGCCCTTATCGGATATCTGTTTTCTCTGTAGTAGTATGTTTTAATCCCAAACTCCCAACTTATCCCTCCCCCTGATTTGTTAGTTATTAATAAAGTAAAAGGTGATATGTAAATCTGGTTTATAGATTGATGGGCTTCCTTAGTGGCTCAGATGATAAAGAATTCGTCTGCAGTGCAGGAGACCCGGGTTCGATCTCTGGGTTGGGAAGATCCCCTGAAGAGAATGTCCCCCTTTCCTCTCTCTGTCTTTTAACTTCTTCTGTCTTTTGACAAGTTAAGTGAAAAGATTCAATCTTGATCCTGTTTTGTGCCTCACGTCTCATGCTGATAGCACATGCTAGTCTACCAAAACATTTGGCAATAGTGTCTGACCCACTTCTTATCTGCAAAATATGAGCTGTAATGTGTTGCTCTTGAGACATTTAAACATCTTGACTCGGTTTTTGCAAAACCCTTCCTATATAATGATGCCCCATGTGGAAAGAACTGAGTTTTTCTTAATTTAGAATGTCTTCTCTCTCATTCAAAGAATTTTGCCTCTGACCCTGACTAATTAGGGACGTTACTACTATTGCTTTCAGGTGAGTAGCTAGAATCAGACTAGCCAAGTGATTTATTGATTCATATTTTATTTTAGGCTTAGATCTGTAGTGCTGCTTCTGAAGACTCCTTGCAGAGAAATTTGAAGTGGTAAGGAAAGCAAATGTTCTAAGTGCCAAGATAAGCATGAGCAGTAACTTCATTTCAGCCACTGGTTCAGCAGAGTAAGCTGGCTCTGTGCAAAAGCTCGCTTAAATTTTGAACATGCTAGAAATATACTGACAGAATCTCCTGTTTTATCTCTTTTTTTGCCTGACTTAGCCAGTCAACCAGGGCTAACAGTGGATGTCCAGTTTACAGTGGCTAATACAATGCACAAAAGCTTTCTTTGTTTGGAGAGTGGAAAATAGAGCTGAAGGGGGGCTTCTTAAGGGCACTGACCTAATTTCACTCCTACAACAAAAATGATTGGTTTTAAACATATATGTATTTCTGATCCAGGTGTCTATGAATATTTCAGCTAGTAGTGTTACAGCCTGAGGAAGGGTCGCACAGTGCTGCTTTGTGTATTTTTACAAAGCAGCCTTATTTTTATTTGACAGTGTCCTTTAAATTTAGAACAAGAAGTCAAATTCTTGCATGAAATGATAATTCCACAAAAGCCAAGGAATTAAGAAAGGCAGCTGGCATTGCACCATCACCCCTCTCAATCCTTGAAACCTCCTCACATTTGAGAACCGGTTAGTCACCAGCTTTTTAAAAATAAAGTTCTCTGGGGGCCATTCCTGTGTAAAATGTTGGGAAATAGAGCTGAGTTTAAAGTAAAGTTAGTTCAGGCATTGCCAAATTTTCTGAATTTCTTAATTTTCATGTTTATGATTTACTTTGTATGTGTCATGTTCATGATTTACTTTAGAAATCACATGTCAGCAATGTTTTTACTATTACCCCAGAATATTTGCAGGCAGTATGCGCTGCCTTAAAGAATCTCTCTTGCTTATTAATAGAACCAAGGAGAGTACACATGTCACTTGGGGGTGGGGCAAGGGAGGAAGCTCATTTGGCTTTGGTGTAGTAATGAGCTCCAAGGAACAATGGCATTGTTGTTCTAAGCGGTCTTTGAGTGTGATTAGTTGGTGACATATAAATGTTGGCCCGATTGGATTATGTCCCAGTGATGAACTGTCCTGAGAAAATGACAGTCACTCACCTATCACTCCAGACAATCACCAGACTTGTCCTTTCGGCTTTACATTTGGGATAATGATTTATGCAGCGAGGTGCCCTCGACATGAGCTGGTATTCTGCCTGTCTGCTGTCTGTCTGTCTCTTCTGTCTCTTCCAGCTTAGATATTGTTGGCTCCATCTGTGTAGTCTGCAACATGGATAGTTCATTTTCTCCGTGAGAGGCAACATAAGCTTTTTGATTGGGATGAGCTTCGTCAAAATGAATGCTTAGAAAACAGTGAACTGCAAAATAAATGTCCCCAGTTAGATGTAAACCTCATTGCTTGTGTTTATCCTTTTGGAAGAGCAGTGTGTTTTCTGAGAGGCCTGGGTTCTGCCTGGTGTTGGAAGAAGGGTCACTTTTAACACTGGGGGGGTGATTGTGAATTTTTGAGGCCAGGTATGGTCCTTGGCATTACTACTCCAGGCATAGAATAGTTGCTCAGTAAATCAGGGAAGGTGAAAGGAGGAGAATGGAGACAGTCCTTTTGAAAACTGAAAAGAGATTGGTCTGGGTATGTATTCTCTTGCCTTGCTCACTGTGTTTCCCACTGTCCCCCCCTTCCCCCCAAAACCATGCTGGTGGCTTGGAGACTGAAGCTGCAACATTCCATTACATTATTGGATGAACAAATGTAAAATAGGCATTAATGGACTTTATAGAATGGTTCTGAAGCTCTGTCCTTGATTTCTGCAAACATGGGTATGTTGGGGGCTGGCTTTCTAAAGTTACACCCAAGTATCCAGTAGAACTCCTGATATCTCTGTAAAATACCTAATGGTCAGGGGACCCCAGGACATAAAGTAAGATACAGACAGACTTTTCTCTGGTGAAGTGAGAGAAGCCACATAGCTGATGCAGTGTTAGTGCAGTGTTAGACCTTGGTACGGACCTCACTGAATCCTCCCAACCAGCTGGGAGTGGGTGTTAAAACTCAATTTTATAGGTGAGGATAATGAGGCTCAGAAATGTTAAGTAACATGTCCAGTGTTGCATAGCTTGTGTGACAGGGAGGGAATTTGAGTCAAGGTCCATTTAATTTGAAACTTACAGGTGCTTTCAGCTCCCAGCTCTCCTTTCCAGAATCAGATGAGCAGAGAAATAAGAGGGAGAAGCTAATGGCCCTCTCTCTGTTGATTTGTAGGATTTTTTTCACATTATCACTGAAAGTATACAGAAAGTTTTCCTCCAGGGAGTCACAATGAAATAGCAATGTTTTTAATAAGAGTTGTTTTCATTTTTCAATGACCCATTACTGTAGGAAGCCCCAAAGACGCTAAGGTGAGCAAGACACAGTTTTATGGGGAAGTCGATTATGTAGGCTACTAGTGAAAATCATAGTTTTGTTATAGAAATATTAAGACTCTCAAGTGAGAGTGTCCACTTTCTTCAAGTCCACAGCCTCTAGTTAGAAATGACTGTGTAATCCCATCCCACAGAAAACAGCAGTTGTTGTCAATGTCAAGAAAAACTTGTTGCGGCTACAAAGCATCTGAGTTGTGGAATCAGAAAGAATGTTCATTTTTGATAGGCAAGTTTGGGAACTTGCCTGTTAAGGATCAGAATTCCATTATTAGTTTCATCAGGATCAAAGTACATCTTTTAAAAAACACTAAGAGGTGTAGATCACCAGGCATGCACAGTTCAGTGGCAGGTAGGTCATCTTTTTGTGATATCTACCTGAGACTGGAAGCATTGATATATAAAACTGAGGGATTGGGTTAAAGATAGAAAGGGAATTTTGGAGCTTCATTTGGCGATGGAGTGCTGGAGGGTTCGCCTTTGGAGGCTTTGGGGTAGGAGGACGTTGAAAACCAGAGCAACAAGCACAAGGGGTAGAAAGAGCTAGACAGGCTCCAAGTGCAAACTTTCTCTCCTGTTCCCCCTGGAGTCCTGTTAAGGGCATTTTTGTCATCCTCACAGCCTCACGGCATGGCTTTCTTCCCTGAGGACCCAGAATTGAGGAGTTCCATGAGCTTCCATAGACAGTTTAATAAGGCTGACATTGTTTGAAATGTTGGTTCTTGGTTCGAAGCTCAGCCATGACAAAAGGTAGATATGTAATTCTGACCAGATTCTGTGGTGGGTGATGGAAACTTCTAGTGTTCTCATGTTCTCTTTAAAAAATTTCTTCTCCCGTGGCACTGGTCTTGGTCTGTAGGTGTCACTTGCTCATTGTCTTTTTGTGGGGGTACACAGGCAGCAGCCCAGCTTGAGAGCAGAACCAAAGTTTTTCACTTCTCTGTGTTCAGCACATTTCTTCACAGAGTGTCTTGCCCAATAAGTGTGTTGATAATGCTCCCACCTGTAGTTAATTATCCACTTGGAGGACTATCTGAAGCAAGGTTTTGATCTCAGGCCAGCTTTCTATGTGGTATGTGATTGGAAATTGTTAACAAGTTCAGATTTTTGTTTAGGTAAAATATAACCAGAAGTTCCATTGCTACCAAAACCAAGGGTAGTTCACTTTGAATTGACCTAACTTTGCAATTATATATACACTAAGACCTTGTATGTGTATGTGTGTGCTCAGTTTGTGGACTCTTTGTGGCCCCGTGAAGGATAGCCTGCCAGTCTCCTCTGTCCATGGAATTTTCTAGGCAAGAAGACTGGAGTGGGTTGCCATTTCCTCCTCCAGGGGATCTTCCTGACCCAGGGATTGAACCAACGTCCCTTGTTGTCTCCTGCATTGCAGGTGGATTCTTTACCATTGCACCTCCTGGGAAGCCCCTATTCACTAAGAACTAACACCTTATTAATTGAAAAGAAAAAGAAACAAGAAAACAAAATTATCCCCAAACAGTGACTAGATGGTGAGCCAGTTGAGAAGTTATGAGTGGAGACTTCCTCCAAGTTAAGAAGTAACTTAAATAGGAGAAAGTACATGTCAAAGCACATTTTAAGATGTGGAAAGGCTATAACAGTGAACTGCCCTTCAATGATAAAACATTTCGGCCTGAGTTTTGGATGTTGTTATTTATGCTCTGGATTTCCAGCTTTGGGACAAATACTGTTTGTTGTATTTCTAAGTGGTTGGCTATTTCATTTCTAAACAATTCATTCTTTCCTGGGGGATGGAAAGGACTTCAAAGGTATGATAAACCATCACCTTGGTCAAAGTCGTGAAGAAATGTGCAGAAGAGGAATTAATGTTGTTCTTTGGATTTGGAAAAACTTGGGGCTGCCAGGTCAGCGACTGAGACCCCAGTTCAGTATTCACTGCCAATGCGTATTCACTGCCATTGTTCTCCAGACTATTCCAAGCCTTTCTACATCCTAAAAAAAAGGCATCCTCTGAGGGTGGGGACTGTTGTTCTATGTTGATAGGCCTTTGTTTTCAAAGCCTGAGTCACTGTAGATACTTAAATGCTTAATGACTAAAAGAGATCTTTAAAAAAAGTCTTTTATTAAATGTATACCATATCGCCTTTATAGAGTGAGACTTGTTTAATAGAGGAAGTACCCCCTCGTTTGTGTGACACTTCACAGTTTGTAAAAACTTCCATGTAAAATTCTCAGTTGATCTTCTCAAAGAAGCCTGTGAGGCGGGTACTATTACCTGAGCTGTGCAGAGAGCTTAGAGGTTTTACAGCTGGTTAGTGACAGACCAGGGGCTCATCTGTTGACAGACCAGAACAGCTGGTAAGAGCTCCAGAGTGTCGTGTTGTGTTGTCTGGCCCCCGACCCCAGCCTCCAGGGAAGCGGAAGCCTGAGTCTTCGTGGCAAATGCAGGAGAAGCCCTTACCTGAATTTCCTTAATCGCGCAGTGGCTTTGATATCTTTGTTCCCCACCAGGAGTTGAACCCTGGGCCCTCAGCAGCAAAAGCACTGAATCCTAACCCCTGGGCCGCCGGGGAACTCCCCAGTGAAGCACTCTTGACGGTGCATTTTGTTCCCGCGGTCCTTTGGCGTTTTCCATGTCTGTATCCATTTCCCAGAATGCTCGGTAAACATTCCTGTTGCAGGCCCTGATAGCAGTTTCTTGCCCACTCCTAAATTATGTACTTGCAAAGGTGACTTTGGAATTTGGCTTAGAAATGGTGGTTTGATTTAAACTTTCCTCACAGTCGAAGGGGGATCTTGACTGGGGTTTAAACCCTAGGGTAAACCCTCAGCCTTACTGCTCTGAGAAGGCCATTGCTGCCCCAGACTGAAACCCGGGAATTCAGTTTAGCTCTCCCTTTCTTCCTCCTTCCCACCTCTTGTATTCTGTAAGCCCCTGGGGCTGTCAACCTCAGCTTAGATTTCTTTCCTGCTTCTCAGGAAGATGAGGAGTCTGGTCTCAAATATATAAAAATACAGATCTACTCGTGCCCTTGACCCACCTTGGACTTTTACATACTTTTTTCATGCATGAGACCAGGATGCTTACTGAGACCCAGGTTCCCCCATCGGCCTCCCTATCTGTGTCCCAGCTGTGATGCTTTCTCACTGTGTCCTCTCTCCGTGGATTGAAGTCCCTATTTCCATGGGGTCGCTAAAAAGGAAAGCCTTCCCTGATCTCCCTGGAGAGGCCAGCTCCTCCTGTTCTATACGTTTCTGTACTTTCCCTTCATAGCCTGTGTCACAGGTTTAGTTCTACAGTTGCTGACAGACTCCTTGATTTACAGCTGAGCCACTGTCAGCCTGTAAGCTCCATGAAGGCAGGATCTTGTTTATTGTTCTCACTGTTTAATCTCTAATGCTCAGTACAAAGCCTGGCATGAAAAAGGTGTTTAATAAACATTTATTGGGTGAATCAACGAATGGATTCCACCTTCTATGTGAAACTTCAATTCTGATAACTCTTCCTCCTAGAAATTATATTCCAGCAATTAGGTCCAGCGATTAACAATGAGAAAGTGTTGTCTTCTACCTTCCACATGGTTTAACTTGCTCTGACTATCCCACAACTAGAACAGGGTCAAAAACCTTGTAAGGTGTCAGTTGATTGTAATATGCTCTAGTGGTTTTGTTTTGTTTTTGGCTGCCCCAAGTGGCATGCAGGATCTTAGTTCCCTGACCTGGGATCAAACCCATGTCAGCTGGAGTCCATCTACTGTTTTGTTTTGTTTTTTTCCCCAAACTTTAAACTTTTTATTTTGTATTGGGGTGTAGCTGATAACAGTGTGGTGATAGTTTTAGGTGAACAGTGAGCGGAATTACTCAGCCACACATATACATGCATCCATTCTCCCCCAAGCCCCACTCCCAACCAGGCTGGCACATAACTCTGAGCAGAGTTCCATGTGTTATACAATAGATGAGAGAGAGAGAGAGAGAGAGAGAGTGTGTGTGTGTGTGTGTGTTTTAAATAGTATATGTATGACAACTAAAAGTGTAATTTCTCACTTTGGGTCTTCTCCTTTGAATTGCATATGTACCTTGCCTATTATAAAAACTATAGTGGTGGGATTTTATTGTAATTATTATTTTTTTTTTATTATTGTAATTTTTAAAGCTCATTTCTAATCTCCGAATTACATTTTGAAATTTTTAATTTGAAAGGAAACGGCATCTCTCCTTTTTTATGTCTGCATCATTGCGCCACCTAGTGGGTTATGTCTGTTACTATGCGGTGGCTTAGCCGATTTCCTGATAAACACAAATTCCATGAAAGGGTAGTGAATGTTGGGTGCCTTCTTAAGCTTTAAGGTTGCATACAGCTTCTGCCAATAGTTTATGTTACTAGGCATAGACAAGTTTCTTGAGAGGAGCGCAACATTGTTTAATTCAGAATTTAAAAAATAATACTGACCTATGTCTGAAATTTCCCATGTCACCAGTAAAGGAAAAGAGTGAGGGTGGGGGTGGGGTATTGTACACATTTTTATGGACTGTCCATTTAACTCAATTTACATAATAATGCCATGCAAGATACTAGATCAAAGAAGGTTGTTCCTTCTAAGTTTAGCAATAAGGCTGTTCTAAACATCTGAACTTTTTCTTTCAGTTTTGTCATGAGAAAAAAAATAGAACGCTAACCGTTTTGATACGATTTGCTTTAGTTTCATCTCTTCTGTTTTATTATTAAGTCAAAATCATTATTAAGGCTTGTTGATGTGCACTTTCATTATTTTTAATAATTTGGCTTGGGCTCCCACCTTTCGTTGGTGTGGGAGCTGGATGCAGGAAACCTCACCTTTCCCCTTCCTGTCTCTGGTCTTTGCTGTCCCCTCCCCTTAATGGAGTGTTTTCTTCAACAGTCAGATGGGTCTTTGTTTTCCTCCATTGATTCTCTGAGATGGTGCGCACTCATCATGATGAATGTACCGTGCAAGTATACTTTCCATTGTCAAGTTTATATCTGAAATGTACAAGTATACAACTCAACAAGAGAACAACCCAATCGAAAAATGGGCAGAAGACATAAGTATACATTTCTCCAAAGAAGACATACAGATGGCCAGGAGACACAGGAAAAGATGCTCAACATTGCTAATTATTAGAGAAATGGAAGTCAAAACTACAATGAATGGCCATCATTAAAAAGTCTACAGATAACAAATGGTAGAGAGGATATGGAGAAAAGGAAATCCTCTCACACCGTTGGTGGGAATGTGAAGCCACTATGGAGAACAGTATGGAGGTTCCTTAAAAAACTAAAAATATAACTATCATATGATCTAGCAGTTCCACTCCTGGGCATATATCCAGACAAAACTCTAGTTCAAAAAGATACATGTACTCCTATTTTCATAGCAGCGCTATTCACAATAGTCAAAGACATGGAAGCAACCTAAATATCCATGAATGGATAAAGAAGATTTGGTACCTACACACGATAGAATACTGCTCAGCCATAAAAAGAACAAAATAATGCCATTTTCAGCAGCATGGATGCAATTAAAGATTAAGTAAAGTCGGAAAGAGAAAGGCCCAAAGAAGAGCAATGCCAGAAAATGTTCAAGCTACCACACAATTGCACTCTTCTCACACACTAGCAAAGTAATGCTCAAAATTCTCCAAGCCAGGCTTCAACAGTATGTGAACCATGAACTTCCAGATGTTCAAGCTGGATTTAGAAAAGGCAGAGGAGCCAGAGATCAAATTGCCAACATCCATTCAATCATCAAAAAAGCAAGAGAGTTCCAGAAAAACATCTACTTCTGCTTTATTGACTACACCAAAGCCTCTGACTGTGTGGATCACAACAGACTGTGGAAAATTCTTCAAGAGATGGGAATACCAGACCACCTGACCTGCCTCTTGAGAAACCTGTGTGCAGGTGAGGAAGCAACCGTTAGAACTGGACACGGAGCAACAGACTGGTTCCAAATCGGGAAAGGAGTAAGTCAAGGCTGTATATTGTCACCCTGCTTATTTAACTTATATGCAGAGTACATCGTGAGAAATGCTGGACTGGATGAAACACAAGTAGAAATCAAGATTGCTGGGAGAAATATCAATAACCTCAGATACGCAGTTGACACCACCCTTATGGCAGAAAGCGAAGAAAAACTAAAGAGCCTCTTGATGAAAGTGAAAGAGGAGAGTGAAAAAGTTGGCTTAAAGCTCAACATTCAGAAAACTAAGATCACGGTATCTGGTCCCATCACTTCATGGCAAACAGATGGGGAAACAATGGAAACAGTGACAGACTTTATTTTCTTGGGCTCCAAAGTCACTGCAGATAGTGACTGCAGCCATGAAATTAAAAGACGTTTACTTCTTGAAAGAAAAGTTATGACCAACCTAGACAGCATATTGGAGAAGGCAATGGCACCCCACTCCAGTACTCTTGCCTGGAAAATCCCAGGGACGGGGGAGCCTGGTAGGCTGCCGTCTATGGGGTCGTACAGGATCGGACACGACTGAAGTGACTTAACAGCAGCAGCAGACAGCATATTAAAAAGCAGAAAAAAAATAAAAAGCAGAGACATTACTTTGCCAACAAAGGTCTGTCTAGTCAAAGCTATGGTTTTTCCAGTAGTCATGTACGGATGTGAGAGTTGGACTATAAAGAAAGCTGAGCACCGAAGAATTATTTTTTCAACTGTGGTGTTGGAGAAGACTCTTGAGAGTCACTTGGACTGCAAGGAGATCCAACCAGTCCATCCTAAAGGAAATCAGTCCTGAGTATTCATTGGAAGGACTGATGCTGGGAAAGATTGAGGGCAGGAGGAGAAGGGATTGACAGAGGATGAGATGGTTAGATGGCATCACTGACTCAATGGACATGAGTTTGAGTAAGCTTGGGGAGTTGGCGATGGACAGGGAGGCCTGGTGTGCTTCAGTCCATGGGGTCACAAAGAGTCGGACCCAACTGAGCGACTGAACTAACCTGAAGAAAGAGAAAGACAAGTACTGTGTGATGTCACTTATATGTGGAATCTAAAATATGACACAAATGAACCAGTCTATGAAACAAACATAGTCATAAAGAACAGACTGGTGGTTGCCAAGGGGAAGGGGGTTAATGGAGGGATAGAGTGGGAGGTTGCAGTTAGCAGATGTAAGCTTATATGTAGAGAGAGAATAGATAAACAACAAGGTTCTGCTTATAGCCCAGAGAACTATATTCAATATCCTATGATAAATCATAATGAAAAGAATGTTTTTAAAGATATATATGTATAACTGAATCACTTTGCTGCACAGCAGTAATTAACAACATTGTAAGTCAACTTTACTTCAATTTTAAAAATAAAAATGTATGAGAAATACTTAGGCAGTTGAAGCCGTAAATTGTAAAGTTTTAAATCTCATCCATAGATAATGGCTTAATAGAAAATTATTGCGTCTCTTACTGAAAGCTGGTTGAATTCGTGTTTTCGAGGGGTCATTTGCAAAGTTTTACCCATGTGCCTACAAAAGGAGTTCAGGATATTTTTTCCCCACCGTCTCTTCTTTGTTTTTGCAGAAAAGTTTACCAAAAGAGTACCAGAAAAATCTTCAAAGTATGAAAACAAGCACTGCTTCTGTAAATAAGTAGTGTTTTGTCCTCAAAATAGCATTTGACTCATCTTGATACAGTGCTGTAAAATGCTAGAATGTAAGTCATTACACATGAAAAGACTTAGAAATGAGTATGTTCTTTAATTCTGAAATACCACAAATTATGGGGGAGGGGCTGCATAGCAACAGTGTTAGCTATATTATTTGTTATAGTAGCAAAAAATTGGTTACTAGGGATATGACTAATTATTTGGTAAGCATGACTGTTTACAAATTTAAGTTAAATATTCGGTTCTTTAATTGCATTTCAGGTGCTCAGTAGGTGCAGTTGGCTAGTGGTTATCATGACAGACAGCTCTGCTATCATGACAGAGTTCTGTTGGGAACACTTGAGTCTCCATCTTCAAAGTGCATACTAATCCCATGGGGGCTCTTGTTAAAATGCATATTCTTATCAATAGGTCCAAGGTAGGACTTGAGATTCTGCTTCCAGGTGTTGGCAATACAGTATCGAAATGTGAGGTTCTTTAAGTTCCTGTACTCATTCCCTGATTCTCACAGGAAAGGCATGTCTTTGAGGTGCAGGTCTCTGTAGGTTTCCTAACTTTCTGGGGATTAGCCAGGCACATTGATACATGGGGAAAGCACCCTGTGTGAGCTGTCCTCTGATAGTGCCTTGAGACTGGGAGTGACAGTTGACCTTGGGTATTTAATACAGGGCCAATCCTGCTGGCAGGATTTAGCTGAGCACTGTAATTGGTTTTCTAGCCTGCCTTTTGACAAAGCAGTTTATAATTTTCTTTATCTTGGTACCAGCATGGGTGGTGGCTTGTATGTGTGTTTATTTTTTTTAAGTGAAGCTATGTTTTAAGGTTATACAGGCTTAGTCAGATTTAAAATCATAGAGTAGACAGGGCTGTTACCGTGTTGCCAAATTAGCTCCTTCTTTTTTGGCTTATTAATGGCTTCTTTGTGATTACAAATAAGAATGGCCTGTTAAATTGTAATTATAATTTACAGCTTAGTGTCCAGAACTATGAACATAGAGGTCTTAAGTATAATTATCTGCTGATGGTATTGTTATTTTTTGCCTCCTGTCTTATTAAAATTGGACTCATACAGATCTGGATTTGGATAGTAACCATTTACCTACTAGCTGTGGAGTTGTGTGCAAGTTCCTTAATATCTCAGGTGATGTACATATACATATTCATATATATGTGTATATATGGCTTTCCAGGTGGCACAGTGGTAAGAATCCACCTGCCAGTGTAGGAGATGCCAGTGCAAGAGATACAGGTTCATAGATGCCCATCAGCAGACGAATGGATAAGGAAGCTGTGGTACATATACACCATGGAATATTACTCAGCCATTAAAAAGAATTCATTTGAATCAGTTCTAATGAGATGGATGAAACTGGAGCCCATTATACAGAGTGAAGTAAGCCAGAAAGATAAAGAACATTACAGCATACTAACACATATATATGGAATTTAGAAAGATGGTAACGACAACCCTATATGCAAAACAGAAAAAGAGACACAGAAGTACAGAACAGACTTTTGAACTCTGTGGGAGAAGGCGAGGGTGGGATGTTTCGAAAGAACAGCATGTATACTATCTATGGTGAAACAGATCACCAGCCCAGGTGGGATGCATGAGACAAGTGCTCGGGCCTGGTGCATTGGGAAGACCCAGAGGAATCGGGTGGAGAGGGAGGTGGGAGGGGGGACCGGGATGGGGAATACGTGTAAATCTATGGCTGATTCATATCAATGTATGACAAAACCCACTGAAATGTTGTGAAGTAATTAGCCTCCAACTAATAAAATAAATAAATTAAAAAAAAAGAGAGATACAGGTTCAGTCCCTGGGTTGGGAAGATCCCCTGGAGTAGGAATACTAGAGAAGAATACCAGAATGGGTTGCCATTTCCTATGTATGTGTAAGTATGTGTGTGTATATGTATACATATATATTTATATTTATATTGCATTTACCTGATGACTTAAGTTATAGAGCATCTTTTCATATGTTTCTTTACTATATATATCAATAACCTCAGATATGCAGATGACACCACCCTTATGGCAGAAAGCGAAGAAGAATTAAAGAGCCTCTTGATGAAAGTAAAGAGAGTGAAAAAGATGACTTAAAATTCAACATTCAGAAAACTAGGATCATAGCATCTGGTCCCATCACTTCATGGTAAATAGATGGAGAAACAATGGAAACAGTGATAGACTTTATTTTGTTGGACTCCAAAGTCACTGCAGATGGTGATTGCAGCCATGAAATTAGAAGACATTTGCTCTTTGGAAGAAAAGTTATGAGCAACATAGACAGCATGTTAAAAAGCAGAGACATTATTTTGCCAACAAAGGTCTGTCTAGTCAAAGCTATGGTTTTTCCAGTAATCATGTATGGGTGTGAGATTTGGACTATAAAGGAAGCTGAGCACCGAAGAATTGATGTTTTTGAACTGTGGTGGTGGGGAAGACTCTTGAGAGTCCCGTGGACAGCAAGGAGATCCAACCAGTCCATCCTAAAGGAAATCAGTCCTGAGTATTCTTGGAAGGACTGATGCTGAAGCTGAAACTTCAATACTTTGGCCACCTGATGCAAAGAACTGACTCATTGGAAAAGACCCTGATGCTGGGAAAGATTGAGGGCAGGAGGAGAAGGGGATGACAGAGGATGAGATGGTTGGATGGCATCACTGACTAAATGGACATGAGTTTGAGTAAGCTTGGGGAGTTGGTGACAGGGAGGCCTGGCGTGCTGCAGTCCATGGGGTTGCAAAGAGTTGGACACGACTGAGCGATTGAACTGAACTGAACTTACTGCATATATATCTTCTCTCGGTTGAGGTCTTTGGCCCATTTTTTTAGTCCAGTAGTTTTCTTATTGTTGAATTTTAGGAGTTCTTTGTATATTTTGGAGAACAGTCCTTTATCAGATGTAATTTTTACAAATATTTTCTCCCACTCGGGGGTTTATCTTCTTATTCTCTTGACATTGTCTTTCATAGAACAGAAGTTTTTGATTTTAATGAAGTTCAGCTTTTCAGTTTCTTGTTTTATTGGTCATCAGGATTTCTGTTTTCATATGTTAAAAAAGGGAGGAATTGTGTAGAGTTTTTGGAGGAATTACTGGGCCACAGCCATAAAGCATTCAGCACAGTGTCTGGCACATTGTAACATTCAGTTAATAATGAATATATATCAGGCCCCTCATTTAAGCATGTGTTTGCAAGGGCACAGTCATTAGGGAACTTGTACCTAACTGGTTATTGGAAGAACCAGAAATAAAATAAAGTCCAGCCCAATTCCCTCCCTGCACCCTTTTCTCAGCAAGTCACTGTGAACTAGTTACTGAGCCAGGTTGACTGAACCCAGGCCAACTGCTTGAAAGTGACTGTCATGCTTGTTAAGATGTTCTGAGTTGTCAGAGTGATTGGATCCATTGCAGGTCTGGTGTCCAAGCACCACCAACCGTGTTTTTGGGGTGGGTTCTTCGTTGGCAGGCCTGGGATCAGTCATCACTCATGGGTAGGTTCTGAAAGGCACAAAGTCTGTACAATGGAAAGGATACAGGCTTGGTAGCCATGCTGACATGGGTTAGAATCTGTCCTCTGCTACCTTTAACTTGTATGACCTCAGACGAGTTACTTTATTTGTCTGACTTCAGTCTTTTCTGTAAAATGAGTCCAATAATTATGATAATGATAATAGCTGGAAATGACAGAGCATTTACTGTTGGTGGGGGGCATCACCCTGAATTCTGTACATAAATAATCTGAATAAATTCTCACAACAACCCTAGCAGAGTAGGTCTTGTAACTGCCCTTGTTTTGCAGATGGGGGAAACTGAGGCATGCAGAAGTTAAGCATGGAAGTGGTAGAACAAGGATTAGAATCCCCACTTTCTGGAAATTCCCTGGTGGTCCAGTGGTTAGGACTCAGCACTCTAATGAGTGAGGGCCCGAGATTTATTCTCTGGTCGGGAACCAAGATCCTACAAACCGTGTGGTACAGCCAAAAAAAAAAAACCAGGATCCCCACTTTTTGATTGCAGAATCCATGGTGCATTTTTTTGTCTTAAAAAAAAAAAAAAAAGAAGCTTTATTGAGATACAGTTCACATATCAAAATAAAAGTGTACAATTCAGTGGGTTTTAGTATATTTACGGAGTTGTGACCAACACCATATCAGTTTGAGAACATTTTTATCACCTCAAAAAGGAAACTCCATACCCATTTAGCAAGTTACTCCCCACTTTCCCCCATATTCCCCTATTCCTAGGCAACCACTAATCTACATGTGATCTCTGTAGATTTGCCTCTTTCTGGATGCTTTACATAAATGGAACCATAATGTTTTGTGATTCTGCAAAATATAATGCATCTGGCATCTTCTGCTAATAATGTTTTCAAGGTTTATCCTTGTAGCATGTATTGGTATGTCTTTCCTTATTAGCCTGAATAATAATCCATTGTATTCATGTACCGCATTTTGTTTACCCATTTACAGTTGATGGACATTTGGGTGGTTTCCACGTTTTTGCTACGATAAATAATGCCACTGTGAACGTCTGTGTACAGGTGTTTGTGTGGACATATATTTTCATTTCCCTTGGGTTCCATGATGTGTTCTTAGTTAATCATACTGTGCTCTTCTGGGAAAAAGAACAGGTTCTTAAACGGGAGTGGTCACCTTATATTGCTGCTGCAGAATTGTGGTGGGGACTTTTATGGAGAGTGTTAATTGTGTGATGAGCACGGGATGAGGCTCTTTATAAGCATTTCTCCATTCAGTCCTCACAACAATTATAAAGGGTAGTGATTTTGAGCCCATTCTGTAGATGAAGCAACTGAGCCTCAGCAAGGGAACTGCTCCAGCTCATGGAACTTGTCAGGTGTGTGGGAGCTGAGCTTGGACCCTGACATGTGCAGTGCTCTGGACGGCTATTCCCACCGTGTTCTGTGGCCGTGGTGGTTGTCAGAGGCATTCATAACCATCCCACCTCCTCCTTGAAAGATTACCAGCCTGGTATTTCCTGTGTTTCTGTGGGAGTTTGCCTCAATTCGCCCTGTGAAAGAGATGAGGATATCCTTGTTTTTACCAACTGGCAGTGGAATTGAGTGGGTGCCCAAGGTCATGGGTCAGTTGGGAGGGGCAGAGTCTTGGCTGGAAGTGTCTTCTTGGAGCCTGGCTTCATTGCTTTTTGCATTTCAGCATAACTGCTTTCAAAATTGCACCTCTAGGCAAACTGTTGTCCTCTCTCTGTTCTCTATTATTTACTTAAATATGCACTGAAACTTTACCTTAGGTAAATAAAAGGTGATGGGGTTAAAATAACAACAACAACAAACCCCTCATAACTCTGGAACCCATCAGCAGTAGGTCTGGAATCTAAGCCTGTGAGTTGTTGAGCCATCAAGAATCCCTCTTGAAACTTCTGTGTGTTAAGTTTTTTCTCTCACCCTGGTCACACTCAGCTGCGTCCATTGTGAGTTGTGTGCTGTGAGCACACTGGCTATGCTAGTTGTCACTGTTCCCCGTCAGCGTTCACCTTCGTGAGTTGTGAAGGGAGGGTAAAGAGCTGGTGATGATCTTGTTATCATCAAGAATGTATTTCTACTTATGGAATCAACTATGAGAGACTGAGGGAAAAAAAAAGAATTACATAAGGGTTTGTTTAACTCACTGCTGACTTGGTTACTGCTACTGGAAAGGTTTAGTTTTGAAGAGACACAGGCAGGTGCCTGGAAGTCAAAATCTTGGTTTATAATTTAAAAAACTGCTCATTTTAGGAAAAGCAAGAGTGAAGCTCATTTTCAAACTTTTCTGGGAAAACGGAGTTTCTATAGGTTGTGGGCATCTGTGAAAAACTGTATGGAGCGCTATGGGCGAGGTACCTGCTGGGTGTTAATAGCTTCCTTCTGTTCCAGTTCTCACACTCATCTTGTCTCCTGTCTCTGGGGTGGATGTGTGTTTTAAGACTCCCAAGCTGTAGATTAGGTTATTTAACGCCTCTGTTCCATGCTGAGAGCGTAGCATCCTTTGCTTACCTCCCAGCCACACCAGTGCCTGTCTGCATTGCTTTGGACACACCTTACAGGTTGTCCCTCCTGCTCCGCCTGTGGTCCCCTCCCCAGGATATCCACCCACCCAGAAGTGAGTCATCTTTCAGCTCTGGGATATGCAGCCGTCCACCCTGGACCTCTCATCCCCGTTTCATAAGATGCACCCATGCCATCAGGTCCACATTGCATATGCCTGCCATTGCCTCAGAGATCACCCTGCTCCAGCCCCATGTGGCCTTTCCTTTCATGATTATAAGCTTGTTTTTCACCTCATGGCCTTTGCATCTACTTTTCCCTCTACTTGGAGAGAGGTCCAGGTTTTCTTATGATTCCTTCTTTCCAGTGTCACATCCCATGGCAGTTACTGCTACTGGAGATTATATGTTTACTTGTCTATTGTCTGTTTTCTCTGTTAAAATCCTCCCTGTGTGGGGAGAACTGATTCGTGTACCCCCAGCAGTGTCTGACATGTCCTAGGTTCCTGGGGAATATTTGTTGAGTTTATGAGCCTTGTCTATCCATCTACTGTTGCAGCTGGACTGCATTGTGATTACTGTTTACGTGTCCTGGTTCCCCCCTGGACTGTCACTGCCTGAGGGTAATGATGTAGGATAATTTTTCTTTTATCCATAGGGTGGGTGCTAATTGCTCAGTAGATGTTTCTTAAATACTTGACTATGAAAGTTAGGGATCTTGGGAAAGGTAAATCTGTAAACTCTTGATCTTCTCATGGAGGCAGCTGTCCACCACAAAACGTCCTTTGATGCCACTGATAGAACAACTGCTCATCAGAAAAGGCTGCAGTGGTTCTGATGGCCTTTTCATTAGTGGCCCTCTACCTTTCTTTTTCAGGGTCTTTGCCCTCTGCTGTTCTTTGGGTCCTGCCCAATCCAGTGCACATGTGTTCAATCATGTCCAACTCTTTGCGACCTTCTTGGACTGTAGCCCACCAGGCTCCCCTGTCCCTGGGATTTCCCAGGCAAGAATACCAGAGTGGGTTTGCTATTTCCTTCTGTAGAGGGAATCTTCCCAACCCGTGGATCCAACCCGCAACTCCTGCATTGGCAGGCAGATTCTTTACCACTGAACCACTTTGTAAACCCTGCACAACTGACCCCCACCCCCAGTTGTATTCATTCTTCAGACCTCATCTCACTGGCCTTGTTCATGGAAAATAGCCCCTATTCTCCAATCATCCAATGAGATCAGGTGTTAGCTCCTGTCAAACTTTCCTGAAGACAGTGCTATATATGGTTTGATCCTCATTTGAACATCAGGGTCTGGCATGTTGCGCTTGGTAAACGTTTGTTGAATGAGTAAGTAAAGAATTAATATGGAAGTATATACACTACTATATGTAAAATAGATAGCCAGTGGAAAATTGCTGTAATACTCAGGGAGTTCAAACTGGTGCTCTGACAACCTAGAGGGTAGAATGAGGTGGGCGGTGGGAAGGAGGTTCAAGAGGAAGGGGACAGATGTATGCCTATGGCTGATTCATGCCGAGGTATGGCAGAAACCAACACAATATTGTAAAGCAATTATCCTTCAATTAAAAATAGATTTAAAAAAAAGAATGAGTATATTTACATACCCATGTTCATAGCAGCAGTATTCACAATTCAAGAGGTAATAGTAACCCAAGTGTCCATTGATGGATGAATAAATAAAATATGGCATACCACATACAATGGAATATTAGCCTTAAAAAGGAAGGAAAATCTGGCACATGTAGGAAGGCTTAACCTTAAGGACATTATGCTAAATGAAATAACCCAGAACCAAAAAAGCCGAATACTATATGATTCCACTTGCATGAGATATTCAAAATAGTTACGTTCATGGAAACAGAAAGAATAGTGATTGTGAGGGGCTGAGAAGAGGAGGAAAGAGAAGTTGTTGAAGGGGTCTAGAGTTTCAGTTTTGCACGATGAGAAAGTACTGGAGATTGGCTGCGTAACAATGTCAGCAGACCTAACACTACTGAACTGAACACTTAGAAATGGTTAAGATGGTACATTTTATGTTATGCAGTGTTTTTTTGTTGTTGTTTTGCTAAGTTGTGTCTGTGTTGTTTTGCTGCAGTCATCTCTGACTCTTTTCGACCCTATGGACTGTAGCCCTCCAGGCTTTTCTGTCCATGGGATTCTCCAGGCAAGAATACTGGAGTGGGGATCTTCCCAACCCAGGGATTGAACCCACATCTCTTATGTCTCCTGCATAATTTAAAAAAGAGTGAGTGATGGCAGAAACCGTAAGTTTTGGAAATCATTGAAGAAAAATCTGGAATTGTTAACTTGTAGAATGCCAGTGACTTCTAGGTAATATTCATGCATTTAAGGGAAAGAAGTATTTATTTCCTCATCAGGGCAGCAGGAGTGTTTTCCTGAGGATGGTCACAGGAAAGGGGCAAGCTGCTTTGTGCCCTCCATCCATGCTCCTCTGTGCCCGGGGCCCTGGGCTGAGCCCGGCTGGTGTGGGCGCCTGCACACCCGGGGTTGAGTCTTGGGTATCCACTCAGCTCCCAAGGTCCTACTCCAGTAGGGCTCCTTTGTCTTCCGTGCCCTCTCAGTGTAAGATTTGAAACAAACTTTCATTCATTTCTGATCCCGTCTTGCTGGCGCAGCACTTCTGAAGCACCTTCTCTTACGGAGTCCAGGGGAAGGCCATGAACTCTTTTGAGAGCCCATTCAGCTGCGCTTTGCACTTTGTAGGGAGAGGTTGCCGCACTCCAGGCTGACACTGGCCCTCTGAGGTGTAGGTGTGCTTTCCTCATTTAGTAAAGGAGATGGGTTATCCCAGGCCCCACAGCTCGGTGACAGGACAGAGACTGCCCCTGGATCGTCCTTGCCTCTGCGTCAAGTTGCTCCTTTTGTGGTCTGCATCTCGTGGTCTACATTTCATTCACATCTCAACCTCAAACTCTGGAGAAGGAAATGGCAACCCACTCCAGTATTCTTGCCTGGAAAATCCCAGGCAATGTTGCAGGAAGGAGGACCCCTTCCAGGGCCCGAAACCGGGCTCTTGTCTAACACTTGGAAATGAATTGTCCTAGGAGACACATCTGCTGACAAAGCCAGAGATTTTATTGGGAAAGGGCACCCAGGTGGAGAGCAGGAGAGTAAGGGAACCCAGGAGAACAGCTCTGTCACATGGTTTGCAGTCTTGGGTTTTATGGATAGGATTAGTTTCTGGTTGTCTTTAGTCAATCATTCTGACTCAGAGTCCTTCCTGGTGGTGCACGTCTTGTTCAATCAACCAAGACAAAGAGAAGGGTTCTGGGAGGTGGTCGGACATGTGGGGTCTCCTTTTGACCTTTCCTGAACTCTTCCAGTTGTTGGTGGCTTATTAGTTCCGTGTTCCTTAGCAGGACCTCCTGTCGTGAAACAACTCATGCAAATGGTTACTATGGCGCCTGGCCAGGATGGGGGGTTTCAATCAGTGTGCTTCCCCTAACAGACGGAGGAGGCTGGTGGGCTACGTAGGGTTAGGGTTAGGGTCAGGGTCAGGGTTACAGTCCATGGGGTCACAAAGCGTCAGACACGGCTGAGCACACAACCTCAAACAATGTAGAGGGCACGCTCCTCCCTTGCAGCCTGCTCAGTCTGGCCCATTGGTATAACATACAGTATATGGTGACAAGGACCACCACTCCCCAAGATGCTTCCAAAATCCCAACCCAGCTCCCAGACCCCCAGCATCCCAGCATCCCCAGGCTTTCTTAGATGTTCAAAAACCCAAAATGTGCTTTTCCACCCCCACCTTCTGCAAGTGGTGAAGACAAAGAAATGGAGAGCAGGACTCTTTGTTATTCTTTTATCTGTGAAGTTTACAGAAAGGGGAGAGAGAGGAGGAGGCTCTGCTGAGTGAGCACTCTGCCCCCACTATGGCCCTGACTGTACCCACTGCCAAGGATGAGCAGCTTCTTATCTTCAAGCCTTTTAATTTTCTAGGTGATAACAGCAATCCCAGGCACCTGAAACATTACCAGTTACTGTTCAGCCAGCTTATGCTTTTTGTGTGTGTGTCCTGGGGCGGGGAGGCATCTATGTAAATAAATACTTCTCTAAGTGTTCCTTTCCACAATATTGCTCTAGAATGTCTTACTTAACTTAAAAATTTCTACTCGGATACTGAATCATTTTACATGTCTAAAAGAAATATTTACTCTTAATTCTCTAGTTCCCTGGCATGGGAGAGAGGGAGGGAAAGAGCCAGCAGAGTGGTGCAAATCCAGAATGCTTTCTTTTTCCTCATAAGTAGTGCTTTTCAGAGCGTTTGGTGTCCCGCTGTATGGATGTGTCACTGTGTGAGATGACAACAGGATTTGCTGGGAATGTGGGCCACTATTGTATCCGCCTTACGTAACCACGTGGAGTGGTGGCAATGGGTGAGCAGCCTGGGATGTAGGCAGTGCTCTGGCTGGTCACCCTCCCAGAGGCCATGAAGACCGCGCAGTTTCTCCAGAGGATGTGGGTCCAGGCTGTTAAAAAGTTGGGGAGATTGAAAGGCCATGTGAGTCCCTCTGCAAGCTCTCCTTTCCCCCTTTTCTTCCCCAACCTTTCTTTGTGGGAAATTGGGAGGGGGGAGCCTTCTCACAGTGATTCCTTTCTCCTCTGATTTATTTGTGCTTCTGGCAGCCCTCAGGAACAAATTGTGAGATGCAGATTGTAGTCATTGGTGGATTTAAAAAATACTTGTCTTATATTAGGCAGACTTCTGTGAAACTGATAGCCTCTTAATGGGATTTATGAATCAAAGGCTGCTGTTTTCCCTGTGTTGGGAATCTGCAAGCACAGTGTTGCTTTCTGGGGAAAGATGTTTGTTTGTATTTGGGTAATTGTAATTTCTTATTTTGGGTAAAGAGCTTTCTGCTTCCTTATCCAGCAGAAATCTATATTTTTCTTCTTCTTCTTATTTTTTAGTATTCTTTTTATCTTGGTTTCTAAATGATAGAAAAAAGTTTTTTCCCTTGTTCTTTTTTTCCCTCAATAGATTGAACATGGAATGCACTGTAACATGTATAAGTGTTTACTTCTATGACGGGATTTTTATCAAACATGTCCCTTATGGGCAGATATTGATTCATCTCTGGCTCTGACTTTCCATCACTGAAAACCAACAGTTTGTAGATAAAAAGCTTAAACATTTCCTGTTGGGAGAGTCAAGACAGTGAAGACTTTTAGTGACTGCCTCCTGGTTGGTTTTTATCACATTTTGATATTCTTTATGTAAAATACGGAATTTACCTATTTGGCCAAGATTTTTTCACAGGAAAGAAACTTTAACAACTAGAGAGTATTTTTAAAGAGACAAATCAAATAACTATTTGTCCCTTTCTCATTCTTCATGTAAATACGTTACTGCCAACATAAAGCTTTTTATTTACAGTTTTTAAAAAATGGCCCCCGTTTATCTTTCTGTGTTGTCTAAGAATTGAGTCATTACAATTTCGTGGGGGTGGTTATTCACCGTACATACAGAAAAAGTGAAAGTGATGTGGGGAAGAGCACTGGAGATCCTCCTGCTGCTGGAATGCTGTCTCTTGGGTTGAAAAGGAGACTTGGCTTCTTCTGCAGCCTTCTGCTCCCCTGGAGCCAGCCTGCTTCTGCACCTTGCCTGCCTTCACGCACCTCTCAAATTATTGCTCCCATCCCCTGCTTGCCCCCTCTGCCAGTCTGAAGGATCGCACTTTTGCTCTTTGGCTTTGCTGTCTGTGCTGCATTAACAAATATTGGTATGAGGTCCTTGGGCCAGGAATCATTGGGTACCCTTTGGTGTTCACTAATGAGCCCACCCTTCCTTCCCCCCTGTTTTTTAACTTATAAAGTGTTTGGTATATAAGAGAATTATGTATCTAAATCATAAAGTGTAATTATAAAATATACTCGTGAGCTCATCACGATACCCATGGACCCTCACTAGGGTGGACCCAAGGTCCTTTCTCACTCATCTACCTCATCCTGGGTCACACACACACAGACATCTCTAAACAAAAGTGTACAGTGCAGTGGTGTCCCATATATTCACATTTCCACGAAATAGTGTTTGCTCTTTGAATTGTATAAAAATGATAGCTGTCTATATAAATCCTTGTAGGATGTTTTTCACTTAGTGTTATGTTTGAGATGCATCTGTGTTGTGGATGTGTGGCTCTAGTTTTCATTGCATTTTAATAATTTATCACAATTTATTTGTCTGTTCTGCTCTTGATGGATCATTCAGGTTGTCTCGGTGTGGGCTGTTGAAACATTCCTGCTGTGAATACTCTGTGGATCTGTGCACACATACTGGCACATTTCTCTTGGGCCTCTGACCAGGAGAGAAATCATTGCATCGTGAATACGAGTCCCTTTACCCTGCCTGATGTATGTGTACTTTTCCTATGGCCTTGCATGTGAAGCTCTCCGAAGGCTAAGCGGCTCCCTGCCCGCATTCATGCAGTGTCTAAATATTGATGGCAGTTCTTGGATCTCTGCACAGCCCAGCACAGGTTGGGTGGGGCCCAAGCCCATTGGCCCGGTTTGAAAGGCATGGTCTCAGCTGTCAGCTAAGCTGATGCATGCCTGCGGGCTGTCCGTGGGGATGTATCGGGAGCTGATTTTCTGTGATTGTGTAGGGTGCTCTGTGTTTCTGGAAAGATAGTAATACAGATGAGGCAGAGAAGACACTTAGGATTTGCTGTTTTAGGCACACCCGTGGTTGGTAAGCTCTACCTGTCACCTGTAGTCCAGGCGCCACAAACCCACATGCTTGGCATATAATGGATGTTCAATAAATATTTTTGAGTGAGTGAATAAGTGAATGAATGAAAGAATGAAGGGTTTTCTGTGAGACCTTTGTAAAAAGTTACAGCTTTGTGGGTTGTATGCAACATGGTTTATTTTTAATGCTCAAGAGAGATATTAAAATTTATTTTCACTCTAATTTCTTCACCTTTAAAGATTTGAAATTTATCACTTAGTATATTCTCTTAAAATTTAAGTAGTTAATGGTTTGTGTCACAGCCCATTAACTCTAGGTAAGAAAAGGTTGCTTATAATCTGAGCAGTTTCAAAGCAAGTTGATGAAGTCTTTGGCACCTGGCAAGGTCTGATTGATTAAAAATTTGATTCATTCCTGTGATTGGCACAGTAGTGGTAAGGGATTAATCCTTTCTCTGACAAATCGAATTTAAATTACTCCTACAGGCAGCACAGGAATACTTAAAGGCAATTTAATTTTATTAAGAAAGAATAGTGAATTACAAAAGCCAGGTTCATACTTGGAGAATGTTTCGAAAATAACATTTTGAAGTAATGTATTTATTTTGATAACTGATAAAAAATTTAAATCTGTTAATAGAGAGTTTTCTGTTTTTTTGATACATATTCTAAAAGCAACGTGCTCATAAAAATATTCTCTAAAGCCTCACAACTCCTGGAGAAATTGAACATTTATTGGTATTTACTCTTCCAGTAAAAAAAGGACTCTTGCAGTCCTTTCCCTGTATGCTTACAAAAATAAATAAGTCGGGGAAATAAGAAACAGAAACAAACAATGATGTTTTGTACCTTGATTCTTTTTCCTTTAATAGACATTTAAGTGATATATATATATGTGTGTGTGTGTGTGTGTGTGTGTGTGTGTGTGTGTGTGTGTGTGTGTGTATAATCAGTCTCCTATTGTTGAGCATTTGATTGATTATTAAAAACTATAAACAGCTGTATATTTATATAAATTTATATGTATATCTTTGTGCACTTGTACAAGTATTTCTGTAGAATAAATTACTAGAACTGGAACTGATTGATCAAGTGGTATGTAGATTTAACATTTTGAAATACATTAGGCATTTGCCTTCTGGAAGATTTATGCCAATTTATATTCCCACTGCTTCCCAAGAACAGGTTGGCCTAAGAGCATAAAACTAATTCTTTTTCTAATTGAAAATATGGTCATCATGATGAAAAAAACTTTAGAAATGGACAGAAGTTAAATGATTATTTCAGTGCCTGTGTGTTTCACTGTGAATTGATTTATTTAACCTAAAGATCACTGTCCTTTTGGGAATTGTGCTCTCCATCCACCCCATAGCATTGCCCAATCCTCAGGGTCATTGTCATGGTACTGCTTCTTTCCTGATGACTTTTAAACACTTTTTTGGCGTAGGGTACTGAATGATGGTTCTTCTTAATACATGAGAGTATAGCTATACTCAAAGAGGAGTTGGCAACTGTATTTATTTTACCACAACTTTCAGAGTAATTCACTGTTGAAATCTGTTAGCTTTAAAGTAAAGTGCAGAGAAGAAACTTGGAAAATATACATGCTAGTAAGATTACTTCCGGGTGATAGTGGATTGGTTGTGTTGAAGCCACATTGAAAACAGGTGTCGAGATGTTAGGAGGTGTTCTGTGAAAATAGAAAGGGATGATCAATTCTGATCAGCTGGATTTCTGCTTATTATTTTCCTTTAAGAAGAAACACTTTAAAAAAAAATTGGAAACTTTATTAAAATCTTGGAAAAGTTGTGTTATACTGGCACAAATTGGAAAATGCTATATAGACAACAAAAATCCAGAGAGAAATGGCCATAAACTATTTCTGTCCAGAACATCAGACCATAGGCACCTGAGTTTCCAGCTGACCACCTCAAGCGTGATATGGAAAAAGCAGAGAGCCACTGAATGGAGTAGAAATTTACTTTAAAGGAAAACTTGTATGTAATAGAAATCGGTGTCTTCATCATATTAATTGAGTGATGAATGAATAATATATCTGTTAGCTTATTGAAAAGAAAACATTTTTGAGTGCCTACTCTGTGTGCCAGACACTGTTCTAGAAGATATGAGACAAAAGTGAGATAGAAAAAAGTCACTTGAAAATTCATTTTCTTTTTTTTAAATTGAAGAACAGTGGTCGTGGTGAATAAACTTAAACAATGGGAGAGATTTACATATTTTAGACAATTACCTCCTTTGAATGCTTACATATTTCACTGTGTTACCATGCCTTCATTTAGCCTAAGCATCAACCCTTTTTGGACACTAATGCACCCCCACCCCCAAAGCACTCAGTCCCAGGTGTGCTGGTAGCACAGAAACTAATTCTCACCTTTTCCAGGCACCCTTTTTTTAGTTCTTTCTAACCCTAGAGACAATCTAAGTTCTATATTTAAATCTCTTTCTGAGAATCTGATCTCTTGGAGCCAGATGGTATTAACCAGGGAAATGTCCCCACTGTAAGTACATAGAGGGAGGAGGGAACTAAAGGATTATAAACTCCTCTGATTTGAGTAATCAGTGACAGCCACTCAAGAGTAGTCTGGCTCATCTTCTCTACAAACAAAATTTCCTTTTTCTAACTCGATTCTACCAAAAGAAAGACATTATCTGCTCTAATATATCAGTTGTTAGTTTTCTGTGCTCAGCGGCATCTTCCCCCGCCCCTCCTCCCCACCAAGCCTAAGAGCTTAACTGGGTGAAACAGGAGGATGGTACCTGGACATGTTTTGATTCTCTTCTCTCTGTCTTATTAGTAGCAGTGCAGGAATTGGCAAATTTGTAAAATATTTGTAATATTTTACATTAAAAAATTTTTAATGTAAAATAGAGAGTTTTTCTTAAATTATTTGTAAATAAGTACAGTAAAGCTTTTTATTCATATAATTAAGTTTCTTTAAGTCCTTATGTTTTAGATATTGTCTATTAAAAAACATATAACTAGATCTTCTTGTTTTTAATCCATTTTGACCATCTGTCTTTATTGTGGTAACTCTTCTACATTCATTTCTACAATCGTAGTTTATGTTTTGTACTAATATTTGCCCTCCTTTTACTCAATTTCCCATTTTGTCTCTTCTGCCTTCTTTTGGATTGACTTTTGTTTTCATTTTATTTTTCCCTTTGCTATTTTGGAAGTTATATATTCTAATTATTCCCATACCAGAAAATTTAATATGTGGATTTTTCTCAATGAAGTTCAAAATTAATCAACAGTTTAATTCTGCTCTTGAATGCAATATTTAGAATAATTAAATCATGTTACAGTCTTCTAGATTTACCTACTGTGTTGCCTAGTAGTATGTGTGTGTGTGTGTGTGCGCGCGCGCTCAATTGTTTCCGACCTTTTGCAACCCCATGGACTGTAGTCAGCCATGCTTCTCTGTCCATGGAATTTTCCAGGTGAGAATACTGGAGTGGGTTGCCATGCCCTCCTCCAGGGGATCTTCCTGACCCACGGATCGAACCCACATCTCCTGCATCTCCTACTTTGGCAGGTGGATTCTTTACCACTGAGCCACTTGGGTGCTCACAGAATTTTAGTTCTTAGTTAACTCTCAAAACTTACATGTTTATTATAGTTGCATAAAGGCAATATACATCCGGGTGTACCTCCCTTCTTGTTTTATTCTTTTTTCTGGGATTATTTTCCTTTCTTAAATTTGTCCTTTGGAAGTTCTTTTACTGCTTGTCTTTGGTAATAATCTGTCTCAATTTTGTTTTTTAAAAAAATGTCTGTCCCCCAAATCAACAGATACTGTTCTAAAGATATAGTTCTACTGAGTTCAGGCTTTCATTATTGCTGTTTCCAAGTCAAGTTTTATTCTAATTGCTCTTTTGTACTCTTTTCTACCTAGCTACTCTCAAGTCTCTATATCTTTTTCTGTAGTAAGATTACCATGTTTTTCAAAGTGATTTTTTTAATTTGTTTTTTTTAATTTACCCTGTTTGTGATGTATCAGTCTTGAACCTGAAGAATCATCAGGTCTTGTTGTTTTGGAGTATTGCATCTGTCTCACTTTCTTTTTTTTTTTTTTTTATTTATTTTTATTAGTTGGAGGCTAATTACTTTACAATATTGTAGTGCCATACATTGACATGAATCAGCCATGGATTTACATGTATTCCCCATCCCAATCCCCCCTCCCACCTCCCTCTCCACCTGATTCCTCTGGGTCTTTTTTAATTTCTTCTGGAAATCTAGATAGACACATTGTAAGACTGTTTCACCTTTAACTTCTTTCAGCTGTTTCACTTTTTTAATGATTTTTGTTGCACTGGGCAATTTATTCACATCTTTCTTCCAATTCATTATTATCTTCAACTGTCTGTGGTATGTGGTTCAATCTGTTTTTAAACGTAATTTTATTATCGTATTTTTTTTTATTTCTAAAAAAATTTTAGATTTGCTTGGTCATTTTTGATGCTCTTCTTTGATTACACTTTGAATTCCCCCTTTTTAATTTCTTATGAAAGACACATGAAACATATACTTTTCTTTTGGTCTGTGATTGATTTTTTCCAAAATCCACAGACTTTGATTCTGCAGTTACTTTCTCTTAACTCTCACTAATGATGACCTGTTTTGTGTTTGTGTTTAAACTGTGAACTCATGTTCCACAGATACTTGTCTGCAGGATTCTCTGAAGCCTGTTTTGTAGTGTGTTCCTGGGTATTTTTAGTGTGTTCCTGGAGTATTTCGTTCACTCCATGTACCTGGGTGGTGCTGCCAATGTAGAACCACTTTGGGTATGAGTGGGTATGAAATATGAATTTCAGTCTCAAGCCTGAGTGAGTACAGGTCTATCAATACAGGAATTCTCCAGGGAGATATTTTTAGATATTTCCACTCTGCCCAGAGCCAAGAAAGAGACAGGCAGCGGTGCCTGCTGTCTCCATCTGCCTCGCACGCTTTTCCCCCGTATACATCCACTCTGATCTGATCGCCACCCTGTTTACATCTACAGTTTTCTCTCTTTCCAGCCTCCTGTTGAAATGCCTGCTGCAGTGCTGCCTTATCTCTCTGGCTTTGAGCTTTCTTGGCATTTCTTGCCTTTAAGGATTTCCCCTCAAATCCAGCATGCATTTAATGGATTATTATGATTATGAAATGATATCCACTATTTTCAGGTTTGTCTAGACATCTGTTTTAGAATATTGTCAGAAATTGACACCCAGGGGTCTGTTTATGCTGGCATTATCATCTTTTATACCCATAATACTGATGGGGAAAAGGCCAAGGGGTCCCACAGACCTTGGTACAAATAGTCTCAAGTTTGGCACTCTCTTGATAAAGGCCAAGGATTCCCTTAGACTTAAAAATGCATAAACTTGCCTAGGAAGTTGCTTTTGACTGGAGGAAGGGAATTTTTTTTTTTAATTGAAATATATCTGTTTCCAACTCTAGATAAGGGCTTTTATCATGACCATATTTTGGAGTGGTGATAAGAAAAAAGCATAACACTTAATATTTCTTCCTTTTAGGGTATACCTCTCAGTATGTATTTCACTAGTTTTCCTTGTATTGTTAAGACTGCCATTTCATTGAAGGAGAGTGTGTTTGGAAATAAGTAGTATAATGTTCCCACTCTTGTTGATGTGTGGAATGTGTGAACTGGACTTTCTATGGAGACATTTTGAATTACAGTTTTATTTCCAGCATTGAAATGCTTGTGGTTTTAATCAAATTGGTTTTGATTCTTTTAAAATAGGCTCCAGGCATGGAAGAACTGATATGGGAACAGTACACTGTGACCCTACAGAAGGTGAGTGTTACGTATGTCAAATCTGCTACAGTCTGTTCTTATATTTACAGATCATGGATCTTTTTTTAATTGAAGTATAGTTGATTGTGCTTCAGGTATACATACAGCACAGTGATTCATGTGTATATATGTATACAGACACACATACACACTTTTTCAGATTCTTTTCCATTACAGGTTAAGAGATACTGAATATAGTTTCCTGTGCTATACAGCAGGACCCTGTTGTTTATTTTATATATAGTTGTGTGTATCTGTTCATCTCAGATTCCTAATTTATCCCCCCTTCCTTTTCCCCTTTGGTAACCATAAGTTTGTTCTCTATGTCTCTGTTTCTGTTTTGTAGGTTCATTTGTACTAATATCTTTGCTTGGATTCCACATACAAGTGGACATATAATGACTGAGTATTACTCCATTTATATATACCATAACAGATCATGCATCTTATTTATTTGTACACAGACACAATTACTGCATTAACGAGGATTTGTATGTTGTTCTATTTTTTGGCTAAGATCTGTATAATATAGAAGAATCATAGAGATTCATTAATGTATTAACATGTCTTCAGATAGAATATTTTACAGGAAAAAGAGGAAAGAAAGGGAGGAATGGAAATAATCTGTTCTGTTTAATGTTAAGGCAGCTTCTACAACTTCTGTAATTTTAAGTATAGCGTTTATAACATCATTCCCTCAGTGAGTTTTAAGTCCAAACTAAACTTTAAAACATTGGTTTAGCACTCAGGAGACATGGGTTGTATTCCTTGTCCCACTCCTTGATTGTATTAATGGAGCTAAGTTAATCAGATTTTTAATGATGCCCTCTCACCCTCCCCCCACACACAATGGGATTGAAAGTAGAAGTAAGATCATAAAGTAAGATCATAAAATACATAAATGTATTTTACTGAATTTTTAAAGTTATGTCACAGGTATTACCCCTCTTGGTTAAATTAGGTAATACAAAGAACTTCTAGAACTTGGAGTCCAATACACATTAATAATTGCTGCTTAATAAATGCTAGCTCTATTCCTTTTTTTTCTGATAGCAGAGTTTGAGGTAGGCATGATAGGTGTTAGCCCCACTCAAGACAAGTGCAGCCATTAAGAACTTGTAAGTGATTTGTGTGTGGCTAAATGGCTAAATGAACTAAACACACACTCGTGATTCTTATTCATCAAGCTGCCTTGGTTAGCCTCATGATTTTCTTGGGCCCTGTATGGGTCTTTTTCCACTCTGAGTCCTTCCAGTCTCTGTCACCGTGTAGATGGAGTCTAAGTTCCTCAAAGGGAGAGTTTTCCTTTGACCATCACAACAATGAACTTCAGACCTTGACTTCAGTGGAAACTGATTTTTGAATAAATGTGTATGGAATCAATTCAGATAGAAAAACACAGATGGATGCTCAGGTGCTGAAACTTCTGGAGCGGTAATCATGAGTTCTTGAGTTGAGGGGCTTCCCCCATTAGGTCTTATTTTTCACCTCTTGTCATTTTCTGGGGCTTCCATTCTGACTGTTTTCTCTGCCCCTTTGCCATATACCATTTGAATTTGAACCACAAATTGGCAAAGGTGAGAAACATTTCAGGCCTGGTACAGAGGATAGAGCTATCTTTGTGTGAAAACTGGTATCAGGTGACAGTGCTGCCAAATTCAAAGCCATGGGATTAATGAACAACAGCCCAACTTGTTCTGTGTTTTTGTTTGCTGTCAATTGGCATCATGGGCCCCACATGGGAACTTTTTTTGGGTGAAGGTTTCTTTTATTCTCTGAATAGATTTTTATATAATCAAACTCTTATTTAGCATTATAGCCACATATATCCCTGGATGTGAATATAGTCCACATATAGTCCTGGATGAAATCCAGGAGCTTAGCTTTTTTGAACACTGAAATGAATTAGGATTCTGTATTATTTGGGTTCACCCTTATGCATTTCTAGATTAATCTTGAATCTCATTCATCTCTATTTCCATCCTAAATGCATGTGGAAAATAATACTTTGCTGTCTCATAAGATGTCAAAAATAAGTTCATCTTCAGATTTTGTCTTTAAAAATCCATATACTTCTTCTTCACTGTCTATTAAAATGAGACCATTAGCTCCTCTAACTTGTAAGTTAAAGGTATTCTTTAAAAATACGGGTTTCACACAGATTCAGTTGTGACGAGCCTTTCCAGCTCAGGCCTGGATATGAGAACAGGTGTGATTGGTGATTCTAATAGCACATACTTATTTGGACAGAAGATGTAATTTCCATCCCCTGCCAGCTTCTAGAGATAACGCCAGTCTGTGCTATGAATCTTGTCCAGCTTTCACAAGGCTGTTTCTTTTAGATAAGGTATTTCCCTTTATAAACCTGCCAGCTAACCATGATGATGTTATGTTCTGTTTCTCACTTGTTTCTCTAAGCCCTCTGTTTCTGAACTGTCTCTGGTTATTGGTTTGACCTTCATTTTATTGACTGCTTGTAATAAATCCTGAAAGCCACTTATAGAGGATTTTATTTTAATTTTTATCTTAACTTCAATGACCAGGATTCCAAGAGAGGATTTGGAATTGCAGTATCCGGAGGCAGAGACAACCCCCACTTTGAGAACGGGGAGACATCAATCGTCATTTCTGACGTGCTCCCGGGTGGGCCCGCCGATGGGCTGCTTCAGTGAGTGTCCTTCTTCCTGCTCCCGATCCCTGCCAGTCCACTGGTTGGCCCTGGACGGGGGGCTTTTGGTGGTGTGCACTTGTAAAATTAAAAAAAGAAAGGAATATATATATATATGTAAGTTAGTTTTCTTTCATACAGAGAGCACGGTAGAATTTTTACATCATTTTTGGGATGAGATAAAGTTGTGAGTTAGGGTTCTGTGTCCTCAGAATTTCTTTAAGAAGCTGAGACAACCTCTTGACTTCATCCCCTCCAAAACACAAGTGACTGTCAGCCTCCTTTGGGGGCATCTGCAGATTTGCCGGAGCATACCATGTACCATGGTCCACCATACACCATGGGTAAGGAGGGCCTGATGTACAGGTTCCTTCTGTGCTCAGACCGTAGTGCTGTCCAGTGACTCCTGGAGGGACCCCATGGGTTTGGGTCCTTCTCTGCAGGTGGTTTCCAGGAGACACTGTCCAAAGCGCTCTGAGCGTCTCTTGGGTTCCTTCCTCTGAAGAGCTCAGACCAACTTGACAGATTAAACCTCAGGAGTCATTAGACACCAAGCCCTTTACTCTTTTGCTTTTTTTTTTTTTTAATCTTTTGCTTTTATTTGTTCCTAAATGAACGATTCAGAGGGGCAAGCTGGGAGTTTTTCATACCCCATTTTTCTGTTTTATTGCAGAGAGAATGACAGGGTGGTCATGGTCAATGGCACCCCCATGGAGGACGTGCTCCATTCTTTCGCTGTTCAGCAGCTGAGGAAGAGTGGGAAGATCGCTGCCATTGTACGTCCTGGGTTTGTTCAGCTTGACTCCGTAGCGCTTTGTTTTTATGCCCAGAGGAAAATTACTACTTACTCTTTAGCACTTGACAGAACTGCACCATCTAGGCACCACTGCCTCTGTACCGTCAGCACGTTGGGAGGGTGATGCTAACTAAGGTTGATGTAAAGACCCTTCCTGCCTTCTCATCCTTCTCCTGACTTAAGACCAGTGCTTCTCTTACCTGCATAAATTTGCCTGAAGAGCCAGGTTAGATCATTATTCTCTAAGAGAATTAACTAGATTGCAAACAATGGTAAAACCACATTAATTTAGAAACTAAATTACGAGCTCATAAACTCATCTGTAACAGCTCTCCCAGGATCATGTTCTTTCTTCATAAACTCGCATTTCTTTGGAGATAACTGGCAGTCTGTGCCATTCACTCATTTATTGGCTCACTCAGTCATTCGGCAAACATTGGTTGAATATCTGCTTAACCCTGGAGCAGGTCTGAGCTGTAAGGAGTATTCACTCCAGCAGGGCAAGTGGACACAGCGAGCGAGAATTGGAACATGGTGTGTTAGGGACAGTGCTGGGGGGATACACGGGGTGTGTGGTATTTGATTTTTTTTTTTCCAACTTTATATGATAAAAATTTTCAAACAAAAAGGGAAGTTCAAAGATTAGTATAATCAACACTTATCTTCTGTAATGTTAATATTCTGCCATATTCATTTTAATTCATATTAATTTTTCTCTGTGTATATAAAGACATACTTATTTTTAGTGAACCATTTGACAGGAAGGGGCAAGACATGACCATAACCCTTCTTGCTTCTCAAACCTCCTAAATAAGGACATTCATCTACATAACTCTGCTACTGTTATCCTATTAAAGAAAAGTAATAATAACTTCACCATGTCATTTAGTACACAGTCCATGTCCTAAGGTGACTTTGATAGACTGTTTTTGTTCTCCATCCAGGAGCCAAAGTTCATGAGTCACATTTGGTCCTTGTCTCATCAGTCTTTAATCTAGAAGGATCTCTCTTTTCCCTCCTCTCTCCTCCTACATGCCACACACCCCCCCACCCCCCACTTTGAATGACATTGATTTATGGATGAACCTAGGCACTCCTACACAGAATGTCTCACTTTACACATTTTCAGTTTTGTAGCTTATTGATTTAAAGCCTCTTGGTGCTTTTCACACTTTTGAGTCGAAGCAGATTTTTGGAGACACTGTGCTCGGTTTTATACTCATTGCCTTACTTTCTTCTTAACACTCTGGGGTATTTATCCTTCTTGTTTTAGCCTGGGTAGGAACACACAGTTTTACTGGGAAGGAAACCCGGGCTCTTAAGCACTGTATTCTCTGTTTGGTTGTGACTGTCTGGTGTCTCCACTGTTTGGTGACAGGTGGTCAAGAGGCCCCGGAAGGTCCAGCTGGCCCCGCTGCAGAGCAGTCCTCCCGTCCACGAAGATGACCGGGCTTTCGAGGTGATGGACGAGTTTGATGGCAGAAGCGCCCGCAGCGGCTACAGCGAGAGGAGCCGGCCCAGCAGCCGCGGAGGGCGCAGCCGCAGCTGGGAGGAGAGCCCTGAGAGGGGCCGTCCCCACGACCGGGCGCGCAGCCGGGATCGGGGCCGGAGCCTGGAGCGGGGCCTGGACCACGACGACGACTACGGGCGAGCCCGGGAGCGCAGCCGTGGCCGCAGCCTCGAGCGGGGCCTGGACCACGATGATTACAGGCGAGCCCGGGAGAGCAGCCGCGGCCGGAGCATTGACCCGGTCTACGATCGCGCCTACACCCCTGAGGGGGAGTACGGCCACAGGGCCCAGCCTGATGCCCGGTATGGGGCGTCCCAGAACCGCAGCCGCGAGCACCTCCACTCCCGCAGCCCCAGCCCGGAGCCCCGGGGGCGGCCGGACTCGGACAAGCCCATCGGGGTCCTTCTGATGAAAAGCAAAGCAAATGAAGGTAGTCATGCGTGATGAAGAAAAGCACTGTAACAATGGCTAACTCTTCCGTGCCACACATTGACCTAAATGCTTTGCACAGATTAGCTCATTTCATCCTCACCACCACCTCCTGTGGGTGTTACTCATATTTTTATTTTATAGACTAGGAAACTTGAGGCGCAGAGACGTTCGTTGACTTGCACAGAGTTATATCATCGATGGCAGAGCCAGGTGGCAGAAATTTGGCCTTAAATGGTTAGGCCAGTGATTCTCAAAGCTGCATAAGTATCACCTGGACTCTTGTTAGAAAGGCAGATTCTTAGGCCCCAGCCTGGTCCCCACTGAATCAGAGGCACTGGGGTGGCCCCTCCTGTTAACAAGCTCTCCTGGTGAACCCAGAGCAGCTTAAACTAATGAAACCACAGTAGAGGATGATACTCCAGCCAGTCTTGATTGAGATTTTGCTCTATGCCAGGGCCTCTGTGGAATAAATATTTTCTTATTTAATCCTCACTAGAAGCCTAAGTGGTGGGTGGGAAACCGCTCCTATTTTACAGGGGGCATGGTAAGGTGAGGAGAGATTTATGGTGTGTCCACGGATGAGGTGGGCTCTGCCCTGCACTGCTGATCCATGTCATGTGCCTGGAGCAGTTGCACACACCTAATCATGTCCAAATTCACTAAAGTCCTGTGTGATGGGTAGACAAACCAGTATTACTTGCAGCTTAGGTGAAACTCAGAGGTGGGGAGGTGACTTGCCCACATCTTGAAGCTGATAAGTAAGTGGTAGAGTTGGAACCTAAACTTCATCTCTTGGAAATAAATGACAGGAAACAAGTAGGTGAATGAACAGGGATTTAGAGCCCCGTGTTGTGATATTCCTTGCATTGATCCTTGGCATTCAACATTTTAAATTCCTTGTAATATACGTTTTATCTCTTTTCATTCTCTAATTGTTCTCCTCCAAAGAGGAAAAAAGATGAGTATCCAAGAGTGTAATGTGTAAGATCGCTTGCTTTTTAGGTTGGGAATTTGCATTTTAAAGAGCCTATCAGATGAAAGGGTTTGTTTTCTCTAGCTCTTCTAGAGGTGCATAAACAGTTGAGTTATAGAACTGGGTACCTGTTGAAAGAGCTGATACTGAAAAGATGTTGAAATAATTGCAAGGATGTGAATAACAAGATACCTGGAGCACAGGCCCAGAAAGTAATGGTGCAAGTTGAGATTGTATGATCTTTGAGGAATGTGCATCTTAGGTGGTTTAAGGGTTCTAGAGAATCTTATCATCCTAGATAATGACATCATCAACCCCCAAGAATTGCAGAGTGAAAACCATTCTGCTTCCAGATTGTGGACTGTTGAGGAGTTTTGAGAAAGATGACTTGATATGAGGCATCCTTCACAGAGGCCTACTTTATGTTTTGTAGGACTTGCACCCAGGTTCCTGAGTTCCCCACTGCAGTGCTCTTCAGTCTTTTCCTCTTCCTCTTTCTCCTCTCCTGCTTCTTCCTCTTTTGCCTTCTCTTCCCCCTCCTACTCCTGCCACAGAAAGAACCACATCCTGCAAATAATTGTGGGTGCACCAATATGTGAAAAACTCAACCAAATGTTTCATGGAACAATCCTTACTTACTGTGTGTTGGTTTTTGAATAGTTCCATTACATTAAATTAAAAAATACTGGTCACAGCTCACTAAAGTGATTTCAAGATTCACTCATGAATTGTGATCCACAGTTAAAAAAGATGTTGCGTGTCCTAAGAAACTGCCCAAGTCACGCCTGGTCTTAGTAATACTACCGAGGAACAAAGGGAGCTCGTGCCCCTTTGCAGATATGACATTTTACTCCTTCTGGGCCATTTTGTTCTTTAAACTTAGAATTCAGTGTTCATTGTTTTCCTCCCAAGGTTCTACTTTTTCAAAAAGATTTTTAAAGCCACCTTTTGCTAAGATTACATAATAATTAAGCATAACTGGCTAGAGTTCCGTAAGAATTATCTTTAAAAATATCTGGCTGTTGGCAAGATCTTCATTTGATTAAGATAAATATGATCCACTCATATGGCCAGCATTTACATGTTTCATGGGCATTAGATAGACTTGCTTGTAAAAGTCTTAGAAGCTGGTCAGCTGATTTTCTTCTTCATTTGAAAGATGCCTACAAATACATCAATGGCAACTTGTTAATTTTACAGTAAGAGTACAGTTTTTAAGAGGATGGAGGAATTGTTGACACGTGAGAAGTCATGGCTGAGGTTTGTCTCAGCCTTCTGTGCTGGACTGTGAGGCTGTTTAACCAGTAAGGAATTGCCATCCTTGAAAGAAAATGTCATCCATCTTACCCTTATTATTTCTTGAGCATCATCTTCCTATAAGGTGGCGGTGGACCTCAACACTGTTAATCATTGTAAGATCTGATGCAAACTTACTGTAAGTCACTTAAACCTGATCTTTAAATCTATATCTAAGTAGTAAAAAGTTATTTTGAATTGACAAGATTTTAGTCCATAACAATAATAATGAAAATTTGAATGTGCCTCTTTTAAAACCTGCTAGGTTTAGGTAGCTTCCTAAAATAACCGAAATTCATCCTTAAAATATGTCTATTTACAAGTTTAGTAAAATCAGAATAATATTTAAAATATTTTAAAGTATATATATACTTAGTAAATACAGTGGTTTTTCTTTTGAGATCAACACTAAGTCCATGAATCCCCAGAGCTGTGCCAGTTTTAGTTGAATACTGTATCTGTTGCTTTGCTGGTTTATTTATCCCTATTCTTCACACACTGAAGTTTTTTCAGTGCCAAATCCTACACAATTTAAATGGTTATAGATGGAGAGTATAATATAGGTGGTACCTTCCTATAGGCAACTGGATTGTCAGTAGAACATGCCTGTACCAAATTGTGTTTTTTTCCTTCCCCCAACATTTTATTTTGAAAAGTGTTAATTTTGTAGCAAATACTCAAATAGCCTTCACCTAGTTTTATCAGTTTTTAACATTTTGCCACATTTGTTCCATTTCTATTTTTTCCCTTTCTCCCTCCCACTGTTCTTCCCCTACCCCCTCTCTGTCTCTAATTGGGGTTTTGGGACCCACTTGAAAATAAATTGCAGGCAACATTAACTTTATCCTTAAATATTTCAGTGGGTATCTCCCAAGGACAAGAATATTCTCTTACATAACCATAATGCTATCATCACTCTTAAGAAATTAGCATGAATATACCTTTTAATATAGCCCAGTTCATTTTGAAGTTATTCCAAAATAATGTAATACACCCTCCCTCCCCACACCGCCCCCTGTGCACCCCACACATTGAATTGAGGACCTAGTAAAGTTTTACGCAGTGTGTTTGTTTTTTGATATCTCCTTTAATCTAGAACAATCTCTCTGCCTCTTTTGTTTTTTATGACAGTGACAGTTTCGACAAGTTCAAGCCAGTGGTCTTACAGACTCTCTCACATGCAAAATTAACTTTTCATACATATTTTAAAGTAGTTAGTCCTGAAAGGCAGACTCAGTTTTCTGGACGTGTTAATGAAATATGTGTATGTTTGTCTCCTAGAATATGGTCTCCGGCTTGGGAGTCAGATCTTCATAAAGGAAATGACCAGAACCGGTCTAGCAACTAAAGATGGCAACCTGCATGAAGGAGACATAATTCTCAAGGTGGGCGGATAAGGGCAGAGAACAACCAGGTTCATGCTCAGCTTCATAGTCTACATTTCCACATTGAAGTTCCAACACAGTGAAACTTTGTTGAGATGGGAGTCTCAATAGTAAGACAAAGCCAGGAAGAACAGCAGAGAGATCGTTTTTATCAGGAAAACCAGACTTAGAGATTTGTAATAGAGGAATGTCAGTTTAAAGAAAAAAAATCTCAACAAAGACATCCTTCTTCCCCTGTTTATTTAAAGCTTAAGCTCTTATTTTCTGAATGAAGGAAAGATGAGAGGGTGACTTGGTGGTATATGAATGCTGAATATTTAATAGTTTTTGTAAATCTCTCCAGTCAGGAAACATGTTCCAATAGTAAACCAGGCCATTGTCTTGAACTTGGAAGTTCAGTAAATTCACAGAGTCACTTGAGCACACTATAGCTCTCACACCTGTGTTTGGGTTTCAGACACGCAGGGTTATATTTAATTTAAAGGATAACTCATTTTTGTTCATTCTGTCATCTTAAAGCCCATGTCTGTTTGAATAGCTGTGCAAAGCCTTTACATTTTTAGCAGGGGAAAATAAGAACTTTTCTATTTCACTCTTAATAGTTGTATTCCATGGAACATTACTGTTCTTCATATACACAGATAAATGGAACCGTAACCGAGAACATGTCTTTAACGGATGCTCGAAAACTGATAGAAAAGTCAAGAGGGAAACTCCAGCTCGTGGTGCTGAGGGACAGCAAACAGACGCTCATCAACATCCCCTCATTAAATGACAGCGACTCAGAAATAGAAGGTAAAGAAAGGGGAGGGTATGAACTTAGCTGGGAGTGAGGAAGGCTGTTGCTTCTGCATTCTCATCTCTATTTATCAGAGTCATTCAGCTGGAAGTTAAATTCCTAACAGAAACCTCTCTTTTAAACTTTAATTCCAAGTTAGATTGTTATTTTCTTATTAAATGGTCTATTGAAATTAGGATTCCAGTATGGAATTCGGGTGCACTTAAGAGTCCCAGTGGACTCTGATTAAAGCCATTGAATACAAAACTTGTGAGTAAACAAATGTATATAGGAGTGGCTCAGAGAACTAACCACAGGACTTCCCTGGCAGTCTAGTGGTTAAGGCTCTGCCCTCCCAAGGCAGGGCGTCTGGGTTCAACCCCTGATCAGACAGCTAAGATCCAGCATGCAGCAGTTGAGGATCCTGTGTGCCACATCTAAGACCCTGTGCAGTCAAATAAATAAATATTTAAAAAAACAAAAAAAAGACCTAACCACATACATTGTAAATTACTCATTCTTGGGCTTTCTTACGTGATATTTTTGAAGTGGCTCTTAATATTTCCAACAAAGAGAAGACAATATGGAGGATAGCTAAAACTGGTAGACACTATAATAAGGAATCAGTTAGAACGACTGAATATTACAGTATTCATTGGTTTGGAATTTGTGTCACCTCTTGTATGAAGATGTAATCATTTCTTTTAGTTTTAACTTGAAAATGAATAGCATAGGATAACATTCATTTATTTAGTTGGTTTAGTCTTTGTTTATTTCCACAAACAAGTCCAACTTCATGTCCTTGGATATTCTGCTCTTTATTCTTTTTTTTTTTTTGGCTCTTAGGCATGTCTTTATTATGATTTTTTCTTTTTCTTCCTAAATTGAGATATAGTTGATATACAACACATAGGATAACATTTTAACTATGTAAAAATTACCCATAAAAATAACTAGGCATGGCATTTCCTACGTAACCATCTAGTATTGCCTTTGTGCAGAAAAGTTTAGAAAATATTAAGTGCTCAAGTTTAGAAATGGACTTGCTTTTTAAAAGAATTACTTCATAAAACCTTAAAACTTAGTTTAATTTCTATTATATAAAATGTTTAATCAAGTGGTTACTGCTTGGAGTACAGGAGAATAAGGAGAGCATGAGAAATAATCCCAACTTGCTAGGAGATTGCAGTTTACCTCGTTTTTCCAAGTGTCATCCTCAATCCACTGATAGCATTGTGTCATACAGGAGCTTGATAGAATTGCAGAATCTCAGGCCCTACCCAGAACAACTGCATTTTAACAAGATCCCAGGTGACATGTATGCACATTTAAGTTTGAGAAGCATTGTTCTGTGGTAAAAATGAGTTTGTGTATCTCTCCATCTATAAAAACCCCATCATTGGCTTTTGACTCTTCAGTGGCAGCTTTGATGGAAAGGATAATAAATGAGGAGCATAAAATTCTGAATTTGGATTCCTCTTTGTTAATTAATGTCTTTCCTTTCAAGCTATCAGATTTTTTTTTTCCCAAGGGAAGACTATCAGACTATTTAATAGCACATTTACTGCCTGCCCTCTCTTCCATTTCCCATGTTTCCTTGCTCAGAGAATTGAATAATTTCTGGCACAGGTCTTAAATGTTTCATTAAAAAGGCTTTTCTTATTTTTGAAACCAGATATCTCAGAAATAGAGTCCAACCGATCGTTTTCTCCAGAGGAGAGACGGCAGCAGTATTCCGATTATGATTACCATTCCTCAAATGAAAAGCTGAAGGAGAGACCAAGGTAAGATGATCCATGTTTTCCCTTGCACATGTCCCTGTGTGTGTATACGCATACCTGTTGGCAGATCTGTCACGTGATGAAATATTAACATGCTGTGTGCTTAAGTTCAAGAGAGGACACGCAGAGCAGGTGGTCCAGGATGGGCGCCACACCCACCCCCTTTAAGTCCACTGGGGATATGGGCAGCACGGAGCCCAGCAAGGAACCCAGATACCAAGAGGAATCCCCAGGTGAGGCTCATTTTACACAGTCGTGTTCAGGTGTGTGTGCTTGGTAATTCCAGAGGGTGGCTGGTAGGAGAGAGAAAAAATATTTAAAATCATTCTTCTGTATAGAAGAGGCACTCCTAACTCATTTAATATTTAAAAAAAAAAAAAGAATTTGCCTTTTGTATGCATCAACAGGTTGGTCACCTTCTGTTATATTTCATTAGTCATCATCCTTTTATCTCCCATCCCTGACCCCAACCTGAACTGTTTTCTCTTCACAACACTTCTGACATCAGCTGCATGGGTTTTGTCTTCCGCCCAACTATCAGTTCTCCAGACACCAATCTGGTGTCCTGTAATTCAGTCCAGTTCTGACACTGACTACTGAATTCCTGCAAAGCTTGCTGGTTAAGGACTCCGTCTCACAAGATGCCCCCACCACAGACGCCAGTCACAAGCCTTGGGTTGCCGCCCTTACTTCTGACCAACCAGCTCTAAACTGAGAGGTCCCATGACCCCCTCTTCAAGTTTGATAATTTGCTAGAATAGCTCACAGAACTCTGGAAGGCACTTTATTTACTATTACCGATCAAGTTGCTGCCACTCTGTGTCACTTACATCTAAAATTGTTCAGGAAGGGGAATACCTGGTTAATCAAATATTGATACTTTTAAAAATAAAGGATACAGCCAAATGGAAGAGATATCTAGGGCACAGTATGGGGAGAGGGTGGAGAGGTTTCATGCCCTCACTGGGCAGGTCACTCTACCAGCATCCCAATGATTTCATCCATCCTGAAGTGTTCTGAATCCCTTAGTTTTTGGAGGCTTTGTCATGAGCATGACTTCCTCCTCCTAGTGACCAGCCCCAGCTTGAGGCTGTCCAGAAGCCTACTAGGAGTCATCTCTTTAGAACAAAGGATGCTCCTATCACCCAGCAAATTCCAAAGGATGTAGGAACTCTGTGTCAGAAATTAAGGTTAAAGACCAAACATTAGAGCAAAAGATGCTCCTGGTACCCCTTTCACTCCAGAAATTAATAGGGGTCTTAGGATCTCTGTGTCAGGACCTGGGCGTGGTGCAGAGAGACAAGGTACATGCCTCTTAATTATGTCACACAGCCTCATTTTGTCAGATTGGATTAAAGTCCTTTCATGTCCCATTTCTTTATTTCAGAAATAATTTTATGTATGTATTTTTGGCTGTGCTGGGTCTTTGTTGCTGGAAGGGCTTTTCTCTTGCGGTGCGTGGCTTCTCGTTAAGCAGATTCTCTTATGCAGAGCACAGACTCTAAGGCACATGGACTTGCTAGTTGTGGCTCCCAGGCTTTGGAGCACAGGCTCAGTACTTGTGGCACACGGGCTTAGTTGATCCGTGGAATGTGGGAGCTTCCTGGATCAGGGATGGAACCTGTGTCTTCTGTATTGGCAGATGGATTCTTTACCACTGAGCCACCAGGGAAGCCCCTATGTCCCATTTCTGATCTCAACTCCATCCCCTACCCCCCACCACAATAAAATTATCATCATAATTTAAACACATAAATATCTATCCATGGAAATAACAGCATTATTACATGACTTTTAAATTATTTTAAAATGTAACCACTTTGTAAATGTGATTATGCACCTTGCATTTTTAAGTTTCATTTTCCTTCTCACTTGTTTTTGAGAAACTACTGACATCTGCTAATGCTTCAAAATTTAACTTTTAAGACTTATTTTTCTTGTTTGATGTGATGATGTATATGTAGCATAAGGAACAGACTTGAATTTTTTGTGGATTTTGTGACCTTCATATTTAGTGACAAAACCTGTTTGTCCTGGTTGCTAATGATATTTTTAAAAAAATTTTATAACTAGTGATGTTTTTTAATCCACAGTTCCTCCACCAAAACCAGCCCCGAGAGCTGTTCTTCGTCCAAGTCCTGAAGATTTAGCGATATATGGGTAGGCATCTCTTCCTGTTTCCCTTTCTTGCTCCACACAGCTCTGTCAACTTAACTGAAATCTGGAAAAATGGTGTTCTTAAACACCATTAAATGGTGATGATTTTGTATATGATCATCTGCCTTTAACCCATCTCTATTGCTAGTGTTTTTAAGAAAGAGAAATCATTCGTAGGAAGAGTAAAATGTGGAAGTAAGTGAGTGTTAACTTTGCCTGCTTGTCTGCTTAGCTGGCTAGTGTCCCAGATGTTATTCTGAATAGCTGAGTTTGCCAGATCAAGAATGCCCAGATGGGTGAAGAATTGCTTAACTCTGGTGCTTCTGTAGGGACTGTAGTGATAGCTAGCCCTGGTGTGTGGAGGGAGGGGGGAAGTGATGCAGGGCTCTTCACTGGACAGTGAGAACCCCTGGTTCCGTGGTGTTCCGTGGGTTAGGATCCTGCTCCCCTGGACTCAGGCTGTCTCCATTTGACAGGAGCCCTGTGGGATCAGCAGGATTTTCTTTGGAAGAATCCTGAAGTCCGAATCAGATGGCCTTGAAGTTTTACCCCAACCCTGCCCTTTATTTGCTTTTTATCTTGAATGAGTTTACTTAGACATTCTCTCTGTTTCTTTTCTTCACTGGTAAAGTGGCCTCCTGATATTCATCTCACAGCCCCAAGGAAGATAAAATTATAGATATATATAAGAAAGGCAAGAGAGAGTTTATAAAGGGTAAATCACTCTATAGGTAGAAGAAATTAAATCTCTCACTGCTAATGTTGGTTCTCCTTTACCAAAAAAAAATAAGAAAACCTCCCATCTTTCTTTACTGAAACTGAACCCATTGCAGCCCCAATACCAAAATGGTGAGGTTCAAGAAGGGAGACAGTGTGGGCCTCCGGCTGGCTGGTGGCAATGACGTTGGGATATTTGTGGCCGGCATTCAAGAGGGTACCTCCGCGGAGCAAGAAGGTCTTCAAGAAGGGGACCAGATTCTGAAGGTATGAAATCCCAGCCCTGTTTGTAGGTGTTACTGGGAAAGAGTAGGGTAGGGTTTCCTGGAGGGTCTTAACATAAAGGATGAAGAAGTGGTCCCGCTGGTGAAAATAGACCAGCTGCGGGTTTGTTGCTACAGAGCATTAGGTCTCTGTTTCTTTCCAGTGGACCCTGTTTCCTCAGTCCTGGAACCCAAAACTCATGTCTGTGGGAATTTATAGCGTTCAGAACCCTCACAAAGATTTTTATTAGTTTGATTCACAAAACAATTGATTATTGAGACTTTAACTAAAGGCCTAGGTGGAAGATCTTGCTCATGGTTTTTAGCCGATTCTTCTACCTGGTTATCACTCTTCAGGCCGTGTGCTGTAACTGAACAAAGGTGAATGTTGCCATCAGATCTTCTGATTTGAATCCTGTCCCAGCTTCATATTAGTTTGTGGCCCTGGCTCCACAGCTCTTGAGACTCAGGTTTCTGTATCTGTTCAATGTGGATAAGCATACCTACCTCGCAGGGATCCTGGAGAATTTAGAACAGATGATACTCACAAGGAATTCAGCAGAGTTCTTAGCACAGAGTAGGAGGGTCAGAGTCCCTTCTTTTTCCCAGTGAAAAATAACAAGTTGCTGCCACTCTTTGTCACTTACATCTAAAATTGTTCAGGAAGGGGAACACCTGGTTAATCAAATATTGATACTTTTAAAGCTACTGTGTATGTGTTTGTATAATCTGTTGGTTTAAAAACAACTGATAAGCAATTCCTGCTTTGACATTTTATGAAAAACACACCGTGTGTTTTCTGTTGACTTGAGCCTTAACTTCAAGCATGCTGAGTACCTTGTGATTATAAAAATATAGAATGCTCGGGAGTTGTCTTCACTGGAATTTCTGCTTCTGTAAACTTGCTTTTCTTATCATGAGTTCCTAGGGGATCTGGTAAGAAGAGCATCTAACCTCAAAGGACAGGGGGAAAAAAGCAGAATTCCCAAGGCAGCAGAGCCCAGAAAGAAGTGGTCCTTTTCCTTCCTGGCCTCTGACCTCATGGTGGTAGTTCAGATTTCATTTCCAGAGCAGATGAAGGGCAGACCTTGACCATGAGGTGCTCTGAAGCTTTCCAGTGACATTCTAGACCCTCTTTGGCTCTAGCCAGGATCCTGGAAGACAAAGTGTACCTGAGTGAACCTCAGGGTACCACATGAGCCTAGGAAACACTGCTTACCAAGTGCTACAGATAAGAATCCCATTCGAGTGCCAGCTCATACCAATTTACTCTTGGGTTGATACCAAAAAAGAAGCATGTGTCCTAAATGATGTGGGGCCACAGGAAGTTAGGAATTTGAAAGCTTTTGCTCCTGAAGGTTCAAGGGTAAAATATTTTCCTACCCCGGGGGTGGGAATAGGGTGGCGTGGAGAAAGACTTTCCGAATTGGAAAATAAAAGTAAATTCATTTAGAGGCTTGACAGACCTATCTCTACGTTAAAGACAGAGAGAGTCACTTCCATGGGTAAAAATTATGATACGAAATGTTTGCTATTTAAGAAAGTATCTTATTTCCTGTTATCACCCTGGCGACAGGGAAGAAACTATGGGGACCCACCTCTTTTGCAGTAGTCTCATGGGGAGGTCACACAGTAGATGGTCTTTATTCTTAGGCATGAATAAATTTTCTGTTGACTATGAAAGGAGCCCCGCGTTCTGCAAAGAGATGAAAAACTTTGAGCTCGCCTACTGAGGCAGAGAGGATGTGACACAGTCTTAGTGTAGCTGACACAGAGTCCTCTTCAGGCTCACAACAGACACAGCTGGACCCTGTAGACTATTAAATAGATAACAAAGGAGAATATTTATTGGAGAGGGCTGTACAACCTAAACAAAGTGTTGTCTTGGCCTTTTTTTCCTTTAGTTTGTCTTAGCACTTCATCGTCAGATTGAGCATACCAGGGTCCAATACACATATACCAAGCACTTTCTTCTTTTTTTTTTTTTTTTAAAGCACTTTCTTCTGTTGTGGGTTTTTAAGTGCAGCTCTTTCTTTTGTAAAGGTGACAACTTGACATGTGGAATGAAAACATGAGTGTGTTGGGTGGCGAATTATGTGCCGTGTAAATAACTGAAATAACACATGCTTTAGTGCTTGGGTTACCTGGTATGATTGTCATTTCATTTTCACAAACTATTAGAGAAGAGGAAAGACAGAAACAAAAAACCTCCTCAGTTTGATTATTAACTGTGTGGATTTTAGCTACCATGTATGCTTTAATTTCGACCATTATAGTGTTTGGCTTGATGGAAAGTCTTTCTCAGTTTGTAGAGGTGGACAAGGTCTTCCCCCATGCCCTGTGGCCCTGCTTTATTTAAATAAACAAATGCAAGCATGTACAGTGCATATAAAGACATATACATAGCCACATATAGACACAAATGTAGATCCGCAGATAGCACACAAGAAAGGATTCAATACCAAAGGTCAAATATCCTTAATTCAGAGACAAAGAGATGGAAATGAGCTATCTTAAATGCTAAATACTGTGTCAAAGGAAAAGTTAACATGATTGGTTTAGTAAATCACCATTTTTAAAGTACCAAGTATAGTTTTAGTCTCATGCCAAGTTTCACTTTTTTTTTCTTTTCAACATTCTGTTCTTGTATTTATAGAGTTATATTTTACAAAGCAGTAATGCAGTTTAGACACAGCCAAGCTATCTCCAGAGTAGTTACAACACAAGCATGACGCATAATGTGATGAGATAAACATTCCTAAGGAGAGCCTAGTTAGTGACAACTCCAAGTCCCTGTGTCTACCTACACTTCGAAAAGGGCTAGCTTGGTTGATCTCCCCACATTGAAAACTTCCATGAAAAATAATATGCCTGTTTTCACTTCATTATAAATTCCAACCTTAATTAAATTAGGCTCAATTAATAATTTTTTTTCAGTAGTAAGGCATTACTCTTTGATTAAAAGATTCTACAAGTCTTCAATAATTGAAGAAAGTATTTCAGAGAAATTCTATATCTTCACTTCTGTAATACCTTTTTAAAACATAAGGTACTTTAAAATCATTTTTGCATTTTACTTATATGTATTTCTGTTTTCAAATGGTTTTCAAGGTACAGAGCAAAGATGTCAAAATGTCTTTTTCTTTGTACCATTTTTGAGTTTTACTCTTTCTAACTTGTCTTCCAAAAGCTATTTACAGTGTACCCTACTTGATCAGTGGTGGATAAACATGGGCTTTTTACCCATTATATGGCAGAAGCTTAAATATAAAAGCCTATACATTAGGTTGATGGTCCACCATGTAAAATTAATGCTCTTCAATTTCAGATGATAGAAGCTATAGGAAAAAGGTAGATTTGGGCAGAATCCTTATTTGCAGGCTTCTACATGAACTAATTTAAAAAGTAGCAATGCCTTAAGCTGAGCCAGCATGCTCATTCGCCATAGACCTCACCACTCCCTACTGAATTCTAGTTATTGGATTCGTAATTGTACATTGCCCTCCTGGCCACCCGTGCAGGAGACTCAAAGAAGAGAGGGAGACACACACTCCTAGAAATTCTCACCCGATCCAGTGACGAGTCTGTGGTGGAATGACACATTCCTAAGGGGTGGTAGGCAGAGTGGGGAGCAGGAGGGCGTGGTGGTGCCCACAGTCCAGGCTGGGTGCTTGGCGAGCCTCAGTAGGGCACCAACGGCTTCTTTACTTGTGGGGCCCTGACCGATGCTTCTTTACATAGGCAGGCCCTGATGGAAACAGGTCAAAAGCTCAGGTGGCACCTTTTAAGAAACAACTTCTTCTTTTCTCTTGCTTTGTTGTTTTCTGGTTCCCCCTCCTCCATCAGGTGAACACACAGGATTTCAGAGGACTCGTTCGGGAGGATGCTGTTCTGTACCTGTTAGAAATCCCCAAAGGTGAAACGGTGACCATTTTAGCTCAGAGCCGAGCTGATGGTGAGCAGGTTTGGTTTTGAGTTCAGTGGGCGGTCAGGGAGGGAGGTAGCTTGGGACCAGAATAGGCAAATCTGAGTGTTAAAAAATTGACCTCTATCTAGGTCATAGGTATGTGGAAAGAATTTGGGTGGCATTTAACTTCCTATGGAAGTGGTTTCTATGCACCCACTGAAAGAACTTTACTAGTTGTGTGATTTTGGAATAAAACTGCTTTTCTGAATCCATCCTTAATTACTGCCCGAAGTTATGATTGAGGTTTTCCATATGACAGATGCAGAGGCCACACCTGCAGTTCAGCCCTCATATTAACCCTTATCAGTCTGACAAGTTGATTCACCTTTCCAGGTCTTGTTGTCATCTGTAAAATGGAAGTTAATAGAATCTTCTTGTCTGCTTTAGAGGGTTGATTGGCACCTGTATTAGTCAGGGTTCTCCAGACAAAATGGCACACAGAGAAAGAGAGCTGCTTTTATGAGGAATTGGCTCACGTTATGGTACCTGGCAAGTCCCAAAATCTGCAGGGTGAGTTGGTGAGGTGGAGGCTCCAAGAGAGCTGATGGTTTACTTCCAGTCCAAGTCCAAAGGCTTGAGAACCAAGAGAGCTGATTGTGTACTTGTCCGAAGGTGGACTGGCTCAAGATCCAGGAAGAGCCAGTGTATCTGAGTCTCAAAGCAGGAAGAAAGCTGATGTCACACTTTGAAAGCAAAAAGAATTCATTATCTCTTACTCAGAGAAGGATTTATGTTTCTGTTCTGTTCAAACGTTCAACAGACCAGCTGAAGCCTCCCACATGAGGGAGGGCAGTCTGCTTTCCTCAGTCTACGTGTTAATGTTAACTCATCCAGAAACACCCCCAACAGACACGGTCAGAATAACGTTTGACCAAATGTCTGTGCATCACATGGCCCAGTCAAGTTGATACAGAAAACTAACCATCACAGCAAAACTCATGAACTTAGTTACTTGTCCTCCCTGTTTGGGCTGTGGTTACCATGGGGCCTGTGTGCTGAGTTCACAAAATGCATGGAAGGTAAAGAGGGTGGTCAGAGCTCAGAGAACCTGATAACCCCTCCAGGAAAGACCCCTGGCCAAGCTGAGCACCACATGAAATGAGGCTTTTGTCTTTCAGTGTATAGAGACATACTGGCTTGTGGCAGAGGGGATTCCTTTTTTATAAGAAGCCACTTTGAATGTGAGAAGGAAACTCCACAGAGCCTGGCCTTCACCAGAGGGGAGGTCTTCCGCGTGGTAGATACACTTTACGATGGCAAACTGGGCCACTGGCTGGCTGTGAGGATCGGAAACGAACTGGAGAAAGGCTTAATCCCCAACAAAAGCAGGTATCTGAGTCCACATGATTCCACACAACCCCCTAAGATTCCCCCCTACACATAAACAACACCCCCACATAAAGGAAGCCCCATATGACTTTGTCCTTTGTCATCATGACCTCTCCCATCATCCACTTCTCATGTATGAAGAGACCTGGGAGAGATGGTGAGTTTGGTTCCAGACCACCATAATGAAACAAATATTGTAATGAAGCAAGGCACACAAATTTTTTGGTTTCCCGGTGCATATAGGAGTTATGTTTATATTATACTACTAAGTCTATTTATTGTGCACTAGCATTATGTCTAAAAAAGCAAGGTACATACCCTAATTAAAAATACTTTAGTGCCCCCAAAATGCTAACCATCATCTGAACCTTCAGTGATTCATAGTGTTTTTGCTGGTGGAGAGTTTGAAATTTTGAGAGAAACTAGGACACAGAGGCACAAAGCTAGTGGATGCTGCTGGAAAAATGGCACCAATAGACTTGCTTAATGCAGAGTTGCCACATATCTTTATAATTTGTTAAAAAAAAAAAAAAAGATGCAGGGTCTGCAGAGTCTAATAAAGCAAAGTAGAGTAAGACAGGGCATGTCTGTACACCAGCCTAAGCAGAACAAGCCATGTCAGCGTGTTTATTACTGAGCTACTCCTGGTAGATTTCATGTGCACCCAGCTTTTCTCTGCCTCCATCCGGATGAGAAAGCACCCATGTTTCTCACCCCTGGCATTGCTCATTGTCACGCTGCATCTTCTCTGATCCAAGTCCGTAAGTGATAGTGACTGGATTTAGTTAGTGACGCTCACATTTGCACATTTCCTGACTTAAGAACTTACTTCCCCTGGCTTCTTCTCTCAGAGCGGAACAAATGGCCAGCGTTCAGAATGCCCAGAGAGACACCACCGGGGACAGGGCAGACTTCTGGAGGATGCGCGGCCAGAGATCAGGTGTGAAGAAGAACCTTCGGAAGAGTCGGGAGGACCTGACCGCCGCCGTGACGGTCAGCACCAAGTTCCCAGCCTACGAGAGGGTTCTGCTTCGAGAAGGTGAGGGATCCATGTGGGCCAGGAAATGATCTGACTGGGCTCAGAGCCTCTTTTTCTTCATATTTAAACTTTAATGGTCACGTTCCAATTTATCTATATCTCTTAGGCGAAGTGAGCTGACAGTTGGAATCATATTTCAGCACGAAATAAAACTTACAAAAAACTGAACTGTGCAAACTTGTATTTCTACAACCTTGGTTATTTTTTATTTTAATACTACCATTCAGAAGTTTTTATATATTCTATAGAGCAAAGTTTATCTTGAGTAATAGTGAGGGGAATGAATTATAATAAAAGAGCTTTTACTCTTCAGAAAAGAGCTGGGCTGAATTGGAGATGGAAGAACACACAGTTTCTTTTATTTAGTTGTGTTATCAATGTGTGTGCTCAGTTGTTACATCATGTCTGACTCTTTGTGGCCCCATGAACTGTATCCTGCCAGGCTCCTCTGTCCATGGTATTCTCTGGGCAAGAATACTGGAATGGGTTGCCATTTCCTTCTCCAGGGGATCTTCCCAACCCAGGGATCAAATTTGGGTCTCATGCGTCTCCTGCATTGGCAGGTAGATTCGTTACCACGAGCACCACCTGGGATGTCCACTATTTTGTTATCAATACTCTGTAAAATACATTTGTTTCTTAAGAGCTAAAGACTTGGAGGTGTCTTCATGGCTTTTCTTTTTTGTTAATTGAAGTACAGTGGCTGTATAATATGTATGAAATCACAGGTGTACAGTTTTTAAAGATTATACTTCATTTGTAGTTATTATAAAATATTGGCCATATTCCTCATTTTGTAAAATATATCCTTCTAGCTTATTTTACACCTAATTTCATGGCTTTTTCTTTTCTCATTTCAGCTGGTTTCAAGAGACCTGTCGTCTTATTTGGCCCCATAGCAGATATAGCCCTGGAGAAGTTGGCAAATGACTTGCCTGACCTGTTCCAAACTGCTAGTAAGTCTGTCAGTGATACTTTTTCCTCCCTCAACTTTTATTTAGGAAAATCTCTAACCTGCAGAAAAAATAATGAACACCCACATACCCTTCACCTGGAATCACTTGTCACCAGGTAACATGTGCCATCTATATTCTTCCCCCATAGACACACACATAGACACACACACACTTTTTACAGTTTCTGCTGACGAATTTAAAAGTTTAAGTTGTAGGCTTTATAACACTTCCTACCTCTGTGAATCTCTTAATTCTCCTCCTATACAACCATAATACCATTATCACAACCAGGAGATTTAACACGGATACAATAATGTTATTTTGTATATAGTCCCTTTTTCAAATTTTATCAGTTATCCCAATTATGCTTTTCAAGGTAAATTATTGTTTCTTTTTTAAGTTCGGAATGTAGTACTTTTGATTTTTATATCTTTCTGATCTTCTCCTTTTTCTAAATTATTTTGTGGCATGATATTTTGAACAGTCCAAGCCATTTGTCTCATCGGATGCTCCCTGTTGGCCTGGTCTGTTTCCCTTGGTTAGATTTTGGTGAAACAGGTAGTGCTGGTCCTTCCCATTGCCTCTTATTAGGAGACAATGAATGTCAGGTTTCCTGTCCTAGTTGATGCTAGGAGGGCGGTACTTGGTTGTCATTGATTTCTAAAATTTTATTCAGTAACCCCCTCCCTGCTTTATTTTTTTTTCCTTTTGCAGAAACAGAACCAAGAGACGCAGGATCTGAGAAATCCACCGGGGTGGTGCGGTTAAATACCGTGAGACAGATTATTGAACAGGTAAGAAAAGTCACCTGAAGGCCACGCTGTTGGAAAGAATAGGGTCATGGTTTGCTGCAGTCTTTTTAAGAATAGAGTCTGCATTTTAATAATTATTAAATGTTAGTAAGCTGAATATAAATGTAAGCTGTTTCATTGTGTGACAATCAGTGAATGTTCTGTGAACCAATGTATTGATTGTCTCGGAGTTCTGAGCATTATACCAAAAACTTGTTAATTGATTTTCTCAGAAGTTCTCATAGATTGGTAATATTAAAGTGGACCTAATGTGAAGGGAAACGTTTCGGCTTTGTGATACACATGGGCGCATTTTATCTGATGCGACCTTTACTTATTAACACAAACTCTTTGATGCTATTTGGCTTTTACCCATTTACGTCATCTTTCCCCCATTTCTAACAGGACAAGCATGCGCTCCTGGATGTAACGCCTAAGGCTGTGGACCTGTTGAACTATACTCAGTGGTTCCCGATTGTGATCTTTTTCAACCCAGACTCTAGGCAAGGTGTCAAAACTATGAGACAGAGGTTGAATCCATCATCCAACAAAAGTTCTCGGAAGTTATTTGATCAGGCCAACAAGCTTAAAAAAACGTGTGCACATCTTTTCACAGGTAAGTGAAATGTAAAATGTACTCTTTGCTCGAAAGTAAGTAATGAGGAACTGTAGGATGGAAGGAATAGGAAAATAATCTGAATGGAAAATAGTTATCTGAAATTCTGTTTATGACTCCTCAAAAAGGAACTAATCCTATAAAGTGAGTATACTAGACTCATGGTGTTTGTATATTTAACTTTGTAAGTTTGACTGTTTGAACATGATCATAAAGATCCATAATACACAATACCTGGTCATTTTGATGAGGTTCAGATTTTTTGGGTGGGACTACAAGGCTAGTGATTAAGCCTGGCATAGCACTGAGTACCCATATCTGTTATGGGCTGTGTCATTCTTCTCTTCTTACTATCCATGCGTACGCTGACTTACAAGGTGATAGGAACTTGGTTTCATTATTTTAAAATGTCTCTGAGATAGCCTTGAATATTCTGGATATTAGATGATATTAAGAATCTCATTAGATGATATAAGAATTAGATGATATTAAGCTATTAAGAATTTGGGAGCTTCCCTGGTGGCTCAGACGGTAAAGCATCTGCCTACAATGTGGGAGACCCAGGTTCAATCCCTGGGTCGGGAAGCTCTCCTGGAGAAGGAAATGGCAACCCACTCCAGTATTCTTTCCTGGAAAATCCCATGCATGGAGGAACCTGGTAGGCTACAGTCCATGGGGTCACAAAGAGTCAGACACGACTGAGCGACTTCACTTTCACTTTCAAGAATTTATTACTCCTGTGTTTAAGGTGAAAATGATACTGTGATTATGTTAGGTTTTTTTTTTAGAAGTTCTCATTTTTAGGCATGTATGGTAAATAAGAGTATTTATGGATGACCTAATATCATATCTGGGATTTGCTTAAATAATCTTCAGTGAGGAGAGTTAGTGTGGCTATAGACCAGACTGGCCAAGAGTTGATAGTTGTTGACGCTGGGTGATGCATTCATGATGTATACTCTTCTCTCCACTTTGGTGGAGAGAAGTTTTGGTGTCTAAAGTTTTCCGTAATAGGATATTTTTTAAAATTCCTGAAATGAAGACCTACTGCTGCTATTATTCGTGAAAGTAAAATGATTTAAGAATGTGACCTTTTTAGTAACTGAATGTATGCACTACCTAAAAATACGGTAGTACTGTGAATGTGATATAATTAAGGGTTTAAAAGGGTTGCATGAAGTTTTTGGTCATGCAGTTTTATGGAAGCCACATGTAGCAACTGTGTGGATATAATTAATATCCTTAGGATAATGATAGCTCTGTGAATTTGGGCTTCCCTTATAGCTCAGTTGGGAAAGAATCTGCCTGCAATGCAGGAGACCCGCGTTCGATTCCTGGGTCGGGAAGATCCCCTTGAGAAGGAAATGGCAACCCACTCCAGTGTTCTTGCCTGGAGAATCTCATCAACAGGGGAGTCTAGTGGGCTACAGTCCTTGGGGTTGCGAAAGTCGGACACGACTTAGTGACTAAACTGAGGTCAGCACCAGTCATCATCAACCTGTGCCGCTCTTAACTTATCTGACGCTGGGAAGGGAAGAAGGGGAGAGTGTGAATGAATGTCTCCATTAGACCCTTGTTTTCTTGTTACTGGCTTTTCTTATTAAAGAGTGAGATGCACTACGTACCACTATGGTGAAGTGCTCTAACTGAGAGGTCATCTAACCAAACGCAGAGAAGGAAGTGGTGCTTCATAAACTGGATTTTTGTGAATGTAGAGTCAAGATTAAGCGTGTGCTTTTGGTATGTTCATATATGATCTTTCGTTTGTTTTACTGCTACTACTGGAATTATTATTATCATTACTGTTTTTATTACAGGAATAGCTAACAGTGGTACAGCCTTTCATGGGTGCTGTCTTCTTAGGCCATAGGAAAGGCCAGGTGATTTCTGCATGGTCACACATTAGTGTATGGCTGAGCCCAGACTAACACTGTGGTGTCTCTGACTGTGTGTCCAATATTCTATATACTTCACAGCACAGGCGTGTTATCCTAATGAATGGGGTCTTATGTTGCCATTCCTCCGTTTAACAGATAATTCATTGAACTTGAGGTCCGTGTGATTGTGATGCATGTTAAATCTACGCCCACTTCATTTCCCCCCACCTCCTTATCTTTGCGTAAGTCCATTGAACGGCTAGGGGCTTCCCTCAGAGAGTTGAATTTGGGATTCATGTGAGGATCTGAGATAGGAGGCGGGGAAATAATGAGCTGTAGAGGAAGAGCTAGGATGAGGGAGGCTAGGCGCTGGCCACTTCATTGGTCTGCCTTTGAGTCAGCCTCATTTGCTGACTCAGTCTTCAGGATGAGTGGAGCAGGGTGCTGAGTAACTTAGAAAAGGATGGCCTTTTTCGGCCTTTTGCAGAGGCTTAGTTTAACTCTTGAAACTCTGTGGATGGCCCCACTGAGCACTTTATATGCCCTGTGTCTCAACCTGGCCAGGTTGTGACTTGATGGTGTACGCCAAGGCCAGAATCCCAAGTTTTTTTTTTTTATGATTTTTAATTAATGGCATTTATGGCATTAAAGTGAATTAATAGGGGCTTCCCAGGTGGTGCTAGTGGTAAAGAATCTGCCTGCTGGTGCAGGAAATGCAAGAGATGCAGGTTTGATCCCTGGGTCAGGGAGATCCCCTGGAGGAGGAAGTGGCAACCTGCTCCAATATTCTTGCCTGGGAAATCCCATGAACAGAGGAGCCTGGCAGAGTCCACGGGGTCACAAAGAGTTAGACCTGACTGAGAGACTAACAGAACAACAACTAAGCAACAAGAATCAGATTTACATCGGTGACAACAGTCATCAAGCAATCCCTTCACACACACAATGAATTAATTAGTGGGGAAAATAGAGCTGTGATGAACAGTAATTCAAAATCAAGGCTTATGTTGCAGGTGGATTAACAAACTCGATGAATATCTTTCTTGTTTCCTTGTTGCACAGTAACGAGAAAATCCCATTTTCCATAGATGAGTATTTAAATTTGACAGTATTAAAATGACTCTCCTTGAAATTACTATGTAATAAAAGTGATTGAGTAGGAGAACTGAAGATCTGTAAACAGTGTCTTGATAAATTGTTAGTATTTCAGATGTAGGACAAATCAGGGCTTAGTGTGATATTAATAGTAGCTGATTACAAGAAAAACTAGCATTGCTAGTTCTTGTTGGTTTACTTTTTTTGTACTGTTATGCATAATATTATGTCTTGCTCATTTTTGAAAGGTATAAATTATTTTGTCTTTTGTATTTTAACATATATATCCGTTACTGTTTTTACAATATAATGAAATATCTTTTACCTAAAATATAAAAATTAAAAAAATTAAAGCAAAATGACTCTTCTTGCAAATTCAAGGTACTTCTCAATTATGCAGAGATGACAAGGGAAACTTTATTCTGAGATTTGCCCAAAAGCAAGTTAACTTGTCAATGTAAATTAAAATGTTAGGCTTCCCAACCTTCCCCCATCACTTTAAAAAAGTTACTGTAGAATAATACATTTTGCATGCACATGTTACAAAAGCTATTTTTTAAAACATGAAGTTTACATTACATATTTTCTTGGAATTGTTGAACATGTTTTGCTAAAGCACTCAGTTTGTGATTTAAAGACCACAGGAATGGAATTGTGGACTTAGAGATCCATGCAGAGCCATCCTTTGTGTGAAATTGTGGGATTTTTAAAGTATCACAGGATGTTCCAGCACTTTTATCAGTTTCCCAGATTTCATTGATGTGAAATTTGTAATTTACAGATCATTACTTTAATTACATTAATTTGCAATTAATGTATAATGCAGTCCTAAGACTTTGGAAGTGGTGAATAAATGCTATTCATTAGTGATACTATTTCATACTTTTTCAAAATCTTTGTTACATATTATAAACCTTTTTCTTTGCCATAATACAGTGTTTGAGACAGAGAAGGCAATGGCACCCCACTCCAGTAATCTTGCCTGAAAAATCCCATGGACAGAGGAGCCTGGTAGGCTGCTGTCCATGGGGTTGCTGAGAGTCGGACACGACTGAGTGACTTCACTTTCACTTTTCACTTCCATGCATTGGAGAAGGAAATGGCAACCCACTCCAGTGTTCTTGCCTGGAGAATCCCAGGGACGGGGGAGCCTGGTGGGCTGCCGTCTATGGGGTCGCACAGAGTCAGACACGACTGAAGTGACTTAGCAGCAGCAGCAGCAGCAGTGTTGGAGAAAGCCTAGTGGGGAGGAGTGAATCTTGTACCAGTTAAAAATATCCAAACTGCAATAGGCAATTCTTGATTTCCCAAGGATATGTAGGGACACTGAGGACCACAGGAAGCAGACGGAAGTTGCCACCCTCCCTGGCTGGGCACCTTGGTTGATTTTTCTCCATTTAGAGTCCCTCTAAATGGTAGCCCTGAATAGCATTTTGAAATTTAATTTATATACCCTATAATTCACCCGATTTAAGCATGCAGGTCAGTAGTTTTTAGTGTATTCAGAGATGTACAGCCATCACTACCACCCATTTTGGAACTGCTCTATCACCTGGAGAGGAACCTCACACCGTGACAGTCACTTCTGATCCTGCTCACCCCCCAGCCTCACGTGTCGCCGTTGTCGCCTTGTGCTCCCCCGCCTCCTTGGTTGTGGAAGGAGGAGCAGCGCCGAGCGCACCCGCGCCTGGGCTGGCAGTGGGTGCCCTCAGAAGCCCAGGACTCCCGGCCGTGATGGAGCCTGAAGGAAGCTCCTTCTAGTATTTCGCTTTCTGGAGTTTGAGAGATGTATCTAGTCTATCCAAGGGAGCATGAGTCTAGTCCAGAGGTTGGAAATGACAGGCGGTAACCTGATGGCTTGTAGTCAAAGAATCTGAGAAACCTAAAGAGCAAAAGTCAACAGTAAACCAAAGGAACTTGATTCTAAGAGAAAGGAAGGCAGCATCATGGCTGTGCTCCCACCTCTTAAAGAGAGGTAAAGTGCATGATTTGAATGCTACCTACTCAGTTAGAAATGACTGTTTTTTCTTTTTTTCCACACACTAGACGTCAACGTGAATTCAGTAAGAGGCTTCTGGCTTGTTTCATTTTATCAGGGGGCATGAACATATTTTCTGCATTTTACAAATGGCCCTTTTAACTTTAGATTTTCCTCATGATAAATACAAACTGTACTCATCTTAGACAACTTCAGCATAAAGCTCAAAAAGGTAGCTGAACATTCTGTATACATTTAGTGGAGATCACTAATTTGTCCCTGGGGTGCCCAATGTCACTTTTGTTACCAAGAGGACAGTCATCTTTACAAGATACTATGACAAGGCTTCCCAGATGGCGCTAGTGGTAAAGAACCTGCCAGCCAATGTAGGAGATGCTGGAGATGTAAGTTTGATCCCTCGGTTGGGAATGAACCCACTCCAGTATTCTTGCCCGGAGAATTCCATGGACAGAAGAGTCTGGCAGGCCACAGTCCATGGGGTCACAAAGACTCTGACACAACTAAGTGACTAACACACACACACACATGATAAGGGTACAAAAATCCAAGGAAACAAGGTTGATTTTCTTTTAGTTGTCCCAGGTATCAGTTTATTCAAATACTATAAATAATTAATAGCCCAGGAAATTGTCAGCTTGTTCAGGATTTTCCAAGGTCAATTCTGGGACTTTTTAAATGAAAGAATGCTGTATGTTACTGGGAAGAAAATCTTGAAGCAAAATTGCTTACAAAATTTGCTTTCTGGTTCTTTGGAGTTATTTATAGAGAAGTATGCAGATTACAGGATAGGTGGAGCAGGCTGCCTAACAACTTTCAGCAACAAGATCCAGTTTTCTTTTGGGTGACACATAATGGCCTTAATAATAGGCCATGATGATGTAGCTCTAAAAAGTACTGATTTACTTGGAGTTTGATCATTGTAGGTCCAAAGTATTGCTGAAGAATGATCACATATATTTTACTGGTTGGTATTTTATCCTGGTGCTCTAAATTCATGTTTCAGATGGGCTGAGTCACGCAGTGGCTGAAGCCATAAGCTCTAAAAGCAGACTTCTGAGTTTGCATCCAGGCTTTTCCACTTGCTTGGTGTGAGGCCTTAGACTAGTTACTTTCACTGCTGTGCCTCAGTTTTTCATCTACAGAATGGGGATGATGGCAACATCCACCTTGCAAGGTTTGTTTAAGCATAAAATGAACTAATCCATGTAACGTATTTAGGAAAGTGCTTGGTCAGTCTTAGTAAGTGCTATTATGTAGGATGTATTTTGTTCAGAATAGAAAATGTATGTCCCATGAATACACACCTGTAGAGTTTGCTTAGTCTATATCTATATTCTGAAATGTTTAAGCCTATCAAAATGACATACATTTAGTTTTTTATTGGAGATAAACAGTACATTGGTATATATTTTCCTTTTACTGTTCACGTCTATATATTGATTTTTTTAAATACGTACTTTTATATTTTATTTAGATGTGTTATTGTTGCTCCCGAAAGCACACTCTTTAAAAATGTATTTTTTTAATTTGTTTTTTAATTAGAAGAAAATTGCTTCACTGTGTTGAGTTGGTTTCTGCCATATAACAACATGAATCAGTTATGATTTTATATATGTGTGTGTGTGTGTGTGTGTGTGAAACATGACAAGTTAGGGTAAGTATGTCCAATAAGTTTTCTAATAAACGTGAAATTGAGGCACACCTTTTGGTTTACATTTCTGTAGCTACAATCAACCTCAATTCAGCCAACGACAGCTGGTTTGGCAGCTTGAAAGACACGATTCAGCATCAGCAAGGAGAAGCAGTCTGGGTCTCCGAAGGAAAGGTATGTGACACAGATGCTCTGCTGCGAGGTGAGAGTCTGTGTCTGAATTTTTTTCTCACGAGGGTAGTGAATGTAGTAAAAACCATGCACATTTCGAGTGATCTCAACATACCCTTCAATTGTTCAAAAATTTGTAAATTCTCTGGAAAAGTAATAAAACGAAGGGACTTTTACAAGAAAAGCAGAATGGGATACATGCGGCCCTACATTCACTTCCCTTTTGCTTTTAATGTAGTGACTAGTGTTGTGTTCCAAGCACACTAATCAGAGCTTACAAGACCTTGTGCTGAACTCTGCAACTTATTACCAGGGGCCCGGGACACCCAGAGTGGAGATGAGGGGTTAGGTTGAAGGTGTGGAGAACATAGTTAAAAATTAATAGAAGGAAGAAAAGCTAATGGAGTTGGAATCGTTGTGTTAGAAAGAAGGTTGGCAGAGGATGAGTTCTAGGGATTTGAGTAGGTGATGAGAGAGCGCTAGAATCTGGTATAGGCTCCTAACCTTGGCTCACTTCTCATCTGTGGAGGGAGTTCCCACAGCCCTACTGCAGGGAGGAAGCAGAGAAATTATAGAATTCCCTGTGGTACTAGGAGCCCTTGGTGCTGGTATTCTGTGGTCCAGCTGATTTGAGGTCATTTGTGAGACATTCAAGGTATGATTTTGTTGCGTAAGTGCCTCTATTATCAATTAATGGTTGAGTCCTAGCCCTGCCCTTTAGGAACTGCATGTTCAGTCAGAGTATCTAGCATGTGCTGACTGCTTACGCCCGCTGCGGCTCTGTGCTAGCCACTGTGGTGAGAACAGGCTGAGCACGATGGAGCTTCTGCCTTCAAGGATTTGAGAATCTCGTGGGTGAGTGGAGAGGCATTACAGCTCCAGACAGCATGCACTTATCGCTGGGAGACCAGTTCAACAGAAAAACTGGAGGGGAGCCAGATTCTGGAAGAAAAGTGCACAATGTGAGGAAGCCTGATGGATGGTGGCAAGGAGAGATAGGGTGGAGGGTTTCTAATTTAAATCTCTACACACAAAATTTACATAGTCATTTAAAGCCAAGTGATTTCAGGAAGATAAAGGTGAACTTCCTTTTCTCGAACAAGTCAAGGTTTCAGTCCCTTGGCTGTGCCCTTGGGAATTTTCTTGAGTCCTCACTCCCAGGAGCCATGTCAGATCCCACTGACCCTCCGAAACAAATTCCTCTAGATGGAAGGGATGGATGATGATCCCGAAGACCGCATGTCCTACTTAACCGCCATGGGCGCGGACTATCTGAGTTGCGACAGCCGCCTCATCAGTGACTTTGAAGACACCGACGGTGAAGGAGGCGCCTACACTGACAATGAGCTGGATGAGCCAGCCGAGGAGCCGCTGGTGTCTTCCATCACCCGCTCCTCGGAGCCGGTGCAGCACGAGGAGGTGAGGCGAGGCAGGCCCGGGCAGCAAAAGGAGGTTCTGGTGTTTCACTCGAATTGCTCTGGCCAACAGCTTATTCAGGGTGCTGAGGCAGGTATTCCTAAGGGTTGGAGTGGCTGATGTCTAGGGAGCCTCTCATTCCAAGCTAATGCCTGTGTGATTGTGGATGTGGTCCAGAGGGGAGTGGGACAGGAACCAAGTGCTGGGAGAGGTTGAGTGACCAGCACTCACCCCACAGATGCCCCTGGGCATGACGTCATGATGTGAGGCCAGCTGTCCAAATTACCGGTGGGGCATTACTTTTAAATACAATATTGTTGTATTTACTTGTAACCTTTGATTAGGTCTCTCTCTGTACTCTTAGGAGTCTGTGCTTTTTCTTCTCCACCCTACCTTTAACCTTTCTAATCTTGCCAAAACTCCTGAGTGTTTCCCCATCAGTTTCCTTCTCTCTTGTATTTCAGTTTTTTAATTGAGTTTATTGATTAATTATATGTCTGATCTCACGTACTATGCATCCACTGGCCAGTGAGTAGACTGCTTCTGTGATTCTAGAAATCACATTGCTAGCACTAAGTTAGGACCAGAGCAGTTATTGGTTGCACCTCAGAGAATACCGGGATAATGACCTTTGCAGACAAGAGTCTCCATATGTTTGGATTTCTGTGGACTTCTCTTTAGCAGTTTAGGTTGTTTCAGTGAATTTTATTCTTTACGATATAGAAGGACCAAATATATAAGTTGAAAGGAGGAACAATTCACCATGACCAAAAAGAAAAATTAGTATATACTGTCGGACAAGTTGTAAAAAGTAAATTAACTCATGAATGTCTGCAGATACAGTTGAGCTAATGCTTTAAAATGTTAACAGCTGGGAATTCCCTGGTTGTCAGGTAGTTAAGACTCCACACTTCCACTTCAGGGGATGTGGGAAACTAGGATGATACATGCCACATGGTGTGGCCAAAAGCAAAAGAAAAAAAAGAATAAAATATTAACAGCTGTTAGTGAGAAAGCTTTACGAAAGCCTCTTGTTTTCTTACTGTAAAGGGAGAGATGAGCTAGTTTTGGGAAAAATATACCTTAAGCGCTTGCTAATGGGAGAGTATACCAGGTATCTGCCTTTTCAGTAAAGAAGCACTGGATCAGTAGCTCAAATTACACACATTAGGAACCTAAACATCTTAATTCCCCGAAGTTTGAAGAACTCCAGCAAAGAAGACCAGTGCTCTCTTCTTCCTGCTGGGATGTTCTTGTTGTGAATGAACCTTTATGTCTTGTAGAGCATAAGGAAACCCAGCCCAGAGCCACGAGCTCAGATGAGGAGGGCTGCTAGCAGAGATCAACTTAGGGACAATAGCCCGCCCCCGGCATTCAAGCCAGAGCCGCCCAAGGTACGTGGCTGGGAAGCCCAGGATGGGAAGGAGGAAGAAACACATTGAGCTCACCTGGAGCTCCTGCATAGCCAGGGCAGAGCATGCCCAATAAGGTGGCGCTGGATTATGGTTTTGACCAACTGGGTTCTCTACTGGAGCCTATCTTTTGGGTGAATACAAAAAATTAAGAAATGGCAAAAAAAGTAAAATGGAAAGGCAGTTTTAAAAGAGGGTACAATGTTAGGACTGTTAGTGTTTGTTTCCTTTTGTTTTTTATTTGTTTGTTTATGTAGAAAGAATAAAAGTTGAATACTGCATGCCCAGAATCACATGTCAATAGAATCTGTTTTTCTTCTTCTATCCAATTAAATTTTTCTGCCCATAATCTGATTTAGATCCACCTGAAAAAATCCTCCCTGATGACTTGCTAAAGAAAACAATCACCACTATTGTTTACAATGCCTCTTATTATGACGACAGTTTATTTTTTAAATAAACCATTGTCCAGAAAAGAACCAATGTGAGAACACATGTCATATGATTTTTTACCCCTCTCTGAATCACAGCTATAACTATACGCTTTCCCTTGGAACCCAGTAAAGTTTCTCTTCCTAACTCAGTGCTTTAGATAAGAAGAAAGAAATAATTCATTGTGAGCTTTCAGAGGTAATTGGTGACCTAATAATATAGATGAGTGAAAGTTTACAAGTGGCCTAGGATGGAAGTATGAAGACAAAGTGGCCATCAGCATGATATTCTCCCTCACCGCTCCCCACCCCAGTCTCCTCACTTCTGGGTGGACCTCTGGGGACCACCCATGTCCCCACGTCCACGTGGACCAAGGCACGTCCCCTCAGCACGGTGTGAACTCGGGAGCCACTCTTCCATCCTGAAACCTGACTTGTTTTGAGGTCCTCTCTAAGATTCAGATCTTCTCTAGGACAGAGTTAGGTCTGATCCACCTCTAGCACTTGTAGGCCTCCCAGCACATCCCCAGCACCCTCTTGGTTTTTTCGAGCACTTAATACTCTTCCGTAGGGAGTGAGGTAGGGCTCTGGATGCCAGGTCTTGGCCATGTACCTTGTCGTATTTGATTCCTTGCTGAAGTGGAATTTGTTGACCACCTTTGGAAACTGATCAGGAAATGGAGTGTATTAAATCACTAATAGAGATTTGAAAATAAACTGAAAGCTCAAGGTTAAAACTATGTCATTGCTCTCTGCAGGCCAAAACCCAAAACAGAGAAGAATCTTTTGACTTCTCCAGATCTTATGAATACAAGTCAAACCCCTCAGCCGCTGCTGGTAACGAAATTCCAGGGGCATCTACCAAAGGTTGTCCTCCTCCTATTGCAGCGAAACCCACTTTTGGACGGCCTGTACTGAAGCCCTCCACTCCCGTCCCTCCCCCAGAGAGTGAGGAGGCGGGAGAGGGCAGTGAGGAGCAGCACAATGCTCCCAAGTCTGTCCTGGGCAAAGTAAAAATATTTGAGAAGATGGATCACAAGGCAAGGTTACAGAGAATGCAAGAGCTCCAAGAAGCACAGAATGCAAGGGTAATTGTTTTCAATCACTGGGTCATTTTAGTGCGTCAGCAATAGGATTTTAAAGAAGTTTCATCGCAGTGTGATGATTTACAGTCCTTTTGCCACTGCCACAAACATGAAAGAGTATGTTGACATGCGTGATACAAAGGCACATCCTATGGGTGTCTCATTTTCAGATTGCCAGCTGTTAGCACATACCTTTTTCTTCCAGTCAAGAAAACCTGACATTGCAGGTGAATAGGATTCTACTCTTTGTGCTTCAGAACTTTATATTGGGTTCTGGAATAGGAAAGCGTAACAAGAGATTCTATGGCCTCTTCAGAATTATTTTTCACTGTAACATTTGTTAAGTAAAGGTTTCTGGAGCGTTTCGGCCCAGTGGTTATGGGAGTTTTCTTCATTTAAATTTGTCACAACAATTGTAGTGCTTCTGGGCCTTTTTCTTTTTTAGAGGGGGAAGGTAAGGGAAAAGAAGGATTTATTACCTGCAGCAAGTAAGGAGAACACGAGGGATCTTTTCCCAAAGCAGAGTCTCCCTGAACTGCAAATTTGGGGAGGTTTAAGACTAAGGCTCTATGCATATTCATAAGGGGGCTTGAGCAGAGAAGACTGCAGCGTGGAATTGGAACAGAGGTTGACAGAGTCCAGGCTGTAGTTGATTGAAGTCAGGAGGGTCCACATAATTCCGTCCTCCAACTGTGGGGGGGCCTTAGTTCCTGGTGTCAGGACTTACTGGAACTCAGGTTCTTTATATCTCACTGCAGAAAGAATTCAGTGAGAGACACAGTAATTAGTAATAAAGTGGATGTATTTAGAGACATACATTCCACAGACAGAATGCAGTCTGTCTCAAAAGGCAAGAGTGGCCCTGGGAGAAGCATACACTATGGGCAGAGTGTGGGCCGTCCCAGAAGGCAAGAGATGACCCACGCTCTTTTTCTTTTTTGCTTCTTCTGGTGATAAAATATACATGGAACTTACCATCTTTAACATTTTTAAGTGTTTGGTGGCATTAGTATATTCACATTTTTGTGTAACCATCTCTATCATCAGTCTCTAGAATTTTGTCATCCTCCCCAACTAAAACTCTGTGTATATTAATTATTCCTCATTTTCCCCTCCTCCAGCCCCTTAACCACCATTCTATTTTCTGTCTCTATGAATTTGACAGCTCAGGAGCCTCACAGAAGTGGAATCATACAATATTTGTCTTTTTTGTGGCTGATTTATTTCACTTAGCATAGTGTCTTGAAGGTTCAACCATGTTGTAGCATGTGGCAGACTTTCATTAGTTTTAAACATTTTTCCTATTTGACATTTACCACTAGGCATCACATACAACTCTGGAAACTAGAGGTTTACCTCTGTTTTTCCTCTTCTCGGTTAAAATGGGATTGGAGAATGGAACCAGCAGGAAATGAGCAAGCTGATTGGCGAGTCACTCATCCCTTCCCTCTTGTTCTTTTTTTACTCCCATAATCTCCACAGATTGAAATTGCCCAGAAGCATCCTGATATCTATGCAGTTCCAATCAAAACACACAAGCCGGACCCTGGCCCACCCCAGTACACAAGGTAAGGGCTGCTCTGAGGATATAGGTCTAAAAAAGGGACTTGTGTAGGACTTTGATGCTAAGAATTTTTTTTCACCTACATTTCAAAGTAACGAAGTTTGTGTTTTTTTTTTTTCCTCCTGGTAAACTGTTTACTTATTCAGTCAACTTTAAATATAAAGACCATAGAGTCAAACTTTTATGGTAGTGTTGATTGTGTGTGAACACTAAGACAGTGGTGTTGTTGTTGTTTAGTTGCTCAGTCATGTCCGACTCTTTGCGACCCCATGGATTGTAGCCCACTAGTCTTTTCTGTCCATGGAGTTCTCCAGGCAAGAATACTGGAGTGGGTTGCCATTTCCTTCTCCAACACAGTGTAATCACTGACAATCCAAGTCAGTCCTATTTAGACCCATTGGAGCCATATGTGTGCGTGCTAAGTCGCTTCAGTCATGTCCATCTCTTTGCAACCCTATGGACTGTAGCCCACCAGGCTCCTCTGTCCATGGGATTCTCCATGCAAGAATACTGGAGTGGGTTGCCATGCCCTCCTCCAGGAGATCTTCCCCACCCAGGGATCAAACCAACATCTCTTGCAGCTTCTGCATTGCAGGTGGATTCTTTACTACTGAGCCACCGGAGAAATTCAGTTGGAGCCACAGATGCGTTAAATTGTGTTAGGATAGTGCATAAGCAAAATTCCTAGGGTTTAGATGCCAGTTGTTTCACTGTTAATATTTTCTAGCTGTTGGCCAACAAGTTCAGTAATCCTTTTGCGTCACTTAGCCAAGTCAGGCTGTGTGTGAGCTGTGGTCTGAGGGAAAGGGAACATCAATTGACTGGTGTTGGTAGGATGCCTTATTTTTAAAGTGCTGCATAAACAGTAGTGATTATCACAGTGTCTTCCTGTTGAAGTTTTACACTGGGTCATTTCTTGCATCCGAGAATAGTAAACAAAATCACATTTTCTTGCAGCTATTCTGACTGCAAACTGGAGTCTAGTTTTACAGCTATAGAAAATTAGAGGCAAGTTTCTTGTTTACCAGTCAGATAGTGGCACAGCTGACCAGGAGGCCCCGGCAACAGAGGGGACTTGGTATAATTGACTAAAACTGGTGAAGAACTCGCTCTGCTTGTGAACTTTTAACCAGTGATCTCAGGAAGGCACCCTCATCGGGCTGGAGGGTTCTTAGGTCAGAGTATGTGTCTGTCTTCCCCACTCGCTACTTGAGTGGGTATCGGCCTTGACCTGTGATTCCTGTCCTCAATTCCACCACTCTGTGAACCAGGAGCGGGGCCAGGAGTGCCCTGGTTTGTCAGCAGAGGGTGACTCAGGTAAGTCATCCCCCATGGGCAGTGGCCCACGGCATGCGGCACGGACGGGCAGGGAGGCCCGAGCTTTGGGCTGCGCGTAACCCTCTCTCTTTGTTAGTTCCAGGCCCCCCGAGCCACAGAAAGGCCCTGCCAGACTTTATCAGGATCCCAGAGGAAGCTATGGCAGTGATGCTGAGGAGGAGGAATACCGGCAGCAGCTGTCAGAACACTCGAGGCGCGGTTATTACGGCCAGGCTTCCCGATACCGGGACACGGAATTATAATGCCGGGGTTTTGCCTCCTGTGTGCTACACGGGAACAGCACTCCCACCAAGCCAGGGAGGATGGCTTATTCCAGTTTCAGCGCACTGTGGCGATGGCGGGCACCTCCTGGGGAGCCCAGGGGACTGAGTCTGGGGAATTGAGGGCTTTGGGCTCAGAATTAAGAGAAATACTACAGTCTGATACTGTTACCTGCTTCCACGGACCAAAAGCTGTATTAATTCTGTTTGCGTATTTTTAATATGTATATTAAGAAATGATAACTATTTTTCCTTATTAATAGCTGCCTTCCAGGACTGTTTCAATGAGAGACAGAATGTGAAAAAGATAAAAAATACTGTCGGACTCAAAACTAAATTCAAAGAAGTATTTTATTACAATTCTTTAAGTGCCTTTGATGAGAAGTGTCTTCAATTTTCTTCCTTTGAAGCTTTGCAAAGCCATAATGGACTAAAATATTTTGACTAAATTTTTATACCTGTTTCAGAGCTACGGTTTTCTCTGCACTATCATCTTTTTAAGGCATTTGTCTTTGTAATATTTTCCTTAAATTCTGACTGTATATTGTAATATCTATACTTGGTAGTTTGGCTACCACTGCGAAATAGCTTGAAGACTGAGAAGTTAATATAGAAATATTTTGTCTGTTTAAAATCATGTGCTCCACAAAAGCATAAAAGTGCATTTCCAAAAATGTGTATATTGACAGCAGCCAGTTTTATAATTTAATAAAAAGGAGGACATTGCAATCAATAACGTGCTTAGTGGTGAATTTCTATGTTACTTCCTGTGTTAAAGTGCATCTTTTATTTCAGTTACTGATCATGAAAATGAGGACATAATAATTGCAGATTCATAGTGTGTGCTTTGACCATTGCTGCCTAAATAGATAGTTCTACTAGTGTTGGCCATTTGGATTATTTCCATTTTTTTTTCTTTTAATATGAAATGCACCTTTTTATATATAATCCATTTTTAATTAATATATCAATGATCAGCATTTTAATCCTTCACAGCAGATAGGTTCTCTGAAATGGAATTACTGGGTGAAAGCAGAGGAACGTTTTTAAGGCTCTTAATGTTTACTGCCACATTGCTTCCTAGAAAAGTTGCATCAATTTATACTCCTGTATTTACTCTTTAAAGGCTAAAATATGTTTGAAATTCAAAAAAACCTAGGAATTTAGGCTTGTGTAAATTGGAATTGGAAGTACCTTGAATTTAGGAAAGGAGAAGAGTCTTGGTTCCATTATGGACTTCTTGTAATATGAATTGACACAATGATGATAAGCACGTGTTTTAGTTGAGTTGGAAATTCAGCTTACTCATAACTTATTTATATTATAAATGTATCCTTGGTTGTGTCAGTGGGTGCTGTAATTTATAAACCATTTAGTGCAACACCGTGAATTGAGCAGGTTTCAAGGCACTGACTCAAATCTGCGTATTTCATAATAAAAGCCACCTTTCGTGGATAGAAAAAAATGGTTAAATATATGATGGTTTGCTTTGCTTCTGCTCTTTAAATACAGGAATGAGTCCTTTTGCAAACTTTGGGAGAAGGGGAAAGGAAGCTTTTGAGCAGGAGCTGTGCTGTCCCTGGCTGCAGCACTTTTCTGTGATGAGTTAGGTGGTGCGCGCAGGAAGGAAGGATCTCTGTTCCCTAGAATGTTCCAGCAGTGCCCAGTGGATCATCAGTGTCTGCCCTCAGTTCAGTTGCTCAGTCATGTCTGACTCTTTGCTACCCCATGCACTGCATGCAGCACTCCAGGTTTCCTTGTCCTTCACCAACTCCCAGAGCTTGCTCAAACTCAAGTCCATCGAGTCAGTGATGCCATCCAACCATCTCATCCCCTGTCATTCCGTTCTCCTCCTGCCTTCAGTCTTTCCCAGCATTAGGGTCTTTTCCAAGGAATCAGTTCTTTGCATCAGGTGGCCAAAGTATTGGAGTTTCAGCTTCAGCATCAGTCCTTCCAATGAATATTCAGGACTGATTTCCTTTAGGACGTACTGGTTTGATCTCCTTGCTGTCCAAGGGACTCTCAAGAGTCTTCTCCAACACCACAGTTCAAAAGCATCAGTTCTTCGGCACTCAGCTTTCTTTATGGTTCAACTCTCACATCCATACATGACTACTGGCAAAACCATAGCTTTGACTAGACAGCTTTGTTGGCAAAGTAATTTTAATATACTGTCTAGGTTGGTCATAGCTTTTTTTACAAGGAGCAGATGTCTTTTAATTTCATGGCTGGAGTCACCATCTGCAGTGATTTTGGAGCCCAAGAAAATAAAGTCTGACTGTTTCCATTGTTTCCCCATCTATTTCCCACGAAGTGATGGGACCAGATACCATGATCTTAGTTTTCTGAATGTTGAGTTTTAAGCCAACTTTTTCACTTCCTCTTTCACTTTCATCAAGCGACTAGTTCTTCGTTTTCTGCCAAATAAGGGTGGCATCATCTGCATATCTTAGGTTATTGATATTTCTCCCAACAGTCTTGATTCCAGCTTGTGCTTCATCCAGCCCAGATGTACATTTGCATGATGTACTCTGCATATAAGTTAAATAAGCAGGGTGATAATATACAGCCTTGATGTACTCCTTTCCCAATTTGGAACCAGTCTGTTGTTCCATGTCCAATTCTAACTGTTGCTTCTTGAGCTGCATACAGATTTCTCAGGAGGCAGGTCAGGTGGTCTGGTACTCCCATCTCTTTCAGAATTTTCCACAATTTATTGTGATCCACACAGTCAAAGGCTTTGGCATAGTCAATAAAGCAGAATTAGATGTTTTTCTGGAACACTGTTGCTTTCTTGATGATCCAATGGATGTTGGCAGTTTGATCTCTTTCCTCTGCCTTTTCTAAATCCAGCTTGAACATCTGGAAGTTCACGTTTCATATACTGTTTGAAGCCTGGCTTGGAGAATTTTGAGCATTACTTTGCTAGCATGTGAGATGAGTGCAGTTGTGTGGTAGTTTGAACATTCTTTGGCATTGCCTTTCTTTGGGATTGGAATGAAAGCTGACATTTTCCAGTCCTGTGGCCACTGCTGAGTTTTCCAAATTTGCTGGCATACTGAATGCAGCACGTTCACAGCATCATCTTTAGGATTTGACATAGCTCAACTGGAATTCCATCACCTCCACTAGCTTTGTTCGTAGCGATGCTTCCTAAAGCCCACTTAACTTCGCATTCCAGGATGTCTGGCTCTAGGTGGGTGATACACCATCCTGGTTATCTGGGTCATGAAGATCTTTTTTGTATAGTTCTTCTGTGTATTCTTGCCACGTCTTCTTAATATCTTCTGCTTCTGTTAGGTCCGTACCATTTCTGTCCTTTATTGTGCCCATCTTTGCATGAAATATTCCCTTGTTATCTCTAATTTTCTTGACAAGATCTCTGGTCTTTCCCATTCTATTGTTTTCCTCTATTTCTTTGCATTGATCACTGAGGAAGGCATTGATCAGTGAGGAAGATAAGAAAATCTTTCCTTGCTATTCTTTGGAATTCTGCATTCAAATGGGAATATCTTTCCTTTTCTCCTTTGTCCTACCCCTTTTAAAGTCATATTCAGCTTTGTCCTGGGGAGGATTTAAGGCTGCCTACCATATATATGGAGGTTAAATAAGAAAAAAATAGGTGCTAGGCAAATGAAGAAAGAGGAAAGAATATCAGAATAGGAAGGACGAACATGAGTGAGGATAGTGTTCACTTTACGTGCAGGAAGAGAGGGAAGGTTTTCCGGAAATCTGTCCCCTCCCCTTTTCTTTTTATTCTGTGGGGTCTCATTTTGCATCATGCAATCGTGACCACTTTCTTGCTAAGAGGATTTAGGAGGTCCTTCCCTTTCTGTGGCCTTCCCTTGTGGCTCAGTTGGTAAAGAATCTGCCTGCAATGTGGAAGACCCAGGTTTGATCCCTAGGTTGGGAAGATCTCCTGGAGAAGGAAATGGCAACCCACTCCAGTATTATTGGGCTTCCCAGGTGGCTCAGATGGTAAAGTTCCTACATGCAATACGGGAGACCCGGGTTTGATCCCTGGGTCAGGAAGATTCCCTGGAGAAGGAAATGGCAACCCACTCTAGTACTCTTGCCTGGAAAATTCCATGGACAGAGGAGCCTGGTAGGCGCTAGTCCATGGGGTCACAAAGAGTCAGACATGACTGAGTAACTTCACTTCGACCTCACTTATTCCTTACTGTGTTCACTGTAGGGCAGTAGCATAATTCCAAGGACCATTCAGTAAAAGTTCTGGAGAAAGCACTGAAAACTGCAGTGTAGAAACTGCCCTGCCTTCTGATCTAATCCACAAATAAAATTCTAGAGCACTCAGGGCCATTGCCTCTCAAATAGCAATATGATCTGTATGAACCCCCAAGGAAGATAAGTTATCCGTCCTTCTGCAAAGTCTGTTTTACTCAGAGTTGGGGGTGGGTGTTTGAAGCCCAAGGTAGATCGTGCAGCAGAATGCAAATCTCCCACGAGTGTGCAGGATAACATGGGGGACTTACGTGATGTTTTGTATCCTCAGAGGTCGCTGGGGCACCTTCCGCCCTCTGAAACTCTCCATATCCGCATGGTAGTCTTGCCTCATCAGCAGCATCTCACCAAAGTCCAGCATAACCTGTCTGTCCCTCACTTCACTGCTTCTGTCAACCTTGACTTTGTCTGGTGAATGAAACAGCCGGAGTTGTGCAGTAGAGGATGGGGGAGATTGTTATTTGGGTCACAGAACCCAAGACCAGGTTTTGAGTGTAAGTAGTTTGTTTGGGATCTTGCCTGGAGAATCCCAGGGACGGGGGAGCCTGGTGGGCTGCCGTCTTTGGGGTCGCACAGAGTCGGACACGACTGAAGTGACTTAGCAGCAGCAGTTTGATTGGGAGATGCAGGTAAACTGCAATGGGAGACCAGAACTTAATCCCGCCCCCCCACCCCACACACACCCAGGAAATTCTGCTGAATGGCATGAAACACGTGCCTCAGAGTTTTCCCAACTCAAGTGGTGGGAGAGCCAGGCTGTTTGTTCTAAAACCAGCTGGCTTTAGACTGACTGAGGGCTGCTCAGGTCAAATACGCTTGCATTGATGGGGGAGAGGGTGTCCGGACCCCCTCCCTCTCCTCAACTACCCCTTCCTTCAGGCAAAGCAACCCAGAGGCTGGCAGTTGGCAGGCTGGAGCAGGCAGCGGTGCACGTCGTGAGGAACCCTGATGGCACGTATGATGGTGATGATTGGGCTATCAATCTACTGAGGCCTCCAAGGGGCGGGGTTTTTTCTGTCTGGTGTCTTAGAAACATGGGGGAACATGAGAAGAACTAGGGACCTATCCCCTAGGGAGAGTTGGGGGGGGAAGCCTACGTCCATGTATTAGTCTTCTCCCGAGAAACAGAACCAGCAGGATATGTATGTACAAAGAGTTTTATTTTAAGGACTTGCTCCCACTGTGGAGGCTTGTGCTCTGCTGTGCTTAGTCGCTCCGTCATGTCCAACTCTTTGTGACCCCATGGGCTGCAGCCCGCCAGGCTCCTCTGTCCGTGGGACTCTCCAGGCCAGAATACTGGAGTGGATTGCCATTCCCTACTCCAGAGGATCTTCCCAACCCAGGGATCGAACCCAGGTCTCCCTCACTGCAGGCGGATATTTTACTATCTGAGCCACCAGGAAAGCCCAAGGAGGCCTAGTAAATCCCAAATCGGCAGTCTAGGTCAGCAGACTAGAGACCCAAGGAAGACTTGGAGGCTTATTGGCAGAATTCCTTCTTGCTTAGGGAAGATCAGCTTTTTTCTATGTTCATGCCTGACTTGAGGCCTATCCACGTTATGAAGGACAATCTGTTTTACTCTAAATCCACTGATTTGGATGTTAATCGCATCCCCCAAATACCCTCATAGAAACATCAGAGCATTTGACCAAATAATCTTGCCACCATAGCGCAGTCCAGTAGACACAAAATTAACCATCACAGTACCCTTCACCTTGTAGGCTCCCCCTGTAGCTGTATATCTCATCCAGTGGTAAAGCTGAATGAACCAAAAGAGGGAAAGTTATATTTACACCTCTTTATATATTCTATATGGTACACATTTCACATGCATATATTATCTATATATTTTGTTTTAAATAATACATACAAAAGCCTTAAAATTTAAGAGCAAAGAGAGGATATATGTATACCTATGACTGATTCATGTTGAGGTTTGACAGAAAACAACAAAATTCTGTAAATTAAAAAATAAATTAATGAATAAAAGGAATTCAAATAATAGTGTTGAGAAATCCCCATAACAATAAGGTAGTTGACATTTTAAAATAACATTTAATGAAATGAGGTTTAAAATAAAAGACTGAATGGCAATTAAAATATTTATATGTATGTATGGAGAGGGAGATAAATACAGCTCTTCACATTGCTATCCTAGCTTTTTTTTAAGTCACCTCTGTATATATACAGGTATAAAATTGACACAATTCACATTCCACAGACTAGTAGTGATTGCAATGGCAATAGTAGTAGTTTGGTATTTGTTTTGTACAATGAAAAGTGTGACGTGGTTTCATTGCTTCTGCACTGTCCTCAGATGTTGTTCTACCTCAGAGAGGACCAGAGTCCAGGTTCCTCTGTCCTGAGCTTGAGTCTCTCTCTAGGAGGAATGATTGGGGAAAAATACATTGACTGATGTAAATCATCCTTGGAGAGATGTGTTGAGTTTAATGAGAGTAGATCTGTTTCTGAGGACAAGAGAAAGGAGTGGAAAGAAGGAGGACTTGGAAAAAAATAAGAGGAAAGGGCTGGAACTGGACTAGAAACTTCTGAACCTCCTTTCTCTTCCTTCCCAGAATCCACACTGAAAGCTCTCTTTTCTCTCCACCCCTCAGCCATTCTAAAACAACCCCTTTAGGGACTACCATAAGTATAGATGGACCAGAGGATCTGTGGGAAACAAATGGTGAATACGCAAAAACCCCATTAGAAGCCTAAGAAGAGGGAATTACAGCAAAGATACTTCAGAAGGATTTGAGAGAGGGGATGGATGTGGGGGAGGGGGGGTGGGGGGGGCAGGGAAGGTGGGTTCTGAATCTTTCCAAATGAATGCCCCTTTGAGCCAAAGTGATTTGAATTTAAGGCATTTAAAAATAATCAAAATGATGTTTTATACCAATAAATACACTAGCACGTTACTACTCAAAAAACAGTATGATGGGCCAGGATATAAAGCCGCTAATCCAGTCCCTTCCCAAATTCAAATGTTAGTTCCCCCGATATCTGGTTCCCTCATTATCCCTGTCCTGCTGAGGCAGCCCAGAGAGCTTACAAGTTCAGATTCTGGAATCAAAATAATTTTATGTTTAAACCCCAATTTTGTCAAGTATAGCATAGAACCTTAGGCAAGGTGCTCAACTATCCTTAAGGCTCAGGTTTTGCATTTATAAAACAGGGATAGAAAACTGTAACACTGTGTTGTGGATTTTGTGTGACACTTTAATCAAATGAAATGTGTAATATGTTTGCAACAGTAGCTGGCACAAAATAAATGTTCAGTAAATGTAGCTAGTAATACTCTCAGTCCCATATTAGTTTAGAAATCTGAGTGGTATCTTTGATTTTCTTATTTTTCTTCCAAAAGATGACCTACTTTATTCTATGTAAGAACTATTTTTACTTTGTCCCTCTGTCCCTTTTCCCACAGCCACTACCCTAGTTCAGCTGCTTATAAACTCTCTAATTCTCCACCTAGCTAGCAGGCAGAATCATCTAACATAGACCTAAGAATGTCTCCTTGCTGCTTCAAAAAAGAGTGATGACTTTCTACTACTTAGGACAACGTTTAATTCTTTCATTTTTTATTGAGATATAACTGACATGTAGTACTACTGTGAGTTTAAGGCATGCAACTTGTTGATTTGATACATTTACATATTGCAGTAGAATGACCACCTTGGTGTTAGCCCCTTTCATGTTATATAATTGTTTCTTTTTTGTGATGAGAGCAATTAAGATCTAGTTTCTTAGCAGCAAAGTTTAATCTTTATCATGGCATTCAGGTTTCCTGCAGGTTCCCTTGGATTCTGCATCACTGGTTCCACTTCTTCACCTCTCTGTGTATCTATGTTCTTTGCCGTATGACTTTACAGTTTCTTCCACTAAAGAGTCGGAATCTATCTCCCCACCCCTTGGCTTTGGATTGATCATGTGGCTTGCTCTCCTGAACCTCTGCCATTCTATTCCAGGAAACACCTCAGACCACCTACTGTTTCCTGGGTAGGGTGAGAGGAATGTGGAGCAGAAACATTCTAGATGAGCTCAGCTTAGATCAGCATATATATGAGAAATATTATACAAGTGTTGTGTGCAGTCACTGAGTTTAGGGTCGTTTGCTTTATAACAATAGACTCCTACAGCCTTTTTCAGGTAAGTTTCTCCTTCAAAGCCCAGGTATATTCCAATTTCATAGAAGGACACGTCCCCAGTACATTCCTTGAATTATCTGTTTCTTCTGCTGGGAATACCTTTCTTTTCTTCACCATTTTTCAAAATCCTAGTCATCCTTCCAGATTCAGTAATGTATCACATTCCCTGTCAGGCCTTCTCTGATGCCCTCAATCAAATTTAACACTGACTCCTTCAGTAAGTTTCTATAGCCCTTCATCTGTATCCTCTGATATTCTAGTCATCAATGTATAGAACTACTCCCCACTCACTCCTCAACTTCCTTAAAAGGGATGTTTGTTGTGTGTGTGTCTTTTACTCATCATTGTATCCTCTTCAGTGTCCTGCATATATTCCAGAAATGTTTGTTGGAAAATGGGATGTGGAGAAGGAAATGGCAACCCACTCCAGTATTCTTACCTGGAGAATCCCATGGACGGAGGAGCCTAGTGGGCTACAGTCCACGGAGTCGCAAAGAGTCGGATATGACTGAGCGATTTCACTTTCACTTTCACTTTCAACCCTCAGCTGAAAAGACTTTCAGCTCTTGTGTTTGCTATTGATTGTTTTCTTGAGTTCTCAAAGACCTGTGACCATATGTTTTTTAAGTTGCCTGTTTTCTAATTGCATCACTTTACACACTGTTGTCTAATAATATGTGGTATTTAGAATGCCTTCTTAATTATTTTGAGCAGCCATTGCCTGTATTTTCTTAGCACCTCCTTGGTTGTCTTATGTGAACTCATCTGACAGGGAAACGCAGCTTTTTTGTTTGCCCTCTCTGCATACTGGACCGTCTGAGTCAGTGTTCTAACTCATCCCTGATGGTCTCTGAGCTACTGTTCTACCAGACTCAGTAGTTTTGTGCTTCAGGAATTTTTCGGTAGAATTGGTCCTATTAGGAGACTCTTGGTGTCACCTTTGTTATCTTAAAAGCTGGTCCCTTCGCTGAGGCTCTTAATTTTTTGAAAACTTGATTCTATTTCAGCTGAAAATTGGCAAGGCTATTTAAAAAGTTGAGGGAAACCATTTAAGAAATTGAAAAGTAATCGCAAACAACATTGGGTATTTGTGACTTTCAGTTCTGTATCAGTTGAATTTTTGTGCTCTTTTCCCTGTGTACGTGGTGGTTCTATTTTTCTCCAATAAAACTTTTTATTTAAAAAAAAAAAAAAAGAAAGAAAATGGGATGAATGAATGAATAAATAAATTGAAATATATCTGTCCAAAAGCATGTAAGTGATATAAGATTTTCTAACATTGTGCCCAGTTAAACTTCAGCATTTACAGCATTGATATAAACTGGAGAACATTAGTAAAACAAGTTCAGAAAATCAAAGAACTTAGTTTGGCTAAGAAAAGACAGGCTAATATCAAAGTATAGTTTTCAAAAGGATAAATTTTCATTCTCATGCAAATATAATATGAATCCTTGTCAAAGTTTTTTTAATACTGTTATTTAATGAGGCAACCAGGTAGATGTTAGAATTGGTTTAAAGAGCATCTGAGGAACTAGTTATAGATAAATAATTATTCAGTTCATTTCAATCGCTCAGTCGTGTCTGACTCTTTGCAACCACATGAATCGCAGCACGCCAGGCCTCCCTGTCCATCACCAACTCCCGGAGTTTACTCAAACCCATGTCCATCGAGTCGGTGATGCCATAACTGGTTAATATCCTGCAGGATAGTAATTGATAACCTTTGTCTTTGTTTTCTCCACCAGACAAAAATTATTTGCATCTCTACCAGACAAAGAGCTACATATTAGCATATGATTTCACTATGTCTGGGAACTTTGATCAATAGTTTTAGCACTCATCAGTCACTATGTGAATTATTATGCTTAAGAGTCACACAGACTATTTTGTAGACTCTGAAAGAGATTAATTCTCTAAATTTGAATTATAGCAGGAATTCTGGTAAGCTAAGTCAGTTAAAAATATTTATTGAATGCATCGATGTGCAGACAAACACTACGTACTATGACCTATTCTTTGCCTTTCAGAAGTTTACATTACAAATTATTTTATTTGCATGAGAAATTCCTCAGTTGACAGTCTGATTTGTTCTTTGCAACAGCCTATATTTATTAAGAATAGCAGGTGTGGCTATACTAGTTTTATAAGTAATCCATAACTGAGTTGAATAAATTATTTAGAATCCTTCAGCTAATAAAAAATGCATATAGTTTGGATTCAAAACAAAGTTTTCTGCTTCTGAATCCAGTCTTCCAGTGTTTCCTTCCAGAGGCCACGCCTATAGGATCTCTGGAAATAGTTTGTTGATCATGTTGTATTATAGTCTACTTACAGTTTTTTTAAAAAAGCACTTTGAAACTGAGTCTGCAAATCGCCGGAACCTATGGAACTAATCTAGTTCACAAACATGTTTTGTTTGGCCTGCACAAGGTAATGGAAAATTTTTTTGATTTAAAAATCTGTATATTTTATATACAAGTCAAGATTTGGGGCTTTTCTTCCTAAAATGGTAGATTTGACAGTTTTGGGTGCACATCATTATATGACAGTCGCAGGCGGGAGCTGCATGTTTTCTACCCAATGTGGAACCCACCCAGCCTCATTCGCCAATATGACCTTCAAGACTGGTGAGGACATTGAGTTTGCAACCCTCCCTCCCCTCCCCCCATGGGTGCTGGGTGTGCAGCAACCACATAACTGCAAGGGACGCCAGCATTCTGAACATGCAGAAGGAAGTCTGCTCCTCCCTGGCATGGTTTTCAACTTCCTCTATAAGACGGGCCAGAAATTTCACTTGGCTCTAGAAAGCATTGAGTATCTCTCTTCAAGTCCTGTTCTCCATGGCTACTACAGTTGAAATGTGTTGGGATAAAAAATAGAGATTGGGAGAGGGTGGCAAATATATTTTTGTTGCTTAGAAAATTGGCTCCCAGAACTCTGCTGAATAAGGACCAAATGGGATTTCTTCCTCCTTTGTCAGCAGAATGATTGTAGAGGTCACATTTGTGGCCTTGGTCTGAGGAAATGCGTTCTGAAATATTCTCTATAGAAATAGAATGTAGTCTAGGACATTCCAGAGGGTTAGATAATGGTTTTAGGCCCAGCTGCTGGAATTATCCCTCAGTCTGGATTCCTCTTCAGGACTAAATGAATTAACATTTCATAAATTAGTCAATACTTATCCATCAATAGATATGCATGTGACAGAGGGGAGCAGGGCCAACTCTTTAGTTTTCATGCATTTATACTAACCATCTGCTGCACAGATGATTAAGCTCAGAGAGGAAGAGGGTCTGTGAGAGAGAACCTGAAAGGCTGGGGTAGAGCTACTCATGTCCATCCATCCTGAGTTCAGAGGAAAGGCTGGCATCTCAGCTGATCTGGCTACAGTGATTCACTGGTTCTGGGACCTGGGGTAAGTTGCCTGAGCTGCAGGCTCCTGGTGTACAAAGTAAGGATTGCGGTATTTCCTTCTACAAAATGTGGTGGTGAGAATTAAATGAAGAAACTACCAAAGTGACTGGCCCAGTGTAAGCACTACAGAAATATTAGCCCAAACTTAACACCAGTGTATGTCATCTTCCTTTCTTTGCTGACAAAGCTTAGAGAGAAGAATTCCTCTGAAGGCAGTGATTTCATAAAGCATAGTAATTGAGGATATCAGCCCCTGAGCAGACTACCTGTGTTTGAATCCCTCTCTGAAAATTACTCATTAGTGGGTCTTGGGCTAATTGTATAACATCTTTGTTACAGCCTCAGTTTCCTCATCTGTAAACTAAGTGTAAAATTTGCATCTATCTCAAGAGGTTGATTGTGAGGGTTACATGCTATAATACAAGTAATTTCTTAGCACAAGGCATGGCACATGAAAAATAAGACAAAAAAGATTTTTCCTCTGTGGGGTATGAAGTAGAGCCTTAGAGTCTCATGTTTTTGTTGTTGGAGCAGAACTGGTATACATTTTTTGCAGGATGGCATAACAATATTCATCAAGACCCTTCAACATGTTTGCCTTTGATCAACAGTTCTACTTCAAGAATTTATACTAAGAAAATAATTAATGTTTGAAGATAATTGTTTTTATGAGAAGAAACTTAGAAACACCCTAAATATTCAACAATAGGGGCTTGCTTTAAATAAACTATGGTGTATACATGAAACATTATTCAGACATTCAGTCATTCATTCAATAAACATTCATTGAGCACATACATTGAGAGAATATCTTTGTAAAATCTAGGGATACAGGTATCTTTTTTAATGGAGCTTATATTTTAATGATTGGTGACCTGGAATAAATAGATAAAAATTTTTTTTTATGCTGGGTCATGTTAGTACTATGATGAAAATGGAAAGGGTGTTGGGATAAAGAGTGACTAGGGGTGGGTCAGCGGAAGCCTGACTGAGATGACATTTAAGTAGAGCTTTACATGGCAAGAAGGACCTTAGAAATCACTATTACATATGCCTGTATTTCTTGACCTGAAAAGATATTATAATCCCTATTTTTTTCATAAAACCATAAGTGTTGGGGTAAGATCAAAGTCCAAAGGAACTGATATTGATTAGAATTTTTTCCCAGCTACTAATAACTGAAAACTCAACTCAAAGCTGACAGAATAATGAAGCCAGTTGATTCCTGTAACTGAAAAGGCTGGATTCCAGGGGCTCAGTGACCGACATTCTGGAGGGCCTGGTTTCTCTTTCTCTTATGCATTCTGTAGAGTTGCTTCTCTCATGATCCCCAGATAGCTGCCAACAGTCCCTGGGGCTGTTTCCCTATCTCACGTAGAACGTAGAGAGCATCTTTGTTTCAGTGTCCCAGAAAAAGACATGAACTTCACTGGGGTTGCTCTGGTTTGGGTCACATGAGCACTCCTGAACCAAATTCCTTGGCCAGGGTGATGAGCTCAAGTGGTAAGCTGAAGCTATAAGGGATAATGGAACCGAGAGTGAGGCAATCCCTAACCAACCAGGCTGAGCACTAGAGGGAGAGACAGATGCCAAAATAATTTGGGTGGAGTTTTCTGGGAGAAGGAGGGGAAAGTTCTGGGTAGCAAATACCAGTTGTTTGCATACAATAGCAACAAAACTCCACACCATAAAGTGAATAGTGTTTGTATCTCTGAGCTCTGGATAATGGAATTAATGCCAATTTTTACTTTTCTTTTTTTTAGAAAAATTTATTGAAGTATAGTTGATTTATGATGTTATGTTAATTTATTCTGTACAGCAAAGTGACCCAGATATACATATACATATGTTTATATATATATATGCATGTGTGCATGCTGTCTCTTCAGTCGTGTCTGACTCTTTGCAACTCTATGGACTGTAGCCCGCCAGTCTCTTCTGTCCATGGGATTTCCCAGGCAAGAGTACTGGGGGTGGGGTGCCATGCCGTCCTCCAGGGGATCTTCCCAACCCAGGGATCAAGCCTGCATCTCATGTCTCCTGTATTGGCAGGCGGGTTCTTTACCACTAGTGCCACCTGGGAAGCCTATATATATATATATATATATATATATATGTATTTTTTTCTACTGTGGTTTGTCACAGGATATTGAAGAGTTCCCTGTACTATATACATTAGGATCATGTTGTTTACTCACTTTCCTTTTTATGCTTTATTATATGTCTGATTTTTTTTTACAATGAGAATACATTCATTTTATAACTGCAAGAGAACAAAGCTATTTCCATTTTTGAAATCTGAGAGAATGAAGAAAAGGCATTAAATGAATAAAGACTACTTTTTTTTAGCCTTTGTGTACTAGCTCTCTACTCTAAATTTACTTCTTTTCCCCTAAAGCACTGTTTTTACAGCAAAACCAATGATTCCGGCCTTTTCCCTGGGTGAAAAGGAAGGCCCTGTGACCTGGCTTCCAGCATGCCCAGAATCTCCCTCCTCCCCACCCAGTTTCTCTTAATGTAGCAGCCTGCCTGCCGGCTCGGCTCGCTACTTCAGATGTGCTATTCTGAGCCACTGTAATTATTCAGCCAGTTGAGAGTTCTCATCGGTGACAACTGAGATCCCTCAAACTAAGAATAGGACTCTGACTGATGAAGGAGGAGGACAGTGAAGGGACCACAAGGAACTTCACTTGCTTCCTGCCAGGGAGTCCTTGAGACCTAAAACTCAGTTTTGTGTTTGGATCCTCAGTTTTTCATTGGTCTGTGGTTTTGCAATCCATGTGTTTCTGTGACGTCTTGTTAGCTGCATCTTCACAAACATAACATGGGCTGGAGAGGCTTATCAAGGGTCTCAGAGAATGTTCCTTCTCAGCTGGGCTTCCAGCTGAGTAGAAGTTTGCCAGACAATTCCTACTGTACTTTTGGGGACTTTTTCTTCAGAGGCTTTTGATTTGAGGCCAAAAGATAATTTTGCGTTTTTCTAAGAGCTTCTGAGAGAGACCAACAAAACTCTGCCCTCTTTGCACAGGAGAAGCTGTCCTAAAGTGGCAAAGGATTCTGAAGTTGGAAGATGGGCTTCCACCTCTGCCAAGCTCTGTGCCCTCAGACAGTTTAAGCTTTTAAGCCTCAGTTTTGTCATCTATAAAATGGGGATCATTAAAACCCCCCTCATGGTGTTGTTCTGATAATTAAACAGTGTTTGGAAATACATAGCACAGTTGGTGCCCAGCAAATGCTAGCCAATATTATCCTGTTCAGATACTCAGTCATGTCTGACTCTTTGTGATCCCATGGACTGTAGCCTGCCAGGCTTCTCTGTCCATGGGATTTCCCAGGCAAGAATACTGGAGTGGATTGCCATTTCCTACTCCAGGGGGGTCTTCTTGATCCAAGGATCAAACCCACATCTCTTGCATCTCCTGCATTGGCAGGTGGATTCTTTACCATTGCACCACCTACAGTGGAAAAATTCCATGTGCCTCTCAGGAAGTCCAATGGAATCACACTCCACAATCTAAAGAAACAACTTCAAAAACATACCCTTTTAGTGTACCCAAATGTTTTTCTGCCTTCCAGGTCTAGTCTCCCCTCTCATTCACTCTCACTCCCTGGGGTCACCTTCCACATAGACTAGCTACACATAGGTCCTTGTCTTGGGTTCTACTCCGGGGACCTAGAGTAAGATAGCTACAAATGAATAAGAACAGCAGAATATTCTCAAGTGGTTTGGAGTTTTACTTTTCATAATATTAAGCACCACTTGGTCATACCAAAGATTATAATGACAATAGTATTGATAATGAGGGACTTCCCCAGTGGTCCAGTGGTTAGGACTGCACTTTCACTTCAAGGGCCCAGATTCAATCCCTAATAGATCTAAGATCCCACAAGCCACACAGAGTGGCAAAAAAAAATCAACAGAAAACAACACCACCACAAAAAACCAATGTTGATTATGATTTGGGGACTACTGGGGGGTTACTGATGGTGCCCCCACTTATTGGGTGTTCAGCTCACTAAATTCTCAATTTCTTGGTCTTTAGCAAACCAAGCAATAAGGAGTAGATGTGTACAAATAGGAGAGACCTTCTAGGGAAGTAAAAATCTGGAGGTAATAAGGCCCAGGGGAATGAAATGATTCAAACCCCCACTGCCCACATATCTTTTCTTCTTTCTTAAAAAAGGGGGGGGGGGAGGGGAGGGGCAACTATAAAATGTCAGTGCCAAGAACAGAGTTCTAGCAGACACAATACTAGGGTTGGGTAAATGACATTCTATACACTGTACAGTCAATTCCCAATTATTCTTAAGCTTCTGCAGTTCTCTTCCCACTTTGCACATCTTTGCTTCGCTCATGGCTGAGCTGGCCATGGGAGCAGAACCATCCCTGTGGTTACCTCTCTGGTCTCTGTGCATTGCTACTGTGACACAGGACGAGTAGGAGTCTGTAGGTGCTGAGATGAGGGCCTTAGCAGGTTTTGTGTTTTATGCTTGGTTTCCTGTCCTAGTTACTCTGGCTGTCTAATAAATTACCCTAAAAGTGAGTGGTGGAAAGAGCCATTGATCATGTTCATGGAGTCTATGGGTTAGGAATTTGGACAGAGTGCAGCAGGGACAGCCTGTTTCTGCTCCACTGTATCTGGGGCCATGAAGGCTGGGGGCTGGAGTCATCTGAGAGTTCATTCATACAGACATCTGGCAGCTGATGCCAGCTGTTGGCTGGAGTCTCTGTTTGTCTCCACTTCAACTGTCCCATGTGGCTCCTCTATGAGAGTTGGTTTGGACTTCCTCACAGCATGGCAGCCAAGTTCTGAGGGCAAGTCCTCCAAGAGAGGGAGCCAGGAGGAAGTTTTATCTTCTCTGACTGAGCTTCACAAGTCATGAATCATTATTTCTGCCACATCCTACTCTCTGAAGTAGTCACAAGTCTCATTCAGGTTCAAGAGAAGACTAAATAGAATCTGCCTCTTCTTAAAGGCAAGATTCTGAAACAATGTGGGGCTGGAAATTTTGCTGTGACCTTCTGGGGAAAAACAGCCTTCCACGTTTACATGCAGGTCACTAAGGGGGTTTATACCAAGGTGCTTCCGAGACCGGATAATTACACTTTGAAATAGGGAAAGGTGATGACGTTGGGAAGGAGTAATGGCTGGCTTTCATGCAACAAACAAAGACAGATGTTTGATCTACTTTTCCTTTGAGATCCCTGAGAAGAAGTCCAAGAGAAAGGAGGGTCAAAGGAAGGAGCTTAGGTAAATAGTGATTACCAGGTCTGTTGAAACACACTGCCCCACATCAGAGACCTTAAGTTTTGTGGGGTTTGTTTTGTTGTTTTGGGGGGAGTTGGTAATTTTTATTGGAGTATAGTTGATTTTCAGTGTGGTGCTGGTTTCTGGTGTATGGCAAAGTGAACCAGTTATACATATACATACATCCACTCTTGGATTCTTTTCCCATAAAAGCCATTACAGAGTATTGTGTAGAGTTCCCTGTGCTATACAGAAGATTCTTTTTAGTTATCTGTTTTATATATAGTAGTATATAATGTCAATCCCAAACTCCCAATTTATCCCTACCCCCTGGTAGCCATAAGTTTGTTTTCTATATCTGTAATTCTATTTCTGTTTTGTAGATATGTTCATTTGTACCCTTATCTTAGACTCCACATATAAGCGATAACGTATGATATTTGTCTTTCTCTGACTGACTTCACTCAGTATGACGATCTCTAGGTCCATCCATGTTGCTGCAAATGGCATTATTTCATTCCTTTTATGGCTGAGTAATACTCCATTGTACATATGTACCATATCTTCATTATTCACTTATCTGTCGATGGACAGCTACATGTAAACCAATGAAACTAGAACACTCCCTAACACTATACACAAAAATAAACTCAAATGAATTTAAGAGCTCAATGTAAGGCTGGATACCATAGAACCCTTAGAGGAAAATACAGGCAGGACACTCTTTGACAGAAATCACAGCAAGATCTTTTTGGATCTACCGCCTGGAGTAATGAAAATAAAAACAAAAAAACAAAAACAGAGACCTTAAGTTTAAACAGTTGAACCTTCTGTCAGATCTTGCAGGACAAAGCTCTATGAAGTCAGAGACTAAGTCAGCCTCGTTCTAAGATGTGTTCAAAGTGTCTCACACATACAGCTCTAGCTACTTGTGTGGACAAAGGGGCCCTGGGGAGGGCTGGGTGTTGGCAAAGATCTGAGAGTGAAGATTGCATCCCTAGTTTGACCAGTAGGGTTACATTCTGAACGTCCTATGGGAGGGCTTGTGCTGTCAATGTATTGACATGCCAAAGAATCACAAGAATCACAAACCTCTGAGGTGCTCTGTGAAGAGGCTCCTCAAACCTAGTAGCTACTTGGGGCACAATTCTTCATTCACTCCCATTTCCTCAGGGAGGGGTCTGAGAGTTGCAGAGATCCCATGAAATATGCAATCCCTGCTGAGAGGGAGCAGATCAGTTGCTTATATTCACATATTCTGAGTGGATTTACTGGGTGATTATGAACCACCAGATGTTGGATTTGGGTAAGATTGTGTTCTACTGACTCTGTAGCCCAAACAGTGCTCTAGAATCTGACAGGGAAATGCTAAACAAAAGAAGGAAGAATGAGAGACAAGCAGGTTTGGGGAGAAGTGGCCTGAAGAAGAGGGAGGAGAGGAGACTGATACTGAAGCTTTTGGCCCCTTCCTCTCACTAGCGCTTCTGGAGTATCCCTTAGCAGAGCCCACATGAAGTACCCTTCCGGTTCCCAGCCAGGACCTAAAAATAGATGAGAGTGAATAGCTGGGGGCAGGGGGTGCTGCTCTCCTGAAGACCCAGGGTTTACAGACTTTTTCTTCCCTTCCTTTAACAAGCATATGCTCCTCTAAAAAGTCAGCTGGCACCTGCCCTTTGCTTCCTCTTCATTCTTTCCTTCGTTCTTGGAATCTGAAACAGCCATATTATGTCACGAATCAAGAGTCATGTGCAGAAAATGGCATAACAGTAAGATCAAACATAGCCTATATCCCTGGTAGCTTTGTGATGCTATATATCCATCCTGTGCAGGCTGCCCCTTCTATATCTTCTATATCTCAGAGAAACAAATGTATAGCTTATTGGGTCAGTGGTATTTTGGTTTGTCTGTCAGCCATTAAGAGCACTAAAAATGTGGCACTTATTTTTTTTAATTAATTAATTATTGGTTGTACTGGGTCTTTGTTGCTGCGTGAGAGCTTTCTACAGTTGCAGCGAGCAGGGGGTTACTCTTTGTTGCTGTGCAGAGGCTTCTCACTGCGGTGCCTTCCCTTGTTGTGGAATACGGGCTCTAGGCGTGTGAGCTTCAATAGCCACAGCACATGAGCTCAGTAGTTGAAGCTCGAGGGGTCTAGAGCCAAGGCTTAGTAGTTGTGATGCACAGGATTAGTTGCTCTGAGGCATGTGGAATCATCATGGACCAGGAATCAAAACTGTCTCCTGCATTAGCACATGGATTCTGATCCCCTGTACCACCAGGGCAGTCTGATGTACTACATAAAGGAATGCTCAACTACTGATTACATGATTTGGGGGGCCAAGTTTCTGACACCCATTTTGAAAAGTTTTTTAGTATATAATGGGCAATTCTTTTCAATGAGTTTTAGTCACAAAATAAAACACAATGTCATCTAATCTTTTCTTCAGTTCAGTTCATTTCAGTTGCTCAGTCGTGTCCAGCTGTTGGTGACCCCATGGACTGTAGCACGCCAGGCTTCCCTGTCCATCAACAACTCCCAGAGCTTACTCAAACTCATATCCATTGAGTTGGTGATGCCATCCAACCATGTCATCCTCTGTCATCCCCTTCTCCTCCTGCCTTCAGTCTTTCCCAGCATCAGGATCTTTTCCAAGGAGTCAGTTCTTTGCATCAAGTGGCCAAAGTACTGGAGTTTCAGCTTCAGCATCAGTCCTTCCAATGTATATTCAGGACTGATTTCCTTTAGGACCGACTAGTTGATCTCCTTGCAGTCCAAGGGACTTTCAAGTGTCTTCTCCAACACCACAGTTCAAAAGCATCAATTCTTCGGCACTCAGCTTTCTTTATAGTCCAACTCTTACATCCATGCATGACTACTGGAAAAACCATAGCTTTGACTAGACAGACCTTTGTTGGCAAAGTAATGTCTCTGCTTTTTAATATGCTGTCTAGGTTGGTCATAGTTTTTCTTCCAAGAAGCAAGTGTCTTTTAATTTCATGGCTTCAGTCACCATCTGCAGTGATTTTGGAGCCCAAGAAAATTAAGCCTGTCACTGTTTCCATTGTTTCCCCATCTATTTGCCATGAAGTGATGGGAGCAGATGCCATGATCCTAGTTTTCGGAATGTTGAGTTTTAAGCTAACTTTTTAACTCTCCTCTTTCACTTTCATCAAGAGGCTCTTTAGTTCTTCGCTTTCTGCCATAATGTTGGTGTCAACTGCATATCTGAGGTTATTGATATTTCTCCTGGCAATCTTGATTCCAGCTTGTGCTTCATCCAGCCTGGCATTTCACATGATGTACTCAGCATATAAGTTAAATTAGCAGAGTTACAATATACAGCCTTGATGTACTTCTTTCCCAATTTTGAACCAGTCTGTTGTTCTATGTCCAGTTCTAACCATTGCTTCTTGACCTGCATACAGATTTCTCAAGAGTCAGATCAGGTGGTCTGGTATTCCCATCTCTTGAAGAATTTTCCACAGTTTGTTATGATCCACACAGTCAAAGGCTTTGATATAGTCAATAAAGCAGAAGTAGATGTTTTTCTGGAATTCTCTTGCTTTCTCGATGATCCAATGGATGCTGGCAATTTGATCTTTGGTTCTTCTGCCTTTTCTAAATCCAGCTTGAACATCTGGAAGTTCATGGTTCATGTACTGTTGAAGCCTGGCTTGGAATATTTTGAGCATTACTTTGCTAGCATGTGAGATGAGTGCAATTGTGTGGTAGTTTAAACACTCTTTGGCATTACCTTTCTCTGGGATTGGAATGAAAACTGACCTTTTCCAGTCCTGTGGCCACTGCTGAGTTTTCCAAATTTGCTGACATTTTGAGTACAGCACTTTCACAGCATCATCTTTTAGGATTTAAAAGAGCTCAACTGGAATTCCATCACCTCCACTAGCTTTGCTCATAGTGATGCTTCCTAAGGCCCACTTGACTTTGCATTCTAGGGTGTCTGGCTCTAGGTGAGTGATCACACCATCGTGTGTGATCCTTTCTTAGGTCTCATAAAACACAGATCTGCAAGGACATATCTGTCTAATCAAGATCATTTCTCCAACAGTGAAAATTTGTTTCACTAATATCAATAATCTGTGCAACTGACCTGCTTCAGCACTTTTCTTGGTATACAGTAACTTATTTCCATACAGAATTTTGGTCAAAAAATGCAGTCTTTTTGAAGATTAATTAACTAAATATACGCATGTGTGTGTGTGTGTGTGTTAGTCACTCAGTCATGTCTGACTCTTCATGACCCAATGGAATGTAGCCCGCCAGGCTCTTCCGTCCATGGAATTCTCCAGGTAAGAGTACTAGAGTGGGTTGCCATTCCCTTTTTCAGGGTATCTTCCCGACCCAGGGATAGAACCTAAGTGTCCCGCATTGCAGGCAGCTTCTTTACCATCTGAGCCACATGCATATAACAATACATTCTACTAAGCTGAGGTGATGACAATGTAAATAGCCATGACCATATTCAGTCTTGTGAAGGTAACAATAAATATGCCCTGATTGCTACTTGATGAAAAGTAATTCCACAATGTCAGAGACTATTAGATCTATGTAGCCTAATTTCAATGATCATGTGTCTTAGAATCAATGGCATATATTAAGTTTTGATATCTAACAAAGACAATCCTTCCATCTTGATGATTATTGTTTTAAGTCACTAAATTTGGGGGATGATTTGTTAGGCAACAAAAGTTTAGTGATACCGTGTTTATACGAATAATCAGGAAATGCATCTGTCTCTAAAATTATACAAATTCCTAATTTAAAAAAGTTAAACCTCTGTGCAGCTTCCATTTTTGACTGCATATTTTCTGTGCTTGTGATAAAACAAGAAATAACTTCTTAGCCATTGCCTTTATTCAAATGTCAACTTGTTCTTTTTGTAAATAACCATCTAGGCTGGAAAAATCTGAAAGTCACCTAGATTTAACCCAGGGAGGAAAGACAGGTGAGCTCAGATAAACCGGGAATCACACTGTAGCTGAGAATTTGAGCTGATATTTATGAGCGTTTATAGCAAAGCTCCAGTCATTTAAAAATAAGCAATGAGTAATAAACCTTTCCAGAATTAAAAGAATTCTTCTTGCTATCAACTCCATTCTAATTCCTGTTCTTTTCTCCAGAGGAATGAAGTTTCAGATTATCACTTGAGCAATCTTATGCCTACATTTTGAAAAGGAATACCATTTTGCTATTGATAGTCATTGAAGCTGAGCGATGGTCACATGGGGGTGCCTTGTTTGATTTTCTCCAGTTTATAGTATGTTTCAAAATTTTTATAATAAAACATTTCTTTAGAAGGCTGCCACTTTAATGCACCAAATAGTGATAAATACTCAATGAGTATTTACCCAAATTGGTATTTAGTAGTTAAGCACTCACAATGTAAATTTACTCCCTAAAAAAAAAAACAAGAACAAAAACAAAACTCCTTAAAAAAGATCACTTCTGCTAGAAGTAGATTCTGATATATTTATAAATGCAATGATAGGTGTGTGGGTTTGCTTTAGAGTACTCCAGTGGTAAAGGATGGATGCAACAAGATCAGCCATGAGCCAGCAGTGGCTGAAGCTGGGTGATGGGGACATGGGCTGCTTATGATATCCTCTCCACTTGGGTGAATGTTAGAAGTTTTCCATCATAAAAATATTTTTAAAAGATAACGCCTATGATCCAACAACCCCACTTATAGGTATACAGTCCCAAAGAATTGAAAGCAGAGACTTGAATAAGTATTTGTATACCTAAGTTCGTAGTAGCCATATTCACAGTAGTCAAAAGGAGGAAGCAACCCAAAAGTCCATTGATGGATGAATGGATAAACAAAATGAATGGTATACATATAATGCAGCATTAGTCAGACTTACAAAGGAAAGAAATTCTGACATATTCTACAACATGGATAAACCTTGAAGACATTATGCTCAGTGAAATAAGCCAGATACAAAAGGACAAATTGGATGATTCTACTTATATGAAATATCTAGAGTATTCAAATTTACAGAGACAGAAAGTAGGATTGTGGTTGCCAGGGTCAGGGGGATGAAAAATGGGGGGGGGCGGTTTATTGATATTATTTAATGCATATAGAGTTCAGTTTGGGAAGATGGCAGAAACTATGGAGGTGTGTGGTGATGATGGTTGGACAGCAGTGTGAATGTGCATAGTTCCACTGAGCTGTACATTTAAAAATGGTCAATATTATATGTAATTTACCACATAAAAAGATATTTAAAAAGATATGCCTAGTTGTGAAAAAATGATACTAGGTAGACAAAAGTAGAGAAAAATGGAAATATATGTGAATGTGTTTCTGTATGTGTATTCTGTGTGAGAAAGAAGTGACACAGAAGTAAAAGTCTTTATGGAACCTCTAGAAGTGGCCAAAAGGGTGCAGTTCAGGTGTATAGTTCTCAGATGACCAGAAGCAGTTGAAAATCAAGGTTAACTTGTGACTATCAAGTGGACTGCGACTAGCATAATATTCCCCATAATAATACTCTTAGCAAAAGCTGGTCAACAGAAAGAGACACTTCTGACTGACTCTGGGACTTGTCTATGGAACTCGCACCTGCTTCTTGCCTGGACCCTGCCTCTGGATGTGGAAAGCCTTCCATTCACCGTCTGTGACCTGGTTGTCTTTCTTGCACACTGCGCTGGCCAGGGTCTGCCCACACCCTGTGGAGCGAACCCTCATGAACCCAAAGTCCTGTCCTTGTAGTGGTCCTGGGCCCTAATCCTCTGTTGACTAGATATTTAAAGGCACTTCCTGAGAAAGTGAGGCAGGAGACCAGGGTCCAATCCCTGGGTTGGCAAGTTCCTCTGGAGAAGGGAATGGCAATCCACTCCTGTATTCTTGCCTGGAGAATTCCATGGACAGAGAAGCCTGGTGAACTACAGTTCATGAGGTTGCAAAGAGCCAGACACGACTGAGTGACTAACACAGTCCACAGTCCTGAGAAAGCTCAGCCTCAGTATCTCTTGATTTGACAAAAAGGTTTATGTCAAGGGCAAATCTACTTCCTCTACTAAGCTCTGAATTGGCTTTGTTATCTCCCTGGCAGTAGAAGTGATAAAAGCATTCTGATTTGGGACTAGAGCAGATAGGTTTATGGGAGTGAAAAAATACAGATTTTCTTTCCTCCTACCACCTTCATCAATTTAAACTAAAATACTTACATGCAAAATCTAGGACAGAAATAATAGTTTGTTTTCAATTTTGGTTTAATTGGTGTTTTATAGATCAGCAGTTGTTAACAAAAGCTCAACACAGGGCCAGGCTGGGGCATTTTGTTCAACCCTGCACACTTGCTATTTTTATGGGCCTGATCCTGTGTGTCCCATGGAGACTCTGAGTGACAGGGGTGGGAAATGACTAGACACATCCATCACGGGGAAGCACTCAAAGCAATAGGCTCTTTTGTTGCCAGGCACAACACAGGAAGAACATATCTAAAGAACCCCAATCCTAGATCCTAAATAGCCCAGACCAGAGGCATCTCATCAGCAGGCATTGCCTCGTCTTTGGGACCTCCGAGAGTTGAAGGGAAATTCTCAAAGGGGATCTTTGCCTCCCCTACAACAGATGCTGGGTCTAATCAAAGAACACACAACTGGCTTCTGGCAAATGCAATGGGCTTATAAAGCCCCTCACAAGGAGTGTGGACACCACACTGTTGGTCCGTGCTCAGCCCCCTTCCCGAAGCTCTTGGCTACGGGCAAAGTCAAAATGTTAGTCACTCAGTCATGTCCAACCCTTTGCGACCCCAGAGACTCTAGCCTTCCAGGCTCCTCTATCCAGGCAAGAATACTGGAGTGGGTTGCCATTCCCTTCTCCAGGGTGATCTTCCCAGCCCAGGGATTGAACCCAGGTCTTCTGCATTGCACGCAGACTCTTTACCATCTGAGCCACCACGAAAGCCCTGAATATGGGGACCCACTCCTTATTCTTTAAGAGGGAGGGTTGGCGGTGGGCAGGAGGGAGTTGAGCAGATGAGTTGAACAGCCCTGGAAGCCAACATTCTACTCTCTGCCTTTCTGAGTCTGACTATTTTAGATTCCACATATAAATGAAATCATGCAGTATTTGTCTTTCTGTATCTGGCTTATTTCACTTAGCCTCCAGGTTCATTCATGGTTAATGTCCTCCAGGTTTGTACATGTCTGAAATAGCAGAGTTTCCTTCTTTAAGACTGAATAATATTCCATGTGTGTGTGTGTATAGTGCATACTATGTATCAAAATGTCCCTTGTTAATGTACATATACATACATATTTATATGTACAATGTATATATAATATGTCCAATCTGCTAAATCATGCTTTTTCTGGGGAATGAAGTCTGGGACCTCCAAGTCTGCCATCTTGCTGATGTCACCCCTTTGATACATGACTCTAATTTCCTAAAGTATCTTCACACTTTCTGCCCAATCCTTCCTCTCCGCTGCTGCAGAACAGCCCCTGATAACTTATATTGTGTTCATTTTGTCTGTCCTTCTTACATGTTTATTAGTCATGTATATATCTATCCTCTTCTGTGAAAATGTCATCTCATGTCTTCCTCTCATTTTCTAATTAGACTGCTTGTCTTTTCAATTGTTGAGTTTTGAGAATTCCTTGTGTATTATAGATACTTGTCCTCTGTCAGATATACAATTGCAAATTTTCTTCTCACTTTGTAGCTTATCTTCACATCCTCTTAACAACTCTTTTGCAAATATTTTTAATTTTGATAAGGTTCAATTTTCAAATTTTCCTTTTGTACATTGTATGATTGATGTCAGAACTACTAAATTCTTTAGCTAGATCTAGATCCCAAAGATTTTCTATTTTTTTCTGAAAGATTTGTAACTCTAATATTATATTTAAACCTGTGATCCATTTTGGGTTAATTTTTGTATAAGGTGTGAGGTTTAGGTCAATGCTTTTTTTTTTTCTTTATTGCTTTTTTCCACCCCCAGGGATTTCCAATTGCTCCATCCCCATTTGTTTAAAGGATCCTTGCTTTTAATTTATTTCTCATTCACAAATGGGAGAAGAGACCAACAAATACAGATTATAATGACACAATTGGGTCTAAGCTGTGGCACGTGTAGGAACACAGGGATAAAAATGATAACTAGATAAGAGGCAATAATTGCCCAGGGAGTAATTAGCTTAGATTTTATGCTGTTAAAAACTACAGAAAGTAGGGAGACATTTGACCCATGCGTTTAAGGGGGAGAATAATAAGTGGGAAAGAGAATGGAATAAAACATGTGCGTCTTTGTCAGCAGGGGAAGCAGCAAAGTTGGACTGTCTTGCAGTTCTATGGAGTGAGGAAGAGGGTGAGGAGTAAACAGGTAGGTGGGTGTTTGAGGGGACTGTGTGCAGCTGATTAGAACTTGGAAAAGTCACTATTTCCCTCCATGTAGCCTCCCAGACCAGAGCAGTGGCAACACCTTTTGCAAGGCACAGTAACCTCTCCAGGGCATGACCAAACTTGGTGTCTCACTGGAGAGGAATGCCAGGGCTGCCTCTGACACTCTCCTCACTGCATTTGCCCTCTTCAGCTTCCTTGTGATGTTGGAATGTAACTACTTAAGGACTCAAGAGCCTTCCACAGGAGACAGGAAGGTTTTACATTCCAGGGCTTGGTTCCTTGCCATTTGACCATCTCCAAAATTTTCTGTTATTTTTGGAATGGAAAGACCAAACATGGTATGGTTCTTCAAAAAAGCAAGGTGATTGCTCTTCAACTTGTTTTCAGAAAATAGACACTTTCTATCGATTCCTTGCTATAGAAATGTAAAATTCAAGAAGATGAGGCTGTAAGGGAAACAACTATTTTGACACAGTTAATTCTATGTGTGCACTTTGTTAGTGGTTGTAGTGGACTTTGGAGCAGAACATAACCAAACATTTTGGTACTTAGTGTTTCGCACTTAAGAAATCATTGCCTAACTCAAGGTCAGGAAGATTTGCTCCTGCGTTTCCTTTTAGGGATTTTATTGTTTTAGCTCATACACTTAGGCTTATGAGGTAATTTTCATATGCTATGGAAGTTTAATATTCCATACATGATAAGCAGCTTAAATACAAGTTTTATTGTTGCAGAATTCCCCAAAGCTGTTCACTGTTGACAACTTGGTAATATTGACTATAATCCAACTCTTCTTCTGTGAGCTGGATTTTCCTGCTGTATAGCTCTTACCTGAATTTGTCAAGGTCCCTGGGAAAATGCTAAGTTGTTTCAGTCATGTCTGATTCTTTTGTGACCCCAAGGACTGTAGCTCGCCAGACTCATCTGTCCATGAGATTCTTCAGGCAAGAATACTGGAGTGGGTTGCCATTTACCACTCCAGGGGATCTTCCCGACCCAGGAATCAAACCCTCGTCTCTTATGTCTCCTGCATTATCAGGTGGATTCTTTACCACCTGGGAATATTGAATATGGATATTGAATACTGAATATGTTTGTGTTGCCAGGGGCAGAAATCTGAATCAAAGTAGGCAGAAAAGGAGATTTTGTTGGAAAGATATCAGGGTAACTGAAGGAAGAGTTGAAGCCCCTGAATGCAGGAAGTTTGAGTATAGCTGGCCCTGAAGAATGGCTAGAACTTGAATGTGGGCAGGACTATTCTCTCTCTCTTCTTCTTCTTAAAATTTTTTTATTGGCGTATAGTTGTTTTCCAATGTGGTGTGAGTTTCTGTTGTAAAGTGAATGTTATATGTATACATGTATACATTCTTTTTTAGATTTCCTTCCCATTTAGATCACCACAGATCACTGAATAGAGTTCCCTGTGCTAAACAGTATGTTCTCATTAGGATCTGTTTTATACATAATGCTGTATATATGTCAATCCCAATCTCCCAGTTTATTCCACCACCTCCCCCACCTTCTCTTTCTCTCTCCCTTCCTTTCTACCCTTCTCCTTCTTCTCACTCTCACTCTTTCTCTGGGTCTTACTTCCATTTCTCTCTGTCTGTCAGTCCCACTTCCATGCAGGCTGGGTTCTCCACGAAGCCCAAGACAAGACTACAGGCAGCTTGCAAGACCCTGGACTTTAAGCTCACACCAGAGACTCTTCCTGCCACCCCCCATCCCGCCCTTTGAAAAATTCTAGGTAAGATCTCTGATTGGCTAGTTGGAGTCATGTGCCCCTCTGGACTGTCAATACGAGCTTTCTGGTAACATTGAGGATGGGTTTCATTTGTAGAAAAGACTCTTCAGAAGTTTACTTTTGATTTAATCAAGTTGTTCTCAATGTATTATAGTTCTAGTTCTTACAGAAATTTTAGTTCTATCTATAATCTTGCAACTGTTAACAATCACTTTTTAAGTGATTCAAATATTGTTTGGTCTGTTTGAAAACTCAGTTAATGAAATGGTTTCAACATTTCAAACATCATTTATCAATCTAATAAATGTGAATTTCTTTTAAACCATAATTGCTTGACCAAACAAACCAGTCTTTCTGAAGACAATTCTTATAAATGCAGTAAATTAGCCTTATAAATAAAGGAAGTCTGAGATTCCAGTTCTGCACATGAACTTGTTGGGATTTCAACATAATATCGTAAGTCTAACTTAGTTATTCACTTGAATATTTTAAACTGACTTTACAAGGCTATTACTCTAATACATCAAATTCTCTTCAGTATTAGCTAGTGGCTCAGATGGTAAATAATCTGCCTGCAATGCAGGAGACCCAAGTTCAATTCCTAGGTTGGGAATATCTCCTACATATTTAGATAATAGAGAAGAATTACAGTATCTTCAATATTACAAACATATAGGATATCAAATCTTTATAGAGCTCTTTCTAAACACCAAGTGTTAATACCATGGTTTTGGTTCCCTTAAAATTTTTAATGCTTAGTTTTAAATCTTCCCAGAATTAAAACCTGGTACTCACTGAGGAATGGGTTTCCCAGGTGGCGCTAGTGGTAAAGAACCCGCCTGCCAACACAGGAGACATGAGAGACATGGGTTCAAGCCCTGGGTCAGGAAGATCCTCTGGAGGAGGGCGTGGCAACTCACTCCAGTATTCTTGCCTAGAGAATCCCATGACAGAGGAGCCTGGTGGGCTACCGACCATAGAGTTGCAAAGAGTCAGACACGACTGAAGTGACCGAGCACATATGCACTCACTAAGGAGTACTAATGGAATTCCAGAGAGCTCAGAATATTTAATTCTTAATCATCCAGGGGCAAAAGATGCTCATTCACTAAGGAAACTTTATCTTATTCCAAGATGTGTGCTTTTTTTTTTTTTTTTTCCCACATTTTAACACCTCTGGAATTGGGATGTGTCTTACAATCAGGCACCTTAATTAGCAGCAGTTGAGCCTGGTGGGCAGCCGTCTTTGGGGTCGCACAGAGTCAGACACGACTTAGCAGCAGTCTTTCTCAATGAAACTTAAAGTGATGGTGTCTTAAATTAGGTGAGATGCGGTGCTGTCTCAGCTAACTATGATTACTGACAACTAGAAATGAAGGCCGTGTGTGAGGCCTGGAGCTGCAGATGTCCAGAGCATTTCTTCTCACTCACACCACTGTCATGGTGAGGTTGCCTGTTTTGTTTATTTTTAAAATTTATTTACTTTTAATTGAAGGATAATTGCTTTACAGTATTGTGTTGGTTTCTGCCATACATCAACATAAATCAGCCATAGGTATACATATGTCCCCTCCCTCTTGAACAGTTGGATTTTTGTTGTTGTTGTTATGACTTCAAATACTTAAAAAAGAAATGTGGCTCATACAGACCACTGCTTCCCTGGTGGCTCAGATGGTAAAGAATTCACCTGCAATGCAGGGGGCCCAAGTTTGATGCCAGTTGGAAAGATCCCCCAGAGAAGGGAATGGCAATCCACTCCAGTATTCCTGCCAGGAGAATATCATGGACAGAGGAGCCTGGAGGACTACAGTCCATGGTGTCAAAAAGAGTTGGGCATGACTGAGCGACTAACACTTTTCACTTTCCTTTAGACCACTAGCTGGATTCAGTTTATCCAAATACTTGAATCTCTGCCTGCTCACAAAATCTAGGAGTCCCACCCAGATGATCACTTGATTGGTTTTGCACTTACCTGATTTTTTGTTGTTGTTGTTGTTGTTTTTTGCACTTACCTGATTTTTGTGTACAAAAATGTCTTTTTTTTTCCCATCCAGTTCAACACTGATGGGAACCTATGCTATTTAAATAATTTTTAAAATTTAACTTGAAAGGTATTTGAATGTGATAGATTCTTTTCTTCTTTTATGTTCCAGATAGGGTTATCCTACTTTGTCCAGTTATAGGTCATATATTTGAAATCATAATTATTCTTTTCTCCAAACATTTCTCATTGCTTAGCTAGAAAGTAGAGGATGGACATTCTTAACTTTTCTGTAAATTTAATGAAGCTGTTCTGAATGTTCTTAATGATGATTGGAGATAGATATAATGTTAAGAAGTTATGCCATTTAAAAATCAGGAATGGATTTTTAAACAACTGGATTGAAATAATTGTTCACATACAGTGTAATTCACCCATTTAAGATGTGCCATTCAGTGGTTTTTAGTATGTTCACAGATATGCGCAACCATCACCCTGTCAATTTTAGAACATTTCATCACTTCAAAGAGAAACCTCATACCATTTGGCTTTGTCTCCATTCCCTCCCAACCCTAAGCAATGACTAGTCTACTTTCTTTATAAATTTCCCTTGTCTGGACATTTTATGCAAATAGAATCATATAGTATCTGGGACTTTTTTTGTAACTGGCTTCTTTTGCTAGAGAACTAGATGCTGAATTTGATCAAACATCTTTTTAGGAAATATTAGAGGAATATCCTACTTTTCAATTTGGACACTTCATATGGGTTTGTCTGACTTGCAATCACAATGATGAAGTCTTTCTATTGAAATGGACCAACCAGTTGCGGTTCTAAGGGGAGGTGGGGGGAGGGCCCCTTCAGATCACGTGTCTGCCCCGGACCCAATCTCCAGTTGAGGGTGGAGTCAGACAACAACATGGCAGCCCTCACTGGGAATGCATGGTTAAGCAAAGAAAATTCCCTGGAAATGAGGCGAGACAGAATTGAAGATGGCTTCTTTAATTCAGTTCTTTGAGGGTCCTGTCCCGTGTTTTCTGAATCATGAGTAACATTGTCCCCAAAATATTGCTGTGGTATACTGGGAAAGAGACTGAAATAGAAGTCAGAAGGCCTAGGTTTTTGCTTTGATTTTGCAGTGTGACTTTAAGGAAGGCAGTCATGTCTCCAAACCTCAAGTTCTTCTTAGAGAGTGAAAATTTAGTACCCAGCATGGCTGTTGGTGTATTTGAAAGATTTACACAAACACAAGACGTATGTGTATTCATTGTCTGTCTTCTCACTCTCTCTGACTCTTGGTATCCTGCAAGATTGTACCATAGCCCACTGCTTCCTGGATCTGTTTCAGGTTTAACTCTGGTTAAGTGCAGCATTCATCCTTCCACTTCATGTTGCCACTGGGGTCTCTGTTTATAAGGCTCATAGTCAGTGGTGTCTAGGGTTCCCAGAGGTTTCCCCAGACTGCATCCATCCACCACTTCCAAGAACACTGAAAGCCTTGCACCACTGCCCTTTACTCCCCACCCCCACCTCACTCCCACTTTATGTCTCCACTCACCCACTCAATCCCAGCAAAGATGGTTTGCTTGTTAGTTACATTAGTCCCCTCAGAGGTCTGCCATACCCAAGCTCATCCTTAGTCACATCCTAAGCTGCAGAACCTGTGAGTTCAAGAGGGGTACAGCTCCTGCTCTCTGGGGCTAAGTTCTGAGGCTGACATGTAACATAGCCACCAGGAGTGGGACACCTGATATGTGGGTGGCCAGCAGCCTGACACCAGGGCTGTGGGCCCCTGGCTTGTCTTTCAGCTTCATTTACACAGACACAAACACACACACAGATACAAACACACCTTTCTTTGTACTTTCACATTGAGATGATTCATAATCAGAATATTCTTCTTTAAAGGAGACCAAGGCACTTGGAGAAGAGAGCAATTCTACATGCTGGCATTTAGAATTATATGTCAGAACTGGAAAGAACCATACACAATCCAGTCTAAACACCTCCCTACCCACCCACTATCCCACTCCCCATTAATGGAAAAGACTGAAGCCCACGGAGGTGATGTAATTGTCTAAGATCACACAGCAAGTGAGAGAAAAAACAAAGATCATTTGTTTATTCAATAAAACTTTATTGATTCATATTTACCAGGCACTGCTCTAGGAGAGAATATAGGCTTATTCCACACAAACTCCCTGGCCTCATGAAGCTTGTATTTGTCATACTGCCATGGAAACAATATACAATGTAATGTCAGATGGTGATAAGTACCATGAAGAAATCTAGAATATGAGGATAGAGAATGAAGGAGGTGGGAAGGTGCCACATTTGATAAGAAAGTCAGGAGTGATTTCTCTAAAAAGTGAATTAAATAGGGGATAAGACATACCTGGGAGAAGAACATTTCAGATAGAACAAAAGCACAAAGGCCCTGGTTGAGTAAAGAGGCCACTAATTTGCCATCCAGAGCTCCTTCATCAAACCACACTGCCTCCAAGTCATCAGGGGTGTCCTAAGAGTCTTCATACCACGTAACATGTCCAGGTTTGAGGATTGCTATATAAACCCAGAGTCACCATGCAGCCCAGGATGGAACAGAACTTGTGTCCCCCATGTGTATGACACTGACCTAATACCTCCATGTAGCATAATAGAAACAGCTCTGAGGTGGGAATCAGGAGACTGGTTCTTCTATTGAGTGAGTGATCTAGGGCAAGCCCTCTTGGGGGATCAGATTATTGTTTTTAAAATTTTAATTAAGGTTTAATGTTTAGTTTAAAATGAGTGAGTACGCAGTTTTTTCACATATCCTGACCTTGTTGTTGTGGTGGTGGTGGTTGTTATAATACAGAGATACACACAAATCTTAAATGCACAGCTTGATGAATTTTTATGCATGTATATATCTAAGACTGTATCACTCATATCAAGATGTAGAGCATTTCAGTGTCTCTGAAGTTTCTTTTATTATGTGCCTTCCCCCACACCCCTCCACCTCCAATGCACCACCCCCACCCTCCCACATACGGAGTCTAGATAGGAATCTAGACAAGAAATCAGGCAGTCACAATATGGTGCGAAGTAGAGAGCAAAATGAAGCACCAAGCAGGTTCACTCTACCTGGCCTCTGTGGGGGAGGTGACCTTGTGGGGATGTCAAGGACCACTTTTTGGAGCAAAGAAGCTCCAATCTGTAACCTAGGGATGAGTAGGGGTATCCTGGGAGAATGTGTATATGTAAGTTGGGCATCAAGGAGGTAGGCATAGAACAGTATTTTTGGCAGAGGGAACAGCACATTTAAATGCCCAAAAGTAAAAATGAGCCTGGGATAAAAGACTGATATATGTTCAAAATGCTATTGTTGTTATTCAGTCGCTAAGTCATGTCTGACTTTTTGCAACCTCCCTAGACTGTAGTCTGCCAGGCTCCTCTGTCCATGGGATTTCCCAGGCCAAGAACACTGGAGTGGGTTGCCATTTCCTTCTCCAGGGGATTTTCTCGACCCAGAGATCTAACTTGCATCTCCTGCATTGGCAGGTGGATTCTTTATTGATGAACCACCAGGGAAGCCCTATATGTCAAGATACTTATTTATATCATCAGAACAAGGTGTGCAAGCACACAGTTGAATGCACAGAACTCACATCTGTTATCAAGAGCAGCCCGTCAGATCATAAGAGGTGGGAGAGTGATTTAGTATCACACCGTTTCATGGAGAGCAACTTCTTTTTGTGCTCTGGACTGTTGAAAGACAGATAGAGACTATGAGCAAAAGAGGCTCAAAGGTGAATCATTTTTCTTTTGCTTCTTTCTCTTCCTTTCCAGCCCAGTTCAGCCAAGGAGCTACCTCACAGAGATGGATTAGAAATAATGCACGCAAACCTGGTCATAGCAGAACATGAAGACCAGTAGCTGGTGTTACGAGGAGGCTCAGAGGGAGAACCGCGTTGCTCCTCTTCCTGCATCTTGAGCTCCAGGTTGCTCTGTTCTCAGATCCTGTCCCAGGGACCACCTCTCATGGCAGCAGTCATGCCCTCTTCCTGCAGGGGAGACCCTATTTCTTTCTTCCTGGGTGACTAAGTGGTCTTCAGTAGGTCAGTGGCTAAGATTTTAAATCCATAGAATCTGTGCATTTCCCAAATGTATACACAGGGACATCAACAGATCAGTCCACATGGGCTGCGCTAAACCCGGGCCAAATCCCCCTCAAGCTGTCTCTTCTAGTTTGACAGGCAGGGACACCCATCCTCTGACTGTCTTTGGGGGCCCAAGGTTTTATCTTCTGTAAATAGTTGCTAGAAAGAAGAACATGTGTACATGCATACATTGCACATACACACACACATACAGGTATATTGGTCTCTGAGACATAGCTTTTGAGGGCATCTCCAGCTTCTGGGGAACTTTTACTAAATTTAGTATGTATGGACCCTACCCAAACACACACCTTATAAATCAGTATCTTGGCAACTGGGGGCTTAGAAATTATATATATAGATACACACATATATAAAATTATTTTTTTCTTATTGAAGTATAATTAACTTATATTAGTTTCAAGTGTACAGCAGAGATTCAGTATTTTTATGCATTATAAAATGATCACCATGATCAGTCGAGTTATCATCTGTCACCATCTGTCATCAGTTCAGTCGTTCAGTCATGTCCAACTCTTTGCAACCCCATAAACCCCAGCATGCCAGGCCTCCCTGTCCATCACCAACTCCCAGAGTTCACCCAAACCCATGTCCATTGAGTCAGTGATGCCATCCAACCATCTCATCCTCTGTCGTCCCCTTCTCCTCCTGCCTTCAAGCTTTCCCAGCATCAGGGTCTTTTCCAGTGAGTCAGCTCTTTGCATCAGGTGGCCAAAGTATTGGAGTTTCAGCTTCAGCATCAGTCCTTCCAATGAATATTCAGGACTGATTTCCTTTAGGAGGACTGGTTGGATCTCCTTGCAGCCCAAGGGACTCTCAAGAGTCTTCTCCAACACCACAGTTCAAAAGCATCAATACTTCGGCGCTCAGCTTTCTTTATAGTCCAACTCTCACATCCATACATGACCACTGGAAAGACCATAGCCTTGACTAGACGGACCTTTGTTGACAAAGTAATGTCTCTGCTTTTCAAAGGCCATAACTTTCCTTCCAAGGAGTAAGCCTCTTTTAATTTCACCATACAAAGTTATTGCAATATTATTGACTCCATTCCCTGTGCTGTATACTATGTCCCTGTGACTTATTTATTTTGTAACTGGGAATGTGTACCTCTTAATCTCCTCACCTATTCAGAGGGGATGGGGGTTGTGGGATGAGTGGAATAGATGAAGGAGAAGTTGTATATATTTTTAAGCTCCCTTGGTGGTCTGACAAGCACTTCAGACCAAGAGCCCCTTAGTGGAGGGTGAGAACTCTGATCACACCAGGCAGCCTCTCTTGTTATCCTCCAGGTTTTTCCTAAACATCTTCTAGTCTTCACATTTGGCATAACTAAAAGATTTGTTCAAGAGATTTCTTCAAAAGTGCTCAAAGGTGAATTACAGCTTTAATGTCTACAGAAACTTGAACCAGGAAGCTCTGAGATTACAAGGTTTCACAACATGCACACACACGAATATACATATACTCTCTATAAACACATGCATATAAAACACAGTTTATTACATATATATGTGTAACTTATTTCTCCTAGAAAAGTATAAGCCATAAATAATTTTTAGAGCAATTGACTTGAATTGTATTTTGTGAGATTTGCATTATAAGAAGTTCTTCAGTATTTAATTTCAAAGAGAAAAGTATGGCCGCAGCCCTTCTGTTTGATAGATAAGTCTGTCTTGGGGCCAGTGGCACTAGAAATCCTTAACAACCAACCTGCACCATTATTTCAGAAAAGCAAGAGTACCTGGTTTGCCCAGCTATGCTCAAGTTGCTTTCTTTTCTTCCATTCCCCCCCCCCCTCTTTCTCTTAATTAGAAAAAAATTCCACAGTTCTTTCTTTGCAAAGTAAATTTTATAATGCAAGTTGCCACTCAATTTCCTGGACACAATCCTTGTTCAAAATTGTACCTCAGGGAAAAACATGAGACCATGGTACTTCAGGCCTTAAAGTTTAGAATGAAGCATTTTACATTTTGTCCTTAGTGTGCTGGGTCTGAAAGTTTAACTATTCCGCACCTTAGTTCCCCTGCTTTTCTTGGTCTCTGCTCTCATGTTGATCACCTGAGAAATCATGGTGATAGAATGGCTGAATTTCAAAATCGCAGGCCTTGGTAGCCCTCAGGCAGTTGAAGCATCACAAATTTGAACCTGAAACAGATGAAGCAATAGAGGCTAGAGAAGTTTGGAGCTGCTCAGGATCACTGTGTGGAGGAGGGACTGGAACCTGGGATGTCTGGCTCCTAATTTGGTCCCCTTCCCAGTAGAACCCAGTGGTTTCAGTCCTTCCTGTGCATAAAAATCACCTGGGCAGCAGTGCCTGGCTGGGGGCCCGCAAAACCTCTCCCTCCAACATATTTACATCTAAGTTTGCATTCAAGCCAAATCCCTTCCAACTGTTAAGCTACTTCTAGTCCCCTCCCATATAAAAATGCCCATGTAAACATTCTTGAGTCTGACTACTATCATTGTTATCAATTCATGTTTGTTTTTTTTTTTAATTTGTTAAAATGCAATTTGCCAGTTCTCTCCAGATTGTCAGATTCTGTGAGTGTAAAGGAAGCCCATGAACCTGCATTTCAACCTACTTGTCAAGTGGTTCCGTAGTCCATGGACCAAACTTAGCAAAGCTGCTCTAGAGACACCAAATTAAAGGAGGACTTCTGGATTCCACTCTGCCTTCTTCAGAGAAGCCTTCCTCCTCGTAAAAGGTAAGTACTGGAGGCAGGCTGCCAGGGAACATGTTTCTCCTAGCACTCTAATTAGCTGACAGGTTGGGGCTTCTGAGAAATGGTGGGAAGCACTGGGGAGTTTGTATAAAGGTGTTCAGTGTAACCTGAGTGAAAGAATTTGAATTCCTAGGCAGAAAAGGCTTTGAGTGTGGGAAGTGGAAAATGAGGTATGTGGAAGGGAGGAGTTGATGTAAATTTCTCCTTGTAATTTGGCTTTGATATTGAGGAAAGCTGGCAGCTGGTTCCACCCAACAATACACTACAACCACTGTTTCCTTGCATTTTCGCCCATGTTGACGAAATGCCTGGTCACATTTTCCACATGTTTGTCTTTAATTATTCTTCATATGTCTTAGTAAGGGCTTTATTAAGAGATAATGATAGATTCACCTGTAATATTTATTGAGGTACAGTTCCCCCACTTAGTGTTCGATTCATTGGTTTTTAGTATACTCACAAGGTTGTGCAATCATCACCATAATAGAATTCAAAAGATTTTTTCACTTCAAAAAGTCACCTGACCTTTTAGCTATAAACCCCCATTCAATCTTCTAACCACTACCCCCATTCCAATTCCTAAGCAATCATTAATCTACTTTCTGTCTCTATGGATTTGTCTGCTGTTGAGATTTCATATGAATGGAATCACATAATATATGATCTTGTGGGACTATCTTCTTTCACTTAGCCTGATGTTTTGAAGGTTCGTTCATGTTGTAGCATGAACCAAGACTTCACCACTTTATATTGTTGAAAATATCCCATTGTATGGCTCTCCTGCATTTTGTTTATCTATTTATCCATAATACCACATTTCATTTATCCATTCACCCACACTTGGGTTGCTCCTACCTTTTGGGCTATTGTGAATAATGCTATTTGTGTATAAACTTTTATGTGGACATATGTTTTCACTTCTTTTGGGTATATACCGAGGAATGGAATTATTGGGTCAAATGATAATTCTTTAACTTTTGAGGAATTGCCTGACTGTTTTCCAAAATCCTCACTTAATTTTTTTTAAGCCAACATGAAGTCAGTGACTCTGAATCATCCTTTAAGAATTTAGTAACATATAACTCAGCCTGATCAGGTATAACTTAGGACTTACTATAACCAATTGTTTGGGGGGGATGCAAAGAATCAATCTTTTTTTTTTTTTTTTTTAGTTGGAGGCTAATTACTTCACAACATTTCAGTGGGTTTTGTCATACATTGATATGAATCAGCCATAGATTTACACGTATTCCCCATCCCGGTCCCCCCTCCCACCTCCCTCTCCACCCGATTCCTCTGGGTCTTCCCAGTGCACCAGGCCCGAGCACTTGTCTCATGCATCCCACCTGGGCTGGTGATCTGTTTCACCATAGATAGTATGCATGCTGTTCTTTTGAAACATCCCACCCTCACATTCTCCCACAGAGTTCAAAAGTCTGTTCTGTATTTCTGTGTCTCTTTTTCTGTTTTGCATATAGGGTTATCGTTACCATCTTTCTAAATTCCATATATATGTGTTAGTATGCTGTAATGTTCTTTATCTTTCTGGCTTACTTCACTCTGTATAATGGGCTCCAGTTTCATCCATCTCATTAGGACTGATTCAAATGAATTCTTTTTAATGGCTGAGTAATATTCCATGGTGTATATGTACCACAGCTTCCTTATCCATTCATCTGCTGATGGGCAGCAAAGAATCAATCTTGCATCAAATACCCAAGAGTGCTATTTGGCATAATCTTCAAAGTTGGGGCAAAGTTTCATGGATTTGGGTTGATGGAAAAGAATCTTACAGCTATAAATATGGCCAATAACAACAACATAAAAGAAAATTGCTGTGCAACAACTCTTAATTAGCAGCTTAGGAAAAGGTTTAGTGGCCTGAAAAAATACGTGAAGCTATTGGATAAAACTATCTATGGATTTTAGTTACCTTTGCTGTCATCTGTTTCTATATAGGGAAACAGACAAAAAATTAAGGGTAAAGTACATAGAAAGATTTGAAATATTTAAATATAAAAACAGAGCACTGCACAAAGTACAACTCCATGAATTTTCTCAGAATGAGTCTCACCCACGGAACTGGCATCCACACCAAGAAACAGACCGTTACCAGCTCTCCTGGAGCTCTCCCTTTCCAGCCATTAAACATCCAAAGGAAAGGAGGATATCTGATTTCTAGCACCAACCTACACAGACCCAAAGAATACATTTTTGACAGTATGTTTCGGGTGTCAGAGACTGACCTGCAGAATAAACTTATTAGCTGACAGAGTTTCTCAAGACTCAATTAGGCTTTTTTACATTACACAATGTAGTAGAATGTTAAAAATTGAATACCTTTAAGCTGTGCATAAATTAAAATGTATAATCTGGCACATGAGAAACTTTCAATTTAACATTACCTGCAATTTAAGAGTATGTACTGTAAGATGTTTTAAAGTGCATGAAATCACACACTTCAAACGTTTATTTTAAAAGACAACTCCTTTTTTTCTTTCCAGGATTTGAAGTTTATTTCTAAGAGGAGTTTGTAAAAGAAGTCCTTGAGACTATTAATCACAGGTGCTTTAATAATTCAAAAAGTGTGCATGTAAACACACATGCACATTGGCAGTGTATTACATTGTGAGTTGCAGTAAGTAATGAACAAAATAAATACAGCCTTTGTAAGCAGAGCATAAAAACGGATACACGTTTCCTTTGGTTTAGTGGGCAGGAGGATATAAAATACCCTCCCCTTACTTATTACTCACCTAATACTGAGACTGACTTTGTGCAGAGTGACAGTGCTCTAGTTCTTAACCTGGAAAAAATCTATTATAATCATTTTATGTATAAGAAGACTTTCAACACATAAGAATTCCTACCATTAGGAAATAAAATTTTACAAAGGCGAATCATTTCTTTTTAAGTTCTAAATATATTTTATAAATTACCAAAAAACAGATTAGAATTTTATGAGGCCGTTTCTTTGAAAGTCTGGGACTCTATGTTCTACCAGATGATGCCGAATACAGCTCAGGAGTCAAGGTGAGACGGCCACAGAGTGTATGTGACCCTTGCCAACGCTCCAGGCCGTTGGTTCTCTTTCTGGATGCCGGGATACTTCCAAGGAAACTTTGGCTTCCTGCCCACTCCTACGTTGGTGCCAGGAAAGCGCCCCTACCCCTCTTTCCCCACCTCCCAACTTCCCAGGCGGAGGGGCTGCAGAGCAGTCAGCGCCGGGAAGCCCCACGCGAACGGTGACTCTGCTCTGCGTCGTCCTTTCCCGAAACCCTGAGGCTTAGACTTTTCCCACCAAGTCACCCACAGCTCTCCTCCTGCCATCCTTCCTCTAGGCGGGGGAAAAGTTTAAAGCCGGGCTCCCTTCGTATGAAAGGTCGCCAGAGTCGCGCTCGGGGCTGGACCGGAAGGGGGCGAGGGTCCCCAGCGCTCCTGCGGCGCTCCTGCCCCCAGCTTGGCGGGCTGCCGGTCCCTCCGCGCCCGGACCGCAGTTGCCTCCGAACCCGAGGGAACCTGTTTAAAAATTGGGGCAGGGCACCTCTCCTGGAGCCCCAGGAGAGAGCGCCGCTTTGGCGGGGCCCCAAAGGGTGCAGGCGCTGCGCGGCGGGACCTCAGGGCGTGCGTGGTGCGGGGGGCGGGCTGTGGGAGTGGGGCGCGCCCCGGAGGCCGGAGGCGGACCCGCCGGCTGGCAGGTGGGTGCGGCCGGCGGGAGCCGGGGCGGCGGCGGCGGCGGCGGCTGAGGCAGCAAGTGGTTGGGCCGTGCGCATTTTCTTCCCGCCCCCTCCGCGTCCGAGCCCGCCCGCGTGCTCAGAGCGCCGCGCCGGCGGCTCCGCTCCGCGCCCTCTCCCCGCCGCCAACGGCCGCTCCTTCTCCGCTTGTCCATGTCCCTGCCCGTGGTGCTCCCGGGCTCCTGCTGCCCGGTGGCCGGGCTCTCCGGCGGGCCGCAGGCCGGGGGCCCGGGCGCTGCGGCCGCCGCCGCCCAGGAGCCGCCGCTGCCCCCACTCCGGCCGCGCTGGCCCCGAGCTGCGCCGCAGCCCCCGGCGCGGCCTCGCTGCGGGGCCGCCGCCGCCGGGGTGCTGGCCGCGCCGCCTGCGCTCTCCTCCCGCCGGGCCGCCGCCGCCGCCGCGGCCGGGGCTCCGGGCTCCGCGCTGCTGCCCGCTCGCCTGCTCTTGTCGCTCGGTCTGCTGCAGCTGATCCTGGGCTGCTGCATGGTGGCACTCAGCTTCGGGGCGCTGTCGCTGAGCAGCTCCCCGCAGGTGAAGAACTCGTGCCCGTTCTGGGCCGGCTCCTCGGTGAGTGCCGCGCGCGCGTCCCGCTCACCGCGGGGAGCAGGGGTCTTCGGCCGGTTCCCCCCACCGCCTCGTGATTGATCGCCCCAGGGCTGCACTTGGGGAGGAGAACCTCTCAGACCGGTTGAAGTTTTTGGGCCGTTGAGGCGGAAAACAAAAAAAGACGTAAAGAGAGTGTAGAGTTCCATGGTGAATTGGGTTGCACCTGGACGGTGTCTATTACATGTAGACTAAAGGGTTTTGTTATTCCTGTCAAACTAGTGGGATAAACTTGATTTCCAGCCCTTGGCGAGATTGGAAGGGTGGGGGTCGGTGGCAAAAAACAAAAAAAGCGGGAAGAAAATGAGTAACTTCTTTCAGCCATCGAGTGTTTACTTCTCGGACAGCGTCCGCACCGGGAGGGCAAGGCTCTCGATCTGTTTTGTTCACCAATTTATCAGCAGTGCCAGGCACACAGTAGGGGTACTTGTGGGATGGATGAAGTGACAGGTTGGGGCACGTCACTTGTTTTATTCTGCACTGAGGCAAACGTGAACATGAAGTATCTGGTGTAAAGTAACTCCGCTGTGTTTGGGGACGAGTTCAAGAGGTAATAACAGTGTGTGTTACCTCGCTGGGTACTTGGTCGTTAAAGGAGGGCCCTAGGCCCGCACCGGGCTCCTGGAGCCACACAAATTGCTAGGCAGAATTTAATTCTTGAGAACACGAAGCCATCATGTGGATGAGCTTGGAGATGTCTACCAGGCTTAGCGCCTGGCCCTAGGGGACTGGCGCCTCCAACAGAGAAGGCTGATGTGGGGCTAAAGTCTGCTGCCCTCGAGCATCCCTTCCTCTTAAAGATTTCACAGCTTCCAAGGCAGCGAGTGTCTTGAGATTTGTTGGGGATTGCGAAACTTGGAAACAGGTCTTCATGGTGAAGTGATTGTGGAAGATGAATATGTAATGCAAACAGCCTTTCTCTAAATTAAATCTAAAAGCCTGGCAATGCCTATAGTTCTTATTGGGATCTGTAATGAATGTAGGATACCTTAAAAACATTAGGTGGTTCTTGCAAGTCCGCACAAGCCCACTTTCAAGACCAATTTTAAGAATATCGTGGTGGCTGTTGCTCACTCCTGTCCGACTGTTTGCAACCCCATGGACCATAGCCCACCAGGTTCCTGTGTCCTTGGGATTTCCTAAGCAAGAATACTGGAGTGGGTTGCCATTTCCTCCACCAGGGAATCTTCCCCACCCAGGGATCCAATCAGGGTCTCCTGCATTCTCCTGCATTTGCAGGTGGATTATTTATCAAGGAGCCACATGGGAACCAAAGAATTTTAAGATTATAGGGAGAACGAATTGAACCCAAAGCAATTGTTTGAAAGAACTGTAAGAACATTAGGTGTGTAGAGCCTGGCCTGATGTTTTTATACTTAAGCTGATGCCAGTTTGTTCTTTTGAAATATTTTGATGCCGGATGATTTTCTTGTGGTATGGCCTGTGCTATGGTGGGTGGAATTCACAATCTGTGCAACATATAATAAAGAAATCCCCCCTCCTAGCCCTGCCCTTGGGCTCTCCCACAGGCTTCTGAGAGTTCTTTAAAACTTCATGAGGAGGAATATTCTCAATAGGGTAGGTAGGGGTTGGATCTGTCTTGCTCGTTAGTCCACTTGTCAGCCTAAATTCAGCAAAATGATGGGTACATTTAATTTCTCTAAATACCCTGGGCCAGAAGTGACTCTTGCATACATTTTAGGGATTTGCTCTTTGTAAAATCATAATCTCTTGTCTTGTCAAAGATAGCTAGTTTAGGATTATTGAAAACTATTTTTTCTCTCCTAAAATTAAACCCCTAAATCAGTGTACTATTGTGAATTATATCAGAGGTAAATGCATTTTAGATGTCAGTTGAGCCGTGGTTAGATTTGATGAACTAACCACTCCAGTATTCTTGCCCGGAGAATATCATGGACAGAGGAACCTGGTGGGCTACAGTCCATAGGGCTGCAAAGAGTCGGACATGACTGAAGCAATTTAGCACACACGCACGCATCAGATGGTAAAGGCTACTAGTTTGGGCCTGCTGGCTGGGCAGATTCTTGTCCCCAGGACCCAGCAAACCAGAGCAGGGAAACAACCAGTGATTTGGAATTAAGGCTTTTCTATAGGGTCCTTTTTCCACCCTGTGCTCCCCAACTCTATATGAAACTTGCAGCTGTTATTTTTTGTGGCCTCGTTCTGAGGTTGTCTTCAGAATTTGCGGTGACAATGAAACTGACAGATACTGCATGTCTAGAACAACTGAATAGGATTTGAGAATGGCCTTAAGTCCCATAACTCTCTTGCTGTTGCAAGACAAGAGTCTCAGCAGTAGCATACCTTTTGAATTTATGTGTGTGAGAGGTGTTTGTTTTTTTAAACTCTTCTTTATGGAAAAATTTAAATTTATTCAAAAACCGCACAGTGAATTTTCATACACCCCTAACCCAGTTGTTGCACACTGGGCTGTTTTATCTATACCTCTTCCTGGTTCTGTTGCTGGCTCTATGCGTCCTCCTCTTCCCCTTGCACCGGGTGGCTTGTGGGATCTCAGTTGCCCAACCAGAGATTGAACCCAGGACCTTGGTAGGAAAAGTGTGGAGTCCTAACCACTGGACCACCAGGGAGTTCCCTCTGTGTTCTGTTAACTCCAGAAGAATGGGCTTTCCAAGCAGGGTAGAAATTAGTTTCAGCATGCTCTCTTGTCCATTTGTCAGATTCATTTCCCATGTTATTGTGAAACAAACCTCAGCTATCACATCATTTTATCTGTATTTCAATACATCTGTATTTTTAAAAAGAAAATCTAAATGGACTAGAGAGATAGCATAGAAGTAACCAGGAAGTCTTAAGAACCTCACTCCACTTTACTATTTTATTGTGAAAATTTTAAATTTCAACTCACATCCAAAGAATAGTACAATGACCACCCTCCACCAGTGACCCATTACCCAACTTTAGTAGTTATCAACACTTACACGATCACTGTATACTCAGACTCATTCCCCCTTTGTTACACCCACTATTATTTTAAGGCAAATCTCTGTCATTGTAATTTCAACATTAAATATTTCACAATGTATTTCTAAAAGAAAGAGACTTAATAGTTAACAGGAAGGGGCTTGATAGCACATTGTGACTAATTTAACTACAGCTAAAGTTTTTATGAAAACTTAAAAAAATTATGACTTGAAGGCTGCAGAATTTTTTTTAATGAACACTTTTGTTGAGATATAATTCACATTCCATTTAAATCTACTTTAATCACCCATTTAAAGTGTGCAATTCAATGACTTTTATTAAATTACAGTTTTGCAGCCACCCCCACTATCAATTTTAGAACGTTTTCATCACTTCCCAAAAGAAACCCTGTACCTATTAGCAGTCACACCCCATTTCTTCCTTACTTGCTTATCAGCAAGCAACTACTTACTTTCTGTCTCTATAGATTTGTTATTCTGGACCTTTCATATAAATGGAATCATTTGTGACTGGCTTCTTTCACTTGGTATAACATTTTCAAGGTTCATCCATGTTGTGGCATGTATCAGTACCTCATTCCTGTTTATAACCAAAGGAGAATCCATTGTGTGGCTCTAATGTTTTATTTATCACTCAGAATTTTGACTGGCATATGAAAGTAGGTAGTTGAGTGGCTGTGCCAATTTAAGTCTAAGGTTACTTCACACCCACGTAAGAACACAGTAGAAAGATATCCTCGTATTTCAAGTTTTGAATAACTATTATATGCCTGAGTCTGCTATAGCAACTAAATCAGCAAATCTTTTGGCTTCAATAAAAGTTTTGCTCATATATTTGATACAAAATTAAGAGACAGATATATTCATCTGAGGCTTCTCTGGTGGCTTTCCCGTTGGTTCAAATGGTGAAGAATCTGCCTGCAATGCAGGAGACCTGGGTTCAATCCCTGGGTCAGGAAGATCCCCTGGAGAAGGAAAAGGCAACCTACTCCACTATTATTGCCTGGAGAATCCCATGGACAGAGGTCTGTGTTCCATGGGATTGCAAGGAGTTGGATATGACTGAGGGGCTAAACAACAACAGCAACATATTCATTTGTAAGGACCATTTTGTTAAACACACTGTAGTTCAAGAATATTTTTCCATGTATACCCCTGTAAGTAGTGTCACCTTGAGCCTGAGATTTGGAGGCTTCCTTCACTTGTCTGAACCTTGAAGGCGTATTTTACCTGTTGTAATATATGTTTGAGAGTTAGCAAGTCCTATAAAGACACTGTCCCCATACTTTACATTCTTAACTTTCAGCAACTTGAAGGGAGTGTTTTTATTTATTTATTTATTTTTGAAGGGAGTGTTTTTAATGTGCTTATTATTTGGGGGCACTCGATGATCATCTGTTTTCTTGCTGGTGTCCTTGACTAATGACTCAATCTATTATTATTCCCGAAGTTCGTGAAGCTAAGAGATTAGACACTTTAAAAATATACTGAAGTTTGACCCAGGTGGGTGGCACAGGGAGGATTTGAATGTCCGTGTTCAGTCCGTGCTGTCCTGGCTCCCGATTTGGAGGCATAGTGAGTTAATGTTACTTAGATCCCACTGGGATTACAGAGACCAGCCTCCCATACTTTTAGATTAATGAAAGAGTAGAGAGAATTGCATTGTTTTCTGTCTCCCTCAAAAACCAAAATTCCTGACCCTTATGACATGTATGATCCTTGGGAGATATTTCAGGCAAGTGGTAGAGAATTAGTTACTATTTTTTGTTCTTCTCTGGGGACCTTAATGGCATTTATCATCATTCATGTCTCTGTGTTGAAGTCACTGACCTGAACTCATGGTCACCCCTCCCTTGATTCTGTGATTCTTTGGCAAGATTCCAGTTCCTTATAAAGACACAGACATTGGTGAACCTTAAGGTTAATCTTAAAACAGTTTTACAATGACAAAATGTAAAAAATGAATGGTTCAAAGGGGAAACTAACACAAAAATTCTAAAATCTCTACCAGTCAGACAATAATAAATACATTTTTTCTATCATGGTCATCAAGTACTACTTTAATATTGCAGCAGTTTTTTAAAGTATAACCTTTGAGATGAATTTCAGTTTCTTTGGTCCTTTATTTTATACAACAGGAGAGTCATAAGTTCTTGAGCAAATGTTCAGCCTCTCCGCCTCAGTTACTCATCTATAAAAATGAGTGAGGTGATTCTTGCCTCAGAGTTGATTTTGTTAAAGTATAATTAGAGAACATATAGGAAAATGCTTTGTTGCTGAGCACTAGCACCAGGCCTGGTACATACTAGAACTTCTGTCAATGTTTTTTAAACATAAAGACAATATTTAATTAAGGTAAGGTGAACAGACTAGTTAGTTTTTGTGTTTTGTTCTGTGGGATAGTGTGGTAACCAACAAGCATACACAAGAAATACCCAGTTGTCCACTTTGTCAGATCTTTTACTGAGGTACCCTGGGCAGATAAAGAATGATACATGCACATATACATTAAAAAAAATTCCCAGTGTAAAAGCTATAGGGCAAGATAGGTTAAGAGGTGTGAATATTGTGTGTTTTTTTACAAGGTAAATATGGGATGTCTGTAACATGACTCTTTTTAACTCTGTATTTAGATACAGCAACTTTTGATGAACAATTCAGAATTCAGAACATTTTTGCGCTACAGCATGTTAATGGATTCCTGGAGGAGGAAATGGCAACCCACTCCAGTATTCTTGCCAGGTAATTCCATGGACAGAAGAGCCTGGTGGGCTATAGTCCGTGGGGTTGTAAAGACGTGACTGAAGCGACTGAGTATGTACGCATGTGTTAATGGATTAACACAGAAGAATAGGGAAGTAGAATTATTAATATATGCTTTTGACTTTAATGGTTTGATTTTTAAGCTGAAAAGTTCAGGCATTCACAATATATGGTGGGTAACAATGATTCTTGCCTGGAGTATCTCACTATCCTTCTTTGCAATATTAAAAAAAGGAAAGGCCTCTGCTTTTCCCTATAAGCTACAAGGAATGGGTTTCAAGTGAGTGAAACCAGAATTGTAATAAATCTCATTATAATACTATAGAGATACTTTGATATTAGAAAATAGGTTCTTATCTATTTATTCAGAGCATGTTGTATCTTGCACTGGGCAAAAAGAATGCTAATGGAGTTGCTTTTTACTGTTGCTCTACTCTTAAGAAGCACAAGAGTGAAAAATGTGTTTAGGCTTACACAGTCATCTTTGAGCAAGTTGTTCTCCTGTTTTTGACCTTCATTCATTCATTTATTCTTTATCCACTCATTCACTCATTGACTCCTGCCATAACTAACTGAGTGCCCCTTGGAGCCTTTAGTGATACTTGAGTGAATATTCAGAGATCCAAGTCCTCAGGAGATTGCAAGTGAGTGTAAAACACAATTGAACAAATAATAGCATTATGGTGTAATGAAAGGCCAGTGTTAGGGCCCTTCTTGAGTCCCTTCTGATGCAGCTCTAGCTGCTGCTGCCTCTGAGGAGAGTGGAGGCCTTGAATACACTGCATCTTCCTTTTCACGTCCCCATCCCCTCTCCCCAGTCATGAATTCCACCCCTTTCCCCAAAATGTGAACCTCCATTCCTTAAGTCTTGAGTTCTTAAAGGATTCATCCCCAGCTGCAACACTTTTGTTCAATATTCCAGGGGCTTCTACCTGTCCAGTCCTACTTCCTCTGCTTCCCCTTCTCCATCTCACCAGTCACAGAGCTCCTCTAGTGTGTTAGGGCTTACTTAAGCTTAAAGAAAGGGGGAAACTGAGTAGAAGCTGGTGTGAGACTTTGTGGCAGGGTTCAGGACTGAACAACTCCCCACCTGTGACTGGAATATAGCTTCCTGAAGCATCCATAAAAAGTGTTGTTTGCAAAAATCCTCCTGAAATTTAAAATGGGTGTGTGCTAAATCTGCAGAACAATTCAAATGGAAATGATATCTTTAAGTATTTTGTCTTCCAACTCATGAATGTGATATAGGTCTTGATTTGTTTGGATCTTTATTTAATATTGTTCAATAAGGTTTTATTTCTTCCTACTGAGGTCTTACGTTTCTTTGACATATATATTTTGAGATTGCTGATATTTCTTATTTGTCAAGTATTTTTTGTACTTTTTTAAACAATTATGTTTTAAATTTAGTTTGCTTATATATGCTAAGTCTCCCTAAAAGTAAAAAAGAAAGAAAGCTCAGTTCTTTTGTCCCAGAGACCCTTCATTTGAAATTGTATCTGTCATGATCTATCAAAATATTTTATTTATTCATGTATTTATTTATACACATACGCTCCTTTCAACTTTAGCAATACTACTCCTGGGACTTTCAGTTCAGTTCAGTCACTCAGTCATGTCCGACTCTTTGTGACCCCATGAATCGCAGCACGCCAGGCCTCCCTGTCCATCACCAACTCCCGGAGTTTACTCAAACTCATGTCCATCGAGTCGGAGATGCCATCCAGCCATCTCATCCTCTGTCGTCCCCTTCTCCTCCTGCCCCCAATCCCTCCCAGCATCTTCAGTCAACCAGAAATAAAAAGCACTTGTTTGTAAGGATATATGTCCATGATGTTTACTACAACATTGTTTCTTTTTTTTTTTTGGCAACGTTGTTAGTGAGGGCAATAAGTTGAAAAAAGAGTAAATACCCATGAATATACAGATGATTGAATACATTAGGTGCTGGCTAGACAAAGGAATATTATGTAGCCATTAAATGGAAATGAATGACAGCTAGTCCAGTAAGCATGAAGTGATTTCCAGTGAAGTATTTGTTGAGAGAGAAAAAGAGGAGGAGGAGGAGGAGGAAGAGTGTGTTTTATGATTTTTTTTGGTAAGAATCACACCCCTGTGCATGTGTGTGTATACTTAAAATCCATGTAAGGAACCTGAACCGCAAGGCCTCATGGATTTCAAGTTCCAGGTTGTAAGTAGAAGCAACCCAGGCCCACTAGACCAGCAGTCCCCAACGATTTGGGCACCAGGAGCTGGTTTTGTGGAAGATAGTTTTTCCCACGGATGGGGAGGGGATGATTTCAGAATGACTGATGCTCTTAACGTTTATTCTGCCTCCCCTGATCTAACCGGAGGCAGAGCTCTGGCGGTAATGCAGGCAGTGGGGGGTGGCTGTAAATACAGATGAAGCTTCGTTCACTGGTCCGCCGTTTACCTCCTGCTGTGTGTCCCGGTTCCTAACAGGCCACAGACCAGTACTCACCCAGGGGTTGGGGACCCCTGGTCTAGATGAGCCCCACCAAGTATGTTTCCTGGAAGAAATCATTTAAAGGAAGGAAATATCCTATTGAATTTAAGATGATGAAAGTATATAGTGCACAAAACAGGCTGCTGAGAGTATGTTTAAACATAGATATATACAAAGAAGCGGTCCCCTGTCTGCCCATATGTATTTCTCGTCCTCGATATAAGTGGGTAGACTTGTCCTCTGCTGGTTTGTTGTGAAATGCTTGCCCTCAGTCAATAAATGGAGAATTGAGAGTATTGCAGGCAGGCCTGTGAGCTTTGGATTTCAAGTAGCACTGTGATCCTTTGAGTTAAATAAAACGTTCTTGTGAAATAGTGCATTTGAGTGATTTTGGTAAAAAGTGCACTTGAAAGAAAATCCTCATAACTGCCTTCAGGAGATTCACTTTACTGCATACACAAAGATAAATGTGTTCCGATGGTATCAGACTGTCCCTGGGCTGAATAATTACTTTGCTCATCCTTTCTGACCTGCTTATGAACTGTGTTATTCAAAGGGCTGATGGTGGCTTCCATGTTATGTTTTGGCAAAATGCTAGTTCTTCTTTACTGAGGATGTTTAGGTTGTTTACTGACATATCATTCTGCAACATGAGATATTTCTCACTGTATTCCCTCCCCCTTTGTGGAATAAGTGTTCAAGAACATTTTCAACTTGCCAGTCATGTGACAAGCACTATGCTAGGAGCTGGGGATTCAGAGAGACAAGACAGGAGTTCACAGTCAGTGGGCAAGACAAAAATGATATGATGCTTTGGGGGGAGAAAAATTATGTGTAGAGGGCTTCTAGGAGGGTGGGGTGTTGAGATTAATAAGGCTGAACAGAGAAGGTGACTGTGAGTTGAGGCCTTGCAGAATGCATAGGAGTTCTCAGGCAGGAGAGTGTAGGGGAGTTGAGAGGAGAGATTTCAGTGGCAAAGAGAAGCACAAAGTCCTAGAATGTCTAGAGCCTGGCCAGTCTGAGGAAAGACGGATATGCCTGGAAGGAGGGTGTGTGGTGGGTAGAGTAGGGATATGTGGAAACCAGGCTTGAGAAGTAGGCGGGGGAAGATCCTGAAAGGCCTTGTTTACCATTTTGAGAAATTGACTTGCCCCATGAAGGATGGGGCTTCCCAGCTGGCACTAGTGGTAAAGAACCCACCTGCCAAGGCAGGAGACTTAAGAGACGTGGGTTCTATCCCTGAGTTGGGAAGATCCTCGGAAAAGGAAATGGCAACCTGCTCCAGTATTCTTGCCTGGAGAATCCCAGGGACAGAGGAGCCTGGAGGGCTGTGGCCCCTAAGGTTGGAAAGAGTCAGGAACAACTGAAGCGACTTAGCACGCACTCATGAAGGATGGGTACCTACCTAATGAAGGAAGGGTTGTGGCCGGGCATTCTTCTTCTTCTTTTTTTTTTAAACAAAAACGACTTTTATTTCTTTACTTATGGCTGGACTGGGTCTTGTTGCTGCACTTGGACTTTCTCTAGTTATGGTGAACAGGGCCTATTCTCTAGTTGAGGTCTGCAGGCTTCTCACTGTAGTGGCTTTTCTTATGGAGCGTGGGTTCCAGGTGAGCAGGCTTCAGCAGTTGGAGCTCACTGGCTCTAGAGCCCAGGCTCAGTAGCTGTGTTGCATGGGCTTAGTTGTTCCATGGCATGTGGGATCTTCCTGGACCAGGAACTGAACCCCTGTCCCCGGCATTGACAGGCAGATTCTTTACCCTTGAGCCACCAGGGAAGCCCCAGACGTTCTTCTTATGAGGCTGACTCTGGCTACAGATTAGGTGCTACTGGGGGCGGGAAGCCTGGATGGGAAATACTGATTCCTTCATTTATTAGAAGGTAGGCTACGTTCTGTTTGTTGTTCTTAACTGACCTTAAGAAAAAACATAGAGTCAGTGAAAACATTTTAGGACCATGGACATCAAAGATAGTCCAAGATGGTCTACCAGGGCCCATGTAATCAATAAGAATATTAAATGTTTGAGGTAGAAGCCTTTGAAATTTCATGTATTTTTAAAAATATATACTTTAGAGATTGGGGATTAGTTATTGGAACTGGCCCCTTTTCTAGATTTCTGATACTGTTTATCCTTGTAGGTGATACTCTCTGGAATCATAGGATTAACAACATGGAAGCGACCTATGATACTCCTGGTATGTACTGATCTTATAAATTTTTACCCTTTGTAAAATGTGCTATTTATGAAGTGTATAGAGACAAATTGTTGAAATGCTAAAGCTTTCTTGTTCCTTAAAAAAAGAAGTTAACAATGGACACTATTATCCAGATGTTCTCATAATAGTAAAGTGAGATGATAATTTTGCTATACGTGTGTTTCAAGTTCCAGGATTAGCTCTGTTGTAAAGGTATAACAAACACAAAGCAAAGCAAAGCAAAACTAAACGGCTTACTCTAAGCATTCTGATCATACACAGACGTGGAGGGAATGATATAATGGACTCCCTGTACCGGTCATTCAACTTCAACAATTATCAACTCTGAGCCAGTCTTGAGGAGGTTCTCCACATTCTTTTTCTTTCTCATTCTTTTAAAGGAAATCTCAGCTTCAATCATGAATACATTATTTTTTATTGTTATAATGTTTTGGTTGGAAAATCTCAAAAATTCCTTGCTTAGATTCCCTATATTCTCTCTTTATCACATCTGTTATATTTTATCACATATATTTTCATGGCAGTAGAGGCATATATTATTGACTTTGTCCTTTTTTAAGGTATTGAGGTAAAACTCACATAGTATAAAATGCAACATTTTAAAGTGTACAATTCATCTTTTTTATTATTATTTTATTTTTTTTTTCCCATTTATTTTTATTAGTTGGAGGCTAATTACTTTACAATATTGTAGTGGTTTTTGTCATACATTGACATGAATCAGCCATGGATTTACATGTATTCCCCATCCTTTGTTTTTATTTGCTGTGTCCTTTTGATTCAGTAAATGCTATAAAAAATAGACAAATGTGCAGAGAGGCTAATGTACAAGGATGAGGTAGAGGATCTAGGCAATTTGATATGGAGTATAATTAAAAATTATTTTTTCTGTATAGCATCTCTTTTTATTTTTTTCCTATCCATTTCAAAATAGGGTTAAATGATTTTCTAAACTCATTCTGTAAATATACTTAATCCAGCCAAACTGTCCTTCAGACTACTGTTTGCAAGGTGATGGGTAACAAATATAAAACTAGTTAAATTCTTACATTCAAGGAGGAGGAGCACATTTTAAAATACAATGAGAATAATGGTACTGTGTCTTGAAAAACTAACCTGGAGAGTTTTCAGACCCAGAAGACAATGCAGGCAACATTTTATAACATTTCACATCCCATTTGGTGAAACTTTGCTAATATTTCCAGGAGGAACAAATTATTGATGCAGTATTTTAATATATTAGACTGCAGGATAGGAGAAAAGGAGGCTTTGCATGAATCTTGTGGTGTGTGCTATGTGTGCCTGAGGTTTGTTTTGCAACAACTCTCTAGGTTACAGTCTCTGCAGAAAACTTTTTGATGGTGTTCAGTGTTTATACTAGTATTTCACTATACGCATCATCTTTGCACTGTCCTTTTCCATTGGGTCATTATTGAAATGCTCAGTGAACCTCAGGTATTTAAATAAATTAAAATCAGAAAAAAAATAAATTAATATCAGAAAACTATCTAATCTAATGCTATTTTTACTTTTAAAATTTCAAATGGTGAAGAGAGTGACTGCTTGTTCTAGATAGATATTAAGAAAGTCCACCTTTTAAAACATTTCTTTCTTTAACACTCTTTTCTTGTGGAAAGGTGCCTTGTGAATTTATTCTGTGAGCTCAAGCAATTTTAACTGAAAATAACCCTAATAAAAATATATTTCTCATCTTCGTTGATAAGTATATGAACTTTGTCACAAAGTTGTAACCAGTTTGTGTATATCATGTGCCTGCTTTTTCTGTTTAATATTAAATTAAGTTCATATCAGTAGCTATTATGTTTTCCTGAGCAAGGAGTTCATATGCCTATCACTCAGAATTGCTAAGTAGCTTTTTGTCATATTTCTATATTACCTTTGGTTGTTGAGTCTGTTGGACATTTGAGCTTCTGTGTTTTGATTGTTAAGAATATGTATTTAGAAGGCCATTTGGTGATTATTCTGAAATATTAATTAGCATCAGTTTATAAAGAAGATAAATTAATTGACAGAAATTGTGCAAAGGAAAATTTTGTGAGTATATCAGTAGGTCATTTGAGCCTTCAGTTCAGTTGAGTCGCTCAGTCGTGTCCCACTCTTTGCAACCCCATGAATTGCAGCACGTCGGGCCTCCCTGTCCATCACCAACTCCCGGACCTTACTAAAACTCATGCCCATCGAGTCGGTGATGCCATCCAGCCATCTCATCCTCTGTCGTCCCCTTCTCCTCCTGCCCCCAATCCCTCCCAGCATCAGGGTCTTTTCCAGTGAGTCAACTCTTCTCATGAGGTGGCCAAAGTACTGGAGTTTCAGTTTCAGCATCAGTCCTTCCAATGAACACCGAAGACTGATCTCCTTTAGGATGGACTGGTTGCATCTCCTTGCAGTCCAAGGGACTCTCAAGAGTCTTCTCCAACACTACAGTTCAAAAGCATCAATTTTTCGGCACTCAGCTTTCTTCACAGACCAACTCTCACATCCATACATGACCACTGGAAAAACCATAGCCTTGACACAATGGACCTTTGTTGGCAAAGTAATGTCTCTGCTTTTTAATATGCTGTCTAGGTTGGTCATCACTTTCCTTCCAAGGAGTAAGCGTCTTTTAATTTCATGGCTGCAGTCATCATCCACAGTGATTTTGGAGCCCAGAAAAATAAAATCTGACCCTGTTTCCATTGTCTCCCCATCTATTTCCCATGAGGTGATGGGACCAGATGCCGTGATCTTAGTTTTCTGAATGTTAAGCTTTAAGCCAACTTTTTCACTCTCCTCTTTCACTTTCACCAAGAGGCTTTTTAGTTCCTCTTCACTTTCTGCCGTAAGGGTGGTGTCATCTACATATCTGAGGTTATTGATATTTCTCCCAGCAATCTTGATTCCAGCTTACGCGTCTTCCAGCCCAGCGTTTCTCATGATGTACTCTGCATATAAGTTAAATAATGTGTATGTGTTAATCAGTTGTGTCTAACTCTTTGTGAGTTAGGCTCCTCTGTCCATGGAATTCTCCAGGCAAGAATACTGGAGTTGGTTGCCATTCCCTTCTCCAGGGGATCTTCCCAATGCAGGAATTAAACCTTGGTTTCCTGCATTGCAGGTGGATTCTTTACCGTCTGAGTCACCAGGGAAGCCCATGGAGCCTTAGTCAGTATAATAAAGGAAAAAAACAGTCTGTGTGAATCTTAATTGTATATCATTGCAACCTGTGCCAAATGATTTTGTTATGTTAAAAAGTAAAATGAAAAAAACCGATGTGCCCGTCAGACACTCCTAGTTTGAGCCCTAGCTCTTCTGTGGAAGAGTCGTGTCACTCTGTGAAGCCACTTGACTTTCCAGTGTCTGGTTTTCTTTTCTGAACAGAGAGGATAATCTAGTGATACCATGGGGTGGCTCTGCCAACCCCCCCCCCCCCCCCCCCCGCCCCAGTGGATACTTTTTTTTTTCTTTTTTTGCCCCACAAGCATCGCCCTTTGTGAGTTTAGGGAATCTGCGGCTGGGTGATTTGAGTGGGAGGCTGTGTTCATTAGAGAAACCAGAAGTGCCCATGTGTTTTCATCACAGACCCCAGCTGAGCTGGTCCGAGTTACAGCCCTACCCACCGCCACATCCCACACTCTACCTACAGGGGTGCCTTCTGACCCTGGCACAGCCAGGCTGTCCTTCACAGACTAGGACCATCTGTTTGCTTAGCTCCCTCCTCTTCTGGGTCTCAGCTCAGCAGTCATTTTGAGGGAGAGATCCCTTCCTGAACCACCCTGATTGAGTGGCCCCTCCTCCATGCCCCTCACCCGGTCCCAACCTCTGAGTACTGGCTCCTGGGTCTGAGAGCAGCCTGAGTGCTTTTCCTGGGCGAACCTCTCCTGTGTCCCCAGTAGATGGTCAGTCAGTTCTGTGAGGACAGGAGTCTCTCCCCAGGACCAGGGGGCTGAAGACATGCTTCTTTTTGAACAGTGGGGTTACTCTGGCAACCAATAAGCTGTTTAGGTTCTGGGTTAGTTCTCAAAGTTTCTCTTCTTGTCTTAAATGTTTCTCACTTGTTTTGGTCCTCTGAACTTTGTGTTTACCTGCTTTTAACTTTTAGGGGGGTTAGCGAGTATTTTGGCGGCGGACTTTGGGAGGGGGCTGGTTGGTCTTTTCAGGGGCTTTCCAGTGGCAAGCTGTTCTCAGGCTTGAGTGGCTGTGGGCACACTGGTCTAGAACACTTGAGCACTTCCTTTTGAGAGCTGTTTGCATTTGTGCTCCTTTTTGTGTTGTTTCAGTGATTACATCAGGTTTATACTGGTTTGAACAAAGAAGGGCTGGTTTGACCTAGTTCCTTCAAACCCTAGTTTTCATGGAAACTCAGAGTTGGAAACTTCCATTCACTGAGTCCTCTTCCTTTTATTGACAAAATACTCAGATGCCAGAACAAAAATACAATGTTGGGAGATACTTTGTGAATGTTTGTATCTGTTTTGGCTATGACTGGAATTAGGATTGGGGGTGTGTGTATGTGCATGCATTTGTGTGTGTATGTTGGGGGTGTTCTATCAAAAATACTTGAAAAGTTTCCATCAAGATCAAACTTTTGTACACTAAACAGGTGAATGCTGATTTTTTCAACCTACAATAAATTCACTGAACTGAATCTGTCAGCCAAAAAAAAAAAAAAAAAAGAATGGTCTTATTTTTTTCTAGTTATCATTCATTTTTTCATTCTAATAAAATGTAGATTTTTTAGAAATCATAGATTTGGTGCTGGGAATGACCTCAAAGACTGTTTTACCTAGGCACCTCAGTTGGAAAATGGGAATTGTTTTGGTAAGATAGTTGCAGAATGGGTTGACTGGACCTGATATCCCAGGTAGAGAGCCCCTGTCTCAGCCAGGGAAGTTGTTTTCATATTGGATTTGCACAGCCAGTAATTAAACCATGCTGAGACTGGAATAGCACAAGCTTTAATTGATGGACAGAGGATAGAGAAGACGGAATCTAGTTCACAAATCAACTTCTCAACCCAGTTTGGGTGAGAGACACCAAATGTATAGGAGAGTCGAAGTAAAAGGGAGGGAACTGGAAAGAGTGGAAAGAATACCCATGTGTTATCCAAGAACAGGGTAACAAGTTCCAGGGGACCTGAAACTAACGCAGCTCTCCTTTTCAGTCCTTGGATGGGCTTTTCCAGGTGTGGTCATGGCCATCATCAAGTGTCATGGCGCAGGTGGTTGTGTCCTAACATGCTAATGCATTACAGTGAACATATAATGAGGCTGAAGTTCTACTAGAGGTCAGTCTCTGTTTTTCTTTTTTTCTTTGCAGCTTCCTCCTGAAACTTAAAGATTAAGACTCATTGGTTTCTGTTTGAGGGAGTGGAAGGGTCTCACTCTGGGGCAGCAACCTCAGTAACCGGTGTTTTTCTTTGGTGGTATGCTTGGCATCAGTCGCCACTGTGAAAGCCCAGTCAGGCATGCTGCCTGCAGTTTTGGTTGCTTATGAAGGGCTAATTTGAGCTATAGTTATTTTTATTTTTCTTGTCAGTTTGGAACAGAGGGGATGAATATGACCTTCAATGACTATCAAAGACAGCTTTATTCTCTAGCACCAAGAATGAAGAAGATTCTGCCCGAGTGATGTTCTTGGGTTATGTATGTGGTTTATTCTCAACTGGGGGTCCTGTTGATTTGAACCCTAGACTAAAAATAGGAGAAGTGAGTGAATTGGCTCTTTTTAGAAAACGATCCATCAGTTTCTCTTCTGACTTCAAGATTATTGTATTTAGGCTAAAACCTCATTCCCCAAAGAGCCTCAAAAAATGGCATGCATAAGGTATACAGAGATTTTATTTCCCCTCAGCTACTAGTCCCAGTAGACTAGGTTGGTAAGATGGTCCTTCTCGATGAAACCGTTTGGGGATCCAGTTTCTTTCCATCTTATTGTGCCTCACAGGAAGAGTAATGGAACATCCAGACCCTTTTGTCAAAAGAGATTGACAAATTGGCATCACTAGATAGTCAGAAATATACATATAGGTGGTTATGGTGCAGGATAGGTAGTGGCCCTTTCATTCCTGATGACATAAAGAACAGGAGGGGGGCAGAATACCTCGGCGCCATTTAGGAGTCTGTCCATTTATAAAAGGAACTCTGAAGCTCTGGCTTTGTGCAGTTTGGTTCTTTGAAGTCTATTTCACGGTTGTTAATAATTTGGAATGAGCTCCCTGGTTTGAAAGTTCAAGAAACCTGTATTTTAATGCTGACATGTTACTACTAATTATTGGATGGTCTTGGGGAAATCTCTTAATTTCCCATTCTATAAAATGAAGGACTTAGAACACTCTGTTTAAGAGTCCTTCTAGCTCTCATATTTTAGGTGTCCAGAATCCTCTTTAGTTACCTGATGGTGTTTTAACTTTAGATGGTCATTTTCACCAGGTTTTTATAAACTCCTGCACATAAACTGAAGTATTATGATTGTTTCACACTTGGTATTTTAAAAACATGTTTATTCTTGGCTGTGTTGGATCTTCGCCGCGGCACGTGGGCTCTGCTATAGTTGTGGCTCCTGGGCTTCTCTTGTTGCTGAGTGGGCCTAGTTGCTCCAGGGCATGTGGGACCTTAGTTCTCCAACCAGGTATCAAACTCATGTCCCCTGCATTGGAACATGGGTTCTTAACCACTAGACCACCAGGGAAGTCCCCACACTTGGTGTTTTAAGGCATAAATATGGAGGGCTTTTCTCACTCTTTAGAATTATTAATACTACTCTCTTGTATGCATATAGTGTATAAGAGTTTACCAAGTTCTTTCATTTACCTTTCTTGTATGATTTCTATGGCAGGTATTATTCTTGTTTTGTAGATAATGAACCAGTGGCTTAAGAGTTAACTGGCTTGTCCACTTCCCAAACAGATGAGCTATTATTAGAAAGAAGCTAGGAGCTTTGATTCCTAGTCCATTGCTTGTTTCATTGTGCTAGTACATCACCTCCTCCATTGGCAAATTAGTACGTATTTCTCTGTGGCCAACAGTGCTGTGTATGTGTAACATAATTTAAATAAGTTATTTCCTTATTGCTGACTGTCTACTTTTTTTTTCATGTTCCCGAGTGGCAAAAGCTTAAGGAATTTTGCCCTTGACTCAAAAATATCAGACAGAAGGTGACAGAAGGTCAAGTTTTGGGGCTTAGTCTTGTCCCTTTCAATCAGTGAGTGGATAAGGAATTTTTTTTTTTTTGGATAAGGAATTTATCTACTCAGTTTCCTCATCTGTACAGTGGGAAATCAACCATCCCTCAGGATCTCAATGAGGAACAAAGACACGAATGCACAAGGAAACTACAAAATATAAGGTGAGGCAAGCACATTATGCATTGTTTTTCATCATTCATTGAGAAAGTCAATCTCTGAGATCTGATCTCTCAGCTTAGTGTGTAATCTGTGGCAACAAAATATTCATTTAGGTATCATGACATTACCTAGACTGGGTTTGGGCTTACCTATTGGCAATAGAGCTGTTATTTCTCTGCTCTGATCGCCTCTCCCAGGAGGCAATCAGAAATGAGAAAAAATTGTGCAACTCCTTTCTGGGAAGAATCAAGGCTTTGCTTTACAAAAATGACCTAAGCCATTTGATGAGTAAGCTGTTAGTTTTGATAACTGTTTTAGTTGGCTCACAATCTTACCTTTGAGGAACAAGTATTTCTTAGAGCAAGTAGCTAAGTTACTGTTTTTTGTTCTCAGTATTGCTTACTATACGGTCAGAAGAGCATGGCCACTCCCAGAATTAATTAACACAGGGACTGAAAGGGATGTTGGTTTTAATTCTTATCATAAATTTCATGGGGACTCATTTTTAACATCCTTTACACTCATTAAGCAAGCCAAGAATTTCATCAATTGGACAACCCATTTCCATTGTCACTGCTCACTTAGCAAATCTGCTTGGGTGCTGTTGGGAGGTAAAGATAAAAGCAGCAGCTTCTGGAGTGTGGCTTTTTTTGTAAGTGCCAGCTGAGTATCCTGGAATATGAATTCTTGGTCATCCTGAGGGTGTAGCTCGACCAGTCAGTATGTACATGGTATTACCCTCTGTCTGTGCTGAAGTGTTTCCAAGTATATTTCAGACACACTGTAGTACGTGTCTGGGTTGTTGACGGGCCTTCTGACTATCCTGCGTCCCGGCTTTCTGGACCCGACAGACCATAGTGATCAGTTTCTGAATATGACTCTCAGACAACTACGTGAACTGTGACTGTCTGAGGCAAGAGAGGAAACCATTTTGAATCATGGAGCATCTTAAAATAGATGTTACATGAAAAGTCATGGTATAATGTAAATAGTATATGGAATAATGGAATAATGTATATGGTGCCACTTGTGTTTTTTCAAAACATCTGGGGAATCATATGTGTGTTTTCAGTTACATGAAAAGTTCCTGAAAAGATGTGTAAGAAACTGTTGAGAGTAGGCACGTCCATTGAGTGCAGTGGGAATGGGCAGGAGGGAGACTGATTTTTCAGTTTATATCTGCAGAGGACATGTGGATGAAGTGGAGGATGTTTTAGCTTCCCTATTTTCTCTGGGTTCTGGCTGCTGGTATCTGCATATTTAAACTCCATTTTGAGGGTCGGTTTATCTGCCCTTGTGGGTGTCTTGATGAGAGGCAGGACCCTGCCCCCAGCCGGCAGCCTCTGAGGCCAGACGCCTGCCCTCCTGAAGGCTGGGAGCCAGGGTGGGGGCCTGTGATCTCTCTCCACTGAAGCCTCTGCCCAGGACTTGGAAGCTGGAGCTGCTGATGCAGAATAGCCAGGGCAGCTTAGATTTCATCAGGCAGAAGAGGCCACTGGCGTCCAAGGCTGGCAGCCAGGGCCCTGGCTTTCCTGTGGCATGACCTTGGTAGAGGTCCCAGCACCCAGGTTCACTTGGCTCCTTCCCGGATTTCTGAGCCTGTCCCTGTGGATTCTGTGAACTACTTGATAGTTTTTATAGATATAGACACAAGAGAATTAGGGAACAGGGCTAGGGTCGTGTGGAATTGGGTCTCAATAAGGATACCAAAGGTTGCCTTGTAGAGCTCTTTAATGAACAGAGAAGAAGAATTTATAAATGGACATTGTGTATTAGCAGGTATTGGTGCATGTTGGTAAAGGGGAAAGAGGGTAGATTTGAGTCAGACCTGGATCTGATAGGGGTCGCATAATTAGGTGTATAATTGAGGGCATAATAAACAAATCACCTCTCTGAGACTATTCTCTATTTCTCTTATGTCTATGTCTATAAAATATATTTATATGTGATATGTATACATAATACAGTATATGTGTATGTATCAAACATATGTATATATGTAACATATATACACACACACAGATACCATATATATATTTCAAGCATACCACTGTGACATTATGACTTTTATAATTTGCTAAGTGCCTTTTAAGAGAAAATAAACCTTTTAAAAAAAGAGGAGCTCATTAACTTTCTTACTCTTTTTTTCTTTTTTTTTTTCTCTTCTTACTCTTATTGAAAGTGATAGTTAGACCTCTGTGCATGTTTGTGAATGCAGTCAGCACCCAAGAGTGACTACATTCCCCCAAATTGACCATTTTAGTTTCTCTCTGATTGTACTGTGCCTGGAGGTTGTCTACATCTCACTAAAGGTGAGTCATGGGTGATGCTTATTCTCTCCTACCTATCTTCCTTTTCTATTTTTGAAATTATGTTTGTTTCTCCTGTTGATGGCTTTATTATTTTAAATAATATCATAAAGTTCTGTTTCTTCATCAACTTTGAGTAGTATCTTTTGATTCTCTCTCTTTTTCTTGGCTGTGTGGGTCTCTGTGGCCACTCTTGGGCTCTCTCTAGGCGCAGTGCACGGGGCCTTTTCTCACTGGGGAGTGTGGGCTCTAGGCACGTGGGCTCGAGTGGAAGTATGCTTTGTGGGCTTCATCTGTGAAAAATACGATTATTTGTACTTTATTGCAGTTGGGAAGTAATTGTACCTTCATAGACCAAGTTGCCACACGGCATGTGGGATCTTAGTTCCCTGACCAGGGACTGAACCCACATCTCCTGCATTGGAAGGCAGATTCTTAACCACTGGACCACCAGAGAAGTCCCTGATTCTCTCTTTTCTAAGATAAAGAAATTGGCAGTTAGCTCTGCCTCTTCCCCCTTCTACCTCCTCTTGATAGTAACACCATTCATTTCCTTTATATAGTCAGTGAGTTAGCATTAACATTTGCTCTTAGAACTAAATTATACCACTTGCATGTTTAAACTTTGTAAACTATTTCTAAAAGAGTGAAAACCGATAATAGCGTTTATAATGTTTTCATTATATGAATATGGTTGAAATAGGATGTTTTAGTTAGATTCTTGCTTTCCAGATCCACTTGAGGCCAAAATACAACTGTTGTCAACAGCTCCCACATTCCAGTGTGTTAGACTATCTAAGGCGGACTTGCAAAGTTTCTGGGTGAAAACCAGTTTTGCAGTCCTTAGCTGATCTCCACCCCCCAGACTATAAAAAGATTAGGGGTTAAAGAGACAAATGTTTGGAGAAAGTTATTGAGTTGCTCTGGCATTGAGTTCCACCTCTGTGTGGGGGAGGGGAGAGGTGCTTAACGGTAAGCAGTGGAGAGCCTGAGATGCGTCTCACAGTGGTTGACTAGACCGGTGTCAGACTCCTGCCTGGGGAATTTGAAGGGTGGGCTGGAGTGCCTTGAGGCTGAGAGTTGGGAAAGACTGTCAGTTGGGAAGACTGCAGTTGGGAAATAATTGTACTTTCACAGACCAAACCCACGATGCATACTTCGAACTGACCAGAGGGCTGGGGCCCTGTAAGACAGAGTAGGCCTGGGGTGAGCTTATATCCTGCCCCAGAGAGCCCCTTAGAGGAGTGAGCGGACCACAGCAGAGAGAGGCTGGGCCTGCTCTGCGGAATGCCTATGTTAAGAGAACTGCAGGTTCCGAAGTGGGTATCTCGGAGGAGCCAGTGGAAGCCCCATTCAGCAGTCTCTCTGAGCACCTGCCAAGGCCAGTTGTGAACAGTCGTGGGAACTCCCCTTTCCCCTCACCTGTGTACCCGCTTGGCCTGGCCTGCTCTGGCTCCCTCCTTTCCAGGGTGGCAGAGCTGTAGCTGGCAGGCTTCAGGAGGAGAAGTGGACACAAAAACCAGGGAAACCGAGAAGATTGTCTCTTTCCCCTGCCGTTCCCACCGCAGGCTTGCTTGCTCCCTACAATGAGAAGATGAGATGGAAAGAAACTGAAATTTAAATGCGGTTTCAGGTTTTGACGGGGACACAGGTCTGGATATTTTAATTACCAAAATGGGACTTTTTGTGACTCGAAGTACCCGGAGGAGGACTTTTTGTCACTGATATTGTCCAGAAGAATCATGCACCCAGCCTCAAATTTCATTTAAGCAGTCAGGAATAATTAGCTCTACAAAGTGGGAGCAACCCACATTGGGGAAAAAAACAAAGTGGTTTTCTCTTGATGCCCATGAGTCCTGCTTGTTCGAGGGATCAGCTGTATTACTTTCTGTAGCACCGGGAAGAAATGATGGGATCTGGAGAGAAGGAAATTTAATCCTGTGTTTAAAGGATTTTAAACTGTGTTTAAGAATAGTTTCGAGCCTCCAAGTCAAATCTGTTATTCTCTTTTATTCTCTATCGTTTGCTTGGTATCATGTCATATTTTAGTTTGCTTCCGTTTTGGACTGTGACTCTGATATGTAGATTTGTGTTTTTGCTAGAGTTTTTAAATGATTCTTTTCTTTTTTCTTGTTGACAAAAAAAAAAAAAAAAGTTACCTAATCTCAGAGGTCATCTAGCTTCTTCTTGTATTTTAAAAAATGTGTTATTTATGTACTTATTTTTGGCTGTGTTGGGTCTTTGTTGCTGTGCACGCTTTTCTGCAGTTGCAGGGAGCAGGGGCTGCTCTCTAGTTGCAGCGCAGGGGCTTCTCATTGCGGTGGCTTCTCTTGTTGCGGACTACCGGCTGTAGGGCTCGCGGGCCTCAGTAGCTGCGGCTCCCAGGCTCTAGAGCACAGGCTCAATAGTTGTGGCACGTGGGTTTAGCTGCTCAAGGCATGTGGGGTCCTCCGGGACCAGGGATTAAACCCATGTCTCCTGCATCAGCAGGTGGATTCTTTACCACTGAGCTACCAAGGAAGCCCTCTTATATTTTTAAATACCTTGTGGAGATATAATTGACACACCATAACATTTACCCATTTAAACTGTACATTTCAGTGGTTGTTAGCATGTTCATAGACATACACAACCCCCACCACCATCAATTTTAGAACGTTTTCAGATTATGCCCCAAAGGAACCCTGTACCCATTAGAAGTCACTCCTCATTTCCCCTCAATATTCCGAGCCCTAGGCAACCACTATCTGTCTCTATAAAATTGCCTATTTTTGGTATTTCAAATAGAATCATATAATATGTGATCCTTGGTAACTGGTTTCTTTAACTTAGCAAATTTTTAAGCACAATATTTTTAAGGGTCATCATATTATAGTATGTATCAATACTTTCCCCCCTTTTTATTAGTTAATTTATCTATTTTAGATAATTTTAGATATTTTAGAGTTAATTTATCTATTCATCAGTCGATAGACATTTCCACTTTCTGTCTACTATGAATAATGCCACTGTGAACATTGGTGTTCAAGTTTATTTGTGGACATGTTTTCATTTCTCTTGGCTATAAACCTTGAGGTGGAATTGCTGAGGCATATGGTATACATTCAACATTTTGAAGACCAGTTTTCTGAAATGACTTATTTTACATTTCCATCTGCAGTGCATGCAGGTCTCAATTTGTCTACATCTTTGTCAACACTTATTACTGTCTATCTTGTTTATTGTGGCCATCTTTATGGGTGTTAAGTGGTACTTCATTGTGTTTTTGACTTGATATTGAGCATTTTTGTGTGTTTACTGGCCATTTGCATGTCTTTGGCTCAGGATAATTCTCTTAGTTGTGATGATGTTATTATGATGAGGTATTGGCTCCCTATCTCATCATAATAGCATCATCACAACTAGAGAATTATCCAGTTTCCCTTTGCAAGTTCCTTATCAGATATTTGATGTGCAAATATTCTCTCTCATTCTGTGAATTGTCTTTTGGCTTTTTTGATGGCATCCTTTAAAGCACAAAAGTTTTTGATTTTGATGAAGTTCTTTTGTTGCTATACTGTCATATCTATTAATAAGAAGCCTGTTCTAGCCCATGGTCATGGAGATTTATTCGTATATTTTCCTCTGTGTTATATTGTTATATTGTTTTCGCTTATGATTAGGCCCATAATCTGTTTTGAATTAACTTTTGCATATCCTGTATCAGTAGTCCAAGTTCATTCTTTTGCAGGTGGATATCCAGTTGTCCCAGCATCACTTGTTGAAGAGCCTGTTCTTTCCTCATTGAATTATCTTGGAACTTTATTGAAAATCCGTTGACTCTTAAGTTGAGTTTTATTCATCTAGCTTCTTAATCATACTCTTTCTGCTAGTTGTTTTATTTCCCCCTTTGGACCTTCTTAAGACTATCAACTTCCTATTCTAGTTTGGATTTAATTGTTTTCTAGATATCCTATACAAATGTCATCTAAATATTTTCTTGATATCATTGGATTAGAGCCATTAGATCTCATGCCTCACACATTGTTTTTTCTTGAATTCCCTTTTCATTTTGCCAGAGAATGTGCTATGCTGTGCTTAGTCGCTCATTCATGACTGGCTCTTTGTGACCCCACGACTGCAGCCCTCCAGGCTCCTCTGTCCACAGAGATTCTCCAGGCGAGAATACTGGAGTGTGTTGCCATGCCCTTCTCCAGGGGATCTTCCCAACCCAGGGATTGAACCCAGGTCTCCTGCATTGCAGGCGGATTCTTTACCGACTGAACCACCAAAATTTTCATGAAGAATGTGAGGGAAAGGAGCTCTCTAAGAGTTTGAATGCTTGATGTATCTTTGTTTTGCCCTCCCATTTGAATGATAGTTTGGCTGCATGTAAAATTTTGGGTTCAAATGATTTTCCTTCCAAGATTTGAAGGCAGTGCTTGATGACTGTTGTCCCTGATGTAAATCTGATTCTTGTTGCTTAGTTGTTGTTCTGTTAGTCGCTCAGTCGTGTCCACCTCTTTGTGACCCCATGGTCTGTAGCCCACCAGCCTCCTCCATCCATAGGGTTCTCCAAACAAGAATACTGGGATGGGTTGTCTTTTCCTTCTTCACGTTCCTTAGCAGGCGACCTCTTTTTTTCTATCTGGAAGCTTTTAGGATCTTCTCTTTACCTTGGTATTGATAAAGTTTAATTTTCAGAAGATAAAACCATGACTCTCAGGCCAGTACAAAATGAACATGTGTCAGTAACAAGGGAAAATTGGTTCAAAGCACAGTTGAGAAGCTCAGTATTCATAGGTGATGTTAGGAGGAGACTGCTGGGATAAATAGAAAACTGGTAGATATACAGCAGTAAATCTCAAGGTTTTTCTATTACATTGGACAGATTTTGTTTCCATCCTTACTGAAAAAGAATCTACAACTTAAGCTCTGCCTCTCCAGAGTTGTAAAATGGCCAAATAACTGAATAGGTAAATGGAACTCCCAGTAATTTCTTTTGCCCATTTCCAAGTTTCTGATAATTTTTCTGGCAGTCTTCTGAAATAACCTAAAGGTATATTTATATGTGGGTCTTTTTTCCTTCGTACTTTTGGACTATTTTTACTCTTGAGTTTTTTAAAATTTGAAGACATATTTCTTAGACGGAGGAGTGTGGTAGCTTACAGGCCATGGGGTCGCAAAGAGTCAGACACAGCTGAGCGACTTAACTTTCTTTTTCGACACGAAGCAGTTTCCTATGTTATTTCTTTGGTTATTTCCTTCCCTCCATTTGCTCTGCTCTGTCTTTCTAGAACACCCAGTAATCAGATGTTGGACCTCTTGAGTTGAGCTACTTTGTTCCTTAACTTTTCAAAGTCTTACACTTTTTATTTCTTTGTCTTTTTCTTTTCTGTTCTGTGAGTGAGCATGTTTTCTCCATGCGGGTCTCCATGACATCTTGGTCCTTTTTTGGGGGCTGTTATGTTTTTGAATGTCTGTTGACCCTTTATTCATTCTAATTATGACTGAAGAACTGGGTTGGTAGTATTTTACTGTTTGTAGTAATTTGTAATAATAATAATAAACACACAAGTGAGATGTATGTATTCATATTAACCCACTAATCCTATAAGATGTTACTAGTATCTTCATTCTGAGGAAACCAAGACACAGAGAGGTTAAGCAATTTGCCCAAGGTCACATAGCTAGTAATGACAGAGTTGGGATACCCATTTTTAGGTGGTATCTCTCTAGAGCCCATGCTTTTAATCACTACCCTTGCTTTTGTGGGTGTGTTTTCACAGCAGGCTTATCTCTTAAGGGGTGGGAGGGTTGCCTGGGAGCTCTGTGCTGTTGAATGGATAGGCTTTAAAGTGTGCTTGAGCGGGAGGGGGGATCGGGATGGGGAACACATGTAAATCCATGGCTGATTCATGTCAATGTATGGCAAAAACCACTACAATATTGTAAAGTAATTAGCCTCCAACTAATAAAAATAAATGGAAAAAAAAAATAAAGTGTGCTTGAGGGAAGCAGATAATCCTTTTATGCCAAAAAGAAGATTTGACTTGGAGGGACTGTTCCATCAGGAGCCCTGTTTCCCCAGGTAGATGACTCAGTTCTTTTAGAAAGAAGTTTTTTAGTAATAGCTGATGGGCACATGCTTCTGCTGCTTGTTACTTTTGCACCTGCAAAAGCCTCTTCAATATTTTTTTAAAATGTTTTATTATGAAAATTCTCAAACTTACAGAAAAGTTGAGCAAATAACATAATGAGTTCTCATATACTTTCCACTTGGATTCAATAGCTTTTAACATTTTGCCTTACTTGCTATGTTTATATATAAATATTTTATATAGAACTATTTTGAAGTTTCAGATGTGTGGTACTTTACCCCCATATGCTTTAGGAGTTATCTCCTAAAAATAAGACATTCTTCTACCTCACCATAGTAACATTGTCATAAGAAAATTATTTTTAATTTCTTAATGCCATCTAATATTCAGCCCATATTTAAATTTTCTCAATTATTCCAAAATGTTATACAGTTTTTATTAATCAGAAAAGTTTTCAACTGAAATATGATTTGTACACATTTTTATATGTGTAAGTGTAAAGCTTGATACATCATCCAAAAGTGAATACTCCTATGTAAGCCTGTTCTTTTTTCCAGAAGTCGGGACTCAGTCAAGTTTCAGTCATTTCAGGGACTATTCTGTCTCTTTAGTCCTCTGTTTTCTAGGATACTCTTTCTGCCACTTTTTTTTCTTTTTCCAGAAATTGAATTTGTGAAGAGATAAGTCCAGTTGGCTTCTTCAGTCTTCATTCCCTCCCATCTCCTTTCCTCCTCTTCTTTTTCTTCTCTTTCTCCTCCTTTCCCCTCTCCTTTCCCTCTTTCATTTTCTCCTATTCCTCCTTTTTCTTCTTTCTTTGCTATGGAAAATTTCAAATATACTCCTAATTTGTGGGAAATACAACCACCCCACCCCATACTCATTGCCCAGCTACGCATGTTCAAACTCATCTCATCTACACCCCTAACCATTTCTCTTCTCCGTTACCAGTGTGTTGTTTTCACTTAAATCCCAGCCTTCACAGCATCTCCTCCTTAAATATTTCAGTACATGGCCGGGAGCCCAGCAAGGGCTGTTGACTAGAGCATGAACATGTGACCTCCTCATGTAACAGCCACCCAGCATGGTTTCCGAGAGGGCGTGTCTGTGAGGAGTGTTCCAGGAGGCCCACGTGGCTTAGGCGTCTTACCATCTAGCCTGTATGTCCCAGAATATCATATCATTCTCTTGGTCAAACAAGTTCCCATGGGTACTTTCGGATCAAGGGGAGGTGAATTGGGAATTGGACTCCACCTCTTTTCCTTTTTGAAACAATTTTGTGATCCTTAAAAACTGGTAAAATATACATATTTAAAATTTTGCAGTGTTAGCCATTTAAAACTGTACAGTTCAAGGGCAATAAGTACGTTGTACAAGTACAGTAGAAGGTACAGTACAGTACAGTGCTGTGCAATCAGCAGTACTCTCCATTTCCAGAACTTTTTCATCATTCCCAATGGAAAGTCTGTATCCATTCAACCAGATCTCCAATTCTTCCAGGGTAGTTACGGTTCTGCTTTCCATCTCTCTGAATTTGCCGACTCTAGGTGCCCCATGTAAGTGCAACCATACATGTCCTTTTGTATCTGATTTGTTTCACTTAGCATAGTGTTTTCAAGGTTCGTTCATGCTGTAGTATATGTCAGTACTTCCTTTTTAAGGTTGGATAATATTTCATTGTATATATTAGCCTTCACCACTTGACATGAGGAACAGCCAGTGAAGTACAGAGGGAAGGACTTGATGGAAGCCATCTTTGAGGACTGTTGTCTCTAGGTAACTTCTCTAGAGCCATGATCTTCATTACTGGGGAGTCATAAAGTGTGAATTTAACTTGCTGAACCTTATGAAGCTAAGAGTAGAGATTTCCCTGATGGTCCAGCGGTTAAGACTCCAAACTTCCAATGCAGGGGTGTAGGGTTGATCCCTGGTTGGGGAACTAAGATCCCACCTGCCATGCAGCCAAAAAGTTTTTAAAATAAAATAAATTTGGATCTTAAAAACATTTTTTTTTTTAAAAAAAAGAAGCTAAGATCACAATGTTCTTGTTTCAGTGGGAAAATGTAACCTGGAAAAAGGGCTAGGGGCAGGGAAAGAATGACACAGATGAAAGAAAAGCATAACAGAGAAGGAAAGTGATGTCTCAAGAGTCATAGCTCTGCAATTTTGTTTAAAAGTTTCTGCTGCCTTTCTTATCTTCAAATCCAAATTTACCTCTGCCACCTTACTCCTGTTGGGTAGAGCAGAACATGATCCTGACTCTTTCACTTTGTTCAAAGAGCAAATCTCAGGGTGTCACATTATCCTCTGATTATTTTGTCTTGAGACTCTCATCAGGATGTTTTCCTCTTAGTCCTCTGCTGCATTGCTGATGGAAACATGTGAATTCAGGGTGACAGCTTCCTCCATTGTATCAGGGAACTGTGGAGCCAGACGCATGATGAGTTCACCCCCTTCTCTGCTGATTGCTTAGGTCATGAGAAGAGTCACTTTCCTGAGAAATGAGGGGCATTTTGCTGAAAGGGAGCCTTGGGACTCAGGGGATCCGTAAGAGAACAGGGCGGCGGGGAGGACCCCAGGAAAGGCAGAATTTCCTCTCACGAGCTGGGAGCCTTGAAAGTACCCTGAGATTTGTATTTGTGTGTTGTTCCGTTTGCGACTCCATGGACTGCAGCATGCCAGGCTTCCCTGCCCCTCACCATCTCCTGGAGTCTGCTCAAGTTCATGTTCATTGCATTGGTAATGCCGTCCAGCCATCTCGTCCTCTGACACCCTCTTCTCCTTCTGCCCTCAATCTTTCCCAGAATCAGGGACTTTTCCATTGAGTTGTCTGTTCGCATCAGATGACCAAACTACTGTATTTGCCTGTGTGTGTGTGTGTGTGTGTGTGTGTGTGTGTGTGTATAATTTATCCTTTGGCCATGGCACACAACATGAGAGATCTTAGTTTCCCAACCAGGGATTGAACCCCGGCCCCCTGCGTGGGCAGTGCAGAGTCTTAACCACTGGACTGCAGGGAAGTCCTGAGATTTGTATATCTTTATCAGGAATTTGCAAGTCTCAGTTGTAATTGTTTTTTGCTCATCTCAAGACTGTTCCAAACTAATGAAAAGTCGTGTCTTTCACTAGTTGGGAGAGGAAGAAGGCTTTCACTCCTGTTGAAAAAGGAATTCAAAATAAATGTTATTACATTTTAGATATTTTATGAAAAGAGAATCTGGGACAACCGGAACATGAACAAATCTGACACTTCAACATCTCTGAGAGGAAAGAGAGACAGCTGTTTCTGTTCACAGCAACGAGCCTGTGTTTGGCTTGTTGGCAGGGAGCGCCAGTCTGGACGTTGGTAACATATCTGCCAGGCTTCTGGAAGAAGTTTAAAAGATGTCAAGGGAGTGAAGCCCGGGAGCAGGTTCTCTTGGGATCTGAGTTGATTAAAGGCGCCCTGCAAACCAAGTCAGTGCACGCGCTCCTGAACAGGGTTAAGCCCAGAGGCTGGGCTTTGTGAGTCACTGTGATTTATCGTGTTTTGTTGGTTGCCGTGGTGCTGAACAGTCTATCAGAAGAGTCATTTTACTAAACTAGTTCAGAAAGATTTTAGTTTGGTGTCTTCCTTTTTTTCCTCCCCTGGTGTCATTGTGTTGTATTTAGATAACTTGGCCCTACAAGGGCCCCTTGATTCTACATCTGTGTATTAAAATGCTTCTCCAAACTGAATTAAAATTGTAAGTGTGAAGAGTCAGGTAAGTGTTTTTGTTCATTGTCATAGGTCCTATGACATTTGTCCTATTAACCGGTGACTGATCAGTGGTTTGGAGCTGGGACTTCTTGTCTCTGAGAACATAAAAGAACGTCAGTCACATTCCCAGCCAGATCACATAATGTTCTTGTTTCAGTGGGAAAACGTAACCTGGATTCCATGCACTGGGTACTTAGTTCTTCCACCCACTCACTCACTACCCCGACTTGTTCCTATGAAATGATGGGAAAGGAGTCCCAGCCCTTCCCATCTTTGTTCCCCAGGAAGTGGTGGGTTCCTACCAGGAGCAATAGCAGTAGCCATTTTCATGCAAGCAGTGATAGTCAGTCTGGTGACTGCCTTTCAGGGCCTGTCTGTGTATGTTCCACAATATTGATAAGGATATATGATACCTCCGAATAGTCTTTATCATAAGAATCAATTTTCTTTCAATTATTCATTGATTGATTTGTTCATTCTTTCAGTAGTATTTAAGATGACCTATGTTTTTGTTCCCCACTGGAGAAGGTATTCTGATTTTAATTTATTTTCAACAGCATCATCTGAGGAAAAATAAGGCATCATGACTAAATGGGTACAGGTGATGTTTTCTTGGGAAATTGAAAGATGAAAGAAAGTGTGAAAAAGAAAAGGATTCTGAGGCAGTAGTAGTATTTTTTGAGTTAAACCTTTTTGAGGAGTTTCTAATGGAAATAATTTGGCGTGCTTTTGATATTTAAATTGAAAAAATACACACACAAATTCACTAATCTCATTCATGATAAATAAATTCTGTTGTTTTGGCTTTCCTCATCGCTGTTGTAAGATTCAGTTTTCTCAGGACCACTGAGTAGATTGATGCTTGCCCTTTATGACCTAATCGCCTCCCAAAGACCCCCCACCTCCTAATACCATCACTTTGGGGCTAGGATTTCAATTTATGAGTTTGGGGGAACACAAACATTCAAACCATAGCAGTGGGTTTTATTTCATTTAAGAGGGTGCTACAATTTGTTCCTCTACTCTTCTATTCTTGGACATTTGAGTTGTTTTCCAGTTTTTGGTTATTATGAACCAATTGCTATGAACTTTCTTGTACATGTCTTTTTGTGGGCATATACGTTAATGTATGTACCTAAATGGGAATTGCTCAATCATAGGTTGATAGATACTTAACTTCATTAGAAACTGCCTCTAGTTTCCCATAGTGGTTGTACCATTTTCTAATTGCTTCTTAGACTCTCAGCCAATTCTATCTTTAGCCTCACTTGTCCATCCAGAGGTATCTGCTGCCACCCATTTTTGAACATGTGGTGACTGAGGAATTCTTCTGTTTTGGCTTTCGTCATTGTTGCTGTAGGATTCAGTTTTCTTAGGACCCCTGAGTCAATTCATGCTTGCACACTGGCTTTTTAACTTCTAAAATTTTTCCTTTCAGTCCTTATGAATTTCTGCATTAAAGATATTTCCTTTATTATCAATTTAATGGGTTTTCAGGACTTAGTAGAACTAAATCCTTATGTTCAATTCACTATTTTAAACCTATTCATTTTAAGCTATTCTGCCTTCACACAATTAGTGAAACTATTTATGTAAAGATTCACAGTTGATTTTCAGGTGAATCTGAGTTTAGAGCACTAGGGAACTAAGAAGCCAAATAAACCTCCTTAAGCAGCAGGGAAAGGTGAGTCTATTTAGAGACAGAAACATTGTATCAAAGAGTATTCAACAGTACCAAGCTGTGATAGCCATAATTATTTAATGATGTTATGAGAGAAAAGTTATAACAAACCTAGACAGTGTATTGAAAAGAAGAAGCATCATTTTGCCCACAAAGGTCCGTATAGTCAGAGCTGTGGTTTTTCCGGTAGTCATGTACAGATGTGAGAGTTGGACCATAAAGAAAGCTGAGTGATGAATTGATGCTTTAGAGTTGTGGTGTTGGAGAAGACTCTTGAGAGTCCCTTGGACAGCAAGATTAACCCACTCAATTCTAAAGATTTCTACCCTGAATATTCACTGGAAGGACTGATGCTGAAGCTGAAGCTCCAATACTTTGGCCACCTGATGCAAAGAGTTGACTCACTGGAAAAGACCCCAATGCTGGGAGCGATTGAGGGCAGGAGGAGAAGCGGATGACAGAGGATGAGATGGTTGAATGGCATCACTGACTCAATGGACATGAGTTTGAACAGACTCTGGGAGGTGGTGAAGGACAGGGAAGCTTGGTGTGCTGGAATCCATGGGGTTGCAAAGAGTTGGACACAACTGAATGACTGAACAACAACGTGATGGAAATTATGAAGAACTTTCAGCAGGTTGGAATAAGCAAATTGCAGGTGATGTTTCTTATTGGATGGCTTCCCCAGACTGATTCTTTTATTGGGTCACTTAATTGAGACCTGGAATGGACTGGGGACACATTTGCAAGAGATCAGTGTTAAGGTGAATTCCAAATACTTAGTTGAAAAACATACCTCCGAGGACTTCCCTAGGGGGGGTCCAGTGGTTAAGACTCCACACTTACATTACAGGGGGACAGGTTCCATCCCTGGAGGGGAAATTTAAGATCCCACATACTGTGTGGGGTGGCCAAAAAATAGAAAAGAAAAGAAAAGACAAACATACCTTTTGTGGCAAGCTACCTGGTATGTAAGTATCAGAAAATACATGTGATTCAAGTTAGTAACAATGAAACTGAAACCATAAAAGGCTTAACTTATGTTGCCAGTCCTTGTGAAAGGACCACGTCTTTGGATCTTGGATTTTGCATTTTCCTCTTGAAAGCCACAGGATACAATGAGGCAAACTCTCTACTTCTTGTGTCCCTCAGTCTTTCATGGCTAAAGTATAAATTCTAGAAAGACTTTTCTCCATAAACTTTGGGCTTTTCTGTTTCTTGTTGGTAAATCCCAACCTCCCAGGTGACGTTAGTGGTCAAGAACCCACCTGCCAATGCAGGAGTTGAAGGAGACGCAAGTTTGGTCCCTAAGTTGGGAAGAACGCCTGGAGGAGGGCATGGCAACCCACTCCAGTGTTCCTGCCTGGAGAATTTGCATGAACAGGAGCCTGAGAGTAGCCTGATGGGCTACAGTCCATAGGGTCGCACAGAGTCAGACATGACTGAAGTGACTTAGCATGCATGTACACACGCATGTTGGTAAATCACAGTGAGGAATTGGCTTCAGTAGAATTCAGGGACTGTAACCCATGGGGTTCACTTCATTGAGTGAGTAACATTCAGTTTGAAGTGAGAACAATAGGAGATAGGCTTAAAGAGCAGGGAAAAAATTAGGTTAAATATATGGAAAAATTTTATAGAGATGGTCTTGATAAAATGCTATAATGATAAAATTATAACCTGACGAGCAGTTCATTAAGGGCCAGTTCACAAAGATATGTGCAGGGTGTAGTCCTGACAGGGGAAGGGTAGTCAGGGTCTAGAAGTTCGGATCATGTACTGAGGAGCCGTTGAGAAGACCTGTGGCTTTTCATGAGGGACACAGCCAGCCTGAGGCTGCAGAGAAGGAACCAGGAGAATAACTACCCCAACCTCATCCTCCTCTCTCCCTTGGGTCTTCTTCCAGGGCTCCCATTGACTGAACCAAACCAGACACCAGAGGGCAGAGGAGCCCCATTGATACAGTCTGCAGATCAGTCTCCCTGGGAGGAGGGGAGAAGTATGGGAAGCAGAGAGAGGATCTGGAGGGGCCAGTAGGAGACACCTCACACATATGTGTCAGTGGTCAGCGTGGTGGAATAAGTTCCTAAAGCAGTCTGCAGAGAGAATTTATGGAAGAGTTTTGGAAATAATATACCTACAGATTATTACAGGTGGACTGTAGTAACTGAGTATCCTTTCCAGCTGCCATAAATTCGTGGGGGCATTTATGCATCGTACGTGTAAGAACAAGTTGCTGCTACTGGAAATTAGTGAAACACATTTTATGAAATTCATTTTATAATAAAAAGTCTTCCCCACAAAGGCACAACGCCTATTGTTAGCAATAGTAAAACTGGTTGCCTAGTATTTTGCAGCATATAAAAGATTTTCATGTACATCATTTTGTGTTATTCTCTCATGAATCTTGGGAAGTACCTGGGATGATAGATCTTTTTTTAAAAAACTTATTTTATTGAAGTATAGTTGATTTACTGTGTTGTATTAATTTCTGGTATAGAGCAAAATGGTTTAATTATACATATAAGTACATTATTTTTCATATTCTTTTCCATTATGGTTTATCATAGGATATTGAATATAGTTCCCTGTGTTATACAGTAGGACCTTATTGTTTATTTATTCTATATATAATGGTTTGCATCTGCTAATCCCAAACTCCCATTCCATCTCTCCTTTACCCTCTCTCCTGCTTGGCAACCACAAGTCTGTTCTTTAAGTCTGTGAGTCTGTTTCTGTTTCATAGGTAAATTCATTTTTGTCATATTTTAGATTCCATGTATAAGTACTATCATGATATTTGTCTCTCTCACACTTACTTCACTTAGCATGATAATCTCTAGGTCCATCTATGTTATTGCAGATGACATTATTTTTTTCTTTTTTTTGTGACTGAGTAGTATTCCATTGTATATATCTACCTCATTGTCTTTATCCATCATCTGTAGATGGGCATTTAAGTTGTTTCCACGTCTTGCATATTGTAACTAGTGCTGCTATTAACATAGAGATGCATGTATTTTTTCAAATTATAATTCTGTCCAGAATATGCCCCAAGTGGGATTGCTGGATCATCTGGTAACTCTATTTTTTGAAAAACCTCCCTGCCGTTTTCCATAGTGGCTGCACCAATTTACATTCCCACCAACACTGTAGGAGGATTCCCTTTTCTCCACAGCCTTTCCAGGATTTGTGGTTTGTAGACTTTTTGATAATGGTTGTTCTGACTGGTGTGAGATGGTACTTCATTGTAATATTGATTTGCATTTCTCTAATAATCAGTGATGTTAAGCATATTTTCATGGGCATGTTGGCCATCTGTATGTCTTATTTGGAAAAATGTCAGTTTAGATCTTCTGCCTGCTTTTCAATAGGGTTTTTTGTTGTTGTTGAGTTGTCTGAGCTACTAATTTATTTTGAAAATTAAGCACTTGTCGGTTGTATCATTTGCATGTATTTCCTCCCAGTAGGACAATAGACCTTTCTAACAGATGAGAAAAGCAAGTCTTACAGAGTTAGAGATTGTCTAAGATACCACGGCAAGCAAGGAGAAAACCTGAATTTGAACCAAGGGTCCTGATTGAAAATTCAGGTGCCTTCCACTGAGAGAAATCCAGATCACATGCAATGATTTTTTAAAGGCAAGAATTGTTGACAATAGAAGAAAATACCAGTATAAGAAATTCTGCTTTCAAGGTATAGCTGAGTGGGCTTTTGACTATGATGTTCTTTACTAGCAGCTGATTTTTTACTGTCTTCTCTTTGAGAGGACACCACCTGGTGATAGATGGGTGGATATTTGAGTCTTGGAAGTTATACCATTATAACTAGGTAAAAGCCAGATGGGTCCATTTAAATCCTGAGTCCCGTATAACTCCAATATTTCATACAGTTGAGCCTGATTTAATCTCTGAAAGACTTATGCTTGGTGTCCTAACAGCCACCATGTCTGATATATGCTACAGTGATCTACACTAGAGTGATTAGGTGACCATTTGGCCAGTGTTTGGCCAGAGTTATAATAATAGTCATAAAAAATCCATATCAGGAATAAATTTGGGAAAGAGTACATGGCAATTTTGTACACAGCCTGTGTGCCTTGGGGCAGGTCTTTATTCTGGGGTTTGCAAGTGGCCATTCTGGTGATGTGACTTTGACTTCTCAATAGCAGCCCCTCCACTGTAGAAGGGAAGCCAACCCATTAGGCAGTGAATCCCTGGGGCCGTCTCTCATCTTTGTTGTTCTGACATTATATGATCTCACCCTGCTGTCTTGACAGCTGGACTTAGAATTTTCTTCCTTATTTAAAAAATACATATTAAGTATCATTTATATAAACCGCAGATCCTAGTATTCAATTAGCCAAGTTTTGACAGTTGGATATACCCATGTAGCCAATATCCAAAACAAGAGAGAAAACATTTTTATCACTCCAGAAAGTTCCCTTATATCTTCTTCATCAGTCTCCTCACATCACACCTCCTTTGGGAGGGCAACTGCTCTTCTGATTTCTCTCACCATGATTGTTTGTCTGTTCTTGAACTTCATGTAAGTGGAATCATACCGTATCTGGCCTGTTTTACTCAATGTAATGTCTTTGAACTACATGTTGCTTTTGTGTATCAGCAGTTTGTTCCTTTTTATTGCTGGAGGTAGTCCATCATTTGAAAATACCACAATTTGTTTATATATTCTTCTGTTGTTGGTTATTTGAGCTCTTTTCATCTTTTCATTTTTGGCCCAGTTTGAATAATGCTAATGTAAACATCTTTTTGTAAGTCCTTTTGTAGGCAATTGCATTTATTTCTTTGATCTAGTCCTAGCAGTGAAATTGTAGGTATATATTCAGATTTTTTGCAGTTTTTAAAAAATTTATTTTTTCACTTTAACTGGAGGGTAATTACTTTCCAATGTTGTGAGGATTTTTGCCGTACGTCAACATGAATCGGCTGCGGGTTTACATGTGTCCCCCATTCTGAACCCTCCTCCCACCTCCCTTCCCACCCTATTCCTCTGGGTTGTCCCAGAGCGCCGACTGTGGGTGTCCTGCTTCATGCGTTGAACTTGCACTGGTTATCATTTTACATATGGTGATGTACATGTTTCAATGTTACTCTCTCAAATCATCCCACCCTCACCTTCTCCCATTGAGTCCAAAAGTCTCTTCTTTACATCTGTGTCTCCTTTGTCGCCCTGCATGTAGGATTGTCGTTACCATCTTGCTTTGTTGTTCAGTTGCTCGGTCATGTCTGACTCTTTGTGACGCTATGGACTGCAGCATGCCAGACTTTCCTGTCCTTCACCATCTCCTGGAGCTCGCTCAAACTCAAGTCCATTGAGTCAGTGATGCCATCCAACCATCTTGTCCTCTGTCATCCCCTTCTCCTGCCTTCAGTCTTTCCCAGCATCAGGGTCTTTTCTAATGAGTTGGTAAAGTATCCACATCAGGTGGCCAAAGTCTTGGAGCTTCAGCTTTAGCATCGGTCCTTCCAATGAATATTCAGGATTGATTTCCTGAATCAGATAGCCAAAGTATTGGAGCTTCAGGTTCAGCATAGGTCTTTCCAGTGAATATTCAGGATTGATTTCACATCAGGTAGCCAAAGTATTGGAGCTTCAGTTTCAGCATCAGTCCTTCCAATGAAAATTCAGGACTGATTTCCTTTAGGATTGACTGGTTTGATCTCCTTGCAGTGCAGGGGACACTCAAGAGTCTTCTCCAACACTACAGTTCAAAAGCATCAATTTTTCAGCGCTCAGCCTTCTTTATGATCCAACTCTCATATCCATACATGACTACTGGAAAAACCATAGCTTTGACTATATGGACCTTTGTCAGCAAAGTCATGTCTCTGCTTTTTAATATGCTGTCTAGATTGGTCATAGCTTTTCTTCCAAAAACTAAGTGTCTTTTAATTTCATGGTTGCAGTCAGCATTTGCAGTGATTTTGGAGCCCAACAAAATAAAGTCTGTCACTGTTTCCATTGTTTCTGCATCTGTTTGCCATGAAGTGATGGGATTGGATGCCATGATCTTAATTTTTGAATGTTGAATTTTAAGCCAGCTTTTTAAAGCTGGGTCATATGGCATTTCTATTCCCAGCTTTTTAAGGAATCTCCACATTGTTCTCCATAGCAGCTATACCAGTTTGCATTTTCACCAGCAGTGTAAGAGGATTCCTTTTTCTTCACACCCTTTCCAGCATTTACTGTTTGTAGACTTTTAAACTTTTTGACTATGGCCATTCTGACCAGTGCAAGATGATACCTCATTGTGGTTTTGATTTGTGTTTATTAGCCATCTGTATGTTTTTTATTTTAGAATAGTTTTAGTTTTACAGAAGCGTTTCCCAGGTGATGCTAGTGGTAAAGAATCCACGTGCCAGTGCAGGAGATGCAGGAGATGAGTGTTCGATCCTTGGGTTGGGAAGATCCCCTGGCAGCCCGTTTCAGTATTCTTGCCTGGAAAATTCCATGGAAAGAGGATTCTGGTAGGCTACAGCCCATGGGGCCTCAGAGAGTCAAACACGGCTGTGTAAGCACAGGTTTATAGAAATATTGCATAGATAGTACAGAGTGGTCCTGTATACCCCATACCCAGTTTCCTCTATTATTGATATCTTACATTGGTATGGTACATTTGGCACAATTAATGAACCAATATTAAAAGTGAAAAGTGCAAGTGCCAGTCGCTCAGTAGTGTCCAACTCTTTGCCACCCTGTGCACTGTAGCCCTCAAGGTTTCTCTGCCCATGGATTTCTCCAGGCAAGAATACTAGAGTGGGTTGCCATTTCCTTTGCTAGGGGATCTTTCCCACCCAGAGATTGAACCCTGGTCTCCTGCATTGCAGGTAGATTCTTTACAGTCTCAGCCACCAGGGAAATCCATTGATATATTATTGTTAACTAAAGTCTATACTCTTCAGAGTTCCTTAGTTTTTGCCCACTGTCGTTTTTCTGTCTATGATTCCATCCCAGGACACCACATTACGTTTAAGTGTCATATCTCCTTGGGATCCTCCTGGCTGTAACAATTTCTCAAACTTTCATGTTTTGATGACCTTGACTGTTTTGCAGAGTACTGGTCAGGTATTTTTTAGAATGTATTTCAATTGAGTTTGTCTGATGTTTTCTCATGATTCGGCTGAAGTTTTTATGAATTTGGGTGAGGAAGATCACAGAGTGAAGTGCCATCTCTATCAGAATAGGTCAAGAGTGTTGGGTATCAATATAACTTAACAGTAATGTTAACCTTGATCACCTCATTAATTTAGTGTTTGTCAGGTTTCCCCACTGGCAAGTTACTCCCCCTCCTCTTTCCATACAGTTTTCTAAAGTGTTGGTATGATTTGATACTTGGACAAGCAGTGTTTGAGAGTCCACACGCTCCTTATCCTCACCAGCACTTGCTCTTGTCAGTCTTCAATTTTAACCATTCTAGTTGGTGTGAGGTAATCCCACTGTGGTTTTAATTTGCATTCAGTGATGACTAATGTTGTTGAGCACTTTTTCATCTGCTCCTTGGCTATTCATATATCTTCTTTTGTGACATCTCTGTTCAAGTCTTTTGCCTGATTTCTTAAATTGAGTTATTTGTCTTTTTATTATTGAGTTGGGGAGTTATTTGTATGTTCTAAACATAGGTTCTTTATTCAATATAGGCATGAAATATTTTCTCCCAGTGTGTGCCTTGCCTATTGATTTCTTACTGATGTCTTTTGATGAGCAGGATTTAAGATTCTAATGAAGAGATTTGAGGTCCAGTGTTGGGTAATAGACTCTCACCCATTCTATATCTGATGCTGCTAATTTTCAGTTATGAAGATTAGTGGTGGGCTGGTGGGTATAAGGATTATAGCTATGTTTTCTTTTCAAGTCATCTAATATTCATTAAAAGAAACTTTCCAAAGGCAAGTTCAAGATTTCCCATAGTAACAATAATTGTGTTGTTGGGTGTGAAGATTCCAGGTGTGTTAGGTCTCTTTGAGTAGCAACTGCCAGGACATGGAAGAAACCCATGTAAGAAGACCATGTCCTGTTTTTTGCCAGTTATGAATTCTCATTTCCCAAAAAGCTTAGGCATGATCAGGGATGACAGTAAAAAGGGGGGCTCTTGCATGGGAACACAGTGCAAGTCAAGTTTACAGACAGGGAGGAATCTGGCCTGGGAAATGGCAACACAGAGGCCACTTTTAGCATTTTCCCCAAGATTTGGTGACAAGGGCGCATAATCCTTTTACCACTTAACAAAAAAAGGAGAGAAGCAGAAGCCAGACTTGGTGAAAAACAAGTCTCCTTGTTCATCAGTCAAGAAAGAGTCTTTAGTCAGGTTCAGGAAGGGTCTGGATTCTTGGAGTCAGTTGGTGTTTACAGTCCTTAAACTCCTCTTGGAGAGGAAGGAAGAATTCCTCTTAAGAAAAGGGACATCATGTAATATTAAATATTGACTCATAAGTTGGGTCTGGGAGATACTTTCAAGCTTCTTGAAATACCAGTAGTAAGGAAAGAGCTTTTTCTAGACTTCACATGTTAACTCATTTACCAGCCAGTCCTGACATATTAACTCCCTGAAATGATGCTTGCTTCTAAAACTGATAATCATTAGTTCCAATCTTTCATATTTGCAAAAGACTGAAAATCTGAAATCTTTTAGGTTTTCAGTCTTTTGCAAATATGTTTGAAGAATCAGGTTGAAAAATCCTTTGTAGTTTCTGATTTGTGCTAAGTAGATACTGGCTTCTTGATTGATTTCTGTCAGTTCTTAATCATTTAGCATAGTATTTGTAATATTTAACTTTGGAGCTGAGTATTTGGAAGATTGTTGCATGCCCTTTCTTTAGTACCAGTGGTGTTTGGAACTGAAAAAAAAGACTCACCTTTATTTTATATTTTATACATATAGTATGATTTCTGGCTGATAATGGCTCTGAACTCCTTGATTTTCCTGGGTTCCACTTATGTTCTAGAATTCTCCACTTATCCAATTACCATGATCCTGTAAAATTTGGAAGAAATAACAGTGGCTCAAGGAGGAAATAGCCATGGCTTAATGTCATGTACAGCTAAAAGTCAGGACTCTATTTGCAAAGAGGAAGAAAAATAGGGACTTGAAATTGAGAAGACTTCAGGGTCAGTGACATTCCTCAGCACAATTTAAAGCATTCTAAAAAGTTGGGGGGAGGAGTTTGTCCATTAAAAACATGATTCTAACTTTTCTTTGTTTTCTCTAGGAAAAGAATGAGTCTTTTTACTTAGAAAAAATCTATCTCTGAATGTAGCCGTCATCTTTTCTCTAACTGCCCCTTTTCTTGCTGTTTCAGGTGAATCTCTTTGTACTGCTGTCTGTGGTGTGTGTCCTCCTGAATTTAGCCGGATTTATTCTTGGCTGCCAGGGTGCTCAGTTTGTGTCCAGTGTGCCCAGGTGTGATCTGGTAAGCTGTCCTGAAACATCACTTCGTGCTTGTGCCAACCGTGGCCTGCCCAGCATTCTTGGGTGCCAGTGTGAGGCTGGACACAGGACCACGCAGTGTCCTAAAATGAGACCTGAAGTCGGTAAAAGGAAGTGGGAAAACAAAATAAAGAACTAACTGCTTATTATTGTACTCAGATTGTTGATTAGTTTTTCTGAAGCAGGGACCAGCCAGTAGAACCCCCAAACCACAGCAATATAATGCATCATTAGTCAGTGAATAGATGGATCAGTTGTCCACAATCAGTATCTATCTGTTCTTGTCTAAAGAGGAAAGATGGATATTATCAGAATTCAGGTTAGCAGTCCTTTATCTGAAACTTCTGGAGGCCTTTGAGCATTCAGAGTATTTCCCATTTTTAGAAGATAAATGTGACACATAGACTGTTTTTTATTCTTTAACACCTCAGTGGAATCGGGAGACAGCAGACTGTAATCAAAATTTTTGGTGTCCAGAGCTTTGGGGATTTCAGAATCATAGATAAGAGGTTGTGAACCTGTACTATCCCAATTTTTTTTTTCTAATTTTTAATTGTGGGAAAATATACATAGCATAAAATATACCATCTTAACCATTCACTGGTGTTAAATACCTTCACTTCGTTGTGCAGCCAGTCTTTAGAACTCTTTCCATCTTGCAAAGCTGACATTATACATTTTATTTTATTTAAAGAATTATTTATTTATTTATTTGTGGCTGCACTGGGCCTCATTGCTGCACACAGGCTTTCTCCAGTCGCAGAGGGCAGGGGCTCCTCTCTAGTTGTAGTGAGTGGGCTTCTCATTGCGGTGGCTTCTCTTGTTGCACACAGGCGCAGTTACCCCACTCCATGTAGAATCTTCCTGGACTAGGGATCAAACCCATGTCCCTTGCATGGCAGGCGGGTTCTTGACCACCAGGGAAATCCAACACTATATATTTCAGACTGCTACTCTCCATTCCCTCTTCTCTCTGGTCTCTGCCAACCACTCTTCTACTTTATGATGCTATGGGTTTGACTGCTCTGGTTGTCTGATATAAGTGGGATCATCCAGTATTTGTCTTTTAGTAATTGTTTATTTCACTTAGTATAACACCCTCAATACATCTGCATGTTGTAGTATGTGTCAGAATTTCCTTTCTTTTTAAGGCTGAATAATAAATATTTCACTGTATGCAGAGGTCACGGTTTGTTTATCCTTCATCCATTGGAGGACACTAGGATTCTTTCTACCTTTTGGCTATTGTAAACAATGCTATCATGGAAATGGGTCAATTCTCTGGAGTATGTGCCCAGAAGTAAAATTTCTGGCCATCTCTGAACTTTTTAAGAGGACTTTTCCATCACAAATATCTCCCTGTGGCAAAAAGCAAAAGAAATAGACTCCTGGGAATTCCCTGACCATACAGTGGTTAAGACTCCATGCTCCCAATGTGGGGAGCACAGGTCAGGAAACTTAAGATTCAGCATGTCTGATGACATGTCCCCTCTCCCCAAAAAAGTGGACTCTACAAGTTATAGGAAACCTCATCTATTTGGAACTTGGTTTCATGGCATTCTCACCCAGTCAGAACCAGCAGGATGCAAGTGAAGAAGGCGTTTCTTACAACGCTCTGATGGAATCCTTGCAGGAAGCTCATGATTTCCCCAGATGGGAAGATTCCTCGGGGACTCAGTAAAAACTTGTTGCTCTTAACAACCCTTCACAGTTTTAAAAAGTTTTTGTCATTTTGTTGCTTAATAACCTTAAGTTTTGGAAGCACAGGCTTACAGTGTTGCCTGATGTTTGAAAAGTGAAAGTGAAGTCACTTAGTCATGTCCGACTCTTTGTGACCCCATGGACAGTAGCCTATCAGGCTCCTCTGTCCATGGGATTTTCCAGGCAAGAGTACTAGAGTGGATTGCCATTTCCTTCAGGGGATCTTCCCGACCCAGGGATTGAACCCAGGCCACACGCATTGTAGGCAGATGCTTATGACTTGCCGTTTCCCCTCTTTCCCACCGTGATCAAGCCCAAGCCCACAGGCCACCTAGGTTTCTGCCCTACTTTCCTGTTCCTGACAATGCCTCTCTCCCCTGACCATTCCCTGTCCCTTACTTCCCTGTTCATCCAAATAGGATCAGCCTTTTAACACCTCATTCAATGGTTATCTTTTTAAGGAAGTAGTCCCTGATCCTCAGAGAAGATAATCTTCCAGAATTCCTGTCTGTTCATCTCTGAAACATTTCTCTTTTTCTTTTTTGGGCTAAAGGTGTTCATATACTTGTCTTCTCTCGTCTCCTGTTCTGGAATCTCCCCGAGGACAGTGTCTGGCTCTCCATCTTCTGGGTAGTTTTCAACAGCACCTCCTCACACGCTTCTTTATATACACAGAGTTCCCAGAAAAAATGTTTAAACAAGGCTTGGTCTCCCTGTCACTAATCACACAGAAAATTGGAAGGGACAAAGAGAACAGACGCAGGACAGAAGTGAGAAGTCATAATACATTGAAAGATAATTCAACAGAAGAATAGCATTTCTTCTATGCAAGACACCATACTAGAGACGGCAGAGAGTGGAAAGAAAAGTCAGACATCATTTCTGACCTAGAAGTTTATCACATAGCACGAGGAGTGGGGTCACTGCGGCAAGTGCTTGATTAGTGTGTGTGGAGGGAATGAATAAACGCCCAAATGCAAAGCCAGGGAGACTGCATGCAGTCATGAGAGTCAGACATGGTGTTCTGGGGCTGCAAAAGAAGAAGGTCTTGGAAGATGGGAAAAGGATATCTGGAACATAGGTGTTTGAGATCTGCCCTGAACGATAATAAGTAGAGGGAGTGAGTTGAAGCCAGGAGAGGAGAGGATTCCGAGTGCAGTGGTCAGAAGTTAGCCCAAGCGGTAGATCACTGGGGGCTCTGGAACAAACGGAAGCCAAATTGTAAGATGTAAAGGTCCACACAGTTGACTTTTCTGATGAGAAATTCTGTGGTTCTCTACCTTGACTGCTATTAGAATCACTTGGGGAACTTTTTTAAAAGAACATCCAAGCTTGGGCCCTATACCCATATATTCTCAGTTGCCCTGAAGTGGGGGCCTGGACATCAGTATTTTTGTTTTAAGCTTTTAAGTGTATTTTTAATTAAAAAAATTTTCCACTATCACAAAACCAACTCTGAGATTGTTTCTGATTATATGATTGTAAAAATTGGACAATCCATAAAAGTGTGGGATGGAACTTAAAAATCATTTGAAACCTCAGTATTCTGGGATATCATAATTAATCATTTGATGCTTTCTTTGTGTGTCTTTATGAATAAAAACATTCATCAACAGGACCGTATTATAGTTGGTTTTCGTTAGGGAGCCTGTTTGACAAGTGGGATCTTTCTGAGAAAGGGATGTTTTCCTTCCCTCTTTGCCTCACCACCCACATGTCATTCCAAATCCACAGTAATAAGCTGGGGGGTTTCCTTTCATGTTCTCACGCTTATGTAACCTTGCATAGATGTGTCTGGGTTGGGGCTTTGTTGTTGTTCAGTCGCTCAGGCATATCCAACTCTTTGTGACTCAATGGACCGCAGCACGCCAGGCTTCCCTGTCCTACACCATCTCCTGGAGCTTATTCAAACTCATGTCCATTGAGTCGGTGATGCCATCCAACAATCTCATCCTGTCGTCCCCTTCTCCTGCCTTCAATCCTTCCCAGCATCAGGGTTTTTTCCAGTGAGTCAGCTCTTTGCTTCAGGTAGCTCAAGTATTGGAGCTTCACCTTCAGCATTGGTCCTTCCAATGAATATTCAAGACTGATTTCCTTTAGGATAGACTGGTTTGATCTCCTTGCAGTTCAAGGGACTCTCAAGAGTCTTCTCCAACACCACAGTTCAAAAGCATTGATTCTTCAGCACTCATCCTTCTTTATGGTCCAACTCTCACATCCATACATGACTGCTGGAAAAATCATAGCTTTGACTATTTGGACCTTTGTTGGCAAAGTAATGTCTCTGCTTTTTAATATGCTATCTAGGTTTGTCATGACTTATTTTTCAAAAATGGAATCTGTTGTATCCACTTACCTGTATATTGTTTCTCTGACTTAAAATTACATGAGGTACAGCTCTAACATCTTTTTCTTCCCCTTTGAGCAGCTCAGTTCTCTGTTTTCTTGTTGTCTGCTGTGGTTTGGGTTTTGGCCTTTAAAAGCAATGCTGCTATGAATACCACTCTGCATATCCCCACGGGAGCTGTTGACCTAAGTGGGCTAGTCTCCCAGGACAGGGATTGTTCTTCTGTTTGTCTGATCTTTTTATAGCTCATTCTGCCATTTAATGATTTTATTCTTTTTTAAAAAAAAATTAGGATAAAATTTGCCAACAGTTAAATGACCAGGTCTCAAGTGCACAGTTCATCAAGTTTTGACCAGTGTGTATATTCATCATGACAAATACACTCCTGTTCAGACAAGATATGAAGCATTTTCATTACTTCAGAAAGTTCTTTGCTGTCTCCTTTCAGCCAATTTCAACTTTCTCATAAGCAAACTGTTCCAGTTTCGTTCACCATAGATTAGTTTTGCCTGTTCTTGAACTTCACACAAGTGGAGGCATGTGGTATGTGTATTGTTTTGTATCCGACCTATTTAAGTCAGCATGATGTTTTTGAGATTTATCCATGTTTTAGGGTCATATCAGTTGTTTGCTTTTTTAAAAAAATTTATTTATTTTAATTGGAGGCTAATTACTTTACAATATTGTAGTGGCTTTTGCCATACATTGACATGCATCAGCCGTGGGTGTACATGTGTCCCCATCCTGAACCCCCCTCCCACCTCCCTCCCCATCCCATCGCTTAGGGTCATCCAGTGCACCAGCCCTGAGCCCCCTGTCTCATGCATCAAACCTGGACCGACAATCCACTTCACATATGATAATATACACGTTTCAATGCTACCCTCTCAAATCATCCCACCCTTGCCCTCTCCCACAGAGTCCAAAAGACTGTTCTTTACATCTGTGTCTCTTGCTGTCTCACATATAGAGTCATCATTATCATCTTTCTAAATTCCATATATATGCGTTAGTATACTGTATTGGTGTTTATCTTTCTGGCTTACTTCACTCTGTATAATAGGCTACAGTTTCATCCACCTCATTAGAACTGTTTCAAATGCATTCTTTTTAATGGCTGAGTAATATTCCATGGTGTATGTGTACCACAGCTTTCTTATCCACTCGTCTGCCGATGGACATCTAGGTTGCTTCCATGTCCTGGCTATTATAAACAGTGCTGCGATGAACATTGGGGTACACATGTCTCTTTCAGTTCTGGTTTCCTCGGTATGTATGCCCAGCAGTGGGATTGCTGGGTCATATGGCAGTGCTATTTCCATTTTTTTTAAGGAATCTCCACACTGTTCTCCATAGTGGCTGTACTAGTTTGCATTCCCACCAACAGTGTAAGAGGGTTCCCTTTTCTCCACACCCTCTCCAGCATTTATTGTTTGTAGACTTTTGGATAGCAGCCATTCTGACTGGTGTGAGATGGTACCTCATTGTGGTTTTGATTTGCATTTCTCTGATAATGAGTGATGTTGAGCATCTTTTCATGTGTTTTTTAGCCATCTGTATGTCTTCTTTGGAGAAATGTCTGTCTAATTCTTTGGCCCATTTTTTGATTGGAATTGATTTATTTTTCTGGAATTGAGCTGCAGGAGCTGCTTGTATATTTTTGAGATTAATTCTTAGTCAGTTGCTTCATTTGCTATTATTTTCTCCCATTCTGAAGGCTGTCTTTTCACCTTGCTTATAGTTTCCTTCGTTGTGCAAAAGCTTTTAAGTTTAATTAGGTCCTGTTTGTTTATTTTTGCTTTTATTTCCATTACTCTGGGAGGTACTCTTTATTTTTTTTAACCAGGGCAATACTTCATGCTATAAAAATACCATAACTTGTTTTATCAGTTCAGCTGATAATTGGGTTGTTTCCAGTTTGGGGGTATTATGAACAAAGCTGTTGTGAACATTTCTGTGTAGTTTTTCTTGGTCAATCTGTTTTCATTTTTCTTGAGTAAACACACAGATGTAGAATTGTTGGGCTGTGTGGTAAATGTATGTCTAACTTTGTAAGAACTGCTAAATGGTTTTCCAAAGTAGATGGGGAATAAGTATATTTAATTTAAAATGTATGGACAGTTCCTTTATTAAAGGGCTTTAACTTACTTCTCTACCAGTAACCCTCCACCTACAACATGTTACTCTAATTTTTACCAGTCTGATGGGACTGAGTCCAGATCTCATTGTTACTTTAGTTGCAGTTCCCTGATTGATAGAGGTGGTACCAGCATTTTGGGGAAAACTTTACAGAAAATTCTAATATGCAGCTAGGGTAGAGAACTGTAGTACTGATGGATGATGGGAGGAAGAAGATCTTCTCTTTTTATATTTAAAGTTGCTCAGTTGTGTCCGACTCTTTGTGACCCCATGAACTAAGTCCATGGAATTCTCCAGGCCAGAATACTGGAGTGGGTAGCCTATCCCTTCTCCAGGGGATCTTTCCAACCTAGGAATTGAACCAGGGTCTCCTGCATGGCAGGGGGATTCTTTACCAACTGAGCTATCAGGGAAGCCAAAAATCTGACGCTTGTAGTTTGTTTCCTCCTGCCACTTAAGAGAGAGAGAAAAGATGTCTGACACTTGCAGCCTATTTCCTCCATTTGGAGACCCCTAGCCTTCCTACCATGGATGGCAAAGCCTGGTGGGCTGCTGTCTATGGGGTCGCACAGAGTCTGATGGCGACTTAGCAGCAGCAGCAGCCTTCCTGCCTGTTACCCTCTCATTCCCCCCTTTCCTTTTAGGAGAATTGTGTTGTCTAGGGAAAGGTACATCGTCCCTAACTCGTTGAGGCAACGTATTCTCCTAACCCTCATATTGAGGGTCTCTGATCCAGGAGCCCCAAGTAGTAGCTGGAGGAAGCTGCCACAGTGGCAGGAGTTTGAGCAACCATTTGTAACTTAAAAGCCTTCACGCGGCTAGAAACAAATCCAGTCACACAGTTACAGATACAGGCAGCAAACAGCAAAAGCAGAACAATCTGCCAAGTTAAAAGTCACATTATGTCCACAGTTAAGGCCCAAAGTGTTGCACCAGTCCATTTTAGGATTGTTGGATGTCATCAGATGAAGAGGAGGCATCACATATGATTGTTGCTGTCGAAGGTAAATACTTATAGAAAGTGTGAAAGATGGATGGTTTTCATTTAAGAATGGGGAGATTCTTTTTTTTTTCCATTTATTTTTATTAGTTGGAGGCTAATTACTTTACAATATTGTAGTGGTTTTTGTCATACACTGACATGAATCAGCCATGGATTTACAGATTCTTAAAGAGATGGAAGAGAAGTTCGAATAGATTTTCAGAAATATTGCACAGAGATGGGATTAAGAAGGCAGGAAAAGGATTAAAAACAGGAGGGACAAGGAACACAAAATGCATGGTTGCCTAGAACCATTTTGTACGGAGCCTAAGGGCTTTCCTGTATTCACTGGGCAAGGTGATAGATATTCACTGTTGTTTGAATAGTGATTAACTTTCAGATACTCTCTCTTATTTAAAGGAATTAATTCTCACTTATCTGGAAAAATTCTGCCATCCAAACTGGCTCACCCCAGAAGTTTCAGAAAGCTGAGGTTTCTGTATATTTGCATGTCCAGGGTTGTGTGAATTACGCAAGCATCTGTACAGCCCACACAGGACTGGTTTGCCTCTTAATATAAAGCCTTGGGTCAAGAATGGACTCTTGTAGGAAGGGAGTACTTTGTAAGATGACACCTAATGTTACCTGAGGGAAGTAAACTAGGTAAGATCTTGAGGCTTACATAGCTATAATTAATGGAAATTGCACTGTGACCCGTTGAGAAACATGAGCTTGGTTCCTGCTTGGGGAGGGAGGGTCTTGTGTACACGAACAGAATGGAGATGTGAGAAGAATGAATAATCTCTATTAGCTGCTGCTTTGTTATACTAAATTATGCTGTTAGTATTAAAAGAGGAAGTTCTCAGCCAGAGACTTTCAAGGAGGAAGCCCATTGGGAGTAATACTTACCTTCTGAATTTAGCCTGGTGTAAGGATATTATTAACTGTGGAAGAGGGCCAAGAGAAAGTCAGCCATCCCTGAGGGGAAAGAATAGTTCCCACCTGCCGAGGGAAATCCTGTGTGAATGGCCACAGTAATTTTCCTTTAAAAGGAAGACTCTCTTATAGATATTGACAGCAGGATGTACCTTCAAAACTGTGAGACAATGAAAGAAAAATTCAAATACGAACAGCTTTGTGCCTTTGTGTGTGGAGTTGTGGATCTAGGTGTGGGGACGTTGCTGAGGTAACAATCTCTGTGGATAAACCAGGAAAAGACAGATGCCAAGTGGCTGTGAACTGATACATTATGGAGTCCATGGAGGTAACTTTAGTTGTAATTTTTTTTTTTATCAGAGGCAGAACTTATATCAAAATCAGCATCAGTGTTTAATACAGTAAGGCCTCCCTTTCAATATGATTTAAGGGCAAGGAATAAAAAGTGTTCTAGGACCCATGGAGTTGTAGAAGAGGCAAAGCTGATCTCTCTCTCTCTCTCTGCTGCACTTTGCGGCATGTGGAGATTTGGTTCCCCGACCAGGGATTGAACCCACACCCCCTGTAGTGAAAGTGTGCACTCTTAACCACTGGACCACCAGGGAAGTTCCCGAGACAAAACTAATCTAAATATAAAAAATATCCAAGCAGTGGTTGCTTTTAGGAGGGTGTGGGCACGGATCAGTGGGGAAGGGGCATGAAGGATTTTCTCTGGTGATAGGATCTTCTGTATGTTATTAAGTGTTTGGGTTACAGAGGTATAACCGCATGACTCAAAGTTCCTTGAATGGTATGCTTATGATTTGTGTATGTAAATTTTGTGTGTGTACGTAGATTTCAGCCCAAAAGAAAAACAAACCAAATTTGTAATCCAGTGGTACAAATTTCTCCCCTTGGCTTCCTAGTCAACTTGCATTAGAAGGAACTAAGTTTCCTCCTTGGGCTTCCCAGGGGGTGCTAGTGGTAAAGAACCTGCCTGCCAGTGTAAGAGATGTAACAGAAACTGGTTCTGTCCCTGGGTGGGGAATATATCCTGGAGGAGGGCATGGCAACCCACTCCAGTATGCTTGCCTGAAGAATCCCAAGGGCAGTGGAGCCTGGCAGGCTGTAGTCCGTGGGATTGCAGAGTCAGACACAGCTGATGTGACTTAGCACACAGCATGAGTTTCCTCCTAATTTGGAAAATACCATGCAATTTGCCACTAGGATTAGACAGTAAGAATCTTAATTATAAAAAAGACTTTTTTCTGTTAAGTAACTAAAATGGTTTTCTGTTAAGTAACTAAAAAGCAGAGACATTACTTTGCCAACAGAGATCCATCTAGTCAGAGCTATGATTTTTCCAGTAGTCATGTATGGATGTGAGAGTTGGACTATAAAGAAAGCTGAGCACCAAAGAATTGATGCTTTTGAACTGTGGTGTTGGAGAAGACTCTTGAGAGTCCTTTGAACTGCAAGGAGATCCAACCAGTCCATCCTAAAGGAGATCAGTCCTGAATATTCATTCGAAGGACTGATGCTGAAGCTGAAGCTCTAATACTTTGGCCACCTGATGCGAAGAATGGACTCATTGGAAAAGACCCTGATGCTGGGAAAGATTGAAGGTGGAAGGAGTAGGGGACGGCAGAGGATGAGATGGTTGGATGGCATCACCGACTCTATGGACATAATTTTGAGCAAGCTCCGGGAGTTGGTGATAGACAGGGAAGCCTGGCGTGCTGCAGTCCGTGGGGTCGCAAAAAGTTGGACACGACTGAGCAACTGAACTGAACTGAACTAAAACATTGTAGACATTCGGTCATTCTTAAAGATGCCTGAAAAATTTTGCAGCTAGTGAAGTCAAAACTGCCTCTGTAATTTAACAAGTATGAAAGAGGCGTGGCCTTTCTTTTTAGCCAAAATGATACAGCCAACTTTAACAGCTCAAGCTGCAGAGTAAGTAAAAATGCAACTCTGCTCCCAAATTATGGGTCTTATTAGCCCAGTTCAGCTGATAAGTATGTTCCCAACCTGACTCAATAGAAACTTGGAAAAGTGACCAAAAGTTTGCAAAACATCTCACTAAAAATACATGAGATTACTCATCAGTGATGTTATCACTTCAGATATCACACAACTTGTGCAAGAATCTGTGAACATATGAAAGATGTGAACTAAGAGATCTCTTTAAGCCTACATGGTTTAGGGCTACTGTTCACCACACAGACCCTGAGCTCATTCCAGGCACACAGTAGACTGAATTTTCTTGCCTTCTTGGGTAAGTAGAACCATATGATTTGTTTTGGAAATGAAACTGAGTTCTTGCAATGAGTGTCATTTCTAAAGATTTAAGCGAAGGTGACCAGAAGTAGCAAATCTAAAGGCACCCAGTTAAATTTGACTTTCAAATAAACAGCTAATAGTTTTTGTTTTTTTTACTGTAAACTTAACTTGTGCAATATTTGGGGCATACTGGCTCTAAGGAATGATTTGTTTATCTGAATTCAAATTTCACTGAGCATCTTGCCTTTTACCTTGTAACCCTGCTTTAATAAGTGTCAGTGTATAATTCATCAGGTGCTCTCCATGTCTCTAGCATAGTGATCCTCAGTCCTCAGATAGTGGATGCTCCATCACCCTTGACCCCACGGCTGACCTGCAGTGGACATATAGCATAGTCAAGAAATAACCTTGGTTGATGAAGCCACTGAAATTTGGGGGCTGGTTGTTAACTTCAGCATACCTAACCTATCCTGACTGCTGTAGACATTTCCTGACCCTGAACCCAGCCATAACTCATTCTGTGATGTTGCTGCTCCAATGGTGTGGCCTGTGTATTTTTACTTAATAATTAAATTACTGTTCTGCCTTTTCCCCTTAAGGTGGACTTAGGTGAAGGCAAGATTTGCTTCTGTTGTGAAGAATTTCAACCAGCCAAATGCACAGACAAAGAAAATGCCTTGAAACTCTTCCCGGTTCAGCCTTGTAGTGCTGTTCACCTTCTCCTCAAGGTATCTGGAATGGATTCCACCCCCAGCCAGTAAACACACCACAGAGACCCCGAGGAAGGCAAAGCTCCCTGAAATATTCCTCTTCTGTTACCTCCTTCAAATAATGCTGCTAAAAGCAGATATGAGTGACTCCTTATCAGTGACCCAGAGACAGAATTGAGAGCAAAAGGGACCACAGGTTATGTATTGTTGCCTCTTAAGTTATGAATAGATGGCTTATTTGTGTTCAGAATTATAAGCTAGTAAAAAAGGTAAAGGAGCCTAAATACATACACATGTGTATGTGTATAAATCTACACATACATATACACATATGCACACATAACATCCCACTATGTGGCTACACATATATGACGTAGTTTAAGCAGAACCTCTGAAGTGCATGCCCATTTGTCACCGTTCTGATGCTCCTTTGTTGACCTAAATGAACCTTGTGGGCTACTGAGTCTTGCTGTTGTAAGACACTTAGGCTAAGGAGATGTATTGGCCAAAAAATGAAGGAGAAATTCAAGACACTACCTCTTGTTTAATAGGCTGCAACTATACTAAGCCAAAGATATGAAAAACAAATGAAACCAGCTGAAAAGAAATACTGGAGAAATGGATAAAAAATCATGTCCTGACTTAAGGTCTGTTAGTCCAGTGAGTGACACGATCAGTTGGTAAACCCTGAGATGCTAGCTTTTGGATGGTCCCTCACTGATGGCTTCTTTTATTTTTATTTTTTATTTTTTTTTTATGGCTTCTTTTAGATCTGAGTTTTGGGTTTATTTTTCATGGGGAAGAGGAATCTCTAAGCAAAGAGAAGCTGCCAGCTCTCGGAGTTTATGGAGGCTGTAAAAATGGCCTTCTTTCTTTGGCTTCTGGATTTTTGGTAGCTGAGTCACCCCCAAACTTTCTGAGCCAGGACTTTGCTTGGGGGAAGCCCCACTAAGAAGCCAGGACTGTAACAACAGAAACTTTTGGATTTGGCTTTGCTGCTATTTTGAGGCCTGTGTTTAGAGGAGAGAAGCCCTGTTTACACTCGGGCTGGCCTGCTCCCTGTGTTGTCCTGGTTGGTTCCCCGGGGCAGCTCTGCCAGGGGTGCCTGAAATAGAATCTGTGGCCACCAGTGAAGGAGCATGTTGTCCTGGTGGGAGGCTGCGGGAGCATGGAGGCTGGGACTCACTATCACTGGGGACACCAACTTTAGAAGGGAAATCCAGTACCTTCCTGGAAGAGACGTTTCCAGACAGGATTCTGATGCAAAAAGAAATACGGTAATATCATGTCTACCCGGGACAAGAAGCTTCTAAGATAAGCGTTTAAAATTAAGAAGTACACACTGTTGTGTGACAGTCTTATTAATAGCCAGCGTTTGTTTGGCACCTAGCATGAGCCAAACACCATGTAAGTCCTTTACATGCATTTTCACATTAGTATTGGCCTCCTAGGATGGTGTTGTTATTATATTTTGAAAGTTTTTATGTTACATTCTGGTCATCAGTTTTGAGATACTCAGATGCATCATTGTTTCCTGGTTCCAGAAAGTCCTTTTCACCCTGTGTGCCTTGAATGCCCTGACCACCACCGTCTGCCTGGTGGCAGCCGCCCTTCGCTACCTCCAGATCTTTGCAGCCAGAAGATCCTGCGTCGTAAGTCCATACAAGGTGGCAGCCTTTCGGTGACGCCGCTGAGCCCACCCTGAGATCTTCTTGTGTCATCTGTTGCCTTTCGCCCTGAGCCTTTGTAGCGAAGGCTGTTGACTAACAGATGCTGTTTAATTAGGATGAATCCCAGATTTCTGCAGAAGAAGTGGAGGAACACAGACGCATCCCAGACCCTGATGACTTCGTGCCTCCAGCGCCTCCCCCTTCCTATTTTGCCACGTTTTACTCGTGCACACCCCGGATGAACCGCAGGTATCCTCCCTTAGAACTCCTACCCATCCTCTCAGTTTTGAGGCTCAAGGGTCAGAACTCATGGCATGAGCTCTGACTTCTCTCCAGAATCTAGACATTGTGTTATTTTCCAGGATCTTCTTTTTTTTTTTCCTTCTCTCTTTTTTGGTCTGACAAATTGCATGAAACCAAAGTCAAGTCAAGCCTTGACCTAAGGATATCATTTTTCAATTTCAATTAGCTTCCCAGGAAAACTGACACCCAGTGAGATAACTACTGTAATTTGACATGATTGAGAACTGCTGTTACCCTGGAAACACTCTCATTTGGGCCAAATCGATATTCATTGTAACACCATCAGCAGGTCTTGAAATCATGAAATTCTTCCCAGCCTTTAAAAAAAGATTAATTTTTAATCACATCTCCTTGGTCTAGGAAAAAAAAAAAAAAAAGACACCGTGTTTATGTTCCTTTTCAAATTCTAGCTCAAAATTTTATCGTCTGTTTCTTAAATCTCTAAGATAATCGTTTGTAGAACAAAATGCCACATGCATTCATTTGGTTGTTAGCCACTTGTAGAATTGTACCTTTCTAAAAAAAAAAAAATGACTTCATTTATTCATTCAACAAACATTTAATCCACCCTCTGCTGCTTACTAGTCACTGTACTGGGTTTTTGATACTCAAAATGAGTCATACTGACTTCCTCCCCCTAACAAGGAGCTCACAGTCTAGGTCATTAAAGCTGAGTGTTGAAAGGATGGTAATAGTACTCAGAAGGGGGTTTTGAGTGCAGGAGCGGGGCTGCCTAACCTGGCATGAAGCGTAGGCTGTGGAGAGATTGAAGGAAGAGTCAGCTCATTAGGGTTGGCCTCCTGTATGAATTGATGCTCTTAGTCTGAATGTAAAGGACACCTATATTAAAACTTCTAAAAGGAAAGCATAGAATTCTATAAGAATGACTAGTCCATTGCTAGTGACAGGGCCAGGAATATCTACTTTTAACCCTGAGGTACATGTGAAGAGTTGTCAGACAGATTTGGTGTTAGGCTTGGGGTTTTTGGGAATCCATTTTCTAGTGCTCGGGACAGCCACATGTGATTTTCAAAGAGGTCACTAGTGGCAGCTCCCACTCAGATGCTGTTCACCTTCTTTTCCATGATTTACCTTCCTCACTTTTCCTCAGAATCAAATCTAAACCCTGCTGCAGACCCTCCCCTGCTCACCCTCCTCAGTGGAAGCAGAGATGACCGCAAAGCTGCGGGGTGGGGGAAGTCAGCTGGCTGCCAGATGGCCCCAGGGGACAGCTCAGCCTCCCTGTTGTACCGGGCCTGGTGGACTGGGATTTCGAAACTTCAGGGGCCAGGATGACTTCTGCAGTCGTTTTGGAAACGAACCAAGAATTACGGAGGCCAGAGGGACATAGCAACAAAGCACATATTCTTTATGTACTATGGGACACATTTGCTAAAACCTTAGCCCAATGTCAGGCTGTCTGCAGAGGGCACGCTGAAGGACAGTGACGTGCCTGCTATTTCACGGGATGGGAGAGAAATGCCCTCTCCATGGAGAATTCCTTGGCTCTCTGAGGTTGTGGGTGAGTGCTTGGTTGACCTAAGTGGAGGCGACAGACGGATTTAATTTCCTGCAGTGGCAGAAAGGGAAAGTGACTCATGTGGGTTTAGAAGTTGTGCTGACCTGTGGGATCTCCCACTCCAGCCGTCCCTGCTCTCTTTCCTTTCTCTTCTCTGTGCCTCCGTGGCATGCTTATCAGTGTGGGTCTTTGAGGATCTGGATGCATCTCTGGACTTGCCCGTCTGAGTCCTGAGCCACCCCCTGGCCAAATCTGAGTTGGAAGAAGACGGACAAACTTCTCATCAAGGGCTTTGCCAACCAGAACTTCCTGAGAGGAACGTGGGGGAGGGGGTAAGGCAGAACACCCTTGAGACCTATAAAGTATATACCTGGAGCCCTAGCTCATAACTCCAATGGGCAAACACCCTCATTTTCAGAAATTCCACTAATATCTGAGTGCAGCCCACTTTTTTTTTTAACCTTTTATGTATTTTTTTTATAATTGAAGTTGACTTACAATATTATATTAGTTTTGGGCGGTGTTGTTGTCTAGTCACTAAATCATGTCCAACTCTTTACGACCCTCTAGACTAGCCTGCCTTGGAGAAGGAAATGGCAACCCACTCCAGTATTCTTGCCTGGAAAATCCCATGGACGGAGAAGCCTGGTAGGCTACAGTCCATGGGGTCGCAAAGAGTCGGACACGACTGAGCGACTTCACTAGCCTGCCAGGCTCCTTTATCAATGGGATTTACCAGGCAAGAATACCAGAGCGGGTTGCCATTTCCTCCTCCAGGGGATCTTCCCAACCCAGGGATCTAACCCAAGTCTTTTGTCTCCTGCATTGGCAGGTGGATTCTTTACCACCAAGCCACCAGGGAAGTCCATTTTCAGGTGTACAACATAGTGATTCAGTACTTTTTTTCTTTTTATTTTAATTGGAGGCTAATTACTTTACAATATTGTGGTGGTTTTGCCTACATTCACATGAATCAGCCATGGGTGTACATGTGTTCCCCATCCTGACCCTCCCTCCCACCTCCCTCCCCATCCCATCTCTCAGGGTCATCCCTGAATTCAGTATTTTTATAGCTTATACTCCATTTAAAGTTATTACAAAACAATGGCTATATTTCCCTGGGCTACACAATATATTCTGTTGCTTATTAATTTTATACATAGTACTTTGTATCTCTTAATCCCATGCCCCTGTCTCCCCCTGCCCCTTGCCCACTTTTTTTTTTTTTTAATGGCTAAATGTATTCACTTTTAGATACATATTCTCTCAGAGATATTTTTAAATTTGACCAACTTTGCTAGATTCTCAGTATAAATCAACTTCATAGGCACTGGCTGTATAAACCCAATTGATAATTTTCTTTCTTATAAGCAGAGCTTCCCTAGTAGCTCAGACAGTAAAGTGTCTGCCTGCAATGCGGGAGACCCAGATTCGATCCCTGGGTCTGGGAAGATCTCCTGGAAAAGGAAATGGCAACCCACTCCAGTACTCTTGCTTGGAAAATCCCATGGCCGGAGGAGTCTGGTGGGCTACAGTCCACGGGGTGCCAAAGAGTCGGACACAACCGAGCAACTTCACTGTCTTATAAGCAGACAGGCAAGAATGTTTGCATTAATATTTCTACAAACAGTTATGCTAGGAATTTTCATGCAACAGAGGTTCCCCATTTCCTGTAAGGTTTTATGACCTCTCAGAAGAGGTTTATTTATTTAACTTCTATAAATCAACCATTTTATGCATTGGTATCTCCTTGAGAAAGGACTTCTTAGGTTACTGTCATAAACAGAAGATTTTTTATTTGATTTTTGATTTTTTTTTTATTGCAGTTAAGACTTCTATCCAAAGATGGTTATCTACTTTGTGAATCACTTTGTCAGTACAGAAGGGGGCTGTGTAGTCCCATCTCCTCAGAGAGCCCCCCAGTCTCAGAAGTTGGCTTGAGCCAGGAGTCAAAAAGGAGTCTCGAACCTATTTCATCAGTGTGGATCTAGCTGTGCTGTGGGCATGTTTCCCGCTAGAGAAAACTGAAAATGAGGGCATGGGAAGCAGGTTGGCTTGGGCATTTCAGCCCATCCATTTCCTTTACAAATGAGCGTCAAAACCCAAGCTCAAGTGGAGGTGGGCTGCACCAGGGCTGGACTCTGTGCTCAGCTGTTGTTGGGCTGAGTGCCCCTGCCTCACTCCCCACTCCCACACCCCTTCCAAAACATGCCCCATGGAAGGGCCACGCTTTCCCAGCACACAGAGGAGGATCATTCTTCGGCCTAGGTCATATTAGTTGCTTCATCAGCCTCGGATAAGTTCTCAGGTCCTACTTGTAGTATCAAAGCAGAACATATTTTACATGATCCTTTTGGGTTTCTTGTTCATCTTCAGATCTCATGGGCATGAACCAGCAAAGGTTTCCTGGAGACTTGGGGATGAATTTGCATCAGCCCGGATTTTGGAGTCTCTTAAAAAGCTCACCCCTGGGTGGGTCTCTTAACCATTCGGAGCTCAGTTTCTTCATTCACCTGCCTTGTCACATGGCTTCTGAGCTTGTTATGAGATAATGGGCTTAAAAAAAAAATCTTTCTAAAAACGAAAGCTGAGACCATGTTCTACCATTGTTAGTTGCATGGTTTAAAATGTTCTTGGCATGTGTCTTACTCTTAAGAAACATTTAGCCCCTAATCTTTGTTGTTGTTATTTAGTCGCTTCAGTTGTGTCCGATTCTTTGCAACCCTGTGGACTGTAGCCCTCCAGTCTCCTCTGTCCATGGGAATTCTCCAGGCAAGAATACTGGAGTGGGGTTGCCATTCCCTTCTCCAGGGGATCTTCCCGATTCAGGGCTCACACCTGTGTCTCTTTTGTCTCCTGCATTGGCATGTGGGTTTTTTACCTCTAGCGCCACTTAGGAAGCCCCAGCCCCTAATCTTACCCTGCCTTATCAGGTAGCAGTTGTCTAAAAACACTCATTCTCAATAAAAGTTTGATCACCTTTCCCACATATAACAGGGTTTTGATTTCAGCCACTGTAGATTTCAGCCACCATAATCCATTTCCTTTAGCAGCAGTCTCAATCCTGGCTGGGCCTTGGAACTCCTGGAAACACTGACAGCCTCCAGATACACAGCCCTGTCACAGGCAACTAGGGCAGAATTTCCAGAGGTAAGGCCTGGGCCATACCCAGTGTAGGAATGCTCCTAGGTGATTCTTCTCTACAGCTGGGCTGAGCACCTTAGGGTTTAGGAAGAAAAGGTGCAGGAGAGAGCAGACCCATTTCCTTCTGTGGATCTTTATTTACCCAAAAGTGTACAAATGAAAAGTTGCTTAATAGGAAGGGAACTTACCTTCTGCATCAACTCTAGCAGCATCTTCCATCCACATGAGACTTTTCTGGTCATATAATAACCACCATAGAAGCCATTCATTTTGTGGTCCCCTCTCCCTGCCGCCCCCCAGTTTTCCTTCTTGAAGAGATTCTGTAGTAGGTCAGATCAAAAGTGGAGCCTGTTCCTCCCGCTTCTTGGCCCTAAGCAAGCCCTCTCTTCTGTAGGATCACACAGGCAGCCACTGGGCTGGAAATAGGAAAGAAGCAGCATCAGAGCTAACAGACCAATGTGGGGGATGAACTTCCCAGGCGAGGACTCCGCAGTGAAGAAACACATGGACACTTGGCTGAGGGGGGACTGACTGGGGTTTGTAAGTGCTAGAAAGATGCTCATGGGCTTACGCTAATTAAGGATTGAAGACTGGACCTCTGGAGAGGACAGGAGTGCATAGGTCTCAGTGAGTAAGGCACGTCGCCTTGTTCATTGGTCAGGAAAGTCTCCAGTCAGGTCCAGGAAAAGTCTGGATTCCTGGAGTCACTTGGTGCTTATAGTTCTTAAATGGCTTCGGCTGGAACAGACAGTTGGTGTGAAACCCATGGGCAAGTCCTGCTCTAAGGAAGAAGAATATCCCTTTCTTGACAACTTTACCAGGACCCCTCCCAGCCAGGCCAGGGAGTGGCCATTCCTGCAGGTTCTGCTCCTGGGATATGCCCCGTGTTAGGTGCTGAGCCCACATGCATCCCAGCCTGGGGTGTCAGCGTGTGACCTTCTCCTTCCCTCTCAGGTAAAACAGGGCTGAGGGTCTTGCTTCTGACCCAAAGATGCAGGAAAAAAGGGGAGCACTTTCTCATTTTTTTCGTTCAGGCTTACAGAAGTGTCATCCTTCTAAATCCCAGACTTCCTGAAGTTTTATTGTTAGGAAGACAGAATATCAGATCTTTTTCAAATTTTTTTTCTTCCACCAATTGCATTTTTGTAAATAGGCACAAATAAAACAATCATAAATACAGAGAGCACCTTTATAAAAACAAAACAGTCCCCTGCAGGCAACTGGCTCTAGAATTTGTCTTTTCATCAGTCTCCTTTAGTTTATGTCCATTATTGCATTTCAAGAGCATACGTTAAGCTTTTGCTATTGTCTCTTTTTTTCATTCTCCAACACTTCATGGTGTGAGTACAGGTTTTTTTTGTCTTCTCTTTTTTGTATTTTTTAAATTGTGATATAATTGGCATATAACATGATGTTAGTTTTAGGTGGACCTGTAAATAGTGATTCAATACTTTATATATTGTGAAATAATCACCACAGTAGGTTTAGTTAACATTCATCACTGCATATAATTACAAGTTTTTGTTTCTTGTAATGAAAACTTTTAGGACCTCTTCTTTTAGCGACTATCAAGTATACCATACAGTATTATTGACTCTGATCACCATGCCTTGAATTACATCCCCAGGACTTATTTACATGTTTTATAACTGGACGTTTTATCACAATTATAAGCTTTCATGTATTTTTAACTGTTATTTTCAAATTTAGGTTCTTTGTTATCTATACAGCTTGTATGTGTGTGTGTGTGTGTTTGTGTAATTTCCTATGAATGCTGGCAGAAAATCTTGTGCATTTTTGGTTTTTATTTTTGATCTCAAAAGACAAAAGGCACAGTACCAAGCATGTTGCAAGCACTCCATCAGTGTTTGTTGAATGCCCACCTTTAGGAAGAGACTGATTCCTTCAGTGGCATGCTACTTCTTCTCTGAACTATGACATTGTTTGCTTTTGTGTGTGTGTGTTCATTGTTTCAAATATTTATTTAATAAATAATGAGTTTCTACCATTAATTGGACATTAGGAAAACACAGGCAAGAAACTTTTGTCATGTACTAATGTTAAAAAAAAAAAACCCAGTAAATAATTGAGTTTCCCTGAACCCTTAGTTTTTTGTTTTTTTTTTTATTGAGATGAAATTTATATAACATGAAATTAACCATTTGGAAGAATACAATTCAATGGCATTTAGTATATTCACAATATGGTGCAACCATCAGCTCCATCTAGTTCTAAAGCATTTTCATCACCTACAAGGAGACCCTGTATCCATTAAGCTGTCACCCCCATTCTCTCCTTTCCCCAATCCCCTGGGCAACCACGAATTTGCTTTCTCTTTCTTACGGATTACTGTTCGCTTTTTACTAGTGGATTTAAAAGGAATGATGGTATTACATTTTCTGTGTTGTCCCTTGCCTAAGAATTCTGGGCACTCCATCAGAGAGCAGCTTATTTGACTATCCTCCTGCTCCTGGACCAGGGGGTTGTGGCATGGAGGGGCGAGGGGCTTTTCCCATTGTCAGTGGATAATGCCGCAGAGTCAAAGGCCAGTATCCAGAGCCACCACCACCATCGAGCCAAAACAAGCTTTCTGATGCCAAGATGCTCTTCCTAGGATGGTTGGTCCTGATGTTATTCCACTGCCACATATCTATGGAGCACGAATCAAAGGAGTGGAAGTGTTCTGTCCTCTGGACCCCCCACCTCCCTATGAAGCTGTGGTGAGCCAGACAGACCAGCAACAGGTACTGTCTGTGGAGTTTCTCTTTGGTACATTGATGGCAAGTAGGAAAAACAGCCACAGAGAACAGGGTGGGAGAGGGACCATGTCTTGTAGATGTTTGCAAGAAGTTCACTTTACTCCAGATGGTGGTTGAGTTGAATATCAACAAATAACCCTTTTCCCCTGTGATGCAGGGATCTTCATTCCAAATGCCAGAAGGATCAGAAGCTGCCACCAGTCCACTGGAACCGATCTGCATGCCAGGGACTCAAGGTAATAAATACATTATTGCTGCCCAGACTCATGATTCAGTAGATATGAATAATGATCCATATGATATTTTGTTGGAGGTCAGATATTCTTGGAGCAGATGGTTCAAGCTACATTCCTTCTTCCAAATGTAAAAGCATTATCAACTTCTTAGAGCTATGAGTAGGAGATAATATACGAACAGAAATAAAGATATTGTTAGAATCTTTCATGAATAACCAGGCTATTTTCAGAAATGGATTTCAGAGTTTACTTTGGCATTCTTTTTTTTTTTTTTAATTTTTATCTATTTTTTTTTAATACTCAAAACATTTCGTATTGGGGTACAGCCAATTAACAATGTTTTGATAGTTTCAGGTGAACAACGAAGGGACTCAGCCATACATATACATGTATCCTTTCTCCCCCAAACCCCCCTCCCACACAGGCTGGCACATAACCCTGAGCAGAGTTCCATGTGCTGTACAATAGGTCTTTGTTGGTTATCCATTTTAAATACAGCAGTATGTACATGACCTTCCCAAAGTCCCTCGCTATCCCTTCCCCGCTGACAACGTAAGTTTGTTTTCTAAGTCAATGAGTCTATTTCTGTTTTGTGAGGAAGTTCGTTTGTATCACTTCTTTTTTGATTCCACATAGAAGGGATGGCATATGCTATTTCTCCTTCTCTGTCTGACTTACTTCAGTCAGTATGACACTCTCTAAGTCCTTAATTTGGCATTCTTTTATTTTCTGATCTAAGATTTCTTTTTTTCTCCCATTAAGATAAGATGAGCTCTTTTAAAGGGACAAAGAGAGTTTCGTCTATTGCAGAGTGATTCACTCATTTGTAACCCAGGACCCAGGTCATGCTGCCTTCACATGTACTGAGTGCCAATTCCCAATCCTCCATTAAATACTAGAGTCAGTTTACATTTATCCTTGTAGCTTAAGGGCACATTGTTACAGCTTTCTCTCTTTGGAGAGGTTTTAAATGACCGAGAGAATTGTCCACAGGACAAAATTGCAGATGGTGATAAATAATGGATTAACTCTTAGCTATTTTAGACAGAGCTGATTTTTCAGCAGCAACATTCGGAATAGGTTTCTGCTCTGTTCACCTTCCATCCTAAGTAGAATTATGAAGCAGGGTTCTGTTTCCTAAGTATGTTTTTAATCCTTCCATTTCTTAAAAAAAGTTTCCCAGGATACTACTCAGGCTCACAGATGATGGGATTTTATTTTCCTGAGCAGCAGTCATCCAGTTCCAGAGTGGTTTGACTGATTCGTTTATTGGCCACTAGCTCTTTAACTTGGCTTCCCAGGAGTTCCACAGCCCAGCCCGCAGACACTTCCTCTGCCTGCGTTTGGCCTGCAGCCCCAGGGCAACATCTCACCTGCACACCTCACCTGTACCGGTATTCTCTTCACCTCATCAGGCTCAGCCTGAACAGTCAGAAAGGGGAGATGGCTGGGAGCTTTCCAGTGCCACACCAGCATGCTTCCCTGGAGAAGATCCTGAGCACCTTCAGGCATTTGGGCATGGCTTGTTTTTCTGCTCTTGGTTCTAAAGTTTTTTGTTTGCTAGTTTTAGGTGTGGAAGGATAGTTTGGGGAGGCAGCATTTCCCACAGTGCTGCCAAATAAAAATGTTCTGGGCCCACAGCCTAAGTAAATATCATTAACTAGACTACCTTTGTCCCAGCAGGTTGGGGCTCACAGGTGTTTCCTGCCCAACATTTTGAAGGCTCTAGCTGGTGAAATAATTTCTGTTTCTTCTCTTAAAAAAAAAAATCAGGTGGGGATATTCCTACCACACCTGGAGAAGAAAGTGCATCCATACCAACTCCCAACTCAAACCAGCTATACCCAGAGAGGAGCTGGAGAGCCCTCCGACCCCTGAGGACAAGATCCAAGAGTGATCCTGTGCTACATCATTCCGCCGAGAGAGGTGATGCCATCCCCCAGGCTCTCCGCAGGGCACTGTGGTTACTTGCCTACAGGTGCTGAGTGGCTCTGGCTACCCAAGGCTCTATGGTTCGAGACAAAGCTTGGAGGGGGGCTAAGAGGTCTTGGGAAAATAACAAATTCTGCACGCATCTTAGGGATAGATATCCACCACATCTTTTCAGGCTGGTAGGGGTTTTTCTTGTCAAGTGAGTATCAAGCATTTGCTTGCATGTGATACTGTGTTGGTACCACATGAAGAAGGCAGTGAAACCTAGATCTGATTCCTTAGATGCTCAAAGTCTCGTGGGAACCAATATTCTGTCTCCAGGAAAAAGTCAAAGGGGTGTTATTTCCCCCCTTTCTTCTATAATTTGACACTAATTATCTTTTTATTGTGTATGCGTAGATTGAATTATTTAAATCTGACCTTGCTCTAAGAACTTTGGGTAGAGTGAAAGTCACACTCCATCTCTCTCCCTTTCTGTTTTCAGTTTGTGTATAGATGGTATTTGAATAATTTTAAATTTTAATAATCAGAAATTTTTAAAAGCTTGAAATAATCTTGAATCCTCTTTTCTGAATATATGACTACCTGAACATCTCCAAATACTTCTTCATTGTAGAAAATTATTTTAAAAAATAAGGAAAGAAAGGAAGAAAATGAAAATCTTCTGTTATCCCAGTAACACAGGCTTCTTTCGGTGACCTGTTCTCACCAGTGACCTGCGCTGTCTTCAAGCTCTGTGCAAATACAGCTTTGCAAACCCTCTGGCCCCGCTCTGCCCTGGGCCCCACATCATCCCTAGTTGGGTTGCATCCCTCTGACAGTCTGTGTTGTTTGCCACAGCTCTGAACTGACCATGTGGAAGCCAGAGAGAACACTCCTCTTGTCTCTCCAGTGGCTTCTGAGCCCCCCAGCAGGCCCCGGCAGCTCCCCAGACCTGTCTTCACCTTGGGATCCTCTGCCCCCCTGGCAAGCTGAGGACTCAAGATGGCCACCTGCAGTTTCCACAGGAACTCGGCTGTCTGTGCAGCTTGGTCTGCACATCTTCCTAGAACCTGCTCCCCTTCTGCAGCACTGCAGGGGCGAGAACTACACGTGCTTACCTGTTGGAGCCTCTGCGGTGGAAGGGACCAGGTCGCCTTCGAGTGACAGTGCAGTGCTGACTGTCTTCCTCACACATGAGTGTGGCGAGTGGTCCTGGAAGGCTCATGTCCCCTGTGTTCTGTACGTGGTCGCCAAGGAAGGTGGCTGCCAACCCCTGTTTAGAACTCCTCCTACCTTTCTCCAGAGGAAAAGGAATGCTCCCCTGCCTCTACCTGTTCTCCCAGCCCCTGCCTCCTTTCTTCCTTGAATATCTAAATTGCTACATATCAGACCTTCATAGACTGAAAACCTCCAGTGTTGCGTACACTGAAGGCTGCTGACTGGCTTATGAACACGTGGAGACCAGGCCTGACTTCGCTGCACCCGTCTGCCAGTGCAGTAACGTCCTGCCAGTCCTTACACCCTTGCTGAAGCAGGTAGTTGTGGAAATTAGAGCCTGTGGTGGATTTCTCAGGCCTGCTGTGGACTTCCAGAATGACATGTGCTGATCTAGATTTCTGCACTAGATTTGTCTTTCTGTAGCAGTCAGCCATCGTGCCACCGCCAGCTGTGCTGTGACGTCGATACTGTAAGTCAGGACAGTGCCCCCCAGGATGTTTAGGACAAAGGTACAGTCAGTGTGAGCAGAGCGTTCCATTCATCCCACAAGTCTCATCTCTCCTCGGTCCCTCTCTTTCAGTGGCTTCTGCATCCTACCCTCTGGAATGTTCTTCATTCGGTCAACCATGTTTTTTCTGCCTGTCCAAACCATCCCCATATATTGGTCATCACCCCATGAAACCATTGTTCCATTTGATATGCATTCTGGATGCTCTTCTCTAACCCTGATGGTTATTTTTTTATGTGGCACAATAAAATATTTGGGGGACATGTCCTATTGAAGTTGCACGTCAGGGAACAAGCTCGTGTCACAGTCATTGGGTTTTTCTTTCTTTCCTCTTCCTTCTGCAAGAGGAAAAGCAAGACGTGCATGACTGTTAGCACCTGTCACATGCTTTCCACATGGAGTTTCATGGTCTGTGCTGTTTCAGGTACAGATGTGTTCACAGGACTTGGCCAACAGGTACATGTTATTTGTCTCTGTCCACAGCTGTCCCTGTGCTCAGCTGTGAGGCCGCGACTCAGACTGAGGGAAGACTGGACTTGGCTGCAGTGACCTTGAGGAGAAGGTTGAGATCCCGAGCTTCAAGATGCAGACCGAGGTCTTTGATAGATTACAAGTCTTACATGGACACCAAGCTGCTGGTGGCGAGGTTCCTGGAACAGTCCTCCTGCACCATGACCCCAGACATCCATGAACTTGTAGAAAACATCAAATCTGTTCTGAAGTCTGATGAGGAGCACATGGAGGAAGCTATCACGAGTGCCAGTTTTCTAGAACAGGTAGTTTTATTATTGGTATCAGGCAAAAGTCAGACAACTCATTTCCATAGCAGCTGAAGCAGCTTCTCTGGTTTCCTGCCCAAGGCACAGGAAACCCATGGTCACTGTTTCAAGGGGAATGGGCTGTACTAAGGGGTTAGGAGGTCTGGGGAGGGAGAAGAAGAAGCAGATCTGCTTTCTTTTTAGGAGTGGTGACTTTTCCACAGCCTTCTTGGCCCAAGAGAAGAGAAAATGATTTTCCTGGAAAATGGAAGCATGCCTGGAAAAAAAAAAAGGGAGAGCCTGGGATGAAAGCTAGGGCTCTGGAGCGCAGAGTATGATCAACATTCCATTTCCTAAGTTGAAAGTTTCCCTTGATCTGGCATGTTTTTGACAATGATGGACATACGTGAATTTTAATACTGAAAAGATTCTGGGGGCTGGTCACGTTCCCATGAAATGTTTTGCAAGATTACCTAAACTGATAGACTTAAAGGAATAAAAACCACAGGGATTTTGCAGGGATCAATAACCACATAGCAATCCCCAGACAAGTTTCAGGTGAAAAGATAAAACTGGACCTGTAAATATCCCACTTGGGTGTCAGCTTTCTCCTCTGGAAGTGAAGGGTTGGAGTGGGTGGTCTATACATCTGCATTTCTGAGTGAATGGGATTTGCCCCTGATGAGAAGTCAGAATGGTCACAGCTTCCCTCACTCATCTCTTTCAAAAGCAGTGTTTACCTTTGGACGTTTGCTCTGTTCCTCTGTGCCTGGGATGGCCATTGGAGACCTCAGTGAATAGTGGCCCACAGGTGTTACTTGGCTGTGCCTGAGGGTGTTATATGCCCATTAAATACTTCTTTTTTATATAATTTATTTATTTCTTTCTGGCTGTGTTGGGTCTTCATTGCTGTGTGTGGGCTTTCTCTAGTTGCATCAAACGGGGCTATTTTTTAGTTGTCGTGCTCGGGCATCTCATTGCGGTGGCTTCTCTTGTTGGGGAGCATGAGTTCTAGGTCTCACGGGCTCTAGTAGTTTTGGCACATGGGCTTCTGTAGTTGTGGTTCCTGGGCTCTAGAGTACAGGCTCAAGAGTTGTGGTGCACTGGCTTAGTTGCTCCATGGCATGTGGGGCCATCCTGGATCTGAGACTGAACCCCTTTCTCCTGCATTGGCAGGTGGAGTCTTACCACTGAGCCACCAGGGAAGCCCCCCAATACTTCTTGAGTTGAGTTGGCCTGATTCTCAGGGTCATTGCCAGCTGCTGTTTCCCTGGGTATGTTTTTGAGGCAGATTGAACAAATCCCCATCTCACTTTCTTCTCTGTTCCTTTTCCCACCTGCTGGCCTCTTCTTACAGAAGCCAAATTCTGTGCCATCTGTCAGGGAACGTGGGCAGTAGGAGAGCAGTTGTATGAAGAGGTGCATGAACTGTGGACCCTCTTACTGTTTGCTTTCTAAAAAAACGGTCAACCAGTGGTCCGAGGTCAGCCCCAACTGGTTGCCTGTGTAGAAGAGAGATTTCTCTCTGCATGTCCCTGGTCTACTCCAGATGTCACTCCCTGCCCCCTTCCTTCTGTTCAGCCCCAGTTGCCTGATAAACAGAAGCAAGTGTTCGGAGCTGCCAAGTTCTGATGCGGTGAGCAGTGGAACATCTGCGGAGCTGTTGGTCTGGACCTTCTGCAAAGTCTTGCTTAATGGAAGATGGCTTTGAGGAGAAAGAACAGACACTGATAGCTTTTTTGATAGATTTTACTGATAGCTCAGCAGATGCTATCATTATAAATGGTTACTAGGTCTTTCTGCACAGACTGGGTCAAAGTTTAGGTACAAGGTTATTATAATAGACTTTGTACCACCTGCCGGGGCTTCCAGAGCTGAACCCCAGTAGTCAGGTGTCATAAAGCCACGTCACTCCTCGGAGAGAAGGATGCAGGGACAAGGGGAAGGGAGCTTTTATTTCTGATTCTGCTCAGCTTTGCACATTTTCTCCTTCTCTAGTATTACTGAAACGTGTTTTTCTTTTTAAAGAATTTTTTTTTATGTGGACCATTTTTAAAGTCTTTATTGAATTTGTTATAGTATTGCTTCTGTAGTTTATGTTCTGCTTTTTTTGGCAAGGAGGTATGTGAGATCTTAGTTCCCCGACCAGAGATGAACCTGCACCCCCCACATTAGAAGGTGAAATCTTAACCACTGGACCACCAGAAAGTCCCTGGAATGTGTTTTTATATATCCATTTACATTTTTACCAATATCAAAACCACTTGTCCTAACTTACCATGTAATAATAGTAGACAACCATGTAATAATAGTAGACCTCTATGAATGTTAGAATTTTATTCTTAGTCAGGAAACAGCTTTAACGACAAATACAATAATAGAGTATTGGAAAAATTTAATGTCTCATATTTTGGGGGAATTAAACTTTTAATGACCTTAGAATCTCTGAATGGTGCAAACTAAACGACAGGTCATCCCGGTGATTGTTCTGTGATGTTAGATGGTAATAAAGAACTTGAGTTTTCTCCAAGGTGCTTACAGCAATATATCATACAGACATGACTGTGTAATTTAAAAAATTTGATGGTTCTCCTGTTATTAGTCTCAACTGGATCAGAGATTGCCCATTTTTGCCTGTATATGATATATTTAGAAGTTATATGTGTGCTACCTTGCAAAATAGATCTAGCAGTAGAAGCACTCTTAAGGGTTATCAATAAATGGTTCTAGTTTTTATGAGATTTATCATATTTTTTATTGAAGTGTATCAGGTCAATTAGAAACACATTGGTTTAGGTTGACATAAACTTAACCAGACTAGTGGTTATAAAATTTGCAGGTATAGCGGTATCACCTTGTGATACACTTTTTAATGATACAGATGCCCACACCCATTCCAGACTCCCCTGCTATGAGGGGAGCAGGGATTCTATGTTTCTGACAAGCTCCCCTCCTCTCCAGTGATTTGCAGACCCAGTGAGAATCACGGGAAATTGGAGCAAAAGGTGATAAGAAGAATGTTAAACATAAAGCAGGAAGTTGCAGTAGATAAGTCGATAAGTATGGCAGGCTTACTGTTGAAATAATAGAAAATTGGGGGAATTTCTTAGGAACTTCAGATAAGAAGCAGTATGTTAAAAGACTCTTTGGAATTTCAAGTGGGTTCCACTTTGGGAAAACACCCTTTTTTCTTCCCCAAGGCAACTAAAATCATGTCCAACTCTTTGGGACCCCATGGACTGTAGCCCACCAGGCTTCTCTTTCTATGGGACTTCCAGGCAAGAATACTGGAGTGGGTTGCCGTTTTCTTCTCCAGGGGATCATTCCCAACCCAGAGATCAAACCTGCATCTCCTGCTTGGCAGGCAGATTCTTTACCACTGAGCCCCCTGGGAAACCCCAAACTGAACATTACCTGGATGGATATTGGAGGCAGGTCTGCAGACCACATCAGGTAAAGTTTAACCTCTTGTCACCCTGTTTATTCTCCCAAAGATCATGGCCCCGATGCAGCCCAGCACTTCCAGGGCCCTGGTGCTGCCCTCGCGGAAACAGCCTGGCCTGCTGCACCTGCGGAGCTGCGGAGATCTGAGCACCTTCGTCCCCGCGGGGAGGCCCCCGGCCGAGAGGAGGCCCCGGCGAGCCGAGGCCGAGAGGCCACACAGCCTCATCGGCGTCATCCGAGAGACTGTCCTGTGAAGCGGCAGGGCCGGGGCTCCTGAGGAGCAGGAAGACAGGTGGGCCCTGGCAGGCAGGGAGCTTCTTGAGAGGATGGGTCCCCTGTCTGTTTCCTGATGGGGAGTTAGGGTGCCCTTCTGGCTTTTCTTCAGGAAGAGGGGGCACTCTGGAGAACATTTATTCCTGCTCCTGGGCTCCCGGGTTCTCCTCTCTGCTGGCTGCAGGCCCTTGACGGGGGAATGACAAGTTCTTCTGGCCCATTTATCTTCTAGATACACCAAGGGGGAGACTGTGAATGAAGCCCAAACCTCTGCCCGGGTCCGCCCTGCTGTGGGCAGAAGCGGCTCAGGATTCGGTGCCCGCTGTACCTCTCACAACTCTCTTCTGCACTGAGCTCTTGCCTTCTCTGGAAGGGCAGATGTGCTGGCTGCTATGTATTTGCTGCCAACTGAGAGTGGAACTGGCCTAGAAGCAGGGTGATGGACCCCGATATTCTATGATCGTCAAGCCTTGTGTTAGATCACTTTCAAACCGCATTCTCTTAGGAAAAACAGTAAACTTGTTTGGTGACAAATTTTGATGAAAGAAATTTGGGAGAGAATTCTTGTTGATTCCATTTATTCATGCTTGCAAAACTAGAGATAGCTAAGGCAGAACTGAGAATAAAAATGTTTACCTTGGACCTCCAGGCTCACTGTGTGATATTTGTTTATGTGTAGGTGGCCAGGCCTTATCTTTACGATGGGTTTGGGACTTGGAGCAGTGGTGGTCAGGTGGGTAGGTCTGGGCAGGCCACCAAACCAGCTTAATCTCGAAAGCACCCAAGCTCCTTGGATAACAATGCTTCCTTCATCCATTCAGCCAGTGCTTGGCTTCACGGAGCTGCCTTCTCCTGGGGCCATGAGCAAGAAATCAGTAAGGTGATTATAGGTTGAGGATTAGTGCCAAGAAGGAAGGGGGCCGTTAGAGAGGGCTTCTTTGAGGAATGACACTTGAGCTGGACTTAACTTTGAGGGTCAGGGAAGAGTGTTTGAACACTCCGCAGGGAACAGCCAGCAGAAGGACCCCCAGTGCCAGAGACCTTGGTGATAGCAGCCCATAGCGAGGGGAGAGGCAGGAAGAGCTTCAGGCTGGACTTTTTGCTAACAGTGAGGTATGATGGAAGAGCTTGCAGCAGAACAGTACAGATTTAATTATATTTCAGATGATCACCATGCCATGTGGAGACTAGTTTAGGGCAGGATGTGGAATAAGGTGGCAGTGAGGAGTAAACACAGAGGCCGTACACTGAGGCTCGCTGACCTTTCTGGGCACCAGCTGGGCTGTAGGTACTGTGCTCGGGGCTTTACAGTTTCATGTCACCCTCACAGCAGCCTAAGAGATGGAAGCTGTGACTGTCCCCATTTTACCGACGAGGAAAATGAGGTTCAGTAGTTCAGAAGTTAAGTGCTAGAGATGCCACCCAGGCCAATCATCTCTAGGAAGCACTCCTTTCCTCGACGTCCCAAATAGGAGCAGTTTGCCATTCCATGTTTCTGTGAGAAAGTGGCTGCTGAGATTTCTCTCCTGGTTCGTAAAAGCACAGACTCCTCCTGTTCCAAGCCAACAAACCAGGCCAGAGTGGAAACTGGGATGAGGTCAGGGGATTGAGTTAAAAAGAGGGAAGAGACTGGAGGCATAGAGCTGGGGTGGGAAGTGGGCTGTGGCAGCAGACCTGGAGAAGAGGGAGAGAAGGGGGGCTGTAACCAGGGTGGGATCTGGCCCACTTTCCTGGGGCGGGCTGTGTTTATAGAGGAGGTTTATAGGGGCTTCCCAGAATGACGGTTTCTCCCTTCTCATCTGCTTGTGCCCAGGCACTGAATTCCCCATGCAAGTGAGCAGTCTTTCCTGCAAGCCCTCGCTGTCAGCATCATAGCTGGGGCTTGGCCCACTTCTCTGGGGCACACCCCTGCCCTCTTTGAGGGTCTTCACTGTGGTACAAGCCCCCGCTCAAGCTTGCTGTCACCATAACCTGCCTGTGTAGCCCTGTCTGGTTGTTCTTCACTGCTGTTTATTTTCCCCAACCCTGTGGCTCCAGTTGAGGTCCATAAGCTCTCAGTCACCAATCTGCTGCCCCCTCTCCATGGCTGGGGAGAGAAGGACTGCCTTGGCCCTCTCAGCCGTGGCTGGCCTTTCTCACCTTTCTAGGCTTACGGGAGAGCATCCCTTTCCATCTTCCTTCTGAAGTCCTTCCCACTCACCTCCATCTGCCACTGCGGACCTCACCATGTACCTTGAAGGCTCTACGAAGGTAGGTGGGGGCTGCAGGTGTGGACAGTGTCTGCTGATAGTCTTCAGGGAACAGTCACAGAGGTGGTCCCAGCCATCCTAAAGAAAAGGAAAGAGTCAGAAATGACCAGAAAAGGAAAGGGGAACACAAAGACTGAGGGCATCACCTGATCCATATCAGGAGGAAGTGAAGACCTGTCTCAGCTTTGGAGAATTGACCCGCAGCCTGGGGCCTGTCCCATGTATTTCCAGGATCTGAAGGTATTGGTGAACTCAGATAACTGACTTCTGCCTTGCTTCTCAGGCTTTAAGGAATATGAAAGTAAAAAATGTATATTACAATATATATTTGCCCTGGGAGGGAACTTAGAGGCCATGCAATTCATCTCCCTGAGAGGCTGCTGGGTGTGATATACTTTCAAAATTTATTTATTTTTAATTTAAAAAATTTTAATAGTTGATGCACAGATCTGGACACAACTGAGCAACTAATACTTTAACTTTCTTTCTCATAGTTGATTTACAATGTTGATTTCAGGTGTATGGCAAAGTGATTCAGTTATATATATACATACACACACACACACATATATATGGGCTTCTTAGATGGCGCTAGTGATGAAGAACCCACCTGCCAATGCAGGAGATGTAAGAGATGCGGTATCAATCCCTGGGTCAGAAAGAACCCCTGGAGAAGGAAATGGCAACCCACTCCAGTATTCTTGCCTGGAGAATCCCATGGACAGAGGAGCCTGGCAGGTTACAGTCCATAGGGTTGCCAAGAGTCGGACACAACTGAAGTGACTTAGCACACATATATGTATATACGTGTATATATATTCTTTTTCAGATCCTTTTCCCTTTTAGGTTATTATAAAGTAGTATAGTTCCCTGTGATATACTTTGAAGTACATCGGCATTAATAATGTGATATTCATGTGCGTGCGTAATTGAATGTACCAGGGAAGGCAGCCCTTTTGTTCCTAGAGTACCTTAAGAATCCAGTCCAGACGTGGTAACAAATCATCTCAAAAGTAGTTATCAAAATTATACCAGAGATTGATTAATTGGCACGAGGGGTCTTTTCACTGGTGAAATAAATGATGTTTAGGATCTTGGCTGACCCAAAGCACAGGACAGTCAGTTCTGCACCAGCGGGGAATGAGAGCCTAGTCTCCACTCCATGAGAGTGTCACATGGGTCAAGTCACAGGATCAGGTCACAGGCTGCTTCTTCAGAATGTTGTCTTTGCCTCAGCCTTTCATGCAAGTTGTGTGTCTGAGGACAGAGCAAGATTTTCCCAAGCTTATGAGCTGTTCCATGCAGGCTTGCTAGTGAGTATTTGTGTCTGGCTGGCAGAATTTCCCTAAGACTTCCTTTCTCTTGAAAGTTCCAACTAGCAGTTAGGGATCTATGGCCGCTGACTGCCTGAGGTTGTCCATACTTAGTGGAAGAAGCAGAATTTGCTGAACAGCCACATTTTCTAGATCCAGTCACACTGCTTCTTCAGTTGGCAGATGGAGAAACTGAGGCAGAGAGCTAAATGCAGAACAGTGGCAGGAGGCCAGTGCTTCTGGCTCCTGGACCGGGGCTGCTGGTGTGGGTCACAGCTTCTCAAACAGATGAAGAACCAGTTTTTTCCCTTCCAACCTGTCTCAGACCAAGAATGTTTGTAAATTATAACAAACTGACTATAAACTGTCATGGCAGCTCAGGCTGCCATAACAGCATACCACAGATTAGGTGGCTTAAACAATGGAAATATTTATTTCTCACAGTCCTAGAGGCCAGGAAGTCCAAGATCAAAGTGCCAGGTGATTCAGCATCTGGTGAGAAAAGCCACCTTCCTGGCTCATAGACAGCCACCTCCTGCTGTGTCCTCACATGGCAGAGAGTGAGCTCTGGTCTCTTCATCTTCTTGTGAGGGCACTAATATCATCATGGGAGCTTCACCCTCATGACCTCCTCTAAACTCAGTCCTCTGCCAAGGGTCCCACATCCAATTACCATGACCCTGAGAATTAGGGCTTCAATATACGGATTTTGAGGGGACATAAACGTTCAGTCTACATAGTGATTTACCATGGGCTTCCCAGGTGGCGAAGAATCTGCCTGTCAGTGCAAGAGACTCAGGTTCAACCCCTAGGTCAGGAAGATCCCCTGGAATAGGAAATGGCAACCCACTCCAGTATCCTTGTCTGGAAAATTCCTTGGGCAGAGGAGTGTGGCTGGCTACAGTTCATGGGGTCCCAAAGAGTCGGACACAACTGACAGACTGAACACACAGTGATTTACCAGGAAACTGAAATAATAGTAATTTTAAAAAGGTATATGAAATGTAACCGCCCCCTTGTATTAGATTTTATTTTTAAGAGCAGTTGTGGGTTCATAGCAAAACGAGTGTTCTCATAAACTTCCTACCCCAACACATGCACAGACTCACCCACAATCAACATCCCTCACCAGAGTTGTATATGCATCATAATCGAACCCATATGTGTGTGATTCTCACCCAAAGTCCATAGTTTATACAGTGGTTCACTGTTGGTGTTGTCTATGAGTTTTAACAAATGAATGACATGTATCTATCATTATACTGTGCTCAGTCACTCAGCTGTGTCCCCATGGACTGTAGCCCATCAGGCTCCTCTGTCCACGGGATTATCTCAGCAAGAATTCTGGAGTGGGTTGTCATTTCCTACACCAGGGGCTCTTCCTTACCCAGGGATCAAACCCACATCTCCTGCTTTGGCAGGCAGATTCTTTAGCACTGAGCCACCAGGGAAAACCCAACTATCATTATAATACCATACAGAACACTTTGTCTGCCCTAAATATCCTTAGCGCTCTTCTCTGCCACCCCTGGCAACCAATAGTCCCTTTACTGCCTTCATGGTTTTGCTCTTTCCAAAATGTCATGTAGTTGGAGCACAGAATAGAAAGCTGCTTCAGATTAGCTTCTTTCACTTAGTATTATGCATGCAACTTTCCTCCATATCTTTCCATGGCTTAATGGCTCCTTCGACCCCCTTATTAAATTATTAGAGTCAACAGTCATAATAGAACTTTATCCAGTTAACATTTCAAAACACCTTCATTTTCCGTACTTGCTCTTGTCAGGGATCAGGAACAAAGCGTTCTTGGCTGATCTGCAGCCCACACTTTGCATGGTGCTGGTCAGGGTCCTCCCTCTAGCCTGAGTTTGCCAGTTCTGTGTGGTTCCGTGTGGACACTGATGGAGTGGGAGGGATTGATGAACTGGGAGAAGGGCAGGCAGACAGCCTCAGGGTTCATGAGTCTCCGAGGGTTCCTGACAGCTGAGGCTCCCCTCTCAGAGAAGCCCACACTGCCACAGTCCTACACACTGGTGAGTCCTTTAGGACTAGGAAGAACTTGCAGAGGAAAAAGGCAGCTGTGGCCTCCACCCAGCAGGAGAGGAACTGGGGAAGCAGAACAAAGGAGCGCATCTTCACCCCCCCAGGCAAAGGGGGTGAGACTAGGGGCCTGGACAGGGGCATCTTTGTTTACATCAATTTCCTCCCCATGACTCTCCAAGTCTGGGGCCAAAATGCATTGCATGTCTTGCATTTCTTTCTGCAGGAGGCTTCATCTTCCCACTCTTTCAGCAGGTATTAATTGAGCTCCTGAGTATCAGGGAGTGAGCCAGGTACTGAGAAAATGCTGAGTAGGGGGAGAAGGACAGACTTCCCTGGTGACTCAGACAGTAAAGAATCTGCCTGCAATGTAGGACACCTTGGTTCCATCCCTGCGTTGGGAAGATCCCCAGGAGAAGCGCGTGGCAACCCACTCCAGTATTCTTGCCTGGGAAATCCCATGGACAGAGGGGACTGGCAGGCTATAGTTCATGGGGTCGCAAAGAGTTGGACTTGACTGAGCAACTGACACCACAAATAATAATAATTGCAAAGTTAACCTTTTTCCTGACTGCTGCTGATAGCTCTGAGGGACTGTTCCCAAGAGGTAAGGGAGGGGTCAGTATGTACAGGAGTATTTGTTGGAAAAAAAAAGCTAGTATGATATCAAAAGATTACTACTGACTGATCACAAAAAAACAGATATCTCAAGGTAATGGTTTTGGTGTTTTTCAATGTGTAAGAAGATGTAAGAATCTGGGCTCCTTGACATTGTTCTTTAGACATGCATCTTAACTATCTGATATCTTGTTTTTCTCCACCCTGAGTTCGCCTCTGTGCACAAAATTAGGGACAGCTGCAGTGCAGTGGCTGATGGCAGGTAACATCCCTTGTTTCCTGGAATAGCCGGCAGTATTCTTTGTTTTCTGAATTGCAGGTAACATTCTTTTTTGTCTGCAGAGCTATGGAAAGGTAAAGGAAATATACCACTGGAACACATAGGAATTGAAACATTAACACCAATATATGACTTCAAAGTAGTAATCATAACTAACATTTATTGCGAGCCCTTCCCTTACTAACTTAGGTAGTTTTCATGATAACCTTCATAATTCAGCGCAAGGTCAGCCACCCAAGATAGCTGTCTTTTTGCTCTCTGAACAACCCCTGCGTGACCAGTGCCTGCCTTACCTACACCCTACTCACACAACTGACCTTTTTACCTATTCCCCCAGGCCCCAGCTGGTGATTGTTCCTATCAAGGGGGCAGTGAGGGGCGGACCCCTCTGCTGGTTTCCTTGGTAACCAATGAGCCAACCTGATTTCAATTCTCCTATAAATTGAAAGGCTTCTCCCACTTGGGAGCGAAGCCTGCTGCCGTGTCTTGCCCGTCATTGGCCACACACGTTGGGGTGTTGCTCCAGGATATTGCTTCAGCAAAGTAAGCTCCCCGTTTATAAACCATTGATGTCTCTGTCACTGACTCTGGGTTCTTTCTACCGTCTTGAGGCAGGGCTAGTACAGGTTGTAGGCTTGCTGGGCGCATCCCGACCATTGGAGAAGCAGCCAGCAGATGACGGAGAAGACTTCCACGAGCGCTGAGATGTCGGGGAGTACGGGACAGGGAATGAAATGTTGTGGGGCAGGGGCGGGAATGTCCGCTAGCATGTGGGGCCCGAAAGTGTTAACACAAGTTTGAAAAGTCAGAGTTTGGAGCAGAGAAAGGTTTATTGCAAGGCCCATTCAAGGAAGGAGGTGACTCACGTCCTAAAAAGCCTTGAGCCTCCTGAAGGTTTTCAGCGAAGCAATTTTAAAAGCCAGGTGACGGAGCGGGTGTTGCAGGGTCTGTGATCAGCTTGTGCACAATTCTCTGATTGACTGGTGGTGTCACAGGTGTTAACATTATCCGTCCTTAGGCTCTAGGAGGCCTGGGGCTCTGTGCTCCTGTCCTCAAGTATTTAACATCTTCTGTTTGTTGGAGAGGGAGAGATTTTTCACATCAGCAAAACTACTTAGGAAATGTGTACCAAATATCATCTAGGTACTTCAGAGAGGAGCTGAAGCAGAGGATATGGGGGAAGGCCTGTCCTGGGAAGGCCCCACAGGGTCTTGCTTGGTTAAAAAAATTGCAGGTGTAATCCTGGGGTAGCTGTCCACTAACACGTGGGTTCCAAAAGTTCCAAGGGTGACCCTGAAAGTTGGGGAAATCCCAGGGTGGCCATCCACTAGTATGTGGGGCCCTGTGGTGGCCGTCCTTGATGAATGGGGACTGCCAAGAGACGAGATCTGGGGAACAATGGTCTGCATGGGCTCTGTATTGTATCAAAGGGTTGTTATTGCTCAGTCGTGTCCGACTCTGTGGCCCTATAAACTGCAGCATGCCAGGCTTTGTAACTGGTTAAGCTCGCTCTCTAGAAGAAACTGGTATTTATCCTCTTGTGCCTTTGTGATGTAAATGATATACCCAGACTCTCAGGACGTTTAACCATGAGTGATCTCTAAGAGTGAGGGCATGGGGGAGGGGGGGAACTTTTAAGGTTGAACTCTGTAGGAATAATTATGTTTTGGGAATGTCTGTCTAAAATAATCTCTCCAGATTTCAGAAACTTGAAAGTAAACTAAGTTAGTTTTTTGTCTGTTTTTTAATTGACATATAAATTGATAAATTGATTTGCAGTGTTGTGTTAGTTTCAGGTATATATAGCAGTGATTCAATTATACATATTTTTAAAATCTGTTTTCTAATTGATGTATAAATTGATAAATGAATTGATTTGCAATGTTGTGTTAGTTTCAGGTGTATAGCAAAGTGATTCAGTTATGCATATACATATATTCACTTTTTTTTTTTCTTACTGGCAGATTTATTTTATTTTATTTATTTAAAAAATTTTTTTTTATTAGTTGGAGGCTAATTACTTCACAACATTTCAGTGGGTTTTGTCATACATTGATATGAATCAGCCATGGATTTACACGTATTCCCCATCCCGGTCCCCCCTCCCACCTCCCTCTCCACCCGATTCCTCTGGGTCTTCCCAGTGCACCAGGCCCGAGCACCTGTCTCATGCATCCCACCTGGGCTGGTGATCTGTTTCACCATAGATAATATACATGCTGTTCTTTCGAAACATCCCACCCTCACCTTCTCCCACAGAATTCAAAAGTCTGTTCTGTACTTCTGTGTCTCTTTTTCTGTTTTGCATATAGGGTTATCGTTACCATCTTTCTAAATTCCATATATATGTGTTAGTATGCTGTAATGTTCTTTATCTTTCTGGCTTACTTCACTCTGTATAAATATATATTCACTTTTTTAGATTCTTTTATAGGTCATTGCAGAATATTGAGTAGAGTTCCGTGTGTTGTACTGTAGGTCCTTGCTGGTTATCTACCTTATACATAGTAGTTGTGTGTGTATGTTCATTGCAAGTTACTGATTCATCCCTCCCCTCCAGGTTCCCCTTTGGTGATTATAAGTTTGTTTTCGATATCTGTAAGTCTGTTTCTGTTTTATAAAGAATTCATTTATATCATTTTTTAAAAAATTTCAGATGAGGTATATCATATGATGTTTGTCTTTCTCCGCCTGACTTACTTAGTGTGATGATCTCTAGGCCCATCCATGTTGCCACAGATGACATGATTTTGTTCTTTTAATGGCTGAGTAATACTCCATTGTATATATGTACCACATGTTCTTTATCCATTTCTCTGTTGATGAATATTTAGGTTGCTTCCATTCATTGTCTATTGTGACAAAGAAAGGCTTCCCAGGTAGTTCTAGTGGTAAAGAATCTGCCTGCTAAGGCAGGAGGAGCAAGAGACATGGGTTTGATTCCTGGGCCAGGATGATCCTCTGGAGGAGGAAATGGCAACCCCCTGCAGTATTCTTGCCTGGAGAATTCCATGGATGGAGGAGCCTGAAGGGCTACAGTCCATGGGGTCGCCAAGAGCTGGACACGGCTTGAGCAACTGAGCGCAGCACAAATTGTGCTGCAGTGAACGTGGGGGTGCGTGTGCCCTTCCAGATTATGGTTTTCTCCAGATATGTGCCCAGGAGTGGGACTGCTGGGTCACATGGTAGCTCTGTTTTTATTTCTTGAAGGAACCTCCATACCGTTGTCCATAATGGCTGCACCAGTTTACATTTCCGCCAACAGTGCAAGAGAATGCTCTTTTCCCCCTGCCCTTTCTGTTACTGAAAGGTGAGGGGTCCGGCTGCTCGCTGCTCAAAAGCCAATAAACAGGCCAGGTTGGTGGAAAGGAAAGTTTGCTTTATTTCAGCCAGCACCTAAGGGGGAGGGCAGACATCTGTCCAAAGGCTGACTCCCCCTGACTGGCAACCAGGGGGCAAGAGCTTTAATAGAAAGAGGGGGCTACATGCTGAAACAGCACAATCATCTCTGACAGTGATCTTCAAATTTGTCTTCGGTGGTCTGACCAGTGTCATCTTGGTTGTTTTAGATACAGTTAATCTTCAGTTGCAGGTTTGGTTTGTTTCCATTTCTTTGAGCCCAGTTCTTGGAATTGTGGCCCTTCATGTCATGGGTACGGTCTGGTCATCACGTAGTTAACTTCTCCACCTGGGGTTTCAGTGTCTATAAAAGACAGCTCACGGGATATGGCTCAGAATATTATCTAAAGCCCTTGAGCAGGAACTAAAGGTCCTTGACTATACTTAGTTCAGTTCATTTCAGTCGCTCAGTTGTGTCTGACTCTTTGTGACCCCATGGACTGCAGCACACCAGGCCTCCCTGTCCATCACCAACTCTCGGAGTTTACTCAAACTCGTGTCCATTGAGTCATGACTACATTATTATTATTTGGTCTCCTCTGACTGTTTTCCTTTGTTTTTGTGTGTTCTTATCTCTCAGATTAAACTTATTATTTGACTAAAGTTGTTCACAGGCAAAAGGCAGGCAGAGGACATGGGGTGAGGGGGGCAAGAAACATAGGCTCCTGCCCCATTGGATCTCCAGCATTTATTATTTGTAGACTTTTTGATGATGACCATTCTAACTGGTATGAGGTGATACCTCATTGTAGTTTTGATTTGCATTTCTTTGATAATTAGTGATGTTGAATATCTTTTCATGTGCTTTTTGGCCATCTATATGTCTTCTTTGGAGAAATGTATGTTTAGATATGCCCATTTTTTTATTTTTATTTTTTGTCATAGAGCTGAATGAGTTGTTTATAAATTTTGCAGATTAATCCCTTATTGGTTGCATCATTTGCAAATATTTTCTACCATTCTGTGGGTTGTCTTTTTTTTTTTTTCCATTTATTTTTATTTGTTGGAAGCTAATTACTTTACAATATTGTAGTGGTTTTTGCCATACATTGACATGAATCAGCCATGGATTTACATGTATTCCCCATCCCAATCCCCCCTCCCGCCTCCCTCTCCATCCCATCCCTCTGGGTCTTCCCAGTGCACCAGCCCTGAGCACCTGTCTCATGCATCCAACCTGGGCTGGTGATCTGTTTCACGCTTGATAGTATACTTGTTTCAATGCTGTTCTCTCTGAACATCTGTGGGTTGTCTTTCTGTTTTGTTTATGGTTTCCTTTCCTGTGTAGAAGCTTCTAAGTTTAATTAGGTCCCATTTGTTTATTTTTGATTTTATCTTCATTACTCTCAGAGGTGGAAAAGATGTTGCTGCAATTTATGTCAGAGAGTGTTCTGCCTGTGTTTTCCTCTAAGAATTTTACAGTGTCTGGCCTTATATTTAGGTTAGAAAACGTTATGATTTCACTTTTTTTACATGTAGCTGTCCAGTTTTCCCAGCACCACTTATTGAAAAGACTGTCATTTCTCTGTTATATATTCTTGCCTCCTTTGTCATAGGTTAATCAACCATGGGAGCATGGGTTTATTTCTGGGCTTTCTAGCCTGTTCCATTTATCTATATTTCTGTTTCTGTGCCAGTACCATACTGTTTTGGTGACTGTAGCTTTGCAGTATGGTTTAAAGTCAGGGAGCCTGATTCCTCCAGTCTGTTTTTCTTTCTCAAGATTACTTTGGCTATTTGAAGTCTTTTGTGGTTCCATACAAATTAAAAAAGACTAAATTCTAGTTCTGTGAAAAATGCCCTTGGTAATTTGACAGGGATTGCCTTGAATCTGTGGATTGCCTTGGGTATTATAGTCATTTTGATAATATTGATTATTCCAGTCCAAGAACATGGTATATCTTTCCATCTGTGTCATCTTTGATTTCTTTCATCAGATTCTTATAGTTTTTGGAGTACAGTCTTTTGCGTTAGGTAGGTTTGTTCCTAAGGTATTTTATTCTTTTTGATGCAATCATAAATGGGATTGTTTCCTTAATTTCTTTTTCTGATCTTTCATTGTCAGTGTATAAGAATGCAAGAGATTTCTGTGTATTAATTTTGCATCCTGCAATTTTACTGAATTCATTGATGAGCTGATAGATTTCTGGTAGCATCTTTAGGATTTCCTGGGTATAGTATCATGTCATTTGCAAACAGTGACAGTTTTACTTCTTTTCCAGTTTGGATTCCTTTTATTATTATTATATTATTATTTTTTTTTTTCTTCTCTGATTGCTATAACTAGGACTTCCAAAACTATGTTGAGTAAAAGTGGCCAAAGTGGACATCTGAACACTTTCAGCTTTTCGCTGTTGAGAATGATGTTGGTTGTGGTTTTGTTGTATATGGCCTTTATTATGTTGAGGTAAGTTTACTCTATTCCCACTTTCTGGAGAACTTTAATCATAAATGGGTATTAAATTTTGTCAAAAGCTTTTATTGCATCTATTGAAATGATCATACTTTTTTTTTATTCTTCAGTTTGCTAATGTGATGAATCACACTGATTGATTTGCAGATATTGAAGAATCTTTGCATTCCTGGGATAAATCCCAGGTTATCACAATGTATGATCTGTTTAACACATTATTGACTGGAGATGTATTAATACATCTTTTGTTACCTGAATATTATTGGCTGGAGAAGTATCAATAGGTTTTTAGAGAGTGATATAATTAACATGACTGTGAAAAGTTAAGAGTTTAAAATTGATCAAGGGTTTATTATACAACTTATGATTGTCATTATCATTCACATTTTGCTCCATTAGGTTTTTGTTCCAATCTTGTATATATAATAAATGTAAAATTTTCAAAATATGATGCATCATGAAATTATGAGTGAAGAATTTTTCGGTGAATTTTATGCAAATACTGTCTCTGATTGTCTGAGCAACATATATACTAGTGTTTCAGAACATGATAGTTCTTCAGAATATAGTCCTGATTCAAACAATGTGAATATTAGACCAACAAAAAGACAAAAAACCTTAGTGATTGATTCTGATACAGAAAGTGAAAATGAAACTGATGATACTGGAGAATATTCTTTTTCTTCTGCAGATGCATGAATTGAGATATTTCATGAAAATTAAAAAACTTTACAGGTGTGTCAGGTGTAACCATTGAATGTAATAACCCAGTGTTAGTGAAATAACAATTAATTTTTGGCTGGTCAAAATAAAAGTTGCCAGCCACAGGCATTAGTTTCTGCGAAAACCCCCCCCAGTGAGTTAACGTATTATTGGATTCGATTCATTAATATTTTGTTGAAGATTTTTGCATCTATGTTCATCAGTGATATTGGCCTGTAATTTTCTTTTTTGTGTTATCTTTGACTGGCTTTGGTATCAGGGTAGCCTCGTAGAATGAGTTTGGGAGTGTTTCTTCCTCTGCAGTTCTTTGGAATAGCTTCAGAAGGATAGGTGTTAACTCTGGATGTCTGATAGAATTTGCCTGTGAAGCCATCTGCTCCTGGACTTCTGTTTGTTGGAAGTTTTTTAAAATTTAATTTTATTTGTTTTTGGTTGCACTGGGTCTTGGTTGCTGTGCAGGGGCTTTTCCTAGTTGCAGTGAGCGGGGGCTTCTCTTCATTGCGGCGCACAGGCTTCAGTGCCTTCTCTTGTTGCAGAGCTCAGGCCCCAGACACCTGGGCTCTAGAGCTCAGGTGCAGTAGTTGTGGCACATGGGCTTAGCTGTCACCTGGCATGTGGAATCTTCCCGGGCCAGGAATCAAACCCATGTCCCCTGCATTGGCAGGTAGATTCTTACCCACTGGACCACCAGGGAAGTCCCTGATGGAAGGTTTTAAATCACAATTTCAATATCAGTACTTCTGGCTTGTCTGTTCATATTTTCTATTTCTTCCTGGCTCAGTCTTGTCTTGGAAGAGTGTACCTTTCTAAGAAATTGTCCATTTTTTCTAGGTTGTCCATTTTATTGACAGGTAGTTGCTTGATGTAATCTCTTAGGAGCCTTTGTATTTCTGTGGAGTCCATTGTAACTTTTTTCAGTTCTGATTTTATTGATTTGTGCCCTGTCCCTTTTTTTCTTAATGAGTCTGGCTAAAGTTTTATTAATTTTATCTTTTCAAAGAATCAACTTTTATTTCATGGATCTGTGTACTGTTTTCTTCATCTGTATTTCATTTATTTCTGGTTTGATCTTTATGATTTCTTTCCTTCTACTAACTGGCTTCTCTTTGTTCTTCTTTCTCTAGTTGCTTTAGGTGTAACCTTAGGTTGTCTACATGAAACTTTTCTTGTTTCCTGAGCTAATAATTGATGATCTAACCTTCCTGCTTAGGACTACTTTTGCCAGCCTGGCCAGTAGGGAGACGAGACTCCCCTTACCCCATGGGTCAGCAGCTGGGATTAGACCAAGGAGTGGTAGCCTTGGAGCCAGGCAGTGAGGTTCTAGCTGACTACTCACTGTATGGCTTTCGCTAAGTCCTATTCCTGTTTAGGACATTTGTTTCCTTATTTGGAGAAGGAAATGGCAACCCACTCCAGTATTCTTACCTAGAAAATCCCGTGGATGGAGGATCCCGGTAGGCTACAGTCCATGAGGTCGCAAAAAGTCGGACACGACTGAGCAACTTCACTCACTTGGAAAACAAGGGGCCTGCGAAGTGTGTCTAAGATTCCTCATTTGCTCAACCACTATCTGAGATTTTAACCTGTCTGGATTTGGCATTTCTAAAAGGGTGTCACCAGAGGGAGCCAAATCCTAGCTCTTGCTAGTGATGAGGGCTCAGAGGAGCTGATGAGGAGTGTGAGCTGAGTGTGATGGAGTGTGTGGGTTTGAGTGGAAACAAAACCACTCAAGGGGTGTATGTGTGTGTATGCATGTGTGCATCACCAGAGTTCTTAGCACCACCTACATTTACCACTATCACACTCCACCCCACTGCCTTCATCTCCAACCACTTGCTGCCTCCCTCTCTCTGCTCCAGCCACACTGCCTCCAGGACTCCCTTCGGGCCTGTGTGTGTGCTGTCCCTGCAGCTTGGAACCCTCATCCCCTACACATCCACAGGGCCCCCCTTACTGTCCCTCAGTGAGGCCTTCTCTATCTCATATAAAATGATACCTCCAAATTCAGTCCATGTTTGTGTATTTTTATTTAGAAAAATTTGGTAAAATATACATAATATGAAATTTACCTATAACTATTTTTTAAGTGTAGAGTTTTCTAGCATTAAGTATGTTCCCATTAATGTGCAACTATAACTACCACCCATGTGCAGAACATTCTCCATCTTCTAAACTGAAATTCCATATCCATTAACCAATAACTCCCCAATCTGCCTTCCCTCACCCCTTAGCAACCACCATTCTTCCTGTGTCTATGAATTTATCTAGTCTAAGTAGCTCATTAAAGTGGATTCGTATAACATTTGTCACTTGCTTGTCTTTTTTTTTCATTTATTTTTATTAGTTGGAGGTTAATCACTTTACAATATTGTAGTGGTTTTTGCCATACATTGACATGAATCAGCCATGGACGCACACGTGTTCTCCATCCCGATCCCCCCTCCCGCCCACTTGCTTGTCTTTAAGCTTTGTCCATGTTGTACATATGTCAGAATTTGCTTCCTTATTAAGGCTGTATAATATTCCATTTTATATGTATACCACATTTTGTTTATTCATTCATCCCTTGATAGATACTCGAGTTGCTTCCACTCTGCCTACTGTGTATAAAGCTGCTATGAACCTGGGTGCACAAATATCTGCTGGAGTCCCTGCTTTTTATTTTTTTCTGTGCTTTATTTTTCTGCATGGCTTTTTATTATCATCCAACAGTCCTCCTTCTCACCCCAACTAGAGATGCAAATAATTTCTGCTTAGAAAAGAGAATTCCAAAGGTGATAATTATAGGGCTTTAAAGGACATTAACCAATTATATCTAACCTAGCAGTTTCATTCTAATTCCTTTTTAAAGGGTCTGTGCAGAGAGGGAGGGAGAAGGGGAAGCTAAGCCCTGCCTCCAGCACCTGGAGCAGAGTCTAGCCTGCAGGTGGGGCCGCTTTTTTTTTTTCTTTTAATTGAAGCGTATTCTGTTTGCAATGTTGTGTTAATTATTACTGGATAGCAAAGTGAATCAGGTATATATACATGTACATTCTTTTTTTTAAGTCGTTTCCATTATGGTTTATCACAGCATGCTAAATATAGTTCTCTGTGCTATACAGTAGGACCTTGTGGTTTATCCTTTCTGTATATAGAAGCTATATCTGCTAAGCCAAACCTCCCACTCCATTCCTCCCACAACCCCACCCCCCTTGGCAACCACAGTTGTTCTCTATGTCAGTGATTTTGTTTCATAGATAGGTTCATTTGTGTCGTATTTTGGATTCCAGGTATAAATGATATTATATGATATTTCTTTCTGACTTACTTCACTTAGTATGATAATCTCTGGTTGCATCCATGTTGCTGCAAATGGCATTATTTGATCTTTTTATAGTAATATAGGGCTTTAAAGGACATTAACCAATTATATCTAACCTAGCAGTTTCATTCTAATTCCTTTTTAAAGGGTCTGTGCAGAGAGGGAGGGAGAAGGTACTACTCCCTCAGTAGCTGAGTAGTATTCCGTAGTGTATACATACACCATATCTTCTTTATTCATTCATCTGTTCATGGATATTTAGTTTGTTTCCATTTCTTGGCTACCATGAATATTGCTGCTATGAACATAGGGGTGCGTGTATCTTTTTGAATTATAGTATTGTCTGTATATGTGCCCAGGAATAGGATATCTGGATCATATGGTAATTCTATTTTTAGTTTTCTGAGTAACTTCCATACTGTTCTCCACAGTGGCTGCATCAACTTATATTCCCACCAACAGTGTAGGAGGGTTCTCTTTTCTGTACACCTTCTCCAGACTTTGTTATTTGCAGACTTTTTAATGATGGCCATTCTGACTGGTATGAGGTCGTACCTCAGTGTAGTTTTGATTTGTAGTTCTCTAATAATTAGTGATGTTGGGCATCTTTTTATATGCCTATTGGCCATCTATATTTTTTCTTTTGAGGTTTAGGTCTTCTGCCCATTTTTGAATACACTTTTAGGAGTTTTTTGTTGTTGTTCTTGTTGACTTGTATGAGCTGTTTGTATATTTTGGAAATTAAGCCTTTGTTTCATTATTTGCCAATATTTTCTCCCATTCTGTAGGTTGTGTTTTCATTTTAAGCTTGTAAGTGTATTAGGTCCTATTTGTTTATTTTTGCTTTTGTTTTTGTTGCCTTGGGAAACTGACCTAAGAACATACTAGTACGATTGAGTTCAGAGAATGTTCTGCTTATGTTCTCTGGATTTTATGGTGTCATGTCTTATGTTTAAGTCTTTAAGAGGTGAGGAAGCTTTGACTGAATAGCCATTGAGGTTTACAAAAGATAGGAACCTGGAAAGAAAACTGTAAGAACCAAGAGTGAAAAAAATATAATGCTGAGTTCATCAGCTGTGACAGAGCGGGGATCCTAACACAGTTGGAGCAGCTGGAAAAAAAAAAAAAAGTCCGCCTGTTTCCTCATCTAGAAGATGGGCACCTCGTGGGATCCACCTCTTGAGGGCGCTGTGGGGTTAACTGAATTAATCTGTAAAGTGCTGAAACAGCGCCTGGCACATAGAAGGTGCTGAAAGATGGGCTATTTCTCATTCTCCAAGTTGTGACTTCTTCACACCAGTGAGATGTGTTTTCTCTCCACTTTCCTGTACAGCGGACATCTCTGTGTGGAGACCTGCCTTTGTGAGAGGGGAGAAAGGTGGGGAGGGGGCCCTGGGGCCAGGCTGCAGGAGGCTACCCCAGGACCTCTGGTACGGGCGCAGTTCCATCCCCAAAGGCTTGCAGCAGCCCCGACTCGCAGACCCTCAGGGGCTGGGACTGGGCTCTGCAGGAAGCGGTGTCCACAGAGGAAAAATGTCACGGGCATTTTTACTTTAGAAACAGGGCTAGACACTCTGTGTTAGTGCACTGGGGGCCCCAACCACCACTGGCAGAAGGCGTGTCATGTCCAGCAAACTTCAAAACGCAGAATTGCCAAGAGCTCAGGAGAACCCCGAGCCAGTGGATGTGGGGGAGATGGGACAGGGAACGTTTTCCTTCTGCAGTCCACTTAAGCAGGGCCACCTCCCCTCCCTGGAGATTTCTTGGGGCAGGTAATTCATTGCTGCTTCCCTCCCCTCACCGAGAAGCCCAGAGGGCTCCTGTGTCCCCTGCAGTGTGCTCCCAGGAGGTCGACGAGACAGTGGACTCCCTGCTTTGACAGCTGACGCAGCCACTTGTGTTTTCTCGCTGAGCTGATTCACAGGACCTGCCCGTTTAGGCAATGGGCTCTGGGCACTGAGCAGGCCCCCCGGGATGGGTAGGAGGTGGCCTTTTTGAAGGATGACCTCTTTCCCTCACTTTCAGTCTTGTCCCTCCCCTGAAACACAAAGACACTCAGCCGGAACCAAGAGGTGACGTTCTTGTTTGTTGTTGCAGCAACTCTTAGAGACATTAGTGTCCAGTTAAATAAAGGAAGGGAACACATTAAATATATCACAACCCCCAAAACAGTGGACACCTTTGTCTCTTGTTCCTCATCTCAGAGGGAATGTTTTCAGTTTTTCACTGTTGAGAATGTTGGTTGCGGGTTTGTTGTATATGACCTATATTATGTTCAGGTTCATTTCCTCTGTTTCCACTTTCTGGAGAGCTTTTATCATAAATGGGTGGTGAATTTTTTCAAAAGCTTTTTACAGCATCCATTGAAATGATCATAGTTTTTATTCTTTAGTTTACTAATGTGGTGAATCACACTGATTGATTTGTGGATATTGAAGAATCCTTGCATCCTTGGGATAAATCCCACTTTATCTTGATGTGTGTTCCTTTTAACACCTTATTGACTGGAGATGTATTAATACATCTTTTGTTACCTGAACATTATTGACTGGAGACATATCAATATGTTTTTGGAGAGTGATACAATTAACATCACCATGCAAAGTTGTTAAGAGTTTAAAATTGATCAAGGGTTTGTCATACAACTTGTGATTGTCATTATCATTCACATTTTGTTGCATTAGGTTTTTGTTCCAATTTTGTGTATATTATAAATGTAAAATTTTCAAAAATGATGCATCATGAAATAATGAGTAAAGAAAAATTTTTCGGTGAATTTTATGCAGATATTTTCTCTGATTGTCCAAGCAACATATATACTAGTGTCTCAAAAGATGATAGTTGCTCACTATATTAAACTTATTTAAAAAATAAAAGCTGAAGATGATAGATGTTCAGAATATAGTTCTGATTCAGACAATGTGAATATTAGACCAACAAAAAGACAAAAAAGCCTTAGTGATTGATTTGGATATGGGAAGTGAAAATGAAACTCATGGTGCTGGAGAATGTTTCTTTGCTTCTGCAAAACAGTGAATTGAAGGCAATGTTCCATGAAAATTAAAAGACTTTACAGGTATGTCAGGTGTAACCATTGAAGGTGATAACCTGCACAGTGTTCATGAAATAACAATTAATTTTTGGCTGGCCAAAATACAAATTTCCAGCCAGAGGCATACATTTCTGCAGAAATCCCCTGGTCGATAATCAGTTAAGGTATAGTTGGATTCAGTTTGCCAGTGTTTTGTTGAAGACTTTTGCATCTGTGTTCATCAGTGATATTGGCCTATAATCTTCTTATTTGTGTGTTATTTTTAGTATCCATGTAACCTCATAGAATGAGTCAGGGAGTGTCCTGCCTTTGCAGTTCTTTGGAATAGTTTCAGAAGGATAGGTGTTAACTCTTCTCTAAATGTTTGCTAGAATTTGCCTGTGAAGCCATCCGTTCCTGAACTTTTGTTTGTTGGAAGTTTTTTCTTTTTTTGGTTGCACTAGGTCTTGGTTGCTGGATGTGGGTTTTCTCCAGTTGTGGCACACAGGCTTCTCGTGGTGGTGGCTTCTCTTGTTGCAGAGCACAGGCTTTAGGTGCCCGGGCTTCAGTAGTTGCAGCTCACGAGCTCAGTAGTGGTGATGCACAGGCTTAGTTGCTCCATGGAATCTTCTTGGACCAGGGATCAAACTCGTGTCCCCGGCATTGGCTGGCTTATTCCCAAACAGACATTTTTTTTCAAAGTAACATTTATTGGCTATGCTGGGTTCATTGCTACAGGCAGACTTTCTATACTGGTGGTGAGCGGGGGCTATTCTTCATTGTGGTACTTCCGTGGCTTCTCTTGTTGGGGACACAGGCTCTAGGCTAGCGGGCTTCAGTACCTTTGACTCTCAGGCTCTAGAATGCAGGCTTACTAGTTGTGGAGCAGGGGCTTAGCTGTTCCCTGGGACATGGAATCTTCCCGGACCAGGGATCAAACCCATCCCCTGCATTGGCAAGTGGATTCTTCTCTACTGTATCACCACTGAAGTCCCTATTGGAAGTTTTTAAACCACAGTTTTGATTCCAGTGCTTGTGATTAGCCTGTTCATATTTTCTATTTCTTCCTAGTTCAGTCTAGAAAGGTTATACTTTTGTAAGAATTTGTCTAGTTCTTCTCGGTTGTCCATTATTGACATACAGTTGCTTGTAGTAGTCTGTAATGATCCTTTGTATGCCTGTGGTATCTGTTAGAACTTCTTTTTCCCTCCAACTAATAAAAATAAATGAAAAAAATAAAATAAAAAAAAAAAGAACTTCTTTTTCATTTCTAATTATATTGATTTGTGCCCTCTCCCCTTCTTTCTTGATGAGTCTGGCTAAAGGTTTATCAACTTTGTTTCTTTTCAAAGAAACAGCTTTTATTTTCATTCATCTTTTCCATTGTTTTCGTCATCTGTATTTAATTTATTTCTTCTCTGATCTTTATGATCTCTTTTCTTCTTCTAAGTGGGTTGTTTGTTCTTCTTTTTCTAGTTGCCCTAGGTGTAAGAGGTAGGTTGTCTATTTGAGACTTTTCTTGTTTCCTGAGGTAATACTGTCTTGCTCTAACCTTCCACGTAGGACTACATTCACAGCATCCCATAGGTTTTGGATCGCTGTGCTTTTGTCTCTAGGTTGTTTTTTTTTTCTTCAGTGATCCATTGATTGTTATTAGTTATTATAATATATTGGCTACATTCCCTGTGTTGTACAAGATATCTTTGTAGTTCACTTTACACATAATAATCTGTACCTCCTAATCCTCTACCCCTGTTTTGCTACCACCGCCCCCCCACCCCGGCAACTACAACTACTGCTTTGTTCTCTGTGTATGAGTGAGCTTCCTTTTCTGTTACGTCCACTAGTTTCTTGTATTTTTTAGATTCACATGTAAGTGATATCATACATTTTCTTTATCTGTTTGAATTATTTCACATAGTATAATACCTTCCAAGTCCATCCATATTGCTGCTAATGCAAAATTTTGTTCTTTCTTTATGGCTGAGTAGTATTCCATTATATGCATATGTGTGTGTATGTATATATTCCATATCTTCCTTATTTTTCCTTATTCATTTATCTGTTAATGGAAACTTAGGTTGCCTTCAAATCTTAGCTATTGAAAATAAACTGCTATGAACATTGGGGTGCATGTCTTTTTGAATTAGTGGTTTTCTTTTTCAGATATTTATGCTGGAGTGGGCTTGTTGGGTCACATGGTAGTTCTATTTTTAGTTTTTTGAGAAGCCTCCATACTGCTTTCCACAGCGGTTTACCAACAGCGTAGGAGGGATTGAATGCCCTGGGTTTTAGTCCATGTGTGATGAGAGCCAGTTGGAAGGATTTGAATAGGGAGTTAACAAGATTTTGCCAGGTTAATTGCTTTATTTTGCCTACTGATTGGAGGGGGAAGTGGAGAGGAATGAAAACGGGGGGCCAGTTAGCAGCTTGCTATGTAATCGAGGTAAGTATGGTGGTGGCTTGTTCTAAGGAAGACAGAGTGGAAGTCATGTCTGAGGTGGTTGAACTCAGATGTGGCTCCTGCCACAACTCTTTCTGTTGTGGCGCCACTGAAGCGGCGGCACTAACCTAAGACAATCAAGTTTCTGCCACTTGAGTAAATTTCTAGCCAGTCGGCGACCATTCTTTGAACAAACACCTGTGCTCTATACCGTGTGCCGGGCACTCTGTTAGGTGTCATGGGTAAAGAAGTGAGCAAGACAGACGCAGTCCCCACCCACGAGGCATTCAGGAGCAAAGAAAAGGATGGATTAGAGTTACGATACAGGACATTGAGATAAGTGTGGTGAAAGGTACTCAAGGCATCACACAGCAGCAAGCAAGTCATTCTGGGAGGAGGCACAGGTGGCTGCAGAGGGTTTCCTCGGGCAGGAAGGGTGTTACAGGCAGAGAATAAAGTGGCAATGGGAAGAGCTGTACGTGGAGAAAAGCCAGTATCCGGAAGCAGTGAGGAGCTGCGGAAGGTGAGGCAAGGTGCAGAGTCAGAACCAGGCTTGTAAAGGCCCTGGAGTGCCTCGCTACGGCCACTGGACGTTATCCTGGAGGCACGGAGGAGTCCCAAACAGAGCCCACAGGCAGCGTGGAAAAATTGGAAATACGAATTCCTTTTGAAATAGTATTGCTGATTCTTCAGGATAGGTTTAGAATTTCAGAACAAAGATAATAATTGCAGCACAATTTGAAATACCAAGAAAAAATTAAAATAGGCCTTCTGTCCAGCAAGAAGACTTGTTAAAATATTTTGCATTAAAATGAAAAAAACTACGTGTGTGATAAAATAGTATATTGCCATTAAATATATTTGCAGTGAATCCTTACCAGCCTGGGAAAGAGTTTATGATGTGTTTAATGAAAGAAGTAGGATCTAGGAATACAGCACAATGCACAATACACAGTCGGAAAGGAAAATTCCCCAATGATTCTCTCTGGGTACTGAGACTACATAAGATTGCCATTTCCCCCCCTTTTCTACATTTAAAAAAAATTTCACATGAATATGCATCAGTTTTATAATCAGAAAAACTGGTAATAAATAAAAATTAAAAATTAAATAAGGACTTAATATAATTGAAAAGCCTGGCCTTAAGAACCTGATTTGGAGGACTATATACTCTGGAAGCAGAACTGGGAGAACTTGCTGGCTGATATAATGTGGGGGGAAGACTATAAGATGACTAAAGCATCATGTTTTCTTTCTTTTATTTTTTTAACTTTTTATTTTATCTTAGAGTATAGCCAATTAACAATGTTGTGATAGTTTCAGGTAAACGGCAAAGGGACTCAGCCATGTATACATCCATCCTCCCCCAAACTCCCCTCCCATCCAGTCTGTCACATAGCATTGAGCAGAGTTCCCTGTGCTAGACAGTAGGTCCTTGTTGGTTATCTCTTCTAAATATAGCAGTGTGTACATGTCCACCCCAAACTCCGTTACTCATCCTTCTGCCCATCCTTTCCCCTGGCGACCATAAGCTCATTCTCTAAGTCTGTGAGTCTCTCTCTTGTAGGTAAATTCATTTGTGCCATTTCTTTTTAGGTTCCACACATGAGAGATGTCACACGACATTTCTCCTTCTGTCTGACTGACTTCACTCAGTATCCCAATCTCTAGGTCCTTCCACTTTGCTGCAAATGGTGTTGTTTCTTTTAATGGCCGAATAATAGTCCATTGTATATGTACACCACATCCTCTTTATCCACTCCTCTGTCGATGAATGTTTAGCTTTCTTCCATGACTTGGCTATTGTAAACAGTAAAGGCATTGCGTTTTCAATCCTGCTTCATGCAGCAGCCAGAGCAATCCTGTGAAAACATTCCTCTGGGCATAACCCTCTACTGGTTCCCACCTGGCTCAGAATAAAAGCCAGAATCCTAGAGTCACTAATAGGGCCCCACCAAGCCACAGGTAACACCCACCCTGAGGTTATCTGTGGCTTGGTCCTCTCTTACCCTCTCCCCCAATTCCTTCCTCCCTCTGCTCAGGCTGTTTTGACTTCCTCCATATTTCTAAACATATTCACGTGTTCCTACCTCTGGGCCTTGATACCTGCCCTCTCCCTTCTGGGAATGGTTTCCCATCACTTGCCCCCTCACCTCCATCATATCTTAAACATCTCCTTATCAGTGAAGCCTTTCTGCCTCCCCCCTCCACCCCCACTGCCAAGCTATAACTCTCTGGCATTTCGATGTTTTCTCTGCTTAATTTTTCTCACTATCATACATCATGATTTAAAACTATATATTTTATTTATATTTTTGTCTCTTTCACTGCAATGTAAATTGCAGGAGAGCAGGAATTTTATCTGTATTGTTTGCTGTGGTCTCCCCAGTTTCTGGGGCACAGAATTAACCATAAATAAGTGCTGTTTGACTGAATGAATGCCCATATCTAAATAAAGAACCCAAAACATTCCATTTACCACCAAAAGACCATCAGATTTACCATTGTTTAGTAAAGGCTATTAGACAGCTAGACTTCTTGGTGCATTTAGAGTTCATTAAAAAGAATTTTATTCCTGCAGGATTTTGTTTGCTGGTGTCTTTTTTTTTTTTTTTTCAGGAATAACCTAACTCTATTTGTGACTTAGAGATTAGGGTTGGAGGAAGGTGACTGAGGTGGGGAGCCCAGGATTGCCAAGAGCATATGAAAGTGCTGTCTTTGGTGTGCTTGATCCAGCACGGGGCGCTGGATGCTCTGGTAGCACTTTTTTTTTTTTTTTTAAACTTAATTTACATGTTTTTTTTAAACACCAAAACATTTTGTATTGGGGTATGGCCAATTAACAATGTTGTGATAGTTCCAGGTGAACGGTGAAGGGACTCAGTCATACATATACATGTATCCATTCCCCCTCAAACCCTGGTCTTTGGTAGCAACTTTAGGACTGGTTCTGGGTTGAAGAAGTGCTAGTCCACGGGTGGCATCAGTGGTTTTCCCTCGTGGGGTTCCTGGCATCAACACCCAGCCTCCACTGAGAAAGCGACTCCAGGCCAATGTCAACACATACCCGGGCTGCACTGTGCTTGTGGCATCCGAGGTGGTGTCCCTTGCTTTTAGTGTCAAAAGCTGCAGAGTCCCAGCCCAGGAAAAACACCCCCGCCTCAGCTGGATTGGCTCGGACCCCTGGAACCTTGGCCAGTGAGAGCCATTGTGCTGGGTGGAGGGTTCTGGAACTCAGGGTGGGGTTCTTGGAGACCTCACCCCTGCCTCCCACCTCGAGCCAGATATTTCCTCTCTACCTATCTATTTTTTTAAATTAATTTTTACTGGAGTATAGTTGTTCTTGGGCTTCCCTGGTGGCTCAGTGGTAAAGAATCCACCTGCCAATGCAGTAGACATGGGTTCGATCCCTGGGTTGGGAAGATCCCCTGCAGAAGGAAATGGCAATCCATTCCGGTATTTTTGCCTGGGAAGTCTCATGGACAGAGGAGCCTGAGAGGCTATAGTCCATGGGATTGCAAAAGAATTGGACGTAATTTAGCGACTAAACGCCCACCATAGTTGCTTTGCAGTGTTGTGTTAATTTCTATTGTACAGCAAAGTGAATCAGCTGTGTGTGTGTGTATGTATACATATATCTTCTCTTTTTTGAGTTTCCTTCCCATTTCAGTCACCACAGAACACTGAGTAGGGTTTCCTGTGCTATATAGTAACTTCTCATTATTCATCTATTTTATACACAGTATCAATAGCACATATATGTCAATCCCTTCTCCCAATTCAGTCCTCTCTTCCCCACTTGATGTCCATACTATTGTTCTCTACATTGGGTCTCTATTTCTGCTTTGCAAATAAAATCATCTATACCATTTTTCTAGATTCCACATATATATGTTAATATACAATATTAGTTTTTCTCTTTCTGACTTCATTCTGTATGCACCTAACCTATTTTTGTGTGGAAGTAACATAAGCAGAGCAATAGAATAGAAAGGGTTTACTCCATGCTGTCTTCACCCACTGCAGAAGCCTGAGGAGGAGATGAAGTCACTTACCAAATGCTTCCCTGCTGTTGAGGGCCCAGGTAGTGAGGGAACTAGAACTCACCACACACTTACATCCCACCACACAGCTGGTGCCAGGTCCGGACTCTGAGCCCCCAGCACCAGTCAGGTCCAGTTCCCCGTGCCCTCAGTTCCAGCACAGTGGTGGCTCCAGGCCGTGCTCAGAAGCTGCAGAAATGGACGAAGGAAGTCTCAAGGGCGAGAATGGAAACTGGCAAGTGTCAGCACAGGGAGGATTTCCGTGAGCCCTCCCCTAGAGCTCTTCCGTAGTGAAGAGGGAAATCACATGAAGTTGCAAATGGCCTTGCTCCCGGCTGCAGTGAGTGGGCCTCAGAATTTGAGTCTAGCCAACCTATCCTGGTGCGCTGTGACTTGACTGTTCCCCAGACTTCCTGATCCTGACCCCTTCCTCTAAGGTGGCTGCACATCCACCTCCCCAGCCCTCTGTCCTCACCCCCAACCAAACCCCCCTGCCGCCAAGCTTGAGCATCCTGCGTGGCAGTCCACACACCTGTGTGCATGGAGGCCCTGCCCCTGCCCACACCCTCCTGCAGGCAGAGTGGACGGCTATGCGTAGCCAGGACGGACATGCAGTCATCACTCTGGTACTTTGGGCAACTTCCCTGAGTTTAAATCTTTCCTCATGGCTGCTTTGGGATACTGCTGTGTGATAAAATGCTGTAACTAACATACATGTAACTCCTCTGCCTGCATCTTGCTGCTGCTAAGTCGCTTCACTCGTGTCCGACTCTGTGTGACCCCATAGGCAGCAGCCCACCAGACTCCTCTGTCTCTGGGATTCTCCAGGCAAGAACACTGGAGTGGGTTGCCATTTCCTTCTCCCCTGCCTGCATTTTAGAGGTGGTCAAAGGATGCAAGTTTTCACTGTGACTGGTTAGCGGGGCTGGTTGGAATTTATCAAACCCTGGTGAGTGGTGAGTGTTTTGTTTTGCAAATAAAAGATTTGCAGGTGAACTCTTCACAAGTAAGCTTGGAAGTGACCCACGCCAACTAGAGAAGCTGGACTGGAGCAAGTGTTCTCGTAAGGGCTTAACAACCAGCTTTCTGGTGGAAACGTATGAATATGTGCATAATCACACACATATATACACATATGTGCACATATGTAATGTAAATTCAGTAAGTCCCCTAAGCACAAATGAATTCCATTCCAAGAGCACATTCATAAGTCCAATTTGCTCATAAGTCCAGTGAAGTTAGCCTAGGTACCCAACTAACAGAATCAGCTATATAGTACTATACTGTAATAGGTTTATAATGCTTTTCACAGAAATAATACCTTAAAAAACAAACATAAAAGTAGACATTTAAAATCTTACAGTATAGTACCTTGAAAATTATAGTAGTGCAGTACAACAGCTGGCGTACAGGGGCTAACATCGAGTGAGCAGGCAAGAAGAGTTACTGACTGAAGGAGGGAGAGGAGGTGGGAGATGGTGGAGCTGAGGGACTGTCAGCGATAGGAGATGGAGGGCAAGCTGCAGTTTCACCAACGCCGGCCCTGATGGCACAGGCTCTGGCTCGGTGTTGCTGGAAGCAAAGGTACGTTTGCATCTTTGAAAGTTCGTATGTAGGGGACTTACTGTGTAGACCTAGCTCAGGACCCAGACTGGAGGAGGGTCTGGAGGCACTGCTGAGGGGTCCCCACTCTGAGCTGACAGTGGAACCAGCAGCCCTGTGACCCTGTGTATGCACTGTAGCAGCGTTCAGCTCTCTGCCTGCTCTCAGGGTATTTTGGCTGATACTTCATATCTGCCCTCCAGATCTCACTCTGACTTCTCTTGTGGTCAACCAACTTCTCTTGGAATCACACAGGGAAGGGAAGTCTGGAAAACCAAGACTACGTTAAGTCTTAGCTAAACTGACTCAGTGTAAAAGTTACCACACTTCCATAGTACCAACTGCTTCTATTTTTTTTTTTTTTTATATATTTATTTCTTTGGCTGTCCTCAGTCTGAATTGTGGCATGTGGAATCTTTTAATTATAGCATGTGAACTCTTAATTGGGGCATGTGGGTATCTAATTCCCTGACCTAGGATCAAACGCTGGGCCCCTAATTGGGAGCATGGAGTCTTAGCCACTGGACCACCAGGGAAAAACCCCAAGTGCGTTTGGATCCTCTTACCACATTCTTCCAGGCCTCTATGCCTCTTCATGGAATGTTCTTCCCAACCATGGCACCTGGCAAACTCCTATTGCCCCTTAAAAACCCTGCAGAAATATCACCTCCTCCAAGAAGAATTCCCTGATGCTTTCCCTCCAGGACTATCTGTACTTTGTATAGGATGACGGCCTATATTGCACTTGCTAAAGCTTCAAGAACAGAATCTCTAATCTTAAGAACTGAGCCAAGCTGTACCTATTTTATAAATGAAGACGTAGTAACTCAGAGTAGTTAATTAACTTGCCCAGGGTCACACAGGGAGGAAACAATTAATATAACATCTGAGCTATAATTTACATAATGTCTGTGACTCTTCTTCTAATTATAACCTGTCATGACTAGAAAGTTGAGAAAAATTAGGTCCCTACCCATAAGAAACTGTGTAGTGGGGGGGAAGAGAGCTGTCGTGTGGTCAGGCAGCTGACGAGATGGCCAGTAGGAGCAGGGTGTGGAGCGGGCTCTGGGAGCGGGGTGCAGAGGGGTGATGAGGCTGTGCTTCCCCCTTCCTTCTCACAACGGCAACCCCAGGCCTCCAGGAGTGGCTTCTCCCGGCCTAGCAGAGGGGTTGGCGAACCAGCAGTTTGCTGTGCTTTTCTGTCTAGCTCTCACAAAGGCTCTGGCGGTGGCCCGAGGCTGAGGTCACAGCAGTGCTGAGCCTGTCTCCAGGCTGCCCCCAGCCTGGCCAATAGGGAGAGGATACTGCCCTCACCCCATGGGTCAGCAGCTGGGATTGGACCAAGGAGCGGGAGCCTGGGAGCCTGGGAGCCGGGGAGTGCGGTTCTAGCTGACTACTCACTGTATGGCTTTCTGTGGGTCCTATTCTTGTTTAGGACGTTTGTTTCCTTATTTGGAAAATAAGGGGCCTCTGAAGGGTGGCTAAGATTCCTCATTCAGTCCATCACTATCTGAGCTTCTAGCTTGTCTGGATTTGGTATTTCCAAAGATACGTCACCAGAGGGTGCCAAATCCTAGCTCTTGCTAGTGATGAGCGCTCAGAGGAGGTGATGAGGCGTGTGAGCTGAGTGTGATGGAGTGTGTGGGTTTGAGTGGAAACAAAACCACTCAAGAGGGGTGTGTGTGTGTGTATGCATGTGTGCATCACTAAAGTTCTTACCACCACCTACATTTGCCACTATCACACCCCATCCCACTGCCTTCATCTCCAACCACTTGCTGCCTCCCTCTCTGCTCCAGCAGCAGTGGCTTCCAGCTCTCCCTCAGGCCTGTGTGTGCTGTCCCTGCAGCTCAGAACCTTCATCCCTAGACATCCACAGGGCCCTCTTCCTTTCAGTGAGGCCTTCTCTAACTATCCCATGTAAAATAGTACCTTTAAACTCATTCCATGTTTGTGCACTTTTATTTAGAAAAACTTGGTTAAATATGCATATGTTTTACCTGTTAAAGCATTTTTAAGGTTAAAATTCTGAGGCATTAAGTACATTCTCATTGTTGTACAACTATAACCACCACCCATGTCCAGAACATTCTCCATCTTCCTAAATGGAAACTATATCCATTAAACAAGAGCTCCCCATTATGCCCTCCCTCAGCCCTTAGCAACCAGCATTCTTCTTCCTGTGTCTATGAATTTACTCTAGATAGCTCATGTAAGTTGAGTCATACAATATTTGTCCCTTTTTGACTAGCTTATTTTACTTAGCATGTTTGTCTTCAAGCATCATGTGTCAGAATTTGTTTCCTTATTAAGGCTGTGTAATTGTCCATTTTATATGTATACATCTTGGGTATTCATTCATCCCTTGATAGATACTTGGGTTGCTTCTAGTATGACTACTGTGTATTAAGTGGCTATGAACATGATTGCACGAATATCTGCTGGAGTCCCTGCTTTTGATTCTTTTTTTGTTCTTTATTCTTCTGCTTGGCTTTTATTATCATCCAACACTCCTCCGTCTACCCCCAACTAGAGATGCAAATGATTTCTGCTTAGACACGTCGTTAAGTCGTGTCCGCCTCTTGCCACCCCATGGACTGCAGCCTGCCAGGCTCCTCTGTCCCCTGTGATAGCGGCGGGGGATGGGACAGGGAACGTTTTCCTTCTGCAGTCCACTTACGCAGGGCTACCTCGCCTCCCTGGAGATTTCTTGGGGCAGGTAATTCACTGCTACTTCCCCTCCCTCACCGAGAAGCCAGAGGGCTCCTGTGTCCTCTGCAGTGTGCTCCCAGGAGGTCGACGAGACAGTGGACTTATTCTACCAGCTGACACAGCCGCTTGTGTTTCCTAGCTGAGTTGGCTTCACAGAACCTGCCCGTTTAGGTAATGGGCTCTGGGCACTGAGCAGGCCCCCCGGGATGGGTAGGAGGTGGCCTTTTGGGATGATGACATCTTTCCCCCACTTTCAGTCCTGTCCCTCCCCTGAAAACACGAAGACGCTCAGCCGGGGCCAAGAGGTGACGTTCTTGTTTATTGTTGCAGCAACTCTTACAGACATTAGCGTTCAGTTAAATAAAGGAAGGGAACACATTAAATACATCACAACCCCCAAAACAGTATGGAGGAGGGGAGGGCGGGCCAGCCCAGTGACCAGACTGTCAGGGGAAATACATTCAGTGGGTGTGCGGCATCAACATTCCAGGCTCACGTGTATATATATCTTATTTATATCTATTTATAATTATATATAGAGATCATTGAGTTTTGTGTATACAAAGAACCATATTGTTACAAATACAATACTATACTTCTCCCAACGCTTTACAATAAGCTCTATTTCACCCTCTTTACAGAACAATAGTACAAGTCCAAACTCTAGGGGCTGTGCTGAGTAGGTACAAGGAATATCCTCCCCACACAGTCCTCACCATGGCCTTGACGGAGGGTCGGGACGTAAGATCAGGGTTGTGTGTTCAAGTCGGCCTCAACCAGGGAAGGGGCAGATGGACACGAAACTCAAACCAGCAAGTGGCCTTGGGAGTGGGAGAGTAAACACGCCTCAGAGGAGGTGCCCCTAATTGTAAACATTGGTAAGCCTCACTGCTGGGCCCAGGGACCCAAGAAGGGCTCGTGGGCGGGTCTCATCTGTGTGCAGACGGGGTGGCGGGTGTGACCGGGATAGCGGGAGCGATGGGGAGGTAGTAGGTTACTCTGGGACTCTCTGAGGCCAGGGCCGATGGACAATGTTGGGAAAGCAGACCCGGATGCAGGGACTCAGAGTCCAGGGCCCTGTGATGGGCTCCAGGCCTGGAGGAGCCGCTCCCGTGAGGGGAGCAGGCTCGGCACTGGTCTCTGGGGGCTTCATCCTCTCGTGAACCCAAGGCTGAGGGTGGCTCCCTGAAATGGTCACATTTGAGAAGGCAGAGGCAGGGCGGGTTCTGGCACACCCTGGCTGGACCAGGAGGGAGTAGATGGATCTGGGCATCTATCCCCAAAGCTGAGTCACCAGCATGTCCAAGCCAAGTGGCAAGAGTGGCTTTTTGCCCAGGGCCACGTTTGGGAAGGCTGCTCTGTACATAGTTTTTGCCATTACCTGGGGTTTTCAGATATTTACATATGTAACTATATATACTGGGATGTCAGAGGAAAACAGGCCATCACTTCCCATGAGACTTCCCAAACGGAGTGTCTGTTAAGATCCTGCCTCCTGGATAACTTCTGAAGATAGGCCGACTCCCCTCCACCCAGAGGGAGCAGGCAGGTAAGAACATACTACAGCCGACTGAACCTCCACCAAGCTAGAGATCTGGCTATCCGGGTGTGAGGAGCCACTCTTATTGACACAAAGGTGTGTGGTGGGATAATCTTACACTAAAATGTTAGTCTCCTAGGAGAGTTTACCAAACTGGCCTTGTCAAAAACACCTGTCAAACCTCCTAAGATTTTTGTGCAGTAGCAATAGGAAGTGTAGCCTGCCTCCTCCTCTCCTTTGGGTGAAGACGCTTCATTGTAATTACGTAGGGATGTGCTGGTGGGGTGCCTGTCCAGTGGCCGACCACCGACGCCTCTGAAGGGGCGTGGGGGCAGGCGGCTTGAGAGCTCACCTGGGAGCAGAGGGCACGAGCAGCTCTCCGGTTATTTCCCAGGACCACCCAGAATGCTGCATTCCTGTTTTACCCACTCTCTCTGGCAAAGGTAAGGTGAACTCAGGACTCCTGAGTATTTAATTGTATGCCATCAGACACCATTGGTAAACGGTACTGGGGTTCGTGGCTCCTCATGTTCGCAGTGGGTTAGCCTTGGGGCTGGTCTCCTACTTAGCAGCTTAGCAACATTCAGCTAATTGTCTTCAAAAGCCGTCCAGGGGTCTCATACTGCCCACCCTGGACCCTTGGAGAAGGGGCAGCCCCTTCCCCAGGGGGGATGTGTGGGCAGCATAGCCCCTCTTTGGCAGGGTCTGACCCATGGTCACCCTGGGAGTCTAGCCACTAATGCCACTGAAGCACCTGGCTTTCCTGCCTACGCAGAAAACTCAGCACAGAGATCCCGGGGCACGATTACACAACCTCTCTGGCGGAAGTCTCTTGTTCCCAGTCTTTTCTAATTCACTTTCTCCCTCCCTGAAATCCCTCTGTTCGAGGTATAAATCCATACTACCCAACATGTGCTCACCAGGTTGCTATTTCCACAGACACAACATAAAGAGCCCAGATGTTGAGAACAGGGACTATAATAATATCACAAAATAGTTTCTCTGACCCTGTCTCTGTGGAGGTCACGAACAGAACACAACGAAAACCAAACGAAGCCACACCCCACCCACATGAAAACAAAAGTGCTCTTTGGACCAAGAGTAAGTGAAAACTGGCTCAGAATCATGGTATTACGAAAATATCTGCACCGAACTGAGACGAACGAAACCCACGGACATGAGGCGCCTGATGAGAACACGTAACATTCCACACCAAGTAAAAGCTTTTTCAGGCCCCCGAGGCAGCAAGATGTTTTTGGAATTCATCTGGGGATTCTTAGGCATCGCCTGAGGTCACGACTGTCCCCTTAGTTTTGTGGTCTATGTGTGGCGCTGGCCTCTCAAATGTCACATCCTGCCTTGTGGTCCTGAGAAGAGGAGGAGGCTGGTCCCACCTTGGACCAGGAAGCGTTAACATGATCACACTGGGTTCCTCATCTTCAAGGCGAGCAGTCCATCCTGTCCAGACTCCCAGTGTGTGGGGTGTGTGTGTGTTGGGGTGGGGGTGCATGGGAGTCCAGCAGAACCCGCTGAGCCAAGGAGCTGCTGGCAGGGCTGGACCTCAGCCTCAGAGGGCCGCCTCTCTCCCGACAGGGCTCCCCAGCCGCTGCGGCCCTCACCTGGGGGAAGGGGCCTCACAGAGAGGCCATGTGGGTTTTCCAGGGGCTCTGGCGGCCTCACTGGTGGTGGGGAGGAGGGCAGGGTGGAAGATATGCAAGTGAGACGTGTGTACGTATGTGTGGTGTGGAAGGGGGCAGAAGTACCTGCCTGTTTATCTAACGGTTGGTAACCTCGGGAATCGCCCAGTTCTCTGCACGGGTATCCACCTCACAGTCGTTCCCCTTCTGTCCCGGGGTGAAAAGGTTCACATTAGAAAATTATGTTGAAACTAAAACTGGCTATAGAAGAGGCATAAGGTTGGCTCAGAAATTCTGCAAGGAAATAGCATATGATGCCCCAGGTACACGGTGGGCCGGCCCCGCATTACCACCATATTCCCATGAACTGACGGGGGGAGAGCACACATCAGCCCCTGGATCGTAGGCACTGCGGAATCGGCTTCCCCACCGTCCCGAGGGGCTCCTCCTCGGAGGTCTGCACCTCTCGGAAAGGGAGGGCGCGGGGTGGCGACAACCCTCCTCAGGCATCCCCCTCCCTCAAGGGAAGGACCTTCAGGAAGGTCCTCGGCAGATTCTGGGTGGCTTTGACCTGCTCTCCAGCCTCAAGGGAGTGCATACAAAACTTCCCTGGCATTTGAAACAAAGAAAGCAAACTGGAGAGGGGGAGAGAGAGAGAGAGAGGGAGGTCGCTGTGGATTCTTTTCCTCCGTGTCAAACCGAGTGCTGGGCGTGAGAGGGGAAGGTCTCAGTGGGCACACAGATGCAGCACGAGAAACACAACCACAAGTGAGGAGAGTCCTCCATGCAAGCCACCCCGGGGCGCGGCCTCAGATGTAGACGGGCTGCTCCTGTGCCGTCAGCAGTCTGTACATGGCAGCCGGCATCGTCTTCATGTGGATCTGCAGGCAGAAACACATGTCGGTGGCGGGCTGGGGCTCCGGAGCTGTGTGGGCACCTTGCAAGGTACACCCCCTTACCCCCTCACCCCATTTCTAACACGGATCTGACCCAGGCAGCCTCCAGGAAGAGCAGACTCCATGGGCTTTCTAAAACATTAGGGGTGATAGTGAAAAATGAAAACCAGGGATGCTCTACTTTCCCCAAAGCTCTGGCTCTCCACCAGGCTTTGGCTTTTTTTTTTTTTTTTTTTTTTTTTAGGAGAAAACCCCTTAAAACAGGAGGAGGACCACTGTGGGGTTTTGGCTGCTCCTGCCTCCCTCCCTCCCCTAGAACAGCTGTTCAGACCCCTGTTCAGCCTGGCCGTACCAGGGAGCTGCTGATTAGACTTGAATCTGAGACTTAAATCTTGCAGGCACATTTGGTGGGATTAGCTGGGAAAAATGGAGAAAACTTGGGTAGCCATGGGGAGAATATGCCCAGATTAGAGAACTAGAAGAGGAGGAGGGTAGACGCTGCTGGAGGAGAAGGCTGAGGTGATGTGAGGATGTTTTTGAGAATCAGCTGTCAGACAACCAGTTACTGGGTTTAAATTCTGGTCCAAGACAGTTTGGTTGTGGAGATGTGTTCAGGATGTGGAAGAACTCTCGGGAGGGTTTCCTGGCTGGGATGAGGGGTGCCAGGGGACTCCCACCCCGGGCCCCTCCCTTACCTCCCCCACGGCGTTGGAGAGGATGTGGACGATCTTCTCGTGTGGGGTGGCCACCACGCTCTGCCCGTTGATTTCAATGATGCGGTGTCCCACACGGACGCCTCCTCTCTCTGCTATTCCCCCTCGCATGAGGCTGCAAATCTGTCAGAGTCAAAGGCCAAATTTAGTCAGAGGCCAAGTGACCCATCCCAGGGGGCACTGCCTGTTAGGAAACCCATTGGGGCAGGAGCCTGTCTTTTCTAGAATTTTCCACCCCCAGTGCTCTCATCTCTGAGAAGCTGCCATGGTCAGGCTCTGGACGTTTACATCTTTGTTTCTATAAGCAAGTGGACTGTGGACCCCCAGACGGCCCCCTCATGTTCACGCAGTCTGCACAGGGAACACAGCACATCAGTGGATTTCACGGCCCTGTGAATTCAGACTACTTTTCATCCCGGCTCAGCTTTGGTAAAAAGAACTGTCTGGGCCTGTCACAGAGCTGCCAGTGTTTTCAAACCGTCAGTCTATGTCACGCAGGTCGGTGTTATCTGGGACTCAAACACTGAACTGGGTGATGCTAGCAGCTGGCTTTTTAGGGTCGGTTGCATAAGTTACGCTGGGGCTAGAACCTGCTAGAACCCCGCTGCGTGTGCCACAGTTTGGCCAGCTGGCGGGCAGAAGCTCAGCGGTCCTTGCTCTACTCCCCTTGGCAGAAATGACAACGTGGCTGTTTTCTGTCTCGGTGCAGCCAGCAGGCACGGTGGTGGGCAGAGGCTGGAGGCTGGTGGAGGGCTCTGGCCTGCACACTGCAGCTGCAGGCACCCCCACCTCACCCACAAAGCAGCTGCAATTGTCCCAGGGGAACATGGTTTGAGTTAACAGAGCTGACTTCACTCCTGACTCTGCACCTTTCTCTAAAAAGCCTATGCAGACGACACTGCAACATCTCGGGACAAGACGCTTTCTGTGTCTGTGAGCGTGTGGACCCTGCAGCCTGTCAGGTGCTCTGGGAGTCAGGCCCTTAGGTGCTACCCACACTTGGGAGAAAACTGGGGGCTCTGCATCTCTTCTAGGGCAATCCTCTGTTAACAGCTGAACAACTTCTAATATTATTCAACTTTGGAAAAACACACACAGGAAGTTTAAACAGATAAAAACAGGTTGTCAGGCCAAAACTATAAGGAATAACCTTGGCTCTTCTCTTAAGAAGGAAATGAGGCTAAGTGGGTACAAAAAATAGATAAAGTGGGTTAGGTATTTCAACTCCAACTGGGAACTTCAAAGGTATTTCTTAAGACACACTTGGAATAAAATTTTAATTACCTACAAGTCAATTAAAATTTAAAGGAAGAAAAAGTGTAGGTTTTTCTATCTGAAAAGATGAATGCAAAGATCTATAATATCCAGAAGGTTAGAGATTTGTCACCAAAGCCCAGAATTACTATGAGTCTAGACCAAGGCAAACCAGGATGAAAAGGGAGTAGTACTGAATACGGGGTTTCTGTTTGGGGTAAAGAAAAAGTTTTAGAAATACAGTGTTGATGGTTACAACCACTTCATGAATGTCCTATAAAGGCACTGAATTGTATGTTTAAAAATGGTTTAAATGGCAAACTTACTACTGTGTATGTTTTATGACAATAAAGGGGAAAAAAGGGAAGTACTGAGTTGACCAAAAATTTGTTTGGGTTTATTCCATAACATCTTGTGGAAAAACCCAAATGAACTTTTTGGCTAACCCAGTATTTGAAGGCAGACATCCAAGTGATGAAAATACACTTTATCCCCAAAGTGCCAAATTCAGGCCAAGAAGGCAAGGAGGAAATTATTCACGCATAAGCCCCACAGGGCTGGGTTCTCCGCCAAGGCTGTGGGGAAGGTGGGTACCTCCCAAGCTATCTCAAGTTGGCAGCTGGGAGGGCCAGCCTGTGCATCACAGAGACACTGGTCTCCAGGGACCACCACTCTGGGAGGGCCCTTCTCCTCCCAGGGAAGGCACCGAATTCTCTGCCCATGGAGGAAGTGGGTCTGCCTTCACCCATCCATCCCTCTCTTGCCAGATTCTTTCTGGGAACTGACCAGCTTTAAAAAATATCCCCCAAAGACCCAAACCCTGGGCCTTGGTTTCGTGGGTCAGACTTCTGGAATAGGTATGGGGCTGAACTTACAATTCCGTTCTGGACACTGAACCCCAGCTGGTAGCGAAGGTCCGGTCTCCTGATCAGCACGGTGGTCACCGGCGGACACCTCACGATATTCAGCTTCACCCGGGCCTGATTCTTCAAGCCCTGAAGTGTAAAGAGAAGGGAAACTGATGACCATGGAGGCTGTCACGAGGTAAGGGCAGACGGCACCACAGGCAGAAGACTCTGCACTGAGCCTCGGTACTTGGCCAGCTCTCGCAGTGCCCCTCGTCCAGGCGGACAGCGCCCGAGCCGGACAGTCCAGGCGAAACTCTGTTAACCTAGGGGAGAAAACTGCCGGGCTTACATGGAGCCCTTGTGTCCCGCTCAGCCTGCGACGAGACTAGTTTCTGTGAGCAGGGAAATGGGCTACGTTGAAGGCATCTGAAAAAAGCAGTCATCTGTACAGTTGAGAGAAAAACTGCCACGTGTGGTTTCTGGCTTGAAGGATGAAGGATGTGCAATCTCTCTTCTAGACAGGTGAGAGACAGGCTTTTGAAAGGGACTTTACTCTGAAAGTCACAGTCGTAGCAATTCCTCCTTTTCTAACAAAGGACATCTAACTCATAGCAATGGCCCAATTCATCTCTCACCCCTGAGGGGTCCTACTTCCCCATTCTCTCTGCCTGTCAGGGATCTTACAGTTAATGAACATTTCCAGGTGCACGTGGGGAGAAGCAGGGTACAGGGGCAGGTCGGCAGTCAGGGAAGACCTCCTTGGGAGACTGAAGAGGGTGGTAGGACCAGCGCTGGTAGAGCAGGAAGCAGAAGGAAAAAGGTCTTGGAGATCATCTTCTGATTTCATGCTCCCTGGTAACTTATCCCTCCCTCTAAATTGGAATGGAGTGTAGAAGCAAAGTTGGTTTTTTAAAGATAAAGAGGGTCTTCATCTGGCTTCTGAGCCTGAGCCTCGTTCTGACTTCAGCTGAGCTCAGGCCTGCCTTCCCACTCACTGAACATTTGCTCAGCAGGGACCAGGGCCTGGGTCTATGCAGGAGCACCCCTAGAAAATCACCACAAAGCCCCTCTTTCCCTCATTTAGGCAATGGGAAGATTCTGCCCCTGCTGGTCCCACCACCAGATTGTGAGACTCACCCAAGAGGAAGGGGCCAGACAAAAGTCATTCAGTCCTGAAATGAGCTTCCCTCTCCCGTGTCTGCAAGGCTGTGTGCTCTGCCTCAGGGACCTCCTACCTGCCCTCTGGCTACAGCAGGTGCTTTCCAGCCCGCTTCAATCACAGCATGCACGAAGAAAGGCTGGGGTACGCAGACCACTGGGCTTGTGGCCAGAGGCTCTGCTCTGAGAGGCGAGATGGGGAGAAGTCAGTACTCCTGCCAGACGCCTGCCTCACTGAACCAGGAAAGGGTGCAGGCCTGCCACAGCTCCTCTCCTCCAAAGGGGAGACGCTCTTCCTAAAAGATGGTACTGCAGGGTTGAGGCAGGAGATGGATGGACCCCAGGTTGAACAGTTTCTCCCCTGTGGACAGAAACTCCATAAAAGCAGCATGATGCAGGAGGCTGGGCCCTGTCCAGATAAAAGACAAAAGACTACATATTCTTCATTCCTGAAGTTAGGGAGACCTCCCCAACTACACCTGTGCAGAAAATCTCCTTGGAGGTCAAAAGAGAGAGGGTGTCACCCTCTAGTAAGTGATGGCAACCTACCCACAGGCCTCTTCGCTAGAATCCATCTTGGCTAAGAGATACACATGCACACATGGGAACACCCTGAGATACCTAATACACTCAGGACCAGGCAAAGCAAGATGACTGACCAAAGGAAACTCAGAAGAAATGCCCCATAAAGGCGATTCGAACTACCCGAAAGGCACAACTCTCTGAGCCTGCCTGTAAGTCTATCCACACACACAGTGTATTCTTTTTCCTCCTAATAAACACTTTACTTGTTTCACTACTTTCCGACTGTACGTGGAAATTTGTTTCTGCACAGCTGATGGGTTAGGATCTTGCCACTGGTCCCAGGTTGTCTAGTGCCTGGGATTCAGTGTTCTCCCTGCCAGAGCCTGCCCTCGGTATCTGGCTAGGAACCAAAACCCTGCCGCAGGGTGCTGCAGGCCGAGGGCACCCGAGATCAGGGGGAGTGGAGATCCCATCCTCCAGGGGGGAGCAGCCAACAGAGGAAGGACAGGGGAAGGTGGGCTCTGTCCCACCAAGTCTGGAGCGTCCCCTGCAGACGCTCCACCCCCCCTCAAGATCCCACCACCACCTCCATCATTTCACAGATGCGTCCAGTGTGTGCCCCTTACAGGCGAAGTAGAGAGAGAGGGCCCGGAGGACAATGACAAATTCGTTTCAGCCTGAAGGGTGACCTATAAATAGAAACCTGTAAATTGCACAGTCGCTGTGCCCACTGTCACTCTCCAAGCAGTCTGCAGACACTCTCTCTGCGGGAGGTCAGGACTCCTGCTTTAGGTTTTCATGGATGAGGACACAGACATGGACATTACACCTGCCTTGTCCAAAGCTCAGTGGGGTCAGCACTGGGGTGATGGAGCCTCTGCTCAGGTCTCTGCCTTCCTCACAAGCGTCCTGCCAAGCTGAGAGGTGCGACTGGTGTGAGATGACTTCAGTGCCAACAGGATTTGTGGCAAGAGTGTGACCTGCCCCTCTCTGAGTGGCAGGAGTGACCCACACTCTTTCTGCTTCTAAGTAATGGAGATATGCTTTAGACTAACGGATGGATAGGGGATTTTTTGGCCTCTAGTTGTCTGGCTTTCTTATGCCACACATTTCCTGGGGATATACTCAATTTTGAGAACGACGGCTATAAATGGCCACTGCAGAACAACACGCTCACCTGCGCTCAGGAATGATCTAAGGTGTCAGTTTTCTGCTCAGACCGGTGGCCCGTGCTCCGTGGCAGCATGGACTAGCCACACCAGGGGGAGGGTGACAGCTGGCTGGTCTGGTGCCCAGTCAGCAGCCACCCCCATGCGTGTGAGCACCCCAAGGTCACTGCCCATCAAAGCCCATCCTGATGACGAAACCAGCCGAGCCACCTGTCACTGCACACTGACTCTTGCAGGCACTGACCTGGAGAGTCACAGGAGCTGTCTCCTTTAATCTCCTTGACAAACCAACAGCTCTGAATATGCCCATTTTACAGAAGAGGAAACTGAGGCTCCACAACTCACCCAAGTTCACCCACAGCAAGACAACGTCCCTGGTGTGTTTGTATTTAAACTCAGATCATAGTCTACTCGATGATTCACCACATAGACAACTGGGTGATGTGTGCTATTCATGAACAAGGCCTGCTCAACAGAGAAGCCAGGGAGAGTGACTGAAGAACGAACTTGCGCCCCCAGCCTTGCATGGGGCCGTGATTTTACTTTCCTACCTGGGGTGAGACTTCCTCAGGGCTCCTGCTCCCTGGCTGCCCACGTCCTTTGGGGGTTCCAGGTTGTCCTCTCAGCATGTGCATTGTGAGGGGTTCAGCTTAACTCCCCACCTCCAGCTGCATCTGCAGGGTCCCGAGTTGCTGTTTTCTGGGGGACTGGAGCTCCCTATGGCTGGGATTGGCTTGCGGTGGTATGTGTGCATTGCAGGAGCTCTCACCAGCATCTCTCTGTGGTTTCTAGAACAGCTCTAGGAGGCTTCTCTGGTTCCAGAAAGGTGTTCAATCAGGAGCAACAGAATGAGCCAAGGTGATTCTGCCGGAGTAAGGGCAGTCTGCAGATCCAGGCCTCCTGCATGACAGCCCATCCCGTCACCTGTGCCCAGGGGGACAAGCGCTGGAATTCTGTCCCCCAGGGTGACCACAGGGACCTGATGAAGGGGCCTCTGCTGTGGCAGCAGACCTGGGCTCCAGCTGTGTTTCCACCACCACAGCCCAGGGGGCTTAGGCCCTCTGTTCCACCTCCTTCTTTCTCAGTCTCCATGTCTTCAAAACAAAGACTGACACCCACTAAGGGCTCTTCCATCTCTAGTTTTGACAGTTTCGGCCCTTGTCATGCATTTTTCTTCTTTCCTAAATGCGTCTGCTGACAACACCACATCTCAACCATCGTGCTTAGAAACAGCTATTTCTAATGTTACAAATCAGCTTCTCTTCTGGGGGTGCTGCTCAGACACCATTTGTACATGTATTCTCTCCCCCTTGAGTGCTGCTGCTTTCTCATCCAATCAGTAATTATGTACGGATCCCCTGCAATGTGTCAAGACATGAGGTGCTGGGAGTTGGTGGAGCTGGGCCTCGGGGAGCTCAGGGGAGGGCTGTGGGCACAGGCAGGCCAGCCAGTGTCCCTTTTCTCTGTCTCCTCATCACAACCCCCCAGCCCCCACCCCGAGACCAGGAGGGCGTGGAAAACAAGAGCAAAGAATGCTACAAACAGGGCAGCCAGAGTCCCCTCCCTCTGTCTCCTCGTCACACCTCCCAGAGACCAGAGCACGGAATGCTGAAGACGAGGGGCGTACTGTCAGAAACAACCCTCCAGACAAAGCTCCCTGCTTTAAGTCTAACCCTACGCATCACTGGGTAGTTCAGGTGTGCCTGTGGGGTACAGGAAAACCGTGGAGAACTCCTGAAAAGCAACAGAAGGACTCTGGGTTCTCCATGTTACCTAAAAAGTTCCCGTAGGTCCAGCAGGCTCTTTCCTTTTCTGTGAACTGATTTTAAGATGCTGACGTGTCCCTTGATCTAGACTTGGGATACTTGCTGCAAGATGAAGCTCAGGGAGACAGCAATTGAAACAGGCAGACCACGCATGCACATGCTCTGCTGTTCCTCATCTATGCTCCACTAATGTGGATTTCTCAGCTGCCCTTTTATTGCAGGTGCCAATTTAAATAAATGGTCATTTCATCCCCATGACAACAGTGGAATGGTGCAGCAAATTAAGAAATATGGTGGGAGGGTAAGAGTAGGGAAGAGGGGACGGGAAAAGAGCGAAGTCAGAATGGTCTCCATAGCAACAGGAAAGCAGACCTGTGATGACCCTGTTGAAGGTAAGAAAGTGGTGCTCTACTTTCAAAAAGAAAACAAATCTGAAGGGCAGGACCGTGGAGGCGAGGGTGTGAACAGGTGGTCTGCTAACACGCTTTGCCTACCACTAATTATGCTTTGGGAATTATGACAGGAAAAATAAGAGCAAGGGAAGGAAGTATTTAAAACAATTCAATACCTTAATCTATTCTAGAAATGTACTCTGTTTGCTGTAACCAGGGAGAGAAAAGGCCAACACACATTACAGTGACGAGATGCAGAACACTCGGCTTTAGACTCTTGTTTCTCAAAGTCCAAGGCTGGCCAAGTCATCACCCAGGAGTTTCCTGAAAATGCAGAATCCTATCCCAGGCCCGCCATTTCAGAACGTGCAGTTTAATAAGATCCCCGAGTGATTCAAATCAGAGTTTGCACAGCACTGGTTTACCAGGATGAGAGCTGCTCATTAAATTCATTGCAAGGAACACAGACACAGCATTGAAACAAGTAATACTAACGCAAAGCCTTGAAGAGGCCCAGGATGGTCCCCTGCAGTGGCCTAGAGGGTGGGGTGGGGCAGCGTGAGCATCTGCTCAGCTGCAAGCAAGAGAGATGTTTTTAGATAAAAACAAGAATATAAGCCATTAAACATCTTCATTCCATACTGGTAATTCTAGCTGAAATCAGTGGGAAAATTCTCAGGGTGGGAGTGGGGAGAGGGGGATGTGGCTGGGCCAATCACATTTTTCCATTTGACAAGGTCGTGCATCCCGCAGCGCCATCCTAGCTGGGGCCTGCCTGCTAAGTACTTCTCTGCCAAGGGTGGCCACAAAGGTGCTGTCTTTCTTCCTTTCCATCAGTTACATCTCTTTCATCACCACATGGCCTTTTAATTTTCCAATTCCAGAGAGACTCCATTTATAGACATCAAAGGTCAGCTACGTGTGCAAACAAACCTTTTCCCCTTAGGAAACTGCTCAGACAATGTGCTGACTGAATCCTGCGCTAGTCTGTCTCCCCTTTGCTGTGTGATGCGCTGGACAGCAGGCCAGTCCCCGGGGAGCCCAGGGGAAGGCAGCACTGGCCTCACGGGTCTCACAGCCTCACCTGTCTGCCTCCTTTGTGCAGAGGCAGGGAGGGGTGGAGGGGGGTCCTGGATATGTCTGCACCCTCTGAGGAGCTGATGACTTATTTGTGAACTGGATGTTTGCCATTGCCCTCCCTCGTGGGCTACTTTTTATGAAGAGGAAGGAAGGTGGCCAGTGCCAAGGGCTGGGTGCCGCCCGGCTGGTGTGTAATGGGCTCAGGTATACAGCCCCACAGTCCTTAGGAAGCCCGGTTATTCCCACCCAGGCCCCGGCCCCATCTGCACTCAAGTTATCCTCTCTTCTGGCTCCTCCTCCCCACACCTTTCCCCAAACCAGGTACAGATCAACCCCCACCTTCCCTCACCAACCTCCCTTTCTCTCCCACACTGAACTACCTCCTAAGGCAGGCGTTCTCAACCTACGGACATTGGGCTGGGTGTTCCTTAGTTGGGTGGATCATCCTGTGTATTGCAGGACATTTGGTAGCATCCCTGACCTTAGGAGAGTCCCTTGGACAGCAAGATCAAACCAGTCCATCCTAAAGGAAGTCAACCCTGAATATTCATTTCAAGGATTGATGCTGAAGCTCCAATACTTTGACCACCTGATGCAAAGAGCTGACTCACTGGGAAAGACCCTGATGCTGGGACAGACTGAGGGCAGGAGAACGGGACGACAGAGGACGAGGTGGTTGGATGGCATCACCGACTCAACGGACATGAGTTTGAGCAAGCTCCGGGAGTTGGTGATGGACAGGGAAGCCTGGTGTGCTGCAGTCCATGGGGTTGCAAAGAGTTGGACACGACTGAGCGACTGAACAACAACTGACCTCTACCCACTGGATGCCAGCATCTCCTCCTCCCTCCCTAACGGTGATGACCCAAACAGTCTTCAGACACTGCTCAATGTCTCCCGCAGAGGTCAAGATCCCCCAAGCTGAGAACAACTTCCCTAAGGGTCTGACCATAGATGCTGCTGGAATGATATCAGGGTGGCCGAGCAACCTGGCTTCACTACTGACACATGTATGACCTTGAATGATTATATCATCTCCCATGCCTGTTTCCTAGCTTGCATAGTGGTACCTACCCTCCAGGAGGCCGCTGTAGGGTTTTTCCAGTGAACATACACATTCGAGAATGGTCTAGTCACTGCTATCATCAGCCCTTTCATTCACTCCTCCCCAATGAGACCAAGCTCCTTGGGATGCAGACGGTGTCTAACATATCTCTGATTCTCAGGGCCCCTCAGTGGTTCACACACATGCACAGGTGTTCAATAAGTAACTTGCTTCTGGTGTGAAAGTGCATGTGTCAACCTTGGCACGTGTGAGTGAGAAGCCAGAGGTGGGTCCTCTCTTTCTATTCCTGGCCCTCCCTGGCTTTTCCACATGGTCACACCATCAGGTCAGCCTCCCCAGGCTGGCTCAAACCTCTCTCTCCCCACCACAAACCTAGTCCACTGTCTTGTCAATTCCAGGAGAAACCCCCAAAGGCCACTTTCCTTACCCCTCCTTCAAGATCCACCAAGATCCCACCACCACCAGTCGACTCTAAAAGCTCTTAGCATCTCAGCTCTATGTTGCCACGAGGGTTCCCTGAATCCTTTCAATAATAATTATCCTCCAGATGCATACTGTCATTCTGGCTGCTCCACAGTTCAGCTCAGCCCAACAGAAGCCCAGTTAAACATGTTTGAATGAATATGCATGTTTTAAAGTACGTTCTTTAATCTTATCTTTAATGTATGTTAAGCAAGAGGTAAAATTTAAGTGTAAGATATAACAAAAAGAAATGAGGTCAGAAAGGGCTATTTCTTTCTGGGTGTGATTATGAGTTTGTTTCATTAAAACCAAATAGGCAAGACAAAATGAAAAGACCATGGTGAGACTGGGAGCACATGTTTGCAGCCAAGGCAACCAAGAAGGGTTTAATTTCCAAACCATACAAACAGCTCATACAACTCAATAACAACAACAACAACAAAACCCAACTGAAAAATGGGCAGAAAACCTAAACAGACATTTCTCCAAAGAAGAAACACAGATGGTCAACAGGCACATGAAAAGATGCTCAACATCACTAATTATTAGAGAAATGCAAATCAAAACTACAATGAGGTATATACCACCTCACTCCAGTCAGGATGACCCTCATTAAGAAGTCTGTAAAAAACAAATGCTGAGAAGGTTTAGAGAAAACGGAACCCTACTACACTGCTGGTGAAAATATAAGTTGGTGCAGCCACCATGGAAAACAGTACGGAGGTTCCTCAGAACACTAAAAATAAAATTACCACAGGATCCAGCAATCCTACTCCTGGGCACATATCCAGACAAAACTATAATTCAAAAAGACACATGCACCCCTGTGATCACAGCAGCACTCTTCACGGTATACAAGTCATGCAAACAACCTAAATGTCTATGCACAGAATGGATAAAGATGCAGTACACAGATACCACGCATACCACTCAGCCATGAAAGAGAACCAAACAATGCCATCTGCAGCAACGTGGAGGCAACCAGAGATTATCACACGAAGTGAAGTAAGTCAAAGAGAGAAACAAATACCATATGATATCACTTACATGTAGCGCTAAAAGACGACAGAAATACACTCATCTATGAAACAGAAACACGAAAACAGAGAACAGACTGGTGGTTGCCACGGTGGAGGGAGTTGGGAGAGGGATGAAGTGGGAGGCTGGGGTCAGCAGATGTAAGCTTTTAGATACAGAATGGATAAACAGCAGGTCCTACTGTATAGCACGGAGAACTATAATTCAGTATCCTATGATAAACCATAATGGAAAAGAATATACAATAAAGAATGTATACATATGTATAACTGAACCACTTCACTGTACAGCAGAAATTAACACATTGTAAATCAACTATACTTCAATAAAAATATTGATTAAAAAGCAGGCAAAAAGAGAAAAATTCCTGTATAACATTAAAAAAGGAAAAAACAAATGGTCCTATACACCTACCTTGACCTTTCCTCCACCCGAGGCCCCTTGGCCAAGGATATTGTTTCTTGTGATTTTCTTCTGCTTAGAATAACTATTACATGAATTCATATTTATTCTCTCTCTCTCTCACACTCACACACAGAGCTATGTTCTAGCTTACAGTCTTTCAGGAAACTCCAAGGAACCAAAGAAAGTCATAGGATCCCAGTGTGCCTGTACCACAGTGCTTGCTACAGAGCTAGTAGGTTCTCCAGATATTGTAGTTGAGGGAAAATATTCTTGTTCCTATTGGCCATGCAATCAGAAAATTCCAATGTGCTCAGGAGACTACACTTGCATGCTTCATTTCTAAGAAAATCTAATTTCTTCTTCTTAAATACTCGTATTCAATTTTCCTTTAAGTAGCTCTTCTCAGTCTTAATGAAACAGCATCAATTCAGGTTGAACAAGAAATTAAAAAAAAAAAAAGAAAGAATTATGTTCAGGTTGCAGAAGGTGTACACAGATGGTACCCGTTTCCTTCCTTCCACTTGGCATGTGAGAATCATGTTATGCGGCTCTGGGGAGCACACACTCACCTGGATCACAGTGGAGGACACTGCTCTGGCATCTGAAGCATTTCCTTGACTTGTGATAGGGATGGCAAGTCACCTCAGGCACACCTAGCTGACTCTATGTGAGTGTTCTGATTACTGAGCTGAGGAAAATTCTGTTGAGGCTGAGTCTTAGTGGGAGAGAGTGCTGTAATTGATTAGTGGTGTCTGCAGTGGGCATGGTGTTAGTCAGTGGTGTTACATGAACCAAAAATACCATCACTGAAAAAAACAGTTTCAGGGAGGAATCTGTGCAGAGCAAAAACAGCCCAAGTGCAAGTCCATGCCTTTGTATTTGTGTCCTTCTTAGTGGCTGGTACTCAGAATATGTTCAATGACTTCATGTCATTTGGGGTTTACAATGGAATTGGACTTTTCCCATCTCTGGTTACCTTAATGATGCTCTGGCAGGTCGACAGAGGCAGGCCCACCAGGCTGGTGCCGTTGATGGACATGATCTGGTCCCCAATATTCAGCTTCCCTGACTTCTCTGCCGGGCCTCCGTGCATCATGTTGGCTATGATCACAGTTGGCAAGATGGATCCCCAGCCAGACTCCACAATCACCACACCTAGGATTTCCCCTTTCTGCTTCTCTATGAAGACCTGAAAGGAGAAACACAACACTTAGAAAGGCTCAATCAGCAACCATCCAGGGTAGAGAGAGAAGTCAAGGCATTTCCCCTGTTCCTGTCCTGATGAAACATGACAGACACTTCCCTGATGACTCCAAGCCAGACGAATGCTGTCCTCTCTGTACTCCATGGCATCTGGGGTTGGTAAGAAATGATGTCATGCAGGCACATACCCTTTTTTTCTAATTCTTATTCCGTAAAAGCCATCCTGCCTTGGGGCTTCCCAGTGGCTCAGTGATAAAGAACCCACCTGCCAATGCAGGAGATGCAAGAGATGCAGGTTCGATCCCTGAGTCAGGAAGATCCCCTGGAGTAGCAAATGGCTACCCACTCCAGTATTCTTGCCTGGAAAATCCTATGGACAAAGGATCCTGGCAGGATACAATCCAGAGGGTCACAAAGAGTCGGACTTGTACAAGTCAGACTCAGCACTTGTACCTGCCTTGGTACTACAACCACACAGGGTGTCATATTTTGTTTTGTTTTTCCTAAAGTCTCCAGCGAAGGGCAAAAGAGACTGTAGGTGGGGGGCTTTGGTGGGATCTTATGGTTTCCAGAGTAGCTTTCAGATTCTACCACAGATCCCCTGTTTCACAGTGCCTCATGAATTCCCTCCAACATTTAAGATTTTTGAGTTAAAAATAAATATGCATTATAGAAACACTTCTCTGCAACAAGAAAGTTAAGAAAAAAGAAAAAGGTTGGAAGTGCAAAAACACTGGTCCTAGATATGCGTCATTACTGTGGCTTTCCCCAGCTGGGCAGAGAAGCCAGGAGCTGGTTTCAGATATGTTCAGTTTGATAAGGCAGACACACCATAGACAGGTAAGACGTTTCTTGGAAGCAACCAACAAAGAGTATGTGTGTATTTATTTCTTCACATTTACAGATCCACACATGCTCAAACACATACTGGAGTGGGGGCGCTGGGGCCTGACAAAGCCCCTTCATAGGCTGCTGTCCTCCTCCCCCTGCTGCTGCCGCTCACAACTGGCCCTTTTCCTGCAGAACTGCCCTAAGCCACATGGCCGTCACCACCTACTAGGAGTTGAATCATGTACCCCTCCACCCTCCAAATTCATATGTTGGAGTCCTAACACCTAGTACCTCCAAAGAGGGACTTGTTTGGAGATCGGGTCTTTTCATAGGCAATCAAGCTAAAATAAAAATGATTAGGGTGGGTCCTAGCTCAATATGATTAGTATCTTTATAAAAAGGGGAAATGTGGCCACAGAGTGAAGACAGAGCTGGGATAAGATGACCATCTACAAGCAAACGAGAGGCCTGGGATGGGTCTTCCCCCTCACAGTCCCTAGGTGGAACCAACCCTGCAGATGCCTTGATCTCAGGCCTCTAGCCTCCAGAACTGGAAGACAATGCATTTCTGCTGTGGAAGCCCCCAGTCTAGGGAACTCTGAGCACAAGCCCACTCACCTACCTCCGTCTGACCTCACTGCCAATGACTGATGAAGCCTGGGCACAGGCCTGCCAGCTCTTTTGGCTCCAGGTGGGACAAGATGGTTCTGTGATGTGTGACCTGGTGCTTCCATTTGGATGAGAGGCTGCTCATCCCCAGCGAGGCCACAGTCCTTCGTGGCATCCCCACCACCCACTCACTGTTTCCTGAGTGCACCCTGCCCCCACCTCCCCACAGATCCCTTGAACCAGAATTCCTATCTCAGGCTTTGCTTCCAGGAAACCTAGGACACCTAGCATCCATGAGTGAATTGAAAGATCACTGGCCTACATCTTGGGCATAAAGTCCAGGCCCCTCACCTTGGCTGAACTCTCAAGCCTGCCAGTTCTGACCCAGGCCCAGCATCCTCTCATATGCACAGTCCAGCCTCAATGCCTCATCTGTGGCTCCCCAGATGATCCCTGAGTGTGTGAAACCTCATGCTTCTGTTACTGGGGTCCAGCCCTCTGCACTCCTCTACACTTTTCAGAGAATACCCAGACCCTGGAACAGGTCAGATGGCCCTGCTTTCCTCCAGCTGTTCCTGCAGAGTCCCAGGGGACGCTGGGACTTGGTCCCGGGGGAGCCCAGCACATCTCATCTGATCCCAGAGGGCTGAGACTAGCTCCACTCTGCCAGGCAGAGTGTATCTGAATAGTACCCATCCAGCATCATCATTTAAGATCCTCCCTTTTATAAATGTGCCCTTTCCTAGACCGGGAGCTTGAAAAGACAGGGTTTAGGTCCTGTCTGCTTCTGGAACCCATCCCAAAAGTCAGCTGTGGATCACAGGGGGCAGAGGACACCCTGCCTTGCTGGTCACGGCCCTCAGCTGACGTCTTTAATGACCTGGGCCACACACAAGGGGAGCCAGAGATGGGCCTGAGCCCTCAGCAACGTTCTGCGAACACCACACTCCACCCTGGCACTCTGCCTTCACCTCCTCGGTGGGCAGGCCCAGCTGGCCCAGCCTGGGGAACAGGTTCAGGGAAGTACTTACATCTTTGCAGTTTTCCGACTTGGAGAAGTGGATGAGGTCGTCGTTGTACATGTCCTGGGTGTTGAGCAGGTCACTGTACTCCTTCTGGCTGAGATCTTCGGGGTTAATCCCATTGGCTCTGAGGAACTCCTGGTATGCCACGCTGAAGGCCTGCCCGATGGACTGTGCGATCAGCTGGGCCTGGAGAGGAGAGATAGGGTTAGCAGGGCAGAGCTGCCGGTAGATGACCTGAGTCCCTGAAGACTGCCGGGCCCTAGGCACTGGCTAGCCCAGCGGGTCTCCATGGCGCAGCAGTGCCTTCTAGAGGGCATTTCCAAAATTAGTGGGAACATTTTTTACTCTGACAATGATCATAGGGAGCTCCCGGCATTCAGTGGACAGGAGTCAGAGATGCTGGACTTACTGTTGTGCAAAGGACAGTCTTGCCCAGGATGAGCTGTTTCACATCCTGCACAATTTTAAGATAACCCCCAGACATTCATGTACATATAACACCTGTGCTCAATTACCCGAGTCTAGGACTCAACTCTAATTTATATAAAACCACAAAACTTATTGCATGGCTCTAAAACACAATGTTCCAAGAATATAACTATTATGTGAATTGAGAAAAGATGTTTTATCCAGCACTTTACCACGAGTAAGCTTCATGACTTTAGAAAATCATCAGCACCAATGCTGTTTGTGAGATGTGGGTTGCCAATAAATTATCTCTGTCATTCTGCACACTGGGTGAGGTTCTTCATGTGTGCGCGCTCATGAATGTGTTTATCAACTATTTTATTTTAGCTTTCAACAATCTTACTTTAGATTTCCTTTTATTTGTCCTTTGTATTACATTTATGGCAGTACTTTGGTTATTTTGTGAAAACTTTTTCAGAAAAGGAGATTATATGATCTGTGAATTTCATTCATACTGTCTATGAGCAGGGCATTATAAAATATTTGCTATGTGAAAGGACTGTTGGGTCCAACAGAATTGAGAACCCTGATCGAGTCCAACCCCGCATTTTCTAGGTGAGGAGGCTAAGAGGTCCAGAGATACAAAGGAACCTGTTTAGGGTCACACAGCTCACAGGCTGGGAACTCTGCTTCCGATGATCTTCCTCCTGCACTGGAATTTGATAACCTTTCCCTGCATTAATTAATCAACATCACAACTTGGGAGGGCCAGCAGCAACCAAACCTCTGCCACATCACATCCCATATAAACATCATCACATAAAGTCACATCAAGTCTATGATATAAGTATGACTGGTCCACAAGTCTTCATCCTAAACTCTGAGGGCAGAGTTTCAGAATTCAGAAATGTTCAAATTTTAGAAAGGTAACAGAGTGCATACATCATACATTGTGTAAAAACCCCACTAGAGCTTGGAGAAGTACCTAAACACACTCAGTAATATTCCTGCAACAAAATGTGTGAGATTCATAGTAAGCTGGACAAATCCTATAAAGTGTCTCACTGCAGCTCAGAGCAAGCTTATCAGCCAAATGAGTACAAAAATCTCTCTTGTTTCTCAGAGCTCTTAGACTTTAAAGCTGTGTATCTGTTTTACGTATTCTTTCCTTGTTCGCTTTGGGGAGATGAGGAAAAGGAGGTTGAGAGCGTAAGTTGGGGTGGGGTTGGAGGCTGAGAATCCTGGCAGCGTAATTCCAGAGCCCACCACCTGCCCACCCCTGGTACTGCTGCTCTCTCAAATTCCAGTGGGTAGAAAACCCACAAAACAACAACATGCTCCAGGGCAATGTTTCAAACTCACAACTGTCGTCTCCAGTCCTCCTTTCCCTATCTTTAGTCATTTTCGCTGAAAGCAGTTAATTAACGGTGATATCAGAACTTTCTGTGTGGTTGGCTTGGGGGAAAGAAATGCTGCTTAACATTTCTCATTCTGAGAGTCTGGTGACATCACATGGCATGCCAAGGACCACCACACTGCCTCCTGCCGAGGCATCGCTGTGGGCATCAGAGGCTGAAAAAAGTGTCTGAGAACACAGTCAGTGGACCTCCCGACCACCGTGAGTGGATGCACCGGGCCAACAGCTCAGACGACTCTCCTCTCTGCTGGGTCTACCTGAGCCGCACGGCAGCCTGTTCTATAGACCCTCAGAGCCCGCACATGGAGGTGGGAGTCACATCCAAGTCTCCCAGCTCTGGAGCCCATGCTCTCCTCTTCTATCCTGGGCCTTGGAAGCAAAGCAGCAAGATTTCCAGGTCCACTCTTGCTTCTTCCTTCTTCCCCTTCATTGTCTCCCCTACAGACCCAAAGGAGCCCCAAGGGAGACAAAGTCCTCCTTTAGGAGCACCAAGCCTGGCAGAGGTGGCTGAGGGTTGAACCGGGACCTCATGTCTGTGTAAGCAGAGCTAACGCCATCTTTTCACAGGCCTGCAGGACACATGAAAAATATTCTAAATGTAACTCCGTTGGAGCCTTACAAGAACCTTCTCCAGGTTTCCAAGTTTGGTCTCAGTTTCACAGGAAAAGTGGAGGGAATGGCCAGGACAGGTGCTTCAAGCTCTCTGTCTTCTCAGCCACCTGTCTCTGGGGCTGAGAACCAGACAAGTAAAAGTTGGTACAAACATGTAAGCGTCTCCTCCTGTCTGAGGCTACAGCCATGAGGGTTCTGCTTCCCTGGAGACTTGTCTCTGACTCCTAACTTCTCAGAGGCAGGCCGCTTACTGCAGCTCCATGAATATTCTCAGGAAGAAAAATGGCCTCTTTTAAGGAGCCAAGGCTATCCGAGGCAATTTTCTTTACGTAGATAAGGTCTCTCTGCTCAGTATGAGAAAGACAGCTTGTTTCACTGTGGCAGGAGGAAAATTTATCTCAGTCAATGGCACTGACCTAGCCATCTCTGGGGAGGTTCTGCAGTTGGAAACCATCTCAGGGCCATGGCCCTGGCCTGGAGGGAGCTGCCGAGGCCTGCTGAGCTCTGGAAAAAGGGTGGTGCTGAAATAGCTTGAAGCCCGGTGGCCTGGCCAACAGTTCTAGGGACAACTGGAGAAGGCTGAAGGGAAGGAGGAGCCCCACCTCTGTTTTGAATTAGCTTCCTCTGCGGACTTTATCATGTGCAGAGATGGGTGTTAGGAAGCCTTGGCTCTGTGACTGGAGGAACAGGTGGGTTTGAGAAGGAGTGGGTGGCTGGTACTCACGCCACATGGTGGGGAGACGCAGGGACGCCAACTTTCCTGTTAGCAAAGGGCAGTCCTGCATAGCCCTCTGGTGGCCTGTATCCCTGCCTTTTCTCAGACTCCGTCAGCAGGCCTCTGTCTCAGGGCCTCTGCACCTGTTCTTTCCTCTCAGCTCTACTCAGGTTCGGCTCCAATGTGACTTTAGAAAGGACTCTGATCATTGTTCTACCTGAAACAGCCCCTGCCCCTCTATCCCTTGACCTAGTTTTTCCTGATTAAACATTCCTATGCCTAACTTTATATTAAGTATATTTATCTATTCATTTTCTGTCTCTCTACAACCTTCACGAGGAGTACCTTGTCTGTTTTATTCAGCCTCATATCCCCAGTACTAAAACAGTGCTTGACACATAGTAAGTGCTCAATAAGTATTTGTCTCACTTATGATTCAGGTTCTGAGAACTAGAGGGAACCCATTTACCCAAGGGCAGCTCAGATTAGATCACGGGAAGGGAGATGAGAGGAGGCCACCCTTACATCTTCAGACTCGAACACATGGCAGATCATCTTGTACTGCCTTTTTCCATCTTGGGATGGGTGGGAGGCTTCCACGTTCTCCTGGGAGTTGGAGCGGGGCATCCGCCTGCGGGCCATCAGCACAACAATGTTCCCGATATCTGCGATGTAGGAAATGGTCCTCAGAGGGTGGTCCATCATGGTTTCCTGCAGGGGAGACGGGAGAGGCTGGTGAGCCTAGAGCATCATCTAATGACCCAAGAGAGAGTCTGCCACTCACAGTGTAGCCAAGGGCAGTCCACACACACTGCGGGTGCGGGTGGCGGTGCTCTGGGGCTCACTGCAAACACTGTGTTGGCAGATTTACATGTACCCACCCAGGCCTGGGAGCAATTCCCTTGAGTGGCGATAACCCAGAGCAGGAAGTGGTCTGTGGTACGTGAAAAGGAATTTACATCATTTTACAACCAGCAGAATCTCTGTGGGTGCGTGCTAAGTCGCTTCAGTCATGCCTGACTCTTCGTGACCCTCTGGACTATAGTGCCCACCAGGATCCTCTGTCCATGGGATTTTCTAGGCAAGAATACTGGAGTGGGTTGCCATGCCCTCCTCCAGGGGGGTCTTCCTGACCCAGGGATCGGACCCGCATCTCTTGCGTCTCCTTCACTGGCAGGTGGGTTCTTTACCACGAGGGCCACCTGGGAAACCCCTGCTGGGGAAGCTAAAAAAAATAAAAAATCTGCATGCAATCACTGTGTTTTGTTTATGTGTGTACGTGTGATTTTAAACAACATTTCTTGAAAGGCTAATCTGTTCAAATTCATGAATCTTCTGACAAAAGTTTGTGAGAATTATTAACAAACAATGTCTGTGACTTGTTTTTCCCTTTGATCTTTAACAGCCCCAACCTTCCTTACCAAGTCCCTCCCCAACCCGCACCCCCCACACCAGCAGCGGGCACTGCAGACACAGCCTCCGAGCTTGTGTGGAAGCCAGCCAGCATCTGGGCCCAGCGGCCTGGCAGACAAGGACACAGTCTCCTGGCTGCCATGCTAAGCTTCACCCCCTAGGAAGGTGGGAGCCGTCGAATTAATACCTGCGTGTCGGCGTTCAATACTTTGATTCTCTGGGTAGAAATGAAGAGATCCACCTCGGTCATTGGCTGAGATTCACCTTCAGGAGCCTGAGAAGGAAAACGTACCAAGGGAAAGCTTAATATGTTGCTCTGACCCAGGTGCGTGGGAGCAAGGTTAACTCACACACAGAGGCTTCGAGACACAGTCACCAGAACAGCGATTCAGACTCCAGAATTAGACTGCCAAAGCCAAAGGGACCACACAGAGGACGGCCACAGGGACCGGAGTGAGCACCTCCAGGTGACAGGGAGAACTGTGGACACCCTTTGCTTCTTCCGCCATGGAAGCAGTAACTCACTGCAGCAGATCTAACTCTCTCAACAATGACGTGAATGGCGCTTTCTGCAAGGGTTTCAGAGCCCAACAGATTGAGGGAATCAGGGTGACTGACTCATACCCCCAGGACCTTGGAGAAGTCAGAGTTTGCTCCTGCTCAAGTGATGGGGCAGGGGGCGGGTGTCGATGTTTACAGCAGGTGCAAACAAGGCATCTGGAGGCAGTTCTGGTAAGAGGGTCTTCATGTTCCCACACACCACAGCAACACAGAAGTAGTACCCGCTGTGGAAGCCACCCCATTAAGAGCGAGCCCCAATGCCTCAATGTCCCGCGGGTAGCTCTAAAGCACCTGGAAGCTCCACAACCAAAAAAAAGCGCACCAATCTGGTTCATTTAGGGCTTGATTCTGCACACATGTGGTTATTAGCGAGTTTTCTTTTTTGCATCCAGCAATCTGACAAATCCACAAATCAAACATGACTAGAATTGAGCAGACCCAGGTCCCTGCCATGTGAATGCTCCTGAATGGTGGGCACTTGCACACTACTGCAGGATTCCTTCAGCATCCCCAGTCTGCTCCCTGGCCTTCCTCTGGAGTGAGATGACTAATGAGCAACAGAAAACAGCCACTTTGGGCAACTGAGTTTTGAGAAACGTTGGCTTATGGGGCGGTTCGCAAAGAAATCTGAACAAAAACTTGCTGGATGCAGAAAACAAAAACACGAAATAAGAAAAAAGGCAAAACATAAATAAATGAAAAATTAAAAAAACAGGCATAACATCAAGCTGATGAAGTTGTTTGTACTGCACCTTCTTCCTGCTTTTGGCTAATTTCTGGGCCATCTGCTTAGCATGGAACAAACAGAGACAGGAGAACAGTTAGAAAAGAATTTGCAGAGACTCAAAGTTGAAAAGGGAATTGACAAACTAATATTGACAGTGGTATAAAGCATTTCTGTGGGAGGTGGACTGGCTTTAAAAACAAATCCCACTCGACTGTTGATTTCCTAAATCAGAATTTGGTAGTTGGCGGGGGCAGTAGGAGGAAGGACATGTACTGAGGTGCCTTATACTTAACTGCAATTGATGCTTTCAAAGAACCAGCTTTTGGTTCTATTGATTTCCTTTATTGTATGCCTATATTCTAATTCATGGACTTCAGCCTATATCTTTATTTCTTTCTACTTTCTTTGGGTTTAATTTGCCAATTTTTTTCTAGCTTAAGATGAAAACTTAAATTATGGATTTTCAAACTTTTTTCTTTCCTGATAATATTTAAAGCTATGAATCTTCCTCTAATCTCCATTTTAGCTATATCCCACATATTTTAATATGTTGCAATTATCGTTTCATTCAAAACACTTTCTAATTTCCACTGTGATGTCTTCTTTGAACCTTATTTGTGTTCTTAATTTAAACACATTTGAAGATTTCCTAGTTACCTTTTTGTTATTGACTTCTGAATCAACTGTTCTTCCTCTTTATTAACTCCAGTAATACTTCTTGCCTTAAATTTGTATAATATTAATAGAACCTGTGTGTGTGTGTGTTAGTCGCTCAGTTGTGTCCAATTCTTTGCAACCCCATGGACTGTAGCCTGCCAGGGTCCTCTGTCCATGGAATTCTCCAGGCAGGAATACTGGAGTGGGCAGTCATTCCCTTCTCCAGGGGGCCTTCCTGACCCAGGGATCAAATTCTCATCTCCTGCACTGCAGGCAGATTCTTCACTATTTGAGCCACCAGGGCTTCAATAAAGCCTATTTCTAACTAGAAACGGATATAAGATTTATTCAAGACAGCAGAGTTCTATAAGAGTAGAAACTCTGAGGCCAGACTGTCCAAAACTGAATTCTGGCTCTGCTACCTACTGGTCATGTGACTTGGGACAAGACACTTAACATCTCTGTGCTTCAGTTTCCTCAAAGGTAAAATGAAGGGAAAACCAGAATTTACTTCATAGGGCTGTTGTGAGGATACAACGAGTACAGATGACCCTTGAACAATGTGGGGTTAGGGGTGCCAACCACCATGGGGTCATCCGTGTATAACTTACAGCTAGCCCTCTGTATACACAGCTGGTTCCTCTGCACCCACAGTTCTGCATCCTTAAGAGTCTACCAATCACAGAGTCAACTGATCTTGGACCACATAATACTGTACTATTTACTCCTGAAAAATACCCAGGTATGAGTGGACCTGTGTTGTTCAAGGGTCAACTGCATACACAACGCTTTCAAAGCGATGCCTGGTGTGTTATAAGCACTCTGTGTTTGCTCTCACAAGATCACGATGTCAGACAACTACAATTCGCCTGTGTTGGAATGCAGCCTCTTGGCTTTGGTAAGGCCTGCTATATGCACGCAGACGTGACCCGTATGACGGTGAGTCGGTGGCCGAGCCACGGGCACTGCTGTGACGATGGGGGTGGGGTGCAGGAAGAGCAGCTCCCTCACATCCTTGGTACTCACCTGGCGCCAAAGCTCTTGCTCTCAGCAACACGTCACTACCTCGTAAGCAACTAATTGTGTTGTCTGTGCTACCTCGTGGTGGAGAAATTGGATGAGTCAGCCATCCAAACACTGAACAGCTGATCTGGTGCACCCAGGAGACCAGGGCAGCCCCAGCCTCACAGCTCATACTGGTGGTCAAGACTTCGTGATGAAATAGTCTACTCTGGGAAGTCTGGAGGCAGCAACTGCAAGCGCTATCCTAACTGCTGCAATGACAGTGGAAATATCTGTGCATTTGAAGAGTGGCCCCTGGCTGATGCTGTGCCCACAGATTCCTGATCTGTACCAGTTACAATCCTCAAGATGAACAGCTGCTGTAACAACTAACCTCTGTCTTCTTACCTCCCCTGAAATGATATGGCAGTAATATGTGAATTTCCATTACTTTTGTTACCAAAACTTAATGGTCATTGGTCAAAATTCTTCACCTGGAGGATGAGAAATCTAATCTGAAGGGCCCCTCTCAAAGGAAAGCAAGCCTGCCACCAATGAAACGCCCACTTTCTGTTTTTACTGGGATGGGTGACGAGGAAGAGGATCCAAACGGCAAACTAAGTTCCATGAAAGGCATTTTGAGAATTTTTTTATGAAGTCAAAAATATTTTGTACACTTAAGAGTACCACCACCTTTAAATCACTTATGATGTCCAAGTGCCCTGAAGCAAATTAGAATTAAAAATTTAGGCGTAAGTTTGGAAATCACGATGGGGTCAGAGTCAGAATGAGAAGCTGGGGCAGCAGAGAAAGGTCTACGAGCCTTAAGGCCCACATGCATCTCAAAGCAGGGGCTGACAGCATCCATTTAAAGCCCTGGCTTTCAGGAGACCTGTGGCTCATCACCAGCAGGCTGGTGGTCACCACAGGACACGTGCAGCACGGTCCATCCAATCACTCCATCCACGACGTGTCCTGAGTACCTGAGGTCGCTAGGACCCTCTAAGGCTAGTTATGCCCGGGATCATCTGACTATTCTAGCTTTTCTTTCCCCAGCTAACACTGACTGAGCACTTAGCATATGCCCATTAAGCACTTCACATATATCAGTATAGAAGCTTACAATAACCCTGTGAGGCAGGCACTACATTATCCTCATCTTTCAGAAGAGAAAACTCAGGCACAGAGAGGCTAATTAACTTGCCCAAGGTCACACAGCTATTAAATGGCAGAAGAGATAATCAAACTGGAAACTTAACTCTATATTCCAAATTGCTACGGTGCCAGCTGGACACATTTCTCATCTATAAACTTCTCAGTCTGTCTCAGTCCGTTGGTAAAATGGGGTTAATGATACCTACCTCACGACCCCACCCTCTCCATTTGGAGGCATAAATGAGATAATGTATGTAAAGGGTCTGCTATCCATGTCAGTATCTTCTTTATCAACCATAGACTTCTTCAGGTCAGACGGGAGATCAGCTGGCTTAGACAAGGTTACACTGACAGAAATTCTCATTTTACAATTAAATCATAGTTTTGAAACACCTAAATAAAATCTCCCCATAAAAGAATGGAAAAAAAAATCTGATCTTTTGGGGCAGGCTAGTAAAGACAGATATAAGAATATTTGATAATGAATATGCCTTACAGAAATGTGCGGACCAAAGAAAATACCAAAAGGCCATGGAGACAAACACACCACATTGCATGGACATGAAGTGATTTCTACGGCTCAGGCAGTTTCTGCACCTCGCCCCGTCTTCGGTGGAGGAGCAGAGGGTGAAGTGGGAATGAGGGCGAAATGAAGCATGGAGATGCAGTGAGAGGAAGGGGTGAGTGAGCTTGCCGTACAGGCTTCTCAACTGGTTCTCTAGGTAGGGTCAAGGCAGGATTCCCGCCTGTGGGAGGGCTCGGAAGGGGATGTCTCTGCCTGCTTCAGACACTGACTGAGTGTAGGGCAAAGCTCCCTCTAGAAGTTTTTCCTAAAACATATTTAAAAGAATCCCAGCAATAAGACCATCAGGTATCACCATAGGGATGATGTATTCTGCTTTCAAGTAATTGTGGAAGCTTCTGGTTAAAAAAGTGAATCAAATCTCCTTAGTACAGGACTTCTCAGAGCCTTTAATAGGAAAATACGTGTGGCAGATACCAAAAATATCTATTTGGCGGCGTTTCTTGTGCTTATCTGCCAACGGAACCCCATCAGCAAGGAGCGCTGCATTTGACCAGAATGAGAGCGCACAGCTGGAGACCAGAGGCTCCTTCACACTGGATGGATGGTCCCCACTTCCCTCAGGGGGTGGGTCCCGACCTGCGGCACACGTTACCATCTCCCAGAGGGCCTATGAAAACAGGCTCCTGGGCTCTACCTCCCTGAGTCTCTGACTGGGTTGGGGCCTGAGAGTCTGCACTTCTAACAAATTCCCAGCTGATGATGCTGTTGCTGGTCCCCCTCTGAGGACCACTGCCCAGTACATTTCTAAATCATATGGGAAGCTTTCTGGAAGGTTATTCTTACTTCTCAAAAAAGATGAACCAAGGCAGAAAGAATAGATTAGGGAGAGTACAAAGATGGAAAAAAAAAAAAACAACTGCAAAAAACATGGCAGATACCCTCTAACTCTGCTGCTGCACTCAGATGTACCTTGTACCTTACATTTTGGTAGATGGAAATGTCTTAATTACAGATTCCTCAGCCCGCCTTGTTATTTCAGTTACCTAGACACTCCTCCTGGCTCTCTCACGAGACAGCAAGTTTCTCAGGGTCAAGGATGTGGTTGATTTTTATCTGCTAAGAGGCCTTGTCACAGGGATCCTGAATGGGGACAGTTTGCTTTTTGAGTCAGATTCATATCTAGAAAAACCACGACTTGAAATCCTCCCCCAATTTTGGCAAATAAACCTGTACATTATTTGTAACTTAAGAAAATTGCAATTCTTTAGACTCCCAAGTGTAAAGCCGGTATCACTATTAAATGTCAGCTCACAGCTGGTGAGTGACAGACACCACATAATTGACGGACAGACCAGGAATTAAAGCCTGCTTTGAAATGGAAACCCAAACATCAAGGTCAGAGCTGGCTCAGAGCAAAAGCACCTCAAACATACGGCCACAGGGCCACAGCGGGGCTCCTGAGAGGAAGGCCTCCCTGGCATCTATCGGGTCAAACAAACAATGCTGGCAGAGGAAGGAGCGAGCCTAGCTGGGGTCCCTGAGGGAGGGAGGCAGGCAGAAGGAATCAGAAAAAGAAAGGAGGAAGCTCCTCTGTGTGTAGGTGAGAGCACCAAGCCAGGAATTATTCATCAGTTTGTGGTGAGGATATCACTAAATGGATTTCCAAATAAATCCACAGAGCATCCCTTCCCCCTTCCTTCCTGGATGGACGTGGCTAGAAAATCAGTAGCCTCATTCTGCTTGCTCTGCGTCTCTCTAGAGGTGGCCCAGAGTAACTCATTCCTGAAAGGCCAGACTCTTTAGGAAGAAGCATACAGTACCTTCCTCAGAGAAGGGAGCACATGTGGGCACCCCAGTGCAGGCTTCCCTGGACCACCCGAGTTCATCTGGAGACCTGCTCTCAGCCCCTTGGTTCCCCGTGCACGTGGTGAAGTCTCTGCGCCATTCCCACAGTAACTTTCTTGGGGGTGAGGAAATAAACCACGGGTTCTGAACGCGGCCTTCTCCACTTACAATTTGAAAAAGTGGCAGGCTGGGTGTAAAGGCAAACAATCTGACAGGCATTTAAATGCATGTAAAAGGAACACAAGGCAGAAAATATTTAATGATAGGCAACATTCCCTTCAGATGCAAGAAGCACATTGTGAAATGATACTTATACATGAAATGCGACTGTTTAATCTCACCACTCTATAATGAATTCCTCACACTAGAGCAATTTGCTGTAAAGATAAATATATGTTTTCCAGCTGCTTACTCTGCTCTAGGCAGGTCTAAAATGGATTTATAATCAGAAAGCCTGTCTTGCCTGTTCTGATTGACAAAGCCTTCTAATTTTTTGTTCAAATGATTTGTGGAACTTCTGGATACCAATCCTTTTGGAAGATTCAAAAGTAAACTTTCTGGTTTCTCATCAGGGAGCTGGACTTTGAAAATGGAAAAGAACACTCTCAGAAACCACTGGGAAAATCACAAAGTATAATGCGCAGAACACTTGGCGCTTGGAGGGGGTCTGGCATGGGGATGCTGGAGTCTGGGGTCTTGCCCAAGACCTGCCCTACATTCGGAAGATGTGTCCTGCTGTCCCCGTAAGGTCACTGAACACACACACGTGTCTCAGGGCAGCAGACAGACAGACCTAGCTGTGGGAGTCAAGGACGACCCATCAGGAAGTCCATAAACAGAAACCAGGAAAAATTCATCTCAAAGCAACATGCAATACTTGGTCTCAGGGCTCCTCAGTACTCTTTCTGGGGTGGACTATTGCTCTGTTCTGTAGGATTCACCTGAATGGACCCTGGTAGCGTGCCTTGACAGGGACAGGTGCTCTGGCAATCTGGAGGAGATAAATCTTTGTCACGTGGCTCTGTCTTGGACATAACAGGGTGGCAAGGATCTCTGGTTCTAGCCACTCATACCAATAAAAATGTCCCAGACATTGCAACAACCAAAATCACTGCCTCTTTTCCAAACACCCCCTTTACTGGTGGTCCCCGTCTATCAGAGAACCACCCAGGGTCAGTACTTCCACTGACCCAGGGGGAGCTAACGGTACCATTATTAACCCAGGAAACTAAGCGCTGGGTCAAGAATTCAGCTAAGTTACTCCATGGTATTACTGCCTCAGCATCCATTCTGTTTGGCCAAGCAGCCTGCCTGAACCTTAAACTGACATTAGCCCCTTCATGCACGCAAATGCTGTGGAAAGCAGCCCGCAAAGTCACATGCACATGTCAGCTCCTAAAGGGACCCCGCACCCACTCATCAGCCCTTGTCTTTCCCGGCTGCCCAGGGCCTTCCCCAAGGTGCCCCTTAGCTAATACCTCCACTGAGCTCACCAAAACCCCATTTTGGTTCACACTGACCAATCTGGCCTTCATCTGGGAACCTCAAAGCATTCCACCCATGGACCCCAGTAAAGGCATGCGCCTAGGTCCTGCCAGACCTCCCCACATGGCCTCTCTAGGTATGCAGGTGCTTCCTCCAGGACTTCTGAGTCTTAAACTTCTCCATCTCAATTTCTCTTGTAGTCTTCTGCTCACCTGGGGGTTTACTTAACAAATGCTGATATAACAAAATTATAATCATAATATATCTGATAACCGTGGGGATAGGAGGAGTCGGAAGTCTGTCCCTAAAGATTGTGTTTTTCAAGTTCTCCAGTATGAGATAAGGCAGGATAGTGCCTGAAAAGCAGCTTGTTCTCAGGGAGTTTTGTGCATTCTTGAACTCTGCACCTGGGAGATCTTAAATTAACACGGAAAACACTGTGGGGACATCTCCAGGTATTAATGTCACCTCTTTATGTTCAGGGAGAGAGTAAAAGGAGATCAAACAAGCTCTGATAGACAGCTCAACAGAAACCTGAGGTTCTACCAGCAGCATTATTGCATCTGAAGGACCCAGAGGGGAGGAGGGTCGGTCTGATACACTGTCAGGAAGTGGTCTAGGTGGAAGTCAAAAGGTAAGATGCACCTCTGGAGGCAGGGGTGGGACTTGATATAGCTGTAAATTACTCTCTGGGTCATACATCCTAAACCCTAAAATGTCAGTAGTAGTAGTAGCAGTGTTGGTCGCTCAGTCGTATCTGACTCTTTACAATCCCATGGACTGTAGCCCATAAGGGTCCTCTGTCCATGGAATTCTCCAGGCAAGAATACTGGAGTGGTTTGCCATTCACTTCTCCAGGCAATCTTTCTGACTCAGGGATCGAACCTGGGTCTCCTGCAATTGCAGGCAGATTCTTTACCATCTAAGCCACTAGGGAAGCCAATACATTGTCAATAATGCTATCAAAAGTTGCACCATGGGCTTCCTGTGCAGTGACGGGTAATGAAGCGAAGGGCCAGCGCTGACCTTGTCTACTATTCAGGGCACACCAGAGCCCGGGCAAGTTCATGAGATGAGCATCAGCCCTGGAGGAGGGGTGTAGGAGCTGGGGTAGAAGGACGTGAAGTAGCACCCCTGCTCCGTGTGACCTCCACGACCTCCGTGGTTGCTGCCCTCTCCTCCCTCAGGCTTCCAGGCAGTGTCTCAGCTCACAAGGGCTCCCCGCCCTCCTGTGGCCTTTTGATCCTGACACCCCTTCTCTCCTGCTCTGGTACCCCCTTGTACATTTGCTGGCTTAATTCACTTCTCATTTGTGCTGCTGAACTTGAGGGTAAGGATCTCACCTTATATATAAGTCACTATTTTTCCTCCCTCCCAGGATCCTGCACAGCCTTGCACACATACGTGCTCAACAAATATTCTTCCCTTGATGCAGAGAGTTAAGGACTCTTGCTTCTCATTCCACACTGCCATTCAAAGCCCAGGATGAAGCCTGGGGATGTGTGAGACAGAAGACACAAAAAGGGAACAGTCCCTTGAGAAGGGAGTTGATTCTGACCAATGGAAACTGGACAGAACCAAATCTCACAAGTCCTAAGCTATTTCAACTCGCTGGAAGTCCCCAGCTCTGATTTCAGTGGTGATGAAATACCTGTGGCTCTAGGTGAAAACAGCCTCAGGGGTTCTAGGTGCTGGCAGCACCTGAATGACACGATGGCACCATCAGGGTCCCTGTCACCACTGGCTTGTCCACGGTTCTAGGGGCACTAGCATCATGGTGGATATTCTAGAGGCTGCAATTCCATGGGGTCAGTTCAGACCAGTTCAAACCAGTTCAAGCTAGTTTGGCTGGTTCAAACTAGCTGTGAATGACTTAAACTAGACAAAAGTGGTTTCAGGGATCAAACAAGCTCGCTCCTTTTAAATCTTGACAAAACAGATGCAAACAGGTTATGACTGATTTGAACCGAGTTAGCCTTGCACTGACTTGGTTTAGATTAGACTTGGTTTAGATCTGATCAAATGCTTTCTTTTAGGTGAAGCAAGCCAGTTCAGCTGACTGTGGCTCAGATCATGAACTCCTTATTGCCAAATTCAGACTTAAATTGAAGAAAGTAGGGAAAACCTCTAGACCATTCATGTATGACCTAAAACAAATCCCTTACGATTATACAGTGGAAGTGACAAATAGATTCAAGGGATTAGATCTGATAGAGTGCCTGAAGAGCTATGGACGGAGGTTCCTGACATTGTACAGGAGGCAGTGATCAAAATCATCTCCAAGGAAAAGAAATGCAAACGGCAAAATGGTTGTCTGAGGAGGTCTTACAAATGGCTGAGTGAAGAAGAGAAGCGAAAGGCAAAGGAGGAAAGGAAAGATATCCATCTGAATGCAGAGTTCCAAAGAATAGAAAGGAGAGATAAGAAAGCCTTCCTCAGCAATCAATGCAAAGAAATAGAGGAAAAAAACAGAATGGGAAAGAACAAAGATCTCTTCAAGAAAATTATAGATACCAAGGGAACATTTCATACAAAGATGGGCACAATAAAGGACAAAAATGGTATGGACCTAACAGAAGCAGAAGATATTAAGAAGAGGTGGAAAAAATACAAAGAAGAACTATACAAAAAAGATCTTCACGACTCAGATAATCATGACGGTGTCATCACTCACCTAGAGCCAGACCTCCCAGAGTGTGAGGTCAAGTGGGCTTTAGGAAGCATCATTATGAAGAAAGCTAGTGGAGGTGATTGAATTCCAGCTAACCTATTTCAAGTCCTAAAAGATGATGCTGTGAAAGTGCTGCACTCAATATGCCAACAAATTTGGAAAACTCAGCAGTGGCCACAGAGCTGGAAAACGTCAGTTTTCATTCCAATCCCAAAGAAAGGCAATGCTGAAGAATGTTCGAACTTCCACACAATTACACTCATCTCACATGCTATCAAAGTAATGCTCAAAATTCTCCAAGCGAGGTTTTAACAGTACGTGTACTGAGAACTTGCAGATGTTTAAGCTGGATTTAGAAAAGGCAGAGGAACAAAAGATCAAATTGCCAACATCCACTGGATCATAGAAAAAGCAAGAGAATTCCAGAAAAGCATCTACTTCTGCTTTATTAATTATACCAAAGCCTTTGACTGTGTAGATCACAACAAACTGTGGAAAATTCTGAAAGACATGGGAATACCAGACTACCTAACCTGCCTCCTGAGAAATCTGTATGTAGGTCAAGAAGGAACAGTAAGAATCAGACATGGAACAATGGATTGGTTCAAAATTGGGAAAGGAGTACGTCAAGGCTGTATATCATCACCCTGCTTATTTAACTTACATGCAGAGTACATCAAGCAAAATGATGGGCTGGATGAAACACAAGCTGGAATCAAGATTGCCGGGATAAATATCAATAACCTCATATATGCAAATGACACCACCCTTATGGCAGAAAGCGAAGAAGAACTAATGACCCTCTTGATGAAAGTGAAAGAGGAGATTGAAAAAAGTTGGCTTAAAAGTCAACATTCAGAAAATGAAGATCATGGCATCCGGTCCTATCACTTAACAGCAAAGAGATGGGGAAATAGTCAAAAGGGTGACAGACTTTATTTTCTTGGGCTCCAAACTCACTGCAGATGGTGACTGCAGCCATGAAATTAAAAGACGCTTGCTCCTTGGAAGAAAAACTATGACCAACCTAGACAGCATACTAAAAAGCAGAGATATTACTTTGCCGACAAAGGTCCATCTAGTCAAAGCTATGGTTTTTCCAGTAGTCATGTATGGATGTGAGAGTTGGACCAGAAAGAAAGCTGAGTACTGAAGAATGGATGCTTTTGAACTGTGGTATCGGAGAAGGCTCTTGAGAGTCCCTTGGACTGCAAGATCAAACCAGTCAATCCTAAAGGAAATCAGTCCTAAATATTCATTAGAAGGACTGAAGCTGAAGCTCCAATACTTTGGTCACCTGATGTGAAGAACTGACTCACTGGAAAAGACCCTGGTGCTTGGAAAGACTGAAGGCAGGAGGAGAAGGGGATGACAGAGGATGAGATGGTTGGATGGCATCACTCAGTCAATGGACATGAGTTGGAGCAAGCTCTGGGAGTTGGTGATGGACAGGGAGGCCTGGTGTGCTGCAGTCCCTGGGGTTGCAAAGAGTTGGACATGACTGAATGACTGAACTGAAATGAAGCCAGTTCAATCTAGCTTTAACAGGATTGACAGGTTCAAAAGCAATGACACCTAGTTTGAACCACACTGTAGCATGAATGTTTAAGGCACTGATCTCTGTCAGCAGAAATACAGTGATACAGTGCTCACATATTGGAAAGATAATATTTAAAATGCTGTCCTTCCTCATCTTTCCACCTTTCCAAAGCTTATCATCGTATGTACTTCTTCCTCAAGGCTGGCCATTAAGAACAACCAAATTATATAGCATTTATGCATCAAGACTCAAACATGTTTTGGAAATCTTCTTTCTACTGAGAACTTTGGCAGGTACAGGTATAAGCCCTGCCTGTCATGTCACCTAAACTTGGGACACGTGGGGCGGGGCGATCACTATGGATGGCTCAGCCGCCCACACTGGCCCACCACCCCCCTCGGAGCACAGAGTACCCCCTCACCTTGATCCTGCTTACTGCTTCCTGGGCCTGCATCATTCGCACGTTTTTGGAGGGAGTTTTGTCTGAGAGCAGCTGGGTGGAGCCAAGGTAATTAGCAGCAAAAATGATTCCATCAATCAAGTCCTCAGGGTCACAAGGTCCAGGAACTGTAACACACAGACCGTGGTGGTGAGTGAGGCCATGTGTGCTCCCCATCAAGCCCCCTCCCCTCTGCTATACACCTCCAACACAGGTGGTCAGCTCCCAACACCCCTGAGCAGGTGCATCTACTGAGAGTCTAAGGCATCTCTCTGATCTCCCTTCACTGTCTTCATTTTGAAACAGAAGGGAAAATTCTTCCTGAGAGGAATGTACTTCACCCAGACCATTTACTATGAGAAACAATGTGAATATTTATTTAAACATGAAATATAAAGTTCATTGATAAATGATGTTGTTTTTTGGGACAGGAGCACAATACCATCACCTCTGGCTTTCCTGTGTCTAGTCGGAGTCTGTCACACAGTGGGTGTAAAATAAATGTTTGCTGGACAAATGGTTAGATAAGCAGAAGGCTGTCTAGTTAGACAGCCTCATCATACAGCAGTTCCTTTGCTTGCCACTGATTCATATCACCTACCCCCTCCATTTTAGCCATAATGGGGGAAATAAATATTATAAATCAGAGAAATGAGTATTTGCTGCACAATGTCTGGATTCCCTGAAAAGCCTCTAACCTGAAGTCTGCAAGAGAGGTAACATGACCCCAGAGTTGTGGTCTCGTGCTAAAAACCTTGTTGACTTACCAGCTGTAACGTGCCCGGCCTGCATCCACATACATACCAATTCCAAGGAAATTTGGAATTTTCTGTTCTCATTCACCAGCCTTTTAAATCAAACCCTTAATTTTAAATATTTAAAATGGAGGCATCTGGTTCTAACCATTGTTGTTGTTTAGTTGCTCGGTTGTGTCTGGCTCTTTTGCGATCCCATGGACTGTAGTCCATCAGGCTCCTCTGACTATGGGATTTTCCAGGCAAGAATACTGGAGTGGACTGCCATATCCTTCTCCAGGGGATCTTTCTGATCCAGGGACAGAACCCATGTCCCCTGCATTGGCAGGCAGGGTCTTTACCACTGAGTCACCTGGGAAGTTTGATTCTCACCATGATCACCTATAAACCCCATTGGAAATTAAAACGTATTTGGGACTAAAACATAACTTTACAACAGATGTGATAAGAAAGACATTTTAATTCTGCCTTTAAAACATAAGTATTTTCTTTGGCTTGAATGCCATATTTGGAAAGACTAAAATATACTTTTTAACCCACTGTTAAAAACTCAGGGTCTTAAATTAGACAACTTGAAATGGAAACAATTTGCTTTTTCCTCTTGAAGAGCTAATCTGGAATGATTTTTATTTTTATCCTTACACATCAAGCTCATCTTGAGTTTAAACAGCTGGTTCCCATGATAAGCTACTTATCAGGGTACAGACAACGTAATCTATTTGTTTTCCTAAAACCACAGTGCTGGTGACAAAAAAAAAGAAATTAACAATGTTTTAGGAAAGGTCTTCACAAAGCATCTGTGTAGAAATTAAATCAGGAAACCTGTTAAGTTTTCTGATTCTCAGTATTTCTGAGAAAGGTTTCTGGACAAACAGTGAGGAATACAGCCAAACCTGCCTCTACCACATACCAGTCATTTATGTGCTTCTTGAAAGATACATGCTTCCTACCCTGAAGGTTTTACAGATATGAGCAGAATTCAGGCTATTTACAATGTATAACTTTAGTTATATAGCAGGGAAACACTGCCAAAGTAAAATAATACATGGACAAGTTTGGATCTATACTATGTCTTGTAAAAAGTAAAATATCATCATAAATCCCAGTGATGGATTTATAATGTTACATAAATATAATCATTTTTGACAACCAAGACAAAAAAAGACCTCCTCTGGAATAGCAACTTTTAAAAACCTTCCTTTTGTGAAAATAATGAATGTTAGAAGAAAAAAAAAAAGAGAAACATCTTCTCTACGGGACTTCCACTATCATATATTCACCGGTGGGTTTAGCTCTCTTTACTGAAAAGGGTCCGTTTTCAACCACAGTAAGTATGAATATGCAGATGTGTTTAAGAGTAATCCAGGTGATATTTAAGTGACTATATAAATGTCAAGAAGCTGAGAGAAATATTGGACCTGAACAAATACATATTTGAGATACAATTTTATTTCAATTATTTTCTGGGGAAATTGACTAGAATCAAATGTCACTGTATTACACTCACAAAAAATAATTTCATAATTTCATTTTACGCTTAGTGCTAGTGTAACTTTTTTAAAGTTAAAAAAATTAAAGTTATATTTCTCCCAAGTCAAAGAATTTCAGACTTTCCTTTTTAGCGATGCCTTTGTGTTGCTCTATGGGTGAACAAGCACACACATTATATCTTCATATTCATGTTGATGCTGAGCTTGGAAATCTTGAAGAAGAATAGCTTCTAAATTTCTGAAAACTCCCCCAAGTGCTCTTGTGGAGTTCTGGATCTTTGCAAAAACAGTGCATATAATTTCCAGGTTACTCAAGAAAGAAATGAGCTTGTCCTGGGCTTCAGGCCCAAGGGTTCAGGTCTATGAATTCAGGTAATTTATTCTTGGGCAGTGGAACATACCTAGAAGCTAAAGGTCAGACACGATGTCTGGGTATCCTCTGGCCCCCAGAAAACCCTCCTTCAAGGATATGACAATCCCGCTGCTCCCTCAAATCATCTGCCATCCTCCCCGGCAGAGGATCAGGAGCTGCGCATCTGTGTGGTCCAACCTCAGGTTGTGGTGCCTAGTCTGCACTGAGTTTTGGCCCCACCAGACCTGCTGATGGAGTCCACTTGGGCAGTGAACAACCTGTGCAACCGCGTGTGGCTGTCCTGCACAGACTATCGATTCCATGGAGAACGGCAGAGTTAAGACTGCCGGTTCCCAGCCTGTCTCTGCGATTCTCACTGCAGGATCTTGGGAAGGCTGCTCACCCTCGCTCCATGCCCTAGTTCTCATGCATAACATGGGGACAATGATAAAATCCACTTCACAAGATCAATCTGAGGATTCAATTAGTTATCAGTACCTGGCAGAGTAAGAGAGCTTGATAAGTTTTAACATTAGTAGCTCACCCAAGCAAGAGACAGGAGTTACTGGGAATTTTTTTTTCAAATGAAAAGGACCAAAACTTCTCCCTTAGTTAAACATTGTTCCGAATTGAATGGTTCCTGATGAATGCAAGAGGTATGCTGGATTGGAGATAAGGAGACAGAGGTTTTGAATCCAAAATGGCCAGTTCTAGGCTAGGCAAAACCCCCAGCCACCCCCCAGCCTCACTGTCTCCTGGACAGAATCAGCAAAGGCAGGGAGGAGGGTCTTTGAGAGGTTCATGGCTATTGCTGTTTTAGTCCGAGATTCTAAAACTGAAGATTGTGAATAAGAGACTTTGTGGCCTTTCTTTCCCACTAGTAATCTTACAGCCCAGTTCTTCCAATCCCCAAATGCTAAAAGATTCATGAATGACTCAGTGTTTAGTATTTCCTTTTCAGCTCTTACCTTCAACGTAGGTTGGGAATGAAGCCAAGCTTTTTCTTGACTGTAATTAAGACAAAAAGGTTTCAAAAAGGGCAAAGCATCATTAAAAATGCATTAACACAACCATCCATGCAAAATGAAAAATAAATACATCACCAATGGCAGATATTAACCAGCTGTCAGCCATTTTTGGCTACAGAAAATGAAGTGTGAATAAATATATGCATTCATTATTAAAAGCTACCTGAAGCCCAGAACCATCCATTCATATTTTAGATAATCTAAAAACCCTACATTCCACGATCAGAGAAATGTTTGTTATCTTAAAAAATAATCCATTAAAAAAAACCAAAATTCATAATCAGCGGTAACAATAAAAGGCTCAATTTATATTTACAAGGATCTAGTTGTGTAAGTGATAAACTGTTGATTAGTAAAGGCACCAATAATATGATTATATGTTAAAATTAAGAATTCCCTTTGAGAATTTTATTCCACTTTAGGTCTTTGCAGGGCAAATTTTATTTGTACTTTAGGTCTGATCTCTCATTGTGCTAAAAATGGTTGCTAGGGTTTTTTTTTTTTTAATCTCTTCATCTCTTACTGGTGTGTTTTAGTTTAAAAATTCCATTACATAAGTCATTATTATGTTACCATGTATTATAATATTATTCTTAAAATAAGAGCCCAATAAACAAAGAAGTTCAAGAAGCAGTTAAAAAATCTTTCACAATAATGACTTAAGTAATGGAATTTTTTATATTAAGTAAAACCCCATAGCAAAGGTTAGTCTCCCAACAGCATCCTTGAAGTGGATATAATCAGTTAGAAACTTTATAGGACCTGACTGGATGACAGTTTAAATGCCAGCTCTCAGAGGACCAACACTTAGCCCTTGGTTCCTTTCACAAGCAAATGTCCCAGAGATAACTCTCGGTGGAATAAGGGTGGGTAATTCATTTCTACTTCAACCAGTAACAGAATTTGCAGCTGACAGTCTGGGGCAGGATGATGTGAGCATTGCAGGAGAGTCGAGAGCTAGTGTAGAAGAGTCCCTAAAATGGGCAAAATCAGAGTCTGCGTGGCCAAGGGTTATCTTCAGAAAGCCTAAAGATTTTCCCTGCTAAGAATCTACCAGGTGTTAGGTGATGATTTCAGAACAAGACTCTAGTACAACACAGCTGCTCAATAGGGTGACTTGAATTGATGGAATACTCTGGGGTGCCTAGTGGACTGATAGAGGGAAGGGCCCTGGATGGTGGCTGGGATATCATGGGAACAACTTCACATCGTAGCACTTTATGTAGTTTATACAGTGCTCTTCATTTGGAAGATGGGAATGGTAAAGGGATGATAAATTAAATTTGTACAACATTAAAAAAAAAAACAATAGTGTTAACTGTTGTGTGAAAAACTGGAGGGAGTAAAAGAAACAATTTTAAGACTTTAAAATTGTTAAGACTTTTAAAATCAACCCAGGACAAGGACAAGAATTCAACACTAGCCACACAATACACAAGGCAGTAAACGTGCTGGAGATGTGCTCACTGGGATGAAAGAGCTCCTCATACCAAAGAAGGTGGGTTTCTGGTTTCAGAAAAGAATCACCTTTAGGGACACTAAGGACACAAGTTCACCAGGAATGAAAAGTTACTGGCTGCTAAAGCATTTATGGAAAAATGTACACCTAGTGAACATCAAGATTATGTGGAGAGTAGAAAAAGGGAACTCCAATTTAAAAAATGCTTTACATTAGTTTTACTTTCTATTTATTCAAGTGAGAAGACAGGCCCAGTTGAGTGCCTGCTGGCTTAAACTCTGTTGCTTTAAAGAAATAAAATCTATAACTTCACGGTATGCAGATGAAAGCTAGCTTCTTCACAAGGGCCTAAAGACTTTAAGATTATTATTTCCCAACCATTTCCCTCTCCTTGCGCTCAGCATTTACGGGCAATAGGGGCTTTACTTCATCTAATCAAAATGGTTTAGCTTCCAGGTACAACTAAGAAGCCAATTTATATTTTCTTGGACTATTCGGATACTTTTCTGAATGCTAATCTCAAGGACAGTGCCCAGATTTGAGCAGAAGCTACAAAAGAATTGCTTTAGTCTACAGCTCTAAAAGCTGCCATTTTCTTTAGAGTCACAATGTAGGGCATTTGGTTCATTCGTTTATTCTCTATTCATGGGCTCATGACTGGCTTTCTTTAGTCTCTAGGGTAGTATACTTTTTTTTTTTAAAAGAGTTTTGTGAAATGAAAGAATCTCTAATTATTGCACACAAAGAAGATTTTTATCATTATTTCTAAAGATATGCAGAAACATGTGCCAAGTCCTGTAGGAACTGGGAAACTAACACATTTGCCTTGCTTATTATATCTGATGAATAATCAAGTGCTGAACATTCAGATGTCTGATGAGCCCTTTGTTTTCTCACATGTGGACAGAGACGAACATTAGTTGATCCTTAACATTCAAGAATTAACAGAGACACATTCAAGAAGATGAAGGCCAAATCTTTGGGATGTTCAAGAGGTCACACAAACTGTGTGTAGAGCCTGGAGGCCTGAACTTTGAAATAATAACACACAAGCTACCTGTTCACACAGTGGACGTCCTGCAAGAACTCTTTACCCCAGGGACAAGAGATTGTGATGTTAAGAGCCTGGGCTCTCCAGAACTCTGGATTTTAAACCTGGCCCTACCACTTGTGACATCTGGGACGTAAGGTAAGTTACTTAACCTCTCAGCTTCCTCCATTAATAAATGAGGACAATAATTCCTACCTCATAGAAGTCATTTAATGCTTAAATGAGATACTATGTGATTTGCTTGGCCTGGTGCCTGAATGCTATAAATGCTCAAGAAATGGTAACTCCCATTATTATTATCATCACTGTGGCCTTTCTTCTTGCCATCTGTCCTCACCTATTCGTGCACTATGTATAAAATATCAGGGGTGCAGGGCCAGAAGAAACCGTAACCCCATTACTCCTGTTCCTGAAGCCTGATCAAGACCAGAGAAGGACAAAGCATATTTCAAATCTAAATTCTAATGTTGGTGTCATTTCTGAGACTGTCTCCCTGTGTTTGTTTGCTTTAATATGAATAGATTAATAAAAAAAATACTTCTCCCCTGCATGAATATTTAATGGCAAACGGATGTGTATTCAATGATACTTAAAGGGTAAATTTTAACTAAGACTCCTTTTTAGAAGTGATCTGCCACTCAGGTTAAAATGGAGATCACTTTCTCCACTGAATTTAACATAAAGTTATCAGCAAAAGGAAGGAAAATGAGACAATCATTCATTCTGTGGTTTATCTCTTTCATGCATACCCCCAGTGCTGATTAGGCACCATCTATATTTAGAGCGAGCTGAGCCCACACATGAGATGATGGTGCAGGTCAGTATTTACCTGATGTGAGTTCATACACCGGTGGGAGGAGCAGTTAGCCAGGTGTGAAAGGACAATGGGTGCTGAAGAAGGCAAGGTTTCCCTCTCAGGGAAAAACACCTGCCCTTTTCCAGCCTCAGAAACCTTAGTAGGAGCCAGCAGCATTTTCTCTCTTAAATATTCTCTGCCAGAGCTCAGCCTGGCCTCCATCAGTAGGGTGACCACATGATTTACTGTTCAAAGAGACACTTTATGTTGCACTTCCCAGCAGCCCCTAGCCACACACAGTTATTTAATTAAAATGCAATAAAATGAAAAATTCAGTTTCTCAGTGCCACTGGCCACATCTCAAGGGCTAGCGAGGCACACATGGCTAGTGTCTACCATTCAGGACAGTCCAGAAGCAGAGCATTCCCAGCATCACAGGGAGTCCTCTTGGATAGCACTGCTTTAGAGTGAGAAGGGGTGCTCACCAGGTATACTGCTTGGACGACAAGTATGAACAAGAGTCACCCCAGAGAAACAGGACAAGCAGTTGCCCTGTTGTCAAAAAGTTATTTTACTTGGGTCTGAAATAATTGAGTATTTAAGAAACCAGCCCACTTCCCAAACCACATAGCAACTGTAATGCCATGGCATCGAGGCTCATAATCTCACTGCTCAATAGTTTTTGATGTTCCATGTTCAAGAGAATCTTCTGAAATCAAGGAAATATTCTGTAAACTCTGCTTCCAGTACAATAGCCACTAGTCACGTGTGGCTACTGAGCACCTGAAATGTGGCTAGTGTGCCTGAGGAAGTGACTTTTTCATCTTATTTATGAATTAAAATAGACACATGTGGCTAGTGGCTATCGAATGGGATGGCATAGCTTTAATCACTGAATTCCATGCTGCAGAGATTAGGATCGTTCTCCCTACGGTAATCTGGGTCAGCAACTCTATGGGAGGCCGGGTAAAGCATAAACCAGAATTAGAATAAAATATAATGGACTGATGGCTTTGGAAACAAAATGGTATCCTACCTCTTTATTTGTGGAGGCTTCTGCGGGGTCACCAGGATGAAGGGGTGTGCTCAAAGACTCTGCACCCAGGGGTGAGGAACTGCCTGGAGATGGGGACTGGAAAACAGACAGCAAAGGAAAACAGCATGAGAACTGCACAGGGAAGGATGGGGTGAACCATCTGGCCTTGGGGACCTGGGGAAAGAGGAGAAAGTTGCACACAGCTGAAGAACAGTTCAGCAGTGAGAAAACTTCCTGGAAAGGAGCTGCCGACGGTACCTAGAAGGCTTGGATTTGTCAAGCTTTCTTTAAATTCCTGCCCTGTTTTCAAAGAGGCCCTTATAATTCCCCTTCTCCCTCATCCACCACCTCAGGCCAAGGGTTGAAACACAGCAAAAGCTGACGACCAAACTTAAAGCACAGATGAATAAAGCTCATAGTGATACTCAAGTGGTTTCTGTTTTTAAAACATTTTTCTTACTGAAGGATACAAAGACTTTGGATGCTAAACGTCTTAAAAAATCACCTGCCCAAGAGGACCTAAATGAAAAAGTAAAAATTAAAGCATAAATTTTTAAAGAGATAGCTGGGACTGGTTTTGATGAATGGAAACCGAACCAGTTGTAAAATAATTTTGTCTGATTTAATCCAGCAGCCACTGAAAGCAGAGATATTTCAGCACCCAAACAACATTACCTTGGCGACTTTAGAAGAGTTAAACTCTTTGTTAAGCAATATGTTTAAAAATGAGGCTTATCACTTAAAATGAACAAACTACAATAAAATATACAACACGGCTAAATCTCAAGAATATTAAGAAAAAGTTAAAGGCACAGAGAGGCAAAAGCACAGTTTCATTCCTCTTATTAAAGTTCAAATACAAAGAAAATGAAATAATTTATTATATAAGGAGAAGGAAGAGAAGGGTAGAGACTTGAGGAAGAGAAGAAAGGAGCCTTCAAAATTACTGGTAATTTTCCATTTGTCAAATTAGGTGATGAGAACATGATTTTATTTGTTATAATAAACACACCTTTTAAAAAATCTATTTTTAATTGGAGGATAATCATTTTACAGCGTTGTGTTTGTTTCTTCCATACAACAGCATGAATCAGCCCTATGTATACATATGTTCCCCTCCCTCTTGAACCCCCCCTCCACCCCCTTCCCCATCCCACCCCTCCAGGTTGTCACAGAGCACCAGGTTGAGCCCCCTGTGTTATATAACAACTTCCCAGTAGCTTTCTGTTTTACCTGGATATGCTTATTATTACCTGGATATACATATACCTGGATATGTAATGGATATGCTTCAATGCTACTTTCTCAATTTGTCCCACCCTCTCCTTTCCCCACTTAAATACACTTTTAGATACTCATTGATCTACTTAATAATAAAAGAGAAAGAGAAAAAAAAAAATAAGACTTAGAAAAGGTTTGGAAAGCAGGGGTTCCAGCAGGCATGTTACTGCCCCCAGGTGATGAGCTCAGGCTCCCTGTGTGGGCCCTGCTTGAATGGATCTGAAGCTCCAGGCCAGTGAAGGTGCTTAAAACCCTCCCCAGTTGATCCCCGAAGATTTCTGCATGCTCCCAAAATCTGGGGGATGCTTAAGAATTCTGTAGCCACGGTCCTCTGAGAGCAAGAGCGCGTCGCTTGACAGCTTGTTTGATGGAAGGCATAAAACCCAGTCCAGGTAAAGATCTATTCTCTGAGGAAGTGCAGGGATACGAGTGAGGAGAGGTACATGCTGGGCAAAGGAAGCAAAATCACACGAGCGGTAGCTTGAGCCTGCTCCTGATCTCTGGAGACTGAGCCCCAGGGGAAGGGGGGATACAGAGACATCAGCAATGTATCTCTGCTTGGGGAGGGAGAATGTTCCATGGGGCAGCGGTACAGAGGAGGGGAGGGGACATGTTCATACACAGAGGGGTGGGGCGGAGGGTCAGCAAGCACTGGGTGAAATCATAAAAACAATAAATTCTCTCCAAAAAGTCTCAGTTACAGGAAATACCCAATGAACTCAAGGGTGATGTGGTGAGACGCAGAGTTACGCACACAGACATGGTACTGTCGACCTGTTGCTGCGAGGCCTGGATGTGTTTCCCACGAGCTGATGTATCTGATTCTGAGCAGAGTGGTGAGGACCAGCAAGCCTCTTCATCACTCACATGCAGAAATCAGCTGCTCCACAGTTAAGCCAAGAGGACACACATCAGGGTGACACGAGGTACAAAGTACCTGAGCCCCTCAGTCTCTGATGCAAGAAAGATGCCCTGTGTGCCTCTGAAAAGAACACACAGAACTTTTCATTTGGCACCCCAGAAAGGTGGTGGGGACTTGCTGAGTTAGCTCTGTGTCTGGCCTACCCAAAATTAACAGAGTAAAGTTTTCATGAGGATTTAATGCCTTTAAATTTTCCTAGTTTTTCAAATATGAAGCAGTTCTTAGACATTTATGTCTATTTTTCCCCAAGTAATTTTCTCTGTCACAAAGATTTCAAAGGTCTAGTCCCTGGGGAAGCTAGCACAGATGCTTTTTCTTTAATTGCTTGGTTTGAGGACAAATGTATCACTTTCATTAAAGTAAAAAAAAAAAGCTCCCAAAGTATCCCATAGTGCCTATTTCTCTAATTAGTTTCTGTTGCAAAGCTTCTAAAAATGGAGGCTTTGCAGGGCTGTGAGCACCAGGTCATCTCTGGATGATGTGAGAAGACAGGTTATCTGCAGGGCAGGCTGGGGTACAGAAGAGGCAGGTCGGACCCCACAATAAGGCTTGGTGACCAGCGCCAGTCACCCACCACGGGACCCCAGAGAAGAGGCACACATGTGACTCTGGTGGGCACTGTCTCGCCGAGGCTCTCATGGGCCTCACACCAGGCCTGATTAGGAGCCACTTCCCTTCCCTAGCCTTCCACATGCAAATGAGGTCCCTTGAGCTTCTTTCTGTTTGCACATGCAATTACTGATCTCCATCTAGGGCGTTCTCCCTTGTTCTCTCCTTCGAAAGTGCTCATCTTGTTGAAGCCTTCTCAGGCTCTGTTCAAGCTACTATTCTCCCCTGATGGCACGTCCCAGGTTTTGTAATTATCTGTTTCGGTGTGTGCCTCCCCTTTCCCAAGAACTCTTTAACAAAGCTCTTGTATTCATCTTGGTGATCCAAGTGCCTCGCCCTGGGCACTCGTGAACAGCAGGGATTCACTCAGTAAACGTTTACTGAATAAATGATGTCAATGTGGTTTTCAGCCTTAACATGTTTTCCAACTTGTGCCAAAAGCAGTCAACAACTACTCTCCTGTATTATTCTTAGAGGTCAGTGATAAGCACCTTTCTGTTATATGACCCCTACACTGCTACCTCTGCGTTTTGAACTGGAAAACTAGAGAAAGGGCCTTTGCCTGTGAAGACTCCAACCTTAGCTCCAGCAAAGTTCCTTTAAAGCAGAAAACTAGGAATAAAAAAAAAAAAAAAAAAAAAGAAAGAAACAAACAAAAAGCAGAAAACTGTCCCTAAGAGATTACTCTACTTGGAAGCCTACTAGCCACTACACCACTGCTGACAAAGTCAAGATGGACAAACACCTTCAGAGCAGATACAGATTCCATGGAGCCCAAACCAAGGCGTTAATGTCAATTCATCTCAAATGTCTGCTTTAAAAGTCCTCTGCCCCTCATCCCAACTTCTGCCTCTTCATATGCTGAAGAGCGGAGAGAAAACCAGGAACTGGAGAATAGTTATTACTTTCAAAGAATGTATTGGAGGCAAAATTTAACCAGTGAAATAAGGCAAAAAGTAAAAATATCATTACATATTTCAGTCTGGAGTCTCATGCTTTCTGGGTTACTGGATGGATATTCAGTTTCAGGCAAATGAGACCAAGGGTGGGAAGCAAAGGTAGGCTTGGAGATTCACAAAGGTAAGTGCCACATTGGGTCTCTAGGAAGGCACTGTTCAAAGATGACTTGACAACTCCCTGTTCTGGAATTACAGGAGGTCTCCTTAAGCTCAACAATTTGTTTTCTGTAGATTATGCTCTAGCTGATTCACCACAGCCCTGGGGTGGTTAAAGCAGAGCTCCCAGTCTTCAGGCTTAGGCTCTTCAATGCCAGGACAAGAGATGGATAATCCTGTCCTTAGGTCCAAGGATGCAACAGCATCTGGAGGGAAAGCCAATCAGTCATTTTCATTCACTGGACATCTCCTAGGGGCACATAAACTGTTGATGGCTGGGGGCGAGACAGACAAACAGTTCATGGCACTTTCAGGCTACGCCTGTAGGGGTGAAAAGCAGTGCACAAGTAATTATTACTTATTTATTTGTCCAATGGACATTTCAGTGCCTCCCTGTGTTCCTAGCACTGGACCCAGAAACAAAGAGGCAAGAGATGTTGTGGTTGTTCCATTCACCCCTTTCCAGGTAGGAGGTGGAAACGTATGAAGTCAGCACTGCAGAAGGCAGCTGGGACATGCGTTCATACACAGAGACACAGGGTTGGGAGGGAACACTTCTGCAGGAGGGGAGGAGTGTGTTAGCAGTGTTACTACACTGGGAAGGCAGTGCTTCAGCTGAGCCCTGAAAACTGGATGGTCTTCATGCAGCAGGATGGGATTGGGAAGAGGTTGGACGTACTAGAAACAGAGGCAGGGAGGGAAGCACAGCTCTGCAGGGAGGGGAGAACAGCAGGGCTGGGACCAGTCACTGGAGCTCCACTTGGTAACAGACTGTGTCTACTCTTTGCCCAGAGGCTATTTTCCTTATAAGTCACTGGCCTGTTGTCCTCATCGGTGAAGCACAGTCTAGGCACTTTAATAACTATTTCCTGAATTGAACTGGAAGATCTAAAGGACTGAGGGGCTGAGTTACCACTTTGGTCTTCCCTTTCCTCTAATCCTAAAGGAACAGATCATCACCCAGAAAAGCTGACGGAATGACACTGAGAATGCCCCAAAGCCAGGGGTAAAGAACCCCTGGCTCTCTCCAAATGGACAGAGCTGTTTTCAGAAAAGCCTAAGGACCGAGGCAGCACTGAGAGCAAGGCTGTGATGTGGAGAGGTGTACAGGGATTGTGAAAGACTTCTGGAGGAATTCTAGTCAAAAGACACAAAAAAGTGAGCTTGACCTGGGTCATTCACTCACTTATCTAACGCGGAAGTGCTGACAGTGTCTGGAGAAGCCCAGGTCCCTGCCTGTGCCCAAGGAGCTCCTGGTCTGGCAGGGCAGACAGACCCATGAACACGTGTAAGATGTCCTCTGTAAGGAATGTCACCGAGTCCCTGAGAAAACAAGTCACCTTAACATAAAAACCACCGCTAAGGAGCTAACTACTTGCAGGGTTAGTCTTCACAGCCTTCCCTCCCAAACACTAGCGTCTATCTGGTCCACACCTTTGTCAGCTGATCTCTGTTGACTGCTGGGACCATCTGGTGTTTCCAGACAAAACCAAACCAGAACAAAACAGCAACTGCATTGCAGGGCAGAAGTGCAAAGACTGCAAAAATAAAGAAAAAGCAGAATCTCAAAACTGAAGGAGGTAAAACTGGAGAATTGCTCAAACCCACTATGAGCCACCGAATAGTTGGTGGAGTTACACCAGTTAACAATTAAAAAGAGAAAAATGGAAGGATAATGATGTTCAGTTCAGTCGCTCAGTTGTGTCTGACTCCGCGATCCCAAGGACTGCAGCATGCCAGGCCTCCTTGTCCATCACCAATAATGATGTTAGAGGTGCTTCAAAAAAAAGCATGACTGGAACATCTGATAATAGAGGCCCTTGGGAAAACAGTCTTTAAATATTTTTGCTGGAATGGTCCTTTCTATGATTGAAAGGACTGTTTCTGATCATGCTGCAGAAGTCATGTGTGAATTGAAGGCAGCTGTTCTAGTGTATGCTTCAATGACTTTTTTCTGAGACAAATTATGACTCTTTAAGTCAATACTTCTTCTCTAAGTTCACACAACTCAATAACAAGAAAACAAACAACCCAGTAAAAAAAAAAGTGGGCAGAAGAACTAAGTAGACATTTCTCAAAAAAAATTCATACAAATGGCCAACAGGCACATGAAAAGATGCTCATTACCATGAATTATTAGAGAAATGAAAATAAAACTACAGTGAGGTATCACCTCACACTGAGAACAATGCTGGAGAGGGTGTGGAGAAAAGGAAACCCTCCTATACTGTTGATGGGAATGTAAATCGGTCCAGTCACCATGGAAAACAGTATGAGGTTCCGTAAAAACTAAAAACAGAGTATGATCCAGCAATCCCACTCTGGGCATACATCCAAACAAAACTATATTAAAAAAGATAAGTGTACCCCTATGTTCAGAGAGGATGAGATGGTTGGATGGCATCACCGACTTGATGGACACGAGTTTGAGCAAGCTCCAGGAGTTGGTGATGGACAGGGAAGCCTGGCGTGCTGCAGTCCATGGGGTCACAAAGAGTTGGACACAACTGAGTGACTGAACTCAACTGAGCCCTATGTTCAGAGCAGCACGATTCACAGTAGCCATGACAGGGGAGCAACCTACATGCCCGTCAGCAAAGAGATGGGTAAAGAAGATGTGGTACACATATACGGAATACTACTCTGCCACAAATGACAATGAAATAATGCTATCTGCAGTAACACAGATGGACTGAGATCATACTGAGAGAAGTCAGAAAGAGAAAGACAAATACTATATGATATCATATATGAAGTCAGAAAGAGAAAGAAAATACTGTGTGGAATCTAAAATATGACATAAATGAACTTAGCTGTGAAACAGACTCACAGACATAGAGAACACACTTGTGGTTGCCGAGAGGGAGGAGGAAGGAGGGAGGGATAGATTGGGAGTTTGGGGTTAGCAGATGCCAACTATTACATATTATATTTAAGGAAGATAAAAAACAAGGTCCTACTGGGGACTGGGAACTACATTCAATATCCTGTAATAAGCCATAATGGAGAACAATATGAAAAATAACATATACACGTACAACAATCACTTTTCAGCACAGCAGAAATTAACACAACATTGTAAGTCAACTATACTTCAACGAGATAAACTGAAAAAATACTTCTTGAAGAATTCATATATAGATGAAATTATAATTGACATGTTGTTAATCAAAAAATAAACTAAGCTTATGTTTGTAATTTTTAGTACTGTTTTTCAAGGTAAAGTTCTTATCAAATCCCTTTCTCCCCATACTAACTTTGAAACCCTGGCATTTGTTGTAAGTGAATTAATTGTAAGTAGACCTTTGAAGGTACACTGACACAAGGATCCTTTGGGACACTCCCTCTGTCTCCCCCGGTTGGTTAAAATATGACATGACAGCAGCCATAACAGGCATGAGCAGGTGGGAGGAGAGACCATCTGGATCAGAGAAAGCTTCCAGTGGAGAAGACACAAGTCTTCTGTGCCACAGTGCCCAGGGCTTGGAAGGCCCTGAGAAAGGCTCCTGGTTGGTGGGAAGTTAAAAAAAAAAAAATCAATGAATTCCTAAGACACTGGTCAAGTTTTCAAAGCTACCATGTTCTGGCTTTCCAATATTAAAGTCCATTTTCAAAAGCATAGGTGATTATAGGGAACACAAGTTACATTACTCCTTTGAAAAATACTGACGTTTTAATTTTCTATTGTGGCAGAACAAGTAAGACTGCAACTCAGGTTTCAGGATACTGAAGGAGCTAAGTGCTCAAACACCAGCATCTGGCAGACCTGCGTGTGAATCCTGGCCTCACCACTCACCGCCAGGTTCCCATCCTCTCTGACTCTTCTGAAAGTCAGGGGAAACAGTAATAACCCACCTCTTGGGAATGACATGAGGATTAATCGGTAACAATGCACGCAGAATCAGCTCAGTGCCTGGGCATGCACAAAGCACTTCACCAGTATTTGAGAATCTTTTAAGATTACAATAATAACAAGAATTATTTTGCCCCTCTGGGAGAGTGTTCATAAGGACAACGCATACCCATGGGGATATTTTCTTCATCTCATCTTGCTTCCTTCCTTATTAACATTTTATTCATGAATAAAATTAAAAAGCACACAGAAGGCTCTATAAAAATCATACCAGAAAGATTTTAAATTACTTTATAAGCCCCAAGACTCTTACTGGTATAATGGCAAGAATAGCTCATTACTGGCTATGGCTAGGGGGTACACACAATGACTGCATGTAGTTTCTGGCATGTTCACTATCTCCCATTCAAGACCGCATATTGGAACATGAAGACTGAGTATGATGCAATTACGGTGACTGATTTACAAAAGAGAACCAAGTTCGCATTCACTGCTCTAGGGTTAAATGACGACAGGTCACATACGACCATGGCACGCTGATACACTCCACTGTTTAGGACACGTGGTAAAAGATCCCAGCTGGCTCTAGCCAAGTCTGATGAATCCCAATACACAAAGATCCATTTCTTCAAAGGGAACTCAGTGACAAAAATTTCACTGCAACCAAGGGTAGGAGAAATAATTCTTTAAGAATACAGTTTTATCAAGCCTATGAATTATTTAGCAACTTCAACTATATGGAGAAACTCACAGAGCCTGAAAATAAGGTTTTGGTTTTTTAAGTCACCAAACAGAGGACATATAACACGTAACCCAAACACTAAGAACTCATGAACATTCTTCACCGGTGTTATGGATAATGTCCCTCTCAAACATATATATTAAAACCCCAGCCTGTCCCCCTCCCCGCAGCAGGATGAAATGAAAAGGTGGGGCTTCTGGGAGGTGATTAGTCATAAGGATGGAACCCTTGTGAACAGGATTAGTGCCCTTATAAGAGACACAAGAGAACTTGGTTCCTTTCACTGCCTTCCACCCCAACACAGCAAGAAGATGGCCATCTACAAACCAGGAAGAGAACACTCACCAGAAGCTGACCATCCTTGTACCCCCATCGCAGACCTCCTAGGCTCCAAAACTGTGAGAAATAAATTTCTGTTGTTTAAGCCACCAGGTCTATGGTATCTTGTTACATCAGGCCAAACTGAGTAAGACATTGAGACCTCTCATGAAGCACCTATTTACTCTCATTATTTTAAATACAATTTTAACAAGCTCTGAGGAATTCATTCCTCAATTCAAAAACTTCAGTGGTTCATTTTTGCTTAAAGAATAAATCCTAGACTCTTTACCTTAGCACTTAAGGCATCCAAGGTTTGGCCTTCATCTCTTTACCATTTTCCACCCTTCCAGTTCCTATTGTCTATGATCAAGCCACTGAACTCCTTTCTGTTCCCTGTGAGTTTCTGCTGTGAACCTTTGTTTATGCTCTTGTCTGAACGCCACATGTTCATGACCCTCCAAAGGCCCACTTCAAATACTACTTCTTTCATGAAGTCTTTCCAGTTCTCTTAGGCAAAATGAATCCCTCTCATATGAGAATTGCTTGTACGTTATCTGTGCCATTCTTATGTTGCATCACTTTCTCCATTATATTTCATAAAATTATAATACTATTAGATAATATTTTAGTTACAATATTTTAATAATCACTTTGAAGGCAGAATTTATGATAAACTTACATTTTCTTCTTCAAGTGCTTCATCAGGATTCCCCATAAAAAAATACAAAGGGAGTTCCAGAAAAGTGTTAAATATATGGAAGGATGTATGGGCACCAATTCTTTAGTAACAGAGGAAAAAGGAAACACAAAAAATAAAAAGGTTTACTCACAAAGTACGTTCTGGACACACGTAGCATTGCACTCATGTGCTCGTATGGAAGTTTGTGGGTACATGTGGCTCAGGGTTCTTGTCACTACTTTATTTTTATTTCATTGATTTATAGTGTTGTGCTAATTTCTGCTGTACAGTAGTGATTTAGTTATACACATACATACATTCTTTTTCATGTTCTTTTTCATTACAGTTTATCACAGAATATAGAATATACAGGGCTTTCCTGGTGGCTCAGATGGTAACGCATCTGCCTACAATACAGGAGACCCGGAAAAGGTCAGTTTCCATTCCAACCCCAAATAAGTGCAATGTTAAAGAATGCTCAAACCACTGCACAGGTGTGCTCATTTCACATGCCAGCAAGGTGCTCAAAATCCTTCAAGCTAGGCTTCAGCCGTATGTGAACCAGGAAATTCCATATGTACTAGCTGGATTTAGAAAAGGCAAAGGAACCAGAGCTCAAACTGCCAACATCCGTTGGATCATAGATAAAGCAAGGGAATACCAGAAAAACATCTGTTTCATTGACTACTGAATGACTGCTTCACTGACACAGCTTTTGACTGTGTGGATCACAACAAACTGTGGAAAACTCTTAAAGAGATGGGAATACCAGACCACCTTATCTGCCTCCTGAGAAACCTATACGCAGGTCAAGAAGCAACAGTTAGAACTGGACATGGAACAACGGACTAGTTCAAAACCGGGGAAGGAGTACGTCAAGGTTGTATGTTGTCACCCTGCTTATTTAACATGTATGCAGAGTACATCATGGGAAATGCCAGGCTGGATGACTCTAAGCTGGAATCATGATTGCTGGGAAAAGTATCAAACAACCTCAGATAGGCAGATGATACCACTCTAATGGCAGAAAGTGAAGAGGAACTAAAGAGCCTCCTGAAGAGGGTGAAAGAGGAGAGTAGAAAACCTGGCTTAAAACTCAATATGCAGAAAACAAAGATCATGGCACCTGGTCCCATCACTTCATTGCAAATAGAAAAAGTGGAAGCAGTGACAGATTTCATTTCTGTCGTTGTTCAGTCACTCAGTCCTATCCAACTTTTTGTGACCCCATGGACTGCAGCATGCCAGGCTTCCCTGTCCTTCACTACCTCCCAGACTTTGCTAAAACTTATGTCCACAGAGTCAATGATCTCACCCAACCATCTCATTCTTTGTCACTCCTTTCTCCTCCTGCCCTCAATCTTTCCCAGCACCAGGGTCTTTTCCAATGAGCTGGCTCTTCGCATCCGGTGGCCAAAGTACTGGAGCTTTAGCATCAGTCCTTCCAATGAATATTCAGGGTAGATTTCCTGTAGGATTGACTCATTTGATCTCCTTGCTGTCCAAGGGACTCTGAAGTTTTCTCTTTCAGCACCACAGTTCAGAAGCATCAATTCTTTGGCACTCAGTCTTCTTTATGGTCTGACTCTGTTTTATTTTCTTGGTCTCCAAAATCACTATGGCTGGTGACTGCAGCCCCATGAAGTTAAAAGACACCTGCTCCTTGGAAGGAAAGCTATGACAAACTTAGCATATTAAAAAGAAGAAACATCACTTTGCTGACAAAGTTCCATATAGTCAAAGCCATGGTTTTTCCAGTCACGTGTGGATGTGAGAAGTGATGTGTTAGTCACTCAGTCATGTCCAACTCTTTGTGACCCTATGGACTGTAGCCTGCCAGGCTCCTCTGTCCATGTAATTTTCCAGGTAAGAACACTAGAGTGGGTTGCCATTTCCCGTTCCAGGGGATCTTCTTGACCCAGAGATTGAACCTGCGTCTCTTACATCTCCTGGACTGGCAGGTGGGTTCTTTACCACTAGAGCCACAATGGTTTTTTCAGTAGTCACGTATGGATGTGAGAGCTGGACCATAAAGAAGGCTGAGTGCTGAAGAATGCATATGGGCTTTGAAAGGCAGGGGATTACCCAGGGCAGGTCACAGAACAGGCTCTAGTCTTTCTGAGAAACTTCCACTTTGGGGGTGGGGTGGGGTGTGGGGGGCGACTTCTGTGTCTCTGGTGTTCTCATATAGCTTTTTCAGTATGTGCATCAGTTTAACCAGTGTTATCCTTTTCCTCAAGTAAATGCACACTGTTTTCCTCACTGGTATAAAGCATTTTAAATTAACCTATTCTATGTTACGATTATTAGAAAAAAAAAAACAAAAAACCAAATATATGATTAGTTTTTTCTTGCTCCAAGATACGTTTGTGCTTCTGAAAATCAAAACTGCTGAAGAAACCCATAATTATTCACTTTCCATTCAAACTGTATTATCAATGCACATTTGTATTTCCTTAATGTGGTGAAGCACGAAAGTTAGCACAGGCATTGTAGGGGCATAATTATGTCATTAAAATGATAATAGCCTGGGCCTAATGAAGTGTTTTATATACACATTTATAATGGATTCAATTAATATCAACGGAACATTTTGAGATAACTGTCAGTTAGAATATTCTAAGCATTTCCATTTTCTTTTCCCACAGGGAAAATGCTCACATTCCCAGTCCCAAGTCTGCTAAACCCTCGGCAAGGCTGCTAGTGTGAGGATCCAGTCCATCTAGCAGCTTGGAGAAAGCCTTGCACTGCAGCAATCTCCTAGGTACAGGCTGCTTTCCTCTTCAGGGGACCACACAGGTCACTCATTTTATCACCACCTGAAAGGCTCTACACTTCTGAAACCATGTTCTCAAAGGAAAAAAAATTGACTATTAACTAAAGTCATTCCTGAAACATTTGATAACTTACCATCTGATAAAACTGATCTATAAACCAATGTTATCTTTCCCCCTTTGAAATTGCCTCACTGTATTTATTTGAAATGCATTACAACTTGTGATAGACTCATTTATGAAGAGGCCTCCATCATGTTCATTTTCCATCTAGGTCCATATTCCCTGATGGTCCTCCTGCACAAGCATCCTCAGGCCATACTGAACGTGAGCTCAGTGAGAGGAAAACCAAAGTGGCTTTTAGTTTGTATTAAGAGATGCAGCTAAGAGCAAACCATTTGCTGTAATAACATGTTATCTACTGAAAACAATAGCTACTATTTGTTGACAGCTTACTATGTGCCAGGTACCATACAGGGTTCACTTTGCCCATCAGCTCATTTATTAGCAAACGTGCAAGGCACTAATCTCCATTCATTTTCATTAGCATCATGGAAGCAAAAGACACAACAAAGAGCCTGGAATTAGAGGCTACAGGGCCTAAATGAACTCATTTATCAGAACACAGCAAATAACAATGTGACGCTGATGGAGACGAAGCAAAGTGCAATCTCTCTAAGTGGTCAGCCTTTTCTCTTTTCAGATCGTCTTGGACTTACCAGCAACAGGCAAACCTGATTACATCTCTTCCCATCCCATTCCAGCTCTGTTCACCTACTCCTACTGTCAAGGGAAATGCAAAAAATGAACAATCTGACAGGACTAGAAGAAAACCAAGAGCAAAGCAGCAAACATAGCTGTGAGGCTGAGGATCCACTTACCTCATCTTCATGACACTCAAATTGGTACATCCAGAAATTCTCCATCTTTACGGGTGCTCTCTGGGTAGCAAGGCCAGCTCTTGAGCATCCACTTGTGAGCTGAGGCTAACTCCTGATCCCAGTGTGTGTCTGGTGGATTGTTTCCAGCGGTGTTAGATGGCCGAGTCAATAATGTAACTTGTAACAGGAGATGTGACCAACTCCCAGGGCGTCTGACCCAGCTGCATTAACCCCTCAGTGCCCGATGATCTCGTGCGTCACTGCTGGAGCATCATCACCTGATGTTTCTGAGGAGGGGCTGGCCTCCCTCTTCTGGCAGTAATGCCTACTATTTCTGGGGGAAAATAAACTCGGTTCTGAGGTGCTACCAGAAACTTTCACACACTCTAAACTCTGCTATGTTTATAGAACCTGTGAAAAGAGCATCCAGTTCATATGGAAGGAAGGGGTGGGAGCTGGGAAAAAGAGGCTCACTCAGAGCCAGTGTCAGAACAAACCTGGGCATGTGGCCAGCCAGGGCCTGGGGGCACAGGATGCTGAGAGTGGACCCTCCCCACCTCTTCACATTTGCTGAACACCCTCACACTGAACTCTGAGTAAGTGGGAATGGTGAGTCAGATACACAAACACAAAAAGAAGCTGCCACCATGGTCAACATGGTTGGATACACACCAACAAGAATACACAGAAGAATCACATAAAAAAGGTCTTAATGACCTGGATAACCATGATGGTGTGCTCACTCACGTAGAGCCAGACATCCTGGAGTGTGAAGTCAAGTGGGCCTTAGAAAGCATTGCTACAAGCAAAGCTGGTGGAGGTGATAGAATTCCAGCTGAGCTACTTCAAATCCTAAAAGAATGATGCTGTTAAAGTTCTGCACTCAATATGCCAGCAAATTTGGAATACTCAGCAGTGGTCACAGAACTGGAAAAGGTCAGTTTACATTTCAATTCCAAAGAAGGGCAATGCCAAAGAATGATCAAACTACCACACAGCTGCACTCATTTCACATGCTAGCAAGGTCATGCTCAAAATCCTCCAAGCTAGGCTTCAACAGTATGTGAACTGAGAACTTTCAGATATAAAAGCTGGATTTAGAAATGGCAGAGAAACCAGAGATCAAATTGCCAACATCCGTTGGATCATAGAAAAAGTAAGAGAATGCCAGAAAAATATCTACTTTGGATTCACTGACTATACTAAAGCCTTTGACTGTGTGGATCACAACAAACTGTGGAAAATTCTTAAAGAGATAGGGGTACCAGACCACCTTACCTGTCTCCTGAGAAACCTGTATGCAGGTCAAGAAATAACAGAACCAGACAGGGATCAATGGACTGGTTCAAAATTGGGAAAGGAGAATGTCAAGGTTGTATATTGTCACCCTGCATACTTAACTCATATGCAGAGTATCATGCGAAATGCTGGGCTGGATGAAACACAAGCTGGAATAAAGAATGCCACGAGAAATATCAATAACATCAGATATGCAGATGACACCACCCTAATGGCAGAAAGCGAAGAAGAACTCAAGAGCCTCTTGATGAAGGTGAAAGAGGAGAGTGAAAAAGCTGGCTTAAAACCCAACATTCAAAAAATTAAGATCATACATCTGGTCCCAACACTTCATAGCAAATAGATGGGGAAGAAATGAAAACGGTGACCAACTTTATCTTCTTGGGCTCCAAAATCACTGCAGATGATGGCTGCAGCCATGAAATTAAAAGATGGTTGCTCCTTGGAAGAAAAGTTATGACCAAGCTAGACAGCATATTAAAAAGCAGACTTTGCCAACAAAGGCCCGGGTAGTCAAAGCTATGAGTTTTCCAGTAGTTGTGAACAAATGTGACAGGTGGACCATAAAGAAGGCTGAGCACCAAAGAATGGACACTTTTGAACTGTGGTGCTGGAGAAGACTCTTGAGAGTCCCTTGGACTGCAAGGAGATCAAACAGTCAATCCTAAAGGAAATCAAGCCTGAATACTCGTTGGAAGGACTGATACTGATGCTGAAGCTCCAATACCTTGGCCACCTGATGCAAAGAGTTGACTCATTGGAAAAGACCCTGATGCTGGGAAAGATTGAGGGCAGGAGAGGAAGCGGGTGACAGAGGATGAGATGGTTGGATGGCATCATTGACTCAATGGATATGAGTTTGAGTAACCTCTGGGAGATAATGAAGGATGAGGAAGCCTGGAGTGCTGCCCTCCATGGGGTCACAAGGAGTCAGACACTCCTGAGCAACTGAACAAAAGGTAAACCCAAACTGGTTTTGAGAGCTGGACTGTGTCCACTTATTCTCGGGAAAGACAAGATTAATACAGGTGGAACTGAGCTGGAAGGAACTAATGGAAACAGAGTTGGGCAGGGTGGTTCTGAAGGCTGAAGACAGACCTCCTGGAGTCAATCTACCTCTTAACTAGCCATGGCAATGGGGGAGGTTGTGGATGCACAAAAAATGAAAGGTACAGAACATTCAAGACATTCACTGTAACAGATGGCCTCAGCCTTCTTTCTCACCAACCCCTTTATGAGACAGGATGACAGGTCTCTCTCCCTAGTTTACCTGATGAACTGTAAGAGTCAAAAGGTAGAAAAGAGAGAAGCAAAGGACCGGAAAGATCCACAACTGGAAAATCCACCCATGTTAGGTGACCGTGTCCTGTGCTGTGGACAACTCTGTAGGCCAGGCCAGAGAGGGGAGGTTCTCGGTACTTCTCTGCCCCTCCTCGCTTTTTCTTGTGTTTCTGACCACTCTGCTCACAGTCAGATTGCACCTACTATAATCTGGGTCAGTCTGCTGCAAAACTTGCAGCTGTCAGCCCCGTTCAAGGAGGCTTTTTCTAAACAGTGAGCAATGCAGGAGGTATTTCTTCTGAAATTATAGCACTGGGCATTTCTCCGGATACTGTCTTCTTTCCATCAATTATTTAAAAGACAGAAAACTTTTGGGTGTTGATTCTCAAGTGTCCTGATTGAATAACCCCTACCACTGAACTCCCCCGGCTTAAGGGTGGGACCAATTTGCCATTATCACTCTTAAAAACTGCTCTGATTTGAACTCATGAGCCACTTAGGACAGACTGAAGTCATCAGAATCTTCACTGTTACTGTGCAAAGGTTGGAATTTTTTCAGTCATTAACCAGAGAACCACCATCACACCTAAGACTTAAAAATCACTAGAGAGACTACAAAAGAAAAGCACATCTTCTGGAAGGTTACAGAAAGCACCTTCACAGAGCATCCTCTTGTTGCAACAGAATCCAGAATGCTTCCCTCGGCTCTCTCCTTTTCAGTCTTCCCTTCCCTTTAATGTTCAGTCTGCACCCGAAACCTGCTGAATTATTCACCGCGGCCTTCTCCATGCCTCATCCATAATGGATAACACCTGCGATGGAAAATAGCCCCCACAAGACGACGGTTGAGATGGGAACACAAAGAACGGGAGCCACACCGACATCTGGGGGAGGACCCAGGGCACCAGGATGCCAGCCAGCCTCCAAGGCTGTTCCCTCAGCACCAGCAAGACCCCTCATACTAGGCGCCTCTCCGCCTCTTTTTGTGTCATGACATGTGGAGAGATGATAGCATTCAGACAACATTCTGGGTCACCCAGAGAGGGTCTGGAGCCCCAATTGACGCTGCCAGAGTTGAAGGCAGCATACCGATTGGTCCAGGCCTCCCCCGTCCCCAAAGTCCAGGGGGATGAGCAGAACAGTGGCTGAAAGCTCTGCCTTAGCTCAAGAAGCACTCTTTATGGCAAATGCTTTTGGCCCCGAAGTCCCTTGACAACAAAGTTAAAATGCTTCTACTTAAGAATGCATGTGGTTGTGTGTTTTCCTTCAGGACAATCCCTCTTCCTCCCCATTCCCACAGGTTCCTCTGAATCCCAGCTGTCTCTGATGTAGCCATCTGCTTCTCACCCCTATTCTCTTTTGCACCACTCTGGCTTCATTCTTTGCTGGTCAGCAGGATCTGCCCATTCCTGGCCAGATAACAAAATTAATACAGCCTAAGAGTTGGGAATGGCTGAAGCGGTCAACTGGGGAGGACGAGGCCAGCAGCTGCTGCGTCCTCAGCTTTTAGGCTCAGCAGCTCTTTGCCAACACAAGGTGATGACAAGATATCAAATGGAGTAGATGGACTTCTCGAATGGGCCCTGTGATCTCTAACTCTTGGTATACAGCCCCTTGTTGATTCTCTTCCTGGGGAGGGAGTGTGGGCTAGTGATATACTCTAAATACAGCAAAGGTGATGGGATGTCATTCTGTAATTAGAAGTCACAGTCTGTTATAACCCAGCTTGCTAACAGACTCGGCTGGCATACTTTATTAACACAAGCAGCCAAGGAGGAGAGTACCCACGGGGCACAGAACGAGGAGGCCTGTGGGCAACAGTCAGCTAGGCACCAAGGTCCTCACTCCAAAGGCCCGTGAGGAGCTGTATCCTGCCAACAAGCTCACTGGGAGCACGGCTTTCCCCAGGTGAGCCTTAAGATAGCCACAGACCACTGACACCTTGACTGCAGTCTCAGAGGGGCCCCAAAGCAGAGGACCAGCGAAGTAACGCCGGAATCTTGACCACAGAAACTGTGAGATAATCACCATGGCACGGTTCATGCCACTAAGTTCTGGGGCAATTTGTTACACAGCTGTAAGTAGCTGAGACACTAAAGGTGGCTTCAGAGGAAAGCCTGAAGAGCAGGGGAGGCCTGGAGGTAGGACTGAGGGCTCAACAAAGAACTAGCCTAGAACAGATCATAAACTCTGCACAGGCAGGGTCTGTGTCTGTTTTAGACAGCGCCTGCATCTCCGTGCCCACTACATCCCTGGCGTCTTGTACACTGTCTGAGTTATAGGAGGAACTCGAAAATATTTGTTAAACGTGCAGATGATAAGTTGAGAGAGACTTTCAATTTCTGATGAGATACAGTAGTCACCACTCTCTCTGGTTCACTGACAAAGCAAAGAACACTGTGGCTTTGTGGCCAGGCTCTATTACTCACAGACAGTGTCTTATATGTAGCTTGTGCTCTATTTAACCCAAAAGTGTTAGCAAGGGAAGAAACAGCTCAACCTAATCACTTCATGGCAGTTTGCATGGCAGATGGTTGAGAGCACATTTATTCCTCTGCTATCATTCACCTAAGAAGAGGTTTCTTATTGGTTTCTGAGGTCAATTTGGCAAACTACACTGCGGCCCATTTTTGCTGTCCTGACAGCAGATCCTTTGGTTCTAAAATTGTGCTTTTGGATAGGCTTCTGGGATGTTAACCTAGACGGTCTGCCATCCCCTCTTTTCTAAACAGTGTGAACCATATAGTAGAACGAAGTTGGTTTTAGAACCTATACTGGGATGCATATTCTTCTGCAGCAGGCCAGGAGAACACTCTGAGTTAAGGATGCTTGGGGTCTAGTCCTTTTCAAGCCACAAAACGACATAAAAGCGAGTTGACTCTCTTAGGAAAACTGTCCTTCCTGACTCCAACCTGCTAAGAATACATCACATTCCAGCTCAGAATTTATCCACTTAGGGAAATCAGGCCTCAACAGAACACATAATTCATTCTGAAGTCTGTCTACTTGACTACAGATCTCATTTCAACTCCATCCTTTGCTATTCAGATCTTGGAAAATCTATGGCTGGCCAGAGCTCCCTGAGGAGATGTGAACTGGCAAAAAGGACCTCTCAGAGAAAGATACTTTTACAGGAATCCTTCATGAAAACAATCCTTCAACAGCAAAAACAGTTCTTTTCACTCACTCACATACACTTGACAACACAATCCCAACAGGATAAGATGTTGCTAACAAGCCTTAATGAATTAGCACGTACACTTGACCTTGGTCAACAGTTTCCTAGCAACAAGAACAACAATCAAGTCCATGTAGGTTGATGCTGAATTCAGGGCAGAGGGAAAGGGAGAGAGGACAGGGAGCAGGTGAAGCCAAGGAAACCAAGGCCGAGATGAAGCCAGGATGCTTCTCCACCCTCATCACATCATCTTTCTCAAAAAAAAAAGAAAAAGAAAGAAAGAAAAACTGTAGGCACAAAAGTGCACATGATCGGGGCAGGTGTTAACATCAAGCCCTCACTTCCCAGGATTTTGGCAATACCTCCCTCTCAGCAGGACAGTGGCTGGTTTCTGACTAAGAAGTGTTAGTGCCAAAATCGTTTCCTGCCTCAAAAGATTTTCACCAACTGGTCTCTGGAATTGGGGACATCAATAAAAGCTAAATGTTATCTGAAAGGAGTGGTGAAAAGTGCCATTATCACTAATTAGCAGTTTAGTTTGACTTAATCAATCAGACCAGCGGGGGGAGGGGGTGGGGTGGGGGAAGCGCTTACAATATGACAATATAGTGCTGCTGCTCAAGGTGGAAGTGGAGACCTGAGTCATTCAGAGCGCCTGAGCAGATGGGCAGCACCATGGGAGTGACCGCCAAAAACAGAGCAAGTGGAGAAGGCGTGCTAACGGCCAACTTCTCTAATTCACAGTCTCACTGACCAGCCCTAAATGTTAAATGAATTTCGACCTACTAAGGGCTTCCACTGTGACTCAGCTGGTAATCTGCCTGCAATGCGGGAGACATGGGTTCAATCCCTGGGCTGGGAAGATCCCCTGGAGAAGGAAAAGGCTACCCACTCCAGTATTCTGGCCTGAAGAATTCCATGGACTATACAGTTCATGGGGTCGCAAAGAGTCAGACAGGACTGAGCGACTTTCACTTTCAAGGCAACAAAATACCCCAAAGTTGTAATTCTGATTTCACATTTCCATGGATCACTTAGGATCTGCAAAACCATTTTGCTCCATAATTCTGGGGGGAAAAAAATCTGCTTAACTTATTTTACTGATGAAGAAACTGAAGTCGAGAAAGAAACCAGGTGACCAACTCAGTTGAGCTGTAGCAGGCCAACGACAGGGCTAAGATTTACATAATGAGTGCTTACTGAGCATCATCAACATTGTGCAATTTGCTCTGAGTTACAAGAGGAGGAGAAAACACTACACCTTCAATAGACTGACAGTGACCATCAGAGGCTAATGCATGTGAGACAAGTAGAAAGTAAGATAGCAAAGAATCAAGTGTTAAACTGCGGTTTACAGTTTAAGCTGGTGGTTACCAGTTTTGGGGCTTCCCAAGTGGTTCAGAGATAAAGAATTCGCCTGCCAGGCAGGAGACACAGGTTTGATTCCTGGAGAAGGAAATGGCAACACACTCCAGTATTCTTGCCTGGGAAATCCCATGGACAGAGGAGCTGCGTGGGTTCATGGGGTCACAAAAGAGTCAGACATGACTCAGCAACTAAACAAGGAAAACAAATTTTGATTGGGCCTTAGAAATACTGATGGTAAGACCAAATCTCCAGAGATTCTAATCAAGAATCCTGGAATCTATCTATTCAAAGAGTAGGGCCCTGACTGCACTAAATAGGAATGCAATCTGGACAGAGGTGAGAGCCAGTTTAAGAAGTGGAGTACAGACCTAACTCTGTTTAAAACAAGAGCAGATTTAGGATTTGTAATTACTAGTCCAATGAGTAAGCCAATGCAGGGTGGGGTGGGGATACAAACCAAAGGAGCCATGTCATCTCTATTCAGTGGGGTCTGCCTAATCACACCTGAAATTTACATGAGGAAATTACTTCCTAGAGGAATGTCTGTCTTTGCCCAAGACAAAGGGCACAGACATCCGGGATGATCTGTCTTCTAAAGCTGTGAAATATGTCAAAGACCAGTGGGACTCTGGGAGAGCAAGGTGGCTTTTGTCAAAACAAAATAACATCCTCTCTATGGCTGCTCTCAACAAAGTGGTCAGTGAAAATCCGTGTTTCAAAGAAAGTGGACTGACAAGCTACATCTCTGTATTAAGAACATGTCAGTTACATCTGTAACGGGATCACTTCCCATTTAAAAGATGATCACGTTTATAGATAAGGTGCATTTCATAATTCCCCAGGATGACATGGGTCCAGGATTTAATTGGGTTACATGTGGAATTCAATTATCTATGATCTATCTGCTCTTCTCCTTGTACCTTCTCGTCGTCCCCTATACAGCCCCAGTCCACTTACTGAAATAATGCACAGTTGGGAAAACTGACACGATTTTTCTAAAGACTTCTGGGAAGTTTCTGGAGTCCCAACTTATTAAGCAAGCATGTCAAGACATCCCAATTGTGGTCCCATGAGCTGTGATTCTATCTGGAAAGTGATAACAAAATGCTCTCTGGTGAAATCATCCATTTCCTTCCCTGTTGCTTTCTCCATATTTCCCCGCACAGTAGTTTCACAGATACACTGACTAGCGAGACAATTCATTAAAAAGTTGAGAAAGATTCCTCTTGGGAGTGGAATCAGGTCAAGAGAAAAAAATTGGAGCCTGGGGTTGAAAAAATCAATCTTGCCCATCACTTATCTTCATTCCATTGAGCATGGGGTAGCTGGAGATCTTGCCTTCTGCTGTGCAGATCATCAGACCAGTTTGCTCTGATCATTCCAATACAGTGATGATATAATGACAGTGGGGAGACAACTGCTTGGTCCTGTAGATAGGGCAGGCCTGGAACTGAACTGACAGGTAAAACTCAAAAGGTGAGATAAATTAATCAGGAAAACTTCAAATCCAGGAGGAGAATGCAAAAGCACACATTCTTCTAGCTCCTTTTGCTTTTTCATGATTAAAAATAAACTATATATTTGCTCTCTGATAGGGACTTCTAGGTCAAACCTTTTCATTTCCAAGTTGTAACAGCAAGATCATGACACGTTTAAAAACATTACGCTGGTCACATCAGGTCCTCACAGTTCATAGAAAAGTGTATTTTTGTTGTTGTTGTTACTGACAATGAAGTTCTGTTGTTTAAGAGCACTACTCGCCATTGGCAGGGATATGGCAATTTATTGCTGACCCTAAGTTGCAGAATGGGCCATTATATGTACTCTGGTAAAGGTAGTCATGTTGAAAACATTTCATTCTAAAAGTATGGACCATTAACCTAAGTAAGTATATAAACCTGAGGAGAAATCAATGCATCCACTTTGACCTCAGCAAACATCATTCTCACTGCAGCTGTTCATATTTTGGCTGCCATCCTTCCCACATATGTTCAGCAGTTTTCACACTCTAAGCCCATTGTCAAACCCACAAATCCTGAACTCTTTAGGGTTTTCACTGTCAAGATGCAAATCCACGTACCAATTAGGGCTCTTCACCTGAAGCAGTACAGCCCGCTCCTTGACCTACTTTTTACCTCTTTACGCTTATGTGTGTGATATAAGCCAAATGTAAGTATGTGTGCTCAGTGCATACACAGAGTGAAATTAAAATGAAAAACTCAGAACACCTAGCTCATCATATAACAGAGATAATACAGTAGTCATTTTCTATAAATTGTGCACATAATATACAGAAGTTGTTTGCCTTTATTATTATTTTTTTCAAGAAAGTGGACGGTAATGTGGAAATAATCCCTTTGTTCAGTGACTGATCTCTGAATAATGATTCCAACTCTTATTTTTAAAACATAAGGCAAAGAAATACAGAAACATAATTTTGAAAGTCAAATGGTACTATAAGGTTTATGGCAAAAACCAAAGTCCTTTTCTGTACTCCTCCCCACTCCATGGTTTCCTTTCAGCATTTCTTCCTGTATTTACTTCCACAGGTGTAAAGACTGTGTTTACACTGCCTCACCTTGATTTTCAACTGCATACATTATTTCACAGGGCTCTCCTGGTAAATAATCTGTCTGCAATGCAGGAGACCTGGGTTTGATCCCTGGGTCAGGAAGATCCCCTACAGAAGAGAATGGCAACCCACTCCTGTATTCTTGCCTGGACAGAATTCCACAGACAGAGGAGCCTGGTGGGCTACAGTCCAAGGGGTCACAAAGAGTCAGACACGACTGAGTGACTAACACTTTCACCTTGATTTTTCAATTACAGATATTATTTCTTGGCTTCTACTATAAAAGACTAGGATTTATCTCCTTTATACTACACCTTCCCTCATCTACTCAATGTTACTGGTTTTGGTTAATCAATATTGGGTGTTTGCATTCTGAAGACTATGCACATGCTCTTCTCTGAGACACACACAATGTAATACTGCATTTTTTGCATAACAAATGTTTTTAGTGAGGTAAGTAGCTGAATTGTTTTTCCATTTGCTTAGTTTTCTATGTACTGAACAATAACTTATGCCAAACTCAAAGGCAATCTAAGATTCCTCTCACTACAAATGTATTAGGAAATCCAGGACAGAGACAAGATGGTGGAGTAGAAGGACATGAGCTCATCTCTTCTTACGAAAACATCAAAATCACAACTAACTGCTGAAAAACCATCAACAAAAAATGCTGAAAGGTACCAATAAAAGATACCCCACACATCTAAAGGCAAGATGCCACAGTGAGATGGTAGGAGGGGCACAGTTATGATAAAATCAAATCCCATATCCGATGGGTGGATGACCCACAAACTGGAAAATAATTGTACCACAGAAGCTCTCCCACAGGAATGAAAGTTCTGAACCCCACATCAGGCTCCCCAGCCTGGGAGTCTGGCAATGGGAAGAGGAGCCCCCCAAAAATCTGGCTTGATTGCAGGAATTTCATGGGACTCAGGGAAGCAAACTCCACTCTTGGAAGGCACACAAGGTCTTGTGCACACCAGGAACTAGGGAAAAAAAGCAGTGACCCCGTAAGACACTGGGCCAGACCTATCTGCTAGTCCTGGAGGGTCTCCTGCACAGGCAGGGGGTGGCTGCAGCTCACTGCAGACAAAGACATTGGTGGCAGCAGTTCTGTGGAATATTCACTAGCAGGAGCTCTCCTCAAAGTCGCTATTTTCTCACCAAGACCTGGCCCCACCCGACAGCCTGTAGCTCCAGTGCTGGAAACCTCAGGCTAAACAACCAACAGGCCTGGAATACAGCTCTTCCCATCAGCAGACAGGCTGCTTAAAGCCATCCTGAGCACACAGCTGCCCACTAGACACACTCCTTGACAGAGCCTTGCCCACTAGAAGGACAAACCCAGCTCCATTCGCCAGAGGGCAGGAACCAGTCCCTCCCACCAAGAAGCCTGCACAAGTGTCTTAGACAGCCTCATCCATCAGGGGGCAGACAGCGGAAGTAAGAACTACAACCCTACAGCCTGCAGAATGAAAACCATAATCACAGAAAGTCAAATGAAATGAGAGAGCAGAGGAGTATCTTCAGGATGAAAAAACAAAATAAGACCCTAGAAGAACAACTAAATGAAATGGAAACAGGCAATCTACCTGAAAAAGAAATCAGAGACATGACTGTAAAGACAATTCAAAATCTCAGAAAAAGAATGGAGGCACACACTGAGAAGTTACATGAGATGTTTAACAAAGACCTGGAAGAACTAAAGAACAGTGATGAACAATACAACAAGTGAAATTAAAACTACACTAGAGGGAATCAATAGCACAATAACTGAGGCAAAAGAATGGATAAGTAAGCTTAAAGACTGAATGGTGAAAATCATGTAACAGAATAAAGAAATGAGGACAGTCTTAGAGATCTCTGGGAGAACATTAAATGCAAGAACATTCACATTACAGGAGTCCCAGAAGAGAACAGAGAGAGGAAAGGCTTGAGAAAATATTTTAAGAGATAATAGTTGAAAATTTTCCCAAGGGAAAGGAAACAGTCAACTGAGTACAGAAACCACAGAGTCCCAGGCAGGATAAATCCAAGGAACACACCAAGACACATAGTAATCAAAATGACAAAAAGCAAAGAAAAAATTTAAGAGTAACAAGACAAAAGGAACAAATAACATACAAGGGAACTCCCATAATGTCATCAGCTGATTTATCAGCAGAAGCTCTGACAGTCTTGACAGAGAAATCAAGGTTTTACAGATAAGCAAAACTAAGAGATTTCCGCACTAACAGATCAGCTTTGCAACAAATGCTAAAGAAACTTCTCTAAGCAGAAAAGATCACAACTAGAAATAAGAATATTATGAATGGAAAAGCTCACTGGTAAAGGCAAACATGTAGTAAAGGTAGAAAATAACCTACATACAAATACCCTGATAACTACCATAGTGCTGTCACCCACCTAGAGCCAGACATCCTAGGGTGTGAAGTCAAGTGGGCCTTAGGAAGCATCACTACAACAAACCTACTGGAGGTGATGGAATTCCAGCTGAGCTATTTCACATCCTAAAAGATGATGCTGTGAAAGTGCTGCACTCAATATGCCAGCAAATTTGGAAAACTCAGCAGTGGCCACAGGACTGGAAAAAGTCAGTTTTCATTCTAATCCCAAAGAAAGGCAATGCCAAAGAATGTTCTTTGACAGTAGTAGTAGTAGTTCTTTGCAGTAGTCAAACTACTGCACAATTGTGCTCATTTCACATGCTAACAAGGTAATGCTCAAAATCCTTCAAATCAGGCTTCAACAGTATGTGAACTGAGAACTTCTCTGAATGTTCAAGCTGGATTTAGAAAAGGCAGATGAACCAGAGATCAAACTGCCAACATTCACTGGATCACAGAAAAAGCAAGAGAATTTCAGAAAAACATCTTCTACTGCTTCGTTGCTAAAGCCTTTGACTCTGTGGATCACAACAAACTGTGGAAAATTCTTAAAGAGATGGGAATACTCGACCACCTCATCTGCCTCCTGAGAAACCTGTATGCAGGTCAAGAAGCAACAGTTAGAACTGGACATGGAACAATGGACTGGTTCAAAATTGGGAAAGGAGAACGTCAAGGTTGTATATTGCCACCCTGCTTCTTTAATTTCTATGCAGTGAAATGCCAGGCTGGATGAATCATAAGCTGGAATCAAGACTGCCGGGAGAAATAGTGATAACCTCTGATATACAGAGGAAACCATCCTAATGGCAGAAAGAAAAGAGGAACTAAAGACCCTCTTGATAAAGGTGAAAGAGGACAGTGAAGAAGTTGGCTTAAAACTCAGCATTCAAAAAACTAAGATCATGGCATCTGCTTTCATCACTTCACGGCAAATGATGCAGAAAAAAATGGAAATAGTGACAGACTTTATTTTTTTGGGCTCCAAAATCATTGCAGATGGTGACTGCAGCCATGAAATTAAAAAGCGCCTGCTCCTTGCAAGAAAAGCTATGAAAAACCTAGAAAGCATATTAAAAAGTAGAGACATCACTTTGCAGACAAAGGTCCATATAGGCAAAGCTATGGTTTTTCCGGTAGTCATGTATGGATGGGAGAGTTGGAATTTAAAGAAGGCTGAGCACTGAAGAATTGATGCTTTCAAACTGTGGTGCTGGAGAAGACTTTTGAGAGTCCCTTGGGCTACAAGGACATCAAACCAGTCAATCCTAAAGGAAATCAGTCCTGAATATTCATTACAAGGACTGATGCTGAAGCTCCAATACTTTGGCTACCTCAGGCGAAGAGTTAACTCAGTGGAAAAGACCGTGATTCTGGGAAAAGATTGAGGACATGAGGAAAAGGGGGAGACAGAGGATGAGATGGCTGAATGGCATCATCAACTCAATGGACATGAGTTTGAGCAGTCTCTGGGAGATAATGAAGGACAGAGAAACCTGGTTGCTGCAGTCCATGGGGCTACAAAGAGTTGGACATGACTGAGCAACTGACTATTATGATATCAAAACTAGCAGTTGTGAGAATAGGAGGGCACAAATGCAGGATATCGGAAATGCATTTGAAATTAAAACTCCTGCAACTTAAAACAATCTTATTTATGTATAGACTGCTATATCAAAAGGGCTTCCCTGGTGGCTCTGATGGTAAAGAATCTGCCTGAGATGCAGGAGAGTCAGGTTTGATCCCTGGATTGGGAAGATCCCCTGGAGAAGGGAATGGCAACCCACTCCAGTATATTCTTGCCAGGAGAATTCCAAGGACAGGGAAGACTGGTAGGCTACAGTCCATGGGGACCCCAAGAGTGGGACATGACTGAACCTCATGATAATCGCAAGCCAAATATCTACAACAGATATACACACACAAAAGTTAAAGGAACCCTAACACAACACTAAAGTTAGTAATCAAATCACAAGAGAACAGGAAAAAAAGACCTACACAAATAAATCAAAAACAATCAAGAAAATGGCAGTAAGAACAGAGATATCAAGCTTCCAGTTCAAGATGGCAGAGTAGAAGGATGTGTGTTCATCTCCTGCTATGAGAGCACCAAAATCACAACAAACTGTTGAACAATCATCAACAGGACGATGCTGGCACCTACCAAAAGAAGATACCCCATTTCCAAAGACAAAGAAGAAGCCATAGCAAGACAGTAGGAGGGGAACAATCATGATAAAATCAAATACCCTACTCACCTGGTGGGTGACCCATAAACTGGGTAACAATAAACCAAAGAAGTTCTCCCGCTGTCGTGAAGGTTCTGAACCCACGTCAGGCCTCCCAGCCTGGGGATCTCACAAATGTACTGGGAATCGCGAGGGAATCTGACCTTGAAGGCCAGTGGGATTTGATTACAAGACTTCCACAGGACTGGGGGAAACAGACTCCAGTCCCGGAGGGCACGAACAAAACCCTGGGTGCACCAAGGCCTGAGGAAAGGAGCAGTGACACCACAGGAGACTGAACCAAAGCCACCTGCTAGTGTCCGAGGGTCTCCTATGGAGGCCTGGGTTGGCAGGGGCTTACCACAGGCACGGGGCTCTGGCTGCAGCACTCTGGGAAGGTCCCCCTTGGCATAAACTCTCTTGGAAGTCACCATTAATCCCACCATAAAGCCCTTTGACCTGTGGGCTGGGTTGCCTCAGGCCAAAAAACTACCAGGGAGGGAAGTAAGAGAAAGAGGCAACAACAGAATAAAACAATATTAAAAGAGGCCCTTAAGGTCTGTGAACAGGATGAGTGTTTTGGGGGAGATGAGTGATCTGGGTGAGCATTTTCTATTTTGATTTGAAAGTGCACATTTTTTCACATCATATCTCTATACTGATGGTATGAAGTGAAGTGAAGTGTCAGTTGCTCAGTGGTATCCAACTCTTTTGTGACCCCATGGACTGCAGCCCGCCAGGCTCCTCTGTCCACAGAATCTTCTAGGCAAGAATACTGGAGTGGATTGCCATTTCCTTCTCCAGGGAATCTTCCCAACCCAGGAATTGAACCCACATCTCCTGTGTCTGCTGCATTAACAGCAGTGGATTCTTTACCACTGGGCCCTAATTATTAATTAATAATTATTAATAATACTGTGTTGCATATTTGGAAGTTGCTGAGGGAACAGGTTGTAAAAGTTTTCATCCCAAGAAAAATTTCTGTAACTCTGTATGGTGACAGATGTTATCTAGACTTATCGTGGTGATCATTTCACAATATATACAAATATCACATCATTATGTTTTATGTCAATTATACCTTGAGAATATAAAATAATAATCATAAAAGATAAAAAGAACATACATATTGAAAATTACTTTAAATGCTCCAACCAAAAGACACAAGACTCATATATATGTTGTCTACAAAAGACTCACTTACAATCTAGGGAAACATAGAGACTGAAACTGAGGAGGTGGAAAAAGGTAGTCAATGCAAATGGAAATCAAAAGAAAACTGCAGGAGCAATACTCAGACAAAATAGACTTTAAAGAAAGTTACAAGCGATAAAGGAGGACAAGACATAATGATCAAGGGATCAAGACAAGGGATCAAGGGAAGAAGATATAATGATTGTAAATATAAATGCACCAAATGCAACAGCACCTCAATATGTAAGGCAAATACTAACAGCCATAAACAGACATCAACAGTAATACAATAGTAGTAGGCAACTTTAACACCTCACTTTCATCAATGGACAGATCATCCTGACAGAAAATCAATAAGGAAACACAGGCCTTAAAAGATACATTAGACCAGATGAACTTAATCGATATTTACACAGCATTCCATCCCAAAGGCAGCAGGATACACATTTTTCAAGTGCACATGGAACATGTTCCACAATTGATAACATGCTGGACCATAAAATAAGTGGTGGTAAATTTAAAAAAACTGAAATCATATCAATCACGTTTTCCCACTACAATGCTACGGAATAAGAAATCAACTATAAGAAAAAGACTGCAAAAAACACAAGCACAAACACATGGAGATTAAATAATATGCTACTAAACAACCAATGGATCACTGAAGAAATTGAAGAAGAAGTAAAAAAATTGAAGAAGAAGAAAAAAATCCCTAAAGACAAATGAAAACAAAAGCGTGATGATTCAAAACCTATGGGACACAGCAAAAGCAGTTCTAAGAGGGAAGTTTATAGCAATACAGTATTACCTCATGAAACAAGAAAAATCTCAAATAAACAACCTAACCTTATTACCTAAAGCAACCAGAGAAAGAACAAAAAAACCCCAAAGTTAGAAGGAAAGAAATCATAAAGATCACAGCAAAAATAGAGGCAAAGAAAACAACAGAAAAAAATCAATGAAACTAAAAGCTGATTCTTTGAAAAGATAAATGAAATAGATAAACCTTTTAGCCAGACTCACCAAGAAAAAAAGGGAGAGGGTGCAAATCAATAAAACTTGAAATGAAAAAGGAAGAAGTTACAATGGACACCACTGAAATGCAAATGACCATACGAGACTACTAAAAGAAACTATATGCCAATAAAATAGACAACTTAGCAGAAATGGACAAATTCTTAGAAAGGTATGATCTTCTAAGACTGAACCAGGAAGAAATAGAAAATATGAACATCAATCACAAGTACTAAACTGAAACTGATTAAAAAACTTAAACAAAAGTCCAGGAACGGATGGCTTCACAGGCAAATTCTATTATACATTGAGAGAAGATGTAACACCTATCTTCTGAAACTATTCCAAAAAACTGCAGAGGAAGGAACAAACCCATCTATGAGGTCACTATCACCCTAATACCAAAACCAGACAAAGATAACACACAAAAAAGAAAATTACAGGTCAATATCACTGATGAACAGACACACATAAACAGACATGGTGTATGATTAAAGGGATCATACACCATGATCAAGTGGGATTTATCCCATGGATGCAAGGATTTTCAAAATCTGCAAATCAATCAGTGTGATACACTATACCAACAAACTGAAAAATAAAAACCACATGATCATTTCAATAGATGCAGAAAAAAGCTTTTGACAAAATTCACCACCCACTTACAAGAAAAACTCTCTGGAAAGCACCTCAACATGTTGTTCAGTCTCTAACACCTCAACATAAGCCATATATGACAAACCTACGCTGATATCACACTCAATGGTGAAAAGCTAAAAGCACTTCCTCTAAGATCAAGAACAAGGCACGGATGCCCACTCTTACACTTTTATTCAACATAGGTTTGGAAGTCTTAACCAGAGCAAAGAAGAAAAAGAAATAAAAGGAATCCTTTTTGGAAAAGGAGTAAAACTGTCACTATTTGCAGATGATATGATACTATACATATAAAATCCTAAATATGCTACCAGAAAACTACTAGAACTCATCAATGAATTTGGTAAAGTTGCAAGATAAAAAATTAATTCATGGAAATCTCTTGCATTTCTATATGACAACGAAAGATCAGAAAGAGAAATTACGCAAACAATCTTATTTACCATCACAACAACAATAATAAAATTCCTATGAATAAAAACCTACCTAAGGAGGCTAAAGACATGTACTCTGATAACTGTAAGGCGCTGATGAAAGAAATCAAAGATGACACAAATAGATGGACAGATATACCCTGTTCCTGGATTAGAAGAATCAATATTATCAAAATGACTATGCTACTCAAGGCAACATACAGATTCAATAAAAGTCCTTTCAAATTACCAACGGCATTTTTCCAGAACTAGAACAAAAAATTTTTTAATTTGTATGGAGACACAAAAGACCTCGAATAACCAATGCAATCTTGAGAAAGAAGAATGGGAGCTGGAGGAGTCAGGTACCTTGACTCCAAACTATACCATAAAGTTACAGTCATCAAAAACCAGTATTGTAGTGACAGAAATATAGATGAATGGAACAGGACAGCAAGTGCAGAAATAACCCACTCACCTATGGCCAATCTATGACAAAGGAGGCAAGAGTACCCAATGGAGAAAAGACAGTCTCTTCAGTAAATGGTGATGGAAAAACCAGATAGTTACATCTAAGAAAGATTATAACATTCTTTAACACCATACACAAAAATAAACTTAAAATGGATTAAAGATCTAAATGTAAGATGCGACAGTATAAATTCTTAGAGGAAAACATAGGCATAACACTCTGACATAAATTGCAGCAATATCTTATTTGATCAATCTACTAGAGTAATAGAAATAATCACAAAAATAAACAAATGAGACCTAATTAACCTCAGAAGTTTGCACAGCAAAAGAAACCATAAACAAAATGAAAAGACAACCCACAGAATGGGAGAAAATATTTGCAAAGGATGCTACCGACCAAGGATTCATCTCCAAAATTTACAAAGAGCTCATGAAGCTCGATATCAGAAAGACAAACAACCCAATCAAAAAATGAACATAAGATCTAAATACACCTTTCTCCAAAGAAGAGATACAGATGGCCACGAGGTATATAAAAAGATGCTCAACACTGCTAATTATTAGAGAAATGCATTATCAAAACTGCTATTAAGGATATGAAAATAAAACATTTCTTACAAAGAAAAAAAAACTGCAATGAGATAACACCTCAGCTTGGTCAGAATGTCCATCATCAAAAAGTCTATAAATAATAAATGCTAGAGAGGGTGTGGAGAAAAAGGACCCCTCCTACAGATGGGAGTATAAACTGGCACAGCCTCTAACGGAGAAGAGTATGGAGATTCTTTAAAAAACTAAAAACAGAACTACCATATGACTCAGCAATTCCAATCCTAGGCATATATCTGGAGAGAACCATGGTTTGAATGGATATGCACCCCGTTTTTCATTGCAGCACCGTTTACAATAGCCAAGACATGGAAGCAATCTAAATGTCCCCGGACAGATAGACGGATAAAGCAGATGTGGTGCGTGTGTGTGTGTGTGTGTGTGTGTATATATACACACACATATATACATATAATGGAATGTTACTCAACCATTAAAAAGAATGAAATAATGCCATTTGAAGCAACATGGATGGACCTGGAGATTATCATACTAGGTGAAGTCAGACAAAGACAGACAAGTATTATTTGATATCACTTATATGCAGAATCTTAAAAAAATGATACAAATGGTTCTTTGAGCTTGTTTACAAAACAGAACCAGATCATAGACTTAGAGAACTAACTCATGGTTACCAGGGTAGGTGGGGTGTGGGGAAGGTTCAGGGAAAGGGTAAATTGGGAGTTTGGGACTGACAAGGATCTACCATACAGCACAGGGAACTCTGCTCAATATTCTGCAATAACCTAAATGGGAAAAGAATTTCAGAAAGAATAGATACATGTATATGTAAAACTGAACCACTTTGCCATACACCTGAAAATAAACAACACTGTTAATCAACTATTATAAACACTGTTAATCCAATATAAAATAAAAATTTTTTAAAGTAGTATATCCTTCAAAGATTAAAAAGTTCTAATGAAATATAGATTTAAAATATTTTAAAAATATTAGGAAATCTCTCATTTCCATGCTTTCTGGAAACCTCCCCATGTGGAGCCCTTCAAGCTCCAGCCCATGCTGGAATGGCTTGGCTGCTGCCTTGTCTTTCTACACAGCTATCATCTCCTCCCCTATCATCACAGGCAATTCCTGGTCTCTTTCCTGTGTGAGATTCTGTTTCCCAATCCCCTCTTCTTTCTTGAGTTTGATTTACACTCCCATTTTGGGGGGAGCAATTCTTGAACAGCTTCCTGAGAAAAGGTGCCAGGAGGTAAATTTTCTGGGGTTCTGCATAACGGAAAAAGTCTTACTCCACCTTCACACTTAATTGGGTGTTGGCCAGTTAACTGGCCAATCTCACACTGAGCCTAGGTGTTGGCCTCCCAGGTTCCAATGTTGCTTTTGAAGAGTCTACCATTGTGTGATTCCTAATAATTTGTAACCTGTTTCTCCCTCTATGAAAGCCTGGAGGATATCCTCCTTCCCCCCTGTTCTGAAATTTCTGTGGGTCTTTTATTGTTCTAGGTACCTAGTGGAATTTTCCAATCAGGAAAGTCTCATGTCCTTTGCCTTGAGCAAACAGTTTTTCATAATTTCTCCATTTTATCAATGTTCCTAATTCTTTCCATCCAGTGACTTAACTACTCTACTTTCTTGAAGATTTTTTTCTACTTTGTCTTCTAATCAACCCACTGAAAGATTTTAAAAATTCCTGCCATTTTTTAAATTAAATTTTGTTTGGAATGTTTTCTTTTAAAATGGAATCCTATTTTAATTTATGGCTCCCCATCTTCTCATCTGGTCCCATCACTTCATGGCAAATAGATGGGGAAACAGTGGAAACAGTGACAGACTATTTTGGGGGGCTCAAAAATCACTGCAGATGGTAATTGCAGCCATGAAATAAAAAGACGCTTACTGCTTGGAAGAAAAGTTATGACCAACCCAGACAGCATATTAAAAAGCAAAGACAATACTTTGCCAACAAAGGTCAGTCTAGTCAAGGCTATGGTTTTTCCAATAGTCATGAATGGATGTGAGAGTTGGACTATAAAGAAAGCTGAGTGTCAAAGAACTGATGCTTTTGAACTGTGGTGTCGGTGAAGACTCTTGAGAGTCCCTTGGACTGCAAGGAGATCCAACCAGTCCATCCTAAAGGAGATCAGTCCTGAATGTTCATTGGAAGGACTGATGTTGAAGCTGAAACTCCAATACTTTGTCCACCTGATGAGAAGAGCTGACTCATTTGAAAAGACCTTGATGCTGGGAGGGATTGAGGGCAGGAGGAGAAGGGGATGACAGAGGATGAGATGGTTGGATGGCATCACTGACTCAATGGACATGAGTTTGAGTAAACTCCGGGAGTTGGTGATGGGCAGGGAAGCCTGGCATGCTGCAGTCCACGGGGTTGCAAAGCGACACGACTGAGAAGACTGAACTGAACTGATTTTCTCTTTCTGAGGATATTAGTGAATGTTTTATAATTTTTTCCTGCTCTAAGCACTGCCTTTATTTCTCCAAGTTCCTTTTCCATTTGCTATTTGTTTGTCTATCTTTCATGTTAGAGATGTTCCTTAAATATCCATTGATCCTCGGGCATCCACTCATATTTAACAGAGGGTCCCCAAAAAGACTACTGGAAGATTCATAAGTGGCAGTAAACTTCATTGTGGGGTGATCAGGTGGGGACCAAGAGTTTTGTTGGAAAGCCCCCAAACATTAGTAACTAAAGGTATCTATTCTTGGGCCTTTTTCTTTCCTCAGAAAGGAATATTCTAATCTCTGGCTGGGGGCTGGGAGGGGGTGAGTTCTAAGCCTGATGGCTAAGAATTACAAGACCTTCTCAGGGCCAAATGGTCAGTGGGCCCTGTGTTCCATAAGGCACTCCTAAAACCCACTTTCAGCCGTGGCTAGTGTCCCCAGTTCTAGCACTTCTCTGGTCCACGATTTCTTTATAGTAAGCCTCCTACCTTCTATGGAGGCGAGGGGGGAATGGTAATCTGGTGGCATGGGCTGGAGAAGGAATTTGTAGTCTAATTTCTCCCATGACACAACTTCAAACAATCCTCTTTTCTTTTCAGCCATACTCTTGCCATCTGAGGCATCCAGTGTTTCATTCCTTAGCCTTTTAAGGGGCCTCACAGACACTAGGCAGAGCAGGGAACACAGAAACCTTATCAGTGTATTAGTCAGAATCCATCAGGCTATGAGGCTATGCTGTGGCCAATGAACTGCCCCAAATCCCCAAGGTTTAAAGCAGCAGACGTTGAGTCCTCTCTCACACTTCATGTCTGCAGGGCAGCAGGGAGCCCTGCTCATCAGTCACCGGGACCCGTGTGGACAGAGGCTCTCCCATCCTGTGACACTAGCACTTCTGCCTGAGGCTTCGGCGGAAGCCGGTGCTCCGAGCTGCTCCCGCCTAGAAGCAGCATCACTGCAGGGCTCCCATTTCACTGCCGTGTCACTCTGAGGGGATCAGGAGGGGCAGGAGTCCTCCCTGGGCTTGAAAGCAGAGAACAGCCGGCAATACAGGGGTGGGGGCACAGATGTCTTCCACAGCCAACCACCACTGCGGTGTTCCAAAATTTTGTTGGCTCACCTGCTGCTGCTTCCTGTCTCCCGGCACTTACGGGTTTACATATTTTTACTATTTTTACTGTCACTTTAGCGTCGCTTAAAGAGCAAGCAGAGATAAACACCAATTTAAGCCACACAACACACCATTCCAAGTAGCCAAAACGCTCCCATTTATGACGTGTGTTTGCTCCCATCCATGTCTCTGATTCTACCACGACTCTGTTCTTTACTCCGAGTGAATCTGCTGCCTAAAGAGAGAGGGGCTCAGCTCGGCGCTCTGTGATGACCTAGAAGGGGGGGGGGAAGCAGGTGGGGGTGGGAGGGAGGCTTAAGAGGAAGGGATATAGGAACAGGTAGAGCTGATTCCCTTTGTTGTAAAGCGGAAACTAACACAACGTTGTAAAGCAATTATATGCTAATTAAAAATACCTTTTTTTTTAAAAAGAGAGAGATGGGTAAACTGTGGGACTTCCAGCACTAGCCATTCATTAACAATATTTTCAAGAAGGGGACTGGAAGGTAGTTCTCAAACATATACCTGGAAGAGCCTTTACTAGAAGCAAAGCATTTATAAAGTACTTTTTCCAGAAAACAATTATTTCCACTCACTGCTGAGCATCTAGTCTGCGTTCAGGAAGTCCTTGCTAATGAGCAGTTCTATTTTCGCATTCTGTAGGAGTCAGTGGCAAGCAGATGTCAGTTTCCTCCAAGTAAGAGAAAAATGCTAAAGTTCTGAGGGAATTAAAAGTAGTGCGAAGAACAAATTTAGCTATCAGCAGGTATCTCTGGCAGGTAGTAGTACAGGTGGTTTTTATTTCGGTCTATTTGCATCACTGCAGTTTCTGATGTCGCTATTTTGAGAATGCACTGCTTCTGTGACAAGAATTCCAGCGCCCCTTCCCCAGGCCTGTGGACCATAACCAGAGTGGGAGAGACCCTTCCAGGAAACCGCACCATGGTGATATGAGATTTAGCTAGGTCTCTAATCCACAGGGGCTTACATGGAAAAACTACCCACATGATACTTGTCTTTTAAATCAGTGGTTCTTTTTTTTAAAAACACACTCAAGAATGACAGGGAGAATTTACAAAACAAAACAAAGCAAGGAAAACAAACACAAAGAACAGATCACTGGACCCCCACCTCAGGTATTCCGGTTTGGAAAGGAAAGGTAGTAATTCCATTTTTAACAAGTACCTTCCAGGAAGACTTCAGGCCACAGTGCTTTTAATAGAGCTTTTCCATTTTCTATAACAGCATACATGAAATGAGCACTCTGTAAATATTTTTTGATGCTGAGGTGGAAACTAACAGAATGTATACACTTGTATTTTCCCCCATAATAACATCAAAGAGGGAGCAAATGAAGGGCTTTCCTATAAATATGGCATGACAGATGAAATGCAACCCACAAATTCAGACGGTTTAAAGACAACTGGTGGATTACTTTAAGGCACAGGGTTTTGGGTTTGCTTTGTATTAACTATTCATAACTCAGAAAGCCCTATTCACCAATTTCTTAGTGTTAAGTTGAATTTCTGATGAGACGGGATTCTAAAGCATCACCAACTATTCTAAAATCAATTCTACCTTCTGAATGAGACACCTTGTAAGAGGGCTGTTTATTAGTTCCAATGGATAAAAGCAAGCCCCCAGCCCTAGCGGACGCTGTGCGGTGGGTTCATCATCAGCCTGCAGGGACCAGGTGATGAAGCCGGTTGTTTCACGGAGCTGGTTCAGGTAGAAGGCTGAAGGAAGAGGCCAGCATCTGTACCGAACGCTCCTGTGGTTTTTTTCCCAATGGCTTTCCAAGTTTCTAAAAGGATTTAGAACCTGGTCTCCTGCCAGCTCCCTAATTTTAAAAGCCTGCTCCATTTCCACTACATTTGCAAAAATGCTAGATGCATCCCTCCAAGCCAGGAGAAACCCGTAGAGAGCTGGAGGTCACTGAGAATCCTGCACAGGAGACCACCTACTTTAACTGTTGAATGTGAAGCCTGGAGAACTGACCCAGTGCCGCCCCCTGGCTGGGGAAGATGCAGATCCTTTTCCAGCCTATTCCAACCCTGCCTTAAAGGTGATTCAATCAGCTAACAGCCATTGTTGAAATTTCACTTTAGTGTTAGTTGCTCAGTCGTGTCCGCCTCTTTGCAACCCCACGGATTCCTATCCCATGGAATTCTCTAGGCAAGAACACCAGTGTGGGGATATTCCTGACCTGGGAATCGAACCTGGGTCTCATGCATGGCAGGCACATTCTTTACCATCTGAGCCACCAGGGAAGCCCATGATGCCTGTGATTTAATCAGCTAACAGTCAATGTTGACTGTTACTAAAAGAGGAGGCAAACGGCATCTCTGACCTGCACAGCCTTTTACCTATAAGCAAAATGAACAAACAGCTTCCAATAGTGGTTTCTCACTCCTAAAGATATACTCAGAAATAGATAGGTGCAATCATAAAATGCAGAATTAAATGAAATCAAATTTAACCTCTTGACCCTTCTTTTACTCCAAGCTCCCATTTTAAATGAAAGTGCTTAAAAATTATCCAAGAGAATGGAAAAGTGAGAGTCGGAGGAGAAAAAGAATCTTTAGAGTCAGGTAGTGGGGGCAAAGGTTAGCCTTCTTGATTTATTTCTCAACAGACTGTGACACCCAAGCTTGCCGAGTTATCAAATTTCTTGGATATTTCAAAAATGGAAAGTGAAAGGCCGACGAGGCAGCAGCAGCTTTCCGTAGCTCTTCACAAGAAAGTATATTTCAGTTCAAAAGCATGTCTCTAGTGAGGTGTGAAGCTCCCTCTAGTACCACCAGAAATGAAAACTAAGCCCTTCTTGTAAGTCACAAAGGAAAAAAAAAAAAAAAAGCAAACAAACTGTAGACACCCTTGGCTGAAAAGGGCCCAGAAGAATTTCCTTGATTTCCTCTAAAAAAGCCACTATTCATCCTAAACCTTTAAGGGGTTGATTTAAGACAGTGGTTCTCAAATTGTGGTCCTGGGACCAGCAGCCATCAGCATCACCTAGGAACTTTTAAGTGACAACGCTGAACTTAGCCTGAGCCCTGAGATCCCGGAAAACAGCAAAGGTTAAAGACTTCTATCCTCCCATTTTGTGTTGTGAATACGGCTTATGCAAAGAACCTCTTTCCCGTACAACTTGAGTAACTCACAGGTGCCCCTTTGTTTACCTATGACAAGGCCACACACAGACCCCTCAAATTCCCATTCTTTGCCTGAGAAATGATTAGCTGAGCTCATTAGTCAAAACAGTGCTTATTAACCAACCTTTGATTAAGCTTCTCACCTTCTTCCAGGTTCCTGGAACTTTTGCCAGCTTACTGCCCCTCCTCACCAGCCCCTCCTGAGAAAAGGTTTTTCTAAGATTAAAACACTATCAAGGGCAGTGCATTCAAACCATGCTTCATCCCACTTCCTCACATCTTGTCCTTTCAGGCCTTGCTTACTCCTACCTATGAAAGAAGAATCCCCTTTTGCCTAACCCTAGAGAGAGACCCTTGCAGATCCCACAGTTCTGTTACTGCAAGAGTTCCTGTTACAACAGTACCTTTCCAATGAAGTCTCTCCTTATTCAATCCAGACTTGTTTTTTATTTAACGTTAGAAATACAAATTCTTAGGCCCTGCCCCAAATCTAAGTGTGAAACCAGGGGATGGAAAAAGGTGCGCCTGGAAACCAATTTCTGAATAAGTGCTCCAGTAGCAGTTTGAGAACCACTAATTTATCGCAATCTCTCAACACTTAACTCCTTCCCACCTGGTTTTCGCTCACCGGCTCTTAAGCGCAAGCTGTTTCTGAGCATGCCCACAGATCATTGCTGTCATCAAGTCATTTCTAATGACAAATGACGCCACCCAGCGCCCGTCTCCCCTCCTGGCCGCCCGTGGAGTTGAGCGAGCCCGAACCCACACACACTTACATCGCCATCCACCGGCCTCTGGTCGTCACAATCCCTGGTGGGACTAATGTCCTGGCGCATGACCCAGATGGGCTCTTTGGGCTCGTCGGGGGTGTAAGGCGAACGGATGGTCCTGGTTTTCACCTCCTCGATGGCCTCCTTGATGTCCTTGATGGCCAGCGAGATAGCATCCCTCTTTTCCTTGCTGTACCGCTGCACCGCCTCGCCGCCGGCCGCCCGCTGCGGCCCCGCCGGCGCTTGCAGCCCGGGGCTGTCGGGGCGGCCCCCGCCCGGGGTGGGGGCGCGCTCCAGGTCCTGCTCGGCCTCGGGCATGTCCTCGGCCGCCTTGTCGAGGCTTTGCGAACTCATGCTCTGCTTGACCTCGGCCACGATCTGGTCGATGTCCTCCTCCTGCTCGTAGCTGTCCATGCGGGGGTAGGGCGCGAACTCGGCCTCCTTCTCGGGGCTGTCGGACTCGCCGTCGGAGCGCTCGTCATAGTGGTGCAGCCGCGCGCCCAGGGCCTCCTGGCGGTAGGCGGCCGCCTCGTCGCGCTCCTGCTCGTAGAGCCGCAGGCCGTCGCGCGCGTCCAGCTCGGGCGCGTCCCCGATCTCCTCGTACACGTGCTCCTGGAGGCCCCCGTAGTCGGCGTAGGGCTCGGCGTAGGGCTCGTCCTCGCCGCGGTGGAAGAGCCGGTGAGTGTAGACATAGCCCGAGTAGGCCGCGTTCATGGCCTCCTCGTGCTCCAGCGAGTGGAAGTGCAGGTGGTTGGGCAGCGCGCGGCGGTGCGTGGCCTCGGCGTGCTCGGCCTCCGCCTGCTCCGTGTACTCCTCGGCCTCGGGCCGGTACTGCACGGCGTACGCGCTCTCGTCGTCGGGGTCCTGCGCGCGCTCGGCGTCGTCGCCGTCGCGGGCCGCGGCGATCACGTCGCCCTCGGCCGTGTCCGTGTGGTTGTGGAAGCCGCTCTCCGTGCTGGCCGAGCGCGCCAGGCACTCCCCGCGCTCCTCTTCTTCCTGCTGCTGCTGCTGCCCAGGCTGGGCGCGAGGGTCCTCGACGGCGCGCCCGCGCCGGGGGCGGCCCGCATAGTGCTGCTCCTGCTGCTCCTCCTCCACTTCGGGGTGCTCCAGGTCGGCCTCCACCGACTCGTTCACCTCCCCGCCTGCCGCCTCGTCCGTCACCTCCACCTCCGCGGCCCCCTCCAAGTGGTTCATGGTGGGCGTCGGGGACGGCTGGGAGAGAGGCTGGGCCGGCTCACTGCGCTCTCATTTTGCTCCACCCGGCTGGAAAAACAAGAAGGGGGAGGGGCTATTACGTGGTTCAGACTGTAGGCAGAAGCCGAGTACCAAGATAATCATAAAAACAGCTGTTATTGATCTCGTCTGAATCGCGGTCAATTAAAAAGTGATTGCAAATTTAAGCTCAAGCTGACAGCACATAGTTCATCATCTTCGAAGCACGTGTCGTAATTTGTAATTACGTGTCTCCTCGTTTCATTTGCTTACTGGCTTTCTCTCTTCCCCACCCCTCAGACCGACAGGCTTCTGAGCCTTTATGTTCCCCACCGCGCTTACTATTCAGGTTCTGTTTCTGATGCATATGAATAGAGAGTACTACCAAATTGAATGAGCCAATTGACACATTTTCCATCTGCTAAGGGATAAATCTCTCTAAATTAAACTAGGATCCTAGATACTTTAGAAACGATTTTTAAAATAAATTTCAAGGGAAAAAAGGACTTCCCTGGCGATCCCGTGGTTAGGACTCCGTGCTTCCACTGCAGGGGGAAAGGGTTCAATCCCTGGTGGGGGATCTAGGATTCCGCATGCTGCGGGCCCAGGGATTAGAGGTATTTCAAGGAGGAAAAAAAGCCTTGGGATGTTTTGAATCCATTGCTGTCAGTACAGATTTGCAGCCACTCAGGGAGGCTTCAGCCATCAATAGGTTCTCGTCCTGGCATTACTGGCTCTGTCACCTACCGTTAAGTGGTTTAATTTTCTGAACCTCCGTCATGAGACTGGACACATTTCCTGCAGCAGGATATTAACAGCTATTAACGCAGAGTAAAAAGGCTCCGTGCTCAAGTAAGTTTGGGAGATGCTGACTTAAGTTGACTTTCCTTGTGAATATGCAAGGGGAGGAAGATGCGGGATGCAGGGGTTACCCAACCTGTCTGACAGGGAAACACCTTTTTCCTAGAGGTCAGCGTTCTGACCTTAAAACACTGCACTTAAAACACTGACTAGGTAATTTCTAATATTCACTCCCCTCATACACCCTGGATCTAAAATTCTTTGATTCTGTAAGTTAGCATTATAGCTGATACTGGATAACATGCTAACTTCTTTAAAATACGGGTATGTCTCTTTCTCTATTTCCAGAGGGACTTGTGACTACAGAGATGGCTTTGGTTTCAACCACTCTCAAATTTGGTATTTTGGTATTCGGTAAATTTAGTATTTTGGTTTCTTCTTATCCAAAATAGCTTTATAGCATAATCTGCATACAGTGTATGGAAATAATTGCAGGGGATGTAAAGAACAAAAACAGGCAGGATCCCCATGATTTTAAGGCAGTTGTGGTAAATGGGTTCAATGTGTATAAACTTTCTATTGTATCCTTTCGGGGGGCTCATTTTACAAATGGACAAAACTGGGAAATGAACTCTTTAAGCAGAAAGCTCCAGGAGGACCAGGGACATCTAATGGACTCTCTAATATTAGGATGCATTATATTCTACTCAGCTCCTACCGAAACGATCGCAATTTCCTTCAAGCACTGTGATAGTCCCAGTAGTAAAGGAGGCCATTTTGGAGCTGCCAAGTTCATCTTCAAGCAGAAGTTACCATCTTTACCCCCTTCTTTGATGGATTCACCCCTGACTAACACTCACTAGAAAACAATTATGGTTTAGCAGAGATGATCAATCCTTACTGCTTTCCTTCTTGACAAGAACCCCACTTCAAACAAATTAGACCCAGTCTTCTTTGAAAAATTGTGGCTTCCTCTTATTTAACACCTGAGAACGGTGACTGTGGACAAGGTATAAGAAAGTTTTCTTACTATGTGTTTCTGTTCAGACCAGATGGATGGTTAATGCACATAACAGAAGAGGCAAATACTGGCGCTGACAGCCCCCAGGTTAGGTGGCCTCCAGTGGTACATGAAAGATACGAAACAAATATTCAATTCCATACAAGGCATGGACAAGAACAGTCTATCCAAGTTTCCTTTATAAGGACTCTCTGGAAAAGACAACAGATAAAAACCACACTCACGTTCAAATCTGAGTCGGCTGAGCACAAAGCAAGCATTCATAATGGAGGGATAGGAAACACGCCAGATGCTTCCCTGGGTACCACTGCCCTGCAGCGTGGCAGCTGTGTGTAGTCAGTCAGAGATGCAACGACCACCATCCAAAACACATGAGCAGGCCAGCAATTCAAAATAACCGTGTGCAGAACTGACCAAAACCCCATTTTCAGTGAAAATGGCACTTTCCTTTCTAGCCTGATGAAAATCTATTGATACATGTATCAAAAAGAGATTTTAGTTTATTCTGGGTTAAAATCATGTCTGACCAGGAAATAGTGCTGTCTTATAGAGCACTGATTGATCCACAGGCAATGCAATTTTTATGCATGTCTGTACACTAAGTCATGTAAAGAGAGTGACCAAAAAACAGTTCTTTGGGGGGAAATATGTTAAAATAAGCTAGTTTTGATACACTGAAGCTTTCCTTTCACTGGGTGTATGGTCCTTATACCCCTTCCCCAGCTTCAGTGGAATGTTCACGCACAGAGTAAACCATCCTGGTTTCAAGAATATAGTTTGGGTTACAGTGTTGGCAGTATGTTAATTAATAACAGGCATCAATTTGAGGGATTCCTTAGGACAAAGGCAACTACCAACTTTTAAAGATGGAGCTGACACTGGTGGTCAGGTCCATTGGTAGTACACAAGAGGACTGTTCCCTATACGTTGGCAACTTCGCTTATTTAAAAAACCTCACTCAAGCTGTTTTCTTTTTCTTTTTTTCTTTTTTGTTAAGAATCCTAGGTTATTGTGGGACTATATATTGGTACCACCTTTTTGATTAGAAATTTGGCAAGATGAATTAAAATCTTCAAAAGGTAATATACCTTTGCCCCAGTAATTCTACTTACAGAAATCTCAAAGGAAAAATGCAGATATGGACAAAGATGTTTGTCATGCTATTTGCTTAAAAGGCAAAGATAAACATTAAATATTAAGCACTAGCATTAAGTATCAATAAGTACACAGCTAATAAGCACTTTAGCATATTGCAATCCAGGAAGGTGTAGGGGGGATCTTCTGGCTGGGTAGCACCACCTGAAGTTCCCATGGCGCCCAATCTCTACCTGCCACAGCTGAACAAAACATGCCTCCTCATCCTCGTTCCCCATCCCAGCTCCCAAACCTGGCACCCCACCCCCACCCCCATATTTCCTATACAGGTGAAAGACACCACCAAGTCCCCAGTCCAGGAATTATTATTGACTTGTCTCTTCCCCTCACCTCCTTCCCCAAACGGATGACTGAGTCCATTGTCTTAGTAACTCTCCCATCATCCTCACTGCCGCTACATTGTCTTGGTCCCTCTCGCCTACAAAATTATTCCCTTAACTAATTTCTCAGTCTCCTCTGATCCATCCTCACCACTGCCAACCTGCTCATCTTTCTAAATACAAATCTGAATCCCATAACCCTATTTCTTAAACTCTTCAGTGACCCTCCCCTGTGTAGTAGATGGTGCTTAGTTAGTAGTAGTAGATAGCGCTTAGCTATCTACAAGACATTACTAGGCATTTTCCACATAATGACTTATTTAATTCTCCCACTAGCCTATGAAGAACGTACTCTCCTATTGTCTTTATAGAGATTATTGTCAGCTCTTTTAAAAATGAGGAAATGGAGGCAAGTGGTATTAGGTGTGGAGAAGGTGATGGCACTCCACTCCAGTACTCTTGCCTGGAAAACCCCATGGACGGAGGAGCCTGGTAGGCTGCAGTCCATGGGGTCGCTAAGAGTCGGACATGACTAAACGACTTCACTTTCACTTTTCACTTTCATGCACTGGAGAAGGAAATGGCAACCCCCTCCAGTGTTCTTGCCTGGAGAATCCCAGGGACGGGGGAGCCTGTGGGCTGCCGTCTATGGGGTCTCACAGAGTCGGACACCACTGAAGCGACTTGGCGCAGCAGCAGCACATATTCGGTGATTGCCCAGTCATGCACCTGGGAGAACTGCTGTCTGATCCATACTCTCTGGCTCTAGGCTCTGGGTGCTGGAGTCCTACTCCTGATGCTTCCTCAAACAAATGAAGCTACATCTCTCCTCCAGCCTCATCTTCATGCTTCATCTGTATCCTGCAGTCTAATACCCAGAGTCCTGACACTGGCCCTAACTGCCTTCCCTATCCTAGCATATTTTTTCATTTATAATTTTTTGCTGGTAATCTGTCTTATCTTCCCCAAAGCAAGTTCCTACCTAATGAGTGTCTATTATGTGCCAGCCTCCAGGCGATATTCTGGGCATAAAGGCAGAGCAGTGGCCAAGCTAGAAAGGTTGCTCTGTTCTTGGGAAGCCCCTATTCTAATGTATGGAGGTGAAGGGGAAGGAGAGGGGGAAGAGACAATGATTATGTTAATGAACAAATCAGATAACATCAAAGAACAAAAGTTCTTATGAAGAAAATGAAACAGGGTAATGGCAGAGAAACTGACTGAGGAGAGAGGGTTATATGGTGGCCAAAGGAAGTGGTTTTGGAGCTGAGGCCTGAATGATAAAGAAAGAGGCAAGTAAAGATCTGAGGGCAGGGCCTTGAGGTGAGAAAGGACTTGCTGTGTTCAAAGACAGAAATAATGTTTGTGACCTGAGTAAGAGATGATGTGGTAGGAGATGACAATGGAGAGATGGGAAGGGGCAGCAGGGCAGGGCCTGGCACATCACGGTAAAGTTATTTCAAGTGCACTGGCATGCTATTGGGCTTCTCTGCTGACTCAGATGGTAAAGAATCTGCCTGCAATGCAGGGTTTGACCTAGGTTCGATCCTTGTGTCAGGAAGATCCCCTGGAGAAGGGCATGGCTACCCACTCTAGTATTCTTGCCTGGAGAATTCCATGGACAGAGGAGCTTGGTGGGCTATAGTCCATGGGCATGGTACTGGGGACGGTTTTAGCAGGGGAATAATAAAATCTGATTAACCCTTCCCATCATCCTCACTGAACTCTAACTATCTAAATATCATAACACCTGTTGTTCTGAGTAGCAATTCTTTATAAATATGAAATCCTTGAGAAAAGTGCACAGGTCATTTATCTTTGATTCCCTAGTGCCAAGTACAGAGCAAACATAGTAGGTAGTCAATAAATTTTTAGTGATTAAAAAGAAAACAATTATCTTCCCACTTTTCAATATCAGGGACCTTTTGGACATTGGCATGCCCAGCCTTTTGAGAATTCATTTCTTCTTTCCATCTTGAATCTTTGCTGCCCTCATCCACCCCTGCAACCTTCTCTACCTTCTTTTGATGCTTTAAGTGCCCAAAGAACTCTAGTGATTCAACATTTGCCTGCATTTGAGGGCATTGATCTAGTAGCAGGCACTGTGCAAGGTGAGGGGGATGCAAGTTTCTAAACATGGTCCCAGCCTTCAAGGACAGACAAGCTTCAGTAATTGTAATACCTGGTGATGAATGCAAAGCAGAAACAGGTCCACGCTACAGAAGGAAGCTAGAGTTAAAACAACAACCACAGCATCACCTTTGTGAATCACGAAAGTGCTGCTGTTCTTACAGGTTCTGGATTTCACAGCTCGTAAGGTCCTAGGAACGAAGGCCTAGGTGATGACTGCCATTATCTAATCAGGGTCCTTGATTATGACTCACGTGCCTCCGGAGGCTGGGAGAGTAGAAGGGAGGAGTTACAGCTGGTTGATGAAAATCCCTCCCCTTCTACAAAAAGGCTGGATGACCTGGAAGACACAGGCAAGGCAGACCCCTCTGCAGGCACGACCATGTAACATGAAAATGAGGTGCTGTGGCATCTTGGCTGCCGGAGTCAGGGAATCCAGGTTGTAGTGAAGCACTGGTGGCTTTCTGGCTCCTGGTTCTGGAATGCTCTACAGCTGAGTTGGAAAAAGTGAATAAAGGGAGGGAATCCATTGCAGCGCACCATTTGGAAATAAAGCATTTCATGATGCAGCAGTTGAACTCAGGTGGCTCATAATGTTAGCTGAGGCTCATGTTGGTTTGGGATGAATAGAAGGGGAGGCTATAAATTACTTTGGTTGATCTGTCCTTAAGTAGTTGTTAAGGACACTTTCCAATAGACTGTCCCTTTTAACACATTCAGAAGTAGTTTTAGTAGTTCAGTAGTCAGGCTGAAGATAAAATGAAATGTAAACAGTAGCAAAAGGAATGACATAAGCTTGTTAATCTGGAGAGTGTTGTGTGTATGGGGGGAGGGTGGAGCAGTGATGCAGCCGTAGGGGAGACACACGAAGGTGGAGGCGAGAAGAGTGGGAGAAGAAGAAGAAAGTCTGCACTGGCCATTCTTTCCTCTGAAAAAGTTAGAATGAACAAAATGATTCCATTTATATAAGTTTTTATTCTTTTGCATGTATTTAAAGTATAAGAGTACAACTGCTTCTCATGGACTTAATGAATTTTGCTTGTCTTCCCCTGAGGGAGTTGGAAGGGAAGTCCTATATCTTGGGACTGCATGCATGCATGCATGCTCAGTTGCTCAGTCACATCTGATTTTTTGTGACCCTATGGACTCTAGCCTGTCAGGCTCCTCTGTCCATGGGATTCTCCAGGCAGCCTGTCCTAATCCACCTGCATATACTGTTCTAGTCAACACAACATCTGACATCAAGCCTTTGGAGGGGCTGTCGATGACACTGAGACTATTATTGATAATTTCCACGGAAACAGCTTGCCAAACAAGATTATGTCCTATATGTAGTGTACACACACACACACACACACACACACACACACACACAATTGGTATAGGTTGGGAGATTAATGGTTCTCATTCAAGGGGAAAAAAAAGATGAGAGAATAGGAATACCCAGGTATTCTTATCTACCTCCCCTACTGTACAAATGGGTTTCCCTTCCATGAGTGAAATCAATCATGAAACATCTACTATGGAATCCAAAGGACATCAAGAACCCCACTCAAATCATCAGCTTTTCTAAACAAAACACATCTATTTATAAGAGTAACATAAAAGACAGAAATATAAAAGACTAGAATTCATTAAAGTTTAATCTCCTTTGAATCATTCAGAAATTAAATTTAATGATATTGGGAGCTAAGATGGATATGGAATACACATTTCACCTTCCTAAAATCATTGTCAGTTTAAACAAGGTCACATGGTCAGAAAAAGCCTCCTCACACAGAGTTATCTTGCCTCAACAAACTATTATTTTGTTTTCTCTGATATCCTTGTGCCTGAAATTGTGAACTGTGGCTTGGCAGATAGTATTGGTAATGGCTTCAGAGTGAGCTGAGTACCAGATGTCAACCAGGGTGAGGTCTCTGTGGTTGGAACTCAGGGCTATATCCTTGACCCTGTGCAGCTTTGATGAAGACACAGGGGTTGGACATCTTCCATTTCTCTCTCCAGGTTCACTTTGCACCTTCCCTTCCCTACTCTGTTCCCTGCAAGGCTGGCCTTTTTGAGATGTGTCAACAGCTCCCTATTCCTCTGGCTTCTCTTTGGGTCTGGCCAATGGAAAGCTCTGGTGGATCTTCCTATTTCCTGATCTGCCATTCAGGGACTTGTGTTCTTTCTCTGTGGACAGACTGCTCCAATGTTGGCTGCCTCATCACCTTAGATACTTATTTTTTGGATTAGGAATGCCAATGACTTCTCTGGATAGCCACTCGTTGATCCCTTAGAGATAGTGCACTGCCTGTTGGATTACATGTCTGACCACACTGTAGCTGAATTTGCCTTCTAGCACCTGCCCAGCACAGGTCAGTGGGTCCTGGGCCTTTTCAACAAGCCGTGGTACACTCGATTATTGCATGTTTCAAGACTACTGCCATTGCTCAGAACACTCTGGCCACTCCTTTACAGGAACAACTTTTGAAGTTAATTTATGGGGTTTGAGGTTACCAGAAAATTGTTCTCAATATTCTATTCCAATATTTAGTCATATTGGCTTTTGACTTTAAAGGATTATCCCCCACCTTATGTACAAGAGTTGGTTATAAATGGTGCTTATTAGTTTTCAAATACCAAGTTTATCCCAATAGATCTTCCTGTCACTCACTATATTTAATGAGGTACTGTAGTGATTAATGGGCTTCCTAGATGGCACTAGCGGTAAAGAACCTGCCTGCCAATGCAGGAGACACAAGAGATGTGAGTTCGATCCATGGGTTGGGAAGATCCCCTGGAGGAGGGCATGGTAACCCTCGCCAGTACTCTTGCCTGGAGAATCCCATGGACAGAGAAGCTTGGAAAGCTACAGTCTATAAAATCATAGAGTCAGACAGGACTAAAGCAACTTAGCGGGCAGGCTTGCAGGTAGTGGTTAAGGAGACAGGTGTGCATAAAAGACTGCCTGAATATGCATTCTAGTTTCATCTTTCAACTTACTAGTTCTTTGACTTTGACTGACTTAATCACAGAAAATGCTCCCATTTTACCATTTCTAAAACCAATATGTGTGCTTAGTCACTCAGTCATGTCTGACTCTTTGTGACCCCATATATTGTAGCCCGCCAGGCTCCTCTGTCCCTGGGGATTCTCCAGGTAAGACTACTGGAGTGAGTTGCCATGTCCTCTTCCAGGGGATCTTCCCAACCCAGGGATCAAACCCAGGTCTCCTGCATGGCAGGTGGATTCTTTACCATCTGAGTCACCCAGGAAGCCCAGTATATGACTGAGTGTTAGTCACTCAGTTGTGTCTGACTCTTTGTGACCCTACAGACTGTAGCCCATCAGATTCCTCTGTCCATGGAATTCTCCAGGCAAGAATACTGGAGTGGTTTGCCATTCCCTTCTCTAGGGGATCTTCTCAACCCAAGGATTGAACCTGGGTCTCCTGCATTGTAGGCACATTCTTTACCATCTGAGCCACTCATGGTTATTGGGTGATACAAATTAATACGTATATAATACTTAGAACAATGTTTGATATGTTGTAAGGGTTATTTATTTTTTTTTGTAAGGGTTATTTAACATCCATTACTGCATTTTCTTACACACTATAGTCAGTATTGAGCAGACAATACAGCATTTTTAAAAAGCAAAGTAAGTTAATATAAATGTCTAGGGCACATGGTTTACTTACATTTATTAATATTATCCTTTCCTAAATAAGGCTATGTAGGGGTGGAAAACGTACAGTTAAGCTACCTTTAATCAATTTTGAAACAGGCTGGGTATAAATAAATCCATCAAATAATCACAAATGCTGTAATACATGTAGGCCAATATATGTGGTGTTTTACATGCTGCTGCTGCTGCTGCTGCTAAGTCACGTCAGTTGTGTCCGACTCTGTGCCACCCCATAGACAGCAGTCCACCAGGCTCCCGTCCCTGGGATTCTCCAGGCAAGAATACTGCAGTGGGGAGGAGGAAATGGCAACCCACTCCAGTATTCTTGCCTGGAAAAGTCCATGGACAGAGGAGCCTGGCGGATAGCAGTCCATGGGGTTACATGACTGAGCATGTGTGCACGAGGGTGGAGCGAGATGGGTTGGTAGCAATAAAGTGGTAGAACTAAAAAGAAAAAAAAAAAGAATACTGGAGTGGGTTGCCATTTCCTTCTCCAGTGCATGAAAGTGAAAAGTGAAAGTGAAGTTACTCAGTTGTGTCCAACTCTTCACGAGCCCATGGACTGCAGCCTACCAGGCTCCTCCGTCCATGGGATTTCCCAGGCAAGAGTACTGGAGTGGGATGCCATTGTCTTCTCCAGTGTTTTACATACTATATTTCTAACCCTCACAACAGCCTCAGTGGGAATTATTATCTCCAATTGCTAATTTTGAAGCAGAAGCTAAGATAGCTTAAATAACTTGTCCAAGGTCACTCAGAGCCAGAAGTGAAGGTAGATCCCTCTGGCTTTTTGCTGTTCTTCCTCTTACATTGCACTGCACTCATAAAGTGATGTGATTGATTTTTTTTAAACAAACATCTAAATTGGTGTAATCCCTTATGAAATAGTCACCTTGGCAGACTCTATACTTACATGTTCCAAGGGCACTGTCTTTGCTGAAAATACTTTAGCCACTCCTTTATTGGAACTTATTTCAAAGTTAATTTGAGGTATTTGATGCTACCAGCAAACTGTTTTCAATATTCTATAGTCATATCTAGTCACATCTGATGTTTGACCTCAGAGGGTGTCATCCAAATTTATCTTCCACTTTATTTACAAAATTTGGCTGTGAATGCTGTTTGATGTTCTCCAAACACAAATTCATCCCTAAAGAATGAAGATATGCGACAGCCAAGATTATTAAAAAGACTCTGTTTGGGCTCTGAAATCAACTCCAATAGAGGGCTTTAAATATTGTTTTGGCCTATGGCCACATTTTTCACATCTGCTTTTATCCTTGCAGAGTAAACAGAGGAACTGAGGCCATTTGAAGCAATACATTCTTGTGTGATGGCTACAAAATCAGGTTCATTATTTTCATCCACCTTGAAATCTGTATAATTGTGGTTAACACTAAACAGGCAGGAAAATTAATTCATTCACTTGGATGAATTTAGTCACTCCGACCTCAAAGCTCTGATCACAACCCAGCCTTTGATGAAAGAGAAACTTCTGAATGGATGCAGATTATCTGATTGTCTAGCTCTTTGTCTAACTCCGGGAGTTAGACAAATCACTCATTTATCATTTTGATTTCAATAAAAGGCATGAAATAAGCTTAAGACAATCATGCAAACTCAGAGGGAAAATCTTGTAAATTTTATAGAAAACTCAAGGGACATTGTCTGGAGATCAAAGCCGATTAAAAGTCTATCTGAATTTCTATGAAATGACCGTGGTATAAAATCAGACATGGCCACATAATCCATATTTACTGCGGGTTACACGAAATTGGCATTTTTCCCTCGTTATAATCCCTCTTTTTCATGCCCCATACATAACTTCCTTTCCTTACCCTCCACTTCTTTTACTATCTCTGTGGTACACGACATTCACTTCTGGGGTACTAATCACCAGTTACAATCAACTTGAACCATTTTCCTGGTGTTTCTTTTCTGTTATTATACAGAAAGCCATGGACACACCACACTTTCATGTTAAAGACAGTAAATCTCTAAAATCAGTTCAGCCATGTTAGTTTTCAGAGGCTCATTATTTCACCCCAGAAACGGGAAATACCAGGCTCAGGATGAATTGAACTGTTATTCATTAAAATATAGTCCTTCCTTTCAGACGATATCATCTCAAATTTACCACTACTATTACTTTTACAAATTATTTGGCTCATTAGGAAGTCAGTTAACTTGCTTCTCTCTATTCCCTCAAGTTTTCTGTAACTTCCTCTAACATTTTCCTTCCCCAAAATTAACGCCAGAATGTCAGCCACAGTCCTAATTATGAAGCTTCAAATTAAATTCTTGTCTCTGACGTTCTTTTTATTCACAAGAAGACAGCATCAGGTATGCTGGCCATTGTCCTCAGACATTTTTTCTGTTATGCCTCATACTTGATACGCAAGGGTTACAGTGGATGATTAAAAACAGCTGTATCCAGGAAGGATCGCTCCCTGACAATTCAGCTTCACAAAACCCAAAGAACAAAAATGCACTAAGCAACTATTAGGTGGCAACATTGGTGATGACTTGAATTTGAATTTGATGAGCCAGAAATCTCATATTGATTCAAAACCTCCCTGGACAATCAACTCTCTCAATTCTCTCAACTGAGTCACATTAGCACAAGTTAACAGGGAAAAAAAACCATAAAGTGGGGAAAGAAGAAAACCATTTTCTCTTAAAAATGATTCACGGATAATCTGGAAACTCTTAAGAGTTCCTTGGACATGCTGACTAGAATGTAAAGAGATAGAGTATCTAACGCTCGGAATTTCTAATTTACTGATTTCATTTAGGTCCCAAATATAGACCAGTGAAATTCAAACAGTTTTTTTAGGATCCAGAGACTTTTAGTCACCTCAAGAGAATTCATGAGTTTCTCCAAAAGGAATTATTTTTAATTTATTTTATTTAAAAATTGGGACTTCCCTGGTGGTCCAGTGGATAAGAATCTGCCTGCTAATGTAGTGGTCATGGGTTCAATCCCTGGTCCAGGAAGATCCCACATGCCACCGGGCAGCTAAGCCCATGCACCACAACCACTTTGCTCTAGACCCTGGGAGCTGCAACTACTAAGCCGGTGAATTGCAATTACTGAAGCCTGCACGCCGAGAGCCTGTGCTCATGAGAGAAGCCACTGCAATGAGAAGCCTGTGCACCAGAAAGCCTGAGCAGTAACAAGGATCCAGCACAACCAAAAATAAATAGATAAATAAATTTTTAAAATAATGTAGATTTTACTGAAGATTTCATAGGGAAGACTGAGGTGAGATTCTACACTGCACAGCACACCCATTACCCTTCCAAAACCTCATCGATTAATTTTCCCCACATCTTCCTTTTCTGTTGTTAGCTATAGGGCTTCCCTCTCTTGTAACTTGTCCCCTAACAGTCCTGAGTCTTTGTGGTTCCTATCCCTTTCCTCTGGATCATCACAGTTCAGTGGAAACATATTGCAAATCACATAGATAATTTAAAAAATTCCAGTAGTCACATTTGTTTTTAAAAAGGTAAAGAATGTACCATTAATTTTAATAATATATTTAATCTTTAAAATATATCCAAAATATTATTATCTCAACATATGTCCAATTAAACAATTATTACTGAGACAGTCTGCATTCTTTTTTCCCTAAGTCACCAAAATTCAATGTGAATTTTATACTTACACGCATCTCAATAGCCAAGTGTATCCACTATACTGTACAGAGCAATTCTAGATCTTCCCTTTAGGCTTCCTAAACTCTCTTCTTTTGTTGGAAAATCTGTGTTCAAGCTCTTCCAAAAGTATATAACACCACCCTGTTCAACAAATGAAAGACCTTCCAGTTATCAGAATTTTCCCTCCAAATAACAAGAGGTTATGAACATATAAATGAATGAGTGAAAAGCCTAATTGTTGTTGTAACCTGGAACCAAGTGTCCCATACCGTCTGGTTTTTGGTCTCTCAAAGGAACTGGTCCCACGTTCTTTCCTCCCCTGATTTTCACTGCTGTCCTTTAGTCTCAGACCTCCGTGTCCCTGAGGCCAGTGTCCCTGCTCCTCTCCTCTCTCCATCACGTCCAGCCTCACCCTCCCTTTCCCCTTCTGTCCTCACTGATAACCCTTAGGCTCTAGCCCCAGCTAACCCACAGCTCCCCGCTCTTCAGCACCCAGGGCTCCTGCTGCAGAGAATAACAGAAGCTGCTCAAAGATTCCTCAGACAGACAGCGAGGCTCTGGGAGAGCCAGGTAAGTAAGAACAGATGGAGCCCTTTTTGCTCACCTGGAGGACGAGTGGGAAGAGTAAAGAGAACCCCAGGGATCGGGGGACCAAATCAGAGGCAGTGCAGCACAGCAGTTAGAACACACCCGAAGTCACATCGCTAGGTTCAAGTTCAGGTCCAACACTCACTAGCTATGTGACCCTGGCCACATCACTTAACTTTATGTGCCTTAGTTTCCTCTTCTCTAAGTGGGTGTAATAATAGCACCTACCTCACAGGATTGCTGGCGATGTGTTAATGTAGCACCAAGAACAAGAATAAAAAATATACTTGTTGACCCACAGAATGTACAACACCAAAAGTGAGGCTTAAGGTGAACTGTGGACTTTGGGTGATAATGACGTGTCAATGTAGGTTCATCAATTGTAATAAATGTACTGCTCTGATGTGGGAGGTTGTTAGTGAGGGAGATTATGCATGTGTGTGAGAGAAGGTATATGGGAACTCTCTGTACTTCCCACTTAATTTTTCTGAGAACTTAAAACTGCTCTAAAAAATAAAGTGTGTGAAAAATTCCATTACTCAAATATTTATTAAATATGTATTTTAAATGTAATTTATATAAAATGTGTATAATTTATATGTATGTATAATTTCTATTGTACATGCTCAGTCATGTCCAACTCTTTGTGACCCCATGGACTGTAGACCGCCAGGCTCCTCTGTCCATGGAATTTTCCAGGCAAGAATACTGGAGTGGGTTGCCATTACCTGCTCCAGGGGATCTACCTGACCCAGGGATCAAACCCGTGTCTCTTGCATCTCCTGCATTGACAGGTGGATTCTTTACCGCTGCACCACCTGGGAGGGCATCTGGTCCCATCACTTCATAGGATATAGACGGGGAAAAAGTGGAAGCAGTGACAGGTTTTATTTTCTTGGGCTCCAAAATCACTGCAGATGGTGACTGTAGCCATGAAATTAAAAGATGCTTGCTCCTTGGAAGGAAAGATATGATAAACCTAGACAGCATATTAAAAAGCAGAGCCATCACTTTGCCAACAAAGGTCCATATAGTTAAGGCTATGGTTTTTCCAGTAGTCATGTACAGATACGAGGGTTGGACTATAAAGAAGGCTGAGCACTGAATAATTGCTACTTTCAAACTGTGGTGTTGGAGAAGACTCTTGAGAGTCCCTAGGACTGCAAGGAGATAAAACCAGTCAATCCTAAAGGAAATCAGTCCTAAATATTCATTGGAAGGACTGATTCTGAAGCTGAAGCTCCAATACTTTGCCCAGCTGCTGGGGAGAGCTGACTCATTGGAAAAGGACACTGATGCTGGGAAAGATTGAGGGCAGGAGGAGAAGGAGGCGGCAGAGGATGAGATGGTTAGATAGCATCATTGACTCAACAGACATGAATTTGAGCAAACTCCAGGAAACAGTTAAGGATAGAGGACATTGGCATGCTGTAGTCCATGGGGTCACAGAGTCAGACACGACTGAGTGACTGGACAAATAAAAAAAATTATATGTGTTTATTTGTATATGTAATTATATATGCATACATATTAAAATATACTTCATATTATATGTTATATATATTATATAAGTAAAAATATAGATGTATAATTATATATTATATGTGACATATATAAATAACATAAATATATAAAATATTTAAATATATCTAACATAAACATCATATTATCCTGACCCAGGGATCAAACCGGGGTCTCCTGTATTATAGGCAGATTTCTTACCATCTGAGCTATAATGAGTGGCTGCCATCATATTATATAGGAATATATAAATAAATACACATATATGTATATATATACATATTTTATTATTTAAAATATGCAAGCAAGGCTGCTCCATTTTAACGAACTACCCCACTATCCCTCACTAAGCTTAAGTGATATGGTTGGTCACAACTCTGCCACTGAGCTATCCGTGTCCCAAGTCTGAGGCCCAGTGACCCTGGGTGTGGGTAGCAGGAAACTGACTGGCACAGAGAATCACCTCCTGGCCACCTGGCTCAAAGACCACCCCGTGACGAGTGTAACTGCTATTTCCGGAGCCTCTACGAGCCAGTGTCCACACCCTGGGCTCTGGCTCAAAAACGCCTGCTCTGACCAACTGGTAGCACCCGGCTCACATCTGCTCTGTGACTTCCCGGTGCTCCGCTGTGACCAAGCCTCATTCCTCCAGCTTGCTCTCTGGTGAGCTGTCCTGCTCGCCCCCCTCACAGCCGCGCCTCTCAGCGCACAACAGCAGACCCATCACAGCCATCCGGTTCCGACTCAGGAAAATCACACCTGTGAGCAGGCAAGCTGTATACAGCCTATGATTTGCACTTAGAAATTCTTACCACCAGTCCTTATCTATAAAAGGGGTCAGTGAAGGGTAATTTGAAAGTACCTATCAATATTACCACTCTGAGGCATTTATGTATATATTCATATGCAAGTGTATGAAATGACTTATGTTCAACTCTATTTAAATTACTAAAGCATAATCTGTATTCACAAAAGGCTAGAAACAAAACAAATAAATTTTAGATAGAATGCTATAAAACAAAGGGTGGTTTTTATGTACAGATAATAGAAAGAACTCCCTGATATATTAAATTAAAGCACGGTCAAAACAGGGTCTAATGAATATTGTGCTATATGTAGAGGAGGGAAAAGAACATATATGCATGACAATCTCTAAAATGACAAAAAACCAACACAAGTACTTATTTCTTTTGGGAGGTGGGAGGATGAAGAACGAGAACTGGGCAAATGGGGGGATTTTCATGACATGCCTTTCTATACTTTATAATGTTTGAACCATGAAATTATTAAATCTGTAATGAAAATAATACCTGCCCTGCTTACCCTATAGGGATGGTGAGGCTTTATGAGCTGTAAAGTGCCTGGAAAAATTGATCACCCTGACTTGTTGAGGAGGGTTTGTGGTGGGACTAATGAGCTGAATCCCCATAAAAACCTTTCTTTTCTGGAATCAACCCACTCCAGTATTCTTGCCTGCAGAGTTCCATGGACAGAGGGGCCTGGTGGGCCACAGTCCATGAGGTTGCAAAGAGTCGGACACGACTGTAGTGACTTAGCATGACGCATGCACTGATGGAGATTTCTCAGCATGAGTCTGCTTCCTTGCTACCACACTGATTCTCAACCTTGTTTTCCTCTGAGCCTCACTATTCACGAGTGAAGTCTCTGTGATGGGTTGCAGGGGTGGGTGTGGCGAAGAAGACTTTAAGAGTTGCCATACTTCCAGTCCAGACTGTGGTCACTCTGTCTGCACTCCAGAAACTCAGTATTATCAGTTCACTGGTGGAGAGAATTATAAAGGAATAAACAGTAAGAACAGACAGGATTGGCAAAACCCAAGTCCCTTATTTTACAGATAAGGACACCAAGGAGTGGAGAGATTACTTGACCAGTTCAAAGTCACACCCGTGTTAATGAAGCTGTTAATGAAGCTGCCGCTAGGGGGCAGCATATTGCCCAGTCTCTCCTTTCACTGTTCAGTCGCCAAGCCAAGTCTGAGTTATTATGACCCCATGAACTGCAGCACTGTACCATTATGTTAATAACACTGATGTATTAATTTACAAAGAGGACATACTCTCCAGTTAAAAGATACAGATCTACTAAGTTAAGGGAAATGATTATAGAAACGTGCTTGGTTATATGATATCAGAGTAGAGGAGAGGAATTAAAAATTTTCAAACAACTCAGAGCAAATCTGATCAACACACCAGCCTTCCTATCTGCAGGGCCCTTGATTCTGCAGGGTCCAGAATCCACATGCCCTTCTGAGGAGGTGCAAGGGGTACATGCCATTTATACTTAGCTATGAGGATATAGAGTGTGGCTGAAATGTTTTGTTTCTGCTTCCCACCAAAACTTGGAGTTCATCCTCCACGATGTAGAACGGTCACCAAGAACTAGATTTACAAGCCCTCCTGACATCTAGATGGGGCCATGACTGGTTCTCCCCAAGGGAATGAAAGTGGAAGTGAGGATGTCATTTCTGGCCAGGTCATTTAGGAAGCGGGTTTGCCTTTTCCATGCTGTCCTTCCCCATCCCTGGATACATGCAGAAGAGTCTGAGGCCTGGAGGATATCAGAATCATAAGAAGGAAGCAGCCTGGATCCCTGAATTGACCACATGGAGGAAAACTGCCTACAGACCAAAAATAACCTGCACTGGACTGCAACGGTTAGTAAATTAACTTTTAACGTGTTACAACAGTAAAATTTGGGAGTTGGTTTCTATTATTCTAATCAAGCCATGCACAGGTCCATTTCAGAGAGGCCTCAAAAAAAGTTATTGCCTCTCAGCTTTAAAAAAGAATCATTGATTAGCCTCCAACTAATAAAAAAAAAAAAAGAATCATTGAGTAACCGGAGGAAAACTATCCTGTTACTATTTTTAGTTCTTCTACAGGTTACCTCCTTAGCTCTACATAATATTAATATGTATCACAATTCACTGACTTAATTTAGGCACTATCTATTGACTTCTTGGCATGAAAGATGATGAAAAATGAGAATTCAGTTCACTTAATCTCCTTTTCCTTTAGCCTCCCAATGTTTAATAATTATATTTTATTGGTTACATTTATAATTGTAAATACTTTTTTTAAAAAAAGAAGAGTATTTTTAGAGTAGTTTTAGCTTTATAAGAAAATTGAGAGGGAGGTACAGAGATTTACCATTTACCCCCTGCCCCCACACATGCACAGCCTCCCATATTATCTACATCACTAACCAGAAGGGCAAATTTCTTGTATTTTTTAATTTTTCCTTCAAGTGGGTTTCCCAGGTGGCTCAGTGGTAAAGAATCCACCTTCCAATGCAGGAGACATGGGTTTGATTCCTGAATCAGGAAGATCCCCTGGAGAAGGAAATGACAACCCACTCCAGTATACTTGCCTGGAAAATTCCAAGGACAGAGAAGCCTGGCAAGCTACAGTCTATGGGGTTGCAAAAGAGTCAGACATGACTGAGCATGTATGCATGCACGCATTTTGCCTTAAAGTGCTTTGATTCTGCCCTTACACTCGACTGATCATTAGGGATAGAATTATAAGTTCATAATAATTTTTTTTTCTTACCCTGAAGTCATGATCTTGTGTGTTCTAGCCTGTCCATGAGCATATGAATCACCTGGGGGTCTTCTTAAAATGCAGATCCTGACTGCTGGGTCTGGGATGGGCCTGAGACCTGCATTTCTAGTAAGCCCCCAGGTGGTGATCTCGCTGCTGGTCTGAGGCCCTTGTTCAAATAGTGAGTTTCCAGCATTTAATGCTGAGGTGTAACTGACATATGACATTGTATAAGTTTAAGGTGTGCAGCATGTTGATTTGTTACACTTATATATATTGCAAGATGATTACCACTATAGTATCAGCTAACGCTTCCAGTATCATGTATGGATGTGAGTAGATCATAAAGGCTGTGTTGAAGAATTGAAACTGGTGTCCGAGAAGACTCTTGAGAGTCCCTTGGACTGCAAAGAGATCAAACCAGGTTTCTTAGGAGAAACAACAATTATATATATATATATATGTATATGTATATGTATGTATATATGGGTATACATAAATATGGATATATATTATATATATGGATATATATAAATACATATCTATATATATAGAGAGATACATATAGGTCTTTATCTATCTATACCACATTTTCTTTATCCATTCATCATCTGATGGACATGTAACTTTTTTCCATATCTTGGCAATTGTGAATAATGCTGCAATGAACATGGGAGTGCAGAGATCTCTCCAAGATATTTCTCTTTTCTCCACTAACTTCATCTCTTTCTCTTTTTTGCTTCACTTATTTTCCCCAAGGTTTTCTACCAGATTTCTGGACAGCCCCATCTTTAATCTCTAAAAGCTCCTTCTTTTTCTATTATCTGATTTCATGCCATTTCAAAATGGATATTATAAATTCTTGGATCACTCTGAACATACTAATGGAGCTGTTTGAAGTTTCCTGGATTGTCTTTGCTTCCTCTGGGGGTCCATTTTTCTGTTTATCTTAGCCCTTTCTCTTTCATGCTGCTATTTTTTTCCCCTATGTATTTGATGGTTCCTGTCTGTTCATACTTAAGAATAAAGGATAAAGTAGATGGTGTGAATTTTGCTTGATGCCACACGAGATTGTTTCCCCTAATTTACTCTGTTTAATAATTAGGTCAACATATATGTCATTTATATAACCATTTTCTTATTAATGATTATTAGATTACTTCCATATTTTTCTTATACAGTGTCTTAATAAACATCCTCATAGATATATATCCATATGGACTGCTACAGTTATTTCTAAGAAAAATATTCCTAAAAGTGAGAATGCTACTTGAAAGTAGCATTCTAAAACAATTTTTACTATGGAAAATGTAAAACACATAGAAAGCTAGAGAGAATAGTGTAACTATTCTCTTAATTTGATTGAGAAGATGTAAAAACTTGCAGATATGAAAAAGGACACTTTTGATGCTTCCATACCTCTACCCACTGTGCCCTCCTCTTGGATTATGTTGAAGAAAATGGAAGAGACCAAATCACATCATTCAAATGTGAAAGTGAAGTCGCTTAGTCGTGTCCGACTCTTTGTGACCCTGTGGACTGTAGCCTACCAGACTCCTCCATCCAATGGGATTCTTCAGGCAAGAATACTGGAGTGGGTTGCCATTCCCATCTCCAGGGGATCTACCTGAACCAGGGATCGAACCCGAGTTTCCTGAATTGCAGGCAGACGCTTTACCCTCTGAGCCACCAGGGAAGCCCATTCAAACGTATACATGTCCAATTAATAGAAACTGCTGTAACCAAGCAGGACCCATGGGGCCTTCCAGTGATAGACACCCTGCCCCTCACCCTCATCCTGCTTCTTGTTTGTAGAAAAACCCTAGCCTCCTAGGCTTTCCCTAAAGTCCAAAGAATAAACTTAATGAGAGGAGTGAGAAAATGCAGAAACAAAGGCAAACAGTCAAGCAAGACAAAATAATAATAGTTTGGCCATTAAACAAAGTCAAGTAACTTTAGTTCCCCCTCAAAGGTTGTAGACTGTAGTCTGAGCCATGCCCTTTGAGCTGTTTTGCAGATACTGAAACCCCTACCGGGTGGAAGATGCTAACTGTGCGCTGACCACAAGCATGTAGACCCCAGACTGACTGGAACCAGGAGGCTGATGATATTGACTTCTGGCCACCTCACCAATGACCAATCAGAAGAACGTCCATGAGCTGATCACATACTTTGCAACTCTTTGCCTCACCTTGTCTTTAAAAGCCTTACTCTGAAAGTCTTCGAGAAGCTCAGGACTTTTGAGCTTCTTGTTTGGCACCTGCAATAAATGCTGGATTTCCCGTCACCACAATCCAGTATCAGTAGATTGGCTTTACTGTGCTCGGGCGAGCAGACACAAGTTAGGTGTGATAACAGTGCTAGGTGTTTCCCCCCTAAAGTTTAGTTATTCCCTTCCAACTCCAAGCAATCTCAATCTTCCCATGTGCGGTCATGGATATATGTATTCTTTTCTTTCTGGGAAGAGGGGCATACAGGAATCAATAAACATTCTTCTATTTTCAGGTTATGAGCCAGCAAAGAGATATAGGAGGCACACAAATAGAGATTTTAAAACATCATCTGAAAAGCTGGATTGGATGATTTGTCTGTATAGTTTCAGCCAAATTGTCTTACACTTCACCCCTGCATTAAATAAATGTACGCCACCACGTCACTGGGATATAAGTCAAACACAGGTGTCCCTCACAAGTGCTATGCCTGTCTGGGGAAGCTTAGCAAATGGTTGGAGCACATCAGAATACACACACACTGCAGGCAGGCAGAGCTGGAAAAGAGACAGAGATGGCACCAATCCAACACAGCTTCCTTTCTCAAATTCATGACACAGTCCTCCTCTTCTAGGCAGAAGGGAATGGGGGCCAAGGAGAGGGGCCACCAGTGTTATTCCACAATGGATCTTGAGACAGAGAAATACTGTTCCCTCAACAGATGTTGAAAGCCAGACATCCTGGAGTGTGAAGTCAAGTGGGCCTTAGGAAGCATTACTATGAGCAAAGCTAGTGGAGGTGATGGAATTTCAGCTGAGCTATTTCAAATCCTAAAAGATGATGCTGTGAAAGTGCTGCACTCTATCTGTCAGTAAATTTGGAAAACTCAGCAGTGGTCACAGGACTGGAAAAGGTCAGTTTTCATTCTAATCCCAAAGTAAGGCAATGCCAAAGAATGTTCAAATTACTATATAATTGCACTCATTTCATGTGCTAGCAAGATTATGTTCAAAATCCTTTAAGCTAGGCTTCAGCAGTACATGAACCAAGAACTTCTAGATGTACAAGCTGGATTTAGAAAAGACAGCGGAACTAGAGATGAAATTGCCAACATCCACCAGATGATAGAAAATGCAAGGGATTCCCCAAAAATATTTACTTATGCTTCACTGACTATGCTAAAGCCATTGTGTGGATCACAACAAACTGTGGAAAATACTGAAAGAGATGGGAATACCAGACCACCTTACCTGTCTCCTGAGAAACCTGTATGGAGGACAAGTAGCAACAGTTAGAACCAGACATGGAACAACAGACTGGTTCAAAATTGGGAAAGGAGGACGTCAAGGCTGTATATTGTCACCTTGCTTATTTAACTTAATGCAGAGTACATCATGGGAAATGGCAGGCTGGATGACTCACAAGCTGGAATCAAGACTTCTGGGAAAAATATCAACAACCTCAGACATGCAGATGACACCACCCTTATGGCAGAAAGTGAAGAGGAACTAAAGAGCCTCTTGATGAATGTGAAAGAGAAGAATGAAGAACTTGGCTTAAAATTCAGTATTCAAAAAACTAAGATCATGGCATCCGGTCCCATCATTTCATAGCAAATAGACGGGGGGAAAGTGGAAGCAGTGACAAATGTTCTCTTCTTGGGCTCCAAAATCACTGCAGATGGTTACTGCAGCCATGAAATTAAAAGGCACTTGCAACTTGGAAGAAAAGCTATGACAAATCTAGACAGCGCATTAAAAGCAGAGACATCACTTTATACAGCCAACAAACGTCCATATAGTCAAAGCTATGGTTTTCCCAATAGTCATGTATGGATGGGAGAGTTGACAATAAAGAAGGCTGAGCACTGAATTAATGTTTTCCAATTGTGGTGCTGGAGCAGACCCTTGAGACGGCAAGGAGATCAAAGCAGTCAATCTTAAAGGAAATTAGTCCTGAATATTCACTGGAAGGACTGATGCTGAAGCTGAAGCTTCAATACTTTGGCCACCTGATGTGAAGAGCTGATTCACTGGAAAGGATCCTGAAGCTGAGAGAGACTGAGGGCTAGAGGAGAAGGGGGCAATAGAGGATGAGATGGTTGGATGGCATCACTGACTCAATGGACATGAGTTTGAGCAAACTCCGAGAGATGGTGAAGGAGAGAGGAGACTGGCATGCTGAAGCTCATGGGGTTGTAAAGAGTTGGACACGACTTAGTGACAACAACAAAACAACAACAGTTGTTATCAATATATTTCACTTTTGCCAATCTGATATGTCCTGTTTTACCTTGAGTTTCCCTCACCACTAACAAAGTGGCCTCTTTTCCACAGGCTTATTGGCCATTGCATTTTCTTTTCTGTGAACTGCCTGCTTTTCTATCAAGTCCTTTTCTTACCCACTTGGAAGAGGATTTTTAAAAGAGTGAAGAATATTAACCTTTTGACTGTCATACTGTTGCAAGTATCGTCTCCCAATGTTTTATTTGTCTTTTGACTGGGTTTATAGTTTCTCTTCCTATAGGGAAACAAAATTTTTATTTAGTGGTGCCACTCAGCAGAGATAAGGGCTGCTTGGTTGTGATGAAATACAACAGAATTTCGGCATTCCAGATATACTGAAAATACTGTAAAAGCCCACTGAAAAAGTATGAAGCCCCCTTCTCCTTTTTCACTGATGCAGTAAAAAGACAAGCTATAATAGTTTTTACCTTTTTTTTCCTCGCTTGCCAAGGGTAATCTCATTAAAATATTCTAGTAGTTCCCCAGCTATCTATACGTTATCTGGCCACTTACATGGGCAGAAAATTGTAAAATCAATTTAAACAGTTTGGGAAGTGAATGAGGTCACTTCAAAATGATTTTAATCTGCCGCACTAATTGCACCTAAAGTGTCTGCACACATTTCTCCCAATTTAAAATTCTAATTAAGGGTTGACATCTTTAAAACATCTTGGTGATGCACCCTGGAAGGGGTGGGAAATTTGTGCTGATTTTCCCTTCCTTATCTGTAGGTGAAAGGATTTGCTTATATCCCAAATCCATGGAATTTAAGGATAAGAAAGGCTCTTAGAGCTTTCCTGGGCCAACCTCATTTGTTTAAGAAACAATGAGAAGAAGAGCTAAAACGCCTGTTCCTCCTGCCTCTAGGAGCCATCCCTACCTCTCTTTCTAATTCCCTAGTCTGGGTCAGGAGTCTGATATTCATCTCTGTAACCCTCATACCTTACACTGTAATGAAAATCTGGAAAAAAAGGAGAAAAGTTTGATAGCATGTTTCCAAAAGAAAGGTAAATACACTATAGAAAAGCAATTTATCTATAAACATGCTCTTTTATTTTTTTAGTTCCAAATCAGAGAATGTTGCTTGAGAAAGATGATCACACATCTCTGCTCTTTGGGATAATCCCAGTTGATATCCTTTTTTTTTTTTTTAAACAGAAGAATTTTACCTTTGTAAAAATAATCTTAGTTTTGAAAATAGTTTAAAAATACAGCTATCTATAATAAAACTGATTAATACCTAGACCCAAAAATTACATAATTAACAAATAATAGACTTTACTTTTTTAGAGTTTTAGCTTCCCAACAAAATTGAGCAGAAAGTATATAGAGTTCCTACATATCTCCCTCCTACTCATCTGCCTCAGCCTAATATCTCCCACTAGTGTGGAATATTTGTTACAACCAATGAAATCTAGTGAGATGTTATTATTATCCAATGTGCATAGTTAATATTAGGGTTTATTTTTTGTGTTGTTCACACTATGTGTTTCGATAAATGTATAATGACATCCACCATTATAGTATCAAACAGAATAGTTTCACTGCCCTAAAAATCCCCTGTATCCCACCTCTCATCTTTTCCTTTCCCTTAACCCCTGGCAACCACCGATCTTTTTATTGTCTCCATAGTTTTACCTTTTCCATAATATTATACAATTGGAAACATTCAATAAGTAACCTTCACAGATTGGCTTCTTTCACTTAAGCAATATACATTTAAGGTTCTTCCATATCTTTTCATGGTTTGATAGCTCATTTCTTTCTAATGCTGAATATTCCATTGTCTGGATATATCACAGTTTCTCTATCTATTCACTGGCTGAAGGACACCTTGGTTGATTCTAAGTTTGGGCAATTATGAATAAAGCTGCCATAAAAATCCACGTTCATGTTTTTGTGGACATAAGTTTTAGACTCCTTTGAGTAAATACCAAGGAGCATGATTGTTGGATCATATATACAGTAAGAGTGTGTTTAGTTTCAACAAGACACTGCTAAATTGTCTTCCAAGAAAATCTATATAATTTTAATTATGCTTAGCGCCTCCTTTTATTCCCAAGTGTCCAGATTTTATCCAATTTAAATTGAATGGTCATTTCTATTTAAGACAGATAATCTCTCTTGAATTATAGAAAAATAGTATTTCACCCAACTCTAGGATCTCTATATAGCTGTATTTTTTTGAGCCAAGTCAAAATGAATTCCAAGTAGCTATTAATCCGTGGACGACTGGGGAGAAGAGAGAGGGCAAGTGAGCGGGCTCTCATTTCCCTTGCAGGGAAAATCAGCACAACGAGGTTAAGAGGCTTTCGCAGCCCCAGCCGGCTGGCGGCAGCGCAGGAGTGCAATCAGGATCTCTGCAAACTCCATTAAGCGCGCCGTCGTCTCTAGACCAAAATCTCCTTTTATTGTCCAATTAGTTAGGGTTCCTTAGTTTCTAAGGATGGCACTCGATGGATTTAAAATCGAAGTGTGGCCGCCCTGAAAGGGGTAGCAGCTGCTAATTGGAGGGAGGCCCCTGACAGGTCTCGGAGCCTAGACTGCGGGCTGCGCTGGGACTGCCCCACCTGGCCGGTCCTCCACCGTCCATGCCGTGCCCGGGCTCCTCACTGATGTGTTGGTGCAAAGAGGTCTGGAAACCACTAGCAAGTGGAGAATCATGAGGCTGAAGAAGTACCTGCCGTTGTACCCCACTGCCTTTCCAGACGGCCCCATTGATCTGGCTACTGGGCTGACAGAAGTAGCCCCAGGAAGATCCCCTGGCTATGTTAACACCCCAAGTGCACAGCGCCTCCAGGCCAATCAGAAGCACCCAGATGGTAGTTCCTGTGTTCCAGGAACTCTCCTATGCACTTAAATATTATTTAACCATCATAGCAACTCAATGAAAGAGTTACTGTTCATCTTCATTTAAAAGAGAGGAAACCAAGGAACAGACAGGTCAAGTAACTTTTCCAGGGTCTCAAAGTAAGTAAGCAGTGGGGCTGGGATTTCAACGTGCACAATCTGGTTTGTTCCAGGATCCTGTCTTAATGATGAAGCTGTGAATCTCTTCAATGTTCCAGCAATGTCTGAATCTCCCCCAGTTAACCTAATGGGTTAATTGGATCTCTCTCTGTCAACATTTCTTCCATTCAAGGGAGTATTTTACAAACAGTAAAAACACATCTGGATCCAAATAATCTGACAGAAATTGCAGGCTTCTCAAATTCAACTTCCTTCCTTATAAAAGAGGGGTAGATATGGTATTGACATTTGTTGCAAAAATAAGATGAAAACATGCTTATAAAGTATGGAATTCTTGTATCAAGAAACTGCCACAGTAATTCTAGCTTCTACTATTATTTTATTATTACTGTTATTTTTAGGCTGAAATGGGAACTTTTCCTTTGCAATATCTAGTAAGAGAGTTTCTAATAAAATGCTGCAAATAGTACTTTCAGTATTTAAGGTACCTTTAAGGGACATTTTAAAACACTTCAAAAGCATTTGCTCCTGTGTCAACAATCACCATGCAATTACATGCTGGGCTTAAATATTGCTCATGGCACATTACAAAGTTCCTCTCTTATTAACCCTTTTGTTGGCCAAGTTCCTGTCACTAAACAGAGTTGAAAGTAACACAAAGTCAATTTAAACATTCCTTATTAATCAGAATGGACTTTCTACCGATGTACTATATCATGGATATGAAGCACTTCTGTCCAGTAAGGTGGTTATAGACAAATTCATGACAATACAAGAAAATAAAGGAAGGACGAATAAAATAAAATTCACGTGTCAAGCTTCCTGTAAATAAGCTGTGATCATCACAGCCAACACTTACAATTATGTACATGGTCTCTCAGTCCATACCTAACCTTATACACAGTGGTCTTCAACTATTTTCCCTAAAAGGGACTTTCATACAAGAGCCTTACTACCAGTGTCCACTGATTGAAAAAGATACAGGAAGACCGAAAGACAGGATGACTTCACTAACACATGTAAAAGAATTTAAATTGTTTTAATTATAAGGGCATCTACACACAATTAAAAACCACCTACAACTATATGCTCAGGTTCCAAGGAATGACCCATTAATAAATATGAGACTCTACACTCCCACCTGCATTCCCCACCCAGGGTCGTGGCCCACTGGTTGGAAACCAATGTTTTGTTCTTCAGTCAAACTAGAAGACAGCTTATGACAACCCTACCTTTCTAGAACTGCTTTTACATCATCCACATGTTCCTAGGGGTTAGCCATTGTTAGTCTCATTAACTCCATGGGAACTTAGTCAAGTGACCAGGGGTGAGTCCCTTACCCACGACAAGTTAGAGTTCTTTCGGCAGAAACTCAGAAGTGGGACCAAGAGTTTTCAGTTCTCCTCTGGACTGGCTGCATGAATGGAAGTAAAAAAAAAAAAAAACCAACTTAGTCATTGTAAACAAAAGGAGCTTGGTAAAAGATGTGTTAACTGTCATAGACTGAAACTGAGAAATGGTGAATGAGTGAGGGAAAAAAAGACAAAACAAACACCTGCCTGGATTCTTGCTAGTTTTCCAGTCCCTTCTGTGGTCAGGCTACATGTTATTGGGATCCATAAGATGCTACTTATTCTTGACATGCAGATGGCCAAGAGGCATATGAAAAGATGTTCAATATCACTAATTATCACAGAAATGCAAATCAAAACTACAATGAGGTACCACCTCATATGGGTCAGAATCACACGGGTCAAAATGGCCATCATTAACAAATCTACAAACAATAAATGCTGGATAGGGTGTGGAGAAAATGGAACCTTCCCATATTGTTGGTGGGAATGTAAATTGGTGCAGCCACTATGGAAAACAGTACAGAGGTCCCTTTAAAACCTAAAAATGGAGTTGTCATATGATCCCGCAGACCTACTCCTGGGCCATACATCCAGAGAAAATAATACAAAAAAATACATGCACCACAATATTCATATAAGCACTGTTTACAATAGTCAAGACACGAAAGCAATCTAAATGTCCATTGACAGATGTATAAAAATGTGGTATATGTATACATATATGTATGTTTATATATATACACACAAATATACATACACACAGTGGAGTATGCAGACACAGAAAGAAGGAAATAATACCATCTGTAGCAACTTGAATGGACCTTGAGACTCATACTGAATGAAGTCAGAGAAAGATAAATACCATATATCACTTACATGTGGAATCTAAAAAAATGATACAAATGAATTAATTTACAAAACAGAAACAGAATCATAGGCATAGAAAACAAATTTATGATTACTGAATGGGGAAGAGAATGGGGAAAGGATAAATTAGGAGTTTGGGAATAACAGATACAAACTACTATATATAAAATAGATCAGTACCAAGGTTCTTCTATACAGCACAGGGAACTATATTCAATATCCTGTAATAAACCATAATGGAAAAGAACATGAAAAAAATATATATGTAACTGAATCACTTTGCTGTACACCATAAACTAACATAACATTGTAAATCAACTATACTTTAATAGTAATAAAAAGACACTACATAGTATACTTTCTTGCCTTAATTGAGCTTTCTCCTTAATCTTACTTTCTTCCCTCCTTAATCTAGCTTGCCTTGGTTTCTATTAATTACAATCAATAGTCCTAACTGATATAAACAAGATCATGTTAGGTAGGAGATATCTGCTAATTCAGATAAAATGCTTGCAAATTGTCATAAAGCACTGCATCACTTTTTTTTTTTTTTAAATCAAGTGTTTAGTCTATCTCTCCCCTTAGATTATAAATACTTTCATGGTAGAGACCAAGCCTCCACTACAATTAGGAGCTCTCAGGGTGCCTTTTATAATGTACATGTTCAGGAAGCCCTCTATAAATTTGCATGTATCATGATGATTTTTCAGTGTCCTGAATCTTCTCATTTTGACTCAGATGTGAAATTATTTTCAATACTAAAAAAAAAAAAAAAAAAGCCCTAGAATTTGAAAACAAGATATTTAAGCCAATTAATTTACCAACAAATGACCTTCAACATAGGGGCTTTTAAACGTCATAGAAGATAGAGGCCAAAGTTGTCACCTTTTCAAAGAAAAGAAAGGCTTTTGAAGAGTGACCTCTGCTCTGCCTGGTGGAAACACTCTTTTTCTCCTCTTTAGTTAATAAATTTTCTAAAGCATTATGATCTTTGAAATTATACAAAATAACATTTACCTTTTAAAATTTCATAATCTGGACTGAGAATTCTTCAGTTCTTCAGATGGGAGCTGTCACTGTACTCTTTGGCGTAGATTTCATGGTTTAATTAGAGGAGGAGGTGAAGAGAGTTGGAGGAAGTCAGAGAACCATGGGGTGACACTTGCTAGTGGCTTCTGGGGTCACAGATCAACCCGCAGGGCCTGGCCACCCTCATTTCCAAGAGGTCCCTCTGGCTCTGACCAACTCCTCCTTCATTAGAACCAGCATGCATAAATTGCCCAATGCTGGGGGAAGAGAAGCCTTGAGAAGGATAATCTTACAGTTTTTCCATGTTAAATACACATCACAGGGAAAGAAAACAATTTTTGTCCTTTTATCACATCCTATGTTAGCAATTCTTTAAAAATATAACATTAAGAAATAAATATTGTGAGGCCAGGAGCAGGAAAGAGCAAATGGCTTAGAAAGATTGAAATAAGGACTCGGGGTCTGTAAGAAGGCCACTAAAGCTCTTTGTGCTTCGTTTCCTGAACTGCAAATGAAAATGCCAGTGTCTGACCTACTTGCCTCATGAGGTTATTCTGATAATAAAATGAGATAATGTGTCTGAAAATGATACTGCAATTCTTTAAATGTATGTTACACATACATGTATACCTACTTTTGTTTTGAAATCATTTGATAGAGTTAAATATGTTAAGGAATGGTTCTTTTTCGTAGCTCATTTCCTATTGGCAGGGGACACTTCTGAATCTGGTGATAGTTCTTAGAGTAATAACCAACTGTGAGGACACAGAAACGAGTGAGGAACTGGATCCAGCTGCTTGGAAACAAACGACCTCTTACTTCCTCTCTCCTCTAACTCTGTCAGTGGCATCTTTTTCTCTCTAGAAAAGAAATCTAGAAGTGGGCAGTCCAGGGCTGCTATGGGAGTTCAGCAATCTCGGTGGGCACTTGGCTCTTTCCAGTCTGCCATTCTTAGGGCTTGTCTCTCATCCACCACTTCCAGGATGGCAGCCTGAGTGCTCCTCACCGTGTCTGCATCCGGGCAGGTAGATGAGGCAGGGTACAGGGCAAGACGGGTGTGTGCCAGCTAAGTCAGTTCCTGCTACAGAGCTTTCCTGGAGTTCCTATTCAGCAATCTCCATTTATTTCTCAACCAAAAATGTGTTGCACTGACCACCTCTAGCTACGAGGGAAGCGCTAAGCCACAGATATTGTTGTTTGGTTTTTGGCCGTACGCCTTGCTACCTCAACTAAAACCTGGTTTCTCTTAGCAATTAAGAAAGGAAGAATCAGTAGGTCTCTGTCATACCAATAATAGAAAATTCTGGCTACTAGAATGTTAATTTTATTCATCTTTGATTTCTAAGACAATTTAAAGCTGGCCATTTTGGCAGCATCCTAAAAGAAACAAAGCTTCGGAGCCTCGGCTGGGGTCATGACCACAGGACTGGGATGAAATCTAAGCTTTCCCCATCCCTGGCCAAGTGCTTTACTAAGCAGGCCACCCCACATCTGGTTTCAAATACAATTACCATGTGAGGTTCCTACCAATGTAAGAGCCAGGATCAGCAGTGTGGTTAGTAGAATAACGGCTCCCAAAGACATCCATGCCTTGATCCCTGGAATTTGTGCAGATGCTACCTTATATGATAAAGGGGCTTGTAGCTGTGATTAAAGGGAGGGACCTTGAGATTGGGGAGATTATCCTGGATTATCTGGGTGGGCCCAACCTAATCACTCGAGTTCTTAAAAGCATGGAATCTTTTCCAACTGTGTCACAGAGATGAAATATAAGAAGGAGGAGAGATTGGAAACTGGAGGGACTGGAGTCCCATTGCTGACTCTGACGATGGTCAAGGGGGGCAGGCTTGAGCCAAGGAATGAAAGTGGCTTCTAGAAGGTGGAAGGGCTGTTAGCTGCTGGCCAGCATGGAAATGCAGACATCAGTCCAACAACCTCAAAGAACTGAATCTACTGACAATCTGAACGAGCAAAGAAGCAGATCCTCCCCAAGTGCCTCCAGCAAGGAACAGAGCCCTGATTTTAGCCCCGTGGGGCTCATGTCTGTTTCTGATTTACAGAACTGCAAAATAACTTTTGTTGTTTTAAGTTGATAAGTTTGTGATAATGTTACAGCACAACAGGAACGTAACACAAGTAAGTGGGTTGACAGCTTTCAGACAGAGGCTGCAAGCTTGTCTATAATATTTTCCATATTTGTGAGCAAGCTTATAAATGTCTCCTTACTTGCATAGCAACAGCTTCTGACAAATTAACAGACGGAAAGCATTAAAGGGTAAAAAGAGGTGGTGACACCCGAATTCCCAAGTATTAGAAGAGCCCCGTCTTAGTAGTAATACAGGCATCGCATGCATTGTTTCATTTAAGTAACCTCTGGAGCACAAGCTGGGATCAGAGCTGGGGCTAGGCAGGTAAATTAAATGAATGCAGCTGCAGGTAAGTGACTGAGTGGGAGGGACTGCGGCATGAACTGAACAGCACGCGGTGTCCAAAGACCTTCGAATGCAATTGAGTCAAAACATACCACCAGCCAAACAACATCCGCTTAAGCACCCAATTCAGCCCGTGTTAGTATTAGTTGCTCATTTGTGTCTGACTCTTGTAACCCCATGGACTGTAGCCCGCCAGGCTCCTCTGCCCATGGAATTCTCCAGGCAAGAATACTGGAGAGGGTTGCCATTCCCTTCTCCAGGGGATCTTCCTGACCCAGGGATCAAACCCAGGCCTCCTGCATTGCAGGCAGATTCTTTAGCATCTGAGCCACCACCCCTGTATCCCCATCAGTGTCTATTAGAGCCACCAGAGGGAGCAGAAAGCAATGAGAAGATAACATGGGATGAAAGAGGTAAAATGGGAAAGATAATGAAATAAGGTAAGAAATAAGAAAAAGGAAAAGATAAAAAGAAATAAAACCTGGGAAGAAAAAGGACAGGGTCACATATGCCACTGGAGGCGGCCTGGTGCCACCAACATTTGGTCACTGGTGCCCTCAGGGCTAGCCACATTCAAGATGCTCCAGTTAGATCATCCTGCTCATCGGTTGGCCCCCCTCCTCCCCACGAAGCCCTTGGTTCTTCTCTTTGAGGCAAACAAGGTCATTTAACCTCAGATCTCATCTGGAGAAGAAGTAGCTGACACCTCCTTTGTTACAGCAGCTGCTGAGGCAGCAAAGCAGCTGAAGCCCTGAAATGCCCAGGGCAGTGGTAACCAAACCTCTCTCTCTCTCTCTCTCTCTGTCTCATACACACACAAAGCCTAGAGGTAGACAGGGCTTGTCTTCACAGTGGGCAAGGTGAAGGAGGACAGATAGGGAAATCACAGGGACAAAACTCAAATGTCTACAGGAGCCAGGCAGTTAATGTAAAGAGAGTGGAACCAGCTAGGTTTACAATAAAGCAAGCTATAACAGGTATGGGGCAGCATGTGGGCCAACACCAAACACAGCCAGCTGCAGGCCACTGCAGATTTTCTGCTTGCGATCTCATCTCTAAAGCAAAACACAGAGATCAGTGGGCACAGGCTGTCCGTCACCCTGCTAGACAGTGAGTTTGGGGGAAGAAGGGGCTGTGTCGTTGCTGTCATTGTTCAAACGTCCAGCACAGTGCCTGAGACACTGCAGGTGATCAGAGTAGTGTTTGCTTAAGGCATCAATTATGTCAAGGTTATCTGTTGCCAGCTGAGTCCTCTGCACTATCTGTCCTCTTTCATTCTGCTACTCGGAGAAGTCAATGGCACCCCATTCCAGTACTCTTGCCTGGAAAATCCCATGGATGGAGGAGCCTGGTAGGCTGGAGTCCATGGGGTCGCACAGAGTCGGAAGGGACTGAGTGACTTCACTTTCACTTTTCACCTTCATGCATTGGAGAAGGACATGGCAACCCATTCCAGTGTTCTTGCCTGGAGGATCCCAGGGATGGGGGAGACTGGTGGGCTGCCGTCCATGTGGTCGCACAGAATTGGATACGACTGAAGGGACTTAACAGCAGCAGCAGCATTCTGCTACTCTCTCATCCAAGGGTGTCCAAAACCCACAAATATTTCAGTTCTTGCCACCTTGATCCAATGAGTCATCAGCTTCACACCACGAGTCATGACATGGTCTCTAAGTTTTCCGATTCTTTTACCACTTCTCATAAACCCCTCAAGTGGTCTTGGCCTCACTGGCCTGTAAGTGCCCTCTTGTGGTAAAAGGGAGTAACTGCAGAATTAAGTACCTCCTGGGAAGTGAAGTCCAAGTCGCTCAGTGTCCGACTCTTTGTGATCCCATGGACTGTAGCCCGCCAGGCTCCTCTGTCCATGGACTTCTTCAGGCAAGAGTGCTGGAGTGGATAGCCATTTCCTTCTCCATGGGATCTTCCGGACCCAGGGATTAAACCCAAGTCTCCTGTATTGGCAGGAAGATTCTTAACCACTGAGCCACCTGGGAAGCCCTTAGATTCTAAATGCCTGGCATCTAATTTGGAATCTGGTATGCATTAGATGTAAGGTGCATGTCATTTAAAGTCTCTGAGACTGAGTCTCCACATCTGAAAAATGGGAATAATAATTATACCTGTCTCATTGATTTGGTTGTTATGAGGTCATGCAGTGTTTGCTATATTGGACTTTATACTCTTCAGCACATAATATACTATCATCATTACTCCTCACATGACCTGCTTTTATTTAGCCACTCAGTTATAAATAATATCATAAACTGTATTTGTAATACACAGATATTATCTTCTCAGGGATTAAGGAATAAAAATAATAAACTCTGGGGCAAATGATGCAGTTTATATCCACCAGCCATCTTTCTATATATAATATAGATAAAATAATGGGTCAGGTTGATTTCTTCTTCCTCCCTTTTAAATGCTCTCGAAATTTTCCTCCTCCTCTTTCTTAACTTGGATGGTTACTTATTTTATTTTTACCTCTCTGGACTCTGTTTCCATATTGTTTCCTAAGTACATTTTGATTAATATGTGATTGTAGGTTCTTACGGGGAATGATACAGAGGGAATTCAAGTGTGTGGTAGAAGGTTGGCTGATGACTTACAAGTCATTTATTCAACATTCATTTTGCAAATATTTAATGAGCACCTGTATGTGTGTGCTAAGTACAAGGGATACAAAATGAATAGAACAGACAAGATCCTAGGCCTTGTGGATCCCACACTGAGAAGTTTACAAGTAACCAAATACATATACTGTGAGTTCTGGTAAGGACTGTAAAGGGGCAAACAAGGATGAAGATACAGATGAGAGTGAGCACACAGTGACCTGGGAGGAAAGCACTCCAGACAGAGTAAACAGCAAGTTCAAAGGTCCTCAGGCAGGAGCGAAGGGGAGCATTATACTGCTCCCCCATCATGTGTAAGTAATCTATTGGTCATCTCGCAGATGTGTAGGTACACACTAGGTGTATATGTAAATATGTATAACATACATAATATAGATACTATATATGTACATAAGTAAAATGGGCTTCTCAGGTGATGCTAGTGGTAAAGAACCCATCTGCCAATGCAAGAGACATAAGAAACTCAAGTTTGATCCCTGGGGCAGGAAGATACCCTGAAAGAGGGCATGGCAATTCATTCCAGTATTCTTGCCTAGAGAATCCCATGGACAGAGGAGCCTGGCAGGTGTCAGTTCAAAGGGTCGTAAAGAGTCAGACACAACTGAAGTGACTTAGCATGCACGCATACATATATATACATATATAAAATACATATATGAATAACAAAACTTTCACAGCAGAGTGTGGGGCTTTAAAACTTAACATTAGTATTTTAAAATAATTAATATTTTAAATTTAATCTGTTTACTGTTTACATTTTAGCATACTGAGTTGAAGAATCAATCTCTCTCTCTCTCTTTTTTTTTCCCCTGCAACTGTTAAACTATTGTGTTGCAAGAAGTCTGGGTGATCTTTCACGTTCCTGGAACAAAAATCTTAATTACTCGGTATTATGAAGTTCTGAAGTCAGGGGAAGACAAGGCTTTTGAAAGGTTCAGTGAAATCCTTTCTAGTGCAAAATTGTTGTACCATGAAATGGTAAGTGTGAAACATTTCATCATTTCTTTTCATCTTCACTGTTCAGATAGATGCAGGCTTTCTCTTCACTTAATTCTGTAAACTTTCAATTCCTGTTCTGTGTAAAGCATGGCATTTGTGATTAACTCAGAGGTAGGAAGCACGTGGAAGAGGCCAGAACATAATTGTTGGAAGAGTTTTAAAGAAATATCACCATAGTTAATTGCGGATAGAAAGCTAGGGGTAGGGATTCCTTCAGAAAAGTTGGGGGAGATGTCTGGAAAGATTGAAGAAAAAGATCATGAAAGGCTTTGAACACTACAAGAGAAGAAGTCATTTACAGATTTTTCAGTCAATGTTTTTAAGGAAAAAAGTGAAGTGACACAGCTGATGTTTGCCTTCAGATGATCTTCATAAGCTGGGTATTTATATAGGCGACACCTGGATATGTCCCCCCACCACCCCTTGCTTGATTCATTCATTCATGTGTTTCTTTCTTCAGCCTCAGGAGAAAGCACACTTCTGAGCAAAAGGGGAGCAATCAGCTAACGGCTCACTCTTTCTCATAAAATGAAGGCGTCCTGGATGAAAACCAGTTTGAGTTCAAAAACTCTCACATTCAACTCTGAGTAATTTATCCCCCTGCTTCTTCCATGGAGTTTAGCAAACCCAAGGTGGGAAGATGAATCTACAACATCACTTGCTCTTCTCTTTGAACTGAACTGTCAATTCATCCAAAGAGACATTTAAAATCAATATTCCTTCTAAAATCTAACTTCTGACATTTCAGGGCTGGAACTTACTGGGAAAGTGAGTACTGTTGCCACTGTTTATTCAGCCTCAGTTAAAACTTTACCTGAAAAGTAAAGGGATCTAATATATTCATCTACTGGGAGCTACCCTGACAAGTTTTATTTTGTTTTAAAATCAGAATTCAATGATAGATTCATTTTTACAGAAACAGAGCTTATAAAAATGTAAAACCTACAAAGTTTGTTATTTTAAGAATTGATTTCTTTCTTACCTCACCTTACTTTCTCCAAACAAAACAGTGCTCTATCTTGGACAATTTGTTTTAATGGAGGTATAACTTACGTATTGTACATGGACAGATTTTAAGTGTGAAGCTTGACAAACACGTATATGTATGTGTGTGTGTGTGTGCATACATACCTGGTTATCTATAAGCTACAGAACATGTCCATCACCCTAGAAAATCTTTTTGCCTCTTCCTAGTCACTATCCCAGAGATAACTGCTTCATCCCCAGAGAACTGCCATTCTGACCTCTGTCCTCACAGACTGGATTTGCCTCTTCTCAAACTTCACAAAAATGAAAGCTCCAATATTTGCTCTTTTGTGTCTGGCTTCTTTGACTCAACGTGATGTATTTAAGATTCACCCATGTTGTTGCATGTCTTCATAACAGATTTTTTTAACCATTGAGTAATATTCCATCATATGAATATACAATTAGTTCATCTATTCTCTTACTGATGGGTATTTGGGTTGTTTCTAGTGTGAATACTGTTTTTGACAGATCTTCATGAGTTTAGAGAGGTATAAGAAATGACCTAAGCTATAAGCACAGACTTTTTTTTTTAACAGTGTTCTGGATACTTTATATTACAAGTTCCTGGCAGAAATAGAATAGATCTTTCTCACACCCTATAAAGTGTCTGAATCAGAATTATTAAGCATCCAATTAAATATATTTGGTTCAGCATGGTGCTAATGAATACACAATTGTGGACTGTATCCTGTATGAGCTTGTTGGCTTTTCTGGCGAGAAGAGCTCCACCCCTAGGTCTCAAAAAACAACAGGGACCCCCCCCTCCCCTGACCATCTCACCAATGCATGCCGTGGGACACAAAGCTGGTGGAAAGGGTCTTGTGAACCACTTGGAAAAATCCCACATCTAGATTAGAAATTGAACCCAAAATGCATTGGGTTAATTTAGGTGAATCACAAACTCATTAAAAAAGCAGCTTATTCACGTACTTCCTCATACAATATTAATAAAATGCTAAGGAAGTATTAATTAACATGTTGATTCTTACAGATTACATATATAATCATTATTATCACAACTTTGCCAAGTGAGTGTTGTTATTCCCCACATGTCAGGTGAAGAATTAAACTTCACCTGATGCAAGGTTGTGTTAAGTAAATTAATGTTAAATAGCTAGTTTCTCGGAGAAGGCAATGGCAACCCACTCCAGTGCTCTTGCCTGGAAAATCCCATGGGCAGAGGAGCCTAGTGGACTGCAGTCCATGGGGTCGCAAAGAGTCGGACACAACTGAGCGACTTCACTTTCACTTTTCACTTTCCTGCATTGGAGAAGGAAATGGCAACCCACTCCAGTGTTCTTGCCTGGAGAATCCCAGGGACGGCGGAGCCTGGTGGGCTGCCATCTATGGGGTCGCGCAGAGTCGGACACGACTGAAGTGACTTAGCAGCAGCAGCAGCTAGTTTCTAGCAGAGCCAGAATTTGGCCCCCGGGTGACACAGTCCAAAGTCCACCCAACCTCTTTACGCTAAGACATCTTTATAAAATCTGTGGGCACCATAAATCCCATCCTTGAGAAGTGAGACACAGATGCAACTGGCTCATGTGAGATCCACTCACAGTTTTTGATGGAGAGGAATCCAAACCTCTAACATCTCCATGCCCAAAGTGTCAGCACACAAACAGAGCTCAAAGTTTGCACCAGCACCAAACACTCACAGGGAGCTTAAATATACAACAAAGACTTATCTGATGTGCTTACGAGAACAGCTTTCCTTGGGGCTTCAGTGAGTGCCAGTCAAAACAGTTCATCATCTCTAATTTTTTTCTACCTTAAAAATGAAATTATGTTGATTGTGAGGTGTTGCTGCTGCCTCTCAGATGAGGCACACCCTTTAGAAATAGCAAAGCATAGCAGATATTTTTAGGTTGAAAGAAACACACGTGGCAGTATCTCAGATTCCGAAGGTAAGCCTTTCTTTGAGAGCTGTCTCTATTCATCTTGTTTCAGTGGTAAGGACACCTGCAGAAAGGTGGGCTGTCTTCACAGGGCAGTTTCTAAAGAATTTGTCACAGACATAAACAGATGACAGGACAGAGATAAACTAAGGGAGCTGAAGAACGACTGATGATTCTGATGTCTTGTGTGAGTGCGTGCTAAGTCGCTTCAGTTGTGTCTGACTCTTTGTGACCCTATGGAATGTACCTTGCCAGGCTCCTCTGTCCATGGAATTCTCCAGGCAAGAATGCTAGAGTGGGTTTCCACGCCCTCCTCCAAGAGATCTTCCAGACCCAGGGATAGAACCCGAGTCTCTTATGTCTCCTGCATTGGCAGGTGAGTTCTTTACCACTAGCACCACCTGGGAAGCCCTCCGACGTCCTGCAAATGTGCAAATATCTCCATAACTTAAGTATTCAAGACTAAGCGAGGCACTGCAGGCAAGAATGTTTCAACATCAGGAACTCATTTTGCTTGACGATAAGCCAGGTCTCTTCCAAACAGTAGTTGATGTTTTCACCATGGAAATGAGTTTTAGTATTTGCACAACCATTTTCCAGTGCATGGGGGGAAGTGGGCTATACCACCAGGCTGTTTCACCCAGGTGTTAAACATTCCTGAGGCTATATGAAGTGAGAATAAAAGGGATGGTTGACCACCCTGGTGATTAGTGGGCGCTTTTATCCTCGCTTAGACCCTATTTGCAGCCAGGTGGCTCAGGGTTAAAGAATCCACCTGCCAAGCAGGAGATGTGGATTTGATCCCTGGGTAAGGAAGATCCCCTGGAGAAGGAAATGGAAACTCTCTCCAGTATTCTTGCCTGGGAAATCCCATGGACAGAGGAGCCTGGCGGGCTACAGCCCATGGGGTCACAAAAGAGTCAGACGCCTTTGAGCAGTTAAATAGCAGCAGCAGCAACAGATGCTACTTGACTATGTAAGATGTGCGGCTGGGGCTCTGCAAAGGGTCATTTGTCCTTTTCGTGAGCATCTCCTCTGTGTTACTTAAAATCTTCATAAATATTCATTTATTTATGGAAGCATTATATAGTTATACAATAATTTCTTTTCTCGTTGGCAGCATTTTTAACTTATTTTTCAATTGGAGTATAATTGCTTTACAATGTGTTAGTTTCTGTTGTATAGCAATGCATCAGCAGCACTTTAAAAATGGATCATCTCCATGTACATGAAGGTGTAGAGAGACGGGCATGTCCTCCCGTAACTGGCATACCTGCGAGTATACTTGGTACAATACTTTAGCAAACACTTTAGCAACATACATTAAAATCTATTAATTCAACAAGGTACATAAAAATCTTTAATGCCTCATTATAATTAAAAGTTTTAGAAAAACTTGAGTAACCTACCAAAGTAGGTTTTTCTTTTTTCTTAATTCAAAGTAGATTGTTTTAACTGACACTTTGATGGTTGTTTTACTGGTGGTTGTTTTAACTGATATTTTGTGGTTGTTTCTATGACTTTATGACATTTATATGCTTATTAGTGAGTTGAACAGTTTTTCAAATGCATACTGGCCATCTGGTTTTTTCACTTTAGGGAATTGTTCATGTCCTCTACTCACTTAACTGTTGTGGCCTTAGTGTTATTCATAAAAATTATATAAGCTATTTATGTAATGAGGATACTGTCCATTTAACTGTCAAATTTTATGACTCAGGTGCTTGTTTTAATCTAAGCTTAAAACTGATGAACCTGAAATGAGGAAAGCAGTTAAGTGGTTAAAAAAAAAAAGAGAGAGAAAAGAAAACATCAAAACCAAATCACTTTCATATTTATAGCTCAACATGAATTGCTCTTTGAACCTAAATCAGAAAGGTATTTAAGTAATTTGTCAACTAGGGACTCACATGTGGTGAATGAAGTCTTTCATAGGAACCCTTAAGGCACAGCAACTACCCAAACACGATCCAGAGAAATTTGTCAGTATCACACTGACGTGTCCCCCACTTTATACCAAGTGGAAAATATTGACTCAGTTCAAACACATCCGGGTCTGCAACAACACCAGCTCTCCTTTGGTCTGGTGTTGAGCAAGGGCAAACCAAAGTATTTACATCTTTGTTTGGTGCACTTGTTAGAATCTTAGGGGTAGTTATGGGTAACCAGAAAGATGCTGGATGCAGACACCAAGACTGCAAGTTTGTGAACACAACTGAGCTGAAAGACTGTCAGATTTTATACAGGTGCAGTCAACGACGACTTCCTCTCTGGCAAGAATTCTGATGCCTAATGTGAGCTTGTGATCAAGTACAGTTGTAGTTTATTACTCTTTGCAAAGGGATCAATGGTTAGCTCTCTTAGAAAAACATATAAACCTGAGCATTCTTTATTCCTTAGAGCTAGGCCTGATGCTAACCATTAACGGTTGCTTTAGCTCTTCAATTACACTGTAAAATTAACTATGATGGGTTGTTTTATTTCTCTTTTGTCAACCAAAAACAGTCATGGGATACATAATTTGGTGATCAAAGGCTTAACTTAAAAAGTTAAGAAAGATTTTAGGAGACAGATTGATATCTAGTATGCAAAGGCAGAGCAGAGAAGGAAATTAGCAAACATTCAGCTAATATGTTCTCAAGGGCAGGGATTCATGGTAATAAATGGAATCATTTCAAGCTTGAAGGAGGTTACCTGTGGGAGACTGCTCAGATCACTTCAGGGATCACTGCATTTCATCAGCCTAAAAATGGAGCTGCCTGTAAAATTTCTAGGTCAGCAAAAAGAGACATAGGAATCTAACAAAATGAGAAGCTATCATGAATCATTTGTAAGAGGTTAAGACTACTATAGATTAACAAATTGAAAGGATACACACCAATTCTAGAGTATTACAGCCATGATACTGAACAATATTGAACATTATCCATAAACCACAGAAGAGGAGGTGAGACAATTAGATGTCAAAGTGAAGTCCCACAGTGTTTCTGACAAATTCTGCACTCACAAAGCTCGCAGAGAATCTATGTCCAGGATTTCTCAGGGTTGCAAAATTCTTTCAGCCATGACAAAGTGCAGGCCCTTACTTAATGTGTACAATACAAATGAAGTCTTATCTGAATCCAAGAAGAAAATCATTTGATAATTCTTCAACATCTTCAGAGAAATATTTCACACAGCCTCTTACAGAGGTGACCTCCTGAGGACCAGGGACAATGAATAATACAAAATTTATCACAGAATCTTTAAACCTATTTGAGACAATAGCCTCTTCAGCCCCCATGCCCTGTCACCCCACATCAGAAGTGTTGACTTCTGATGACTGACTGTGGGGGAGGGGTCTTATTCACTGATAACACCTTTCCCTTCTGTGAATACAGCTGTTAGAATTATCAAAAGATCAGAGTGGGCAACAAGATGGGAAGGTAGCAGCAAAGGTCTGTGCTTGGATGAGTCGAGAATAGTGCAGTCACTTAGAAGTTTCTAACCCAGGCTATATTCTGCAGAGTATTCTTGGGTTTTTTTTTTTATTATTATTGTTAAGAAGGCATACACTCTCATTTGCAACAAGCCTCAACACTCCCAGTTGTTTTAAACTTTGATTTACCTTTACTGATATTTCTTTTGTATCAATAATACATGCTCAGATTTATAAATGATGTATGTCCCTTGGAATGTATATTGCCCAAATACTGGGGCAGGGATCTTTATATATTCAAAAGATTAAACATATTAACAATATTGTTCAACTCTTCCACATATTTGGTCATTTCTTTCTGCTTAAGGTATCATTTTCTGTGGAATGTGTGTTAAAATCTCCTACTATGATTAAGAATTTGTCTATTTCTCCTTGTCATTCTATCAAATAATGCTTGATTTACTTTCAGGGTTCAAGATTAGGGTTTTTATATCTTCCTGATGAATTATTCCTAAAAATATATTCTCCCTTAAAGCTTATTTTGCAAGATATTAATGTAGCTATATCAACTTTCATTTAAAAAAATCTTCCCAATTTATCACATTCTATCCCTGTGGCTTTGCATAATTTGGTTTGGGAATCTCGCTTATAAATAATATGGTAGATTCTCTATCTTCTCACATGTTAAAAAAATTACATCTGTTAATAAATTATATTTATAATTACTAACTTAACTGGATCTATTTTTTCTATACTTTTTTCCTATTACTAGGCCTTTACTTTGCCTCTGTTTTTCTTTTTTCCTGCTTACTATAAGTTGAATAAGTTCTTTTTTTATTTAAAAAATTTTATTGGGGCTTCCCAGGGGGCTGAGTGGTAAAAAATCCACCTGCCAAACAGGAGATGTGGGTTTGACCCTTGAGTAGGGAAGATCCCCTGAAGAAGAAAATGGCAACCCACTCCAGTATTCTTGCCTGGGAAATTCCATGGACAAAGGAGCCTGGTGGGCTACACTCCATGGGGTTGCACAGAGTCGGACACGACTTGGTGACTGAACAGCAGCATCGTGGCTTTACAGCGTTGTATTCGTTTCTGCTGTTCTGCAAAGTATCGGCTGCATGTGCATGCTAAGTCACTCCAGTCATGACTAACTTTGAGCCCTACGGGCAAGAATACTAGAGTGAGTTGCCAGGCCCTCCTCCCAGGGATCTTCCCGACCCAGGGACTGAACGCCAGTTTCTTACATCTCCTGCATTGGCAGGCGGAATAGCTCAGTTGGTAAATGAATCTGCCTGCAATGTAGGAGACCCTGGTTCGATGCCTGGGGTCAGGAAGATCCACTGGAGAAGGGTTAGGGTACCCACTCCAGTATTCTTGGGCTTCCATTGTGGCTCAGCTAGTAAAGAATCTGCCTGCAATGCAGGAGACCTGGGTTCGATCCCTGGGTTGGGAAGGTCCCCTTCAGGGAAAGGCTCCAGTATTCTGACCTGGAGAATTTCATGGATAGCCCATGGAGTCGTAAAGAGTCAGACACAACTCTTTTACTTTTACTTTGCACTTTTCTTTACCACTAGTGCCACCTGGGAAGCCAGAATCAGCTATACGCATACATATATCCCCTCTTTGTTAGCACAGAGCCTGAGTAGAGTTCCCTATGCTATACAGTAGGTTCTCATTAGTTACCTATTTCATACATAGCAGTGCATATATGTCAATATTGTAGCCAGTGAGGTTTATCCGAGGAGTGGTTATTAACAATTGAATAACTTCTTAATTCTTATTTTACAATCAATTAACATGAGAGTTAAATATTCTGCCTGTACCATTTTTGTTACTACCTTAAACTTCTAACATTGACTCAAAGTTAATTACATTTCTACCCTCCTCCAGAAAAAAGCAAGAATCTTACAATGCTTTAACTCCAACTGCCAAACACCACACTCACTGGTTGTCATATAGGGTTTAATTCCATCTTGCTTATAGTTCCCACTCTTCAAAGTCATTATTATTTTTGTGAGTCAATGTTTGTTTAAAAGAAACCTCTTATTTACCACTTTCTTTTCTTACTTCATTATTACAACCCACTCTGATCCTCTGGGTTCTACCTCATTCTCACAGAAATACATCTTTAGCAATTCTTTAGTGACATCTATAAGAAGCAAACTTAAAAAGTCTTTATTATGTCCTCCCTGTTTTAAAAGATATATTCTTCTTGGAGACGGTCAAAATATATACAGTGAGTACATAATACACATGCATGTAAAGGGCTTATCTCAATTTTTGCATGGGTACACACCCAAGCAAATCTCACCCAGATCAAGATTTATAATATTTTCATCACACCAGGGGGTACTCTCATATCCCTTCTCTGTCAATACTCACCCTCACGATCCAGACATTTTCCCCTAATGATTATTTAGTTTATTTTTTGAATTTCATATAGATGGAATCATCCAGTAGGTACTCTTTTGTGACTGGTTTCTAACAAACATTCAACATAATCGTTGTGAGATTATTGTTTTTATCAGGCGTTTTTCATATCACTGTGTATTCCATGTTATTATCACTCTTAAATGATGGGTTGCCAGGAAGAGAATTCCAGGTTGATAGCAATTTTTTTTATTAGATGTTATTTCAATGTCTTTTAGTCTTTATTGTTGCCAAAAAGAAGTATTACTGCCAGTTGAATGGTTTTTCCTTTAATAGTAACTTTATCTTTTTTTCCTATTTGCTTTTCTTTCTTTTGGTTATGTTTATATTTAAAACGCCCCTTTCATCCTTGTTGTTCTGAGATTTCATACATTATGTCAGAATGAGGATCTGCTTTTGGTAATGCTACACGAATGGACAGAAATCAATGTGCTTCCTCAATCTGAAGGATATGACTCTTTGGGTATAAACAATCTCTCCAAATTTATGCCTCACTGGGGTAGATTTGGACTCCACATCAGTATGTGGAATGAGTTTGATGGATGGAATTTTTCAAGTTCCCTTCATGAAAAAAGGTGGACCCTCGAGGAGTTCATCTTCACATGGAGTTTAAGTTGTAGCTCCCTGCTTGCAGAGGGCCAGTCATTGCATGCCTGGAACTTAACACAAGGGTCTATTTCCAGATCCAAGGGGCCTCAGCTCCTAGGGCCCTCTTGGCAGCTTTCTCATCAGGCTCCCCTGCGCCTCACTTCCTTTCTTAAACCTGGTGACTTTCTTTCAATCTCAAATGTTACAACATTTTTAGAAAGTATATCTTAAGCAGTTTTTCCATTTGTTTTGCATGAGATTTGTCCACCACGTTGCCAGAATCTGAATCAGATTCACTCATTTATCATTTACCCAGCTGGCCCATATGGACTTCTGAATAACTAAGAGCAAGGGCCCTGAAGCCAAGTAGATCTGATTTTGAATCACTGCTGTAGTGACTGATGAGCTATTTGATACTGAGTTGACTCGTTGGAAAAGACCCTGATACTAGGAGGGATTGGGGGCAGGAGGAGAAGGGGACGACAGAGGATGAGATGGCTGGATGGCATCACCGACTCAATGGGCATGAGTTTGAGTAAACTCCGGGAGTTGGTGATGGACAGGGAGGCCTGGCGTGCTGCGATTCATGGGGTCGCAAAGAGTCGGACATGACTGAGCGACTGAACTGAACTTTCTTTACCTTCTCTAAGCCTTAGTTTTCTCATCTCCAAAAAGAAGATGATCAAAATCTTACTGCAAAGAGTTGTTGTGAGATAAAATACGCTAATGCGTGTAAAGTACTTGGCAGAGTTCCTTAGTAAGCACTCATCAATAACTATTAATATTATGAAATATTGCATAATATTATTTGATTAATTGATTTGTCTACTTAGGAGTCAAGTTATGTACAAGTTGATGCTATATAGAAACAGAAATGTATCTTTTATGAAACAGAAATAAGCTGAATAATAACTAAACATGCTAATATAGACTCTGTATATATGGGATACAGAATGTTGCTCTTTATAAATACTGCCCTGTAAAAATCTCATGTTCTCATAGTTAATCCATTCTGAGTTGAACTTTGCAAGTTTGGAGAAAACCCCTGAAAGTCAGAGAGAGAACATTATACGAGAGAACACTGGCACTTCGCTTCCCAGGATGCGAGTCACGGCACTTGCGTCCTTCATTGAGGAAGCCGCCATAATGCAAGATGAACTCAACAGTGTGCTTACTGATGGAGTGAGTTTCCATGGGGGTGTGAGCTCCTTTAACTCCCGGCAGAGCAGTAACAAGCAGTTCACTGACTGGGTATAACGATCACACTCTGAACAGCATGGCTTTAGGGACATGTTGTGTGCTCAGCTGTCAGACTCTTTGGGACCCTTTAGGCTGCAGCCCACTGGGTTCCTCTGCCCATGGGATTTCCCAGGCAAGAATACTGGAGCAGGTTGCCATTCCCTACTCCAGAGCATCTTCCAGACCCAGGGACTGAACCTGCATTTCTTGCAGCTCCTTCACTGGAAGGTGGATTCTTTACCGTTAGTACCATCTGGGAAGCCCATGTTAGCACCACTGTAAAGAGTGTTACTATTGTTATATAGGAAGAAAGGTGCCCTTTCTCAGGAAAGGATGCTTGGGATCTGAGTTAAGCAATAACCTCAGATGGAGAACAAAATTTAATTATACTACATATTCAAAGAAAGTTCACTATTGGTGTTTAATAAACAAATCAATATCTGCTAAAGAGTCCAGGGGTCCACTGGAGTTTTTACTGGAATTGATTTTGGGACCTATACGGATTTGCCAATCCTACAATTTATCACTTGTGGGTCTAGGGGCCCTTTTAAAGGGATTATGATTACCACAGTACTCATTTCTGCTATTTGCCATCTAACAAGTTTTTGCTTTTTTTGGTAGAAGGTGATCATTTTTCTCATTTTACTTTAATTTCCAATAAAAAAGCAGCAGTTGGAAATGACTTGTTGTAGCAGATCTAATACTATTTTCCATGTACATTCAGAAGGTATTAGATTGCCTCTGTGAGGTCAAATCACACATGAACTCCAATTCAGAAGAAGTATTTTTAAGTCTTATAATCAGAACACAAGAGAATTAAAGCCTATCATGTAAGTATTACTGACACTCTCAAAATACGGCAGATTTTGTTGATTTTATTTGAATTTTTGCTTACTCAAAACATTTAAAGATCAAATTCATGGACTAAAAAAGAAGAAAACAAAACCTACAACATGTTGTGTGTGCCTGGCCTGTTGTAAAGAGAACATTCTAGATGTGCCCAAGTAGAAAATTTTAATTCTGGGCTTTAAAATAAAATATGTGATCTTGAAAAATATTTATTAAAATAATGAAGTTAGAGACAATCTGATAAAACAGTATTTGGTAGACCTGAATGCCACAGAAAATTATTTAAAAACTCACTATCACTATCAATTCCAAGAAGCATGGTTCACAAAATTTACCTGGTTACTTTGTAGATGACTGTTTTCTAAATCTTGGACAGAATTTAAAGTCATCTTATGATATATAAAAGCCTTCAGCTAATCTTTGCTCTGGGTGACATCTTCTGGGCTGGGCCAGTCCATCTGTAAACTGAATCTTAACCCCCCTCAAGTCTCGAGTCTATCTTACTCTATAACATAATGTCACTGAAATTTGGAAAAATTCTTAAAATCTGAATTACATACTCTTATATTTTTGTTTATATATCATTTTCAATAAATTTAAGAAAAAGTATATACCTATCCTACTTTTCAAGTTCCAGTTTAAACTGTTCTATCCACTCAAAAGTGGACTTTGAAATTAAAAAGACTTAAATGTTAAATATCTCTTCCACTTTCACTAGCAAAGGAGATACCAACAAAACCTCTCTTCTTAAATGCTTACAAGGGAAAAGCTGTCCCAGGATTAGCACAATTTTCATCAAGATCCAACTTAAAGACCTACATTGTATTTTCTGAAATAAAAAATTTTTAAGTACAAAAGTAACAAAGGTAAATATACCAATTAGTACACGGTTGTGTGGCTACCAAACAAGCCACCATGCAACTCCCTAAATTAACCTTTTCTGCTTTGCAATAGTGAATATGTTGGCTCATAGTATTCCAAGTTTACTGCTTGCTTGGTTTTAATTTATAAAAAGTTGCTAGAGAGACCTGTCTGTCCATCCAGCCATCAAGATTCAGATCATGCTGAAGAAACCAGATCCTTCTAGATGACCTGCTTTGGATCCCGGGGTTCCTGTCCCTCAGAAGGACAGCTTTCTCCAAGATGCCTGTGACAACAGGAGGTCTCTAGCTTTGCCAAAGACTGATTATTTCCATAGCACCCGCTGGCTTTTGTTAATGTAAAAGTCACCAGGATAAAATGTCAAGAAATACAAGCTACAGTCTTTGAAAACACACAGTGCAGCCTATCCTCAATGGGGATTCCCAATCAAGTGTGTATGGCTGCATTCATGTGACAGCAAGACAGTCTTCTCGTGGTGGTGTCCTATTCCCAGTGACATTATCCCCATAAAGTGCACACACAAAAAATGCAATTCCACAAACTATGAATTCCAGACGCTCTTTGCAAGCATTCTCTCCTGATTGCTGCACTTCTAATCATACCTCCCAATTCTAGAAGCACAGGCCTGCAAGTGAACAAGGGAACTCAAACCAAATGCAGTTACTCTGAAGAGCAGTGAAGGCACAGAGCCAATTTCATCTCTACAGCAATGTTCCGAAACCTGGTGACGACCTTAATGGCTCTAACACCTAATGACAATCTCCTTTCGAGAGTTTTATGAATATTAATACCCTGATCAAAGAGGAATATTTAAAAACAAAAGCTATGTCCTCACTTTTGACTGCTGTATCTCTTAAGTTGTAAAAGTTGTACCCCTCATTTTTACAGGTAATGGATGTGCATTTCAATAAGGTGGACTTGACACTGCTTTTGCTGCTAGGGTGAGAGGTCATGAACTGTTTCTATAATCTTCATGCTCTTGTTTAACTGGCAAAAGTCAACTTATTATTTCAATCTGTCAGTTTTTAGATAGATACAAGTAAGTAACTCCCATATATTCAAAACAAGGCTAGAATTACTGGAAGTAAAAAGTAGGAGACATCATTCCTGTATTCAAGGAGCTTATCCTCAAATTGGAAAAAAATTACTAACGTGAACAATCAGCATACAATATAAAATACTTTATTTCTACCCTGTGCCAATGACTCTGCTAGTCCCAAGGGCATAACAAGATCATCTAGAACCTTTCCTTAGTCCCTGTGTGGGGGCAACAGACAAGCATTCAATACAAAAAAATGTAATAATAACAAAACAACAATAATAATGATGAATAAGGATTTGTGAGGACTTACTATATATTAATGTGCCTGGTATTGGAATGGACTAGCATGAACGTCCACATTGACTTTATTATGGGTGGAAATAAGGAATGAACCAATTCTCATTCTGAGCAATCAAAATAAAAAATATCACCACAATCAAGTCTTAGGAAGAATGATCAATTCTGCTTTGGCCAAATATGGTTCACTAGATGTTTGCTTTTTCATGGCCATACCTCTGACATCTCAACTCTCTGTTACACTTAGTAACCCTTTCGAAGTTGTATGAAATGTTTTTCTCCAGCTTTACTGGGATATAATTGATACATAATATTGTATAAGTTTAAGGTGTACCAACATACTGATTTGATAAATGCATGTACTGTGAAATGATTAGACCACAATAAGGTCAGCATACCCATCACCTCACAAAATCACAATGTGTGTGTGTGTGTGTGTGTGTGTGTGTGTGTGTGTGTGTGTGTGTGTTGGGAACTTTTAAGAACTACTCTTTTAGCAGCTTTCAGATATACACTATGGTTAACGAGAGTCACTATGCTGTGCCTCAAATCCCCAGAATCTATTCATTTTATAACTGGAAGTCAGTATTCTTGGACCACATTCAGCCATCCTGAAATCTTGCTAATGTGAATTTAGTGAAAAGCCATCGCTCAAGTCTGTAAGAAAGAAAGAAAATGCACATCTTCCTTTGTTGTTCCTCATACAGGATGGGGATGTGGCCAAGAAAAGAAAACATTCTAAAATACTCTTTCTAATCCTGAAGTAAGAAACAGAAAACAAAACCGAGTATTCGCCTGCAAAAGCCTCCAAACAGCTGCGATGAAAAGGTGATGGGAGGCACTTGTCAGGTGGAGACCTGAGCTCATTTATCATCCTGAGGCAACCTTTACCAGGACCCTCCTATTGCCAGGTGCCTGCCCTGCTCCGCAGTCTCAGAATGCTCACTGCGGCACAGCCTCCGCTGTGCCCATAGCCAGAGCTACTGTGAGAGCTGCGATGGGTCTGAGACTTAAATAGACATCTGATGAGAGTCCTTGCTGCTGCTGCTGCTGCTAAGTCGCTTCAGTCATGTCCGACTCTGTGCGACCCCATAGGGGTCTGGTCTCAGCCCACCAGGCTCTGCCGTCCCTGGGATTCTCCAAGGCAAGAACACTGGAGTGGGTTGCCATTTCCTTCTCTTTAGCTAGTCTCAAATATGGGTGCTCATGAATTACACACACGCATACACACACTGTAACACTCTCCCTGACCGATCCATTCCCATGACCCTGACTTCCTGCATGCTAATTCTCCCAAGGATGCTCTGTGGAGTTTCCTACCAGAACATCCCTGCAGCTGTCTTAAAAAGACCAAAGAGTAACTGATTGTCTCTCTCTCCCATCACATTTCTTCTCCACATCACATCATTTATCTCGATCAACAGTTCCGACACCCACCACTCCCAGAGCAGCACCTGGCAGTTTTGATGGTTAATCTTTCTTCCTCACCCTACGCATCCAATAATTTGTCCAGTCCTCTCACTTCATCTCCTACACACTGTTCAAATCTAGCACTCTGCCCCATTCCCACAATGTCCACTGTCATCTAGGCCACAGGTTAGCCCCTCACTGTTTTCTTCCCTGTCCCTGCTCTTTTCTAGAATATTCTCTACCATGCAATCAGACTGGTCTTTCTGAAATGCAACTCTAATCATGCCCCTTCTTTCTTTAAATGCTTCCCCACTACACTGCTCTCTGAGTAATGACCCAAGCCCTGACCATGGACCCAAGGCCTCCATACTCAGACCACCCCAGTCAGTCCAGCTTCATCTCTCCTGCTCCCACTGCCATCCGGGTCTCCCTGCCCTGTGCTGGGCAGTTATCTGGACTCTCCCTCTTGGTTTGGCCAGCTACCAAGCCTAAAAATCCTTTCCTCAAAGATTCTCCTTTCCTTCCCCAGACTGAGGTAGGCCATCCTCTTATGTATCCCCATAGCAACATATCCCCATAGCAACAGATGCTCCTGCTTTTCTGACACAGATTAGGGACACCATTGACAATGACCTCATCTGGAAAAGCTCCTCCTCGGCCCTTGCCCTGGGTTTCTTCATCCTAGCTCCACAGCTCTCCATCATAATAACCACAACAATAACCCCGTGTGGAGCTGTCCATTGGCCTAGTGACTTCCACACTAGACTATACGTTTCTTGAAAGCACACACTGTGTCTTTTGTCTGTCACTGCCTAGTACCTAGGGCAGGGCCTGGCACTAGTGGTGCTTGATAATTGCTGGATGAAGGAAAGGTCATGAAAATGCTCTGAAAGTGATGCTTACAAATACAAATCTGTGCCTGACACTTTCCTGCTCAATGGCTTTGCATCTCAGTTGGAAGAAAATTCAATGTCCGTTTCATGGCCAATCAAGCTCTGCATGATTTGCCCTTGGCTACTTATCTGACCTAATCTTCTAAAGCCCTCATCAGGGCCTTCGCACATGCTGCTCCCTCCACCTGGAGCCGTGTTCCCACAGAGATCCCCACGGCTGGCTCCACGGCTGCATTCAGGCCTCTGCTCGGACGTGTCCCTGCCCAGTCTGACTTGAAGAGCACCAGGACCACTTCACTCCCCATCACGCAGGACTCTCCTGCCCTGCTTTGTATTTCTTCATGGGGCATTGTTATCTAACATATATTTGCTTTGCTTACTGTCTGCCTCATCATCCTTGAATGTAAGTTTGAGGGGGCTGAGATTTTGTCCATGTTGCTCCCGCCTGTTTTCCCAGATGTCGGAACAATGCCTGTCACCCAGGAGGTGTGCAGGAAATATTTGATGAATGAATAGTGGATGGATAAGTGCTCAAAACTGAGTGGTGTATACACATCAACACTTCTTGAGTATTTTTTACAAAGATCATTTATTGTAATAGTACTACTGTGTGAAAAACAGATAACTGGTGAGAAGCTGCTATATAGTACAGGGACGTCAGCTTGGTGCTCTGTGATGACCTGATGAATGGGATGGGTGGGGGGAGGGAAGTCCCTAGAAGGAGGGGATATATGTATATATATAGCTGCTTCACTTCATGTACAGCAGAAACTAACACAACATTTTAAATCAATTATATTTCCAAAACAAATTTTAAAGGTATAGATTCTAGTGTGGAAGTGTCCATTTACTCGATAAACATTTCTGCATTCTGCACGTGGCTGTAAAGCACAGAGAAGGGGTCAGCCATTCCCACCCAGAAGATACCTCCCAGACAGGGAAGGAAAAGCTACAGAGAAAACTGCACTTGCAGAGGGAGGTCCAGGGGGTATGAAAGCTTCTTTCAACACTAAAGAATTCCTGCCACCCTCACCCCTACCCAACTTAACTCAAATTGTTAAACTTTGAGTGTTCAACACTTTTCATTAACTTGGAATCCCAGGTTGCTGACTGCAAACGAGAGGGGGCTAGAGGAAGCAGAGTTGCTTTAGACAAAGAGGGTCTTGGACATCCTGTGTATTGGTGGGCCCTGCATGCTGAGCTTTTCTGACCTGTGTCCCGGGGTTGGGGGGAGTGCTGCATGCCCCAGCTAGAAGGAGGCGGGAGAAATAATGGAGACCTTGGGCTTGTGCTGAGAATTCTGGTAAGGGTGGCCTGCCCTGGATGAGCAACCAAACTGTCTAAGGTTTTCCACTTACAGAAAAGCAACAGAAGTCACTGGAATTTTCTGAGAAGGTCTCACACGCCCTAAGTGAAAGTTCTCATTTCTCAAAAGCTCCTAATCAGAGTCAGCTGGTGATAACACTTCAACAAAGTGGGATATGGGGGTGGGGGTTAAGCCTTATGGTTGAACCAGAGCTTTCTCTTAGTTTTCAGGTGAAGCACTCTCTCGTTTGAAAATTTAAATTTGGGGAGAAATATTCTGCCTGTACTCTGCATGTTAGGGCTTTAATATGTTATTCATTTATAAGAAAACTATTTACATCTTTGGGCTTCCCTGGTAGGTCAGTCAGTAAAGAATCTCCCTGCAATGCAGGATACCAGGGCTCGATCCCTGGGCTGGGAAGATTGCCTGGAGAAGGAAATGGCAAACCACTCCAGTATTCTTGCCTGGAGAATTTCATGGACAGAGAAGCCTGGCGGGCTACAGTCCATGGGATCACAAGAATCAGACACGACTTAGCAACTGAACCACCATAACCACCATTTACATCTTTTCCTGGTGGCTCAGATGGTAAAGAATCGGCCTGCAATGCAGGAGACTGAAGTTCAATCCCTGGGTCAGGAAGATCCACTGGAGAGAGGAATAGCTATCCACTCCAGTATTTTTGCCTGGAGAATTCCTTGAACGGAGGAGCCTGGCAGGCTACAGGCCATGGGCTTGCAGAGTTGGACACCACTGAGCGACTAACACTTTTAATTTACAACTTTCGCTTAATTAATATAAAAGTACAGCATGGAAAGCATGCATAATATCACATGTAGCCAACAGAAAGAGAATCTGCCTCCCCAACCACATTTCTGGTCTCCTCTACCAGAATTTTAAGTAGATCTTCATCTCCTCCAGCCTTCTCTTATTTCATCCAACAACAGAAAAGATCACATAAAAATGTAAAAGCCATCTATTGGAGTAGCTTTTGATGTAGTCATTTGAGGTTCTTGAGAAGCAAATCTACTGATCTTTTGGAAGGTAACAGTGCAGCGGTCAGGAGTTAGGTGTGTTCAGTGCTCTATGCGTGTCTCCTCACATGTCTAACTGGGACAGTCACAGCGCCTACAGCATGAAACTGTTGTGAAGACTAAAAGAAATAATTCTCTGGCTTTTTCTATGAACCAACAGATGCTGGCAATTTGATCTCTGGTTCCTCTGCCTTTTCTAAATCCAGCCTGTACATCTGCGAGTTCTTGGTTCAAGTACTGATCTGATGCTGGGAAAGACTGAAGGCAGGAGGAGAAGGGGATGACAGAGGATGAGATGGCTGGATGGCACCATCGACTCGATGGACATGAGTTTGAGCAAGGCTTGGGAGATGGTGAAGGACAGGGAAGCCCGGCGTGCTGCAGTCCATGGGGTCACAAAGAGTCAGACATGACTGAGCGACTGAACAACAGCCAAAAGAAATAACATAGGTAAAGCACTTAGGATAGAGTCTGGCATGCAGTAAACAACGCAAAAACAGCTCTGCAACTTCCAGCTAAGTACGTCAGATGTAAATGTGAGCCAGTGTGTAAGACTTGGATGTTTCAGGAAGGTTCAATCTCTACAATCCAGTAAACTTCCCAAACCTAGCTATGGAAAAGAATGCTCAAAGCCAAGAGGGGAAACAGGAAAGAGCAAATACGGAACCCCTGTTGTGTCAGTCAGTCATGGCACGGGCATCCTGCAGCGTGTCGATTTACCTCCTGCGGTGCTTTCCCCTAAAAGGAAAGTTAATTTGGTCACCTTTCCATGGAGACTAAGTTTTTCACTCGGGTGTGGCTTCATACACCCACAGACACATACACACACTACCCCACACCAGGTCACACCCCTAAACTGGGCAAGTATTTCTAAAAGAAGTGATTTTTATATAAGAAATGAAAGCCAAATGTGATTTGCCTGTATGAGATTGTGAGCAGGTGTGTTTATATACAAATTTCTATATATTTGTGTGTGTGTATGTGTATCCATGGGTCTCAACTGGAGACAATTTTGTTCTGCCCCTTCTCCTTGTGATGTTTGTCTGTATCTCAAGAGATTTTTGATCATTGCAAGTGTGTGTGATGGGGGGGGGGGGTGGGTACTGGCATCTAGTGAGCAGAATCCAGGGGTGCAACTAAATACCCCACAATGTACAAGAATCTCCCCCACAAAAAATTAGCCAGTCCTAAATGCCAACAATGACAAGGTTGAGAAACCCTGAAAAAATATATTCACATACAATTCTGTTATTATTGAAGGTGACTGGATAACAGTGCATGCAAAGTTGCTTCAGTTGTGTCCAACTCTTTGCGACCCTATGGACTATAGCCCACCAACTCCTCTGTCCATGGGGATTCTCCAGCCAAGAATACTGGAGTGGGTTGCCATGCCCTCCTCCAGGGAGTCTTTCTCACCTAGGGATCAAACCCAGGTCTCCTGCATTAGCAGGCAGGTTCTTTACCACTAGTGCCAGCTGGGAAGCCTGGGTAACAGGAGAGATTGCTATTGTCAGGAAAAAACAATGTTTGTCCACTAGACTTAACATTCTTCTTGTGAAATAAAACTCTACTATGGAGGAGAATGCCAGGCTTAAAAAGGAAAAACAATTATCCCTGCTTTCCTCTGGGATAGCACTGATTCTAAAGTGGACAAGAAACTTACTAGAATCCTTTTTCTTTATAAGCACACAAGAACATTTTGAATCAAGCTCCAGAAATAATTAAATCAAATTGCCAAGCATGCAATCTTCACTGCGAGTGAGTGACGCTATAAATTCTTGTTCCCTTGCCAGGTAGGTCGGAATTAAGGGAAAAGTTCGAGTGTATTCTAAGACAGAGAATCAGAAAATATTAATCGGGGTTCTGAGAAGCTTGAGAAAGCACTTAACTCACTACCTCTCCTTCTAGCAAAGAGGGGGCTGGTGTGGGTGTCATTCAGATCTGGGAACTTGCCTGGATTCTAGGACCTAAAGTCTCCTTAGCACAATTTAATGAGTCACCTGCTTTCTGAAATGGAAGCTTTTAATTCAACATAAAATATATTAAGTGCCTACTGTGTGACAGGTAGTTAGGACATAAATGGAGGTGAGACCCATCCTCTAACCTTCAGTGGCTCACAGTGGAGAGGCCCACAACAAAACAACGATGGGGTTGTGTCACAACACCTAGGGTTCAATGTTCACAGGATCCCAGAGAAAATGCAGAGGAGTCATGGTGTGGGGTAGTTCAAGGAAGGCATGCTGGAACAGGGCATATCTTCCCTGGGTTCCAAAGGATGAAGAATATTCTCCAGATGGATTCACTGGAATGGGGCGGGATGGCTGTGAAGAGGCCCTGAGGTGTCAAACGGCACAGCAAATTCAGGAAGCTCAACACACCAGGTTTCTGGAGCTGAAAGAGTGTCCTGGTATGAGGGGAGAAGATACTCTGGGGGATGCCGCTGTAAAGATGGATCAGTTCAGTTCAGTCACTCAGTTGTGTCTGACTCTTTGCAACCCCATGGGCTGCAGCACACCAGGCTTCCCTGTCCATCACCAACTCCCAGAGCTTGTTCAAACTCATGTCCACTGTGTCGGTGATGCCATCCAACCATCTTATCTGTCGTCCCCTTCTCCTCCCGCCTTCAATCTTTCCCAGCATCAGGGTCTTTTCCAATGAGTCGGTTCATCTCATCAGGTGGCCAAAGGACTGGAGTTTCAGCTCAGCATCAGTCCTTCAAATGAATATTAAGGACTGATTTCCTTTAAGATTGACTGGTTGGATCTCCTTGGAAAGATGGATGGGGCCCAGCAAACAAATACATTTTTGATGTATAAAGTTAAGTTTTCTCATTGTCATATAGGATTGCTGAGACAGTTTCTAATATTATAATCCATCTTTCATCTTAAATTCAAAGTGACTTCCCAAAGATATTGTGGCCCCCTTTAAGCATTCGTTTTTGTTTTTTACATTTAGAGATATATAAGTAGATATGCTCAAACTGCCGCACAATTGCACTTATTTCACACACTAGTAAAGTAAAGCTCAAAATTCTCCATGCTAGGCTTCAACAGTACATGAACTGTGAACTTCCAGATGTTCAAGCTGGACTTAGAAAAGGCAGAGGAACCAGAGATCAAATTGCCAACATCTGCTGGATCATCAAAAAAGCAAGAGAGTTCTAGAAAAACATCTACTTCTGCTTTATTGACTATGTCAAAGTCTTTGACTGTGTGGACCACAACAATCTGTGGAAAATTCTTAAAGAGATGGAATACCAGACCACCTGACCTGTCCCTTAAGTAATCTGTTTGAGAGTCAGGAAGCAACAGTTAGAACTGGACATGGAACAACAGACTGGTTCCAAATCAGGAAAGGAGTACGTCAAGTCTGTATATTGTCACCCTGCTTATTTAACTTATATGCAGAGTACATCATGAGAAACGTTGGGCTGGATGAAGTACAAGATGGAATCAAGATTGCTGGGAGAAACATCACTAGCCGCAGATATGCAGATGACACTACCCTTATGGCAGAAAGCGAAGAGGAACTCAATAGCCTCTTGATGAAAGTGAAAGAGTTGGCTTAAAGCTCAGAAGTCAGAAAACTAATATCATGGCATCTGGTCCCATCACTTCACGGCAAATAGATGGGAAAACAGTGGAAACAGTGACAGACTTTATTTTGGGGGGCTCCAAAATCACTGCAGATGGTGACTGCAACCATGAAATTAAAGGACGTTTGCTCCTTGGAAGAAAAGCTATGACCAACCTAGACAGTGTATTAAAAAGCAGAGACATTACTTTGTCAACAAAGGTCTGTCTAGTCAAAGCTATGGTTTTTCCAGTAGTCATGTATGGGTATGAGAGTTGGACTATAAAGAAAGCTGAGTGCCAAAGAATCGATGCTTTTGAACTGTGGTGTTGGAGAAGACTCTTGAAAGTCCCTTGGACTGCAAGGAGATCCAACCAATCCATCCTAAAGGAAATCAGTCCCGAATATTCAATGGAAGGACTGATGCTGAAGCTGAAACTCTAAATCCTTTGGCCACCTGATGCGAAGAACTGACTCATTTGAAAAGACCTTGATGCTGGGAAAGATTGAAGGTGGGAGGAGAAGGGGACGACAGAGGATGAGATGGTTGGATGGCATCATCGACTCAATGGACATGAGTTTGAATAGGGTCCAGGAGTTGGAGATGGACAGGGAGACCTGGCGTGCTGCAGTCCACAGGGTCGCAAAGAGTTGGACACAACTGAGCAACTGAACTGAACTGAACTGGCTTCCTAAAAGAGGGGTAAATAAATTCTTTGTAATAGAAAAGACCTAACCTCCTAACAGTTCTGTAGCTCAAGGAACTTTTGGAGATGTTTTGATAGAGTAGTTCTCTGTCACATTTTCCCCTCACCTCTCCCCCATCTAACAAATTATATCCTCACTGTTACAGGCCAGATCCTATATTTCTCTCCCTATGAAATGCTGTAGATGCCAAAGTGAGCGGGCTATAACCTGAATTACATTTCACTCTCAGAGCCATGGATCACCAAAGCCTCTGATTAGAATCCTCAATCTTCCCTTTGGTTTGTTTGTGACTATGTTCAGAAGGAAAAAAAAAAAAAATCAGACAATAAATCAGCATGAACAATATCAGCCTAACAAAACAAGTCTCTTCTGGTTTTTATTACTTTTTATATTGACAAAGTAATTCTCCATCTCTCAGGTGGGAGTGGGTGCTCTAAGGCAGTCTTTCATCTCCACACTGGGATTTCTACTGGAAAGCATAATTCCCCACTGTTTTGCAGACACACTGTCATAGTCACACTGTGTTTTCAACAGCAGCGACATTGAAAGGGCATTGTGGAGAATTTTTCTATCTCCTTCCCTCCTATCTCTCTCAATGTGCATTTCCTCCAAACCCAAACCCAGAATGGGATGTCAAACTGAAGTACAATTTTATCATTAATTGGTGATTTTGGCAACTGTAAAATGATGAAAATTTTTTCATTGTTGAATGAGTTAATGCCAAGGGCTGAAAGTTTTTTTAAAATTAAGTCATGAAAATAACCACATTAGAGAAAATACAAGGAGAAAAATTCACAACCCCAGCATTATTAATTTGTTACTTAGGCCAATTTTACATAGCTGCAATCACAAAGTCCTACAACTCTGTATTCTTGTCTTTTATCCATTTAAATAATTATTTATCTATACAATGGATTATGCATGCATTAAAATGTATGTTTTTTGAGAATACTTAATGATAAGCATGGGAAAATGCTTTTAATATAATGGGACAAGATATAAAACTATACAACTTGCAAACCTAATTTTTTGTGTGTATGCACACATATATACACAAACATGTAGAAGAAAAGTAGTTATTTTTGGAAGGTAGGCTTTACTTTTTTATTATGGTTTTTCTGAATTTTTGACTTTCTACAATGAGCATTTATCAATTTTGTACTGGAAAAAGTTCTAAATATTAGATTAACCATTGTCCATATTTCTAGTATTGACAGCTATCATTTTAATGCTTGCACACTATTCTACTGAATGCACATAACTTTTTTGCTGAATTCTTCTTTGTGGGGAAATTGAGGCTATTATAGATCATGTTTTGAATTTCTCCCTGACTCCACATCCAAGCTGCTTTACGTGGAAAATGAGGCCTCGATAATTTGACCTCAGTCAGCTGCTCAGCTTCAGGGCAAAGCTAAGAACACAGGCATTGGAGTTCAATGTTCTGGTCAAAACTTTGCCTTGGTACTTCTTCATAGCATGTTCATGGAATGAAACAATATGTTACTCTACATGGACACATAGTTCCTGGACCATGGAGGGCACTCAGAGAAGGTTACTGCTTCTGTGGTTCTCTCTCCCCATGCCCATCCCTTCCTCAGTCACCTGAAGCTCCAGCTAGAATGAATCATTCCAGCTTGCCTGAATAACACCCCCTTTGGAGCTTCTACTGCCTTTGTGTGTATTACTCTTTTTCCAGAAAGCTTCTCCACTTTATCTCTACTGGGGCTAACTCATGCCCACCAAGTTCCAAGTATCCATCCTTTGGTCATCCTGCTGGGACTCCTTGTCTGGGCTAGTTGCCCCTCTCTGGGGAGGTGTCCCAGAGTCCCGAGCAAGCACTCCCATCTGGGCACAGCACGCACACTACGCTTACCTGTTTGTTCCTTTCTCTCCTCCAGGTCAGAGCTGTGGATTCCACCCTAAGCCTTTAGCACAGGGTTTGACACACAGCAGATCCACAAGATGGTGACTGCCTCAGTGGCTTTTTGCCATGTCACTCATCTTTAAAAATATGACTTTAGTGGTTATATAATATTTAATTGTGCTATAGGCTTTACAATCTATTTAACTATTCTCTTTCTATTATAGTCCTCTTCTGGTCGGTGAGGCAGGTGGGAGGATGCGGGCATATCGTAAATATACAATTTACAGGGAACATCCTAATATATAAATCCTATTCTTTAAAAAAGAGAAGATTTAAGGTAAAGAATTGTTGACTTGCAACATTGTGAGTCTTAGACTACACATTGCCAAAATGGAGAGATTTGTATCTTCAGATTCTAATGTCTGCCCTAAAAGTCTCCCCAGTGGCTCAGGGAAAAGAATCCACCTGCAATGCAGGAGATACAAGAGATGTGGGTTCAATCCCTGACCCTGGAGGAGGAAATGACAACCCATTCCAGTATTCTTGCCTGGAGAATTCCGTGGACAGTCTGTGGGGTCACACAGAGTTGGACACGAGTGAGCACACATGCTTCGCTTCTCTGTCCTACATTTATGGCTGCTGTCCTTTCAATGAATCGACTCAATTGCTTGTACTGACTTCTTGCTCTGTAAAATGGCCTTCCTGCTGAAGAACCTCAGGGTTTCCTTGATTCCCCAGATGCAGAACCTGGGGCCCCGATGACACACACACATTCCACCCAGAGGGGCACCCTCAGCCACCAGGCCTGGGTGAGGGGAAGGAGCTGCTCGGTTCCCTTCAGTTCTCTGCCTGCAGAGGCCACAGAGGTAACTAAAGCTGGAGTTCCTGCAACTCAGTTCAGAGGCTTAGAAAACAACACTTTGATTTCACCGCCTTCATGTTCAGTGGTATCTCCTCTCCCCTGACCCAGTGATGACACATTCTTTTGAAAGTTATTTTATCAGGCAATATGAAACTGGTGATCTTCAAACAGTTTTATCCTGAATGAATAGCAATTTCTATATATATGTGTGTGCATATTTAACGTATCTCCAGATAAATGTCTTATTGATAAAAACAAAAATCTCCCCCACCAAATACCTTTAAAATGGTAAACTTTTATACCCAGGTAGAGAACTTTAAAGTGTGGTCCAGTCCCTGGACCTGTGTAAGGATCACCTGGGGCCACACCTGCCTGCTGAGTGGGCACAGGGATCTTATTTAAAATGCTCCCAGAAAAGCTCTTTTCCCTCCCAACTTTATTGGGCTATAATTTACCTATATAACATGTGTAAATTTAAGGTATACAATCTGATGGCTTAATATGTGTATCTACTGCAAAATGTTTACACGCCATCATATCACATAATTTTTTTTGTTATGGTGAGAACATCAGGACTCTATTCACATGCCAAGTTTCGAGGACATAATTCAGTAATGTCAACTACTATCCCCGTGCTGAACATGAACTTCCTGGAACTTGTTCATCTTGTAACTGGAAGTTGGTATCCTTTCAGCAACATCTCCCCATTTCCCTTACCCTTTAGCCCATGGAAATCACATTCTACTCTGTTTCTGTGAGTCCAGCTTTTTTTTTTTTTAAATGATCTCAAATAAAAGGGAGGTCATAAAGTAATAGTTTTTCACTGTTTGATTTATTTCACTTAGTATAATGCCTTCAAGGTCCAGCCATGTTGTTGCAAATGGCAGGAGTTCCATCTTTTTTATGGCTGAATAATATTCTAGCATAAATACAGATATACAACATAGTCTTTATTGATAGACATTTATGTTGTTTCCATGTCTTGGCTACTGTGAATAATGGTGGAATGAACATGGGGGTGGTGCAGATATCTCTGAGAAAGTGATTTCATTTCCTCCAGATATATTGCTAGATATAGGACCAGGAGATAATATGGTAGTTTTATCTTTAATTTTTTGAGGACCCCTATACTAGTTTTCATAGTGGCTCCACCAACTTACATTCTTATCAACAGTAATATAAGCATTCCCTTTTCTCCACATTCCATCATCTCCTATTTTTTTTTTTTAAATAATTGCCAAGTGGGAGGTGATATTCTGGTTCTGAGTTGCATTTTCCTTATTATTAGTGATGTTCAATACAATTCATGTACTTGTTGGCTATTTGTATATATTTAGAAAAATGTCTATTCAAGTCTTCTGCTCATTTTTAACTGGATTTCTTTTATGCTACTAAGTCATAGAAAAATTCTGGGCTTGCCAAAGTGTGTAAATCATTACATTAGAACTTATTTTGTTATAACTATGATACGGTGACTGTCTCCCCAACCTCAAACTTTCCCTTTCTTTAATTTTCAAGAAACCCATTTTCTTCTATGCATCTTTTCTTCACTGACAACTTCACTTGTTTCAGTTGAGCTGAAAATTTTGGATCCAGGAGAATAGGTCCAGGTTGCAAAATTAAAAAAAAATTTAGAGCCTCTTCTATATAGTTAACTGTCCACAAAGCAAATGAATTAATTGATCTCATATTGAAACTCTGGCAAAAGAGATCCTAGGGAACTAGAGAAATTTCTAGGAACTAAAGTTTAAAGAGTGTAAAGGGTCATGATCATTCTTTGGGCTGGTGTGCTGGTTTTACTCTTATTTCAGGTATATGCGAAAAACATCTATAAAAACTTTACAAATAATTCTGAGTAAGAAGTAAATCCGGCCCATCTGAAGAAAATATCAAATCATTGTTAGTAGGCATGGCACACGGACATGGCGACAGCTGTGAAAGTCAGATGGAACTTAATAGCTGTTGGGAAGCCCTGGATGACCAAGCCCACATCATGTGAGACCCAAGTGGTTGTCTGACCTTCTAATAAGGGCCCGTCCAGCACTCAACACACAAAGTAAACAGTTTCTCTCAAAATCATCATGAAATGAATGGGCAGGAAGAATACTCTAGAAAGGACATCGGAGGGTTTACAATTCAGGGCCAGAGGCCCAGGGCAGAAAAAGGAGTCATGGTCCGCTTGTGAGTGAAATCACATGAGAAAAATAAATTATTTTAAAGAAATGATTATCATTATTATGAAAATCCAGTATTACTAAACATAAGTGGAATGGACCATGAAAATATATGGCTAGTAAACAAAAAAATGCTTATCCTTTAACCAAACTTGAAATGACGTGACTCACCACAGTTGAGGAAATTTTAATTTAGGCTCCTTATGTTTCAGATGAGAAAAATACTGTCTAGAGAGGTGCAGTGACTTGACCTAGTTCACACAGTTGGAATCCATGTCTTTGGACTTCTCCACTACGACACCCCTGGTGTAGCAGCAACCCAGGTAGTCCCCAGAACTGGCCCCGCTGGAGAAATCCTCGTGTCCCAAGTGACTCTGTAAATACTCTCCTCTGAGCCTCTAAGCTGATCTAAAGTGAGGTGCCTCAGATCTGCTGTGCTGAAGGTAACTGTTAAAGGGGTCTGGAGGCAAATTAGAAAACACCAATTGTACTTTCTTCCTCTAGAGTGAGGAATTAAATCAACCAAGTAAAATTAGAGCATCCCAGTGGCAGAGTCAAGGGAGCCCCTGACAAGGCCCAACACAGCACGAGAAGCAGAGAGGAAGCCCTATAGCTTGGAACACAGAATCCAAGCACTAGGTCCTCATAGATGCTACTGCTCCAAGCCAGGACATGCCTGGGCACCCGGGGGCTTTCTTTGTGATCCTGTGCTGATTGTGCATGGAAGCCTAGGGCAACTAGGGTCAAGGTTTTAATCATCTTTTGAGGATTCAGTTCACAGATCATTCCCTGTCTTCTCGCCTGTACTGATTTCTCCTTTCCCTATATTCTACCCAGAATTTCTGGGTGGATGGGGCTTTGAGGTAGCAATCAGGTTGAAAGTCAGTACATTGTTTTACTTAGTTTATATGCTTTAAAGTAAAAAAAAAAAACCTGAAGGTTTCTAAAAATCCTCTTATTCCTACTTTTAAAGATTGACAAATCAGTTGTCTATAACTGGAAATGTTATCACCCAGAAGGGGGAAGATATGGTGGATTTTATGGGAGCGCGCAGCCTTCTTCCCTGGCCACCAACTGGTACCTTCTCTGCTCTTCCCCTTTTAGACTTTAGAGTCAAGTCTGGCACATGCAGTCTGTCTGCTACCACAGGATAATAATCTCTGTGTTAGCAAATGCAATTTCATTAGAACTTTGCAAATATTATATTGCTCCACGAGGACAGGGACTCTGTGTATACAGTTGTACCCAGCATCTAGCACCATTTTAGCACATATTAGGCAATACATTTCAGATAGGTGGATGAATACATAAATGGATACATGGATGGAAGAGGATGGATGAATCAATGAGAAACCTTGGGTTATCAAAAACTACCTTATAGAATATCATTCTTTCAATGGGTAAAATGGGATCAGGGACCAGAGTTCTAGAAATAACTGAGCTCTCTTTCCTATAGAAATTCCAATAAGCATTTTGTACATGAAAGGGTAAGCCAAAAAAAGAAAAAATACAAAGTGTTACTAAGAAAACTCAGTGTTTGTTAATATGCAGCTCAATGTTAAGGTTTTCCCTTATCTCCCACCCATCATAATGGGACCAAAGTCAGCACAGCATTATCTACACACTGGAGTGATAATATACAAAGCCACACAAAGAGTGCCACTGGGTTGCACTTGGAGTGGCTTTTTTCTAGGGATGGTACTAATTCCCGATCAAGACTAGGTCATCATTGACAACGGCCATGTGATGAACATGATGTGCCCCAGATTATGGACACTCGTGTATCAGCTTGCTTTATGGGAACCCCAACCATAAGAGGAATGTCTGTATTTTTGTTTTATTTATATTTTGCCAATATAATTCATCAACTAGCACATAAGCAAGGGCTATGTTTTATCTTCATCTTTGTGACAGTAAAATCATCTACTGGCCTCACAATAAAGTGATGCTGGTGTCAGCTCTGTGCTACCACGGAGATACTGAGGTTTTGAGAAGTTAATTTGGCTGAGGTTTTACAGCTAGTAAGGGGAGAGGGTGAGGGAAGCAAATAGAGACAGTTTGACTTTTAACCCAAAGCTCGTAAGCATCTTGTCAAACTACTGAGGCACTCACAGAAAAGTTGTAGATTTCAATTAATGGATGTTACCTGATTCCCATAAATATAAATGAAATAAGAGGGAAAGGGAGAGGTGAATGAGTGGGTGGAAGAGGAGGAAGGAAAGGAGAGAGAACAGAGAAAAGCCAATTTGGGAGTAGATCTGATCTGATTCTTGCTCATTCTATTCCATTTTCAAAGGCCAATTAGCTGCAGAGTGGTTTTTATGAGTGTGCACACTCGAGTGTGTCAGCCAGACTTTGACCCAGAGTTGTGGCTATCTGTAGCTCCATATGGAGGGGTTTTTTCCCCTCCACTTTCTTAAAAAAAAGTCACATCTGCCTGTAGGTACCCTTAAAATGCAATTCCTAATTTAATTTAACATCAGACCTTCACCAGGCAGTGAATGTAGTCAAACATAAGTGAAGAGATAGGAAACTGTGGTCTCTGTCCTTGAGGAAATCACTTTAAATACCCGGATGGCACCCAGCTGCTATTTTCCCTGCCAACCCCCATTGATTGATTGTGGCAGCCAGGAGATTTGCTAAGGATTATGAGCCTGAATCCAGGCTGAATGGGCGAGTATTGTTGTCAATTAGCAATATCTACCAAGGGCATGTGGTGGGGAAGCTTTGAGCACAATGCCTATACTGAAGCTATACTCAACATATAAAGTGTCTTTTACTTCAAATTAAGCCCTAGAAACCTTCATATTGACCAGAGCACCAGAGCACAACCTCTTCTGCACCCAATCTGACTTCAGGACAGAGAACAGGCATTGAGAAAGGAAGATGAACTTTGTGTGAAGGGTAAAATTCCAGACGCCAGTGTTCATGGACAACCCTCCTGGCCTGAGTTAACAAATCCTATTGGCAGTGATTAGATTCCTATTATCCCAGAAAAGCCCTAAATTCCTCCTCCTAGTGGTATGACATTATCTGATTGGATAGGACTCTTAGTGAAGTTCAACTGTGGCAGTTATTTTTTGCCCCAGGAAACCTGCTGACAGGAGTCCTTTGAAAAACCACAAGCGTGAAATGCTTTTCAGTCCACTGAACGGGTGTTCCACATGACACGTACTGGCTGAGCCTACAGAATCCTGTGGGCTATATAAAGTACCTTCGGCTCCCCACCACACAAACTTCACAGATTTCTCTTCATGTCACCCCGGCAGCTTCATGGGGTTGTTGTCAAGCAGTTAAATAAAATGAAGCCCCATTAGGAGCTGAATAGTTGTCCCTAAACTGAACACTTGAATTGCTTTTCCAGATGCCTGATGGGTATCTTGACCCGGATCCATCTTTGACAAGCCTCTGAGCCTCTGATAGCTTATGTAATTGATAGTCACTCATTCCCTAGCAGCAGGTGACAGAGATCAAAGATGGCCCTGATCAGAGACGCCACTGAAGGGCCCTGCAGATGGCGTCATCTCCAGGTGCCCCTTCCTGGAGTTGGAATTTCCTAAGCCATCTGACCGAAATCAAATTCAGGTTCGCAGCAGGCCACATAAATAGCATCAGTCAAAGGAAGAGTGTCAAAATGCATTTTCCCCTCACCCTGCCCACAGTTTCCTCACCTTGGGATAATATGTTAGCATGGCCACAGTTATTATTTCTGCTGCAAGCAAAAATAAGATCTGCCAGTAAGAGTCACTGAGAAAACATCCCTGACATTTCCCTTAGTGTATCCAAAAGCTTAACTCATCACAGTTCTCTGGGGTCAGAAAAAAAAAAAACCAAAAAACAACAATTCTGACTCCTTCAATGATATAAGGCAGCGGTCTGCAACCTTCTTGGCATCAGGGACCCATTTAATAAAAGACAACTTTCTCACAGACTGAGAGAGGGATTGGTTTTGGGATGACTGAAGTTCATTACATTTATTATGCATTTTATTTCTATTATTATCACATCAGCTCCACCTCAGATCTTCAGGCATTAGATCCAGGAGGATGGGGACCTCTGATATAAGGGGTTAGGAAAATATACAGTCTGCAGGTGCATGTGTTTGACCGGAGAGGGGGCTTGACTGCATAGGACTTTCACATTTCAAAGACTCTTGTATTTAGTGTTTTGCAATTTGGTTTTAGAACAAGAAGACAGAGGCTTGACCAGCCTGGAACAGTCCCAGAACACAGTAGGTACTCAAATATTTAATGAGTGTAAGAAAGCCTCCGCAGCAAGATTACTCCTTCTGACAATGGCCGAGGGAATGAGCAAGGTGCAGGGTGACGGCTGCCCAGAGGGGTAGCAAATCTGAGGAAGTCCTATGTCTTACTTCCCAGACACATGATTGGGTCAAGTCACCTCACTGACTGAGCCTGAGTTTTCTTGAGAGTAATTTGAGGATAAGGATAGGGCTGGCTTCTCTCTCAGAAGTGAAGTGAGGGCAAGCTGGGAAAAGTGAAGGTCATCTGTGAAACAGGGATCATGCTTAGTAGGGTCTAATGAGTGGATAAAAGGAGTCCTGGCTTGAAGGCAATGTGTCAACTGTCCTCATGGGACAGAGACAGCTTTACTCGGCAGAAAAAAAAAATGGCTGCTGCTCGGTGTGACTCTTCTACAAGGTCTGAGGCCCTTTCTTTAGTGACCTCCTTATTTCCACAGGAAAAGAGAAGTTACATTTTTAGCCACCAGATATGCCTATTCCAAGTGCCCCTGGGCATCTAAGCTAGCACTCAACCCATCACAGAACAGCACAATTTGTTTTCTGATTTAAATGATCAGATAGAAACTCAGATAAACCAATAGTGTGAGGCTCTTTAATAGCTAAACTCTCCCTTTTAGATACTGCAGGAGTCCAAACAAAGAAGTGAAATCTTGTTTTTGTGTGTGTGTGTGTGTGTGTGTGTGTGTGTGTGTGTGTGTGTGTGTGTGAGTGGTAAGAATATTTAACGTGAGTTTTACCCTCTTAACAAAATTTTCAGTGTACACTATAGAAGTGAAATCTTGCATTTTCCAAACTACTTCTAGTACAGATCAAACAGCTCTCCCGCTGTTAGGACCAGTTGCTCACCACCCTCATAATCAGAGATGGTGATATACAGCCCATCAAGCTAAACCACAGACTTTTAGATGAAGGAATAAGTAAATTGGGTATTTTCACAGATTTTTAGGCACAATGCCTGTTACTCTCTCTGGCTTATGTTGCTTCCCATCCCACCTCTCAAATCTCCTCTCCTCCCTGATAAAATGAGGGAAATACTACTGAAGTATCCTGCTGTCTCCTTAAGAATCCTCTCCACTTCTACCCTACTGGCTTTTTCTTCCCATCTAGGCAGTTCTCATCTTGGCGTCACTTCACCAGCCCCACCACTAGGGGCGCCTTCTTCTAATCGGGGATTTAGCCTGCCTCCATTCCTCTTATTTCCTGCCTTCACTCACTTTCCTGGCTCCTTCAGCTATGAAAGTGAGTTAAGATACAGGCAAGCTGGAATCTGTCACGTTCACTTAGAACAGATCCTGTGTAGGCTCACAATACAGATTTGCTGGATAAATGAACGAATGAAGCAAATGAACGAAGACATATACAACCAGCCTATATAGAAATCCTGGCTGTTAATGGTTTTGACAACTGGGATTTATTTTAAATCTATTACTACAAAATTACCCATCATCAATCAGACACTGTTCTTAAGAATCCTATCTTAAGCTTCTATATCTCAAGTAATTACACTAAAGTGGTGTTGCTAGAGCTAACTCAAGAAAATATCCAGCAAATGAATGGATTTAAAGGAAAAAAGTCATCATAAAGGAGATTTCTAATCACATAGTTTTTTAAAAAATAACCAGGGTTTCCATTCTGACTACATCACTGTACTGGGTGGTTTTGCAGAATCACTAAAAGCACTGGCTCTGTCGTGCATGCTAGCCAGTTGGGGAACCCCAGGCCAGTACTTAGCCTCTCCAGGCGTTCATCTCTTCATCTCCCAAATGTGGATAACAGTATTTAATCTGAAGGCATGTGGTGAGGATTCAAGGGTATAATCCATGTAAAGTACTTAGCAGAGTGTCCAGTCCACAGTGAACACTGAATAAATGTCAGCCATTTTCTTTCTGCTTGTAAAATGCTTTTTATCAGGTTAGTTGAAGAATGGCTAAGATTTGCAATCTCCCCAGCTGTGTTCCCTTCCTGTGTGTTTGCTAAATAAACTTCATTTAATATCACTGGCTCTTTCCCCCTGCCTTCTGCCACTGAAATATTTAGCAAGCCCAAATAAAAATCTAATAAAATATATATATGTATTAAATATCCATAGGTATATAAAAATATAAAACCCATAGATACTTATACATATCTATATACCCATATATAGATATTTATAAAGCACAGACATCCATGTTTGTCACCTCTACAATATTGTAAGCTTTTGGAGGGTGATGGTGAATGAAAATGAATAACATTTATTGAGTGCTTACCATAGGATAGACACTGTGTTAGTTGCTTTGCATGTGTTAACTTATTTGATCTTCACAAGAAGCCTATGAAGTGGTCAATATGTGTTATTCAGTCTCTATTTACTCAGTTAATGAAGACTAAGGTGATGGTTACCAACATACCATTGTAGGCTGTACTGTCTACTAGTTAAGAATGCTCCTGGCTCCTCTACTTATTAACAGTATGACTTTAGGCAAGTTACTTAACCTCACTGTACCTCAATTTCTCTAATATAAAATAAGAATAACAATAATAATTACACATGCAACTGTTATAAAGATCTGCTGATAAAGAATGAAGTACAGGGCTTAGGTTAGTGCCAGACACAGTAATCATTCAGTAAATTTTAGCAAACTTTACCATGGGTCCATCCGAAAGAGGAAATAATATCCTTCTATACAGTAATACCTGTCTTTATGATTATAAATACAAACAAGAAAAGCTCACCTTTCTTCTCTTGCAGGAAAATGAGAAAAAAGGGTCAAAGTTTGAGTTAACATAAAGACTGGGATTATGCTCAGAGTAGCCAAGAAAACAAAGGAATGTTCACTTATTGTCCAGGATGAAATAGTCATCATTTGCCTACTACATTCAGAGGAACCTTTTGATAACAAGCTTGAATCTGTAAATTATCTCCTTCGGGTATAATATGTCAAGGGACAGAATAGAGCTATCTATATCTATTAGAATGGAATGTTCTTTCTTCATTCATTCACTCAGCAAACATGTTGAGCATCTACGCTGTGACAGACGTTGATCTAGGCACTGAGGGGCCCGGGGATGATCAAAACAAAGTCCTTGCCCTCGAGGAGCTGGCACTCTTTTAGGTGAGGTAGACAGCAAACAGGTTAAGTACATAATAACATGTAAGGAGTGATAATACCATGTCTAATTAGTATATTACATTTGCACTTGCAAAATTATCTTTCTCTCAAAATACTTGAAGCAGAGGGGAAAGATTTAAAGACTAAAATAGTTTCTAAACCATAATCATCTGTTAGGTCACTAGCTCAGCTATTTGACTCCAAACCTCTGCTGGGATCTTCTGAATGAATGAAAAAGAGATGAAGAACCTGGGCCCTGGGGGAAGGGGTGTGTGCTGGCTTCCTCCACACCTAGAGGGTGGGAGGCTGGCCAAGGTCAAGCTCCCTGGAGATAAGGGGAGTACTGCAGAGACTAGGCCAGCCTTGTCTTTGTTTCCCAGCTTCTGCATCTCTCCCCAGGTCCTAGGGATACCATCTGACCTCCAGCTACAGGCTCAGCCCAACCAAGTCCCCACATCTTATTCCTGACCGGCTGGTAGTGGACTGCTGGAGCTCTGGTCTGACATCTGGGGCCCAGTATCCAGATCCCCTCGACCATTTCTGATCTGTACTCATGCTCTGAAAAGTGGTCTCCCTCCCTCTTCGTGAGCCTTGGTTCGCAACCAATGACTCACTTCTGGTGACAGGATTCCCAGTTTTGTACCAAAGCCCATTCTGGCCACCTGTGGTGCACTCCAGAACTCCTTGGACTGGAGTCTCTGCATCTTCTTCTGTTCATCACACATCTCTCATAAAGCCCTGAGGTGGGCCGTGCATTCCCAGCATTTTCCAGTTGGGCCTGTTTCTGAACCATCCACTGGTATCTATGCCTGCCCTGTCACTTTATAATGGAACCCTGCCACAGTGACTGATTGGCCCATGAATTTGGCTCTGTTCCCTTGGAGCTTCTGAATCCTTATTGTGGCTGCTCACCAGGATTTCTGCTGGGGCAAGCATTCTGGGCCATCTTGCAATACGGCCCTCCCCTCCCCACCACACATACATCACAACCACTACAAAGACAGGTGTAGTGGTTGAACTTGGCCACTGCACTAGAAATATTTGTCTAATTATTTGACTAATGCCTACCTCCTCTACTTGACTGTAAACCCCATGGGGGCAGGGGCCACATCTGCTTTGCTCACACTGTACCTGCTGAACTTAACAGTTCTCTTGACACACCTAGAGAAGTGGTCTCTGATTGACAGATAGCACTCTCCTTTGATTCAGCCAATACCTGAGCTGAAATCCTGATAAACTGGCTTCTGGCAAAAGGATCTTAAAGTCAACCTTTTTGCTGAACATTATTTTTCTAAGCACAACCTGGTGATCTTATAAAGGCACAGCTGCCCCTCTGAGGTTCTCAAATGGTAGCTAGCTTTCTTTACCACAATTCTTGTTTTCTTGGGCTAGGAGGAGCAGCTGATATCTTGCTCAATCATTGCTGCTTCCAGATAATTCTCTCCTTACTCCCTAAAACTTCCTCAGCTTTGAAACTCACCCTATCACACAATAAATTAGTCACCACAACTCACTACAACTCAGTCATTCAAAAATCTGAGTCCCTGAGCTTCATTCCTTGGATTCTGTGATGCCCTTGCCATCACAGTCCCGGGTGATTTCAATATACAGGCAGTTGATCCTACTAATACCATGACTCCAATTTTTCTCTTCTGATGATCTTGATCTCACCTTCAGCCACTCAATCTTACCCTCAACCTTACCATGAGCTATAACTGCATCCTCTGTAACCTCAGCAAAGGTGGGGTCATAAAGGCAGATCCTCACTGCTCATGGTAACCTACAACTCAAAATACTTATTTTTAAGTGGAATGAAGCCACTGAGGTTTATCCTTGGTCAATAAGAAATTCAAGCTAAAGTGAGACCAATCAAAGAATTAAGAGTTTCCACATACTTTCACAAATAGTTGTGGCCGTGAACAATATGGCTTCTGGTAAAGACCACTGCTGTCAGAGGTAATTTAAGAAGAAAAACCTTTCTAAAAACGTGGCCTACTGATCCTGAGACAGGTAAATTTGGGAAGTATTTAGAATTGCACTGTATAGGTCGATAAATGCTATGAGCGGTCGGAGTGAATGTTTGATCTTTTTTTGTGCCTTTGGCATTTCTTTATCCTACACCCTTAAGAACCATTTCAATTCCACCTCTTTCCAAATCTTGATCCACTGTGGCTCAGCTGCACTCCCATCTCCCAAATTCAGGGATGGAGAACATAATACTGATCTAAGATCGCATTCCCTTGGTCATAGTAATTAGTTATGTGGTGGGAAGGTAATTCACTCAGAATCAGTGAGACTTCTGCTGAGGTTTCTAGGAAAGGGTCTTACTCTTTATCATTGTAGGTGGCAAGATGTGGAGCTTCTGCACCCGCCTTACTTCAGTGAGAGGAAAGCCTATCTGAGAAAGGAGGCAAAGTGAAAGAGAGTCCGGAGATGAAGACAGGACAAAAGGATCCTGGTGTCACTTGTATCTTGACAAAACTACACACTTGGATCCTCAGTTGCTGAGCTGTGGCAGTCAACCATGTGTGTTCCCATGCTGTTTCCCTTTCCTGAGCACACAAGAAAGCTACATATCTCAGCCTCCCTTGCAGGGAGGTTGAGTCTATGAGACTGGATTCTGGTTAAAGGAACATGTATAGAACTGAAATAAGCCTTTTCCAAGCCCTCTCCCCCAAACCCTATGAGATCTTCAATACTTCTTCCCATTCTGTAGTACCCTTGGAGATGTTCCAGGAGTACAAAACAAAGCACCGTGATATGTGAAACTGGATGGGGAATGAGTGGGGAGGCAGGGCCAGGGAAGACTTCTTTGTGGGAATGATATTTGAACAGACCTGATATGCAAATGTAAGCAAGCAATGAAGCTAGTATTAGGGAGAGGAGAGGAAGAAAGAACATTCCCAGCAGGTAAAACAGCTAGTGCCAAGGCTTTGAGGTAACAAAGGGCTTGCTATACTGGAGGAACAGAAAAGTGATTTAGTGTTATTGGAGCTTAGTGACAGCAGGAGAATGAGTGTCCAATAGTCTAGGTTGGGTAGGCAGGACCTGGTGATTGAGGCAAGAGATGATGGGGCCTTGGACCAGAGCAGTAGCAATGGAGACAATAAAAGAAGTGGGCAAATTCGTGATAATTTTTGAGAGCAACATAAACAAAACTTGCTGGGTAGTTGGAAATTAAGGACCAGAAAAAGGGAGGTCTCCTAAGTCTTTGGTTTGTGCAACTGATTAGATGGTGATGTCATTTAGTCAGATGGTAAGATGAGAAAAGAACTATTTTGGGGCATAAGTAATTAGGATTTCCATTTTGGGGCCTGCTTAGTTTAACCTTCCTGTTAAAGAGTCATGCGAAGATACTAATGTAGACACCACAGCTTAGATGTCAGAGCTTTGATGCTGTTGTTCAGTCGCTAAAAGTCATGTCTGACTCTTTATAATCCCATGGACTGCAGCATGCCAGGCTTCCCTGTCCTTCACCATCTCCCCTCAAACTCACGTCCACTGAGTCGGTGATGCCATCCAACCATCTCATCCTCTGTTGTCCTCTTCTGATGATGATGATGGTGACAGCTACTATTTACTAAGCATATACTATATGCTAGACATTATGTGAGGTGCTATACATAGACTTAAGACTTAAGATTTAACAAATAGATTTAAGGGACTAGATCTGATAGACAGAGTGCCTGATGAACTATGGACGAAGATTCAAGACATTGTACAAGATACAGGGATCAAGACCATCCCCAAGAAAAATAAATGCAAAAAAGCAAAATGGCTGTCTGAGGAGGCATTATAAACAGCTGTGAAAAGAAGAGAAGCAAAAAGCAAAGGAGAAAAGGAAAGATATTCCCATTTGAATGCAGAGTTCCAAAGAATAGCCAGGAAAGATAAGAAAGCCTTCCTCAGCAATCAGTGTAAAGAAATAGAGGAAAACAATAGAATGGGAACGTCTAGAGATCTCTTCAAGAAAATTAGAGATACCAAGGGAACATTTCATGCAAAGATGGGCTCAATAAAGGACAGAAATGGTATGGACCTAACAGAAGCAGAAGATATTAAGAAGAGGTGGCAAGAATACACAGAAGAACTATACAAAACAGATCTTCATGACCCAGAAAATCATGATAGTGTGCTCACTCACCTAGAGCCAGACATCCTGGAATGTGAAGTCAAGTGGGCCTTAGGAAGCATCACTATGAACAAAGCTAGTGGAGGTGATGGAATTCCAGTTGAACTATTTCAAATCCTGAAAGATGATGCTATGAAAGTGCTGCACTCAATATGCCAGCAAATTTGGAAAATTCAACAGTGGCCACAGGACTGGAAAAGGTCAGTTTTCATTCTAATCCCAAAGAAAGGCAATGTCAAACAATGCTCAACGTGCTTAGTCGCTTCAGTCATGTCCGACTCTCTGCAGCCCTATGGACCATGGCCTGCCAAGCCCCTCTGTCTATGGGATTCTCCAGGCAAGAACACTGGAGTGAGTTGCCATTTCCTTCTCCAAGAATGCTCAAACTACCACACAATTGCACTCATCTCACATGCTAGTAAAGTAATGCTCAAAATTCTCCAAGTCAGACTTCAACAGTACATGAACTGTGAACTTCCAGATGTTCAAGCTGGATTTAGAAAAGGCAGAGGAACCAGAGATCAAATTGCCAACATCTGCTGGATCATCGAAAAAGCAAGAGAGTTCCCGGAAAACATCTATTTCTGCTTTACTGACTATGCCAAAGCCTTTGACTGTGTGGACCACAACAATCTGTGGAAAATTCTGAAAGAGATAGGAATACCAGACCACCTGACTTGCCTCTTGAGAAATCTGTATGCAGGTCAGGAAACAACAGTTAGAACTGGACATGGAACAACAGACTGGTTCCAAATAGGAAAAGAAGTATGTCAAGGCTGTATATTGTCACCCTGCTTATTTAACTTATATGCAGAGTACATCATGAGAAACGCTGGGCTGGAGGAAGCACAAGATGGAATCAACATTGCTGGGAGAAATATCAATAACCTCAGATATGCAGATGACACCACCTTTATGGCTGAAAGTGAAGAAGAACTAAAGAGCCTCTTGATGAAAGTGAAAGAGGAGAGTGAAAAAGTTGGCTTAAAGCTCAACATTCAGATGTTGAAGATCATGGCACCCAGTACCATCACTTCATGGCAAATAGATGGGGAAACAGTGGAAACAGTGACAGAATTTATTTTTCTGGGCTCCAAAATCACTGCAGATGGTAATTGCAGCCATGAAATTAAAAGATGCTTACTCCTTGGAAGGAAGTTATGACCAACCTAGACAGCATGTTAAAAAGCAGAGACATTACTTTGCCAACAAAGGTCTGTCTAGTCAAGGCTATGGTTTTTCCAGTAGTCATGTATGGATGTGAGAGTTGGATTATAAAGAAAGCTGAGTGCCAAAGAACAGATGCGTTTGAACTGTGGTGCTGGAGAAGACTATTGAGAGTCCCTTGGACTGCAAGGAGATCCAACCAGTCCATCCTAAAGGAGATCAGTCCAGGGTGTTCATTGGAAGGACTGATGTTGAAGCTGAAACTCCAATACTTTGGCTACCTGATGTAAAGAGCCGACTCATTTGAAAAGACCCTGATGCTGGGAAAGTGAGGGCAGGAGGAGAAGGGGACGACAGAGGATGAGACAGTTGGATGGCATCACTGACTCAATGGAGATGAGTTTGAATAAACTCTGGGAGTTGGTGATGGACAGGGAGGCCTGGCTGCTGCGGTCCATGGGGTCGCAAAGAGTTGGATACGACTGAGCGACTGAACTGAACTGAACTGATACACAGACTATCTCTTCTAATCTCACCACAGCCCTCTAAGCTAACATTTCCATTTTACAGAGTAGAGACCTGAAGTTCAGACTTGGTAAGACACTTTGTCAATAGTGACATGGCTACCAACTAAACCAGGAGTAGAGTTCTACCTTAGGTGGCCTGAGACCTTGTCACGAAGTGTGCTGTATCTCCTGAACTAGAATATAAGGTGCTTGGGGAAGGACAGTCTTTTCATTCTTTACATTCCCAAAGTACTTTGTCCTTACAAGATGCTCAATCAATACTTGTTGCTCAATTTTATCACTCATGGGAAGAGACCAAATGGCATAAGGCAAGGCCCAAACAAGAAAGTTTCCCCTTTAGTTCTCTCTTTTCTTCTCCTTCACCTCCCTGTAACAGACTTCTGACCCATTGGGCCCTCTTTCTCTTTCATAAACATTTAGAACACTCCACGGAGGGGTGTGTACAGTACTTCATGACGAAATTTGGAGCATGAAGTCACCACAAACATGGGCTGGCACGAGTCATTTAGCACACAGCTTCCATTCAGTAGCTCACACAACCCACAGTTTTCAAGTTAGCCTCTCAAGTTATTGGGGCTGTCTTTAGTACATTAAAGCCAGAACTCACTCTGTTCTGCTCTGTAAACTCAGGTAGCTTCCAAAAAAGCTGAAATCATAAGCAGGAAGATCTGCAATCCTGACTGAACCAGATTCAAGTAATTCAAACTAGGATTGCTTTTTTATTTCTGCTTGGCCAAACACTTTAGGTCAATCTTTGACTTGATGAAATAGGAAACAAATAATTTAATACAATTAGTACACCCTCCACCTACAATTTTAAGAGATATGAGGTTACTGAACCCACAATGAAATCCATACTGCTTCTCAGTAGAGGATCACAGGGAGTGGTCTGGCAGGAAAACCTAACGGAGAGGCTGATGCTGTCTCTCTCCTGGATGGCCCTCTCACCTTTCCTCACCAGACTCACCCTCACCTGTCCTGCAGCCTCAGCTCTAATGGCATCCCCTGAAGCACACCCAGGATGACTCTCCCACTGGGTTCCCATGCGTGTACTCATTCTTGTTTTAATTTCTGAAAAATGATAAGATATGCTATCAATCTCACTCTCCCTCCTAGACTAGAAGTTCCTCATGAACCGCATCTTACTCATCTTATAAACCCCAGTTCAGTGAGATACATTAAGGTTCAAGAACTAGCTGTTGAATTGAATGGTGCAGAGTCTGGCATTGTGTTGTCAGGGGAATGGGAATCTGGGGACACAGGAGAGTCTGGTGCAAGTCCTGGCCTTGGGCCAACTCTCTGTGTGCTGTGGAGTAAGCCCCTTACTCTCTCTGGGCCTATTTGTTCATCAGCCAAAATAATGGGGCTGGACCAGCTCAGCCCTGAAGGCCCCAGTGCTCTGGCACTGAGTGAACTGTGTGCACAGATGGGAAAGCAACTGAGGATAATGCATTCACGCAGGCTGGCTCCACAAGGCCCTGAGCATTAATCACAATTCTCCAGTCTGACAAAATCCCTCCCCAAATGATCCCTAAAGGACGTCGCACACAATGAAGGAGAAATAATCACCCTCAATTTCCACACAGTCATGTTCTAATGTCTATGAATTGTGTCAGTCTCTTTCAGGCACTTCTCCTGGCTTCTCCCCATCCCAGAGCCACACCCCCTGCCTCTCTAGAGTGATGACGGGCAGTAGACACGCCTGGATATCCAATGCAAGCAGCCTCCTTCTCCTTGGCATGCACTGCACACAGCTAAACAGCATGGAGAATATTCTGCATATTTTAATCCCTAGATCTGGTTCCAAGCTTAATATTAAGACCAAAGTCCTAAGGGAACACTGGGGGCTTTCAGCAGAAAGATTTTTTGCCAAGATCAAATCTGAACAGATCCAAGAAGAAAACTTTTCCCACTGTTGCCATGACTCCAGGAGGGCCCCCGGATCCCTTTTCCAAACTGTGAGAGATGAAAAATTGCATGTGATGCTTCCTCAGTGAGGCCGAGGATGGCTCTGGGCAGACAGAATGCACTGCCTACTCGACTCCATTTTCCTAAATGTTTTCAAGACAGAGCTTCAGATCTGAAGTCCTGATGTTTCCCAGTACTCCATTCCCAATCACTTCTTTCCTACTCATAATTCTATGTCTTTTAAATATTTTTTCCTCCTATGGATTTCTGAATCCAGTTGATACAAAAACTTCCCAGTAGAATAACATTTTATATTTTCAAATACAGGTGGTTCACAAATATTCTTAAATGTCTTAAGGTATAAAATGTCCAGTCTCTTCAGTTAAGTGTACCCCTCAAAGCCAAAGGCGAGTATGCCACTTTTGAATGCCTAACACACAAGCCATCAGCAATATAAAGCCCAATGGCGTTCAGTAAGCTGGTCCTCAGGCCATGCTCCTGCTGTCTTTGATAGGATAGGTGTTTTGATAACGATAATGATAATGACCAGTCTTCACCTTAATTTCCATTGCTGATAGAAATTTCACAGACTGTGTTCTGACTAAGTTACATCTTTTTGCTTGGTTTCCTTTTCTGTAGATACTTTTATCATTTTCAATAATTGCAAAGCCACTTACCCAAATAACCCCTCTTAGAATGCTGAGCAAAAAACTAAAGTTCCTCCACATGCTATAGTCACAATATTTCATGATAGCTTCACTCTTATGATCCACAAAGCATATATCATTTTTGTGCCAAAGAAGATGGTTTCTCATATAAGCTTTTCTTCATTTGTCAAGACTAACATTGTCCTGAAACTGAACTGCAAATATGACTACAGTCCACTAATAGGGCCTAAAGTCTTCTACATACATAGGAATGGTATGTCAGTTTACCATATTGAATGAAGTAAAATGATAAAGGCTTCTGCAATGAAGAAGGGTTATAAAAGTCCATATAATAAATTTACTGGTCATTCAAATACTGCATTTATGATCACTGTTATAAGATTCTAACCATTGGCACTTCAGTGTCTATCTCACACAAGAAAGTATTTTCTGGAGATAATGCATTTAAAATACAAAGTCGAGAGTCTGCATTTCTATTACATTTTAAAAAATTTATCCATTGAAGTCAAATAGCAAACTATAGTTTTACCTGTACTTATCTTTGTCTAGTCATTTATAATCTTTGGGAAGCAAGATATTTCTTCTTCTAGAGCTGGTTTTTAAATCAGCAACCACACTATCATGCATATATGGTATAGCGTTGCTTTGGTAGGAAAAATGCAGTGTGTGGTATCTCAGTTGCTCAGATCTCATCTAATTACCATCAAAAAAAAAATTCAAGGGATTATCAATCATCAGTGAGAGAGGAGAAAACACACAAAGGAAACCCTAAGAGAGGGAGAAGCAGAGTTTCACGTGTAATCAAATAGATAAAATATGTGTTTCAGGGAATTACGGAAGGTAAACATAGCAAGCACATGCCTGAAGCAGAAGCATTATTTTTATGCACCAGTTTAGAAAACAATGGAGCAGAAAACAAAGGTTTGACCATTTGCTGAAAGGAAATTTCAAATGAGGTCAATTCTTTCACACTCCTATTGGCCCCGATGAAAGCCAAAGTAGAAAAGAGGGTTAGGACTTTAAAAAAACCAAGATATTTAGCAAATAAACAAAATAAAAATCTATTGTTGAAAAAAGGGAAAATTTTTGTTTCATCGGCTCTTTTCATCCCTGAAGGATTCACTACTTAGGAAAAGAAATTTTGTTGAGTGAAGTTCTTTTAAATGAATTCCCTTAAATGACTTTCATGCCCTTGATTACCCAACTCTTATCTAACTCTCTGTAGTTGCCAAGTTGGACTGACTGTGTTTTAATTGTATTTGTTCAAAATAGAGGTGTTGTTTCTTTTACTGTTAGATTCCATAATGTTCTTTATTTATTTAGAAGTCTCTCCTCCTCTTGGTTCATCATTCCCCTGAGCTGCGTCACAGGCTCTGGGTCTTCTTCCTGTTGGTTCTGCCCATCCTTCCGCTTGTAAACAGCCTTTGGGATTAGCTGTGCTGTCATGACTGCAGCAATAGAGAACCCGAGTGATTCTCAAATTTTAAATTACCTAAAATTACCTGGGGTGGGGGTGGGTAGGGAGTGTTCTTTAAAACACTGATTTGTTGTGGTGTACAGGCTTCTCAAGAGAAGTCTCTGGAGAGTCCTTTAGACAGCAAGAAGATCAAACCAGTCAATCCTAAAGGAAATCAACCATGAACATTCATTGGAAGGACTGATGCTGAAGCTGACACTTCAACACTTTGGTCACCTGATGTGAAGAGCTGACTCACTGGAAAAGACCCTGATGCCAGGAAAGATTGAAGGCAGGAGAAGAAGGCAACAGAGAATGAGATGGTTGGATGGCATCACCAATTCAATGGATGTGAACTTGGGTAAAATCCGGGAGATGGAGAGAGACAGGGAGCCCTCGGGTGCTGCAGTCCATGGGATCACAAAGAGTTGGGCAGGACTGGGGGACCAAACAACAAAGGGCTTCTCTTTGTGGTGGCTTCCCTTGTTTAGGAGCATGGACTCTAGGCACATGAGCTTCAACAGTTGCAGCATGCACCCTCAGTAGTTGCGGCTCACAGGCTTAGTTGCCCCTCAGCATGTGGAATCCTCCCCGACCAGAGACTGAATCCATGGTCTCCTGCATTGGCAGGTGGATTCTTAACCGCTGAATCACCAGGGAAGTCCCCAAAGAGATCTGAAATGCTTTCCAACCTAACATTTTTTAGCTCTTTTCTAATGAACAGACATTATCCAAAACAATCATAAAATACTTTCTGGTGGGGAAAGAGAACACTGCTTCAGAGGCTGACAAGAGGCCATAATTACACTCTGTTCTTATTAGTTAAACAAGTTACCTTTCTGGACATAAATTTCCTCATCTGTCAAAAGGGATATTAACAACTACAATTTAACTGTAAGAATTAAATGAGAAATGTGGTATGATATACTTAACATAAAGCCTGGCACAGAATAAGTACTCAACTCATAACAACTATTATAAACATTATTAATGATACAATCTAGGTTCTACAACCACATATTGTTACAGTTCACCCTTGATGTGATGATCTGGGCGATGAGGTGAAAAACTGAACCTCAAATAAATCTTGTACGGAAGCTGCCACTGGGTATCCAGGTAATGTCTGCAATGTTGCCTTTTGGCCTGAGGTCTAATACTAAAGTATTAGTTGCTCAGTCCTGTCCAACTCTTTGCAACCCCACAGACTGTAGCCCATCAGGCTCCTCTGTCCATGGAATTCTCTAGGCAAGAGTACTGGAGTGGGTAGCCATTACCTTCTCCAGGGGATCTTCCTGACCCAGGGATCAAATCTGCCTGGAGAATTCCATGGATGGAGGAGCCTGATGGGCTACAGTCTGTGGAGTCATAAACAATTGGACACGACTGAGTGACTACCACTTTCCTTTCTAATACTAAATATCATGCAGGTAGTAAGTCAAAGAAATACTTATCTAATATTTAATTTTTAATACATATTAAATATTTCAATAAGTAATTAAATAACTAAATATTTATTATTTCAAATCTCCTTTTTTCCTCTCCTAGTTTGATTTCCATGTAAATCTGTACTTATGAGGAAGCATGGGCTCTAGGCACATGAGCTTCAACAGTTGCAATATGCAGGCTTAGTAGTTGCAGCTCACAAGGTTTAGTTGCCTCTCAGCATGTGGAATCCTTCCTGACCAAGGATTGAACCCATGGTCTCCTGGATTGGCGGGTGTACTTATGGACTAAAGAAAATCCATTCAGTTCCCAACCTCTGCCTTTCTGTTTACTAATAGAATCATATTTTGTTAGAATGGCAAAAACCTCTGATATTACCTAGTCCAACCTGTTCTCTGGTGCTTGGGGCTATGTCACTCTTTCAGGAAATATGTAAGGGTACCTCTAACTTATAAGCCATTTTATGTCCACTGGTGGCAGTCTGAAGGTAGCCCCATGTTTCTCATGCAATAAAGGATATGGGTTGGATGATAACAATTTCCTTTTATTATCAAGCATAGTTTTGTTTATTCATAGATTCATAGATTATTTACAGGTGGCTAAATTGCTAAAAGTTCACCAGCTTATGGCTAAATCTAGCCATATCCACAGTGATCCACTGGGCTGTAAATATCCAGATCCACTGGGCTGGTGTTACATGATGATAATAACAAGATGCCTTTCTGACTTACTTCTTTCTGTATGATAGTTTCTAGATTCATCCACATCTCTGCAAGGGACAATTTGGTTCTTTTTTATGGCTGAGCAATATTCAATTGCACAAATGTGTCACATCTTCTTAGCCATTCCTCTGTTGATAGACATTTAGGTTGCTTCCATGTCCTGGCTATTGTAAATAGTGCTGCAATGAACATAGGGGTGCTTCTATCTTTTGTAATTATGGTTTTCTTTGGGTTTATGTCTAAGAGTGGGATTGCTTGGTCATATGGGAGTTCTATTTTCAGTTTTTTAAGAAATTTTCATATTGTTGTCCAGAGGGCTGTATCAATTTACATTTCCACCAACCTACTATATAGCATAGGTAACTCTACTCAACGCTCTGCAGTGACAAAGAAGGGACATATGTACACATGTGGATGATTCAATCTACTGTATAGCAGAAACTAACACAACATTATAAAGCAACTAAACTCTAATACAAAAAACTGGATAAAAACTGAATACCTAAGGAGCTATCCTAAGGTGAGCCTGACAGTTAGAGTGGTCTGAGGGATGGCTCTATTTACCCCTAAGCTTGGGAAGAGATCCAAAGGTCACACATGCCATTTTTAAACTATGTCCTGCTGCAGCAGTTCATCATTGGAACTGCCTCAGAGTCCCAGCAGAGAGGAAGGAAAGCGGAGCCAGGGGGACTCTGGATACCTCCACTCAATCAGAACTGCTTCCTTTTTATCTGTTTACATGTTGCGGTTCTGCTGCATTTTTTAAACTATTGATGCAGAACTTTTTATTTTCCAGACATCTAAATTTTTTCATCAGATTTATTTATGTATTAGTTACAATGAGGTTTAGCTACAAGTAGCTGAGGTGCAAAGTAATAGTGAAGGAACAAGGTATAAGTTTATTTCTTTCACATAAAAATCCAGACTGTGGCTGGCACAACAGCACCAGTTATGTGGGACCGTGTGCCACTTCCCAAACGTGTTTTCCTGATCCTCATGGCTCAAGCTGGAGTTCCAGCCATCATATCCACGTACTAAGCATGTTAGAAGGAGGTTATATGCCATTGGTTAAGAACACTCTGTAGAAGATGCATTCTGTCTCCCCCTCGTTGGCTAGCACTGTCAGGCTGGCTGCATGAGTGAGGCTGGGAAACTTCCGTGGCCTGCCCTATTTTAGTGGCCACGTGCACGCATGCTCAGTCGCTTCAGCTGTGTCCAACTCTGTGCAACCCTATGAACTGTCGCCCACCAGCTCCTCTGTCCATGGGATTCTCCAGGCAAGAATATTGGAGTGGGTTGCCATACCCTCCTCCAGGGGGATCTTCCTGACCCAGGGATTGAACTCGAGGCTGCCTGCGTCTCCTGCATTGCAAGAGGATTCTTTACCCACTGAGCCACCTAGGAAGCCCTTAGTGATCCCATGTCCAACTAAATATTGGGAATTCTATACATCTGAAGTAGGAAGAGAGATTGAAGGAAAAAAAAATCTCTCTTCTGTCACAATCTATTTTCAGTTAGATGGTTCAAGTTTGAAATATCTGATTTTGTCTTCAGGTCTTCCTAGAGCTAGCAAATTAGAAGGGGCTATGAAGACACCTTGAAAAGTGAGAGCTGAAACTGCAGTGACTGCTGAGTTAAATGCAGCAGCTCACAGCCATTTTAGTGGGGGAACAAACCAATAATTACTGTACAGTGAAACACAGACCTGGTTATAGAGGGAAGGCTAAATTATGTTTGGCACATTCTGCTTAAAACGTGGAAGGACAGATATACTATGGAAAGATTCCCATCATGGTTAAAAGTTTTGAATGACATTTAAAGTCATGTGCTCCAGTACCTAGTAAATCTACCTGATGCAGCATTTCTCACTGTCTTGAGTGTCCCAGGCCTCAATGGAAGCTGTGGGGGTAGAGAGAGGCCTAAGGAAGTATAGGGAATCCAGCTCCCCTCCAGGTCCCTGCACCTCAAACACGGCCTGGCACTTTGTATGCTGAATATGAGTCTGATGAATTCATAAATGGATGGATGGGGTTGGGGGCCCAAGACTCAGCTCGGCTTTGGGACCTTCAAGATGACCAGGTTCTTTTAAGAACTAGGAGCAAGATTCACCTAGCTCTCTATTTTCTTAAGTCTCTAGAGGATTGTGAAGCATGCCGAAGTTTGAGACTTACTGCTTTAAAGGGTCTATGACCTCCAAAGTGTTGAAAACCAGCATGGTCACTAGAAGGGTGAGCACAGTCAGAAGGCCAATACGTTTCTTTTCTGGGGCTTCAGAAACTTATTCATAAGACTGACCCGATACAGGTCAAAGGTTCACTCTATATTTCTGCAAACATCTCATCAGATTACAGCCTCATGTCCTCCAGGAAACAAGACTGAAGCTCCCCACACTGACCTTCTGGTTTGTGCCAGGGGAGCAGCAGGAATGGAGTGCTCCCCTGCTGACTTTCTGGTAAGGACCAGGGAAAGAGAATATTTCACCACTGTGGCTATCGCAGAGACCAGGACCTCTGTCAAGCCCCCACGGAAGCCTCACAGAAGCTCAGTGAAGGATATGAAAGGGCAGGCTGTGGTTACACACAGCTTCCACTGACTACGGTTAAGGTGATTCTATACAGAAAGCACCAGGTTTCAGGGCTGGAAGACCTCAGTTTAAGTCTACTAATCACATGACCCTGAGCCTTCACTTTCTCATCTGTAACATGGCGGTGGCAGGGTTCTTTAGGAGTTCAAGAAGATGTAAGTGAAAGTCCCTTATGAGAAAGCAGTCCCAGTTCTACCATGTATCAGCTATGCATGACTTCAAAACAGGGGTGTCAGGAATTCCTTGGAGTGGACTACAGTGGTTAGAATTTTATGCTCTCACTGCCAAGGGTCAAACAGTGCAGCCAAATAAATAAATAAATAGTCAAAAAACAGTCATAGAAATGATAACTACAAGTAAATATAACAAAGTAGAGGACCTAAACAGAAAACAAATTTTTAATAAGTGAAAAAAATAGGGATCTCAATCCATCTTCCATCTCAGAGTGGTGTTGTGAGGATTAAACGGGATAGTAAAAATAAAGGGCATAGCACACCTCCTAGACATGATAAAAAATGATAAATGTTTAGGAAGAGTAATAGTAGCAGTAGGAGTAAAGCTTATAGTGTATAGGTATCCTTAGTATAATTTCAGAGCATAAAAAGAGAAAAGAAAAATTGGTAACATAACAACATGTATAGCAGAGTCAGATATTTTAACAATGGAAGAGATGCAAGCTATTAAGCTCATTGGTTTGATGTGAACAAGACAGAATATTCACCTTGCATAAAAATTTTCAAACACAAAAACTTAATATATTCCAAACCCAAAGAGACTTAAACTCCTGTTTTGATCAGAAGGTCAGTTTCTCTGAACATTGCTCTTTAGACAGAATAAAAATGATACTATTTAATATTCTTATAGCAGTAAACACTCTCTTAACCAATTTCATATTTAATATCTCAGAGAAAAGATAATACAAGTAAATCAGCTGAAGTACAGGAAAGTTTTTTTTAAGAATTCTACATGACTGTGCTAAAGAAGATATAAAAACATTCTCATCTCTACAAACTGCATCTGCTGACTTGATGACTATATAACTACCTGTTGGCAACTAGTAAGTGGCTAAATTACATGAATTCTGATAAATCCTTCCAGGTTAGTTGTCACCGTATAGCCAAATGTTTTGGGTGATGACATTAATCTGTTTTGACAGATTTTGCTCTCTGAAGAGTAACAGATTCACAGGGACTTTAAACTGACTTAACAAGAGCATAGAATAAAAGAGTTGGAAAGATTTGAACTGAAACTGCCTCTGACAGAAGTCTCTCTTCTCCAATATTAAAAAATATTCAGAAAGCATCACACTGCAGTGCTCTTTGGTAGTGCTAGAATCAAACAGTCTCTGCAGACAGGCAGTTCTCTTATCTCAGACTCATAAACAAAACTACTTTCCCATAGAGACTCTCCTACATTTTCCAAACTCCCTCTAATCCCAGATGATGCTCAGGCACCACAGTAAGCCCTAAACCCAAGTGTTTTTAGCCAGATAACTACCAAGCCATGTGACATGTGACACAAACTTGCATACACACATACTATGCTTAGAGAGAAACATTTACATAGCCTATGTTGGTAGAGAAAAGCAGCCATTCATTCATCCAAAACATACATTTATTAAGCACCAACTATGAGTAAAGCATACAATTCATTCCTTCACTCTTTTCTTTGCGATTAAAAAAACATATAATTGCTGTTGTTTAGTCACTAAGTCGTGTCCAACTCTTTTGTGACCCCATGGACTGTAGCCCACCAGGTTCCTCTGTCCATGGGCTTTCCCATACAGGAATACTTGAGTGGGTTGCCATTTCCTTCTCCAGGGGATCTTCCCAACCCAGGGATCAAATCTGCATCTCCTGCATTGGCAGGTGGATTCCTTACCACTGAGCCACCAGGGAAGCCCTGAAATATAGTTAACATTCCATAAACGAAATCTCTTAAAAATGCACAGTTCAATGGTTTTTAGTACATTCAGAAGGTTGTGTAACCATCACCACTATCTAATTCCAGCAATTTTTCATCACCCTCTAAAAAAACCATATATTCATTAGCAATCATTCTCATTTCTCTCTCCCTACCTCAGCCCCTGATGCAAGTTAATCTAATTTCTGTCTACGATTCATTCATTCATTCATTACTATTTGTGAAATTTTATTTATTTTTAATTGAAGCATAGTTGCTTTACAGTATTGTGCTGGTCATTTGTTACTATTTTTGAGCACTTTCTCAGTACTTGGTGCTGTTTTAGGCACTGGGGGACAGACTGGTGAATAAACAGGCCACAAGTTTCCTCTAAATGGAGCTTTTCTTTTAGTGACTACATGCATTTCACCAAATTAAAAGCAATATATATTAGTGAGAAGGAAATACAGGCAGGAAAATAGTATATTCTCAGTCTGATAAAAAAGAGAACCCAAACACACATATATACACATGCATACCATGAAAATACGCAAAAACAGATTCAAACATTTTTTTCTATCAATGACCTTTTTGAGAAAACTGATGTGTAGAAATTTCCCCTTCTTTCTTCCTCCTGGTCCTCTGAGAGGGTTGCAAGAATCAAACTAAACAGCTCAAGAGTAAGAAGCAGGAGGTGAAGCACATTCTGAACCATGGTCAGATTGGACAGTTGGCTCCAGAACACCCAGAGGTCTTTCCTCATCTTGTGTTCATGTGCCCTATACCACAAACCACCAACTAAACCCCAAAACTGGCTTAAGACCTTAAAACCTTCTGATAAAGGTAAGATTATCATCCAAAATAGCAGGTTCCAACCTTAATTTCTGAGCCCGACCCAGGCAATGAGATGCTTTCAAAGGCAGGACACAATGAAACAATTTCACTTTTAATTTTTGAGGAGTGTGTTTAGGTTCTAGAAGTTCACTATAATAGGATTTGCAGGATTTGACTTCCTGGATGTGAAAAGTCCTGATCAGTTCATATTTCACAAAGTTTTGCTGAAGCTCAGACAATCACTGTTCCAAACTGAACAATCCCCGCCATTTCTACGAAAAACTTGCCATTATCCCTAAGAGATTTGCTACCAACCAGTACATGTATATCGCCGTATCTTTCTTCATAAACACTTCCCAATTGTGAAAACTCAAACATAGATCTATATTTAGGAGTAAGTGAAGAAAGAGAATTAGTGATTAATTCTGAGTCTGTGAAGCAGTTTCTTTATTTGGATCTAGTAAGACCATAAAGCCAAAGTGTCCTGTGTAACTCGAATACCTTGCAATTTATTATCCAAATAAGATACTTCTGAGGGTGAAAGTGGACACCTTTAATAAGCTGAGACAGCAGACATAAGTCTGGACAATGGCAGACAAACGGGGGGACATGTCACCCTGTTTATGGGCACCCTGGAGCCTAGAACCTGGAAGGGGAGATCAGATACTCTATATTACATAGCAGAAAATGCTAATTACTATGAATATATAATCTCATGATTGCTCTTTAATGCTTCTTGGACAGGCTCAAGTCATCCTGAATACCAATACTTTGAAAACAAGTCTTGTAACCTTGCACAAGGAGTTCATAATGAGGACAGGTCCAGAATAAACAAGTGATGAGTTTAATTCAGTCAGAAGGTTATAGGTCGACACTCATGTGAGTGTGTATTCACACGAGTACAAACACGTGTACACATGTGGATAGGTGGACAGGCACGGCAAGAAAGAAAGAAGTTGGTGTAAATTTTTTCTTTTCTAAAAGAATTAATGAGAAATACTTACAATCATGACAACTCAGACATGACTAACATAAAAACAATAGCCTGCAGGATATGGGGGTACAAATAATAGGTACAACTTTTCCACATAGCCCTTTTCTTATTTTTCTGTGAAAGCAAGGATATAACTAGTTCTTGCTAAACTGTCCATATTTCCAAAGACTTTTACCTGTACAGACACTTTCTCTGGAACATTTCTACACTTAAATAATGGTACTGGCTTCCTTTACAACAAAATTTATCTCAGCAACCCCCATCCTTGGGCTAACTAAAAAAATTATAAAGCTGTAAATTCCTTATATTTTGAGTTCTTATATAGCTATACAATCAGAACAAATTTATAACCGATAGTACAAACAAACCCACAAGGCCAATAAAATCCAAATGAATCACATTAATTAATCTGATATGTAAAATACTGTTGAAATTAGATTTCCACACTGTGGCCTGGTTCTTTCAAGTTCGACTTCTTTTTCTATTGTATATGATGTGATAACTCAATGCGCCAACCAATTTCTCCTGTTCAGGCTCCATGTGCAGCTTCCATTGTCACAAACACTGCCTCATATTGTCATCTGACCTTGCCTTAGTTGGAAGGCATCATTTGTGATCATACTCACCTCTGCCCCTTGAGCCACTATTAGAGAAAAACCATTTGATGCAAGAGCATTAGGACCACACATCACTGTGAACACTGAGATCTTGCAGCAGCATTTAGTTTCAAGGTGGTTATCCACTGAGTCTGAGACATGCTGCCATTAAATTTGTTTTTAAATTATCATCAACATGAATTTCATTACCCTTGTAAGCTCCATGAGGTCAGGGATTTGGGTCTGATTTCTGGACTGTGGTGTTCCAGCACTTAGTAGAATGCCTAGTACAAACTATTAAGAGAAATGGAAATCAAAACAACAATGGGGTGTCACTTCACACAAGTCAGAGTGACGATCATTAAAAAGGTCTACAAGTTACAAATGCTAGAAAGGATGTGAGGAAAACAGGACTCTCCAACACTGTTGGTGGGAATGTGACTTGGTACAGCCACTATGGAAAACAGTATAGAGGTTCCTTAAAAAGCTAAAAACAGAGTTGCCATATGACCCAGCAGCTCCACTCCTGGGCATGTATCCAGGCAAAACAATAATTCAGAAAGACACATGCCCATGATGTTCACAGCAGCACTATTCAGAATAGCCAAGACACGGAAACAATCTAAAAGCCCACGGACAGAGGAACGGATAAAGATGTGGTACAATATACAGTGGAATACTCCTCAGCCATAAAAAGAATGAAATAATGCCATTTGCAGCAACATGGATACAACTAGAGATCATCATACTAAGTGAAGTCAGAAAGAGAAAAATAAATACCATATGATATCACTGACATGTGGAATCCAAAATATAACACAAATGAACTTATCTTTGGAACAGAAATAGACTCACAGACATAGAGAACAGAATTGTGATTGGAAAGGAGGGTGTTGAGGGAGAGAGGAAGCGGGAGTTTGGGGTTATCAGATACAACAAATAAGGTCCTACTGTAAAGCAGAGGGAACTGTATTCAGCATCCTGTGATAAACCATGATGGAAAATAATATTTTTTGAAAGTGTTTAGATATGCACAAGTGAACTGCATGGCTGTACAGCAGAAATTAACACTGCAAATCAACTATAATTCAATTTTTAAAAAATTAAAAAGAAGAATACCCTAGTATATAGCTAGCACTCAATATATACTTATTCAATGAATGACTGAGTGAGTGAATGGAAAATTCTCAAAAAGAACTCATATAACCATAGGAAATATCCATGGTCCTCAGTCTCCTGGAATCTGAAGGAAGAATACAGGCAAAGGGTCCTGCCAACAGACTTCACAACTGTAAATATACACAGAAGAATTCACACATATACGTACTAGAGTTTATAGCCACACCTTGATAAAAAGCACTGGTGTGCAAGCAAATGAATTGGTCTTCCTCTAGAGTATTAGTGCAGCAAAGAGAGCTCCTTGCACTCTATTCATTAGCAGATAATTGCTTTTGATTAACAAAGCCCAGCCCTGGCAAACGGTGGTGTACAGGAGCAGGGAGAGAAGGGGAAGAGGCAGGACCTAAAGTGTGCTGGATCAGGGCCCTGTAGTAGGCACTTACTATCCTTCACTTACTATAAACTTTGTAAGAACTCTACTCGTTAGGCTTTGTTATCATAGCAGTTGAACAAGGTTCACACAGCAAGTGAGTGGGAAGCTGGTTTTGAATCCAAGTCTGTCCAATTACAGTCCTTTCTCTATTTTCAGGCCATGCTGCTTCCTAAAAGAAGTGGCACATGGGAACTTCCCTAATGGTCCAGGGGTTAATTAAGACTTCACCCTCCAACACAGAGGGTGTGGGTTGGATCTCTGGTCAGGAAGCTAAGGTCCCACATGCTTTGGGGTCAAAAACCTAAAACAGAAGCAATACTGTAACAAATTCAATTAAAAAAAAAGTTTAAAATAGCCCATATTAAAGAAAAATCTTAAAAAAAAGAAATGATTCATGGCAATAATGGGGCAAGAAAGCAAGAGGTAAAAAATCTGGATGAAGGTACATGAATAGATTAAAAATAAAATGATACTGCCACAATTATTTCTAAGAAACACAGTAGATGCTCTTTAAAAGAAACTCTCACAGTCTCAACCAGAATTTAATTTGCCTCAAAAATGAGGAGTTCTGCCTTTAGTTGATTCTGTGATCATCTCCCTTGGAGTGAAAAAAGAAAAGCAGCAGCAGCATCCACATTTACCTCTAGAACCAGTGAATGGGTACATTTGTAGTTTTTACTTCAAGCTTCCTCTGACCTTCAAAGCTAAGCTTTATCATATATACTTTGACTAATACACTGTAATACTTATCTCTAATAAAAGCACATATTTTCCTTATGTTTCTCCAAAGTATTTTGTGTTAACTTTTGACTTATTAAATAAAGCATTAATGGGACCAAAACTGGTCAGGTTGTGCCAACCAATGGAGCATGGAAGGCAGTACTAATCAGTGATGAGACCTGTGCCTCCAGATTCAGGCTGAGTGGGTTAGAATTTTGGTGCTGCCTCTTATTGACTGACCTTGAATAAATATTTTAAGTTGGTTAATCCTTAATTTCTCTATCTGTAAAATGGAGATATTACTAGTGGTTCTTTTATAAGATCTTTGTGAAGTCGTGCATGTAACCTTACAACATAAAGCCATGTGTGTAACATAAGTCCTGCAAGAAGCCTTGCATGTAACATAAGAAAAGTGAAAGTCACTCAGTTGTGTCTGACTCTTTGCGACCCCATGGACTATACAGTCCATGGAATTCTCCAGGCCAGAATACTGGAGTGGGTAGCCTTTCCCTTCTCCAGGGGCTCTTCCCAACCCAGGGATCAAACCCAGGTCTCCCGCATTGCAGGCAAATTCTTTATTATCTGAGCCACCAGGGAAGCCCAACATAATAACAACTAAATAAATATCAGTTATTATCATTAGATTATGCCTGAAAAATATTAGTGCTAACAAGATAGCACAGGGTAGAAACAAGTCACATCTATTTTCAGATTCCTCTGACCACAGGAGATCATCGCCTAATTGGAAGTACATCATACTGTAAACTACCCTACAATTCACCCTTTTTATATGCAATGGTAGTCCCTGAAGAACACTTAGTATCATATTTGGAAAAGAAATCACAAAATCTTTTTAATTATAATCATGAAAACTGTTGGCTGCAAACTCAGTAGTAAAAAATAGAAATGTTTTTACCAAGGTGGAAACTGCTGCAGTGATGAATTAACGCACCCACACACAAGATCAGGTACATCTTAATCCATCCTGTTTCCTCTTTTATTTTTTAACTGAAAGGATTTTTATAAAAACTCTATACCATCATCCAATTACTCAAAAGGAAGTGGGGGAGGGTAGGTGGATCAGAGAGTGGAATTATAAACAGTACTCACAGTTAACTTCAAAATATCAAACGGGCTAACAAAAACCTCACAGGTAAAGAATAGTGACACTTTGGGAAGGGAAGACAGACCATTACATGCACAAGTCTTCTTTAAGGCACAGGCCCTCATAGAGATAGTGTTTCCAAAATACTACTTCAACATACATGGGGAAAAGAGGTCACAAAGTAAAGTTTAAATACCATTATCTTCAAGAGGTCCTCTTTGATTTTCTCCTCCTTAAAAGCAGTGATATAGACCCAGTAGTAATTGACTGCAATTACTTAAAGCAAACAGAATTAAAGAGTATCCATGCTGAGAACCTAGTCCATTGGGTACCAAGAGTCGGACACAACTTAGCAACTAAACCACAACCACCATGCTGAGAACCTAGGTTTTGGTCATACTCCCATCAAGTATACCAACTTTGATTGCTAATTATGTGATGTTTCCATCATCTTCTGTTCCTCCTCTAAAGATACGACTTTTTTCCATCCTGTGCCACTTTGTTAGCTTTAATATTTTCTAGACATAATCTAATAACAACCACTAATATTTAGTTAGCCCTTCTTATGTGCTAGTAGGTGATATCCACTGTGGTATGGGATCGGCTTTCCATTTAAAATAGCAGTTTAACCTATAACACAAGTAAAGTGCTGCATGTGTGACAGATTATGCTAGGCATTGAAATGAACATAAAAACAAACCAGATGTCAATTCAATTCCTTCATTCAACATTTTTTTAAAATGCTCACACTTATTTCCTTCTGAGTCCTATCCTGGGGATTGGGAAAGAGAAATTATATTAAATAACAGTAATGACAGTTCAGGTCTTGGAGGGTTCATCTTCCAGTGGCTGGCTTATTTCCCATCTGTAGAGAACCTAAAGCCAGATGGAGAAGACTTACACAGTACCAAGACAGCATAGCACAGAAACTGACTGAGCAATTGTATTCATACTGGATAATCAGTGACAGAATCTAGTCTAGTGAGTATGTATGTATTCCACCTACATGTGGTCATTATCATCAACAAATATTTATTAACTATTCTCTATACACACAACCCCACTTTAAGAGCCAGAAATACAGTTTAATAATGAATGTATCCCAGATCATGATGCATATCTGCTATAGGCTTAGAAAACTGCTGAGAATTGGGAGTCTGATGGAGAAGAAATAGGGATTACATCCCCCATGCCCCCCCCTAAACTGTATTCACCCCTGGAGCTCAGACATGCAACTGTCAACATCAAATATCTGGAACTTGTACCTCTTTTTTTGAACTGTGGTAAAATAGACACAATATATAATTTATCATTTTAACCATTTCAGGGGTTTAGAATTCAGTAGCATTAAGTACATTCACAGGATTGTGAAACTATAGTTTCTTTTAGAGAAGAAAATAGCAACCGACTCTAGTATTCTTGCCTGGGAAACCCCATGGACAGAGGAGCCTGGCGGGCTACATCCATGGGTCACAAAAGAGTCAGACACGGGTTAGTGACTAAACAACAACAAATATTTCCTTTTCAATCCTGCTTTCTTGCCAATGAGAAGGTCAAATCTGAGTGTTTACTGACATACTTAAAACAGGCCATGTTAAAGTTCCAGCCTTTCAATGTTTTACTATAAAATCCAGGCACACACACACACACACACACACCCCTAGGTAGACCAAAACAGGAGCAGCAACATTTTCTTAAATGTCAACTTTAATTGCTTGGTAATACTTGCTGGAATGCTGTGTGGGAGGTGGAATGGCAGCATGGATGCTCCATATTTGTCATCCTTGGACTAGTCATTTTAGTACAGGTTCAGAAAAATTGAACAGAGCTCAGTCTCTGACAAGCACACAGCCACAGACAATAGCTTTGTGCAGCACCCCCACCACTTCTCAACTTCCTTGATGACTGCAGATACAAGCAGCCAGCATGGCAGCAATTCTTTTCTAGGAATCACTCAGCTCCTTTTGATTCAATTTAATTTGCCCAACATTTAGTGTATTCTTGCTCTGTGTAAGAGACACTGCTCCCGATGCTACAATGAAAAGTAGGATAAATTCTAGTCCCCTAAAACTTACAAAGTGGAGGGAGGTTAAGGCAAGTACTAGGATAACTATTATGTTCGGAAAGATATGGGACTTTCCATGGAAAGAGACAAACAAAAAATGGAGGTATAAAGCAAGTCAATAACACCTGTTACATTCAACTGAGATCGAGCATGCTAAACAAAATCAGAGGGTTGTAACCTTGGGAGGATCAGTCAAAGGTGAGAGGTGGGGTGGACCCAGGTAGAAAGAGAAGTATGATCGATGGCTCAGGGCTTAGGCTGAAGCCAGATTCGCTAACACAGAGAGAGGTGAGGGCTCAAGTGTCACAAGAAATTCTTAGCAAATATTTTTAGCCTTTATTTTCTTAATTTTTTTATTTATTTATATTTTAACACCAAAAACATTTTGTATTGGGGTATAGCCAATTAGCAATATTGTGACAGTTTCAGGCGAACAGTGAAGGGACTCACCCATACATATATATGTATTCTCGTTCAGTTGTGTCCGACTCTTTGCGACCCTATGGATGGTAGCCTACCAGGCTCTGGGTCCATGGGATTTTCCAGGCAAGAATACTGGAGTGGGCTGCCATTTCCTTCTCCAGGGGATCTTCCCAACCCAGGGATCGAACCCGTGTCTCCTGCACTGCAGACAGACGCTTTACCGTCTGAACCACTAGGGAAGCCCCATATACGTGTCCATTCTGCCCCAAACCCTCCTCTTATCCAGGCTGGTATATAACATTGAATTGAGTTCCATGTGCTATACAATACATTTTTATTGGTTATCCATTTCAAATACAGCCGTGTGTACATGTACACGCTGTTTTTAAAGATATATAGAGGAAAGGTACAAATATGTTGGACCCAGAAAAATCCTAAGCTGTCACCTATTAGACTTACTTGGGGGACCTCAGGTTAAGTCTCCCAACTTCTCTGAATGTCATACCTACGAAGCAGGGACAATAATGTCTACCTCGATGGGCTGTGTGAAAGTTAATTGAGATGCAGTTTGTGCAGCAGCTAGCAAAGTATTCAGCACATGGCAGGTACTTAATAAACACTTCAGTTCCCTTTTATCCAGGGGACTTCTGAGGACTGCACCGGACCACAGCACTACACGAGTCAACATTTATTGAAATAAGCACAGGATTTGTTGCTCTGAAGCAATTCAAAAGGGATTGAAGTCTTAGGTCCCACTCTCAAGGAATTCACCCAGTGGTGAAGAAAAAAATATATATCTTCAAGAGCCATCAGAAAAGAAATTACATTCATGGAAGGCAACCCATAATATGAACATTACTTTAGAAACATACTCTCTGAGTGATTACCCAATAGTCATTTGTGAAGGCTGAGAGGACCAGTGAAGCAACTGGAGAGATCTCTGTAGATTAGGGAAGGAAAATCTCTATAGATCAGGGAAGGAAATAGGAGACTCATAACAGGACAGTCATAAATACCACAAACATATTCACTATTTCAGTCCCTCTGTTTACTAACTGTGTGACCTTACACAAATTGCTTAACCTCTGAAGCTCTCCTCCTTCAACCATGAAAAGCAGATTGCATTGTCTCCTGTCTATCTCACATGGGTGTTGTGAGATTCAAAATAATGTGTGGGGACAGACCCTGCCAACTGCCAAGAGCATATAAAGACAATTCATCATCATCATTATTACCATCACCTCGAAGGGCACACCAAAATCTCTCAGTTATTAAAATATAGGCCTCTCCCTGTGCTTAGATTAGGACAAACAGAAAAGCCAAGATGGAATTTTACCTGCTAGCAAAATAAAACCTGCTTTATGAGGAAGTTTGAGTCTGATGCACACTTATATCTTAAATTCTGGGTTTTAATAGATGTGTCCTGACCTAATGACATATGCGTAATGACATAAACAGCAAATTTTCCATTCCTTGTTTGCACGGCCAACAGAATTCTCTGGTAAAAATACAAATTCTCATTCTGGCTTTCTCTGCAAAAAGTTGCCTGAAATCTCTCAAACACTGGGAAAAATAAAAAGTTTCCCAACACACTCAAGAACAGGCAATTAAATACTGAACTGGAAACAGTCTTCCCTTGATGTCTTGGTCTCAAAGCTCTGTCTGTCTTCTGGAAAACTAGGTCCCAGTGACTAGCATTGCCTCTTCCTCTCTCTCCCCGAATTAGATCTGGCAGTTAGTATGGTGTCTTGCAACTTCTCCGGAGGATAGTCTAGGGTGTCTAAAAAAAGTTATTCTATAAGCCAGGGCAAAGCCTGGCATAAATGCTCGTCCCCCTTTCCCCTGCAAAGTCCTCAGGAAGGACAGGAGAGGCTGCAGGGGACATGCTAAGCTGAGGAAGTGGGTGAGATGAAGAGTCTGTCCCTAGACTGTTGGGAGGTGATACACTACCTCTTCATTCTGTGACACATCAGGGGAAACCCCACAGGTCAGAGAGTGGCTGCAGGGCCCTGCCCGGGTTCTTTACACCCGCTCACTCCATGGAAAGGCCCAGGTGGGAGGGTGAAGGCCAGGCCAGTCTGGCCACACCTGTGCTCCAGAAAGGAGGAGGCAGCTGGACCAGCACAAGGCAAAGGCAGCAGAAGGAGGTGACGGTGCTGGGGGTGAGCGTGTGAGCTGGGCTTGAGTCTGAGCCCTGCTGTCTTCTAACTGAGATGCAGGGCAAGTTAGATAAAATCTCCTGACCTGTAAAATGGGGATGGGTAGGATTTTTGCTAAGATCAGTGCTTGGCTTGGGGTAAGCATTCACCAAATGAGAGTTATTATCACAAACGAGGTGAGCTTAACTACAGACGCTGAAACAAAAGGTGCTGACTGCCCCATGAGCTGGTCATCTTGATGCAGGTGGGATTTTCTTCAAGTACTAACTCTGAAGGTATTCCTTTGTAGAGTAATTAAGTTAAACACAGCACATCAACATGGTTCCTTGCTGTCTGGTACTTCAACGCCCTAAATTCCCTTCTAAAAGTTACCAATGAAGCCCTAGTTTTCTATTTGCTTGACACTGCTCCATCCAACACTGTTTCTCTCTCCTTAATTTGAGAAAATCTGTGTTCTCTTGGTTTTCTCACTCTGCAGCCCCATGGTTCTCCTGTTTCTTCTTTGTTCCTTTGCCCTTGGCCAGTTCCTTGTCCATCTGAGACAGAAGGGAGGCAATCCTCATGGTGGTGGTTCTCTTTGGTTTTCCCAGAACTCTGTATCCTTCTCCTCACCTCCATCACCCATGTCCATTCTAATATCGTCCCCATTCTTTTCTTCTACCCATGGCTCTACTTCAGAGTCAACTTCTTCCAGGGTCCATGATACATCTCAAACTCTACTTGCCAGATGGATCTTTCCCTGGCAAACCCATGGCCCCTCCACCGCCTCGTCTTGAGTTGCACCCGAGCATCCTTCTACTCAACCAGCCTAGTAGTCCACAGTAAAAGCAGACAATCCAGAGACAAACTCTTATCATGGAGAGACGGTACTAGCACAGCAGCTCAATGTATCATTCCTGAGTAGGCTGCTCAGGTGCAAGTTCAAGTGAAAGTGAAAGTTGCTCAGTCGTGTCCGACTCTGCGACCCCATGGACTACACAGTCCATGAAATTCTCCAGGCCAGAATACTGGAGTGGGTAGCCATTCCCTTCTCCAGGGCACGTGCAACTCCAGGCGTCACTACTAATTAGCTAGAGGAAGTTATATATTCTGTGTCTCAGTTTCCACATCTACAAAATAGGTACCATAATAAGTCCCACAATATAAAGTGGAATATGAATATACAGTGGAGGTGACAAATAGATTCAAGGGATTAGATCTAGTAAACAGTGTGCTTGAAGAAATACAGATGAAGGTCCATAATACTGTACAGGAGGCAATGAACAAAACCAGCCCAAAGAAAAAGAAAAGCAAGAAGGCAAAGTGGTTATCTGAGGAGGCATTACAAACAGATGAAGAAAGAAGTGAAAAGAAAGAGAGAAAGGGAAAGGTACACCCAACTAAATGCAGAGTTCCAAAGAATAGCAAGGAGAGACAAGAGGGCCTTCTTCAATGAAGAAGAAGCATTTTAAAATAGAGGAAGACAACAGAAGAGGAAAGACTAGAGATCTCTTCAGGAAAATTGGAAATATCAAGGAGACATTTTTCCCAAAGATGGGCACAAAAAAGACAGAAATGGTAGAGACCTAGTAGAAACTGAAGAGATCAAGAGGAGATGGAAAGAATACACAGAAGAACTGTACAAAAAAGATCTTAATGAACCGGATAACCATGATGGTGTGATCAGTCACCCAGAGCCAGACATTATGGAGTGAGAAGTCAGGTGGGCCTTAGGAAGCACTGCTTTCAATAAAGCTAGGAGATACGATGGAATTCCAGTAGAAGGAATTCTACTCCAAATTCTACTACTCCAGTAGAATTCCATTCCAAAAACAATAAAAGATGTGTGACACTCAATATGTCAGCAAATCTGGAAGACCCACCAGTGGCCACAGGACTGGAAAAGGTCAATCTTCATCCCAGTTCCCAAGGAGCAGTACTAAAGAATCAGACAATTGCACTCATCTCCCATGCTAGTAAGGTTATGCTCAAAATCTTGCATGCTAGGCTTCAGCGTTATGTGAACCAAGAACTTCCAGATGTCTAAGCTGCATTTAGAAAAGGCAGAGGAATCAGAGATCAAATTGCCAACATTCACTGGATCATAGAGAAAGCACGGGAATTCCAGAAAAGCATCTACCTCTGTTTCATCAACTACACTAAAGCCTTTGACTGTGTGGATCATAATAACTGTGGAAAGCTCTTAAGGAGATGGGAATACCAGACCATCTTACCTGCCTCCTGAGAAACATGTATGCAGGTCAAGAAACAACAGTCAGAGCTCTGCATGGAACAACTTATTGGTTTAGGATTGAGAAAGGGGTACAACAGGGCTGTCCATTGTCACCCTGTTTGTCTAACTTACATGCTGAGCACATCATGAGAAATACTGATGCACTGATGACATGAGTGCATCAAACTCTGGGAGAAGGTCAGAGACAGAGTGGTTATGAGGATCAAATGAGTACTTGTAGTATCTCAAGTACTTGTATGTATCTCAAATACTTAGAAGAACACCTGGCCCCCAACACTGGGTACTGGTTATCACTACAACTATGCTTTATGAATATGATAGGAAAATAGGAGTGAGTCAGGCTTAGCACGCTTTGTAGGCAAATGTTTTGTGATCTTTAACCAGATATCTACTAGCAAATAAACTACAGCATTTGGCAGAAACAAAGCAATTAATTGGAACCCTATGTTGGCTGTGATAAGCAACAAACCATGTCCTCCTGTCCCAAATGGCAACCCAATAAACAGGATCGGTGTTGCCTAGTCCATCTGAGCCAGAGGGTTCTGAAAGATCACCTGATGCAGTGACCACCCAGCTTGAAGAGCACCCACAACACCCGGAGAGTGTGGATTCCCAGGGCCCAGACTCTGCAATTCTGTTTCAGGAGGTCTGGGACGGGTTCCAGGAATCTGGGGTATCTTCCATGTTTGGGATCTGCTGATTCACTCCATTCTCTTTCTGTCAAAGATGATGAAACTAAGGCTGAGCAGAATTAGCCCACCTCCCCCAAGATTTAGAGTCAGTAAAAGACAGACCAAGGCTCACACATGTCACAGATGTCTCCTCCAACAAACCCATCTCTAGAAAGTGAAACAAAGAAATGAATCATACACTGGGGGCTTAATCTCCAAAGGTGACTAGACATGAGTACATTTGTGTCAAGTTCATTACAAGAAGAGGGAGGTTCTGGCTAGGTTTCGTGGGTTCTTTCATTTGCATAGAGAAATGCTGTTGACAAAGGTTTCTGGCCTGTGAAGCCATTCAGTACCAATAGCATTTAAGACCAGCATGATGAAACCAAGGCCTGTTTTTATACCTCTTTATACCAAGCAGCCTTTGGGGATCTTCGTGCAATTACATGCTCTTCTCTATGTCCTATAACAGCCTATTCGGAGCTCAGGAACTTAATTCCTGCTCAAGCTAAAGATATCTCCCTGGAGGTGTCGGTAACGATGGGGAATACGATTTTCCAACCACTCACTACGAACTCCTCTAATGTTTGCAGAGCAGCTCATGGTCAGCTGTGGTTTTGGCAAATCACAGCCCACAGAAACAGCATGTGTTGTCTTCGTGATTAACACAGGCAGCTACAGAATCTGCAACAGTGACCTCATGACTCAAGTGTCCACACCAGTGGCACAGCCAGGGGTCATCTCCAAAGACTTAGGAGAGTCCCAAAGGGGGTCTCTAAGGGGGTCCCACTAGAAAGAGAAGAATCAGGCTTTGTTATGAAAGCACCAGTGTCTGATATGATCTTTGGCTCAAACAGCCAAGCCTTATTTGAAAAGTCAAATTAGAATTTCATGGAAGTCTCTAGGCAAGATTACTGGAGTGGGTAAGCCATTCCCTTCTCCAGGGGATCTTCCCAACTCAGGGATCAAACCCAGGTCTCCTGCATTGCAGGCAGATTCTTTATCATCTGCACCACCAGGGAAGTCCACTTGAAAAGTCTGGGAACCAGCAAGTTCAAGATAGGCTCATAGGCACCCTACCCCCAAAACCTACATTATCATTCTGCTGTTGTTTGGAAATGTGCATCTTGTGGGTGAGTGCTATACCCAGAACTGACTGGAGATGGCAACAGAATAGGTGACATGAGGGTGATGCTAGAGGTTCAAGGAGGACCTCATTCTCCTTTATTCCTACATGCTTTCTCCATTTCTCCAAAAGATTTTCTTCTTTCTTTTCCTTTTTTTAAAAACTTAGGTCAACGACTCTGTGTTACAAGGCAGAAATCCTACGGAGTGGTACTTTAGCTCTTGCACACCCTCGTCTCAGATGGGGTCTGATAAAAGAAAGTGGTGAGTAAGATTAATGGCTCAAAGGGAAGTACAACATTTGGAGTAGGAAGTGGATGGGTCACAGAAAATCATTCCCAAGTTTATGATTTTGCCAAGGGCTGACTGACTAGACCTGTTAACTGTTCTCAATTTTACCACACACAAAAGTGAGCTAGGCCATGGTGCTTGAAAAATACAGATTCTAGCTCCAAACCCCAATCACTAGAGAAAGTGATTCAGGTTTGATGTGGAGACCCAAACCTGCATTCTGACAGGCTCCATGTCCATCTGAAAGCACGTGGTTGACCCTGACACTGGAGAACATAGCCCAATCCCCTTCACAATGTGAGAAACATAACTTGTGGGCAGTTCTGTTGTTTTGGGCTTTGTGACCTTGAGTAGATCACCTTAATGCGTCTGAGTCTCCCTTCTAATAGCTCTCTCATGTGGGTATCTTGAGAATTATATAAGGTAGGTGTGAATGTAGTTTTAGGAATGTAAAGCAACATAAAATGTAAAACATAAATTATCATAATCCTTTTTTTTTTCATTTACTCATTTGTAACCTGTATTTAGAACATGCTGGCAAACTGCTTCTGAGGGATTGTGGATCTGAAACATAAAGTTCTGGGGGCCCAAATTAGGATACTGTATAGTCTGAGCCAGTTTCTGGTGAAAATCAAACAGCCTCTAAATTTAATAAAGAGAAGTATGAATTTATGATGAAGTGAATTTTAAAAGAGTAACCATACTGTGTAAGATCAACATAAAGATGGATGAGGTACACTTCAGATGAAAACATCCTACACACTTACAGACAAATAATGCTTATTCTCACTGTACCACACAATGTTCTCAGACTGAGAAGAACCCAAATGAAAACACTGAATTTTGAAATTATTTTAATAGTTCTAATAATTTCTTTAATTCTCCTCTCTGATTAACTATTAATGAAAATATCCACAAAATGGTATTCTTCTTTGAGAGTAGGAGGGTCCATGTTCAATTCCTGCTGCTGGCCTCTTGGAAGTTGAACAGAGCACCCCATCCCAACCTGCAGAGCTCAGATGAGGTGACTAGCAGGTTACAGACCTGGTTTTACGCTCTTACTTAAGCCAGACCTTCCTCCTTCAGTGGAAGGTGAAACATGTTCTTAATTCTAGAAGACAATCCACCAAAGTCAAACTTCCAAGAAATTACATCAGTCTTCACAACAAAATTAAAAGGGTGTGCCCACAACTCTGTTCATGAGCGAGGGTTTTAAAACAAAGCATGATTTACAGTTTAAGACTTCATAAAGGCAGAGAAATCCAGATGTGAAATTCAGTTTATGTAGATGTCAACAATAAATATAAAATGTCTTAAATTCTTTCTCCATTGTCAGAGCAGGACATGTTTTTCCAGGTTTTTCTTTTTGTCTTTCAAAGCAAAAAGTAGGTCATGGCCAGCCTTTGTTAGAAATATATAATTGCTGACAACCAAAGCACAGCAATAGTCTGAGGAGGAGCATGGAGGTCCCTTGCCTCCAGACTTGCCTCATGGAGCTTCCATTCCAGGGATCTTTGGGCTCTCTCTGTGTTTAATATAAATGCAAGCTCCTTTCCCTACCACACAGGGCTCTGTACAATCTGGCCCTGACTCTGGGCCACCTTTCTCTTTCCTAGTGCATACTGCCCACAAAGGCAAAGGCCTTCTCCCTGGCTTTAAACACCCTGGGCTTGCACTAGCTGTCCCTTCCACCTGGAACGCTTTCTCCCCTCATCTTTCCCAGGACTGCTCCTTTGTGATACTGAGCTCTCCATTTAAAGTCTGTATTTCTCACTGAGACCTTCCCTTTCGAGCCTATTTGAAGTAGCTGCCTGATCAGTCTTCATCATGAGGCCTTATTTAATTCTCTGCATAGGACTTATCTCTGGCTGATACTTCTCTTGAACATTTCTATTTTTGCTTGTTGTCTTCTTCTTCAGAGAGAATGTAATCTCCATAAGACCAGGGATCTTTTCTCAATTGACCACTGCAGTAACCCTGGTACCTGGAACCATCCCTGGCGCAGTTAACCTACCAATATTTAGTGGACATGGGAATGGGGGAAACAGGGAGGCTACAATAACTGGGCTTAGAGATATGTCACCCATAGACCAATCAGTTTAAATTGCTTTCCTCTGCTGGGGCTAGTTTAGTTAAAATATAATTCAAACTTTTCATTTACTCTTTGTAAAATTTAACATTCATCATATTATTATTAGAGAAGTGCTACTAAAGTCTGAAACATATCCCAACAATTATAAGAGGTTCTGCCTCAATGCATGGCCATGAAGTTGAATATATAAGAGAGCAACATATGTCACTGGGCTTGAGTTTCATCACTGCCTAAATTACTCTCGGAATAAATCCAGCAGCTTAATTCTTAAGCACATTATACGGGCAGTATATCCAGTGCTACCCTGATCATCTGAAAAGGTTTTATCTGAGTTATTTGGTAAGGGGATTAACTTGGATACTGGGGGAAACTCAAACATTAACTACCATTTATATATCATTCTAGGTCTAGAAAAAGCAATTTGTTAAGTACAGGTTATGTCAAATTTCCATTCAAGCCTTTAAATGAAGTTGCTATTTTTCCAGGACCAACTGGTAGATTGTAAATATTGTTCACAAGCTTATAAGGTCAGTGAAGGGCAACAGACATACCAGTGATGTGTGCGGCTATGCTGATGACAAGCTCAGCTTCAGCCATAAGCATCTACCAAAACGTGAAGAGCATCTGTGCTGGCTCAGATCTTGACCACAGAGGTCTTCCTAATGCACAGGAATAAACTATTTTTTGACAAACATACATTAGGAGCTGTTAGTACTTTAAAAGGATAATATAAAAGCCAACAGTGGTGATCCAATGAATCAAATTCAAATCCATATTTATCTATATTAATATGTTATCATGCTTCCCATTAAGGACCAGGAGTCACAGATTTTATGACAATGCACAAGAAAGTAAGAAAGTGCTGTAAGCTACACTGGATAAATCAACATCTCCTCAAACCTGGAACAGGAAAAATGAGATGTGCTGCTCTCTATCTATCAACCGATTTCTGAGACCTTTGGCTGTTGATATAAATTCTCTTTAAGACTTGGCCAAACCTCCTTGAGAGAATGGAACAGGAACATAAGCTTTCAAAGCCTAAGAAAAGAAAGAAATATTATGATTTTCTGTTCATGTCCTAAGGCACACCAATATCCATAAAAGCCAATGGCATCTCTTCTCTTATTTACTTACCTACCAATGCCAGCCATTAAGTCTGCAAAGTTTATAATCCTGAGGCCAGTGGGAGAAAAGCAGCACTTACATGGGGAAAAAAGAAAACTTGGATAATTCAGAAGTATTATTTTCAATAATGCTTCTTTTGCAGATTTCTACCTCACTAATTCCGGTTGTCAGTGCTTAAAAGTGCCTTCCAGTCACTATTCAAAACCCTCCACACAATGGTGCCCACAGCTGATCTATTCTTTATTCTGAATAAAGCTAAAGCACTCTGCGGGCATTTCTTAAAGCACTCCAAAAGCAAGTCATTAGTAAGAATGTAAACACAAATATACTTCATCATATTTGCCACAAATATGAGTGCTTTCAATGTGACAGAATTTTTAAAATGTCTCAAAATTATGTTTTTAAACTGTGAAGGGTCCCTTTTTGTGTTGGTTTGGTTTAGGTTTTTTTGGTTATCAAATAACACTGGTTTTGGCTTCATTATAGTTCAGTGCAGTTAACAGTCACCCTAGGGTTTTTATTTTTCCTTCTCTCTCTGTCAGTCTGAAAAACAGCTCTTCCGTTAACTAGATCTCTGGGGAATATATCCTTCCTTAACTGGCCTGCATGGGAGGGCAGACGTTCTAATTTTACGGCAAATGCAGAATCTCTGTGGGTGGGATGTGCTTGTTGAGTCCATTTGAACGGGCTCCTACCCTGACTGCAGAATTCCTCTGACAGTGTGTGTGCCACCTGGGTGTCAACTCGCTGTTGTAACCCAGAGGACTTCTTTCCTCGGTGACGTAATGAGAAGCCAGTGGAAGCTGTGTTCACGCCACATGAAGCGCAGACAACAGCTACCTCAACGCTCTGGAGCCAAACTTCTCCTTCCCGAAGAACAACGTCTCTGATTTTCTTACCTTTCCCTCAAGGGGGCTTCCCTGGTGGCTCAGCTGGTAAAGAACCTTCCTGCAGTGTGGGAGACCTGGGTTCAATTCCTGGGTTGGGAAGATCCCCTGGAAAAGGGAATGGCTATCCACTGTAGTATTCTGGCCTGGAGAATTCCATGAACTGTACAGCCCGTGGGGTGGCAAAGAGGTGGGGATGACTGAGCGGCTTCCACTTTCACTTTCACCCTCCAGGACTCTTTCTCACCCCCAAAGTAACCAAGAAAGACCCCAGAACATAGAAAGAAGCTGGGGGAACAACATGAATTAGTCTCACAATTAGAAAAAAATTAAGATCCAAATTCCTCCATTTTATGCGACCACTCACTTTAGCAAAAGCCATGACTCACTGAGGCAAAAGCATCAGTGTGGGAAAGAGATATCAGAGCATGGCAGACAGATCCTAACGTGAGCCTAGTGATGTTGCCTCGTCCTGTTCACACTTTTGTGTGATCCTCTCCCCATGAATGCAAGCATGACCTGTCGACTTGCTCCTAACCAACAGAACACAGCAAGGGTGAGACGATGTTACTCCTATGACCATCATATAGTGAGAGATTTTCTTTGCTGGCCTGATGAAGTCAGCTCCCATGTTGAGAAGTCCGCATGGTAAAGAGCTGTAGGTGGACTCCTGTTCAAGGCTAGCAAAGGCTGGGCCCTCAGTCATACAGCCCCAAGGACATAAATTCTACCAGTGACCTGAGTGAGCATGGAAGTGAATTCTTCCCCAGTTAAGCCTCCAGATGCAAACCTAGGCTGGTGGTCACCTTGAGTGAAGTCTTGTGAGTCTCTGAACAGAGGACTGAGCAAAGTTTGGCTCAACTCCTGACCCATGGAAACTGTGAGATAAGAAACGTATGTTGTTTCAAGCTGTCAAGGTTGTGGTAATCACTTTGGCAGAAACAGAAATCTAATTCACTGAGAGAAGAAATGAAACAAGTCCCTCTGTGCCCACCCTGAAAAGGAATTGAGGTCGTTCTAAGTCTGGGTACACAGCTGTTTGCTAACCCCCCTCCGTACAGATAATCCCAGGAAGAAACATTCAGACAGAGCTGGACAGAGCCAGCTGAGTGCTGTGTCAACCTTTCCAAAGGATGCCTATTAGCTTCTTAGATGTTCTGGGTCCCACGGTGGAAAGCTTATTAACCAGAGAGGAGCTTCTTAAGCAGACAATGAAAAATAATGGGCACAGTGACAAGTTCTAAAATCTTATTATACTATACAGGGAACTTCTAAGTAGCTTTACTTAAAATTCCTGGAAATGCACAACAATGAGACAACCGGTTTTTCCTTCATCTGCTTATAGCTCAAGGTTTTGCAAATAGGTTTCCATTAAATTTCTATACCTGTGAGTTTGCATCATAGTTCTGGAATAAAAGTGAATTCTATATATAAAAAAAAGAATACCTAATGTAGCCTTCTGCTTTGAAGGTGTTTTTACAGGGACATAAAACGTCATGTGTTAATCTCTATCTATGTTAAATCTTAATTACATTTCTTAGACTTTCAATAATTTTTTATACCTTTTTTTATAGGATGGCAACTTTAAAAATTAATCACATAAGATTGCTTATATGAAACTATACAAAAGGTAACTTTAGAATATGTAGCCTGTGTAATAAGTGGAGCATAAATGCAAAAAGGATGACTAAAGTCTGAACTGAAACAATTATAACTCTTAAATATATCCATTATATGTTCAGAATTCTAGCAGGATTTTTCTCCTTCACTTATTTTATGCCTGTGTCAAGTATCTGGTTAATAACAAGGTTATATAACATCTAGAATATTTAATTCTTAGTTGAGTTTTTACTACACATTTTAATTAGGCAGCTGATGTTAATGTTAGCCCAATTCCTGATATCAGTCATTATACATGATATAGATTTAGATAACCTCTAAGAATAATTCTAGCACTAATAGTTCATGATTAATTTTACCTTCTGAGTCATATTTATTCAGCATATATAGGTATTAAGAAGCAAAAACAGATATAATATCATCCATATAATGATGACAACAAGTTGCATTAAATGGAGTCAGAATTTATATTTTGTGTTACTGTAGATGTTGAAGTTCCAGAAATTTCCAGAGGGACAGAGCATGGCAAACAAGAGTCCAGGTTAAGAATCTCGATTCAGTAATACTTAAGGCAAATCAAAAGTCAAGTCTGGGAGTTCAATCAGTTTAGGGAATGTAATCATCAATCACTCAACAAATATTTATTGAGCACCTGCTATATATTGGCACAGTTCTAGTGCTGGGGTTATGGAAACAAGTAAGACTGACAAGGTCCCTGCTTGCATTCCAGTTGTGGGACAAATAATAAACAAGCCGGCCAAAAACTGATCAAATATCCTACAGTGGAAAGTTAATTCAAGTGAACATATATTAGGGAGGTCCAATTTCTTGCCAGGCAGTGCTCCACCACTAGAGATGCATCAGTGAACAAAACATAGATTTCTACCCTCATGGAGATCACACTCTACCAGGGGAGAGAAAGAAAAACACAGGTACTTTAGGCACTGTGTTAACAGGTGCTATGTGCTATGTTAAAGAGAGAGAAAGAACAGGATAAAGGTAATTAGAAGTGTGTATGTCGAGGGGCAGTGGGTCACAATTCTAACTGGGGCAATCAGAGAGGGCACCAATAAGGTGCTGGCTTCTGAGCAGACCTGAAGAGGAAATGTGCTATGAAGGAGGTGCGTGCACCCTGTCGCTTCAGTCGTATCCGACTCTTTGCGAACCTATGGACTGTAGCCCACCAGGCTCCTCTGTCCATGGGATTCTCCAGGCAAGAATACTGGAGTGGGTAGCTGTTCCCTTCTCCAGGGGATCTTCCTGACCTAGGGATTAAACCCCACATCTCTTATGTCTCCTGCATTGGCAGGCGGGTTCTTTACCATTAGCGCCACCTGAGAATCCCAGGAAAGGGGTAACACTGGATTATGATCACGTAAATGTTATTCCCTCTGACAAGTTGCAGGATAAGAGGACTTGTTGATACACCATCTCTCAAATGATTCAAGTTTCCTCTCTATCTGCATACAATCCACCAAGGCATTTGCTACCATGTCCTTAAGAACAAGTTCAAATGCAAGTTTCTCTAATTCTAACTCACCTTTTCCATGCTGGCCTTGAAAAACAGGAGTTGAAAAATACTTCCTGGAGCTCTCCCTATTAACAATCAAGGCAGCAGTAATACTGAATGCCCCGAGGCTGCAGCTCTTAATTATAACCAGGAGCTTAAGTTTAGAAGGTGACACCAGCAGCGGTTACCAGCTTCACCATATGAATTAATCATTAGTTGCATCTTTAGGTCATACTCTATAGGAGAAAATGACTCAATAAAAGTTTGTGGGCTGCTTAGTGATAAACCATTGGCCCAAGTAAATAAAATGGGTAAAGTATATTTCAATACCCTGGAGTAGCAGAGGCAGTTCTAACATGGAGAATTTCTTATGCAGAGAAGCTGTTTGTTGTGTATAACACTTTGTATCCATTTAATATAGACCTAAGAGCAAAGGTGATAAAAATATTAAGATCTTCAATGTTGACATTGTATTAAAAATTATGATTAATGAACAATAATACTGAAATGACATCTGATTAGGAAAAATGGGTAACGGGTCTAAGAATGGAGCTAAAGAAGAAGTATTTAATATAAGAAAAAGAGAGCCAAGACACATGAGATAAAGAAAATTCAGGAAAATCAGTCTGACTGCATTGTCTAAAGCATGTCCAAGACTGGCACATGTTTTACAAATTATCAGGTTACCATGAATCCCTTTTTGCAAAATCCACAACTGAGTAGCATTAGCAGCCTCTGAAAATTGTGTCGTTTCTTCCAAAACACAGCGCAGCTGATGAGCTATAATTTTATTGACTCAAGAGAGATGCTGCTGAAGAGCTGCGTACAAATCAGATTTTTGTACAGAGAATCATATTTCAAATGCACTAGGGGATCCAGCTTCATGGACAAAACACTCAAGTGAATACTCTGTAAAGAGAATAATAAAGCCCTTGCCCCCAGCCCTCTCTTCATTTGTGTGTATGAGATTAAGCAGTTGGTTTGTGTGGGGATGCATGTGGGTATGCATGAATATGGGTTAAACAGTGTAAAGAATCTCTGGTTCAGGTCAGCAAAGGACTCTGAAGTGGTTAAAAATCACATCAAATGTTTACTAAGAAAAGACTATCTTGGAGTCAGTCTGGGCTTCCCAGGTGGTGCTAGTGGTAAAAAATCCACCTGCCAATTCAGGAGACATAAGAGACACAGGTTGGATCCCTGCATCGGGAAGATCCCCTGGAGGAGGGCATGGCAACCCACTCCAGTATTCTTGCCTGGAGAATCCCATGGACAGAGGAGCCTGGAGGGCTACAGTCCACAGGATTGCACAGAGTCGGACATGACTGAGCATCTGAGAATACGTGCACTAGAGTCAGTCTAAGCAAAGATATGGAAAATCTTTTATATGTCAGATGTATCCGGGCCTGTTCAGAAAGTTCACACACACACAAAAAAAGATAAAACGTTTAACCTTTAATGAAGTCACAAGAGAATAATGTAGAGATTTAGCCTAGGACAGGGCTTCTCAAACATGTGAGTCCATGCTCTGTGCTAGAACTATAGATTTACAAAGGTTTTCATTTCTATAATAATCCAATCTTCTGCTCCCACCACTTGCACTAAATCATCTTATTATTTATAAATGCAAAAAAACCACCCTCTACTTTGTAGGGACAGTTTATAATTGAAAGACATTTTTATAGTATTATTTTCATCTATTCTTAACTGAGGTCCAAAGCTCATAGAAGCTAAATGGTTCTATGCAAATTTTTCTCTTTTAAAAGGTAGTTATAATCCTGTAGTGTTAAATCTGAATGGGAAGGATCAGTAGGAACTTATGATGTGTTTTATCTTTTAAAAAAAATATGCACTTCCCAACTCTGCCAATTATACTAGCCTGGAAATAATGAGCAACCCAGTAGCAATGAGTAGCCCCAGTAGACCGCAGTCTTCACCATTTCTCACTAAAAGGAACCAGTGTTCTTAGGAGAAATGGTTGAATCCTGGTATGGAGCAGGAAATGTGAGAGAGCTGAATCTGGGATATGTTATCACACCAGAAGAAAGAGAGACATTAAAGACTAGTAACACTATGTCCAAAGAATACAGGCCAAACTGTAGTGAATGAAAACACAACAAATGTGTTTAAATTCATGGCACTAAAGTCAACAATGGGCTTCCCAGGTGGCACAGTGGTAAAGAATCCACCTGCTAATGCAGAAGACGCAGGAGATATGGGTTTGATCCCTGGGTTGGGAAGATCCTCTAGAGTAGGAAATAACAACCCCCTCCAGCATTCTTGCCTGGAAAATTCCATGTACAGAGGAATTTGGCAGGCTATAGTCCATGGGGTTGCGAAGAGTTGGATATGACTGAGCACACACGCACCACACAAAATCAACAATAACAATACAAATTTCTCCTCTGGCTACCTCTGGAGGGTGCAAGCAAACCAACTCCTTACTTTGAAAACTGATAAACAAAGAAAAAGAATCAAGCAATTAGCCTGCCTTGTCAGTGTGAACTGTACTTCACAGTAACCACATAGCTGACAGGTAAAATTTCTCTTTGTAGAAGACATGCATCTATTAATGAGAAAATTATAAAATTAGAATGTCACCATTTTGTAATGCCCAATAAATTAATAGGTTTAGAAAAACCATTTATGAAATGGTCTTGCAAAAATATCAAAACTGAATCTGATGAAGCTACCAATTTATATAAAATGCAAACACCACAGAGCATGTTAAATGACATCACAGGAGATGGTCAACAAAATACAAACTCTGGGACTACTTACAGGAGAATCGACCTGTTTGTTTTTTCAACAAATTATAAAGGGAAGAAAGAGAACAGAAAATGTGAATGAGAACAAGATTTATTCAGGTTTCATACCAGTCTATTGTTGCACAGTATATATACATGTAACTTTTGCACAGTATGTATATGTACAACACAGTAGGTATATATGTATGTACAATGCATATATACACAGTATGTATATGTACAGTCTATTGTTGCACAGTATGTATATGTACAACTTAAATCCATTACACACACACACATAGAAACAAAGATGTCCTACATGCATATGTAAACCAAAAATTGCTTTAAAATTACTCAAAGTTATTACAATTTTAGAATATCATATTTTTGACTGGGAAATCATAGAACATACTGTGAGCCCTCACACTTGGGAAATAAAGAAAGTTTGGAAAACTTATGACAGTTATCCTCAAATAAGGCACAGCACCCTTTAGGGGAAGTTTAGGATGGTTGGGAGTTATATAATTTTCAAAAGTTTGCAAATTATATTAAAATATGTTTATACTTGGAAAATTGAAAAATATTTAATGTATATAATACTATTATGAAGAGTCAGCATTTATTGATTTCTTACCAAATGCCAGGTTCTATGCTGAATATTTTTTATATATTACATAACAACCATAGGAACAAGCATTATTATCTCTCTTTCTGACAAGAAAGGGAGTAATTTCCCCAATGCTATATAGGTAGTAAGTGGTGAATCCAGTACATGATTCCAGAAATTTTGTGATTTTGTTTTACCACCTCATCATTCTGCTTCAAGAAAAGCTGGATCAACTCATCTTGGATTCTAGATATATGTGAAACATACATGGCTTTTAACCAGGATTTGATGTAGAGTATCTGATGGAAGAAAAAAAATCCTTCAGAAGCATTCTGGGAATTTCCTAGGGAACATGAGATTTTATATTGATCATATTATGGCACAGAACTTGAGATGAGGAAAGCCTAACAGATACAGAAAAATCCATTAAACCAAACGTTGGTTCTTTAAAAAGAGCAATAGAATAACAACTGATACAGCAGAAATATAAAAAGTCATAAGAAAATACTATGAACAGTTAATATGATGACAAATTGGACAACCTAGAAGAAAAATCCAAGTTTCTAGACATACAGCCTGCCAAAACTGAGTCAAGAAGAAACAGATAATTTAAGCAGACCAATCACTATAAGTCAAACTGCTAAAATCAAACCTGAGGAAAAAGTACAAAGCTGGAGGCACAGCCCTCTATAAACCAAACTTCAGACAATACTACAAAGCTATAGTAATCAAAACCGTGTGATTAAAAAAAAAAGTGTGATATTGGCACAAAAATGGACATCATATAGATCAGTGGAAAAGAATAGAGAGCCTAGAAATAAATTCAGACATCTGTAGTCAATTAATCTTTTTTTCAATCAAGTAATCTTTGACAAAGGAGGACAATGGAGAAAAGATAGTCTCTTTAGCAAATGGTACTGGGAAAGCTGGACAGCCTCATGTAAATCAATGAAGTTAGGACACTCCTTCATATTATATACTAAAATAAACTCAAAATGGTTTAAAGACCTACATATAAGACATGATATCATAAAATTCCTAGAAGAGGAGATAACAAAACATTCTGACATAAACAACAGCAATATTTTCTTTCATCAGTCTCCCAAGACAAAATAAATAAAAGCAAAAATAAGCAAATGGGAACTAATCAAACTTACAGTCTTTTGTACAGCAAAAGAAACCATAAACAAAATGAAAAGACAACCTACAGTCCAGGAGAAAATGTTTGCAAATGATGTGATCGACAGGGATTAATTTCCAAAACATACAAACAGTTCATACAGCTCAACAATGAAAAAATCAAACAACCCAATTAAAAAATGGGCAGAAGACCTGAATAGACATTTCTCTAAAGAATATATACAGATGCATGCATGCTAAATTGCTTCAGTCATGTCCAACTCTGTGACCCTATGAACTGCAGCCCACCAGGTTCCTCTGTCCACCGGATTCTCCAGGCAAGAATACTGGAGTGGGTTACTGTGCCCTCCTCCAGGGTACTTTTTTGACCCAGGGATCAAACCTGTGTCTCTTACATCTCTTACATCTACCCACTGGGTAGGTTCTTTACCACTAGCACCACCTGGGAGGCCAACAGGCAAATAAAAAGGAGCTCCATATCAGTAGCTATTAGAGAAATGCAAGTCAAAACTACAGTGGTGCATCACCTCACATTGATCAAAATGGCTATCAGCAATAAGTCTACAATGGAAAAAGGGAGCCTTTCTACACTGTTGGTGGGAGTGTAAACTGGTGCAGCCACTGTGGAAGACAGTAGGGAGGTTCCTTAAAAAACTAAAAATAGAGCTACCATATGATCCAGCAATACCAATCCTAGGCATATAACTAAAAAGATAAAAAATCTTAATTCTAAAATATACATGCACCCCAATGCTCATAGCTGTACTATTTACAATAATCAAGACCAAGAATGCTCACAGAAGTACTATTTACAAATGCCCATCAACAAATGATTGGTTTAAGAAGATGTGGTTGTGTGTATATATATATACATATATATATATATATGGAAAAAGGAGAAGGGGGCAGCAGAGAATGAGATGGTTAGATAGCATCACTGACTCAATGGACATGAATCTACGCAAACTCCAGGAGATAGTGGAGGACACAGAAGTCTGGCATGCTGCAGCCCATGGCGGGTCACAAAAAGTTAGACACTACTTAGCAGCTCAACAACAACATGTGTGTGTGTGTGTGTGTGTGTTGTGTGTGTATATAAAATGGAATATTACTTGGCCATAAATGAAATATTGCCATTTGCAGCAAAAAAAAAAAAAAAAAAAAGCTGAAATTCCAAGTGTTGGCAAGGAAGGATGCAAAGCAACTGGAATTTTCATCCGTTGCTGATGGGAAAATCACTATGGTATAGCCATTTTGGTAAACAGTTTGGCAGTATGATGGTTAATTTTATGTGTCAAACTGGCTAGGCCACAGTATCCAGATATTCGGTTAAATACTATTCTCAATGTTTCTGCAGAAATGTTTTTCAGATGAGATTAACACTTAAATTAGTGTTCAGTTTTTTTTTAAGTAAAGCAGATCACCCTCCATAACATGGGTGAGCCTTTTCCAACCAATCAAAGTCTTTAATAGAACAAAAACTGACCTCCCCTGAGCAAGAAACTTTCATCAGCAGATTGCCTTTTCACTCAAACTCTTCCCCAGTTCTCCAGGCTGCTTGCCTACCCTGCAGATTTTAGATTTACTAAGACTCCACAGTCACATGAATGAAGTCTTTAAAATAAATCTGTCATTCTCTATATATACATATTCTGTTGGTTCCATTTCTCTGGAGAACTCTAGTATAAGAAGTTTCTTATCAAATTACACATATACTTACATATGATCCAGCAATCCCATTCCTAAGGATTTACCCTTCTTAAAAAAACCAAATATCTACATAAAGACCTTATATGTGAGTATTCTTAATAGTTTTATTCACAATAGTAAAAAATGGGAAAAAGCCAAAATGCACATAAAGTGATAAATTGATAAACAAATTGATATGTCTAAATAATAGGACAAAAATAAGATGACAAAAAAGGAACTACTAATTTATGCAACAACACTGATTAATCCCAAATGTATTAGGTGAAAGAAGACATAAAAGATTATATACTACTAATAAAATATTCCATTTATATGACATTCTTTAAAATAGCAAAACAATAGGGACAGAAAACAGACTGTGGTTGCCAGGGGCTGAGAGGGAGGGGAGGGGATTGACTACAAAGGGGCACAAGAAAACTTCTTCAGGTGGCATAAATGTTCTGTATCTTGACTGTGGTGGAGGTTACAAAACTGCATATACTAGTTAAAACTTGTCAAACTGTATACTTTACAAATATGAATTTTATTTGTATGCATATTATATCTCAGTTTTTATAATAAGCCTAAGTCAGCTGTGCAGTAAGGATCATAAACACTGAAAGTACTTCCAAAAGTGCCTATAATATTTCCGTTTTTGAGGCCCATGAGGTCTTTCTTCATCTGCCCAGACCTGATGACCTTGCCCTCCTCAATGTCAACAGCCCCCTTTCCATACCACGCATGTGCCATAGAATGGTGTCTGCCTTAATGCCCACTGGGTTGAAAGAAATAGTATCTGACTCAAGCGAGCTTAAGTATATGTGAATTTACTAATGAGGACATGGACATTTTATGGAATTTGAATGCAGAAAGTACATGGAGGTTTGAGACCAGGAACTGGCACATCTCTCCTCAAGACCCAGGGTTCTCTCATATCTGTTTCTCCCCAGTCATATCTACCTCATGCTTCTTCTATCTTGTTCCAGAAACAGGAGCCAAACATTGCCATCCTGATCCTTTCTGGTCTCCTATCACTTTACATAGTTTCACATTCAAATTCTCAGGAGAAAGAACTGAGTCGATTCATCTGGAGTTCTATTCAGCTAAGGATACAGAGCTCATATTCCAAATTCCAATGTTTGGTGAGCAGGGGCTGGCCTAGGAGACAACTCTTGGGGAAGGGGGTCAGCTATCTGATTTGTGAGGTCCTACTTGAGCTCATGCTGACCACCATTTTTCACACCACTGTCCTTTAGTCCCTTGTTATTCCCAAGGACTCCCGTCATGCCTGGCCTCAGTGTCTCTGCATTTACTATCTCTTTGTGTTGAAGGCTCTTCCCACAGATATTCCCAAAGGTGACTCCCTCATTTCATCAGGCCTCTCTGCTCAAATGTTCAAGTTTTCCCTGGCTGCCATATCTAATATCTAAAACAACAACCTGTATGCCAAATTCTTTGCCATTACTCTGTTTATCTCTCCTCAGAGCGCTGTTAAAATCACACACACACACACACACACACACACACACACACACGTGAATCTATTTTTCTCCATCAGAATGTAAGCTTCACAAGAGTGAGAACTGTTATGTTCTCTGCTGTATCAATATAACTCTTGGCATCAGACACAGAGTAAACATTTTATAACTATGTTTGATAAAGTATTAATTCATTTTTACATACCCAGTTTAATTCAGTGACCACCATCATAGTCCATTTATCCCCACTGATAAGCTCCCATGGTGGGTGGGGTATTTCCTACTGTGTCTATGCCAACATTTTCTATTCTTTCAATGTTGATCTACTTCTTGTCCATCCCCCCAAAGTCTGCTGTTAGTTCTCAATAAGAGGTGCAAATCAATTCCTCTTTATCATTTCGTCACATCCTGGCAGCTTCAGTTGGGCTTTATCCATAAGACTCAAATGCTCGCACTAGGGAGTTCTGTTTCCACAGGTCCAGCAGCCCTGTTCTTCTTTCCAACTTGGCCATGTCTTAGATGGGACCTCAAGAACTGAAGCTTCTTTAGACTCACCCAAAGGACTGTGCATAGTAACTTGTAAACAAAATATGCTTAGCAAGTGCTCGTAGACCGAGAGTTACTGATTGATCATTCAGTACACAAGAACTAAAAATAAAAACCTTTGTTCTAGACAATTTAATAATAGTGAGCACATAGTATTGTTGCACTGTAGTGGGGGCTGGAGCCAGAAGAGATGAACAATACACAGTCCTTAGACACTGCCAAGGGACAGACTGTTCAGTGCAGGAATTAAAGCATCCATATAAATAACTATTAAGGCAGATTATAAGGCGGGTACTGAGAGCGGGGGAAAAGGCTCAAAGTCAAGGAGAGTAGAGTAAAACAGATTCTGGATGTGTGATGAGGGAGGTGTCAGAAAGGACGAAGCATGTAAAAAACCTTCGAGAATGGAGAAGAGAAATATTTAGAACTGAATTAAAAGGCAGATAAACATTACATGTGAAAAATATGGAGTTGCGGCTAAAACAGTACTCAGAGGAAAATTTATAGTTTTTAAATATAAGAATCAGGAAACAAGGAAAGCTTTTTTTTTTTTTTAAGGAAAGCTTTTTATACAAATAAACTAAGCACTCAAAAAAAGTTGGAGAAAAAAAATCCAAGAGCAAACCCAAAGTAACAAAAAGAAGGAAATATTTAAGGTAGAAATCAATCTTAGAAAACTACAAAAACAAAATTTAAAAATTAGTAAGACCAAAAGATAGTTATTTTTAAAAGTTTGATAAGATAGACATCTGCCAAGACTGCCAAGAAAAAAGGAGAAAAGATTCAAGTAAAACAGAATATGAAAGCAGAAATGAGAACAGACACAACTGAGGTTTAGAAATAAAAGAGTGGAGAATGTCTTAACAGAAGGAGATGAGGCAGGATGCTCCAGGCGTAGGACATGATGTGAGCAAAACCTGGGGGTGGGCATATTTGGGAGATGACAAGTAATCAGTCTGAGTAGAGGAAGTTGGGGATATTTGTTTATACTGTGAAATAATTCTGGCTGGAGAGTCCGGGTCCTAATGGTGAAGTCCCTTGGAAGGTGATTTTATTCTGAGTAGGGCCTGAATAGGGTTGTTGAAATGGAACTCTAGAAAAGAACAGTGGGGAAAGAATATATCTAGACTGGAAAGTGACTAGAAGTGTGTCTGGGGATGGGAGAGGTGTCAGACTGCTGCCAGAGAGTGAAGTCAGAAGTCACTGGATTGTCTATTAGGAGATGCACAGTAATTAGCAAAGTTAACAGTTTCAGATGGTGATTAGACTGCAAAGGAGATATAAAGAAACTGGCTGAAGGGCTGAATAATTGTAACTTATTTCTTTACTGTTTCCAAAGCATTTTTCACCTTATTTTTGACATAGGCAGGTAAGAAAGACTGTAACTTGTCTAAGCCCACATGAGCCAAAAGAACTGAAGTCAATTTCTCTAATCAAGACAGAAATTCAGTCAGTTATCTGAAAACATCAGTTAAGTAAGGACTCAAAACAATGTGACTCAATGTAAAAGATTTTTCTTTCACTGGGCTATCCCTGCCTGGATTTCATTCTGTATTTGGTGAGTTCACTATTTTATGAGTCCAGGTTAAGCGAAGAACATGAGAGAAAAAAACCAGATACTGGCTTGTAGCTCAAGAAAAGGCACATGACCTGGGCTCTGTCAACCAGGCAAACAAGCACAGAGGCAGACTCAGAGCTCGTGATACAAAAGGGGAAGAAGGGAGCTCACTTTCTCTTCAGTGGTGGCAACAGAGTTCATGGCCACTTGGCTGAGTACCTAACACACAGATAGCTTCAGTGATTGTGGGCCCAGCTACTGAGAGAAAGTTATAGTCCTGCGTGATCATTTTCTGATACACCTGGAACTAGCGTAGTGCTGTAGGTCAATTATAGTTAAAAAAAGAAAAAAAAAAAAAACAAAGAGTAAAAAAAAAAGAAAAAGTTAAGGTCCTGGCAAAGAAGTCATGTGTCATGAAGCACTCAGAAGAGTTAGCATTTTCTCGTCAGACCAGTTCTGAGGCTTGATAGTGACGGCTGTTCAGGAAACTCAACCTTCATCCCACCCCTGTAGGTCACCCAACAATTTTGCAAGCTATCCTGTAACTTTCCTGCTTGGTCAGCCAATCACTGTCTATTCCTGTCTTAAGAACCCTGACTGATAAACATTAATACTATACATGTCACACATTTTGCTCTAAATCCTACATGTATATATCCATTCACTAATCTTACAACCAGTTAAAGCACTTCCTCCAACATATAAACAAGCTGAAAATAGGAAACGTTTTAGTTTGATAAGCTCCTAGGCATCAACTTCTAGATTTATTAAAATTTATGATATTGTTAAGTGAAAAGAGGCAGGATACAAAATAGCATACATGCTGTATTTTTGTTACACACACAGGAAGAGATTACACCATAATGTGAACAGTGATTGCCTTGGGCTAGCGGGATAAAGAGTGATGCTGATTTCCTTCCTTTTGCTTATACACAGTTTATACATTTTCTAACTTGTGTGTGTAACTCTCAGATGATAAATGGTCACTGTAGAACACCTAGAAACACGTCTGATTTTTGTCTGCAGGTATGCCAATCATGACTTTTCTTCATTTTAAGAGCAACTGGTCTGATATTCCCACAAGGGATCTTTGAGGGAGGAACCCTCTGGCCCCACCCTACTCTTCAACCTTCATTCCCCTACACAAGAAAGGGTGCGTCCCGTGGGAGGTGGGAGAGTGGGGAGAAAGCCCTGAGCACGCCCAGCTTCAACTCTTCCTCTGTCTCACCTCTGCCTGCCCACAGTGGGGTGCACTGCCGTCTGCTCTCTGCCCTGAGTGAGGGTACCTGCTGTGGCAGGGTGGAGGGCATGACTGAGATGGACTTCGGGCAGTGCTAGGTGGCTACAAACCTAAGGCACAGCTTCTAACTGGCTTTGTCAGTAACGGAGCTTCACTTGTCTTCTGCCTTTCGTTCTTATCTGATTCCAGTTGGGAGGGGAATCGTGGGTTGTGATTAAGGGGTTCCAGGCACCCAGGGACCTGTGATGAGCACTATTTCTCCAGGCTTTTCGGTGCCCTCCATGCGCAAGTCCTGGGACACAGGGAACACAGGGTGGTGGACAGTTCCACTGAATCCCCTATCACTGGGGAGAAGACAGGCACTCCAGATGCACTGCTGACCTGGCCAGCCTCTCTCCCGGTGCTTCATGGGGAAATATATCATTACTTGATATTCAGAAACCACCCTCTCCCAAATAGGACTCAAGGCCTAGCTACAGCAATACATAACCTGTGCTATCAAAATATCTGAAGCCAGGCCCTGAGGTTTCATTAGCAGCCAGACATTTTAAAGGGATTACAGCTCTTTTTGTTCAGAAAGCACTATTCAAGCCTATAAAGCTTATCCATTGATCTTAACCTTTTCCTTCACAAAGTATATGAAAAGGAAGCAAATTATAGAATCTCAAATCTGCTGTTCTACCCTGGCTATTTTATTGTTCCTCGCCTCCCTCAGATAAAACATCTAAGTTTCATAAATCATGACCCTTAAAATCAAGCCATATAAAACACACCCATCTTCCCAAGAGTTTATCAGTATTTTGCAAAGTAGCTGCATGTGGCAAGTGCTTTAAAAACCACAGTAAAGGAGCCAGCCAAATTCCAAATATTACATGTAATCTCTATCTGACAGCTTTCGGGGTAGACAATAACTTCTTTCTCAGGTTTTCTGACAATATTTTTCTCAAATTTATTCTTCAGTTATAACTCAAGGTCATGAAAGCAATAATTTAAGATATGCATGTTATTAAATAGAAAAACAAACCTCAAAACACTCAAGCTTTAAAAGTTGCTTCTTTAATGCACCAGAATGTACACTATTAACATATTACGACCCAAGCACACAAAAATACACAGAAAGGAAATAATACTATTGAATATCTAAAAATCTTTAGATAAAATGTTTCTGACAGCATTGTTTTCTAAGAAATCAAGCAAAAGGTGCCAAATGACCAATGAAGCTCATGATAAGTTTATTTTAATAACAAGAGCACACGGTTGAGTAGGGTACTGGTGCGGCTGCTCTGGAAGTAGGAACATGGGGGTGACCAAGGTAGGGCTTGAAGGCTGGGCCACACTGCTTGGACCTGAATCCTGTCCCAGTCCCCTGTGAGTCTGGGTCAGAGCTCGAAGGCACTCAGATGTCCTTATTTACAGTGTCTTGATGGGTGAAGGGCTACTAACCTGCCAGGAAGATCAGACCACAGGTAAAAGTTGTCTGTGCTGGCTTCCCACAGTCTGGCCACAAGACCTTTGGCCTCACCATTTCTCACTAGAGTGATGCCCTTGGGTCAAGTCTAATGGATTGTGGTTGTTCAGCTACTGTCGTGTCTGACTCTTTGTTACTGCTTGGACTGAAGGACATCAGGCTTCCCTGTCCTTCATCATCTCCCAGAGTTTGCACAAACTCATGTCCATTGAGTCGGTGATGCCATCCAACCATCTCATCTTCTGACACTCCCTTCTCCTCCTGCCCTCAATCTTTCCCAGTATCAGGGTTTTTTCCAATGAGTCAGTTCTTTGCAAAAGTATTGGAGCTTCAGTTTCAGCATCAGTCCTTTCAATGAATATTCAGGGTTGATTTCCTTTAGGATTGACCTGTTTGATCTCCTTGCTGTCCAAGGGACTCTCAAGAGTCTTCTCCAGCACCACAGTTCGAAGATGAAAACAAAGTTAGGAACAAAACTACACCAGAATCTGTGTCAGAAAACATAGATGGGTTTAACTTCACAACAAAGTTACAAGGAGCACTTGAATAAGCAGCTCTAAAATACCTAAAGCCCAGGACATAGAAGTAATCTTTCCAGTTAATCAGCAATTGATGCTATAAACTTTACTATTAGCAAGTTTACATGTAAACAGGTTTATAAACATTTACACAAACCATGCACCTATTTTAAAAACAAATCAATCAAATACTTTAACAGATTTTCAGTTGAAGAGCAACTGAAAAGCTTGGACCACTCATGCTCTGATAGAGTGCCATGGTTTTAGGACTCCAGGTGCAGTTTAGAGGAGTGAAGCTTTGAGAGAGGGCAATTCAACTAGCCTAACTCCTGGTTCTCTGCTCTAGCTCTCATCCAAACTTTTTCTCCCCAAACTCAAGGCATCCCTATGGGTAAGAATCTCATTTCTAAAGCTTGATTAGCATGATCTCTAGTCTGGATCTCTTGTTAGGTTCTAGACATCCATATCCAAGCACCCACCTTTTGCCCGTCCTTGCAGACCTCACAAGACACCTTACGGTCAGTGTCCTCTTGGCTCCCTGCCCACTCTCCCAGTGAGTCACTTTCCATTTTTCCATCTCTTATTTCAGTAACTGGAGACCCCATCCCTCTAGAAGCACAAAACAGAACCTAGGAGCAGGCTGTGATGCCCTTGCCTCCATCCCCAGGTCCCGATGACTTTACCTGCTCAATATCTTTCCTGTCTGTCCATCTCCCAGCTCTTCTGCCAGCATTTCCCAAACCACCACCTCCCCCTTTAGAATCTGTGATGAGCTCTAATGGGAATCACCTTCCCTTTTGCAAAATGTTTACAAATGGGCTTTCCCTTGAGCTCTCTTCCCAATCTACTGTCTCAGAAAAGCACACATCTGACCATGCCTTTCCTTTATTTGGAACATTTAGACGACTTCCTATTGTCCTCAGTGTCCAGGCAGCTGTCCATTCCCCTTCCCAGGACCCTGGTGCACCCTCTCCCTTCTGCCTGGGATTACTTCCCCTACTCCACCTCAGTTACCTCTGCACATAGAGAAGCCCTTCTTGAGAGACCCCACCAGGGCTGGCTCCCTGTCACACACAAGCACTCTTACCTGTCCTTCACAGCACACATCAGGTGCAAGAACAGCAATGGCACTTCTATGGTTTGTGTAAGTACCTGTCTCCTGTGCTCAACTTTAAATTAGCTCCCTAAAGAACAGGGCTCCACTCCAATAAACCCCTGGAACCTGCACAGGGTTGGCACACTGTCTGTACCCACCAAATATGTGTAGGATGAATGTGATGGAGAGGGAACGTGAGAAAGGAGTTAGTGCTCACATCACGGGGGTTAAGACCTCTCTTGCTGAGCATCATTCTCCAGCCTTACGGAGGTCAGTCTTTGAGGGCTGCGGAGGATCTGCAGGAACATCCAGGCTCTTCCCTTAACAGATTTCCCCAATATAACCCAAGGGCTTAAAGTGTGGGAAGGAGGGAGAGAGGTATTCTTTTTTTAAAATTTTTATTGGAGTAAAGTTGATTTACAGTGTCATGTCAGTTCCAGGTGTGTGTGTGTGTGTATATATATATATTTTTTCCCCCACTCATATAGACCATTACAGAGTACTAAGTAGAGTTCCCTGTGCTATACAGTAGGTCCTTATTAGTTATCTGTTTAAAATATAGTAGTTTGGATGTGTCAATTCCAGTCTCTCAATTTATCCCTCCCCCACTTACACCCTAGTAACCATAGGTTTGCTTTCTAAACCTGCAACTCTATTTCTGGGCTTCCCCGGTTGCTCAGTGGTAAAGACTCTGCCTGCAATGTAGGAGATGCAGGAGATGCGGGTTCGATCTCTGGGTCAGAAGATCCCCTAGAGGAGGTCATGGCAACCCACTCCAGTATTCTTGCCTGGAGAATCCCACGGACTGAGGAGCCTGAAGGGCTACAGTCTATATGGTCACAAAGAGTCAGACATGACTGAAGTGACTGAGCATGCATGCATAACTCTATTTCTGTTGGTATTCTTTTAATGTGATTTTTTTCCAAGACAGTGAGAGCAGGCTGGCATCCTTTAGGCATCCAGTTAATGGAATCTGTTCAATAATAAAGATTTTAACTGCAACAGCTTTAATCCAAACTGAGAAAACTTCTAAGAACTGAAAAAGCAGGAATGCTGTTTCCCACAGCCCCCTCCACCATGTATAAACAGAAAGATGAAAAAATGAGTTAAAAGGCAGTGTGGTATAGTGGTTATATATGTACATACTCTGGATCCTGGCTACCTGCTGGCTGTGTGATCTTAGGCAAGTCACTTGACCTCTCTGGGCCGCAGTGTCCTCATCTATAAAATGTATATAATAATAGCATAGTGTTGTTGTGAGAATTAAATGAATTAATGTACATCAAGTGTTTTAAGCAGTATTTTAGGTTACTTATCATATTATATGACTTAATATATAAATGTTTTCCCTTTTATTATTACTGTTTTTTTTTTAAAGCTGTTTTACAGTATTCTAGTGAAAATAAATATACTTTGATTAGAATGGGGCTCAATTAATGTTTAAACCTAAGATGCTAAAAACGAAAATATGCACTGGCTTGTTCTGTTGTACATAAAACTATTTTTAATGAAAGTATTCTGAATATATAACCTTGTTGATTCAGATAAAGCAAACAAAATGTGTCAGTGGATGGCTGTTGACTTCTTAACAGAGTGTGACAAAAACACTCTTCAAATATGCATGAATAACCTGTTCAGTATCCAGTGAATTCACAAGCATATGCCTCATTTACCTTTGATATATAAAATAACAAAATCACATTCTGTTAACTGAGGTAGACAATAAAATTAATCAGAAAAGAATCAACAAAACACATCTCAGCCTTAAAGCAGAATAGTATACCTATATCTATCCTTGAGTTGTGAAGAGGATATGTTAAGATTACATCAAACAGAAAGGTATTCACAAAAACAACTGATTAAAATGTTTCTAATTAGACGCACACCTATCCTTGTGATCAAGGAATTCTGTTCCTAAATACATACTTAAATAATAAGGAAAAAGGTAGAAAGATATACACAAGAATGTTCATAGCAGCATTGTTCATATAGTCAAAAAACTGAAAACTCAAATGTCCATCAACAGGCAGAGATTAACAAATCATATGTATTTATACAACTGAATACCATATAGCAATGAGAAAAATGACCACTGTTACACATAATAACAACCATGTATCTCATAGATATTATGCCAAGTAAACTAATCTGTACAAAAAAGTAGTACATAAGTGATTCTTTTTAGATGAAGTTCAAGAATCGTCAAATCTGATAAATGATGACAGAAGTCACAACAGTGTTTTCCTCTGGGGAGATGGGAACAGGTATAGACTGGGGGGAATCTATGGGGTGCTGGCAGTGTTCTACATCCTGATTTGGGGGCTGGTTACTCAGATTTATGGAAAACTCCTCAAACTGTACACTAAAGATGTATGTACTTTATGTACTTCACTGTATGTGTTTTACTCCCATTATTAAAAAAAAAAATCTTCCTAATAGTTTAAATCATGACTAACTGTACACTGGTTTAAGAAAACTGACCACCATTTGAGGTCTTCACGCATTGCTGCAGAGTTGGCAGACAGCTCTTTCCACGAACACACCAAACTAAGTGTTACAGAGTGAATTGTGTGCCCCTAGCCCTTCACGTGTTGATGCTCCAACCCCCAGCGTGACTCTATCTGGAAACAGGACTGTTAAAGAGGTAATTAAAGTAAAATATGATCATAAGATTGGAGACATAATAGAACATGACTGGGGTCCTTTTAAGAAGAGGAAGTGATATCTCATGTGCCCACATGAGTAAAACCCATGTGAGGACAAGGCGACTACGTGGCTGTCTGTAAGCTGAGGAGAAAGGCCTGCTGATACCTTGATCTTCAGCTTTCAGCCTCTAGAACTGTGAGAAACTGAATTTCTGTTGGCCAAGCTGCTCAGTCTATGGTAGTCTGTTATGACAGCCCTAGTAGACTAACACACCAAGTAAAGAGGCTTCAAGGAAAGCTCTGGGAGCTTGACGTGGGCTCTCTGGAGTTTGTGGGACCCAGGATGTTGTTGTCTGATTCTTGCTGTGAGAAATCAAGAAGGTAGTCAAAACCAGCAGGGCAAAGAGAGAGGGGGCTGTCTTTGCAGCAAAAGGCACATAAATTGCCACTGCAACAGGGGTGTGTGTTTCCTGTGGGCTCCATGGAAGCAGCCTGCTTGAGCTGGAGGAGAAGTTTTAACACTAGACATATTTAACACCACTCCACACCTGAAAGGTCACTTTCCATTCCAATCCCAAAGAAGGGCAGCGCTAAAGAATGTTCTAACTACCAGGCAATTGCACTCATTTTCCATGCTAGTAAGGTTATGCTCAAAATCCTTCAAGGTAGGCTTCAGCAGTACTTGAATCGAGAACTTCCAGATGTACAAACTGGGGTTAGAAAACGCAGAGGAACCAACATTTGCTGGATTGTAAAGAAAGCAAGGGAATTCCAGAAAAGATGCTGAAGCTGAAGCTCTGATACTTGGAACACCTGATGAGAAGAGCTGACTCATTGAGAAAGACCCTGATGCTGGGAAAGACTGAAGGCAAAAGGAGAAGAGGGTGGCAGAGGATGAGATGGTTGGACAGCATAACCAACTCAAGGGATAGAAACCTGGGCAAACTCTGGGAGACAGTGAGGGACAGGGAGGCCTGGCATGCTATAGTTCATGGTGTTGCAAAGAGTCAGACATGACTTAGAAACTCAACAACAACAACACACCTACCAGAATGGCTGGAGCTAAATGAATGAGACCAGGTGCTGACGAGGATGGGGACTAACCACAGCTCTCATAAGCTGCTGTTGGGGGTGTAAATTGGTCCACCACTTTGTAAAACCTTTGGGCCATATCTCAAAACCTAAACATATACCTGTTCCATGACTCAGCCATTTCACTCCTACAGAACTGAGTGCCTATGTGCACCAAAATGTTCAAGAATCTTCAGTGAGACAACCTAACTGTCCAACAGAAGAACAGAGAATAAGTATATTCACACAATAGATGCATGCTCATGCTCTGTCGTGTCTGACTCTTCGTGACCCCATGGACTGTAGCCCACCAGGCTCCTTGGTCCATGCGATTTTCTGGACAAGGATACAGGAGTGGGTTGCCATGCCCTCTTCCAAGGGATCTTCCTAGCCCAGGGATCGAACTGCATCTCCCATACTGCAGGAGGATTCTTTACTGCTGAGTAACTGGGGAAACCCCACACAATGGATTGTCAAACCACAACAGAAAGGAATGAACTACTGATACATACAACAACATGGATGAATCTCTAAAAAATATTGAACAAAAAAGTCAGATACAAAAGGTTACATACTCAAGGATTCCATGTGTATGAAGTTAAAAGCAAGCAAAATACTCCATGGTGATAGAGGTCTGACAGAGCAGTGGTTACCTTTGGGCTGCAAGTGATATTAACTAGAAAGGGCCATGAGGGAGCTTGGAGGAAGTGGAGGAGGGGCAGGATGTGTTTTGTATCTCATCTAGGTGCCAATTATATGGGTTTTCAGATACACAAAAATTCAACAAATTGCACACTTGAGATTTCTGTACTGTGTTCAGGTTTCACTGCAATTTTTAAAAGTCAAGAATGAGGCAGGAGTTTGGAATTTTTATTATTACACTGGACTGTATTATGTGATTAATAAACTGGTTTTGACTTTTCACCACTCAAGAGAGGGAAATCTAAAGGACCTGTGCAGGACTGTATTCCAATGGGGAAGAGAAAACAGATCCACTGAGAAAACAGATACGTTTTTTCAGTCCACAATTCTGCTTTAGCTTTTATTTTGAGTAGCTCTGGTTAAAGGTGGCAACTTGACCACATACATTTTTATTAAGAGAAAGAGAGAGAATAGCCACAAACAAGAGATTTTTAACACATTTCTCTGGGAGTAACTGGACTGTAGAGTCCCTGGCCAGGCATACAGGCCTGGCAAGGGATGGAGGTACAGAAGGCTCTGGAAACAGGCGATCCCTGTAACCAGACAGTTGGATCCTGGACCTCTGCTTCATGTGACACACACATATCACCAGAAGCCAGCAGTCGCTTCTCAGGAAAAAGAGTGGCATATGGGGATTCCCAGGGAAGTGTTGAACTGGCTCCTTGGTTGACCACTGTAAAGAGAAGCTACTGGTCTGGTGGTGGACAATGTTGGTATCACATCCAAATACTTACCCGGTCAATAGCCAGCATCCATCACTAATTGACCAGCTTTGCCTTTCCATATAAAGAACCAGAAATACCTGAGGATGTATGTTCCCCTCCTCGCAGTCCCCTCTTAATGCCCAAGACCCTTACCCAGTGACTGACAGGTATGCAGTGCGTACCACCAAATCCACTGGCTCTGGTAGGGACAGTCCTGAGACCACATCATACCAGAGCTTCCCCACCCTCAAGCCTTTGAGATCACGCCCTTGTCTGACTGACACCCTCTCCGCCCCTGCACCCCACTTCTCATCCTGGAGCATCTCCTTAATAAAGCAGTGCCTGAACATACCAACCCTCTTCTTAGTTTCTGCTCTGGGGGGCCCAACCTAAGACCTTTACAAACCCTGCCAACTAATACAGACGCCTGGCCATCTCCCATGTCACAGCCCTAATATGAATGGACAATCCATGATGAACAGACATTAGCTGAAAACCTCTGGCATGGAAGGGAGCCATACAAATAAGACACGAGATATAAACAAGCCCACTGTAATTCCCCAAATGGAAAAAAGAAGGAGGGGGTGGTAAGAGAGGAAAAAATTTAACTCAGGAAAAGAAGAAAAAGTAAGACTCACTGTGCAGATAATATAATGAACAAAACCTTAATCATGCACCTTCATAAGTACAGTCTCTTTACTTCGTCAAGAGGAGCCTCATTCCATACAAGAAGCTGCAGACAGATGGTTAATTACACCCCTTCCACACCTTGCAGTTCTCAGGTAAGCCTGTCCCCCCGACCCTGACCCTTGTGCCTTCATCCACTGAGAACAGTTTTGAAATCAGTCTTTGCACTGCCGGTAAGTGGCATGCTGTGTCTTACCGGGAGCAGCTCAGACATAATAGCAAACAACATCCTGAGCCTCTCAGCCTCCATTCTTCCCCAGGCAGGCTTCGGATACCTCACACAACTTAAATGTAATATGCACTTCTACCACTGGCTTAACATTCTGTCTTCAAGGCTAGACAGCATCTACCAGAGCAGTACCAATTTATACCAAGCTGAAAGCACACTTAATCATTTCTTTTACACCAGCCATGGATCTTTTCTCCAGGTTAACACATTTTGGCAGACTAAAAAAGGTAAGGGCTTATTTGAAAGCTAACCTAACTGTTCTTTTCCTTAACAAATTTTAATAAGGGGTAGAGACTATTAATGATTTTGGTTTCTAGCACATTCCTTTCTTTTCACCCCTTACACACACATATATAGTTTCTTCATGACAGAACACAGAGTAACAGACTATTTGGAAAAATAACACACACGCACACTGTAATTTCACCATCCAGTTTTTGTCCATCTCATTTTGAGAAGAAAATTCTAGATTTGTATATTGCCTAATGCTTCCACTCCTGAGCCTATATACCTACTAAGAAATAAAACGGGAGTTGTGTTCAAGGCTTTGCTCTTAAAGAGACATGACTCCTTGATAGGTGTTGAGAAAATACAGATGAAAAGACATTGTACATTCTATCATTCTATCTTCATTCATGCCTAATGCAGAGTTCTGACCCCTGAGTTAAATTTTGGGTAAAGCACAGCAAAAAGCCGGGCTGCTGGCAGCTGAGGCTCAAAGCACTCAGCCTCCAGAGCTCCGACAGTGACAGAAAGCCTCAGGGACCAAAGCGAAATGTTTAGCCACTTCAGTTATTCTCTAATAAACCCTTTTCATGTTGAAATGTTGGCTTTGTTTGCTTTTCTCTTCTTTCTTCCCTGACATTCTTTTCCTTTTTTGGTTAATAGTGGGGGAGGGGGGAACATGATTGCTAAAGCCCTTAAATTTAATTACAAAATGTTAACTCAACCATTCCTAAAGGTTCACTAGAGAACAGACAGAATTCCTTTTAAAGATGGAAAAATAAGATACACAGAAAAGCAACGTATTTTCTTATCATATATACACAAATATGTATTCAGCATATACTATATATGCATATCTGTGTGTGCAGAGTATCCACACACTATCGTTAGCTCTCCCAGTGCTAAAGAAGATGAGAAAAAGCTCAGTGGGTGGGTGTACACTGTGGAAGGACAAGAGAGGGATGGAATAAAGCAAGCACACAATGCTGCAGCCCAAAGTGAACGGCAGCTGCTCTCTAACCAGTGGGACCCAGGGCTGTGAGCATTTACACCAGAAGTCAGCGAGCTCAGTTCCAGGAAACATATCTGGCCCAGTGCCTGGGAGTTGGGAATGGTTTTACATTTTTAGATGGCTGGAAAAAAATCAAGGGAGGAATCAAAATTTTGTGACAAGTGAAAGTGATACGAAATTCAAATTTCAGCATCCAGAAATAAAGTTTTATTGGAGCACTGCCCTGCTCGCTGCCTTACACGTTGCCCACGGCATTTGTACCATCACAGCAGAGCTGAGAAGTTGTGACAGGCGACAGAGACTGTGTGGCCCCGTGGAACCTTTTTTACTATCTGGCCCTTTGCAGAAAGAATGTGCTGACCCCTGGTTTAGAGTGGGGAGATGTCACTTCTGCCCAAGGTCATCATGAGGGGAGTGACACATCTCCCTTACTTTCCTAGAGCTCTTGAGAGCCCGGTGGCCCTGTGTGGGAAGAGAAGGGAAGGGTAGGTTTCATCATCCCTCCTTTTACTGCTGGGGAAGCTGAGGCTCAGCTCAGTCAAGAGAGACTTGATCGATGTTGGCAGCTAATGAACGGCGGCACCAACACTCCATCCATCTTGAGGCTTTCCATCACAGCAGGTAGAGACTGGAGAGATGCTGGTGCAACAGCTGCCCACACGCAGACATCCCAGGTGGGACAGCGCGTCACAAACAAAGGGTCCTGCTGGGCAGTGGGGGTGGGGGTCTTTTGCTGGGCCCCAGGACAGAGGGGACAGGAGCCCTCAGGGCCTGCTCCCATCCCTGGACCCAGGGTGAGGCCCTCTTGCCCTGTCCTTTAGTCACTGCTAGAACCTCTGAGAGCCTCAAGTCCCATCTGAAACTTAAGTCTTCTCCTGATACTGTTATGAAGACTAGGTGAGGTCCGTATGAGAATCAAGTGAGTTAACTGGGTTTAGTGCTCAGCACAACACCTGGCACTCTGTAGCCACGTTGTTAACCTGCTTTCATTTACTGGATGGGGAACCTATTGAGGCTTTTTCCTTCATTATTGCAGTAAAAATGCTTTATAATGTTGTGTGAGTTTCTGCCATACAACATCGTGAGTCAGCTGTAAGTATACATACATCCCCTCCCTCTGAAGCCTCCCTCCCATGGCACTCTCCCACCCGCCGCCCCAGGTCTTCACAGAGCACGGAGCTGAGCTCCCTGCGCTACACAGGAGCTTCCCACTAGCTGTCTGTTTCACACGTGGCGGTGTGCACATGCCAATGCTACTCTCCCAATGTGTCCCACACTCCCCTTCCCTCCCTGCTCCCCATGTACAGAAGTCTGTTCTCTGCGTCTGCGTCTCTATTCCTGCCTATTAGGCTTTGAAAATAGGAACTGACATGTCCTTCTACTAGAAAACAGGAGGGCCATAAAGAGTGTAATCACACCTCAACACCAGACTAGATTAGACTTTCATACCACCTAAGACTATGGAAACATTCCACCTGTGGAACAAATTCTCGCTTCTTTAGGACCCCCTCCCCACCCTGCCCACCCCCACCACACACACACATGCCAGGCTTGAGCTCAGGGAAAAAAGATTCCTGTACTTTCACGTTATTTGGAAGAGAAGTGGGTGTAAAAAGGAGTTTCACATCTAGGAAGAAATATATTGGGTTGAAATTGAGAAGGAAGTAATTGAACTGAATATCTAGCACTCCTGAGGTTTGGGGGCGGTGGTTTGGGAAAGAAGCAGGGAAGGAGGGGCAGGAAAGAACTGTGAGGAGAGATGAGCCAGACTGGGAATGCCGGCCAGTCCAGCCATGCAGTCAGGACCCAGGAGCTGAGCATGATTCATACAGCCCAGGAAGCCACTAGATCTAAGAACCAATCCACTTGTCTGACTCCACTTTCCACACTAACAGTTTCTTTTGGAAATAAAACATCTACTCAAAAACAAATTTCCCTTTAATATTCTTGTGACCTCCTACACTCATACTACCCAACATACAGATGTGCTAATAATTTGAAACAAATTTAAAAAATCCTCTGATGTGAAATTATTTCATGCTATAAGGAAACAAGCACTCTTCTGATGGATGTAATATAATAAAACAGTGTTTCTTCAACCGCATGTCAGGAACCATTAGAACTGAAATAAGTTTAGTGAACTGACAATCATATAGAATAGAATGGAACAGAACAGAAAATATGCAAGGGCTTCACACATAATAAAGGACCAGTATTGCCAAGTAAAATTTTTGTTTCAGTGATATGTTTGTGTGTGTGTGTGTGTTTATACACACTCATCTATATTGTTAGGCTATGATATAAACTATATTCTCACGAGGGGTCTTGCTTGAACAAGTTTAAGGGCACTGAAATAGAGTGTGATCCACATAGTAAGTCCAGTATAAAAATCCTAATTCATTGACTAGCTGCATAAGAGGGTAATTATTGCTAATAAGTGGAATTTCTTTCAATGATCAGCTCTTCCTCTGAATTTAAGATAAGCTACCATTTACAAGAAAAAGTATTTATGCACATCTTGTACACCTCTTCTCTAAAATAAAGCGTATCTGTCAATCAATATGGAATTGAACATGAGATACAAAATTTATCAGAAGTCGGAAATGTAAATGGTCACATTGTTCAGAACAATGGTTAATCACCTGCTCAGTGAAATGAAATCATTACTGTATTTTTCACACTAATTAATCCACTATGGAGCAGAAGAGGAGGAGGTTGGAGAGGAAACTTACTAGGCAAGGATCACCACACCTCAACAACCTCCCATGATGACACGGCATATACAAAATGAGATTCCTAATCCCCCCAAAAAATGAGATTTCAGAAAAGAGAAAGTCATCTTGTGTTTAACTCCATATAAAGTCTCCCTTACTAAGAGCCATTCTCTCAGTTACTCTCTTCTGAATGCCAAAAAGCTTATTATCTCCAAGATAGCAGGAATTAAAATCAAGCAATTCATTAATGTTGGATGTGATGGCCACTGATTTTAAAGGGAAAAGCCATGTCAAAAAATTTACTTGGTAAGACTGAAGGTTTTATGAAAAGATGTAGGTTTCAGAGGTCACCTGAGAACTGTTTGGAGAAGACAGCCAGAAACAACTGCAATCAAAACTAGATAGGGATGCCTATAGAGGTCATGGGATTGAAACAGAATAGGTGAATGAATGAAGGGAGTCAAGATTTTAACACCAATTTAAGTAAATACTCCTTCACAATTGCCTGTATTGGATGACTTTACACAAATCATGCAGAAGTGCTGGGTTGTGGAGGGCATGAATATATACCTCTAGGAAGACAGCAAAAAAACTACTGTCTTTACACTGTGTGAATAGGCATACAGGGCTTAGAATTAAGGGTGGCATCACATGGAAGGACAGCATCACATGGAAATTCAAATGTACTCTATAACATACAAGTTAGATAGATGTGAATATGCCAAAAACAGTGTTTAACGATGAACAGTGTGTGAAACATTTGAATAAATGATTTTGTAAAATGTGAGTGTAGAAGAATGTCATATTTTAAAATGACTAATTTTATATAAGGTGATTTAAAATATATGCAAGTAAATTAATATAGATTATTATTATAGTATAAACATTTATAGTAAATTAAATATAACAATAAAATATTATTTATTAAATATAAAAAAATATCCTTTACCTATATCACTACAACGTGCATAATCAAGTTGATGTAAAGACTTTTTAAAAACTACCTCGCTGGAAAACAGGGGACTACCTTATAATCCAGGATGCCTTATAAATGGGCATACATGGTAATGTGCATCCCAGATAATTGAGGACTGTCAACAGTTGGCTTGTGAGTAAACTTGAACAGTAGGAAGCTGCTGCAATATATCAAAACCCCTAAAATAAAATAACAGTAACTGCTATCCCACAGATCCTTACTATTAAAAATTCCCTGTGCTATCCCTGTGCCAACGTGCATAAGAAGATGTTGTTGTGCTGCCCCCATGCCCCTTTGGAGAAGGCATGGCAACCCACTCCAGTACTCTCGCCTGGAAAATCCCATGGACGGAGGAGCCTGGTGGGCTGCAGTCCATGGGGTCACTAAGAGTCAGACACGACTGAGTGACTTCACTTTCACTTTTCAGTTTCATGCATGGGAGAAGGAAATGGCAACCCACTCCAGTGTTCTTGCCTGGAGAATCCCAGGGACGGGGGAACCTGGTGGGCTGCCGTCTATGGGGTCGCACAGAGTCGGACATGACTGAGGCAGTTTAGCAGCAGCAGCAGCAGCATGCCCCTTTAGCCCACCTGTGAGGTCACGGGTGGCTCTGATGGACAGCTCCCCACACACTGATGGCTTCTTACCTCCACCCTCTCAGCCTCTCTGCTTAGCTACCCACAAGAGTTTTTTCTAGTGCCTACAAAGTTTGCAGCATTACAGTGCTTGGGACTTGATGCCCCCAGGATTAAATGGGGGATAAAGTCCCACCTTCCCCACTGCTTGGTAGACAATCATAAAGAATAGCGCCTCTACTGCCCACAATGGTAATCTGCTAACTTGCCTCTTCTTACTTCCCTGTTTTCCTTCCTTCCCTGTCTCATTTTTTTCCCATTCCTCATTTGTGCTTCTTGGAATCACCTCCCAAACAGACTATTTGTACCCAAGTCTTCATCTCAGGCCATGAGTGCATAAACTACTTAGCACCAAGGGGAAATTGTGTGTCTTCTTTTAAAAACAGGTGTCTGCAGGGATCAAGGTCAAAGAGTTTTAGCCCCATTCTTTATACCTGGAAATGTCTCATCCATTCCTTGCAATGAGTATTTAATGATCCCTTACTAAGGCAAAGAGTTTTTCTATGGGTTGTAGGGTTTTTCTATGCCCAGGTGAATAAAACAGAGCTCTAGTTTCAAAGACCTTAGACCTAAGAATGAGATATGAAATATGGAAGAAAAGGAACCCTATTGCTGAAAACGGTTCAGTCCAGAGAAGAAGTTTCAAGAAAGGGACCACTTCCAGCTGACTAGTATTTCAGCACTACTCAGACACAGCTACTCTCCAAGTTTTCTAACTCAAATATGTGATTCAGGACATATTCTCTTTTTAAAAACCCAGCACTGACTCACCCACAGGTCACCTCGAACATGGTAGTGTGATACAGCCTTACAGGTGACTGATTCAATATTGAAAGGCAAAGCATCACACTGCAGGGCCCCTAAGTGACTGCTCCGTGTATCCTGTGTGACACTACACGGTCAGGCGAAGCAAGGAAACCAGCAAGGTTTACTTGATTATGCCAAGCGTGTTCCTGTCTCAGGCCCTTTGACATTCTCTACCTAGAAGGCCCTGCTCTTAAGTATTGGGTTGGCCAAAAAGTCTGTTTGGGTCTTACTGCCCCATCAGTCAGAAAAACTCAAATGGACTTTTTGGTCAACCAAACACTCATATGGCTCAACTCTTCAAGCTCTGAGCTCAAGGCATTCCCTGACCACCCAGTATAAAGTAACAGCCACCCCTACACTCCACACTCTATTCCTTCCTTGCTTTCTTCTTCATAGCACTCACTGCCACCTGAAATATATGTGCTTATTTATTTTTAAATCCCTTCTTCTAAAAGGTCGGTGGTAATAGGGACCTTCTTGCCCCTGTTCTATCTTTTGTACCAATAATAGTGAGTAGCGGAGAGAAGATGCTCAGAGAACATTTGTTGAAGGAATGAATAAATGATTTCAACATTAGAACCTCAAAATCACCACTCACCACAGTCAGATTTCTATAAATTTGTCTGGAATCACAAATGACCCTGTAGACCTCCTCTGAGGGTCTAAAGCATACAGAATTATTTCGTGAAAAAAGATTTTGTAAAGCTTCAGTATATGTAGCAGGTATGAATCAACAAAAGTTTTAATGCTGTCATGAACTTGAACAGGCCATGGAACGCAACTTATTCAATGTCCATGATGTAACTAGGAAAGAAATCTTGAAATCTTAGATCTTAGATACTATACCTATCTTCACTAAAAAATTAATTTATTCATGTATTCATGCAAAAAAAATTTACTGAGCACTTACAATAGGCATGGTGTTGGGTGAAGAGCTATATTTGATTTTTCTTTTCCCATATGTTGGCATTGCAGATAGGGAAAGCTCATCTTTTCAAAAACATTTATATTTTCCTCCATTATTTACTGAAGTCAGCAATCCTTGAGAGAAAATCTTCACAGGAAATACTTCAGGTGGGGTCTTTTATTTAGCTAATTTTAAAGGCAAACATTTTTCTCTTTTCATTGAATTTATGGAAAGGAGCTACTGTATTTAACAACAGTTAATGTTATTAATTTTAATAACAAAAAATATATAAGTGGTTTTCAAACTTTAATTATATAGGACTAATTGGTTCTACCACAAATTTATGCTCTCCAAACACAGGAGGCCCTCGTAGTCAGGTGATAATCTTTTATTTACCCCTAACTAACTCACCACTACATTCCCACAACACTTGGTCCAAGTCTATTATTCTACCCATGGCTTCAACCCTGCCCAGCTCTCTCTGACTTGACTTAGAAGACCGTGGCCAAATTCCTTTCTTTTCCTCTCAAACTTCCCATGCTTCTGCCTCAAAAGAGCCCTTCCCTTGAAGAGTCCTATCTTAAAGATTATTTTCCCATCAGTTTAGCCTCTCCCTTACATTTTCGATCTCTCTCTATCCTTCACTGGTTTCTTCTCCTCCACTTATAAAGTAGGTTCAGGTGTCCCTATACTAAGACATTACTTTCCCTATACCATGCCCTACCTCTGATGTAGCAAACTCTCTCTCTCTCTCCTTCATCCTACTTATTAAAAAGGAAGTCTGTCCTCGCTGCTTTCCATATGCATCACCCTCCTCCATATTCAGTCCCTCACAGCCTGGATGCACTTCCACCTGCCTCAGGATCATCCAGGAAAGCCAAGTCAAACCCAACAGCTCTTCCTTCCCTGCACCTCCAGCCCCTTGGGGCGTGATGGAGGAAGGGTGGTACTCCCTCACCTTCCCCAGCCTCCATGACACCACACTACTGCCACCACATTCCTCCAACAGCCCCTTGTTTGATGCTCATAACCTCTTTTTTTCTCTTTTCCCTTCCGACCCAGACGTCCTTTGAGGAGCCTACCCTTAGCCTTTGCCTCTTCTTGCTCCACTACTGGTCATTCATTCCTGAGACATAAGTGAGCGAGTGAAGTCGCTCAGTCATGCCCGACCCTGTGGACTGTAGCCCAGCAGGCTCCTCTGTCCATGGGATTCTCCAGGCAAGAATACTGGAGTGGGTTGCCATCTCCTTCTCCAGGGGATCTTCCCGACCAGGGATCGAACCCGGGTCTCCCGCATTGCAGACAGACGTTGTAACCTCTGAGCCACCAGGGAAGCCCCCCCTGAGACATTAAAACTGCTCCTAAATAAATGACTTACAAATCTCTCTTTGTCGCGCTAACCTCTCTCCAAAACCTATACCTGTACTGGAGTCCCTTCATTTGGACAAACCTGTCAGGCTCAAAGTGAAACTTCTTTACAAAGAAGTTTCCTCATCCTCCTCTGAAGCTTTCTTGACAATGACCCAATCATTCTCACAGCTGAGCCTGACAATGACCTTTGATCTCCCTGGCCAGTGTTCAGATTATTCTTGGAGCCTGTCTCTTGAGTTTGCTCTCTCCCTTCACTCCCACTGTCTCATTTCCTCTGACCCTTAATTTAACAACAGAGCTTATCTTGTCTCCCTACTGCCGTTCTTTCCTCATTTCATTACATCCAACACAACTCTAGACTGTCACTGTGAAGCTCCGTTACAGTTCTGTCAACCTTCCTCCTCAAAAACCTTCCAAGGCTCCCTGGCAGTAACTGAATAAATCCACATAGAAGTTGCTCCACAACCTTGAATGACTGTCTCTATCTTATCTCTCACTTCATCTCTGGGCATCTCCCATGCTCCAGCACCTGCCATTCTTTTTTTCCCCCCAGTTTAATTGAGAAAGAATTTTAAGCACACCATTTGGAGGAGCCTGGTAGGCTACAGTCCATGGGATTGCAGAGTCGGACATGACTGAGCGACTTCACTTTCATTCTGTTCCCTGAATGGGCACACACTTCCCACCACCAGACCTTTGCTATGCTGTTCCTCCCCCAAATATGCCCTTGCTTCCCTGCCAGCCCAAAACCCACCTACGTAAATCTCAACTCAAAAGCTCATTCTTCCAAATCTTTCTTGATCCTTCCTTCTGAAGTCACTGTTGTATCATGTGAACTCCTATAGCTCTACAGGCATATAGCTTTTTCAGCACTTCACCACTTTCCACCATTCTTACATGCATGACCTGTCTCTCCTTCCTCGCCATGAACTTCCTCTGGGTAGGATCTAGGTCTCCTTATTTTTCAAATCTCCAGCCATCATAACATTTCCCAAACTCTATCCAAAGGTATACACTGCCTAAGATGTTGTAGGCAACTAACAAATATTTGTAAATTAATTATTGTAACCTAAAGGGTTAACTGTGGATTTTAGTGCTTGAAAGTCTCTCAATTTTAACAACAATTACTTTTTCTTTATAGGATGTAAGTCCAACCTCGCCCACAGTACCACAGTTTATTCCTTTTGGCCCCACTGGTCAATTTTCAGATGTCTTTTATTCCCAAATCTTCTAAAAAGCAAACTTCTTTAAGAGACCCAATAGTGGAAAAGAACAGAATTAATGCTCCTTTAAGAAAGAAAATGCATCCATGCAAAACAAATGACTTGCTTCAGGCTACAGCAAAAGGTACAACTGTTTACAGACTGAATTACAGGATTCAAGCTGTATCATTAACCTTAATAGTGCAATCTTTAGAAAGCCAGGCATTGAATTTTAAAAATTATCACAGGTTAGAAAGGAAATCACTTATTCCTGAGTCATCAATTGTGCTGTTGTATAATTATTCTTTTTCTAAACAGTTTATTTACCTTGATAATTCCTAATAGTCTTAAACTTTATGGTAAGACATTTATATCTCTGGATTTTACTTGCACTATAAACTTTTCTTTAAAAAAAATAGCAAAAACCTCTCAGAATGCCTTTTACGTTCCAAAGTACTTTTCTCAGAAAGAAATTGGCAGAACTAATAAGAGAGTTAAGAACTAAGATTCCAAATTCATTTTTATAAATCTATCGTAAAACTTTGGATGCAATCCAACAACCTCACATTAAAATTTTAGAAGGCTTGACTTGAAGGACATGAGGAAATTTATTTTAATGTTGACAGCTCCAAGAAAACCTGGTCTACAGATCATCATTAATTAAGAGAAGACAAATGGGAAGACAAAAAGCATATGTGGACAGCCCTGGTTCTATTATTTTCAATGCAACCTCTGCAAAACAAAACAAAACAAAAATTTTTTAAAAGAGAAAGAAACATTTGATGCCAACATGTTGTATACCTACTTGTGTAGCTATGACTGCTATAGGCTTTTCAAGAGAACCGGGGCAGCCAGTTTGGATTCTGACAGCAATGCAGTAGAATTTAAGGTGTTATGATTCAAATATGTTCTAAGCAGGTTAATCTAGTTCCACAACATTTTAATAAAGAAGTATCAAGATATAAAGTGTAAAGATGCATCATTCTTATAAATACTGCAGGAGAAAAACAGGAGCTGGGGAGTCAAACTGCAGTGGATGCACATATGAATACAATATCTCCCTTCCTGTCTCTCTCTACCCAACCCCACATAAGTGGATCTTTATCACGCAGAGACAATTAAACAGCTATAGACCCTGGATGCAATTCCGTGTCCTGGCTCCCACTGGGTGACTTATTGCCAGCCTGACATTTTCCAAATTTTCTACTTGCAGGCTACATTAGCTAGGAAAGCAGACTCACTAACCTGGGACCCCATCACTATGAACCTTGGGGGATTTCAGTTCCCCAGTAATACATGGTACCACCTAGCCATTGTGAAAGCTGGAAGAGTGGATGCCACTAGCATTAGAAATAAAGTATCCCTTTTCCTAAGGAAAACGCCCTGCTTGTGATTGCTGACCAAAGGGTGGGTGGGAGACCAGTTTCTCAATGATTTTTTTTTTTCTTTTAAAATACTACCCCTTCATCTCTCATACACACCTTCAGAGTTCATTCTACAAGATCCAACATAAAGACCATATTCTTCAACCATAAGATTTCCAGTGTTTAAATGTGGACAGAGAAGGTATAGTTGACATTCAAAGTTGCGGGCACAGAGAGAAGGATGTGGCCATTAAAGACCCTTCTCCTTCAGGTCAGACAAGAGAAAAACAATAGAAATTGCAGAGTCAGGGCATCTAGGACCCTTACAGACTAGGAACTGAGGAACCGAGAAGTGTCACAGGACGGAAGCTCCCTTCAAAACCTGAATGCCAGCAAGCCCAGGAACGGTAACCATTATACTGTTTCCCTGCCATGTGCCCAAAGCCACATGCACACTTCCACATCCCCATCTCAAACGACATGTGAAAAAAAGGGGGAAACGAGGGGAAACGAAGGGGAAGTGAGAACCCCTACAGCCGGCCATCCCCAGGCGGGAGCAGAACAGAGACTGTGAACAGAGTTTCAGGGAAGAAATAACACTGTCCCACAGTCAGCGGGTGACAGCAAGTCAAGGCACCCGCAGATCTCTGGGTCTGGAGAGCAGTTTGCAGTCACACGAGTACACACACACACATACACACATAGATTCACACACATGGGATTTTACAAATCCGCACCCACGCCCCTGCCTCCCTCCACACTCACACACCAAGTGCATCCTGCTCACTTCACCGTTGTCATCACCACACTCTTTCTCCCGGAGAGTCAGCCGAGAGCTGAGGGATCCTAGCGGGGATTCCTGGAAATGTCATCCCGCAACACCTTCGGTCCGCCACCCCCATCCCTTCGACTCTACCTTTTACACACACACACACACACAGACACACACACACACTCCTGCCATGACTGTCATCAGACTCACCGCTGCCCCAAAAGCACAGCATGTCAGCGCGCACAGGACACCAGGCGTCCGTATCCTCAACGCCCCCTTCCCCCGCCCCGTTAGCTCGATGGCTCTAGGCATTGCTTCCCTGGATGTCGCCGGCTGTCCCCTCTCATCCGCACTATTGTTCCTTGCAGGCGGCCGGGGGCGCCCTTCGGCGAGGACGGGGGTCCCGTCCGGGGCAGCATCAGCGCCGGGGACCTCCCTGGAGGTGGTACCTTGCCTGACAGCTGGGTCCGCGGGCCCGCAGGAGCAGGCGGCGCTAACGACAGCGTTGGTGCCAAGTCTGGGAATAAAGCTCCTCTCCAGCCGCTCCTACCTCCAGCGCCACCATCTTCTCCCGCCGCCGCCGCCGCGACCGCAGCCGCCCTCGCCCAGCTCCGGCTGGGGCTTCGCAGCAGCCGCTCAGGCCCCTCGGGTCCTGCGGCCCCACCCCCTTCTCCCCACCCTCCCGCCCGCCCCTCGTGACGCGCGCCGGGGCCGAGCCGGCAGGCGGGCGAGGGAGGGCGCCGCTGGGGGGAGCGCGCGCGCACGCCGCGAGCTCGGAGCGCCCTTGCCTCCCACGCCCACCCGCGCGCACGCGCGGCGCGCGAGCACGCAGCAGCCGGGCGGCGTTCTCCACGCGCAGCCTCTGAAGCGCCGCAGCCGAAGGGCTGGTGGGCGTGAGGGGCTCTACAGCCTTTCGCTGCCTGTCGCGCCTCAGCTCGGGCAGGCGCGTCCTGGCGTGCGCGGGCTCCGTCGGAGCTCCCGGGACATCCCTCCGGCTCTCGGGTCGCCGCACGGAGTGGGCAATGCGGCTGTCTCCCCGAGGAGACTGACAGGGATCTCCACCCTCTTCGGTGGAAGCCCAGAGGGTCCCCGGTTCCTCAGCAGCAGCAGCTGCGGCCAACGTCTGCGCGCAGAAACAGGCCGCGCTGCCAGACCTCGAATCCCGGCCGCCGCGTCGGCTCCTGAGGGGTGTTCCCTTACTGAGTTACTGCGGAGCTTTCCCGCTCCCCGGCCCCTAAAATGACGCCTGTACTGCACTGCCTGGCAGGCACACACGGTCCCCCATGGAAAGAGGATTGCCGGCATGTCTGGAGCGGGCTGCAGGCCTGCGTTTTCTCCGCTTGGGAGTGAGCCACTCGGGTTCGGGCCGGAGCGGCGCTGACCGCGTGTGCAGCCCTTGAGGGGAACTGCCCAGTCCTGCGGGAAGAAAAGAAAGCCTCTGGATTATGATGCCGGGAGTGTACTTGAGCCTGGCTTAGGGCATCAGCCCCAGATATGCCTGGGAAGGAGTAAGGCGGGGACCTTGGCAGCAGGGACCAGGTGGCAGGTGCTGTGCATTAATGTAAAGCAGTGGGATGGACAGGCCTCAGGAGACCTGGGTTCTGGCGCCGGCCTCCCCTGTAATTGGCAGTGTAATATGAGTGAAGTCATTTCCTTTTTTCACAGAATACTCAGTAATAATAAGAGATGATATTTGCACAAAGCCTTATAGTTTTGCAAGGCCATCTTCATACATATATTCTTATCTGGTAAAATGAAGATAAGCTTTGGTTATCCAGATTTCTTGGGAAAGGGTTCTTTTATCACACTGTGTTTCCGTATTATTTTAAGCCGAATGCCTCCAGAAACGCATTATCAAAGTCTTGTGTTTTAGCTTTAAAATTCACGTTTCCATTCTATTCCATAAATCTCTTTTTCGCTTTAATAAAATTAAAAAATAGCTTCTCCCCCCCCCCCCCCAAAAAAAAGATCTTTTAGTAAAATTGAAATATTATGTACTAGGAAGGGGCTTCCCTGGTGGTTAAGTAGTGAAGAATCCGCCTGTAGTGCAGGAGACCTGGGTTCGATCCCTCGGTTGGGAAGATCCCCGGAAGAACGGCGTGGCAACCCACTCCAGTATTCTTGCCTGGAGAATCCTATGGACAGGGGAACCAGGGAGGCTGCAGCGCATAGGGTTGCAGAGTCTGATAAAACTGAAGTACCGCACAGCACATACTAGGAAGATATATCTCTTCATCCTGTACTCTTACATATTCATTTTTTGCCCCAGCAACTATTGGATATTTATGCCAGACAAGGTCCTTGTTCTCCCAGAGCTCACAGAACAATGGAGGAAACAGGTTTTAAAACAATCAGATGAGTTAAGTGCAACTGTGATCTGTTCTCAAATGCAAAGGTTTACAAGGAAACCTAATGTGAACTATAAGATTGGGTAAGGCTCTACAGGGAAATGACCTTTCAGGTTGCCCAGGAGAGGCACTTCCAGGTAGACAGAAGGAAATGTGCAGAAGCCCACCCAGGTGTGCCTGAAGTGAGAAGGAATGAGGGATGGGCAGTTGCAGCCAGAACCTTGGGGACCTTTTTGAATAAGGATTTTATTCTGTGTGCCTTGGAAGGTCACTGCAAGACTGTAAGAGTTGGGAGTGAGTAATCATGATCACATTTTAGTTCCTTAAAAATGGGTGAGGGAACTATGTGAAGAAGTGTTTCATGGAGGGTTGAAACATCCATGCCTGTGTATTTGGTAAGTATTTAGGGTTTTCAGTTTTTACACAGACTGTTCTGTTTGTTTTTAGTTATTGCCTCTGCTTCCAATCATACTAGTTTTGCGGTCTTTCTGTAGTAGTGCCTACTTTGTTACTCTTAATCTGCTGTGTTTTAGGAAAGAAATGAACTAATCTTGTTAGAATTTCAGGTTAAGAGGCTTTCTCTGTGCATACACTTGGTGTCATTTGGTTTGTTATACTTTACTTTTCTGTTGTGCTTACATTGAGGCAAAGTTCCTTGATGCATGAATAAGAGATACATTATTGCTTTAATAATGTAATATCTTTTCCTCAATCTTGCATCACAGGATTTTTGTGCAGATTAAAGAAAGTGTGTGAAATGACTCTGTAAAGTATTAAGTGCCATATAAAAGAAAGTAATGGCAGCTTAGAGACCTCCAAACTAACCACTTACCAAATAGTCACATCTTGGAAACTCCCTCCCTTCTCCTCCCCTGAGCCTTCCGCAAAAAACAGAGATGCCTGTTTTCTTTCGGTGAGCACAAACGTTGTCTGAAGTGCTCAAGTTACTCTTTGTGCCTTGGCTGACAGGAAACTCAAGCCTAATTTGCAGGTCATTGTAGGAAATGGGTAAATTCATATGGCATTCTTATCTATGTCATAGCTCTTCCTTTGGTCTTGTTTTTCTGTTTTATCTATAGTTTTCCTGTGCCTGCTTTAATTGGTATTTTCTATTTTATTATAGGTATTCTTGTAAGCCATTTCAAATATTTGTACCCACCTAATTTTAACAAGGGTCAGAACTGCACTTCAAGGTTTCAGAAGCCAGTATAGAAAACACTGGCACCCTGCCAGCCATTGTAGCAGGTACAATACTATAGACACTGTGCCAAATGATTTGGGTTTAAATTAGGCCTTGTCCAGGATTGCATGTGGATATGAAGTCTTTGTGCATGCCAGTCTAGAGCCTCCTGTTATAAGCAAACCAAGTTTGTCTCCCACTGGCTTATAATTTCATAATTTTCTTTAGTGTGATCTCCATGTTCACAAACTCCATCACCCTGCTCTGTACTTACAAGTTTATCTTAGTGGCACAGACACTGTTTGTCACTGGTAAGAGGGCAGGGATCCATGAACTGTTACTCATTTAGGTTTCTTTTTGTCAGCAAAGACCTGAAGATTCTAGGATTCACTAAATTCATTCACATTTTAAAAGAGTGTGACCATGTCTTTCATCCTCTGTTATGATTCTGGACAGCCCAAACTGGACATGTCTCTTTGGATAATTTATTGTTGTTCACTCGCTAAGTCCTGTCCGACTCTCTGTGACCCCATGGGCTGCAGCACACCAGGCTTCCCTGTCCTTCACTATCTCCCAGAGTTTGCTCAAACTCATGTCCATTGAGTTGGTGATGCCATCCAACCATCTCATTCTCTGCTGCCCCCTTTTCTCCTGCCCTTTCACAGCATCAGTTCTTTTACATTGAGTTGGCTCTTCCCATTAGGTGGCCAAAGCATTGGAGCTTCAGCTTCAGCATCAGTCCTTTCAATGAATATCAGGGTTGATTTCCTTTAGGATTGACTGGTTTGATCTCCTTGTAGTCCCAGGGACTCTCAAGAGTCTTATCTAGCACTACAATTTGAAAGCATCAGTTCTTCAGCTCTCAGGCTTCTTTATGGTCCAGCTCTCACATCCATATATGACTACTGGAAAAACCATAGCTTTCAATATACGGATCTTTGTCGGCAAAGTGATGTCTCTGCTGTCTAATATGCTGTCTAGGTTTGTCATAGCTTTTCTTGCAAGGCTCAAGCAACATTTACTTTGGTAATGGTAGATTGTTTCCTGGATTTCAAGTCCTTATCAATTGCATTTTATCTCAGGCCTTGAGTTTAAGTCTTATGAGCTGAATCTGTGTGTAGAACAAATAATCAGCAACCTTCAGGTAGTGAGGTTTTTCTTGAGGATTTCAGCTTTGTTAGCATTTGATAATCTAGCAACCTTTCCAATCTACTGTATAGTTACTTTTGTCACAGAATTTTAAGTATATGGACAAAATAAACAATTATGAAATGTGTATCTCCTAAACTTCCATGAATCTTTTACATGTTGATTCTTATTTCACCAGCTTTTCCTCTAGATATACATTCTGTTCTGGTTTCAGCCAGATCCTTGTCTTTTCTATTCCTCAAATAGGTCAGGTTCCCTCTCTCTCTCTTCTTTGAGTCACATTCACTGTGCCTTTTAATGGTTCCTACCAGAATTTTGTACTGTAGCTATGTGTATCTGATGCACTGGAAGATATTCTGGTTCCACACATAGTAAGTCTACCACTGAAAATGAAGTTTCTGAATGAGGAGTGTCATGGGATCATATTATCTTGTTTAAATGGTTATGTGCCCATTCCTGAATCAACCTCCATGGCTAGCAGCAAGGCCCCCACCCCTGTAGCTGGGTCAGTTCTCCCCAAACCACGTGGTTAATGATAGAAAAAGATCTAAATACTACTACAAAGAGGGGGAAATGGACAGAAGCAAAGGAAAACAACTATCTTGTTCATCTCAGGCTTATACTAGAGAAAAATAATAAAATTTACCCCAACTGTATAATAATAAGGGAATTAGTACATAGGTGAATATGTCTTTACAGTGTTATATAATGCAGCCATTAAAAATGTTATGTCCATAGATTTTTTTAATAATATGGAAGAAATACAAGCTTATGTTCTCATCATAGTTTTTAAAAATTGGGATACCATATTGGGTAGAGAGTTGATCATAACTTTTAAAAACTGCATAGAAAAAAAAAGGTACATCAAAATGTTGGCAGTAGTCCTCTTGAGTAGTACTGTTCTTTTCCTCTTTCTATGTTGTAGTAGTTTAAAAAAATTTTACACTGTACACATGACCTTAACAATTTGGAAAAATAAGGTTACTAAAAATGTGGTTGTAAAATTTAACATTACCACCAGATGCCTAGTGATGTCCCAAAATAACTGTTGGGTCACTTTGCATTTCTAAAGCATTTTTCCAAATTTGATTTATCCTTCAGGCTTATTTCAAATACCACATACTTGAAGAAAATGTTTTGACTGTGTTGCTATCATTGATGTACCTTGCTGTCTGAGCGTTTGTTTGAAGCACTGGGAGCCTTACAGCATCTCTGAAATGTCAGGATAAAAGTAGACAAAAATTGATCAAATTATTTGCTCATTCTGTTTAACATCTGCTTATGCACTTGGTTGTTTCCCATGTTATTTCAGTAGTAAGACAGCTGAATATTATGATCATCTGGTTGGAACAGCATAAAATATTGATATATTTAATTCATCATACACACTGGGAACAATTTTACTGGAAGAAAATATGACCATATGTTCTAGATAGAATATAACAATGCAACCAGGAGTGTATTTATTTAAAAATAAGAAGTTGGGAAATTAAGTGCTCAGCAATTTCAGAAAAATTTTCTCTTAATATGTGTTTGCTACAGATTTATATCTTTTTGCCACTTCACTAATTTTAATAATAAGATTGAGAAAATTCTGATAACCAGTTCTTTCATCAGTTTAAGAAATAGGCAACCATTATTCATTTCAGGCAGGAGATCCCCTCAGTACTGCTTTTACAATAACACCAACACATGAAAGTGTAATTTAAAAATCACTGTTCTAGTCCTATTTTCTGTTAGGTATTTTGTTCTGGGTTTGATGTATCACCTCCCCAAATTAGTTCCTGAACACTTAAAGATTAGTGACTAAATGTCAGTTATATTCCCTTTGTGTTCCTTCTACCAAACACCTAGCATATTAATAAAGTATCTAGGAAGTACTCATCAAATATTTGTTGGCTAGTTGCTTTATTCACTCTCATTCCAGTGACTACAGTTGGGTTGTTCAAGAATACTATTGAAGTGATTTGCCTTTAAAATAATTTCCTTTTCCTTCATTACTATTTTTATTAGAATTCACATGGCCTTAACAATTTGAAAAAATAAGGTTACTAAAAATGTGGCTGTAGGTCTCTCTATTGACTGAAAAATAAAGAGTTCAGGTAAGGCTTTAATAGTAGACAAAACCAGGGTCAGCAGTTTTATCAGAATTTCATGCCCTTTGCCAGCCAAGAGGGGTAATGTTTTCTCCCCTTCTCTCTCCCTCCCACTCTCTCCTACCCCTCATATTCAGGATGAGTGGTTAACAATATAAGGGCTTCCCTGGTGGCTCAGCAGTAAAGAATCTGCCTGCAGTGTAGGAGATGCAGGAGATATGGGTTCTATCCCTGGGTCAGGAGCATCCCCTGGAGGAGGAAATGGCAACCCGCTCCAGTAATCTTGCCCAGAAAATCTCATGGACAGAGGAGCCTGACAGGCTACAGTCCATAGAGTGACAAAATAGTCAGACATAACTGAGCGACTAAACAACAAATAACACTATAACTAACAATTATGGCCCCACTGACAATTTTCAGTAGGTTATACTATCAAAAAGTCACTAAATACTGCATTTTCATTCCTCAATCTGCATATGCTAGTCACTGTGGTAGGCAATTGTGAGACCAAGTCAAATACCACAATCTCTCTACCCTTGAGGACTTTTGTACCTTAAAAAAGGCAGACAGATGTACTGGCTGTGATAAAAAGAGGTGCAAAGGAGAACCTGGCAAATTTTTTTTGTTGTTACTATCACTTTGTTTCGCTAAATACTATGTGTTTAGTGAATTAAATAAATTCTCTAGAAGTCAGGTCTGTCATTAAATGAGCAGGACTTTTTTTCCTTAAAAGAAATTTTGTTTCCTAATTTAAAAAAATACTATAATAAACCAGAAGCCTTGTGGGTTTCTCCAAGATGAGAAATACATCTATTTTTAAAGCACCTATGGGCCGACCAATGTGTCTGCTTCCAGAAAAATAATTGAGATCATCTTCCTAATGAACAAACCTTCTGAAAGCTGAAAAAAAGGACTTAAAAGTCTCTGACTTTTTCTGTCAAACAGAAAACTGACTCTTAAAAAAGGACATTAAAAAAAAACAACAACCACCTTCTACTTTTATTTCTCAGAGAAATTTATCCTTTCTCTGCCTTCCATCTCAATCTCATATCTTTTTATTAAATCTAACTGTGGAGATGCTTCTAAGTTAGGTCAGTTTTGCTGTGGATTGAATTTTGAAAGCACATTTTAATTTCAGCATTCATGCAGCTGAGCACTGCTAAATTGAATAGGCTGTGGTTATGGGAACTGCAGGAACTGAGATGGAACCAAGAAATCTGTTACTGGAGAAACCTTTTGAGGGCTGACAGATTTTAAGTCACTCTTAAGAAGGTCTGATGGGTTAAGGAATAACATGTTCTGGAATTTAGGAAAGCAGCTTTTCACCCTTCCTTGCCATTTGGGAATTATTTTCATCCTCATGCTACTGCAAGCCTATCAAGAAAACTGAAATGGGTCTCAGTGAGCTGTGTAGCATAAATCTAAAACATGCAACAATAAAATTCTCTTGCTAAGTGAATAGGTAGGCTGTGTTGCTAGCATGCTCTCAAAGAGAATCAGGTATACATTTTAATTCTGTTTGTATAGAATATAGAGTAATCCTTTAGGTGTCTGATACATATATATATATATATATATATATACAGTTGAGAGATTTCATCTACAGACTCTTGATCAATGTTGAATCTTAATGTAATAGAAAGTTAAGTATTTCCCAAATTCTTCTATGGATCACTAGTTCTGCGGGAAGATGGTAGTTATTCAGTTCAGTTCAGTTCAGTTGCTCAATCGTGTCCAACTCTTTGCAACCCCATGGACTGCAGCATGCCAGGCCTCCCTGTCCATCAGCAAAACCCAGAGTTTACTCAAGCTCATGTCCATTGAATCGGTGATGCCATCCAACCATCTCATCCTCTGTCATCCCCTTCTCCTTCTGCCTTCAATCCTTCCCGGCATCAGGGTATTTTCAAATGAGTCAGTTTTTTGCATCAGGTGGACAAAGTACTGGAGTTTCAGCTTCAGTATCAGTCCTTCCAATGAATATTCAGGACTGATTTCCTTTAGGATGGACTGGTTGGATATCCTTGCAGTCCAAGGGACTCTCAAGAGTGTTCTACAACACCACAGTTCAAAAGCATCAATTCTTCAGCACTCAGCTTTCTTTATGGTCCAACTCTCACATCTATACATGACTACACAAGAGAAAACTCTACACATGGACATCACCAGATGGTCAATGCAAAAATCAGATTGATTATATTCTTTGCAGCCAAAGATTGAGAAGCTCTATACAGTCAGCAAAAACAAGGGAGCTGACTGTGGCTCAGATCATGAACTCCTTATTGCCAAATTCAGACTTAAATTGAAGAAAGTAGGGAAAACAACTAGACCATTCAGGGATGACCTAAATCAAATCCCTTACAATTATACAGTGGAAGTGAAAATAGTAGTTATTATGTGGGAGTAAAAAAGTTCCAGGATCACATAAATCTGAAGAACCTAAAGTAAAATTTACAGTTTGTTGTTGCTTTGTTTTTTAATTTATTGCAGGACTTCTACAAGCCTTTGATTGTGAATTTCCAGGAGAGTAGAGATGAAAGATCTAAAATATTTGGTATTCCCTTTGCAGGACATCTTTTAAGAGACAGACAAGGCTATATTATGACTTTTGCGGGCCCCTTCCTTCATAAAAAATAGTAAAGGATACATTTTATAACTATATTTTTACAAAGATGAATATATTAATATTATATAACAAAACATTTTCTTGGACTTAAAAGTTCTTTTTCAACTCCGATTTTAAAAGAAATTAAGACATCTTTATGGGTTCCTTAAAATATTATGGGCCTTAGGCATTGTACCTGCTGTAATAGGTAAGTTGGCCATAGAGATAGGTGCTACATAGGAGGAGTCAATCACTGCACAAAACCCACACAATGGAATTGAGAGGCATAACATGGCATTCAGTCTGAGGTACTAAGATGGGGGGTCCCAGGGTCATTCCTTTCCTTCATGTTATGGGACCTGAAGAAACAAAAGGAGACACACTATGGCAGGACTGTGGCAAATCTCCATCATTGATTCTTTGTGAACTCTACCCATTCAGAAGTGTTCCCTTAAACTGAAATACTGTATCTGTTTTTATGTGGTCAGTGTAAATCCACACAGCATTAGGTACAATAGCTGGAAAAGGAGATTCTTAGTTTCTCACCTATGCATATGAATATAAACAGCCCCAATGGTCATACTCAAGTTCCATAGCTTAAATTTACATCACCAACCTTTACTATATACAGTTCTTTCAATTTGTGGTTCTACTATTTAGCCACAGTGAACTGTCTGTTTATAGAGATAAGAAATAAATGGTACTGATCCTTACTTGACAAAGTAAGGGTAAGAAACTGTGGATGAGGCCCAAGTGACTTGGGCATCATACCAAATTTGACCCTTTTAGCCATGTTGACCATATTGCCCAAGACTGATGATTTATCTTGAAAGATAAATTAGTAAGAGGAAATTTTCTATACAGTCTAAAGAGGTTCAACTCCAGAACAATAGTATTTTGTTTTTCTATTAAAAGTGTGTTTACTCAAAGATAAATTGCCCCTTTATGGCTCAGGAGCAAAGGTAAATGGATCCCAGAGATACACAAGGTCTACATCATAAATGTGGCATTTCAAGTTAGTGCAGAAAGATGGATTATTTAATAACTGTTATTAGGCCAGCTGACTAGCCATTTGTGACAAAATAAACTGCATCTCCATCCTACTGTTTGCACCACTTGGCCTGTAGGATCATAGTTTCTGGACCAGGGATCCAAAGGCATTCCCTTGCAGTAGAAGTGTGGAGTCTTAACCACTGGACCACCAGGGAAGCCCTTATCCCACTCTTTATATAAAAAAAAGTGAGAGTGGGTTCACTCAGTCGTGTCTGACTCTTTGCCACCCCATGGACTGTAGCCTCTCAGGCTCCTCCGTCCATGGTATTCTCCAGGCAAGAGTACTGGAGTGGGTTGCCGTTTCCTTCTCCAGGGGATCTTCCTGACTCAGGGATCAAACCCAGGTCTCCCACATTGCAGGCAGACTCTTTACCATCTGAGCCACCAGGGAAGCCCCATAGCAAAATAAATTCTACATATTTAAAAAATAAACATGAAAAGATTAAAATACTTGAAGAAAACACAGTGGATATTGTTTACCATCTTGGAGTGGAAAGGACCTTTCTAAGCATGTCACAAACCCAGAATTAGAACATTCCAATAAATATAACTACATTAAAATTAAAGAATTTCTGCACCAAAAATTGAAAACAAACCATCAAAAGAAAACCTTAGAAAATTATGAAAATAACATAATGAAGGGCTACTTTGCCTGATATAAAATCAGCTTTCACAGTTCTATAAGAAAAGATAAACAAATAGAAATACAAAGGACAATAATGGCCAATTCCTAGAAGAAAAACAATTGACCAACAGATTGGTGAAAAGGTATTCAACTTCTGTAATAATTAAAGAAATACAAAAGATGATAATATTTTACACCTATTAGATTGGCTAAAACAAAACTTGATAATAAACTACATTATTAAAAATGTAAGAAAACAGGTATTTTCATTATACAGTATTACTGTATAATATGAGTATAAACATTTGTAAATGCCTGCTTAGCTAATAAGCTTTGACCCTAAAATTCCATTCCTGGGAATTTATGACATAGAAATACTTGTCATGGATACTTATTGTAAAATAGTCACACAATTCAGATATTTTTTCATTGTACAAGTGTACAAAGACATGTACATATTCAGTGTAGCATTGTTTATAATAATGATTTGGTAACCAAAATGACTCTCAAACGGGAACTGGTTAAATCTATTATACCAAAAATGGAACATTTTAAATCACTAAAACAAAGGAGGGGGCCCATGAATTCTTTCAAGGAAAATTGTCTGCAATATATGGTTAACAAAGTAGAAAAACAGTATGTTTAGAATGATCCCATTATTATTTTTTAAGTGTTAGATATTCATAAAATTTTGGAGTAACATACACCAAACTATAGTAGAATTAGTCATTCTATCATAAATACCTATAACACTTGAAATGTTTATAACAAGGATTTATTATTCTTATATTCAGAACAAGTAGTTTAGCAAACGAACAAGCAAAAAATTACCATTAGGAAATTTTGATAAGAGTTTTAGTTTTTCTAAAAGATGCTTTTTCCTCCTCAGCCACAACTAATCATCAGATGTCTTATAGCACTGAAGCACCAACCAAGTCAAACTTTTTTTTACATACTCAACTTCTGATGGCTTTTATTAATAGTTCTAGAAGGAATTGGCAAAACCATCGCCATTGGCTCAAAAGTTTGTATTGAATTTCATTAAACTCAGAAAACTGGAAATCTATAATAAGCACATACTGTGAGATTTCCCTACTGCCCCAGACATAACAGTGATTGTTTGAGTCCTTTTACATATTACAAAATATAAGCTAATATATTCTTCTCATAGAAAATGTGACCCATGGACTGTAGCCCACCAGGCTCCTACGACCATGGGATTCTCCAGGCAAGAATACTGGAGTGGGCAGCCTTTCCTTTCTCCAGGGAATCTTCCCGACCCAAGGATCAAAACCTTGTCTCCTGCATCTCCTGCATTGGCAGGCAGATTCTTTACCATCTGATCCACCAGAGAAACCCAGTATATTCTGCTCATAGAGAATGCAGTAAATACAAGAATTGAAAGAACAAAATTCGTTACAGCTTCTCCACTCAAAGCTACTATAGTTAGCACCTACTTTTAAAAATCATTTTTCCCCAGTCTTCTTTTTTACAGGTATGTGATCATATTGTATAAACAATTCTCCATCTTACTTTCTTCACTTAGCACATTTTGTCACATTATTTTAAAAGTCCTTTGTAAACATTTATATGGCTATATGATATTTTACTATTTATCTAATAATCCCCTATACAGCTTGACATTTAAGTTTTTTTCAAATTTTCATTAATATAAATAATTCTTAGTGAACATTTTTATATATAAAGCTTTTTCTTTTGTTCACGATTTCTCTTTAGGGTGATTCCTGGAAGTGGGATATCTGTATTCAAGGATGTCAGGATTCTTTATACAAATGACTAAATTTATTATTCTTATTTACACTCCCAACAATAAAGAGAGAGGATGCACCTTTTATTATACTCTTGCAAACATCTGATGCTATTACTGAAAACAAACAAAACCAAAAACCTTTGCTAATTTGATAGGTATTGAAGTCTTATTTTAATCTGCATTTCTTTGCTACAAAGATGTTATTTTTCTGCTTTGTCTGTTAACCGCCTCTTTGTCTTTTGTGAGTGTGTGTGTGCTTGTGGATGTACTATCAGTTTATATTCTTCACCCATTCATCTACTGGGCTTTTCATGTTTTTCTTATCAAATTGCAGGAATTCTTATATCAAGGGTGTTTATAATTTTTTAAAATAACCCTAAGCTTACAAAAAAGTTGCAAATAGAGTGTAAAGAGCAACATTCATTTTTGGCATTCTTGCAAGTATTACTTTTCTATTGTTTATCATTCCATTGCTAGGGTTTTGTTTTACTTTTATATTTAAAATTTGAATTTACTGGGTATTTTGGGGGGGGGGTTGGCCAATTCTTTTTCTAATTGAAAGATAGTTAATTTACAATATTTGTTTTAGGTGTACAATATAGTAATTTGGTATTTTTATAGATTATACTTCATTTAATATTATGATAAAATATTGACTATATTCCCTATGCTATACATTACAACCTTATATCTTATTTAATTTATATCTAGTAGTTTGTACTTCTTAATACGCTTCCTCTGTCTTGCCCTTCCCCTCTCCCCACTGGTAACCACTAGTTTGTTCTTTGTTTCTGTCAGTTTCTGTTATATTCATTTGTTTTATTTTTTAGATTACACATACAGATAAAAACATAGAGTATTTTTCTCTGACTTATTTCAGTAAGCATAATAACCTCCAGGTCCATCCACATTACTGCATGTTGCAAAGTTTTGTTCTTTTTAATGGCTGAGAAATAATCCACTGTAGATATGTACCACATCTTTATCCATCCCTCTGTTGATGGACACTTAGGCTATTTCCATATCTTGGTTATTATAAATAGTGCTGCCATGAACACTGGGTACATGTATCTTTTCAAATTTGTGTTTTCATTTTCTTCAGATATATTCCCAGTGGTGGACTTGCTAGATCATATAGTAGTTCCAATTTTAAGTTTTTGAGGAAAGCCCCTACTGTTTTGCATAGTGGCTGTACCAATTTACATTCTTACCAACAGTGTACCGAGTTCCCTTTCCTCCACATTTTTGCCAACATTTACTATTTGTTGTCTTTTTGATGACATCCATTATGACAATTATGAAGTGATATTTCATTGTGGTTTTGATTTGCTTGTCCCTTATGATTAGCAATGTTGAACATCTTTTCACATGTCTGTTCGTCATCCGTATGTCTTCTTGGGGTAATGTCTACTCAGGTTTTCTGCTCATTAAAAAACTTCTTTTGATACTGAGTTGTAGAGCTCTTTATATATTTTGGATATTAACCCCTTATCAGACATATCATTTACAAATATCTTCTTCCATTTAGTAGGTTACTTTTTTGTTAATGGTTTTCTTTGCTGTCAAAAGCTTTTAAGTTGAATTTGGTCCCATATGTTTATTTTTGCTTTTGTTTCCGTTGCCTGAGGAGATAGATTCAAAAAAATATTGCTGAGACTTATGTCAAAGAGTGTACTGCCTAGTTTTTCTTCTAGGAGTTTTCTGGGTTTTTTGTCTTTACACTTATGTCTTTAATCCATTTTTAGTTTATTTTTGTATATGGTATCAGAAAATGTCCTAATTTTATTCTTTTATATGTAGCTATCCATTTTTCCCAATACCACTTATTGAAGAGACAGTCTTTTCACCACTGTATATTTTTACTGTACTCCTTTGATTAATTGACCATATGCATATGGGTTTGTTACTGGGTTCTTTATCCAAATTATTTAATCATTTCTAAGGTAAATAATTTTTCCCACTTGATAAATTCAATATTCACTTCTATTTTTGTCAAGACCTTTTAAATAGTTTGACTTATTTTACATTTATGTTTTTATGTATATCTAAAAATATGAGTATCTGAATTGATTTTTCCCAAAATATTTAATGAGTGTTTCCCAAGCAATTTACTGAATAATTTTTCCTGTTCTTACTGGTTTACAATGCTCCATTGATCACATATTAAATTCTCATCAACAATAGAGCCTGTTTTATAGGTGTGTCTGCCTACTCCTATGTCTATATATTGTTAAATTACTATAGCTTTAGATATGGCTATTCTTCCATTGAACAGTCATATTTATTTTTCCAAACTTTATGGTCATTTTATAAAGAAAATTGTGAGTTTTATTGGCATTTGGTTAGATGTATTAAATATGATAAACAAATTTACAAAATGCGTTTTCTCCATCAAAGAATGTGATCTCTCTTTTATATCTTTCAGGAGTTTTGTGAGTTTCTTCATATAGGTCATTCATATTTCTTAGTCTGTTAGAATACATGGTGAATAGAATCTTTTTCCATATTTTATTATGTTTGATAACTGATTTCTGCTGCTGTGTTGAGAAATAGCAAAAATGTCTTCCAATAACAAAGAACCAATTGCATACTTATTTTATGTCTAGCACCTTATTGAGCTTTGAATCTAGAAATTTCATTTTTTATCATGGTTCTTCTAGTATATAATACCATTCATAAGTAATGATAATTATGTTTCCTCTTTTCCAAAATTTAGATCTCATTTCTGTGCCATGTATGGTTTGCACTGGCATAATTCCAACTCAGTATTAAACAATAATGGTACAAGTTATATACCTGAATTTTGTTTCTAATTTTAATGAATATGTTTCTGTGAAGAATTATGTGGCTTTTGGTTTCAGATTTTTTTTTTTTGGTGTGAATTATATTAACTTATTTTTTTAACCTTAGAATATTTCTTTATTATGAAAATAATACATGTCCATTAGGAGAAAAATTGGAAGTACAAATAAGCAAGAAGAAAAAGATGAAAAGAAATCATTAACAGCAAAACCATCACTAACACTTAGGCATTGCACTCTTCAGGTCTTGTTCTGAGCATGTTAATGCAAATAAACAAATATACATTTTATAAAAGTGAGGATGTAGTATACATAGTTTATAACCTGTTTTATGACTTAAAAACATACAGCTAGTACATTTTCATGTTATTTAATATCAGTGTCCCCAGATATCAGTATTCATGACAACTCCTTAGGAATTATCACGTAGCTTTCTAAATATTCTTTTCTTTTAAATATTTAAAACTATTTACAAATTTTAACTGGAAAACATTTCTTTAAATAGCTTCATGCATACGTTAGAATACCTAACCACATTCATCATTAGAATAAATTATTTTAAATGGAGATGTCAAGTCAAAGTTTTAAAGGTCTCTGAGTCTTGCTAAATTGCTGTCCCAACGATGTGTGGGCTCCACCACCATCAGAAAAGGGAAATGACTATGTCTGGACCAACTCAGCATGTTGTCATTGTCTTTTTTAAAAAAATTAATTAATTTATTTTAATTGGAGGCTAATTACAATATTGTGGTGGTAGGTTTTTTAGACATTAAAATAATAATCTTTAAGTCCTGGGTTATTAAGAGCATTTTTAAAAAAAACATGGTTAATCTTGATTTTATTTTGTGCCTTTCAGCATCAATTAAAATGATCTAGGTTTTTTTTTCTTCCTTAGTTGGGCTACTGATGTTATATATTAATATATTTAAAATTATTAAACAATCTTTAAGTTCCTAAGAAATGTAAGCTTCTCTTCTATATTATAATGTATTATCAATTAAATTATATGTTTATCTATAAGAAATCATTTCCTCCACTTTATCTCAGTGAATTGAAGGTTGCTTTTAAGAGTATGTGAAATAATAGGACAGTAAAAATTCAAAATGGGAAATGATACATAGGCAAGACCAGAGAGAGGTTAAGTGACTTGCCCATGTTCTCACGGCTTATTAAGTGATAAAGCCAAGTTCAAACTCAAAACATATGCTCTTTACTACCACACTTGCTCCAGGAGTAGTTGGCTTTCTGATATCCTTCTAGCTTGATCTTGGAGTACAGGTTTTAAAGGTGCATGGACCTTTGTAGCCTTCTGAAATGCTCCACTAATACTGTATTTCTCAGCTGGAGTTTTATTAATGTTGGGCAACAATGAATTTGCACTCCTTAATGAGTTCCCAGACTTATTTTATATTCCCAGCTAAACAGAAACACGTCTTCCATAACAGACAATTCAACTGAGGATAGACCTATATTATCTTATGGAAACAAAGGAGCTGAAAAAGTTCTAGAGCTGTAAATAAAATGCCCTGCCTGATGGAATGAGCAAGGGAGGGTTCCCAGAGGCAGGGTCAAGCTTTTCCTTACAAAGAGCTTTGGACCCCCTCTAACATAGGTATAAAAGGGTGGCGTTTGGTGCCAGGTTTTGTTTATTATATCATAGGTATGATATTTTTAGTCAGAATATATTTAAGGCAGTAAAACCAGATGCCTGCTTTAGGCATGAAACATATATTAAAAATCATAAATCACTTAAAAAATAGAATAACTTCTTAAAGTTATGTTACTTCTAGGAGCACTATTCAAGGTAAATGTGTATAACATACCTCTGCTGCTGCTAAGTCACTTCAGTCGTGTCCGACTCTGTGTGACCCCATAGATGGCAGCCCACCTGGCTCCCCTGTCCCTGGGATTCTCCAGGCAAGAACACTGGAGTGGGTTGCCATTTCCTTCTCCAATGCATGAAAGTGAAAAGTGAAAGTAAAGTCGCTCAGTCGTGTCCAACTCTTCATGACCCCATGGACTGCAGCCTACCAGGCTCCTCCATCCATGGGATTTTCCAGGCAAGAATACTGGAGTGGGGTGCCATCGCCTTCTTCTAAGTTCCTGAAAAGTTAACTGTGTGGGATTATTATTTTAAATTTGTTGAGTACTGCAGAAGAGTTCCATAATTATGAACTTTGCTTCAGAACAATTCATCTATAGTAATTCTGTTATGGCAATAATTAGGGAGCAGTGTCAGTTGTCTTTTAAAGTCACTCTTGGCTCAATATAAAATTATAGTTATAGTATCTGCACATAAAAGAATGATTTTCTTTCATCTGTTACATTCAGGTAAATCCCCAAATGACAGACTCATTAAAAACATGTTAAACAGAAATCCTGTTTTATCCTGTTGGAAAAATTTAACCATTTATGAAAGGGCTATTTCTTCTGAAAGTGTGTCATTCTGTGTAAGACAAGTCTAAGTGACTCTTAATCAACAGAGGGTAGATTCTTCAATGGGACTAGGCTATGTGACTGCAGATGGCTTAGAACAAATTCCTATCTGTGGATTCATAAACCAGGGCACGGAAATAAATGTCCTAATCTAACATTGTTCCTGGAGATTGCTCAAGGTAGTGAAGAATATAACAAAGATTTGAGGAAAAACATTTTGATTTCTGTATGTTGGATCATACAAAAGCCCTTCATTCTTAGGATAAATCCTGCTTGAAAGTGAAAGTCCCTCAGTCGTGTCCAACTCTTTGCGACCCCATGGACTTATACAGTCCATGAAATTCTCCAGGCCAGAATACTAGAGTGGGTAGCCTTTCCCTTCTCCAGGGGATCTTCCCCACCCATGAATGGAACCGGGGTCTCCCGCATTGCAGGTGGATTCTTTTCCAAATGAGCTAGCTTGGTTGTGGTATATAATCCTTTCTATATTTTGCTGGATTTAGATTGCTTCTATTTTTTTTTTAAAGGATTTTTGTGTCTATATTCATAAGGGATATTGGTCTTGTTTTTTTCAGGTGTGTGTGTCTGGTTTGGGGCTTCCCAGGTGGCGCTAGTGGTAAAGAAGCCACCTGTCAATGCAGGAGGTCATAAGAGATGTGGGTTCAATCCCTGGATTGGAAAGATCCCCTGGAGGAGGGCATGACAACTCACTCCAGTATTCTTGCCTGGAGAAGTGAAGTGAAGTCGCTCAGTCATGTCTGACTCTTTGTGACCCCATGGACTGTAACCTATCAGGCTCCTCCGTCCGTGGGATTTTCCAGGCAAGAGTACTGGAGTGGGTTGCCATTTCCTTCTCTAGGGATCTTCCCCTCCCAGGGATCAAAGCTGGGTCTCCCACATTGTCGGCAGATACTTTTACCGTCTGAGCCACCAGGGAAGCCTGGAGAATCCATGGACAAAGAAGCCTGGCAGGCTATAGTCCATAGGGTCGCAGAGAGTCAGACATGACTGAAGCAACTTTGCACGCATTCACGTGTCTGCTTTTGGCATCAGGGTAATATTGACCTTTTAGAATGGGTTCCTTCCTTTTCTGTTTTTCAAAATATTTTCTGATGGATTTTTATTTCTCCCTTAAACATTTGGCAGTGTTCACCAATGAAGTCATCGGATTACTGGTGTTTGTGAGAAAAAATTTATTACTGAATCAATCTTTGTTAGAAGTCTGTTTAGACTTTCTATTTCAACCTGAGTCAGTCTGAGTAGTTTGTGTCTTTTGGCCATTTTGTATAGGTCATCTAATTTATTGTTCATAAGTACTGTTTATAAGTATTTCTTATTATAATCCTTTTTATTTCTGTTGTTAGTAATGCCTCTCTTTCATTTCTGAGCTTAGTAATTTGTCCTCCTTTTTAAAAAAATGATCAGTCTAGGTTCTTTACTTACATTGATCTTTCCAAAGAATGAACTTTGCTTCATTTGCTCTACTGTTTTTTTCTATTCTCTATTTCCATGGTTAATTTTATTATTTTCTTCCCCCTGCTTATTTTAGTTTACCCTGCTCCTCCCACTTTTTTAGTTTAGTAAGCTGAAAGTTTAAGCTACTGGTATGACATCTTTCATTTTTTTAAACACTGGCATTTACAGCTATAAATCTTCCTCTGAGCACTTTTTTTTTGATGCATCTCATAAGTTTTGGTATGTTGTGTTTTTGTTTGCATTTGCCTCAAAGTATTTCATATTTTAAATTATGATTTTTGTCTTTTACCCACTTATTTATGAGTGTATTGTTTAATTTCCATATATTTGTGAGTTTCCAAAATTTTTTTTCCTGTTACTGATGTCTGAATCATTCCATGGTGGTCAGAGAATAGACTTCGCATGATTTGAACCTTTTAAATCTAGTAACTTATTTTATGGCTTACGACATGGTCTATTTTGGGAAATGTCCCATCACACTTGAGAAAAATGTGTATTTTGCGTTGGGTGAAGTATTCTACAGATGTTAGATTTACCTGGTTTAGTGTTGCTAAAGAACTTTTATGTCCTTGCTAGTGTTCTGTCCAGTTGTTCTATTCATTATTGAAAGTGGCGTACTATGGTATGCAATGATTTTTGTTGAATTGTATATTTCCCTTTAATTCTATTAATATTGCTTCATATAGTTTGGGGCTGTTGTCAGGTGCATATGTAATTGGTAGCTCTCTTGATGGACAGAAACATTTTATTTTTAGAAAATGTCCTTCTTTGTCTCTAGTAACAAATTTTGTCTTAAAATCTATTTTGTCTGAGCACTACCTGCAGTTCTCTTTTGCATAGTATATCTTCCTACATCTTTTCACTTTCAACTTACTTGTATCTGTTTTCAAATCTGAAGTATGAGTCTTGCAGACAGTTTATAGTTGGACCTTGTGTTTTTTAAAAACAAGATTTATATGTCCAAACATTACCCAGAAACATACATTTATGTTTTTCAACCACCTTCAAAAATTAAAGTGTCAAATATCTTGAGACTTGTTTCCAAATTTCCATGCCTTCAATAAAAAGCTCAAATTTGAAGTACTAAAATTACATTGCCACTGTGAGACTTTTTTTTAAACAGATTTTATTTTTTTAGAGTGGTTCTAAGCTCACAACAAAACTGAGACTTCCCATATAAGCTCTGTCCCTATACATGCGTGGCCTTTGCCATTATCAACATCCCCCAACAAAGTGGTACACTTTTGATGGGCCTGCATTGATACCTCATTAAAATATTTTTCTATTATTGTGATAGTAACAATGAGCAAAGTGCATAAAACAAGTGTCCATGATCCAGTTCAAGACAAGTCTCTACTCAGTAACATAGTGGTCAGCTAATGACTGGACAGAGATTTCCGTGATTCACATCTCCCAGTTATTGACAGGACTATGTGTGCTTGTTGGGGCATGCCTTCCATATTACCCAGGCAATCGAAACTGTCTTAGCCTTCACATCCTGCTTCTGCTGTGCGAGGTGACAGCTTATGACCTTCTCAGGTCTTTCCTGAACATGCACACACTCCTACCCATTTTATGGCCTTCTAGCTTCAAATTTTTTACTGATCAGATTGAGACCTTTTTGTATCCAGTTCAATAAACTGTTTCTACCTTAAGGCTGGAAAACTATTCTCCTGTTTTCTAGAAATATTATGGGTTATTAGTTTTACATTCTGTTCTATGATCTATTTTTAATTAACTTCTATAAATTACAAGAGGTTAAGTGTTGAGGTTCATTTCTTTCCATATAGGTATCTTGTTGTTCCAGCACTATTTATTAGATTTCCCCATTGAAACGACTTTAGTACCTCGGTCAAAATTCAGTTGACCGTACATAAGTGAAGTGAAGTCACTCAGTTGTGTCCGACTCTTTGCGACCCCATGAACTGTAGCCTACCAGGCTCCTCCATCCATGGGATTTTCCAGGCAAGAGTACTGGAGTGGGTTGCCATTTCCTTCTCCAGTGGATCTTCCCGACCTAGGGATCGAACCCGGGTCTGGGAACAAACCGATTCTGTTCTACTGATCTGTCTATTCTTATGTCAAAAATCAGACTTAATTACTATAGCTTTATAGTAAGTCATCTTTTCAAAATCATTTGGTTATTTTAAATCCTTTTCATTTCCATATAAAGTAATTCATTAATTTCACTGAAAAAACCCACTGGAATTTTGATAGATTGTTGAATCTACAGATCAATTTGGGAGGGATATTTTATATGCTGTTGAGTTCATAAATATTGTACTTTAACTTAAAAATAACATTGTACTCTGATTTTAAAATATTTTTCTATTATTGTGATGGCAACAATGAGCAATGTGCATAAAACATGTGTCCATGATCCAATTCAAGACAAAACCCCACCAGCATCCCAGAAGTTACCCATCTTGATACAATCCTTGATCATGGTTCCATTATTCCCCAACTAGAAACAACCATTACCTTGACCTTTACAACAATTTTTCTTTTGCTTTTTTCATAGGTTTAACCATTTATTTTAAAGATCTTACATGAAAGGAATTATATACGTATATATGTAAAATTCCTCAAATACAAATTATATACAGAATTTCATATATAACTTTAGTAATTAAATTTATATAAAATATAATTATTTTACATAATATATAATATTGGATTGGTAAAAAAAAAATTTGTTTGGGTTTTCCCACAGTAGCTTATGGAAAAACCCAAACAAACCTTTTGGCCAACCCAATATATATAATTCCTCAAATAGCTTTTTTCTGTATATAGAATTCTATAATGGCAGTTACATCATTCCAGCACATTGAGCTTACCATTCCCACTATCTTTTGACTTTAAATGTTGCTAATGAGAAGTCAGCTATTGGTATAATGTCTTATCTTCAGTTACTTTTAAGGTTCTATTACTGCTGTGTCCTGCAGTTTCAGTATGATTGGATTTCTTTTTATTTATCCTGCTTTGAAGAAAAATTTTGGTATTTTTTCCCAAAAGTTTTAGTTGTGTCCAGTTGGAGAAGGCAATGGCGACCCATACTCTTGCCTGGAAAATCCCATGGATGGAGGAGCCTGGTAGGCTGCAGTCCATGGGGTTGCGAAGAGTTGGACACAACTGAGCAACTTCACTTTCACTTTTTACTTTCATGCATTGGAGAAGGAAACGGCAACCCACTCGTGTTCTTGCCTGGAGAATCCCAGGGATGGAGGAGCACTGTAGGCTGCTGTCTATGGGGTCGCACAGAGTCGGACACGACCAAAGTGACTTAGCAGCAGCAGCAGTAGGAGTGTTGGTCCTGCCACTACTGGAAATGGGACTTAATCTTAATTTTTAAATAAAATTACAATCTTATATACTTCTTTATAACTTATTTTTTCGATACGAGTTTTTTTTTTTTCACATAATTATATATTGGGGTTTTTTGTTAAGGTATGTATTATACCACTGTAGGAAAATGCCAATTTACTGAATCTCTTACTGTTGTGTATTCAAGTTGTTTCTCATTTTACTATAGTAAATACTACATAAAATGCTTTAAAAATTTCTTCACATGGAATAACTAACATCAAGACTTATATGAGATCAATGTCACAAATTAGATGTGTCACCCCTTAATGACAGACAAGAGAAAACTAGTGATTATTTTTGCTCCAGGGGCCCTTAGTAGGTGAGTGAGTGTGTGAGTGAAAGTTGCTCAGTTGTGTCCAAGTCTTTGCGACCCCAGGGACTATAAAGTCCACGGAATTCTTGAGGCCAGAATATTGGAGTGAGTAGCCTTTCTCTTCTCCAGGGGATCTTCCCAACCCAGGGATTGAAATCAGGTCTCCAGCCTTGCAGGCGGATTCTTTACCAACTGAGCTATGGTGGTGAGACTACAGAACTTCCTTGGAAATAAAATAAATGGGGTGTCTAATGTGGCAACAATCCCACTTACTCGCTCACTTTCCAGTATTCTCTCAACAGTGTGTCTAGGGAGATCACTAGCAATTTAAGAAATATTAGAATACAGAAATATGATGGAGGGCCACTTCAGCCCATTTCTCCCCTACACAGAAAGTTGACCTTGCATCAGTCACTTGTAATTACTGTGAGAGGTACATGAGGAATCTAATATAAGAGATTTATATATCTTCAGAGGATTTATACATATTCAGAGGACTCCAATAATGAAAGTGTAAATTCAAAAGTATTATCTGTCTGTTCATATAATTAAGGAGTGCTAAGGGAATTCCTCCTAGCAACCAGGATTATTCTAAAAATCTTTCTTTGAAAGAGAAGACAATATAAAAATTATTGCATCTATTTTCAACTTCTGCTGTAACATGGGACACATATAATAATATTGTACTTCTTATAAGAAAAAGGCTTACTATAACTTACAGTTGATGCCAGTCTAGCCATTCTGGAGTTGAGTGAAAAGATAGAAGCCATGCCATTTAATTTAAAAAGAAAAAAAAAAAAACCCACCAAAAGCAAAAAATTGAGCTTCCAGCATGAGGAAAGTGATACTGCCAAATACAGACAAAGGATGAAAGGTATTTAAAAGTTGTAACTGGCTAGTGTATTATCCTGCCTCTGTTATTGTTCAAGGAGCACCCTATTAAGTGAAGCGCTTTGGTAATACTAACTGTTGTCAGATTTCTTATGTAATCTGATTACTCATTGAAATCAAGACTGTCTTTAGTAAACTACTGCCCTTCCCTAGGACATCAGATCAAAAACAATACTGTGGACTAAACATTGTTCATGGTACTTGACCCAATGCAAAGTAAATTCTGTATCTTGCTGTGTGCGCTTAGTTGCTAGGTCATGTCTGACTCTTTGTGACCCCATGGGCTGTAGCCCACCAGGCTCCTCTGTCTATGGGATTCTCTAGGCAAGAACACCAGAGTGGGTTGCCACTCCCTCCTCTAGGAGCTCTTACCAACGAGGGATGGAACCCGAGTCTCCTGCACTGCAGGCAGGCACTTTACCGCCTGAGCCACCAGGCGAGCCTGTATCTGTATCTACGTATCTACATCCTTTTTCCAACCAAAAACAGATGCAGATAATAGGAGTGCATTATTTAAAGTATAATCCTTAGTAGTCATGGGACAAAGTAACAAAGGCCTTTTCCCACAAAACATCTTTTTGAAACAAATATATATATATATATTTTGGTCACACACATGTGGCATGTGGGATCTTAGTTCCTTAATCAGGGATTAAACCTGTGCCTCATGCAGTGGGAGTACAGAGCCTTAACCATTGAACCATGGAGGAAGTCCCTGAAATATTTAAAATCTGAGTAAAAAAAAGTGTCCATTTCATCAAATACTTTTTGGAGCTTATGTATGTTTTATCTTTTAAGTAGCTCTAACTCTAAATGCTCTGTCTTATATAGAAGTGAGACTCAAGATTAAGAAAACATGGGATGCAACACTGGAATAATCAAGTAATTCCCTGTTCTATACCTTTATTTGAAATATATAGGAAGAAGTATATCTAGTCATATTGATGATTTTGCTAAGTCAACTACTCATTATTAATGCAGTCTAGAGACAACTATGACAATTTCATTTGTTTCTGTCTTTTTGTTTTAATATTCTAGACACAAATGATATTTTAAAACTGTTTACAAATGTAATCAGATCATTGGTTTCACACAGACAACAGCTCACACCTCCACCCAACTACCACCATCATAGCAATTAAATAAGACAAGCTGGGTGACTGAAGTTGAATTTTAAAGCACTACAAGTAAAAATAAAGTCATAATTAACACTCATTTTAGGAGATGAAAAATTTACTTTAAAATTGCAAACATTTAGCAAAGATAAGACATAAACGCTATTTTCCATATTCTACAGAAATATAGTAATTTATAGCTGGCTTGGTACATGGTCACATGATAAAAACAAATCTAATGGAAAAAAAAGAATAGTTTCATTCTACTTTTTTGCAACTTATTACAATTTAATAAGTGTACCAATAAGTACTGGAGGATAGCTGCATGGGAAGATTAGAATCCTAGGGCTATTTGCTAAATACACATTATTGTATTATAATGATAAGAACAAAATAGGTACAGATATACAATTAACATGCAATTTAAGCTATTATTTTGAAGAAACAGGACAGAATTTAGTGAACACATTGAAAAATGTATTTTTAATAATGTGTGGTTATAATCAGTATATTATGGTATTTTACAAGGCATGGAATAACTTCCTCAAATAAAGCTTGGCAAAATGAAACAGGTTGAGCCAACTTCTAAAGAAAATTTAAAACGAAGGAAAAGAAAAACAAGTGAATAATTCTGTTCGATTCTCTTCTAAGTATAATAAATAATTTTTAAAGTACCATAATTTCATGCTGACCTCAGCATCTCTAAATTAAAACAAAGCCATACTTTGTACTCTATGAATCTGCTTTGTCCAATAGAGCAGCCCCCAGCCATAAGTGGATTTTTGAGCATTTGAAATGTAGCTAGTCAGAATTGAGATGCTCATGAGTGCAAAATACAAGCTGAATGTTGAGGACTTTCTATGGGAAAAAAAGGCAAAACACCTCAATTCTGTATATAGGTTACACATGTAAAAGATAATATTATTAATATATTGGGTTAATTAAAATATATTATTAAAGCTAATTTTATGTATTTCTTTTTTTAATGTGGCTACTAGCTTTAAAGTTTTAAATTACGTTATGTGGCTTGCATTTGTTTTTACTGGACAGTGCTGATACAGAAAATCTATAGTCATTATATAAGCCTTAGAATTTAGTTATCACTCTTAAAGCACTCTGGAGTATTAGCTCCCAGAACACCATAAGCACATACTGTAAATACATTATTACAAAACTTATTTTTATCCCTCTGCAAGGTACACATTTTAAGTGTAAAAAGAATTCACAAAATATTTAATCCTTAAAAAACATCAACTAGAATATGGTAAATGCTAAATGAAATTCAATGCCGGCTGTAATACCGGGGGAAAATAGTTTAAGAAAAACAGCAGCGCAATCAGAGTAAAGGCAATTAGTATCTTCAGTAAAATAAGTTAGCCAAAATTATCTTTAATACCCAGGATCTGACCTTGCACCACAGATCATACATGTAACTTGTCCCATTTAATCATAATCTACATTGTTCATTTAATCTTAACACTGACTGAAACTTAACTACTCCATTTTCTGGAAGATCTTTAAGCATGTAAAATTAACAGACCTGGTGAAATCTAATAGCAGAATATAGTGTCTGAGAACTATACTTTAAAGTCCCTCAGTGTTAAAGTAAGCAATTGCCTAGTGTCCAAGAGACTTGAGGTGAAAAAAAATTTTTTTTAGAAGCTATGAAGAAAAAATAAGATCACTGCTCTTTTAGCATTTTCTTCTTTTTAGTTTCTTTGTAGCAGGGTGTATAAATATTTGGCATATTTATAAATACCTCATCTTCTATTTTGTCCAATTCAAAAACAAGTTAACCTAGTACATACTCCATATATACACCATTATTATCCTAGGAACAACAAATACCAATATACAATACCAACAGTGGTCACCTCAGTCAGAAGCCAGTGTTAGTCATGCATCAACAATCTCATCAGGAGGCACTGCCTAACGCTGCCTGTGCTGCATATTCCGCTTGTCACATCTCAGGCTGGAATGCTTGTTTTTAAACTGTTTAAATCTGTTTGTATTAGGTAAACTCTGTCAAAAATGCTCTGAAAGTCACAAATTAACAGATTCAAACTACTAGGTTATTCATACAAATTTCTCCCTCATTTTGCTATGACTACTTTTAAGACACTGGAAAGTAACCAAGACTTAGGGAGAAATAAACAGAACTTATACCAGAAAACAGAGATTCCCAGGTGGTGCGTGCCAATACAGGAGACAAAGAAACGTGGGTTTGATCCCTGGGTCAGGAAGATCCCCTGGAGTAGGAAATGGCAACCCACTCCAGTATTCTTGCCTGGGAAATCCCATGAACAGAGAAGCCTGGTGGACTATAGCCCCATGGGGTTGCAAAGAGTCAGACACAACTGGGCATGCATGCAGAGAGAGAGAGATACTAGAAAATACTAGACAGACTGACAGAGAATCTGATTGCAGAAGACTATAGCAATTCTCTCTAGAGTTCAGCAGCCTATTAAGACATTTAATCACATTCATCAATGTGCCTTACACAGAGATACTACTTAAACTTTTCATATCTATCTTCAGACCATTTCTACATAAACAATTTAAAATTTTTTATTACATGTTACTAACTCCAACCTAAATAAGCCTAATTCATGTCAAATGAGAAAAATTTCCAGTTTCAAACATATATTACTATAAAAATAAACTCTTCAATGAAAAGATGACAACAGTCTCTTTTCTGAAAGCTGTTACACTGATGTTAGATCAATAATCCACCAATATTTACTGAGCACCTACTATGAGTGCATTCAGCCTATACTCGTTCTTTAACTAAAAAAAAAAGTCTGCTCCAAATGCAAGATGACATTTGTGAAGGAGGATAAAGTATTAGCATTTCTAACAGATTGCTGTATGAATCAATATCTGAATGTGTGAAACTATTCATCCCTATGACATTGAAAAATCTCAAATTTATTATTGATCGCTTTATAAAGATAAGCATTTGAAGTATGCTGCATAGTACTTTGAGGAAAGTGACCACCATACATAAAATTAAGGCTGATTCCCTATAGGTATGGAAGAAGAGTCAAAATGTCATGGTTCATAAGCAACCAAAGATTTACTATGAATAGTTTACACCAATATCTGGTTCATTCAAGCAAACGGGCACTGGTGTTAGATTTCCAATTTTGCTTGGGGGGGGCTGGTGTAATAAAGAAAACTGCTTTTAAACAGGAGCACTTCAAGCAAGTACGAAAATAAAAGTCCTTTGGATAAAAATCTTTGTAAAACCACTATATAAGTTGAAATTCCAAACCTCAATTAAATATATATACATATATATATGTGAATACACACACATATGTAAGCCTTAAAAGTATCTAAATTTCACTTACAATGTTACACAGCTGTATATCATTGCTTTGTATGTTTGAACCTGATTATGTATCTTAATACTGTATTTCTCCTGAAGCTAAGGATATGGACAGTGATAAGATAAACAAGCTAGTTTTAACTTTCTAGCCTTTAACAATTCTGACCCGTTGAGTTCCTACAAGATGCAAGGCATTATGCAGTGTACTGAACATGTATACAAGGCCTCCACACAAAACACTCTCAGGGAAACTGAAGTTTTAAGAAGCAGAAGAGTTATCAGTTTGAAAACCAGCAGTAATCATTTTTTCAACAGGATTTCCAAAAACTGAGACTTAGGTCAACTAAAACATCCCTACCTCTGCTAAACATGGAAAATAATACAATACAAAGTCACTTCTGTAGAAGACATGTGTAAGAGAACATTCATAATAGAGCCATAGGGACTAAAGCAGTGAGATGAACAAGGAGGCAGTCACTGAGGGTCTATGAGCTACTGCAATGGTAGTAGTTTATAAAAAATACTATCTATACTAAAATTTTTAAGAGCTAGTAATATATTAGCATATTTTCACCTTTTTTTTGCCACTGAATATAAAGTTTTGTCCTAAATTTACTAAATTTTCTACACCCTGAGGAATAACAACAGATTAATAAGTGCCAGGGTTAAGCTTTGTCAGCCATATTATTGCACAGAAAGCACAAACTATATATAGCTGATATGCTTGGAAGCACAAAATTTCATCAACAGAGTAAGCTACTACTATTTTTTTCTTCTTTTTTTTAAGTAAACAGTTTGGTTTTATAGTGTTAACATGGCCTGGTTATAGTGTTAACATGGCCTGAGAATACAGAAGTCAAAGTTGGGAACCTGAGGTCCCTAACCCCCAGACCCACAACTGACACAATAGTTTTCTGTTTCTACCATAAACATGACCCATTGCTGTCCTTTAGGAATACATATTCAACAGTTCTCTGAAAAGCACTTTGGAATCTTAAGTTATATGTTTTAATGAAATTATAATTAACAGTTATTTGCTATCTGGAAATATGGAATTCTGATCCTTCCCCTCTTCACACCCAAATACATAAAAAACCACATTTTAAATTTCATCTCATTATTTACTTCTGTTCCTCCAATATTTGAAAAGATTAAACTTCCTTTTTCTTTTCCCCTCTCAACTATCATCCATAAGCCTGAATTTCGGAAGGAGTTCTTAAAAGTCCTTAAAATGAGGCAAAGGATTCACTTAGGACAACCATATGGCATTTCTGTTGGGACAGAGAGCCACTGCTTCCCTTTAAATATGGGCGGCACAGGTTTCAGGCTGATCTTTAGTTATGAATATGCCATCCTCTTAAACGTGATGCCTCCAATCCCGAAAAAGTTAGCTGTTTCTGAGAAAGAACTAATTCTTCATGGTAGGGTGCTTGAAAATGCTAACTAGTGAAATGCAAACCAAAGCATCCTTCTTGCTCATATCAGTAACTCACTTAAGGATAAAATATTCCACTAGACCATGCCTAGCAGTTGGAATAAATAAAATAACTAATCAATCAACTGTTTAATAAAATTTTCACCCTTTGATTTTTACCTAAATGTTAATTAAACATAATCTTGCTTCAGCAAAAAGTAAGAAAGGCACTCAAATAAACACAGTATGCACAGTTATTTTTTAAAAGACACTATGTGATAGTAAGTGGAATTCTCAGGGTGGACTTTCCCTGCTCACTGCCTTCGTAACACTGAACTTGCCTAAGCCTTCCTCCGCTTTCATGTACTTCTCTAGTGAACAGGGGCACATCACAGAGTATACCCAAGCACAGGAGGCTGGCAGCATGTAAAGTGCTAGGGGCTGTATAGCTCTATTTGAGAAATTTATTTAGAAGACAAAAAGTTCAGTTGTTACAATGCTGTTCAAATTTTCTAGCATACTTTAAATATTTAAAAGTTTTAAAATGTAATTTTCTAGTAAGAAAATAATTAAGCTTACAAAAGCTTTTTGCAAAAAAAAAAAAAAGTGTTTTCTAACTTCCTTTGATAAACTAAATCTTTAGCATCTTCTGTAATATAGGGGAACTAACGTAGAAATTAGATTGTTGCATAGCAAGTGGTAGCATTCCTAATTTATATTTAGCCCTCATGTCAGATATCATCTTGTGCTATTAAGAGAAAAATACTAGACTGACAATTTGTTCTCAAAAACATTAAGTTTTACACACACATACATGTATATACCTAGACAAGCATAAATTCACATGACCTGAATATATCTAAATGATAGTGTATCACAATATATATGCGTTCCTACAAAAAAGCCACATAAAAATCCAAGAACTTCTATTGGCATGTCTTGTGTTACTAAGTCCTTATCTGAAGATTTAAGTGGCTTTGTGTGACATCTTGTATATTTAATCTGATAAATAATGAAGCCTTGAATTTAAATTAGAATTGTACCACTCAATAAGAAATATGACTCAAAGTCTGGGCCCAGAGGTAATAAAATGCTAAAACATAGAAAAGAAAAAGGGGACACTAAAAGGTATCAAATCCTGATGTTAAAAAAAATGACTCACAGGTTTAAGAACTATCAAAAAAGTTCAAGTTGTGGAGGGGAAAAGGAGAAGCATAAAATGACTACTTATGCATAGATACAGATCAACAAATCTTTGAAATCAGTTTCCTCAGATACCCCAAATTGGCTCTGGCTCTATGGGCAAGATCTGTCCTCCAAAATCATAAATGAATAGGAAGTAGTGTTCTTAATGAAAATGGTCTTCATTCTTCTATGAATTTTTAAAATATATTAAAGTACAGTTAATTGATATCATACAGCTGCATTTCTTGGCTGGGATTTAACAAGCATAAACAAAGTAGTTTAATGAAGAAAAAAATCTAAATTAACTTATTCTATATGCAATAGCTGCTCCTAAGTATCATGAAGGCAGAATACATCATTCATTGACAATTCAGTGCTCTATTCCACCAATTTCTCAATCATAACTCACTCTACGCATCCTTCATGATTAATTTTCCCATCTTCAGTTAATCAATCATAAATTTAATAAATATTTAATAAGTCCTTACAATAGGCAAGGCAGACAGAATCTGGGAACAATTACCAAAATAGGTACACTTAAAAAAGAAAAAGATTAGGGAGGAGTGAGTGTAGAGATATTGTATCTGTAAGATATTTACAGATCTTATTGCTTTTATTTTACTTGTCAGTAGTATTCTTGACCCAGGATGGTCTACAATTCTTCCAGTGAAAGTTGGATGAAATGTGTGTTAATCTAGATCATCTTTTCCTTTAACAGTGACATATTTATTGAAAAGTAAGTGAAGACTAATGAATCTCTAAAAATAGATACATCCTTTCCACTGCATGAGCTCATTCAGTCCAAGAGATATTATCACACTATAGCTAGTGAGTTGGATGTCAACCACTCAAAGTAAAGCACACAACTATACAGGGCAATATTATGTTCTTCTGTGAATGAACACTTGAAAACTACAAATTTTAGAAATAAAGTAGCACACAAGAGTCAGATACAAACTGTATCCTTTGGATATTTCTATTTTTACTTGGTACTTAAAACTATTAGGAAGACAGGAGACCAAGATATATTAAAGGACTGCATGGCTTTGTGCAGGGGTGAGTTAAGAGACTTACAACACAAGAAGACAGTTAACATCAAAGAATGGCAAGAAACTTTGTGGAAGACATAAAAAAGTGTGGAACATTATAAAATTTAGTTGATGTTTCACAGGAGATTGTCTATACTCATGTCTTGACACTCTCACACTCGCACATCAAAGCATAAGGAAGCCCTATTAGTCGGGATACTTAAAACGATCCTTGGAAGAAAAGTAACAGTGAGGCCAAAATCTAGCAACATACATTAGTGGAACTGACTGGATCTCCATGGCATCTGTGTGTAGTTTGGCCCTCAAGCCTTGCAGCTGCTAAAAATCATAAAGTAATAGCTTTATCCAGAGGTCTAGGTAGACCTTGAGGTATTTGATTCAAAATATGCTTTGTAAATAAAAGGTTATAAAATTATGCTCATAATGCCAATCATTTTCTCACCTAAATACTACAAAAAGTTATAAAAGGGTAATTTTTGCCCTAGGAGAGAAGAGCAGCTTCTGTCTACAAGTACCAGCCTAGACAAGCTTTTTGGTATTCTTAAGTCTCACTTGATAGTTTGCCACTCAACAAAATCATGATACACAAGAAAAGGACCTATTCTTTTCCCTTAAGGCAATGTTCCTCACTCAAGTCTAGAGTCTCCATAACAGTGAGATAGGAGAGGTCTGCTTTTCCCTACACGTCTTTCTTACCCTACAGGTAGCCTAGGATAAAAAGAGGAAAACAGGCAAAGCATAGTGGTCACACTGTTTCAGCCACTACTACATTTTATACACACAGGATAACAGACAGCATCATTAGGGTAACTTTTAAGGGGGCAATTTATATTCATATTTTGTGTGTTTAATGGGGTATGGAATTAACTGGAAACAGGAGAATATCTTTAGTTTACATCCATGAAATATAATAGACATGGAAAAAACCATGGATGGGGAAAATAAAGAGAAAGGTGTGTGGAAAGAAGAAATGCAAAGCACTGCTTCATATCAATAAATGAGATATTACCTGGTACTTTTACCACATCTGTCTCACCTATCTGAAAAATGCAGCCCTTATTATTGAAAAGATAAGATGGATACTTTGGTACCTCATCCCTGATAAATTCAGTATCAAAGTTTCTAAATTGTTTTATTTTTTAAAATAGACTGAAGAACTAACCTTCAAAACTATTCTTTCCCCCTGGTTTTTGCCAGTAAACTTAATAATCCCTTCATAAAAATTTTGTACTTTATCCAGTGTATCCTCAGTAACTTAAAAACTTTACAAAGGAAGGTTTTTAATGGATACATTTCTATGCATAAGCCTGCCATATTGCATGGTGAATTTGGAGGAAAGTAAGTAGTAATAACTAAAAATGGCATTCTAGGTTTTTTTAAAATTGATTTTAATTGAGGTAAAAAAACTTATCAAAGCTAGTGGTAAAAGTAAGTTTCCACTACAATTGCATAAACTCATAAAATTAGTTTTTTAAAATAATTAGTTTAAAAATGGATTATATTAGAACTATGTTGTTCATATAAATTCCAATATTTCTGACTTCAGTTATGTTGGCCTATGACTTGAGTATAACACGCTAGTGAAAGAAAAATGGTGTGTATTTTCACAAATTCATCCACCTGGCCATCTGATTCTCAAAACAGCAATTAGATAAGTAATTCTGAAATTGTATTTCTTAAGCTAAACTATAGCATAACTTTTTGACTACCAAAAAAGAAAAAAAAAAAGCCTATACAGCAACTGCACTGAGGTGGGCTGAGGTGTGTGTGAACCAATCTGGAGAATCAAATGAGAAAAGTCTCAAAGATAGGAATATACAGGATGAGAAGTTAAAAAGAAAAAAGTTAAGACTCACTGTTCAGCAAGAAGGAACTACACAATTATTTTATCGCCAAAGGAATGCCAGTTCTTAACAAAATAAATAAAATGAAAGATTTACTAGGGACTTTTAGCCTAAAGATGAAGAACATACAGATAGCCAATAGTAGCAAACAGTTCATGCAATTATGTAAATAAGAAAGAAAAGCGATATTGCACTAAAAAGGGGAACTTTGCAGGACTAATTCACCTCTTTCATTGACTCAATGTAACCAGCCATTTTCTGTATGCATTGGCAAACCTGGCTTGTTCCACGTTCCGACAGGTGGACAGTACTTGATCGATGAACCTGTGCTCCATTTCCAGGCCCAGGGAGTCTGGAGCTGGAGTCCGCTTCAGGCGTTTGATTTCCTGGGAATAGCCTTGCTTGCTAAAGTCACTAAGTCCATCCACCTCCATTGCCTGAGATGTGTGGGGGCCTGCTGGGATACTGTGCAAGTCACTCAAAGTTCCCCCAGGACTGTCGGCAGGTGGCAACTGGATCATGCTGTGAGGAAACCTACCATTTAAGTGATGCTGAAGGTAGAAAATATGCCGCCTGTGAAAGAAGAGGAGGAGGAATAGAACAGAAAAAGAAAAATCACATCACAAAGTCAAGCTTTTCAGAAAAAACAGAAAAGTAAGTTGACAATTTCAAAACACACAGTATTCAGTTTCACTGCCTTCGGTAACCCAGAGCTATCTGGGGGAAGGAGAATAGTTAAGATGTAGTCTCTGGTATTTGGACAGAGCTTCTCAAGTCCAGATTACTGGTTTGTTGAAATACTACCCCAAAGGTTTTTTAAAAAACATTGACTGAGATGATGACAATCACTTGGTGCTGTTACTCTCTGTAACTATAATATGAAACTAGAAATGGGTTTTTGCCCAATCTCTGCTATAAATTAAAATATAAAACAAAACCAAAAATTAACCTCACTGACAGCCTAAAAGACAACTGATTTTCAGCAACAAGAGGATTAAACAGCTCCTCTAGAAGATTAGTCTATGGCCTCTATCCAATAGTTTCTTTAATAAGAACAGAACTGCTGCAATTGGACTTACTATTTTAGAAACCCTCTGAATTTCCCCCTAATCCAGCACTATAGTCTCATTAAACATCCACATGTGCTAGAATGTGCTGGGCTCTGAGAAAAGTATGTTAAAACACACAGTTCCTGTTCTTCCTCTAAGGAGAGTTTTCCTGCTCTTAGAATAATCTGTAGTTATTTGTTAAAAATGAAGATCCATATGCTTAATTTCCAAAAATTGTGAGAAAGTGGGGTTCACATCTTTGTACAAAATAAGGTAAACTACATAGATTTTAGGTTGTTATATCTCATCATTTATATTAACAATTCTAAGCCTTTAAAAGAAAATTCTATTCATTTTCCTAGCTTATTCTGGAACAGACAAAGGAGCATATAACAGACTCATTTTACAGATAAATCTTAAAGGACAGAGAAGCAGCTTAAGGGCACTGAATCAGTAGAAAACTGGTCTGTATGATATATAGGTCTTCCCAACTGTCTCTTCTCCCCATTCCAAACTCCCATTAATCTTATGAAAAAGAAAGTTTCTGTTCTAACAATCTAGCTATCTTCCAAAAACAAATATAATTTTTAATATTCTCTGAGCCTGGCTATTATGTGTCTAAATATGAAACAGCAACAAAAATCTAACACCAAAACATGCAAGTCAAGATCTATCTCCTCTTCTAAAAATGTGGAATAAGACTGTCTTGTTTTTAAGAGAAAAAGACAATTTTGTATTTATAAAGGTGCCAAAGAGGGGAGATTGTCTTTCATCTTCTCATATATCTTCCAAATATATTTAGTCTGGAAAAAGGGAACAAATTTCAATTAACTTAAAAAAATACACAATTTAAATACGCAATTTAAAATGCCTACCTCTTGCCTAACACAGGCAAGTCATTTGTCTATAAGCATAATCTTGTAACTTGAAGTAAAATCTGTATATTTAATGCCAGAGATGCCTCCAACTAAATGATAATCCAAAATAAACCAATCAGGGGATTTCCATACTTGGATTTCATTTCAACATGACAAGTACTGTCAAAGGTACTTAAAACTCAAGTTATGAGGTTGCTAACCCTCTTTCACACCTTCATAATAATCCTGAATAGTAAAATTAAACAAATATTAATAAAATATATTTTATTTTACCTTAAAAAATAAAAAAATGTCAAGAGATTATACTCAAAGTAAATTAATCTGCAGGCCATCATGGTTGGGAAGAATAGTAAAGCTTAACCATCTGTGTGTGCTCAGACGTGTATGACTCTTTGCGACCTCATGGACTGTAGCCCGCCAGGCTCCTCTGTTATGGAATTCTCCAGGACGGAATACTAGAGTGGGTTTGCCATTTCCTTCTCCAGGGGGATCTTCCAGACCCAGGGATCAAACCCACGTCTCCTGCATTGGCAGGCAGATTCATTACCACTGAGACATTTGGGAAGCCAAAGCTTAACTATTCACAGGGTCTAATCATTGGTCTTAACCCTGACTGTACATCAAATTTACCTGTTAGGGTTTTTTATTTTTTTAAAAGACAGATGGCAGCACTCTATCGCAGAAACGCTAAGTATCAGGATCTCCAAATAGGGAGTCCAGAAACGTTTTTTAGTTTGGAAGTAACATATGTTATTCTGGTTCACAGTCAAGGATGAACACCACCATCTTGAGCCATTGGCAAAGGTCTGTGCAAAGAACCTCATGTTGATGAAGACTGTGAAGAGGCTATGGTAATACAAACTCCTCTGAATCACTCAGGCAAAGTTCCACAGTCAAGTTACCATATTTACCCAAGGAGGCTCGAGTCAGATGTAAGACCTTCTGTAACTCTCATAAGGACACACAGAATTTCATGCAGGAAATACATCTTCCTTCTCTTACCTATGACACCAAAGGGTTTCATGTCCTGGGTAGGCATCAATAAGATCAGTGCTGAATTCAACTTCTTCTTCTAGAAGATGGGGAAGATTTATCCTTGATTCCTCTGCTGAAGCCACTGCTTCTTCATCTTTTGGGAGAACTACAGTTGACTCACTTCTCAAAGGACTTTGCTCCAATACAGAACCGTCAGTCACAGTTCGGCTAATCAAAGACTTTAATAAAAATTGGCGGTAGTGAAATCCACTGTGGTCTGAAACATGCATGGATGCCCAGTGTTTAGTAGAAGACAGTTCATCAAGAAGAATCTTGTAGGAAGGAAAAAGGGAAGTGAAATGAGGAATTGCTAAAGGTTTTCTTTTTTCCGTTAATGCTTTGAATTTCTTTCATTCATTCCTTGTTTTGATAATGCCATTCCTACCAATATTTTGTACATAACATCCAACACAGTGTTGTTGCTTAATAAATACTCATGTTCCATTTCTTTTAGAAAATAATAATTTTTTTAATACTACTGAATTTAAGGACCTTTCTAATTGGCATACACATAGAACAGCCAGATTCTAAAATGAGGAGAGACATTGGGTATTCATTTTTAATTTAATGCTTATACTGAAGGGAAAATATAAATTCAGAGGTCACTTTGATGGAAACTTTTTTTTGCATTTAATGAATCTGTACTGTATCTAACTATGTGTTCAACAATAGACTCAGTGTAATTATTTCTCTGGCACTATTAAATGTCATCAGGGCAGAAACCATGTCTATTTCGTTCACTACTTAATTCTAAGGGCTTAGTACAAAAACATGATGCATGACTAACAGGAATTTTCAAGTGCTCATGACTTTCACTACTTGTCTCAAACTTATCACCAATGATAAGAGACTTTTTTAAATAGGTAAGACAAAATTCAGCAGTGAACTGTTTAAATCTGCAAACTAAAGAATTTCAAATGGAGATTAAAAAGCAGCATTTATGAAAAAATAAATTATTTGGCAGTGTCTCAGTCAGGTTAGCAAACAAATAAGTTTTGATCAGAAAAAGGTGTATTGAGGGCCTACCACACCTGTCAGAGGATTTTCAGACCAGTTAAGGAAAAATGACATGTACTTATCAGTAGTGAACCATACACACCACACAATGCCAAAGGCTCTTTTACCTGCTCTTCAAGGAGCTCAGGCAAATGCCTTCTTCTTAAGCAAGATCCCTCTCTACTTTTCAAAGAGAAAACTAGAAGTCTTCCCTCTTCTCAGCCTCCATAGAAGTTCTTGTATGTTCCATCATATATATTATAGAAATTCCTGTATACCTTTTCATCCCCACTAAACTATACAAGTTTTTAAAGATACTTATTCATTTCTAATTAATGTTCCCATCACCCTATACCCTATATATAAATGTTTAATGAATGAATGAACAAATGAACAATTTAATAAACAAAGTGACTGGTAAAGAGGGATATGATTACTCCCAGCTAGGATGGTCAAGTTTTATCAGTGAAATGTTTTAAACATCTCCTTTAAATTATAATGAGTTAATTCACAGCCACATAAATTTATTTCAGAGGCTATTGCCAGTGAGTCTCTGAGAAATGGAAAACAAATTGCTTATTTGATTTGAAAGGTGGGCAAAATAAATCCACCAGATAAACTTCTACCTGCAAGACAAAAACTAATCTTAAGGTTTTTTTTTTTTTAAGAATTATATTTTTGAAGAATTAACCTGCAGGAAATTCAGACTATAATACAGCAGCGTTTTAATTATGGTACAGCTTCTTACTATGCATTGAAAAGAATATAAAACTTGTTTAAGATGAATTTATATAATGTGAAAAACATTTAGATTATTTCTATTATATATTTTCTACATGTAAAAATTAAAAATTTATTTTAATTTTGAGGCAAAAATAGCATATATTTAAAAGGTTTTCAACAAAACTAATTCAATTCCTAATAACTCTTTTCTGAGACTATTTAAGAGAAAAATTCACTATATTCTTTTCCCTAAGATATAAAATGCCTACTAACTAAAGAAGAAATCTTTCAACAGGAATTTCAGGGTGTTTTCTTAGTAGAATAAAAGGCAGTGATTTCTTTTTTTAAAAAGACAGCAATTATTTTTAAGTGATCTTAAAGATACGGCACAAAGATACAGCTTAAATGGAAGGCACTGACAGAACAAAAGACCTTTGTATAATTATTCTTTTCCAACATTCCACATAAAAATGAGTAAGTGAATAAATAAATTATAAGGAAACTATGGAAGCAGGGCTATGAAACAGAAGATAACAGGTTTAAAATGAAAGACTACTAGAAATGCTAGTTCTTATATACACACACACCATGAGTTCCATGAATTTTTTAAAAAACATTTGGTTTTTCTTCTGATTATACAAGATGATTATTATAGAAAAACGTAAAAATACAGAATATAAAGAAGCAAAAAAATCCCCACATCATTCATTATCCTACTGACCAACAATGACTACTTTTAATATTCTACCATTACAACCAATCTCTCAGCTTTTTGCAATAATGCATCTGTTTAATTTACTTAACACAAATTTCGGATAGCTTTTATATCAAAATTTTATTTCATTTAAAGTATAAATTCCAATTTCATTAAGTATTACTCTACAACATAATTTTAAACTTTTGCATAATACTTCATCCTAACGATTATCACAATTTAAACCATTCTGTCATTTGTTTCCACTTTGCGTTAAGTAACATGCCTATGTATACACACATATAAATCTATGTACATGTCTTATTTTTATTTAGGAGAAATTTCTAGAAGTATACTAACTGAAACAGTGAGAAAAATTCTGTAAAGTTCTTGATGTGTATTTCAAAATGCCCTCCCAGAAGGCTGTATAATTTATGCCCCTATTGGAAGAAGATCTTAATGTTTGTTTCCTAAATTCCTCATCAATACTTTAGTTGTAGCTAATTTAGTAAGTGGAAGTCAAAGTTAAAGTTGCTCAGTCATGTCTGACTCTTTGCAACCCCATGGACTATACAGTCCATGGAATTCTCCAGGCCAGAATACTGGAGTGGGTAGCCGTTCCCTTCTCCAGGGGGTCTTCTCAACCCAGGGACTGAACCCAGGTCTCCTGCACTGCAGGCGGATTCTTTACTGGCTGAGCCAACCAGGGAAGCCCAGTAAATGGAAAATCATGTTTAATTTACATTTCCTTAATTATGATTAAAGCTAAATATTTTTCCTATTCACTTATCTTTGTTTCTTTTACAAACTGCCTGTTTGTCTAATTCTCTTTTATAATTGCTCAACTTATTCTTTGTGAAAGTCATTACTGTCCTTATGAGTTTGCAAGAGATCTTTATATATTAAAGGTATTAAGTCTCTGTGTTGTAAATATTTTTCTTACATATTACTGCAACTGATTTAAATTCCTTTTTTCTTCACGTTTTTATTTCACTTAAGAGTTCAGGTTGGTATGTGAGATTAAAATCTAACCATCATTTTCTAAAAACTCAATCTTATTAGCATCACAAATTGAGCAAAGAATCCCTTCTCCAATCATGTGAAATGCCGTATTTATCATCAATGAAATTTGTATATACTGTGCACTGGAGTTAGTTTCTAGGCTTTTATACTCTATTTCTATAAACATTTAAATATATAAACATATAGCAATATACAGAGTTCCTTATTTTTCCTTTTTTTCCAACAATTTCTTAGCTATTCTTGAAGCTTTATTTATTAGGATTAATTTTTGAAGTTGAAAAAACTCCTGATTTTCAGTACAGTCGCAGAGCTGCACAGCCACTGCTGCCGCTGAGTCGCTTCAGCCGTGGCTGACTCCGTGCGACCCCACAGGCGGCAGCCCGCCAGGCTCCCTCGTCCCACTGCCGTCATCTAATTCTCATACACTTTCTTTTTTCTTTTTTATTGACATATAATTGATTTACGATATTATATTAGTTTCAGGGGTACAACATAGTGATTCAATTTTTTTATAGACTATACTCCATTTAAAATTACTTTAGTTTTACTATAAAATGGCTGTATTTCCCTGTGCCACAGTCCATCCCTGCAGCTTATTCATTTCACACACAGTAACTTTTACTGCCTAAATCTCCTACTCCCATCTTGCTCCTCATCCCTCCCCTGTCCTTATGGTAACCACTAGTTTGTTCCCTGTGTCTGAGAATGTTTCTGTTAAATTCATTTGTTTACTTCATAGAGTCCACATATAAGTGATAACATACAGTATTTCTTTATCTCTGCCTGGCTTATTTCACTACGCGTAATACCCTCTAAGGCCGTCCATGTTGCTGCAAATGCCAGAATTTCATTCTTTTTTATCGCTGAGTAATATTTCATCATGTATGTTAATATATACACACATACGTATCAATCACATTTTCTCTGTCCATTCATCTGTTGATGGACACTTAGGAAGGTTTTGTAGCTTGGCTTCTGTAAATAATGCTGCTATGAACACTGGGGTACATGTATCTTTTCAAATTAGTATTTCTGTTTCCTTCATATACGTACCCAAGGGTGGAACTGCTAGATCATATGGTAGTTCTATTTTTAGTTTTCTGAGGAAACTTCATACTGTTTTCATTACTGTCTGTACCAATTTACATCCTTATCAACAGTGTACAAGGGTTTCCCTTTTCACTACATCTTTGCCAACATTTATTACTTCTGATGATAAATATTTTGATGACAGCCATTCTGATAGGAGTGAGGTGATATCTCATTGCAGTTTTGATTTGCCTCTGTCATGATTATAATTTCAAAACATTTTCATCACCTCCAAAACAACCCCTATTCCCATTAGGAGTCCTCTAATTCCCCATTCCCCCCAGTCTCTGGCACCTACTAATCCACTTTGCTTGTTCTGAATATGTCTCATAAATGGAATACTACTTCTAACAGTGTTTTCAACCGTGACTGATTCCTTCCACCCCACCCTGAAAAAAGATTATTTTAAAATTTACTTTAATACATGTCCACTGAAAAACACAAACATCACAGGGAACAAAAAATAGAAAATTAAAACCTCTCATAATTCTACTCCATAGCACTAGTAAGTATTCTTTATTCTGTAACCTATTTTTTTCCTGACTAGAAAACACATGCTTATAGAAAATATAACAAAATATATCCATAATGGCACTGTGTTGGTGTGTATAAATATCTGTTGCACACTTATAATATGCCAGGTACTATTCAAAATACATTAAATATTATTCAATGCTAATAACATAAAAAATTATTAGGCCCATTTCATATTTAGTTTTATATCCTTAACTTATAATTAACATTTTTCTTTAAATAATCTTAAAAATATAATTTCTAGTAGCAACAAAATATTCTACTTTGTGATGAACTGCAGTGAAATGCATTCTGTTATTAAATTAGACTGTTCCCAGTTTTTCACTATTATATACAGTATTTTTATATACCAAGCTTCCATATTTAATATAATATCCAGTGTTTACTGATCACTTAGTATGAACACTAGGGATAGCCACTTTATGTGGATTCTCCCACTTAATTTACATCACTCGAGGAGGTAGGACTTGTCATCATCCCCAATTTACGGATGAGGAAACTGAGGTTAGAGAGGTTAAAGAGCCCTTTTTAAGGCCACAGAGCAAATTGCTGGTAGAGTCAGCATTCATATTGTGTTTGTATGATCACTGAGTGAAGTCTTTAATCACTATATCATACTGCGTCTCCCATTTTTTCTTTAGGATGAATGCCTAGAAGCAGAATTGCTACATTAGAGATAACACACATTTTAAAGTCTGGTAAATGCTACCATGTTGCCCTTTGGTAAGATTTTTATCAATTTCTATAATGCCTGCCTTTACATCCTTCCTTTGTGGTTCAGCTGGTAAAGAATCTGCCTGCAATGTAGGAGACCTGGGTTCAATCCCTGGGTTGGGAAGATTCACTGGAGAAGGAAAAAGCTACCCACTCCAGTATTCTGGCCTAGAGAATTCCACGGACTGTAGAGTCCATGGAGTCGCAAAGAGACACAACTGAGTGACTTTCACTTTCACTTTACACCCTTACCAAGCTAAATATGAGCACTTCAAAAAATCATTTTCAATTTTCTAAGTAAAAAAATGCCACTCATTTTATATGTATTTTTAAGCTGCGCTAGACAACTAATACTTTTGCGATTACTTCCTCTAACAGACAAAGCACTGTAGGACATGATCTCCCTGTTGTTCAGTTGCTCAGTTGTGTCCGACTCTCTGTGACCCCATGGATTGCAGCACACCAGGCTTCCCTGTCCTTCACCATCTCCTGGAGCTTACTCAAACTCATGTTCATTGAGACAGTGATGCCATCCAACTATCTCATCCTCTGTTGTCCCCTTCTCCTCCTGCCGTCAATCTTTCCCAGCATCAGGGTCTTTTCCCATCATCATGATCTCCTAGCTGGGCCCAATAGCTTATAAGAACAGAAAGTGGATTTTGTAAATTCAGCACCCTTCACTGAGAGTGAGAGACAGTGGCAGCGGTGACAGGAAAAGTGCCAAGACCCCCAAGGGCAGAGGAGGGCAGGCTGACAACATGTAAGCCTAGCAGTGGGCCAGGGCAGATGAGTTCATACACGACTTATGCGCTGTCATCTTTAACAGCAGATGGTCTCCAGGAACCAAGAATTTCACCTTGGCCCTGTGTTTCTGATTTATGGACTGCTACTTTAAAAGGTCCACATCAAGGCAAGAAAGTTTCCAAAGAGCTCTCAGCTCACCTGAACTCTGCCTTCCTTTATCCACAACCTTCCCCTTCCCTCTCCCTACCTCCCACAGGACACCAAGTTGTGTAGCTGAGATGACTGACTTTAAAGCACTCCATATCCCCTATACCCACCAGATAACTTGAATTCACTGCTCCAGGCCCCTGAGAATGTAGCATCGCTCCCTCTGGCAGCTGCTGTCTACGAGCCCGGTCAGGATGAGGAGACATTTCTGCGCTCCCGCTGTGCCTGGAAATTCCCTCAGTTTCTGCAAGTGCCACCCTGCTTTGTAACTGTCAGTATCTGTTTCAAACTAGATTTTTCAATTTGTTGATAGTAAGCTTTTTGTCTTTATGCCATATCCAACGTATAGGACAGTGTCTGGTAACGATAAAGTTTCACTACTTTTTTCATGAACGAATTGAACTGAGTTGACCTAGCAAGCTGGTAGTCGAGTTTCACCTAAGTTTTCTATCTATGGGGAGCAGAGAAACGAACTAAAATTCTGTGAGCCTCTACTAGGTGCCCAGTACTTTATACACATTAACACAAGTAATTTTCACCATAATCCACTGAGGCAGGCAGCAGAGCCCCTATCTTACAGATGAAAACATTAAAGCCTTACTTTACACAAAAAGCTAACAGGGCCAGAATCTGAACCCGGGTTAATGTAATTCTGTTGTTTCTTTTTCCATTCCATTAGGTGGCCACCCCTCCTGAAATGCAAAGCCATGTAAGCCGCAAAGAATGCCTTCTCTTTCAGAATTGTTGGCTTAAAATCCCTCAGAAGTGAAAGCTCTCCTATTTATTCTGGAGGAGTCTCTGGCTAGCACACAGAGAGAGGAGAGGGGGCCTGAAAGGAGATACAGGAAGGGATGAAGCAAAAATGGAGAATGCGTCCTCAATAATCTGAAAGCACCATGTGAGACATTCTGACCCCTTTAAATTGTCTTAAGCCTGGGAAGCTTTTGGAAGAGTACTCTAGATTCTAAAGCCCTGATACCATAAGAAGTGAAGAAAAAATAGAGAAGCTGTAGTATGTAAGAAGGAGTACAAGGATACCTGGCTCTCATTCTGATGAATAATAAATGATACAACTGTGGCTGAGTCCAAGCCATTAAAATTCTCTGGAAACTTCTATCTCCTCATTTCTAAACTAAAAGGATTAGGCAGTGACAGTTCCCAACCTGGTTGTGCATCCAAATAATCCCCTGAACCTGTGAAAAATACTGATCTTTAAATCCTACCTTCATTTTGATTCAGTAGACGTGGGGTAGGACGTAAGAATCGTCAGGTAATTTACAGACTCGGCCAAGTGTGGGAACACCTGTGTGAGATCTTCTGCTCCCTCCCCAGGAGAAGAGATTGTGAAAAGGCAGCCAGCTGATCTAGCACATTAACTCACATAACAAAAGGCTACCAAGAAAGAACAATTTCAATTGTATAAAGTTTAATAATCTCTTCCTGTTTCAGGGCAAAACGAGCTATACTCAGTCCTCCTTACTGCTTAAACCTCCTTTGTTCTACCAGTTCACTAGCCTAAAAGAGTGCCAAAGCCGTGCGGGTGAGGAATGCAAACTTTTTGTAAATTGCCAGTTTCCCTGGAGGTATCAGTTGTTGCAATCCTCCCTGGGCTACTGGGCCATTAGTTCCTCTACTTCTCTCTTTAAAAGCTCCTCTTAGAAGGAACTACTACATACTACCAGACGATTTAAATGGCAGACAGAAGTGTGCCTAGGGACACAAAATAACACCCTACCTTGGTGTCTAGCTTAGCCAGGTGCTGTAAAACCCAGATGCGATGAGACCAGGCATTATAGTTGCTTGGGTATCTCCCTGCTGCTTCACCACAGACCTCCATCTCTTCTTGTATTAGTTGCTGTGTCCTTTCTGCAGGAATTATTCCCAAGTTTCCTTTGGTCATAAAGGAAGGCAAGGAGGTTTCCTGAATTAGCTGTTGTAGCACCCATCGCCTGTTAAAGTAACATGTTGGCAAGAAATGAGTAAAGAAAATAAACCAGAGAGGAAAACAACCAGAGTTCTCTATGCAAAGTAATGCCCAGTATTCAAGGTTTTTTTTTTTTTTGGGGGGGGAGAGTTGTTTTTGTTTTTAATGATAATAATTTTAGCACCATGGATGTAGGCAGGGGTGGGGGGGGTGGGGGGGGGTGGGGGGGTGGGGGTGGTGAGCATAAAGGACAAAGATTATAGAATAAGCGTTCTAAAATGTTAACATCTGTCAAAAAGAGAAATGTCATCAATTTGGAAATGACAACTCCAAAACTTCATTTGGCCAGGAAATGTAAAGGCAACAAGAATGTTTGTGTGTGTGTATCTGATTGGTGGTACTGTGTGTATGGGAAGGGGTGATATTAATTAATGGCTGGTAAATACTCAAAAGCAGCACAGTTCACTTTTAATTATATGTGCATGCCTCATCCTTTGTGTGTTTGCAAAGAAGAAGCTGCACTAAGCTTTTATGAAGCAAAATTTCTATATTATAGCATAGAATCTGGAAGGAAAAAAATCAATATAATTAGTGAAACCATCAGGGAGATTTTAAAATGTCTTCATCTGTAATTTTCCCCTTATCTATTTAAGGTTTTTATTAGCATACATTTAAATGAAAAGCATTCAAAAGTGCCTCTAGCCACTTACTGTCTTTAGTTTTTACAGACATTTTCTCCTAAGAAAGCATTCTTTATAGATTAAAAATTTTCAAGCCAGGATACAGGAAATTGAGTAACAAAATTCATTTTTGTCATTTTCAAATAATGTTATTTTTAACAGCCAAAACTTGCTTTATAAAATATTAGACAAGTCAATAAATCAATGGATGCATCTATGTTAATAATAACTCCCTTCCTCTACCATCACCCCTTTCCTAGTCTCCATACACATAATCAAACACCTCTCTGTAGTCTGCTATCCCAGTTTCTAATAGGGAGAAAGTATAACCAACTGTATCATTTGGAAGCAGCTGCTCTGCAATGCTAGCCAAAGGCAAGGTTACAGTTAAGATACCTTAAACTGACTTTAAGATCCTAAAAATGCTCAGGATTTAAAAAAAGTTAAAAGTGGCTTAATAAACTAAGAACAGATTTCTTCAGAGAATGTCCCCACTGACCCCATCCAGTAAGCCCAGACCATCTCATTTTAGTCAAAGATGTTATATGGGATCCAAGAGTAAAATGCTTCCAGATAGCTAGGATTTTGAAAAGAGTTCTTACATGCACTTTGATCATCTGCCTCAGCTTTTAACCTAAAAATATCCTTTGCATTTAAGGTCTTAGCAACTTTAATTCAGTCTATACCCCATTCACCTCAGTTGCCTTTATTTGGTTAATTTTAATAACCATAACAACCACCAGCACCATTTTTACCAGGAACATACCTGACTGAATTAAATCCAAATTTAATTAAAACTCAAGTTGCTCATTATAGTTGAATATCTAAGTGCAATTTCCATAACTGCTTCAGATAGACAGTAATAACATAAAATTTACCGAGTATTTAACATATGCCGAGCACTGTGCTTGTGTTTACATGCATTACCTCAAGTAAAACTCAACCACTCTGAGATAGATGTAATTATTACTCTCATTTTACAAATGATAAAACCAAAGCTTGAAGAGATTAAATAATCTCTAGATATCACCTAAGTAGAAAGTGATGGCATCTAGGCTTGAATGTAGATATAATTTGATTTCAGAATTCAGTAATCAGTATGTGACCTGCTTCATATTCTGTGTTTTTTTTCCCTCCAGCCATTCTAAGCCCTAAGAATTCTGTGGTGTAAATTAACCACACCTGTGAATCCATGTTTCTGGACTCTTCGGAAATTTAGTTAAGGCCAGTTTTCCCAGATGTAAGTCCTTAATTGGATTTAAAGTACCTGAGAGGATCAGCTCTTTTCTGTAAAAGAAAAATAAAAAGAACTATTACTTTATCTTTCTACACAAACAAACTGCATGACTATTAATATAATTTCATTGTGAAGCAAATTTCCAAGAATTAAAAAAATAAAACTCTCTTAAAGGTTATACATAGTAATCAAGAATGTATTCTCATAATCTTGAAGTAAATTAAAAAACAGAAACGGAAGCTCCTAAATCAGCAGTGGAACTTTAGTTGTCTATTTGGTAGAGGGCAAAGGAGTTTTCCGGCTTGTATCATTCCCAAAACTTATAAAGCCTGACATCAGTATATGTAGGGCAGATCCAATACTAATCAAGAATTATTCTAGCTTCCTAAGTCAGACTTGATATGATCTACTTCATTACCAAAAACCACACATACAACAACACACACATTGGATTGAGATGTAAGTAAAAAAAATCATTCAATAGCCATCATAACAAACTTAGTTTATTTTTTAATTTTTCCCTTCTACCTTTCATATGCATCTATATTTTAACATGTAATTTTATATTCTGCTCTTATATCTTGAGAATTATTTCCACAGTTCTTTATAATCTTTAAAATAAACATTTCAAATGGTCACATAGTTTTTGTTCAGTAGCAATCCATTAATTTAACAACCCTGCCCCCTATAATTAGACATTTCAGGTTGCTTTCAAGTTTTTGCCATTCTAAAGGCATTCTGAAACAAAAACCTCTGTGCTTATAACTTCATTTGTACTACTACTTAAGATAAGTTTCCAAAAGACATTACCAGGAGAAATACTTGAATGGCTCCTGATACACTAGACCATTCCTTTTTGAAATATAAACAAAGTAAAAGGAATATTAACTTTGCTATTTTAAAACTGTTCAAAGCTTCAATGCAATTATAAAGTATGTCATGCAACAGAGCTTCACCTATTTCTCAGGTTAATATAAGTTTAGATTGAATTTCTCAGGTAAGTTTTTGATCATAAGCTCTGATATTACTGATTACACTCTGATTTTTCAATTTACCTATTGTTTTATATTAAAATTAGGTCATTTGCTAGTTTCTATTAATCTTAAAATGTCTTTCCTGTGGTAAGGGCTCATCATTTATTTCAGAGATGTTAATCTCAACAAAACCAGAGCCCAGACCATGTATCTCACCTACTTAGATGGACTTGGTTCCTAAATACCACAATCCATTTCCTTCCCAACAGATTCTTATTTGATAAGGAAAAGAACTTCCTTTTTAATGAAAATACTAAATAATGATAATAAATACTTGCATTTTATAATCAATTTTATTTCAGGTCAGTAACTTAACTCTGTAAGACAGTCTGAAGTGATACCAAGGTTTATGGCTACTTTAAAAAATGATTTATGATTTATTGACTATTTTTCTTTCAATGTACAGGAAATCTATGTCATCAAAGGAATATTTGTCGCAACAACCAGTTACTTTTATAGTTCTAGATCCTTTTTCTTTTGAAATATGTAATGTTTTGTTCAAAGGCAAAATACTACTCTATGTAACTTAAACTCTTCAATACTTTGTAGGCGCAATGTTTCTCAAAATAGGGTCCCTAACTGCAATATCATCATCGTTTGGAACCTAAGCTTCACGCTAAGCACACTGAATCAAAAAGTCCAGTGGGGCAAAGCAATGTGTGTTAAACACTCCTCCAGGGTATGCTAGCGTTTAAAAACCACTGCTGCTGCTGCTGCGTGGCTACTGTAGACAATTTACTACATTAAGCCAAATTTCCATTTACTACATTTAAAGCTCTCCTTACTTACAGCTGCCTACCTATATTCCCGCATATATCTATGTGTGTTTGCGTTAGTCACTCAATCATGTCCGACCCTGTGACTCCATGGGATTCTCCAGGCAAGAATACTGGAGTGGGTAGCCATTCCTTTCTCCAGGGGATATTCCCAACCAAGGGATCAAACCTGGGTCTCCTGTATTGCAGGCAGATTCTTTACCATCTGAGCTACCAGGGAAGCCCATATGTAGCTATACACAAGAGGAAATAAAATTTTCTTCAGAAAAGAGGAAGTTACCCTACAACTGAATCTTTATAAAGTTTCTTAAATAAGGGCCATCTCTTAATCTCTTTATTTTGAACAACAAAGTTATACTTGTAAAGATATCTTAGTCTGAAACAACCTCAATCAATGGTATAGATGGATGCTTAAAAAGACTGCCTGGTAGAATCATTTAAAAAGGAAGCAAAATTTTACCATCAATTTAAGAAATATTCCTAGGAGAAGGACTGAACATTGTAGGTGCTGGATCGTTACAAACAAGTTTTTAGATCACATGAAAAAGAAATATTGTAATCGGTTTAAGTTATAGCTTTCAGCAATCACATAACCTAGAGATCCAACAAAAAACATGTACTTTAATGTATTCAAGTAGGAATATAGATTGAGATAAAATTTCCAGTCACATGTGAATTTGGAAAGTGTTGTATCTGGAACAACTTAAATGTAAGTAAACACAGTATGCTCTGGAAAACTGTGCTGTGTTGTGCTTAGTCGCTCAGTCGTGTCCAACTCTTTGAGACCCCGTGGACTGTAGCCCCCCAGGCTCTTCTGTCTGTGGGGATACTCCAGGCAAGAATACTGGAGTGTGCTGCCATGCCCTCCTCCGGGGGATCTTCCTAACCCAGGATCAAACCCAGGTCTCCTGCATTGCAGGCGGGTTCTTGACCATCTGAGCCACCAGGGAAGCCCAGAAAACTGTGCTAGATAACTCAAAAAAATAGTTCTCGTGATGACAAAGTCACTGATGTTAATAAGCCATGTGAGAAGCTTGAATTAAACTGTCTAATGAGATATGTAAATAGGAAAATGAAGAATTTACAAATTAAAATATTTCATGTTAACATGATAAAGGTGTGTAATTAAATTGAAAAATTAAATATCCTAAGAAGTTAGTTATTCCATGTACTTACACCTTAAAGTTTACAAATTGCTATTAGCATATTTCTGCCAAGTTTATCTTATTCTATAGAGTTTTTATATTTTCTCTCCCTTCTCAAACTACTAGGGGTTCTCTCTGCTGTCACTCTAATCAGAATTTGTAGGAAACAGGGGTCATGTGTATTATGTCCATGGCAAAATCTCCACTGGTTAGCCCAGTACTTGGTATACAGTAAATGACTAAACATATGCCACTTTTTTTTACTCTTTAAGTTATTGTGTGAAATAATAATGATGATAATAATAAAAGTCATCCACATAAAAACCACCACTTACTGAACACTTCTCCTGAATCAGGCACAGTGTTAAGTGATTTACATATATTTTCTACTTTAATTCTAACAAAAATCCCGTATTATGTTGAATAATATGAAATTGCCAACTTCAGTTTTTCTAAAAATTAAACCTTTTATTTAGAATTGCTTTAAATTTATAGAGAAGTTTTTAAGAATGATAAAGAGAATTCCTGTATGTCTTGTACCCAGTTTCTATTATTAACATTTTATATTATTATGGTACAACTGTCACAACTTATGAACCATTACTTATAGATTAGTAGTGGAAGTCCATGCTTTAATCAGAATTGCTTCACTTTTACCAAGTATCTTTTTTTTTTTTTAATTCTAGAGTCCCATTAGGATATCACATTATATTTGGTTGTTATATCTCTGTAGGCTCCTCTTGGTCCCTTAGATACACCTTATTTTTGATGGCCTTGACAATTTTGAAGAATACTCATCAGGTATTTTATATATTTTTTTCAGGGTTAGACTACGGTTATGGGTTTTGAGGGGACCACAGAGGTAAAGTGCTATCTTCATCATATTGTATCAGGGGTATGTAACATCAGCATGACTTGTCACTGTTGATGTTGACCTTGAATATCTGGCTTAGGTAGTATATGCTAGATTTTTCCACTCTACTTTTTGGGAAAAGGTTACACTTTAAGGAGTAGGAAGATATGCTCCATTTCCTTGAGGGAAGTTATCTAGATAAATTATTTGGAATTGTTTGGTACTGAAAAGTTGTCCATTGTCTCTGTTTATTCAAGCATTTATTTATACCAGCATGGACTTACGGATATTGATTTTATACTTTGTAATAATCCATTATTACAATATTTTATTGCTCAAATTGTTTCAGCTTTGGACAATGAAAGCACTGACTTACTTTCGGGCTCTCTTAAGATGTCCCAGATTCATCTGGTACATTACCTGACCTGGTCCTAGAATCAGTCAGTCCTCTACGAAGCCCAGTTCCTTTTATTAGAGAATGGTGTTAGAAACCAAGATCTGGACATTTGGACTTAATCATTTCTGACCTACAAAAAGGATGATTTCATATGGTGCAGCCCAAAGTTACCTCAGTTTTATAGATAAGGAGACTGAAGCTGGGGGAGATTCAGTAACCTGCTCAAGGTCTCCAAATTGCAAATGTCTGAACAAAACATCAAATCTGCACAAAGCTACCCATTTAAATAGGCTGAAGAAAGACTATGAATCACTGGAGCCTGGACACCAGCTCTTCTAGTTGCTCAAGGATGTTTTGCTTACTCTATGTTCACAGACTGAAGGAAGAATAGGACGTTATTATGAAGTCAACCTCTTTCGTCAATTAATTCACCAATTTTCAAAGCAAAGTCAAAGCAAAAAGAAAAAGTACTAGTTATTTTTTTCTAGCACCAGCCAGATTTTTAAACTATATACATCATATACTATAATTACAGGTCAACTCAAAACCTTATTCTTGCCTGTATTTTTTCCCTGAGACTGCAACAACTACTGATGTGTTATACAATCTTTTAGCTGTTTATAAAATACAGCCAAAAATCATTCAATGCTTCCGAAAGTTACGTCAGAAGAAATGTACCAACAATCAGACATAAAATGTTGAGTATTTGATCTGTGAGACCTTATAGGGTTATATCAGTTTACTTTCAAAGTTCGTTTTTTGCTCAAAATGTATTCATGATTCTATGTCTTTGTACATCAATCTTACTAACATAAACTAAAATTTACTAGAAAACATATCTACAATGGATTTTTTAAAAATCAAGATTTCCTTCCTACTCATCTAGCACAAAACTTACTAAATCACCTTACTAGAAAAGCTTCAAGATTAACAGATATTAACATAATTAAAGATAGATTTATGGAGCAACTTCCCTTCATAAGACTAAACCACACACAATCAAAACATAGACCAAAAGAATCATACCAAAAAAAAAAAAATAACACCTTACTCAGATCTTTTATTTCAAAGATATGAAAACTAAAACTTCTGAGAAGTTAAGTCTTGTCAAAAGTCAACTGCTAGTTAACTGATGAACTAGGACTAAGATCCATATATCTAAGAACTAGGTTCTTCACCACTAAACTGCCCTATGAATATACAATGAATTATGTGTTTGTGTATATATGTTAATAAAAATCCTTTCTTGTGGGAGGATTTTTCAATTCCTCTGTAATGATGAGGAATATGTGAACATAAAAATGGTACTTCCAGTTCTCTATCACACTCATTCTTTTTCACTGAATTTAATTATTTTCAGTGCCAAGTCTGCAAACTGGGTATCTGCTATATACCAGGCACTGGAGTGTTAGATGTTAGGGAAATAAAAAAAAAAAAAAAAAAAAGAAGACATCGTCTGTACCCTTAAGAAAACTCTGTTTTAAGTTTATAGTACCTTCCTAAAAGCTCCTTTGTTGATTCTTCCTCATCTCGCAAACTCTAGAACAGGGCTGTCCAACAGAAATATAATGTGAGTCATACATATCAGCCATATATGTGCTTTAAAATTTTCTAACAGCTACATTAAAAACAAGTATAAAGTAAAATTTTAGTTTATCAATATATTTAAAATATTATAATTTCAACATGTGATCAATATAAAATTATTAATAAGAAAGATATTTTACTTTGAGGGGTTACTTGGTCTTCAAAATCTGATGTGTAGTTTACACTTACAGGACTTCTCAATGGAGACTAGTCATATCTCAAAGGCTCAATAGCTACACGTGGCTAGAGGCTACTATACTGAACTGTGCTGCTCTAGAAACCCGTAGTGTCCCAGTGTTTAAGTCTTCGGACTGGTTCTTTTCTAATATCTATACCCACTACTGGTATCTCAAACAACTTCAAGGCTTTAACTATGATACACTGTCCAGTGATTCCCAAATTTTATCTGGCCTAGAACTCTCACCTGACATTTACAGTCACACACAGCTACTTGAACACAAACCTAACATATTCCAAAATGAACTCTTGACTTCCAACCAGCACACACCCCTCTGCTCTTCTCCCAAACATCCCCATTCCAGTAAATAGCAACTTCAACCTTTCAGTTGCTCAGGCCAAAAACCAGAGTCAAGACTGACCCTCTTCATTCTCTCATATTAAATGTATCATCTGGGTCTAGGACCTAGCATATAGTAGTTAATCAATAAATATTTGATGAAAAAATGTTGTCCAGTATTGTGTAGATTAAATGAGATAACATATAAAGTTGTAGTATGGTCCCTGGAATAGAGTAGCCATTCATAAACATTTAGTCTACTCCCTAACCACTTGGAGTTTCCCATAAAAGAAAATGAGAATTCTAGAATTTGTAAATTTTTAAAACCTTCTAACACATTCCATCCTTGCTTACTCTTTAAATATCTGATTATTAATTAGTCAGAAGAAAATTTTTAAAAAATTAAGAGGTTACCTAAATTTAATAAAACCAGCTACAAATACAAAATTAAGTAGGTATTACAAAACACTAACTTGGAATTAAAATTCACAGAAAATTAAAGCATTCTTTAAGTCATCTTTAAAGATAAAGAGCTATAATCTACAGCTCTTTCCAAGAAAATTTTAAATGAATTCACAATGTTCAACAGGACTTTACCTTTATTTATCTATAATTTATATCCTGCTTTCTTGTAAGAAAACTTGTGTTAGTCTAAAGAACCACCAATTTTTAAAAACCATACACACTGTTTAACTGAAAATTTGAATGTTAATATTTCTATAATGTATTTTGTGTTTAAAGCTACAACAATCAGAATTAAAGAACTTAAGACACTCATAAAATGTGGTCCCTCTCCAAAATACTGAGTGGCGAGATGTCAAATGATCTGCCCACAGGGGGCACAATGGGACTAACCTAAGAGTCTGTGACCTTTAACACTTACCTTTACACATTCCACTGCACTGCTGTGCTCCTCAAATACACTAACCAACACTTTATAATCCAAACAATTATACTGAGTCCCTCTACCTCCACTAAAAAAAAGGAAGTTAAATGCATGTATCAAATGGTATACTGTAATTCAACATGAAAATTTATATTTTCATGAATTTGAGGGAGAATAGACATAAACATGCAAAAAGGAGCAAAGTGTGTATTAGAATTGTCATGGAGATATTATAAAGAAGAAATAAGTGTAAGATGCCATGAATACGTGATTTATATTTCACTTTTCAAAAAGCTAACAATTCCTGGTCTTATATGTCTTCAGAAATTTCAACAATTTCATTTTATCACTGATGAGAATGACGTACCTTACGTTCCACGCAGTGGTAAAGTCTGGATTTAGAAGTAGCAGGGTGCATGTGACATCTATCAATTCTAAAATAAAGAGAAGTCATATTAAAAACAAACAGTCCTATCCTTGAGGATGTGGCTTCTCTTTCTTTTAAAGTCCTCTTTATTTTATATATATATATATGTCTCACATTATACTTATATTTCATGTCACAGTAATTTTAATGATAACCTTTTTCTAAGCTGTCAGAGATATGAAGATTATCCTCAGGTACAAAGATGTGAAGATTTTCTTCTACTTATAAGTGTAACTCTTTAAAAGTTGACAATGAAACAACTTTACAATATGTCTACAAAGAATAATCAAACTAACCTATTCATTCTGTTAGTAGTTTTGGGTATAGTTTCTATACCGCTATTCATTTAACTTCACAAATATTTCAAGAATTAACTCTGTGCAAATTTTTAAAAGGGAAAAAGAATCACATGTAATTCAACTTAGTTAACAGTTCATTTACATTCCCCTACAAAATTATTCTTTTTTATACACATTTTTACACAGTTATAGCAATGATAAATTCACAATTTGTTCTACATTTTTCACTCAACATTATTACTTATGCATTCTCCTATGTTGCGACAGTATACATTTTTAACTGCATAACAATTTTTTTATCATTTATCTTATTCTTTAGACTGTTTCCTGTTTTCTTTTTACTATTATGGATAGTATTACCACAAACATTTTAAGCACACTTTCTGTCTCACAGATTCGTTTCTTTGGATATATTTCCAGGAGTAGAACTGCTATGTCAAATAATATAAATATCAATATGGCTCCTAATAAGCATTTCCAAATTGTCCTCCAAATGAACGAGATCTATCGCCAAGAGTAACATTAGTATACCTGTGTCCCTATGACTCTGATTTATACAATTATATTTTAAAAAATGAATGTGGCAGGTAAAAAAGACTATGTTTTTGTTTTAATCTAATCTTTAATTATAATTATTAATATGAACATCTTTTCATTTTCTATTTTCTATTTTCATTGTGTAAATAGTCTATTCATATTCATTATGGATCTATCATGATCTCAAATAACCTTCACAAGCCTATATTTAATAACACAAAGTCAATAATATTTAGACATATCATCTTCATTTTAGTAAAACTGAAAAAGAGAATTTTAGGATAAGATGATCAAGCTAGGCATAATACTAAATACAATAACCTCTAGCAAGTTCATATTAAATGTTAAGTAAATAAAATAATAAAAACTGTTATAATTATTTAGAATTATTGTATACCAAGTAAATTATTATTTATTTACATTATTTCATTTAATTCTCACAATCATAATCCAAGATACCTTTATTTCAGCTTACAGATAGGGAAACTGACATTTAGAGAGTTTAAGCAATTTCCCCAGAGTCACCCAATTAGTATGTGGCAATGTCTGTATCTGACTGCTTTTAATAACTGCAACTGAAATGTTTGTCTACAATAAGTAACTGGGACATTCTCAGTGTTTGAATAAAAGAGAAAATTTAAAAATCTAAGAGTAAATACACATGAACACATTCCTACTGTCATTTAAAAATATTTTAGTGAGCACTAAAATCAATTATTCTATTCTCAATCATCTTAGTAAATGATTAACATTTATTGTTAGCAATGTGGGAGACCTGGGTTCGATCCCTGGGTTGGGAAGATCTCCAAAGGCTACCCACTCCAGTATTCTGGCTTGGAGAATTCCTTGGACTACAGTCCATGGGATCACAAAGAGTTGCGGACACAACTGAGCAACGTTCATTTTCACTTTCACAATGTACTATAACATTTACTAAATGAGCAACAAAAGGTAGGATTAGCACACATTTTACTTTTGGCCTTTACCTTCCTCATTGTAAGTATCATGGAATGTCTATACTAACACTTACTATATAATATTAATGTATATACTATATAATGTCAGTATGTCCATAAAGAATAATCTAATAAAATTCTTCCTTCTTTCACTTTTATGCACTAATTTAGTATTTACCAGGGAAATTAAATACAATTTTCTATACCATTATTCCTTTAATTCCAAAATATTTCAAGTATTAACTATGTGCAAAGATTCAACTGGGCCACAAGACTGAGGGAATGGTTATTATGAGAAATGGAAGACCTGATCTTGCCTTATAGAACGCTAACCTTTAGCTGGAGAGAAAGTATAAACTGTTAGAAGGCAAACTAAAATAACTGTGAAATAAAAACATACCACAAAAAAAAAAAAAAAAAAAGAAAAAAATACCACATTGTGAGGACCACCAAAGCAGCCGCAATAATTCTCACTGGAGTACCCAGGAAAGACTATAAATGGGTCAAGACAGTAAAGGGAACTGCAGACTGTGCTTTGAAAAAGTATGAGCAAAGGTGAAGAGGGACCTTCACACACAGGATGCTCTTAAAAGATTATGGGTTCCACATGGTGACTAAAGCTCAGGATGCTGGAGAAATATACCTGGAAACTAGAATCTGGTCCGGATCTCCTTATCAGCCTGGTGTTCCATTACTTTCCATTCGTGTGCTATGCTCCAAACCCCTTCATTCCCTAAACATACTGCCCACCTGCCTACCTTTTCTTCTTTGGCTATTAACTCAGATTTATCTGCTTGCTATTCTCTCTGCCAAAAATGTCCTCCCATCCCTGAACTTAAAAAAAAAAAAAGGCACCTTTCTTTATAAAGGCCTTCCTCAGACTTCTCTGGTGGCATAGTGGGTAAGAATCTGTCTGCCAATGCAAAAGACAAGGGTTCAATTCCTGGTCTGGAAAGATTCCACATGCCATGGAGCAACAAAGTCCGTGTGCCACAACCACTGGGCCCTCAAGCCACAACTACTGAAGCCTGCATGCCTAGACCCTGTGCTCTGCAACAAGAAAAACCACTGCAACGAGAAGGCCACGCACCACAACGAAGCGCTGCCCCTGTTCACTGCAACTAGAGAAAGCCCACACAAAGCAGCGAAGACCCAGCACAGCCAAAAATAAATAAAAATTATTCTTTAAAAAAAAAGAAGGCTTGCTGACCTCCTCAGCTGAAAGCAACCTTTCATCTCTATGTTTTGTGTATATCTTACCTGGTGGTTTAGTTACTAAGTCCTGTCCGACTCTTGCGACCCCATGGACTCTAGCCTGCCAGGCTCCTGTGTCCATGGGATTCGCCAGGCAAGAATACTGGAGTGGGTTGCCATTTCCTTCTCCATATCTTACCTAGCTAACTTCGTATAAATATTGTTCTCTTAATGAGGCTGTACATTTTTTGGATGCAGGTCCTCTTTAATACATCTTCAAATTAGCCATTCAATCATCAAACATGAAAAAAATTATGGTCTCTGCCCAAAAGAAATTCCATGTCTGCCCACAGCAAAGGCCTTAAAGCCGTTCTGCCTGGGCTCAAAACTCAACTTCTCTACTTACTGCCCATGTAACTTAATGTCTTTGAATTTTAGTTTTCTTACCTGTGAAATGGGGATCCTAACATTAACCTTAGTGTTGTAAGCAATGAGATTCATCCCATTTCTCCCGAGCGGTTTGACACATAGTTTGACTCAATAAATATCTGTTCAACTAACCACCATTGCTACTTACAAAGAAATGAGTATTTTAAGCATCAATTAATCAAAGAAGTAAAAAGAAAAAAAAATGAGGCAGTTGTTCTCACGATGAAACATCTAAATTTCTAAATAAGCAATAACCAAAAACCAGTTGGTTATTAATTGACTATATGAAAATTGTGTTTATACATGATGGAAAGGCCTCTGGAATTTTTTTTCAAGTCCACAGTTTTTCAAAATCTACTACACTACCCCAGATAATATGATAAACTGGTATTTAGTTTATTTAGTTTCTGGGACTCTCCTTTTCTGCATTAAAAAATATGTGTACGTGATCAATCGTAGTTGCTATTTGTTCATATTTCTAATGCAACTCTCTCCCTCACCAATAAATGAAGATGAGTTCATCCTCCACAAGATACTTCCCACAGCAGCACAGGCAAAAACTAACACAGAAAATACCCACGTCCCCACTTCTCTATTCGTGGCTGTGTGGAGAGAGAGGAAGGCTAATCAAAGTAACATTTCTTTTACTGGAGGGCAACAGCAGCTGCTGGTTCAGAGCTCAGGTCTACTAGTAGCTGGGAAGTTCCTAGGCACATCACTTAATCTTTCTGTGCCTTAGTGCTCTCCTCATATATAAAAACTGAGCTAATAATAGAGCTATCTCATAGGGCTATTAGATGATTCATGCCCATGATGTGCTAGAGCAGTACCTGACAGAGGGAAAGCACTCAATGAGAACTCCTGTTACAAAGCCTGTATCTAGCCCAGTCATAAATGATACTGGGATGGGATGCCACCAGAGGGACAAAAAGAATCTCTTGAGCTGGCTGAGCAGTGAATGCTGAGCACTCTCTCAAACCACCACCCCACTGTCCCAATTCTCTAAACATACTTATTCTCTAAATACAATACAAACTGCTAACTCTTCCTGATTTAGGACTCAAATTCAGATGGGACTGCTTTTAGAAAGCACTCCAGTCAGATCCAAGAGGTGTGGGTGAAATATTGATAGGATATCTGAAATAGAAAAAGGCCAAGGAAGGAGAAATAACTAGGTTATAAATACTGGACATAATTAAGAATCCTTCCTGTATTACATGTATTCTTCTATTCTTCTACTGGCTCTGGATAAATAAGAGAAAGGAAACCTGTTTCTTGAGTCTATGGCATGCCAGTCTCTGTGCTGGGTGCTTTAATTCACCTGTGATTCTCATAACAGCCCCCTGAGATCCGTTAGAATTCTCTTCTTTTGTTGTGGAAGTAGGAGGTTAAGTAATTTGCCTAAAGTCACTGCTGAATGACTTCAGTGTGCTAATAAATTGAGTCTAAATCCAGGTATGTTTTCTTGTAAAGAAGATGCTCCTTAGCAACCTAGCACACTGTCTACCATTACTTTGTTGTCTTCCAGTAAGGGCTGAATCAAAGATCTAAAGATAAACATGTAAAAATAAACAGTTGATTCTATATTTCATCAATTATATACCATTTCTTTGTGGTTTTACCAAGATGTGAGCTACTGATATCCCTATAGTACCTTGAAATTAAACAGATCTCTCTCTAAACACCAGAACATATACCAGCAAATAACTATTCCGTGTTACACTCACTCCAATATATGACTGGCTCATCATCACATCATAAGGAAAAAATGAATCAGGGTACAGTATACACAGGAAATGAAGTAGCTAGATTTCACCTGTAACAAGAAGATGCAAGGATGCTATAGAACAATCAGCAAAAAATCAATATGCTTTCTTGGCTTCAATGCATTCTAGAAATGACCCAAGGTGAGCAGTCACCTGGTATGGGTCACTGGGTTTGACAACTGTTTCTGAGAGAGATATGTTTTCATGCACCTAAAAATAAATCCAAGATCAACTTGGACTGATTAATCTTTCCTCTAAAATACATGCAGGTTACCACAACAAGAGAGGCCTGAGGTAAGGTTATAAGGTAAATACCAGAAAGACCCTTTTATTATTATAGAATACGTCACTGAATCAATAGCCAGACTAAGCTAAAACCTCTTGCTTACCAAATTCTTGTTATTTATCTGACAAATGTCTACTGAACACATTCAGTTCAGTTGCTCAGTTGTGTCCGACTCTTTGAGACCCCAGCACGCCAGGCCGCGCATGCCAGGCCTTCCTGTCCATCACATTTCCGGAGTCCACCCAAACCCATGTCCGTTGAGTCAGTGATGCCATCCAACCATCTCATCCTCTGTCATCCTCTTCTCCTCCTGCCCTCAATCTTTCCCAGCATCAGAGTCTTTTCACATGAGTCAGCTCTTCACATCAGGTGACCAAAGTATTGGAGTTTCAGCTACAGCATTAGTCCTTCCAATGAATATTCAAGACTGATTTCCTTTAGGATGGACTGGTTGGATCTCCATGCAGTCCAAGGGACTCTCAAGAGTCTTCTCCAACACCACAGTTTAAAAGTATCAATTCTTTGGCGCTCAGCTTTCTTTATAGTCCAACTCTCATATCCATACATGACTACTTGAAAAACCATAGGCTTGACTAGACGGACCTTTGTTGACAAAGTAATGTCTCTGCTTTTCAATATGCTGTCTAGGTTGGTCATAACTTTCCTTCCAAGGAGTAAGCATCTCTCAATTTCATGGCTGCGATCACCTTCTGCAGTGATTTTGGAGCCCAGAAAAATAAAGCCAGCCACTGTTTCCACTGTTTCCCCATCTATTTCCCATGAAGTGATGGGACCAGATGCCATGATGTTAGTTTTCTGAATGTTGAGCTTTAAGCCAACTTTTTCACTCTCTGCTTTCACTTTCATCAAGAGGCTCTTTAGTTCTTCTTCACTTTCTGCCATAAGGGTGGTGTCATCTGCATAGCTGAGGTTATTGATATTTCTCCCAGCAATCTTGATTCCAGCTACATTAACAGTGCTGAATAAATAAAGACAAGCCATAACCCTTCTTTCTAACAAACTCACAACCTAGCTGGGAAAAACACTGTTTAAATAACCAACTACAATAGAGTGTGACACATTCTACTATGAATTCCTTATGAATAAGGACTCCCAGAGAAGTGCAGAGGAGTAATTATTGTTTCCTAGAGTAGTCAAGATGCTTCACATGTGTGTGTATTAGCAAACACAACAATAATAACAACATTAGACCTGAACCTGACCTCTGCAAAGGCATGGAGTTAAGGCAGTGGTACACAGCAAAGTCCAAGAATGGAAGAGTGTTTGGTATGGCTGAAATGTGTATCAAATAGCTGAAAACTCAAATGTTTCTAGGGTTCAAATAAATGGCAAAAAAGAGGCAAAGCAAACCTAGTAAGTAGTAACGATACTGCCTCAGTATCTGAGGGACATGGGAGGTTGTGGTCAACTGGAATAGGCTTGTCTTGTCAAGAAAAGCAGAGGCCATGATGCCGACAAAGGTCCGTATAGTCACGGCTATGGTCCTTCCCGTGGTCACATACGGTTGTGAGAGCTGGACTGTAAAGAAAGCAGAGTGCTGAAGAACTGATGCCTTTGAACTGTGGTGCTGGAGAAGACTCCCGAGAGCCCTCTGGACAGCAAGGAGAACAAACCAGTCAATCTTAAGGAAAATAAAACCTGAATACTCGTTGGAAGGACTGATGCTGAAGCTGAAACTTCAGTATTTTGGTCATCTGGTTGAAACAGCTGACTCATTGGAAAAGTCCCTGATGCTGTGAAAGATTGAGGGCTGAAGGAGAAGAGGGCGTGAGAGGAGATGGCTGGATGGCATCACCAATGCAATGGACATGAACTTGGGCAAACTTCGGGAGATGGTGAGGGACAGGGAGGCCTGGCATGCTGCAGTCCATGGGCTTGCAAAAAGTCGGACACAACTGGGTGACTGAACAACAAATGATTCCCAACCAACCGCTGCTATGCAGAAATGGACACACCCAACGCTTCTGATATGTTTCAAGTGAAGAGAGAAATCCAGATTTCCATCCTAATTTTAAAAGTTCATCATAATTTAGAATGTTTATCCAATTAATTTTTTAAAATTTAATAACATTATATAAGCTGAAACTAAATAAACATGTGGGCTAGCTTCAGCCTGGGGTGTTGAGAGCCTACAACCTCTGATGCTGACTATAAAGTAGAGGAAAAAGCTGGGGATGTAGCCTACAGACAGTTCGTGAAGGCCCTTGAATACTATGCCACAGAGAATGACTCAACCTTAACCCTGCAGACATCAAGAAATAAGAAGATAGATATTTCAGTAAAGAATCTTTCAAACTGTGTTTCTAAGAACTGTTGTTTAAAATGACTCATTAGTGGTATGATGAACATGGATTAAAGAGAGACTAAAAATGGGGTAGACTAGCCATGAGGTAATAATATTTGTCCACATGAGAAGTAAGTGAAGGGATGAAACGCATGCTCTGTGACAACCTATAGGGGTGGGATGTGGTGGGAGGTAGGTTCAAGAGAGAGGGGACATATGTATACCTATGGCTGATTTATGTTGATGTATAGCAGACACCAACACAATATTGTAAAGCAATTATCCTTCAATTAAAAATAAATTGAAAAAAAAAAAAGAAGTGAAGGGCTGAGAGAGAGCTCAATGATGAACTGACAGCAGGCGTTGTGACAAAGAGCAAAGAGCAAAAGACGATACAAGGGGTGACTTGGGGACAGAGTATGGGACTACCAGGTCAGAACTCCAATGCTATTGACTGCTCCCTTGCTTTCTGTTTCTGTCATGGATTTTTCATTCATTAGAATTACAGCATCTCACCTCTCCCAAACCAAACATGGCTATTACTGCAGCAGACTTTTAAAAAATATTAGTTTCTAAGTTATTAATCAGGGAGGCTGTGATGGTTAGTTTTGGTTAAACTATGGTTAAATGTGACTGGGGTGCACAGATGAAAGATTATTAAACATGATTTCTGAATGCATCAGTATGAGGGTGTTTCTAGATGAGATTAACATTTGAATCTGCAGACTCAGTAGACAGCCCTCCCACTGTGGGTGAACATCAATCTGTTGGGGTTTCTGAATAGAACAAAAGGAGGAAAACAGAAGAATTCAGCCCTGTTTTGCTTCTTCTCTGTCTGCTTGAGAAAGGACACCTCATCTTATCTTCTCCAGCTGTCAGACTAAGATTTAAACCATTGGATTCCCTGCTTCTCAGTCCTTCAGGCTCAAAGAATTAAATCACCAGCTGTTCTGGGTCTCTAGCTTGCAGAAAGCTGAGTGTGGGACTTCTCTGCCTCCATAATCACGTGAGCCAATCTGTCATAACGAATCCTGTTTCTTGTACATATAAAACTTTACATATATGTAAAAACTTTTCTATTGGTTGTTGCTATGGAGAATCCTGACTAATACAGATGATTTCCAAACATCTAAGGAATTCAGCACATTAATGAGAACATGAATTCAGTCTGGATAAAAGGAAAAACTTATATCTCCAGAATAAAGGTCACCTGCAGTTAAAGATTACATTCTTAGGGGAATGCCTAGGATTTTGGCATGATCAATCACACAGACACTGACATTTCTGAAACTTTTTAAATTGTCAGCTTTCTTCACATGGCTCTTAAACATGTATTTCTACAAAAACAGTTTTAAAAGTATAGCATTTTCATGAAACAACTGCTTTTTCCTAATACTTTTAACTTTTTTCCTTAGTAAAATTCACTACTGTGATCTTCAGTTCCCAAGTTTAGCAGAGTATTTCTATGTTAGTTTGCATTTTCAGGTATCTTTTCTGGTCAATCAGAAACTCACTTCCATATTTTTACCAATACACTATACAACCTAAGTAGTATATGACACCTCACTGAACCATGTGTCCCTGCTCCCCCAAAAGTGAAACTGAAAACTACTTCCACGAGGATACCGGTTAGGATAAAATCAGGCTGCTCCTGTATACACGCACAGTTGCATCAGAATTCAAAGCTTAGATGTCAGCTATTCATGTGAGTGAGCTTAACCATTTGATCTTCTACCTGGGTTCTCCTGGGTCGATCAAGATAAAATTACATGATGAGATGATTTAGCAAAGCCTACAGAGCATTGCCCAGAAAGACAAGAAACAGGGAAATAGAGACAAGAACTTGGAAGACTACAGGAAGAAGGCAGGTTCGGCTAGCAAACGTCAAGGAGCAAAAGCTAATGATCTGAAACAACAGCCTTTGGCACTAAAAATTCATACTGTTTCTTCTATACAAGATCATCATTTGTCTTCCCCACACAGAATTAGTTATATATTGGCTCAATTATACATTTCTGTGTGCCAGAATATATACAATATAGCTCTGTTAGGCAAAATAATAACTTTATGGATTCACATGGTGCTACTTTGTAACTTAATGTCACTGAAAACTACAATAGGGTAATGGAGAATGAAAAGGGATCTACCAACAGATCAATGTCTTACCTTTAAATTTATGCCTGACCTATGCCTTTAAATTTTTACCATAAACTTAATAAAATTAGACATAGCCTTATAATTAATAAATAAATATCAGTGGACTAATTGATCGAAACACAGGAAGTAGAAAATATTTCACATTAAATCTTCAAATCAGATTCTTTTTTCTACTGGTCTAAACAGGGGAAAGTGCTATTAACCTGTAATGACAATACATTAAGGACAATGCCAAGAGGAACACAAGGAAATCAATATGTCACTTTAGGCAACACTATTCTCTACGAAGAGATTGTTTTTGACTCAACTGGAAGCTTTCTGAGTAAAGGAAACATGTATTATGCATCTTTTTATCCTCCACAGTACTTAGAGCAGCTTCTGGTATGAGTAGGCTCGTAGTAATGGCTACTGAACTTATAATTAAAATTCTCTAAGAAACACAGTTCTTACTCAAAATTAGCCACCAGGCATACCGAGACATTTAAGGTACTGGTGTATGTGGGAAGGGAAAGGAGTTTTATAGAAATCGTCAAGAATATTATCTCAGATAAGAATTCTCCAAAAAGTGAGAACTCAGGTCTCTCTTTTACCTAAAATATAAACAGAATTTGTGTACATGGAGGCTTAGCAGCCTCTGGAGAAGGAAATGGCATCCCACTCCAGTATTCGTTCCTGGAGAATACCATGGACAGAGGAGCCTGGTGGGCTACAGTCCACAGGGTCGCAGAGTCAGACACGACTGAAGCGACTTATCAGACACGGGGGGGAAACAAGGAAAAGACAGCAGGTGGGAGGAACAGGAATTGTCTGATGCAGCAAATAAGTTTCTCTGCAGAGAAGCAGAAAAAAAGAAGGCTGGGATGGTTTTCTTTTGCTCATTTCAGCACAGAACAGAACACAGAGGGCCAGAACTTAGCTGGGATCACAGTACAACAGCACCACCATAAACCACTGAGCTGCTTCACAGTGTTACCACCACCATCAAACCTTGGTTATCTCATATGAGCTGTTACTAAATGAGCTTTATTGCTCATAAGTTACTTAAGGATTAGAAATCAAAGAAACAGAGCTTGTAGGGACTAGAGTGCACTTCACAAATTTTCAAACCTTTTTTAGTCCTAAGATATTTTCTTCAAATACCTTACAAATGACTCTAGTACATTAAAAAAAAATATCAGAAGTAGGGAACCTGGCACCATGGTTGAAGCACCTTCCAGAGAATCACAATGGATGCAAAATTAGAAAATGAAGGATGAGTTCAAACTCATTTGCCAGAGAAGTTAAGAGCCTGCCCAGTCAATGAATGCAAAAGCCAGAACTAGAATCCAGGAATGTCAATATCACAGAGGGTTCTTCCTACTACACTTATGCTGCTTATGAAGAAAATCAAAGAAAAAGGACAGTCTCCATACTCACCATCTTTGTTCAGCCACTGCTTTCTCGTTCTGTACAAAAGGAGCTTGTTGTGGACATATGGTAAAAGGAACTTGACACACCAGCTCTCCACACCAAGTTTGTTTTCAACCAGGACTATGGGACTCCGGTTATACCTAGCTTCAGGACATGGGATCAGGCCAATTTCATCTCTTAATATGTAAAACATAAAAAGAATTAAAGGTAAGAATACTAGCTTAAAAAAATTTTTCAAATCCTAGAGGGTATTAAAAAAACATACATGTTTCTTACAAATATTCAGCTAACCCACTGTATTGGTAGAATTTAAAAGTTTTCTAAGACTGACAAGAACATGGAAAAAATAGTATTTGTACTTGTGGTGACAGGAATGAAAGCTGGTTTTATCTTGAATAGAGATTTGAAAATGTCTGTCAATTTTTTAAGTACATATACACTTTGACACAGCAATTCTACCGGTCAGAAATTATCCTATGCCAAGATATAGGAATTCATTGGATATTCACAGCAACATTGCAATAAAACTGTTAATACTCTAAACGTGTATCAAACAATATAAGACTGGTAAAATAAATGTGGGCCATCCACGTGATACAGCTGTTAAAAAAAAAAAAAAAAAAAAGAGGTAAATCTGCATATGCTGGTATGGAAAGGGTGCCAAGATACATGAAACAAAAAAAGCAAAATGCCAAACACAGTGTATAGCACAAAGCCCTTTTAAAAAGACACAGAGTTGCATTAAAATTTTTCCTTTGTATAATCTTTTAAAAAGATACACAGTTGCATTAAAAATTTTCTTGGAAGGATACCAAGAATCTTTGGAGAAGAGGGTTTTATTTTTGTATAGTTTAAATTTTCTAATTATTTGTACATATTAGCTTTGTTTTTTAAAAAAATGTCAAAATGTATTTATGCTCGCCTGCTAATAAATATATGTAGACCAAATTACTAATAAAATTATATTATCAGTGAGACTGTGAGCCATTTTTTGTCTCCTTTATAATCCTTTATACATCTCTAAAATAAAAAAAATGCTAATAAATGTTGTTAAAACACAAAATACATTTCAAGATTTCATCATTTTCCTCTATGGTGGCCTCTAAATCCCTTAATTCACCATGTTGTTAAAACACAAAATACATTTCAAGATTTCATCATTTTCATCTATGGTGGCCTCTAAATCCCTTAATTCACCTCAACTTAAGCTGAAAATTCACATTATAGGCAGAGATTTAATAAACAAGAGGGAGGGGACATATGTATACCTTTGGCTGATTCATGTTGATGTTTAGCAGAAAACAACAAAATTCTGTAAAGCAATTATCCTTCAGCTAAAAAATAAATAAATTTTTTAAAATTTGATAAAAGTGGGGAAAAAAAAAAAAAACAATACATAGGGCAGTTGACTTACACAGTAAATGAAACAACAAACACCAAAATGTTTTTGTAAAACTTGTACACATGCCTTTCAACTATATAGAATTTACAGTTCTCATCTATGTGAAACATCCTTTCTCAAACAGTATGTTTTTCTCTTAATTAATGAATAACTGAATAACAAGAAGTCTTTTAACAAGAGCAGTTGACATAAATATTTTTAGAGTGTCTAAGCAAATTTTTTTTTAATGTGTTTTTAAAAAAACAGAATAAAGAACTTGTGTTTTCAGAGCTTGTGTGTGACATTATCTATCATGCTCTTGGCTTCCTCTGCCAAAAGTGTGTTGGCTGATAGATGCAAAGAGGAAACTTGTTCGATTACAGATTATAAGACAAGACTCCTTTTTTTTTGGTTAGGTCACCATCACAAGCTGGTGGGAAGCTGTGGAACTAAAATAAAATCCGTCCTGGAAACTCTTAACTGCATAGCTCAGAAGTAACCTACTTTCTACTGATCACTTCTTTAGTGACGCAGGGATATATCAATAAAAGAGGGTGTGTTAGGGGTTGCAAGTCACTAACTATTCTTTCAAGCTGATCTAACTCCCAGGAAAACTTTGGGACCTAAGGCTTTTTGTCCTGACAACTGACTCAGCTGATTCAGGGTGTTTTGGTACACCATGCCAATATTACCCAAACATCTTCTGAATACTACAATGAGTTGTATACCGCATTAGGTTCTGAAAATGCAAAAAATGGATAAAATAAGGTGGTCCCAGACTATACAAAGCTGATGGTTTTGCCTGGGAGTTGTGTCAATATCTGTAATAAAATGTTAACACACTTTGCCATTCCAGTAATATAGATAAGGTTCTTAGGAAGAATGGGACAATAATACTGAGGGCATCTAAGGCCAATGTCCAGTATTTCTAAATATATTTTTGTATTTGGTGATATGAAATCTAAGCTAACTCACTATTAGGATAACTAGCCACATGATCTATAACTGACTAAATACATGTATGAATTGCTGACATTTTCTGGGGTTCAGGTGTTACTATGTAAAATATTTTTTTAAAAAACAACGAACTACAGTAAAGAAAATAATAAACTCAGTGTAATTATTTCAAGAAGTCTGTTTTCTGAGATCTAACAACCACCTACAACACTTAAAAAGCTGCAAAAGTCAATGTGAATGTTAGAGTAACAAGAATAAAAGAACTCTAGCTTCTGGGTCCAGTCCATTTTGGGGGAGTATTTTTTACTTAAATTCACAATGTAAAAACCTGCCTTGTTCACGACACCAAACATAAAATGCGCAACTAATAATCTGGTACCTAAATGAAGGACAGAACCATTTGCACAAATAAAAAACACATTTCTTTAGTTTGGCTACTATTCTTCCAAGAAATAATTTTACAAAACAAGAATGCCTTGGATATAGCAGGTGGCCAATAACCGCTAGTGAAATGCTGATTATCAGTACACTTCAGTGTTATATTCGAATACACAGTTTTCAAAGACTATTACTTCTTGAGTCTCCAAAGAACACTACCTCTGACTTCCTTCTAATGCAGGTCCGAATCCTAGCTCTGTCAATATGAGATAAATACATCTCTCTCTGTATATCATTATCTCTATCTCTATCTCCTATCATTTGGCCCCAGAAGACCTTCATTTTTTTATTTTTCATTTGGAAAATGGAAGGATTACATTATATTTCTAAATAAGGAAAACGGGCTGCTAGGTTTCATCCAGCTTTCAAATTTTATAACCTAGAAACCCAAAAACTATTCTCATGCAAAGAGAATGAAAATGGTTGTATCAGGGAATACAAAGCACTAGGGCGGGGGTTGGAGGACGGGGATAAAAACATTGAAAGAGAGGTAGTAGGATGCATAGACAAAAGCACTCAATCTTCTAAGGTCCAGGATTCTAGTTAGTCTCCATTCTACCTCTGATCAATGCAGACTTGACTAGGCACTTGCCATCAGTATCCACATCTGAAATACAGGAATGACAACCCTTTCCCTGCCACTTATGAAAAGCAAGTAATACAATGTAAAGGATGTGGTAAGCTACGAAGTATCAGGCAAAGATGAAGTATATTATCATTAATTCAGTTAAGAGCCTGAAGTCAACCAGAAAAGTTCATTGGTTAGCAGATAATAGGAAGCTAAAGCAAAGAAAACTAATAAGCCTTTGTCAAGTTATTTGATCCTAAGATACAGTGCTATGCTGCTTCCTAAAAATATAACATGCACTTTATAAGGATAGGCAGGTCAGTAAGATTCCAAATAACAGTGCGTTTGACTTTAGACTTCTCCTATGTCTAGTCCCTTAGGTCACAGTCCACTTTTTTTCAGACACTTTAGAATTCCAGAATCATTCTGAAATTGGAAGGGGTTTCATTCCTCCAGTCTCTCATTTTGTCAGATGAGGAAACAGATCCACTAAGGTAGGTGACTGATTACCGAAGGTCACAGTGCTTATGGCTTAATTCAAAATCTTAGTCACTCCACATTATATGGTCCAGTTTTAATATTTGGGGACTAACCTTCCCTCCCCAATAGGAAGCTGGTAATTACTACTTTTATAAATAATTGAACCTACTCCAGCTTAAGTGATGTTTCTGAAAAGCAGAGAAAAGAGAAGCTGTCTAAACATGAGGAACAAGGTCAGTCTTAGGTCTCCATCTAGACCTGCACTGTGCAATACAGTAGTCGCCAGGTATATGTGCCCATTATATATGAATCAATCAAAATTAAATAAAACATAAATTTTAGTTCTTCTTTCACACTAGCCACATTTCAAGCACTCAACAGCTATATATGGCTAGTGGCTACGATTTGGACAGGACAGATTAAGAACATTTCCACTATCATAGATATTTCTGTAAGTTCCTTGAGTGTAAGAACTGTATTTTATACTTCCTATTTTTTTTTTTTTTATTTTAGTTTGAGGCTATTTACAATATTGTAGTGGTTTTTGCCATACATTGATATGAATCAGCCATGGGTTTACATGTGTTCCCCATCCTTAACCTCCCTCCCACCTCCCTCCCCTTCCCATCCCTCTGGGTCATCCCAGTGCACCAGCCCTGAGCACCCTGTATCATGCATCGACAGAAAAGACGGTAGCTCATAAACAGTAAGAGTTCAACCAGTATTACAGTAATAAAAATTAGTAACTTTCTGGATAAAAGAACTTTGACATGACTCTAACTGCACTGTGAAAAGCTGCCCTTCACATTACCACAGTGCCTGTCGGTTCAGTTTAGTCACTCAGTTATGTCCAACTCTTTGCGACCCCATGGACTTCAGCATACCAGGCTTCCCTGTCCATCACCAACTCCCGGAGTCTACTTAAACTCACATCCATCGCATCGGTGATACCATCCAACAATCTCATCCTCTGTCGTTCCCTTCTCCTCCCACCTTCAATCTTTCCCAGCATCAGGGTCTTTTTCAGTGAGTTGGTTCTTTGCATCTGAGAGCCAAAGTCTGCACATTAAGCTAATACCTGTGTTCTGGGCCAAGCCGTCAGTTGTTTTTCCAAAGTATTCTCTAGGAGTCAACTATACAAACATTTGCATGGTATTTTTCAGTTTATAAAGTGTTTCACATTTATCATTCAGTTGGCCAATATATTTTCTAAGAAACACAGGGATTCAGGTTAAGTCTAATATTTACCTAGTGGCAACTAAGGGCAAGACACTGTGTGAGGTAGTTTTCCTATGTTTTCAGGCTGAGAAAGGGTAACCTATCCATACCCACCAGTAATAAAATCCACATTTCACCTACTGCATCTTCAACTCCTACTGGTTAGAAATTTTCAGAGACAAAGTCAATATGTTTACTACAGTAAATGTTGTCTAAAATTACGATCTATCTTGTATTTGTAGGCAAGAGGAAAACAAAAAGAATGAAAACTTTCTTTTATAATACTGAACAGTATAATTAGGTACTAATTTTGACATTAACTAGTGCTTTTGTTTACTACAGTAAATGTTGTCTAAAATTACGATCTATCTTGTATTTGTAGGAAAGAGGAAAACAAAAAGAATGAAAACTTTCTTTTATAATACTGAACAGTATAATTAGGTACTAATTTTGACATTAACTAGTGCTTTTTTCTTTTAACTAGAAATACAGCCTTTATATTTTGGAAGTAAAAAGGTTAGATAGATGCGGGGAAGAAGTACGAACAATTCTGAAAAGTCCAAATGTCCAAACGCATTTTTAAAGTTACACTGTAATACGAAGACATTGTTACTGTGGGGAATATGCACTAAAATATAACTGAATATTAAATAACAAGCTATTTACATTTTTCAGTTCTACATCATTATTTTATATTATTTCTAATGCCCAACTTATTTCAAATTTTAAAATATTGTATGACTCAAATGTTTAGTAACAATTGTTAAGTTATGCATTGACAGCACATCGATGAGATCTCATCATAAAAATGCAACTGGGAGGGGGCAATTAAAATCATTTATGAGTTTTAATAAACGCTTCCCATGTGGCTCAATCCTAAAGAATGCCTGCCTCCCAACACATGAGACTCGGGTTCAATCCCAGGGTTACGAAGATTCCAGGAGAAGGAAATGGCAACCCACTCCAGTATTCTTGCCTGGGAAATCCCAGGAACAGAGGAGCTTGCCAGGCTCCAGTCTATGGGGTCGCAAAGAGTCCAAAACAACTTAGTGACTAAAACAACAACAAGCTTCAATAAATATGATCCAGAAGAATTGGGATGTGTTCCAAACTGCATTGTGTCAACCTGCCAGGCCAAGGAACACTCAATCTCAGGTCTTTCAAACTAAGATGAATACTGTACATTAGACTTCTTTCTAACCTCCTCCTTTATTTAAGAAATTATTTTTTTACGAAAAATAATCCCAAATGATAAGAAAACAGGCCCTTCATCTGTCCAACTTTTTTTTCTTGAGGATGTTTCCTCTTATTTGCAATAAAGCGCTCATTCTCAAAAAGGAACTGAAAGACTAATATACAACAAGGCATCAAAGCATTCTTTAGAAGGCCCAGTACCCACTATGGTTACTGCCAGGAAATCATTCCAAACACTCTCATTCTGAAAAAGGCAGCAGTCACAAGGGGAAAGGAAGTGGATGCTGTCAGAGGTGGCAGGTGTGTTTTGAGGCCAGCAGTGTCCTGTTTTTAATGAGGCACAGCTGCACGTCTCCAACTGTGTGCCCCAAGGGAACAAGACATCTGAGAGCATCACCTTGAAGGAAAAGAACATTTCATTTAGATGAAGGTTTGGTATCTCTTTTTAAGCAGAGAAACTTAAGGAGTTAGAATGCTTGAAAAGAATAATTCATGCGTTCCAGTTTAAAGAACAAAATATAAAAAAAAAAATAAATAAACTCCACAAGCAATTAGATAAAGTGAAAATAATGTATTAATAAAACTGGACTCCCTGTTTCTTTTGAGGAGAGAAAACGAAGGACTAGAAAAGAGCTACACTCTTGGTTCTTCCTTATTCTTCTGTATAATGTAGATCTATCTCTCCTTTAATACTTTCCTTTTTACTGGTTACATAAAAGCAGAAGTATCAGAGCGAATACAGTCTCTTCTGGGATCTTCCCGGAGAACTCTAAGTAAAATGGAAAGGAAGGAGGGAAAAGATGCATGTGCCAGTTTCTGTGGTGTCCTACTTAAAGAGGGCAGCAGCGTTTGAATAATAAAAAAGAATGAATATGCTCCCTGCAACTATGAATCAACTAATGCTAAAAAGTGTCAAGGTTTCTTTCATCTACTTTACACCACTCAACCTGCGCCTACTGAAGCCACACTCTTGAGAATGCCCTGTTCACCTGCGAAACAAAACGCTTCATCGAAATCCCTCTATAATCTCAGGACAGGTGAGGCCAAAGTCAAAAGCAGCCTCAAACTACCCTGAGCTAGTAAACTGAGGGGTTTCTGCCCCATAGAGAAGATGATCGGTAACCCCTTCTTACCAAGGTCCGGGATGAACATCAAGAGCTGTGTTAACAAAGCACAGAACAGACCACACCGAGTGCCTGAAACGGATGTAGGACGTGGACACACGGGTGAAATCTTTCGAGTTTCGTGAACTCCTGGGAAAGGGGTGGCAGGGAGGAGAACCAAACAAAGTCACTACGATTTGATTTTCCGAGGTCACTTCTAAGGATTCGCCCGCGAGCGCGTTCCGATAGCGGAAAGCTGGCCCCGCGGCGGCCGACAACGGTCGGGGACCGACCAGGTTCCATCCGCTCTAGCGAGGAGGGCGCGGGCCAGGACCCGCCATCCGAGGTCAGCTCCAGGCTTGACCCCGCCCCCGCCCGTCCCCGACGACCCCCGCAAGCGGCGGAGGCGGGGGCACCGTCGGCGCGCGACTCACATGTGCGGGTTCCTCCTGAAGGCATTGGTGATGTCCTTCACCACCCGCTGCACCAGCACCGCCACCTCCTCGCTCGTCTCGGCCATGTTGGCGGCGGCCGCGGCGGCTGGGGCGCGCCTCCGGGAGAGCGCCGAGCAGCCCGCGGGAGTTCCGCGGGGAGCGCGCGCGTGTGCGCCGGTTTGGCCGCGCCCCGCCCCCACCGCCGAGGCCGCCACAGAGCACTTCCGGGTCAGGCCGCCGGCGATAAGGGTGTGGTCGTTAACCGGGCTAGAGTAGCGTGTTTGTCGCCGAGTTCCTCTAGTCAGCGAGTTTCACAGTGTCCGATGTTATGCCGCAGATTCATTTGCAGAGTTACCTCAGGTCGCTGTTTTACACATTTTATTTTAATTTCTAGTCCACTCGGGGCCGTGGAGTGAGGGGTCACTATGGTCACTTACTGAGCCGGAGTCTGGCCTCAGCACCCTGCCCAGACCACCTGTCCTCAGCCTCCTCAGCCGTTGAGGAAAGGAGCCGGGTCCCCGAATGCTCATGGAGAAAAATTTAACCTAGTCTTGACGTTCTGAGAGTTCGTTCCCTTTACGGAATAAGTTGGAGAGATGAGGCCGTTCAGAGACGCTCTTGGTGAGATGAGTCCCAGTAGGACTATATTGGTGACCTTTTGTAACTCCATGCCAATTTCGGCCACTGAACAGCCGTTTTCAAAAAGTTAATTTTAAAAAGTTAATAAATAAAGGAAGAAGAAAAGTAAAGGAAAGTTATTTGCTCTCTCCATATAGGGAGTTGAAGTACAGAGCTATTTTTTTAGATTTTTTACTTTGAATGTACTTCGTGTTGCACATCCTTTGGTGTCCTTTGAACACTGCATTTTAATTTTGGAGTTAAAAACAAAGTCCCTGGCGAAGTTTGCTCTTAATAGCTATTTGCCTTCCTACAAATAATGTGTATAAGAAAAACTGTTGCAGGAAGGGGGACCCTCTTCTAGGGCCTCAGAGTGGGCTCTTGTCTAACATGCAGAAATTAATTGTTAGAGGACACATACATGATGAGGAAGCAAGAGACTTCCTTGGGAAGGGGCGCCCTGGGTGGAGAACAGCAGTGTAAGGGAATCCAGGAGGGTTGTGTTGCCACAATCTGGGGTTTTATGGTGATAGGATTAATTTCAGGGTCTTCTCTGGCCAACCATTGTCACTCAGGGTCCTTCCTGGTGACGCAGGCATCACTCAGGCAAGAAGGATTCCAGCATGGAGGATTCTGAGATGTTGGTAGGACATATGGACTCTTTGTCTCCTTTTGACCTTTCCTGAATTCTGGTTGGTGGTGGCTTGTTAGTTCCATGTTTATTATACTCATGCAAATGGTTACTGTGGTCCCTGGCCAGGATGGGCATTTTTCATAGTCAGTGTTGCCCCTAACAAAACTGGATTTTTAGTCCATTTGGATTTTGAAATGCTGTAATTCAAATTTTCATATATCAGATTTTCTTTCAATCTTTGTGTTGGAAAAATCCAGCTGCTTTTGGTTCAGTTATTTTTGCTTAAACCTTGAAATCTTGTCTATTAGAAACTTTTGTTTTTGAAGCAAATTCACAATCTGTTATGTAGAGCATTTGAAGCAGGTTTGAGGATTTCAAAAGTAAAACTGTATATTGGATGCAAAATTATAAAGCAATGAATGAGAAATAGGTATTAATCATATTGATTTGTATCCCTGAGTATGTTTAAAAAGGCTAGACTTGCTGTATAGACAATGGCCTTTTGGTTTTAAAAGAAATAATAGACAAATTTCATAAAATTGTAGAAAAGCAAGATGGACAGGTTTGATTTAGTAAAGTCAAACAAACCTTAACCTATTGACAGGTTCTCAAATGAGGGAGTGAAGTGAATATGTGTTTAGATTCCAAGGTCAAAGACAACTTCAAATGTCCTAATTACTCTTAAAATGTAATACCGATATTGAAATGGTTTGACTTCACTGGTAAGTTTTCTTCATATTCAATTAATCAGAGCCCTGCATCCTTTCCTAATAAAAGTGGGAATAAATCCTGACTTCTGGGGCAGAGCTTAATGGAACACACTCATAAATATGATGTTTTTTGAAATAATTTGTTTTTATCTTAAATATTAGTGTGATTTTTGTATTTCATTATAATCTATTTAAGAGGAAAAACCAATAAACTTTGTCCCTAAATTCTGAAGGGAAATTGATATTCCAAAAAGATAATTCCTCTGAATGATCTGTGTGTCCCCTTCCCACATGCACAACACATGCACATACACACACTATTTGTACTCATTTGAAAGGTATGAATTATAAGTCTCATGTGAAAACTAAGATCATGGCATCTGGTCCCATCACTTCATGGGACATAGATGGGGAAACAGTGGAAACAGTGGCTGACTTTATTTTTGGGGCTCCAAAATCACTGCAGATGGTGACTGCAGCCATGAAATTAAAAGATGTTTACTCCTTGGAAGGAAAGTTGTGACCAACCTGGATAGCATATTTAAAAATAGAGGCATTACTTTGCCAACAAAGGTCCGTCTAGTCAAGGCTATGGTTTTTCCAGTAGTCATGTATGGATGAGAGAGTTGGACTGTGAAGAAAGCTGAGCACCGAACAATCGATGCTTTTGAACTGTGGTGTTGGAGAAGACTCTTGAGAGTCCCTTGGACTGCAAGGAGATCCAACCAGTCCATTCTAAAGGAAACCAGTCCTGGGTGTTCATTGGAACGACTGATGCTGAAGCTGAAACTCCAATACGTTGGCCACCTCATGAGAAGAGTTGACTCATTGGAAAAGACCCTAATGCTGGGAAGGATTTGGGGCAGGAGGAGAAGGAGACGACAGAGGATGAGATGGCTGGATGGCATCACTGACTCGATAGACATGGGTTTGGATAGACTCCAGGAGTTGGTGAGGGACAGGGAGGCCTGGCATGCTGCAATTCATGGGGTCGAAGAGTTGGACACAACTGAGCAACTGGACTGAACTGTTTCTTCTAAGAGTTCACGAGTTGTTTCAACCAATTATTAAAGATATGCTATGTTTAGAACTTGAATTTTTTATAGTTAGAACATACTAGAGCTCTGTCCAAGCCCCCCTTTTTTTTGCAGGTAAAGAAGCTGAGGTTCAAATAAGAATTGAAATTCATATGCCTTCAATAAGAATATGTTTATCAGACTGTGTGTGTGTGCATGTTAAGTTGCTTCAGTCATGTCTGACTCTGCAAACCTGTAGACCATAGCCCACCAGGCTTCTCAGTCCATGGGATTCTCCAGGCATGACTACTGGGGTGGGTTGCCTTGCCTTCCTCCAAGGGATCTTCCTAATCCAGGAACAAGAAACTTCCTAAGCCAGGGACAAGAAACTGCATTGGTAGATGGGTTCTTTACCACTAGTGCTATGTGGGAAACCCAAGGATATGATAAATTTAGCATGATTTTGATGGAGTCAAAGATTTATGTTTAAGAATCTGCAAAATACACTTACTAATATTGAAATATTGTAAATAGCTTAAATGCTCAATATTGGAGATTGATTAAATTACAGTAAATCTATGTGATAAAATAGTTTCATCATTTAAAAGCTCATTGTAACTAGGACAATATATACCAAACTCTTAGGCAAAGTAAATTTAAAGAAGAATTTTACTTTTCTAAGTAACACAAAGAATAAAATTTTTGTAATTTAAGAAAAGTTTTTTAAAAGTATAAGAAGAGGTGGCAAGAATACACAGAAGAACTGTACAAAAAAGATCTTCACGACCCAGATAATCACAATGGTGTGGTCACTCACCTAGAGCCAGACATCCCAGAATATGAAGTCAAGTGGGCCTTAGAAAGCATCACTATGAACAAAGCTAGTGAAGGTGATGGAATTCCAGTTGAGCTATTTTAAATCCTGAAAGATGATGCTGTGAAAGTGCTGCACTCAATATGCCAGCAAATTTGGAAAACTCATCAGTGGCCACAGAACTAGAAAAGTTCAGTTTTCATTCCAATCCCAAAGAAAGGCAATCCCAAAGAGTGTTCAAACTTTCACACAATTGCACTCATCTCACATGCTAGCAAAGTAATGCGCAAAATTCTCCAAGCCAGGCTTCAGCAGTACGTGAACCGTGAACTTCCAGATGTTCAAGCTGATTTTAGAAAAGGCAGAAGAACCAGAGATCAAATTGCCAACATCCACTGGATCATCGAAAAAGCAAGAGAGTTCCAGAAAAACATCTATTTCTGCTTTATTGACTATGCCAAAGCCTTCGACTGTGTGGATCACAATAAACTGTGGAAAATTCATAAAGAGATGGGAATACCAGAACACCTGACCTGCCTCTTGAGAAACCTGTATGCAGGTCAGGAAGCAACAGTTAGAACTGGACATGGAACAACAGACTGGTTCCAAGTAGGAAACGGAGTACGTCAAGGCTGTATATTGTCACCCTGGTTATTTAACTTATATGCAGAGTACATCATGAGAAACGCTGGGCTGGAAGAAGCACAAGCTGGAATCAAGATTGCTGGGAGAAATATCAATAACCTCAGATATGCAGATGATACCACCCTTATGGCTGAAAGTGAAGAAGAACTAAAGAGCCTCTTGATGAAAGGGAAAGAGGAGAGTGAAAAGTTGGCTTAAAGCTCAAAATTCAGAAAACTAGGATCATGGCATCTGGTCCCATCACCTCATCAGGAATAGATAGGGAAACAGCGGCTGGCTTTATTTTTCTGGGCTCCAAAATCACTGCAGATAGTGATTGCAGCCATGGAATTAAAAGACGCTTACTCCTTGGAAGGAAAGTTATGACCAACCTAGATCGCATATTAAAAAGCAGAGACATTACTTTGTCAACAAAGGTCCGTCTAGTCAAGGCTATGGTTTTTCCAGTAGTCATGTATGGATGAGAGAGTTGGACTGTGGAGAAAGCTGAGCAACGAAGAATTGATGCTTTTGAACTGTGGTGTTGGAGAAGACTCTTGAGAGAGTTCCTTGGACTGCAAGGAGATCCAACCAGTCCATTCTAAAGGAGACCAGTCCTGGGTGTTCATTGGAAGGACTGATGCTGAAGCTGAAACGCCGGCCACCTCATGCGAAGAGTTGACTCATTGGAAAAGACCCTGATGCTGGGAGGGATCGGGGGCAGGAGGAGAAGGGGACAACAGAAGATGAGATGGCTGGATGGCATCACCAACTCGATGGACATGAGTTTGAGTAAACTCTGGGAGTTGGTGATGGATAGAGAGGCCTGGCATGCTGTGATTCATGGTGTTGCAAAGAGTCGGACACAACCGAGCGACTGAACTGAACTGAACTGATGTTATTAAAAACATGGATATATTTGTTAGTCAACAATCTCTTATTATGCTTATTAATTTTCTTAGAGATTGATTTTTAAGTGACCACGACTCTTGTAACTCCCACATACCGCCCCCAAGTATGCCTTTCATAGTTTAGAAGACTATTTGACAATCCTATGAATGTATTTGACAATCCTTCCATACCCCACCAAAATCATTCTTTTTGTATTTTAGAAGAATATTTGATGATTGGGAAAGGTGTGTGTATGTATGTGTGTGTATAAAATAAATGACAAGTACCAAAACAGCATACAAGACAATTATAAACAATAATTATGCAATAGTTGATCTAAGAAAAAAATGGAAAATTTTATTCAAGCCAACCTGAGGATTATAACCCAGGAAATGGTCCTTCAGGAAACTCTGAGAATTGTTCTGCTTATTAGAATGACTGAGCACACACACACACACACACACACACACAAACACACAGATACATTACATGTTGAATGATTTATCATTGACAGTTTACATAATCCAGTTCTGTACATACAAAGTGAGTAGTGAGTCATGGGTCATCATGGCCCCTCACAAGATTAAGAAGGAAGGTTATTTCTTAAGAAGTTGTGATTCTGTGAAATTAATAAGTAGCATCTCCTAAGGAGGTCTGGCTAACACAAATTCACAGCACATGCTAAAGGAGAGGGAGGAAGCCCAAACAGGCAAAGAAAAATTTTATGTTTAAGTATTTCTCATCTTGCCTTAAAAATGAATTTTATTTCATCATGTATGAAACAAATTGTACATCATATGTCTATGTATTAGATTGGGATGTTATAAACTAAAATGTTAACAATGGTTATCTCCATATGATAGCACTACTATAGATGATTAGGACCTATAAATATAGATTCTTTATATTACTCTGGATGTTCCAAACTGTCTACAGTAAAAATCTAATGTGAAGCACTATACAAATTATTACTTATTTCTATGAGTAGACACATCAGTATTAAAACACAATAATAAAGCTAATACTAATTTTCAAAACAGAACTCAATTGTTTAATACTCTAAAGAGAATTATACCATTATTACAATTAGTGTCCTAGTTAAAATATGAACTTTTTAAACATATCAGAAAGTAGATAAATGTTCTAAAGATGCTAATCTTGTTGATGACTTTAAATGATCAGTTAATGCTGATGTTAGAATCCATGATGATAGAGAAATGAAAATACTAGTTGCATAATGTGGTTTTTGTTGCTGAGTCAAGTGCTGTTTTACATTTCTTGATATTTAATAGTTCCAAAATGTTATCCTTTATTTTCTTCCTACCTAGAGGCACAGGAAACCCATGATGTAATCTTCAGAAAAGAGAAAATATCTGGAGAGAAAAAGAGCCAATCCAGGCTTTGCATATGGAAATGGCTAGGGAGATGGGTATGTCTCCATGATGGATTCAATGTTTCTCATGTACAGAAGATATCAAAATTTTTGTAGAGATTTCTTATGCCATTTAATGGATAACTGAAGAAAAGAAGTTTCCAAATATGAGTACATTCTTAAGGAGTTATTTTTTGCTTTATGTTTTTCTTATTCTTCAGTGTAAATATGGCAATAATGTAAACCATAGACTTGGGTTTAAAAAATCATAATTGAAAATTTAGGAAAGTAGTAAAAGCTTTATTTTTACTACAGAAGAGGTTTACTCTGAGACTTCTTCAGTAACTTCCTAAAAGTAAGACAGGGCTATATTTCCTCTTCTTTCATCTCACTTCTTTTTTGATATCTTTTTTCCTTTTTCTGGCTCTGTGTCATGTGGGATCTTAGTTCCCAGACCAAGGATCGAACCCCTGTCCCATGCATTGGCAGGCAGATTCTTAACCACTGGACCACCAGGGAAGTCCCCATCTTACTTCTTAAGCTAATTTTTCAACTCAGATTTTATAATCAAAAATATACTTTATTTCTCAGTTTCTTCCTGTTTCCATGTTTTAAGCCACTTCTGAGACTTACCAAAATTAACAACAGGCCAAAATCACCCATAGGAAATGATGAAATTTCTTTATTAAATGATGAATTATGCTCTTACTTATATTAATAGTATGGTATTTATAGAAACTGACAGTCTGAATGTTAGGAAAGAATGCCAAACAGTTATCCCCAATTAACATCTTCTGGCTTTAGGCACTTGAATTTCTATGGAGAGTCCTCAAGAAAATTGGAGATGTAAGGGGAACATTTCCTGCAAGGATGGGCATAAGAACAGAAATGGTAAGGACCTAACAGAAGCAAAAGAGATTAAGAAGAGGTAGCAAGAATACACAGAAGAACTTTACAAAAAGGTCTTAATGACCCAGATAACCATGATGGTGTTGTCACTCACCTAGATCCAGACATCCTGGAGTGCTGCCCTCAGTATGTCAGCAAATTTGGAAAACTCAACAGTGTCCAAAGGACTGGAAAAGGTCAGCTTTCATTCCAAATTCCAAAGAAGGGCAATGCCAAAGAATGTTTAAACTACTGTACAGTTGCACTCATTCAACGTGCTTCAAAATCCTTCAATCTAGGCCTCAGCAGTACATGAACTGAGAACTCAGTTGTACAAGCTGGATTTAGAAAGGGCAGAGGAACCAGAGATCAAATTGTCAACATTTGTTGGCTCATGGAGAAAGCAATGGAATTCCAGAAAAACATCTACTTCTGCTTCATCGACTATGCTAAAGCCTTTGACTGTGTGGATCACAACAAACTTTAGAAAATTCTTCAAGAGATGTGAATACCAGACCACCTTACCTGTCTTCTGAGAAACCTCTATGCAGGTCAAGAAGCAACAGTTAGAACTGGACATGGAACAACGGACTGGTTCAAAATTGGGAAAGGAATACAACAAGGCTGTATATTGTCACCCTGCTTATTTAACTTACATGCAGAGGACTTCATGAGAAATGCTGGGTTAGATGAATCACAGGCTAGAATCAAGATTGGTGGGAGAAACAGCAGCAACATCATATGTAGATGATACCACTCTAATGACAGAAAGTGAAGAGTATCTAAAGAGCCCCTTGATGAAGGTGAAAGAGGAGAGTGAAAAAATCTGGCTTGAAACTCCACATTCAAAATCTAAAATCATGCCATCTGACCCCAAGACTTTATGGCAAATAGAAGGGGAAAACTAGAAGCAGTGACAGATTTTCTTTTCTTGGACTCCAAAATCACTGTGGATGGTAACTGCAACCATGAAATTAAAAGATGCTTGCTCCTTGGAAGGAAAGCTTTGACAAACCTAGATAGTGTATTTAAAAGCAGAGACATCACTTTGCTGACAAAGGTCCGAATAGTCAAAGCTATAATTTTTACAGTAGTCATGTACAGATGTGAAAGTTGGACCTTGAGGAAGAAAGGCTGAATGCCAAAGAATTGATGCTTTGAAACTGAGGTGCTGGAAAGTCCCTTGGACTGCAAAGAAATCAAACCAGTCAATCCAAAAGAAATCAACCCTGAATTTTCACTGGAAAGACTGTTTCTGAAGCTCCAATACTTTGGCAACCTGAGGCAGAGCTGACTCATTGGAAAAGACCCTGATGCTGGTAAAGACTGAAGGCAAAAGGAGAAAGGGGTGTCAGAGGATAAGATAGATAGCATCACCATACTAAATGGACATTGATTTGAGCAAACTCTGAGAGGGGAAGACAGAGGATCCTGGTACATTATAGTCCTTGAGGTTGCAAAGAATCAGACATGAGTTAGAGAGTGAACAACAACAAAAACAGTTCTAACCATATCGTTCCTCAGGGCCCCCAAAAGTCCAATCTACTTATGTCTGTGTCTGAGTGAGTGGGTTTTTCATTGTCATTGATGACATATATTTGAGCCAACAGACCATACTATAATAATAAAACCATCTTTAATAGAAGCTATCTTTTCATCATATTTTTCATTTTTAAAATCCTTAGGTAAGTCCCTGAAATAGTGCCAACTCAATACCAGTATCAAGAAAGGGTTGGCTCTTTATTACTGGCTCTAACAGAGCTGACAATTGTCTTTAATTTCAATAAGAAAAGTTTATTTCATTAATTTTTTTCAAGAAGAGGGGGTGAAGCCATTTTAAAAATTAATTTTATACTCTTCTTTAAAACTTAAAGAAATGATTAAGTAGGGTCTAGTGATAAACCTAAATTGTATAACTTTAATGCAATTTTTCATAGCTAGAACTATTAAGTAATTACTTCTAGCTTGATGTAATAAAAAGAGGTGATTTGTTTATGGTTAGCAGCATCCATCTTCACAGAAAACATTCTATATAACGAAGTATTTCAATTGAGCAAACATTTGCTGGGTGTCTGCTATATGTATGGAATGTCCACAAAGGTGACATTGATGACCAAAACTAGACCTTGCTTCTCTAAAACAGATTATCTTATTCACCTATAGTTTTATTTAGATGCATAACTACTTTGCATACCAAGACTTCCTTTTGAAATAGTGCAAATGAAAACTTCTGAATATCCAAACTTTAGCTATTCTCATCTTTCTGATTGAAAGACCAGTAACTCTCAAAACAGTATGGTTCTAATAAAGGACATATAATTTATGAAAGCAAAATATATTCAGGCTTTTATTTCAAAACTTATATTTGGAAAAATCTAAACTGCTGCCTAATACCTTTTTGAATATGCAAATAAGACTTTTTCACTTTAAATAATAAACCAGAATTGAAACTCGATGTCATACAATTTAATTTCTTTGTTTTTAAGAGGGAGTTAATTATATGTTATTAGCAATCAAGTGTAGATTTTAAAACCAAGGTGGCTTTTAACAAACCTAGGTTTATCTTTTTAAACTCTAGGACAGGATTTTACAAGCAAGCTCTCAGTTCATTACTATACATATATTGGCTTTAAAACTAGAACTTAGATCTCTAGGATAAGTAATTTTCTGGCCTAGGATATTTTTAAGCTTTTGAGAATTCCTAGAGGAGAATTTACATTATTTTTGATAGCTATTTGCTAGTAGATATGATATGGAAATCCATGAATTATCTGAATGGGGAAAACTGATTTACTTTAATTCCTAGATTTTTCCCCCCTTTTCTGCCAACATATAGATTGACTCTGCTGCATGAAGTAGACTGGAACTATAAAGCTCCAAAAGTTGCATTTTGAGGCATCACTGTTGACTCTGTGTGTGAGTGAGTGTGTGTATGTGTGCATGCATGTGTGCATTCTAAGATCACTCATTTAGAATGGTCTGTTTCATGCCATGGGCCACCACTCCATATATTTGAACTTAATTAAATTGATGTGTTAAGAATATTGATGGAAATATTTTAAAGATTATTTTCAATACTTGCCTTCCCTATTAGGCAGAATTCTTAGCTTATTTCTTCTTCTCTTGATGGTATTGATTGTGTAGGTCGTATCTCCAGGCCAAGCCTCTTGCTAACCCCTACAGAACTCTCAAAGTGATTTTTCTAATACTCTTTACCAACCACCAAAGAAAAACCCAGATTTTTTGCTAATGATACAAAAAGCTTCCACAGTCTGACCCAATCTACCATTTCTGGACTTAATTCTCAATATTAGACTCTGTGGTAGGATTGAAAAGACAAATGAGAAGTGGATCTTTAACCTTTAAGAGTTCATAGATTGTAAACTGGTGCTGCTACTCAGTAGCTGTAATGGCCTGTTTAATGCATAAAGCAGGAATCCTCATGTGATTTTGTCCAGTAAACAAGCCTATATTGGTCATAATAAGGATGCCTGGAATTGCCCTGGCAAAAGAAGACGGGTGTCAGGAAGATGAGCCTTGAAAAATTATAGTAATAGAAAAAGTATAGTAACAGTAATAGGAGGAGGCTCTGCTGATAGTATTACCACTCATATGTCTGCAGATAGAGTAAATAATTATAACCCATGTTTTATGCAAAAATACCATTTCTTAATCCTCTATTTTATGTAGTCCTCAAAAATACAATCTTATCAGTATCCTCAATTCATAAGTAAGGAATGAGATGAAATTACTGTTTAAATATTAAACAGCAAATTAAGCTAAGACTTCCCTCTGTCTCCAAATTGTATGATCATCATGGATAAAACATCAAGGTTTACTCTCTGATCCAAGACCAAAGAAGTAGAAAGGAACTGTATTACAGTTTCTGGACCTGAGCCTTTCCTGAGTCATCATGAAGCAGCCTCATGGAACTATCTGTACTCTTCATCGTGACAAAATCAAAACAAGAGACCATCACTGTGTTTACTTCGTGCCTGGCGCTGTGTTAAATTAGCTTTACATATATTGGATTTAATCATCAGCAACCCTCTAAGGTAACTGCTTTGTTTTTCTCTGTTGTCTAGATGAGGAAAGTAGGGCTTAGAAAAGTGGCTTAACCCAAAGACACATATGAGTTAGTGGCCGAGCTGGACCTGGAACCCAGATTAGCTTTGTGACAGAGCCCATGTTCTGTTAAGCCTCACAACCCAGTGCATGCCTTCCTCTAGAGAATGATAAGAAATTTGGTGGGTTTTTTTTTTTTTTTCTTTTTAACATTGAGGATAGCAAATTCTAGAATTCTGAATCACACACAGGATCCCTTCTGTTTTCTCTTTAGCTCAAAGCCATACTGATTAAATGAAAGGGTATGATGACAACTTGTTTCTTCTTTCATTCTTCTCATATCCCCAAACTTACCTTAGTGTTCCAATGTTACTAACCCATTAGAATTGCTGAAAATCCGATTATTATTGCCTTTGTGTAAAATTTCTAGAAAATAAGGATTTTATTGTATAGTAAAAGTAGCATAGAATAGAAAAAACACCCAAATTAGAATCTGAAAACCTGATTTTCAGTCCTGATTCTGCCCTTTTCTAGCTAGGTGTCTTTAGTCCAGCCTTTTGAAATTTTTTGAGGTGTCTGTTTTCTTAAGTTTAAATTGTCAATAACTGTTTCCCCTGCACCTCCCTCACAAAACACATAGAATATTAATCCAATCAGCTTAGTCCATAATTCAGTAAAAACAAACAAAACAACCTTAAACATCTGTATCCTGAATTCTGTCACTTTTAAATTAATTTCTAAGAAAACCCTTGGAGTACCATGTAAGAACACTTTAATTCATTGATTCATCTCTGGGAAGCTAAGCCTAACTGATCTCTCTGTTTTTGATTTGGAGGTTTTAAGTTAGAATAGAAAATAGTTTTTTAAATAGTGGCAGTGTACCAATCACTTTATGTTGAAAATTGATGTTTAAGACATATACTCAGAGGGAAAAGGCTCTTGAACACCTTTTTCCTCCCTTTCAGTTCATGAATTGCAATTATAACAGTTAAGTAGGTGTGTGAAAAAGTGAAAGTTTTAGTCATTCACTTGTGTCCAACTCTATGGGACCCCATGGACTATAGCCCACCAGCCTCCTCTGTCCATGGAATTCTCAAAGCAACAATACTGGAGTGGGTAGCCATTTCCTTCTCCTCCAGGGGTTACTCCTGACCCAGGGATTGAACCTGGGTCTCCTGCATTGCAGGCACATTCTTTACCATCTGAGCCACCAGAGAAGCCCAAGTAAGTGTGTATTCTATAGTTATTATGAGAGTCCTGATGGTTTCCCCACCAATGCACATTATAAGAAAAAGTCATGAATAATACTTCCTTCTTCAGCCTCCCCACAATTCTTTATTTTCTGATTCTAAATAGTATCCTTTTTTTTTTTTTTTCTTGCCATGGCAGATTAGCTGGAATCACTTTGACCTTGGCCAGAGCAAATAGAAGATTAATGAGATAGAGCTGACCCTTTGCTTCTGAATGACAGAGCTAGCTTAACATTCACAACATTCACCTTTTTTTCAGTCCTTTTGCCCATGAGTCTCAATTCTTTCCTTCTGACCCTAATGTTCTCCTACTTTTCATGAGCAAGGGGAATTCCTTTATATGTTGACCTGGAAATCTGAATTTCAGTGGTCATTTTGGTGTGGATATAGTACTTGTAGGAGCAAATGAATGTGAAAGAAAAGAACAGTGTCAACAGGATAATGCTGTGCATGGAAGATCTCATTTATTATGTCAATTTAAATGTATCACACCAAATAATTTTCTTGTTGGTATTTGAGAGATTTTCATAGCTAATTATATAATTACACACATACATGAAGTCTGACATTTACTGCAAAATCTAAAGGCTTAAGACCTTTAAAAAGAATGAATGGATATACTTGATCTCAGAGTAAGACGTCTTCTTCTAAATATCCAATGAACATGTTATTATTGTTCAAAGGGAAATCTTTTAAAAAGAAGGAAATGTAAATTATTAAATTACTAAATTATTAATTTACTAAGGTAAATAACTAAATTATTATTTAGTTATAACTAAAATGTATTTAGTAATAACATGGAAATGTTTGCAGAAAATGGGTTAAGATAAGGAGGAGACATTGCAGAGCATTTATTGTTGCAAAGGAGTTCAAATTAATGGAGCTGATAGTCTCATTAGAATATGTTGTGTGGGTTCCACTATCAGTGGCATCCAGGTATTCCTAAGTTAATGATATTGCAGTAGAAAACCCATAAGAAAATAAACCAAAGGGTAACTGGAGTTGAAGCTATGATTTATCTAACTTGTTCTATCTTAAGGAAAATTCTGGGGACAAGTCTGGGAGAGAAATAGAACACATTATAATATGAAATTACAAGGGGTAATAGTGAGCTGTCAGCAAAACTTAAGAAACTCCTGCCAATGAAAATGTCGTTAGTGCACATAATGTTTTCTGGATTCATATTGCCTCACCTGTTCTACTGAGCAGCCATCAGTGCTTGGGTGACATAGTAGCTTTTGTAAACTACCTTGAGAGTTTAGTATTGATGTCAGCTTGCAAATTGGATTCCTTTCCTTTTTCTCTTCTTTTTGTATGCCACCAAGGATGGCTGTGCCCCACTAAAGCAGTTTAAAAAGAGAATAGAGAGCAGAACATGAGAAAATGTTAATGCAAACTAGTAGTCAAATGCAATTTTAAATAATAACTTCATCAAATAAATTTTCAAAGATTTTTTAAATGTTAATACTCCATATTGTCATATACTAAGGGTTTTATCCCAAGATTCACCCCACCTCAACTCTTTTTTTTTCACTGACAGAATCCTCATGTTTACTCTCGGAGAGACTCCAGACATGTGTAAGGGTTAACTGTAAAGTCTTTCTGGTGGTCCCATTCTCCTTATGAGTGACTGGCTTAGAAGAGGGCATGTCACCCACTGTCATCCAGTGAGACCTGAGGGAAGTTTGCTATTTGGTTCCTGGGAAGTATTTCCTCCTAGGAAGGAGACACAAGGAGATATGATCCATTTTTATATCTGATTCTGGTTTTCCTGGGATGTTCAGCCCAGAACTGCTTTAGCTGTCTTGTAATCTTGAGGGAACTCAGCCTGAGGGCAGTGTAGAGAGAAGAAGAATGACTTTATTGAGCCATTTAATCAAGCAGTACTGAAAACTGCTCTATCATTGGTCCTTTTTAATTGAGATATTTTTCCTTATTAACCAGTTTTCACCGGGGCTTTCTTTTCTGTTTAGCTGAATGCAACCTAGTATATCAAATGACCACAAGAACTTTAGTTTACTGCTAGTAGAGAGTTGATTTAATATTTTAATATTTTCAGAAGGAAATTTGATGAAGCCTATAAAAAGATTTTGATCCAGCAAAGCCACTTTAATAAGTAGGAAATTTTAATAAGTATATATTAACTTCAAGTTTACATATGATAATATTGCTTATAATAGTGAAAAATTGTAAAAACTAAATTTCCAAAAATAAGGGACAATGATTAAATGAGGTTAGACTATTCAAACAATGCCATGTTCCTTTTCACCAATCAAAATAAAATTATTTAAAAATAAAGTAACTCCTTAGTTATGGCTGTAATGATTATATGTATATGTAAGAAAATATAGTACCACAAAGAAAATATGATTTTAGTTGATCATGAATATACCTTCTGTTTTTTTATTTTATACACTCAAACTTTTTGAATGTCAACAGTATGCCATTCAGGTAGCTGCTGGTGGTACAGTGGTTTTATGAAAAGTAAGTCACTGGACACACGGAGGTTACATTCTAGAGACTAAGACAACAACCAAGTTAGAAAGGAAATAAAGAAGATTGTTTGATTTTCTAACAAAGGAAAAAAATAGGGTTATGTGATGGAGAATTAATGTATTGGTGATTGCAGGCAACCTCAGAAGGATAGTCTGGGAGGCTTTTTCTGAGATGGGACATGATGGGTGAGATCTGTCCATGCATAAAGTGAGAAGAGTGGCCAAGGAGGTGGAACAGCAGATCGAAAAGTTCTAATGCTGAAAACAATGCAGCAAACAATAGAAGTAGAATGATGCCAGAGTGGTTGCTGACAGATAGAGGGGGAAAGCAGTCCCAAATGGCATCAGAGAGTTGGACAGAATCCTACCTGTGTGTAAGGGCTTGTAAGCCACATAAGGTATTGTGATTTCATTCCAAGAGCCAGAGGATGCCACTGAATTCTTTTAAGCTGAGAGATGACATGTTTTGACTATCATTCCCTGGCTGCTATTTAGAGAATGGATTGTAGAAGCAGGGAGAACAATTAAAAATCTATGGTCAGATGAGAGATGGCCATAAGAAACAGTAATTTGGAGAAAATTAGACCAGGTAAAGATATATTTGGAGGAAGAATGAAGCATTTTTTCTAATTGGCTTTATGTTGGTGTGTTGTATCTTGCTGTATGTTGATGTAGTGGTGATGAGAGAAAAACCTAAACAAGTGTAAATCTCAAAATAGGTTGTCACATATGTAAATCTGGCATTCAGGGGTAATATTTAGGCTGAACATTGTATCCAGAAGGTGGTACAAAATATTGATTTGCTTTTCCCACCTTTCATCCTATTTAGAATCTTTCTTAGATAAACATCTAAGGACTGATTTTCATCTTCCTCATTATTCCACCCTCCATGCCTTTTTCTGTTAACTGTCCTTTTCCCCCAAAGCCCTTGATCTATCCTGAAGAGGCTAAATTACATCCTTCACATTCTGTGTATCATTGATCCTTGGGATGCATTGTAGTGAAATGTATGTAAGATAAGTAAACTTTTCTTAGGAAAACTCTGGTGCATTACTACGTTAACAGGTGACAAGAGTTAGAAAGGAAAGAAAGGCCAAAGTATAATACTCAGACAAAGAAGGTATAGGAAAAGGAACATACCCATGCATTGCTGGAAGGAGTATAAATTGTTAACAACCTTTCTGGTAGGGTATTTGGAACACACATCAAAAGTAATAAAGGTACGCTTAACTTTTGAGCGATAAATACAATTTCTGTTATAGATACAATTTGTATGATACATATGTATGATAAGTACAATTTCTCTGTTACAGATGCTACATTTTTTTTTATGTGGAAGTTACAATGCATTAAGGAAAATACTTATTCATGGGGTGGTAATGGCAGCATTCCTTATAATAATGAAAAATAGGAAACAATAAATATTTAACAATAGAAGACATTGTATGGACTACCCAGACTTTGAAATGTACTCCTGTTATTAACATTTACATTGTGGAATGTTTAATGTTAACATATTGTTGAGTAAAGAAAGTTATAAAATACTTTGTATGTTGTGATTACATGACAACAGCTATAATTGGAAAATTTTATACCCAAATATTAATAGTGATGTTGGTATTGTGATCTCCCTCTCTTCCTTCATTCCTTTTGTCCCACCTTTCCTCAATCTTTCTTCCCTTCTTTCCTTTATTTCTCTTTCTTTCTTATTTTCTACAATGCCTATATATAAGGCTTCCCTGGTGATTCAGTCGGTCAAGAATCTGCCTGCAATGTGGGGGACCCAGGTTCGATCCCTCAGTCAGGAAGATCCTCTGGAGAAGAGAATGGCAACCCACTCCAGTTGCCTGGAGAATTCCATGGACAGAGGAGCCTGGTGGACTGCAGTCCATGGGGCCACAAAGACTTGGTTGTGATTGAGTGACTAACACACACGTATATAAGGACAGAAAAATCTTGAGGTTTAAAAAAGAAAAACGTTGCTATTTTAATGATATGTTGCAAATTGACAGAATCAGGAGCTCTGTTACAGATGCTTACATGAATATTAACAACCATGATTAATATCAAAGAAGGAATTTGCAGTGCAAAGAGAGAAGTAGACATTCATGTTTAGCACATAATTGTTCTTACCTGATCTTGCCCCTGAAAATATTTGCTGACATATTTAGGCCTCAAAGATTGAAAATGAACATCTGGACTGTGTCATGATCACACTTAAGAGTCAAATGAGCTGGTGGTCCTTGTGCAGTAGGCATGAAGGAGAACAATCAGATGAGAATGTCTTGAGAGCTCAGGTCAGTTCAGTTCAGTTGCTCAATCATGTCTAACTCTTTGAGACCCCATGAACCACAGCACGCCAGGCCTCCCTGTCCATCACCAACTCCCGGAGTCCACCCAAACCCATGTCCATCATGTCGATGATGCCATCCAACCATCTCATCCTCTGTCGTCCCCTTCTCCTCCTGCCCTTAATCTTTCCCAGCATCAGGGTCTTTTCCACTGAGTCAGCTCTTTGCATAAAGTGGCCAAGTATTGGAACTTCAGCTTCAGCATCAGTCCTTCCAATGAATACTCAGGGTTGATTTCCTTTAGGATTGACTAGTCTGATCTCCTTGCAGTCCAAGGGACTCTCAATAGTCTTCTCCAACACCACAGTTCAAAAGCATCAATTCTTCGGCACTCAGCTTTCTTCACTGTCCAACTCTCACATCCATACATGACTACTGGAAAAACCATAGCCTTGACTAGACAGACCTTTGTTGGCAAAGTAATGCCTCTGCTTTTTAATATGCTGTCTAGGTTGGTCATAACTTTGCTTCCAAGGAGCAAGTGTCTTTTAATTTCATGGCTGCAATCACCATCGCAGTGATTTTGGAGCCCAGAAAAATAAAGTCTGACACTGTTTCCACTGTTTCCTCATCTATTTGCCATGAAGTGATGGGACCGGATGCCATGACCTTAGTTTTCTGAATGTTGAGTTTTAAGTCAACTTTTTCACTCTCCTCTTTCACTTTCATCAAGAGGCTCTTGAGAGCTCAGTGGTGCCTATATGGATGTATAACCGAAAATTCGGTTCCTATCTCTGAGTCTGAATGAGAATAGTCAGAACAAAGTTTTGAATAAAGGAAAGAGAAATTTATTAATTTTCCAGCAAATGAGGAGGAGAGCAGTCTATTGTCCTACTCTCAGAGGGCAGGTTTATTGAAAGAGAATTTTGAGGGTAGGGGTCGCAGAACTACATAATAGGAGACCTCACTGGTCTGGGGTGCTACTTCTTTTGATATTTCCGTGATTCATGGTCATTGTGGCTGTCAGCCTCCAGTCAAGATGTTCTGTATTTCTGTTGACTGCTTGATCCTATGCACCTATGACTCAAGAAGAACTATTCAAATGAGATAGCACTTATCAGCATAATTAGCAGAGAGAAATAGCATGGGTACATTTTTTGATTTAATGCATGAGTTAAGAGATGGTTAGTCAAATGTTTAACTCTATATTCATCTATAGATGTTGCTTGTCCCCTTAATACAAGAAAACCCAGGAATAAATAGTGTTTAAAAATCTCCCCTCAGGGCAAAGTTTGCTTCAGGGTCTTTCCTTCTCCTATTCCCTCAGCTTGTAGAAGTTGGAAGTCTGCATTTGAAGTTTGATGTAAACCATATGGCATCTTCTAGAGGCTCATGAGATGCACAACAGTGCTCTAATGTTCCTGCCTCCTCACCTTTCTTATGCTGCGCTCTCTGCCTTTACTGCCCTTTCTTCCTCAAATGGTACCTGGCTCCAGGTAAGAAATACTACTATTAGAAGTTATCTAGAAATTTTAGCCTTGGACGGAAGACAAAAGTCTTTATATTCCTCTCCAAAATATACAAGCCCTGCCTACCTAATCTGAGAAGTAGAATGTGCCCAGTCACTATATTGACAGTGTCACTTGGAAGCTCAGACTGATGGAAAAACCAGATACATGCTCCTTCGGTAAATCAAGCAGGGTTTAACTATCTAGAGTATGTAAAAGAAATCAGCACAGCCATGGTACACATCACAGAGGTCAGCAACACATTACAGGACAGATGGGGATTCCACCTTTTGAAATCCTCACTATTGGGTGCCTGAAGTGAAAGTGGATAAGGTAATCAGATAGTGAAGTCAAAGTCGCTGAGTCATATCTGAGTCTCTGCAACCCCATAGACTTAAACAGTCCATGGAATTCTCCAGGCCAGAATACTAGAGTGGGTAGCCTTTCCCTTCTCGAGGGGATCTTCCCAACCCAGGGATCGAACCCAGGTCTCCCACATTGCAGGTAGATTCTTTACCAGCTGAGCCACAAGGGAAGCTCACTGGGTGTGTAGGTACAGATAATAATATCTGAATAAGAATCATTTCAGTCTTCATAATCTTTCTCTTTACATTTTGACTAAAATACACAAGAGTGGATCAGTTCTCTAAGTAGACTAGCCTGGATATGTGCTGGGGACCACTTCTTTGGAGCCAGGAGCACCTTTTTAAACTCAGATTTATACTGTAGACATAAATGTAGACTAACCAAATGAAAACAAGCAAAGGGCTATTTATTCAGAGCTTGCTATAGTAAGCGAGTCAGTCACTGTCACTTGTATTTTAGCAGAGACTCATAGGCAGACAGTTCAGTTCAGTCACTCAGTCGTATCCGACTGTTTGCGACCCCATGGACTGCAGCATGCCCGGCTTCCCTGTCCATCACCAGCTCCTGGAGCTTGCTCAAACTCATATCCATTGAGTTGGTGATGCCATCCAACCATTTCATCCTCTGTTGTCCCCTTCTCCTCCTGCCGTCAACCTTTCCCAGCATCAGGGTCTTTTCCAGTGAGTCAGTTCTTCACATCAGGTGGCCAAAGTATTGGAGTTTCAGCTTCAGCATCAGTCCTTCCAATGAATATTCAGGACTGATTTCTTTTAGGACTGGTTTGACTGGTTTGATCTCTGCAGTCCAAGGGAATCTCAAATGTCTTCTCCAATACCACAGTTCAAAAGCATCAATTCTTTGTTGCTGAGCATTCTTTATGGTCCAACTCTCACATCCATACATGACTACTGGAAAAATGATAGCTTTCACTAGACAGACCTTTGTTGGCAAAGTAATATCTCTGCTTTTTAGTATGCTGTCTAGGTTGGTCATAGCTTTTCTTCCAAGGAGCAAACGTCTTTTAATTTCATGGCTGCATTCACCATCTGCAGTGATTTTAGAGCCCAAGAAAACAAGGTCTGTCACTGTTTCCATTGTTTTCCCATGTATTTGCCATGAAGTGATGGGACCAGATGCCATGATCTTAGTTTACTGAATGTTGAGCTTTAAGCCAGCTTTTTCACTCCCCTCTTTCACTTTCATCAAGAGGTTCTTTAGTTTTTCTTCACTTTCTGCCATAAGGGTGGTGTCATCTGCATATCTGAGGTTATCGATATTTCTCCTGGAATCTTAATTCCAGCTTGTGCTTCATCCAGCCCAGCATTTCACATACTGTACTATTCATATAAGTTAAATAAGCAGGCTGACAATATACAGCCTTGACATACTCCTTTCCCAATTTTGAACCAGTCTGTTGTTTCACGTCCAGTTCTAACTGTTGCTTCTTGATCTGCATACAGATTTCTCCAGAGGCAGATAAGATGGTCTTGGGTGTAATGCAGTACTTGGGCGCAATCTCAAAAATGACAGAACGATCTCTGTTTTCAAGGCAAACCATTCAGTATCACAGTTCAGTTCAGTTGCTCAAGTCATGTCCGACTCTTTGTGACCCCATGGCTGTAGCATGCCAGACCTCCCTGTCCATTGCCAACTCCCGGAGTTTACTCAAACTCATATCCGTTGAGTCAGTAATGCCATCCAACCGTCTCATCCTCTGTCATTCTCTTCTCCTCCCTTCAGTCTTCCCAGCATCAGGGTCTTTTCTAATGAATCAGTTCTTCATATCAGGTAGCCAAAGTATTGGAGTTTTAGCTTCAGCATCAGTCCTTCCAATGAATATTCAGGACTGATTTGCTTTAGGATGGACTGGTTGGATCTCCTTGCAGTCCAAGGGACTCTCAAGAGTCTTCTCCAACACCACACTTCAAAAATGTCTGTTCTTTGGTGCTCAGCTTTCTTTACAGTCCAACTCTCACATCCATACATGATCAGTGGAAAAACCATAGCTTTGGCTAGATGGACCTTTGTTGGCAAAGTAATATCTCTGCTTTTTAATATGCTGTCTAGGTTGGTCATAACTTTTCTTCTGAGGAACAAGCATCTTTTAATTTCATGGTTGCAGTCACCATCTGCAGTGATTTTGGAACCCCCCCCCCCCCAAAAAAGTTTGTTACTGTTTCCCCACCTATTTGCCATGAAGTCATGGGACCAGATGCCATGATCTTAGCTTTCTGAATGTTGAGTTTTAAGTCAGCTTTTTCACTCTCCTCTTTCACTTTCATCAAGAGGCTCTTTAGTTCTTTTTCACTTTCTGCCTTAAGGATGGTGTCATCTGCATATCTGAGATTATTGATATTTCTCCTGGCAATCTTGATTCCAGCTTGTGCTTCATCCAGCCCAGCATTTCTCATGATGTACTCTGCATATAAGTTAAATATCACAGTAATCCAAGTCTATGCTACAACCAGTAATGCTGAAGAAGCTGAAGTTGAATGCAAAAGTAGGAAGTCAATAGATAACTGAAGTAACGGGTAAATTTGGCCTTGGAGTACAAAATGAAGCAGGGCAAAGGCTAATAGAGTTTTCTAAGAGAATGTACTGGTTATAGCAAACACCATCTTCTAGCAACACAAGAGAAGACCCTATGCATGGACATCATCAGATGATCAATAATGAAATCAGATTGATTATATTCTTTGCAGCCAAAGATGGAGAAGCTCTATACAGTCAGCAGAAACATGACCAGGAGCTGACTGTGGCTCAGATCATGAACTCCTTATTGCCAAATTCAGACTTAAATTGAAGAAAGTAGGGAAAACCACTAGACCATTCAGGTTTGACCTAAATCAAATCCCTTACAATTATACAGTGGAAGTGACAAATAGTTTCAAGGGATTAGATCTGATAGACAGAATGCCTGAAGAAGTATGGATGGAGGTTTGTGACATTATACACGAAGCAGTGATCAAGACTGTCCCCAAGGAAAAGAAATGCAAAAAGGCAAAACGGTTGTCTGAGGAATCCTTCCAAAGAGAAAAGTAGAGAAGCGAAAGGCAAAGGAGAAAAGGAAAGATATACCCATTTGAATGCAGAGTTCCATAGAATAGCAAGGAGAGATAAGAAAGCCATCCTCAAAAAAAAAAAAAAAAAAAAGAAAGCCATCCTCAGTGATCAATGCAGAGAAATAGAGGAAAACAATAGAATGGGAAAGACTAGAGATCTCTTCAAGAAAATTAAAGATATCAAGGGAACATTTCATTCAAAGATGGGCACAATAAAGGCCAGAAATGGTATGGACCTAACAGAAGCAGGAGATATGAAGAAGAGGTGGCAAGAGTACACAGAAGAACTATACAAAAAAAATCTTCATGACCCAGATAACCACGATGGTGTGATCACTCACCTAGAGCTAGACATCCTGGAATGCAAAGTCAAGTGGGCCTTAGGAAGCACCACCATGAACACAGCTAGTAAAGGTGATGGAATTCCAGTTGAAATATTTCAAATCCTGAAAGATGATACTGTGAAAGTGCTGCACTCATTATGCCAGAATTTGGAAAACTCAGTAATGGCCACAATACTGGAAAAGGTCAGTTTTCATTCCAATCCAAAAGAAGAGTTATGCCAAAGAATGTTCAAACTACTGCACAATTGCACTCATCTCACACGTTAGTAAAGTAATGCTCAAAATTCTCCAAGCCAGGTTTCAATAGTACCTGAATCATGAACTGCCAGATGTTCAAGCTGGATTTAGAAAAGGCAGAGGAACCAGAGATCAAGTTGCCAACATCCACTGGATCATCAAAAGAGCAAGAGAATTCCAGAAAAACATCTACTTCTGCTTCATTGATTATGCCAAAGCCTTTGACTGTGTAGGTTACAACAAACTGGAAAATTCTTCAAGAGATTGGAATACCAAAGGCAGACAGAGGAGTGGAAAGAACAAAAGGCTTCAGGTATGCCCTGATTGGAAGCTGTTGGCATGGGAAACCTGTGGGCAGGTTATGGGGAAATATTAAGAATGCTGTCAATTATTAATCAAATCCTGGCCATTTGAAGTTGATTGTTAGAGGGTTTTCTATTTGTCTCCCTAGACTGTCACTGGAGATAGAAGTTTGACTTCCTACAAGTCTGACTTATCACAGGCTGGCTTCCTGGGGGTGGTTGATTTCCTGGCCAGTTGTTGCAGGTGGTGGGTCAGAGATCTGTTTTTACATATGATTTGGTCATTGTTAGCTTTACATTAAATCTCTCAGTGCAAAACATAGTATGATTATAGGAGGCAGTATAGTACAGGAAAGGGCTTCCCAGGTGACTCAGTGTTAAAGAATCCATCTTCCAATGCAGGAGATGCAAGAGAGATGGGTTCGATCCTTGGATTGGGAAGATTGCCTGGAGGAGGAAATGGCAACACTCTCCAATATTCTTACCTGGAGAATTCCATGGACAGAGGGGCCCTGGTGGGCTGCATTCCATAGTGTCACAAAAGAGTCAGACACAATGGAGTGCAGCAATACAGTAAACCCAAGCCAGCCTGAGCAGCCCCGATTCATTACCCTTGCTGCATGCAGTCTACTTTATATCCTGATTCTAGTATATTCTTAAACTTAGCAATGCACAGCCAGAATAGGGATCACTTTGCCAGGAATCTCTGGGAGTCATGCTAACAAACCCTTTTAGATCAGCTGTAAGCTTATCCTGAAATTAGAAAGGTAATGTGACAAGAATTGGAAAGCAAACAGAAGTGATGACTGCTTTTTCTCCCTAAATTCCTTCATGGCCATCATGTTTCATCCACAAACCTCAATGCAACCACTGTATAAGCCTTTGAAGTAACTCTCCACTGTTCTCTCTCAGGTTTAAATGATTTAGGGCTGTGTCATCCGATAAAGCTGTTCATACAGCTTTAGTGATAAGTTGGGCAACTTGCTGAAGAACTTGATGATATATCCTGACACTTAAATTGCCCTTGGACAGGATGCCACATACAGGTGCTCAGAGACTCTCTCTGGGAATTGTAGAGGCACTGCTACATCCATGACATGGGAGTTTAGATTGAAAAGGAGCATAAGACACTGAAAAGTAAATGAACCAATCATTCTCCCTTGTGTTTTGTTTGAACAGGAAGACAGATTGATTGTCAACCACTGAATGGATTTTTATACATATCTTTAAAAATGTAGCACTTCAATGAGTTTCAACAATGAGTAGTAACAATATGAAACTTTGACAGTGCTTTCTTACCATTCATTTAGAAACATCTATGCTTGCATTATCAGAGGCCATATTACTTAAAGTTCCCCCACCGCCAGCTGTCTGAGATATTGTATGAATCCGATGTCTCAAATAATTTCCAATGAGATTGAAGAACAAATTGATTTCAACTTAGTCTAATCAAATAAGCCTTTGATGATGGCATACCTTGTATTGAGCAGTGTCATATTACATGTTATTAAGAGGTGATATTTTATTCCTGATCTCAAAACATAAGGAAGTGCAAGTTAAAGACTATGTTGGAAAAGCTTCATAACCACTAGTAAAATTAAAACAAGTATTTTTACTTTTGACATCAATGGGAAATATAATACCAAATAAAGCATAGTCCGTGGAGTAGACAGAAAAAACAAAAACAAGAAAATATTGAAAAGAATATAATGTAACTAGACAAAAAGTAAGATGGCAAAGAGTTAAATTTCCTTTTTGAAAAGGAAAGATTAACTATTTTCTTATCCATAAATGAATCCCATCCTAAATTATGCTAGATGGCCTAGAAAGAAACTGAGATGCACCAGGAAAATCTAAGTAACCATAGAGTTGCAATACTAATCTCAAACAAGTATAATTCAAAGTCAAAATAATTAAAATGGAACAAAGGACTCAACATTGATGAAAAGAGCAATCAAAATATCCTCTTTATAGTAAAGATTATAAGAACTACAGTCTTCCCAGGCGGTGCAGTGGTAAAGAATCTACCTGCCAACGCAAGAGTTGCATGTTCAATCCCTGGATTGGGGAGATCCTCCAGAGAAGGAAATGGCAACCCCCCCCCCCGCCCCCAGTGTTCTTGCCTGGGAAATTCCATGGACAGAAGAACTTGATGGGCTACAGTCTGTGGAGTCGAAAAGAGTTGGACACTACTGAGCACACACACATACACACACACACATAAGAACTAGGCTCGTTGGAGAGTATAAACTAGCAGACTTTTTTTCAACCCTCCTCGTCTACTTAATGTCAGTAGTATGGAGGCCATCTGATACCACTCACTTGACCTCTCCAATTCACTTAGTGCTCATTAGGGATACTTTCTGTACCTCAAGATGTGGCTTATTATTTTTAGGTATTTTTTAGTAGTACTTTCTGAAATATCACTTATTTTAGTTTTCTATTTCTACATAACAAATTACCACAGAATTAATGGCTTAAGACGACACTCATATAATAGCTGATAGTTCTGTAGGTCAGAAGCCTGGGCCGACCTCACTGGTTCTCTAAAGAGGGTTTCACATGGCCAAGATAAAGGTGTTAGCTGAACTGGGCTCTTTATGGAGTATCTGGGGAAGAAATCACTTTCAATCTTATTGTTGTTGGCAGAACTCTTTTCCCTACAATTGTAGGACTGGAGTGTCCCTTTTCCTACTAGCTATCAGCTGTGGACCACTATTATAGCTCCTAGAGGCCACTCTCCCATCTTTTACAAGGCTCCTCCATCTTCAAAACTAGCAACAGTGCCTTGAATCCTTCTGTTTTCTCTCTCTGAGTTTCCCTTATTCCAATAGACAGAGAAAACTGTTTTCAAAGAGCTTGTGTGATTAGATTAAGTTCACCTGGATAATCTCCCTTTTGATTTTCTCAAAATCAACTGATTAGTACTCTTAATTGCATCTACAAAATCTCATTTGCTATGGAATATAACATAATCACAGAGGTATTACTGAATTCATCATATTCATACTCAGATTAGTGCAGGAAGTCTAGGTTGGGTCAACAGGGAGGGAGGCATGAATTTTGGAATTCTGCCTATCACTCAGCAACCTTTTTAAATATTTTGTAGCCTTTATCTTAATTTTAAATAAAATTAATATTTTTGTTGTCTACATACTTGTGACTTTCATAAGATTTCCATAGTAAGAGGGGAAAACTACTGATTAATGCATCCATGTTCACATTGAAAGTTTCTCTATTTTTGACAGTGATTTATCCCTTAATTAGAATGCTTTATTATTCCAAGGTTTGTTTCTTTAGAATTTCCATTCAGAGTTATCTCACATGCTGCATCTAATAATTTGAATATTTGATTTAGGGGGTGGTTGAGGACCTAAATCTATTCCTTGTTGTTTTTGCTCATCCTAGCTTATTTCTTTCTGTGTTTGCCAATCGTTTTTTGTGAACTCACATTTGTTGAGTTTAATCTGGGGGAATTCTGAGAGTCTAAATTGGGGATAGGTTGTTTTAGAAAGGATTTTCATTTTCATAGGCTCCTTCGTTTGTTGCTTCCAAAGCCCTGGACTTAATGCAGGGTCACATGTCCAGAAGCTTTGTCTCCAGTTGGTAGTTCTGATCCTAGTATTAGCCTTGGGATATACATATATTTTGAATTTGTCTATTTCTCCCTGATTTGATCTCAGTTCATCTATTTTCTGTTTCTGTCTCCCTCCCTCCGTATCCTCTCTTACTTTTTACTTCCTCTCCTGCTTAGGTTGTGCTAATAAGAGCACAGAATCAAATGTATGGGACACAGTAGCTTCACTGTACTCAGCACTGGTCACTGGTGGGAGTGAAATATTGTGCTCTGTGCCAATAAGACTTTTTTTTAAGGAGATTGTGATCAAAGTGATGCACATCTAGAGATTGAGCCATAATAAAGATGAAGAACAGGTAAGTTTCTTTACTTTGTTTACCTGGGAAAAGAGAAATCATGTATTAACTGTTCAAATGTCTGAAAGGACCTTGTGCTTGAGAGAACTAAGGCTTATCTTTTATCTTTAAGAAGCAGAACCAACAGGTGCATCAAGCAAGGAGGCTCATATTAGCTCAACATAAGATGGAACTTAACGATTATACTTGTACAAAATTGGAATGGGCCACCTTTGTGAAGTGTGCCCTCTTGACTCTGAGCTTATGTGGAGGTTGGATAAGTATTTTCAGTAATAGTGTAGGAGCCAGGAATACATTTCTACTTTGGCTAAGATGCTGTATCAAATAACCTTTACTCTTCCTTCCTGTGAGTTCAAATCCTAGGATTTCTTATTCCATGACTCTTATACATTTAGATTAAAAAATAAGAAAGGATAGCCATGTGGAAGAGACATTTATCCTACATTCTGACTATGCTGGAAGGAAATTTTGTGTCACAGTATTGAGGAAAACTTTCAAATTGGTAAGTCAGAGAGTGGTCATTAATGTATATTACTTCCAAAATGGTCCTCATAATGTGCCAAGAAAAAAGGCTATTAATTTTTACACAAAATATTCTCCTCATATCCACACTGAGAGAAAGTATGATACATTTTTCAATAATGATAAGGTTCACTCAGAAGTTTAGTTCATCTTAAACTAAATAGAATAGACATTGGTGAGTGAGATGAGATGACACAGAAGAGCTGTGTGATTACATTTAAAATACATTTCAGCGTAGTTTCCTTTAATATTAAATGTTATTCTTCACATTACTAGATAAAGGCTTTTTGAATAATTTTATAGATGATATTGAGGTCTTGGTGTTTTTTTTTTTCTTGGAGTTTTATATGAAATTAAAATCATATCTGTTTTAAAATCGTTGCTTTGGGAAAACAGCACATTTAACCTTCCACTGTAGAATAAAGCTTATGTTGAAATATTTTAGAACTTCAGATACATTTTTCCATCTTTGGATTCTAGAGTGACAAGAGAACTCTGAGGAAGCAAGACTCAAGTCCTTTGGTCCTCTCGTGGACAACAGACATGACACAGGGGTGTGGGATTACTCAGAGAAAGGAAAATCAACCCAGTCACAGGGAAGATGAGAGCAAAAGAAAGGCAAAATGTGAGCCAGATGTTCTTGAGGACAAAATGAAATTTGATCCCAAATGACACGACAAAGGGACAAGAGATCCTTGACTATGCTGTATGAAATTCTCAGGGTATTTAATGTGTAATTTCAGAGGAAATTAACAAGGAGGAATTTTGAAAACATATTGCTAACCTAATGCATGGCTACCCAGTGCCTTAGATGGAAAAGGTATAACATATCCAGGGAGACAAAAATTATAAAGGTTAAGCTGAAGAAATAGTCTTATAGTCCTAGAGACCAGATTCCTGCAATCCTTGGAGTTTAAAGATGACTTTGCTCAACATTGTAAACCAATTATCCTCCAATTAAAAATAAATTTAAAAGAGACTGGCTTTGCTTCTTACTGAATGTGTGGTTTAATTATCTTTGAAATAGAAATATTTGTAAAAATATTTCATAAAGTGATTTTATGGATGGGATGTCTTATTGTTACTGTCAATCATAGTCTATAGTAGGATATCTATTTTTGCTTTTTGCCTGCCAGACATGCTTTCCCCTTATTCTGAAATTAGCAAGCTATTTTTTCCTTTAGTCCAAACCCATACTTTTGGTCTAGATTGCTCAGAAAGGGTAGACTTCACCTTGGAGGGAAATCCATGACAGATCAAGCTGGGGACACATCAACTCTGGGCCTGGCACTAGTGATTTTTTCAGAATAATCACAAGAGTGCATTCAGGTCAGTCGGTGCCCAGGGTTTTCGTTGGCGCTCAAGGAAAGATAAATACTTTATGTTGTGAGAGAACAAGGGAACAATGTAAATTGGTGGCCATTTAGCAGGGTGGTGGGGGGGACGTGCCTGAGAATAAGCTAACTCTAGAAGGAAAGCAGAAACAAGAAATAGTGAACAACGTCCCAAAGACATCATCAATGCCTGGGATTCAGATATGTTAGAAGCCAGAAGTGCCTCTGGAATTTTCAGTTACATGAGCCCATAAATTCTTCTTTCTGTACTGAGGAGTTTAATTTGGCTTTCTGTTGTTTGTCATCAACAGTGTACTAGCTGAGTCACTGTTAACGAGGAAAACTTTAACTAGAAATCATTAGTGTTACTTGGAAAACCTCTGGACCTAATTTATACTAAAACAGTTATGTGACTAGTTAAAAAAGTCATCCCTTGTGGCTCAGCTGGTAAAGAATCTGCCTGCAGTGCAGGAGACCTGGGTTCGATCCCTAGGTTGGGAAGATCTGCTGGAGAAGGGAAAGGCTACCTACTCACTGCAGTATTCTGGCCTGGAGAATTCCATGGACTGTACAGTCCATGGGGTCACAAAGAGTCGGACACGACTGAGCAACTTTCATTTCACTTCAAATTCAGTCCTAAAAACTTGGAAGTTTAAATTTCCTTCTGTATTTTTTTTCCCTCAGACTCTGTTTTCCAGAGTTGACAAAACAGAAAGGTCTTAAAGACATAGAAAAGTTTCCTTTTGGTCTAATGCTACTGAGTTTCTTTCAAAATAGTTTGAATATTATAATTTCAGCCTATCTTTTATTATTGCTAATCTTTCATAATGTTTTTGGTGGATGGTGTTAGTTTTCCTTCAAATATTTTTAGTTATCATTTATTTACTTTTTCATCCATCAAGCATATATTCAGACTCCTCTAAGCCAGGCTTTCTCTTGGTAAAAAGAAAAAAAGTAGATTAAGGGACAAATATACAGCAGACTTTTAAAAAAATTAATAAGTAACTAAGAATTTAGCTAATATTTAATAAATTACTTATATGTTTTACATTTAAGACCAGGGCTTCTTGACTGTTTTGGTATCTGTGAAATGGACCTTGTGAGCCTCTGGTGAAGTATATAGACCTCTTTTCTGAATAATGATTTTTAGATGCATAAAATAATTATAAGTATAATAACTTATCCAAATCCTAAAAATCCCCACAGATTTTTATATAGTGTTATATGTGATTTTTTTTATTAATGCCTTAATTAAAAAGATCCAGCATGGATCTAATAAGAATCAGAATTTCAAAGTACAATGAGTATAAATGCTATTTTGGAATATTTGCAACAGCAATAATATTATAAGAAGATATCTATGATTTCTGTGACATACATGCTAATGCCATTGTAGTCTGCTGCTTATATTCACAATAAAAGGAAATATAAATTTCAATTGGAGGCTAGAAAAATAAAGCTGTAAATTATTGTCTGAGATGTGAATTCTCAGTTAAGAATACCTGTTCTAAATATTTTTATATAGATGATACATGTTAAATAAAACATTAAAAGTAAATTTAGAATAAACTTTATAGTAAAATTATATTTAGAGGAAATTTAAAAATTAATTTTGATCAACATTTAAAAATTAATTTTAATCAATTAGAAATGAAGCCATAGAGAACAAGATGGTGGAGGAGTAGGTGGATGTGGACTACATCTCTCTCTACGGATACAGCAGGAATACACCTTCAGACACAGAAGTGCATGCAGAACACCTGCTGAGAGTGGACAGGAGTACCTGACCAGTGGAAAAGAATATATTGAACCACACAAAGTTCAGTAGGAGGAAGGAACTAGGGGGAAAAACAGGAGTGTTAGTAGGACTGGATCTGCCCTCAGCAGGTGAGGGAACTGAAGCAAAGGTCTGATTCCTCACACTGGGGCAATTGTCTCAGTCAGAGGAGAAACATTTAAGGCTGAGAGTGAAACAGCTGATCTGTGGCAGCCTAAATGGAATGAGGATCAGGCAGTCCTTGTTGCAGCCATACATACCCTAGATGGGAACTCTGGTCTTTGGAAGGCACAGTGGCTGGCAACTGGAGTTTAGGGATTGTGGAGCAATCCCATGGTGAGGACTACTGTTGACTGTGGAGAGAAGGATTGAGGGGATGTGAGGGAGGAGATTGTGATAGGAAATGCCAGTGGAGGGAGGCTAGGCAGCCATGGAAGCAAGGTGATACTGCTGAGTCATGTGTAGGGAGTGGGGCCATTACCATAGCCTCTCTCTCCCCACATGCCAGCATCTGCAGCTGGACAATAGAGAGGCTGGCCCATCAAACGCCTGACGCACTGAACTACAGAGTAGGACTCCAGCCAGGGGGCCCCTCTATGTTCCTGACACCATGAACAATAGAGAAGGACCCCAGGCAAGGGAGCCCTCTAAGTGCCTGAATGGGTAGAGCTACAGAGAAAGACTGACCAGAGAGGCCTGATCACCAGCTACAAGAGGCTTGAAAAAAGACTCTGATAGGGCCATAACTCCTGTAGCAGAGGCATTCCGTGTCCCTGCACACTTGATACCACCAGGGTCCCCACAAGCCAAGCAGCTGTTTCATCTTCACACTCAACTCTCACTGGGGCATAGCTGCCACAGGAAAAAAAATCTTGGTCTATGCACACAGGGTCGCTTAGGTAGTGTCCAACTCTTTGTAATCCTGTAGACTGTGGCCTGCCAGGCTTCTCTGTCAGAGAGGGGGTTCTCCAGGCAAGAATACTGGAGTGTATTAGCCAATACAGTGTATTGCCGTACCCTTCTAGAGCACCATATTTCCTGCTGCCCTAGCCACCAACTCCCCTGGGTACCTGGTGCTGCCAGAACCCCTGTGACCCAAGGAGCTGCACCACCTCCACACCTGGCCCTCATGGGGCAAACTCAAGCCCTCCAGGGCAGCCTCAGGAGCTAAATCCCAGTGGATGACCTACATATAAAGGTGGAAATAAAACCACAATTGAATTGAAACCCAGGGGCAATGTGGCTAAGGAAGAAAACCCAAAACCTTCCCATCAGCTGTACAAGCTGCAGATTAAATACACATGATCAACTAAGCATGTCTATGGAATATATAAAAGCCCATTGAGAGCTCCAATAAAAAAAAAAAAAAAAAAAAAAACGCAATAGTTCTGATAGCTGTGGACACTGGAGGCAAGAACATACAGTAGTAGGACCAGATTAGAATCTGAGTTGCCCCCCACAGCAGATCCAGAGATCAGGAGGGCATCCTAGGGAAGTGAGGTGGACTGTGACTCCCAGCGAGGGAAAAGACTGACAGCAGTCACTCAAGAAAAACATTTATTATTATTATTATTTGACTAGTTCTGTAGATCCTTTTGGATTTTTTTTTCTTTTCTCCTTTTTTTCCCCATCTGATGTAGTTGTTGATTTTATTGGCACTAAGTAATCCAATTAAGCTTTTGAGCTTTTCTTTTTCTCAGTCACATATGTTTTGTTCATGTCATAAACCTCTGCCTCTATGTTGGGCTTTTGCAGTTCAGTGGAGTTTTCCTCTTTTTCTTTTATCTTTTTAAAATTTTAATTATTTAAACATATTATTATTTTTCTACATTTATTCCTTTGTTTGCTTTTCCTACTGTTCTTTTCCCCTTGTAGTTGATCTTTAATATATATAAATCTTGTCTACCTCTATTTAAATTTGCATATCTATTCTTTCTTTCTTTTCTTTCTCTCCTTTCCTCTCAACATGTTTGTTAGTTTTATTTTCATTGCTTTATTCCCCAGTTGGCACTTTGCTTTAGTTTTGTTTTCCAGTTTGTCCTTTAATTAGTTTTGTTCTGGTAGGTATAATTTTTGGTTTCCTTTGTTTGCTGGGTTAATCTATTGTACTTTATTTTTCTTGGACTGTTTTGATTTTGCTTATGGGTGTATAGGTATATGTGTATATTCAGTCACACTTTCTACTGTTTTTATAAGCCTCTGCCTCTGTGTTGGGCTTTTGCAGTTCTGTGGAGTTCTCCTTTTTCCTCCCCCCTTTTTCTTTCTTCTTCCGTTTTTTTTCTTTTCTTTTTTTATAATTCTAATTTTTAATTTTTTTAAACCTATTATATTTTTTCTACATTTATTCCTTTGTTTGACTTTCCTACTCTTCTTTTCCCTTTGCATTTAATCTTTAATGTATAGAAATCTTCATCTACCTCTATTTGACTTATCTATTAGCATATCTATTCTTTCTCTGTTTTCTTTCTTTCCTTTCCTCTCAACATATTTGTTAGTTTCGTTTTCATTGCTTTATTCCCTACTTGGCACCTTGCTTTAGTTTTGTTTTCCAGTTTGTGCTTAACTTAGTTTTGTTCTTAACTGGTAAATATAATTTTTGATTTCCTTTGTTTGCTAGGTCAATCTCCTATACTTTATTTTTGTTGGACTGTTTTCACTTTGCTCATGGGTGTATATGTATATGTGTATATTTGATTATTTTAATTATTATTTGCCTGATTTTGTAACTGCCATTTGTCTGGGGTTCATCTTTGCTTTCTCATTTTTGGATATTTGTTTTAATCTCACTTAATGCCATAAAAAAACCACTTGTGGAATCTTCATTCCTGAACAGAGATCAAGCCCTGAACTTTTGGAGTAGGAGCACTGACTCCAAGACCCTAGGCTACCAGAGAACTAACCCTGCTGCTGCTGCTGCTAAGTCACTTCAGTCATGTCCAACTCTGTGCGACCCCATCCCTGGGATTCTCCAGGCAAGAACACTGGAGTGGGTTGCCATTTCTTTCTCCAATGCATAAAAGTGAAAAGTGAAAGTGAAGTCACTCAGCCATGTCTGACTATTTGCGACCCCATGGACTGCAACCTACCAGGCTCCTCTGTCCATGGGATTTTCTAGGCAAGAGTACTGGAGTGGGGTGCCATTACCTTCTCTAGAGAACTAACCCTAGGGATATCAAATAATGAGAACTCACACAAAGGAAACCACTTGAATAGAAGACCCTGCACCACCCAACCACCAGTAGCACTCTGTGCAGGATGCCACATCTAAACAACAAACAAAAATACAAACCCAATCAGCAGCAGACAGGATCACCACCTCACTCAGCCTTGCCCATCAGAGGAAAAACAAACAAACAAACAAACACTCAGCACAAATCTCACCCTATACAAGCTCACACAAACCACTGGACCAACCTTAGGAGGGCAGAAACAAAAAGGAAGAAAGAATTCATTCTTCTTCAAGGAAAGAATTCAACCTTCCTTCAAGCCTGGGAAAAGGAGACCTCAAACACAATAACTTAAAAAAAATAATGAAAAGGCAGAGAAATACTGAAGGAACAAACTAGAAACACAAAAGACCAAATAAATGAAGAGGAAGTAGGCAAACTACCTGAAAAAGAATTCAGAATAATGATAGTAAAGATGATAATAAACCTTGAAAACAAAATGGAGAAAATGCAAGAATCACTTAATAAAGATCTAGAAGAATTAAAGAATAAACATACAGAGACAACACAATTACTGAAATTAAAAATACTCTAGAAGGAATCAATAGCAGAATATCTGAAGCAGAAGAACGAATAAGTGAGCTGGAAGATAAAATGGTGGAAATAACTTCGGAAGGGCAGAATAAAGTAAAAAGAATGAAAAGAGCTGAAGACAGTCTCAGAGACCTCGGGAACTATATCAGACACACCAACACTTGAATTATAGGGGTCCCAGAAGAAGAAGAGAAAAAGAAAGAGAATGAGAAAATTTTTGAAGAGATTATAGTTCAAAATTTCCCCAACATGGAAATAGTCAATCAAGTCCAAGAGGCACAAAGAGTCCCATACAGGATAAACCCAGGGAGAAGCACACCAAGACACATACTAATCACATTAACAAAGACTAAACACAAAGAAAGAATATTAAGAGCATCAAGGGAGAAACAACAAGCAACATACAAGGGAAACCCTATACACTTAACAGCTGATCTTTCAGCAGTAACTCTGCAGGCCAAAAGGGAATGGCAGGATATATTTAAAGTACTGAAAGGGAAAAATCTGCAACTGATATTACTGTAGCTGGCAAGGATCTCATTCAAAATTGATGGAGAAATAAAAAGCTTTTCAGACAAGCAAAAGTTGAGAGAATTCAGTACCACCAAACAGCTTTACCACAAATGTTAAAGGGACTTATATAGTCAAGAAATACAAGAGAAGAAAAAAGATCTGCAAAATCAATCCCAAACAATTAAGAAAATGGCAATAGGAACATACATATCAATAATTACTTTCAATGTAAATGGATTAAGTTCTCTAACCAAAAGACACAGACTTGCTGAATGTATACAAAAACAAGACCCATATATATGCTGTCTATAAGAAACCCACTTCAGACCTAAAGACACATATAGACTGAAACTGAGGGGGTGGGAAAATATATTCCATGCAAATGGGAAGCAAAAGAAAGCTGGAGTGGCAATCCTCCTATCGGACAAAATAGACCTTAAAATAAAGATTACAAGAGATAAGGAAGAACACTACATAATGATCAAGGGATCAATCCAAGAGGAATACATAACAATTGTCAATATCTATACACCCAACATAGGGGCACCTCAATACATAAGACAAGCACTAACAGACATAAAAGGAGAAATTGACAGTAACACAGTAATAGTAGGACACTACACCCCACTCACACCAAAGGATAGATCATCCAAACAGAAAATTAATAAGGAAACACAAGTCTTAAAGGATACATTAGGTGAGATGGATCTTACTGATATCTTCAGGACATTCCATCCAAATGCAGAAGAATACAACTTCTCCTCAAATGCATATGGAACATTCTCCAGGATAGACCACATCTTGGGTCATAAATCAAACCTCAATAAATTTAAGAAAATTCAGATCATATCAAGCATCTTCTCCAACCACAACGCTATGAGACTAGATATCAATTTCAAGAAAAACAACTGTAAGAAACACAACACATGGAGATTAAACAAAACATTTCTAAATAACCAACAGGTTACTGAAACCTGTAAAAGAGAAATCAAAAAATTTCTAGAAACAAATGACAATGAAAACATGAAAACTCAAAACCTATGGGATGCAGCAAAAGCAGTTCTAAGAGGGAAGTTTATAGCAATATAATCCTACCTCAAGCAAGAAGAAAAACGTTGAATAGACAACCTAACTTTACACCTAAAAAAACTGGAAAAAGAAGAACAAAAAAACCCCAAAACTAGTAGAAGGAAAGAGCATAAAGATCTGAGCAGAAATAAATGAAAGAAACAATAGTAAAGATTAATAAAACCAAAGCTGGTTCTTTGAGAAGATAAAATTGACAAACCTTTAGTCTTACTCATCAAGAAAAAAGAGAAGAATCAAATTAACAAAATTAGAAATGAAAAAGTAGACGTTACAACAGACAATGCAGAAATACAAAGGATTATATAAGACTATTATGAACAACTATATGGCAATAAAATGGATAACCTGGAAGAAATGGACAGATTGTTAGAAAAGTTCAATCTTCCAAGACTGAACCAGGAAAAAATAGAAATTAGGAACAACCCAGTTATAAGCACTGAAATTGAAACTGTGATCAAAAATCTCCAAAAAAACAAAAGCTCAGGACCAGATGGCTTCACAGGAGAATTCTGTCAAACATTTAGAGAAGAGCTAATGCCTTTCCTTCTAAAACTCTTTCAAAAAAATTGCAGAGGAAGGAACACTTCCAAACTCATTTTATAAGGCCACCATCACCCTGATACCAAAACCAGACAAAGACAACACAAAAAAGAAAACTACAGGCCAATATCACTGATAACATAGATGCAAAAATCCTCAACAAAATTTTAGCAGACAGAATTCAGCAACACATCAAAAAGCTCATACACCATGATCAAGTTGGGTTTATTCCAGAGATACAAAGATTCTTCCATATATGCAAATCAATCAATGTGATACACCATATTAACAACTTGAAAGATAAAAACCATATGATCATCTCAATAGATGCAGAAAAAGCCTTTGACAACTTTCAGCACACATCTATGATTAAAACTCTTCAAAAAATGGGCATAAAGGGAAGCTACCTGAACATAGTAAAGGCCATATATGATAAGCCTACAGCAAACATTATTCTCAATGGTGAAAAACTGAAAGCATTCCCCCTAAGATCAGGAACAAGACAAGGAAGTCCACTTTTCCCACTATTACTCAACATAGTTCTGGAAGTCCTAGCTACAGCAATCAGAGAAGAAAAAGAAATAAAAGGAATCCAGATCAGAAAAGAATTAAAGCTCTCACTGTTTGCAGATGACATGATACTGTTCATAGAAAACCCTAAAGATAGTATCAGAAAATTACTAGAACTAATCAGTGAACTTAGCAAAGTTGCAGGACACAAAATCAATACACAGAAATCATTTGCATTTCTATATACTAACAATGTGAAATCATACAGGGAAATTAAGGAATCAATCCCATTCACCATTGCAACAAAAAGAATTAAATATCTAGGAATAAACTTACCTAAAGATACAAAAGAACTGTGCACAGAAAATTATAAGACACTAATGAAAGAAATCAAAGATGACATAAACAGATGGAGAGATCGTCCATGTTCCAGTAGGAAAAATCAATATTGTGAAAATGACTATACTACAAAGCACAACCTACAGATTTAATGTGATTCCTCTCAAATTGCCAATGGCATTTTTCACAGACCTAGAACAAAAAATTTCACAATTCATATGGAAACACAGAAGACTCCAAATAGCCAAAGCAGTCTTAAGAAAGAAGAATGGAGCTGGAGGAATCAACATTCCTGACTTCAGATTATACTATAAAGTTACAGTCATCAAGACAGTATGGTACTGGCACAAGAACAGAAATATAGACCAATGGAATAAAATAGAAAGCCCAGAAATAAACCCATGCACCTATGGGTAACTTTTTTTTTTGGCAAAGGAGGCATGAATATACAATGGGGCAAAGACAGCCTCTTCAATAAATGGTGCTGGGGAAACTGGACAGCTACATGTAAAAGAATTAAATTAGAACACTTCCTAACACCATACACAAAGATAAACTCAAAATGGATTAAAGACCTAAATGTAAGACCAGAAACTATAAAACTCTAAGAGGAAAACATAGGCAGAACACTTGATGACATAAATCAAAGCAAGATTTTCTATGACCTACCTCCTACAGTAATGGAAATAAAAACAAAAGTAAACAAGTGGGACCTGATTAAACTTAAATGCTTTTGCAGAACAAAGGAAACTATAATCAAGGTGAAAAGACAACCCCCAGAATGGGAGAAAATAATAGCAAATGAAACAACTGACAAAGGATTAATTTCCAAAATGCACAAGCAGCTTATACAACTCGATACCAGAAAAACAACCCAATCAAAAAGTGGGAAAAAGACCTAAACAGACATTTCTCCAAAGAAAACATACAGATGGCTAACAAACACATGAAAAGATGCTCAACATCACTCATTACTAGAGAAATGCAAATCAAAACCACAATGAGATATCACCTCACATTGGTCAGAATGGCCATCATCAAAAAGTCTACAAACAATAAATGCTGGAGAGGGTGTGGAGAAAAGGGAATGCTCTTGCACTGTTGGTGAGAATGTAAATTGATACAGCCACTATGGAAGACGGTATGGAGATTCCTTAAAAAAACTATGAATAAAACCACCATATGACCCAGCAATCTCACTCCTAGGCATATACCTTGAGGAAACCAAAATTGAACGAGACCCATGTATCCCATTGTTCATTGTAGCACTATTTACAATAGCTAGAACATGGAAACAACCTAGATGTCCATCGACAGATGAATGGATAAAGAAATTGTGGTACATATGCACAATGGAATATTCAGTTCAGTTCAGTTCAGTCACTCAGTCATGTCTGACTCTTTGCGACCCCATGAATCTCAGCACACCAGGCCTCCCTGTCCATCACCAACTCGCGGAGTTTACTCAAAGTCATGTCCATCGAGTCAGTGATGCCATCCAGCCATCTCATCTTCTGTTGTCCCCTTCTCCTCCTGCCCCCAATCCCTCCCAGCATCAGGGTCTTTTCCAATGAGTCAACTCTTCTCATAAGGTGACCAACATTGGAGTTTCAGCTTCAGTCCTTCCAATGAACACCCAGGACTGATCTCCTTTAGAATGGACTGGTTGGATCTCCTAGCAGTCCAAGGGACTCTCAAGAGTCTTCTCCAACACCACAGTTCAAAAGCATCAATTTTTCGGTGCTCAGCTTTCTTCATAGTCCAACTCTCACATCCATACATGACCACTGGAAAAACCATAGCCTTGACCAGACGGACCTTTGTTGGCAAAGTAATGTCTCTGCTTTTTAATATGTGATCTAGGTTGGTCATAACTTTCCTTCCAAGGAGTAAGCGTCTTTTAATTTCATGGCTGCAATCACCATCTGCAGTGATTTTGGAGTCCAAAAAAATAAAGTCTGTCACTGTTTCCACTGTTTCCCCGTCTATTTCCCATGAAGTGATGGGACCAGATGCCATGATCTCAGTTTTCTGAATGTTGAGCTTTAAGCCAACTTTTTCACTCTCTTCTTTCACTTTCATCAAGAGGCTTTTTACTTCCTCTTAAAGCAATTATCCTTCAATAAAAACAAATTAATTAAAAAAGAAAAGAAGCCACAACTTTAACTGTAATAATTTTCTGTCCTAGGAGACAATACTGAGTAAAAACTGGATTGAGAGTCCAACTGACTACATTCAGATTTTGTCTTCACTATGTAGTGTCATGATTTTGGGAGTCATTAAATTAACTAAGTCCTATTTTTCATCTTTGTAGTAAATATAAAATAGATGCAACTTCATAAAACTGCTATGATGATTAAATGAGATAATATATGTTGACATGCTTGGTATAGTATGTGACAACTAGAAAGTACCCATTGAATTCTGCTTTTGCTTTTTCTCTACTACCATGCGGGTTCCAGGCATTATGCCACACATTAAGTTCAGTCGGTCAGTTGTGTCTGAGTCTTTGTGAACCCACGGACTGCAGCATGCCAGGCTACCCTGTCTATCACCAACTAGTGGAGCTTGCTCAAATTCATGTCCATCAAGTTGGTGTTGCTATCCAACCATCTCATCCTCTGTCATCCCCTTCTCCTCCTGCCTTCAATCTTTCCCAGCATCAAGGTCTTTTCCAATGAGTCAGCACATCAGGTGGCCAAAGTATTGGAGTTTCGGCTTTAGCATCAGTCCTTCCAGTGAATATTCAGTTCTGATTTCTTTTGGATTGACTGGTTTGATCTCCTTGCAGTCCAAGGGACTCTCAAGAGTCCTCTCCAACACAACAGTTCAAAAGCATCAATTCTTTGGTGCTCAGCCTTCTGTATGGTCCAACTCTCACATCCATACATGACTACTGGACAAACCATAGCTTTGACTAGACAGACCTTTGTTGACAGAGTAATGTCTCTGCTTTTTAATATGCTGTCTAGGTTTGTGATAGCTTTTCTTCCAAGGAGCAAGCATCTTTTAATTTCATGATTGCAGTCACCATCTGCAGTGATTTTGGAGCACAAGAATATAAAGTCTGTCACTGTTTCCATTGTTTCCTCATCTATTTGCCATGAAGTGTTGGGACTGGATGCTATGATCTTAGTTTTTTGAATGTTGAGTTTCAAGGCACACATTAGGGATGCCAAAATCATGGTGTCCTCAAGTCACTCTAGTGGGGAAGATAAACATATAAAAAATGAACTTTTCTACAGTGTGATAGGCACCATCATAAGAGGTGTTCAAGATACTTCAAAATAGAGAAGAGGGAGTGATCAGTTCTAGCCAGAGAATGTAGGGTGAGCTGTGGGCAGAGGCAACAGACTTTCAAAGAGAAGTTGATACAATAATATGCATCATCTATTTATCCACATACACACACACACATATATGAAGGTCAGACTGAATGAGGGGAGGAAGAGTGGCCATGAGGATTTCTTTGGAGAGAGTTGGCCTAATGCTATAGTTTTCTCTTCTCCCCTTTCCATTCAAGTCAAATATGACATTGTGATTTATAATAAGAAATATATATTTGGTCTTTGTCCTTGGTTCCTGGTGCACAGAGTTTTTAAATCCCTGGAATTTCCTAAGCAAGGAGAACAACAAAGGTGTCTCCTGTTATGTAAATAAGGTGACTTCTGGCCCTCACTGGAAGGTAAGGGCCGGTTGCCAGGGGAACCAGCAAAGTGAGGGTAGGAACGTAGTCCCACCCTCAACTTTCAGGGAAGGGAGCAGGCTTGGAGATTGAATCAGTCACCAATGACCAGTGATTTAGTTAGTCATACCAGTGTAATGAAGCCTGCCCCCAAATCCAAAAGAACAGGGTGCAGAGAGCTCCTGGATTGGCGAACATGCGGAGACTCAGAGAGAGTGGCGCACGTGGTGAGAGCATGAAAGGTCCAGTGCCCTCTCCGGTACCTTGTCTTCTGCCTCTCTTCCACCGGCCTGTTCCTACGCTATATTCCTTTATAATAACCTGGTGTTCTAGTAAGTAAAATGTTTTCTGAGTTCTGTGAGCTAGTCTAGCAATCTAATTGAACTCAAGGAGGGCATATAATCTCTGATTTATAGCCAGTTTGGTCAGAAGTATAGGTAATAACCTGGACTTGTGACTGGTGAATGGGGGGCAGTCTGGTAGGGCTGAACCCTCAACCCATGATAGCCAATGCTATCTCTGGGTAGATAGTGTCAGAACTGAGCTGAATTATAGGATGCAAAGCTGGTATCCTGAGAATTGCTTGTTGGTCTGGGCTCTCCCCTGCTCCCCAACTCCCACAGAGGAACTAGTGCAGAGCACCTTTTTTAAGTGAGAAGGGTTTTAGAATTTTCTCAAGAGAGCTTGACATGTCACCTAGGGATTTGGAGGACCTGGTGAGTGGTGCCCAGTTTCTAGCCTAGAAATATCTGAAGGTTAGAGGCATTCTGGAGCTTTATATGGTAGCAGAGCCTGAAGAGGAGCAGCTTGTGCTTCCAGGATTTAGAGGGCACCAAACATGCTGTTTCCCATGGGCAAGAATGGACACTGGAAAGATTAGGATGGACTGATTTCAAAGGACTCTGCCCAAGAAGTATGAGTGCAAGGGTAAGATGACCTAAATAATTAAGATACATAATCTGCTCTTAGCAATAATGCAGTCCTCTAAGGAGGCCTACAAAAATTCCCTATGACCAACATTTAGGCATCAACACCCGGAGGGCCCTGACAGAAATTATGAGGTCAGTAGTCAAATAAGATGCTTCTTCTCACCCTCTCCTCCTTAACTCCTCAATCCTCAATCCTAACAAGGAAAGAAGCTGCATAGTGAATCCAGGAGGAAAAGAGGAGTTGTTAAGGTGAAGGAATAGTAAACAGCTGACCCTGCCTCCAATTCCTCTTGAATTCCATGGTGGGCTTACCTTTATAGCCCCCACAGCACACACCTCAAAAACACTCCTTTTCTGGCAAACTATTTGTTGAATAGTACTTCCAGCTTCCCGTGAAAAGAAGCATTTCAACTCTCTTTCCCAACTTGAGCCGTGCTCCAAATTTTAAGAAGTATACTAAATTAGTCATAGAATAGTAGCAAAAAAGTAAACAAACCCTCTGTCTTAAAGATCCTTACTCTCCAAAAAAAAAAAAAAAAAAAGATCCTTACTCTCAAGGCCTTATTTTCTTTATTATTATCTTTTAATGTCACCTTACTTGATTTTAGCCTCCTCCTGGCAAAGAGTCAGACAGGACTGAGCGAGGAACACTTTCACTTTTTGACTGTTTAGAAAATGATCCTTCTGAAATAGCCTGAGCCTCCCTACTTAAAGCAATCTAAACATCATGGTATAAAAAGAAATTTAATTAACAGAGGAAACAGTGTCATAAGCCTGACATAAGCCAACTGAACACTGGAAACTTGAAATCATGCAACTCCGAGAAAGACCCTACAGGTTCAGAAAGTTTTCGTTTCTGCCCTAAGCTCCCCTTCTCTTCCCCAGACTGGTGACTCAGAGTCCTCAGCTATGTGCTTGGCTTACACAACAACAAGAGAAACTTCCTGCATACCCTTGACCCTCTGGGAGAAGCCTTTTTGTAAGTTTCTTATCAGCCTGCTCATCATGCAGCTGGGGGTGGGACTTATGCGAAACACAGGAAAATGTTTACCACCACCAGGAGAAGAAAGGAGCCCAAATCCCATATCTTTCCTCTGAGCTTCTTCCCTGGGAGAAAATGTTCCTTCATCTAGATTAAAGACCACAGGGAACAAAGAAAGTCACAAAGATATTGAACTTAATTTCCAGTGCCACTTTTCCATAAGAACTAGTAACTGGTAGCTAAATTGTCTCATTCTTGCTGCTAATAAAGAGTGAAGGTGCCAAAACACTAAAGCGGCACAGAAGAAACATGGAAGAAACTAAGGGTTTAGATCATTTGTGAAAATGGGTATTCAGTCTTTGAATAATTAAGGATATCCAACTTGTAGGATATTAAAGAAATCCCTAATCTACATTTATGTTAGAGTATGTCATTACTAACCCAGGTCATTACAGTTTTAACATGATATCTATGAGCAACTCTACTGAAGAATTTCACTTATTGGCTGGATTATATATCAAAATAAGGGAAATGCTGAATTATAGAATACTATACATTGACTATTTAATAAATTAATCCCCATGTTGACAGTAGGAGTTCCAGAAATAATGTCTGCTGCATGATAGGACTTAATCAATACTTGTTAATAATGTCTTGAGAGCAGGTCAATGCCTGATATGTTTGCAAGCCAAATTAGAAGCACTGAAGAATCATATTCAAGGTTAAATTCCTCTAAAAAGACTGTTGGTAGTTATGAATAGCTAAAGGAAAGGCAAGAAGATTGAAGCTTTCATTAGCATTACTCCTTTAATATGAACTTATTCAAATAAATTTTGGCCCTGATTTCTAGGTCATACTATTTTCCTTCTATATTTTTCACGTAACTGAATTGTACCAAATTGTCGTAAGGGCTCGGCAGTAGTTTTTGACTCTAAAATCCATACCACTTCTCAGAGGAGGAAGAAGAAGAAGAGGAAACAGGGAGAGGGAAGATGGGAAGAGAAAAAGAAGAGGGAAGAAGGAAAGAAAATAAGGAGTGGTGATGGAAGAGGAAAGGATAAGGGGTGAAAAAGCGGGGAAAAGGAAACAAAGGAGAGAAGGGAGAGAGAACAGGAGATACATAGGGGGGACAGCGGGAGCAGGGAGGATCAGATACCTCTCATTCATTTTGATCCTAAATTTTTTATACAAAATATTTGAAAGAGAGCCCCTAGAGATGTATATGGTGGGTGATGGGAGGTCCTCATATCTGGAGAACTAAAAAAATTCTATGCAATCCTTAATTAGGACATAAATACTTGTTTCAAACTTTTAAGCATTATACAATTTCAGTACAAGTTTTTTAATAGATTTAAACTAGATTCATCATGAAGATAGTACAAATTAACGTTCTTATGTAATTAAAATTTTTTTCTCTCAAATAATTGCATGACACTTGGTAGAAGAATTTTAATGCTAGGAGAGGATAAGTTGATGGTGACTTTGGAAGGTCCTGAGCAGGGGCTTTTCCAAGAATTGAGCAGACTATTAAGACAGAAAGGAAAGGAGATGGTAAGGAGGTTAACCTCTGTGGTTATTTACATCTGGCTGGATTACATCCGTTTTAGGTTTGCTGTCCTGGTCGGGTCTCCTTGGCAACTTCTTCATGGATCTGATAAAACTAATAAAGAAATACACTGGAGTAGGCTCAGATGAAGGGATTCCCACTTTCCAAGTTGGTCTGCCTGTACTTATCTTACAGAGAAGTACTGATTCAGCCACCTGAGCTGTAATTTTCTCACTCCAAGGATATTATGTTGAAAAGAAATTACTATAATAGAAGGCCTTGCATTAAGCCCTGCACGTCATTGGTTTGATGAAGATTGAGGAAAACAGGAATAACTCAAGTATGTTGAAGATCAGCGATTTCATAGTTATAAAAAATAAAGCTTATTACTGATCTTGAAAAGATTCCATATGAATACAAAACCATCGTTATCATTAGTAACAATATATAAAAATATCTGCCAACATTTTTCTGACTCAGGCTATTAAATTTCATATTAAAATATGATAAAAAGATACTTATTAAATAGGCCTTACAGACAAAGCTTGAAAAATAGTGATAATATGATAATAATATTTTTGGAGCAACAGCAATGTGCTATGCTTTGATTGGACAGAATTGAGCTTAGCATGGATCTTGTTTACACTTCTAATTTTCATTCCTTCAGAAGTAAAGGGCTAAAATAGCAATCAGTGCTCTACTAATTCTGGGCAGGTGACAGTGGGCTATTTATTTGGTTCTAAAAAACATGGTTTAACTGTGACTGTCAGTAAAATAGGGGCCTACACATACCACAGGTGCCCACACTGGGCACTGCAGGCCGCAGAAAAGCACTTAGTAGTTGTGTGTGTATCAAATTTGTGAAATCTAATTCAGAAGAACACTATTAGGCATACCATAATAAATCATTTGCGAACTAGAGAATATATTTGTAATGTGAAATATCTCTTGTGTTTTTAAGCTTGTGTAATGTGATCTTCTTACATTAAGAAACTTTTGGAATTTATTGAAGCCTAAGGCTCTTAGAAACGTTGTATGGAAAAGACATACTTTATGGTTTGAGGGGTGTTCTCTAGCTCCCCTTTAGTCAAATTTATGTAAGTTGTAAGCAGAAGGTGTGGTGGCAACAGATAACGAATGGTAACGAGAAACTTCCCCAAAGACAGCCAGAACAGACCGGCTCGGGGCTCAGGTCCACTCAGGCCTTAACTGACCCAGCGCTCGCGCTTAACTCCGCGCACTCTAAGGGTTAGGCTGTCAGGAGGGTGGAACTACATATCCCAGGATGCAGTTGTTCCTCCCAAGCTGTAGGTAGCCTGCTCCCTTCTCTCACTGCACTCTGGGGGGTGTAGTTTATTCCTAATCAGTAGTTCCGTACACTGTCTAGGAAACCAGGGCTGTTAAGTTTGAGGGATCGGCCTCTCTATTGGCCCCGCCCTTCCATTGACCCCGCCCCAGGTTGCTTAGGAGATGAGAGACGCCGAATCTTGGATTTTGTCAGCACACGGAGTAGGATAGAGAGAGAAATCCTTCGAGGTCTGTGTCAGGAGGGCCGCCATGGATAGCTCTGACAGTTCCTGCCAGGAATGGTGCAGCCATGGACAATACTGGTTGGAACTCGGACCCACGGACTTAATGGAGCGCAAGGGCTCCCTAACCCTCCGCTCCCATCACAAGAAATACTCGAAGCCAGTATTGGTGTATTCCTGGTGAGCGAGCTCTCTTCGGGTTCCTAGGTGCTGGGAGATGGAGAAGAAGGGAAGGGATGGGGGACGGGAGAGGAAAGGTAAGAGAGGATGATGGTGAAGAGCATGAAATAAATAGGAAAGAATAAGAAAAGAGGAAAAGAAGAGTAGATAAAGAAAGAAAAACATCATTCAAGAGAGAAATCAGAAGAGAGAAAATAAAGGGAAACAGATCTTCAAAGGAGAAATGGAGAGTGTAGGATTGAGAGTTTGGGCAGGGCAGACGAGATGGAAGAGGCCTCCAAGAGCAGCTCCCTAGTACACATGGAGACCAACTGTCACCAGACCCTGTCTGCCAGAGGTCACAGATCACCCACACAGAGAGTGGAGGTGGAGGGTATCTGCAGAGGCCAGGAAATCATGGCAGAGTCTGTTAGGAGACCAAGGCACAGGAGGAGATGTCTGTTCAGAGGACGGCCTCCAGGACTTCCATTTCTTGGGGGCAGTGAAACACAATGAGTGATTTGAAAGAAGTCCCTAAAATATTTCCTGTGTCCCCGACTGGGTAAACCAGCAAACACAGTTTATTTGATGTGCACTGTGTTTACATTTTTCTTTTAAATTAATTGACCACGTTTAAAACCAGGACATTTCACATGGAAATAGAGGATTGTGTCTTCTTTTGAAAAGCTGAAAGCCTTGGCAGCAAAGAATTTTATTCTTTCTGGAAACTATGAATGTACTGGGGAGTTGAACACTGGCTACTCTTTAAGATGAGTCTACTCCTTTCTCTGGTAATTTTGACTTCCTGCCTGACCTCAGGAAACATTTACTTCCCTGCATTATGTTTTGGGCTTGGAATTCACTAAGAGATTCTGCTGTTTATTAAATATGACAGTGTCCAGTAGCAAAAACATGATACATATAATTGGGAGAAAAAATGAGGCCTTTTAGAGCATTTAGAATTCTGTCCTTTGGGTCAATTTTCCTGGCTGTATTTTTGAGAATTATTGTTTTTGGATTATTTGGAATATTCTGGGGAAGAGGAAGATCTGAAATGAAATTTCATATCTTGTTCTCTTTATACTTTCACCTTTGAAAGAAAATAATTTTGACTCTAGCCCAAGGCTAAATGCTCCTTGATCCGTTCTTTCATGTCATGTATGTGAATCCTGTTGTTTCTGTCTTGCAAATTTTCTATAGCCTACTCCCTTTCCCATGAGCTCTCTCCCTTACTTTTACTTCTTATCCCTAAAACCAACTCTTTGCCTACTTTGAACTGACTATGATAGGTTATGTTAATTTGAAATAAAAACCTACACTGAGAAGCAGAAAAATCCTCTTTAACCTTATAGAGGGGTTACCCCACAGGCCTCAAGCAAAACGCTTAACTCTTCCATGATTTTGTTACTCCATAAGGATTTAGGTCATAATGTAAATCACTGCCAGAAATTGTTGTTAAAGAAAAAGACATTTTTCAAGTGGACAGTGCTTCTGCTCCCTTCTGTACTTCTTTTGCTTTGTGGTCATCACAGACATCAGTAGCAAAACACAGAAGAATATATATGAGAAAGAGGACGAGGATCTTGGTGGGAGAAAAGGGTGATGTAACATTGAAAGTCATTCTGATCACTGCTGGAGCTGTAGAGAGTTCTCATGTTGGTTTTAGAAAGAAGGTTTGGGAGCAGGAAGAAATCAGTTCAACCTAACAAATATTTTTGTGTCATGGACTTTGCTATGTGTTGGAGATACAGAGATGGATAAAGTGGTTCAATGAGATAATTTATATAAAGCATTTAATACCATGCCTGTGCATATTAAGGAGTCAATCATACATAGTAACATATTTATTTAGCATAATATAATGATTAAAAGCTTGGATTTTAGGTTTCAATACCAGTTCTACAGCTTGTGATGTGGTAAGTGACATGACTATTCTAGGCCTCTGTTTCTGCAACTGTAAAATGGGGTTGATAGTGTTATTATAAGATTAAACAAGGTATTATATGTGAAGCATCTTTTGACAGATAGCCTAGCACATGGTAAACACAGCAAAGATTATATACATGTATTAGGACATGATCACTGACCTCAGTGAATTTCATTGGCCAATAAAGTAGAATGTCAGTAAATTCAGTATAATTTGATTTGTGCAAAATAGAGATGAGTATAAGAGGCAAATGTAATAGGAGGGGGTGGTTAGTGTGCATATGGTTTTCTGAGCAAGGTTTAGAAGGAAGAATAGGGGTTCTATACGTACACAAAAGAGAATAGACAAGAGCAATGTAATAGTAAGAAGCAGTGTCAGAGGGAAATAGAAGAGGTTCTCTATAGTTGGTAAATATAGTTGATCTCATTACTTGTAGATTCTGTATTTGCAAATTCCTCTACTTGCAAAAATTTATATGTAACCCCAATCATTACTTGCAGTGCTTTCATGGTCATTTATGGACATGTGCTGAGAGGCAAAAAATTTGAATCATCCCACACACATAGTCTCAGTTGATGTCAGGCACTCTGCCTTCTTGTTTTAGCTCCTCTTCCTGTAAACAAGTATTCTTTTCACCGTCTACTTAGTGCCATGTTTTTGCCTTTGTGTACTTTTTGTTGGTGATATCATTGTTCAGGTGGCCCCCAAACATAGTGCTGAAGTGCTGTCTAGTATAAGAACACTGTGATGTGCCTCATGAAGAAAGTATGTGTGTTACATAAACTTCATTCGGACTTGAGTTACAATGCTATTGGCTGTAATTTCATGTTAGTGAGTCAACAATATATATTAAACAAGATGTATTTAAACAGGGACACACATAAAACTGGGCCACATATTGATTAGTTGATGAAAATGTGACCTGAGACTGATAGGAACCTAATCCTGTATTTCTCCTAGGAACAATGATTCAGTATTTTCTAATTGTTTGTGACTTTTTAAAACATAACAGGCTCAAATAATGAGAATCAACTGTCAAATCTGAGAAACACTTGCATTTCTCTGAGCTGGCTGTGCTGCTGGCATCCTTGTTTTCCTTCCATATCCATTCACCAAGATCTGTCCTAAAAAAACTATATATAAAGTTCAAATTATATAAATTTCTAGATGAATCAATGTCATTGGCCATTTTGTTTTTATGTATTCTGGTCATCACTGTTTGCTTTCTTTTGACTTATTTTGTTGTATATTAAAACTTTTATTGAATTAAAAAAAACTTTTATTGAATTTTAAACTTATGTTAGTGATTATTTAATTGATGAACACCTACTATCTAAAATACACCATTTGAGGGTACGTCAATAGTGGTTCAGTGGTTAAGACTCCTTGTTTCCACTACAGGGGCCACATGTTTAATCCCTGGTCAGGGAACTAAGATTCTGCATGTTTCATGGTGTGGCATAAAATAAAATATAACATAAAATAATCATTTGGTGACCTCTCTATTGAGTATTTGATCAACCAAGGAACTGTGCCTATAAGTTTGCAAAATAGAATCTAACTGGGAGAAATTCTGAAGTACCTCTCAATAAACATTTAAGTGATTCCTGTGTTCCTCTTTATGCAGAATGTAATGCAAGTCTGTTTGACTTCACTTACACATTAAAAACAGTTGTGTATAATAGACATGATAAACTGAAATACCCAGAATGGTTGCTAAAAGTGTTTCTGGTCCATTACTGGTCCACTACTATAAGAAATTGTATAGGAGCTTTGTCTTCTTGCAGTTGGAGTGGTGAATAGAGAGGCATATCACTTGCATTACACCTTGATGCTTCTGAATGAAAAAGATTTTTTCTAGAAATTATCTTTCTCTATTCATTCCTGTAGCATTTATGGAGCTATATCATCAGATATTTCCATTGGAAATTATGAGTTGAGGGGAAGTTTTCTCTTGGGATATCTTCCCACTCATCGGAATAATTGAATACTAAGAACCAGGACAACTAGATTTGCCCTTAATTCTCTAGTTTGAGGCTAGTTCTTATTTATTTATTTATTTGTTATATGTATCTCTTTTTCATTGGCCAAATTGACATCTGGTGGTAAGTGATGGGAGAAGGCAATGGCAACCCACTCCAGTACTCTTGCCTGGAGAATCCGAAGCCCAGAGGAGCCTGTTGGGCTACAGTCCATGGGGTCTCCAAGAGTCGGTCGTGAATGAGCAACTTCACTTTCACTTTTCACTTTCATGCATTGGAGAAGGAAATGGCAACCCACTCCAGTATTCTTGCCTGGAGAATCCCAGGGATGGAGGAGCCTGGTGAGCTGCCATCTATGGGGTCATACAGAGTCGGACACGACTCACGTGATTTAGCAGCATCAGCAGTAAGTGATGAGCCAAAAAAATTCACTCAAGTTTCCATGGAGACAGTTCATGCTCTGGTCTCCATGGTGATACGTAAAGAGTTTTAAGGACTCACTCAGGTTAATTTTATATATTTGTAATTTCAATTACTTCTCTCTCCTCCCTGAGCCCTAAATTAAAGAGCTTGGGTATTTTACTCGTCTCCCCTGCCACCCCCATTATAGGAAGAAAACAGAAAGAGAAAGGGGAAAAAGGAAGAAAAATTAAAATGTGGTGATAATTGTAGGGTCGGGAACTTGATAGTTTTAAAAATTTTTGCAGAAAACCATTTGGGTGGGGGAAAGAAATTAAAGAACTTTCTATGATGCTCTTCAGACTTATATTCTATTGTGCTATTTGAACAAGGAGTTCATATGTATTCAAGGTACTTCACATTCAGAGGAGAATCCAGTTTCAAGGCACTAGGATATCATTGGTATGCTTATTAGAAAATAGAGATGAGTTTTCTAATGTGCTGTATGTTCTTCCTATATTTAATCAGCAGTTTTCTTGTGGACTAACCTGCAAGTCTTTAGAGTCCTTCACACCACTAAGGACCAAGCTAGAGTTACACAGATTTTCTCTATCCATCAGTCCCATCTTCTCACATCTCCAACACACACTCAGGATAAAAAGGCAAAGAAAATAAAGAAAGCTCTTTAGTAACCACATGTAGCAGCCTGCCTCTGTTGAAATCCGTAAATGCTTCCCCTTTCAGCAAGCCTCCATTCTTCTACTTTAACAACTTAGACCCTCAGTCAAAAGCTTTTAACTTTTCTTTTGTGCATTTTAAATGTTTGGTTATATGAAGAGGAAAGAGAAGAGAATTTAAAGAGCTTTTTTGGTCAGTAATAAGAAGTGAGAAGAGCAAACCTCAGGGTAAGTTATAAGAACACAGTTGGTGCTCAAATAATGTTTATCAAAGAAATGAACAAATGAGCAGATAGAAAGGACACACACACAAACACAAAAGGCATTGCAGGCTGGGGGCCTCTATTTTATATTTTAAAAAGACCCTAAGGTAAAGGACTACAGGATAATGCAAATCCATAATAACTCCAGAGCTGATTTTCACAGTCCTGACCCTTAAAAAAATTTTTTTATTAAATTATATATAGTTGATTTACAATATTATGTTAATTTCTGCTGTACAGAAAAGTGACTCAGTTTTACATATATTTATTTTTTCAAATTCTTTTCCATTTTGATTTATTACATGATATTGCATATAGTTCCCTGTGCTATACAGTAGGACCTTGTTGGTTGTCTATCTTGTATATAATGGTTTGCATCTGGCTAATCCCAAATTCCCAATCCTTCCTTCCCCACAGCGCCCTCCGCCTTGGCAACAACAAGTCTGTACTCTGTGAGTCTGTTTCATAGAAATGTTCATTTGTGTCCTATTTTTGATTCCATATATAAGTGATATTGTGTGGTTTTTATCTTTGTCTTCCTGACTTAATTGGTTTGGCATAATAAATCTCTAAGTCCATCTGTGTTTCTGCACATGCACAGCCCTGATCCTGATACAGCAGGATGACATTGAAGCATGTTTGGTCACCTCTGTAGAGGTAAGATTAGAGGATTATAAAGCATTAGGCTTTGATTAGAATGGTAAAGAACTTAAAAATGGGAGCTAAACATGTACTCTTCCTAGATGTAGTACATGAATTACCAGGAATGTACTGGTAATGACAGTTACATGAATAACAGGTACTTAGAAAATTTTTAATTAGTATAGGGACAAATGATAGTCACAGTTTAAAGAGACATTCTAATTTCTTAACTTATACTTAAAAAAAAAAATTTGGCTGTGCTGGGTCTTCATTGCAGGGTGCGGGCCTTCTCTTGTGGTGCAAGGGAATCTCTAGTTGCAATACATGGGCTTCTCTTCTTGTAGGGCACAGATTCTAGAGCGTACAAGCTCAGTAGTTGTGTCTTAACTTGTGCTTTAAAAAGCATTTCAAGTTATAATACTGTGTGATCATTTAAGGTGATGTGATAGTAGATCAATGATGTGGAAATATATCTAGTCAGTAGCAGAATTAGAAATTTTCATGTAAGCAAGATACATATATAAAATTTGTTTTCTAAAACTGATCTTAAAGGTTTTTCAATTGTTGGTTACTAGAGAAAAATTCAAACATGCCAATTAAAGGATTTTTCTATCTCTGAGTTTAAACAGTTTGTTTTAGATTAAAATAGTCTCTTTCATAACAGTGCCCACGCTTCTGAGTCCTACCTCCTCTACCCTCTCCTTTTCCTTGTGTTATCTGTGTGTGCATGAGGGACTGAAGTTATATGGTATTTTGGTGGTGGGGGAGTGAGTCTCCCAGATCTACATGTGGGTCTTTGTTCTTGCTCACCTCATCCTTTATCCAACTTCTGTGCTTGCTACTGGTGAATTTTTGACTAATCCACTTGGTTCATTGAAGACCTGAGGGATCTGCTTACAGACTCATTTCCATTTTGGCTCTCCTTAGTACTGTAGATCCCCATGTCAAGCTCATCCTCCCCTGTCCCCTGACTTAGGCTGGTAGTAGCCACTGTGGTAGGGGTACCTCATCCCAGAACATAGTGGTCCTGTAGCTGGCCCACTGACTCTCAAAGTTTAAGAAATTTAGCCCTTTTATTTCTTAACAGCTCCTGACTTTCAATAAAAGCATCTGACCCAGGACTAAAGAGGGCTTCCCAGGTGGCTCAGTGGTAAAGAATCTGCCTGCCAAACAGGAGATGAAGGTTTGAGCCCTGGGTTGGGAAAGTCCCCTGGAGAAGGAAATGGCAACCCACTCCAGTATTCTTGCCTGGGAAATCCCATGTACAGAGGAGCCTGGCGGGCTACAGTCCATGGAGTCACAAAGAGTTGGACACAATTTAGTGAGTAAACAGCAGCAGCAGCAGGACTAAAGGAATTTATTGTTATTCAGAAGTTAATCACTAACACTTTATTTTTCTTTATATTCAAAACAGTCCTAGATCTTTCCAGGGCAAATGTGGATGTCTCTGATTTATTAGAACAAAGATTATTTTGAAGAGTTAAGCAAAGAAAAATGTAAAGGTTATTATTTGAAAATATAATCTCATTTTAAGTAAAAAAAGAAACAGCATATAATAAATTCTTTTGTTAAAAATATATGTCCATATGCATTGGAAAGAGGCTGAAAGATATTTACTATGCAACACAAGATATCTATTACTGGATGGTGGATTTGTGGATTATTTGTCCTTTTCTTTTTTCCTATTTGCCACTTTTACATTTTCCATAATGAATGTATATTATTTTCATAGTAAGAATAAAGGAAAATTACTTTAAAAAATTTGATATCACTTTTACAGCTTTTCCCTTGGAGCAAACATTCTCTAAATGATCAGAATTTAAACACAATACTTCATCTCTTTCATAGTCTGAGTCATTCTTCATGGTTTATTATGAATCTTTTTAAAATATCTTTTTAATTGCCAGTTTATGTTGGATAAAAAGGATGATGCTATTCACATTCATTTAGTTTAACCACCCTTTCATTCTTGTCTGTGTTCTATAATGGTAGGTCCTACGCGATGGTTATTTTTATTCTTTGTGCTACATTCTTATTCCTCAACATATGCACATACCCACAAATGCTTTTGAATGTAGTAGTTTTGGGGAGGGAAACATCTTATTTTCTATTTTTCAGGATGATGCAGGACATTCTGCATCCTTTTGTCCTGACTGTATTTTTCTTTCAGTGCTATTCTCTCTTTGTGAAATCCCAACCAAATTCATTTTCTGAAAACCAGTGGTTATAAAATTGTACCTTTCCCTTTGTATGAGGTTTTGCTTAATTTACCTGATGGCCAAAATAAAACAGTTTTACTTGCAAGATGAACCCTTGACCTGTAGGGCAGATATTATAGGACAGGCATTTCCTTATGTGGGTACACTTGGATTAGAAAAGATCATTGCTGTATACAAGTACCTCTGCCTGAACCAACTCCCTCCTGTTCTTGGGACCATCTCTCTCCTGGGCTGCAGGAGTCACCAGAGCCTCGTCATAATGCTGCTGCACGCTTCCTCACAGAGAGTCACATGTGCTTTTTCACCAGCTTTCTTTCCCTTACTGATGGTCCTTTTCTAGGTAAGGATGTGTAGGGTGTGAGGGAGGAGGTAAGAAGAAGGTGGGGCTTAGTGATATTTTGATAAGGAGAGGTTCAATCTTATGGACCCCAGGATACCCAGGCTCAGGGATCAAGGTTTTCAATGGCACTAGAATTAGCACTCTGTGATAAACTTCTCTGAGTTGGCCTGAGAAGCCACCTCATCAGTACTATTTTCTGTGTGTACTGATCAGACTTCTTTTGACTGCAGTTGACAAATACTCAGCTTGCACTAGCAGAAGGAAGGAAGAAAGTGAATTAGGTCATGATATTCATAGCATGGTTGATCACTAGATAAGAAGAAGGGCAGGTATGCAGCTCAACCACAGAAACAACAGATGTGAGGGATGCCACTGCCTCCAGGTCTTGCTTCATTTCTCCTCTCTCCTCCTCTTTGTGTTACCCTCATCTCATCACTGAAGACTATGGGAAACATGACTGCTATCGTTCTGTAATTTATAACTTAGATCTTCAACCAACAAAAAAGTTGGTTTTAAGATATTTTAAGTTCTGAATTTTAAAATTTCAGGTCATATGTCCATTACTGGGCCAAGTATCTGTTTGGGGTCATCTGACTGGTCAAAATGAAGTAGAAAATGGCAGCTCACCAATAGCCATAGGGCACAATGGACATTCCCAGGAGAAAGAAGGAGTGCTAGGCTGATAATCCTATTACTTGCTCAGTCATATCTCCCTCTTTATGACCCCATGGACTGTAGCCTACCAGGCTCCTCTGTCCCTGGTTTTCTCCAGAGAAGAATACTGGAGTGGGAAGGCATTCTCCTCTCCAGAGGATATTCCCCACACACCTGAGTCAAACCTGAGTCTCCTGCATTGCAAACAGATTCTTTACCATCTGAGCCACCAGGGAAGCCCAATAATCCCGTAGATATCTACTATGCCCCATCCTATCTTGTAGTTATTTATATAATATAATACTATATCCTATAGAGAACTACTGCTATGGAGAATGAATTCTAAATTCCAAATACCCAAATTTATAACACAAGTTTAAAATATAACCCATTTATATATTGATGTTAATGGAGGTGATGGAATTCCAGTTGAGTTATTTCAAATCCTAAAAGATGATGCTGTGGAAGTGCTGCACTCAATATGCCAGCAAATTTGGAAAACTCAGCAGACGCCACAGGACTGGAAAAGGTCAGTTTTCATTCCAGTCCCTAAGAAAGGCGATGCCAAAGAATGTTCAAACTACCGCACGTTGCACTCATCTCACATTCTAGCAAAGTAATGCTCAAAATTCTCCAAGCCAGGCTTCAACAGTACATGAATCGTGAACTTCCAGATGTTCAAGCTGGGTTTAGAAAAGGCAGAAGAACCTGAGATCAAATTGCCAACATCCACTGGATCACTGAAAAAGCAAGAGAGTCCCAGAAAAGCATCTACTTCTGCTTTATTGACTATGCCAAAGCCTTTGACAGTGCAGATCACAACAAACTGTGGAAAATTCTCCAAGAGATGGGAATACCAGACCACCTGACCTGCTTCCTGAGAAATCTGTATGCAGATCAAGAAACAACAGTTAGAACTGGACATGGAACAACAGACTGGTTCCAAATTGGGAAAGGAGTATGTCAGTGCTGTATATTGTCACCCTGCTTATTTAACTTATATGCAGAGTACATCATGTGAAATGCTGGGCTGGATGAAGCACAAGCTGGAATCAAGATTGCCAGGAGAAATATCAATAACCTCAGATACACAATGATGTCACTCTTAAGGCAGAAAGTAAAAAGGAACTAAAGAGCCTCTTGATGAAAGTGAAAGAGGAGAGTGAAAATGTTGATTGAAAACTCAACATTCAGAAAACTAAGTCCTGTCACTTCATGGCAAATAGATGGGGAAACAATGAAAACAGTGAGAGACTTTTATTTTTGGGGGGCTCCAAAATCACTGCAGATGGTGACTGCAGTCATGAAATTAAAAGATGCTTGCTCCTTGGGAGAAAAGCTATGACCAACATAGACAGCATATTCAAAAGCAGAGACATTACTTTGCCTCCAACGGTCTGTCTGGTCAAGGCTATGGTTTTTCCAGTAGTCATGTATGGATGTGACAGTTGGACCATAAAGAAAGCTGAGCACTGAAGAATTGATGCTTTTGAACTATGGTGTTGGAGAAGACTCTTGAGAGTCCCTTGGACTGCAAGGATATCAAACCAGTCAATCCAAAAGGAAATCAGTCCTGAATATTCATTGGAAAGACTGATGGTAAAGCTGAAACTCCAGTACTTTGGCCACCTGATGCGAAGAACTGACTCATTGGAAAAGACCTTGATGCTGGAAAAGATTGAAGGCAGGAGGAGAAGGGGATGACAGAGAATGAGATGGTTGGATGGCATCACCAACTCAATGGGCATAAATTTGGGCAAGCTCTGGGGGTTGGTAATGGACAGGGAAGCCTGGCGTGCTACAGTCCATGGGGTTGCAAAGAGTTGGACATGACTGAGCGACTGAAGGGAACTGAATATATTGATGACTTCCTACATTAGCTATTATTTTGACTTTAAGCTTTCCCATTCACACACCCAACTGGCACTCACGCATGCAGTTTTCAAAAATTGACCTTAGGGGCTTCCCTGGTGGTCCAGTGGTTAAGAATCTGCCTGCCAATGCAAGTGACATGGGTTTGATCCCTGGTCCAGGAAGATCACACACTCTGAAGCAACTAAGCCTGTGTGCCACTGCTACTGAGCCAGCTCACTAGAGACCGGGAGCCGCAACTACTGAAGCCCACATGCCTAAAGCCCATGCTTCACAACAAAAGGAACCACCACAGTGAGAAGCCTGAGAACCTCAAGGAAAAGGAGCCCCTGCTCCTCGCAACTGGAGTAAGCCTGCATACATCAATAAACTAATAAAGACCCAGCACAGCCAAAGATAAATTAAAAAAAAAACAACTGAATCTTTAAAAAAATAATTAAAAAAATTGACCTTAGATATCACAGATAGAAAATAGAAATCTTGTGTAGAGATTTAGTGAACAAAAGATTTTGTGGTGCTTTGAAAAATTTCTGAATAAATCTGAGTATTATATTACTGTTTTGAGAGACACATCTTCTATTACTGTTTATAATATTTAATTTTGAAGTACAATTACATTTTAATTGATATTAGTCACACTAAGTGTTTTCTTTATTTTGATCACAATAAGTTTTGATGCATTAACAAAGGTAATGAATTGGCAGAAAAATTATGTTTCTTTGTTGAGATGTTAGATCCCCAATCAGATTGTTCCAGGTTCAATCAAATGGAAGAATTAATATAATTTCATTTATTTATTGCAAAGAATTTGGCTTCCTTTTATAGAAAGTGGTAGGAAGAATATTTTGAAATTAAAATGTATGAATCACTTGTCACAATTTTTAGAAAACTTGGGAAAACACTGAACTGTTTAGCCAGGACCCAGAAGCATGAGATGGGCTTTTGAAAACATAAAGCAAAATACCAAATAACCCCTACTCCCTCCAAAAAAAACAATGTTTTTTTCTAAATAAAGAGATCTCTTATGAATGGCATCTACTGGGTTTGGGATTTGACAGTGAATAAGACATTCTCCCTGCCCCTAGGAGGTCAAGATTACTGTGAGACAGTAATAAGACCTATAATAAATCACATTACCCTCAGAGGGGTCTTGCTGGGCAATTACTATGTACTGTAATACTTGCTAGGATGGGAGTAAGCAGAGTGCTCTGGAGACATCTAAGAGGAGCACTTAGGCCTATTGGACCAGGGAAAGTTTTCTAGAATACGTTGTCCTAGCTCCTAGGAGTCACATGGATAAATAAAGATGGCCCATTAGTTTTAGTTTTCAAAGTGAGGGAATTATTAGTGCTTCCTCTACAGTGTTTGAAAAAATGTGTACATTTTTACATTAGTTAATTTCAGTTGCTCAGTTGTGTGTGACTCTGGGACCCCATGGACTGCAGCACGCCAGGCTTCCCTGTCCATTACCAACTCTTGGAGTTTGCTCACTTATGTCCATTGAGTCAGTGATGCCATCCAACCATCTCATTCTCTGTCATCCCCTTCTCCTCCTGCCTTCAATCTTTTCCAGCATCAAGGTCTTTTCCAATGAGTCAGTTCTTCACATCAGGTGGCCAAAGTATTGGAGTTTCAGCTTCAGCATCAGTCCTTCCAAAGAATATTCAGGATTGACTGAATCAAACCTTTTGGATTGACTGGTTTGATCTCCTTGCAGTCCAAGGGACTCTCAAGAGTCTTCTCCAACACCATAGTTCAAAAGCATCAGTTCTTTGGCACTCAGCTTTCTTTATGGTCCAACTGTCACATCCATACATGACTACTGGAAAAACCATAGCCTTGACCAGACAGACCGTTGGAGGCAAAGTAATGTCTCTGCTTTTGAATATGCTGTCTATGTTGGTCATAGCTTTTCTTCCAAGGAGCAAGTGTCTTTTAATTTCATGGCTGCAGTCACCATCTGCAGTGATTTTGGAGCCCCCCAAAATAAAAGTCTGTCACTGTTTTCATTGTTTCCCCATCTATTTGCCATGAAGTGACAGGACTTAGTTTTCTGAATGTTGAGTTTTCAATCAACATTTTCACTCTCCTCTTTCACTTTCATCAAGAGGCTCTTTAGTTCCTTTTTACTTTCTGCCTTAAGAGTGATATCATTGTGTATCTGAGGTTATTGATATTTCTCCTGGCAATCTTGATTCCAGCTTGTGCTTCATCCAGCCCAGCATTTCACATGATGTACTCTGCATATAAGTTAAATAAGCAGGGTGACAATATACAGCACTGACATACTCCTTTCCCAATTTGGAACCAGTCTGTTGTTCCATGTCCAGTTCTAACTGTTGTTTCTTGATCTGCATACAGATTTCTCAGGAAGCAGGTCAGGTGGTCTGGTATTCCCATCTCTTGGAGAATTTTCCACAGTGTTGTGATCCACACAGTCAAAGGCTTTGGCATAGTCAATAAAGCAGAAGTAGATGCTTTTCTGGGACTCTCTTGCTGTTTCAGTGATCCAGTGGATGTTGGCAATTTGATCTCAGGTTCTTCTGCCTTTTCTAAACCCAGCTTGAACATCTGGAAGTTTACGATTCATGTAGAATTTTGAGCATTACTTTGCTAGAATGTGAGATGAGTGCAACGTGCGGTAGTTTGAACATTCTTTGGCATCGCCTTTTTTTGGGATTGGGATGAAAACTGACCTTTTCCAGTCCTGTGGCCACTGCTGAGTTTTCCAAAGTTGCTGGCATATTGAGTGCAACACTTTAACCTATTATCTTTCAGGATTTGAAACAGTTCAACTGGAATTCCATCACCTCCACTAGCTTTGTTTGTAGTGATGCATCCTCAGGCCCACTTGGCTTCGAATTCCAGGATGTGAGGGTCTAGATGAGTGACCACACCTTCATGGTTATCTGGGTCATGAAGATCTTTTTTGTATAGTTCTTCTGTGTATTCTTGCCAGCTCTTCTTCATATCTTCTGCTTCTATTAGGTCCATACCATTTCTGTCCTTTATTGAGTCCATCTTTGCATGAAATGTTTCCATGGTATCTCTAATTTTCTGAAAGAGATCTCTAGTCTTTCCCATTCTATTTTTTCCATTTCTTTGCAGTGACTACTGAGGAAGGCTTTCTTATCTCTCCTTGCTATTCTTTGGAGCTCTGCATTCAAATGAATATATCTTTCTTTTTCTCCTTTGCCTTTAGCTTCTCTTCTTTTCACAGCTATTTGTAAGGCCTCCTCAGACAGCTATTTTACCTTTTTTCATTTCTTTTTCTTGGGGATGATCTTGATCTCTGCCTCCTGTACAATGTCAGGAACCTCCGTCCATAGTTCTTTAGGCACTCTATCAGGTCTAATCCCTTAATCTATTTGTCACTTCCACTGTATAATCATAAGGGATTTGATTTAGGTCATACCTGAATGGTCTAGTGGTTTTCCCTACTTTCTTCAATTTAAGTCTGAACTTGATAATAAGGAGTTCACGATCTGAGCCACAGTCAGCTCCCAGTCTTGTTTCTGCTGACTGTATAGAGCTTCTCCATTTTTGGCTGCAAAGAATATAATCAATCTGATTTCAGTATTGACCATCTGGTGATGTCCATGTGTAGTCCTCTCCTGTGTTGTTGGAAGAGTGTGTTTACTATGACCAGTGCATTCTCTTGGCAAATCCATGTTAGCCTTTGCCTTGCTTCATTCTGTACTCCAAGTCCAAATTTGCCTGTTACTCCAGGTATTTCTTGACTTCCTACTTCTGCATTCCGGTGATAACAAACAGCTCCTACAATCTCAGTGGTTTAACACATAAAGGTGTATTTCCTACTACACAAAGATTTCTTTAGGTTTCTGGTGAAGTTTCGGCATTCCTCCACAGAGATCCTCTGGGATTAAGGCTGATTGAGGCTCCATCATCTAGAAAGTCTTTTGCTTTGGCAGGGAAAAAAAGATTTGAGAATTCTACGGGAGAAATGACATGTATCATTTCTGCTCATTTTTATTTTATTAGCCAGAGTTTGTCAAATGAACCTCACTAACTGCAAAGGAGCTGGGAATTTTAATCGCCTATATTTCCAGTAAAAAGGAGAAATTGTATTGGCAGGCATAATATCTACCACATATGGAAGACTTCCTTGTAAAACTCCCATCCTAGGTGGGCTCCAGGCCTAGACTTTAGTACCTCCAGCCTGAAGCCATTGCCCCTGTGCCTATTAACAAATGTCCCAAGGGCATCAGCGGGTTTGGTGTTTTAAAATTCTATTTATCCCTTTTGTTACAGCTTTCATCCAAAAATTGGCCTTTAAATTCCCCACTGGATTATCATCTCTCACATACTTTCAATGTGCTGGAATTTAAAATACACACACACGCCCATACACACATATGTGTATATATATATTGATCTAACATTTTCCATTGTTTTCAGTGAAAATTTATCTGCAAAACTATGGGAATGTAGTCTGGCTGGTGCTCTGAGAGTTTCTACTTCTTGGCAATCTCTCTACTGAGATTATTGGCTCAGTCTCTGCTTCTTCCACTTGTCTTCGACTGGATCTTGGCTGCTTAAAGTAGCCCTTATACATGATGTAATCTAGGGATTATAACTTCGCCATAAATTAGTTTTAATTTTTCCATTTCCTTTGCTGCTTTTGAATGATTTTTAGGAAGAAATGGAAAAAGTGTTCATTTGTATAGCTATGTTCATAAAGAAAGACTGTTTTAGCTACAGATACTATTTATGAAGAAAGGCTTTTTCATTTGTTTCAATGTGAATAGAATGAATTGCTTTGAAACTAAAGATCCTTGTATTATCTACTCAATATACTTTGCTCATGGATTCATAGAAGTGTGCATTAACATGGTCCTTAAGCTCACATAATATAATAATTTCATGTTGCATGTTCATGCTCAGTCACTTCAGTCATGTCAGACTCTGTGGCCTTATGGACTGTAGCCCACCAGTCTCCTCTGTCCAAGGGATTCTCCAGGCAAGAATACTGGAGTGGGTCATTATGCCTGCCTCCACAGGCTCTTCCCAACCCAGATACCGAGCCGTGTCTCTTGTGTCTCCTGCCTTGGCAGGCAGATTCTTTACCAACAGCGTCATCTGGGAAGCTCCATTTTATGCTACTCTACAGCAATTAATTCAAATTATCTAAGCCAGTAATATTAAGACTGTAGGGATAGGAGTTTATGCAGGTAATCAGGCATTTGTTTCTAGTTTGCAGGGGCCAAACTAGTCTTCATGCCATTCATGACAGTATAATTTTTTTGGATAACAGTAATTTTGGATAACAGTTTTTTTTTGGATAACAGTAATTTTTTTAGATAACAGTAATTACCAACTTATAATACACCTTAAAGACTCGATCTCTTTTTAGTCTTACTATTCCACCACCTTAAGTGTCTTTGGCCAGCCAACATAAGCTGTTTCTGGAGGGGAGATCAAAGGAACCATAAGAAGTATCCTCGAATCTGAAGATAATTGAGATCCAGTCGTCAAAAAACATCGGTTAATAAAATGTCCCAATCCTTTTCACCCCTGTCAGTGTACTTAGGACCTGATTTCCCTCTAACAGCGTCCCAGGTGGGATAATCAATTGTAGTGTCACTCCAATTAATCCATGTTCCTCCATCTCTTTTCAAAGTCATATTGAAGGAGGAAACAGAACAGGCTCCTTCTTGAAAGCAGGACTCCATCTTGGGCTGGACTGTGGACTTTGAGCTATATGCTCAGTATCTATGGAAACGACATAACAACTGGAAAACCAGACCCCCTGGATGGAAGAGCCCCAGGGCTCGTACCTAGACTGTCCGTTGCCTAAAAGAATACCCTAAGTATCTGTGTAACTGAATAGAATAATAAATTTTATTATGCTTATTGGGGTATGACCACAGGCCTATTGATAATTGTCCACTGTTAACTACCTAGGCTTAAGGCATTTGAATCCCAGGTTAACTTTGATTGTATCTTTCTTTTCCTTTGTTCAGACTAGTTTCAGAGAATTTGGGAAGGTGAGTTTGAGCATGTACACTTAGGGTATATAAGGTTTTCACAAAAACTGGTCGGGATCCTTGGCTAAGAGGAGACTCTGCCTTGGGCCCACTGGTGTAATAAACTTCACTCCATTATCTGCATTGCCTTCTGAGTGAGTTTGTTTCCCAGAACAAACTGGCACAACAAATTGTTGTGTGGCTACAACAATATGTTTGGCAGTTAATTATACTGACAACATTTAACATTTCAACTGTTAAGATAGACAGTCTCCCATGCTGTATTCCTTTTGTTTACTTCCTATATTCTCCATGGGGCTTCCTGTTTCTAAAATTTCTTATAAAAAATTTCACAATGATGATGGGTCTTATTTACATGTCATTCAATATATGCTGAGTGAGGAAAATGACCTCATTTATCTGTCTCCATCAAATATTTTTCTTTTGAGTGCAGTTTTTAGGTTTCAAATTCTGTGGTTTCATAGTTATAAATACATGAATCACACAGAGCCTGAGACACATTGAAAAACAAAGTCCCTCTTCATGAGTCTGAAATGTCACCATTTCTCCCAAGGACATAAAATTTTCTTTATGACTCTTGCAAATATGTCTAAAAGTCTTCATTCTTCAGTTTGATAAATGTGTCACCAAATAGCACTACCTTGGCATATAAATCATTTGCCTGTGAAATCTTTAAAGAGGATTGTCAAGTATTTCTTTGTAGTCTGTGATCCTACTAGTTTTAATGCTTCTAATGTGCCAGGAAATATAGCTGAGTCCCTGGGGTAATTTTCTTGTAAAGTCCTAGATAGCAGTTAATTATAAAAGCTAATAGAAAAGGTATCTTTCTCATTTGGCTCAGATTTACATCAGAAATACAATAGCTGACAGAGTAGTTGTGAACTACATTAATAGTTCTAAAATTTGAAATTAATGTATTCTCCCATCCAGAGTCAACATTTTTAACATCTTTGAAATTCATGAAGAAAATGTGTTTCTCTCAAGGAACCAGAAACCAGAATTCAGCTTGGATTTTCATTGTCAGATATTGCTCAGGTTCACACCCCCTCTGCAATGTATGCTGAGACTTTTCCCGTTTGGCATGCAGATTTATAATTCCTCTGGAGACAAGTTTTTTTTTTGAAAAGAACTAGCATCTCTATATGCATAATCCTTTTTATGTGCATTTTTGTTGAGTGAGCTGGGATGCTCTTTATTTTTATGGACATGTTTGAAAGCCTTTGCTTTCAGCATTTATATTAAGGTGACAGTAACAAAATGTAAGAAATTCAATCAATCATTTAAGATTTAATGAGCATTTACAATGTGTAAGTCTTTAGGCACTGAGATCACAAAAATGAGTGGAAAAAAAATGATCCCTGCGTCTAAGATGTTCTTAGTCTAATGAAAAGGAAGATTCATTAATGGACAATTATTTTAAAACGTGAAAGGTGGAGAAGTGATAAAGATAATGGTCTCTTTGCACACCCCCACTGTGCTTCCCTCACTTAATCTTGAGACCACAGAAAAAACCTTAGGGAGTAACTTGGTCTCCTTTCCTGCAAGAAGAATCCTGTGATCTAACCCAACCTTGTTCTTTTCTGAGAGCTGGACCACTGTGGCTTAGGGCAGCCTGAGAGGATCTTCAGATCCTTGCCCAAGTATGTTCTGGAGTTGAGTTTGTTTAGTCCTGTAACTCAGTTGGGAATTTATATGTGTTTAGTCAAGAGGGGCTTGCAGATTTGATTAGAAGTGAAATCATCCAGCACTTAGGTAGGAAACCCAAGCTTCCAAATGACCCCAGAAACAAATCCAGAAAGTGTTTTTCACGAAATTTTACTTGGGACTATGTTAGACTGGAGGAGACAGGAAATACAGGATCTAGAGCATTCAGGTAATTGTAGGATTGGTAGTAGAGTATTTTCTACAATGGAACCTACTTGTACTTTCTTTGCCTTACTAGATTCAATTGACCTTAATCCTTTCTGAATCAGCCCAAGTGGCATTTTTGACATCAGGGTCATCACTCCAAGTTCCTTTTTATACAGTTGGCAGCTCTGATCCTGTCTTATCAGCCCTTTGCTCATTTGTAATTCTGTTCATATTCATACTGTTTTTCCCACAATAGGGTAGAGAAAACAAATTTCCTTTCTTGTAATTAAGGATGTCTTACATAAAGATTTCTCATATAAAAAAATAGCCACAGCTTAGCTCTGGGCTTGACAGAGCAGAAGCAAGGCTGATTGACAAAGAAGATTCTGGCCCTGCTAGCAGGAGGTCAGGAGGTCCTAGAAGCGCCCCTTCCAGCAAGAATGTCAGTCTGTATCTACACACCTGACATCAAAAACTCAGCTCTTCCTTCAGTGAACAACACAGAATACCTGTATCAAGCTGCTTTAGCCTTGAACTGACTCCTGCTGTCAAACTCCTGTCTGGAGAAAAACGAACATCTGCAGATCCAGTCTGTAGACTAGACCAGGGCTGGTCAATAATGACCTTTATACTAATCCAAGGTGATGTGCAAACTATAAAGACAGTGTAGCAAGTTTTTCACATAGCTAAATTTATTCAATTTAAAGGATTTTAAGATTGATTTTACTTATCTTTGGTGTTGGAAGTCTTCTTATTAAAGGTGATGGATAGTTATTTTATTTTTAATGTTCCTGTTAAGAGAAAGTGTTCGCAATTTTATGTTGGTCTTACAAATTTGGGGGTAAAGTTTTGCTGCTCCGTGAAATCTGAGGTTTGGGGACCACTGACCTTATGGCAGAAAGTGAAGAAGAACTAAAGAGCCTCTTGACGAAAGTGAAAGAGGAGAGTGAAAAAGTTGACTTAGAACTCAACATTCAGAAAACTAAGATCATGGCATCTGGTCCCATGACTTCATGGCAAATAGATGGGGAAACAGTGGAAACTTTTGGAAACAGTGGAAAAAGTGACAGACTTTATTTTTGGGGGGCTCCAAAATCACTGCAGATGGTGATTGCAGCCATGAAATTAAAAGGCGCTTGCTCCTTGGAAGAAAAGCTATGACCAACCTAGACAGCATATTAAAAAGCAGAGACATTACTTTGCCCACAAAGTTCTGTCTAGTCAAAGCTATGGTTTTTCCAGTAGTCATGTATGGATGTGAGAGTTGGACTGAAGGCTGTGTGCTGAAGAACTGATGCTTTTGAATTGTGGTGTTGGAGAAGACTCTCGAGAGTCCCTTGGACTGCAAGAAGACCTAACCAGTCCATCTTAATGGAAATCAGTCCTGAATATTCATTGGAAGGACTATTGCTGAAGCTGAAACTCCAATACTTTGGCCACCTGATGCGAAGAACTGACTCATTGGAAAAGACCCTGATGCTGGGATTGAAGGCAAGAGGAGAAGGGGATGACAGAGGATGAAATGGCTGGATGGCATCACCAACTAAATGGACATGAGTTTGAGTAAACTCTGGAAGTTGGCGATAGACAGGGAGACCTGGTGTGCTGCAGTTCATGGGGTCGCAAAGAGTCGGACATGACTGAGTGACTGAACTGACTGATCTAAGAATCTGGTATACAGTCATCCTCTAGCTCTTTCTCAACCTTGGTACTTTTGACACTTTGAATCAGATAGTACTTTATTGTGGGGACTGTCCTGTGCACCATAGGATATTTAGTGGAGCATTGCTAGCCTCTTTCCACTAAATGCCAATAGCAAACCACTCCACCCAGATGCAACAACTGAAAATGTCTCAGGGTAGGTTGTAATGGTATAGGTGGGGACTATGATCAAAAAGTTTGAAAGTTACTGTTCTACAGACATTGTAAATTTTATTTCATTATATTCATTATTTTCTTATAAAGAATTTTTATTGCAGTAAATGAGAAGTCATGACAACCATAAATAAATTCAGGTAGCAGGCAAAATAAGGCAATATGAAGTATATGTATATGTATAGACATATATGTCTATGTATATAATACTTTGATTATGTGTATATATGTATTACAAAGATGCTATAAAGCTTAATTGATATTGACAAAGTATTTAAAAATCCCCAATGAAGCATGTTATAGATAGATATAATATTATTACCCATAATAACATTTGCATTTTTATGTCACTTTTCACTTGAGACTCTCATTCAGTTGATTTGTGTCCTTAGTGTATGATTCCCAGTTCATCTTGGGGAAACTGAGGCACAAGTCAATGTTCAACTGACATGATAAAATCAGGGAATAATTAGGCCTCCCATATCCTTTATAATACCCTAATCATTTTTACTGTTATATCTGGCAAATAAGCCCCTAAGTATACATTTAGTATTATAATAAGTATATTTTTACTGTTAATTTTACATTTTGCATATTTTATATTTTACATTTTTGAACACATATATTTATTTTTGCTGGGTTGGCAGCATCTAGGAAATAGGGGCAGGTCTTCAGCTGTGTGTTTCTCAGAACCTGCTGGCTCTGGGCACATCATTTGTGGGCAGCCAGCAGACTTTATGGAATGCCAATTGCATTATCTTAGTCCTCCAAAGTTTCATTATAGATTGATGTTTTAATGCTGGGCTTTTGATTGTTGTCTGAGATTGTGGTAAGAAAAGGAACGTGTCTGTATTTTTGGTAATAATCTAGTTATAATACAACTTAAAATACATGGCGGGATAATCAAGGCTGCATTCTGACTTTCATGGACACTATCTTTGCCTTCATGGGTCCCGTCCTCCATTAAAAAAACGTTTTAAATGATAGTTTATGATTGCTTTGGTATAAAGATGTATATTGTTCGTGCTTGGTTACATTCTTTTTTACTGATTTAAAAGTGATTAAAACACTTTTCTTAGCCCCTAAAAGTTTCACAGGCCCTCGACGCTGGGCCTATGTGTGTGTGTGTGCTCAGTCACCCATTAATGTCCAACTCTCTGTGGCCCCAAGGACTGTAGCCCGCCAGGCTTCTCTTTCCATGGGGTTTTCCAGAGAAGAACACTGGGGTGGGTGGCCATTCCCTACTCCAGAGGATCTTCCCATCCCAGGGATCCTATAGTGCCTAAGAAAGAGATGGGCCCTGGAGATAATACATTGAAACATTACTTGGTGTTTTGGCCTTTCATTCCTGTGTTCCTAGGAAGGTATCCTGGTTTTATTGCCTCAGGGAAGAATGACCCAACAGGCAACAAAAGAGCCAAATTCTTGGCTTTGAGGTTCAAAACCTTAGGTCTTGGGATGGCACTGCAGATTTGGAAGAATAGATGAAGAGCTGGGGTATTCTGTCCCTTAGTAGATGAAGAGTTCATGCACTGAAGATGAAAGAGGCCAGAGAAGTTGAGAATATGTGGATTTGTCTGGGATCCCAAACTTGGATTAAGACTTTGGAAATCCTAGAGTAGATGGCACCTATCACTGCCTAATCGTTTATTCCCAGGGTAATGTTTCCAGAGCTGTTGGTGTGTGGGGCTCCGATGCGTCTCCCAAGCCCAGTGTGGTGGGGCCAGGCAAACAATTCAGGGATGGCATCTGGGTTTCTAGGAACCCTGGTTGGAGAGGGACACAAAAAGGTTTTTGGTGGTTCGGATAGTGGCACCCTTCTGGCAAAGTGCCAGTCAGTGTAGGCTGTGTGGCAGGACCAGAGCTCTGCATAGATCTGTAATGGAAGAACATTGGAGAATGAGGATGTTTCCACGGGTTCCAACAAGGAGATATGATGCCAATAAAGATGGGTTCTTGGCATTGTGGTACCACACAAACTCTTTAGAGTTGGAAGAGAACCAGAATTGACCGAGATTAGGTTTTTTTCACCTGAAATTATGAGCACTTGGAAAAGAAATTAAGTATAATAATGCAAAAATTAAGTTACAAATTTTTTACCTCAGAATTTTTTGAAGCCAGATTAGTATTCACTATATGTAGGTTTATATGGGTTCTTTATATTATTTGCAGGACCTTCCACCTTTAATTTTTTTTTCCTTTTAACTCTTCTAAAAATCTTAAAATGTACTGGTATAATTTCTGTCCTCATTTTACACATATGAAAATAAGGGCACAGAAAAGTTAAGTGACTTTCCCAAGGTCACACAGCTAGCACTTTGCTGAGCAATGACTCAAGCCCATGACCCCATTCACTCTACCATTCCTGTTTTGTGGGGTTTTTTTTTTAATTAATTTATATATTTTTGTCTGTGCTGGATCTTCACTGCTGTGCACTGGCTTTCGCTAGTTGCAGTGAGCCAAGACTACTCTTCAGCTGTGGCTCACAAGCTTCTCATCACGGCTTCTCTTGTGGAGCATGAGCTCTAGAGTGCCGGGCTTCAGTAGCTGTGGTGCACAGGCTCAGCTGCCCTGCAGCATGTGGGATCCTAGTTCCTAGACCTGGGATCGAACCCATGTCCTCTGTATCGGCAGGCAGATTCTTAACCACTGGACCACCAGGGAAGTCCCCAACTCCTGATTCTTAATGTCCAATATTCCCCTAAAGAACTTCAGTGAGAGGTTTCTCTCAGGCTCTCAAAAAATGGTATTGGTACCAAAATGCTCTTAGTGTTTTGCAATTAATGCTCAGATGTGAGGAGGGCTGAGGGCTCATGCTGGAGCTCTGCTAACCTGCCCTGGGCTCCCTCTCTGCTGTGTTCTATGCAGAGCTCTGCTTCCATGAGTAGTGGTGGGGCCGTAAGGGTATAAGCTGAACGCAGTGCAGGGCCCCAGCGCCAATGCAGTGGGGTGAGGTGGGGTGGTCAGGTCCTAGGCTGGGTGCCCCACCCAGGTTAGTCAATACTGTTCTGCTTCTACAGTCCTGTGCCCACACTTAACGACACTGTAGATTTTTCTTGTTTAATTGCCCACCCCTTTCCAGACTATGAGCAACCGAAGGCAGGAATTACACCACACTTTCTCCCCATTTGTATCTCCTGCACCTAACAGAATGCCTGGCATGTAATAGGTATTTAAAATATTTCCTGAATGAATGAGCAGATAGGTGGATGGATGGATAATAAGTTCCAGGGTACCTCCATGTCCCTCACATAGTCCTAGTTCCATATCTCTTGATAAAAAAGCAAACCTCTTTTGATGGGTGTTTGGGTTCAGTTTCCTTTATCTCACCTGAGAAAGCTTTGTGAAAATAGCTCCTTCTGTTGTGGGCCACTTCACCTCCTCTTTCCTTCCTTATCCCCAGACATTTCCTTTATTATTATTTTCAACCACTGTTTTAGTCAAAATGTTCAGAATACGTTTCCTCTTTCATCTACATGTTTTAAGAACTGTTATGTTTAACCGTTAACTTCCTTTACACCCTCTTTAGAAGCAGGGACCACAAGTTATAAATCCGTATGAGTAAATATTTTACTATCTCTTGTTTTGAAAAGAATTGTAATTAAAACTCATGGTAGAACAATTTCTAAAGTGGTAAGTTGCCTTTCTAAGATATTACCATGTCTTGTTTTAATTCTTACTTTCAGTAACTAATTTACATTATTAAATAAGATTCACTTCACTGGAGTCACTAAATAATCACTGTGTTGGAAAAGTATTGTTTTATATCATTAGTTTTATCACACATGCTAAATTGTTTTTAGGGAGTAGCCTCAGTATTACCTGAAAAGAGATGGGCAATATATGTCCCAAATCCAGTAAATTTATCATTAGAACAATATCAGAAATGTAGTAAGCTTTCATTGCATTATTTTTAAAATATTTAAATGCAATACATGATAAATAAGCTTTGTCCTTTAACAGATTCTAATTTTCTTCTTAAGGCACCGTGACAGAGAAACTTATCCCAAAGATTATGATATAGAGGGTCCTGAAGAAGTGAAAAAACTGTGTAATTCAACATATCGTCGACTTGGAACCAGTGAACCCCTAGTAAGTAGTAACCACTAATTTTTCTAAGCCCAAATCTTCCTCCTAGTGAAACATGAAAAAGTAGAGGGAGGAGCATTTTCTCAGGGCTCCTCTTAGTTGTGTTAGTTACTTAGGCATGTGGCTTAGCCCCTGTTTGCCTCAGTGACCTTACCTGTAAGGTGGGAGCACTTCATAAGGTTACTGGGTAAATAAAGCAAATAAAGTGCTTAACTCAGTGCCTGGTGCATAGCAAATGCTCAAGAAATTCTTACTGCTGTTGTGATACCTTGCTAGATGTCTCCTCTAAACTTCATCATCACCCTGTGAAGTAGGTATTATTATTGCTATTTTACAAGTGCAGAGGAACTCCTAGATATTAAATGACTTACTCAAAGTCACCGAGCCAGGGAGTGAAAGAGTGAGAGTTTGAACCCATTTCTTTGATTTCATATCTTTTGTACTTAAGGTGACAGAGTTGTAAGTAATTTAAACATGCTATTATTTCCTATAACATTTGTACAACCAAGTTACTAAAGGAGGATTCGTTGCATAAGTACTTCCTGTTTGAATTGTTGTGGATGGATTACTCCATGGCTATTTAGGTGTTTTTTTCCCCCTTTCTTTCTTTAAAAGATAATTTTATTTATTTATTTATTGGCTGTGCTGGGTCTTTTTTTTCCTATTTTATTTTTAATTTATTTTTTTATTGAAGGATAATTGCTTTACAGAATTTTTTCTGTTTTCTGTCAAACCTCAGCATGAATCAGCCATAGAAATACATATGTCCCCTCCCTTTTGAACCTCTCTTCCATCTCCCTCCCCATCCCACCCCTCTAGGTTGATACAGAGCCCTGTTTGAGTTTCCTGAGCCATATAGCGTTTCCTGTTGACTATCTATTTTGCATATGGTAATGTAAGTTTCCATGTTACTCTTTCCATACATCTCACCCTCTCCTCCCCTCTCCCCATGTCCATAAATCTATTCTCTATGTCTGTTTCTCCATTCCTGCTCTGTAAATAAATTCTTCAGAATCATTTTTCTAGATTCTGTATATGTGTGTTAGAATACAATATTTATCTTTCTCTTTCTGACTCACTTCACTCTGTATAATAGTTTCCAGGTTCATCGACCTCATCAGAACTGATTCAAATGCATTCCTTTTTATGGCTGAGTAATATTCCATTGTGTATATGTACCACAACTTCTTTATCCATTCATCTGTTGATGGGCATCTAGGTTGCCTCCATATTCTAGCTATTGTAAATAGTGCTACAATGAACAATGGGATACATGTGTCTTTTTCCACCTTGGTTTCCTTGGGTATATGCCTAGGAGTGGGGTTGCTGGGTCATATGGTGGTTTTATTAATAGTTTTTTAAGGAATTTCCATACTGTCTTCCATAGTGTCTGTATCAATTTACATTCCCACCAACAGTGCAAGAGCATTCCTTTTTCTCCACACCCTCTCCAGCATTTATTGTTTGTAGACTTTTTGATGATGGCCATTCTGACTGATGTGAGGTGATATCTCATTGTGGTTTTGATTTGCATTTCTCTAGTAATGAGTGATGTTGAGCATCTTTTCATGTGTTTGTTAGCCATCTGTATGTTTTCTTTGGAGAAATGTCTGTTTAGGTCTTTTTCCCACTTTTTGACTGCAGTGTTTATTTTTCTGGTATTGAGTTGTGTGAGCTGCTTGTGTATTTTGGAAATTAATCCTTTGTCAGTTGTTTCATTTGCTATTATTTTCTCCCACTCTGAGGGTTGTCTTTTCACCTTGATTATAGTTTCCTTTGCTGTGCAAAAGCTTTTAAGTTTAATCAGGCCCCACTTGTTTACTTTTGTTTTTATTTACATTACTCTAGGAGGTGGGTCATAGAGGATCTTGCTTTGATTTATGTCATTGAGCATTCTGCCTATGTTTTCCTCTTAGAGTTTTATAGTTTCTGGTCTTACATTTAGGTCTTTAATCCATTTTGAGTTTATCTTTGTGTATGGTGTTAGGAAGTGTTCTAATTTCATTCTTTTACATGTAGCTGTCCAATTTTCCCAGCACCATTTATTGAAGAGGCTGTCTTTGCCCCATTGTCTATTCATGCCTCCTTTATAAAAAATAAGGTACACATAGGTGCATGGGTTTATTTCTGGGCTTTCTATTTTATTCCATTGGTCTATATTTCTGTTCTTGTGCCAGTACCACACTGTCTTGATGACTGTAATTTTGTAGTATAATCTGAAGTCAGGAAGATTGATTCCTCCAGCTCCATTCTTCTTTCTCAAACTATTTAGGTGTTTGCTCAATCAGTGTGAGGCAGGAACTCAACTCCCCATAGTCTCCCAAATTCTGTCTTACAGTGTCAAGAGATTTGGGACTAGTTGACGGCTCAGTTCAACTTCTTAGTTTGGCCTTGGGGCCTGAAGAGTTGGTAATTTCACAGACAGATGTGAATGTGTTGAGAAGTCTGGGTTTGGATCACATCCTGCCCCTCAAAGGCTGGGCTACTTTAAAAAAGGGTAAGCCTAGGAAGATCCATAATTCTACCATTGAGAATGCCTCTAGAAAATTCTCTGTTCTGCAAGATGATGGGAATAAATTAGCTTAGCCGAACCCATGCTGTTCCCCATTCCTTTTATAGTTATCATAGACAGAGACTAATAAACATAGCCTGAAAATGGGAGTTTATTATAAAGATGCAGCTGCCTGGATATGGAACAAGGACACTTACCGGAACCAAGGCAGCTCTCTCCCTCCCTCTCTTTTTCTCTCCCCTTCTCTCTCCCTCCATCTTTTTCCTCTCTATCTGATAGACACACACACTCTCAGCATCTCTATTTCTCTCTGCTTTGTCCTCCTTTAGTCCCACAGCTTAAATCTCAGGGGTATTCTGCCAGTTTCCCCGATTTCCACCTGCCCTCTTGCCTTTGCACCAGGCTGCCTAATTGGTCATTAGCCAGCACATGGATGGGGCCTCTTGAGTATAATGCCTAACTCAGAAAATAACCACCCCTTGCCACTTCTCCAAACCCAGCTCTCCCTTGCTTTCTTGAGCATGGTGAGAATGAACACAAGGTGTACAATGCAGGCATTGTCTGGCATACACTTAGCATCTTTGACCCTTAAACACATTTATTTTTGATTCCTAAATGAAAGTGCTCTTGGTCTCTAGATTGTGGGAGGAAATGAGATGAAGTGAAATATAAGGAGTAGGAACCTCAAACATTCATTCCTTATATTCCATGCATTGTAGCAGTTAAATCTCGGGTTTCATAGAGAATGTATAAATGAAATAATATTTCCCTTCTTTATGACTTTCATTCATAGTCATTGAAACCTTGTCCTACCAGGTTTCCAGTGTGTGTTAGATAGGAATGTTACCAAATGAACTTGGGTCCACTTCCTATCCTGCAGCAAAGCCAAAATTCAGTTTGAAAATAGAGACAGGATTTTGAAAAAGGTGTGCTATAAGTCTCATCTGCAAAACTAAGTTACAGATATGAGGCTCTGGTAATCTATCTAAAGCAGCAGAGCAGCAAGAAGGGAATTAACTACATATTCATCAGTGGTGGGACAAAGATAAGTGAGTAATCAGGCCCAGATGCGGCTTTGGGAGATGAGATATGGGCCATGTAGAAGAGAAAGATGACAGAGAGCCATTTTAGTGTCTGCCTGAGAGCACCTCATGTAGGAATGGGAGAGGGATTGACTGTATTCCCATGAGCTGAGCCAGGACATCTAAGTGCAGAGATTGGCACCCTGTATCATATAACACACCACTGGATATTCCCAGAAGGGATCTCAGCTTCTATTAGAACCCCGCAAGAAAATTTTGAACATTCTTCAGTGTCAGAGAGGGTCAGACACAGGCAAACCCAGAGAAAGCCAAACCGAGTACATGTCCACTTTTCCCACATTTGCTTTTCTTCTTCCTCATGTCTTCTCACCCTCATCTTAAACCCTCAAGGAGCAAGAAGGAGTTGGGGTTTAGGGAAGAATTCCAAGGGGGACAATTGGGAAGAAGTCAGCCGAAGTAGACCAGACTGAAACATGCTTCTTGAGAACCTTTCATTTTAAATGAAATTTTGGCTCATACACGGGACTGGGCATTTTACTTATTCAGTAAAACTGTTCTTGGGACAGAAGTAGCCAAAGGTTTTTATATTATCTCAGTGACCAGAAAAGTCCTGAAGTGTGTCCTATATTTCAGCAAAGAGCATAAAAACGAATTATCCCTTTCAAGTAACTATGGATGGACAGCAATGAAAGAAGAATAGATTTGTTTTCTGATTGTTCCTACTTACAAGACCAACTTGTTCAATGAGCCATTTGCCCATTTGTATATAAAATAGAAGTCTATTCACATCATCCCTCTCGATCCCCTTCCCTTACTTTAATTTTCTTCATGGCACTTCAATGACTGGACATATTTAAGACTTGTTAGCTGTTATTTGTCTGTCTCTTCCTACTAGAATACAAGCTTTATGGGAGAACAGATGTTGGTCTTTTTTGTTCTCTGCTATATCTCCATTTCCTCTAATGGTGTCTGGCACATTGTGTGTGTGTGTGTGTGTGTGTGTGTGTATGTGTGTGTGTGTATTAGTCGCTCAGTTATGTCTGAATCTTTGCAACCCATGGACTGTAGCCTGCCAGGCCATGGGATTCTCCAGGCAAGAATAGTGGAGTGGGTTGCCATTCCCTTCTCCAGGGCTGGCACATAGTGGGTACACAATAAATATTTATGGAAAGAAGAAAGAAAGGAAGACTATATTCCACAAACATGTATTAAGTTCCTATTATTTTGTTAAGTGCTGGGATAAGAAGTGTTGTGCCAAGTTATCATGATGAATGCTAGGGTTAGAAACATAATTCAAAGCAAGGTCACTGTACATCAGGAACTCACAGATTTTTTGGGGGTAGTGGGTGCATGCAACCACAGTGGTGGTATGTATGATGGATAATATGACAGGAAGAAGGTCAGGATGCTGTGCAGAGCACTTGAACTGAAATAAGTTGAGGAGAGGGTCAAGGATGGCTTCCTAGGGAATTCTCTAGTGGTCCAGTGGTTAGGACTCAGTGATTTCACTGCCAAGGAACCTGGATTCACTCCCTGGTTGGGACACTAAGATCTCGCAAGCTGTGTGGTGGTGTGGCCAAAGAAAAATATGGCTTCCCAGTAGAGGTGACCACCTGAAGCTCCTGAGCTGAATGTTTAAAGGAACTATCTGTTGGTGGAATCTGGAAAGATACCACCCAAGTTTCAGTGGTAGCATAGTCAAATTCCTACCCCAATGACCCCTCTGGCTTCAGGAAGCTGAATGGAGCCATGGGTTCATAGGGGAGCAGTCATTCAAGCCACTGGAATTTCTGATTGTGTTAATAGTAGTCTAAATGATTATGGGAAGTAGAATTTTAAATTACAATAGTTTGTGTTATTTTATTTGGACTTCATTGAGGTATTACTTAGCTATAACAGAGTGAGTTCCATGCAAAGTAAATGATCAAGAGTACATCTATCATTGTTTCTTCATTTGTTAAGTCCCTCACCCAAGGACCTCATGTCAGATTATGATCCCCTGTCATAATCACTTATGTAAGACCACTTCTAAGAAAGTGTTGTGCATTGAATCCCATAAACTCAGAGGGATTAAATACAGAGTAAATTTGATGTTGTGTCACAGAAGATGAGAAATGTCAGATAGAAAGGAACAAACAGAAACTTGAGTAATTTTATCAAGCAGATTTTTCTTATACAGCTAATGGATCAATGCCAAGGCATTTTTGGAACAGGATAACACTGATGAGCAAATTAGGCTAATATTAGCTTAGTATTAACAACATCACAGTCATTTTGGACTTAAAGTGGCAAATAAATGAATAGTACAAAAGTGTGCTAACATTCATTTTATGAACAGATGAATACTAAGTAGGTCTCAAATACGAGCTGTTTTGGTGGATGAAAATACAACATTTAAAAATTAAAGACCCTAAAAGGGGTATAATTATAATGGATTTGAGAAATTAAATTGTCATTTACTTAATTGGTTCAGGTATTTTCTCTTTCTTTGATTGACATAGTAGAATAGTATTTTGAGTACTACAGTCTTATAGATGCTTGCTGCATTCAGATCTAAGTACTACCCGAAAAATGCGTTATGGATCAAATCTTTATAAATGGAATAATTTTAAATGTCAGTGAAAGAGAACCACTTAAACCAGGGAAAAGGAAGATGTTTGGAGATAGTGGACTGTTGAGTCAGGGCCCTCTCTTGCTTTCTGTCTCCATAATCTCTGAATTTGAAGTTGATGCGACAGGTTCCAGCATGCTCTCCTGGATTTTGGCTTTTCCTATGTCACTACAATTGCATTTGACTTTCCTGTTTCAGGAATTCTGTGTAAGTTTTGGCTAACTTGCGTGTACTTTCCTTGTCTTATGCTTCAGCTATAGGCTTTGGAATTCTATCAAGTATCATTTCTTGGCCCTTGGAACGTGAATGAAAGGCGGTATCTGCCATTTTGATCCTATTACTCTCCTTTGCAACTCTTTTTCTGTGTCAACAGTCATGCCACATGGCTTCCCAGGTGGGTCAGTGGTAAAGAATCTCCCTGCCAGTGCAGGTGGCCCAAGAGATGTGGGTTTGATCCTTGGGTAGGGAAGATCCCCTGGAGCAGGAAGTGGCAACCCGCTCTTTAGGTATTCTTACCTAAAAAGTTCCATGGACAGAGGAGCCTTGTGGACTGCAGCCTATGGGGCCTGCAAATGTCAGACACGACTGCGTGATTGAGCACAGTCATGCTCTAATTTAACTTTCAGAGAAACTAGCTTTTAATATTTCCTGTGTGTCAATTTGCTTGTGTGCGTGTGTGCTAAGTCACTTCAGTTCTTCAGTGTGAGTTAGAGGAGCATGCTTTCAGGGAACCCTATAAGGAACCCAAAAAGAAATGCCTGTTGGGCATCATTTAAAGTGAATCTTGCTGAGAGAGATTCTCCAGGGGGTAAGTTTTCCTCAGCATAAATAGGCTGGTTACATTCAAATGTGAAACTTGAGGGGAAGTCCTAAGTGACCTACTCTTTTCCTGTACCCATTACCCAGATTATACACCTACTGCTGCTGCTGCTGCTGCTAAGTCGCTTCAGCCGTGTCCGACTCTGTGTGACCCCACAGACGGCAGCCCACCAGGCTCCCCTGTCCCTGGGATTCTCCAGGCAAGACCACTGGAGTGGGTTGCCATTTCCTTCTCCAATGCATGAAAGTGAAAAGTGAAAGTGAACTCGCTCAGTCGTGTCGACTCTTAGCGACCCCATGGACTGCAGCCCACCAGGCTCCTCCATCCATGGGATTGTCCAGGCAAGAGCACTGGAGTGGGGTGCCATTGCCTTCTCCATACACCTACTGGCTTTTCTTAAATGTAGCCATACAGAAGAGTTCATTTTAGAAGATTAGAAATAGAGACTTAAAAAACTGATGCTCAGGAAAATGGGGAATAAGAATGATATTATGAAGTGTACTTCCTGTATACATATTAGATATTTTTTATATTACCATTTTACTCAAGCTAGATTTTATTATGCAAATTAAATGGAAATTTTAGTGATTATCCTGTAAGCTTGTGCTATGTTAATTGCACATATCAAATTGCCAATCTCCAGTTTGTGATACATATATATAAAGCCCAAAAGACTTTTAAACATATGGAAGTGTTTTTATAAATTATCCACCCTTATGTCAGGTTATGAACATTTCTAGACCAAAGTGATTTTTCAGATTACGATGGTGTAGGATTAGGTTTGCCTACACACAACAGAGACCAAAAATCAACAGTGACTGTTCACATAAGGTTTTGTTCTTGTATATAAAAAGTCGACGGCACTGAGCAGCCCCCGGCGTTGAGCCGTGGGTGTAAGGGCCTGGGGTTGGGTCTGCTGTGCCCCACCCTCAGTACAGAGCAGAGACGGTGGGTGTTTCTGTGGGGTCACGTTGGTGTGCAGCCGAGGAACTTAAATATGTGGCCTTGGTTCAGAAACCTAACAGATTGCCAGACGAAAGGAAACACTTGAAGTAAGAAGCTTCCTGTAAAGCTTCATAGGTAGAGTTTATATTTATAGCACCAATGTACATTTTGAAACCTTCTTTCAGGGGTAGGAGTAAAAGGGGAAGAAAGGAGGGGTGGGTGAAGGGGTAGACGAAAGCTTTAATTTGAAAAGAAAGTTCAACGAAAGGAAATTATTTTGATTAGATATGTTTTATTTGGGTATTTTGGGACCATGTTATTAAATTAATTGTTAAGCTGCAGTCGAATTGTGGAAGTGAGAGTTTTGGTAAGTATGGACCGCATTGTGAATCACTTGTCAGTTGTACTTTATGGAGCTTATTTTATGATTTAAAAGACTGTATTGTATATAGGAGGTATGTTATCTTCTTCTTATTTGTATGTTTACTATATACTTTGATATTTGAAATGTTATGTACTGGAAAGGCCACTTATATTTCTAGAAAAGATTGGATTTTATGCAACGTTTTTTCCTTGAATTAACAGCAATTAAAAAATGAAAAATGAAAAAAAAGTCTAGAGGATAACAAGCCAGGAGTGGTATGAAAGTTTGATAAATTGTCAGACACCTACTGCTTCTTGCTTTCTGCTCTGCCATCCCTTACAAAAGGCCCAATATGGCTGCTGGAAATTGGTCATTATGTCCATATTCCATACCATAGAAAGAGAAACAGAAGCTGAAGGTTGTATATATTAATTCCATTATACCCTGTTGTCCAGAACCAGTCACTGGTCATTTCTAATTATAAGGGAGGCTAGAAATGTAGTCTGAAACCTCATGGGCCCAACTAAAATTTGAGGGTTCTATTATTGATGAATAACAGAAAGGGAAGTCTAATATTGGAGGATACTATTTACCTCTGATATGGGAAACACAGAGGATAAGTGTGGGCCCTGCTGACAGATTGCTTCTCATTGATTGTTGGCTCCACCACCTACTAGGTTGTAACTTCGGTCAACAGTTTACAATTTTCTGTTTCTTTATTTCTTTGGGTATAAAGTGGGAATAGAGTTTTCATGAGCATTTAATGTGAAGACATTTAGAATGGTGTCTGGTCAATGTGGTATTGTTATTGCCATTATTCCATGGTTTATTGCAACTCACTAAGCTACAGCCAGTATAGTCTCTGGGTTTTATTTACTATTATAACTCTAGAACTTAGTAGGATGCCTGGCACTTCACAGATACGGACGGATGGATGAATGACTGAATGAGTCAGACTGCTTGTTTTAAATTGTGGAACTTCTTTTCTCTCTGGTTTACATGAGCATTACTTAATCCCTTTCAACCTCAGTTTTCCCCTCCTTAAAATGAAGATAAAATAAGCCAAGAGTCCTTCCTTTCTCCCTCCAGATCTACTCTCCACCCTTCTCAACCCTGCTATGTACCAAGGGGGCTGACCTTTATGGATTATGTCAGTGAGTCCTTTTGCCCTCTGGCTTCTTGTGAATTGCCAGGAATTGGCCTGTGGAAGGCGCTGACATCACTGGACGGAGAGCTGGCTTGGACATTTCTTTGCTTTCCTCCTGAGAGGCCATTTTGGCAGTGGCTGTCTTCTATGGATTAAATGATCATGTCCCTCTCAAACTCAAGTGTTGAAATTCTAACTCCCAGTGTGATGCAATTAAGAGATGGGGCATATGGGAGGTGTTTAGTTCATGAAAGTGGAGTCCTCATGAATGAGATTAATACCCTAATAATAGAGACACCAAAGAGCTCTTCCCCACTTCTGCCATTGTGAAGACTGTGAAAAGAGGGCTGTCTATCAACTAGAAAGTAGACTCTCACCAGTCACTGCTAGTGCCTTGATCTTGGCCTTCTCAGCCTTCAGAATTCTAAGAAATAATTTCCTATTGTGTGTAAGTCCCTCAGTCTATGATACTTGTAACAACGGACTGAGCAGACTAAAACACTGTGTCTGTTCTGAAAGCCACAACTACCAAGTGACCCTCTCTTTCCAGCTGTACATCTGGGTCCCATAACTGCCCCACCCTGTGGCTCACCAGTATTGCTGTCATCAGGGTGCTTCATCATTGTTTGCTGGTCTTCTGAATTCTGGCCACACTTTTATAAGCAGATTCTCTATTAAACTTTCTTCAATTCTCCCATATGGTTTTTCTTTTCCTTCTGCCACCATAATTAATACATAGCACTCAGCGTTGCTTTAAGTTTTTACAGGGCTAATGTATATAAAATGCTTAATATGGTGTCTGATACAGAATAAGCAGTCAATAAACTTAAGAGCCACTAATGCTATTATCTGTTTCTTTTTACTATTCATTATTTCAATTTGCCAGTACCTTTGTTTTATATAATTTTCAATGGTGTTGATTAATTTATTGAAATATTTACTGTCAAAAATGATTAGAGCATATCTAAGATTAATTGTTGGGCCAAACTTACACCTTAAAAACAAAATGATACCTAGTAATTTTTTCCCTAAAAGATAATGCTTTATTTTTCATTAGAGTGTAAAATATGGAGCCCAATACAGAGTCCTCTGCTGTTTATTTGTGAAACTTGGAATCTCTGAGGAAGAGTAGTTGAGTTACAAGTGTAAGAGTCAGAGCTGGGAAATTAGGTTGGGAAGCTGGTGATTCAGGAGGTTGAGGGGACAGAAATCATAGAAGTCATGGAGTAGACCAAGGAACCAGGATCAGAGACTACAGTTAAAATTGCTTTGAATTGGATGGGTTCTTAGTTTTACAGAGCCTCTTTAATCTTCACAAAAATGGACCAAAGGAATTTGACTGTAGCTCTAGGATACTCTTGCAGTTGAAGTCTCCAGATTTCTAAACAGTACTTTCTCTCTCTCTCTCTTTTTTTTTTTTTTGAACAAAATCTAGTGGAATTGATGTGATCTAGGGCTTCATAGGATATCTTAGGGAAGCTTGTCTTCAGATTTGTGGCAAGTAATTGGTTCTTCTGGTGGTAGTGAGTTCTGAATCTCTGCTGTGAATCTCCATATTTGTGCTCTTCTAGAGTTTTGAATGGGAAAAACACTGAATCTTCAGCATACATTTTAATTCCTAAGATCCTCTAGACATTACCCATGATGCTTCTGCAATTGATTTGAGTATATCCTATAATTATCAGGTTTTTCTCATAGTAATAATTGTTTGATAATTCATTGAATTATCCTCTGTGATAGAAAATGGATAACAATGGTAATGATGGTATCTAAAGTCGTGTGTGATTTACAAAGTGATTGCTACATTTTCTTATTTAAAGAAGTTAAAATATACTAACCTTGAGAAGGAAATAGAAAGCAAATAAGAGTTAGTATTTAGTTGAATGAAGTACTTTCCATTTCACGGAAACAACCAATCTGATTTTTGTTCCAACAAAACATAGTAAGGAATTGCCATTTTCACATATTTCTGATGAAATCATTGACTGCTATGGGCCATTTATTTTTTAATATGAATAGTCAACATTTAAAATCAGAATGTACTTCAACAGAAATATATTTTAGTAACTGAGAATTTTTAACTATTTATTTTCTTTATATGTGATTTTTTATTTTTTCCAGATTTGGATATCAGAAACACGTGAAAAAATGGCACAAGTTTGTTTAAACACGAAACTGCCCAAAATAAAGAGCAAGGCTTTATTGAATGAGGAAACTGTGAACTCTGGAATTATTGAAAGGTATGCTTAATATAGCCCTTTCCTTAGAACAGGCTTCTGCAGGAAAGGGCTTATAAATAAGCAGTGAAGGAGGTAGGTTGGCCCCAGCTACACATTATTGGACTACAGCAAGCACGGACACCACATCTCAAGCTGCCATGCTTTCTGTTCATGCTGCTCCCTCTGTCTGGAATTCTCTTTCCCTTGGTTGTTTGCCAGCCAACTCTGCACATTATAGGTCCAATTAAAGGTCTTTTTCCCTTTATGTGTTTTTTTCTGGTGATAGTTCTGACTACCTAGGTTTGAACCCCATTTCTACAATTTACTGCTAAAAGTTAGTGCCTTTCTGTGGAAATGCATGACATAGACTTTCTCTTGTACTGTAGTTGTTGGACAGAAATGCTGAAATTTTCCATTTACTTGTTGAGACATTTTATTAATATTTTGTAAAGTTCATTAAACTTGCAAACATGGAAATCCTTTAAAAATTTATAATAAAAATTCAGCTCCCAAATTAGTTTTGTTTGGCTTTGAAAGTTTGTGAATGTCAGTTTGACATGTTTTCTAAAAGTTGTTATCTTGTTTCCAGGGATACTGGATTGCCTGCCACAGGTTTTGGAGCTCTCTTTACTAGACACCCAACAGATTGGCGCAAAATGTTCGTAATCCCTAAACTGCTGCAGATTGCACAAAATGTTTCTTAATGGTTCAGAAGGTTTGTTTGCAGGGGTGAAGGAATTAGTGGTGAATAAAAGTCAACAAACTGTCCTTTATGTGGTATTTTACAGGTTTCCTTCCTTTCTTAAAAAAAATGGTGTTTGTTTTTTTCCAATTTATTAATACCATCAGACTGTTAGAAGAAAAGTAGGTTGTCATTTAAAAAATATGAATAGTGATATATGTGTTTGTGTGCATGTGTATACACAAAAATTAGCATGAGACTTCTTTCCTTTAACAAGCTTTTCCCATCAATATGCAAGCAATAATAATAACAATAATACACTATTCAATACCCAATATTTGTAGATTCTATATTTGTAAATTCTCTTACTGCTAAAACTGATTTATAACCCCCAAGTCAATACTAAGGGTGCTGTTGCAGATAATAATGGATATGCATAAAGACAGTAATGGTGGCAAAAAATTTGAGCTACCCAAAGCACACATTCCCCGCTGAGGTGGAACAAGGTGAGACTACCTTCTTGTTTCAGTTTTCAGAGTGTATGCAAGTGTCCTTTTCACAATCATGTATTTTTTGCATTTTTTTGGGTGATTTTTTAGTGATTTTGCTGTTTGCAATGGTTTCTAAGTGTAGTGCTGAAATGTTATTTAGTGTTCCTAAGGGCAAGAAGACAATGATATGATTTATGCAGAAAATAGATAAACTTCCTTCAGGCATGAGTTACAGTACTGCTGGCCATAGTCAAAGTTAATGCATAAACTATATATTGAATAGAATGTCTTTAAACAGAAACACACATGAAACCAAAATATGTGTTAATTTGCTGATGAAAATGTAACCAGAGCTTGAAGGAACCTAACCCTGTATTTCTCCTAATACGTTCAAGATGTTCTAATTCAGTGTTCACAATGACTTTCCAGAACATTACTGTGAATAGTGAGAATTAACGGTATAGGAAGAAGCTACTACTGTTTTTAACTAATAAAAGAAATTGCTTTTGGAGACAACATGATAAAAAAATATTTCTTTTCTACTCATCTTTCTAAAGAAGACAAACTTCCATAATTGCTATAATGATATATATATATATATAAGTGATGAAATATAGGTAATTATAAGCATGAAAAAATTCTAAGTGTTGGATCATGTATTATGAAGATATGAGTATATATCATTACTGGCAATTTAGTTGTTTGTGCTTCCTTTGAGAACTTGTCTGGCTTTAGAGCTAACCTACTTTGCAGAGTGTGCTTAGAGTGGTAGTGGAAAGTGCTGTAAGCTGACCCTGAGTTGTCTCCTACAACTCCAAGTAGAGAAAATATTCTCTGATATAGAGGAACTGGGCAGTATATCTTGAGGAGAAAGAAATGCCAGGGAAAATAAGTGCAGTTAAGCCCAGAGAAGTACAGCAGAGGCACTCAACTCATATCTCCTACACTCACAGTGAAGACACGAGCTGAGCCTCCCTTTTCAGTGGACCATTTATAGAGTCATCAAAAGCAGAGGCAACTGATCATCTTATTAATAATACAGCTGAATTCCTGGTCTTAAAAATATCATGACACATCTAAAGAGCAAAAGCATCATGAAGAATGAAAAGACGTAGTCAACTTCTACCAGATGAAATAGACCTGATGGAACAAATATAATAGGAATTGAAAACCAATGGAACAGAAATATAAAGCTTTATTACTTAGGGAAATAAAGAAAATGGTTGCAAATATAAGGCAAAATAATAAAAATCAGGTTGACCTTAGTTTCCCAACAGCAACACTGGATGCAAGAGCATAATATTAAAGTATTGAAGGAAAAGAATTTTGATCCCATAATTATTTAAATGTGCAAGTCAAGTAAAGATCCTTTCAGGTATACAAGGACTAGTTTCAGACTTACTGTCCTGCCACGAATAATGATAGAACTGGGCAAAATATTAATATGTTATGCAACTGTTGTCAAGGATTGACTAGCAACCAGTGGGGTTCTGTGTTCCTGAAGATGAGAACTGAGGATCACTTACTCACTGAGGTCACTTTTCCTGGCTATAGTGCAGGGAGGTGAGCCCAAGTGTAGAGCAGTGTTATTGTTGAGCTGGGGGTGGGGAATAGGAATTTAGAGTTTCTGATGTAATTGGAATTTGTAGGACAGACTATTGGACAGAAGGAAGTTGTGTTTGGAGGTAGAAACAGAAGTCTGCATGGAATTTCCCTCAGGTTGTTAGTCAATTGTTTGGCTCTGCATACACTGTCAAAATAGTACATACTCCTGCTTTTAAAAAATCAAATAGAACTGTCTATAGTATTTTCTGAAATTTCACAATGCTGCCCCTTCCTTCATGGTAGTATTGTGTAGTGAACTTCAGGGCTACATTACCTACTTTCAAATCCTGGCTCTGCCACTTACTAGCTGTGTGAACTTGGGCTAGTAATAGTTGCTTAACCATTTTGTACCTTGGTTTCTTTATCTGTAAAATGGGGCTAGAGTTATAGAGTTGTGATGACTAAGTAGGTTAAAACATATGAAACAGAACAGTAATTTGTGCATATATGTTAAATGCTAAGCAGATCTGCTGGTCCAGCCACTTGGCAAATACTTTTGGTCAAGAAACTCCTGTCTTTCAGTTCAGGAAAATATTCTTCATTTATTTCACTGATGATTTATACCTTCCATTTTCTCTGTTCTCACTTTTGGAAATACCTTATTTAGATGTTGGTTTGCCTGGCCTGGTCTTCTAATTTTCTTGTCTTCTCTCTATTTCATATTTGTCTTTACTGTCTACTTTACTCTCTGTGTCTTCAACCCTACTATTGAGTTCTCTTTTTGTTTTCTGAATCCTTCTGTTTTTATAGAATTCTTTTTTTGTTTGTTTGTTTCATGACTGAAATATATATTTGGGGATGTTACTAATAGTTAGTTTTACTAAATTTTTATCCATGCATAGTATCTGTTTTCTCTAAGATGCTTTTTATTAGTTTGCCTTTTGTTTGTTTGGTATCTATCTTCCATTCTAGAAGCTTCCCTTAGATGTTTGGTAATTACTCCTTGGTTCTCTGCTCACAGGGTTCCCTGGTGGTTCACCTGGTAAAGAGTGTGCCTGCAATGTGGGAGACCTGGGTTCGATCCCTGGGCTGGGAAGATCCCCTGGAGGAGGGCATGGTAACCCACTCCAGTATTCTTGCCTGGAGAATCCCCGTGGACAGAGGAGCTTGGTGGGCTACAGTCCATGGTGTTGCAAAGAGTTGGACATGACTGAGCGACTAAGCATTCCTGCTCATAATTAAGAGATGAGGCTCAGAGCCTCTGTGTGAGGATTATTTATTTGGAGCTTCACTAGAGGGATCTAAGTGTGTCTTTTTTTTTTTTTTGCAGAAGCCCTGGTATCAGTATTTTAGTCTTTCCTTATGGACTGGTCACATTCCCCAGAGGAAGTTCCCCAAATTGCCAATCTGAGGAGCAAAGGGCTAGTACCTGTGGTGTTGGAGTGAACAGGGCAATTGACTTGGACATCCATGTTAATCCTTCCTTGTGTATGGTCACTGCACTATGTTGTTGGTCAAGGACTTTGTGTTTTACCCTTTCAAGTGAATAAATATCTAGCTTCCTGCTGAAGTAAGGGAGTAAGGAAGGGGCAGTTATTCAGCAGTGGGGTGTGGGGGAGGATCCTGCCTGGAGTTTATATGCTTCTCAAATAGCTCTGCCCCAATCTTTGCTGCTTGAGGACTTGTTCAGCTTTCTGCTAAGTCAGAGTCCACTTGTCCATCTTCTCTTGAGCTTTCAAAGTTCATTTCTCGTATTCCTTTTTCTGTCCTTCTTGTTCTTGTGGGTTTATTTTTATTTTTTGAATCTCTTTAATTTGATTTTAGTGAAGCTTTTTGAGGAAGCAAGATTCAATGTGTACATTCAATCTTAACCTTGAAGTCATTCAGTCTCATCTGAAATGTCACCTCTTCTGAAGGACCTTCCCTTCCTACTGTCACTCCCAGCCCCCATGGTAGGTCTCTTGTGGGTGATCATAATACCATGTACTTCTTTTATCCCTATCCAGTTAGGTTGCTGTTACTTACATTCTTATTTGCCTTTCTTACTGAATTCAGTGCTCTGAAGCAAAGGCTGTTGCAGCTTTCCCCAGTCCTAACAAAGAACCTGACCTACTGTAGATATAATTAATTTCTCGAATGAACAAACTATTTCTGATGTTGAACAGCAAATTATACTGGAAAAGGGGTATAACTAATTCCTGTTTTACTTGATTTTACAACTTTAAGTCCTGAAGAACTAAAGTTATTCTCAATGTTAGTTTGGTAAATACATTAAAAGACACGGTCTTTTAGAAAATCAGCTCTTATTAGTTTGAATTACTAGAATTACTTGTTTGTTTTATTTGATGCACAAGTATTAGCAAGGAAATGAATACATGAGTACCTTCAACCATCCTCCACTAATTCCATTTGTAATTCTTTCTTTCAGTTAACGTACACTAATTATAGGGCATTCTATACAATAGAATGTTCTGGTGTTGTAGAATCTGCTCTCTTGAATATTAAATATTCTTTTGCTTCTTGCCAACTGTACAGCTGTAGAAGTTAAATGTCAACTTTAAAAGGCAGTGAATAAAAATGAGTTTGCTCAATGGACCAAAATAATGTGCTTTAACTTATAAAATAAAAGCTGTAATCATAATGTAAATTTAAACTTCAGGTTACCTTGATGGAAAAAAATCAGAATACATATATAGCTTTGTTATTAAGGAGACATTAGTCAGATACATTTATCTTAATTTTAGATAACATTCATTATGTTGTGATAGCATTTGACAGTCTGTTCCTTTTCTTGCAACTCAAAAGCAGTAGCCCACCTACTTTATTTTGAGCCAATGTGAAGAAGACACAATGCCTCTCTTCCTTAAACTGGCAGCAAACATCTCAGTGGAACATATTGAAAATCAGAACAACCAGAATGTTTGACATCACTGAATTTATCACTCCTGACCTTAACTAGAGAAAAGGGCTTGGTGAATAATTCCTTCCACACGTCACAGATGGAGATACGTTTTCAACAACTGCAATATATAGAATGGTCAGGTTGAGACCAAAAGTGATATTGATGACTTACACTTTAAAAATGAGAATAATATGCCTTGAGGCTGGAGTGAGCTTGTCCAGAATTAGAGTTATTGCTTCTCTTGAGAGTTGATTGTATTTCCATCAGTGAGTAACCAAGGAATTGGCATTGGCCAGTGATGGAACGGGTGAGAGTCAAGAAGGTTCAAAGATGTCAACAGTGCTCTTATGGTCTCAGATGGATATAGTTGCATGTTTAGGGTTCTCTAACATACATTACTTTTACTACATGGATAGAGAGACTAAAGGTCTAGAAAAATAATGAAGCACATTTCTTTTAAGGCACATAGGAAAAGTGGATAGAAACATGAAGCTGTAACAAGTTAATCTAAGGGTCTTTCTTTGCCCTTCTACCTTGTTCTTAAGACTCCTCAAGGAGTTTTCACTTAATGTGAAAGTACTCTTTATGAGGGATGAAAAACTAACTCACTGTCAGAAGGCTCCTGGATATCTAATACAAAATCATTACATGACTTGTCCATAGAACCAGACAGTTGTAGCTGATTTATTCTAAGAAGTAAGGTTTTTCATGTACAATATAATGTCTTGACTGTGTCTGTGACCATGAAACAAACAAAAAATCAGAAACCAAATTGACAGAACAAACAACCACAAAACCTATATAAAGCAAATCCAATTTTGAGAGATGTGGTATAAATATAATTTTAAGATCTTATTTCTCAGAAGCCCTTATTTAAATTTATGTACATAACCATATATGGTCCTGGGATAAAGGTTCACAGGAGAAGTTTTTTTTTTTTTTTTTTTAGTAGGAAAAAGCCAATTCTAACATAGCATATTTGCTGAGTGAAAAGCAGATCCTTGGGCTTCTGGGCCAGTTTTAGGACAGCCCGGAAGTATTAATCACCTACTAGAGGGTAGAGAAGAAGCTAGATAGATCTCTTATAAGGTCAGCTCTAACTAATGTGTCCTGTCATTTTTGCCAAATTTCATTGCCTTCTGTGGGTAGTGATTAGTGTTTATTGTTGAAATTTTATGATAAATGTGTCTCTTTTCCAGAATTATCCAAACATTTATGTGAGCCACCTGACTGGAGAAGAAAGAAATCAGTAGTGTTTTAGATCACTGGGTAGCTTTTTGGCCATAGTGTGGTTTTTAAGAAAGGGCATGGTATAGGAAAATAGGAGACACGGATTCTACTTTCAGACATGTGTTAAACCTACTATGTGACCTTGTGCTGGCTAATAACCCTCTCTGGGCTCCAGTTCTTTCCATCTGGAAAATGAAAGGATTGAACCAAATGATCTGTAAAGTCCTTTCCTGGTCTAAAATTTTATGTTTCTAAAGGAGAAAGGCATCTGTAGCTGCATAAATGGACAAGTTAAATGAGGCCAAAAAGTAGTTCAGACAGTTAAGCTTTCATTGTTGGCACAGAGCACTTATCCATATATGTATGCAGTGATTACCTCACAGCAGTAGTAGCAAGCTTAGGCCACAGTTTAAACTCCCAATTCACTCTTCTCACTGGGGCATTTAACATCTGTAAAACCCTTGGCGCTCTTCAGAGGAAAGGGACTGTATATGAAGAGCGGGAGGGTCTTTTTTCCCCTCAAAGTGTGAGGCATTTACTTTCTTTTCCTGCTCAGGCACATGAATTATGGCTGGTCTCTTGGTAAAATACCACCAAGTTGTTGAACATTTCTCTACAAGAAAAAAGTTTATAATTGCCTGATGGTGATGGTGATGAGGATAACAACAAAGAAAATGTGGAGAGGAGAGTTGTGTGGTGAAATGATTATGGAATGAGAGGGAGATAGATCTGAATTGAATTCTTTTATTTTTTAAATTAAAAAAAATTTATTTTAAATTGGAGGATATTTGCTTACAGTGTTGTTTTGCTTTCTGCCATACAACAATGTGAATCAGCCATAAGTATATGTATCTGTACCCTCCCTTCTGAACCTTCCTCCCACCTTCCACCCCATCCCAGCACTGTATGTTGTCACAGAGCAGAGTTGAGCTCCCTATGTCATACAACAGCTTCCCATTAGCTATCTACTTTATGTATGGTAGAGTAGACATATACATAAACATGTATATGTTTCAATGTTACACTCTCCATTTGTCCCATCCTCTCCTTACCTTTGTCCATAGTTCATCAGGCACTCTGTCTATCAGATCTAGTCCCTTAAATCTATTTCTCACTTCCACTGTATAATCGTAAGGGATTTGATTTAGGTCAAATCTGAATTTAGGTCAAATACCTGAATAGTCTAGTGGTTTTCCCTACTTTCTTCAATTTAAGTCTGAATTTGGCAATAAGGAGTTCATGATCTGAGCCACAGTCAGCTCCCTGTCTTGTTTTTGGTGACTGTATAGAGCTTCTCCATCTTTGGCTATAAAGAATGTAATCAATCCGATTTCAGTGTTGATCATCTGGTGACATCCACATGTAGAGTCTTCTCTTGTGTTGGAAGAGGGTGTTTGCTATGACCAGTGCATTCTCTTGGCAAAACTCTATTTGCCTTTGCCCTGCTTCATTCTGTACTCCAAGTCCAAATTTGCCTGTTACTCCAGGTGTTTCTTGGATTCCTACTTCTGCATTCCAGTGATAACAAACAGTAATATTCTGTCTTGATGGCCTGGATAACCACAGTGGTGTGGTCACTTACATAGAGACAGATATCCTGGAGGGTGAAGTCAAGTGACCTCAGAAAGCCTTACTACCAATTACACTAGTGGAGGTGATGGAATTCCAGCTGAGCTATTTAAAATACTAAAAGATGATGGTGTTAAAGTGTTGCACTCAATATGTCAGCAAGTTTGAAAAACCAGCAGTGGCCACAGGACTGGAAAAGGTCAGTGTTTTCATCCCAGTTCCAAAGAAGGGAAGTGCTAAAGAATGTTCAAACTATTAGACAATAGCACCCACTTCCCATGCTAGTGAAGTTATGCTCAGAATCCTTCAAGCTAGGCTTCAGCAGTACATGAACCAAGAACTTCCAGATGTACAAGCTGGGTTTAGAAAATGCAGAGTAACTAGAGATCAAATTGCCAACATTCACTGGATCATAGAGAAAGCAAGTGAATTACAGAAAAAACATCTACACCTGTTTCATTCACTACGTGAGAGCCTTTGACTGTGTGGATCACAACAAACTGTGGAAAATTCTGAAAGAGATGGAAATACTAGACGATCTTACCTGTCTCCTAAGAAACCTGTATGCTGGTCAGGAAGCAAGTTAGAACCTTATGTGGAACAACTGACTGATTCAAAATTGGGAAAGGAGTACAACAAGGTTGTATATTGTCACCCTGTTTTTTAACATATATGCAGAGTACATTATGTGAAATGCTGGGATAGATGAGTTACAAGCTGGAATTAAGATTGCTGGGAGAAGTATATATAGATGATACCACTCTAATGGCAGAAAGTGAAGAGGAACTAAAGAGCCTCTTGATGAGGGTGAAGGAGGAGAGTGAAAAAGTTGGCTTAAAACTCAACATTCAAAACACTAAGATCATGGCATCTGGTCACATCACTTCATGACAAATAGAAGGGGAAAAACTGGAAACAGTCATAGATTTTCACTTCCTCGTCTCCAAAATCCCTGTGGAAATTGCCTGCAGCCATGAAATTAGAAGACTCTTGCTTCTTGGAAGGAAGGCTCTGACAAATCTAGGCAGAGTATTAAAAAGCAGAGACCACTTTGCTGACAAAGGTCCATATAGTCAAAGCTATGCTTTTTTGAGTAATCATGTACGGATGTGAGAGTTGGACCACAAAAAAGTCTGAATGCTAAAGAATTGATGCTTTTGAACTGTGGTGCTGGAGAATACTCTTGAGAGCCCCTTGGACAGCAAGGAGATCAAACAAGTCAATCCTAAGGGAAATCAACCCTGATTACTCATTGGAAGGACTGTTGCTGAAGCTGAAGCTCTAATACTTTGGCCACCTGATGCGAAGAGCCTGGATAAGACTCATTAGAAAAGACCCTGATGCTGGAAAAGGTTGAAGGCTAAAGGAGAAGAGGGTGGCAGAGGTGAGATGGTTGGATAGCATCACTGATTCAGTGGACATGAACTTGGGGAAACTCCAGGAGCTGATGAGGGACAGGAAGGCCTGGCATTCTGCAGTCTATGGGGTTGCAAAGAGTTGGACACGACTTAATGACTGAACAAAAACAACAAATACTCCATTTAGATATATCTCATTTCTTGAGGTAGGCTTATATTGTTACAAACTTCCCTCTTAGAACTACTTTTGCTATATCCCATAGGTTTTTGGAAGATCAATGATATATATTGAAAAATTTTGAAGAACTTTACATAGAAGTCATCTACAAAAAGATATGGGTTTCCTCAGTGGTGCAGGTTCAATTCCTGGGTCGAGAAGATCCCCCAGAGGAGGAAATGGCAAGCCACTCTAGTATCCTTGCCCGGAGAATCCCATGGACAGAGGATCTTGGCAAGCTACAGTCCGTAGGGTCACAAAGAATCAGACATGACTGAAGGGACCTGGCATGCACACATGGGTTTTGGGTCATTGTGTTTTCATTGTCTTTTGTTTCTAGATATTTTTAAATTTTTTAAAAAATATTTTCAGTGACATCTCGGTTATTTAGAAGTGTGCTGTTCAGCCTCCATGTGTTTTTTTTTTTTTAAACTGATTTTTTCCCCCTGTAATTGGTATCTAGTCTCATTCCCCAGTGACTCAGAGGGTAAAGAATCTGCCTGAAATGAAGGTGACACAGGAGACACAGGTTTGATCCCTGGGTCAGGAAGATCCCCTGGAGAAGGAAAATGGCAAACCACTCTAGTATTCTTCTCTGAAAAATTCCATAGACAGAGGAACCTGGCGTGCTACAGTCCAAAGAGTTGCAAATAGTCAAGACACAACCGAGGGACTAACCACAGCAGCAAGCACACAGAGTTGTGGTTAGAAAGTGTGCTTGATATGATTTTAATTTTCTTAAATTTACTGAGGCTTGATTTGTGACCCAAGTAAAGAGCCTCTTGATGAAGATGAAAGAGGAGAGTGAAAAAGCTGGCTTAAAACTCAACATTCAAAAAACAAAGATCATGGCATCTGGTCCCATTACTTCCTGGCAAATAGAGGGATAAAAAATGGAAACAGTTATAGACTTTTTTTCTTGGGCTCCAAATCACTGTGGACAGTGACTTTAGCCATGAAATAAAAAGGCTCTTGCTCCTTGGAAGGAAAGCTATGACAAACCTAGATAGTGTATTAAAAAGTAGAGATATCATTTTGCCAACAAAAGTCTGTATAGTCAAAACTATGGGTTTTCCACTAGTCATGTACGGATGTGAGAGTTGGATCATAAAGAAGGCTGAACACCAAAGAATTTATGCCTTCCAGTTGTGGTGTTCGAGAAGACTTTTGAGAGTCCCTTGGACAGCAAGGAGATCAAACCAGTCAATCCTAAAGGAAATCAACCCTGAATATTCACTGGGAGGACTGTTGCTGAAACTGAAGGTCTAATACGTTGGCCACCTGATGCGAGGAGGTGGAATTGGAAAAGACCTCGATGCTGGGAAAGACTGAGGGCAGGAGGAGAAGAGGGCAGTAGAGGATGAGATGATTGGATGGCATCATTAACTCAATGGACATGGGTTTGGGCAAACTCCAGGAGATGGTAAGGGACAGGGAAGCCTGGTGTGCTGCAGTTCATGGGGTCGCAAAGAGTCAGACATGCTGAGTGACTGAACAACAGCTAATGTGATTTGGAGAATGTCTCATGTGCACTTGAGAAAAAAGTGTATTCTGCTGTTTTGGAATGGAATGTCCTGAAGATATCAATTAAGCCATCTGGTTTAAGACTTGTGTTTCCTTATTAATTTCCTATGTGGATGATCTATTCATTGGCGAAAGTGGGGTGTTAAGGTCCCCTGCTATTATTGTGTTACTGTTGATTTCCCCTTTTATGTTTGTTAGCATCTGAATTCAATTCTTGATTTCCTTTCTTTTGTTAAAAATTATTTCACCAAAATATATTTGACTTACAATGTTGTGTTAATTTTCACAGTAGAGCAAAGTGATTCAGATATATATATATACATATATATATATATTCAGATGTATATGTGTGTATTTATATACCCACATATGTTCTTTTTCATATTCTTTTTTGTTATTGAATATAATTCCCTGTGCTATACTACATTAAGTCTTTGTCATTTAATCCATTCTATACATAACAGTCTGCATCTGCTAATCCCAAACTCCCAATCCATCCTTCTCTCTTAGCAAACCATAAATATGTTTCTCTATGTGAGTCTGTTTCTGTTTTGTAAATAGAAAGTTCATTGTGTGATATTTTAGATTCCACATGTAAGTGATATACAGTATTGAGCTGGCCAAAAAGTTTGTTCTGGTTTTTCCATACCACCCTGTGGAAAAATCTGACAAACTTTTTTGCCAACCCGGCATTTGTCTCTTTCTGAGTTACTTCACTTAGTATGATAATCTCTGTGTCCATTCATGTTGTTGCAAATGGCATTTTTTTCTTTATTTTTTATGGATGAGTAATGTTCCATTGTATACATGCACTACATCTTGTATACATGTATATAAGATGTATACATGTACCATATACATGTCCCTTGTATACATGTACCACATCTTCTTGATGGACATTTAGGTTGTTGTGAATAGTGCTGCTATGAACGTGCAGGTATCTTTTTGTTGATTCTTATTTGTTGTAAGACCTTTTGTTTCTATGTCCAGCTTTCTTCTTCTGGATAACATTCTCTCTACCATTCAGTGCGATCCAATTAGACTGTATGATGAATGGGATGATTCTTTTCTCCACTCTCACCTCCTCACAAACCCACAAACACCTGGGCATATGACCCAGGCCAGGCCAATCAGAATGCACTCTAGTATAGTAATCGGAGTTTTGGGCAAAGTGCCCTCTGGTGTTCCAGGTAACAAGTTACAGAGGGCATCTTGCTGCTAGTGGAGCATCTGTCTATAAATGAAACTGAGCAGAGGTGTGGGAAAAGAGTTTGATTATATTCTTTTTACCTGTGCTGCTATTTTTCTTTTTTTCCTCTTCATTGAGTTTAAATAACATAACAAGAGTAACACTACTAATAGTAAATATTTATATGATGTTTATTACATACCAGGCACCATTTTAAGGGTTTTATATGTCTGACTTATTTACTCACTATGAGCTGCTTCCATCATCATCCACATTCTATGAAGGGGGAAAAATAAGAGGTATGGAGAAGTCGAGTAACATGTTCAAACTGGTAGGTAATAATGAGTCAGAGTTTGAACTGACAAGGTCTTACGTCAAAGTTCATGGTCTTAACTACTCTACTAAGCTGCTTCTCTGAATGATAGATCAACTAGGACTATGAATATCACTTTCCTTTGCTAACTCAGATGATAATTGCTACATTTAGCCTTGAGCACTAAGCTCTTAAAGGAAGCACTGGTGAAAGTGTGGTCACTAGTCTCCAGAGGTGGCTGCCAGCAGTTCCTTCTCTCTCTGTATATGCATGCTCCCATCACGAGGCAGAGGTTATCTCTCTTGTCTGGCCTTATGACTGGCTTTGATCAGTAGAATGTAGCAAAACTGATGTCCTCAGACTTCTGAGTGCAGACTTTAAAGGGACTGGTAGTTGCTGCTTTCTGATTCTTGGACTCTAGCTGACATGCTGTAAGTAACCAAGACACATGGAAGAGAACAAAGGCACTGTATTTGACAGCTCCAGCTGAGCTTCCCAGACAACAGATAAAACCAGCTGCCAGCCATGTGAGTGAGCTATTCAATGTAGGCAGATACCTAATGACTTTAGCTCTCACTGACATCACATGGGGCAGAATAACCACCCAGTGGAGCCCATGATCCCACATAATAATCAGAGATAATAGCATGATTGTTATTTTAAGTCAGGAACATTTAAGCCACAGCAATAGGTAATTGAAAACAACCTTCATGTCTCTAAATACCATGATTATATGGCTACTTCTACCATTATTATGCAAAGAAATAGAGGAAAACAACAGAATGGGAAAGACTAGAGATCTCTTCAAGAAAATTAGAGATATCAAGGGAACATTTCAGGCAAAGATGGGTTCAATAAAGGACAGAAATGGTATGAACCTAACAGAAGCAGAAGATATTAAGAAGAGGTGGCAAGAATACACAGAAGAACTGTACAAAAAAGATCTTCACGAGCCAGATAATCACAATGGTATGATCACTCACCTAGAGCCAGACATCCTGGAATGTGGAGTCAAGTGGGACTTAGAAAGCATCACTACAAACAAAGCTAGTGGAGGTGATGGAATTCCAGTTGAGCTATTTCAAATCCTGAAAGATGATGCTGTGAAAGTGCTGCATTCAATATGCCAGCAAATTTGGAAAACTCAGCAGTGGCCACAGGACTGGAAAAGTTCAGTTTTCATTCCAGTTCCCAAGAAAGGAAATCCTAAAAAATGCTCAAACTACCACACAATTGCACTCATCTCACACGCTAGTAAAGTAATGCTCAAAATTCTCCAAGCGAGGCTTCAGCAATATGTGAACTGAGAACTGAGATGTTCAAGCTGGTTTTAGAAAAGGCAGAGGAACCAGAAATCGAATTGCCAATATCCGCTGGATCATCAAAAAAACAAGAGAGTTCCAGAAAAACATCTATTTCTGCTTTATTGACTATGCCAAAGCCTTCGACTATGTGGATCACAATAAACTGTGGAAAATTCTGGAAGAGATGGGCATACCAGAACACATGACCTGCCTCTTGAGAAACCTGCATGGAGGTCAGGAAGCAACAGTTAGACCTGGACATGGAACAACAGACTGGTTCCAAATAGGAAAAGGAGTACGTCAAGGCTGTATATTGTCACCCTGCTTATTTAACTTCTATGCAGAGTACATCATGAAAAACGCTGGGCTGGAAGAAGCACAAGCTGGAATCAAGATTGCCGGGAGAAATATCAATAACCTCAGATATGCAGATGACACCACCTTTATGGCAGAGAGTGAAGAGGAACTGAAAAGCCTCTTGATGAAAGTAAAAGAGGAGAGTGAAAAAGTTGGCTTAAAGCTTAACATTCAAATAACTAAGATCATGGCATCTGGTCCCATCACCTCATGGGAAATAGATGGGGAGATAGTAGAAACAGTGTCAGCCTTTATTTTTTTGGGCTCCAAAACCACTGCAGATGGTGAATATAGCCATGAAATTAAAAGATGCTTACTCCTTGGAAGGAAAGTTATGACCAACCTAGATAGCCTATTAAAAAGCAGAGAAATTACTTTGCCAACAAAGGTCCATCTGGTCAAGGCTCTGGTTTTTCCAGTGGTCATGTATGGATGTGAGAGTTGGACTGTGAAGAAAGCTGAGCACTGAAAAATTGATGCTTTTGAACTGTGGTGTTGGAGAAGACTCTTGAGAGTCCCTTGGACTGAAAGGAGATCCAGCCAGTCCATCCGAAATGAGATCAGTCCTGGGTGTTCATTGGAAGGACTGATGCTGAAGTTGAAACTCCAGTACTTTGGCCACCTCATGTGAAGAGTTGACTCATTGGAAAAGACCCTGATGCTGGGAGGGATCAGGGGCAGGAGGAGAAGGGGATGACAGAGGATGAGATGGTTGGATGGCATCACTGACTCAATGGACATGGGTTTGGGTAGACTGTGGCAGTTGGTGATGGACAAGGAGGCCTGGTGTGCTGCGGTTCATGGGGTCGCAAAAAGTTGGACACAACTGAGCGACTGAACTGAACTGAGACCAACAGGAGAGAAGGGCAGCCCAGGCGGAGAATATTGGCCATACAGACTTGGGACCTATGATGAACATGCCTGGCTCGGAGTACACATGTGCCCTGGTGATAGCCAGAGTTGGCGAGAGATGCTGGGGACAAAGCAAGCAAGGCCTGAAAGCTATGTTAAGGAATATGGCCTTTATCATGCAGGCAGGAGTGAAAAGTTTTCACCTGTGGGGGTAGAAAAGATCAGATTTGTGTTCAGAAAGCAGAAATCAGATTGGTAGGCACCTGAGACTACAGTCAAAAGACTGCTGAACTAATCAAGGCAAGACACAATAAAGGCCTGAGCTTTAGTGATGGTGGCATGGAGGGAAAGAAGGGCTCAGATTTTTGACACCTTAAAAGAGAGTAATAAGCATTTATTTGATGATTGGTTAGTTATGAAGGTAGAGAAGATTCAAAGTTGAATACCAGGCTTCTGGCTTAGGCAACAAGGGCTTCATGGGGCCATTCATTGAGGCAGTGAAGATGGAAGGAAATGCAAATGTTAGATAGCAAGTGGATATTTGAGACTGGAGGATGAGAAGAGTCAGTGACCCAGACCCAGTTGCTAATATAAATATCTAGTTCCTCTGCTTCCAGTCTTATCCCTTTCAATCTGTTCTCCATTGAGCAGCTTGAATAATCCAATTAAAATGCAAAGTAAATCATGTTCTTCTGTTTACTTAGTATCATTAGTTTTTTTTTTCTTTTAGTGTTAATGAGCACATACTCTGGCACTGAGCTAAGGGCTTTCATACCTTATTTCATTTAATTCTCATTCTTTGAGATGGATGTTGCTACTATCTCCATTACAAAGGGGCTCAGAGAGGTAAAGTGACTTTCCAGGAGTTCCTCTGGTCCTTACCTAATAAGCACCAGAGCTGGGTTTTAACTTCGAGTCTGGTCTATCTGACTGCAGGGGCTGTTGTTCTTAACCCCTCTAGTACATTGTCTTTCATGCTTAAATGGATAAGAGCACTCCATATCCTTCAAAGTATGCATGATCCTCTATCCTTCTCCTCACATCATTACAAGGCCATTTGGATAGACATTTTATTCATTGTAAAGATGAATAAATCAAAGCACAGAGGTAATAAAGGACTCCAATTCCTCATTAATTAATCCATCCATTCTATAAATACATATGGATCAGATACTAATAAAGGAAATTAAGATGCAGAAGGCTTACGTTACTTGCTGAAAGCCCCATGACCACTTACTTGTAAAAGCAGAGATTAGAATTTTGGGGTTCAGTTGTGTGTTCTTCATGAGAGGGGAATACTGCTTCTAAGCTGCTAGGGAACTAAACCATGGCTTGGGTCAGATCAGAAGTAAAAGCAGATTCAAATTATCCTCCACGTTTTCTTTCCTCCCCACCTCTTGCTCACTAGCTTTTTCAAGGTTGGTTTCTGAAAAATAGTCTTGGCATTCAGCAGTGGAAGAACTATCAGATTTGTCTTCACAGCTTCCTCAGTAAATAGGAGGAAGAAATAACAGGGATATCCATTTTAGCTTGATAGCAGATTTTTTTTTAAATGAAGGTTGCTTGTTGAGAGTGAGACAGATTTTCCAGAGTGGCTATAAGATCTCCCTTCCCTTGTATCACACAGTGTCAAGTAGAATTCATGGCGCTCTGTGGCTATACTCATTCTAAAAATAGATGCTGCTTCTACTGCTGTCAGTGACTGGATTAATTCCAAATTAATTCATTAATTGAGATGGTAACTTAGATTCATGTTCTTAGGTGGGACCATCTGATTAGTTGAATGGATGTCGCATGTCAGTTTTTTTTCTGACTGTTGGGAAGTGGGGTGAGAAAAAAATCTGCCCCTCTTTTTGACAAAACAGAAAAGAAGCAGTTAACCTTTAAAATTCTTCCAGATTTAAGAAGCTGTGATTCCATGGTACATCATCTTATCCTAGATTTTGGTGCATCATCTTATAGAGTCATACATGTTACCACTGATGTTACTTGGTGTTGGTATTTTAAATAATACATGGCTTTAATGATAACTGCCATATCAGACTCCTTTTCCTTCCTCATCTTACAAAACACTTTTAGTTGTACTCTACCTTACAACTGTTAAAGGTTGAAGAGGGCATGAGTGGTAAACTGTGGGTGGTGCTGGGTTAAAGCCAGCTGGTGAACTTCCAAGCGTCCTTTCAGCATGGCATATCTTGGTGAATTTACCAGCATCTGGTCTTCAGTTTTACGTTTCCAGAAAGACAATTTTATCTATGCTTCAAAATTTATCTGACTCATGGAAATTGAGTTGTGCACATTAAACTTACAAGAAAAGCCAGAATTCTAATTAGTTAATTTATAATGTGAAATAAAATCTTCAAGCATACCAGGCATGTCAGCCTAATAAAAGCATTCTCTCTCATTTAAAAAAAAAAGGCTGTATAGAAAGCCAAACTCTAATCAGAAGGTTGCCAGTCTGTTTGGAATCAGAGTGAAGGGGATTAGCTATATGATTACAGTGATCAATGGCCTCAGACTTTGAATGCCTGATTGTAATAGGACTCTTTTGGCTGTGTGTAAGAGAAGGCACAATTAAAATTATCTTGGGCCCAAAAAGGAGTTCATTGAAAACAGCACTCAAGTACCTCATGGAACTCTGGGAAAGTGCACTGAAGAGTTGAGCTTCAGAGACTGCTGAATCAGGACTAGAAAACCTCCAGGATTCTCTTCCTGTTGGCTTCATTTGCTCCCTCTTAGGATAGGGACATTATATCCCATGATTCTCATCACAGGAGAGTGACCCTTTCCCATTGGTGTTTCTTAAGGTATTTCAGGGGAGAGCTCTGACAGACATGGGCTGGAGGCTGATGTCTGGACCTCTCAGCTATGGTTAGTGATGGAGTGGTAGAGGAGGCGTAGCATAGGCTTGCTCCTGTGACTCCAGACATGAATTAAAGTAAAAGTTGCCAGCCATAAGTTGGACTGGAGTCCTGACATTGATATACTCCAGCTCTGTTCTAGTTATGAGCCAGAATACCCCTTCCCCAGGATATGCCAAGAACCAATGCTTCCTTTATCTCTCTCACCTTTTGCTTTCCTGAGTTTCTCTGAAGGCCATTTCTCTTCTATGGACTTTTTTTTCCCCTTCCTTATGTTCTTTATTTGGGTACAGCTTTAAGCTGATATCTGAGAGGACGATTCATGTTGGTCTTTCATATGTTTATTCTCGAAAATTTGATTAAATACATCACTTAAAGATTGTTACCCTCTTCTTCAGATTTATAGAAAAGAAAAGGAGAATCACTAAGAGTTTATAAGTAACCATAATTGACTGAAAGTCATTATTCAGTACTGTAAAAGTTTCCATGTTGTCTTTATCTTTCTGGCTTACTTCACTCTGTATAACGGGCTCCAGTTTCACCCATCTCATTAGAACTGATTCAAATGAATTCTTTTTAATGGCTGGGTAATATTCCATGGTGTATATGTACCACAGCTTCCTTATCCATTCGTCTGCTGATGGGCATCTAGGTTGCTTCCATGTCCTGGCTATTATAAACAGTGCTGCGATGTCTATATGCAAAACAGAAAAAGAGACACAGATGTACAGAACAGATTTTTGGACTCTGTGGGAGGAGGCGAGGGTGGGATGTTTTGAGAGAACAGCATCGAAACATGTATATTATCAAGGGTGAAACAGATCACCAGCCCAGGTTGGACGCATGAGACAAGTGCTCAGGGTTGGTGCACTGGGAAGACCCAGAGGGATGGGGTGAGGAGGGAGGTGGTAGGCGGGATCGGGATGGGGAATACGTGTATATCCATGGCTGACTCATGTCAATGTATGGCAAAAACCACTACAGTATTGTAAAGTAATTAGCCTCCAACTAATAAAAATAAATGGAAAAAAAAAGTTTCCATGTTGTCTAGCTATATCATTGCCTTTTCAGTTAATCTTCTACCTCTGTTTACTTTCAATTCTCATTGAATTGAATTCTCTTTATTTCTTTATGTTTTAATTTATTTTATTGCTTTATTCATTTAGTAAATACTTTTCAGTGCCTACCTTGTATCAGACTCTGCCTGGAGGTGATAATAAAGAAAGGGAAAATGGCCTGATCTTCATGACCCAGATAACCACAATGGTGTGATCACTCACCTAGAGCCAGACATCCTGGAATATGAAGTCAAATGGGCCTTAGAAAGCATCACTACAAACAAAGCTAGTGGAGGTGATGGAATTACAGATGAGCTGTTTCAAATCCTAAAATATGATGCTGTGAGAGTGCTGCACTCAATATGCTAGCAAATTTGGAAAACTCAGCAGTGGCCATGGGACTGGAAAAGGTCAATTTTCATTCCAGTGCCAAAGAATGTTCAAACTACTGCACAATTGCACTCATCTCACACGTTAGCAAAGTAATGCTCAAAATTCTCCAAGCCAGGCTTCAACAGTACGTGAATCATGAACTTCCAGATGTTCAAGCTGGGTTTAGAAAAGGCAGAGGAACCAGAGATCAAATTGCCAAAATCCACTGGATCATCGAAAAAACAAGAGAGTTCCAGAAAAACATCTACTTTGCTTTATTGACTACACTACAGCCTTTGAGTGTGTAGATCGCAACAAATCGTGGACAGTTCTTCAAGAGGTAGGAATACCAGACCACCTAACCTGCCTCCTGAGAAATCCATATGCAGGTCAAAAAGCAACAGTTAGAACTGGACATGGAACAACGGACTGGTTCCAAATCATGAAAGGCGTATGTCAAGGCTGTACATTGTTACCCTGCTTATTTAACTTATATGCAGAGTACATCATGAGAAACGCTGGGCTGGATGAAGCACAAGCTGGAATCAAGATTGCTGGGAGAAATATCAGTAACCTCAGATATGCAGATGACACCACCCTTATGGCAGAAAGTGAAGAACTAAAGAGCCTCTTGATGAAAGTGAAAGAGGAGAGTGAAAAAGTTGGCTTAAAGCTCAACATTCAGAAAACTAAAATCATGGCATCCAGTCCCATCACTTCATGGCAAATAGATGGGGAAACAATGGAAACAGTGATTGACTTTGTTTTCTTGGGCTCCAAGATCACTGCACATGGTGACTGCAGCCATGAAATTAAAAGACACTTGCTCCTTGGAAGAAAAGCTATGACCAACCTAGACAGCATATTAAAAAACAGAGACATTACTTTGCCAACAAAGGTCTGTCTAATCAAAGCTATGGTTTTTCCAGTAGTCATGTATGGATGTGAGAGTTGGACTATAAAGAAAGCTGAGCACCAAAGAACTGATTCTTTTGAACTGTGGTGTTAGAGAAGACTCTTGAGAGTCCCTTGAACTGCAAGGAGATCAAATCAGTCCATCCTAAATGATATTAGTATTGAATATTCATTGGATGGACTGATGCTGAAGCTGAAGCTCCAATACTTTGGCTACCTGATGTGAAGAACTGACTCATTGGAAAAGACCCTGATGCTGGGAAAGATTGAAGGCAGGAGGATTAGGGGAGGACAGAGGATGAGATGGTTGACTGGCATCACTGACCCGATGGACATGAGTTTGAGCAGGCTTGGTGATTGACAAGGAAGCCTGGCGTGCTGCAGTCCATGGGGTCACAAAGAGTTGGACACAACTGAGCAGCTGAACTGACCTGAAAAGGGCCTGAACTCGGGGAATGGGTTTCTACCTGCTTTAAGTGAGTTGAGAGATGTCCAATGCTAGCTTTCAAGGTCAACCTGCCCAAAGCAAACTTTGACATTTGAATGATAATCATATTTGAGTCATAATGTCAGGTGAGAATAAAGCAAGAGAATAAGTTTATTTATAGTCATCTATTCACACTTAAACTTTTTAAGATGGAATATTTCCAAATAAAATACTTTCAAACACTCATCAACTCATTATCTGGTTACAATGTAAGTTAATATTTTTAATCACATTTGCTTTATAATTTTTCTGAAAAATGATTTATCTAGTTATCCAATATGTCCACCCTGTTGATGGACCCATTGGATAGTTTCCAAATTTTTATTATTGCAAATAAGGCTTCATTGAATATCTGTATGCATATACATATGTCTCCTTAAATATATATGCAAGGGTTTCTTTATACCCAGAATTCCTGAGTATTAAGATGTGTGCATCTTCAATTTTGTAAAAATAGTGCTACCAAGAGTGTACAAATATCTTCATTCTTTCATATTTTTATCAACATTTAGAAAATTTTTAGTTTTTACCGATCTAATGGTATATCATTGTAGTTTTACTTTGCATTTCACTAATCACTGAATTTGTCTGAATTTTAAGCTTTAATTCATTTTCAGATTTTATTAGTCATTCTGATTTTTCTACTATGAATTGACTGGTTATTTAAAAATCCCATTTTTATGAGATGTTGTCTTTTATTGATTTGTAAGGATTCTTTAAATCTGGGCTAATCTTGCTTTGGTTAATTTTGTATTGTAATAACTCCTTCTAGTCCATGGCCTTTCTTATAACTCTGTCTATACTGTCTTTTGAGCAATAGAAGTTTTAAATTAAAATTTAATCAAGATCTATATATAAAATGTCAGACATTAAACCTTTTAGAAATTATATATATGTATATACACACATACACATATGGAACATACGTTGAGTCATCCATTATAAAAAAGCAGCTCTTCTATGTACTTTTGATTTTTTTATACATTTTCTTCATAAATGTCAGTCTTCTGTTGTATTCCTATAGGAAGCTCAGAGATTTTATTGCAATTATAAGTGGGATTTTATCACTTTAATTACACTCTCTAATTTCTTGTTACTTGTGTATGTCTATTATATTTTTGTATATTGATCTTATATCTAACAACCTCCCTGAAATTTGCCTATTGTTATGATTTGTAGGTTCTTTTGGGTAGTCGAACATACAACCTTATCATCTGTTGGAAAATGAAAATATTGTTCTTCCATTCACATTAGTATATTTGTGCTTCTTTTTCTTGTTTTACTGTATCTGCCAGAATCTTTAGTACATCATTGAATAGAAATGTTGATAGAGAACTTCTGTGACTATTTGGGAAAATATTTCTGGGGAGGATTTTCATCAGTTTAGTTTTGATTTTCACTTATTGTTTTCTTCTCATAGTAATGTTGCCTTTTGCTGTTTAAGTATGTTGAGTTTTCTTGGAATAGTAGCAACCATGTAATTGTACAGAGGGGGAATGAAAGTTGGGCAGTTTCCTCAATATCTTGGTTCAGGAGTGCCCTCTTCTGTTGAATCAGTGAAATAAGCTTTATTTTGTTAATGGCATCTTTTATGAAAGAGTGGTGGTTCTAGGACCCTTAACTTGTGGGCTTAATTTCTTATTTTTCTTTACCTTGTTAGTTACCTAGAGGCAGTGCCTTCCCAAGACTGCTATTGTGGTCTTGCGTACTTTCCAAGTCTTTTTCTTGGAAAGCTGATGTTCAAGTCCTCTAGTCTCAGGCTTGTTTTCAGCATTTTCCCAACTTGTTCTCAGTATTTCTCTTTCTCCTCTTCCATGTAATCCTTACCTGATTTTGCTCCTAAATGTGCTCTGGATCTTGTTCTACTGATTCTGGATTGTTCTCCCACCTCTGTGTAAACAGAAGTTTGTAGTCTTTTCTAGCCTCTGTTACACTCTATGCATCAACACTTACAAGATTTTGTTTGCTGTTAATCTATGTGGTTTTGGAAGATGTATGTAGATTTAGGCTTAAGGAACCCAAGTTCTAGGCATATGGTACATTCTTCCTCTATAACTGTGAATTAGTCATTTTATCCTAGTGATTCTGTCATTTTTTGTCTTACATATTCTGTGTGTTGTTCGCTTTATTGATTTGGGATTATTATGTCTTCTTTAGTGACTTATTCCTTTAATCAGTAGGTAATGATCTTTATAACCAATAATTTTTGATTCAATATCAATTACATATGATGTTAATATAGAACACTTGCTTTTGGTTAATATTTGCTGGAAATATATTTTTATATTTTTTATTTCAAACTTTTTTTTGAAAATAATTTTATTTTAGGTGTAAAAAGCATAGACTTGGGAAGGAGATCAACCAAGATGATGGAGTAGGAGGACACAGAACTCACCTCCCTCCTATGAACACATTAAAAAATACATCTACACGTGGAAAAATTCTCACTGTAAGCTAACTGGAAACTGGCAGAAAGACCTCTGTGCAACCAAGACTATAACAAAAGTCCACATGCAATCAAGTAGAGAGGAAAGAAAAGCAGTCAACCTGGGATCTGTGCCCCTGGGAGGGGACCCAGAAGAAAGAGATTGCTTGAGTGGAGACATGCCCCAGAGACTGAATGGTTCAAGTCACACATTGGGTACCCCAGTCCTAGGGCTCAGAAAAGGAGAGATGAGCCGCCTTGACTGGCTGAAGGACTGCTGAGACTAATAGAAGGGTTATGCGAAGCCTAGATTCTGAGGCAGATCAGAGGTCAATTGAAGACTGCTCTAGTGGTTGCTGGGTTTCCTGCAAACACTTTGACATGTGCCCCAGCCTGAGCTGAGCAAGTGCTCTAGCCTCGCTTACTTCACATCACAGAGATGTGGGACTGCCAAGACCAGGGAAAAAGCTTGGCCATGGGATACAAAAGTGACTTGGTTCTCAGTGGAGGCACAATGGCCATTGTTAATGCTTACTCAAGCAATGCCTCAGAGACAGCCCAGAACACTTTTGTGACTGTGGCTAGTCTACAACAGCTCATGCCCCAAAATATGCCAAGAGTCTGGAACAAGACAAGTATGCCCAGTCTTGCCACTTCTATTTACATGGTATTAGAAGTCCTAGCCACAGTAGTCATATAAGAAAAGGGAATAAAAGGCATCCAAGGTGGATGGGAAGAAGTGAAATTGTTACTATTGGCAGATGACATGATACCGTGTATCCAGTGAACCAGTGAAGCTGCTCAGTCGTGTCCAGCTCTTTGCAATCCCATGGACTGTAGACTACCAGGCTCCTCCATCCACGGAATTTTCCAGGCAAGAGTACTGGAGTGGGCTGCCATTTCCTTCTCCAGGGGATCTTCCCAACCCAGGGATCGAATCCAGGTCTCCCGCATTGCAGGCAGATGCTTTATCATCTGAGCTACTGGGGAAGCCCTGATACTGTGTATAGAAAACCCTAAAATCTCCAACAAAAAACTATTAGAACTAATAAATCAATTCAGTAAAGTTATAAGATACAAGATTAATATACAGAAATCTGTTGCTTTTCTTTACACTAATAATGAGCTTTCAGAAAGAGAAAGCAAAAAAGGGGGGGACTCATTTAAAATTGAATAAAAAATTATAAAATACCTAGGAACGAATTTAACCAAAGAGGTGAAATACCTATACTCTGAAAACTATAAAACATTGATTTATATTTTTATAAATTTAAATTGAAGGTTATATTTAAAAATATATAAAGGAAATTAGAGATGATATTTTAAAATGGAAAGATATCCCATGTTCATGGATTAGAAAATTAATAATTGTTAAAATGACCATACTATCCAAAGCAAGCAATTAATGCAATCCCTGTTAAAATAATCATGACAGTTTTCATGGAACTAGAACAAATAATCCTAAAATTTATAAGGAACCACAAGAGACTAATTTGTGTTAATGTGTGGCAAAAAATTGCCAACGTGATCTTCAGAAAAAATAACAAGGCTAAAGGTATCATTCTTGCTGACTTCAGAATCTACTAAAAATCTACAGTAATCAAAAGAGCATGGTACCGGCATAAAACCAGATACATAGGTTAATGAGACAGACTAGAGAGTCTAGAAATAAACCCATGCATCTATGGTCAAATAATCTATGACAAAGTAGGCAAGAATATACAGTGGAGAAAAGACACTCCCTTCGATAAGTAGTGCTGGACATAAAAACTGGACAGCTACTTGTAAAAGAATGAAATTAGAACAGTCTCTAACACCGTATTCAAAAAATAAATTATAAATGGATTAAAGACCTGAATATAAAACCAGATACCATAAGGCTCCTAGAGGAAAACATAAGCAGAACACTCTTTGACATAAATCATAGCAGTGATTTTTGGGGTCTGTCTCCTAAAGCAAAAGAAATAAAAGCAAAAATAAACAAATAGGATAATAAATAAAACTTAGAGGCTTTTGCATGGTGAATGAAACCATTGACAAAATGAAAAGATAACCTATTGAGTAGGAGAAAATATTTGCAAATGCTGTGATCAACAGGGTGTTAATATCCAAAATACATAAATAGCTCATACAACTCAATATCAAAAAACAAACAACCCAATTAAAAAATGGGCAGAAGACCTGAATAGACATTTTTCTAAGGAAGACACACAGATGGCTAAGAGGCACATGAAAAGTTGCTCAGCACTGTTAATTATTTGAGAAATGCAAATCAAAACAAAAATGAGATATCACCTTACACCTATCATAACAGCTATCATTAAAAAAGAACACAAATAACAAATGTGGGTGAGGATGTGGAAAAAAAGGAAGCCCTGCACACTCTTGGTGGGAATGTAAATTGGTACAGACTCTGTGGAAAACAGTATAAAGTTTTCTCAAAAAGCTAAAAATAGAACTACCTTATGATCCAGCAATCACACTCCTGAGTATATTTCCAGAAAAAAACAGGAACACTAATTTGAAAAGATACATATACTGTAATGTTCAGAGCAGCACTGTTTACAATTGCCAGGATACGGAAGCAACCAAAGTTCCGTCAACAGATGAATAAAGATGTGGTGTATATATACAATGGTATATTTTACTCAGCCATAAAAAGCATGTAATCCTGCCATTTGCAGCATCATGGGTGGACCTAGAGAATATTAGGCCTAGTGAGAAAAGTCAGACAGAAAAAGACAAATACTGTATGTTATCACTTATATGTGTAATGTAAAAAAATAATAAAACAAACAAATGTATATAGCAAAACAGACCCATAGAAAACAAGCTAGTGGGTTACCAATGGGGAGAAGGAAAAGAGGAGGAAGAAGATAGGAGTATGATATACAAAACCACTATGTATAAAATAAATAAGCAACAAGTATAGACTGTACAACACAGGGAATTATAGCCATTATTTTGTTATAACTGTTAATGAAGTATAATCTATAAGAATACTGAATCACTATGCTGTACCTAAAACTAATATAATATTATAGATCAACTATACTTGAAAACCAAAAACCAAAAAAAACCAAAACAAAAAACACCCCACAGAGTTGGGCTATATAATACAACTTGATTTTCAATTTAAGTCTGAGAAAATATTTTCACTGATGGGTTTAATTCCTTTACTTTCTTTGTGATTATCAAGGTGTTTAGTTTTTTATGATTTTAATTTGTCTTCTGAGCAGAAAATTTTTCCACTTTTTTTTTATCCTTTCCTGCTTTCTATTAGACTGTTCTTTAAAAATATTAAGTAATATCCTATTTGCTGGTTTGAAAGTTACACTTCTAATTTTTGTTCTTTTAATTGCCAATACTCATACTTTTAGAATCACCTAGAACAGGGGTCCCCAACATCCAGGATCTAATGCCTGATGGTCTCCAGTGGAGCTGATGTAATAATAATAGAAATGAAATGCACAATAAATGTAATGTGCTTGAATCATCACCGAACCATGTCCTCCCATTCCCAGTCTGGTAAAATTGTGTTCTACGAAGTAGGTCCCTAGTGCCAAAAAGGTTGGGGACCACTGACCTACAGGGCTTGTTAAAGCAAGATTGTGGGGCCCTCTCCTAGAATTTCTAATAATTCAGTGGACTTGGCGTGACATCCAAGTATTTGCATTTCTAACAAGTCCCCAGATAATGCTAATGTTGCACCTCTGGAAATCACTTCTTGAAAGTCTGACAATAATTAATTGGTGGTTACCACCAGATAAATATTAGCATCTGTACCCAGTAATCATTCTTAGTTGACATCCTAGTTATTTTTGAATTCTTCTACTTGTTCTTTACCCTCCCATCAGCTCAGTCATGTATTAAAATGTTTAAATGTCCTTTTTCCTGGTATTTTTAGGTTTGCAATTCTCAGATGAATTTCTTTGACCATCTAATCCCATAATATTGCCAGGAACAGAATCAGGACAGTAATTTCTCATAGGAGAAAAAAATTTTCCCCTATTTTGAGTACCAGACAGAGAGAAACTTTCTTGCAAGTTTCCCTAGTCTGATGGCTAGAGTTCCTTTGGTCTCTTTTATATGTAGGTACAACATTTACAGACTCTTGACTGGAAGTAGCAGTTTAGCTCTGGTGGGATACAGTCTATAGGGTCACAAAGAGTTGGACACTCAGCACACACACATATGGAGGTACAGCTTTTACAGACTCCTGATTATAAGTAACAATTTAGCTCTGCGCCTTCTGTGAACCCAAGGTCATGTCTCCTGCCCTTGATAGGCAGTTCAAACTCCAGCTTTGAGTCTTGGGCTGTGTTTGTAGACTTGGGGGAGAAGGATGTATTTCACTCAACATTTCTATGTATTTCATGGAATGGAGGTTGGAGAAACTATGTAATCTCAGACTACCTGGTTGTGTATTATTTTCCAGTTGCCATCTAGCAGAGACCTTGGGGTATAGGGCCAAAAAGTTTGAAAAGTAGAAAGTGAGTGGAAAAGAGAACCCTTGTCTGGAATGCACCTGAGCTTTGGGACTTGGTAGCATATTATTAGTATAGAAGAATAGTAGGTGGTATTGGAAGTAATTGAAGGAAGGCATCTTGCTGGTTATAGTTAACACTATAAATGAGGCCTGGGAATTTTAAAAATTTAAAAGTTTTATTAGGGCCAATTTTCCTTGAAATGTTTTTTATTTTGTTTAAAGCACATACTATTAAAAAATTAAAATATTTTTCTTTTGGAGTCATTCTTTTCTCAGATATTGACTTATCTTTCTTAGGTGTACATTGACAACATATGCTGAAGAATATGCTCCACCATATGAATATCAGCCACTTGTGAGTATAAGCGAGCTGAAAAGCCATATTCTAATACTTATGTGCTTAATATGATTCTTTACATATAGTGTAAATAGTCAAGCTTGAGAAGAAACGACAAATTGTTGAGATTTATGATGTTTTATATTTATTTAGAGATATTAGCTATTTGTGGGAGTTAATGGAGTATTTTATGGTTATGATTTATTTTGGGAACAAGTTTATAGATTTCAGGGAGAAAATATTGCAGTATCTAAAATATATTAGTTACTTTCTGCCTCATCTTCACTTTATTGTCCTGCTCCATAAACTCAATTTATCTGGAATAAGAATCTACCTTTCTATTCATTTGTATTATATTAGCATATGAAAATAAGTGATTTAATTTAGCCCTGGGAATATGTATGCTGATAAAATATGTCCAGTTTACAACTTCAATATACTTGTACTGAAAACATTATACCACAAAAGCAAAACAAGGCTGCTTCCTATTAGTCTTGTTCTAGAAGTCCTAATTGGTGCAAACAATAAGAGACTTAGCTACTGAAAAAGAGGAGAAAAAAATCTTTATTTTCAGATAGTATGATTATCTTCTCAGGAGAACCAGGATGTTAAAATAATAAGTAATTAGAATCAGTTATGACCATTTAGTAAGGTGATTGAATATAAAATAAATACATCAAAGATAATATTTTTCCTTCATATTAGCAATAACTGCTTAGTAAGCAAGCTATAAAAGAAAAAAACATACAAATTACTATAGCAACACAAATTTTAAGTACTTTTATGAAGAAAATTCTCAGATAAAGATCAATAAAGAAGATGTGGAAGCTACTCTCCAAAGATGGTAGACAGGCTACTTACTCAGCAAGAGTTAAATGTTCCTCCATCTTTTGAATCACAGTTGTCAGGTGACAGATTTGATCAATAGGACATGACAAAAGTAACACTATGCCAAATCTAGGCTAGCTTTAATAAGACTACTTCCAATTCCTGGAGCCTTGAGCCACCAAGGCTAGGAAATCAAGGCTACTCTGCTGAAGGAAGAGGCCATGAGAAGGGATAATGATGAGCTTAACTTATGAATGATGAAACCATCTTGGATATCCAGCCTAGTGGGCGTAGACTGCAGCTTCAGTTGTCATCTGACTACAGACCACAAGAGATTGCAAGAAAATAGTAATAAATTGTTATTTGAAGGCATTAAGTTTTGGGTGTTTTGTTTTTTTAAATAAATACACACCAAAGGTAACTGAAATAGAAATCTCAAGTACAAGGAAATAACTACTGTTTATGGGACTGGAAAACTAAATTAATTATAAGTTAAATTTATAAATTTAATATAATTACATTAAAAATCCCAATGAACTTTCTTTACTATCTGAGAACTCTAAGATTCTGAAAGTTATTTGAGAGTATAAATAGATGAGAATAATCAAAAGTTTTTTGAAAGTGGCATAACCATTTACGGAAATAAAAGATTCCTGGTACTACTAATGTTATAATATTATTTATTTTTGCTTATTAAAAAATAGAAATCAAGCTGTTAGAAAAGCAAATATGATGGCTTATGGATTAATATGCTTAATACATAAAGAATTCAGATTTATTGGCAGGAAAACTGTTAAAACCATAGGGAAATGAGCCAAGGGCATATAAAGACAATTCACAAATTAGGAAATAATTATTATTAGTTAACTGACAAATACAGGGAAAATCCCAGTCTACAAATAATAGAATGTGTGAATTAAAACAGTTAATTTTTTTGCTAGTAAAATCAGTGATATTTTTAAAAATAATAATACTCTGTTGAGTGACACTGGGGTGAGATGGCTACTTTTTTTTCTATTGCCAGAAATATTGTAAATTGTTTTAGTCTTTCTGGAAAGGAATTTTGCAATATGAATTGATATACTATATAATCTAATAATTCTAAGGATTTCCCCAAGAAAAATAATTCAAACCAGGGATAAAGTTTATATCCAATGATATTCATTACTGAATTATTTATTATGGCAAACTTGGAAATTACCCAATGTTTTAGAATTGGGTACAGTACTCTAGGGATTCAGAATGAGTCTCCAAAAAATGTATCACTCCTGCATGATGATTTTCTTGAGCCAAAGACCCTGTGGGTTAAGATAACCTACTCTCCTCCTTTAACTACCTAGAAGAGTTTAAATTGGGAATTTTTCTCAGGAAAAAAAAAAGGTATTACTGGAGATAAATTTTAGCTAAGTAGCTGCATCTATATTGCAGGGTAAATGTCTAATTGCCAAACATCTCGTCTTATTGTCTTGTGAACCCTCCTGTTCTTGGAAGCCCCAGGCCTCTATCCCATTTCTTAGCTTAGGATGACATGTATACCTCATTTTATCTGTCTTTGAACCTTCTCACGTATGTCGGGTTCCTGTATGTATGAAGTTAAATTAGACTTTTTCTGGCTAATCTGTCTTATCAGTTTAATTCTTAGACTAATCAGAAGAATCTATAAGTGTAAAGGAAAGTTTTGTTTTCCTTTCTGACAGTGCTAATTAAATAGGTTGTAATCACATAATGAGATATTTTATATATTTATATATTTCACCTTTTAGAAAGTCCATGGATAGGTCTTAGTGTCTTGATAAATCTTCTTATTTAAGGTCAAGAAAAATCATTAAGATACAAAATTGTAGGTGTATTTTTCCTCCATACTTTTATGTAAAAGTATGGAGGGAAAAAGCCTGAAGAAACTGTTAAATGCTAGTAAGGTTGGCTAGTGAATGGTGAAATTTTAGGTGATTTTCTTAATCATTATACTTTTCAGCATTTTTCAGTGTAGCAAGCATGGTGGTTTATAATCAGAACCACATGGAAACATATATTATTTAAAAATGAGTTTCAGGCTCATTTCCTTATATGCATGGGATTTGGCCCCATCTCTAAAAAAAGAAAGTTGCAAGACATGTAATTAAAAACTCACAGAATTCAAAGGACTAATTTTCCCATAAGCATAAATATAAAGAATATGGGATGTATTTTTTGGGTGGATAACTCTTTAGCCACTGTGTTATGTATTTGTTCTTTTCATTTTTTCAGCATTATTTCCAGTATTTCTCATGTTGCTTGTTTCCACATTAACAGCACAGCATGCAGCATGTGATGGCAGTTGTTTGGCTTTATTTAGAGTTTTGTTCATTTACTTCTAAGTTTCTTGTCAAAGTAATTGACTTTGAGGCATGTTTTCAGTACTGCTTCTAGCACCCCCATTTAATAATGCTTGCATTCCATTGTTGTAGAATATATAAAATATTTTAAATTGTAACGACAGTGAATGGTTAAGTAATAGCGGAATAGTGACTGAACACAGAAGTTACCATACACGCATAAAAATGTATGATTCATAAAATACTGACAAAATAAGGAGAATATTTTTTACTTGCTAGAGACCTCACCATGTGGCCTTTGCATAAACACAGCTCACCATTCACTCAGTCTATCACCTTTGCAATTATGCAGTTTCTGAAGAAATCTTAAAAATATTTTGATTTGTATTATCTCAAATTTTGTGCATGAATTGAGGCTTTATAAATTTTTATATTGTGGTCTCTTACATTTGCTTAATTCATACTTGCATAAAGTAGGATGGGATTATAAGAAGTCTTAAGGGAATGCAAATTATCTTCCCATATGAATGAATAAATCCAAACTATTAGGAAGCTATGAAGTTATTTCTGAGGAGAGAAACGAAAGAGAATTGCAAGTTACTTCTTCAGAATTCCACTTCTTAAAGGGAGTATTTATTATGACTCACCCAATTTCAATGAAAGATACCTTCTCTTAAAATCTTCCCTTTCTCCCAAAGAACCAAAATGAAGGAAAAAGTCACAGAGATGTTACATCAGAAGATTGGTCTAAGACTGGATGTTTGTAGGGTACATGAATCTTTGAGACAAAGGACAAGTGAGAAGAGGGTAATGGTGGAGAGTCAACCGAACACACTCAGGATTAGTAAGGAAAATAATTAGTTCAGGCATGGACTAGCAAACTCAGGAAGTTTGAGTCTGGGGAATTAAAAAAAGAACAAGCATGGCAATAGTGAAGGAGTGAGAGAGCTAAAAGAAATTAGAGGTAGTGAGCAAAGGGGATGTACTGGAATTTATTGATATTTCTCATTTAGAACTATTTGGGGGAATGATAGATCCCAAGATGTGGTCATGGGAATGAGGTGTTATAATGGAATCTAAGCCATTGACTTGAGAAGGTGAAAAAATGGCAAGTGACAGTGTTGGCTAGATTCTAAATATGAGTGTTGAAGTCAGCCTACAAGATAGTAGGAAAGAAAGGTAGGACCAAAGACTGAGTCAAATGACCAGTCCCTCAGTGGGAGCATTTTGGAGATTCATGGCTCCTCCCAGCCCTGCAGCTTCCATTTGAGAACATCTGATTGGTCTTTACTGTGTGAATTACCAGTTTTTTTTCCTAAATAGAGCTGTCTATTGAATTATCTTTCCAGGCATATGTGTAGCTTTAAGCCAGAAAATGTTGCATATCTCAGTTCTTTCAGAGATAAAAAACTGAGGAACTTTTAAACAGAGAGTTATATATTAAAGCTGACATGCACTCCAACTTGATTACAAGGAACCTAAGCAGTGTTGCCCAGTAGGTAAGAAAGAGGCTGCATCTGTTTAAAATATTCCCCACAATGGTAGGATTGACCTATCCTGTCACTGGGATTCTATGCTCTGGTACAGATACAGCATTGTTAAAATATTGATATTTCTGTGCTGTTTAGAAATTTGCTGTGGCCTTGAGTTCCCCAGAACCCTGCTGCCTCAGTAGCCCAGCATTCTGGACTCCCAGGACCCAGGGCTGCATTATGACTTACCTGGGCCCTAAGGAATTTCATGGGCTCCTTCTTCCACTGAAAGAAAAAAAGTAAATAATTTATTTTACAATTGTATTGCCATAAAGGCAAATATAATCCAGGTTGGATTATATTCGTTTTTGTTAATTTAAAGGCTTATTGAAGAGATGTATTTTTAGGCTGCATTTCTCATTGATATTTTGTAAAGATTACCTATCTTTTTTTCTTTTATATTTTTATACTGTTTTGCCTCCTTGTCTATTTTTGACTATTTGTGACTATATTATTGTATTTTATAGCCATGTTATGTGGTCATGTTATTGTTAACCCTCCTGAAATTATTATCAGTATACTGTGGGTGTTATTTTTGTTGTTGTTTAGATGCTGTCGTATCCAACTCTTTTGTGATCCCATGGACTGTAGCGTGCCAGGCTTCTCTGGCCATAGGATTTCCCAGGAAGAATACTGGAGTGAATTGCCATTTCCTTCTCTAGGGGATCTTCCTGACCCAGGAATTGAACCCGCGTCTCCTGCATTGCAGGCAGATTCTTTACTGCTGAGCCACCAGGGAAGTCCAGTGGGTGTTATTACACAAAACTAAATCATACAACACTCATTTTTTCCTGAGAAGTACTTTTGGACTTTGGTACTCTATTTTAAGCAAAATTTTCTGTATAATAGCTGCCATTGCTTACTGCTTTGCGATGTTTATGGGTATTAAATTACTGGCATCATTTCCTGGCTTCAATATGAGTTTCTATTATTTAAGAGAGTTAGTTTTTCAAAATGGTGTTTGCATTTTTCATTATGGTAAAATATATATAATATAAAAGTACCATTTTAACCTTTTTTTAGTTTACAATTTAGTGGCACCAAGTACATTCACATTATTGTTATAGTCACTTTGAAAATTCTGATTTTAAAATAAATTAAAACACTTTTGTAAGAACTTTAAAATACTATGGGCCTTAGACACTGGGCTTTTCTGTGCCTCATGACTGAGTGGGCCCAGCCTGGATTTTCTCTCTGGTAGCTTAACACCTGCCTGATAGGGGCATCTAAAACTCGCCCAAACTGCTTGGTGCGTATTGATTTACAAATACTTTGAATATCATCCCAAACCAAGATTCACCTTAGCTAGGAGTCACCTTGAGCACCATCAAGAGCCTTTTATTGTTCTATTGGGCTCAGAAACATGAAAGAAACTCCTTAAAGGCTGGAATTACCCTTAGTTTCCTGCTTCCCAGGAAGGGATGTCTAACAGGGGCTCTAAAAAGAAGATAAGGGAAAGAGTGACTTACTGAAAACCACCAATAGCTGGGTCAGAAAGTGAATCTAGAACAGGTTGGGGTTTCTATAGGAAACATTACCTGTCTGAACTAAATCAGCTTTTATTTCCACTTCTTTTTAAGGCCTTCTCTTTGCATCTTTCCTCCATTCTGTGTCCCCATGATCTTCCATAATTCCAGTGTAGATAGTCTTTTTCTTTTTTTTTCTTGTTCTTTTGTTGTTATTATTATTGCTTTAAAAATGTAATAGCATGAAAAGTTGTTCAATGTAAATCTGGTCACACTGAATAATCATGTGTAAGCCTTGTAGTCTAGAATAGAGTGTAGTTTTGCCAAGCTTTCATCCAAAAAATTAAGGTTGAACTTTAATTAGGTAATGTTTCAGAGTCCATGATGTGTCTTCATGATTTTTATTTTAGTACTACTTCACTTTGTACTGCATCTTAATATATATACTATTTAATTTTCTCTTTTTCTTCTGTTAAGCTTCTGACTCACTGTCTACTAAGAGAATAATCATGGCCATTTGCTGAATACTCTTGTTTATCTTATTATGTACTGTTGACTGAAATGAAATGAGAGAGAGGTTTACATTCTAATGCAAAAGAGATGTAGTGGTGAGGGAGTGGAATTGGAGAAGAAGGAAGAGAGGTCACATGATTGTACCTAGTATTTTTTGATTGACGTCAAAGTGTTTCAAAATCCTGCTGCTAGTTAACCACAGAAACAGCCTTCTCTTACTTGGGTTCAGAAGGAGATGGTGGCTTCCCTTGATGTATATTCATACCTGAAAGATCTCAGTGTGTGTTGTACATATGTGTGCTGACCTTAAACATGTACATATAGCCATGATTTTGTAGCTTAAAGGCAAATAATTCTGAATCTGAGTCTCATGGCATTCTCCCAGTGCTAAGAGACCACATTTCCTAAAATGGACAGGAATGGGTGAATTTAATTCAGATGACCATTTTTTTATATCTACTACTGTGGGAAAGAGTCCGTTAGAAGAAATGAAGTAACCCTCAAAGTCAACAAAAGAGTCTGAAATGCAGCACTTGGGTGCAATCTAGAAAATGACAGAATGATCTCGGTTCATTTCCAAGACAAACCATTCAACATTACAGTAATAATCCAAGTCTATGCCCCAACCACAAATGCCACAGAAGCTAAAGTTGAATGGTTCTATGAAGAGCTACAAGATATTCTAGAACTAATGCCAAAAAGAGATGTCCTTTTCATCATAGGGGACTGGAATGCAAAAGTAGGAAGTCCAGATACCTGCAGTAACAGGCAAGTTTGGTCTTAAGGTACAAAATGAAGCAGGACAAAGGCTAATAGAGTTTTGTCAAGAGAGCACACTGGTAATAGCAAAAGCACCCTCTTCTGACACAAAAGATGATTCTACACATGGACATCACCAGATGGTCAACACTGAAATCAGATTGATTATATTCCTTGCAGTCAAAGATGGAGAAACTCTATAAACCAGCAAAAACAAAACTTGGAGCTGACTATGACTCAGATCATGAGCTTCTTATTGCAAAATTCAGGCTTGAATTGAAGAAAATAGGGAAAAATCACTAGGCCATTTGGGTATGACCTAAATCAAATCCCCTATGACTATACAGTGGAGGTGATGAGTAGAGTCAAGGGATTAGATCTGGTAGACAGAGTGTCTCAAGAACTATGGACAGAGGTTTGTAACATTGTATAGGAGGCTGTGACCAAAACCATCCCAAAGAAAAGGAAATGCAAGAAAGTTAAGTGATTGTCTGAGGAGGCTTTCTAAATAGCTGAGAAAAGAAGAGAACTGAAAGGCAAGAGAGAAAGGAAAAGATATTCGCAACTGAATACAGAGTTCCATAGAATAGCAAGGAAAGATAAGAAAGTCTTCTTAAGTGAACAATGCGAAGAAATAGCGGAAAACAATAGAATGGGAAAGACCAGAGATCTCTTCAAGAAAATTAGATATATCAAGGGAACATTTCATGCAAAGATGGGCACAATAAAGGACAGAAATGGCACGGACTTAACAGAAGCAGAAGTGATCAAGAAGAGGAGGCAAGAGTACACAGAAGAACAATATGAAAAAGATCTTCATGACCCAGATAACCATGAAGGTGTGGTCACTCATCTAGACCCACACATCCTGGAATGCGAAGCCAAGTGGGCCTGAGGATGCATCTCTACAAAACACAGCTAGTGGAGGTGATGGAATTCCAGCTGAACTGTTTCAAATCCTGAAAGATGATGCTGTTAAAGTGTTGCACTCAATATGCCAGTAAATCTGGAAAACTCAGCAGTGACCACAGGACTGGAAAAAGGTCAGTTTTCATTCCAATCCCAAAGAAGTACAGTGCCAAAGAATGTTCAAACTACTGCACAATTGCACTCATTTCACACGATAGCAAGGTAATGCTCAAAATCCTCCAAGCTAGGATTCAATAGCACATGAACCGAGAACTTCCAGATATACAAGTTGTATTTGGAAAAGGCAAAGGAACCAGAGATCAAATTGCCAACCTTCATTGGATCATAGAGAAAGCAAGGGAATTCCAAGAAAACATCTACTTCTGCTTCATTGACTATGCTATAAAGCCTTTGACTATGTGGATCACAATAAACTGTGGAAAATTCTTAAAGGGATGGGAATACCAGATCACCTTACCTGTCTCCTGAGAAACCTGTATACAGGTTAAGAAGCAACAGTTAGAACCAGACAGGGAACAATGGACTGGTTCAAAATTGGGGAAGGAGTATATCAAGGCTGCGTATTTTGTAACCCTGCTTATTTAGCTTCTATGCAGAGTACATCATGTGAAATAGCAGACTGGATGAATCACAAGTTGGAATCACTGTTGCTGGGAAAAATATCAATAACCTCAGATACGCAGATGATACCACTCTAATGGCAGAAAGTGAAGAGGAACTAACACGAGCTTCTTGATGAGGTTGAAAGAAGAGAGTGAAAAAGCTGGCTTAAAAATTCAGCATTCAAAAAACTAAGATCATTGCACCTGGCCCCATCACTTCATGGCAAATATGTGTGTGTTGAGTCATGTCTGACTCTGTAACCCCATGAACTGTAGCCCTCCAGGCTTCTCTGTCCATGGGATTTCCCAGGAAAGAATGCTGGACTGCTGTTTCCTACTCCAGGGGATCTTTCTGACCCAGGGATTGCACCCGTGTCTCTTACATACTCTGCATTGACAGGCAGATTCTTTACCAACTGGGCTACCTGGGAAGCCAAATAGAAGGGGGAAAAGTGAAAGATTTTATTTTCTTGGGCTCCAAAATCACTGCGATGATTACTGTAGTCATGAAATTAAAGGACACTTGTTCCTTGGAAGGAAAGTTTTGACAAAGAGCTTCCCTTCTAGCTCAGTTGGTAAAGACTCTGCCTGCAATGCAGGAGACCTGGATTCAATTCCTGGGTCAGGAAGATCCCCTGGAGAAGGAACTGGCAACCCACTTCAGTACTGTTGCCTGTAGAATCCCATGGACAGAGGAGCCTGGCAGGCTACAGTCCATGGGGTCACAAGAGTCGAACATGACTTAGCAACTAAAGCACCACCACCAGACTACATATTAAAAAGCAGACATCACTTTGCTGACAAAAGTCCATATAGTCAAAGCTATTGTTTTTTGAGTAGTCATGCATGACTGGATGCATGGATGTGAGAGTTTGGCTATAAAGAAGTCTGAGGACCTAAGAGTTGATGCTTTCTAATTGTGGTGTTGGAGAAGACTCTTGAGAGTCCCTTGGATTGTAAGGAGATCAAACCAGTCAATCAACCCTTAAGGAAATCAATCCTGAATATTCACTGGAAGGACTGATGCTGAAAAGTGAAGCTCCAATACTTTGGCCACCTTATGTGAAGAGTTGACTAATTGGAAAAGACTCTGATGCTGGGAAAGATTGAAAGCAAAAGGAGAAGAGGGCAATGGAAGATGTGATGGTTAGATGGCATCACTGACCCAGTGGACATGAGTTTGAGCAAACTCCAGGAAATAGTCAAGGGCAGGGAAGTCTGGCATGCTGTCGTCCATGTGGTTGAAAAGAGTTGGACATAATTGCGACTGAGCAACAACAATAAGCTTTAACCTTAAGATCATTTGGCAGTTGCTCATATAGTTCCACAAGGCTTCCCCAGCTTCTCTCACTGATCTTTATTTAGATATAGAGATGGATAGACACATAGATAAGATGGAGAGATAGATAAGATATATAGATAATCTATCTATCATAGCTATCCTCTCTATCTCAACATTCAGAAACCTAAGATCATGGCATCTGGTCCCATCACTTCATGGCAAATATATGTGGAAACAAGGGAAACAGTGACATACTTTACTTTTTGGGCTCCAAAATCACTGCAGATGGTGACTGCAGCCATAAAATTAAAAGACACTTGTTCCTTGAAAGAAAAGCTATGACCAACCTAGACAGCATACTAAAAAGCAGAGACATTACTTTGCCATCAAAGGTCCGTCTTTTCAAAGCTGTGGTTTTTCCAGTAGTCATGTATGGATGTGAGAGTTGGACTATAAAGAGAGCTGAGAACTGAAGAATTGATGTTTTTGAACTGTGATGTTGGAGAAGACTCTTGAGAGTCCCTTGGACTGAAAGGAGATCCAACCATTCAATCCTAAAAGAAATCAGTCCTGAATATTCATTGGAAGGACTGATGCTGAAGCTGAAACTCCAATACTTTGGCCACCTCATGTGAAGAGTTGACTCATTGGAAAAGACCCTGATGCTGGGAAGGATTGAAGGTGGGAGGAGAAGGGGATGACAGAGAATCAGATGGTTGGATGGCATCACCAACTCAATGGATATGAGTTTGGGTAAACTCTGGGAGTTGGTGATGGACAGGGAGACTTAGGATGCTGCAGTCCATGGGGTCGCAAAGAGTTGGACACAACTGAGCAACTGAACTGAACTGAAAAGTCAGGTTATTTTTTGATGTGACTATTCCTATAGACCTCCATATTTTTCTTTGGGATAACCCTAACCCTAACTCATTAATGATATAGATGTTTATACTTATATTCACAGTCTATATGTCCTTGAACTTCCCATGACTATTTTTCTTTAGTTGAATACCTTTATTTGTTACAAATATTTCTCCTATGTAAAATTTTACCAAATAAAAAGATATACTAAAGGTTTCTTAAATAGGTAGTAAAAATATATCCAACTATTTGCATGTTCTTTACAGCTGCATTTGCCAGTTACTCTTATTCAATCATTGAGGAAAAAATATCCAATAGAAATGAAATCAATTTAAAAGTAATGTAGGGAAATGAACAAAGGAATCTGTCTAAAATGCCTATGCCCTGTGATTCCCAGAGTCAGTAAAGTAATTTTGGCCATAGGGGAATTGTTCTTTTCTTCCCACATCACTCTGCGTGTACTTAGAAGACAGCCTTATTAAGGGAAGACAGGTCTTCCTGTAAGTAGGGAGTAAGTACATGTAAGTAGGGAAGAATTTTATACATGATATATACTGAAATTAAGCAAAATATCACAGCAATCTACTTTAATATCTCTTTTAATTCCATCCAATGTGACATTCAGATAAATAAGCTTGTTGCCTCTGTACGTTTTAAAGAGTAAATGGAGAACACCAAATGAGGATGCTTAAAGGCATGCTAGGGAAGAATGATCTTTGCTGTATGAATGCCAGGTGGCTAATGGCTGTCTGTAATGGTGGACACAAGGTTAGTTCGCAGTGACTGATTTGGGCAGGAAATGTAACCCATTATGTGTTTTTATGGACGAGCTCTCTAGATGAAGGAATTGAGACTGCTCTCAAATTATCTAGTGATATTAAATTAGGTAGCATTATTGATATTGCAGAAGGCAGGCCTAAAACTGAAAATGACCTTGAAAAATAAAACTATGAAAAATAAAAAGTCCTAAAAAAAACAGGATGAAATCAAATAAGTGAAACCACAGAAATGGGTAGGGACTGGGTATATGGTTGACTAAGAAACAGCAATGTCATTTTATCCTGAAAAAATGGCTTGGAAGGTAAATGATGCTTAGAGGTTATGGGATTGAGGTGGGAAAAGGATGGGACTCTAAGAATTGGATACCTATCACTTACTGATACATTTTACGGATGTAAGTGGTAAAACCATGTCTTATTTGTCTTTCACAATGAGGGAAGGTTGGCTGCGCACTCAAGAGGACCCTTCTGTAATATCCTAACCCGTTTTTCTATTATCTGTTAAAAAGAAGAAGGAAGAAAAAGAGAAGAAAAGGAAAAAGAAAACTTTATTAGCCTTAGTGCAGATTTTCCGTACAGTGATTCTGTTGCTGGGTCTTTAGTAGTTCCTGTTGCTACAGAGCCTGTTTGCCCTCTGTGTTCCTTTTTCTGACACTTTTTTCCATCTTCTATCAGGATGTTTCAGTTTCCCCAACCATTCTCTGAAACAGCACACTCAAAGATGACAAGAGATTGATTCTTATTGTTGTGTTTTATCTATGATGCTGCTTTGGAAGTGAGTAGTCATTGGCCACCACTACCTTCTTTGTGCCCTCCCTTTCCTCAGAACCTATGACTTTGCAATGCTCTCTCCATGCCTTTTTGTCTCTGTCTTTCATGGCTTCTTTATGAACCTAGCCATAAGTATTCCCAAGAATTGGGTCCCAGAACCCTGCTCCTCTCATTTTACATAATCTCAGAAAATTAATCCACTCCCATGGCTCTGTAACCATCACTTTTGACGGGTAACTTATTTTTATATAATTTCAAACTTACAGGAAATTTATAAGACCAGCACAAGGAGCTCCCATATAATCTTTACCTAGAGTCACCAATTATTTACTATTTGAGAGTAGATTGGAGACTTTGTGCCTCTTTACCTATAAATAATTCAATGAGCATTTCTTAATAACAGACACAGAGCCATGGTAAGGTTTTCAGCCTCACATAAAATTGATACAGGATAATTATGAAAGTCAGAGTCCATATTCAAATATAATCCATGGTCCTAGTGATATTCTTTATCACTATTTTACTCAATCAATTATCACTGCTGTGCATAGGGCAGTGACTTCTCTCTAGGACGTCTGTCTAACAGCATTACCTTTAAAATAAGCATTTTGTACTGATATCATCTCTAATTAAAAATGTCTGAGAAGTGACTCATCATTTGCCCCCTTAAACAAGTCCTACTCATCTCTGTGTCTTTTTAATTCTTTTTAATGGTGTTAGAACTCTATCAGACATCCAGATTTGAAGGTATGAGCATCTTCGATTCCTTATCCCCAGTTAGGTTAGTAAGTCCTCTAAAATCTTCTTGTGAAATGTCTCCTCTAGTACAGCTCTGCTTAAGCTGTTGTGCTCTGTTGCCCACCTATTAAGCACTTTAGATGAATTCTCAGTTACCCTCATCTATCCAGAAGATTCAGACAATTCAGTGATAGTCCTATCTTAAGAATACTTTGTCAGAACTCAGAGTCTGTGTGGCACCAGAATAGTGGATCAGCCAATAATGTGAGATAATTCACAAATCTCTTTCTATATACAATTTCTAAACACTTCTTCCCAACCCACTTAATAGATGTTGAGTAATCATTTAGATATTATGTTAGGGTGTTGAAACTCTAACAATTGTCTGCAATTCACATATGCAGAAGAAATATGTCTAACTGATCACTGGCCCCTCTTCCTAAGCCCATCACCAGTGGGAAAACACTAATTCTCAATCAACATAAAGCTTAATCTGATTCCATGATTTAAATAGCTCCTATAAGAAAATTTAATCTTTCTTGAAAAAAAAAAAACAACTCACTTTCTCAGAGACCCTCTCCCACTTCCAATTGTAGAAAAGAAGTGAGACTGTTATCTGTTAAAAGGTCTTCTTACAAGGTTGGCCTTTGGTTGGCATGTAGAGATAAGAATTCCCTAATAAAAGTAGCTTACAGTGTCTACTAAACTGTTGGCACAAACAATGTGCTTTATGTTGAACACTTGTTTTCCTTCTAGGAGTCTGGAATTTTGGTTTATGCTAGGCAGAGGGTGCCTATGTGACCAGCCCCTAAGAAAAATCTTGGCCTTGGAGTCTTTAATGAGCTTCCACAGTAGATAGCATCTCATACCTCATGGCTGGAGGGAATCAAGTGCATCTGGTGTGACTCACTGGGAGAAGGTTCTTGGTCTCAGACTTTCATACCTATTTTTTTTTCTTGACTTTAACCTATGTGCCTTTTCCCTTTGCTCACTTTGCTTTGAATCAACTTGCTGTTATCAAGCATAGCCACGTGCTTGCGTGCATGTGCTCAGTCATGTCTGACTCTGCGACCCACAGACTGTAGCCTGCCAGGCTCCTCTGTCCATGGGATTTTCCAGGCAAGAATACTGGAGTGGGTTGCCATTTCCTACTGCAGGGGATCTTCCTGACCCAGAGATCGAACCCATGTCTCTTGCGTCTCCTTCATCGGCAGGCAGATTCTTTTCAACTAGTGCTGCCTGGGAAGCCCTAATCATAGTCACAAGTACAATTATATGTTGAGTTTCATGAGTCCTCTGAGCAAGTCACTGAATCTAGTGGTGGTCTTGGGAACCCCAACACACCCTACTTTTCTCCCTGTGGCAAACTGCTGTTTTCCCAAGATGGTTGCCACATGTGCTGCCATGGCACGTGCTCTTACAATGTGATTCTGACACTCTTCACATTGAGAGGTAGAGTCCGTATTACCTCCCCCCAAATCTGGGTGAACTGTGACTGTGATGAAAGTGATGCTATATGATTTCTGGAGTAGCTGTTTAAAAGCAATGCAGCTTCCTCCTGTTCTCTTTGTGCCATCCTTCTTCTTAGAACCCAGTCACCGTGCCGTGCAGAAGCCCACGCAGGCACAAAGAGCTGTTGTGTAGCTGTTCCATCAACATCTAGTCTCTGGGATGATATCCCAAGTCTACCTGGTTGCTCTTTTTCTTACAGGTATAAGTGGCTATAGTCTGTGAGTATGGTAACTCTCAGTCTTTTTCTATTTCCCATTCTTTTTCTCCGGGCTTGGTTGGAGCCCTCATGGCTTGTCTGAGATGACTCAACTTCATTTCCACTTCCATAGATACTGTTGATCCCACAGAAGCCGCCTGTGATTCCCATTCAATACCTAGCTTTAGTGCTCAGCTCTGCAGCTAACAGTTGAACCTTCTCTCCAGACTTGCAACTACTTTCAGGGTCTTGTTTGTGCCACTGAATACCAAACATGCCTCAGGACTGATGATTCCCAGGCCTCCCTCTGCCTGACCAGGCTGCTTCACTGGTTTGGGTTTGGCTGTGCCCCAGGCAAATGAAAGAACAGCATGAGAGGTGGTCTGTTTGAAGATCTCATGAGAAATGAGGGCCAGGAGACCCCTATGCCTTTCTGCCATTATTCTCAAGTGTCTAATGTACTTCTCTCTGTCCATATCAACAAGACCCTATCTGGTTCAAATCTGTGCTGCAAGCTCAGTTGTGTCTGACTCTTTTGCGACCCCATAGACTGTAGCCCACCAGGCTCTTCTGTCCATGGGATTCTCCAGGCAAGAATACTGGAGTGGGTTGCCATTTCCTCCTCCAAGGGGTCTTCCTGACCCAGGGATTGAAGCCACGTCTCCTGCATCTCCTGCATTGGCAGGTGGGTTCTTTACCACTGAGCCACTGGGGAAGCTTATGAAACTGTGTGAAAAATGTTAGTTGTTCAGTCATGTCAAACTTTTTCTGATCCCATGGGCTGTAGCCTGCCAGGCTTCTCTGTCCAAGGAATTCTCCAGGCAAGAATACTAGAGTGGGTTGCCATTTCTTTCTCCAAGGAATCTTCTCAACCCAGGGATTGAACCCAGGTCTCCTGCATTGCAGACAGATTCTTTACTGTCTGAGCCACCAGGGAAGCCCTGATTTAAGTCTACGGATGGGAAAATTGGGAAATGCACCAACTATTTCTCCTGTCTTTCTTTGCTTTTCCTTATTTTCATCTTCCTACAATGCCCCAAACTTCCTCTGTATTTTCCTACTCTCTGTTCCAACTCTTGTTTAAGGCTTCATGGCAAAGAATGTTTTCTCTCCATACTTGGAGAAACCTATGATTTGAATCTTCCAGGTATGGTCATTGATATTCTAAAATCCTCAAGAGTATGCATTGGATTGTAAGGCTGTTGTCTTTAGGAAAAACTGTATTTTGCATTACAAGGTGATATTACTTTGCTCTTTGTCATTTTTTTTTCTAAAACAAATTTTGATCACCCCTTGGGAAAATGGGTGGTTACATAACAATGAAAAGGGAAAACTACTAATAATTTTGAAATGATTACTCCCTCTCTATATATTTAGTTTCAAAGGTAGGCCAAATTACTTGCTTGTCCAAAACTCCCAACATCTCAGCTGGGCCTTGGGTATGAGCTGCAGTCAATATAAAAGGTCCTTTGATATAGGACCTTCTTGGTTGGTGAAGCTGCTTTTTTCTATTCTGTTTGGTGCCTTTTGTATTAAACTTTGAAAAACAAACTTTATTCTGCTTCCTTATAGTAATTATACCCTCATGGTTCCTAATAGTTTGTTATTATTTTTGAAAACCTTATTTTTTCACCTGTTCCATGTTTGCATCCTTCTAATTCTTTAGTGTATGCTTTGGCAGAAATTTACTGCTTGCCTTTACTCCTACTTTTCTATATATTTCCATCTCCCTTGTTTTTGACCCATTTCCTTGCTCTAACTCTCAGTACCTCAGTGTCCCAGTACTACAGATTATTCAGGTATATACTAGATAGGATGCTTTTAGTAGGTTGTACAAAAACCAACTCAAACTAGATTAGGCAGTAAAAGTAATTTATTGGCTCATATATTTTTGAAAAGTCTGGCTTCAGGAAAGGATTGATACAGCAATGTCATTATACTTTTTACTGACTCTCCTATCTGCCTTTTTATGGTTTTGTTTCATGCTATACTGATTGTAGGCAGGCTGCCAACAGCAGCCTGGGCTAGATGCTTCCTTATTTATATCCAGTAGTGAGAAAAGAATGTTTTCTTCCCCAAACCCTTGAACAGAAGTCTCAGGCTTTAAGCTGTTTGGACAAACTGAAGTCACATGTCTAACACTGAACTAATCACTGTCATTGAGAGTGGAGTGAGATTATCCTGATTGTCTTAGGCAATCAGATTCTGCCCCTAGACCTAGAGGGGGCTTAATCTACTCACATTGCATGGCTGCTGCTTAATGGGAAATGAGAAAAGTGGATTCAGGGTGAGCTGGAGTCACCTCTTAAAGTTTGCGTGATGCGAGTATGTTCATGTCTGCCCAACTCAGTGTTCACTACTGACTTCACTTGAAATCAACCATGGTAGGAGTATAGACAACACAGAAATTGTCAAATATTACAGATCAGTTTGTAGGGTTTTTTTGGGTGAGGAGGTTGGTTTACCATCTCTGATCATGGGAGACATTCAGTTTTGTGTGTGTTAACAGGCAACAACAACAACAACAACAAAAAAGAACAGGCAACAAGCATTATCTTAATTAGTTTTCCTAACTTCAGCATTGTTCACCCCTTCTTATCCACTTGTAAAAAATAATGGCCTTACTGAGATATAATTTACTGGGATTTAATTCACATGCCATAAGATTCACCCTTTTAAAATGTACAATTCAGTGATTTTTTAAAATATATCTCCAGTGTCATACATACAGTCATCACCGCAGTCAGTTTCAGAACATTTCCATCATCCCCCAAAGAAACCACACACCCAGTGTACCAGTCAGGTTTCTTTACAGAAGCAAACCAAACCTGAAATCCTAGGAAAACCAGTGCTTGTGAACCAGAAGCACCAAAGAGCAGGATATGATCAACATCTCAGCTCGAGCAATCAAGCAAAACAGGCCAATTTTTACTTTCTCTGCCTTTCTTTTATTCAGGTCCTCAACAGATTGGATGATGCCTACCCACATTGGGGAAGGCAAACTACCTTATTGAGTCCATCGATTTAAATGCTAGTTTCATCTGGATACAACCCACAAATAATGTTTAGCCACATATGTTGGTGCCTTTTGATCCAATGACACTCATTAATAGTCACTCCTCATTCCTTCCCCTCCACCATCCTCTGGCAAAGCAACTTTTTGTCTTTGTGGACTTGCCTATTTCCAAGGTTCATCTATGCTATAGAACTACCAGTATTTTATTCATTTTTTTGGCCAAATAAATTATTTCATTGCGTGAATAGACCACATTTTGTTTATACATCCATGAGTTAATGATATGTAAGTTGTTGAGATCCATTTCTAATCATAGCTCTGGGATCCAGTCCTTTTCATCTTCAGTCTTTAGCACCTTCTGCTGCCAGAATACCTCTCCTAAAACATCACATTTATTCTTATCATTCATCTCATCAAAACGTATCATCCTCTCTGCCTAGGAGATGCTAAAGGAAGGTGTTGACTTACATGCGAAGCTCTCCTCAGTTCCACTGCAACAGGGGTAGGAATGAGGAGATCCTGCTTCCTACTTAGAGGGCAGTTTAGCAAGTGATGCTCTAATCTCGTTTAAAGGATCTCTATCTGAACCAAAACAAACATACAAACCTCAAAGAAATAGAACCCCAACAACACAAAGCAAAAGTCCAAAACTATGTAGAAAGTGACATGGATATTATGTAGCTTTCAGATTTTATTGTTTATATGTTTTATCTTTGAATTATTAAGAATTTCATGAAGGTGCTAGTGTGCTAATATGTCTTACAAGCAGACAGCTTGCAGCCCTGGCTGAATCACTGGCATTCTTTAGATTCTCCCCTGAGATTTTTAAGCAAACAATATTTTCTTGCATGTAAAGTGGGAGTAATGATTCCTACTTCAGAGCCAGTTGTGGATTAAAAGTTATACTCAACTACCATGTTCAGACCATAATAGGCACTCAGTAAATAAATAGACACCATAATTATTATGTGGTTAGAATTTTCAATTGTTTTCAACAAAGCCTATCTAAGATTAGAACTATTTTGGTGTTCTTTCATTGTTTTATAGTTTTGGTGATTTAATTTCAATTTTGTCCTAGTGCTTTAAAATTAGTATCAATTTAAAGCAGAAATTAGATAATCAGTACCAGGGGCTTTATGTTTCTTGTCTGCCATTATCCTTGATGTAATCTGAGTGAATCAATATTTCCTTTGGGAAGTGGCAATGATAGTGTCTTGTTTTATTACAACAGAAGTTTTTATGAAGTGCTCTAAGGATGCGTGTGTGCTAAGTCACTTCTGTTGTGTATGACTCTTTGCGACCCTGTGAACTGTAGCCAGCCAAGGTCCTTAGTCCATGGGATTCTCCAGGAAAGAATACTGGAGTGGGTTGCATTCCCTCCTCCAGGGGACATTCCCAACCCAGGGATTGAACCTGTGTCTCTTATGTCTCCCGCATTGGCAGGCAGGTTTTTTACCACTAGCACCACCTGGGAAGCCCACTCTAAGGATAAATACCTTAAATATTATACTGGGTTATACTGAGGTAAATTTCTCATAGGATGAACCTTCCAACTTGGCATTTACTTGCAAATATGACCTGATAGCAGTTATTAAAAATATAACCCGCACAACAAAGGAAACTATAAGCAAGGTGAAAAGACAGCCTTCAGAATGGGAGAAAATAATAGCAAATGAAGCAACAGACAAAGAATTAGTCTCAAAAATATACAAACAACTCCTGCAGCTCAATTCCAGAAAAATAAACGACCTAATCAAAAAATTGGGCCAAAGAACTAAACAGACATTTCTCCAAAGAAGACATACAGATGGCTAACAAACACATGAAAAGATGCTCAACATCACTCATTATCAGAGAAATGCAAATCAAAACCACAATGAGGTACCATTTCATGCCGGTCAGAATGGCTGCTATCCAAAAGTCTACAAGCAATAAACGCTGGAGAGGGTGTGGAGAAAAGGGAACCCTCTTACACTGTTGGTGGGAATGCAAACTAGTACAGCCGCTATGGAGAGTAGTGTGGAGATTTCTTAAAAAACTGGCAATAGAACTGCCATATGACCCTGCAATCCCACTCCTGGGCATACACACTGAGGAAACCAGATCTGAAAGAGACACGTGCACCCCAATGTTCATCGCAGCACTGTTTATAATAGCCAGGACATGGAAGCAACCTAGATGTCCATCAGCAGACAAATGGATAAGAAAGCTGTGGTACATATACACAATGGAATATCACTCAGCCATTAAAAAGAATACATTTGAATCAGTTCTAATGAGGTGGATGAAACTGGAGCCCATTATACAGAGTGAAGTAAGCCAGAAAGAAAAACACCAATACAGCATACTAACGCATATATATGGAATTTAGAAAGGTGGTAACGATAACCCTGTATGCGAGACAGCAAGAGAGACACAGATGTATTGAACAGTCTTTTGGACTCTGTGGGAGAGGGCGAGGGTGGGATTATTTGGGAGAATGGCATTGAAACATGTGTATTATCATATGTGAAATGAATCACCAATCAAGGTTCGATGCACGATACAGGGTGCTTGGGGCTGGTGCACTTGGATGACCCGGAGGGATGGGATGGGCAGGGAGGTGGGAGGGGAGTTTGGAATGGGGAACACATGTACGCCCGTGGCGGATTCATGTCAATGTATGGCAAAACCACTACGATATTGTAAAGTAATTAGCCTCCAATTAAAATAAATGAATTTATATTAAAAAAAGACAAAAAAAAAATGTAGCCCAAGATATTAGTCTTTGGAAAAATTATATTAATATAAAAGATGTTAAATGGTAGTTTAATTGTTTTTGTCTTATGTAGAAATAGTTCTTTATGCTGTATATCTATGGTTTAGAAAATTTTGCACATATAATAATTTATAATTTTATAAATAAGACAATCATTAATTAGACTTATTCATAATTAGAAATGCTTATAAATGCAATAGCCAAATACAAGAAATGATTACTAATTTGAGAGATTATATTAATCAATTGTTTGAAAATTAACCTTTGATCATAATAAGACTAACACATTAAAGATCAACTTTTGGAAATCATTCCTTTATACATATTTCAGTCATTTAATATTAATATTATCTTTCCTGCCCCATAGGGTGATCCTTGTCAAGATGATGATTATTCAGTTGTCCACAGAAAATGCCGTTCTCAGTTCACAGATCTAGATGGTTCCAAAAGATTTGGCATCAACACTTGGCTTGACGAGAGTGGGATTTATGCCAATTCATATGTAAAACGAAAACTCTGCCCATTAACAGATGGCCCTATTACTCCCTTTTTAAAATAATGTATGGAGTCAGATTCTATAACTAATGAAAGGGAGTGGGTGTAACAGTTGATAATTTTCTATCCTAATAAATACAATGGAAACTTTACAATACATTCCTTTAACACAAAATCTTATATTCTACACAGTGTGTATATCCTTATTTTCATAAGCTACTCTGGTATTTCCAAAGTTTAGCATGTTTATCATTGAAAGTATGTAACAAATTCTAGATAGTACTTGGAGGTATTTTATTTAATTGTACTTTATTTTATTGACTGGATTTATTTTATTGAGTAAATTTTATTAGGAAAAATACATGAAGCTAACACAGTCAAGCTCTTGTTTGCTTAGGGTGTGTCTGATTTTAAAAAATGAGATAACTTCCACTTTTAAGTGAATAAAAATTTAGGTGGTGCTCAAATTCCACACGAAACTCAAATTGCTGAAATTTGAGCAACACTGGCCCTATGATGGTGTTGAATATGTGTGTATGTGTATTGAGGGGGAGTGTGTCTGTTTATAGACTTTAACATATCTGTGGTGTCTAGCTGCACTATAGATTATCATTTCAGCATGGTATTTTTCCTTATTTAATATTTAAGGATTTTTTTTCCCTTTTCCCCCTTATTTAATATTTAAGGAATATTTTCCTTATTTAATATAACACCTTTTGATTGTATGGCGTAACAGTCATGCAGACAGAATCTTAGTGAAACTTTAAGGGTTTAATGGAAAATCAAATCATCTAGTGTTAGATTTAGAAGAAATCTTACCAGTTATTTTGACTTACACTTCCATTTTACAGATGAGCAGAGACAAAGTTTCAAGTAGCTTTCCTAGGGTTACATAAATAGCAGATACTAGTTGAACTTTGAGGTGCATTTGAACTTTCATTTTTTCTGAGGAAGGGTTTATTTATTTGGTCAGCCTAAGCTAAATTTACTCTCATTATTTTTCTTTAAAAAAAAGAAATTCATGAAATAGTATTTCATGATAAATGTTAATGTGATTAGCAAAATATAGGTGAGGACATAAGTCTTGTGAATAGGGAGATGAAAATAAAGAAAATGTGGAAATGGCAAGGAAGCATTCACCAGCAGAGTTTTACTATATTTTCTTGCTGCTTCAGTGTCTGTATGTATACACAAATATGTATGTATAAATATGTATATAATATATGAATATATAATATTAATTCTTTATGTAGTACCTATTCTAGTGGATTACCTTTCCTTCCATAAACTATAAATTCAAGTTTAATCACTCTGAACATTCGTTAACATCTCTAGAATGGACAGCTGTTTGAAGTATGCAAATCTGTATGTCAAGCTACTTATAATTTGTTTTTCTTTTTGTAAGGGAAAAGTCTTAAAGGCCATACTGACCTTTGAACTTGCCGTTTACTTAGAAAAAAAATTCACCTTCTTTAGCAGGAATTCTATATTGTCACAGTGATTAGCATTACATTTTACATAAATAACCTGGGTCTGTCACAAGGGATCAATTTAGAAATCAGTTTTTGTTTGATTAGGAGAATGAAATAAGGGGGGTTGTATTTAAACTAGTTGAATAAAATGATGCATTGAAAAAATTAAAGATTACTTAGATTTTTCAGGAGTAATTATTTTGTGCTGATTTGGATTTCTTTAGATAACTGCTTTAATGGTTCACTCACCAGTATCAGAGACCATTTCAAACAATAAAAGCTGAAACTTAGATATTGTTAAAGAATGTATTCTTTAGGAAATGACTGCACTATCTTCTAATGGTTCCACACGTGTACTTCAAAAGATTCCACCTGAGACACCAAAATAATGCTATATCTTATACGTTTTTATACAGTTAGCATTCATATTTGTTCAGTATTTTTCTTTTGGCCTTTATATGGTATTATGTCTGAACTGTTGGTGTGAGCTCACCACGGCAGAGTGCAGACTGCTGTGGTGGTCCTTGATTAAATTTAGCCCACAATAAATTTTATTTAATCTTCAGTGGTTTTTTTCTTTAATTAAAAAAATTGAGCCACATTTTATAGACTAGGACATTGTACTTTAAAATTCGAACTCTTATGTCCTTGGCACATTTACAGATCTGGAAACACTGGTCTGATTTTGATACAGCAGCAATCATCAGGGGTATGATGGGAGGCCCTCTCTGGATGGGGTGAGTTCACCATTTTGCTGCAGTTCTCACCTGGTATACTTATTTATGGAGGCACTGTGACCCTTTACCAAAGGAGAGGTTGGACAAATATGAAATAAGTTGTAGAGGGAAAGAGGTGGTAGAAAAATGGCAAAATTGGCAGATTCTTGGTGTCCAAGATTAAGATGATAAAGGCAGAGGCCACATCCTAATAGTAGGGACAGCAAATCTGGTTGAGTTCAAGTAGGAAGCAAAATCCTGGAGTATATGTGAAGGAAAGCTACGTGTCTCAAAATAGCCTGGAGTTAAAACTCCCCTCCAGGCCCTCCCCACCATTCTATGCAAAACAAAAAACTCTCTCACCCCAAGAGAAAAAAATGGACATTAAGGTTGATTACGCCCAGCTCCCAGTGGTCCAGCCTCTGGCCTATCTCCAAAATTCCTTGCCCCAGCCGTGAAAGAGATAACTACTCCGAACAACCTTGGAGAAGAACAGGCCCCCTTAAGACAGTAACTTTCCACATACATGCCTATTTATACTTACTCTTTTCTTGGGTAAGGGCGGCAGCTCACTAATCTGACTGTTGCCCCTTCTCGCCTCATTAAAGGTGATCTGTTTCTGTAAAATGCCGGTCTCGTTCTTATTCTGAACCTCGCCTTCTCTAACTGCATACCCTGCAATATGATGTAGAAAATAGAGATGGACAGTTTTATAACCACAAGGAACTGAATTCCTCCAACAACCCAAATGAGCAGGGAACAGATTCTCTCCCAGAGCCTCTGGAAAGGAGCACAACCTGCTAACACCTTGATTTTATTCCAGTGAGAGCTGGGCCAGACTTCTGACCCCAAAAGCTGTAAGATAATACATTTTTTCAAGCCCCCCAAAAAGAAAATAGAGATGGAGAGTGGGTGGATGGCTTCACCTTAGAAATACTGAATAAAATCTCAGATCCACTGGTTTATACTGGGAATCCCTTTGTGCTGAGGCAGGAAGTGAGTATTTTTTTCAAATGTTTGTTTATGGCTGTGCTGGGTCTTCGTTACTGCATGGAATACTCTCTAGTTGTGGCGCACAAGCTTCTCATTGCAGTGGCTTCTCTTGTTGCTGAGCATGGGCTCTGGGGCACGCAGGCGCAGTAGTTGTGGCTCCCAGGTTTTGGAACACATGCTCAGCAGTTGTGGCATGCAAGCTTAGTTGCCCCACGGTGTGTGGGATCTTCTCTGACCAGGGATCAAACCCATGTTTCCTGCATTGGCAGGCGGATTCTTTACCACTGAGCCACCAGGGAAGCCCCTCACTGGTTTATTTACAGAGGAAAATCACTCCCTGGATTCCAGTGCTCATTTTTCTAGAGGCACAGAAAAACTCCAGATTTGCCAAGACCCTATGCAGAAATGGTAAAAGTCCTTTCTATGGGACATAGAGTACAGGTAGGTGGCAGGGTGGGTGAGCCCATGGAATTGCTGGTATTGCTACCATCAACAACAGAGAGGCAGAAAGATCCTTTCTTAAAGCTCTGCTGGCCAAAAGCTAACTTTATTTCAGAGTGAGCAGGAGGGCAGTTTGCCAATACCCAGTAGTCACGTCCAACTCTATTGGCCCTCTAAATAGCTGTGGTGGAGCAAGCCTGAGGCAAATATTGTAATAAAAGTGGAAAACCCAAACAAAACCCCATACAGTAAATCAGTGTTCCAAATATTAAGATCATAAGCTTTACAAAAAATTTAATAGCTTTATTGAGATATGATTCACAAATTATAAAGTTCAACCTTAAAAGTGTGTAATTCAGTGATTTGGGATATAGTCATAGAGGTGTGCTACTATCACCACAATCAATTTAGAATGTTCTCACCATCCCCAAAGGAAACTCCTTACCCATTAGCTGTCATTCCCCATTGCCTCCCCATCTCTTGGTTCTGAACAACCACTAATCTACTTTCTGTCTCTATGTGCATGTATACGTGTGTGAATGCATAGTCACCTCGGTCGTGACAGACTTTTTATGACCCTTTGGACTGTAGCCCACCAGGCTCCTCTGTCCATGGGATTCTCCAGGCAAGAATGCTGGAGTGGGTTGCCATGCCCTCCTCCAGGGGATCTTGCTGACCCAGGATCGAACCCACGTCTCCTGCGTCTCCTGCATGGCGGCACCGAGCCACCGGGGAAGTCCTTTCTGTCTCTAGATTTACCTCTTCTGGGTATTTTATGTCAGTGCAATCATATGCATGGTCTTTTGTGATTAGTTTCTTTCACTTACAATGTTTTGAAGGTTTCATGTTAAATGAAATATCAGTGCTTCATTCTTCTTTGGCTGAATAATATTCCATTTTATAGCTATACTACAGTTTATCCATTTATCAGTTGATGGACATTGGGATATTTCTGTCTTTCGACTATTAAAAATAATGCTGCTATGAATATTTATGTATGAATTTTTGTGTGGACATATGTTTTCGTTTCTCTTGGGCATATCAGTAGCAGTGAAACTGCTGGGTCATATGTTAATTCTATGTTTAACCTTTTGATGAACTGCCAAACTATTTTCTAGTGTATTTTACATTTCCACCAGCAATGCTTGAGGATCGCAGTTTCTTCATATACTTGCCAACATCTGTTGTTTTCTATTGTTTTGCTTATAGCCATCCTAGTGGGTGTGAAGTAGTATCTCATTGTGGTTTTGATTTGTGTTTTCCTGATGGCTAGTAATGTTGAGCATCTTTCTATGTGGTTATTGACCATTTGTGTATCTTCCTTGGAGAAGCCTTTATTTAGATCCATTTTCCATTTTAAATTGGGTTATTTAGCTTTTAAGATCATAACCTATTTGTAATATAATTTTCAAAAAACTGAAACACATAAATCTGAAAAAAAGAGTTTTGTTGGCTTGAGAAGTAGCTTGGGAGATTTCATTTATAAACAAATACTAGAATTTCTATTCCAACACAACAGAATATTTGAAAATGAATAGAACCCAGAAGATCTTATAGGAAAGCACTGTCAAGTGAAAATATGTATTGCACATATGTGATTTAACTGATAGTTTTGATAATGATAGTGATGATACAGTGAGTCAATAAATAATACTGAAATTATTCATAAAATTCTGTTCTTTAATTTTTCATCACACAGTTCTGCTTTTCACTTGTCAGGATAGTTACTAGGGCTTGTTTTCTAGGAATCAAACTCAGCTCATTCTCTAACATTCTTCCTTCATACTAGAATTTTTCTTTTATGTGTGGATCTCACCCTGCTATGCTCATGAACTCCTTTGACAGTCTAATGAAATCCAGACCTTTTCCCGGAAAAAGTTACAAATATTCCTGTTAATATTGAGAAATATTCTAACATTACTAAGTAATGAAGTTTTCCTTTTCTTTGGAAGAAGATTAAATCAATTGTGAATATTTAACAAGTTACTATTAAGGTCTGTGTGCCCATTTCCAGAAGACAAAGTATGCAGGCATGTATGTATATATATGTACACACCTATAGACATATAATGTATTTATACTTGGCAACCTTGAAAGAGAATGCATAATTTTATCAATTAGCTTTTGCTAACCACCTGAAAACATACTAACTTAAAAGAAAAAATACTATTTATTATTGTTCTGTGGTCCACTGGGTGGTTTCTCTGTTTTGGGGCTGGATGGTTCTAGGATGGCCTCACCTAGTTGGCATTCGGTTCAAAGACATCTGGGATGTCAGGGACATCCTGGCCGTGAGCATTTCATCATGTGGCAGAACAGACTGGGCTTATTCATTTGGTAGTAGTGCAGGGATCACAAGAGAAGCAAATGGGGATACTTCTGTGCACAAGCGCTTGTCAGACATCTGCTTGTGTCATGCTTACTACAGCCTGGCTGGAGCAAGTCAAGAGGCCAGCCTGGAGTCCATGTGGGTGGGCTCTACCAAAGAGTGTGGGTAGAAGGAGGGGATAATTTCTGTCTATTTTTGTAGTCCACCACAGTCTGTGCTGTTGCATGCTTCTTATGCAAAATCCTTAGTACAAAAATTATGCCTCTTCCTGCTCAGTACTTCTACAAGAGAGTCAAGAGGGAATCTTGCCCATTTGCCTTAAATTGGTAACATAATTTGGTGCTTTTTTGTCACTTCTGGCCCAAGTTGTTGGTGTTCATGGAGCCTAGTTATGGGCTAGGATAACCCTTTTGGATCCATTCCTAAGGCAAAGTGAGTCCCTCCACTCAGGGGTCCTGGATAGCTAAGAATTACAAGAAGTTTTTCCTTTGTCACAGATCTGGAGATAGTGCAAACAAAGAATAAAGGAATAAGAAAAAATAATATTGACTTCTATCTCCTGATGTTCTAGAACTACCCCATTGCAGTTGAAGAATCAAAGCACTTCCTAACTCAGGGAGGCAACTAGCCCTTAAGTTAAGCACATTGTAGGAAAAAATGGAAGCAGTGACAAATTTTATTTTCTTCAGTTCAGTTCAGTCACTCAATCATGTCTGACTCTTTGCAACCCCATGGACTGCAACACACCAGGCTTCCCTGTCCAACACCAACTCCTGGAGTCTGCTCAAACTCATGTCCATTGAATTGGTTTATTTTTGGGGGCTCCAGAATCACTGCAGTTGGTGACTGCAGTCATGAAATTAAAGGACGCTTGCTCCTTGGAGGGAAAGCTTATGACAAAACCTAGACTGCATATTAAAAAGAAAAAACATCACTTTGCTGACAAAGGTCCATATAGTCCAAAAAACTATAAAGCTATGATTTTTCCAGTAGTCATGTGTGGATGGAAGAGTTGGACCATAAAGAAGGCTGAGTGCTGAAGAACTGATGCTTTCAAACTATGGTGCTAGAGATGACTCTTGAGAATCCCTTGGACAGCAAGGAGGTCAAACCAATTAATCCTAAACGAAATCAACCCAGAATATTCATTGCAAGGACTGTTGCTGAAGCTGATGCAAAGACCTGACAGAGGAGCCTGGCATGCTGCAGTCCATGGGGTCACAGAGTCAGACTTAGTGTCTGGAACGACAGGATAGTACCATCCATCCAGTGCTACCTACCATTTCAGGAGGTTTGCTGATACCCTGAACCCGAGTCATCCAGGCTTATAAGTTGTAGGAGGCAATAATTACACAGGTGAGAAGACAAAACTGAGTTTCTTAAAAGTGATCAGGGGCTAAAGTACAGAATGTATAGATTTAGAGTTGATAATTAGAGCTGAGAACCAACACGTGCCAGCACTTTTTGTATATTTACATTTCATCATCACAACAGTTTTTGTGAATACTGTGTGTGTAAATATATGTGTGTGTGTGTGTGTGTTTGTGTGTGATTATCATTAGTACTTCTCTTTGTCACTTAAGCCTCCAATTGGTGAAGGGGCTTGTTGGAATTCAAACCAAGATCTTCTGAAAATAATCTCAGAACTTTTCACATCTTCACTGTTGAGCAAAGTATGATTCAACTCTTAGAGATTAAGGAGATACTGTTCATTTAGCCTGTGACTTTCCAGTCCTGTGTTGTGGCTAGTTTGTCAACTGGGCACACAGTCCATGGCCCACCTGATCTTCCTAATAGGAAGCTAGGTCTTTATTTCTTTAGCCTGACCACTTTCTGCCTGATGTTACCTGTATGTGAAATTCTTGTTTTTCCATATATTAATAATTTATCAGCCATTATTTTTATGAACCAAAAGATAGAAGCTTACTATGTACTTAAAGGCTCAAAACATAGAATTGTGACCATTTCTGACTGTTTTAGAAACATTCCTCCCTCTGAACATTATCCCCAAATTCTCCTTAAGTCTGATGTTAGTCTCTCCCCAGTCATTTGTGCTTTTTGTGTGTCTCTCTATTATGGCACTCACCTGCTTTTCTTATTACCATTTAACAGTTTTTGAAGAGGAGGCATCATGTCTACTCATTGGGGGCCACTTGTGTCTAAAACACAGTGGGCACTCAGAAATGCTGAGGGAATTGGTATAAAGACATCTGTCATAATCATATACTGATATGGTGAGTGTATGGATAATAATGATTGCAATCCATATGATCAGAATGGGGTTAGCTAAAAAGACTCCGTTAATTAACAGGTTTATATTACCAAGAGTTTTAGTTATAATCTTGGGAAAATGGGAGGAGATAGCAAAATTGACCTAAGAAAATTTATGCTCTGCATGGTAAACAGGCAGTTTGCCAAGGCATTTGTTAATCTGACTGAAATCATACTTAAAGTAAAAAAAAAAAAAAATTGCTCACAAGCCAGAACGTCATTTTGAATGAGTCCTTCTCATGTCCCCAAAATGCTGAAAGTTGAACAATGTAGCACAGTAGGTGTGATGAAGGCAGCTAGTGAGACTGAAGGCTGAAGAGATGGCGTGGAAGAGGAGTGGAGAGGAAAGCTGTTTTGAAGAAACGCTGCACTGAAAGGAAATCAGTGTGCACAGTGGCTTTCTCAGATTCACGGTCTGTGTACAGGTTTGGTTATGTAAAGTGCAGCTGCCCGTGGTAGCTACAGACTTGGAGAATGATGGTCCTGAGTTGGATGTTTGAGGATAAATACTTAGTTTGCCTTTTTTGTATTTGTCTCAAGCCTTCCTCACTTAAATTTCTCACTGTAGAAATGAAATTGCTTTATAAGTACTCTGAAGGTCCCTGGTGATGGTTCATTTTATCTCTACTCAAGCCTTCTGTTTGTGTTACAGGCTTGGGAAATATTTAATACGTGACAGGATTTTGTCATCTTTTGGTTGTCTGAACACAAACTATCTTACTGATGTAAGTCACCTTTCTATCACATACTGGGAGTAGACAGCAGCTGTCCCAGTGAAGTAAAACAAAGAAATCAAAAAGCTGAAATAAGTAACCAAAATATCAAAATGAATGACATTCAAATTTGACTTCTCCATGGCATACCTATTTATGGCACCATAGATGACCAAGAATTAGCCATGGAAGTAAGTACTCTACAGAGCTTCAGTTAAAAGGAAAAAGAAAGAAAAAAAAAAAAAAACCAGTTACCAATTCCCATCTTCCAGATAAAAATATTATTTTAAAATTTATATTCTCTTTACAAAAGCTTAATTTATATTAACACTACCTGAGTCTTAAAAATATAGAGATTGACCAAATAGTAAAATTTGTAACAAGAGAAGATTTTACACAGTCTGCAGTCTTGGTATACAGCAATGCAAGGAAGAGATGTACTTGAAGAAAAAACTTGTAATAGTTCAGCTCTGAGGATTCTTGAGGAAAAGTAGATTTATCTCTTCTCCTGAGTTGCTTAATACTAATGAGCAATCTGGTTAAAAGTTAAACATGAAATCGCAAAAGTTTCACCTATCCACAAAAATTTCTATGTCTTCATCCTTCAAGGTAAAGATAAAGAGTGTTTTCTAGAGAGCATTCAGGGCACCAACATAAATGACTCCTTTTGGAGGAGAAGCATTAAAAGAGCCCCACAAACGGGGAGGAAAAGGGCTGTGGCCTCTCCAAATAGGCTTTTGAGAGGTTGTCCCTTCTGCACTTTGCTGCATCAGCTATGCACTCCACCCCTTAATCCTGCTACTCTCTCAAACCACCGGTGGCATTCTCAAAAAGCGGATGATGCTTAGTTTTTCCTGCACCTCTTGCCCCAGCCACTCCTTGTCTGGCTTCTGCTATCATCTGTGATTCCTATCAACTCTTGCCCTTCAGATCCAGTCCCCACACTTCCTCTTCCTGTTCTGGACCCTGAGAGGCTGTGCTTTAGAGACGCTTTGGTGGATTCCATTGCCCTCTGGCTTAGGGTTGACTGGTTTAGCAAATGAAAATATAGGACATCAGGCTAAGTTAGAATTTCCAGTAAAAGGATAAGTCTTTAATGCAAGTATGTCCCATGTCATATGTAATATGAATACTTAGACTTACCAGAAATTCAGATTTAACTGGATGTGTTGTGTTTTATCTGGCAACCCCACTCTGGCTTCCCATTGGTTTAGTCAGTGGGAGCACCAACATGTAATCAAGAAAATCGAAGAGAAGTCAGAGTATTTCCTTGCCCTGTTCCCTCTTGACTAAGTTGATACAGGCTGATTTTTATCCATTGACAGATGGTTCCATCTCTTGTCATGCAGTCCTTGGTTCCAGGAGCCTCTCCTTCCCCAAGTTTTTTCTGACATAGGGAAGTAAATACTTCTCCAGTGCTCACATTTCTTTGTTCTTCCTTAATACTACCTGGGTACCTTGTCATTTCCCTGCTTCCTCCTCATATTTCGCACACCTTTTTAATACTATACTAAATGCTTCTTAAATAAACCAAATCGAACAGCTATCTTTTTTCTGCCTGGATCCCTAAACAGATGTGCTCTTACAGACCTAGTCCCGAAATTGTCTTCTGGACCCTGACACCCTCCATTTCTCACAACAGTGGCAATACTGACCCAGGGGTCCTTTTGTGCGTCATGGGTGCACTGCCCTGCCCCCTTCAACTGCTCTTTCACTGGCTTGTCTTACTTTTCCTAACTGTAATACCCAGGTATTTCCCTGGATTGACTGCTCTCTGTATACAGTGTCTTAGACTCTACTATTACCTTTGTGTGGAATTCATTTTTTTCTTTTATTTATTGTGATGCCAATGACTGAAAATATTCACACGTATGACATAATGCCTTGAATATGCCCAAAGTGAAATGAGGTCCCAGGAAATTTGTTGGGAACTAAAAAAAATAGTTGTGATGGTTAATTTCATGTGTCAGCTTGACTGAGCTACAGTGCCCAGATATTTTATCAAATATTGTTCTGGATATTTTCTGTGAGGGTGTTTTTGGATGAGATTTACAATTAAATTGGTAGACGTTGAGTAAAGCAGATTGCCTTTAAAATATGATGGACCTCTTCCAGTCCTTTGAAGGCCTGGATAGAACAAAATTGCTGACCTCCCTTGAGCAAGAAGGAATACTGCAACAGACTTCCTTCAGACTTCACCTGCAACATTAGCTCTTCCTAGTCTCCAACCTGACAGCCTGAGAGCCCACCCTGCAGATTTTGGACTTGCCAGCCTCCATAAATCATATGAGTCAATTCCTTAAAATCTATCTACACACACACACACACACACGTCTTGTTGGTTTTGTTTCTCTGGAGAATCCTGACTAATATAATAGTGCACAGAATGCATTCAGGTGGGAGAAGAGGGTGGGCATAACAGTCAGTAAAGCATTTTACAAAGGTATGATATAGATTAGATTGGCTACAGATTATGAAATATTTAGATCAGGCTGGGTTTAACTGTGCTGCTTTCTCTCCCTCCTGGAAGAGCTTTTCGGATTGTAGGTCAGTGAGAGTGATGTTGTTATAGGCATTCGTAGTTTACATACTTCTGCTTACAAGAAACAAAATTCTTAGACTGGCTGAAACACCTAAGTGCTTTTATGGTCTCAGATAACATGAAGTTCAAAGGAAGGAGAGACCCTTGGTCTGCTGTGTCCTGGCTTCTGAGTTCTCTTGCCTCTGCCCTCCTCAGACTGGCTACATAATGGATGAAGTCTTCTGGCCCTCATGTCCAGGCATGAAATGTTCAGGGGAAAGAGAATGACTTTCTCTTCTTTAATGAATTTCTCAGAAGCTAGGAAAACTTCCCTGACTCTCCTTCATGTACCTCTCAGTGGCCAGAATGGGGTCACTTGCACATTCCTAAAACCGTCCCTGGCAAGGGGGATTCCATGACTGGCTTAGACAAGCCAGAATCTCCTCCTGAACTACAAATGGGGTTGGCTTCCACTGGATTCTGTTATATGGCTACCGGATGTAAAGCAGGGTGTCAGGAAGAAAGAAGAGGGAAGCAGATGTGGAGCAGGTAGCCAACAGAATCCACCAAATTGGCCACATAGATCTTGGCTGTCCCTTCTTTTCATGCATCTGAGTGTTGTCTTGATACTCTGCCAAACAAAACATTGCTTTCTTTTAAAAAAATCAAACCACATTCAGTATATGATTTTTTGAAAACTTACTTCAGTTACTGGGATGTGAGGGTAAGTTATATCACATAGCATGTGACAGTTTAATTGAAAACCTCCATTAAGTGTCTTTGCTCTCACATTTCTTCATCCTCCTGCTTCTCTTGCATCCCTCCATTCACCAAACCATTTCCTATTTTAAGACTTGAACTCATACCCTTTTCCTGGTCTCATGCAGGGAGTCTGCCTATTACTATTGATGTGAGGCCCTGGCAGCCCAGCTGCCACCCTCGGACTTATCAAAGTACCCATTCAGTCACTAGCTGCTGAGAAAATAAATTTTCTTTGTATCATTCATTACATGCAGAAAAGCCTATAATACTATTTTCTTTGAAAGTGTAAAGCTTTTGCAAGCTTGGTATTTTAACCAATGTTAGTAAAAAGTTACTTGTGACCTATCTCACAAGCCATTGTAATGTATCAGAGTGCTAAGGCTATGTAGTAGAAGACTTCTAATTAATAGTAATCAATAACCTGACCTCTCTCCTGAGCTTGAGTCTCATACATGCTGCTCATCTCCACCAGACAGGAAAGGAACCTCGTTATGTTCAAGATGAAATAATCTTCCATTGCAAATTTGTCTCTCCTATTTCCTATTGCTATTAATAGCATCACTACTTCCCAATAGTCATTTTAATTTCTTTCTCCATTGCTCTCTCTATTAATCTCTCACTTCCAAAAATTTGTTCTGGAGATTTTAACAGGTGTTTCTTGAAGAAAGTGTTCTGTTGGCCAAATGTCATTGGGGAATAATATATGCCATATCTCTATCTTGGAGCATTACAACACACGTTCAAATATCAAAGACCCTGAGAAATTCTGTAGAATAGAAGGCAGTTTACTCCTATTTAATCTAGTATTTCCTGGGCTTATTTCATCACAGAATCATTTTTGCTGGGAATATTTTTTCATATATTCTAGGATATAAGTATGTCATGGAAAAATAGGGAAAACATCACTCTAAGCATTTTCTAAATAAGAATGGAGAACAAAATTAATATTTATTGTGTAGTAAAAACCATATTCATAGGTGAAGTAGACTTTTTCTTTTCTTCTTCTTTTTTTAAATCCCTATCGTGTGGCCTGCCAGCCACAAGTGCCATGTAGCAGGCCTCTGTGGGTGGCCTGTCTCAGTATGCCACAGATGTGTGTGGGCTGAGCCTCCCTCACAGGGCTCACAGGTCTCTGGGACTCAGCAAGGGAGGCTGGTTGAGGGCAGGGGGACTTCTGTAAAGAAGGTGGAAAATAATTTTTCTATAATTTATGAAGTTGTGAAAAAGCCATTATCATGATTTTTACAGTGAATAGTGGAATATTGCAGAAATAATAAAGATATTTTCCTAATTTCAAAAAATATCCCAGTACTACTAATAAGAAAATAAAGCCCAAGTACTTCTTTTAGTAAACAGACTTAGACAGAAATCCAACTTCATGATGATGAAGTATAGATTCACCTTAAATGTTATGATAATTGGCATGTACATGTTCGACTCTTCTCCTTTATCTTTCTAAATGAAGGGTAATGGCTAACTCTGCTTTACTTTCTAAAAATGATTTGTGTCACATTTCACTCTGAGATTTTCATTAAACACAACTAAATCTTGTGGCCTAGGTTTCCAATTATCATTTTAATATAGGCAGGATCAAGTATTCATTGATTATAAATATTTTATTCTCTATTGTACTACCAGACTAAGGATTAACAAGTCTTTTTTCCCTTAAAACTTAATGTGTTGAATTCATATAGGTGCATAATATATGTCCATTTATTTATTGAACATGAGAATGTTAGATTCTATAGGCTTTTGGCCTAATCTTAAGAACTGTTAGAAAAAAATTGCATTTAATTAAACTTAAGTCTATACAAGTGGGTGGAGTTGCCAAGTAAGAAAATAAATTTGGAGATATTTGGGAGAGGATAAATTCAAGTTATAATTGGAAAGGGAGAAGAGATTTTAAAAATGGGTTAAAAGTAGAGTATTTTTCAATATTGTACCTGTTTGGTGCATTTAATTCATATTTTTATCAAATATGCATACAAATTCTGAGTAGGCTTATTTCAGATACTATACTGATAAGATAGCTGATACGACGCTGGCAGTTAGAGTTGATTGGGCTTTTTTAAAAAATGAGACCCCAGAATTGGCCACAAGAAAGTCCTTATTCATTACTTAAAAAACAAACTGCAGGGTGTATATACTGATTTTTTTTAAAGTGAAGTACATTAAACAAAGAAATATTTCTAAAAGCCTCAAGCAAATGTAGGAATCTGAAAACACTTCTCTTTTCAAGCCAACTGAAGAAAAGAACATAGGGAAATCACAAAGTAAAGAGCATTTCTTTTCAGAATGCCTCTTTCTCATAAGTAGTTTAAAGTCCAGTGGAGGATGCAAAAAGCTCTTTCATAAAGCAGGAAAATAGAAGAAAAAAGGCTGTTGGCATTTCTGATTTTATTGGATAATTGTAAGACAGTGGCTATGAAAGACAAGACTCAAGGAAATGGGTAATCGAGGGGCAGGATAAGATGATTTAAAAAAAGCAGATGAAGTAAGTGTGGAGGCAAATTTAATGCCTCTCACTTTGGAGAAATCAGGCAGAGAAAAGTATCTCAAGAGATTGCCAGACAGATGGTATGCTACAGAACCTTATATTTCTCTGAAGAATAAGCCTGCCTCAGTTCAAGTCCTGGAGTAAGGGAAGGAGTTTTTCTGAGTAGAGAGTGAGCAGATCATTTACACCTTTCAATCGCTGCTTTATATGACATGAGGGTGGGGATCATTCATGGGAAAGTATCAGTGATGAAATTTTTAAATATTTCTAGATGTTTAGAGCTAAACAGGAGCAAATAATTCTATATTTCTAGAATTTTAGTTCTAAACAGAAGAACTAAACAGTAGAACAGTAGGGCATGTGAGCATAATCTACAATTTATTCAGTGTATGCAACACATAGTAACTTTCTTCCAAATAGTATGGAAATAGGTAAAGAAGAGTAAGTTTGTAGTGAACACTCCTAGTAAACGTTACCTCAACCCAGTGATCAAGGTCAACATCAGCAGTAGTAAGTAGTATCTACCCTTGATAGCTGTCCCCAGTGACTCAGTGAAGAATCCACCTGCAATGCAGGAAATAGAGAGATGTGAGTTTGATCCCTGGGTTGAGAAGATCCCCTGGAGTAGGAAATGGCAACCCATCCCAGTATTCTTGCCTGAAAAATTACGTGGACAAATGAGCCTGGTGGGCTGCAGTCCATGGTGTCGCAAAGAGTTGGACACCACTGAGCAACTGAAAGCATGCACACAGCCTTGATATTACGTGAAGAACATGGCACTTGGCCTCTGTGGTCTTCCTCTCAAATCCCCTCACTCCAGTTGAATCATGGGAAAACAGATACATCCCAATTAAGGGATACTCTATGAAATATCTTACCAGTATTCATCAACATTTTCAAGGTCATCAAAAATAAGGAAAGTCTGAGAAACTGTCATAGCCAAGAGGAGCCTAAGGACATATGATCACTAAATGTAATGTGACATCGTGCATGGGATCCTGGAACAGAAGAGCATTGTATAAAAACTAAGGAGAATTGAATGAAGTAAGGATTTAGTAATAATGCATCAGCATTAGTTCTTTAACTGTGACATATGTACCATTCTAATGCTAATGATAGGGAAAACCAAGTGAGAAGTATTTGAGAACTCTGTACAACTTTTGTGTAAATCTAAAAATATTCTAAAATGAAAATTTCACTGAAACATTTTAAAAAGTGTTCATGATGAATACTGGCACCTGAAGATGTTGACTGAGAAATTGTTACAAAGATGTGATATTTGATAGCCAAGCCTTGTAATATGAAATTTGTATTTTCCATAAGCCAATTTGCTTGGATTAAATGCCTTATTTTTTAAATGGCTAAAACACTTCTACATGAATTCAGTAAAACTGGTTCCAAAAAAGAAATCTGGTAGGCAAAAAAAAGTAAAGAAAAGATAGTTGAGTTCACAGATGCAAAAAAAAAAAAAGTACTCTGTACTTTTATTTATAAAAAGTTCAAAACATATAACTAAGGGAAAATTAACCTACAGTGTTAGAAGTTGAAATGGTGATTATTTTGGGGGGGGTCACGATATGACTAGGAGGGACATTAGAGCTGCTTCAGGGAGCATAATGCTCTGTTTCTTGATCCAGCTGGTAGTTACCACACTGTATTCACTTTGTGAAAATTCACTGGGCTGTAGGCTTTTGTATGCTTATTTTCAGTATGTATGCCCTACTGTGCTTAGTTGCTCAGTCGTGTCCAACTCTTTGCCCCGCCATGGACTGTAGCCCGCCAGGCTTCTCTGTCCTCGGGGATTCTCCAGGCAAGAATACTGGAGTGGGTTGCCACGCCCTCCTCCAGGGGATCTGAAACCCAGGAATTGAACCCAGGTCTCCCACTTGCAGGCAGATCCTTTACCAGCTGAGCTACCAGGGAAGCCCCTTCAATATGTATATTATACCTCAATTTGAAAGTTTACTAAAGAAAACAATTGAACTTGAGGAGTTGGCTAAATTGCTTTCCAACATTAAAAAACATATGTACTATAAGTGGTTTCTGAATAGTAAATACATTTCAAAGCAGAAGATCAGTATGCTGTGTTGTTAGAAGTGTATGTTGTCCATATATTTACTTACTCATTTCACAAATATTTATTAAGTAACTAGGACTGGCTTGTATCTAAAACCATAGATCATATGGGAAATAAACCTATAAATAGACAGTAATATGATGATTTCTATAATAGATATGTGTGCAAATGTAATGGAATTCTAGAGATGTTCTTTGGTCTGTTGGGGGAAGTCAGAGAAGGCTACTCAATAAGTTGAAACAAGAGTTGAAACATGATGAAAGAGCATACATTTGCCTAAAAGAAAGTGGTTATTTTTACATTGAGCAAGGTGAGAGGAGAGGATTCTAGACAGAGGCAATAGCTAGAGAAAAGTCACAGAGGCTGGATGAATTTTAGAAAATTCCTTGATCGGGAGAGTGGCAGGAATGATGGAAGCTGTGTTACTGACTAAATGTCTATGTCCTCCAGGAAATTTGTAAGTTGAAGTTTTGACCTCCAGTGTGATAGTATATGCGATAGGATGTTTGGGAGGTAATTAGGTTTAGATGAGGTCATGAGGGTGGGGCCTTTATTTTGGAATGAATGAAGAGACCAGAGCTTTCTCCTACCACCTCCCTCTTTCCCCACCATGTGAAGACACAGAGGATGTCTGTCCGCAAGCCAGGAAGAGAGACTTCATCAGACACCTAGTCGTCCTGCATCTTAATCTTGGACTTCCCAGCCTCCAGAACTATGAAAAATAAATGTTCATTGTTTAAGGTACATAGTCTATGGTATTTTGTTATGGTAACCAAAACTGACTAAGATACTGAGATAGCAGAGGAAGACAGAAACCAGATCATAAAAAGCCAAGTATATCATGAAGAGAAGACTTGATTCAGGAAATGTTGAGCTTTAAGCAGTGAGAAATATGATAAGAAATATGATTATAAAGATAAAGGCAGTGTGGAGAATGCTTGGAAGGAGCATGACTGGAAGAGAAGGACCGGTGAAGAAGCTACCATAAAAGTGAGGAGAGAAATGATGTGATTGTGGACAGACAGCAGCAGACAGAGACGTTTATGGTTTAGAGTTGGCAGGTCTCAGTGATTAATTAGATATGGAGGGGGAGAGGTGGGAATCCAAGATGGCATCAGTGATACCATTGATGAGGATAGAGAACACTGAAGGAAAAGTGGGAATGTGGATAAAGATGAGTTCTATCTGAGACATGTTGAGTTTGGGACATCCAGGTGGGGACGTCTAGCAGGTAGTTGGATATAATGGGAATGGGACCCAGAAGAATTACCTGGAATTATGGGAGTTTCCTGTGGTGGATATATAGTTAGTAATCAAAACTGAGTTTACTTATGAAAAGTAAGAAAATCCTCATGGATGAGGGTGTGTAGATAAAAGGGTTAAACAGTTGAAACTCTGTCCAGACACTTCAGAGTGTTGCTGAAGTGCTATATTATGCATGGGTCCAAACTGTAAGAAGGAAAGCATGGTCAGGCAAGGATGTATGGAGTAGCCAAGAGACTGGAGGACCTTTTAAGGTGAAGTTACAGGATTTGGAATAGTGAGGGGATGAGAAAATGAGAAGGTGAAAGTTTGTGATAAGAGAGAATATTACCAGGGTTTAAGATACTCAGGCTGGGCTAGTTCTGAGGATAAATAGAACATGAGTTCCATGAGGACAGGAGTATTTCAATTCTGGATGCCCAGTATGTAGGACAGAGTGTGGCATATAAGTGATGCTCAGTAAATATTTGCTGAGAGCAGCAGACAGGGAAGTTTAAGATTTAGAGTTGAAGCCTGGCGGGCTATAGTCTATGGGGTCACAGAGTCAGACACCACTGAAGCGACTGAGCACGCACGTGGAGTAGACTGAGGGGAAGTTAATAGATTAGATGAGATCAAAGAAGTCTGGTGAAATTCTCAGAAAACTTGTATATGACTCTTTGTTTTTCTCTTGCTGCTTTTAGAATCCTCTCTTTATCTTTAACCTTTGCCCTTTTAATTACATGCCATGCTGTGGATCTGTTTGGGTTCATCTTGTTTGGGACCCTCTGTGGTTCCTGAGCACGCATGCATGCATGTGCTTCCTGTACCTGGCTATCTGTTTCCTTTTTCAGTGGGAAGTTTTCAGCTAAAATTTCTTCAGGTACATTTTCCATCCCTTTTTCTTTCTCTCCTCCTTTGAAACCGCTATTATGCCTAAGTTGGCACATTTTATATTATGCCCCATAGACCTTGTATGTTGCTTTCATTTTTTAATTTGTCTTTCTATCTGCTGTTCTGATGGGTTGATTTCCTCTATTCTATATTCCACAACACTTATCTGTTCTTCTGTGTCATATAGTTGACTATTCACTGCTTCTAGGTTGCTTTTGGAAGTTGAATTATCTAATTTTTTATTGGTTCATCTTTATAGTTTCTAATTCCTTGTTACAGTGATCTGCATTTCTATTAATGCTCTTTCTTAACCCGGTTAGCATTTTTATTGCCACTTTTTTTGAACTCAGGTTCTGGTAGAGTTATGAGTTCTATTTCTTCATTTGTTCTTTCAGGGGATTTCTCTTGCTCTTTTAATTGGGAGTAGTTCCTCTGCTTTTTCATTTTGCCTAACTTTCTTTTACTCTGTGAATTTAGGAGAAACAGTTATCTACTGTGGTCTTGAAGGAGTGTTTTTATGTGGGAGCATCCCTGTGTATACTGTGTGTGTCTGATGTCTTTGGTGTGAGAGTTCTTTTTGATATGGACACCAACCACGTCTTTCCTCAGGGTGTGCTGGACATTTTCACCTTGAAGGAGGTGTGGTTGGTGTCGGGGGATCCAAAGCCTGTGTAGGGTGTGAGGTGGGGGCTTCCCCTCTGCTTTATAGCTGTGACCACCTTGTCAGGGTGTGCTGTGGTCTGCTCCTTAGTTGTTGGAGTAGAAGTCACCCAGTCTCCATTTCCTTTGAGTGCATGCCATGCCCCAAAAGAGGTGATTCCTAAAGCAAGTGGGGCTCATGTGCTCACTGCGGATTGATCACCTGTGTAGATATCTGTGGCTCCACGTAGGAACAGCCCATGGTAGCATCCTTTCCCTTGCTGTGGTCATCCCAGATCTAGTGCAAGGCTGTGGGGTGGGGTGGGTGGAGCCCAGAACATCCACCAGGTTGGGGCTGGGAGCGAGGGTGTTGTGGCTGCAGGGATTGGGGTGTCTGTGCTGCTGCCAGAGGTCTGGGCTGCCTCTGTGGCAGTCTTCTCCCATTTTTTGCTGTGTTATGTAAGATTCAGAAGTGACGATTATGTATCAAAACGCTGATTTCCTCTTTCTGGATCTGGCAAATAGTGCTAGAGAGTAAATTGTGATTTGGTTAACACTTAAAATCTGGCTCCCTCTACTGGAGGATATGATACTTTTCCTCCTTTCCTTTTAACTGAGGTCCAAAAAGCACTGGCAGGATTGGGGTTCACACTTAAGGTTTTTCTAGTCTTTGTGCATATGGAAATTGCCTGGTTGATCAACTGGGCACATATAATAAATTATGTATGATGCACATAGATAACATTCTGTAGCAATTACTGCATCAAATTACTACGTATTTCTTGATTGCCTCTGTAAGGCAGATGCAAGATATGCAAAGATGTGTAAGATATGATCTTTGCTCCTCAGAGAGCTTATAGTTAATTAAGTTATATGAATGATGATTCCAGGGTATACATAGCTCCCTGTCTGCAACTCCCAATGGCCAAATTAAGTGACCTTTTTCACATTAAGAAGCACTGGTTCTTGACAGATGATTGATAATTTCTTTGCATAGCCACTTAATCTCCTTTATTTGGTATTGGTTCCCATATAGCTAGCTTTGAGGACTTTCTGAACTAGAAATTACTGATTTTAATGAAAGGGTGATAATTTGTGTTGGGGTGGGTTACAAAATTTTTTTACTGTAGAAAATGATTTTGAATCATCAGTGAATAATCTAAAATTCTTTTTTAATGGAAATGTCAGACTCTTCATAAGTTGATTGATTTCTTAGAAAGCACATCTCCATATTTGGTTCTATTAGTCCAGCTGTTTCAGCCTTAAGCTCATCTTGCAATCCTAAAATGCCTGTATAAATCTTTTGTAATCAGTTCAGTATATTACTTTTATCTTCCCATTGGAACTTACAGTCCATTGTAGTAACACCATTCCTACCTAACTGTATGTGTGTATACAGACCCTCACCTGATTGTGAACTACTAGGGTGAGAGAACAGAGACCAAAAGCCATTCTCACTTTGTTTGGACCACTCTACTGCTCATTTATTCTGCTGCCTCAAGAAGCAACTTTCATATAGAGGTAGTCCATTGTAGTGCTGGTCAGAGCGTCAAACCCCAGCTCTGCCTTTTGCCAGCTGTTTCACCTTGGGAGGGCTTCCCAGGTGGTACTAGTGGTAAAGAACCCACCTGCCAATGCAGGAGACACAAGAGACACAGGTTCGATTCCTGTGTCAGAAAGATCCCCTGGAGGAGGAAACAGCAACCCACTCCAGTGTTCTTGCTGGAATAATCCCATGGACGGAGGAACCTGGTGGGCTATAGTCCATGGGGTTGCAAGTTATTCACTCCCTCCTGAGATTGTTGTGATGCATAACAAATTAATATACACAAAGCCATGAGAACTGATTCTGGTTCATGGAAAGCACTTATATGTATCACTTACATTATTATCACTCAATTTGTATGTGCAAGGAAAACTAATATGGTGTATAGAAATTCTAAGAAAGGATTCAAAAGTCAACTTACAAAATGAAACCCAACTGAATAAATGCTATTTCTTGCTGGTTCTGGACACACAGATATGTGTGTTGGGGGTGAGGGGGCAGGAGGAGTTTATCTGGGGAAAGAGTGCCTTTTCAGTAACTGCAGGCATCAGGGTGAGAAACCTCAGTTTTGATCTAATAAACTAAATGTCGTTCCCCTGCTGCTCCCACATTTTCTGCTTAGAAATTCCAAAACCATTATGGAAATGATTTTTAAAAGTCCACTGGGGAGCAGGAACCTCTAGAGTCAAAGCAAATAATTACACTTGGGCACAACACATCTCTTCCACCTGAAAATATGTTTAGAAAACAGGTTCTTCTATTTCTAAATCATTGGTAATTCTTGGATGCTAGGTTTTAGCATCAAAGAAAAGGTACAACTGCAAACAAAAGGACTCTGTGTTCTTAATATTCACTGTGTCACATCAGGTGCTTCCTCAGCACCTCTCTTAAGACTTTAGACAATATGAAATGCCTTCCAGAGCTGAGAATGATTCTGAGATTTGGCAGTACCTCATTTTCATCAATGTAGATATAAACATGATTGTTGCAAATGACTAGAGCTTTTCCAAGCATTTAGCTTTTAAAACTCAAATGAGACTTAATCAACGTTTCCTGTTTTATATCACCGACATCTCTTATTTTCAGCACAGAAATCAAGCTGAGTTTGAATTAAGGTCCTGTTTTCCAAACGTTTCTGAAAGGTTAAGAGACTAATTGGTTCACAGCTTCTTCAAGGCCATACAACATGTTTGAGTTTTAGAAGTTTAATCATTTGTGTTACTGTACATTGTCTCTCTGGGCTTCCCAGGTGGCTCAGCAGTAAAGAATCTGCCTGCAATGCAGAAGATGCAAGAGATGTGGGTTCGATTCCTGGGTGGATAAGTTCCCCTGGAGGAGGGCACGGAAACTCACTACAGTATTCTTGCCTGGAGACTCCTGTGGTCAGAGAAGCCTGGTGGGCTACAGTCGATGGGGTCCCAAAGAGTTGGACATGATTGTAGCGACTGAGCACACACGCATGATGTCTATCTCAGTTCAGTTCAGTCGCTCAGTCGTGTCTGACTCTTTGCGATCCCATGGACTGCAGCATGCCAGGCCTCCCTGTCCATCACCAACTCAAAGTCATGTTCATCACGTTGGTGATGCCATCCAACCATCTCATCCTCTGTTGTCCCCTTCTCCTCCTGCCTTCAATCTTTCCCAGCATCAGGATCTTTTCCAGTGAGTTGGTTCTTCGCATTAGGTGGCCAAAGTATTGGAGTTTCAGCTTCAGCATCAGTCATTCCAATGAATATTCAGGACTGATTTCCTTTAGGATGGACTGGTTGGATCTCCTTGCAGTCCAAGAGACTCTCAAGAGTTGTCTTCAACACCACAGTTCAAAAGCATCAATTCTTCAGCACTCAGCCTTCTTTATAGTCCAACTCTCACATCCATACATGACTACTGGAAAAACCATAGCTTTGATTAGACAGACTTTGTTGGTAAAGTAATGTCTCTGCTTTTTAATATGCTGTCTAGGTTGGTCATAACTTTTCTACCAAGGAGCAAGCATCTTTTAATTTCATGGCTGCAATCACCATATGCAGTGATTTTGGAACCCAAGAAAATAAACTCTGTCATTGTTTCCATTGTTTCCCCATCTATTTGCCATGAAGTGATGGGATTGGATGCCATGATCTTAGTTTTCTGAATGTTGAGCTTTAAGCCAACTTTTTTACTCTCCTCTTTCACTTTCATCAAGAGGCTCTTTAGTTATTCTTCACTTTCTGCCATAAGGATGGTGTCATCTGCATATCTGAGGTTATTGATATTTCTCCCAGCAATCTTGATTCCAGCTTGTGCTTCCCCCAGCCAAGCATTTCTCATGATGTACTCTGCATATAAGTTAAATAAGCAGGGTGACAATACACAGCCTTGATGCACTCCTTTCCCCATTTAGGAAAAGTCTGTTCTTCCGTGTCCAGTTCTAACTGTTGCTTCCTGACCTGCATACAGATTTCTCAAGAGGCAAGTCAGGTGGTCTGGTATGCCCATCTCTTTCAGAATTTTCCATAGTTTGTTGTGATCCATACAGTCAAAGGCTTTGGCATAGTCAATAAAACAGAAATAGATGTTTTTCTGGAACTCTCTTGCTTTTTCGATGATCCAGCAGATGTTGGCAACTTGATCTCTGGTTCCTCTGCCTTTTCTAAATCCAGCTTGAACATCTGGAAGTTCACTGTTCACATACTGTTGAAGCCTGGCTTGGAGAATTTTGAGCATTATTATGCTAGCATGTGAGATGAGTGCAATTGTGTGGTAGTTTGAACGTTCTTTGGCATTGCCTTTCTTTGGGATTGGAATGAACACTGACCTTTTCCAGTCCTGTGGCCACTGCTGAGTTTTCTAAATTCTGGAATATTGAGTGCAACAGTTTCACAGCATCATCTTTTAGGATTTGAAATAGCTCAACTGGAATTCCATCACCTCCACTAGCTTTGTTTGTAGTGATGCTTCCTAAGCCCCACTTGACTTCATATTCTGGGATGTCTGGCTCTAGGTGAGTGACACACCATCCTGGTTTTCTGGGTCTTGAAGATCTTTTTGGTATAGTTCTTCTGTGTATCCTTGCCCCCTCTTCTTCATATCTTCTGCTTCTGTTAAGTCCGTACCATTTCTGTCCTTTACTGTGCCCATCTTTGCATAAAATTTTCCTTTGGTATCTCTAATTTTCTTGAAGAGATCTCTAGTCTTTCCCATTCTATTGTTTTCCTCTATTTCTTTGCATTGATCACTGAAGAAGGCTTTCTTACCTCTCCTTGCTATTCTTTGCAACTCTGCATTCAAATGGGTATATCTTTCCTTTTCTTCTTTGTCTTTAGCTTCTCTTCTCAGCTATTTGTAAGGCCTCCTCAGACAACCATTTGCCTTTTTGCATTTCTTTTTCTTGAGGATGGTCTTGATCACTGCCTTCTGTACAATGTAACGAATCTCCGTCCATAGTTCTTGAGGCACTCTGTCTATCAGATATAATCCCTTGAATCTATTTCTCATTTCCACTGTATAATTGTAAGAGATTTGATTTAGGTCATACCTGAATGGTCTAGTGGTTTTTCCTACTTTTTTCAATTTAAGTCTGAATTTGGCAATAAAGAGTTCATTATCTGAGCCACAGTCAGCTCCAGGTCTTGTTTTTGCTGACTGTATAGAGCTTCTCCATCTTTGGCTGCAAAGAATATAATCAATCTGATTTCAGTATTGACCATGTGGTGGTGTCCATGTGTAGAGTCTTCTCTTGTGTTGTTGGAAGAGGGTGTTTGCTATGACCAGTGTGTTCTCTTGGCAAACCTTTGTTAGCCTTTGCCCTGCTTCATTTTGTTCTCCAAGGCCAAATTTACCTGTTACTCCATGTATCTCTTGACTTCCTACTTTTGCATTCCAGTCCCCTATAATAAAGAGGACATCTTTTTTATTTTTTTGGTGTTAGTTCTAAAAAGTCTTGTAGGTCTTCATAGAACTGTTCAGCTTCTTAAGCATTACTGGTCAGGGCTTAGACTTGGATTACTATGATGTTGAATGGTTTGCCTTGAAAATGAACAAAGATCATTCTGTCATTTTTGAGTCTGCATCCAAGTACTGCATTTTGGACTCTTTTGTTGACTATGATGGCTACTCCATTTCTTCTAAGGGATTCTTGCCCACAGTAGTAGATATAATGGTCATCTGAGTTAAATTCATCCATTCCAGTCCATTTTAGTTCACTGTTTCCTGGAATGTTGATGTTCACTCTTGCCATCTCCTGTTTGACCATTTCCAATTTGCCTTGATTCATGGGCCTAACATTCTAGGTTCCTATGCAATATTGCTCTTTACAGCATCTAACTTTACTTCAATCACCAGTCACACCCACAACTTGGTGTTGTTTTTGCTTTGGCTCCATCTCTTCATTCTTTCTGGAGTTATTTCTCCATTCTTCTCTAGTAGCGTATTGGGCACCTCCCGACCTGGGGAGTTCATCCTTCAGTGTCATACCTTTTTGTCTTTTCATACTGTTCATGGGGTTCTCAAGGCAAAAATACTGAAATGGTTTGCCATTCCCTTCTCCAGTGGGCCATGTTTTGTCAGAACTCTCTGCCATGACCCATCCGTCTTGGGTGGCCCTACATGGCATGGCTCATAGTTTCACTGAGCTAGACAAGGCTGTGGTCAATGTGATCAGTTTGGTTAGTTTTCTGTGATTGAGGTTTTCATTCTGTCTGCCCTCTGATGGATAAGGATAAGAGGCTTATGGATGCTTCCTGATGGGAGAGACTGACTGAGGGGGGAAACTGGGTCCTGTTCTGGTGGTCAGGGCCGTGCTCAGTAAATCTTTAATCCAATTTTCTGTTGAAGGGTGGGGCTGTGTTCCCTTCATGTTGCTTGAGTTGAGGCCAAACTGTGGTGGAGGTAAAGAAGATAATGGCGACCTCCTTCAAAAGGTCCCATGCAGGCACTGTTGCACTCAGTGCCTCTGACCCTGCAGCAGGCCACTGCCGACTCACGCCTCCACTGGATACTCCTGGACACTCATGGGCATGTCTGGGTCAGTTTCTTGTGGGGTCACTGCTCCTTTCTCCTGGGTCCTGGTCTGCACAAGGTTTTGTTTGTGCCCTCCAAGAGTCTGTTTCCTCAGTCCTGTGTAAGTTCTGGTCGTTCTATGGTGGGGTTAGTGGCAACCTCCTCCAAGAGTACTTATGCCATACCCAGGTCAGTTGCACCCAGAGCCCCTGCAGCAGGCCACTGCTGACCCGTACCTCCACAGGAGACACCCAGACACAGTTCTGGTTCAGTCTCTGTGGGTTGGGCGTGCGTTTTGTGCCCTTCCCAAGTGTCTATCTAATCACTCATAAAACCACACCTTCTATGAGCCGTTTTCTCTTACTGCCTGTGATCTCACCAGGGTAAAGCACAGTTTCACTATATGCTTCTTGCTACTATTAATCGTTGATCTCACATATTGTTACTAGTTGATACAAACCTATTTGGAATTAATGAACAGACAGCATATACTCCATCACCATTCTGCTATAAGTGAGCAATGAATAAACTCATTAAAATGAAGGTTTTCTGGAATTCTTACATTAAAGGATATCTGATGAGTTGCTTCACAGAGAAACTGTTGAAAATTATTTTTAAAAATATGAAAGCCTCTGCAAATGGTCCTAAGAATGAAGAGCAAATGAAGAAACATCTGTTAAAGAAAATCAACAAAAATTTGGTAAGAAAGGTGAACCAGGACCACACTCTCCTTCTCCTCTCCCAGCTCAGTGAGGCAGAGAGTTCATGCCAGACTGTTGCAGCCAGAAGACAAGGATCTCTCTCCTCTGAGTTCCTAACTGGAGGGCTTTCTTCCCAGGAGAAACAGGACTTTAGCATTTCTTTCTTTTAAAAAAAAATTCCTTTATTCAAGTAAAGTTGATTAACAATGTTTTATTAGTATCTGTCATGCAGAAAGTGATTCAGTTGCTCATGTATATACATTATGTTTCATATTCTTTTCCATTATGGTTTATCACAGGATATTGAATATAGTTCCCTGTGCTATACAATAGGGCTTTGTTGTTTATCCATTCTAGATACAATAGCTTGCCTCTGCTGATCTCAAACTCCCAGTCCATCCTTCACTCACTCCCTCTTTTCCTTGGTAAATCTCAAGTCTGTTCTTTATGTCTGTGAGTCTATTTCTGTTTCATAGATAAGATCGTTTGTGTCATATTTTAGATTCCACATATATGTGATATCATATGGTATTTGTCTTTCTCTTTCTGTCATTGCACTTAGTATGATAATATCTAGGTCCATCTATGTTGCTACAAATGGCATTATTTTATCCTTTTTATGGCTGAATAATATTTCAGTGTATATATGTACCACATCTTCTTTATCCATTCATCTGTTGATGGACATTTAGGTTGCTTCCATGTATTGGCTATTGTTAAGAGTGCTTGCAATGAACAGTGAGGTGCATGTATCTTTGAATTATGGTTTTCTCCAATGTATGCCCAGGAGTGGGATTGCTGGATCATATGGCAACTCAACCATTTGTTTTCTGAGGAACCTCCATACTGTTTCCATGGTGGCTGTATCAATTTACATTCCCACCAACAGTGTAGGGGATTTCCATTTTCTCCATATCATCTCCAGCATTTGTTATTTGTAAATTTTTAATGATGGACATTCTGATTGGTGTGAGGTGGTACCTCATTGTGCTTTTGGTTTGCATTTCTCTAATAATTAGCAATGTTGACCATCTTTTTCTGTGCCTGTTGGCCATATGTATGTCTTCTTTGGAGAAATGTCTAGGCCTTCTGCCCATTTTTTGATAGTGGGTTTTTTTTTTTATTCAATTGTATGAGCCATTTGTATATTTTGAAAAGCAAACCCTTGTTGGTCACATCATTTGCAAATATTTTCTTCTAGTCCATAGGTTATCTTTTCATTTGTTTATGCTTTCCTTTTACTGTACAGAGGCTTGTAAGCTTGATTAGGTTTCATTTGTTTGTTTTTGCTTTTATTTCTATTGCTTTGGGAGACTGACTTAAGAAAACGTTGGTATGATTTATGTTAAAGAACGTTTTGTCTATGTTCTCTTCTAGGAGTTTTATAGTGTTAAGTCTTATATTTACATATGTAAGCCATTTTGAGTTTATTTTTGTATATGCTGTGAGAGTAGGTTCTGATTTCATTGATTTACATGCGGCCGTCCAACTTTCCCAATACCACTTGCTGAAGAGACCATTCGCTCCATTGTGTGTTCTTGCCTCCTTTGTTGAAGGTTAATTGACCACAGGTGTGTGGGTTTATTCTGGGGTCTCGCTTTTCTGCTTCATTGATCCATGTGTCTGTCTTGTGCCAATATCTGATTCTGAGCTGATTTCTTTTTTGAAGTTGACCACTATAGAAACTGACTCATTCTAAAATTCATATGAAATTAAAGGGGCCAAAAATAGCAGAAACAAAAGTCCTGAAATGGAGAATTAGAGGACTTACACTTTCTGACTTCAAAGGTTACTACAAAAAATGGTAACAAAGACAACCTAGTACTACTAGCCTGATAATAAACATATACAATGGCCTCCCCTTATCCCTGTTTTCACTTTCTATAGTTTTAGTTAACCTGCAGTCAACCACAGTCTGAAAATAATGGAAAAACTCCATAAATAAACAATTCATAAGTTTAAAATCATGAACCATTCTTAGTATCATGATGAAATCTCACATTTTATTTCATCCCACCTGAGATATGAATCATCCTTTATTCCAGTTTATCCTATCTGTTAGTCACTTAGTCACTGTCGTGGTTATCAGACTGTTGTCGGGGAAGGAGCTAAGATGGCGGAGGAATAGGACGGGGAGACCACTTTCTCCCCTACAAACTCATCGAAAGAACATTTGAACGCTGAGCAAACTGCACAAAACATCTTCTGATCGCTAGCAGAGGACATCAGGCACCCAAAAAAGCAGCCCATTGTCTTCGAAAGGAGTCCTCTATTACTCCTTAATTTTCATTTTCATTCTCATATATTTTTACTTTTTTTAATTAAAAATTTTTTCTTTTTTCCCTTTCTTTTATTTTCTTTTAAAGTCCTCTATTACTCCTCTATTACTCTTTAATTTTCATTTTCATTTCACTATAACCTTGAAAAAAAAAAACCTATTTTTAAAGCAAACTTCATATATATTTCTTAAATTTTTTTGTGTTTTTGTTTTTAATATTGTATTTTTAAGAGTCTAACCTTTACTCTAGATTTTTAATCTTTGTTTTTTCGTATTTGATATCAATTTTGGACATTTAAGAATCCAATATTCAGTACCCATTTTTACTCAGGAGTGTGATGATTAGTCTCTCCCCCTTTTGACTCGCCATTTTCTCCCCCAGATCACCTCTATTTACTCCCTCCCCCTTCTCTTCTCAATCCAACTCTGTGAATCTCTGTGGGTGTCTGGGCTACGGAGAACACTTAGGGAACAGAGTACTGCGTAGATCTGTCTCTCTCCTCTTGAGTCCCCCTTTTCTCCTCCTGCTCATCTCTATCTACTTCCTCCCTCTCCTCTTCTTCATGTAACTCTGTGAACCTCTCTGGGCGTCCCTCATGGTGGAGAATCTTTTCACCATTAACCTAGAAGTTTTATTATCAGTGCTGTATAGTTGGAGAAGCCTTGAGGCTACTGGAAGAAAAAAACTGAAATCCAGAGGCAGGATACTTAAGCCCAAAATGTGAGAACACCAGAAAACTCCTGACTACAGGGAACACTAAGTAATAAGAGATCATCCAAAAGCCTCCATACCTACACTGAAACCAACCACCACCCAAGAGCCAATAAGTTCCAGAGCAAGTCATACCAGACTGTTGTGGTATCATAGTGCTTGCATTCAGGGAACCCTTACTTTACTTAATAATGGCCTCAAAGAGCAAGAGTAGTAATGCTGGCAGTCTGGAAATACCCAAGATATGCTTCAACTAGAAAGGTGAAAGATCTCAATTTAATAAGGAAGGAAAAAAAATCATATGCTGAAGTTGCTAAGATATAGAGTAAAAACAAATCTGTCCATGAAATTATGAGGAAGAAAAAAGAAATTCAAGCCAGTTTTGCTGCTGTACCTCAAACTGCAAAAGTTATGGCCATAGTGCATGATATATATTTAGTTAAGATGAAAAAGGCATTGAATTTGCATAATAAAATATTTTGAGAGACCACATTCACATGGTATGAACAATAGAGTATATTGTTAAATACTCTTATTCTATTTTATTATTGTTGTTAATCTTTTACTGTGCCTAATTTACAAGTTAACCTTTACCATAGATATGTAAGTATAGGAAAAAAGCATAGTATATATAGGATTTGGTACTATCCATGGTGGGCTACAGTCCACAGGGTCACAACAAGTCAGACTCGACTGAGCAATGAAGCACCGCACATGTTTTCAGGCATACATTGTGGGTCTTGGAACAAATGTTATCCCTTGAAGATAAGGAGGGCTACCACAGATCAGTGGAGTAGAACTGAGAGTTCAGAAATAAATTAGTACCTCCATGATTAACTGATTAACACAGATACCAATGATTACTCAATGGGGAAAGAATAGTCTTTTCAAAAAATGGTGCTAGGACAATGGGATGACATACAAAGGAATGCAGTTGGAACCTTAACTCACACCGTATACAACAATCAGTTCAAAATGGAATTGCCAGTGGGAATGTAAAATGTGGCTGCTTTGGAAAACAGTTTCTTAACTGATTTAACATAGTTACCACATGCCCTAACAATTCTACTCCTAGAATATATCCAAGAGAAAACAAAGCACATGATCACACAAAGCCTTGTATATGAATGTGCATAGCAGCATTATCCATAGCTCAAAGGTGGGAACAACTTAAATATTCATCAACAGATGAATGGATAAACAAAAGGATGTATATCCATACAATGAAATATTATTTGGCCAAAAAATAAAAATAAAGTACTGAAACTTGCTACAACTTGAATTAACCTTGATAATATCCTAACCTGAAGGGAGCCAGTCACAACAGAGCACATATTTACACTTCTACTCAAAATTAAAATCCAGAATAGGGAAATCTATGGAGACAGAAAGTAGATTAATGTTTAGTTAAGGCTGGGGAGGGAATTTTGTTTGTTTATTTGGCCACGCTGCACAAGCTTGTGGGATGTTACTTCCCCAACCAGGGATCAAATCCATGCCCCTTGCACTGGAAGCACGGAGTCTTAACCACTGGGCCACCAGGGGATTCCACAAAATGTTTAAAAGATAAAAAGCTGCTGCAGTAAAGCCCAAGATGGCTGCTTGCACCTGGTACCCATGTGATGGGGAAGGTCTGTTATCTCCTTGAAGGCCACATTTGGCCCTCCCTCCTGTACTCCTGTGGTAAGCTGTTGTAGGGGAGAGATGAGAACAATGGCAGGGAACCTCTCTTGGGTGGCAGGCTGTAACCTATGGGACTGGTGCCTCTGGCCTGTAGAAGCTTCTCTCTGGGTGTTCCCAGATTGTTCCATCTAAGGGTCACCCTCCTGCCCCCTAAGTGGCTGACCATTGGAACGAGAAGAGGGCCATGCTTGGGGTATATGACAATATCGGGATCCTGGGCAACTTTGAAAAACACCCCAAAGAACTGATCAAGGGCCCCATATGGTTTTGAGGCTGGAAGGAGAATTAATTGCAGTATTGTATCCAAAAGAAGAGAATGATTAGAAATAGGATTTTCATCGATGAACTGCACAACCTTAACAGACTCATCAGCTATCTCTACAAACGCTTTAACCAACATGGAAAGCACTGGTAGAAGAGAAAACTGGGAGCTGTGGAAGAGGCATATCTACCACCCAAGAAAAGGAAGAGCTCTTTTCCTTCTGAGCAAAGGGATTTGTATACCCTCAGTAAAAAGGTGGGACTTCTTTGTAATAAAAAAAGAAAAAGATAAAGTGTTGCTGAAAGAAGGAAGACAAATATAGGGATATGATACGTAAAATAGTGCAGATGTTAGCCAGAGTGGGGTTTTCAGCATCTGGCAGAATTCCTGGTGTTTGCATTATCGGTATCATTTATTGACTTGCTGGAGTAACGCTGAAAATACTAAGTACACATTCAGATTTATCTCCCTGATACTTTAAAATAGAATGCATTCAGAAACAGACTTTATTTTAGGGATGACAGTCTTCCCAGGATTCCAACGTGTTTTCACATCTTGCTTAAACCTTATAATGTCCTTCTAAAGTCAATAGCAATTAAGAGTTATCTTTTCTGTTGGTTTGATCCCTGGGTCAGGAAGATCCCATGGATAGAAACTGGCAACCCACTCCTGGAAAGTATTCTTGCCTAGAGAATTCCATGGACAGAGGAGCCTGCTGGGCTACAGTCCATGGTGTTGCAAAGAGTCGGACATGGCAGAGCGACTAATGTTTTCACTCTGCTGTATTTTAGAGAAGTGGGGCATAGTAAATTTATGATCTTGCCCTGCACATATTCCTAAGTATTATTTCATTTTAAAACCCTACACTGTCCCCCACTAAAAAGTAAATTCCACGAATCATTCATTCTACAAATGTTTATTGCCATGTTCCAATCACTGTTCTAAGGACAGTTTTTCTCAGGGAGCAAAATATAAAATTTTATGTCCTCATAGAATTTACGTTCTGTTAACAGGAGACAATAAGCTTAATAAATAAGTAAATCATAGGTGTGTTTGATGGTAGTCAATCCTATGCAGAAAATAGACCATGAGGGCAATGGTTTAATGTTTTTTTAGATGAAAACCATGATGCTCAGAAGAATGCCTGGCTCAGGGAGGCACAGTGAATATTTGTTGAATAAATGAGTGAATAAACGAATAGGTGTAGTTCAGACTGTGTGTTTGGCTTCTAAGGGTTTTCAATTTGCACTTTTGGACTGGTTTTATTATTATTATTTTAATAAGTGCAGCTGTAGAAATAATTTAACATGTGTCCTCCTTTTCTGTTCTGCTTTGCTCAAAAAGGTGGCATAGTATAGTGGTTTAGCACAAAAATCTCTGGAGCCAGGGTGCACAAATTCAAATCACAGCTTTATCACGAATTTCTGAAAACTTTAATTATATTTATAACAATTTTTAAACTGCATTCCTTTCATTAACTAAAACTTGAGGCTTTGCATTTTGAAGATCTCCCACTTACAGATAATTTCAATATTGTTAGTTAGCATCATCCTGATCGTACCCTTGAGTTCTTGTATTCAGTCAACAATTTTGTCAGTTGTTTGCAAGAAACTGTCCTGGGTACTAAGGATATTGTATAATGATGTGCTGGTCATAGATGGATATTAGAGAGTCTCTTCTCCTCTTAACCAGAAATTTGATATATCTAGATTCTACACAAGATGTGAACTTCTGGTCAGCTGGGACTGCCTCATTCACATCTAACATCCTTAGAACTTTACACAGTGACTGGTACATGTAGACATACAGCAAATATTTAATGAATGAAAAAAATTTATTCTGTAACAGTTAATTATATGTGTAAAAGGCTCACCTGTGTCAGTGGTTGGACATTCTGTTTAAAATATCTTCGGTCTGTCTGAGGTGGACCCGCCTAGGTCTAGACTCCCTTTCATACCAAGAGAGTCTGCATGGATGGAGGACCAGGTGACCCATGACTTGGCAGGATCCCAGAATATGCTTCTCTGCATTGGACATCAGCCAGCATGGGGCCAAGATCAGAGAATAACTTCTTCCATCCTTAGATGTGCTGTTCCAACTCTCCGTTGTGAGCTGATTTTTCATTTCTGTGTTTTGGTTACATTTTCTTGTTTCTTTTTTTGGAAGGGGCCTTGTTTTGAAAGTATGGTTAGTTAAGATGTCTCAGTCAAATAATAATTTATTAGCTATGATATAATGATATAAAAAAATAGCAAGCTCTTTGGCTGTTTATTTTCCTTGTTGTGGATAGAAAAATTAAGTATAGAGATGTCTCAGTTGCTAAGGATACCAGTCTTTGAGATGATAAAATCCTTTTAACATAATCCACTTCAGTTAGGTTGGCTTTTTTCTTAAATATTATGTCTACCCAGCATACTCTTTTTAAACAAAAAATTACATCCCATTCTCCCAATATCAAAAAATGTATTTTAATTTTTTCTCTAATTTTGTCCTGAAATTTTTCATTATCTTACAGCTCCTCTTTTTTTTTTTAACACTAGAAAAGGTGATTTGAAGGATGATATCTCTGGTTTTAATTCTATCTAAGCAGGAAAACTCATTTCATTGGTTCCACATAAGTACACACAAATGTCACAGTATGATTGACCCAATTGTAATGTTCAGATGTTTAAACTCAGTATTTGAGAACCAGATTGATTATTAAAAGTTACATAACCATTTCATTGGTTTATTGAGTCAGAATTCTTTAAAATAGAATCTCTTTAGGATGAATACTTTTGAACACAGCATTAAGTTAATTCATTGTTGCAGAGGGGAAAAAAATCACCAAATCTACAAAATTGTTGTTCAGCTGTTCAGTCATGTCTGACTCTTTGTGACCCCACAGACTGCAGCATGCCAGGCTTTCCTGTCCTTCACCATCTCCTGGAGCTTGCTCAAACTCATGTTCATTGAGTTTGTGATGGCATCCAACCATCTCATCCTCTGTCGTCCCTTTCTCCTCCTGTCTTCAATCTTTCCCAGCATCAGGGTCTTTCTAATGAGTCAGCTCTTTACATCAGGTGACCAAAGTTTTGGAGCTTTAGCATCAGTCCTTCCAATGAATATTCAGGGTTGATTTACTTTAGGATTGATTGCCTTGATCTCCTTGCTGTTCAATAAAACTCCAAAAATGGCAATAGTTCATCATTCATCTATTTTTCAAAAGGAATCATTAGAGTGGATTTATCAAAACCCTGTATGCTTTTGAACTCCTACTTTGGTGCCTCATTCTTCATTTTAATGTGTATCTTTTTTGGGGAGTTCATTATATAAATTTAAAATCTGTGCAGTAAACATTTTTCTGGATTGTTTTGCTAGAAGCTGCCATGTTGGAGATGAAAGGGCCAATTGATGAATTACAAGGCCTGAATGTTAGTCCCAACTCTGTCTCTAGTTGTGTGGCCTCAGATGAGTCATTTAACCTCTCAGATCTTAATTTCCTCATTCAAAAATTAGAGGTCAGGCTACATAATTTTCCAAAGCCCCCCTTGACATCCTAAAGTATCTACATTGCTTTGAAATTTATCCAAATCTCCAACTGATATCCGGCATCAAGGTTAGTAACTGTTTTAAATAGGCTTACCAAGTTCAAAATGAAATAGAAAAGAGAAAGCTTTAGAAGTGCAAGCCTGCTAGCAAGATTTATTTTTTCCAGTCCTGTACCGCATTTCAAATTGTTTTAAATTTTCAGTGGAAAATAGGAATTAGACCACATTCAGGTGGATCATTTATTGTTGGTGATACTTTCTCCAGATGGAAATTAAGTGTGTAAAAGTAATACTGGCTAATACTAACATTTATTGCCTTTACTAAATGTCAGACGTTTTGCTAAGTGCTTTATATGACTCTTCTCATCAATCCTAACAGCAGCACTATGACACAGATATTATGGTGGTTTTTTTTTATGGTGTTTATTTTACAGACAAAAATGAACATAATAAGATGGCTCAACTAATAAGTGGCAGGACCAGAATTTGAATTCATGCTGACTTTTGATGTCCAGAGGATATAAACTCTGTAATGCACATACGTTCAGATTTTATACATGTGTGTGTTATACATTCTTCATGTGTTTCAATATATGTCATAGTCTCCTGTGCAGTGGTCCTTCTATGCACGCCTGATCTCAGTGAAAAGCACCGCACTCATCAATAAACAACAAGACAGAAACTTGGGAATTAACTTCTCATTATCTTATTTCCACTCCCTATAAATGCAGCCTATCACCAAGTCCATTCCATTTTATTTATTAAATAGCTCTCACAGTGGATTTATGGGTCAGGGTCCCAAAGCAACCCTGGCACACTTGTGTATTACCTAAGAGATTTTAATGAAGATACTATAGTGGTGTGAGAAAGCTCAAGATAACCTACAAGCAATGATGGAGCACCTAGGAACTAGCAACAGTGGAATGCTGTTAGCATGTGTTATGAAATGAATTGTGTCCCCCCAAAAAGATATATTGGAGTCTAACCTCCAATGCTCACCCTCTTACTTAAGACTTTAACTGGGTCCTCATTGCTCTTAAGGTAAAATGCAAATTTAAAACTGAGCTGTAAGGCCATGTGGGATCTGGCCCCTCACAAAAACTTCTTTCTCACTTTTGTTATGTGTATGTGTGTGTGTGTAGCCTCATGGACTTCCTCTCATTACCTCTAATGTGTTGTGCTTCCGCCCACCAAGGAAGCTTGGTATGTGGATGCTATTCCTTCAGCCTGGGTACAGTCCCCACCTTTGTTCCTATGTGTTAGTCTAGATATTTCTTTAGCAAACAGAACACTCGAGCCATCAGTCCTAATTTTTGAGTCATCTCAGGCTCCAGAGTATGAGTGACCAAATCTTCTGTTGGTTTCAGTCTCCAGCATCAAGTCAGAGAGTTTTCCTGAATAACCAACTGAGCTCAGAGCATTGCAGAATAGGACAAGTCATCCTCATTATTCCCTATCTAGAGTTCCAACCTATAGGATCCCTGAGTTGAAAAAAAAAAAAGAATTTTTTCAGCCACAGAATTTTGAGATAACTTTTAAAACTCAGTGATGCATATATGCATAGAAAATGTTTGGGATATATATTTTTTAAAATATTAAGGATGAGTTTGTTTGGGACTGTCATTGGGATAAGATACATAGCAGGAAAAGGGAGGAGATGGCTATATGTTCAAGGAAAATAATTGTTTACCATACCGTGAAGTAGAAGAAGCTTTGTGCATCTGAATAAACCAGGCATTCTAGAGAGAAACTGACATGGTGTTGGAGGTGGGGTGGGAGGAGTCCATGAGACCTCAGAGCAGGTTTTAGAGAGGAAATTCCACCCCTTCTCTCCATTCCCACTATCACCTTTGATATTCTGGTTTGGGTCAACCAAATGTCACTCCAGAGGGTCAAGGGGAAGAACAAAGCTAGCAGAGTCTTTTGTTTGGGGGCTCTCTATAAGATGACCCTCTTTATTACAGTCAATTTCTGCAATAGCTGCTATAACCACAAACCAAAAATCAATACAATAGCTGTTGAAAAGCTATGAATAGATTTCACGAGTGATATATCATCCTTGCTCTGTAAAAACTCACAATGACAAAATGAGTTCTAGTTGCTATTCCTCTGGCTTTTGTTTTCAGTTATACAACTGAGACTAAAAGTTCCCAGAGACTAAAAGGACCCTGAGGTGAGAATCAGCCTGATACGTTCAAGTGACTGAAGGAAGGTTAAAGAATCATAAATAAGAGGAAGAGAAATGAAATCTGAAGGTTAAGTAGAGAGCAGAATATATAAGGCCTTTTAGGCTAAAGTAAATTTTGGATATTATTTTTAATGCAACAGACAACCACTTTAGGGTTATAAACTGAGAGGTGATATGACCTGATTTACACTTTGTGCAGAACTCTCTGGAGTGCCATGTGGAGAACATGAGCAAAGGGACACCACTCAGGAGGTTGTTCTAGCTGTTCTGGTGGAGGTGTATGATGAATAAACCCAGACTGAAGTTTGGGCAGGAAAATGGAGATAAGTGGTTGGATAAAGGACATCCTTTTGGGGTCGTGCTGTCGTTGAATAAAATGTGGGCGTAGGAGTAGGGGAGAAATCCAATGTGACATCCAGTTTCTGACTGGCGGGACTAGGTCAGTGGTGGTACCATTTATTGAGATGGGGGCAGATTAAGGGAGGAGGATGTTTTGGAAAAATATGAAGACTTCTATCTTGGCGATCTTAGGTTTGAGATGCCTGGAGCCATCCAAGTAGAAGTGTTGTAATGACTCTAATGGGGCCCCGTGATTCCAGTCCTTGCTCCATTTCCCTGCCCTCCCCTAACTCCCCCATTCTGTTCTGCAAGTCACTGCTCTGTTAATCTTTCTAAAGCCTGGCTCGAATCATACAAGCTCCTTGCTGAAAAATATTCAGCATGCCCTTATTGCCCTCTGAATCATGCACCGATACCTCAGTCTGGTTTTCAACCCTTAATTTACATTCTGAGTGTCTTCCTTCAGCCTTATCTCTTGCTCTACTGTCTGATTTAGCCACACTGAATAGTTTCCTATTCCTCAAACACCTTGCATATTCCTGTCTTCAAATCCTGTCTCAAGTTTTCCCCTTTACCGGGAATCTCCTCAAACTTGATAGTCATACTCACATAGGATTCAACTAAATTTATAAACTGTAAGCATATGACTCTAGACCTTTAGGATGTTGGTATAACACTGAATTATTGCTTTAGTTATTCTTCTTAAGTATGTCTACCATTTTCCTGGCATTTAAAATGCATTAACATAAAGCAATATAAAGCAAAGTTTTAAATGCTTATTATTAAACAGTGAAGGGGTCATGTGGCTCCAAATGAATAGAATGAGAGGTACACATTTTTGAAGTTTCATTCAGTTCAGTTCAGTTGCTCAGTCATGTCTGGCTCTTTGCAACCCCATGGACTGCAGTATGCCAGGCCTCCCTGTCCATCACCAACTCCCAGAGTCCACCCAAACTCATGTCCATTGAGTTGGTGATGCCATCCAACCATCTCATCCTCTGTCGTCCCCTTCTCCTCCTGCCCTCAATCTTTCCCAGCATCAGGGTCTTTTCCAATGAGTCAGCTCTTCGCTTGCATCAGGTGGCCAAAATATTGGAGTTTCAGCTTCAACATCAGTCCTTCCAGTGAACACCCAGGACTGATCTCCTTTAGGATGGACTGGTTGGATCTCCTTGTGGTCCTAGGGGCTCTCAAGAGTCTTCTCCAACACCATAGTTCAAAAGCATCAATTCTTCGGCGCTCAGCTCTCCTCAGAGTCCAACTCTCACATACATATGTAACTACTGGAAAAACCATAGCCTTGACTAGATGGACCTTTGTTGGCAAAGTAATGTCTCTGCTTTTAAATACGCTGTCTAGGTTAGTCATAACTTTCCTTCCAAGGAGTAAGCATCTTTTAATTTCATGGCTGCTGTCACCATCTGCAGTGATTTTGGAGCCCCAAAAAATAAAGTCTGTCACTGTTTCCACTGTTTCCCTATCTATTTGCCATGAAGTGATGGGAGTGGATGCCATGATCTTATTTTTCTGAATGTTGAGCTTTAAGCCAACTTTTTCACTCTCCTATTTCACTTTCATCAAGAGGCTCTTTAGTTCTTCTTCACTTTCTGCCATAAGGGTGGTGTCATCTGCATATCTGAGGTTATTGATATTTCTCCTGGCAATCTTGATTCCAGCTTGTGCTTCCTCCAGCCCAGCGTTTCTCATGATGTACTCTGCATATAAGTTAAATAAGCAGGGTGACAATATACAGCCTTGACGTACTCCTTTTCCTATTTGGAACCAGTCTGTTGTTCCATGTCCAGTTCTAACTGTTGCTTCCTGACCTGCATACAGGATTCTCAAGAGGCAAGTCAGGTGGTCTGGTATGCCCATCTCTTTCAGAATTTTCCACGGTTTATTGTTGATCCATATAGTCAAAGGCTTTGGCAAAGTCAATAAAGCAGAAATAGATGTTTTTCTGGAACTCTCTTGCTTTTTTGATGATCCAGCAGATGTTGGCAATTTGATCTCTGTTTACTCTGCCTTTTCTAAATCCAGCTTGAACATCTGGAAGTTCACTGTTCACATATCGCTGAAGCCTGGCTTGGAGAATTTTGAGCATTATTATGCTAGTATGTGAGATGAGTGCAATTGTGCAGTAGTTTGAGCATTCTTTGGCATTGCCTTTCTTTGGGATTGAAATGAAAACTGACCTTTTCCAGTCCCATGGCCACTGCTGAGTTTTCCAAATTTGCTGGCATATTGAGTGCAGCACTTTCACAGCATCATTTTTTAGGATTTGAAATAGCTCAACTGGAATTCCGTCACCTACCCTAGCTTTGTTTGTAGTGATGCTTCCTAAGCCCCACTTGACTTCACATTCCAGGATGTCTGGCTCTAGGTGAGTGATAACATCATCGTGATTATCTGGGTCATGAAGATGTTTTTTGTATAGTTCTTCTGTGTATTGTTGCCACTTCATCTTCATATCTCCTGCTTCTGTTAAGTCCACACCATTTCTGTCCTTTATTGTTTCATTAGTCTTTACTAAGAGCCATGAGAACAAAACTCACCACTCAGAAGTTCAAAATAAGTTTTGAAAGATTAAAAGCCTAGGGGATGATTTATGAAACTATCCAGTGGAAAGTCTGTTTCATAAAATAAAAGAAGGACATCAATATGATTAAAGGAAAGCAGGGTGAGAGTAGGATTTTAGTAGTAATAGTACCCATGAATAGTAACTTAAATGCTAGCACCAACATTCTTTCAGTTATTGATGTGTTACTATTCCTGCTTTAGTGAGAGGCTCTGTGTCACCTTTTGAAAGAGTTCACCAAGCCTTGGTACCTTTAACAGAGTGCTCTGTGGGCTCACATCATTATATCCATCAGAAAACACAGCTAGTAATGAGAAACAAGAAGTAACACGGTGGTTAGGTACGGTCCAGAATGTAAAAAAAAGTCACAATGCTCACTGGAATTTCCCTATTTATATTCTGTTGGAAAAAACCATGTCACAAGTGTAATAGCTGTAGGTTGTAGTTAATAAATTTTGCCATCAATTATAAAATATTTTTAAATTCAGTGTTATGGGGGGTATTTATAGGCTCTACAAATGTATTTTTAAATGAAGTATTTTATCAGTTGCATCAAACACGTCTAAAATAATGGTTATTATTTTTGAGTCTATGGCCAAGCTGACAGAGAATAAATTGTATCTATTGATTATCAAGTTGAATTTGATTAAGACTCATAATTCAATACAGATTGAGCTGTATAGGGAGAACTGAGTCAGATCTTTTAGCTTGAGGTTCAGAATTCCAATCCCAGGTGTTAAAAATTGCCCTTTGAATAGCTCTCCTATCCACTGGTGATGTTTTTTGAGACCTTAAATTTTCATTACCCCCTTTAACATGTTAATTTAATTTAGAACAGATGTGTGTGGCATCTGTGCACATATGTTTCCTGCAGAATTTTTGGGAGTGGAGGATCAGTATCCAACTTTGAAGCACATCCCTCTGATGAATTCACTTGAAATCAGTATTTCTGGATCTGAGAATTATACTACCACCCTATCTCTAAAACTGTCAGTGTTTTCTGTGGCAGGCAGGCATGCAATTTAATGAGTTGCCTTTTTCTTCCTCCCAGAGTTTTCCCCTAGCACATTCCAGTTTTCCATCTGGGCTTGGGCTTAGGACTTGCTCATTTGTGGACCTGTAAGTCAGCCTGGCAGGCCCAGTCCCAGAGCTATGGCCTTCTTACAGAGCCAGGTTTGTAAGGGGGCTCCTTGACTATGGAGAAACCCATCAGAGCATGACATTTTTTTCATCAGCTTTTGGGAGCTCTGACAAATGTTCTGAGCATTTTCATCAGGTGTTCTGACTTCCCAAAGAGATTTCTATGGCTCCATAGTCAACATATTCCAATACTGACTTTGGAGCTTAGGAGAGAGCTCCAAGACATAATGTCTATTTTATGTTCTTTTAAAAATCATTTCATGAGTGATAGGAAGGTCACTTATATTTGAGAATGGCACTGAAGTGTCTTCTGCCAAGCCAGACATACAGTCCTAAAGGGGAACCACCCACAGTCAGGGATTCATACTTACTTATGCAGATAGTGTGGGAGTGAGTGGTGCTTACCAAACCAGAGTCTGAGTCAAAGTACTCCTGCCATCTGTCAGATGACCATTGAGAAGTAGGTCTCGGAGGCCAGTACGCCACCCCAAAATATAACTGTGGGAGGCCAGAGTATGCCATCTTAATGGACTCTTTGGCGTAAGGACTTTCTTGAGACACAGCAGACAAAGGAAAGGCTCTGAAAACAGAGTAGAAGTTACCCTTGGGTGAGGGAAACTTACATTTATAAAGGAAACTACTGTTTGTAGGGGTGTCTCTTTCTGGGTACCAGGAAAAGAAAGGTTGACAAAATCCTCAAAGACTCTAACTAATGGAGAAGGCACTTGCTCTGCATGACAAATCTTACCCTTGTTTACTGTACTTTTCTGATCATTTTTCCATAACTGGCCTCCCCTCTACTGTTCTTACTTTGTTTTAGCTGAAGATGTATCTAAGCTCAAGTTCTAGCCACCTCTTTGAATTTACTCATCCCTGAGTTTCTCCCATGTAATATGAGAGGGATACATGTTAATAAACTTCTGTTTGTTTTTGTCTTGTTAATCTGTCTTTAATAAGAGGAGTCCCAGTGAAAAAAGAAGAGCAGAAGGAAAATGTTTCCTCCTACTCCATAGGGATGTGACAAATCTAAGTCTATTGTCACCTGCAAACTGACCTTTTTTGGGTGCAGATTTTAAAACACATAGGTATTTTTCTACTTCTCCTATCTGGGGAATCAATAAGTTTAAAAAAAAAATCTCCCAAAGTGATTCTCTCAAAATCCCAGTCTGTAATCCACTATATCTGTCCTAAATCTCTCCTGCCATGTCTATTATGAGCCTGTGCAATTTATTGCAGGGCTAGGTCACCTTGGAAACATGGCCAATCATTGGGTTACAGTTCAACAACCATTAGTTTCCAGAGATAGTTCACCACTCATTTAAACATAATTCAGATTTTTATAATAATACCTGGAAGTTATTATAATTATTCATTATGAATAATTAAGAATTATGGAGCTCACTCCTTGTAGGAGACATGGACTAAGTATTTTTTTTTTTTAGGTTTTTTTTTTTTTCATTTATTTTTATTAGTTAGAGGCTAATTACTTTACAGTATTGTTGTGGTTTTTGCTATACATTGACATGAATCAGCCATGGCTTTATATGTGTTCCCCATACTGAACCCCCCTCCCACCTCCTTCCCCATCCCATCCCTCTGGGTCATCCCAGTGTACCAGCCCCGAGCACTTGTCTCATGCATCCAACCTGGGCTGGTGATCTGTTTCACCCTTGATAATATACATGTTTCGATGCTGTTCTCTCAGATCATCCCACCCTCGCCTTCTCCCATAGAGTCCAAAAGTCTGTTCTATACATCTGTGACTCTTTTTCTGTCTCACATATAGGGTTATCATTACCATCTTTCTAAATTCCATATATATGCATATATATATGGAATATATACATATATATATATATGTAAAGTATACTGTATTGGTCTTTATCTTTCTGGCTTACTTCACTCTCTATAATGGGCTCCAGTTTCATCCATCTCATTAGAACTGATTCAAATGTATTCTTTTTAATGGCTGAATAATATTCCATTGCGTTTATTACCACAGCTTTCTTATCCATTCGTCTGCTGATGGGCATCTAGGTTGCTTCCATGTCCTGGCTATTATAAACAGTGCTGCGATGAACATTGGGGTGCACGTGTCTCTTTCAGATCTGGTTTCCTCAGTGTGTATGCCCAGGAGTGGGATTGCTGGGTCATATGGCAGTTCTATTTCCAGTTTTTTAAGGAATCTCCACACTGTTCTCCATAGCGGCTGTACTAGTTTGCATTCCCACCAACAGTGTAAGAGGGTTCCCTTTTCTCCACACCCTCTCCAGCATTTATTGCTTGTAGACTTTTGGATAGCAGTCATTCTGACTGGCGTGTAATGGTACCTCATTGTGGTTTTGATTTGCATTTCTCTGATAATGAGTGATGTTGAGCATCTTTTCATGTGTTTGTTAGCCATCTATATGTCTTCTTTGGAGAAATGTCTGTTTAGTTCTTTGGCCCACTTTTTGATTGGGTCATTTATTTTTCTGGAATTGAGCTAGCTGCAGGAGTTGCCTGTATATTTTTGAGATTAATCCTTTGTCTGTTTCTTCATTTGCTATTATTTTCTCCCATTCTGAAGGCTGTCTTTTCACCTTGCTTATAGTTTCCTTTGTTGTGCAAAAGCTTTTAAGTTTAATTAGGTCCCATTTGTTTATTTTTGCTTTTACTTCCAATATTCTGAGAGGGGGGTCATAGAGGATCCTGCTGTGATTTATGTCAGAGAGTGTTTTGCCTGTGTTTTCCTCTAGGAGTTTTATAGTTTCTGGCCTTACATTTAGGGACTAAGTATTTTGATTGCATTATCTTACCCTCATGAAATCTTTCATAGGTGCTGTGCTAGTTATGCCAGTTTTACAAAGGAAAATTGGGATTCAGAGAAGGTACTTTGCCCAACTAGTAATTGGTAAAACTAGATCCTAAACCGAAGGGTATCTAAGACCAAAATATGTGACTTTAGCTACCATGCTGTGTTTTCCTCAAATACAAGAAAACACTGTGTTTTCTGGTTTGCTTTTTTACTTTCCAGTCAAAATCTAAGCTAACGTTTTCCATTTCCCTGGCTTTTAGGAAAGCACTTGGTCTCCATGTTCTTCCCTATCTTTGGGTTTCAAGCAGTCATTGGGAAAACACAATTAAAACCAAAATCTGTCAATCCAAAAAATCTTGCCACAAAGATGTAAGAGAAGGAGACAATTTTAATGTTGAAAAAGCATTAAACCAGAATGTGATGAGCATCACAGGCAGCCCTCTGAAGGGACTGCAAAGGCAGAGGGCAGTCTCCCTCTTTTCTGTAACGGAGTGGTGATTACACTAGGTAGGTTAGACCCATCTCCTCCCAGGGCACTGGGGGATAAGCTTTATTTTTCTTAAGGATTACATTCCAAAGAAATGGCTACTGAGTCTTCGATGAAATTTTTGAGTTGTGAGAGTGGCATTTAAAGTCATTAAGAAGTTTTATATTTCTCTGAGAAGGATAGAGAAAGAAATTGTGAAAGAAAGCAGAGGGGAGGGAGGAAAGTGTCTTCCCTGATTTTCGCCAGGGAGAATTAGGCCTCTTATTTTCAATTTGCCTTTGTCTCTTACACTATCTAAATCTTTACTCTTTAGGATTACATTAAGCATGACCCACCTTCTCCATACTCCTGCATTTGGGGTCAGTACCTCTCAACTGCCCCTGCTCCAAAAATTTCCTGAAGAGTTCTCACTATACCACTCCACCTAGGGTTTCACTTTTCTGATCTCTCAGTTGTCTCTAAAGCAGCTACCACTCTGAAACAAAAGTTTCCTTAGGAATAACATTAGAGTGATCCTTAGCTTCTCTTCGGCTTAATTTACATTTCACTCACTCTGGGGGCTGGACTGGGAAAACTCCCAAATACACATCCTGTGGAGGACTCAGCATTTAGTGACTCAGATTACAGTTTCTGGAAGATGTCAACCTCAAGGAAGAATTAGGAGAAAGATCAAAGTGGCCTGTCAGACAGAGATCTAGCTTCCAGTTAAGTGATTAGAAAATATGCTTAATTTACTGCCTGAACTTTATATAAATTAAGCCTCAGTGAAATCCCAGGATTATGTAAGGGAGGAAAAAGTTTTCCTCCTCCTTATTAAGGTCCCTGGTTGAGTCTGAATGTTAAATTGACAAAGATTAACAGAAACCAGAACAGGGGGAAAGCATAAAAGTTTATTTAATATAATTTTTATGTGATTAGGAGCTTTCATTAAGGAAATAATCTGAAAGAACTGTTAAACCTGAGTATTTTCATGCTAGGTTTGATGATGAGTGCACATTTTGAGGAGGAATGGGTAAGTTAAGGACTATCAGAGAAACGTAGTAAGCTAAGGTAAACTTAGCAAGGCCTGTTCATTCAGATTCCTCTCCGTGCTCTCTGTCTTGGAGATCAGGATGCTTCCTTCCTCTGGTGGTAGAGAGGGCACCTCTCGCATGATGGTCTTATGATCTGCTTTAGGGGAGAAGGGTAGGAAGTCATAGAGAACAACTTGCTTCTACTGTTTTCTCAACCTTCTTCAGTCAAGGTGCCATATTTCAGGGTTGAGTGTTCTGAACCCCATCACTTACCATGAATTGCATTGTCCAACATAGGAGTGCATCTCCCAAGTGTGCCTCCCCTCCAATTCTTTTGAGAGTTTGTATCCCCCTAGCATTTCTTTTACATACAGAACTTTTTATTTTAAACAGTTAATTTCATCAATCAATGAAATGATATGATGCTGAAGGGGATCAGGACATGCCATCTCAAAGTATGTCACTTTAACATAAGAATTATTTTCAGTTGAAGACATTTGAGTTGCTGAAACCCCTTATTTGCCTCAAAGCAGTGCCTCAAATCTCATCACTCCTTTGGGCATTCACTTCCTTCTGTGATGTTCTATGTGCAAGTAAGTGTAATAGCTAATAAATTTATATGCCTTCTCTTCTGTCTATGTATTTTTTGTCTTTTAAGTTTAACTTACAGGCTTCCCCGACACTGAACCTAAGATGGCAGAAGAAAAGTATTTCTTCTCCTATGTCTAGGATTTGCTTCAAAATAATGTGGAAGGGGAGAATGGGTGGAAAGGAACTGGCAATTGGGTTGATGATTGGTGGAACTGGTGATGCCTAATTTTGTATGTATTTTATATTCTCCATACTTTTTAGTTAAAAAAAAAGTTCTAGGTTGGGTTTGGGTTAAAAATTTAGTTCAGTTATTTTGTTTCCAAGTATTTGCTGATTTGGTTTCCTGTTTTTGGTTATGATTTTGATTATTTGGATAACAACAGAGAATTTATGGTTGAAAATTCACCACAGGAGTTTTGCAGGAGATAGCTAGTTGTCTATATGTAGAGTAAGTATCCCCTACATGTAAACCAATAACTATTGTGTATTGAAGGCCTGCAATGTGTTAGACAGCATGTGCAGTGCTTCATAAACAATATTTTGAATCTTCACAAAAACCTGTCAGGTAGGTCCTATTTATCTCCATCTTCCAAGTGTGGAAACTGAGACTCTGATAATTAAGTTAGCTGGGGTTGTGTGTGTATGTGTGTGTTAGTCGTTCAGTCACTTCTGACTCTTTGTGACCCTGTGAACTGTACCCCACCAGGCTCCTCTGTCCATGGAATTCTTCAGTTAAGAGTGGATTGCCATTCCCTTCTCCAAGGGATCTTCCCAACCCAGGGATTGAACCCAGGTCTCCTGTATTGTAAGTAGATTCTTTACCATCTGGGCCACCAGGGAAACCCTTAGCTGGGATTACCCAGTCAGCAAATGACAGAAATTGTATTCAAACCCCAGTTTGTTTCCCTCCACTCTCTGTTCCTTCATTTATCTATTTGACAAATGTTTATTGAATGCTTGTCATCTTCCAAGCATTGTTCAGAGCCATGAACTTAGAAAATGCCATCTCTGGCCAAATCAGCAGAACCTGCAATCCTCTCTTTTTACCCTGAACCACTTCCAACTCAGGGATTTTATTTGACTCTGGGCATGAAAGCAGATTCTGACACTAATCTTCTCCCAGCCATATGGAAAGCCAAGGTACAGCAAAGTTATTGTCAGGGAAAATTATCCAAGACTTGGAAATGTGCAAAAAAGATTATTGAACGTTCCTTCAGTGGGGTGCTAGGCACTGTATAGTTGATGATTTGGGGATTAGCTGGTTACATAGAGGGAATACTTTTGGTTGTCTTTTGATTGATGGACATTGTCCCATTTGATAAGGATAGATGTGCTTTTGTAGAAAACTGATTGCCATGCAAATGATTCTGGCAGATAGCAAGAATGTACAGACAACTGATTTTTGCACTGCAAAAAAAAAAAAAAAATCATCCTAAACACTATACTTTATTACTTGGTATAATGTTAACCAGACTTCATCCTATTAGCAAAATTATGTCAGCCTTCTTGATTGCCAGTGACTGGCTGGTTTGAAGAAGTAAGGGGCCAAATCATGGTAGGTTCTGCACACTGTGAGAAGGAGTCTGGATTTTACTGAAGGTGTGATGTGAAACCATTGAAAAGATTCTAGCAGAGGAATGACATAATATGAATTAGCCTTGCTAAGAACACTGAGACTGGACAGTGTTCTGAAGTCAGATAGACACGGGGCTTTGGGAAAGTCATTCCATCCCTCTTGATCACAGATCCCTCACCCACAGAGAAAGTAAAATGATAGCTGCATGCAAGATTGAAGTGAAGATTATACAGGGCTGGAGACACGCACACCTACCCCTCCAAGATAAATCATGAGTCACTTACACAAGTGTGTCTGCACTAAGCCAGGCTGGGCTGACTTAACCACTAGAAGCATCCAGGTGGGATCATTCTGAATGATCCGTACTTTCTCTCTAAGGGAGAAGGGGTCATGGAGGTAATTAGCCTGGGTAGAGGGCAGGAGTGAAGGTGAGAATAAGAATTTATTTAAGCTCATGCTTTATGAGCCCTGTCAAGTCTGCAAATCTAGATTGAATAAGGAACAGCTGAACAGGATTTTTGTTTTGTTTTAGTAGACAAATGTGAAATATTCCTTATTCTAATTCTTGTGAAAGCCAGAAGGAAGAAAGGGAGGAAAGAAGAAAGAGAAAGAAGAGAAGGAAAAGGAAGGAAAGAAAATGGAAAGATGTATACATTGTAGATAGGTTTGAGTTGAAGAAATTTTCTTATGCATAGGTTTCTTGATCTTCTTTTTTGAAGATTCCTGAGTACTGATTTTCTATTCCTTGCTTGGGGCAGTTCTTTAGGTCTAATTATAGGAAAGGAAAACCTGGCCTAGAAAAACCCTGAAAAGAGAGAAAAACCTTTGGTTCCCAAGAATGCCTAAGGATTCCCCTTATCCTTTACTGGTGGGGTGTCACCAGGACTCTCTTGTACCTATAGAGTGCCTGATGCAGCAACACTACCATGAGGTTAATGTTATCTCTCTAATCAAAAAGATGTTGAAACTGAGGTCTAGAGAGCTTAAATAATACATAGCTGGTCAGTAGTATGACTAGTACAGAAAACGAATTCTACCTGACTCCAAATCTGACACTCTAAACCTCATGTTAGGTGTGTAACACCATTTTCGTATGGTTTGTTTTCTATTTGAGACATTGCCAGGAACCAGCAGTTAATAAGGCACATCTTGGCTTTATGCTCTATATTATCTCAGGTCAGATTTTGTGTCATTATATCTGACAGCTATTTCTCTGCTATGTGATCACTTCTGTGATCATAGGAGAGTCTGTTGTATTACCCATGAACTGACAGAGTGAAATATGAGGCATTAAGACTGAGGAAAGGATGTGTGTGTGTATGTTTGTGTGTGTATACGAGAGAGAGAAGCTCTGTGTGTTTTGGGGGCAGGGAGAATATGCATATTTTAATTTTCAGAGTTGTTGTTCAGTCGCTCAGTAGTGTCTGACTCTTTGCAACCCCATGGACTGCAGCACCCCAGGCTTCCCTATCTTTCACTATCTCCCCAAGCTTGCTCAAACTCATATCCATTGAGTCGGTGATGCCATCTAACCATCTCCACCTCTTGTCATCCCCTTCTCCTCCTGCCTTCAGTCTTTCCCAGCATCAGGGTCTTTTCAAATGAGTCAGCTCTTCTCATCAGGTGGCCAAAATACTGGAACTTCAGCTTCAGCATCAGCCCTTCCAATGAATATTCAGGATTGATTTCCTTTAGGATTGACTGATTTGATCTTGCAGTCCAAGGGGCTCTCAAGAGTCTTCTCCTACATCACAGTTCAAAAGCATCAATTTTTCAGGGCTCAACCTTCTTTATGGTCTAACTCTCACATCCATACATGACTACTGGAAAAACCATAGCTTTGGCTAGATGGATCTTTGTAGGCAAAATAGTATCTCTGCTTTTTAATATGCTGTATGGGTTGGTCATAGCTTTCCTTCCAAGGAGCAAAGGTCTTCTAATTTCGTGACTGCACAATCACCATCTGCAGTGATTTTGGAGCCCAAGAAAATAAAGTCTGACACTGTTTCCATTGTTTCCCCATCTATTTGCCATGAAGAGATGGTACTGGATGCCATGATCTTTGTTTTTTGAATGTTGAGTTTGAAGCCAGCTTTTTCACTCTCCTCTTTCACCTTCATCAAGAGGCTCTTTAGTTCTTCACTTTCTGCCATAAGGGTGGTGTCATCTGCATAACTGAGGTTATTGATATTTCTCCCAGCAATCCTGATTCCAGCTTGTGTTTCATCCAACCCGGCATTTCACATTATGTATTCTGCATATAGGGAGAAGGAAATGGCAACCCACTCCAGCATTCTTGCCTAGGGAATCCCGTGGACAGAGGAGCCTCGTGGGCTGCTGTCCATAGGGCCACACAAAATCGGATACTACCGAAGCTACTTAGCATGCGTGCATGCATTGGAGAAGGAAATGGCAACCCACTCCGGTATTCTTGCCTGGAGAATCCCATGGACAGAGGAGCCTGGTGGGCTGCCATCTATGGGGTTGCAGAGTCAGACATGACTGAAGCGACTTAGCAGCAGCAGCAGCAGCCACTCTGCATATAAGTTAAATAAGTAGGGTGACCCTACACGGCATGGCTCATAGGAAGGGGATGACAGAGGATGAGATGGTTGGATGGCATCACAAATTTGATTGACATGAGCTTGAGTAAGATTCGGGAGCTGGCAATGGACAGGGAAGCCTGGCATGCTGCAGTCCCTGGGGTCACAAAGAGTTGGACATGACTGAGCAACTGAAGTGAAGTAGGATGACAATATTCAGCCTTGTAGTACTCCTTTCTCAATTTTGAACCAGTCCATTGTTCCATGTCTTGTTCTAACTGTTGCTTCTTGACCTGCATACGGATTTCTCAGGAGGCAGGTAACATGGTCTGGTATTCCCATCTCTTCAAGAATTTTCCACAGTTTGCTGTGATACACAGAGTCAAAGGCTTTAGCACAGTAAATGAAGTAGATGTTTTTCAGAGACAGTGCAGTAATTTATCATCACATGAATTCTGGTCTGTGTTGGCCCTTTGTATTATTTAGCTTGCTAGTAAGAGTTTCTACTTTCATTTGTTCCAATCGTAGTCATTTTTGTAAATAACTAAAGCAAGTGGCTCCTTAGTTTATTTCTCCTCTTGAGATGTATGCAGGAGAAAGTGAGTAAAACAGAGTTATTTTTGAAACTAGTAAGGGAATCTCTTACCTTCCTCCTTACATCTTTAAAAGAGGCATTTAAAAGCAGCTTTCTTCTCTGGTTAGTTCTTGCATATTTGCCTACAGAAGTGAGGCGCTAATGGTGGTGGTGAGACAGTGGGCTGCCAAGGCTGTATTCCACCCAAAAGTCATGTCATCACAATTCAAACTCACTCCTCAGCACTGGGCCTTATTCGTCATGAGTATATGGACAGAACCCACTCAAACCAACTAAAGCAAAAGAATTTATTGAAAGGGCAAGGAGATGTTTTAGAATACTCTAGGGTAGGGATATAGCTAAGCCAGGAGCAGAAGGGAACCACAAGAGTGTGTCTCTACGTCTGCTTCATTTTTCTTTCTTTCTTTTTACAGTCTAGTTTCCTCTACTTGTTTGATTTACCTGATAGAAAACCTAGTTTTCCCATAGCCTTTGAGTTTAAATGTTATAGTTGTGATTCTCCAGGAAATTTCTCTCTGTCATTGTCTGTGCCACACCCTCACCCCCTTTATCTCTTTCTCCAGGTCTGCTTTCTTAGAGAAGAGACTCTGATTTACTAATCTGTGTCAGTTGCCCACCCTCAGACCAATCACCTATGGCCATGGTATTGGGAAGTTTATACTACAAAGCAAGGCTTCACAGAGCTTGGTGGCTATGACCATGTGCATAGGGTGGGGGGGGTGGGTGTACGTGTGTTGATTTGGGAAGGTATATTTAACTGTGTTTCTTGGGATTTCTAGGAACTATGCAAGTAGATAGCTATATAGTGGTTGGTCTGATCCAACAGGCTGATCTCATAACTACAGTCCTATGTCTCATGATTGTGATTTATTCTGCTTATTTCCTACAACTTTAATAGTGGTTCCATGTCATCTCATGAGAAACATATTCACTGTAGCTTTAAGGAGGCAAAATGGAGCAGCAATAGCTTCCAAAGATGAGCTTAAGAAAGAAAAACAGTTCTGGGAAAGGGAATACATGATTTCCTATAATTTTCTTTTATTTCAAAGTTCTAGAAGCCTCTAATAGTATGATGCAAATTAAATAAAATTTGTGTCCTCCATGGCCAGCACAGGAGGACAGTTCTCCCAGGTGAAGGGGCTGGACCTCATGGTCCTAACTCTTTTATTATCATCCTTCTTTCAATAATCTCCTATTATTTTCCAGTTACCGTCATTTTATTTGGGCTGTGTGTGATATTTAATGTTTCTTCTTATGGATGGACACTTGATTGCCCTGACACCCTAAAACTCAGTGGTGACAACGTTGGTAACTTCAAACAAGATGAGAAATGAGATAATGTAACGTATAAAACATAGTCACCCTTTATGAACATTTGAAAGGGAGTGCCTTCTATTTCTTTCTGGTTGTATTTTGTCCTTGCTTTTCATTGTACCGAGATGTGTGATGAGCTTATGGAAAAGAAGTGCTGAGTTCCATCCACAAGTGAATGTTACTAGAACAAAGGCTGTACTGTGCTTAGTCATTCAGTTGTGTCCAACTCTGCAACCCCATGGACTGTAGCCCACCAGGCTCCTCTGTCCATGAGATTCTCAAGGCAAGAATACTGAAGTGGCTTGCCATGCCCTCCTCCAGGGGATGGGATTGAACCCAGGTCTCCCCCATTGCAGGCAGATTCTTTACCATCTAAGCCACCACAGAAGCCCAAGAAAAGTGGACTGGATAGCCTATCCCTTCTCCAGGAAACCTTCCTGACCCAGGAATCAAACCAGGGTTGGGTAGAATATTCCTACTTCACCCACATGGTCTCTGTCATCATGTATTTTTTTAAAAAAATATTCTCTGTGAAGTTCATTTTTGTCATTATATTTGTTTTCTACTGCTGCTATAACAGATTACCACAAACTTAGTGACTTAACACAAACTCATTATTATATAGCTCTGGAGGTTGGGTTCCCTGGTAGCTCAGTGGTAAAGAACACATCTGCGGTGCAGGTAACACAGGAGACCCAAGTTCAATCCCTAGGTTGGAAAGCTCCCCTGGAGAAGGAAATGACTATCCAATCCAATATTCTTGCCTGGGAAAGCCCAGGGACAGAGGAGCCTGGAGGGCTATAGACCATGGGGTCCCAAGAGTCGGACACAACTTAGCAACTTAACTACCACGACCACAGCTCTGGAGGCCAGAAGTCCAAATAGGTTTCACTAGGACAAAATTAAAGTGTTAAAAGCCTTCCTTTCTGGAGGTTGGCCAAGGGAGAAGTATATGTATGTATTAATATTTTACCTTTTCTAACTTCTAGAAGCCACTCATATCAATTGGCTTTTGACTCATTTCTTCTATCTTCAAAGCCAGCAGCAATGTTACAGCTCTCTGACCCTTCTGTGGTCATGTCCCCCTCTGATGACAGTTAGGAAAGGGTTTCAGGTGTTGAGAACTCAAGTGATTGGGCCCACATGGATAATCAAGGGTAAATGCCCAATCTCAAGGCTTTAAACTTAATCCTGTCAGCAAAATCCCTTTTGCCATGTGAAGTACTGTAGCATATTTCCAGGTTCTGGGGGTTAAGACACAAATATCCTTGGAGGGCCGTTATGTGACTTGGTCATGGTCATGAGAACTGCTTTTAATTAGAAGAAAAAAAATTCTATGATGGACATAAAATGACTGAAATAAAATGACAATAAATGGACTGAAACCTCTTCTGTCTTCCAGGGAATCAATATAATTCTCTATAGTAGATTGAAAATTTTTTTTACCTCCGTTAGGAAAACAGTCATCATTGGATATTAACAGGGCTTTTTGTTATGAAAGAACTTCCTAGACTTGGATAAGATGGGAAAGATTCAGAAGAGGAAAGTTACTGAAAATTATAAAGTAATATGGACTTTGGACCATAAAGAAGGCTGAGTGCTGAAGAACTGATGATTTCCAATTGTGGTGCTGGAGAAGACTCTTGAGAATCCCTTGGACTGTAAGGAGATCCAACCAGTCAATCCTAAAGGAAATCAACCCTGAATATTCTTTGGAAGGACAGATGCTGAAGCTGAAGCTCCAATACTTTGGCCACCTGATGTGAAGAGCTGATTCATTTGAAAAGACCCTGATGCTGGGAAAAATTGAAGGTGGGAGGAGAAGGGGACGATAGAGGATGAGATGGTGAGATAGCATCACTGATTCAATGGGCATGAATTTGAGCAAACTCCGGGAGATAGGGAAGGACAGTAGGAAAGGCTGGGATGGTGCAGTTCATGGGGTCGCAGAGTTGGACACGACTTGCTGACTGAACAACAACAACAACATAGGTATATATACCCAATATTTATCATGAATACTTACAACCCATTTACACACCCAAATTAACCTCTAATTTAGACTCTCCAATGTGACTGAAATTACAAATTTTCCTCTGTTTTGTCAACTTTTAAAAAAGAGAACATTGCTTTTGACCTCACTTAGGTTATACAGGTGAAGTCTACATGGAGCAGGACTTGGAGAGCTTCCTTTGTGTTAGTTGGAGTTTATAGGGATTCTTTCTTATTCCCTGTTCCGGGGGAAATGCATACCCATGAGGCCTTGCTGCCTTTGGAGTGGTAAATTATCATACGCAAGCACATGTGTGGGGAGGGGGATGATCTCTGGAACTTTCTCCACTTGCAAGACCAAAACTCTATATTTGTTAAAAAAAAACAACTACTCCCCAGTTTCTCCTATCCCCAGCCCATGACCACCACCATTCTACTTTCTATCTCTCTGATTTTGGCTATTCTAAGTATTTCATGCAAGTGGAATCATGCAGTATTTTTTTTATGGTAAGCTTATTTAACTTAGCATAATATCCTCAAGATTTATCCATGTTATAGCCTGTGACAGGATTTACTTCTTTTTTAAGGTTGAATAATATTCTACTGTATTTATGTACCACATTTAAAAAAAAATCTTTTTATTTATCAATGGATGTTTAGTTTACTTCAAATTTTGGCTGTTGTAATTCTGCACTGTACCTGGCTGTATAGTTATCTCTTTAAGATCCTATTTTAAGATTTAATTGGATACATATGCAAATGTAGGACTGCTTAATCCTATGGTAGTGCTATTTTTAATTTTTTTGAGGAATTTCCATTTCCAACAGCTGCACCATTTTACATTCCCATGCACTATGCACAAGGGTTCCTAATTTTGCACATCCTTACCCAGACTCTTATAGCTGGGTTTTCATGTGACTTAACTGACACCAAGCAGAGGCTCCTGAGAGATGTAGAAGGCAGAAGTTCATGTTGTGAACTTCTGGGTGAGTGTGGTATATAGATGGTCGATTTTCTGTGACTGAGGTAGCTGAGGTCCCAATGGCTGGTACTTAGCGTTGGGGGTGTCAGAAGCAGAACATGGGACATCGATTTCACTTGCAAGGAGAGCAGCAGAAGCTGTGGGAAGCCTTCTGATTGTGGCAGCAAATACATAGTATTGTTCTAGAAGTTATACTTGGAAGCTCATCATGGTGTCTATACCTCCAGCTCTTCCAGTGATTTTGTAAGCACCGAATTCTAGGAATGATGGAGGGGGCAGGCATCACATGGTAAAACCTGATCCTTCTGCCTTCTGCTTAAACTTAAAGGAAGGGTTCCTGTTACCTGTGACTGAGCCCGACTCATACAGACCCTCCATGGTAGGAGCTGCAATGTGAAATAGGGGACCTTTCAATGCTTTTGTTTCCAGCTTTATGAGAGAATGGAATGGAGAGAGAATTCTCAAGAGAATTAGAATTCTTAGAATTCTCTCTTAGAATTCTCCATTCTAAGAGAGAATGGAATCAGCACAGACTACAGCATAGATAGAGACAGAGTTTAAGTGAGACTGGATTTAGGTTCCTACTATCCAGAAGGCCCTACAACATACATTATCAGTTAATGATTTGGTTTTACAACTTACTTGTGATTACATGTGCTAAGTCACTTCAGTTGTATCCAACTCTTTGCGACCCTATGGACTTTAGCCCACCAAGCTCCCCTGTCCATGGGATTCTCCAGGCAAGAATACTGGAGTAGGTTGCTGTGCCCTCCTCCAGGGGATCTTCCCAACTCATGGATCAAACCCGAGTCTTTTGTATCTCCTTCACTTGCAGGCAGGTTCTTTACCACTAGTGCCACCCAGGAAGCCCCCTGTGATTACATGAGATATCCCCAAATCTTTACTATGAACTACACCTTTTGTTTAAGCTAATTTAAGATGTATTTCTGCCACTAGCCAATCAAAAGCTGAATTGAATTGAGGTGCCTTGGAGATGAATTATAACTGAATTATAACTTAAAATAATTAGTCTATTCAGTGAGGCTTCTTCTCTGTCTTCCCAAATTTAGTGTTGTCTATTCTGATCATTTAGAGTTTGGAGTAAGAAGGTCAAACCCAAGGTTAGGGCTTGCGTCCTCTCTGGTTCACAGCTACAGCCATTATCCCAAGAGATCTTTCACTGCTGGGAAATCACCTCAAATCAAGGAGCCTACTGTTGGTAGGTTAGAAATCTATAAAGTGTACAAGTAGCACATAACTGGGGAACAACTTGGCCACCAAGCAAATCGCTTCCAGTCGAGACAGTGCCGCCTTCCTGCCGGCATGTGGTGCTGTGCCTTTGGAAGCAACTCTCCAGGGTGGCAGTTTCAAACTTAGGAGGAGGAGCCTGTCCTTCACTGAAACGCAGTGGAGCAAAATGCAACCCCAAAACCAGACACATCCTGTCCCAAAGAGCGGCCCATCTGAAATTTCAAGCAAAATGTTTTTGTTAGCAGCTAGTAACTAACTGTTAACTAGTACCCTAAAGTCTTGCCCATTTCCACCACTAGGTGGCAGCCAGTTTCCAGGTGTAGGCAGCTATGGGAGACAGCTTTCCTGGTGTGTGTGGCCACCCCGTGTGTGTGCATTTTTGTCTGAAAAGATCCCTTACCCTACCCTCTGCTGAAAGCACTCATCTGGTGACCATGTTTCTCCATGGGATCCCTGCTCCCTCTGTTACTCCTGCTTTTCAGATCCTTTGACCTGCCCTTGTAGGAGCCAATCTTTGACTAGTCAGTGATCCACCAGATGTGTTCCTCTGAAGGTGAAGTAAGGAAGATATGACATCACTGGTAGTGAGGTCTGGAGTTCAAAGATCCTACGGACTAAGAACAGAGTGGTGAAAGAAAAAAATTAATTGGATTTCATCAAAGAAAGTGAAAAGTCAACACATAGGATGGGAGAAAATATTTGCAAACCATATATCTGATAAAGGACTAATATCCAGAATATATAAAGAATTCTTACAACCCAACAACAAAAGACAACTCAATTTAGAAAATGAGCAAAGGATATGAATAGACATTTCTCTATGTACAAATGGCAAATAAGCACATGAGAAGATGCTTAACATCATTGAGAGGTGGTCCATGCCTGGTCGGGAGTGGTGCTTATACTCTGATGGGGGAAAGAGACTAAAATCAGTAGAAACGTACATAAAACCTATACATAATTAGGAATTGGGCAGAAATGAGGATAAATTTTGGTACAAAAGATGGACCTTAAGCAAAATTTAGTTTGCTTGTAAGAGTGGGCTGAGGAGAGCCCCTCATTACGTGGAGGAACAAACCAAGGCCAGGGCTCAGAGCACCACAATGCTAATGCAGATGCCAGGCTGGCCATTCCTGTATGAGTATTTGTCATTTTCTGGGCCTCAACTTTCCAGATTGCGAAAGGGAGAGAGGTGGATTAGATAATATCTATAGCCCTTTAGGGTGCTGCCTCATTGGCTCAGTGGTAAAGAATCTGCTTGCACACTGTTTATAATAGCCAGGGCATGGAAGCAATGCCATCAGCATTGCTGATGCCAATCAGATGCCAATTAGCAGACGAATGGATAAGGAAGCTGTGGTACATATACACCATGGAATATTACCCAGCCATTAAAAAGAATTCATTTGAATCAGTTCTAATGAGATGGATGAAACTGGAGCCCATTATACAGCATGAAGTAAGCCAGAAAGATAAAGACCAATATAGTATACTAACACATATATATGGAATTTAGAAAGATGGTAACGATAACCCTATATGCAAAACAGAAAAAGAGACACAGATGTACAGAACAGACTTTTGGACTCTGTGGGAGAAGGCGAGGGTGGGATGTTTCGAGAGAACAGCATTGAAACATGTATATTATCTAGGGTGAAACAGATCACCAGCCCAGGTTGGATGCATGAGACAAGTGCTCGGGCCTGGTGCACTGGGAAGACCCAGAGGGAGCGGGTAGAGAGGGAGGTGGGAGGGGGGATCGGGATGGGGAATACATGTAAATCCATGGCTGATTCATGTCAGTGTATGACAAAACCCACTACAATATTGTAAAATAATTAGCCTCCAACTAATAAAAAAAAAAAAAAAAAAAAGAATCTGCTTGCAATGCGGGAGATGTAGGAGATGTGGGTTCGATCCCTGGGTCAGGAATGTCCCCTGGAGGAGGGCATGGCAACCCACAGCAGTGGTCTTGCATGGAGAATCCCATGGACAGAGGAGCCTGGCAGGCTGCAGTCCATGGGGGTCGCAAAGAGTTGGACACAACTGAGGTGACTAAGCACACATGGCCCTTTAGGGTTTTTACAAGTTGTTTTTCCTGTTATAGTGGAAAATGGAATTGGTTTAATAAGGGACAAGAGTCTTGGGGAAAGAACTATAAAATTCATTAGCAAAAGTTAATTTCTCTGATTGGGGGCCACTCTTGGCCCAAATATCCAAAAAGGGATATTTTACAGATTTATTCTTATGGGTGTTTGTAGGATTCAGGGATGTTTATGTACCTGGTTGAAGGAGAGGAGGAATGGAATTCCATATACATCACTGATATTTGACTAAGTGATCTGGTTGATTCGACCAGCTGTCCAGGTATGGTATATTTGTGCCTGAGATTGAAATTGAGACCGTGGAAGCAAAATGTTGGGAGGAAATATGGCATTTTAAAAGAATGTCTCCTTATACTTTTTTGTAGCCTGCATAGAGACAGAGACAGAGAGCAGATGACAATGCCCTTCTGCAGCTGGAACTCAGGGCTGACTCACTGACCATAGCTGTCCCCCGTGACTCCCCACTCTTTCATTCCTGCCAGACTACCTTCTCCTTTATGTCACTTCTCATCCTCTGTCATTCTTAACACTCCTTCAGTCTGCTTTTAACTCCACTTGACTCACTGCGTGGACTGAACTCCAAATCAGTTGTTTCCTCACCCTCAACAGTTCTCAAGTTATTTGTCTCACCGTCTTCCCACCCTGTCTTCCAATTCAATGGGAGCTCCCTCAATCCCCCTCATCCCTTTCAAGGTTCACCCTTGCTTTCTTTGGGACTTGCACCCTGGGAGTTTGTCTCTGTCTCTTCAAACCTCCTTTTCATCTCTGCCAAAATTCCACTATGCCCCCTAACAAGACTACTTCCTGACACCTGTCCCTTTAATAATGCTGTACATCTGTATATTTTGTCCTTTTCTATTGACATTTTCCAGTTTACAAAAATAAACCACTTTTTTGGCCCAGGTTTAATATTCAGAAACATTAGTAATAAAAATAAAATGAAGTTAATATTTTAACCCAATCTCCTAGTAAATGTTGAAATTTGAGGGAACAGAGCTTTGGATCAAGTTGCAAGGAGAAGGACACATTTTGAATAGCAACCCCAACTCATAGGGGCTTCAACATTAAATGGAAATCCTAAAGAGGGGCTGGTCACAGGGAAGACTTGATTTTATGATTCACTGATGTCATCAAGAACCTGATTGCTGGGGCAGTCCTACGATGGCAGAGGAATAGGATGGGGAGACCACTTTCTGCCCCACAAATTCATCAAAAGAACATTTGAATGCTGAGTAAATTCCACAAAACAACTTCTGAATGCTGGAAGAGGACGTCAGGCACCCAGTAAGGCAGCCCATTGTCTTCGAAAGGAGGTAGGACAAAATATAAAAGATTAAAAGAGAGGCAAAAGAGGTAGGGATGGAGATCCGTCCCTGAAATGGAGTCTTAAAAAAGAGAGAAGGTTCCAAACACCAGGAAACACTCTTGCTGGTGAGTCTGTGGTGAGCCTTGGAACCTCAGAGGGCAACATAACCGTGGACACACGGTGTGGCCACACATACCAGGAAAGCTGTCTTCCATAGCTGTCTATGGAAACTGGCTGCCACCCAGTGGTGGAAATGGGCAAGGCTTTAGGGTACTAGTTTACAGTTAGTTACTAGTTGCACCACATGACAAAATAGACCAGTTAGACCTAATTGATATCGAAAGGACATTTCACCCCAAAACAATGAATTTCACCTATTTCTCAAGTGCACATGGAACCTTCTCCAGGATAGATCACATCCTGGGCCATAAATCTAGCCTTGGTAAACTCACAAAAATTGAAATCATTCCAAGCATCTTTTCTGACCACAAGGCAGTAAGATTAGATTTCAATTACAGGAGAAAAACTGTTTAAAATTCCAACATATGGAGGCTGAACAACACACTACTGAATAACCAACAAATCACAGAAGAAATAAAAAAAGAAATCAAAATATGCATAGAAACGAATGAAAATGAAAACACAACAACTCAAAACCTGTGGGACACTGTAAAAGCAGTGCTAAGGGGAATGTTCATAGCAATACAGGCATAACTCAAGAAACAAGAAAAAAGTCAAATAAGTAACCTAACTTTACACCTAAGGCAACTAGAAAAGGAAGAATTGAAGAACCCAAAGGGTCAGTAGAAGGAACGACATCTTAAAAGTTAGGGCAGAAATAAATGCAAAAGAAACAAAAGACACCATAGCAAAAATCAACAAAACCAAAAGCTGGTTCTTTGAGAAGATAAATAAAATCGACAAGCCATTAGCCAGACTCATCAAGAAACAAAGGGAGAAAAATCAAATCAATAAAATTAGAAATGAAAATGGAGAGATCACAACAAACAACACAGAAATACAAAGGATCATAAGAGACTACTATCAGCAACTATGCACCAATAAAATGGACAACTTGGAAGAAATGGACAAATTCTTAGAAAAGTACAACTTTCCAAAACTGAACCAGGAAGAAATAGAAAATTTTAATAGACCCACCACAAGCACAGAAATTGAAACTGTTATCAGAAATCTTCCAGCAAACAAAAGCCCAGGACCAGATGGTTTCACAGCTGAATTCTACCAAAATTGAGAGAAGAGCCAACACCTATCCTGCTCAAACTCTTTCAGAAAATTGCAGAGGAAGGTAAACTTCCAAACTCATTCTATGAGGCCACCATCACCCTAATACCAAAACCTGCCAACGATGCCACAAAAAAGAAAACTACAGGCCAATATCACTGATGAACATAGATGCAAAACTCCTTAACAAAATTCTAGCAAATAGAATCCAACAACACATTAAAAAGATCTTACATCGTGACCAAGTGGGCTTTATCCCAGGGATGCAAGGATTCTTCAATATCCACAAGTCAATCAATGTAATACACCACATTAACAAATTGAAAAATAAAAACCATATGATTATCTCAATAGATTCAGAGAAAGCCTTTGACAAAATTCAACATCCATTTATGATAAAAACCTTCCAGAAAGCAGGAATAAAAGGAACGTACTGCAACATAATAAAAGCTATATATGACAAACCCACAGCAAACATTATCCTCAATGGTGAAAAATTGAAAGCATTTCCCCTAAAGTCAGGAACAAGACAAGGGTGCCCACTCTCACCACTATTATTCAACATAGTTTTGGAAGTTTTGGTCACAGCAATCAGAGGAGAAAAAGAAATAAAAGGAATCCAGATTGGAAAAGAAGTAAAACTCTCACTGTTTGCAGATGACATGATTCTCTACATAGAAAACCCAAAAGACTCCACCAGAAAATTAGTAGAGCTAGTCAATGAATATAATAAAGTTTCAAGATATAAAATCAACACACAGAAATCCCTTGCATTCCTATACACTAATAATGAGAAAATAGAGAGAAATTAAGGAAACAATCCCATTCACCATTACAACAAAAAGAATAAAATACTTAGGAATATATCTACCTAAAGAAACAAAAGACCTATATATAGAAAACTATAAAACACTGGTTTAAGAAATCAAAGAGGACACTAATAGATGGAGAAATATACCGTGTTCATGGATCGGAAGAATCAACATGTGAAAATGAATGTACTACCCAAAGCAATCTATAGATTCAATGCACTCCCTATCAAGCTACCAACGGTATTTTTCACAGAGTTAGAACTAATAATTTCACAATTTGTATGGAAATACAAAAAAACCTCGAATAGCCAAAGCAATCTTGAGAAAGAAGAATGGAACTGGAGGAATCAACCTGCCTGACTTCAGTCTCTACTACAAAGCCACAGTCATCAAGAAAATATGGTACTGGCACAAAGACAGAAATATAGATCAATGGAACAAAATAGAAAGCCCAGAGATAAATCCATGCACCTATGGACACCTTATCTTTGACAAAGGAGGCAAGAATATACAATGGAGAAAAGACAATCTCTTTAACAAGTGGTGCTGGGAAAACTGGTCAACCACTTGGAAAAGAATGAAACTAGAACACTTTCAAACACCATACACAAAAATACACTCAAATGGATTAAAGATCTAAATGTAAGACCAGAAACTATAAAACTCCTAGAGGAGAACATAGGCAAAACACTCTCCGACATAAATCACAGCAGGATCCTCTACGACCCACCTCCCAGAATATTGGAAATAAAAGCAAAAATAAACAAATGGGACCTAATTAAAATTAAAAGCTTCTGCACAACAAAGGAAACTATAAGCAAGGTGAAAAGACAGCCTTCAGAATGGGAGAAAATAATAGCAAATGAAACAACTGATGAAGAATTAATCTCAAAAATATATAAGCAACTCCTGCAGCTCAATTCCAGAAAAATAAATGATACAATCAAAAAGTGGGCCAAAGAACTAAACAGACATTTCTCCAAAGAAGACATGCAGATGGCTAACAAACACATGAAACGATGCTCAACATCACTCATTATCAGAGAAATGCAAATCAAAACCACAATGAGGTACCATTTCATGCCAGTCAGAATGGCTACTGTCCAAAAGTCTACAAGCAATAAACGCTGGAGAGGGTGTGGAGAAAAGGGAACCCTCTTACACTGTTGGTGGGAATGCAAACTAGTACAGCCACTATGGAAAACAGTGTGGAGCGTCCTTAAAAAACTAGCAATTGAACTGCCATATGACCCAGCAATCCCACTTCTGGGCATACACACTGAGGAAACCAGAACTGAAAGAGACACGTGTACCCCAATGTTCATCACAGCACTGTTTATAATAGCCAGGACATGGAAACAACCTAGATGTCTATCAGCAGGAGAGTGGATAAGAAAGTTGTGGTACATGTACACAATGGAATGTTACTCAGCCATTATAAAGAATACATTTGAATCAGTTCTAATGAGTTGGATGAAACTGGAGCCTATTATACGGAGTGAAGTAAGCCAGAAAGAAAAACACCAATACAGTATACTAATGCATATATATGGAATTTAGAATGATGGCAACGATAACCCTGTATGTGAGACAGCAAAAGAGACACAGATGTATAGAACAGTCTTTTGGCCTCTGTGGGTGAGGGTGAGGGTGGGATGATTTGGGAGAAAGGCATTGAAACATGTATATTATCATATGTGAAATGAATCACCAGTCCAGCTTCGATGCATGAGACAGGATGCTTGGGGCTGGTGCACTGGGATGACCCAGAAGGATGGGATTGGGAGAGAGATGGGAGGGGGGTTCAGGATGGGGAACACAGGTATACCTCTGGCGGATTCATGTCAATGTATGGCAAAACCAATACCATATTGTAAAGTAATTAGCCTCCAATTAAATGTTAAAATTTTATATTGAAAAAAAAAATCACTATAGCCAAAGGGGGGGCGGGGGAAGAAACTGATTGCTGTCATTTTGTCTTTTTCCCCTTCCATGGTGTCCACTTTATTTAAAATGAGCTCTTCTTATGGTCCCAAGATTTCTGTAAGCATTTGATGAACTGTATGCTTTCTATACAGGCCAGAGAAACTTCATTCCTGCCTCCTCAGCCAAAGTCCTGTTAAGTACTCTGATTCGTCTGACTCAGTTTGTGTGCTCATCTCTGACTACCGTGGTTATGGAGGAAAATGTAATGATTGCCATAGTCTCAGCTACATACTCCTGTAGCTGGAGTGAAGTTTTCTTTCCTGAAACCATGTGACTCCCTTAAACTAAACCAGAGTGCTTGTCCTTTATTCATTCACCTACAGAACATGCAGATGGGTTTGGACTGATTACTGACTCCTCTCTACCTACGTCTAGTTGGTGCTCTAACTTTTCTTAGCTCCAGCCCTCCCACTCAAGTCATAGCACTAGATGTTAGCAAAGTACCATGTGGAAAAGTCCAGAATTGTGTATGGAAACCTGTGGGCAGAGATGAAAGGATGCACAGAAGTGATGGGGGGTGAGGTAAGGACTGCTTGGCCCTAAAATAGTCATGTGGTGATGTCACAACTTTAACTCTCCAAACATCTGCTGGGAGACTCCTATTGCTAAAAGCGGAACAGCTGATTAGAGGACAAAATGAATTCTGACCAGAAGGGAAAAGCAGTTGGTGAAACAGAAGGTATGGGAGACATAGGAGGAAGTGACTGAATCACCCTGGAATTCATAATGGCAGAGAAAGGGAACAAATGGGCATGTTCAGACACATCCACTGGATTCTTCTTAATCATAGAAAGGTAAAATGAGTCCGTAGTCAGTCTCTAAAAGGGACTATCACATAAGAAGAATAAGTAGCTTTAAAAAAAGGAATGCTTACTCTATAATTTTGGTTTATCCTAATGAGAAGGACTCTGAGAAGACATTAAAGACATACAATGTGCTCAAGGGAAAATCCAAGCTTAGATTTAGAAGGAACAAAAACAGAATCTTAGAAACAGGGCACATAGCTAAGGATGCATGTAAGACCACAGATATGGCACAAATCTGTACAGATGTTACATCCAGAACTTTAAATGTAAGTTGAGAATTGGGAAAATGTTAAAAACCAGACACTGTAGAGTATATAGAAGTATAAATATAATGTTGTACACAAAAAACTTACATAATGTTGCAATCCAATGTTCAGTTTAATTCAGTTGCTCAGTCGTGTCTGACTCTTTGTGACCCCATGGATTGCAGCATGCCAGGCACCCCTGTCGACAGCATCACCAGCTCCTAAAGCTTGCTCAAACTCATGTCCATCGGGTCAGTGATGCCATCCAACCATCTCCACCTCTGTCATCCCTTCTCCTCCTGCCTTCAAACTTTCCCAGCATCAAGGTCTTTTCTAATGAGTCAGTTCTTCACATCAGGTGGCCAAAGTACTGCAGTTTCAACTTCAGCATCAGTCCTTCCAATGAATATCCAGGACTGATTTCCTTTAGGATTGACTGGTTTGATCTTGCAGTCCAAGGGACTCTCAAGAGTCTTCTGCTACATCACAGTTCAAAAGCATCAATTCTTTGGCGCTCAGTTTTCTTTATAGTCCAACTCTCATATCCATACATGACTACTGGAAAAACCATAGCTTTGACTAGATGGGCCTTTGTCAGCAAAGTAATGTCTCTGCTTTTTAATATGCTATCTAGGTTGGTCATAGTTTTTCTTCCAAGGAGCAAGCATCTTTTAATTTCATGGCTGCAGTCACTATCTGCAGTGATTTTAGACCCCAAGAAAATAAAATCTGTCCAGTAAAAATAAATAAAAATTCTTTTTAAAAATGTTTTGTGTTTTCACTTATTTTTTAAAGTTAAAAAAAAAAAACACAAAAAAGGAAGAGATCATTGTTTGGGGAAGATGGGTATCAAATGAAATTACAGAGAAAGCAGAACCTCTCGGCTGCCTTTTTAACGTGCCTCTCCCCTCTTAGGGACTGAGAAGGCAATGGCAACCCACTCCAGTACTCTTGCCTGGAAAATCCCATGGACAGAGGAGCCTGGTAGGCTGCAGTCCATGGGGTCGCTGTGGGTCGGACACGACTGAGCGACTTCACTTTTCACTTCCATGCATTGGAGAAGGAAATGGCAACCCACTCCGGTGTTCTTGCCTGGAGAATCCCAGGGATGGGGGAGCCTGGTGAGCTGCCATCTATGGGGTTGCACAGAGTTGGACATGACTTTAGCACATGAAGTGACTTTAGCAGCAGCAGCAGCCCCTCTTAAGGAAAAGGTTTTTTTTTTAACACAGAAATGCTAATATGTCAAAGAATACTATAGTCCAAGAGAGTAAAGATGATAGTAAAAAGTACTAGCCCACTAAAATGCATTTAGTACTTAAGCCAAATGCATTATATCCAAAGATATCAAAGCAACTTGCTTATGTATTTATCTTGGGATCTTGTAATAGGCAGAATAATGGCCTCTTCCAAAGATGTCCTCATTCTTATCCCCAAAATCTGTGACAGTGCCCCCCAATGTGGCTACAGGCCCTTGACTGATGTGGTTAACTTAAAGATCTTGAGATGCAAAGTTTACCCGGTTATCTGGGTGGCAAAATGTAATCACAAGGATCCTTATAAAAAGGATGCAGGAAAACCAGAGAAGAGAAGATCATGGAAACAAAGGTTAGAGATGTGATATGGGTGGTGTTTAGAAGCTGGAAAAGGCAAGGGAATGTGTTCTGCCTTCAAAGACTCCAGAAGGTATGCTGCCATGCTGATACCTCGGTATGTCGATACCAATTTTAGCCAGTGGTATTGATTTCTGACTTCTGAACTCCAGAACTGTAACACGACAAATCTATACTGTTCTAAGACAATAAATATATGGCAATTTGTTACAGGAGCAATAGGAAACTAATATGGGATCATTACATCAGACTTGGAAAACCACTGCAAAAATAAAAGTTACCAAAGGATGGTGGTGGGCATGTTCCAGTTTTATAGGGAGAATTCACAAGCTTGGTATTAATTATTGGTGAAATTTTGAATTAAATTATTAAACTAATAGTTTGAAAGTACTTAGAAAAGTGGAAATCATCAGGAGCAAGTATCAATAAACTAAGACTCAATTATCTCTAAATAGGTCACTGAGGTTTTCAAGTTATTAGAGTTATCGGGGATATGTCTGTATGGAGCAAACAAAAGATTCAGCAAAGTTTTTGATAAAGTGCCCTATGATAATTATGGAGACAAAATTAATGTAGACTAAACCACAGAAAATTTATATGGATTCATAGCTGACTGAACAAATATATCTGAAGTATGCTGATTTAGTGGATCAAAACCAACTTGGAAAAAAATTCTTCCCTGCTTTTTGGACCAAATCCTATCAAGAATTTTCAAAATCAACAATATGGATGGCTATGTAAATGTATCTTACTAAGACAATATTAATAGGTGAATGGAAAGAATTAGTATTTTTAAAATCTCAAGGTGGAAAAATTGGACAGAAGCTAGTAAGGTAAAACTGAAAAGAGATGTATGTAATATCTGGCACTTTTCTTAAAATTTTTTTTTCAAAATTACTGTGTAGAAGAGACCTGGAATGGCAGAAATTCTTATTTCAGAACAAAGCAATACCTGGTAATTTTAGTGGATAATGAATTAATTTTGAATTAAGAAGAATGTGATCTAACTACAAGTTAATCTTGAGTTGCATTTTTGGAAGCTAAACCTTTAGATCTGCAATAGTCTGACTGCTGCTGGAGTGAGGATCTGGTTTTGTCACCACACAAGCAGGCTGTAATCTGAAGGATTCTGGAAGCCATATCTGTGATCATGGTCGGGAAGACATAAGTGCCTTGTAGGGCCAACATGTGGACCAGCTTGGTTAGAGTGGAGGGCTCTCACTGGAGAAGAGATGAGAAGAATCATGTTGGCAGGGTAGATTAAAGCTGATTGCAGAAGCTCAGCTCTTGAATTACCAACCTAAGGAAGGTAAGTCATTTTTTAGGCAATTAAGGAGGTTTCAGACATTCTTAAGTGGTAGAGGGCAGAAGAGAGTTGTGTTTTTGAGGTTAGAACTGACATTTTGAATGACAGAGTCAGTGTGATGGAAAAGTAAGACTGGGTAGGCATTCTGGTGTTCAGTTTGCTGGATATTTAACATTAAACAAGATTGTTTACCTCTCTGTCTCCTTTACCTTCCTGTCTCCTTACCTGTGATATAGGAATTATAAGATAATTTACCTTATAAGGTAGATTGAGGATTAAATAATTTATATGTGTGAAGTACCTGGAACAGTTCTTTATATAAAATAATGCTCAAAAAATTCTAGCAAGTCACTACTATTAGAGTTCAAACATGGAATGTGTGGGGGAGTAAAAACTACTGACAGGAGGGGACAACTGCATGGAGCATGAAGAAGACAAAATCCAGAGGCCTTGTTGCTTTCCTGGACCCTCAGCTGTTCTTATCAGTCTCTCTCATGTGCTCCACCCTTTGCTCTCATCATGGTTGCAGGGATGGGTCAACATGTACTCCACCTGAAGTCTTGCTCTTCACCCAAGCCCAGATGATTTCCATAGTTGTTTAGCTCTTATGTTTTATTTATTAATTATCTTTTCATGTGTATTCATGCCTGACACTGCTCAACTCAGCCTTATTAAGGTCAGGGACTGTTTTACATATTCCTTTTTATCTCCCACAGCATCTGGCACAGTGTCTTGCATGTAATGCATGCTCCAAAACTGAATAAAGGCACAGGTTAAGTTAAAGGTGATTCCCAGTTTCCAAGCATTTCTTATGGGGGAAATGCTTGTGCCTGGGATGAAAGAATGAAGCACAATGAGAAACAATTAGCTTCAGAAGTCAACGTGTTCATCTTTGGGGTATAGTGATGTCATAAATAACTTGGGGTTAGTTCCAAAGACACTAAAGCTGAAATCTAATGTAGACAAAATTACCATTTAAATCCTTTATATCTCAAAGTCTATAAGTTATTTCAGTTGCATTGAAATTGGTCATTCTCTCTTAAGTTGAATACAGATAAAGTTATTGGGTTGTGTTTAGAGGGCATGCTACACCAAAGATTATGCTTTCCTGGGTATGTGAATAGGAGGTGAGTAGGAGGCCATTCAGGTATGACTTAAGCCAAATCCCTTATGATTATACAGTACAGCTTCTGTCTGCATCTTTTTGAAGTGGGTCTTATGAATTATGCATCTTCATAATGTATATGTTGAGCTCCATTGTGACTTTAGGTGGGTGGTTTAATGCTTCATGACTCCCTGGCTGATAACCTTTTTTTAAAAAAAAAACTTTTTATTTTGTATTGGAGTGTAGCCAATTAACAAACAATGTTGTGATAATTTGAGAAGAACAGTGAGCGAAGGGACACAGCCACGCATATACATATATTCCTTCTCCCCCAAATTCTCCTCCAATTCAGGTTGCCACATAACATTGAGCAGAGTTCCATGTGTTATACAGTAGGTCCTTTTTTGTTACTGGTTGATAACCTTTTTTTAAAAAAATTAATTTATTTATTTTAATTGGAGGCTAATTACTTTACAATATTGTAGTGGTTTTTGCCATACATTGACATGGATCAGTCCTTTTAATGTCACCTAAAGAGGTAAAGGCAGAGGAGTCAGAGATCAAATTGCCAACATCTGCTGGATCATCAAAAAAGCAAGAGAGTTCCAGAAAAACATCTATTTGTGCTTTATTGACTATGCCAAAGCCTTTGAATGTGTGGATCACAATAAACTGTGGAAAATTCTGAAAGAGATGGGAATAACAGACCACCTGACCTGCCTCCTGAGTAATCTGTATTCAGGTCAAAAAGCAACAGTCAGAATGGGACATGGAACAATGGACTGGTTCCAAATCACGGAAGGCATATGTCAAGGCTGTACATTGTCACCCTATTTGTTTAGCTTATATGCAGAGTACATCATGAGAAATGCTGGGCTGGATGAAGCACAAGCTGGAATCAAGATTGGTGGAAGAAATATCAATAACCTCAGATATGCAGATGATACCACTGTTATGGCAGAAAGTGAAGAACTAAAGAGCCTCTTGATGAAAGTGAACTAGGCGAGTGAAAAAGTTGGCTTAAAGCTCAACATTCAGAAATCTAAGATCATGGCATCTGGTCCCATCACTTCATAGCAAATAGATGGGGAAACAGTGGAAACAATGGCTGACTTTAGTTTTTGGGCTCCAAAAATCACTGCAGATGGTGATTGAAGCCATGAAATTAAAAGACACTTGCTCCTTGGAAGGAAAGTTATGACCAACCTAGACAGCGTATTAAAAAGCAGAGACATTACTTTGCCAACAAAGGTCCGTGTAGTCAAGGCTATGGTTTTTCCAGTGGTCATGTGTGGATGTGAGAGTTGGACTATAAAGAAAGCTGAGTGATGAAGAATTGATGCTTTTGAACTGTGGTGTTGGAGAAGACTCTTGAGAGCCCCTTGGACTGCAAGGAGATCCAACCAGTCCATCCTAAAGGAGATCAGTCCTGGGTGTTCATTGGAGGGACTGATGTTGAAGCTGAAACTCCAATACTTTGGCCACCTTATGCAAAGAACTGACTCATTGGAAAAGACCCTGATGCTGGGAAAGATTGAGGGCAGGAGAGGGGGACGACAGAGAATGAGGTGGCTGGATGGCATCACTGACTCGATGGACACGGGTTTGGGTGGACTCTGGGAGTTGCTGATGGACAGGGAGGCCTGGCGTGCTGTGGTTAATGGGGTCGCAAAGAGCTGGACACGACTGAGGGACTGAGCTGAACTGACTGAAAGAGGTAAATAATGCTGAAGAAGCTGAAGTTGAACAGTTCTATGAAGACTTACAAGACCTCTTAGAACTAACACCAAAAAAAGATGTCCTTTTCATCATAGTGAACTGGATTGCAAAAATAGGAAGTCAAGAGATACCTGGATTAACAAGCGAGTTTGGTCTTGGAGTACAAAATGAAGGAGGGCAAAGGCTAACAGAGTTTTGCCAAGAGACTGCACTGGTCATAGCAAACACCCTCTTCCAACAACACAATGGAGGACTACACATGGACATCATCAGATAGTCAATACTGAAATCAGATTAATTGTGTTCTTGGCAGACAAAGACGAAGAAGCTCTATATAGTCAGCAAAACAAGACTGGGAGCTGACTGTGGCTCAGATTATGCTCCTTATTGAAAAATTCAGACTTAAATTGAAGAGAGTAGGGAAAACCAGTAGGCCATTCAGGTATGACCTAAACCAAATCCCTTACATGATTATATAGTAGAGGTGATGAATAGATTCAAAGGATTAGATCCTATAGATAGACTGTCTAAAAAACTATGGACAGAGGTTCATAACAGTGCACAGGAGGTGCACCAAAATCATCTCCAAGAAAAAGAAATGCAAGAAAGCAAAATTATTGTCTGAGGAATCCTTACAAATAGCAGAGAAAAGAAGAGAAGCAAAAGGCAGGGGAGAAAGGGAAAGATATATGCACTGGATGCAGATTTCTAGAGAATAGCAAGGAGAGTTTAGTTAGTTAAGTTTGTTTGCTACAAACAAAGCTAGTGGAGGTGATAGAATTCCAGCTGAGCTACTTCAAATCCTAAAAGATGTTGCTGTTAAAGTGATGCATTCAATGTGTCAGCAAATTTGGAAAACTCAGCAGTGGTCACTGGACTGGAAAAGGTCAGTTTTCGTTTCAATCCAAAAGAAGGGCAATGCCAAAGAATGTTCAAAGTACTGTACAAGTGTGTTCATTTCACATTCTAGCAAGGTGATGCTCAAAAATCCTTCAAGCCAGGCTTTAACAGTACGTGAACTGAGAACTTCCAGATGTACAAGCTAGATTTAGAAAAGGCAGAGGAACCAGAGAACAAATTGCCAACATCCACTGGATCATGGGAATTCCCGAAAAAGCATCTACTTCTGCTTTATTGACTATGCTAAAGCCTTTGACTGTGTGGATCACAACAAACTGTGGAAAATTCTTAAAGAGAAGGGAATACCAGACCACCTTACCTGTCTCCTGAGAAACCTCTATGCAGGTCAAGAAGCAACAGTTAGAACTGGACAGGGAACAATGGACCTCTTCAAAATTGGGAAAAGAGTACGTTAAGGCTGTATATTGTCACCCTGCTTACTTAACTTCTATGCAGAGTACATCATGCAAAATGCTGGGCTGGGTGAAACACAAACTGGAATCAAGATTTCCAGGAGAAATATTAATAACCTCAGATATGCAGATGAAATCACTGTAGTGGCAGAAAGTGAAGAGGAACTAAAGAGCCTCTTGATGAGGGCAAAAGAGGAGAGTGAAAAAGCTGGCTTAAAACTCAACATTCAAAAAACTAAAATCATGGTATCCGGTACCATCACTTCATGGCAAATAGATGGGGAAAAAGTGGAAGCTGTGACAGATTTTATTTCTTGGGCTCCAAAATCACTGTGGATGGTGATTGCAGCCATGAAATTAAAAGACACTTGCTCCTTGAAAGAAAATCTATAACAACCTAGACAGCGTACTAAAAAGCAGAGACATCACTTTGCTGACAAAGGTCTGTAGAGTCAAAGCTATGGTTTTTCCAGTAGTCATGTATGGATATCATGCATGTGAGAGTTTGATCACAAAAAAGGTTGAGCACCACAGAACTGATGCTCTCAAGCTGGAGAAGACTCTTGAGAGTCCCTTGGACTGCAAGGAGATCAAACCAGTCAGTCCGAAAGGAAATCAACACTGAATATTCGTTGGAAGGACTGATACTAAAGATGAAGCTCCAATACTTTGACCACCTGATGGAAGAGTTGACTCATCAGAAAATACCCTGATGCTGGGAAAGATTGAAGGCAGGAGGAGAAGTGAGCAGCAGAGGATGAGCTGGTTAGAGAGCATCACTGACTCAAATGCACATGATTTGAGCAAACTTCGGGAGATAGTGAAGGACAGGGAAGCCTGGTATGCTGCAGTCTGTGGGATTACAAAAAATCAGACATGAAGAGTTGACTGAACAACAACAAAAGGGGTAGATGGCCTATCATTTGGGAAATCTAAACAAACAAATGGCATTAAAGATGCCTTTCACTCAGAGTTGGGCTTGGAAGTTGGTGTGGAGGTGAAAGGGAGGGTGAATCCCCTCCATATATTTAAATCTTCCCTTCTTCTCTCCATAGTTGCTCCTCTACTTTCTTCACTATCCCAAATATACCCATACAGGAGGAGAAAGCAAAGAATATTCAGGAAATGCTCTTCATTCCTTCAGCAGATGTGTACTGTTGCATTAGTCAGCGCGTTAGGTGACTCTTTGGGATAAAAAGACTATCAGCCTAATACTGTGTGTAACCATTCACAATTATAATTCAGAGGGGACATTTTTATTTTTTATTTTTATTCATTTTTATTTTATTTTATTTATTTATTTTCATTTATTTTTATTAGTTGGAGGCTAATTACTTTACAATATTGTAGTGGGTTTTGTCATACATTGACATGAATCAGCCATGGATTTACATGTATTCCCCATCCCGATCCCCCCTCCCACCTCCCTCTCCACCCGATCCCTCTGGGTCTTCCCAGTACACCAGGCCTGAGCACTTGTCTCATGCATCCAACCTGGGCTGGTGATCTGTTTCACCCTAGATAATATACATGTTTTGATGCTGTTCTCTCGAAACATCCCACCGAGGGGACATTTTTAAAACGTCAATTAACTTTGGAGGGAAATGTGCAAGTCCAAGTACAGTGTTTTACTTAGCTAGACTTAAACAATTTTTAACAATCCCGATGAATGTGGAAGCCAGCAATTGAATAAAGCAACTCTTTAGGCATCTCATCCTAGGAACAATCTAGCCATGTTGTGATGGTCAATAGATGACAATTGACTAATAGAAATGAGCCATGAACTAAGCCTAAATATGAACAACTTGAGTTCTTCACCTCAAATGCCCGAAAAGAATTGCCTTGTTTTGTTGATATTGCTGTTAAGGAAAAATAAAATCATGAATCTGGATATCCTTCCCCCTAATATTAACCATCTGCACAAATGTAACCTACTTATTTCCTGGCTGACATTCAACATTTGTGGTTCTTTCTTTGCACACTGATTACATGAAAACTCCCTAATGGTGTCTGGTGCTCAGTTAACATAATGTAGGACCATCCTTCATAGGCTAGCTTTGAGTTCTTTTCCAGCTACAAGCCCCCTTCTCCAAAATCCCTTAAATTCAACTATTAAAATTCCAAGAGGATGGCAAGGCAAATCCATGTTCCTTGTGAAAATCTCCCAAAGGAGCTCTGTTTTGAAAACTCTTTTAGAAGGTGAGAAGAAAGAGTTGAGCAAAAGGATGCAAGGCCAAGGTCAGTGAGCTCTGACTGAAGGGAAAAGGATGTCAGTCTGTTTGCCTCTTTTTTAGGATCCCGCCAGGTGCAGAGAGTAGTTACTCTGCTAATGGTGAGCAGCTGTTCAAACAGAGGTGCTAACCTCAAATGTCTTAACGAAAAGTGGTTGAAAAAAATAATGTTTAAAACAAGTGACAAGAATTTATCTCTAAGTTTGAAGGATTATGCAGCAAAGTTTGGATCAGAGGATACTCCTTAACTAAAGCTATTTTGCTCAAACTTTAACTTTTGTTTGGTCTCTTGCCTGCAGAGGGTTAGTCCCATTAGAGAGAGAAGTACTGGTTTCCATGAGCTCAAGTATTTATTGTGTAGGTAACACTGGGGAGACTAAAAAAAAATTTGGAGTGATACCCATAACTAGTCACACCCTTGAAAGTTTTCTCATCAGCCTGAAATATGACTGAGTCTTAAAAAATTAAACAGAATGCAGAGTTAATTTTTTGTTGAACCTTATTTGCACAGGTAAGAATATTACAGATAACTGCAATGAGATGCCTGGTGAGGGTCATTGTTACATTGTTCCCTCGGTGGGGGTGTATTCAGTGTTCCACTGTTTATCAATCGGTGTTTTCCGCTTCCCCATAAACCTTTTAAATAACTAATTCAATGTGCTCTTCTGGAGGCTTCCTGGGGCAAAGGCTATGTTGCATATATGCCTTTTTCTCTGGGGGCTTCCCAGGTGGCTCAGTGTTAAAGAATCTGCCTGCCAAACAGGAGATGCGTGTTCAGTTCCTGGGTCGAGAAGATCCCCTGGAGACAGAAATGGCAACCCACTCCAGTATTCTTGCCTGGGAAATCCCATGAAGAGAGGAGCTTGGTGGGCTATAGTCCAAGGGGTCACAGAAGAGTTGGACATAACTTAGGAACTAAGCAACCTTTTCTGGAGTATATTTAATTCACAGTGATCTGGGAGCATTTCATGAACATTTTAAGCCCCATTGAGTTGAGAGCAAACCTCAGCAGAGAAAGTGGAGAGGCTGGCTTGTTTCTCACTTGGTGGTTGATGATGTGTTGGAGATGGATATCAAAGCAAAGAGTTAGAAGGAGAGAAAGACATGGCTTGAACTGGAATTCTACACTCTTTGCCAGAAACTGCTGCATGATGGACATGGTTGCTCTTGAAGGTAGAACTCTGTTCTGTTCCAAATTATCTGGCTTTTATTTTATGTTGACCAGAACTTCAGTCCAGTTGAGAGGGATTCTGTGTTAGTGGAATTCACATTGCGCCACTTAGAAAATGTTTCCCTTTCACTTGGGCTAAGTGTTTCTCCCTCTTCTTCCTCTTGCAGAGATAAAATGGTCTGCAAGGAGTTAATGGTTTTACAGCCATGCAGCTGGCAGCAGTATATCACAGAACTCTGTGCAGAAATCCAATTATTTCCTTTGTCTGAGATGAAAACCAATACTTTGGAGTTGGGGGAAGGGCTTCTGCTGCAGGATTGCTTGGTTTAAGATTTTGTTCTAGAACGGACAGGTTCTCAGATACAGCCTGATTCCTGGATCACAGAAGCTCACTTTTTTTCTCCTGCTTGGTGCTGACCACCTGAACACACTTGGGATTCAGGAAACAAGATGAAAGAACCCTTTAGTCTAAGTCTCTGGCTCCTTTAGGGCTTAAGATGAGTGGTTAAACTAGCATTAAATATCCTAGGACAGTGTAGGAGATATTTGAGGGTTATTTTCTTTTTAAATATTTTTTTGGCTGTCCCAGGTCTTAGTTGTGGCACACAGGATCTTCAGTCTTTGTTGCAGCTTGTGGGATCTTTAGTTGTGGTACATGGAATCTTTTTAGTTGCAGCATGCAGGGTCTAGTTCCCTGCCCAGGAATCGAATCCAGGCCCCTGCACTGGGAGTAAGGCGTTTTAGCCACTGGACCACCACTTGGGGGATAATTTGAAAAGAGAAGTTACCACTGAGAACGTCTAAGACTTGGAAAGCAAATATAGAAAGAAATACATGCAGAGAGAGGTAAAATAGCCTGAAACACTTTTCTCTGGGGCTTTTCATTTTCTTAGAGTGAGTAGGAGAATTTCTAATTCCAAATCAAAGCTAGAATATTTGTGTCTCATTTTTAAAGAAGTAGCCATTGAAAAATGCAAAAAGAATAGAAACAGCTACATAGTTTCAGAGTTAATCAGAAATCCCTTGGTCACGTAATCCTGTACTCTCATCTGTTTCCTCTCCATCCTGTCCCAGCAATTTTGTAAGATGTGGTGATGGGCTTCCTCACAACAGAGCCTGGAGAAGTGCTTGTTCAAGGGAATGAAATAATTAGAATCAGAACTGGGATCAAAAACTGGGCAGGATAGGATAAAGCGGGAGTGTGGATTTTGAAGGTAAAAAGATCTGAGTTTGAAATTTCCTGCACAATGTAAGAATTTAGATCTCTTATCTGAGCTTTCAATCCTTTATCTATAAAACGGTAAAATAATTCTTACCTTGCTGATATGTTAAGAGAATCACTGATAATGTATGTAAATGTATTTTCCCCATAGTAATTCTATAGAGTAAGTGAAAGGGAACAGTGAGTTATAAGACAGAAAGGAAGTTGGACTCAGATTATGGAGGAGTTGTATATTATCAGCCCTGCCTGCAAAGATGTTTGGCCACAGGGATATAGATGGGCTTTGACCAACAGTGATAATGGCATAACCAAGCCCATTATTAGCTCAGTGGAAGCTCGTAGGAAATATAACACTTTAGAACAACAAAGTTTTTACTATATGGCCATAGTTAGACTCTTTTATTTTTATTTTTTTTAATTTCTTTTACTAACATATAGTTGATTTACAATGTTGTGTTAATTTCTACTGTATAGGAAAGTGATTCAGTTATACATACATGTATATGTGTATGTATGGCTTCCCAGGAGGTGCAGTGGGAAAGAATCCACCTGCCAATGCAGGTGACGCAAGAGACATGGGTTTGATCCCTGGGTTGGAAAGATCCTATGGAGAAGGAAATGGCAACCCACTCCAGTATTCTTGCCTGGAAAACTCCGTGGACAGAGGAGCATGGTGGGCTATAGTTCATGGGTTCGCAAAGAGTCAGACATGACTGAGCAACTGAGCATGCATACACACACACACACACACACACTCTTTTTTGTATTCTTTTCTATTATGGTTTATCACAGGCTATTGAATATATTGTAGTTCCCTGTGCTACACAGTAGGACCTTGTTGTTTATCCATTCTCTATAAAGTAGTTTGCATCTTCTAATCCCAAATTCCCAATCCATCCCTCCCCCGCTCACCTCTCCCCCTTGTCAACCACAGTTTATTCTCTACATCTTTGAGTCTATTTGTTTCATCGATAAGTTCATGTGTGTTATATTTTAGGTTCCACATATAAGTGATATATGGTATTTGTCTTTCTGATTTAGTATGATAATCTTTAGGTCTATCCATGTTGCTGCCGGTGGCATTATGTCATTCTTTCCGAGGCCATCGTTAGACTCTTGAATGCAAGCGTGGTCCTTACTTCAGCCTAAAAGTATAAAAGGCAGGGGTTTTACTTCACGTGGGATGCCTTGTCCTCTGAATCTCAGACATACCTCTATGAAGAGCTAGGACCCACTCAATCATATGTATCCTCTCCTGTGTCTATAATTTGCTTATTGGCTGGTTTGGGAATCAACTGCAGTTAAAGCATTGTTAAAACCTCATCCAGGTTATCATTCTTGTCAGTCCTCACACTTGGACCATCCCTGTGTGTCTAGCCTAGGTAACTAATGTAAACCAAACAATAATGGATTAAAAGGATACAGAGGGCTGTCTTTTCACCTTACTTATAGTTTCCTTTGTTGTGTAAAAGCTTTTAAGTTTCATTAGGTCCCATTTGTTTAGTTTTGCTTTTATTTCCAATATTCTGGGAGGTGGGTCATAGAGGATCTTGCTGTGGTTTATGTCGGAGAGTGTTTTGCCTATGTTCTCCTCTAGGAGTTTTATAGTTTCTGGTCTTACATTTAGATCTTTAATCCATTTTGTGTATGGTGTTAGAAAGTGTTCTAGTTTCATTCTTTTACAAGTGGTTGACCAGCTTTCCCAGCACCACTTGTTAAAGAGGTTGTCTTTTTTCCATTGTATATCCTTGCCTCCTTTGTCAAAAATAAGGTGTCCATAAGTTCGTGGATTTATCTCTGGGCTTTCTATTGCACAACAAAGGAAACTATAAGTAAGGTGAAAAGACAGCCTCAGCCCTATTATTTTGGGAGAAAATAATAGCAAATGAAGAAACAGACAAAGGATTAATCTCAAAAATATACAAGCAACTCTTGAAGCTCAATTCCAGAAAAATAAATGACCCAATCAAAAAATGGGCCAAAGAACTAAACAGACATTTCTCCAAAGAAGACATACAGATGGCTAACAAACACATGAAAAGATGCTCAACATCACTCATTATCAGAGAAATGCAAATCAAAACCACAATGAGGTACCATTACACACCAGTCAGGATGGCTGCTATCCAAAAGTCTACAAGCAATAAATGCTGGAGAGGGTGTGGAGAAAAGGGAACCCTCTTACACTGTTGGTGGGAATGCAAACTAGTACAGCCGCTATGGAGAACAGTGTGGAGATTTCTTAAAAAACTGGAAATAGAACTGCCATATGACCCAGCAATCCCACTGCTGGGCATACACACTGAGGAAACCAGATCTGAAAGAGACACGTGCACCCCAATGTTCATCGCAGCACTGTTTATAATAGCCAGGACATGGAAGCAACCTAGATGCCCATCAGCAGATGAATGGATAAGGAAGCTGTGGTACATATACACCATGGAATATTACTCAGCCATTAAAAAGAATTCATTTGAACCAGTTCTAATGAGATGGATGAAACTGGAGCCCATTATACAGAGTGAAGTAAGCCAGAAAGATAAAGAACATTACAGCATACTAACACATATATATGGAATTTAGAAAGATGATAATGACAACCCTATATGCAAAACAGAAAAAGAAACACAGAAGTACAGAACAGACTTTTGAACCCTGTGGGAGAAGGTGAGGGTGGGATGTTGCGAAAGAACAGCATGTATATTATCTATGGTGAAACAGGTCACCAGCCCAGGTGGGATGCATGAGACAAGTGCTCCGGCCTGGTGCACTGGGAAGACCCAGAGGAATTGGGTGGAGAGGGAGGTGGGAGGGGGGATCAGGATGGGGAATACATGTAAATCTATTGCTGATTCATGTCAATGTATGACAAAACCCACTGGGGGGGGGGGGGGGGAAGGATACAGAGTATGTCAGAGGATGAAGAGAAATGCTGAGCAACCATAGAAGGGCAGCAGTTGGTGGTTTAGTTGCTAAATAGTGTCCAACTCTTTTGAAATGTCATGCACTGTAGCCTCACAGGCTCCTCTGTCCATGGGATTTCCCAGGCAAGAATACTAGAGTGGGTTGCCATTTCCTTTTCCGGGAGATCTTGCTGACCCAGGGATCGAACCCACATCTCCTGCTTTACCACTGAGCCACCAGGGAAGCCTCCACAGAAGAGAGTCTAGGCTTATTCGAGATCTACAGGAGGCAGAAATGACTGAGCAGCCTTTTGGGGATCCCACCGATGAGTTGATTAGTTTCAGTGATTTTCCCAAACTTGGGAACATCCTTGGGGAAAAAATTCTGACTTGTCCAGGACAGGTCACATGTTCACAGTCTCACCCAGACCCCATGCAATGAAAGAGGGGTGTTTTCTTCAAGAAGGAAGAGGGAAACTGAGTAGATCAAAAGGTTGACTGTCTCTCCTCAGGTTAGGACTCTCAGTAGAAAAGTCATGGTCTCCTGATGCTGTTGCCCCACAGTCTTTGGAGGAAGCTGCCTTTACCAAGTACTGTGAAAGAATGATTCACCAAAACCTGTCCACGTTTGGCATATCACTCCTGAGCTAAGTACATGTGTGCCTGTTGGTGAGGGAACATGCTTCAGAGTAATCTAATCTGAAAACAGTACTGAGCCTCACACAGCCCAAACATGGCAGGACCACATTTTGAGCAAGAAGTCAGTATTTTGGCATCTATACATGTATCTGGAAATACATCTCCTGAAAGGTAAACAAGAAGCTTTTTCGATTCTAGGTCTTGTTGCTTAGAAAGGTATCTCTTCTAAGCAACCGGAAAACAGGAGCTGTTAGGGATTGCAGCAGGAAGAGTCACAGAAGGGCTGGTGTCTTGGCCACCTTAAACAGTGTTCTGGGGAATGGCAGACAAGTCTCAGCAGTTCCATTCCTGCATTGCAATATTCCAGTTCATCCTGAGTCAAAGCATTCAGAAATAGCTCTTCAACCTCCAACTCACCTCCCTAAGCAAAGTGGCTGCACTCTGAGGCCTGGATGTCTATCCCTGTCCCCTAGCCTGCATTCTCAAAGCCAAGGACTATCTCCCCACACAGCCTTAGCAGAATCTGCTTTTAGCAAAGGGTGTGAAGTATTCATTCATGAAAAGAGCAAATAGCTCATATTATTGTATAATGCTTCCTATGCTTCTAAATGTTCTCTCTTTGAATCTTTATAATGACCCCAAGAGCTGGAACGCTCATTTCCCCCTTCATATCCTCTCTCTGTCCTAACTAACCTAACCATAACTTTCTCTGTCCTGTCTGTCCCTAGGAGATGGACTTTCTGTGGACTATGTCACAGACTCCCTTGCCCATGTTTTTTTTTTTATCCTTGGGTTTGGCCAATGGGAGGCCCCAGAAGGATAGAAGTGGGCAAGAGGAGAAGACAAAGGTACATTTTCCTCTGGCTCCCTTCATGCTGGACTAGGGATTAATACCATCTGTGTTTCTCTTGAAAGCTCCTGCTTTGTAGCCCTTTCCTCTAGTTATAGCTGTAGGTCTCTTCTCTCATGATAATTGTCCTTTCTCCTTGTCCCTTCAAATCTAGGAGTGATAAGGGCTTCCTGCTCTGTCCCTTCCTGCAGTGCTTCAGTATGTCTTGTTGGTTTCTCTGAACCCTGAACTCAGCTTTGTAATCAGTCCCTCATGTAACCTCCTCAGTCACCCTGTTTCAGTGTGTTATCTATTTGCTGCTGGGACTCTCCCTGTTCCAGCTGAGTATTACTATCCCTACTATGTAGGTGAAAAACTGTGGCCCAATAGTGTTGAACTCAGGTTATCTGTCTGCAAATCTCAGACTCTCTTCTAACTTGTATATACAACCGTCTTCATGTTTGAGAGAACTCATTTTCTTTAGCTAAAGTATTACACTGGACTTTCAGGCCTTAACTTATATTTGGGGATGGAAGAGAAACGCTTTTTTCTTTCCACCAGGAGTAGGTCCCACTCTGTTCCACACACCACATAGGATCTGGGACCTTATTTTCAGCTTATGAAGAATGTTTCCTTCTTTAGTTTAAAAAGAATTACTGTGAATTCCCTCTTTTCACTAAGGAATACCTCCTGAGATTTCAATATTTGCAATCCTATTAAGCAGAACTCTTAAACTTAATTATTTGAAAACAACCTTAATAAAATCTGACTCAAGGCAAGTCCTGAAATACCAATCAGAGAGGAGCCTAATTAGGTATTTTTTTTTTTTTTACTCTAGATGCTACAAAACATATTAGAGTTGGAAATGGCCTTAGAGATTACCCAGATTCTTAACCTCATTTTGAGTAACATAAACCCTATTAAAATTTGGAAATTGTGAACCATTTTCCCTTAAAATTGCAAATTCTCTCTCTCTCTCTCTCTCTCTCTCTCTCTCTCACACACACATAGAACATTACCTATGAGTTAAGGGTTCATTGTCATCCTGAAGCCCACTCATTGGACCCCCATGTTAAACCTCCCTATCCTAGGCTCATTCCTTAGGTTTGCACAAATGAAGCTGATACCCAGTCAGTAAAGTGCAGTAAATGACTAGCCAGCCTAAGGTCACACACATCATTAGTTGGTGTGTCAATCAGGTTGGGCTAAGTTATGCTACAGTAACAAAGAACAAAATGTCCATGTCTTAAAACAACACATTTATTTCTCTCTCTCTCTTTTTTTTTTTAGTTTTATTTATTTATTTCTTTATTTTACTTTACAATATTGTATTGATTTTGCCATACATTGACATGAATCCACCACGGGTGTACTTGTGTTCCCCATCCTGAACCCCCCCTCCCACCTCCTTCCCCATCCCATTCCTCTGGGTCATCCCAGTACATCAGCCCCGAGGACCCTGTATCATGCATCGAACCTGGACTGGTGATTCATTTCACATATGATAATTTACATGTTTCAATGCCATTCTCCCATATCATCCTGCCCTCGCCCTCTCCCACAGAGTCCAAAAGACTCTTCTATACATCTGTGTCTCTTTTGCTGTCTCACATATACGGTTATCGTCACCATCATTCTAAATTCCATATATATGCATTAGTATACTGTATTGGTGTTTTTCTTTCTGGCTTACTTCACTCCGTATAATAGGCTCCAGTTTCATCCACCTCATTAGAACTGATTCAAATGTATTCTTTATAATGGCTGAGTAATACTCCATTGTGTACATGTACCACAACTTTCTTATCCATTCACCTGCTGATGGACATCTAGGTTGCTTCCATGTCCTGGCTATTATAAACAGTGCTGTGATGAACATTGGGGTACACGTGTCTCTTTCAGTTCTGGTTTTCTCAGTGTGTATGCCCAGAAGTGGGAACTGCTGGGTCATATGGCAGTTCTACTGCCAGTTTTTTAAGGAATCTCCACACTGTTTTCCATAGTAGCTGAACTAGTTTGCATTCCCACCAACAGTGTAAGAGGGTTCCCTTTTCTCCACACCCTCTCCAGCGTTTATTGCTTGTAGACTTTTGGATAGCAGCCATCCTGACTGGCGTGTAATGGTACCTCATTGTGTTTTTGATTTGCATTTCTCTGATAATGAGTGATGTTGAGCATCGTTTCATGTATTTGTTAGCCATCTGTATGTCTTCTTTGGAGAAATGTCTGTTTAGTTCTTTGGCCCACTTTTTTATCATATCATTTATTTTTCTGGAATTGAGCTGTAGGAGTTGCTTATATATTTTTGAGATTAATTCTTCATCAGTTGTTTCATTTGCTATTATTTTCTCCCATTCTGAAGGCTGTCTTTTCACCTTGCTTATAGTTTCCTTTGTTGTGCAGAAGCTTTTAATTTTAACTAGGTCCCATTCATTTATTTTTGCTTTTATTTCCAATATTCTGGGAGGTGGGTCGTAGAGGATCCTGCTGTGATTTATGTCGGAGAGTGTTTTGCCTATGTTCTCCTCTAGGAGTTTTATAGTTTCTGGTCTTACATTTAGATCTTTAATCCATTTGAGTGTATTTTTGTGTATGGTGTTAGAAAGTGTTCTAGTTTCATTCTTTTCCAAGTGGTTGACCAGTTTTCCCAGCACCACTTGTTAAAGAGATTGTCTTTTCTCCATTGTATATTCTTGCCTCCTTTGTCAAAGATAAGGTGTCCATAGGTGCATGGATTTATCTCTGGGCTTTCTATTTTGTTCCATTGATCTATATTTCTGTCTTTGTGCCAGTACCATATTTTCTTGGTGACTGTGGCTTTGTAGTAGAGACTGAAGCCAGGCAGGTTGATTCCTCCAGTTCCATTCTTCTTTCTCAAGATTACGTTGGCTATTTGAGGTTTTTCCATACAAATTGTGAAATTATTTGTTCTAATTCTCTGAAAAATACTGCTGGTAGCTTGATAAGGATTGCATTGAACCTATAGATTGCTTGGGTAGTATTTTCATTTTCACTATATTGATTCTTCTGATCTATGAACACAGTATATTTCTCCATCTATTAGTGTCCTCTTTGATTTCTTACACCAGTGTTTTATAGTTTTCTATATATAGGTCTTTTGTTTCTTTAGGTAGATATATTCCTAAGTATTTTATTCTTTTCATTGCAATGGTGAATGGAATTGTTACCTTAATTTCTCTTTCTGTTTTCTCATTGTTAGTGTATAAGAATGCAAGGGATTTCTGTGTGTTGATTTTATATCCTGCAATTTTATTATATTCACTGATTAGCTCTAGTAATTTTCTGGTGGAGTCTTTCGGGTTTTCTATGTAGAGAATCATGTCATCTGCAAACAGTGAGAGTTTCACTTCTTCTTTTCCTATCTGGATTCCTTTTATTTCTTTTTCTCCTCTGATTGTTGTGGCCAAAATTTCCAAAACTATGTTGAATAGTAGTGGTGAGAATGGGCACCCTTGCCTTATTCCTGACTTTAGGGGAAATGCTTTCAATTTTTCACCACTGAGGATAATGTTGCATCTATTGAGATAATCATATGGTTTTTATTTTTCAATTTGTTAATGTGGTGTATTACATTGATTGACTTGTGGATATTGAAGAATCCTTGCATCCCTGGGATAAAGCCCACTTGGTCATGATGTAAGATCTTTTTAATGTGTTGTTGGATTCTGTTTGCTAGAATTTTGATAAGGATTTTTGCATCTCTGTTCATCAGTGATATTGGCCTGTAGTTTTCTTTTTTGTGGCATCATTGGCAGGTTTTGGTATTAGGGTGATGGTGGCCTCAGAATGAGTTTGGAAGTTTACCTTCCTCTGCAATTTTCTGGAAGAGTTTGAGTAGGACAGGTGTTAGCTCTTCTCTCAATTTTTGGTAGAATTCAGCTGTGAAGCCGTCTGCTCCTGGGCTTTTGTTTGCTGGAAGATTTTTGATAACAGTTTCAATTTCCGTGCTTGTGATGGGTCTGTTAAGATTTTCTATTTCTTCCTGGTTCAGTTTTGGAAAGTTGTACTTTTCTAAGAATTTGTCCATTTCTTCCAAGTTGTCCATTTTATTGGCGCATAGTTGCTGATAGTAGTCTCTTATGATCCTTTGTATTTCTGTGTTGTCTGTTGTGATCTCTCCATTTTCATTTCTAATTTTATTGATTTGATTTTGCTTCCTTTGTTTCTTGATGAGTCTGGCTAATGGTCTGTCAATTTTATTTATCTTCTCAAAGTACCAGCTTTTGGCTTTGTTGATTTTTGCTACGGTCTCCTTTGTTTCTTTTGCATTTATTTCTGCCCTAATTTTTAAGATGTCTTTCCTTCTACTGACCCTTTGGGTTCTTCATTTCTTCCTTTTCTAGTTGCTTTAGATGTAGAGTTAGTTTATTTATTTGACTTTTGCTTGTTTCTTGAGTTATGCCTGTATTGCTATGAACATTCCCCTTAGCACTGCTTTTATAGTGTCCCACAGGTTTTGAGTTGTTGTGTTTTCATTTTCATTTGTTTCTATGCATATTTTGATTTCTTGATTTGTTGGTTATTCAGTAGTGTGTTGTTCAGCCTCCATATGTTGGAATTTTTAATAGTTTTTCTCCTGTAAGTGAGATCTAATCTTACTGCCTTGTGGTCAGAAAAGATGCTTGGAATGATTTCAATTTTTTGAATTTACCAAGGCTAGATTTATGGCCCAGGATGTGATCTATCCTGGAGAAGGTTCCATGTGCACTTGAAAAAAAAGGTGAAATTCATTGTTTTGGGGTGAAATGTCCTATAGATATCAATTAGGTCTAACTGGTCTATTGTATCATTTAAAGTTTGTGTTTCCTTGTTAATTTTCTGTTTAGTTGATCTATCCATAGGTGTGAGTGGGATATTAAAGTCTCCCACTATTATTGTGTTATTGCTAAGTTCCTCTTTCATACTTGTTAGGATTTGTCTTACATATTGCGGTGCTCCTATGTTGGGTGCATATATATTTATAATTGTTATATCTTCTTCTTGGATTGATCCTTTGATCATTATGTAGTGTCCTTCTTTGTCTCTTTTCACAGCCTTTGTTTTAAAGTCTATTTTATCTGATATGAGTATTGCTACTCCTGCTTTCTTTTGGTCTCTATTTGCATGGAATATCTTTTTCCAGCCCTTCACTTTCAGTCTGTATGTGTCCCTTGTTTCAAGGTGGGTCTGTTGTAGACAGCATATATAGGGGTCTTGTTTTTGTATCCATTCGGCCAGTCTTTGTCTTTTGGTTGGGGCATTCAGCACATTTACATTTAAGGTAATTATTGATAAGCATGATCCCATTGCCATTTACTTTATTGTTTTGGGTTCGAGTTTATACACCCTTCCTGTGTTTCCTGTCTAGAGAAGATCCTTTAGAATTTGTTGGAGAGCTGGTTTGGTGGTGCTGAATTCTCTCAGCTTTACTGGTCTGTAAAGCTTTTGATTTCTCCTTCACATGTGAATGAGATCCTTGCTGGATACAGTAAATTGGGCTGTAGGTTATTTTCTTTCGTCACTTTAAGTAAGCCCTGCTATTCCCTCCTGGCCTGAAGAGTTTCTATTGAAAGATCAGCTGTTATCCTTAAGGAAATCCCCTTGTGTGTTATTTGTTATTTTTCCCCTTGCTGCTTTTAATATTTGTTCTTTGTGTTTGATCTTTGTTAATTTGATTAATATGTGTCTTGGGGTGTTTTGCCTTGGGTTTATCCTGTTTTGGACTCTCTGGGTTTCTTGGACTTGGGTGATTATTTCCTTCCCCATTTTAGGGAAGTTTTCAACTATTATCTCCTCAAGTATTTTCTTATGGATTTCTTTTTGTCTTCTTCTGGGACTCCTCTGATGCGAATGTTGGGGTGCTTAACATTGTCCCAGAGGTCTCTGAGATTGTCCTCATTTCTTTTAATTATTTTTTAATTAATTTTTAAATTATTTTTTCTTTTTTCCTCTCTGTTTCATTTCTACCATTCATTTCATTTCTACCATTCTATCTTCTATCTCATTTATCCTATCTTCTGCCTCCATTATTCTACTGTTGGTTCCCTCCAGAGTGTTTTTTATCTCATTTATTGCATTATTCATTAAATATTGACTCTTTTATTTCGTCTAGGTCCTTGTTAAACCTTTCTTGCATCTTCTTGATCCTTGTCTCCAGGCTATTTATCTGTAACTCCAAATGTTTTCAAGATTTTGGATCATTTTCACTACCATTATTCAGAATTATTTATCAGGTAGATTCCCTATCTCTTCCTCTTTTGTTTGGCTTGGTGGGCATTTATCCTGTCCCTTTACCTGCTGGGTATTTCTCTGCCTTTTCATCTTGTTTATGTTGCTGTGTTTGGGGTGTCCTTTCTGTATTCCGGCAGTTTGTGGTTCCTCTTTATTGTGGAGGTTCCTCCCTGTGGGTGGGATTGGACGTGTGGCTTGTCAAGGTTTCCTGGTTAGGGAAGGTTGTGTCCCTCTTCTGCTGTGTGGAGCTGGATTTCTTCTCTCTGGAGTGCAATGAAGTCTCCAGTAATGAGTTTTAAGATGTCAGTGGGTTTGGTGTGACTTTGGGCAGCCTGTATATTGGAGCTCAGGGCTATGTTCCTGTGTTGCTGGGGAATTTGCATGGTATGTCTTGCTCTGGAACTTGTTAGCCCTTGGGTGGTGCTTGGTTTCACTGTAGGTATGGAGGCATTTGACGAGCTCCTATTGATTAATGTTCCCTGGAGTCAGGAGTTCTCTGGTGTTCTCAGGATTTGGACTTAAGCCTCCTGTCACTGGTTTTCAGTCTTATTCTTACAGTAGCCTCAAGACTTCTCCATCTATACAGTACCGATGATAAAACATCTAGGTTAAAGATGAAAAGTTTCTTCACCATGAGGGACACCCAGAGAGGTTCACAGAGTTACATGGAGAAGAGAAGAGGAAGGAAGGAGATCGAGGTGACCAGGAGGAGAAGAGGGGGAATCAAAAGGGGTGAGAGCAAGCTAGCCAGTAATCACTTCCCTACGTGCCCTCCACAGTCTGGATCCCTCAGAGATGTTCACGGAGTTACACAGAGAAGAGAAGAGAAGAGAAGAGAAGAGGAGAAAGGAGACAGAAGTGACCAGGAAGATAATGTGAAAAGCTGCTCAGTCATGTCTGACTCTTTGCGACCCATGGACTCTAGCCCACCCGCTCCTCCATCCATGGAATTTTCTAGGCAAGAGTACTGGAGTGGGTTGAGAATGAAAGGGGGAATCAAAAGGAGAGAGACTGATCCAGCCAGTAATAAGTTCTCTAAGTGTTCTCCACAGCCTGGAACACCCAAAGAGATTCAGAGTTGGGCAGAGAAGAAAAGGGGGAGGGAGAGACAGAGGTGACCTGGTGGAGAAAAAGGAGAGTCAAAAGGGGGAGAGAGCAATCAGGCCAGTGATCTCGCTCCCAAGTAAAAATGGGTACTGAAGATTGGGTTCTTATATGCACAAAGTTGATAACAAATACCAAAAAGCAAAGATTAAAAATCTAGAGTAGAGGTTAGATTCTCAAAAATACAATATTAAAAAAAGAAGACAAAGTAACAAAAATTATAAAATATATATATATATGAAGTTTGCTTTAAAAATAGAGTCTCTTTTTTTGGCAAGGTAATAGTAGGTTATTAAAATGAAAATTAAAGGAGTAATATGGGACTTAAAAATAAATTTTTTTTTAAATTTAAAAAATAATAATAAAAATATATCTAGGACTTTCTCTGGAGCTGTTGTGGACAGTGTGGGGTCAGTTCATTTTCAGATGGTTCCTTGGTCCGGCTTGTACTTCTCAAGGTCTATAGGTGCCTTCCTATGTAGTTGGTGCTAACTACAGGGTTTTAATCTATTGCATCTGTCACTTCCGAAGTGGTTCGCTCTGTTTATTTTAGCTTCTTCTGTTTGCTGGTCTCTTCAGTGTCTAATTTCTGCCCTGACACAAGGGGGGCGGCGGTGGTCACTGATTTTTAGGCTCGCTTGTTCAGTCGTGCTGTGGGGAGGGAGGAGCACTGCAACGAATATCACTGGTGTGTGCGCGCAGTGATTCAGCCACACTGGGTGTGCTCCCGCTCACGGCGTGTGTGCTTTCCCCGTCTACACTGCTCAGGCTCCAGGTTGCTCTGCCGGGAACTGTCTGAGGCGGGCCCTGGGTTGCATGCTCTTCCCAGGTCTAAGCCGCTCAGGTTCAGGTTCTCGGGTACTCCACAAAGGCGCAGACTTGGTTGGGCCTGCGTTTTGTGCCCATCCCAGGTCCAAGCACAGTCACCCCCAATTGAAGGCTGTGACTTATCGCCTGCGCCGTTCCAGCCGCTCAGTTTTCTGGGTGTACAACGGGCACGCCCTCTCAGGTGTGCCATGTGTCTCTTCTGGGGAGCTGATCTCTGGCTGCAACCCTCTTGGCAGATGTCGACCATCCAGAATCCCAAGAAGTCTTGGTTAGCAACGAAGCCTGCTTACAGTTTGGTAGATGATGCCTCTCGGCCCGCAATTGCCCCCTTCCGGCTCTGGCTGCCCCGGCCTGCCTGTCTCCGGCGGGGGATGGGCTGGTCAGAAGCCGGCTAGCTCTGCTCAGTCCTTTGTTCTGTGAGCAGGCCTGGCGGTGTCTTAGGTTAGGGCTTTTCGCGGGATGGCTATCCCACAGTCTGGTTTGCTATCTCAAGTTAGTTCCCTCAGATTGACCCGTCTTACTCTAAGCAATGCAGCCCGCATCTCCCTGCCCAGCCCCTGTTTGCTAGTGGGGGATGTGGGCGTCTGCGCTGCTTCTCCGTTGGGAGTTACCATTGGGCACGTAATCTGTGGGTTTTAATTATTTATTTATATTTCCTCCCAAGTTATTTTGCCCTCTGAGATTCCAAGGCTCACCACAGACCCGCTGGAGAGAGTGCTTCCTGTTGTTTGGAAACTTCTCTCTTTTTTAAGACTCCCTTCCCAGGATGGATCGCCGTCCCTACCTCTTTTGTCTTTCTTTTAATCTTTTATATTTTGTCCTACCTCCTTTCAAAGACAATGGGCTGCCTTTCTGGGTGCCTGATGTCCTCTGCCAGCATTCAGAAGTTGTTTTGTGGAATTTGTTCGGCGTTCAAGTGTTCTTTCAACGAATTTGTGGGGGAGAAAGTGGTCTTCCCGTCCTAGTCCTCCGCCATCTTACGACCGCTTCCCATTTATTTCTCATTCATGCTATGTTTCTACTGTAATTGGGCTAGGTGCTCTGCTCCATATAATTTTTACTTTGGAATACATCTAGATGGATGTCATCTAGAACATCATGTGTCATGACAGAAGAAGAGAGAGCATTGTGAACAATGCACTGATTCTAAAGCTTCCCTTTGAAAGGAACACATCATTACTGTTCATATTTCATTGACCAAAGCAAGACATATGACCATTCCTAACCTCAAGGGTAGTACAAAAGCATTGGTGAATAGTGCAAATGATGAAAAAAGCTGGGAGGGCCACAAGTAGAACACCCAGCATTTTTAGTTTTTGTTCAGTGCTCTCTACACTTCCAAGGCAACTACAGAATAATCTAATTCTTCTTGGTGTATCCTACAGATTTGTTATAGCTTGGGAAGGCTGAATTTCTGAAATATAATCAAGACAAAGTTGAAGGCTTCTGTTTGTCTTTTTTGTAAATGCTGCTTTTCTGGCACAGTTCATTTCAGATGCTACAGTAATAACAGAGGCCTGTTCATACTAGGTAGGTTGTTATTGATCTTATACAGCACTCATTTTTCAAACTAAAATCCTTTCTACTGTCTGAATTGTTCTTATGCTTCTCATACTCATTCACTGACCCTTCATAGCTTGGGACCTGTGGTTTACCAATGCAACACAGATGAGTTTCTGGATTTTTCTACCTTAACAACTAGTGAGAGTAGTGGCTCTGTTTTTATCCTCAGTTGTTCTTCATTCCCCGATTTACTGAACAACTGCTTTGCCCCAAGTACTGTAATGAGGACTAAATTAGAAAACTCACAAAGCCTGATGCTGACTATTTACTCCAAACATGTTGACTGGTTTGTGTATATGTGTTTATTTATTTATTTTTATTTTGAAATCAATGTAGGATAATGATTGAAAGCACACACTATAAGATTTAGATGATTTTATTAACCTCTCTGTGCCTCAGTTTTCTCATTTATTAAACAGGAACAACAATACTACAAAACTCTTGGGCTGTGGTAAGGATTAAATGTGATAATTCATGGAAAGCATCTACCCCAGGACCTGGTTTAGAGAAAGTCTTTGGTATTATCTATTGTTCCTATAATCTGCAAGATTATTAGAAAAAAATATGATGGCTATTTGCTAAGTGGCAATGTAGTGGGGAGGAAAAAGTTGAGGCTTTGGAATTTGGTAGATCTGAGCTCCAATCTCAGCTCCATCGTGGTGTGAATTTAGGCAGGTTACTGCTCTAAGCTTGGGTCTCTTCTTCAGCCATATGTGCTAGCCCTCCTTCCCTTGCAGAGTGCTCGGCAGGCCCCAGGGGGATACTGTATCATAAGGTATTACCCAGCACACAGCATGTTGGAGGCAGTGAATAAATATCAGTTCTCTGGATGCTGTGGGGCATACAAAGATGAACAAAGGAGACAAGCCCTCTCTCTCTTTTGACTTCCAGGGGTTTACAGTCTTGCTGTGGAGATATGACATGTCCACAAACAGATGCCCTAAAATGATGAGTGCTGTGAAAGAGCTAATGGGCTTGCGAGTTTGTGGTTGGTGAGGGTCATTTAAGCTGGACAAGAGGGTCATTTAAGCTGGGCTGTTGGCTTTGGCTGAGAAAAGGAGCTCTTTACTAAAGAGCTATTTTAGTTTACAAATCTCACTTGTTTTCCTTTCTTCCTCTCGCCTCATTACTACCTCCTTACCCCCAAACCTAGAATACCCTATTATGTACCACTGGTAATTTTTGTGTGGAGGGGAGAAATTTATTATCCTCACTGCCTGTAGAGTTTGCTGATGTGCTCTGTTTGCTGGCTGTGATATTTACAGCAGCTCAGTTAAGATTTAATTTTCTATTATTCTCTGAACTTTGCAGCCCTCATTTTTCATTTGCTGTCTGAGATGCATTGCTCCAGCACTCTGGAACCACTGCTGGAAAGACTTACTTAACATTCAGAATCAATGAACAAACAGGAGAAACATTTTCCCAGAGACAGGCCACAGGGGATGTGAGCTTTAGCTTTGATTCTTAGTCATAGTTTTATACTCTTCTTTCTGCCTCCTATAGCCAACTGCATTTTTCCATCTAATTATCAAATAAGATGCCTTGGAGGTACCTGAACTTGGGCTTTCTCTCCTGGAAATGTTATAGTCCAGGATCTCTCTGGTGTTGTTATTATTTCCTTTTAATCTTGGCCTCTGGACTTGTTTGATACCATAGAAAATCTTTTTTTTTCCTTTTCCTCTCATGAGTCTCTTGTTAGAATTGCCCTATGACACAAACACTTGTCTAAAGAGATTTCAGGGCTTGCGGGCATTTTTCCTACCTCATTATCTGTGGATTCATTTGGTTGCTGAAGCAGAATTTTGATTAAAGTGTTTTTCCACTCTGGAGCTCATGGCTTCCTAAACAGTACCATCCCCTTGGCTCCATGAGAGACTTCATTTGTCAGGGGTAGGTGTGGTTGAATATTTTCTCATTCCATTGCTTTCACTCTCAGCTCAGTATTCTAAGGTGTTAGCAGACATATTGTCATTCTGGACCTTCTGGATATTTTGGTAACTGTCTGCTCTTCTCCAATGTATATATTCACATCATTGCACTGGGAGCAACCATTTTATACAACTTGACTATGCCTTCCTAGCCATACTTTATCAGAGGCTGGGGGCTCAACAAAAACAGTCTTCCCTGGGATACTGGATCTGGGACTGAGATTTTGGGATATTGCATTTGGGATGCTGAGTTTGAGACCGAATTAAGCCAGTGTCTTTACAGGGGCTAAAGCCATGAATGTGAAAGCAAGAGTGAAACAGAGCAGGACTCCATGGTCCTTTCCCTCCATGTCCTCAGCCTGCCTCTCATCTGTGGAGAAACTTTAGCCAAAGAACAAGTTTAATCAGAGAAGTGAGAAAAAGCAGAAACAAAGGAAAACAGTCAAAGAAGACCAAATAATAGTTTAGTCATTAAGCAAAGTCAAGGACATTTAGTTCCTCCTCAAGGGCTATAGATAACATTCTGAGCCATGTCCTGTGAGCTGTCTTATAGGTACTGAAACCCCCACCAGGTGGAAGAAGTTAGCTACGTGATGACCAGGCTGTAGCCATGACATAAGCTGTCAAAATTTCAAGAATTGACCTCAGAGAAATGGGAACAAACTGACCATGGAACTGACGATTAACTGTACTTTTACAGTTAACTGTAAAACATACCATTAAGATGACAATGGTCAGACCACCAATGACCAATTTCAAGATAACTATCAGAGTTGACTGTGCCATTTCTGCATGTAGCCCCATGCAGCTGTCCTCCTCTGTCTATAAAAGCTCTTGCCTCCTAATTGTTGGGGATGGGGGGTAGGGGGGAGTCAGCCTTTGGGCAGGATCCCACCCTCAACACAGCCCTCCTCCTTTCCACCAATCTTGCCTCTTCATCAGCTTTGGACAGAGAGCAGCCAGACCTCATTTTTGGTTACAAGGGGATTCAGATACCATTTTTCTTCCAGGTGGAACCAGAGCTCAATGAGGGGGGAAAAAATTAAAGCAGGCATGCAGGAAGAGGAGAAAGGAGACAGAGATGGAGAGTCCCAAGGGCAACTTGGAGGTCTGGTCCTCCTAGTTCCTGCAGCCTAGTAGTGCCTTTTCTTGTGTGAGGTTGACTCTTCATTGGGTAACTCAGATATCCTCACACCTTTCCAATAAATCTCTGCATTGGCTTAGACTAGTGGAAATTGGTTTCTTTTACAGCTAATCAAAGTGTCCTAATTGACACAATGTTTTTCTTTATCAAATTGATGGTTTCATGCTTCTGGTGATAGCTAACAAGAGAAAGGTTGAGATCATTATTCAGTACCTTTCTGACCATAAAGGAAAATGTTAAACTTAAATGTGAGTCAAAAAAGATGAATTAGATATACCCAAAGAATTGAAAGTAGGGTCCTAAAGAGATATCTATATACTCATGTTCATAGCAGTATTATTCACAATACCAAAAAGGGGGAAGCCACCAAAGCAAGCATCACAAAGGAATGGATAAACAGAACATGATATATACATACAATGGAATGTTAGCCTTAAAAAGGAAAGAAATCTGTCACATGCTACAATATAGGAGACAAGAGGACATTATGCTAACTTAAGCTAATCACAAAAAGACAAATACAGTAGGAGTCCATTTATATGAGGTACCTAGAGTAGTTACATTCATAGAGATAGAAAGTAGAATGGTGGGTGACAAGGGCTAGGGGAGGGGTGAATGGGCAGTTATTGTTTAATGGGTATACAATTTCAGTTTTGAAAGATGAAGAGCTATCTCTTCATCTGGAGACCTGGAGACTGATTGCCCAGCAATGTGAATGTACTTAACACTACTCAACTATACACTAGAAAGTGGTTGAGAAGGTAAAGTTTACACTATGTATATTTTATCACAATTTTTAAAAATAATAAAATTTCCTGAAGAATATCACCAATTTCTGGAATAAGGACAGAGGTAGTGGGATGAGCCCAGACTATGAGTGAGAAGCCCTCATTCTATTTCTGGCTTTGGACTCAAAGAAGTATGACTTGTCCAGCATCATTTAACTTCCTTATGTGGGCTTCCCTGATGGCTCAGCTGGTAAAGAATCCGCCTGCAATGCAGAAGACACAGGAGATGCAGGTTCAATCCCTGGGTCGGAAGATCCCATGGAGAAGGAAATGGCAACTCAGGCTAGTATTCTTGCCTGAAAAATTGCATGGACAGAGGAGCCTGGTGGGCTACAGTCCAAAGGGTCATAAGGAATCAGACACAAAGAAGTATGACTTGTCTAGCATCACTTAACTTCCCTGTGCTGGCTTCCCTGATGGCTCAGTGGATAAAGAATCTGCCTGCAATGTAGGAGACACAGGAGATGCGGGTTTGATCCCTGGGTTGGAAGATCCCCTGGAAGAAGAAATGGCAACTCACTCCAGTACTCTTGCCTGAAAAATCCCATGGACAGAGGAGCTGGGTGGGCTATAATCCAAAAAGTTACAGAGTCAGCCACAAAGAAATATGACTTGTCCAGCATCATTTAACCTCCTTATACCTCCCTTCACTCATATGTTTCTTGCATTCATTCATACAAGTCTCTGCCATGAGGGTTCTAAGCCCCTTGAAAATGCTGGGAACAGAAAAATAAATAAGATGTAGGTTGCCAGAGGAGCTAGTCCACAGGAAGTAATTTCTGGGCATGTCTGGAAAGATCAACTGAGGAATTCACCAGGTGGGAAAGTGAATGATGCCTTTCCACGCTGAGAAGTAGCATTCACAAAAACCCAGAGTCATGAACAGGCCTGATATGTTTAGAAGATTCTGAGAAATACTTTTGTGTTGAAGTCTGGGCAGCAGATGGGGGCAGACAAAAGAGTAATAGGAGATGGTGCTAAATAAGGAGACCAAGACTTAACTGTAGAAGGGCTCCCTAAGGATTATTTTAGAAATAGGCAGTGTTTTCCTCTACGTGTTCTGTGGATCACTAGCCCCAAAAGAGGCTCTTAGGGAAGTAAACTGGGAGACATTCCACACTCTATCCCCTTCTTGGGTATTTTGAGTATCCCTTAGCATAAAAATGTTAGAAGAATTCCTGCTTTAAAATTCCGATTGACTTTAACTCAGCATTTCTCAAATATATATCCATGGAACTTTTTTAGGTATATATTCTTTAGCGGCAGAACTAAAATACATGCTTAAAAATCACTTTGGAAAATCTGTGTTAAGCCTGGGACCCTGGAATATAGGGCACATTTAATTTTTGTTTCATCTTTTAAAATATGAGGACATTTTTCTGGGAGGTGATCTTTCAAGTCTCTGGTTCCTTAACTGCCACCTTCTGCTAACTTTCCCACAAGGGGAGGTGTCATAGAGGAGAAAGCTATAATGTAAGGGGCAGCTGGATTAGGAATCTATGTACATGCTCTGCCCCAAAGACATCCCCTACTTCCTTCCTCTACTTCCAGAAGCAGGTCTCTGAGACAAAGATTTAAGTGCAAGTAATTTATTTGGGAAGTGATCCCAGGAAACATTCATGGTGAAGTGAGAAAGTAAAGCAAAGAAGGTTAGGGAGTGGATAAATAATGTGTTCTAAAGTAATTTTTTACTAGGGACACCCGAGGCTTTGGGGACCTCTGGGAGGTAGTATAGCCTCTGTATCTACATGTTATTCTACCAAAGTGCCAAGGGATTTGGGACATTTGTCCACCAACTCCTGCCAGTAACTAATTGGGGGCTGCTCCTTTTAATTTTCTGGCACTTCTTGTCTTTTACCCACATTAACAGAGCAGTCTCCAGGGGCTGAAGAAAGCTGGCAGAGGTACTCAGGGGTTGACATCTAGAAGTCAGGCCGACTGGTTAAGGACCAGGCAGGTAAGGGTGGGGCACTTGAAAGTGTCTGCTACAGTTTGGAAGCTGGGAAAGCTGGAGAGAACATTGTTACTTTTTAAATCTATTGTTTATTGGGAAGGTAGACTTTCTGATAGACTGGTACCTTTCTGTTCACTGCATCAAGATTCTAGAATTTTACCTGTAGTTCCCTTCTTTTAGACAATATCCCATTATTTGCCGATTTAACTTTCATCTTTTATATTCACCTAAATCTAGGTCCCAGATTTTTTTATTCATCTGATTTTTACACCAAACAATATCTTAGCCCTTCTGAAGACACACAGTTATTTACTGTCAAGTTCCTGCTTTTGTTGGGCTGGAATCTCCTTTCTAAATTGCCTGAATTATTTTTTCTGGAGAAAGGTTCATTGTCCTCATGTCTTCTGACTACTGAACAGGAGAATATTAGATGGGCCACTTTGAACTATTTCCCTAAATCCATGCTTTCAACTCCCTCCTAGCCCTCAGGTCAAGCCCCTTGGACATCCCAATCTTGGGGCCTATTTTTTCATCATTTCAGCATGTTTATCCATGTTTCATTTACTTACTCAACATGAACTCTTTGAGTACCTACCATATACACAGGCACTACTGCAAATGATCTGGGAGTAGGAGGTGAGAGGTAAGGGTGAGGGGAACAGCGGTTCCAGAGAACAGATTCTGGAGAGATGGGCTTGAGTGAAAGGCTCATTTCTACCTCAGGAAAGTCATTTTGTCTCTTTGAACCTCAAATAACTCATCTATAAAATGTGAAAAATCATAATACCTCCGTTATAGGTAGAATTATTATTTAGAGTCATATGTTAAGTACCAAACTAAGGTCTTAAAAAAAAAAATTTATTTATTTGGCAGTGCCAGATATTAATCTTCCCTGGTGGCTCAGATGATAAAGAATCTGCCTGCAATGCAAGAGACCTGGGTTCAGTCCCTGGACTGGAAGATACCTTGGAGAAGGAAATGGCAAGCCACTCCAGTATTCTTACCTGAAGAATCCCATGGACAGAGGAGCCTGGCGGGCTACAGCCCATGGGATCACAAAGAGTCAGAAATGACTGATCAACTGCATATAGGTTGGGTCTTAGTTGTGGCATGCAGAATCTTTAGTTGTGGCATGCAAACTCTTAGTTACAGCAAGTGGAATCTAGTTCCCTGGCCAGGGATCAAACCCAGGCCCCCTGCATTGGGAGTATGGGGTCATAGCTACTGGGCCACCAGGGAAGTTCTAAAATAAGGTCTTTAAAGTGATAATTATGTTAAAATGAGGCCATTGGGATAGGACCCTAATCCAGTATGACTAGTGTCCTTTTAAGAAAAGGAAGAGACACAGGGGTGCATGTGTGTATAGAAATGACCATGTGAAGAAGCAGCAAGAGGGTGACCATCTGTGGGCCTGAGGAATTCACCACTGCCGGCACCTTGATCTTGGACTTCGAAGCCTCAAAAACTGTGAGAAAATAAATTTCTGTTGTTTAAGCTAGCTAGTTGTGGTATTTTATTATGGCAGTCATAGCAAACTAATACACCTACTTTTTATGATTGTAAGAATGCACATGTAACCATACAATCCCTGATGCATAAGATGATGAATACATGCATAGAATTATTTTTGCTATTATTATTATTACAAAAATAAACTAGACTTAGATGCTATACTGAAACTACTCTGAGTTCAGATGAAGAAACACAGACTGAAATATCTATAAAACAAGATGGAAAATGTTAAGTACCAATGAAAGGTAAAGAAACAACCCATGGTAGTCAGAGGAGGAATAGCTGGAAGGAGTCAGGGGAAGCTGAGGTGGGTTTGATAGAGGTAGCATTTGACTTGGAGCAGGCAGGATTAGTGCATACAGATGATGGTGCTGGGATGTTCATTGTATACCTATATTTAATTATGTATATTATATATTAATATGCTACATGCATACATAGCTATACTTGATTTCCCTGGAACAATATTCATGCACTATTCATTCTGTCACTAGGTATTATTGGATGCCTATATGAAGGTACTATTCTAGATGCTAAAGACAGAACCATGAACAAGCAAAGTCTACCGTTATCAAATTTATAATTCAGGGAGTAATGTACATGACTGTTAAGAAGAAAAAAATTCTGAATGGCAAGTACAATATGATCTATTTTTTACATATATTTGAATATATAAATTAGTACATTAAAAAATGAGATCATGTGTGTATAATTACATTTAAAGAGAAAGTGGAGAGCTAGAGCAACAGAAATCTGGAAAGATAGGTACAGAGTGTTAACTGTGATTGTATTTCAGTGCCAGAATTATCTTTTCTCATTTTGTTTATCTGTATTTTCCAAGTTTAGGGACAATAAACATGTTTTATATCTAATATTTAGAAAGTTGTGTATAATGTGTGCAATTAAACAACTAAGCGCTAAAAGTTAGAACTTAACAGAAATTCCAAAGAGCCCTTCCCTACTTCCATCTCCTAGAGAGCTGTCATATCTCTAACCTGAAGGCTTGGTTGTTGTTATTCTTGTTTCCACCTGAGGGCCTCTTGATGTTCAACTTTCCCCTATAGCTGCTGCCACCCACTTACCACTTGCTTGTGGTCAATAAATCTTTTTATTCCATAAAATAAACTCTTCAGCTTGAGGGTATTGCTTTCCCCAAACAGCATTGTGCTCAAATTCTGAAGCTTCAGGCTTTTACCAGCTGAGCCTCAAGGGAAGCCCTTTAGAAGGAAAAATACTCAATAAATGCAAATTATTGCTGTTTCTATTTGCTTTATAGATCCTAAGTATGTAAAAGATGTTCAAGCAAAGCTGACAAGAAAGTAGCTCGTGTATTTTATCAAGAGAAACAAAGCCCACAGCATTTGGGGTACCCTTGAACAGTACAAGTCTCCTATTCACAAGAGGGCTTCTGATATAAAAGCCTGGCGCCCTTCCAGGCCCCCATTTGCATAGGAGATGGACCCCGACACACCAGCTCTCTTCCCAGGACCTCAGCCATTGAGTGCATAGGCAGAGCCAGTTTCTAGGCTGAGGTTCAGGAAAAGTTGGTCATGGCATCACTTCTGGCAAAGTATGTCCTTTTTCCACTGAGGCCCCGATTTGCTTGTCATGACCTGGTTTATCCAGCAAAGTTAGTTAGTGGTGGTGTAGCTTTCCAGAGCTGCCTGTATCCCGTAAATAGGGTGGGTGTGGCAATTTTAATAAGCCCACAGCTTAGAGTGTATTTTCACATTTTCTTTTGCTTATTTACTCTGGTTTTTTACCCTAGTTGCTCTTGTCTTTTCTCCTTGTATCAAATGCTGGAAATTTTAACTAAAATATTGCAATGCATGTATTTATCCCATATTCTTTTAACCTTATTGGTCACTTGTGATTGTGGTCATTGCTATCATTTTGAGTAAAATCAACCAAATTTGCTTATGCTATTTATTTTAAAGATGTAGGCCTGGTGGGGGTGGTTATTATTTGAATAATGATTTATATGGACTCTGGGCAAAAGACAATGAACTATTTAAATATTGAAATGAGCATGCATAGGTATGTTCATGCCACTGGGTAAAAATAAAAAACAATGTTTTTGATTCTTCATCAAGAAAGCCATTTGTGTGATTGTTTCAATTTAGTACTTAAAATTTTTCAGTTAAGTACATTAAATTGGTCTATCGGATCTAGATGCACTGGCCCCTGCCTCTGCTGCAGACTCAAACCTCACACTCCCACCAGAGCACATTCAGTTTCTTTCATTTCCTCCAGAGCATGAAACTTTTTCACCTCTAGGTCTTCATGTTATGTTTTTTCTTCCTGGAACACTCCACCCATTAACTTTGATCTAGGTAATTCCTTCTTATTCATCAGAGCTCTGCTCACAAGTGGCTTCCTCTGGGGAGCCTTCTCAAATCCCCTTGCTCTAGATTAAGGTCCACTCCCCTGTGTTGTGTCATCATAACAAGTCACTGTCTCCTCCATCAGTCCATAAAATTTTGAGAACAGAGGCTATGTCTTTAGGTTGCAATTTCCCTCTTGTACCTAGAACAGTGCCTGACGGGCACGCAGTAGGCACTTAACAAATATTTCTTGACAAAATGGGTATTCTTTGTCCAAAGAATATGTCTACAGTGATTTGGCTCAGATGGCAAAGCGTCTGCTTACAATGTGGGAGACCCAGGTTCCATCTCTGGGTTGGGAAGATCCTCTGGAGAAGGAAATGGCAACCCACTCCAGTACTCTTGCCTAGAAAATCCCATGGATGGAGGACCCTGGTAGGGTACAGTCCATGGGGTCTCAAACAGTCGGACACGACTGAGCGACTTCACATTCATGCTGCCATTTATTTGGGTGCCTGAATTAGTCAATCAATCCAGATTGGACAACTATTATTGAACATCATGATGTGTCAGCTGCTTCCAGCTACACTGATGATCACTGATCATCCCCTTACCTTTCTATTTCATAATTGAGGAAATAAGAAGCTCAGCAAGGCTGAAGTACTTGATCATAGTGAATGATGAATAGAAAGAATCCTGAACTTCAGAAACATAACTTATCGTTTGTGGCTCTGTGTTAGGGTGCTGCCTCTTTAAACTTTTGATCATTATCTTGCTTTGTTTCTACAACATCTGCTAGGCTATCATATGAGAACGTAGGTATCTTTGAGTTGTACAAGGTGTCCCTGTACATAAAAGATACAGCTGAGACAGAAATCAATATGGAATCCTAGAATGGAATTGAGGGAAGAAGCACTGGTCTGGGAACCCAGACACTTGGGTTCTCTTTCTTACTTTGGTTACTAGCCATCTGTGTGACATTGAGTGTGTCTCTCAGCCTCTCTGGGCCTTAGCTTTCTCAGGTAGACAATGAGTGAGAGTGATTGGATGAATTTTCAGGGGTCTGCCAGCTTTAATTTTTATTTATTAATTTATTCTCAGCTGACCTGGGTGTTTGTTGTTGTGCGGCGGTTTCCTCCAGTTGAGGTGTGTGAGCTTCTGATTGCAGCAGCTTCTCTTGCTGTGGTTCTTGGGCTCAGTAGTTGTGGCACATGGGCTTAGTTGCTCCACAGCATGTAGGATCTTTCTTGGACCAGAGACTGAACCCATGTCTCCTGCATTGACAGGTGGACTCTTAACCACTGGACCACCAGGACAGCCCAGGGCCCTTCCAACTTTAAATTCTATGATCCCAAGTTTGAAAGCTGGTATGAGGCATCAGAGTCTCACACTGATTACTCCTCAGGATATCATCAAGTTTACCAGAAAGAGTTCACCTCTTAGGGGCTATTCTGAAATTATATTCTGAAGGTGAGTGGAGAGAATCAATGCAATTTCATATCACCTTCTTATTTACCTTTTATGTACATATGTAGGTAACAAAATGATAGCCATGGGTCATAGGGGGAACTGAATGAAAAGAATGAATCACCAGCTACCAATATGCCACCTTTTCATCAGCTGTCATTATGCGCCTTTGAATAAGCCCCAGTGAACACTGGCCTTCTTTGGTATGCCTTCCTATATTCTTTGAACAGGCTCCTTCTAATGCAGATTTGTTCTGTGCCTCTTGAAACTACCTTATGTATTTAAGCAGTTAGTAATCAGACTTCACATCTTCCTGCACAAGCATATCTGGAATGTAAAAATGCAAGTTGTAAGAAATGAAAATAGACTTTAAGTTATTTACACATTAGTTGATTTCCATGAACAATTAAAACAACATATTTGTAATGATTTTTAGAGATGCTAAAGTAAACAGAATAATTATACCACCCACATGTGAACTTAGTAAAATAACAGGAAAACTGTCATTCTGAATTAAAAATGAGCACTAATTTCAGCTTTAATGTAGTAAAACCAACAGAGTAAATTAAAAATAAAATATGTAACTTTAAAACTTGAGGTTATCATAGAACATATATCAGTGAGCACCTTAAAACTTCCTTTCAAAACTGAACTTGTAGAAATGCAAACAGAAAAAAAATTAAAATGAACAAGATTGAATTTGAGGATTAGTCTGAGCTGAGCTAAAACAGTAAGCGTGGCCAAAATGATAGGAACTGAAATAGAAAAATGAGTATTTATTTTTCCTGTTTTCCCTGTTTGTGTGACTTTGAAACTACATCAAAAAATCTGAAAGCCCATTTTTTTTTTTCCTGTCACCAGCTAGCTGTGTCAATTTCGGCAAGTCACTTTAACTCTCTGGAGATGACTTTTTCTGTGTTTGAAATTAATATTTTATAAAAAGCTTTAAAGCTTAGTAACTTTAGGAAAATGCTAAAGTGTCCTACCAGGAATGACACCACAGTTTTCAGCCTTATTTCAAGGTAAATAAATTCTGGAAGTAAATGTCCACTTTTTACGGAAAAAGTGATGCATTTTGTTCCCATGTTGGATCAACTTCCTGTCTTAAAATGTGATTTCTGTTAAGACGTGGCCTGACACTGGTACAGGAATATAAAGGCCAAATCCCATACAGCATAGATGGGAAAATTCCTGAGATTCTTAATCTATATGGTAAAATGTAGAATCAGTTCAGTCACTCTGTCGTGTCTCTTTGTGACCCCATGGACTGCAGCACGCCAAGCCTCCTTGTCCATCACCAACTCCTAGAATTTGCTCAAACTCTTGTCCATTGAGTGGGTGATGCCATCCAGCCATCTCATCCTCTGTCATCCCCTTCTCCTCCTGCCTTCATTTTTTTCCCAGCATCAGGGTCTTTTCAAATGAGTCAGCTTCTCTCATCACGTGGCCAAAGTATTGCAGTTTCAGCTTCAATATCAGTCCTTCCCGTGAACACTCAGGACTGATCTCCTCTAGGATGGACTGGTTGGATCTCCTTGCAGTCCAAGGGACTCTCAAGAGTCTTCTCCAACACCACAGTTCAAAAGCATCAATTCTTCGGCACTCAGTTTTCTTTATAGTCCTACTCTCACATCCATACATGACTACTGGATAAACCATAGCCTTGACAAGACAGACCTTTGTTGGCAAAATAATATCTCTGCTTTTTAATATGCTGTCTAGGTTGGTCATAACTTTCCTTCCAAGGAGCAAGTGTCTTTTAATTTCATGGTTGTAGTCACCATCTGCAGTGATTTTGGAGCCCCCCAAAATAAAGTCAGCCACTATTTCCAATGTTACCCCATCTAATCGCCATGAAGTGATGGGACCAGATGCCATGATCTTAGTCTTCTGAATGTTGAGTTTTAAGCCAACTTTCTCACTCTCTCCTTTCACTTTGATCAGGAGCCTCTTTAGTTCTTCTTCACTTTCTGCCATAAGGATGGTATCATCTGCATATCTGAGGTTATTGATATTTCTCCCAGCACTCTTAATTCCAGCTTGTTCTTCATCCAACCCAGCGTTTCTCATGATGTGCTCTGCATATAAGTTAAATAAGCAGGGTGACAATATACTGCCTTGACCTACTCCTTTTCCTATTAGGAACCAGTCTGTTGTTCCATGTCCAGTTCTAACTGTTGCTTCCTGACCTGCATACAGTTTTCTCAAGAGGCAGGTCAGGTGGTCTGGTATTCCCATCTCTTTCAGAATTTTCCACAATTTATTGTGATCCACACATTCAAAGGATTTGGCATAGTCAATAAAGCAGAAATAGATGTTTTTCTGGAACTCTCTTGCTTTTTCGATGACCCAGTGGATGTTGGCAATTTGATCTCTGGTTCCTCTGCCTTTTCTAAATCCAGCTTAAACATCTGGAAGTTCACAGTTCATGTATTGCTGAAGCCTGGCTTGGAGAATTTTGAACATTACTTTACTAGCGTGTGAGATGAGTGCAATTATGTGGTAGTTTGAGCATTCTTTGGCATTGCTTTTCTTTGGGATTGGAATGAAAACTGACCTTTTCCAGTCCTGTGGCCATTGCTGAGTTTTCCAAATTTGCTGGCATATTGAGTGCAGCACTTTCACAGCATCATCTTTTAGGATTTGAAATAGCTCAACTGGAATTCCATCACCTTCACTAGCTTTGTTCATAGTGATGCTTCCTAAGTCCCACTTGACTTCCAGGATGTCTGGCTTTAGGTGAGTGAAGAATGCTGCACATTTCTTTAAAAAAAATGTTGATTAAGAAGAGCATTGCTTCCTTGTTAAACAACAAATCAATAATAACATCCTAGAGTTTTTTGGCACCTTTCTCAAAAGAATTTAGTTTATCCAAGTCAGAAATTCTATTTTTCTTGTTCATAAAATTTCTAATTTGACTTGTCTCAGTGATAATGTAAAAATATGCATAACTTATGGATCACAGTGAGTGTTTATGTTAATCAGTTGAAACTCAGAGAGAAGCAAGAAATGGGGTGAGCTTCAGTGTTAGAATAGGGAAGGGAACTCCTCTTGATTTTCAAAACATCCATAACCACGCAACACAGATTTAAGGAGCAGAGCTCGTTTAGATATTGAACTTGAACCAGGCATAAGGAGTGAACTCTGGGTGAACTATAAGAGTCAGGTGAAGCAGGAGAAATGGGAGAAAAAGATGATGAATGATGAGAAAAGGAATCAGTTAGTGCAAGAGAGAATGGTGCTGAGGGATGTGGCTTAGAGAAAAGAGTGGAGGGTATACGAGGAATTGTGGATAATATGGAAGTTATGGCAAGATATTGCTCAGGCTGTAAACATGAGGTCAGAGTGGGTGGGACATGATAAACTTGAGGGTGCTGATTATTGGAGGGCACATTTGACCTTTCATCAAACATGCATTACCAAAAAATGTAAAAATGTAATTGTTATAAAATAAAAATGTATTTAGTAGTTAACTACTTAAAGGAAATTTATGCCTCTAAATGAGAGAGTGCTTTTGTAATTTGAATGCAATGCCCTAGCTTCTTTGAACATTGTTTTTTGTGTATATTAAGTTTTCTTAGGGCAGTGGGCAACCGAATCGGGCAGTTGAGAGGGAAATACACATCACTTAGCTTTGGGTGTGGCATCAAGAAGGGACAGAATGTTCCCAACTGAAAGAGGCTCTTGCAATTTTCTAATTCAACTCTATTCTCTGATGAATAACACTGAAGATTAAATGTTTTGCTCAAGGTCAACCAGGGGTTCACTGAGAGTTAACCAAATGTTAAGTGATTTGTACATGGAAGTCACATGCTGGCTGAAAAATGAGAGCTAAAACTCCATAGCCCTACTTCCCACACAGACCTTGGTCTCGGCATCTCACTTGGACTAGATGGTTTATTATGTACAGGGAATGAAACGAAGTCACAGAGCAGCTGTGAAATTTGGTCCTCAGGGGCCCTTTCCCACTTCAAAATTCTCTGATTCTATATCATCCTTGCATCTCTTGTTTTTTAAGACTGTTACCTAAAAAATTCATTGTAAGATCAGGAGGCAGCCAGAAAAAGAAATTAACTGTTATTGGCTCCCAACTGGCCAGGGAGTATAGTAATATATCTCATAGAAGGACATAGATAATGTTCAAAGAAGAAATTTATCTTTCAGAAAGCAATAAAGCTTTAAAAAAAAACATACACCACCCCAGTTTCTCTTCAGTTCTGCCAGAATCTATCAAATGCTGCTGCTGCTGCTGCTAAGTCGCTTCAGTTGTGTCCAACTCTGTGCGACCCCATAGACGGCAGCCTACCAGGCTCCTCTGTCCCTGGGATTCTTCAGGCAAGAATACTGAAGTGGGTTGCCATTTCCTTCTCCAATAATCTATCAAATATGGCACCTTAAATTGGTCCAAGTTTCATAGATACCAGGAAACCACAAGTGTGATGTTTTTGACGATGCCATACATCTCCAAAAACACATCGTTTTGTTCCAACTTTCTCTTCTGCACACACCATTTAACTTAACTTCTTGTCATTTCTTCTCAGAGATTCCCCGTGTATGTCTAGTTCCCCAGAAATGAGCCTTTTATTTGTAACTGCATAAAATGCATTATGTGAGAATTCAGAGAGGGAGACAGAGATACACACAGAGAGATTAAATACCATCCTCAAGCACCCACTTTTCTATCCTCTGCCAATTGCCATAGATATGATCCATGAGTAAGGGTTCTAATTTTAGTCTCAGGGCTTGGAAATTATTTCTAAGTAGCAGCCTTACATCACCTATTTCCCATTTTGATCTCCCTTTCCCTTTGTCTCATATACATATTTCTTGATAAAAATACTTTAGGATGGGACTTCCCTTTCAATCCAGTGGTTAAGACTCCATGCCTCCACACACAGGGGCCACAGATCTGATCCCTGTTCAGGAAACTAAGATCCTTCATGCCACATGGCATGGTCAAAAAAATGAACAAACAAACCAAAAAACAAAAAACTGCTTTAAAAATATTTTAGGTTATTATACACTCATATGAAATTTTTAATGTAACAACATTTTGTTAGATTACCCAAAGAAAAATAGGAATGACTATTCTGAAAAAGGGTTCCGAAACGTAACTACCTTTAGATAGAAATCATGTCCTATGAGGGCAACATTGTCTATGTTTTAAATTGTATGTAAATATCAAAACATTTAAGAATTAGCAACTCTATGCTTCAATATAGACAGAACATAAAATAAAGAATGTTAGAACTGGAAGAAATATTAGAATTTCTGGGGGAACTTTTCTCATTTTACAGATGAGGAAACTGAAGTACAACACAAGCCGATTAGGAAGATGGCTAGTTATTAATAGCTTTGCCTCAGCTGCCAATCTAAAAAGAGCACTAAACCATCACTAAGATAAATGAGCAATCAGAACCAGATAACTCAGGTGTTCACATACAGCTCTCTATTGGTACAGACAGCTGGAAGTTGAGAGTCTGCTGAAAAAACCTGGAACTACAGAATGTTTGTTATAATATGTTAACCAAGTATAAGTGACCAGTTATCTGATTTCAGTTTCCTCAATCTGCCTACAAATACACTAATTTTTAAATTCACAAAAGAAATGAGAAGACGACGTACAGAAGAATGGGTGACACATTCTTAGAGCTTTTATTTGTTTTTTTAATTTAGTTTTAATTGGAGGGTATTTGCTTTACAATGTTATATTGGTTTCTGCTGTACATCAACGTGGATCAGTTATAAGTATACATATACCCCCACCCCCTTTTGAGCTTCCCACCCTTGTAGGTCATCACAGAGCAACAAGCTGAGCTCCCTGTGTTATAAAACAACTTCCCACTAGCTATCTATTTTACACATGGTAGTGTATTCTTAGAGCTTTTAGAAACAATGATCTTACTTTGATCAATAGAAAATACAGTTCAGTTCAGTTCAGTTCCATCACTCAATCATTTCCGACTCTTTGCGACCCCATGGACTGCAGCACCACAGGCCTCCCTGTCCATTGCCAACTCCCAGAGTTTACTCAAACTCATGTCCATTGAGTCGGTGATGTCATCCAACCATCTCATTCTCTGTCATACCCTTCTTCTCCTGCCTTCAATCTTTCCCAGCATCAGGGTCTTTTCAAATGAGTCAGCTTCTCTCATCACGTGGCCAAAGTATTGCAGTTTCAGCTTCAGCATCAGTCCTTCCAATGAACACTCAGGACTGATTTCCTTTAGGATGGACTGGTTGGATCTCCTTGCAGTCCAAGGGACTCTCAAGAGTCTTCTCCAACATCACAGTTCAAAAGCATCAATTCTTTGGCACTCAGCTTTCTTTATAGTCCAACTCTCACATCCATACATGACTACTGGAAAAACCACAGCTTTGACTAGACAGACCTTTGTTGGCAAAGTAATGTCTCTGCTTTTTAATATTCTCTCTAGGTTGGTCATAACTTTTCTTCCAAGGAGCAAGCGTCTTTTAATTTCATGGCTGCAGTCACCATCGGCAGTGATTTTGGAGCCCAAGAAAATAAAGTCTGACACTGTTTCCACTGTTTCCCCAACTATTCGCCATGAAGAGATGGGGCCAGATGCTACGATCTTAGTTTTTTCTGAATGTTGAGTTTTAAGTCAACTTTTTCACTCTCCTAGTTCACTTTCATCAAGAGTCTCTTTAGTTCTTCTTCACTTTCTGCCATAAGGGTGGTATCATCTGCATATCTGAGGTTATTGATATTTCTCCTGGCAATCTTGATTCCAGCTTGTGCTTCATCCTGCCCAGCATTTTGCATGATGTACTCTACGTATAAGTCAAATAAGCAGGGTGACAATATACAGTCTTGACAGACTCCTTTCCTAATTTGTAATCAGTCTGTTGTTCCATGTCCAATTCTAACTGTTGCTTCCTGACCTGTGTACAGATTTCTCAAAAGATAGGTCAGGTGGTCTGGTATTCCCATCTCTTTCAGAATTTTCCAGAGTTTGTTGTGGTCCACACAGTCAAAGGCTTTGGCATACTCAATAAAGCAGAAATAGATGTTTTTCTGGAACTCTCTTGCTTTTTTGATGATCCAGTAGATGTTGGCAATTTGATCTCTGGTTCCTCTGCCATTTCTCAACCCAGCTTGAACATCTGGAAGTTCACGTTTCATGTACTGTTGAAGGCTGGCTTGGAGAATTTTGAGCATTACTTTAACTAGCATGTGAGAAAATACATTATTAATTAAATTTATTTCTGAAAGCAAAGGCTTTCAAATTCAAATTCTCTCTAATCTTAAAAAGTAACAAGCATGAAGAAATAATGTTTGACCAAGTGCTAAGTCATTAGCTTTCCTTAGAGTCCCACAATACTTAGGAGAGGCTTTTCCAAGATCATGGAGCCATTACTACATTCATATCAACTGGTATAATTAAATATTGGTATTGTGCCTGCACCAGAGTGCTGGGGTCATACAAATAAAATAGTGACCCAGTTCCCTTCCCCAGGATCTTATGTTCTCATCATGAGAAACACATGTAGACATGAAAACACCACAGACTGGGTCTTTGCAGAGATAACTAGAGGTCCCTAGGAACACAGAGGGTGGAAAGCCTGTGTCTACCAGTAGAAATTGAGAGACTTCACAGAGAAGATCACATTGGATTGATAATTGAAGAATAAGTAGGAGTTTATCAGGTGGAAGAGAGCAGGAAAGGGGAACCGAGAGGTCATGGGTTCAGTGGAATCATCTACATATACAACCATAGCCTAGAAGATTGAGAAACTTATTCTGATGAAATGTTCAGCTAAAATATTAATATTATTCTTGAAAAACATCAGCAAAAGAAAGTGAGGATGTATCATGGCTATAACAATGCACCACCCAAATCCTGCTTTGGACCTTATGGGCTTATTCCCCGGTTGCTGAGAGTGATGCAGAGATCAGCTATCAGCCTTCTCCAGGAGGACTTGTCTGAAAGGAGTTCCCTTTCCAAAGTTTGCATCCTTTCTCTGGGGCACAGGCAATAACAGGCCAGCTGGATGTGCCCCAGGTTGAGACAGTGCTGAAGGGCTCACTCCTATCTCAGAGCTCCCCCAGGGACTGGCTGAGTCTATCTCCATCACAGCCCAGCTTCTTCCTCCACCCAGTCCTGCTTGAATCTCTTTCCATGACTGTTGATCCCAGAACACTCTCTACTAAATTTCCTGCATGCTAATCTCTATATCAGTGCCTTCTTCTGAGGGACAGAGCGATAACTAAATATTATAGGATCAAAGAAGGTGTAGAATATCACATCTCGATAAGCAAGAGTCCACCAAGACCTGGACTCCCTGAAGGGCAGTAGGATGAGAAGTCAGGATCAGTCACCAGCTTAAGGCAATCACATCTGAACCTTTCCTTCCAGCACTTTTCACCTAGAACAGTTTTACCCTTTCAATCCTCTTTCTGACAACCTTCAAAGCCTTTCATCCATTCCTACCTTCAGGGGATTCTAGAAATTTCTTGTGCTCCTGCTTCCAGATGACTTTCCTGTGAGTCTTTAGCACTCCTGAGGCTCCTCCAGTTCACAAATAGTTCTCAAGATGTGGTCCTCAGACTCCGTGAGCCAGATGATTCTTTAACAGTCAGATAACAGGCTCCAGCCTACTAATTCATGTGGAGAAGTAGAGTTGTAGGGGACAGAATCTGTATTATAAACAATCACCCACTAACATTTGAAAACCTTTTACTCAGAATCTGGGGAATGTACTGAAGAGAAAGAACGATGAGTGTTTTGAAATTGCCTGTGGAATCAGTTGTTATATAATTGTTAGAGATATTTGTAATTCATGACAAAACCAATGTAGGAAATGCATTTATTCCGGTTGGTGATGATACTGGGACTTCAACTCGCTCTCAGTGACTGGGATAGAGGTCCCCTGAATCTCACCAGGCTTCAGAAATCAGAGAACTCTGACCACATCTGGAATGGTTCTGAGTATTGTTTGGACCTCTGATGGCGTATTGGGGACCACTTTTCAGAAAGCATAGTGTCCTGTTGAAAGACAGAATGGGGTGACTGTAAGGCAGCTTTCAAAGGCTTACCTCCAGGTCATTCACAAATATCTATTCAGCTGAAAGATAAAGAGCTGAGTTTTAACTAGAGTAGAGCAACCAAGGATTTGTTTGGAGATTTAAAGAGTTGCAGTTGTCAAATAACTAAAAAAAAAAAAAAAAAAAACCAACTTGAGGTAAAAATTAATTCAATTTAATTAAACACACCTCTTTTGAGTGTACAGTGCAATAATTTTGGACAAATATACAGATGTGCAGCTACTACTATGATCAAGATAAAAAAGCATTTCTGTCACCCCCCCCCCCCCAAATTCTCTCATGCCTGTTTTGTAATCAACCTCCATCCACCATTCCTGGTGTAAGCCAACCACTTGATTACTTTCTGTCACAATAGATAAGCATGGACTTTTCTAGAACACAGATGGGTATCTCCATTAGATATATAATTTCAACAGTTTTTTCATTTAGCTCTTTAAAACAGTGTTTTATGATTACCTCACTTGCATAGTTTCTGATAATGTAATCATTCTTTGTTTCACTATCTTTCTATGTTTCACTATCTTTCTTTTGTTTCACTATATTTCACTATCTTTGAACTCTATCTTTCTCCTCTGGTCACTTTTAAGATTTTGTCTCACTCATGTGCAATTTGATTATGAGATGCTTTGTGTGGGTTGTGTATGTGTATTGATACTGCTTGGGATTCATTGAGTTCCTTGAATCTATGTGTTTATGGGTTTTGTCAAATTTCAACATTTTTTTGGCCATTATATCTTCAAATATTTTTAGTGCCTCAGTTTTCATATATGAGATGGAAATAATAATTGTATATATATTTTATAAAGTAATTATTGAAGGTACTAAAAGTTTGCTTCCAATAGAATGTCATATAATGAATTGTATAAAACTGACAAATTTTGAGACTGGAAAGGGATACTATATTTTCCAATTTTATTGAGATATAACTAACATATAATTTCATATCAGTTTAAGGTATACAACATAATGGTTTGATGTTTGTAAATTTTGTGAAATTATTACCATAGGGCTCACCTGGTGGCTCGGATGGTAGAGACTCTTCCTGCAATACATGAGACACAGGTTCAATCCCCGGGTCAGGAAGATTCCCTGGACAAGGGAGTGGCTACACACTTCAGTATTCTTGCCTGGAGAATTCCATGGACAGAGGAGCCTGGCGGGCTACAGTCCATGGGATCGCAGAGATTCGGGCATGACTGAGCAACTAACACTTTCACTTCACTTTCAAGTTTAGTTAACATCCATCACTTCACATACTTATAATTTTTTTTCTTGTGATGAGAACTTAAGATCTACTCTCTTAGCAACTTTCAAATATATAATTTAATGTTTATTGCTCACTAAAATTTATTGTGTTGTACCTTTCATCTCCAGGATTTATTTATCTTATAGCTGGAAGTTTGTACCTTTTGATCACCTTCTCTCATTTTCCCCACCTCTTACCCATCCTGTCCCCCTCACTTCTGGCAATCACCAATCTGTTTTGTTTCTATGAGTTCAGTTTTTTAAGATTGCATATATAAATGAGATAATACAGCATTTGTCTTTCTGTACGTGACTTATTTCACTTAGCATAATGCCCTTGAAGTCCATCCATGCTTGCTAAATTGCCTGTTGTTTCTGACTCTGTGCGACTCTATAGACTGTAGCCTGCTAGTCTCCTCTGTCCATGGGATTCTCCAGGTAAAAATATTGGAGTGGGTTGCCATGCCCTCCTCCGGGGGATCTTTCCAACCCAGGGGTCAAACCTGCATCTCTTATATCCTTCTGCATTGACAGGTGAATTCTTTACCACTAGTGCCACCTGGGAAGCCCTGAAGTCTATCTATGTTCTATCAAATGGCAGAATTTCCTTCTCTTTCATGACTGAACTATCGTTCTCTCCCTTCCCCTCTATCTATCTATCTTTCTGTCTATCTGCCATATCTTCTTTATCCATTCATCTGTTGATGAATACTTAGGTTGTTTCCATGTCAAGAGGGGCATTATTAATATTTATGCTGGCCACAGGCATAAGCCAAGACTATTCCAGGCAAACCGCATGTATAGTCAAACAGCTATAAGAATAAAGCTGCCTGGTATAGCTCCCATCTGTAGCTTGGTAGACAGCTCCAGTATAAAGGAAGATTTCTCCCCTCTATCTCTCTCCCTTCTTCTCAGAAATGAGCATTTTTGCCTGAATTGGGGTGAAGACATTAGAATTGTAGCTTGGACCATGACAGTAATCAGCTGAAAAACCCTTGCTGACCCCCAGGGTTTTGTTTCATTATTTTAATTGACTTTTTTAGAGCCTTATGTTTAAATAAAACTGTGCAGACCTTACGGAGAGTTCCTGTATATATTCTCTTCCTTAATCATAGTTTCCCTATTATTAACACCTTGCATTAGTGGTGCACTTGTTATACTTGATAACTGATATTGATACATAATTATTAATTAAAATCCATGGTTTGCAATTAGAGCTCACTCTGTACTGTATAGTTCTATGGATTTTAACAAATGCATAGTGTCCTGAATTCACCATTACAGTGTCACACAGAAAGAGTAGCCTCATTGCCCAGTAAGCCCCTTCTGCAACACCTATTCACCCATCTCCCCAACCCAACCCCTGGCAACTACTGATCTCTTTACTGTCACTACAGTTTTGCCTTTCTCAGAATGTCACATAGTTAGAATCATACACTATATAGCCTTTTACAAATGTTTTATTTCAGAGATCAATATCCATTTAAGATCCCTCTGTATTTTTCAGTAGCTTATTTTTTTTTTCAGAATAAAATTCTATTGTATGAATGAAACATAATTTATCCATTTCCTTTTGAAGAACATCATGGTTATTTCCAGTTGCTAAAAATTATGAATAAAATTCCTGTAAACATGTGGGTGTAGGTTTTTGTTTTTCAACTTATTGGTGTAAATACCTAAGAGCATGATTGCTGGATCACTTGGGAAGACTATGATTAATTAATTGTTCATTCAGTTCAGTAGCTCAGTCACATCTGACTCTTTGTGACCCCATGGATTGCAGCACACCAGGCCTCCCTGTCCATTGCCAACTCCAGGAGTTTACTCAAATTCGTGTCCATTGAGTCAGTGATGCCATCTAACCATCTCATCCTCTGTTGTCCCCTTCTGATCCCGCCTTCAATCTTTCCCAGCATCAGGGTCTTTTCAAATGAGTCAGTTCTTCACATCAGGTGGCCATAGTATTGGAGTTTCAGCTTCAGCATCAGTCCTTCCAGTGAATATTCAGGACTGATTTCCTTTAGGATGGACTGGTTGGATCTACTTGCAGTCCAAGGGACTCTCAAGAGTCTTCTCCAACACCACAGTTCAAAAGCCTCAATTCTTTGGCACTCAGCTTTCCTTATAGTCCAACTCTCACATCCATACATGACTACTGGAAAAACCACAGCTTTGACTAGACAGACCTTTGTTGGCAAAGTAATGTCTCTGCTTTTTAACATGCTGTCTAGGTTGGTCATAACTTTTCTTCCAAGGAGCAAGCGTCTTTTAATTTCATGGCTGCAGTCACCATCGGCAGTGATTTTGGAGTCCCCAAAAATAAAGTCTATCACTGTTTCCACTGTTTCCCCATCTATTTGCCATGAAGAGATGGGGCCAGATGCTATGATCTTAGTTTTTTCTGAATGTTGAGTTTTAAGTCAACTTTTTCACTCTCCTAGTTCACTTTCATCAAGAGGCTCTTTAGTTCTTCTTCACTTTCTGCCATAAGGGTGGTATCATCTGCATAGCTGAAGTTATTGTTATTTCTCCTGGCAATCTTGATTCCAGCTTGCGCCTCATCCCCTCCAGCATTTCGCATGATGTACTCTGCATATAAGTTAAATAAGCAGGGTGACAATATGCAGTCTTGACAGACTCCTTTCCCAATTTGTAATCAGTATGTTGTTCCATGTCTAATTCTAACTGTTGCTTTCTGACCTGTGTACAGATTTCTCAAAAGTCAGGTCAGATGGTCTGGTATTCCCATCTCTTTAAGAATTTTCCAGGGGGTGGTCCTAAGATGATGGAGGAATAGAATGGGGAGACCACTTTCTCCCCGACAAATTCATCAAAAGAACATTTGAACGCTGAGCAAATTCCACAAAACAGCTTCTGAATGCTGGCAGAGGACATCAGGCACCAAGAAAAGCAGCCCATTGTCTTCAAAAGGAGGTAGGAAAAATATAAAAGATAAACAGAGAGACAAAAGAGGTAGGGATGGAGATCCGTCCCAGGAAAAGATTCTTAAAAAAGAGAGAGAAGTTTCCAAACACCAGGAAACACTTTCGCTTGCGAGTCTGTGGCGAGCCTTGGAACCTCAGAGGGCAACATAACTGGGAGGAAACATAAATAAATAATTCAAACCCACAGATTACATGCCCATTAGTAACGCCCAGCGGAGAAGCAGCGCAGACACCCGCATCCACCACTAGCAAGCGGGGGCTGGGCAGGGAGGCACGGGCTGCATTGCTGAGGGCAAGGACCGGGCCTGATTGCCCAGAGGGCAATCTGAGGGAACTAACTTGAGATAGCAAACCAGACTGTGGGATAGCCATCCCGCAAAAAGCCCTAACCAAAGACACCGCCAGGCCTGCTCACAGAACAAAGGACTGAGCAGAGCTAGCCAGCTGCGGACCGGCCCATCCCCCGCCAGAGACAAGCAGGCCGGGGCAGCTGGAGTCGGAAGGGGGCAATCGCAGGCCCAGACAGGCATCATCTACCAAACTGCAAGTAGGCTTCGTTGCTAACCAAGACTTCTTGGGATTTTTGACGGTCGACATCTGCCGAGAGGGTCGCAGCCAGAGATCAGCTCCCCAGAAGAGACACACGGCACACCTGAGAAGGTGTGCCCGTTGTACACCCAGAAAACCAAGCGGCTGGGACGGCGCAGGCGATAAGTCGCAGTGACCGCGCTCGCCAAGCACCTGGTCCCTTGAGCTGCTGGGACCTGGGAAGGGCACAAAACGCAGGCCCAACTGAGTCTGCGCCATTGTGGAGCACCCGAGTACCTGAACCTGGGTGGCTTAGACCTGGGAAGTGCATGCAACCCAGGGCCCGCCTCAGACAGTTCCCGGCAGAGCAACCTAGAGCCTGAGCAGCGTAGACGGGGAAAGCACACAGGCCGTGAGCGGGGGCAAACCCAGTGTGGCTGAATCACTGCGAGCACGCCCCACACACGCCGGTGACATTTGTTGCAGTGTTCCTCCCTCCCCACAGCACGACTGAACAAGTGAGCCTAAAACAGTGACCACCGCCCACATTGTGTCAGGGCGGATTAGATACTGAAGAGACCCGCAAACAGAAGAAGCTAAAATAAACAGAGGGAACCGCCTTGGAAGTGACAGGTGCAACAGATTAAAACCCTGTAGTTAGAACCGAATACATAGGAAGGGGCCTACAAATCTTGAGAAGTATAAGTCGGATCACGGAACTATCTGAAAATGAACTGACCCCACACTGTCCAAAACAACACCAGAGAAAATCCTAGATGTATTTTTACTATTATCATTCTTAAAATTAAAAAAAATTTTTATTTTTAAATCTCCTATTACTGCTTTAATTTTCATTTTTATAACCTATTACTTTGCAAAAAAAAAAAAAAAGACCCTATTTTTTAAAGTAAACCATATATATATTTTATAATTTTTGTCACTTTGTTTTTTTCTTTAATATTTTATTTTAGAGAATCCAACCTCTACTCTAGATTTTTAATCTTTGCTTTTTGGTATTTGTTATCAATTTTGTACCTTTAAGAACCCAATCTTGAGTACCCGTTTTTACTTGGGAGTGAGATTACTGGCTTGACTGCTCTCTCCCCCTTTGGACTCTCCTTTTTCTCCACCAGGTCGCCTCTATCTCCTCCCACCCCCTTCTCTTCTCTCCCCAATCCTGTGAATCTCTGTGTGTTCCAGACTGTGGAAAACACTTAGGGAACTGATTACTGGCTGGATCTGTCTCTCTCCTTTTGATTCCCTCCTTTATCCTCCTGGTCACCTCTGTCTCCTTTCTCCCTCTTCTCTTCTCTGTATAACTCCATGCACATCTCTGAGCAGATCAGACTGTGGATAGCACATAAGGAAGTGATTACTGGCTAATGTGCTCTCTCCTCTTTTGATTCCCCCTCTTCTCCTCCTGGTCACCTCGATCTCCTTCCTTCCTCTTCTCTTCTCTATGTAACTCTGTGAACCTCTCTGGGTGTCCCTCATGGTGAAGAAACTTTTCATCTTTAACCTAGATGTTTTATCATCAGTGCTGTATAGATGGAGAAGTCTTGAGGCTACTGTAAGAATAAGACTGAAAACCAGTGACAGGAGGCTTAAGTCCAAATCCTGAGAACACCAGAGAACTCCTGACTCCAGGGAACATTAATCAATAGGAGCTCGTCAAACGCCTCCATACCTACAGTGAAACCAAGCACCACCCAAGGGCTAACAAGTTCCAGAGCAAGACATACCATGCAAATTCCCCAGCAACACAGGAACATAGCCCTGAGCTCCAATATACAGGCTGCCCAAAGTCACACCAAACCCACTGACATCTTCAAACTCATTACTGGAGACTTCATTGCACTCCAGAGAGAAGAAATCCAGCTCCACCCACCAGAACACTGGTGGGTTTCCCTAACCAGGAAACCTTGACAAGCCACACGCCCAACCCCACCTACAGCGAGGAACCTTCACAATAAAGAGGAACCACAAACTGCCAGAATACAGAAAGGACACCCCAAACACAGCAACATAAACAAGATGAAAAGGCAGAGAAATACTCAGCAGGTAAAGGAACAGGATAAATGCCCACCAAACCAAACCAAAGAGGAAGAGATAGGGAATCTACCTGATAAAGAATTCCAAATAATGGTAGTGAAAATGATCCAAAATCTTGAAAACATTTGGAGTTACAGATAAATAGCCTGGAGACAAGGATCAAGAAGATGCAAGAAAGGTTTAAGAAGGACCTAGAAGAAATAAAAGAGTCAATATATAATGAATAATGCAATAAATGAGATCAAAAACACTCTGGAGGGAACCAACAGTAGGATAATGGAGGCAGAAGATAGGTTAAGTGAGGCTAAGGTAGAATGGTAGAAATAAATGAAACAGAGAGGAAAAAAGAAAAAATAATTAAAAGAAATGAGGACAATCTCAGAGACCTCTGGGACAATGTTAAGCACCCAACATTCGCATCATAGGAGTCCCGGAAGAAGAAGACAAAAAGAAATCCATGAGAAAATACTTGAGGAGATAATAGTTGAAAACTTCCCTAAAATGGGGAAGAAATTAATCACCCAAGTCCAAGAAACCCAGAGAGTCCAAAACAGGATAAACCCAAGGCAAAATACCCCAAGATACATATTAATCAAATTAACAAAGATCAAACACAAAGAACAAATATTAAAAGCAGCAAGGGGAAAAACAACAAATAACACACAAGGGGATTTCCTTAAGGATAACAGCTGATCTTTCAATAGAAACTCTTCAGGCCAGGAGGGAATGGCAGGGCTTACTTAAAGTGACGAAAGAAAATAACCTACAGCCCAATTTACTGTATCCAGCAAGGATCTCATTCACATGTGAAGGAGAAATCAAAAGCTTTACAGACCAGTAAAGCTGAGAGAATTCAGCACCACCAAACCAGCTCTCCAACAAATTCTAAAGGATCTTCTCTAGACAGGAAACACAGAAAGGGTGTATAAACTTGAACCCAAAACAATAAAGTAAATGGCAATGGGATCATACTTATCAACAATTACCTTAAACGTAAATGGGTTGAATGCCCCAACCAAAAGACAAAGACTGGCCGAATGGATACAAAAACAAGACCCCTATATATGCTGTCTACAACAGACCCACCTCGAAACAAGGGACACATACAGACTGAAAGTGAAGGGCCGGAAAAAGATATTCCATGCAAATAGAGACCAAAAGAAAGCAGGAGTAGCAATACTCATATCAGATAAAATAGACTTTAAAACAAAGACTGTGAAAAGAGACAAAGAAGGACACTACATAATGATCAAAGGATCAATCCAAGAAGAAGATATAACAATTATAAATATATATGCACCCAACATAGGAGCACCGCAATATGTAAGACAAATCCTAACAAGTATGAAAGAGGAAATTAACAATAACACAATAATAGTGGGAGACTTTAATATCCCACTCACACCTATGGATAGATCAACTAAACAGAAAATTAACAAGGAAACACAAACTTTAAATGATACAATAGACCAGTTAGACCTAATTGATATCTATTGGACATTTCACCCAAAACAATGAATTTCACCTTTTTCTCAAGTGCACATGGAACCTTCTCCAAGATAGATCACATCCTGGGCCATAAATCTAGCCTTGGGAAATTCAAAAAATTGAAATCATTCCAAGCATCTTTTCTGACCACAAGGCAGTAAGATTAGATCTCACTTACAGGAGAAAAACTATTAAAAATTCCAACATATGGAGGCTGAACAACATACTACTGAATAACCAACAAATCACAGAAGAAATCAAAAAAGAAATCAAAATATGCATAGAAACGAATGAAAATGAAAACACAACAACTCAAAACCTGTCACTGTAAAAGCAGTGCTAAGGGGAAGGTTCATAGCAATACAGGCATAACTCAAGAAACAAGGAAAAAGTCAAATAAATAACCTAACTCTACACTTAAAACAACTAGAAAAGGAAGAAGTGAAGAACTCCAGGGTCAGTAGAAGGAACGACATCTTAAAAATTAGGGCAGAAATAAATGCAAAAGAAACAAAAGAGACCATAGCAAAAATCAACAAAACCAAAAGCTGGTTCTTTGAGAAGATAAATAAAATCGACAAGCCATTAGCCAGACTCATCAAGAAACAAAGGGAGAAAAATCAAATCAATAAAATTAGAAATGAAAATGGAGAGATCACAACAGACAACACAGAAATACAAAGGATCATAAGAGACTACTATCAGCAACTATGCACCAATAAAATGGACAACTTGGAAGAAATGGACAAATTCTTAGAAAAGTACAACTTTCCAAAACTGAACCAGGAAGAAATAGAAAATCTTAACAGACCCATCACAAGCACAGAAATTGAAACTGTAATCAGAAATCCTCCAGGAGACAAAAGCCCAGGACCAGATGGCTTCACAGCTGTATTCTACCAAAATTGAGAGAAGAGCTAACACCTGTCCTACTCAAACTCTTTCAGAAAATTGCAGAGGAAGGTAAACTTCCAAACTCATTCTATGAGGCCACCATCACCCTAATACCAAAACCTGCAAAAGATGCCACAAAAAAAGAAAACTACAGGCCAATATCAACCTGCTGGGTGTGTTTTTTACTTCTTTGCCATAAATTAATTGAATGTATATACATAGATTTATGCCTGGGCCCTCAATTTTGTTCCACTGGTCTATGTGTTAATTTTGTGCAAATCCTACACTGTTTCAATTACTATAGCTGTGTAATAAAGTTTGAAATCAAGAAGTGTGATAACTCCAGCTATGTCCTACTTTCTCAAGATTGCTTTGGCTATTTGTGGTCTTTTGTCATTCTATACTTTTAGAATTGTTTGTTTTAGTCCTGTTATTAAAATGCCATTAGAACTTTCATCGAGATTGCATTGATTCTGTAGATTGCTCTGCTTAGTACAACAATGCATGTGCATGGTATACCTTTCTGCTTGTTTGTGTTTTCTTAAGTTTCTTTCATCAATGTCTTATAGTTTTCAGTGTACATGTCTTTCATCTCCTTGGTTAAATTTATTCCTAGGTATTTTTTCTCTTTGTCACAATTGTAAGTGGGGTCATTTTCTTTCTTTCTTTTCCCCTGATAGTTCCTTGTTAGTGTGTAGAAATGCAACTGTATTTGTTCATTGATTTTCTAATGACCCAGATAACCACGATTGTGTGGTCACTCACCTAGAGTCAGACATCCTGGAGTGTGAAGTCAAGTGGACCTTAGGAAGCATTACATGAACAAAGCTGGTGGAGGTGATGGAATTCTAGTTGAGCTATTTAAAATCCTAAAAGATGCTGGTGCTAAAGTGCTGCACTCAATATACCAGCAAATTTGGAAAACTCAGCAGCAGCCACATGACTGGAAAAAGTTAGTTTTCATTCCAATCCCAAAGAAAGGCAATGTCAAAGAATGTTCAAACTACTGTACAGTTGCACTCATTTCACATGCTAGCAAGGTTATGCTCAAAATCCTTCAAGCTAAGCTTCAGCAGTACGTGAACCAAGAACTTTCAGATGGTACAAGCTGGATTTAGAAAAGGCAGAGGAACCAAAGATCAAATTGCCAACATCTGCTGGATCATAGAAAAACCAAGGAATTCCACAAAAACATCCATTTCTGTTTCATTGACTACTCTAAAGCCTGTGACTGTGTGACTCACAACAAACTGTGGAAAACTCTTAAAATGATGGGAATACCAGACCACCTTACCTGTCTTCTGAGAAACCTATATGTGGGTCAAGAAACAACAGTTAGGACTGGACATGGAGCAACAAACTGAGTCAAAATTGGGAAAGGAGTACAACAAGGTTGTATATTGTCACTCTGCTTATTTAACTTATATGCAGAGTACATCATGCAAGATGCTGGGCTGGATGACACACAAATTAGAATAAAGATTACAAGGAGAAATATCAACAACTTCAGATATGCAGATAATACCACTTTAATGGTAGGAAGAGAAAAGGAACTAAGGAGCTTCTTGATGAAGGTGAAAGAGGAGAGTGAAAACTGGCTTAAAACTTCATTCAGAAAACTAAGATCATGACAATCACTTCATGGCAAATGGATGGAGGAACAATGGAAACAGTGACAGATTTTATTTTCTTGGGCTCCAAAGTCACTGCAGATGGTGACTGCAGCTATGAAATTAAAAGATGCTTGCTCCTTGGAAGAAAAGGTATGACATACTTAGACAGCATATTGAAAAGCAGACATCACTTTGCCGACAAAGGTCTGTCTAGTCAAAGCTAGTTTTTCCAGTAGTCATGTACTGATGTGAGAGTTGGACCATAAAGAAGGCTGAGCACTGAAGAATTGATGCTTTTGAACTGTGGTGCTGGAGAAGACTCTTGAGAGTCCCATGGACTTCAAGGAGATCAAACCAGTCAATCCTAAAAGAAATCAACCCTGAATATTTATTGGAAGGACTGATGCTAAAGCGGAAGCTCCAATACATTGGTTGCCTAATGTGAAGAACTAACTCATTGGAAAAGACTCTGATGCTGGGAAAGATTGAAGGCAGGAGGAGAAGGGGATGACAGAGGATGAGATGGTTGGATGGCATCTCTGACTTGATAGACATGAGTTTGAGCAAGCTCCGGGAGTTGGTGATTGACAAGGAAGCCTGGCGTGCTGCAGTCCATAGGGTCGCAAAGAGTTGGACATGACTGAGCAACTGAATTGAACTGAACTGTAGAATCTTGCAGCTTTCCTGCTTTCATAAAAAATCTTTTTGGTGGAGTCTTTAGGGTTTTCTATATATAATATTCTATCAGCTTTACTTCTTCCTTTCCATTTTATATGTCTTTTATTTCTTTTTCTTGCATAATTGCCCTGGTTAGGACTTTCAATATTGTGTTGAATAAAATGGTGAGAATGGGCATTCTTGTCCTGTTCTTGGTCTTAGAGGAAAACTTTTCAGCTGATCACCATTTGAGTTAACTGTGGGCTTGTCATATATGACCTTTAATACAGTGAGTTAAGTATTGGAGGTAGTTGTTGAGAAAATGACTGTGGTTGACCTGTGGACTGGATCAAGACAATTGGTGGCTCCTTATCTCTTCTGCCATCTTTGAAACGTACACTGTCAATTGTTTCTGTCCTAAGATCCATTTAAAGAATGGAGCCTTGAGAGAATAATGTGTTGTTGAGAACATCTGGCCTGTCCTGTATACATGACTAAACTCCTTGAAGGCCTGTATATAAACTTTTTGAGTTCCTGACATGCAGGTGTGGAGATCTACTCATCTCGTGACTGCCCAAGACAAGCATAGTATGTAAGTTCCATTGCTTATTAAAGCTTCAACCTACCAATCTGGTTCTTTCCTTATTTCTCCTTTCCCTCTATAAATGGAAGATTGTTTTGAATTTTACCTGGAGAGCTCCTATGGCTACAAACCAACAGTAACGTCCCTGTATATTCATTTTTTTGAGAGCTCTTATCATAAATGGATATTGAAGTTTTCATTTGAAAAAAGAAAAATATTTGCTTCTTCTGCACTTCTTAAGATCATATCATCTTTATGTTTTATTTTGTTAATGTGGTATATCATATCAGTTTGCAAATGCTGAACCATTTTTGCATCATTGGGATAAATCCCACTTGACCACAGTAATATGATACTTTTAATACACTGCTGAATTTGGTTTGCTAATATTTTGTTGAGGATTTTTGCTCTCTGTTCATCAGGGATATTGGCCTGTAATTTGCTTGTAGGGTCCTTGTCTGGTTTTGGTATCAGGCTAAAGCTGACATCGCAAAATAAATGTGTTTTTCTTCCTCTTACATATATTGGGAAGAGTTTGGTATGAATCTTTCTTTAAGTTTTTGATCAAATTCATTAGAGACACCAGTGAACAAAAGCTTGGAATTTTGGTTTGTTGGGGGGGTTTTTGGCTACTGATAAAATCTCCTTACTAGTAATTGAATTGAATTAACAAACACATGAAAAGATGCTCAACATCACTCATTATCAGAGAAATGCAAATCAAAACCACAATAAGGTACCGTTTCATGCCAGTCAGAATGGCTGCTATCCAAAAGTCTACAAGCAATAAATGCTGGAGAGGGTGTGGAGAAAAGGGAACCCTCTTATACTGTTGGTGGGATTGCAAACTAGTACAGCCACTATGAAGAACAGTGTGGAGATTCCTTAAAAAAACCGGAAATAGAACTGCCATACGACCCAGCAATCCCACTTCTGGGCATACACACCGAGGAAGCCAGAATTGAAAGAGACATGTGTACTCCAAAGTTCATCGCAGCACTGTTTATAATAGCCAGGACATGGAAGCAACCTAGATGTCTATCAGCAGGAGAGTGGATAAGAAAGCTGTGGTACATATAAACCATGGAGTATGACTCAGCCATTAAAAAGAATACATTTGAATCAGTTCTGAAGAAGGGGATGAAACTGGAGCCTATTTTACAGAGTGAAGTATGCCAGAAAGAAAAACACCAATACAGTATACTAATGCATATATATGGAATTTAGAAAGATGGTCATGATAATCCTGTATGTGAGATAGCAAAAGAGACACAGATGTATAGAACAGTCTTTTGGGCTCTGTGGGAGAGGGCAAGGGCAGGATGATATGGCAGAATGGCATTGAAACATATATATTATCATATGTGAAACAAACTGCCAGTTCAGGTTCAATGCAGGGTGCTCAGGGCTGGTGCACTGGGATGACCCTGAGGGATGGGATGGGGAGGGAGGGGGGAGGGGGGTTCAGGATGGGGGACACATGTATACCCGTGTCGGATTCATGTCAATGTATGGCAAAACCAATACAATATTGTAAAGTAATTAGCCTCCAATTAAAATAAATAAATTTACATTAAAAAAAAGAATTTTCCAGAGTTTGTTGTGGTCCACACGGTCAAAGGCTTTGGCATAGTCAGTAAAGCAGAAATAGATGTTTTTCTGGAACTCTTTTGCTTTTTCAATGGTCCAACAGATGTTTAATGGATGATCCAATGGATGATTAATTGTTAAGAAATTGCAAAACTGTCTTCCAAAGTGGCTGTACCAATTTGCAGTCTCTCCAGGAATAAGTGAGAGTTCCTGTTACTCCACATCATTGGTATTGTCATTTTCTAGATTTTAGTTACTCTAATAGGTGTGTTGGTAAAGAATCAGCCTGCAATGCAGGAGACCTGGGTCTAATCCCTGGGTCAGGAAGAACCCACTCCAGTATTATTGCCTGGAGAATTCTGTGGACAGAGGAGCCTGGTGAGCTATAGTTCATGGGGTTACAAAGAGTTGGACAGTACTTAGTGACTATATCACAATAGGTGTGTAGTGGTATCATATTGTTATTTTAATTTGCAATTTCCTAATGGCATGATGTTAAGCATCCTTTCTTATGCCTATCTGCCATTTGCAAGTCTTGTTGGTGAGATGCCTGTTAAAGTCTTAGCCCACTATAATACCGGGTTGCTTGTTTAAAGCTTATTGAGCTTATTGTTTTTGTTTGTATGTTTTGTATAGCAATCCTACCAAATGTGCATTTTGCAAGTAATTTTTCCCAGTCCGTGGCTTGTCCTTGTTTTCTTAGTCTTCAAATGTTTAAATTGTTCCCTGTCTTTCTGGGAATAAAATTATATACAGATATATAGGCTTTCCTGGTGACTCAGACAGTAAGGAAACCACCTGCAATGCAGGAGACCCGGGTTTGATCCAAGGGTTGGGAAGATCCCCTGGAGGAGGAAATGGCAACCAGTTCCACTATTCTTGCCTGGAAAATTCCATGGACAGAGGAACCTGGCAGGCTACAGCCCATGGGGTCACAAAGAGTCAGACATGACTGAGTGACTGACACACACACACACACACACACACAAGCATATATTAGAATGCTTCATATTTTCCCAGATTACTGAATTTATGGTCATTGTTTCAATCTTTTTTTCTCTGTGTACTTTAGTTTGTTTAGTTTCAATTGCTCTATCTTCAAACACACTGATCTTCTCTTTTGCTGTATCCAATCAGCTATTAATCCCACCCAGTGAATTTTTTCTTTCTACACAGTGAATACTTTTACTTCTAGAATTTTTATGGGTTCTTTTTATATTTTCAATTTCTCTTCTCATTATATTTTCCTTTATATATGTGAAAACATTTAAAATAGATATTTCAATATCTTTGTTATTTCCATTATTTTTTTTTGGTTGGGAGTCCATTTTGATTGACTGATTTCCCCCCGACCCCAAGTTGTGGGTCACAATTTGCTACTTTTTATGCCTTGTAATTTTTATTGAATGCTGGATATTGTGAATTTTAGGGTATTGAATCCTGAATTTGTTTTCTCTATTTATACTTTGCTCTATTAGGTAGCAATATTTGCTGATCAGCTTTATCCTTTCAAGATTTGTTTAAAAGCTCTGTTAGGGTGGTTTGGAGTAAGTTTTAATCTTGGGCTAGTTTATCTTATCAATAAGTGTGACCCTCCTGTAGTTTCTGCTGAATGCCCTGAGGATGTCCTGTGTGAGCTCTTGAGAGTTTTCCAGTCTGCAGTTTCCCCATCATTCTTTGCCTGACATAGAAGAATTTCATCCTTTGCACTCAAGCTTAATACTGGCAGTGGACTCAAGAGGAATTCTGTGCAAATATCTGGAGCTCGTTCCCTGCCACATGGATTCCAGCTGCCTTCAGCGTCCTGAACTTCAAACTTCGTCTCTTGGACTCAGTGATTTTATTGTACTTGCTGTGAACTGCCTCCTTGCACTAGTATATTGATTGGAGAATCCCCATGGTTGGAGGAGCCTGGTAGGTAACAGACAATGGGGTCTCAAAGAGTCAGACACGACTGAGTGGCTGTGCACACAGCATAGATGTAGGTATATCATGTGTAAAGTGTGATACTGACTTTTAACCTCACCAGCTAAACCAATGTTGAATTCTACAATTTTGAATAGGTTTTCTTTAAAAATTAAGATTTAAATAGCCCTTTTGGCTCTCTGAGCTGCACCATGGGGGTCGGCAAGAACAAGCGCCTTACGAAAGGAGGCAAAAAGGGAGCCAAGAAGAAAGTGGTTGACCCATTTTCTAAAAAAGATTGGTATGATGTGAAAGCACCAGCTATGTTCAATATAAGGAATATTGGGAAAACATTGGTCACGAGAACTCAAGGAACCAAAATCGCGTCTGATGGCCTCAAAGGTCGTGTTTTTGAAGTGAGTCTTGCTGATCTGCAGAATGATGAAGTAGCATTTAGAAAATTCAAGCTAATTACTGAGGATGTTCAGGGCAAAAACTGCCTGACTAATTTTCATGGTATGGATCTTACCCGTGACAAAATGTGCTCCATGGTCAAAAAATGGCAGACCATGATTGAAGCTCACGTTGATGTCAAGACTACCGATGGTTACTTGCTTCGTCTGCTCTGTGTGGGCTTTACTAAAAAGCGCAACAATCAGATCCGGAAGACTTCTTATGCCCAGTACCAGCAGGTGCGCCAGATCCGTAAGAAGATGATGGAGATCATGACCCGAGAGGTGCAGACAAACGACTTGAAAGAGGTGGTCAACAAATTGATTCCAGATAGCATTGGAAAAGACATAGAAAAGGCTTGCCAATCTATTTATCCACTCCATGATGTCTTCGTTAGAAAAGTAAAAATGCTGAAGAAGCCTAAATTTGAATTGGGAAAACTCATGGAGCTACATGGTGAAGGTAGTAGTTCTGGAAAAGCTACTGGGGACGAGACAGGTGCTAAAGTTGAATGAGCTGATGGATACGAACCACCAGTCCAAGAATCGGTTTAAAATGCAGACTCTTAATGGTGACAAATAAAAGATCTTATTTGTGGTAAAAAAAAAAATTAATAAATAAAAATAAAAATTAAGATTTAAATAAATTTTCAAAAGAGCAAGTTTTATAATTTCAGCATTACTAAATTTTTTAAATTTAACACTGATGCTCATTTAGTTATCATTTGCGTTCACTTTTTAATTTTAATATATAATTTTCAATGTCAGAAGAAATAAAATTCCAAAGCCATGAAAAAATTTTATTTTTTAGCATTTAAATTTTCAATAAAAATATATTCAAGATTTTGTACCTTGAATAAATTATATTTTAATACTTTACATCATTGGGAGTGACTACAGGTTGCAGTGATAAATGATAAATAAGTATAGGTTACCAATCATTATCATGAAAATTCAATCATGACAAAATAAAAGCAAGCATAATAAACATACCAAAATGTAGTTCCATTAAGTAGCCAAAGAGGAAAAACTAAACATCATTATGAAGATGTATTTGTCAAGGCAGGAGGGTAAGATGTGTCTTATTTAACAGTGTACTTGATTTGTAACTTTTAAACAGTTACACTTATGATGTGGCAGTCATCAACTGTATCCTTGCTCTGGACCCCATGAGCATTAGCTGTGGCTCTGGTTGAGAGGAATGGAGACAAAACCTCCTCCCCGGTTGAGAGAGGGTCTTGTGTGTATGTTGTGTCCAGACAGGGCAGAATGAGGCGGGGAAGACTAATTTTAAAACATTTGTTTCCAAGATTTCTGGTTATGGCTCTGGTCTGGGATTTGGTTCTGTGGTGGAGGTCAAGGGTAAGCAAACTTGGCTTGGGGTCAGGATTCCAATCAGCAAAGAATTTAAGGGCAAATAGGGACACTAAGGCAGACATCTGTTCAGTTGGACACGGTTGGGGGTCGTGATGGTGGTGGTTGGGGGAGAGGAGAGGACAGGAGATGCCTGCCATATCTCCCCCCTGGTGGTCCAATGGAACACTGGCACCCCTTAGATACAGGCTCCCACTGGCCAGTTGGGCCAAGACTCCTGGGATGCCTCCTACACTGGTCGCAATTGGCCAGACTCTGAGCCGGTGGAAAACATCATTGACTCCTGCTTAAAAGGATGAGACCGAAAAAAAAAAAAAAAAATAGGGGATATTTTAACCTACCCCATGTGATTAAGAATAGTATTTGTGGCAATGTTTTATAAACAGTTTAGTCATAAGCACCTCGCTAGGCATGTCTCCTGTGACAAAATTTATGTTCTGTCTGTGATTGGCTTTGCTGGGTGATTTTGGCTGAACCAAATCTGATGGTGTGTTGTCTTCGTGCCAATTTTTTTGCTAGGCACTGGGAGAATTTTGAGCAGGAGAGAGCAGCTACCAGTGTTTAATGGACTTCTTCAGCTGTGAGAGGAAATTATGCCTCTGAGAAACAATCACGGAAATAAATCGCAGACATTTTAAAATAACCATGCAGCCCATTCATTTGGCTAGCAGATAGTGCGTACTTCTCCCCAAAGTGATCGATGTCCTGTGCACACAGCGTCAACAAAGCCTGAACTGAAGATTGTTTTACCCAAGGTGAAACGTCAGTGCCAGTTAAAAGTTAGCCAAAGACACAGGATCTGTTACAAGACAGAGACTGGGGTGCATTGTTTTCTGTATCTCCAGTTCAGAGCTTGAGGGTCTCAACTCTGTTACTGTGTTACGAACACCATGGAGCCTTGCAAATACTGCTGTCCAAGTCTCCAGACCAATTAAATCAGAATCTCTTAGGGACTGGGCATTGGCAGATTGTTTTTTAAAGCTTCCCAGGTGATAGTGATATTTGGTTAAGGCTGGCATTTGCTAAGCTAGCTATCAAGCTGGACACATAGTAATTGTTCAATAAATGTACAGTAACTTCAATTGGGAGCACTTAGCTTTCACAGTTTTACAGATCCCACTTTAACTGAGACAAAGAAAATGACAAGAGAAGGGCTGTATTCTTCCAGTCAGCAAACTGCAGACCTGGAAGCCTTTCTCTAGAGGGCGGCCTCCCTGCCAGCAGTGTGTGTAGGGGGCGGGGGAGGGGCTGGGGAGAGGAGGGGGTGATGTTAGGCTCTGCTGGGAAGCCTGAGGCAGCAGCCTTTCTAAGGCGACAGAAGTCCAGGGCTGTGGTGAAACCATTAGGATTTTAAAGTTGTACCACATTTGCTGCTTTTTGTGGAACAAATAACTTCTGTTCAGATTTTCCAGTTTGCTCATGTTTCTAAGATAGATTCAGCTTCCTCTAGTACTAGGGGAAAGCTTGGCCCATTGACCTTGGCAAAGAGACAAAACTGGCCATTCTTGTAGTGTATGAAATGCTCAACTCCAGACTGTTCAGTTCTATGAGCTTTGTATTTGTACCGAAATGTAACTCTGAGCTTAAGGAGGTCCTTTGCCTGTATATTTGCGAATACCCCAAGTCCACAGAACAATGTATGCATTTGTGTACAAGACAAAAACGAAATCTGTTCTAATGAGAGGATTATAAATATTCTGAACTGAGAGGACAGCTTAATGGCTCTTACTCTTCCTGTCTCCTCTTCCCTGGGAAGGGGAATTAATGCACAGCTGCACACAGGTGACTACTTTGGACAGTATTTTCACTTAGACCTGTTTCTTCACGGGAATTTCCCACATCTTAATTATTGGCTATGCATGGTTGAGCTCCAAGAGTGGGCAGAGTTATAACTATCCAAAAGGAAAGAATGTCACACCTTGTGTTGCAATGTTTTTCATTGTTACTATGTATCCTCTAGTAACATGTCTTAATAGCAGACCCCTTTGAGCATTTTGAGGGTTTGGTTAATACTTTAGATGAGCTACCTTAAGTTATTAAAAAATAAAAAAATGAATGTAAAGATGAATAGACAGATGGATGAAGGGCCAACAACAACAACCTCTGCCATCTGTGGCTGAACCATGATTTGTTCTGTCACGCAAATCTGACTCATCTTGGTTTTAGTTTCATTCAGGTTTTGTCTAGTAGAAGGAGCTATATCTGGTGATTGATAGTGAACTCAACATTGATTTCACCTTATGTCAGAGCTTGCTCTTTTCTGGTTATGGACCCATAATCTCAGATGTTTCTTGTGTCCTCATGTCTGTAATGGATGGTGAGGGTGGAATAAAATGAAATGTTTAGGGTATGTTGCAGGAACAGAATCGACTTTTAAAAAGTACGCAGCTTTTTAATCTTTCGTTCTATTTACAACTTTATATCTAATAAACAATGACAAGTTTTTTGCAAGTTGGTTGCCTACTTGTAATATCAGGAAAATGTTATTAAATTTGGGAATTTTAGAATTAGGAATCTGGAGCTTCCTAGTCTATTTTATGGGTGAAGAAACTGAGGCTTACAGAGATTGCTTTGTTAGATCATGTAACAGGCACATTTAGAACTAGGACTCAATGAGATATAATTGGTCAAACTGATCAAGAAGCAAAACCCAATGTAGACCCATTGTCATATAACAAAGAATCCTCCTTCTTTATCCCTACTATGAATAGCTATAATATATTTGTCAAGGCAAAGAGATTTGGGAAATGGGAGTTGGTAGAAATAAGGAGGTGGGGGGAAAGGAAGGGTGAATGTTTTTTAGGAATGCATTTCCTCATAGCTGTAGGGAATGTTATTCTAGTAACCTTGGACACTGTTGAGATTTCCGTAAACTGAGACTCAAGACCACTTGGAAATTGATGGTGGTCACATTGGTCTCAGAACCAGCTCAGAGTGCCTGAATTCTGTCCTCTTCACCAGTTGACCCATTGGCCATGACAACCACACCCCTTCCTGCTGTGGTATTAACTCACAATCCTCAGCCACATGCAGCCCCATTACTGTGTATCACTTGCATCAACTTAGTTTTGCAGCTGTATCTAGGGCTCGATTCCCTGTCCAGACATTTTAGGGCTAAAATAAGAGTAAGTTTGTTAAATAAAACCTTGAGTATTACAGTAGTGAATGATAATAGCATTCCTTAGACAAACAGTCTGCTGAGGAAGGAAGGAACGAATTAATTGATACCAATTAGTGTTTTATTTAGATTGACTTGAATGGGGGCAGGGGTGTGTCATGAGTTGCTCATACTTGGCCAAGTCACTTTCCCTCTTTAGGTCTCATTTCCTCATATGTAATAAGATGGTGAAATTAGCATGCCTCTAGATTTTCTTTTGGTCCTAACATTCTAATTAGTATTTTATAGGCCTATTTATTTCTTTTACTCTTTTTCCTCCATACATCGTTCACCGCAAGCAGCATGAGGACATGCCTAGGGGTTAAGCACTGGCCCATTTACAACTGGTTCACCAGCTATACCATTCTGTGTGGTCCCTGCTCATCAGTTCTCTTTTCTCTTGCAGAAACCATCCATTTAGACGAAACAGGTCTTTCTCCCTAGCCATCGTCTCTCTGCCCATTAGTAAGACAGAGTCTGGTACGAGGATTCTTCCTTTCTCTGCATGAAGAAAATAGTCCACTTTCAGACCTGCTAACACAGCCTGATGAGACAAGCTATATTCCTGTTTTGTGATTTGAAACACAAAGGTTCCTATAAAACTAATTTTGAATTTTAGATTTCATTGTTGGTTCCAAAAAGCATCCATTTTATATAAATCTTGACTTGTAGATGCATCCGACTTGTGGTCAGCTATGCTTTCTGTTGATTTTTACTCTTCTATAGGTCCTTGAGCTTTCTGTGTAACGGGAATTAATACATGGACATTCTTTAGTCCTAGAGGAAGCTTTTTTCCCAGGAAATGGAAGTCTGCTGTTTTCTCTGACAGTCTTTATTTTGTGTTTCTTTGAGGTAGATTCCTGAGTCATGTAACCAGTGAACTCTGCCAAGTTCTTTTATTAAAATCTCACTGAAGTCTGTGAGATCAGTGAAGAAACACAGCATTACAACATTATTTGACCTGAAAGAAACTTTGTAAAATCCAATCCACTATCTTTACAGATAAAGAAAGAGCTCAGAGAGGTGTGACTTGTCCGAGGTCACACATCTAACAAGTAACACAGAATGAGAGCTAGAATCCAGTTCTTCTAATTTTTAGCATGCGTATTTTAGCAGGGGTGGGAGAGTATGGAGTATGGGAAGGTGATAGAGTAAATGAAACAAATACCTTTGAGGTAACTTTATGTTCTAAGGAAGCCTATTTTCTAATTTTGTATTTAAAGTTTTGTCACTAAATTTGATATTTAACAAAAATTTTCACATTATAAAATAACCTTGGTACTAATATGTATTATAGGAATATCTTCCTATTCCAAGTAGTAAACTCTGGAGACAGGAAAGTAATGAGGTATAGAGTCGATAGAGTGGAGGGGTTTCTCGCAAACTGGAGCTGTAAGCCTTGCCGGTAAACCTTCAAGTCCCTTCCTCCCCATCCTCGTCTTTTAGCTCCTCTTCCTCCTCCATAACCTCCTCCTCTGCTATTTACAAAGCGTTGGACCAACAAGACAGTGCAGGCTGGGTGACCAGTTTATTCCCTAGTGGAAGCTGTAGATTCTTTTACTATAATATTTACAAGGATTCTTTCTCACCAGTTAATCCCCAGCACAGTATCTGTCAGTCAATATATTTTTTTTTCAGTGGGTCAGTGATGTATTGAAGTTAGAATTTTGAATTCAATGTAATCGTCTACTTTTGTGAAAATTAACTGGTTCGGAGCTTGATGAAATTTATCTGAAATTCATCACATAGAGTATACCAGTTCTTAAACCACGAGCACCGTGGGAAGGCCATCAGCCATTCACAACTTAATATGGATTCCTTTCCCTGGGTTTGCTTTCCTCCTCCCCATGAGTTGAGATCAATCACATTTGGAGAAGAATGAGGCAAAGGAAAAGAAGAATCATGGGCCAGGGGTTGGAATGGAGAGTGTGGCCTCACTGCGCAGAGTGAGGACAGGGAGAAGGAAAGCAGATTAAGCATTTAAAAGATTGATGAGAGTAGCAAACAGTGCCTACTTCACAAGTTTGCTTAAAGCTGATACTGCTAGATTCTAATGTGAGGGAAATGGGCTTACTTTTAGATCAGATGATTCATTATCAAGCTCAGTATAAATCCTTTGGAAGAAATTTGACCCTGTCCTTTAAAGGTCAAAGATTTAAAGGTTTTGTCTTTAATCTAAGAATCCTTTCCCTCCTGCAGTCATCACCACCCACACTTTCTCCCTCCCCACGCCCCTCTTTCTCTCCTTTTTCCCTCACCACCCTTTCCCTCTCCCCTCCTCTCTCTCCAAACCTTTATACTGGATAGAAACAGATTCTCCCAATTGTCACAGGTGCCAGGTATCGTCAGCTAAATCTCAATCATTTCAACAACATTGCCTGTAGTTCACACATCATTGGGCCTGCCAGAGGCAGCATTTCAAACACATGTCCTTATTCAGGGGGACCCGGGAATAGGAGTGCTCTGAACTGCACTTTTCAAAACCTGTTGTCCACTTGTGCCAACAGAATGGGGAAAATTTCCTTTCAGCACTGCCATGAAGAGCATCCAGATGTTCTCCCTGCGCTGAAGGGCACTTGCAGTAGAGGCTGCTTGTAACCGCAGCTGCCAGGATCCCTTGGGAAGGCGAGCCAGACTGAGCGCCACAAAATGGTGTCATGGACAACTTGGGGCCAAGTCTCAGGAGAAAGGATGCTGGATTCTGGATCTGAGTTTAACTCCTCATGCTACTCTTGCCTGGCAAGTGGCCTCGGATAAGCTCTGCCTCCTGCTTGTCAGTAAATAGACCCCAGCTCCTGCCCCATCAATAGAGCTGTCATTTCTTTAGCTTCTGCTCTTTGATGGGCACACTCATGCAGCAGGTAGCGTACTTATTCCTCAAGGTGACCCAGTGGGTGGTTAAACACTATTGCTTTCCTCACATTACAGATGGTCAACTCCCAGCTCAGAGTGCTTAGACCAAGGTGACACAGTTGAGAAGGGGCAAACTCACATTTGAAATCAGGCCTGTTTTCAGAGTTGTTGTAAAGACCATTGTATTGTATGTGGAAGGGCTTTTGAACTCCAAAATCTAGAGACCGCAAACCAGAGTGATTCAAAGCAGAGGATTTTATCTCTGGAGAGAGTCCTGGCTGGGTGTCAGGCGAGTTACTCACCCTCTCCAGCCACAGTTTTTTCCTCTGGAGATGATAAGAGTGCCTACCTCCTGGGATTGTTTTGGGGATAGAATGTAAAGCTCAAGGCACAGTGGCTGGTGTGGTAGTTCCCCATAGGTGTTTGTCACTGCTAGTACTGTTGGCAGGAAGATTTAAGTTACTGGTTCTAAATTAGGGAAAATAATGTTCACACCCTTTCCTCAACTTACACATGCCATCTTCTATTTACTTCTTATTCCCACAGGAAAGCAAAAGCCAGAAGGGAAGCTGATTATTAATATCAATTTTTAACAAGAACAGTTTTTGGTATGAGTAGAACATGTACTTAAGGCTCCTTGTTTTTCAAACTGAATGAATGAAATGCAACACATAGGACTTCAATAAATCACGGCCAGTGTCCTTTCCTGCCATGTCCATGCCCTGCTGGCCCTCAGGAGGGTTCTGAGCATCTACCCCTTGTGCCTTTCATCCCAGCCTTCTTTTGTTTTTTGCCTGTTTCTGGGCTCTGAAATCTGAACTCCTCTCTTAACCTATGCTTCTCTGGAATACTGTTCACCCTCTTTCTTTTGCTATTGGACCCCAGAACTCCCTTATCACCTCCATTTTAGTGGAACCTCTGGCTCTCATGATCACTTTGGTCTCAGACCCAAACTTCAGGTCCAGCTAAGGTCCACGGGGTCCCATCCCTTTGTAATTTATGGTGGAAATGCATTGCTTTTCCTCAGGCTTGTGCTGCTTTGCCTTCTACTGCTCCCTATTTCTAGCTCTTGCTTTTGATTTTTTTTTTCTGGTGGAGGTAATTATTTTATTTTTTATTGGAGTATAGTTGATATACAATATTATAAATTTTAAGTGTACAATACATCACAATTTTTAAAGATTATATTCCATTTGTAGTTATCATAAAATACTGGCTATATTCCCCATGTTGTACAGTATATCCTTGGAGCTTATTTTATATATAATAATTTTTACCCCTTAACCCCCTGCCTCCATATTGCCCCTCCCATCTTCACCTCCCCACTAGGAACCACCAGTTTGTTCACTATATCTGTAAGTCTGCTTCTTTTTCATTATATTCACTAGTTCATTGTATTTTTTAGATTGCACATATAAGTGAAATCATATGGTATTTACCTTTCTCTGTCTGACTTATTTCACTTAGCACAAAACCCTCCAAGTCCATCCATGTTGCTACAGATGGCAAAATTTCATTTTTTAAAAAATGGCTGAGTAGTTCTCTGTTGTATATATATACCACACCCTCTTTATCCATTTATCTTTGATAGACACTGAGGTTGCTTCCAACCTCAGTTGAGGTTCTTAGCAATTGTAAATAATGCTTCCATGAAAATTGGGGTGGATGTATCTTTTCAAATTAGTGATTTTGTTTTTGGATATATATCCAGGAGTAGAATTGCTAGATCATATGGTAGTTCTAATTTTAATTTTGTGAGGCACCTCCATACTCTTTTCCACTGTGGCTACACCAATTTACATTCCTATCAACAGTACACAAGGGTTCCCTTTTCTCCACATCCTTGTCAACATTTGTTATTTGTGTTCTTTTTCATGATAACTCTTCTGACAGGTGTGAGGTGATAGATCATTGTGGTTTTTATTTGCATTTCCCTGATAATTGGTGATATTGAGCATCTTTTCACATACCTATTGGCTATTTGCATTTCCTCTTTGGAAAAATGTTCAGTTTTCTGCCCATTTTCAAATCAGGTTGTTTGTTTGTTTGATGTTGAGTTGCATGAGCTGCTTATATATGTTGGATATTAACCTGTTGTCTTTTGCAAATATTTTGTCTCATTCAGTAGGTTGTCCTTTCTTTTCGTTGATGGTTTCCTCTGCTGTGCAAAAGTTTTTGTTTAATTAGGTCTCATTTGTTTATTTTTGCTTTCATTTCCTTTGCTTTAGGAAACAGATCCAAAACATTATTGCTATGATTTATGTCAAAGAATGTTCTGCCTATGTTTTTCTCTAGGTTTTTATGGTTTCCAGTCTTACATTTAGGTCTTTAATCCATTTTGAGTTTATTTTTATATATGGTTTTTAGCTCTCTTATGATTCATACAGGGGCATGTACCAAACAAAATAGCAATTGAGGCTTAGGTTAGACTGTGTCACATTTGCTCTCTTACATGTGAGCAAAGAAGCATGCTCTGTCAAATAACTTTTTCCTCAGTGGCCTCCAAGGAATCTCCAACTCTTCTTTCCACCCACCCCTCCCCAATTCACATGGTGGAGTAGAAATTACATGATCCATGATCTACAGAGGGGTTACCAGACCTGAGATAGAAGTCCAGCTCAAACACTGACACCCTGTGTGTGTGCCAAACAAAGTTTGTTAATTTCTATAACTCCTGACAACAAGGCATAAGACCTAAAACCTACCTCTTGGGAGAGTTAAAGGAGTTAATATATGCAACATACTAGCACAAAGTCAAGCTATGAGTGTGTGATGTGTGTACAGGTATCTTCAAGAATGGTATGTGTCCTTGTGTCTATGTGGGTCTATGTAGAGCTGTCACTTTATATCCTCCTTCCTTTGGTGGGCCATTTGATATAAATATCTTTCTCTAATCATAGGGATCATTTGGAATTTCATGCTGATCCAGTGATAATTCTAGAGTGAGTTGCCCATTAAAAAAAAATTTAATGGCCTTCTTTTTAGACACTATGTGGTTATTAGGTTTGTTGTGTGTGTGTGTGTGTGTGTGTGTGTGTATCTTAATTTTCCAGTTCTTTCCACTGTCAGTTTGTCTTCTGGAAATCTCTGTTAGAAGTCCTGGTGGCTGTCCAACTGGTCTGGCCAGTGGAGCTGTTCCAACTCACTGATTTCAGAATTTCCGTTGGCCTCAAACAGCCATTCTCCTTCAGATATGTCCTTAGCTAGTGTAGTGTTAGCTAGATGGCCTGTTTGCTCTAGCAAATGCATCTGAATGCTTTCTTTTGCCAGAAAAGTTTCGTTAAGGTACTCTTCTTATCCCCAGAAAAATATCCCCTTGGTGTTTGATGGTTTGGAGCTTCATGCTTGATCTGTCATCAATGAATAAATTCCCAGGGAATTAATAAAGCCCTTGGGCAAGGTGTTAACTCACTGAGGTGCTACTTTATGACTTAGTCATAATTTGAGAGAAAACATATCAGTTTCCTTATAATCAAGAGACGATTTGAACTTGTCTCAAAAATACATGCTGTATAAATTAAAGAAATTGCAAAGATGTCAGATATTGATAAGAATTCAAAACAAGAGGAAAGAGTACCACCTGGCCCTATGTAGTCAAGGTTGTCAGAGAGCCAGTTTGTTTCCAAGCTTCCCAGTAACCAAAGCAAAGAGGAAAACTCCCTTAGTTTTTTTTTTTCCCTTTAGTTTTAACTGGTACAGATTGATAATACAAATCTAAACTTTTTCTCAAGCCAACAGGGAATTCTGTATGACCTTCCCTAAGAAAAGCAATGACTGTCAAAGTGCTAGCTTGACCTGAATTGCTAGACAATGCAAAATCTTTGGGACAGTTTTTTAGCTGTCCTGGGCCTAGGAAAACTCTGTGGTACTTTTCACATGTGTATGGAAGGAACAAAGCTATAATGTATGATCTCCTATGTGTGGACATAAGAATGAGGGTAGTTTTTTTTTTTTTTTTTTTTTACTAAAGTATAGATGGTGTGATCACCCACCTAGAGCCAGACATCCTGGAGTGCAAAGTCAAGTGGGCCTTAGGAAACTTCACTATGAACAAAGCTAGTGGAATTGATGAAATTACAGCTGAGTTATTTCAAATTCTAAAAGATGATGTTGTTAAAGTGCTGCACTCAATATGCCAGCAAATTTGGAAAACTCAGCAGTGGCCACAGGACTGAAGAAGGTCAGTTTTCATTTCAATCCCAAACAAAGGCAATGTCAAACAATGTTCAAACTACCGCACAATTGCACTCATCTCACACACTAGCAAAGTAATGCTCAAAATTCTCCAAGCCAGGCTTCAACAGTACGTGAACCAAGAACTTCCAGATGTTCAAGCTGGATTTAGAAAAGGCAGAGGAACCAGAGATCAAACTGCCAACATCTGTTGGAGCATAGAAAAGGCAAGAAAATTCAAGAATAATATCTACTTCTGCTTCACTGACTATACTAAAGCCTTTGACTGTGTGGATCACAACAAACTGAAAAATTATTAAAGAGATGGGAATATCAGAATACCTTGTATTCAGGTCAAGAAGCAACAGAAAGAACTGGACATGGAAAAACAGACTGTTCAAAATTGAGAAAGGAATACTTCAAGGCTATATATTGTCACCTTGCTTACTTAACTTATATGCAGGGTACATCATGTGAAATGCTAGATTCGGTGAAGTCCAAGCTGGAATCAAGATTGCTGGGAGAAATATTAATCACCTCAGATAGGCAGATGACACCACCCTTATGGCGGAAAGTGAAGAAGAACTAAAGAGTCTCTTGATGAATGTGAAAGAAGAGAGTGAAAAAGCTGGCTTAAAACTCAGCATTCGAAAAACTAAGATCATGACATCCAGTCCCATCACTTCATGGCAAATAGATGGGGAAACACTGGAAACAGTGAGAGACTTTATTTTCTTGGTCTCCAAAATCACTACAGATGGTGACTGCAGCCATGAAATTAAAAGACACTTCCTCCTTGGAAGAAAAGCTATGACCAACCTAGATAGCATATTAAAAAAGCAGAGACATTACTTTGCTGACAAAGTCCATTTAATCAAAGCCGTGGTTTTTCCAGTAGTCATGTATGGATGTGAGAGTTGGATCATAAAGAAGGCTGAGTGCTGAAGAATTGATGCTTTTGAACTGTGGTGTTGGAGAAAACTCTTGAGAGTCACCTAGACAGCAAGGAGATCAAAACAGTCAATCCTAAAGGGCTTCCCTTTAAGGAAGCTCAGTTGGTAGAGAATCTGCCTGCAATGCAGGATACCCCAGTGTGATTCCTGGGTTAGGAAAATCCACTGGAGAAGAAAATCCACTCCAGTATTCTTGGGCATCCCTTGTGGCTCAGGTGGTAAAGAATCCCCCTGAAATGTGGAAGACCTGGGTTTAATCCCTGGGTTGGGAAGATCCCCTGGGGAAGGGAACAGCTACCCACTCCAGTATTCTGGCCTGGACTGTATAGTCCATGGGGTCGCAAAGAGTTGGACACGACTGAGCAACTTTTACTTTCATTTTCAAAGGAAATCAACCCTGAATTGGAGAAGGCAATGGCAACCCACTCCAGTATTCTTGCCTGGAAAATCCCCTGGACGGAGGAGCCCGGTAGGCTGCAGTCCATGGGGTCACTAAGAGTCAGACACGACTGAGTGACTTCACTTTCACTTTTCACTTTCATGCATTGGAGAAGGAAATGGCAACCCACTCCAGTGTTCTTGCCTGGAGAATCCCAGGGACTGGGGAGCCTGGTGGGCTGCCGTCTATGGGTTCACACAGAGTCAGACACAACTGAAGTGACTTAGCAGCAGCAGCAACACTGAATATTCATTGGAAAGACTGATACTGAAGCTGAAGCTCCAATACTTTGTGAAGAACTGACTCCTTGGAAAAGACCCTGGTGCTGGGAAAGATTGAAGGCAGGAGGAGAAGGGGGCAGCAGAGGATGAGATGGTTGGATGGCATCACCAAATCAATGGATGTGAGTTTGAGCAAGCTCTGGGAGTTGGTGATGGACAGGGAAGCCTGGCTTGCTGCAGTCCATGGGGTTGCAAAGAGTCAGACATGACTGAGTGACTGAACTGAACTGATAATTGTTTACAGTGTTGTATTAATTTCTATTTTACAGCAAAGTAATAGAGGTATACATATATATATGCACTTTCTTTTTTCATATTTTTCTACTATGGTGTGTCATAGGATATTAAATATAGTTCTTTGTGCTATACAGTAGAACCTTGTTGTTTATCCATTATATACTTAATAGTATCTGCCGATCCCAAACTCCCAATCTGTCTCTGCTTCACTTCTCTTCCCTCTTGACAACCACATCTGTTCTCTCTGTCTGTGAGTCTGTTTCTGCTTGGTAGATATGTTCATTTATGTTGTATTTTAGATTCCGCATATAAGTGATATCACATGGCATTTATCTTTCTCTTTCTAACTTACTTGGCTTAGTATGATAATCTTTAGGTCCATCAGTGTTGCTGCAAATAGCATTATTTCATTTTTTAGGGCTGAGTAATATTCCATTGTATATATATACCAAATGTTCTTTATCCAAAATGAGAGTTTTGGAGAGCAATGCAAGCCTGCCCCTGACTCTTACTTGTAGCAGCATTATGCAGTGCAGTTTAATTGAAAATAATGCTAAATTACTGAGTGTGTATAATTTTAGGTCATTCAACTCATGGGAAAGGTTTATTCATCTTTTAAGTGCCTGCCGAAGTACCTCTATCAAGTGAAATTCTGCAACACTTCTGGGGTCCTGGCATAATCCACAGCAAATCAGGGAGGGTTGTGTACGTCCTCTATACTGCTGTCTCAGTGATAACATTGTAATGATTTACTTCCATGTCTGCTCCTCAGTTGGACTGTGAGATCGCTGAGGGGAAGATGTCTTCCCCATCATTGAATACCAGTGCCTTGTATGTGCCTTCTAAAGTAAATGCTGAGCATAAGAGGAGTGGGTATTACGTGCTCATCAGAGTTCTCAGTGCTTTATGTGGTTTTCCTCATTGAGTCCTCACAGTTCTATGAGGTCATTACTATTACTATTCCCATTTTACAAATGAAGAAACCATGGCCTCCAGAGTGATTTGCCTGTTTAAGTGAAGTAAATGTTAAGAGAGAGAATTTAAGCCCATTGTCTCAGCTAGTACACTGGCATGAAGACCAAGTCTTAGTGTTTTGAGTAGGTAAACCGGTCTTAGATTTGGGAAGCAATGAACATGTCATTTGATTGTGTCACAGAAAGAAAGGAAGATACAATGTTTATTGAGATGCTTGAATCTGAATTCAATTTCACTGTCCCAGGAATGAGACTCTTCTCTGGCTTATGGACCCTGAACCATTACTTTCAGAAGCCATGGGGCATTCTTACTAGCAAAAAATTTATAGATCCTAATTTCTTAAATTAAAATTTAGTAATACAGCTAAATAGGTTTGTGGATGGTACTGTGTTAACTGATTGGAAGCCACTAGATTAAAAAAATAGAGGCAGTAATCTTGGCTTCTAATTTCTCCTAAATGTTTATTCTCTCTCAATGCAAAGCACTATTTACAACTTTGCATTACTCTAAATTCAGCACTTTCTTAGCTTGCCTGACATCTTCTATTGTTGTCTGGGGAAAAGAATGAAACAGTTGCACTAATCTAATCTTGGTATTTACTCTAAGGTTTTAATAAATAAATCCCTGTTCTCAAAGAGAACAATGCCCTTTTGATATGCTTCGGCATATTTCTTTTCCAAGGGCATCCCAAATGAGTTGACTACAAATATTTCTGCTAATGAGACTGCCTTGAAATATCACTGCTGTGATTATAGGCATAAATAGTGAATTTCATTAGGTTGCTTGAGTCCCACTTTTGATGGCATAGTAAATCTCAGAACAACCGTGGGCGGTAGATAGATGAAAAGCTTTTCTGGATATAATTAACTTATTTGAGTGCAACTACTAGCTATCTTAGCATAGCAATTCTAACTTAGTCTCAGGCTGCTTTAAGTACATAGAACAATTTGGCACTGTTATAGGAATTCTACATGAGCCTGAAGGATTAATAAATTTAAAAAAGACTCTAGTTTGAGAGAAGCATAGAGATATTGATTAAATTCTCTCTTTATTTCACTAATATTCACAGTAGCTAAGTTATAATCTAGGCACTAATACCTGCTACCTCAACTGATATTACATAGTATACTTGAAATAAATCTAATTTCATCAAATCTTTAATGTTTTTTCCTAAATGACACCTGCTTTGTCAGTTCTTAGATGATTATTCCTCCTCTTGTATATCCTGATGAACACAAATTTCATTTGTGAATGTGTGTTGGCATTCAGGGTGGATAGAGGGATTTTTCTAAGCCAGGGATGTACATGGCCTTGGAGATAAATCTAGAGTTACAACAATAATGCATAAGAATGCCTGTTTCCCCATCTCTTCAACAATGCTATTTACAAGAGACCAGGCCAATTATCTTGTAGAATGTTCCATATTCTGAATTTGTCTGATTGTTTTCTCATGGGGGTGTTTAATTTGTTTCTCTATCACTCGAACTTCCTGTAAACTTGAAGTTAGATCTAAGAGTTTGAGCAGTTTCAGGTTTACACTCTTGGAGCAAATAGTTCACAGGTGATGCTGTATACTGCATGTTGCATTGCATCCTGGGCACGTCATGTCACATTACCCTCTATTCATAATGCTCAGTTCAGATGGTACCCTCCATTGTAAAGGTGCACTTTTCACTTCATAATTAGAAGGTAATTTATAGAATGCATTTATTTAATGTTAAGAATATTAATCATATTTGCATGTGTTATTGGCTAAGGAATTAACTTACATTGTTGAGGAAGCAAAGATTTTTGTTTGTCTGTCTGGAGCAGGGATGCGGGATTCCAGCTCTTCTCAATTCACACCAGGCAGACTCCTACTTATCAGTAAGTCCTTGAGGATAATCAGGCCAAGGAAACCTTAGATAATTTCATGATTAAAACCATTTTAAGGGTTAAATATAGGAAAAATATTAAACCAGGAAATTGAAGGGATAATTTTAGTTTTACTTCCTTTTTTTAAATAGGAAATATATTCATGTGAGTCAATGTTCAAAATGTATAAAGGGTTAACAGTGAAGGGCCTCTCTTCAAGTTATCTTTTACTGCCTAGCAAACCATGAAGCAAATCACTTCATGGCAAATACATGGGGGGAAAAATGGAAACAGTGACAGACTTTATTTTCTTGGACTCCAAAATCACTGCAGATGGTGACTACAGCCTTGAAATTAAAAGACACTTGCTCCTTGGAAGAAACGTTATGACAAACCTAGACAGCATATTAAAAAGCAGAGATATCACTTTGCCAACAAAGGTCCACATAGTCAAAGCTATGGTTTTTCCAGTAGTCATTACGAATATGAGAGTTGGATCATAAAGAAGGCTGAGCGCCAAAGAATTATGCTTTTGAACTGTGGTGCTGGAGGACTCTTGAGAGTTCCTTGGACTGCAAAGAAATCAAACCGGTCAATCCTAAAGGAAATCAACCCTGAATATTCATTGGAAGGAATGATGTTAAAGATGAAGCTCCAATACTTCGGGCACATGATGTGAAGAGCAGAAGACCCTGATGCTGGGGAAGATTGAGGGCAGGGGAAAAGGACGACAGAGGATGAGATGGTTGGATGGCATCATCAACTCAAATGGACATGAGTTTGAACAAATTCCAGGAGACAGTGAACGACAGGGAAGCCCGATGTGCTACAGTCCATTGGGTCACAAAGAGTTGGACATGACTGAACAACAACAAAAACCACTCCATATAAATAGTAGCTTAAAACAGTATGTCATTAGTTGGCAAGGAAGCTAGGGGTCAATGGGTCAGTTCTCCTTTAGGGTCTCTCCTACTGTTACTGTCAGAAAGTGGCTAGAGCCAGGGTCATCTCAAAGGTTTTTTCACTTATGTGTCTGATTCTGGAGTCAGGAAGACTCAAAAAGCTGGGGCTTCTGGGGTATTTCTCTCTCTCTCTCTCTCTCCTGGAGTGACTCTCCCAAGGGGATCCTGCAGATGTTGCAGACTCTTCAAATATTGCCTTGGATATCATGCAGCAGCATCACTTCTACTGCATTTTACTCATCATGGCAGTCCCAAAGGCCCACCTGGTTCCAAGAGAAGGGTCATGGACTCTACCTCCTGATGAGAGGAGCGTCAAAGAATTTGATGCTTCAAAACCATCATGCACCCTCTCATGCTCTTTTTTACCGCAGTCACACAGTTTATTTTTACCAGTGCAACCAATGTCACCAGTTTCTTGTGAAGCAAGATTACCTTGTACTCTGACAAGATAAGCATACATATTCTTCCCACTTAGCGTAATGTATTCAGCGTTCTGTATCTTGTTTTATTCTTAAAATAATATTTCATGAAGATTATTCAAATCAGTCCATAAAAAGTATCTTAATTTTTAAAATACCCTTAGAGTATTGCATTACATAGATGTACCATAATGATTTAACCATCTCCTTGTTAATGCATATTCCAGTCATTTCTAACCTTTTAATATTGCAAACAATATGAATTACTTTGGATATATATATGTCATCTTGGATATATATAAGTCTATTTGCATTATAAATTCCTAGATATAAAATTACAGGGTTAAAATGATATGAATATTTTAAATTGTGATAAATATTGCCACATTGCCCTTCATATAGAATGCAAATATTTTTACTTCCACCATGAGAGAGTCCACTACTTCACATCCTTACAAAACAGAATTTTCTCAAACGTTTTGGGTTTTGCTAAGTAAAATATTAGTTTTAATTCAGTGTGGATTTAATGTGCATTCTTTTATAAATGAATTTGAGCACTTATTTTTCTATGTTTAAGAACTGCTTGTATTTTTCTCAACTCCTGAAAAAAGTTAACACAAAACAAATGTTTGAGATGAGTGAAAAGTGAGATAACGCGCATTTCAGGTAAACCTAAAGACCTTTCAATCATTCAAAAGGTGCTATTTTCCTTCCTTCTATAAATGAGTACGCTATGAGGATTTAGTCCCTTTGTGATTCTTGGAGTCTCTCAAACCCAGCCTGAAATTTCCAGGTGGGCAGTAATGGCTTTGAGACATTATAATTAGATGATAATCACTCTTTATCCCATCCTCATCAGTCTGCAGTTTCCACAGCCCTCTTTGCATTGTGCTTCCCTGGTAGCTCAGCTGGTAAAGAATCTGCCTGCAATGCAGGAGACCCTGGTTCAGTTCCTGGGCTGAGAAGATCTGCTGGAGAAGGGATAGACTACCCACTCCAGTATTCTCGGGCTTCCCTGATGGCTCAGCTAGTAAAGAATCCATCTGCAATGCAGAAGACTTGGATTGGGAAGATCCCCTTCTCCCTGGAGAAGGGAATGACTACCCACTCCAGTATTCTGGCCTGGAGAATTCCATGGGGTTGCAAAGAGTCGGGCATGACTGAGTGATCTTCACTTTCACTCTTTATCAGGAAAATTGTTAATTTAAGAAAGACGTCCTCTCTATTCCTTAGGGCTTACTGTAAAACTTTTATTACTTCCGTGAACCTTCTTCTAACATCTTTACTTGAGATAAGCAATCTGCCTCTGAATTTTGTGTCCTTTCCCTCAGCTTCCTCTTTACACTCCACTTTTACTGTCTCTTTCTCTCCTTCCTCAGCTAATATTTTATTCTTTTGGATTCATGAGATACATAGCAGTTTAGTCTGGTACAGTAACATAATGTAATAAGTAACAAACCGAATTTTGGCAAAATTCTGGAGACATGAAAGAGGACAAATTGGCGTGGTTGACTAGTACTGGAGCCAGAAAACCTTTCACTCACTCACCTGGCCATGTGCTGGTTGGTCAACTTTTTCAGGGAATCCATTTACTCATAGGAAAGTTAGGATAATACTTAACTTACAAAACCGGGTTGTTGTGGAGATGAAGAGAAAGAATGTTTTCAGCTAACATTTATTGAATGCCTCTCATCTCCAGATGTCTTTGTATTCTTGATCTCATTAGTCCTCAGAGAGGTCCACTAACTTTCCAACTTACTGATTGTATTATTTTCTTAGGGCTGCTGTAACAAATTACCATAAAAAGGGTGGCTTCCAAAAACAGAAACATGTTTATACAGTTCTGGAGACCAAAAGTCCAAAATTGAGGTGTCAGCAGTGTTGATTCTTTCTAGAGGTTCTGGGGAGAATCCATGCTGTGCCTCTCTCCTAGCTTCTGGTGGCTGCCCACAGTTCTTGGGATCCCTTGTCTTACAGATGCATCACTCCAACTCTGCCTCCATCTTTATGTGGGCTTCCCCTCTGTGTATGCCTGTCTTCCTTCCTATCTCTTATAAGAACACTCGTCATTGAATTTAGGGCCCATCCTGAATCTGGGGTGATCTCATCTCAAGATTTTTAACTTCATTACTTCTACAAAGACTGTACAGTATTTCCAAATAAGGATCACATTCACAAGTACCAAAGGTTAGGAACTGGACATATCTTTTGAAGGCCAAATTCAACCCACTGTAGTGACCAAGCTAAGAACTGAATCCAGGTTCTTTCTGATCAATCCAAGATCATTGATCCAAGATCAATGTAGTATGGACTCTGCTATGCTGTCTCCTTCTTTGAAACTTCTGTGCCTGTGCTTCTAATTTATGCCAGAAAGTAACCCTGGCACCCGAAAGATATCATGAATTCTACTAATTTGATTATAAGGGTATCCCCTGCCTAAATGCTTTTTGAATAGTGAGTTGTGCATTTGGGAGTTGTTAAGTCATCCAAGCTTATAGCAAAAATAAGAAATAAGCATTTATTAACTGCTTATTTTGTGTCAGGCCTGTGCTGAGTGCTTCACAAGCATCACCTCATTTCATCTTAACACAGTGACTATCACTCATTTATAGAAGAAAATGAGGTTCAGAGAGGTTAAAGAACTTAGGCAGCTCTTATGTCACAGAGCTGCTAAGTGGTGGAGCTGGGATGCAAACCCAGGCATCCGACAGCAAACATCTTGGTACTGAAACTAGAGTACAGTAACACTACAGTGGTGCTCCTGGCATGGAGTCCCATATTCCCCTACCACCAGTCTGGATGGGAGGCAGCTGGGCTTAACGAAAGAAGACTTGTTAATCATGAAAATCAACCATGTATTTCTAAGGCAAACAGATTGGGCATACAGATGGCTCTTTCTTTCCCCTTATTTCATTTTTGTAGTGACACTGTTGAAAGATATTTGGAACTGCAGAGTGAAAAGCACTTGGAACTTTAGCTCAGTTTTTAGGGGAAAAAAAAAATCAGGGTATTTCCTTTCTGTCATTACTGTTCCAATCCCTTTGGTCTGGAGTTTCCCTATGCATTCATTACTCAGAACAGTTGTTTTGAACTTGTCAGCACATTATAATATAATTATGCTCAAGAAATACAGCATTTTCCACTTACCACAAAGGCTGAATTTGTTTTGCTTTGCCATTAAGGTAAAACAAATTTCCCTTCACCAAGGTAATATAATAAAAAGCCACCTAACTACAAGAAAGGATGTTGTAAGTCAGATGTAGTCAGCACCATAATTCTTTCTGATTAATATTTTTGAATTATCTTTAGCTGACACAAGAAAGATGAATTGCTAATATGACCCCAAAGTCTAAACAAAAGTTTATTGCCTCAGAGTATTCATTTATTTTTAATGCTCATATTTCTAAAGAATTATGCTCTATTATTATGTTCTATTTCTAAAGAAAGGTTTGTAAAAATATCTTAACTACTTAAAACATTAACTACACTGTCTGCCATTCCATCATCTTAAGTTAAAAGCTGACCTTAACCAGAACTGCTCATTTTCTTTTCTTGCCTGTAATGCAATTCATTAATGATGGCATACTTATAGCTTTTATGAAAAAGGTCATCTTCTTTTGTATATTGTCCTTTTTAATTGGTATCCTCAAAAAAGAATTTAAGCCTAAAACTCCTTCTGATAGCTTTATTATTTTCCTTTTAAGGTAAAAATGCCATTTCTATTTAAAGCATCATTGTAGCCTGCTTCAGGCTTCCCTGGTAGCTCAGCTGGTAAAGAATCCACCTGCAATGCAGGAGACCCTGGGTCAGGAAGTTCTCCTGGAGAAGAGGTAAGCTACCCACTCCAGTATTCTTGGGCTTGCCTGTTGGCTCAGACAGTATAGAATCCACCTGCAATGTGGGAGACCTGGGTTCGATCTCTGGGTTGGGAAGATCCCCTGGAGGAGGGCATGGCAACCCACTCCAATATTCTTGCCTGGAGAATTCCCATTGATGGAGGAGCCTGGTGGGCTACCGTCCATGGGGTCTCAAAGAGTCAGACATGACTGAGCGACTAAGCGCAGCACAGCAGCTTGCTTCAGCTCCAAAGCAGTCTTTGTAAATCGTGCATTTGAGAGGTTCTTGTGAATACATGCTTGGATTTAGGGTCACACCATAATTGCACTAGGATGCAAAATTAGGGGAAAAAAACAAAAGCAAAAAACGAGTGCTGGTAAGAAAGGAAAAGATCAGCACTTTTGACCCTTTGCTGAACTACTTGTCCTGAGCGTTTGAAACCACAACCACAAGTCACCAAGACAAGGCAGAGGGACAGAGGGCGGAACTGCACTGCAGGGGTCAACAAACGTGTGTGGACTTCTGACTGTCACGACAAAGAAAACTAACAGTATAATATATATATTATATATATTAACAGTATAATATATATATTATATATATATATATATATATATATATATATATAACAGTATAATATATATATTATATATATATATATTATATATATATTATATATATATATATATATAACAGTATATATAAAGCTTCTATTTTCTTGTTTGGAGCATTTATGTGTCCAAAATGAACACTTGGTGATTCTCACTCAATATACTGTTTTTAGATTTTCTATAAATTTGAAAGGAGCAAAATGTCTACCCTGGGTTTCTGCATGCCATGGATTTACTTGACAACAGTGAATTCAGGAAATTTCCTAACGCCTCTCTGAGGAAGCTATATTTTTCATTGTAGAGTCAGGGAGGCTGAAGAGCAGAGAGTTTAAGTGCTTTGCTCAAGGTCAATTGGAGATCAGGGAATATTTGGCTCCAAACTTCCTGGCTAATTATCATTCAGTTATTCTCTCTCTGTCTGATTTATGCATATATTAATAATTGGTTTTCTTTAAAGCTGGAGAAAATGAGTCTGAAGACCTTTTACAAAAGAAAATCAGCTTTTCATATTTTTCTTATCAATAAGCTCATTCTCCTATTCTTGAGTTCATGCCTTTTAAATCTTTTTTCATTGCCCAAGAACTGTCTCTGGTGACTACTATTCTATTTTTGTGTCTATGAATCTGAATGCTCTAGGTACCTCAGATAAATGGAATCATGTAATATTTGTCCCTTTGTGTATGGCTTATTTCACTTAGTATAATGTTTTTAAGGTTCATCCATGTTGTAACATGAGCCAAAATTTCATTTCTTTTTGAGGCTGAATAATATTCCATTATATATACATATATATATGCACATATATATACATATATATATGTATATACAATATATACACAATGTATATACAATATATATTGTATATACCAATATATATACATATATATGTGTATATACAATATATATACACACACACATATAATATATATTGTGAAAGACAGTACTGTTTTCCACAGCAACTGCAACATTTTATATTCCCAGCAGCAATACACAATGGTTCTAATTTCTCCACATCCTCAACAACATTCATGACTTTGTTTTTCTGATAATAGCCGTCCTAGTGGGTATAAAGCGGTTAATCAGTTTGATTTTAAACAGTATTAGTTATGGTAGACTTGTGTCACATTTGCAGTGACCCATCTTCTCAATGTGCTGGGCTTCTGTGCTCCGTCGTGGCTGACTCTTTGTGACCGCTTTGGCTGTAGACTGCCGGGCTCCTCTGTCCATGGGATTTTACAGGCAAGAATACTGGAGTGGATGGCCATTTCCTCCTCCAGGGGATCTTTTCAACCCAGGGATCAAACCCCTGTCTCTTGCATCTCCTGCATTGGTGGGCGGATTCTTTACCACTGAGCCACCTGGGAAGACCCATTTTCTGAATAGCTTTTCTAAATATGGAGAGTTTCTACAAATTTTACCTCTCCCAACATAGAGCTCAGAGTTCAAGTCCCCAAGTTCTTTTGCAGCTAAATGGACCTTGCATGATTCTCTAAGTAGATGTACATAAGCAAGATTTTAATTTCTAAATGACTAATAAAAACATAAACTCAGTTTAGTGTTTCCATTTAGTTGGCCTAGGTGGTAGCCATGAAGCCTGGCTTTGGGGGGCATTCACAGTGGCAATAGGTCTAATGCTATCCAGTTTTTGAAATCTAAGATGACAGTGAAATTTCCTCATCAAACTATTTCTGTGGCATGATTTGAGGCATTGTTCCTGGAAGCCCAGCCCCACCCATTTTCCTGCAACCAAAAAATTCCACTACAATCTAATTTAAAACTTCAGTTTCATAGCCAATTGAATACTCATCTTCACTCTGCCCCTTGCTAGCAGCTATGCTTCCACCTGGGGGCCTTGGAGTGAGGAAAAGGCATTGTCTACACATTCACACTTCCTTCTGTCTTTTTCCTCTGATTTAATTTCTTGCAGTACCTGCCTGCCAATGTAGGAGAAGCAAGAGATGCAGGTTCAACCCCTGGGTCAGGAAGATCTCCTGGATGAGGGCATGGCAACCTATTCCAGTATTCTTGCCTGGAGAAATCCCATGGACAGAGGAGCCTCGAAGGCTATGGTCCACAGGGTCACAAAGAGTTGGACATGAATGAAGCAACTTAGCATGCACATATTCACATTTCCTTGTTTTTTTTCCTCTGATTTCTTGCAGTAGAGGAGCAGGGATGACAGATGAAGAAAAAAAAAAAAAGAATGTTCACCTGGTGAACTGGTGCCTTGCGATTCTCTCTCAGATAGCATTCCCCTCTCTGCTGCCTGGGTATAAATATTGGTTCTCTGTTGGTGAGCTTTTCTATGTATGCAAGTGACCAGAAAGTACTGTGGAATGTGCACAAGATGTGGTTAAAGCCAAGGGAGAATAACTAAAACCAAGTTGAAGGCAGTAAATGGGGAAAAAATTATCAAACCAGTCTATGTATTTATGCCTCTCTGAATTCAGGTTGTCTAACATGCTAGTTACTGAAGGTGCCTCCATTCCAGGGCCCTGTGCATATATGCAGGTCTCGCTTCCAACTCTGCCTGAACCCATCTTCTGACCTGAGAGATCCTCTCAGACTTGACTTTATCACCCCACCCCAGGCCCCAGCATACTCCACGACAGAACACCTCATAGACTCCGGCTACTGGGGTCCTTGCTTGATGGGTCACCGTCTTGGTGGTGGTGCTAATAAAGCAGCTCAAGCCTGGCTACTTGTCAGCTCACAGGCAACTGACACAGCTTTGGCCCCACCAAATAGTGAGAGACAGACCTCTACACACTTGCATCCTCTCTGCCAAGACAGCTTTTCCCATTTATTTATATAGGTAGAGGGCACAGATCAGCAAGCACATTGTATGAACAGAACCCAAACTAAGGAATAAAATGTCAGTAAGACACTTTAGACCCCTGAGAGTTTCCACTTGAACTCCTTTTTACAATGTAGGGATTTGAACAAAAGCAGCTTCCCTTTTCTCTCCCAAGGGGAGAGGAGGAAAAAGCCACAGTGCCCCCATCCTTCAGCAGCACCCCACTCTCAGACTTCTCCTTTCTCTCCCTAATCTTCTGATATGATCTGGATGTGGAAGGACATGTGGGGCAGAAGTTGATGGTTCCAGAGTCCACTTGGCCACTTCTTAATAACCCTGGAAGAATTGCCACTTGGTCTTGTTTCTCTTTCAAACCTGGGGCATTTCACACCTCCTTTATCTCTGAGCACTTGGTCACGTCCCAACATGCTATTACACCCATTCTCTGGATGTTTGTTCTTGTAATCTCTGGACAATAGTTCACATTCCATGTAGCAATCTATTATATCCATCCCATGGCTCAACTGGTAAAGAATCCACCTGCAGTGTGGGAGACCTGGGTTCAAACCCTGGGTTAGGAAGATCCCCTGGAGAAGGGAAAGGCTACCCATCCAGTATCCTGGCCTGGAGAATTCCATGGACTATATAGTCCATGGGGTTGCAAAGAGTCAGACATGACTGAAAGATTTTCCCTTTCACTTTTCGCTTTCACCTAAATATTTTTCCTCAAATTATTTCTTTGACTTTTTTCCTCATTCATTTTCTCTGTTTTCTCTTTCCAAAACTCACTTGCCTTCCTAGACAGTTTTATACAATGCTTTATAAAATAATGTAAGGGTTTATATTTTCTATATAAAATTATACATATACAAATATAACTTTATATAATATGTTATATTTTGTATATTTCTCATATTTTCTTTTATTTGGTGTATGCTCAGCTTTTGGGAAGGTTGACTTACCTGAACTGTCAAACTTTCTATTGAGTGTTTCAGTTCTGCTATCATGTTATTAATTTCTTTCTTTTAAGTTAATCTTTATTGGAGTATAGTTGCTTTACAGTGTTAGTTTGTATTGTACAGCAAAGTGAATCAGCTATGCATATACACATATGCCCTCTTTTTTGGATTTCCTTTCCATTTAGGTCACCTTAGAGCAACGAATTATCATGTTATTAATTTCTAAGGGTTCTTTTATGTTCTCTGAATGTTCCCTTTTAAATAACATTCTGACTTTGTTTCTGGGATTCATTATCATTGCTTATCTCTTTGAAGATATTAGTAATAGTTTTATTTTGAAGTTTTCTCTTTCCTTCATAGTGTAATTTTCCTCCAAGTTGTTCTTCTCTGTTTGTGGTTTTGTTTGTTCAATCTTTATCTTACATATTAGAGGCATTCTTCAGTTGTCTGGCAATAGTTAGGTATCTGCTCATATTTAATTTTGGGTGCATAAAAAAGCTGACTGGAAGATCTGAGTGGATTTCACTGGAGGGTAGTATGTCTGGACTATTTGTTGGGGGAAACCTCAATAGCATTATCTTAAGTTTTCTCTCTTGGGCTGATCGGATACCCTAGAGATACTTCTTCGAGTCTTTTGATTCTTCCACCTGAAGAGAAAAGGTTTGGTGACAACCATTCTGGAATCTCAGTGGGTGAACAGGGCTTGGAGGTAGGATGCCACTCAGCTCACAGTGTCTTCATAGTCATTCACTCACCCCATTTTCAGGATGGTACTGCTGCTCTTAACCCAGTCTGTGTCATCCAAGTCCAGTATACTTCTGCTTTTCCCTTTATAGAGAGTAAACATCCATACAGTGCTAGCGGGGTGTGATGGTTAATTTCACATGTAACTTGACTGGACTAAGAGAAATTCAGATAACTGGTAAAACATTATGTTTAGAGATGTCTGAAAGGGTGCACCTAAAAGAGATCAGCATTTGAATTGAACTGAGTGAAAAAGGTCACCCTCACCAATGCTAGGTGGGCATCATCCAATTCATTGAGGGCCTGAATAGAGAACAAACATGGAGAAAGGGTGAATTTACTCTTTGCTTGAGCTGGGACACCCATGTTCTCCCGCTCTTGGACATCAGCATTCTGGCTCTTAGGCCCACAGACTTGCATCAGGGGGCTCCATTGGCTTCCCTGGTTCTCAGGCTTTCAGGTTTGGACTGGAACTCCACCACTGGCTCTCTGGGACCTTCAGCTTACAGACAGCAGGTCATGGGACCTCTTAGCCTTCATAATTGCATAAGCCATTTGCTTACAATAAATCTCTTTTTCTATATATACTTTTGGTTCTGTTTCTCTGGAGAACTGACTAATATAGGTGGGGAGGACAGGTCATCCATAGCATGGAGTATGGAGGGGATCTAGGAAGCTAGTGCTTCCCAAATGGCTTTATAGCCCTCCTGATTTTAAACCACCCTCCTCATGCCCATTTCTGACCTTATGTGGTGTCACCATCCCCTGAACTCTTGATGGTTCTGCAGAACTAACCAGGCCAGCTTCAAACCTGACTTTCATTGATCTACTTAGTCAGATTTTATTGTCCATCCTCTTTCTAGCTTCCAAAAGTGTGTTGTTGTCTCTCCTCCATTTTCCATATTTTTAGTGTTTGAAAGTGAAAGTGAAGTCGCTCAGTTGTGTCTGACTCTTTGCTACCCCATGGACTGTAGCCTACCAGGCTCCTCAGTCCATGGAATTTTCCAGGCAAGAATACTGGAATGGGTTGCCATTTCCTTCTCGAGGGGATCTTCCCAAGCCAGGGATCGAACCTGGGTCTCCCACATTGCAGGCAGACGCTTTACCATCTGAGCCACCAGGGAAGATTATCATAGTGTTTATATATTTCTAAATAATATTATTTAGATTATTTTAGTGTTTATATATTTCTAAATAATATCTGTCTACTCATTGTGGTTTTTATATGGTTTCAGGAGAAGTAAAATTTGGATGAGTATGTTCAATCCTCCATCTTTACCCAGAACTTCAGTCCAAAAGCCTACATCCAACTAAACTATTTTTTATGACAGATGTTTTCAAAGGTTTGGAAAACTGACCTCTCTAGATCTTTGCTGGAAAAGTTTACTGAAGGATATAATTCAAAAATCAGGAAACTGAACCTTGAAAGAAAGCACAGAATGCAAGAATCAATACACTTGGGAACCTGGTAAGATCCAGGTAGATGCCACCTATGGGGCAGTTATTCCCTTCTGGAAGAATATGGTGATGTCTTGCTTTATTTTTTGAACTCCTTATTTTTATCAAAGTACAGCTGATTTACAATGTTGTATTAATTTCTGCCGTAGAGCAACTTGTCTCAGTTTTTCATTTTGGTTTATCCCGGAAAGTGGGATATAGTTCCCTGTGCTATACAGCGGGCCCTTGTTTTCTATGCATTCTAAATGTAATCGCTTACACCTAACCCCAAACTCTCAATCCATCCGTCTCCCTCTCAACTGCCCCTTGGCAATCACAAGTCTGTTCTCTATGTCTGCAAGTCTGCTTATGCTTTGTAGATAGGTTCATTTGTGTTATATTTTAGATTCCACATGTAAGTGATACCACTGGTATTTGTCTATCTCTTTCTAACTTACCTCATTTAGTATGATAATCTCTAGTTATATTCATGTTGCTGCAAATGGCATTATTTTGTCCTCTTATATGACTAATATTTTATTGTATATATGTATCCCATCTTCTGGAAGAATGTGGGGATGTTTTTGGCCCAGTATGGAAACTTAGAAAAGATACAGAAGGCATACAGAAGGCAGCCCTCACTCTAAAGCATTTCCAAAACTAGAGTGAGGGAAGCCATTCCAGTCCATTGTCTGATTCTGGAATGAAGCCTAGAGGTGAAGGAATCAGTTTCCCCATGGAACATCCCCATTCCCCACTATCACTAGAGAAAGTCTGCACCCAATGAGTTAGATATCCAGAAGTCTAATTTGAACCTGGGTGAGTGAATAAATAAAACTTCCTCATAACAAAGTAAGTTTAAAATGTGTATATAAAGTTGTCAAATTGGTTGTGGAAAAAACACACCTTTTCACTTCAGAAAGAGTTATGGGAGCTTCCAGCAATTCAGAAACAAAATATCTCCCTTGAAAGTTTCTCTGTGTTTCTTTTTCTCAGAAGACATATTTACTGGATACAGACAGACTTATCACTCAGGCTCTACTATGACCAGGGCCCAAGATACTTCCTTTAGCCTCTAAAAACAAAGTCCTGTAAGATGCCTTTTGGTATAGATGATTCCATCTTGTTTGCTCCACCTCAAGCATTGTCAAAGATTTCTATTTTAATCCAAAACTATCTTCTTTTTTTATTTTTTAAATTTAAGTATATAGATGACTTAAATTTTACATTAGTTTCAGGTATAACATAGTGATTCCATATTTTTACAGATTATACTCCATTAAAGGTAATTGTAAGAAAACATCTATAATTCCCTGTGCTATATAATGTATCCTTGTTGCTTATCTATTTTATACATAGTAGTTTGTATGTCTTGCTTCCATACCCCTAATTTGCACCTCCCCTCTTCCCTCTCCTCTTTGGTAACCAGTATTTGATTCTCTATGAGTCTGCTTCTGTTTTGCATATACATTCATTTGTATCATTTTTTATATTTCCATGTAAGCAATATCATACAGCATTTGTCTTTGTCTGATTTACTGCACTAAGCACAATATTCTCTATCTCTATCCATGTTGCTGCAAATGGCAGAATTTCATTCTTTTTAATGACTAATATTCCATTTTATATACATACATGCATATATATATATGATATATATATATATCACCACATCTTCTTTATCCATTCTTCTGTTGATGAGCATTTGGATTGCTTCCATATCTTGGCTATTATAAGTAGCGCTGCTATGAATGGTAGGGTATACGTATCTTTTCAAATTAGCGTTTTCAGTTTTTTTCCAGACATGTACCAGGGAGTAGAATTGTTGGATCATAGGGTAGTTCTATTCTTAGTTTTTTGAGGAGACTTAATACTGTTTTCAGAGAAGGCAATGGCACCCCACTCCAGTACTCTTGCCTGGAAAATCCCATGGACGGAGGAGCCTGGTAGGCTGCAGTCCATGGGGTCGCGAAGAGTCGGACACGACTGAGCGACTTCACTTTCACTTTTATGGATTGGAGAAGGAAATGGCAACCCACTCCAGTGTTCTTGCCTGGAGAATCCCAGGGACGGGGTCGCACAGAGTCGGACACGACTGAAGTGACTTAGCAGCAGCAGCAATACTGTTTTCCATAGGGACTGCACAAATTTACATTCCTGCCAATAGTATACAAGGATTCCCTTTTCTCTACATCTTTCACCAAAGTTTGTTATTTTTATACTTTTTGATGATAGCCATTCTGACAGGTAAGATATATTCTTGTTTTGATTTGCACTTCTCTAATAATTAGCAGAGTTAAGCATCTTTTCACGTGCCTGTTAGCCACCTGTATATCTTCTTTGGAAAAATGTCTCTTCAAGTCTTTTGCCCATTTTGAAGGTTTTGTTTTGCTGGTTATTTTTTGTGCTTAAAACTAAAGAAACTTATTCTTTCATAGTTCTAGAGGCCAGAAGTCCAAAACTAGTAACACAGGACCAAAACTCCCTTCTGAGGAACTAGGAAAGTATCCTTTCTTTGCCTCTGTTAATTTCTGGTAGCTGAGAGCATTCCTTGGCTTGTAGCTTCATCACTCTGATCTATCTCCCTAGTCACATCTTGGTCTCCCTTTTGCCCATTTTTTGACTGGGTTGTTTGGTTTTTGATATTGAGTTGTATGAGCAGTTTATATTTTTTGGATATTAACTGCTTGTCAATCATATTATCTGTCAATCACAATATTTTCTCCCATTCTGTAGGTTGTCTTTTCATTTTGTCAATGGTTTCCCTTGCTGTGCAAAAGCTTTTAAGTTTAATTAGGTCCTATTTGTTTATTTTTTATCTTATTTCTTTGGCCTTAGGGAAATTATATATTTATAAAACATAATTATTGTTATAATTTATGTGCAAGAGTGTTCTGCCTGTTTCTCTTCTAGGATTTTTATGGTTTCAGGTCTTACATTTAGGTCTTTAATCCATTTTGAGTTTATTTGTATATGTGGTGTGAGGAAATGTTTTAATCTCATCCTTACATGTAGCTGTCCAGTTTTCCCAGAATCATCTGGGAAGAGATTGTCTTTTCTCCATTATATATTCTTGCCTTCTTAGACTAACACTGTTTTCTATATTACTGTTTTTAATGTTCTAATTGTTGGTAGTTATAATGGAATTCAACCAATAGATTAGATTTTTCTTCTATTTGATAGAATTTCAAAGCTACAGTTTCCCAATGGTCCAGTTTACATTTCTAGTTTCTGTACCCCCTATACTCAACTTTCAAAGGCAGGACACTATAGGAAAGGTTATCTTGATGGATAGGCTACATCTTCAGTTTCAACCACAAGCCTAGACCTGTGAAAAACTTAACTTTGTAGACAATTAATAGAAAATATTTATATAGTGCTGACAGAGTGCCAGGTACTTTTTAAAGTATCCTAACAATATAAACTCACCTAGTGCTCATGATCGGGCTTCCCTGATAGTTCAGTTGGTAAAGAATCTGCCTGCAGTGCAGAAGACCCCAGATCGATTCCTGGGTCGGGAAGATCCACTGGAGAAGGGATAGGCTACCCACTCCAGTATTCTTGGGTTCTCCTGTGGCTCAGCTGATAAAGAATCCACCTGCAATGTGGGAGACCTGGGTTCAATCCCTGGGTTGGAAAGGTCTCCTGGAGAAGGGAAAGGCTATCCATTCCAGTATTCCGGCCTGGAGAATTCAGGGTCACAAAGAGTCAGACACAGCTGAGTAACTTTCACTTTCAGTGCTCATGATCCCCTTGTGAGATAGGTACTGTTATTGTTTTCATTTTACAGAAAACTGAGGCACAGAGAGGCCAAATGATGTACTGTAGATGGATCAGTGAGTAACGAATGTGTCTGCAATGCAGGAGACCCAGGAGACATGGGTTCAATCCCTGGGTTAGGAAGATTCCCCTGGAGGAGAAAAGTAGCAACCCACTCCAGTATTCTTGCCTGAAAAATCCCATGGACAGAGGAGCCTGGTAGGCTACAGTCCAAAGAGTTGGACACGCCTGAGCTGCAACCAAGCACAAAAGGTTAACAGATAGTAAGTGACACAAGACAAGTGTCTTTGTCTTGAACTTTAGTGGTCTGGCTCCAGAGTCCATGGTCTCAATGATAGAATTATATTCCCTGTCCTGATGCAACACTCCCTTGTTCTTTTAAACAGCTTTTTTCCCACTGTTAACACTAATAGTATTTAATTTTGTTGATGATGAAAAGATTAACTCAGTGCATTCTTAACCCTGGCTCAATAGAATCACCTTGGAGAGCTTTAAGGAAATAGCTGTGCTTTGGTCCCACCCCAGAAATCATGATTTCATTGGTCAGGTGGAGCCTAATCTCTGCATTAAAAGAATCAACTCCCCAGATGGTTCTGTTGCTCATCTGAAATTGTGATGCACTGGATTAGCTCACTGAGGGACCTTGTGATGTCTGGTGGTAGAATTTCTTCATTCTAACCGATTACTTGGGCCTCTGAATCCTAAGTGTTTCAGTTCTTTGCATTTTGATCATCCAGATTAGTAGTAATAGTGTGACTTGGCTTTTCATGGTTAATGTATCTTTGCACAGCGTGCACTCATGCATGCATGCACACAGTTCATACGCCTCTTCAGAGCTAGAATTTGCTGCCTGTTTTCCCATTTGGTGCTGTTCTATGTCTCAGCGGCCAGGACTTACTAGTTGTGAATGTCATCTTGTCCTTGTTCAGTTTAGATCAAATCACCTAATGTGTAGATCCTCAATATGGCACATTAATAAGGTCAGAGGCTAATCTGGGACTTCACTGCTCTTTGTTGGAAATATTTTTGGCTGCAGAATGCTTTATTCTTCCTCTTTCTTCCCATACCACAGCACTCAGACAAAATTTGTAGAGGAGGAAGCTTATCACCTGGGTTTAGCCCAACTTCCCACAGGCCTCCTCAGTCTCTGGAGTCGCCATTAGCTATAATAGGTTAAACTCTAATGTCCTTCACCTCTCTCTTAGCCCGAACAGTTGATATAGAGCTTCAACTCCCAGGACTGGGGGAATTCCCAGGGGAGAACATACCTGTGCACAAACCAGCCTGCACCCATTCTCACTGCACTGAACTCCAAAATGCCAAAGGGCTGGGGTCAGCAGCAAAGTGAGTAGTGACACTGCTCACCTGCTCTTTTTGTAAATATGGCCACAGGAGTCTAGAGCTCTTTGGGGCCCAGTGTTTGGTAGAGAAGAGATCTTCCTGGCTTTCCCAATAGCCTAGTCTTCCTCCTGGACCCAGACAAGAGTCTACAGGGTGGGGGCTGGGACAACTCAGGAAGCAGGAAGCAGACTGATGCATCATCTCAATTTCCCTCCAACACCAAGGCCCCCTTCCAGGGGCTGAGCCCTCTTGCTGGCGCCTCCCTCTCATGAAAGTAGGCCTCTGGGAGCCTCCCCATCCCCCAGTTCACCAGCTGTGCTGCTCTGACACCAACAAGCCTGCTTTGACTCCCCGTTCAGACTGTGTGGAAGCGCACATCTGTGTAGCTCTTTCATTTCTATAAACGTCCCCCGGGATGACCCATGGTTTAGATTTAGTTCTTTTTTTCTCTAACCACAGGATGAAGGCAGGCCTCCAGGCTATGTGGACCAGTGAGCTATGCTGTTCCTTTCCTTCAACAAGCATTTATTGAGCACCTACAATCCACAGTGCACAGATATGGGACAGGTATAGACACAAAGGTAAAGCAAACTTGTTCTCCACTCTCGAAATCTCAGCTTCCATTGCAGAACAGAGACACAAAGTCACTGCAATACAGAGCAATACATGCCACAGCTTGAGGGGGGACAGGGAAACACAGGCATGGAGAAGGGATATTGAAACTGGGTCTTAAATGAATAGGAGCACATGAGTTTCCTAGGGTTGCATACAAAGTATCACGAACTGGGTAGTATAACCAGTAGAAATTTCACTTCTGGAAGCCCGAAATCCCAGATCAAAGTGTTTGCAGGGTTGGTTCCCTCAGAGAGCTATGGGGGAGAGTCAGTTCCAGGCCTGTTGGTTGCTGGCTATCATGCCCTTACTTTGGCTTGTAGAAGCATTGCCCTGATCTCTGCCGTCATCTTCAATCACATGGCATTCTCCTTGTGTGCATGTCCAAATTTCTCCTTTTTTATAAGGACATCAGTCATATAAGATTGGGGCCCACGATACTCCAGGGTGGCCTCATCCTAACTAATTACATCCTCAGTGGCCCTATTCCCAAATAAGGTCACATTCTGAGGTACAGGGGGCTAAGACTTGAACAGATGAACATGGGAGTGGGGGACACGATTCAGCCCATAACAAGGAGTTTACCAAGAAGAGAAGAGGAGGAAGGCTTTTTGATTCTCAACAAAAAGGAGTGTGTGTGAACATAGGAGAGGGCAAAGAGGACACAGTCTGGGAAAGACAAGTCGGGGGTAGGTGTTGAGGCGGGATGGGCAGGGGTGGAGAGGTGGCTTCAACTCTGATCACTAGGGGGTTTTCTAGCAGGACTTGGCATATAGACACTTCACTAGGGCAGGGAGAAACTTGCCTTCCTGGCCTCAGCCCAGCTTAGGGTTGAGGAAGGAGGTGGGGATCTGAGAACAGGACATTTCAAAGTGTCTGCTCACACCTCCCCAGGGTTGGAAGATTAGAGAGATCAAGAGAGCTTTTCTGGTAGCTAGATGTGAGCTCACATCCAGCCCCCTACCCTTGGGTAAGTCACTTAAACCCTTTGGGTATAGTTTCTTCCTCCATAAAGTAAGCGTGAAACCACCTGGCACATCACACTCAACAAAAAGTGTTAGTATCATCACTGTCACGAGTCAGCCCAAGGAACTTTGACTCAAAAAAAAAAAAAAAAAAAATTGAAAGGTTGCATTCAAATCACCGTGAAGGATGTCTGACTCCAAGCTAGGATTCAGAGTAAGTTGGTGAATTAAAGATTAATGATGGAGAGAAAGTATTTATTTTAGTGTCTATTTTCTTTTAAATGCTCACTCTGAAAGAAATATCTGCTTTATAGTTCAGTTCATTTGAGTGCAGCAATTTAAGTGGGATATATATTTTGTAATAAGAGGAGATTTGTAATAACTGGTTAACTTGGGCCTTGGTCCCTCACAGTGGATGATGATTCAGACCCATAGCAGACACGTGACTGCTTGTCGTGGTGAGAGGCAGCTGGTGCTGGGCAGGAAGCAACGATACTGCCAACCAGCCTCGGGGCAGAGCCCCCAGACACCTCCTGCTGGAATGCAATGAAGGTCACTGGCAGGACAAGCCACAGAGCCTGGAATTATTTTATCAGCTCATTTTCAACCTGATGGTGTGCAATGAGTAGGGACATGTCTGTGTGTGTGTGTGCGGAGAGAGACAGACAATGTGAAAGTAAGGTAGCGAAATGCTGAGTGTCAAGTGGGCGTGAGAGGCAGAGGTGAGCCTATTCAGAGACCCCCAGAGACAGAGATGCAGACAGGGTAGCAAAGAGCAGGAGGCTGCCTGAGGCTGTGTGTGAGGTGAGGCTCATACCCACAGAGCCCACAGGTTAGGTCGCTTTGCCAGCCTGTGGTCTAAGCAGCCCTTGTAGGAGAGAGGACTTTGTAAAGAAGATTTTAGGGGCAGTGCAGTGTGTGACATCAAATTCCATCTTCACACTGCCTGGATGTGTGACCTTGAACACGACGACAAATGACCCTTCTGGTCCCATTTCCTTGTCTGTAAGTGGAGATAACAGTGGTCTTCACCTCATAGGAATGTTGTGTGGATTATATGAGATAACGCACTAAGAGTGCCTGGCATGTGCTTGCTTGATGTATAATACTCTTCTAGTTTCCTACAGCTGCTGGAACCTACTACAACAAACTGGGTGGTTTAAAACAACGGGGGAGTCCAGAAGTCCGAAAACCAGGTGTTTGCCGGGCTGCACTTCTCTGGGGCTCTAGGAGAGAATGTTCTTTGCTTCTTCCGGCTTCAAGGTATTCTCTACTTGGGGATGCATCACTCCAGTTTCGGTCTCCATGTTTACATGTGTCTGTTACTGTCCTTCTATCTCTTTTAAAGATGTGTGTATGTGCTCAGTAGCCTGTCAGGCTCTGTCCATGAGATTTTCCAGGCAAGAATACTGCAGTGGGTTGCCATTTCCTCCTCCACGGGATCTTCCTAAACCAGGGATAAAACCCGTGTCTCCTGTGTGTTCCTGCATTGGCAGGCATATTCTTTACCACTGAGCCACCTGGGAAGCCCTATCTTATACGGACATTTGCCATTAATTTAGGCCCACCTCATTATCCAGGATTATCACATCTCAAGATCCCTAACTTACATCCATATGGCCCTCTTTCCAGATAAGGTCACATTCACAGCTTCTAGGATGTCTTTTTAGGGGGCTACCATTCAACCCCCTATCCTATCTAATGTTTACTGAGTGCTTCCTAAAATCAGAGCTTTATGTGCGATATTTGATTATTCAATTAAGCTATATCTTGGAGAGAGAGGCCCAGGAAGTTCTTACCTTGGGGCCTTATGCTGTTTTCCCACGTAATGTGGCAGTGAATGGCCCTATGGCTTCGTGATTAGTGACGGAAGAAAGCGGGTTGACACACGTAATTTCTAGATTTTTCCAGATTCCCTCCTTGGCTCTCTCCATGTACAATATCCTTTCCTTTCTCTGCAAAATGTCTTCCAGAAAGGACTTGTCCCCGCTGCTGGGAGTGTTGTCATCAAACAGCCTTCACCGGTTAGCACTTAGGTTGGCCTCCGTGAGGAGGGCTGCCTCATTGGAGTTCAGTGTCCCAGCGAGCACCACATCGAGTGACAGATGGAGGCTGTGGTACAAACAGCCGGGCCCTTTTAATCTAATGTAGGGTAAGTCAAATGGGCCATTTAAACCCCAAAATTTCTTGTGGGATCAGAAGGGCTTCAGGGGGACTTGCATTTCGTTGTCACTCTCGCAGGGCCAAATCCTTCCGCTTTCCACAGACGTGGAGCCCAAAGACGCCCCCTAGTGACCATTCTCTGCACTAAACTCCAAGTCAGACCCTTGCTGCTCAGAGTTCCCAGGCTGTGCCAATGTCAAACGGTCATTTGTTCTTGGGAGCATGCAGTTATATGTGAAATAGAAACTTTACTCCAACTAATTTTGCACTTGTGTGTAATGATTCGATTTCTGTGGGTGGCAATAAATGATGTCACCTTTAAGTATTAAATCATATTTTTAAATTTTTGGAGATCTCTTTAGGGCTTTGCAGTTTTTCATTTTGCTAACACTGAGGACATGCAGATGAATATAAGGCCATCCTAAAACTTTGAAAGATTCCATATGCACTTGGGGGAAAGGAACACTAGTTTGATAGTTGCTGAAAATTTATTTAGTTGAAAATAGTGGTTTGAAGTTTCAACTGGATTCACGTCCGTCTTTAAATGTTTAAGTAACTTGATGAAACTGATATGTATCACCATCTGTGAGCAAGAAATAAAAAAAGAAGGACAAAGGAGACAGGTTACTGTACAGATTGAGAAGATGAGAAGATAGGCTTTTGGAATAAATCTATCTGAATTTGAGTCTGTCTCTACCATTTGCTGTCACTGAACTCTGCACCTCAGTTTCCTCATCTATTAATGGTGATAATAATGATGCAAATCCCCATAGAGTTTTTGAGAAAATTAGATAAGATTATCTATCTAAAATGTTTATGCTAGTAAGCATGATAACTATTATTTATTATTATTAGGTACTTCCTGACATAAAGCATATAAATACACACACTAAGCAAATTTTAGATCATTTATGTCACTGCCTACAGAAAACTCAAAACAAACAAACAAAAAAACCTGTCTAAACATATTTTAAAAGGGGTTTTCTTATTAGAAGGCTTTTAAGTTTTCTTCTCCTGGTGACATCTGAGTCAAGACCTTGAGGCTGTGCAGGTGTGAGTCATGTGGCTCTCCCAGGAAGAGCATTTCAAATAGAGGGAATAGCCAGTGCGAAATTCTGAGAGGACAGCTAGACTGTGTTTAATGACCAGCCGGGAGATTCATGTGGCTGCAGGGGACTAAGCATGGCAGATGAAGTTAGACATATAAAAGGTTGGGGACAGGTTCTGTAGGCCTGGTAGGCCATTGTGAAGAGTTTGGGGTTTGCTAAGTAATTGATGGAATTGTTAGGAGTCTGGGGCCAAGGAGTGACATGGCCCAATTGCTGTATTAAAGGGATGCCCTGACAACTGTGTTAAAAATGGAATGGAGGTGCGCGAGGCGGAAGAAGCAAGAAGACCACCTTTCAGAAGCTACTGTAGCATCCCTGGCAAACAGCCGTGGCAGCTTCAGTCACCATGGGAATGGAGAATGGTCAGTACCTACTACGTTTTGAATCCTAAACTGACAGAATTTGGTAATGTCCTGAGAAGAAGAGAAGAGTCAAGGATAACTCTTAAATATTTTTTCTGAGCAACTGAAGGAGAAAGGTTCCTTTAACTGAGATGAGGAAGATGCAGGGGAGTTAGTGGGCCATCTGGACTAGAAATATCTGTTGGGGAGATATCGGGCTATAGGTGGTGTTTCAAACTATGAGACTGGATGAAATCATTGAGGAAGTGAGGAGAGAAGGCAACAGGAGTTGAAATAACAGAACTTGGAGGCAACCTAATAATATCCAAGGAGTCAGAGAGAGGAAGAAAGAAATAGCACAAAGACCAAAGAACAAGGAGTCTGGAAACCAAGTGAAGGCATGTATGCAGGGCTCTGGTGGTTAAAAAAGAGTTTGTTAGGCCAGTGGTCTTTAAAGTGTGGTCCCAGACCTAGCAGTGTCAACACATAGAAACTTGTGAGGAATGTGCAGAATTTTGCACCCTAAGCTTAATCTATTGAATCAGAAACTCTGATGCTGGGTTTCTGATATACTTTAAGATTTAAGAACCATTGCCCTAGCCATACAGTTGCATGCCCAACATTATAAACAGCATTAAGAAGACCCTCACCCCCCCCCCCCCACCACCACCACTTTCTTTACTGCAAGAAAATATTTTTAAAGACCCACTTAGTGCTTAAGGGAAATGTGTAGCCAGTGGGTATTAGGGAGGGAGTAACCCCCATCTCTCACGTCCCAATTTAGAAACTTCCTACTAATTTATCATGGCTCTTTGGAGAGGAGGAATGCCCCCATTTTAGGGACCGAGGCAATGCTGAGCACCAGGCATGCCAGACATTCCATGGCTAAATAAAAGTGTGTGTATGGGGGGCGGGTATTCCAAGGTTAACATTAATGGGCCATAAATGCTGAACTCCTAGATAGATATAAACCTTACTCCACTCAACACAACACTTTCCAAATTTTCCTCTAGGTTTTCCTAAGAGAATTCCACCCTTTTCCATCCTGAGGAAAAAAGGTTAAAATTAGGGCCAGCCCTGCGGGACCGGCATTCCAGATAGAGAGAGGCTGTACCCAGAAATAAGCTGGTTCCCCCTGCGGACGGGAGGGGCGGGGCGCCTCCAGCCCCAACTCACCCCGAGGGGCTCCTGGGAGGCCTGCCCTCGCCAGTGGCTGACAGGGGTCTGATACCAAGCGTTAAGAATCCGAACCGAGTCACTGCCTCCCGACCTCTCCTGTCTCAGCCAGTCCTGGCTGGCTTTTCAAACGTGTGCCGTTGTCTCCTCCCCGCCCAGCCCCATCCTAGCGCAGGACCAGCTGTGAGGCCGGCTTCATTTGGGACGCGAGCTGCCTCGCGGCTGCAGCTCAACAAGCGCCGCTTCCCAGTTCAGGCACCTTCAGCCCTCTATTCGGCTCCCGAGCCGCCTTGCAAAGTTGGGCAGCTTCGAGCGCGCTTCGCCTCTGATTTCTCCCTCCCCCGGTTCGAGCTGCCCCTGCTTGCCACGCTGCTTCCACCCGGAGCAGCCTGTCCCGGCGAGCTGGCGGTTCGTTCCTCTGTCCAGTCCTCCTCCCCGACCATGCTGCTCAGGGGCGTCCTCCTGGCAGTGCAAGGTAAGCCTGGACTCGGGGGCTATCCCCGCGGGGCGCTCTCGCAACCCTCTCCCAATCCTGCAGCCCTGGTAGTCCAGCTTGCGGTCCTGGGCTGGGCCATCTAAGGGTGCCTACGGATAGCGTCTCAGCAGCAGTTAACTTCCCTCCCCAGCCCAGCGGCTGCGCACAGTCCTGCAGTGGAAGCTGCCGGGGCGGGGGCGGCAGCAGCGCTTCCCTCTCCCGCCCCTTCCGAACGCCTTCCTCCACTTTCACCAGGTGGTTCCCCGGGGTGCCCTGAGTTGCTGCTAACGAGACCCAGCCCGAACTGAAACCCGCTTTGTACCCACAGCCCTGCAGCTTGCCGGTGCCCTGGACCTGCCCGCGGGGTCCTGCACCTTCGAGGAGAGCACCTGCGGCTTTGAATCGGTGTTCGAGTTCCTGCCGTGGATTTTAAATGAGGAAGGTAAGGGGCTCGGGGCCCAGGGGCCCAGCCTGAACAGAGGGCGGCTCTTCTGCATGAAAGTGAAAGCTGCTCAGTTGTGTCCGACTCTTTGTGACCCCATGAACTATATAGTCCATGGGATTCTCTAGACCAGAATACTGGAGTGGGTAGCCTTTCCCTTCTCCAGGGGATTTGCCCAACCCAGAGATCAAACCCAGGTCTCCTGCGTTGCAGGCGGATTCTTTACCACAGAGCCACAAGGGAAGCCCTTTCACATGGATAACGTTATTATCTTGGAGTTACATACTCTCGGGAGAGAAGGTGTCGTGAATCATCTTTCCAGTTCTCAGCTGTGCTGCATGAATGGCCAATGAAGAGATGGGGGTTGGTGGGGCGTCCTTTATTTACCTGGCCCTTGGCAAGAAGCGCTGAGATTTCGCCCCTCCCCGCTACTCCCTAATGAAAGGGAGAAAGGGGACACAGGTGATGCCTGTCTCCCACCAGCTGGGTGCCCTCTGCAGGTCAACAGGCTCTCTCGTCCTCAGTAGACACCTTTGTGAGCTGGGAGAGTTGGGTGAGATAAGTTTTCCTTTCATCCAGCGGAAACAGTGGAGCTGTTCCTCTGTGATGGGACCTCAGTGTGAACCTCACATTTGTGTTGTGCTTGACAGCGTTTTGTTGCATGACATCATCCTCATATTATTGTTGGTTTATAATTCAGCACTTGGCAAAAGAGGAAACCAAGTCTATGGCTGTGTGTCTGAGGTCACTCAGCTGGCTTGCATTGGTCGTTGCCTCACCGCTCACACTGTTTGGGTTCTAGTGACAAAGTTTAAATGTGGGATCTTAAATGTGATACAGTTTTTTGCCCTTTGTTTATTTAGTAAATATATTTCTACTTCTTTCCTTTCTTTTGCTTGTGCCACCCCAATCAGAAGCCTGATGTCCTAGGTCACCGGGACTGGGAAATAGCCTCCTTTAAAAAAACAGCGCAGCATAAAAGAGATCAGTTAATCTCCTTCCCGTCTCAGTTGTCTTCAGGCCCCCAGATTATCTAACCTCCCTGGAGAAGGTGGGGGCCCAGAATCCCTGCTCAGGATGTATAAACTGTCATCACAGCTTTTCTGCCTCAGGCTTCTCCTTGGGGCTTTGCATATATTAGCTTCTTTGATGTTGGCAGGGAGGTGATGTTAACCCCAGTTTCCAGAGGAGGGAATCTCAGAATATTCAGACGACTGGCCCACGTACCAAGGTAATCAGTCAGTAGCCAACTCTGAACTGACTAGATCAGGGAAGAAACAGGAGGAAGCTACTCAGTAGTAAACGTTATTTATTGCCAACACTTGCTAAGGCTTCAGTACCGAGTACTTAAGGATAGCTGGGAAAAAATCAATTCCTGATTTATTATTTGAGGAATTCCTACCTTGCTGATTGCCTTAGGGAAATCTCTTTCATCTCATCACCCTACTCCTTTCCCTGTTCTGATTGTGTGTGAAGCATGTTGAGCAATGGCCTGGGCCATGCAACAGGCTTTGGAGAGCATTATTCTCTAGCACAGAGCTTTAGCTGCATCAGAATTATCTGGGGTCGGTGGGGGGTGGGGGGTGGTGGTGGTATTAAAACACAGATTGCTGCCCCCCACCTCTGAGTTTCAAAGTCTGTGGGTCTGGAAGGGTGCTGAGAATTTCAATACCTAGTAAGTATTCAGGTGATGTTGCTGGTCAGGAGATCACACTTTGAGAACCACTGACCTTACACCCCCCCCCCCACCTCTACTGGTGGCTTCGCACAGGGCTAGGACCAGGGTGAAAGAGCCACTTGCATGACCCTGAGAGTGAAAACCTCCTTCAATCTTATGCCCTAGACACCCCTTTTGCTTCACCCTAGTCTGATTCTGAGAAAAGGAAATCGGCATCACCCCTTAATCCAGGAGCCTCAGTCTTGTGCCCGCATTGCCAGGCCTCTGTCAGGATGGTGGCCCCCTGGCAGCCTGCTCCTGGGTCAGTGGGCAGGCCACATCCCGCCACACTCGACTGCTGTCCAGACCCACAGGAAGTGCTCTCTGCTGAGTTGGCACCTCTGCAGCAGTGGCAGTTAACAGTGCCCCTCCAGGGAAACAGGAAGATGCTTATAGGGAAAGGTGATTGCGGCTACAGCATATAATGAAGGCACTGTTGCTTTCCTCTTTGCTTTCTTTCCAACGTCTAACAGTCACTGCTTTCTGGCTCAAGGCTGGGACTCCTGGCTTGGCTAGGGGAAGGTAATTCAGTCGCCTCTGAGCATTCCTATGGGAGCAAGCCCATTAGGCTTCTGTCCTTACAGATCGTGTTTTTCAGTGGCCAGAACTTGGACATAGCAGTCCACTCCAGAGGTGCAGTAAGGTAGGTGTGTGCCAACTGCTGTGGTTGCCTCCTGAGAAGCCATCACTAAGAATTTCTATTATAAACCCATTGCTAGGCTGGTAAATTAAAGAGAATGAAATTGTCCCATGCTGAAATTTGGCAAGCTGTTCGCCAGCCTTTCTGCAGATTTACTTCATCTGGCTGTGAAAACCTTTTGAAACTAGTTCCATCCACCTGTGTGTTGCATGGTAGCATAGAAAGTTATAAGTTTCATGACTTTTGCCCACAAGAATTTGGAATGTAAATAGCACTTTCTTTGATGTCCTTGGTCAGTAGGTTAATTTATGGTGTAGCAGTCAATGCTAAAGCCCAGTGAAGAGGGTTAACTGGAGAAACAAATTTGCCAATTAGAATTTCATTCCCTGATAGCTCAGTTGGTAAAGAATCAGCCTACAATACAGGAGACCTGGGTTCGATTCCTGGGTTGAGAAGACCCCCTGGAGAAAGGAATGGCAACCCACTCCAGTATTCTTGCCTGGGGAATCCCATGGACAGAGAAGCCTGGTGAGCTACAGTCCATGGGGTCGCAAAGAGTCAGACACAACTGAGCGACTAACACCTTTGCCTTTTTAGGACAGGAGATTCACATTAGGAGTTGTCTCAAAATAACCTCCCAGCTGCCCAAAATCGTATGTGAGGTCCACCCCTTTGATTTACTTAGTGTATTAGGTCTCTAAGCCTTTCCAGTTACAATTCCAGTGTCCCTAGCTCATGGTCATTTTGAAATATGCTTGATCTCCTCTCACAGAATGGATGAGTTTTGACAAGGTAATGTGTTGACTTGACTGTGCCCCACCATGGAGGGCGCCCCTGGGGAACAGAGGATGGCATCAGAGTAGCTGAGCATGTACTGGAATCTGGTCTCATCTACTTTCCAATTTTGGCAATGTGGCCTTGTTTTCTTGATTTACCTCCATGGTTTTAGTAGAATATTTTCATTTTCTCTCACTTGTCAAGGCAAGTGAGATTGTATCAGAATCAAACTTTGGAAATGCTTCTAAGTTTTAGGTTTGAATTAAATCCTGGAAAGAAGAGATCTACTTTATCCTATAAAAATCTTCATTCATTCATTCTTCATTATCTCAAAAAATCTTTATTTATTCACAGTTCAGAGAATATTGGAACCCCTTTAACGGTCGTCCTTAGCAGAAATCAAGATTGTCTACTTGCCCTGTGCCAGCTGTGGGGGCCGAAGCCCTTCGGCTGAGGATTCTTGGAGACTATAAAGTTGGCCTCACATCAGAATAGTCATGATTCAGATTAGTCATTGGATGGGTTTTGGCTTCGTTCTGATTTTTGGACACCTTGGTTTAGTATCTTTAAGCTGGCTCTGTGAGGAAGTCATTGGAGGAACTGCAGGAGGAAGAAAGTAAAATCCAAATCCAGGTACTACTCCTTTATTAGATGTTTGGGGCACTGAAGCACCCCAGAGAGTAAGGCAGATGTGGACATATGTCAGGTTATGAGGAGGTAAAAAAGGAAATTCAAAACACTTGTTGTAGAGGAGGTGGTTTTTTTCCTACAACAGTGGGGGTCAAGGTTTGAAGAGATGCCTGATACAGAAAGAATTTGGATGGTATTTGTACCTCGGAGCAAGTGATAGTACCTGTGGCAGGCTGGCCAGCTAGAAGTTTGCCGTAGCCAAGGGGGTGAGAGTGGGGTGGTGGGGTGGTGGTAGAATATACTGAAATCTCAATGTAAGTACGTGCCTATTTCTCTTCCTGTCACCCTCCTTTCTTCACCAAACCCCTTACTTCTCTCTTAAGGACACTTACGGTCACTTGGTCAGCTGAGTTTCAGTTCTTTACTCAGTCATGTGCGAGTTATTATTAATAGCGATAAATCCTGCTTGATATTTCTTGAGGCCCAGCTAAAGCCAAAGTCTGGTCAGGATCCCAAAGACCTTCCTGAAGGAGAAGGATCAGTCCTCCCTTTCTGCAGGTTATAGCTCTTTTCCTGATGCTGGGGGAATGGCTCAACATCCCACTCTGACATCACCCTGAGTTCACCCAGGCAATTCCCACCCTCTGGACCTGCTTGAACCTTCATCACCTCTGCTGGTTGGTCTCTCGACACCCTCTCTGCTGAAGCACAGCCCCCACGTTGTGGAAAGGCTGGGAGCAGCACAAGTCTGGGATGTTCCCTATATGCCTCTTGGAGAAACAGTCCACCCCAGGCCACATTCTTCCTGCAGTGGCACAGGGGATTCCTGGGCCCACCCAGGCTGCTACTGATGTCCAGTCCAACCTGGCTCTTGTGAGCTGTGCCTAAGCATGGCCTTAGTTCTGCCCTGGCTCTGCCCAGCATCCTGGATCCTAGGGCTGGGCCATAGAGTTCACCCAGTACAACCTCCTCATTTTATGGAGGAGCACACTGGGGCCCGGAAAGGCTCTGCATTAATCAGGCTCCATATTGATGCTGCTGGTGCCTTCTAGGAGGCCCCTGAGCTCTCAGCCCCTCAGTTTGGGGGCATGTCCCTAACCCTTAGCCTCCATGTCATTCTGAGTTCCCAGGTTGTCTCACATGGCTCCTCCACTGGGGACTTAACCTACCTGGACTGGTAATCTCTGCCTGCTCCTCCCTGCCGTGATTCACTTCTCTGAACATAGGCTCTGTCTAGCCAGCCTTCTTCCTATCAAGGCCAACGCCCAGTCTGGGTCTTCTTTACTCAGATAGAGTTGCTAAATGGGAAGTGGCTACCCAGTTCCTGGCCTGATCCCTAACAAGGTGTCCTGGATTTGGAATGTTTGCCTTCTCATAATCACAGAAGTCAGCTATGGTCACAATATATTGGGAGGAAAAAGTAATCTCTTGTCATAGGACTTTCTGCTTTTATTGTTATCTTCAAATCTCTCAGCATGCAAGCAACCCCCATGTTTTATGGCTTGCATTTTGGGATATGGTATTCATAAAAAATCCTGGTTCTTAAAATAACAGAACCTTTTTGGTAGGTCATCTCAGTGATAGTCCTAATTCTGTCTTATTAAATAACATTTGATTTTTAAGAAGTTGATTAAAATGAATTTATGTTAATAGAAGTGGTGGGTATCTTGATGCATAAGATCAGCAGACAGTTGAATGTGTCTTGAGCATTTTGACGTGGCATCACCGATTCGACGGACATGAGTTTGAGCAAGCTCCGGGAGTTGGTGATAGACAGGGAAGCCTGGCGTGCTGCAGTCCATGGGGTCACAGAGTCGGACGCAACTGAGCAAATGAACTGAACTGAACTGAACTGAGCATTTTGGTTGGTCAACCCTGATTTTCACCTCTGCCAATTATCCCACCACTCTCCCTCAATTTCTCTTCTGTGTGTCTTAATCAACTCAGTCATATAAATGTATTCATGCGTTCAGATCTAGGCTCTTGGAGTGTTTGACTATATGTTTAATTTTATACATATGTAGGTATGTATATGAAATACCTAGAGAAAGAAGGTGGTACTGAACACAGAACATATTGCTGGTGATAAATGAGGAACTTTTATAGTATATCAGAAATTTCTATCACATCCACTGTGTGTGTGTGTGTTCAGTTGCTTAGTCTTGTCCAACTGTTTGCAACCCCGTGGACTGTAGCCTGCTAGTTTCCTTTGTCCAGGGAATTTTCCAGGCAGTGGGTTGCTATTTCCTTCTCCAGGGGATCTTCTGGACCCAGGGATTGAACCTGCGTCTCTTGAGTCTCCTGCATTGGCACGAGGATTCTTTATCACCGAGCCACCTGGGAAGCCCATCATATCCACTAGGCCAAACCTAATTAAGTAAAGCATCATGTCATACCTAATATCAACACAGCACTCCTGACAAAAATAGAAATTTTAGAGAAATTCTTACACCTATGCCAATGGTTCTCAGCTCTGACTGAACATTAAAATTACTTAAATTTTTCTTTAAAAATAGTCATACGCAGGCCCTACCACAAGAGATTCTGATTTACTTGACCACATATAGGGCCAGACTTGGCCCTGTTAACAAACAGACATTAATAAATGAACAAACTCCCTAGGTGATTCCGATATGTGGCCAGGGTTGAGGACAGTGTCCAGAAGAATGGCCAACTCCTCCTTCCTCTTCCCAGTCAGATGTAGAAAGAAGGAACATGCTGTTGCTAAGGATCCTTTAATGATTACCGATTTCCAATAGAATAAAGTACAAACTGCCTAGCTTGGCACTCGGGGTCCTTTGTAATTTGCCCTCAATTATATTTTTGCTCCTCCCTCCTGTTAATTCCCAACATGCTGTTCACTCAATGAGCTTTTTACTTTCTCGCCTCCTTGCTCTGTTTGTGCTGTCCTCTACACCCCTGTTATCCTGCTTCTTCATTCCCTGGCTCCATCCTGGCCTGTTTAAATCTATCTGTGCTTTAATGTGTGGCTCTTCTTTGAAACAGTCCTTGAGTTTCCCAAGTAAATAAACTTCTCCCTTTCCTCTTTGTTCCCCCTTCCCGTGGCTCTCTTCACTTTCCACCTTGTAAATCTTCTTAGTTCTCCTTATTGGAGTCCCCACCTCTTCACCTCATCTGAGTTATGCTTTGGGAACAGCGATCACATACTTCCCACAGCACCTGACAGTGTGTGGTATCAACAAACATTTTGAATTTAATCAATCTCTAAAGCCCTTATGGAGATCAATTAAAAAAAAAAAAAAAGGAAAAATGTTTTTGACATTTTCCCCTGTAAAGAAAGAGGTTGTGTTTAATAATCCTTCCTACCATAAGACTTCAAAGACATTGGAGTCTTCTGTTGCAATTTCCAAATATAACAGTGAAGCAGTATTTCAGTTTGCCTCACCAATACATGATCTGTTTCATCCCTGACATACCAATGGACAAATAGCCCTTGGATTATTTACCCATCAGGACTGCCTGAGTCCTTTGATCCTCTGCCATCACAAACAATCAGAGTGAACCTTGAGAGTGACACTGATTGGTCTAAAAAGTATTTTTGGCAAAAGATGATCAAACTTTGAACTAGCTATTGAGAGCTGTTGTTTCCAAGGAACTCAAGTGTGAGACATTAATAGTACCCACCCTGATGGGTAAAAGCAGACAGGGATATTTGTCTGCTCCTTGAAAAAAGGAGTCTTCCATGCTGATGTGACTTATGGAGAAATTCAGTGACATCTGCAAGGATATTTGCTTTTTCTACCTTGTGAGACATTTATCTGTGTTTTTAGGGAGGGTTCTGAGTTTATGAATAAAATAAAACAAGTGGTATCGTGCCATAATTTCATAGTATAATGAGTAAATCAACTGTTTTACAGAAAATACTTCTAAAGAATATTCATTCTGTCAACACACATTTGCATACCCACTCTCCATCAGGCACTATGTTGGTTGTTGGAGTACAGATAGTATATGGAATACATTCACAGTCATGATCCCTGCCATTTGTGGTCACCTTAGATCAATAGGAGCAAACACAAATCTGTAATTATGGTAGAGAGCAAAAGGAACTGTATACTAGCCCAGGATCTTCATTGCAGACAGCATAAGTAGACTGTTTAAATTAAGCACAAAAGAAGTTTATTGGAAGGGTATCAGTTAGCCCTTAGGATCAGCAGGAAGTCTAGAGATCTGAGTTACATTTGGGCAAGAGTAAAGAGATATCATGTGTTGGCGAGATCCTACTGAAGGAACCATTTGTGTGACTTTGCCATGATTGTTTACTACGGCACCTCCGGACCTGCCTGTTCATTATACTGGAGGCAGGAAGCAGTGTGATGCAGCCTGCTCTCCAATTCAAAGGGTTGATTTGAGGAAGACAAGCTGATAATGGGAAGGCTAGATAGGGGACTATGCAGTGGTCCAGCTAAGAGATGATGAGGGCTTGAGATGAGAAGTGTGAAGCGATACCTAGTGAAACGATTACACGATAGCTTCCTACGCTGCCATGGTTTGTGACCCATAGGTGGCATACCATGGTGCCTGTCTAGTACGTTCATTGTCATTGTCTGTAACCATCATAACAACCAACCATCCCGGAGGTGGTTATTATCAACATTTTACAGATGTGGAAGTAGGAGACACAGAGAGATGGAGGTAACATGCCCAGTGCAATACAAAGAGTCAGGATGTGGACCCAAGCTCATCCAACTCAAAAGACTTGACCCTCACTGGACCCTGGGCACCTTCCCATCAGAATAGGATGATACCTTCATACTTCCAGAGGCCACCACCATGGAAGACAGACCTGAAAGATTCATGCTTCCCTAGAGACAGTGGGAATCCACTGCAAAATGCTCATGGTGTCCCAGCATTCCCACTTCTGCCCTAGGTTTCAGGCCCTAGCAACAGCCAGCGTGCCTGCTGTATGGTAGTAAGCCTATGGAATCAAGCCAAGATAGGGAAATATACTTTTACTTGTTTTTTTCCATAATAGATTAAAGTTTAATTTTGGAACCATCTGAAGGATTCTCTTCTTGGTCCTCAGCATAATCTTGGCACAGAACTTCAGGGAAAATTTATGACTCGACCTAAAATACTTTGGCAGTCTTAAGGAATACTCCTCAACTTCAAATTCATCTATTCTTACTGTGAACAAATTAAAAGAGTACACAGATAAATGTGTTTTTGCAAGCCAGTTGCCCCACTACACAAGCACTTTGGTACTTATTCCATTACTCTTAACAGAATCGCAATATTGCTATCCAGCAACATTATACAATATTGTGATATATAACTTAGCTCTACGCTCAGAAAAATTTCCATTCCTTATTTGAAAAACTTTTGCCTCACTGCCAAAAAGAGCTAAAGTGTTACTTGTGGCCATGCTTGTAATGAAGATGACTTTAATATGCTTTAACTTCACCGAGAAGCTGCATTCTTGGATTACCAATGTTTCATGACTAAAACCATATTGTCTGATACCATAACTTAATGTTTTCTTTTTTAAGTTTCTGCAGATTTCTTCTAATTTTGACGTTATGAAAAAAATGGGTAATAGACTGGAATGTGTTTAAGTTGTTTTGTGACTCTGCATTAGCCCTTTTTAAAATATAAGCTTTATGGAAAGCCTTTGGTTTTCCACTATAAATCCTGAAAATTGGGAATAAGCATATGAAAATCTTTTTTCTTTTCCACAAATTCTGTTGCAGAAAATGTGAGTTATGCATTGGTACCTTTTTTTAAAAAAGAAAACACTGAAGAATAGAACCTTTTGAACTCACATTTAAAAAGCTCTAATATATCATAGGTTACTGTTATCTTTGAAGATTTTCATCTTCGTTGTCAACATGAAATAGTCAATAACCTACCCACATGTGGTTCTTTACTGAATCAGTTCAGTTCAGTTCAGTTGCTCAGTCATGTCCGACTCTGCGACCCCATGAACTGCAGCACGCCAGGCCTCCCTGTCCATCACCAACTCCCGGAGTTTACTCAAACCCATGTCCGTTGAGTCGGTGATGCCATCCAGCCATCTCATCCTCTGTCATCCCCTTCTCCTCCCACCCTCGATCTTTCCCAGCATCAGGGTCTTTTCAAATGAGTCAGCTCTGAATATTGTATAATAAAAGAGAGATTATATTGAAAGATAACATACCTGAAGATGCATAGTATTGTCATGAGTTTTGTTTTTTTCCCCAGTGTCATTGAGATGTAGTTGACATACAGTACTACATCAGTTTAAGGTATATAGCATAATGATTTGACTTACATATGTATCATGAAATGATTACTGCAGTAAGGTTAGTAAACACTCATCATCTCATATGGAATCAAAATAACAGGTAAAGAAAAAAATTTTTTTTCCTTGTGATGTAAATGCTTAGGATTTACTGTTTTAACTTTCCTGTGTAACATAGCAACAGCACTAATTATACCTATGCTGTGCATTAGATTCTTAGTACTTTATCTTGTAACTGGAAGTTTGTACCTTTTAACCGTGTGTGTGTTTATTCACCAAGTCATGTCCAACTCTTTGGGACCCCATGGACTGCGGTATGCCAGGCCTCCCTGTCCCTCACCTTCTCCTAGAGTTTGCCCAAGTTCATGTCCATTGAATTGGTGATGCCATCCAACTATCTCATCCTCTGTCAGCCCCTACTCCTTTTGCCTTCAGTTGTTCCCAACATCAGGGTCTTTTCCAGTGAGTCAGCTGTTCGCTTCAGGTGGCCAAAATATTGGAGCTTCAGCTTCAGCATCAGTCCTTCCAGTGACTATTCAGGGTTGATTGCCTTTGAAAGTGAAAGTGAAGCTCACCCTTGAGGATTGACTGTTTTGATCTCTTTGCTATCCAAGGGACTCTCAAGAGTCTTCTCCAGAACCGCAGTTCAAAAGCATCAATTCTTTGGCGCTCTGGCTTCTTTATGGTCCGACCATCACGTTTGTACATGACCAACGTAACGACCATAACCTTTGGTGGCAAAGTGATGACTTTGCTTTTTAATACGCTGTCTAGGTTTGACTACCTTCACCCAATTCCCCCTCCCTCCCAAACCCCACCTCTGGTGACTGCAAATCTAGTCTCTTTTTCTATGAGTTTGTTTGGTTTTTGAAGTATAATCGACCTACAACACTATTTAATTTCCTGTTGCACAACATAGTGATTTGATATTTTTGATATTACAGAATGATCACCACAGTAAGTCTAGTTACCATCTGCTACTGTACATACATATTACAATATTATTTATTGTATTCCGTACAATGTACTTCCCAGGTGGTGCTAGTGGTAAAGAACCTGCCTACCAATTTAGGAGGTGTAACAGACACAGGTTTTATCCCTGGGTCAGGAAGATCCCCTGGAGAAGGGATAGGGAACCCACTCCATTATTCTTGCCTGGAGAATCCCATCCCATGGACAGAGGAGCCTGGGGGGCTACACTCCTTAGGGCTGCAAAGAGTCAGACATGAATGAAGTGACTTAGCCTGCGCTCTACGCTGTGCATTTCATCCCCATGGCTTATTTGTTTTGTAACTGGAAGTTTGTATCTCTTAATCTCCCTCACCTGTTTCACTCATTCTCGCACCTCTCTCCCCTGTGGCAACCACCTGTTAGTTCTGTGTATCTATCAGTCTGTTTCTGTTTTGTTAGGTTTATTCATTTCTTTTTTAGATTCCACATAGAGGTGAAATCATATGGTATTTTTCTGTTTTATTTCACTTAGCACAGTGTCCTCCAGGTCCATCCATGTTGTCACATGTAGCATTATTTTGTTCTTTTTTATGACTGAGTAGCATTCGGTTCTGCATACACCACATCTCCTTTATCAATTCATCTATTGATGGGCACTATCCATTCAGGTTGCTTCCATATCTTGGCTACTAGGCATGCATGTTTCATTTTTAATCTTGCACTTGTGAAATAGGACTTATTTGCTTTCCATATGCATAAACTCTAAAGAGTGTTCTGTAAAATGAGACTCTGAAAGCTATAGAGCATAAATCCCAGGTTTTAAACCACCTCCATTATAAAAAAACATATCAATAATTATCAATGATTTCATATTCAATTTTGATCCAAATGGGCCTCTTGTCTGTCAAGTATGTCATTAAGCAACTTTTGGGAGAGGATGAAGGCAACCTGTTTGCTTCATAACAGCTGAAAACGGACAGCTTAGTTGTCAAGAAGGTTTCTTGGTCTCTCAGAATATCTCTCATGCCTCTCGCCTTTCCACAAACTCAGCTACTCACAATAAAAATTGCTGGGAGGTGAAAAGGGTGTGAAATTGTTTATATTTTTAATTAATTCCATTCATTTGTCATTTTGGCAAGCAGGAAGTCATTCACAAGTTTGAGACAATATTCTGTCATAAAATAAGTTTGGACACATTAATGGGTGATCTCTTGCTGAGCCAAATATTAGCCTAGTTGTCTAAGATTTCTTAGAACATTAATGGGTCTTGGAAAAATAGATAACATCCACCATCATTCTATCCAAATGTGCAGTGAATCATGGCATGCACAGTAGACAGTGAATTTGACACTCAAGTGATTTAAGAACTTTTCCTTAGAAACATTGGACAAAGGAAAGATCATGGAGAGTAAACAGCAGAGACTCAGAGTTCCAATCTCTTTTAGCCTTGTTTGCCAGTCACCAGCTGAATGACTTGCCATCAAGGTTTCCCTAGCCAGGAACTGAGGATGATGACTGGTGTATTTTATTTAAATATTTTGAGAATGGACTCATCGATGATCTTTTTTCTTTTTTTTTTTAATGTTTACCTGTAGATCTCTTTTCAGAGTTTCTAAAACTCAAAGACCATTTGCAAGCATTTACTGAGTACTGGGTGAATGTGTTGGCATTGAGCCAGAAGACCCAGTCGATGAATAGTGACAACTATTTTATCCAACACTTATTAGGCAGTTCTTATATACCAAGCACTTTGCTAGATGCCTTGCATGTATAATCTCACTGAATTCTTACAGTGACCCAATAAGGAGATACTCGCTACAGATGAAGAAACTGGGATTTAGAGTTTGTTTTTTGTTTTTTAACATTTCCAAAGTCACAGAGCAGATAACTGATGGAGCCTGAATTTTAACCTACATTTCTCTCCAAAGACTGGGAAAAGAATCATTCTGCCAGTTTATTTCCACACTCTCCCTTAACATGGAGCCTCAAAAGATCTTTGGGATAGAAATAATAATGATAGTTATAAATAGCTAACTCTTAAATACTCATCTATATACTATGTTTGATGTTATTAACTAATTTAATTCTCCCAACAGCTTAATGAGTTGAGTCTTATTTTCATTCGCATTTTAGGATTAAGGGAAGTGAGGCATCCACAGGTAACATACCTGTGGTCACAGGGGTCCCAGGTGGCAACACTGTATTTTGTAACAGGTCTTCTGGCTCCAGTCTGTGTTCTGTGAAGGATATAGCAATTATAATATTCTCTCTTTTCCCACTGCACTTTGAGGTGAGAAACTTTTCTCCTTAAGTTCTGACGTGAATGACTAAGAGAACCATGTAAGGACATTCTTTCAGATTCTTTCATACACAAGGGCCCTATCACCAAATAAATTCTAATCTGAAGAAATTTTAAATCAGTCCTTTTCTTTAGAAATGGCATGGGACCCTGGGACAACAGAAGAATTCCTGCCTGGTTCCAAGTTCTAAATGAGATTACATTGGGAACTCCTGTGAGAGTCTCATACTCCAAGCACCCCCATGACTGCCCTGCATTCTCTAGACAGATTCCAGTAAAACTTATGTTCCTTGATATTTTTTTTTTAAATATGTCAAGTATCCTCATGCAAAAGGAAAGAAGTAAAAGTGTAATATTTGTCTTCTTGGGTTATGGAACAAGGAACTCAAATCAGTAGGGATATAAGCAGGAGACACCATATAAGCAGAAAGACAATGAAAATCCCTCATCCTTGGAACAACGGCAACAAATGACCCCCTGATAAAACTTACTTTGTAACTTAGCTAAAGAAATACGTGCATCTCAGTCTTTCTTTCAGTCTTTCAGGTTTTCTGTCTTTCTTTTCAGTCATGACTACATATTTATCTGTTTACTTTTTAATGTCTAATTACTCTTTGAAGCACAGTTGATTTACAATTTTGTGTTAATTTCTTCTGTACAGCAAAGTACTCAGTGATACATATACATGTAGAGAGAGATAGATATACAGATTCTTTTTCATATTCTTTTCCACTATGGCTTGTCACAGGGTATTGTATATAGTTCCCTGTGCTATCCAGTAGGATATTGGTGTTTATCCTTCCTATATATAACAGTTTGCCTCTGCTACTCCCAAACTCCCATGCCTTCCCTCCATTCCCCCACCTGCTACCATACCTTGGCAACCACAAGTCTGTTCTCTATATCTGTGAGTCTGTTATTGCTTCACAGATATGTTGATTTGTGTCGTATTCTAGATTCCACATAGAAGTGATATTCGGTTTTGAGTTTTGACTGAAAATATAAACTTATGAGTAGTCAGCAGTGAAAGCATAACCCTAGAGAGGTGATCAATGAGTTTATATCTGTCTATAAAATGCAAGTGCCTGATGGACATTATACTAAGAGGCTCAGTATTCAATTCTTAGATGATTGGTCAGTTACTTATGTGGTGCTGTAATATATAGTATGGAAAATTACTTGTCAATGAGATCCTCAGGCATGAAATAATAATAATGACCATTTAGTCTCTATGCTGAAGATACTATGGCCATGTTATCTCCAAATCCTATTATAACCTTATATGATCCGTGTGGCCACCTCCATTTTAAAGACACAGCTGCTGAGAACCAGCAAGGTGACTCAGCTTGCCCCAGATCACACAGCCAGAGCAGGATAGGGTCCAGGTCTGTCTGTGCCAAAGCCAGTGTCTGTTCCATTGTCTTGCCATCGGGTGTCTGGCACTGGATTTGATGCTACAGGGGCTTCCAAAGAAGGGCAACACCTAACGTCAGCCTTCTAGAAGGAGTAGGATTCCGGCCTCTCCGATGTTGACTGTTTTGACAACCTCTTTTCCCAAACCAGCCTCTTTACCTCTTGGCCTTAGCCATCATCCATCATGAACGTCTCTCCCAAACTCCACTAGGACCAGGGATTGCTTTGTGCTCCCTAGTACCTGACCTCATCACGGTTAGACATTTAGGGAGGGCTTATTAGACTCTACAGTGAAAGTGAAAGTCACTCAGTTGTGTCCGACTCTTTGTGACCCCATGGACTATACAGCCCATGGAATTCTCCAGGCCAGAATAGTGGAGTGGGTAGCCTTTCTCTTCTCCAGTGGATCTTCCAAACCCAGGGATCAAACCCAGGTCTCCAGCTTTGCAGGTGGATTCTTTACCAACTGAGTTATCAGGAAGCAGTTCCACTCATCTTTCTCCCTCCCTTTCTGTAAGCTCAGCTTTCATGATCATCTCCCTTTTTTGCCCGCTCTTGCTGGTTCTCAGTCATTTATGTTGCTCTTCCAAACCTAAAAATTCAGTCTTTTAGGGAACCTGGTGTCATTATCACAAAATCAACATCATGTCCCACTTCCCAAAGCCAACTTTGGTAAAGTTCAAGTGGAGAGAAAGCTTTTGCCTGCTAGTTCTTTTGGTCCTCAATCCTTAAAAACAGATTTCCTCATCCTTTCTCCAGGGACACGGTGATGACTCATAGTTCCGTTAGCTGAAAGAAATGCTTACAAGCCTCAACGGTTCTGTCCCCATGAAGCCTGCCCTCCCATACCTAATAGCAATTCACAAGATCCTTTACTTGGTTCTCAGGGCACTGATCAATAAAATAGGTGGGAATGTGCTATAGTGCCATTTCCTATCCTGGAACCCTCTTCCCCCAGACCTTGATATAGCTGTCTCCCTCTCATCATCCCAGCCTCAGCTGAAGTGTAACCCTCTTCCCAGAGCACCCCAGTTCCCATTTGACCTCCCTCATGGTCAATACCACATTGCCCAATTTTAATTCACTTTGTAGCACATTAGTTCTGATGTTTTTCTTGTTTATCTAAGCAAATATTTATTGTCTGCCAATCCTGTTAAACTGTAAGCTTTGTGATAGCAAAGAAACTGTCTCACTGTGTCACTGTGGATTTTCTCATGCCCAACACAGTGTCTATGACCAGACAGATGCTCAATAAATATCTGATAAGTGGATGAACCAATCTTAGTCACTGTGGAACTGCTGCCTTGGAAATGTACAAAGGCCAACACATTATCAGGATTTGTTGAATGAAAAGAAATCCCAGATGAACCTGGACATCACAGAGACATTCTGTGTAAGTGATGCGACTATCTCTAGGATATGTCTAGGCAGAGACATCACATAGAACAGGTGAATTTTTCAGTTACATTTTGGTACTGCTCTTACAGAGCTACCAACTTTCTCTTTGCCCGTTGGAGTGAGTGTTCTACTGGGAGAACAGAGATTTCTCACCCAGATACAGGATAGTATTTTCTTCTTTTAACAAATGTAGTAAGCAATTTATGAAACAAAAAAAGATATGGAAGAACATTTAAAAACTAAATTCTAAAACATTGCCCAAACAGGAATAAGAAGCTGTGTGCGTGTGTGTGTGTGTGTGTGTGTGTGTGTGTGTGTGTGTGCATGTGCCCATGTGTGAACAAGAAATCCTTAGTTAGTCTGTGGTGTGAGAATGACTTTTCAGAAAACTGGCTAGTTTCTCCTAGTACTGGTTGTGTGTGAATTATTCAAGCAACTGTTGTAACTTTTTTCTCTTCCCCTAAGATCAGCCAAGCTGATACTTGAAATCTATCATGGTAATCAGACTCCAGGTCACATGGAAAAGATTTTCCCTTATCACAGATTTTTCTTTTAAGATCCCAAAACACAAACATCAGTGTGGAGCCCCTGAAGCAGTTTGAAAAGAAATTGATAAATAGTGGACATGAAGTTTGCCCATAGCTCTCATATATTCTTGTAAAAATGCACACAGCGTGTTGCATCTCTCCACCTTCTCTCTCTGGAGGTATGTGATAACCAGTGTCACAACCAAAGTTTTAGATTGTGTTCCCTAGGCCCATTTGGAATCACAACTACGGATCCTTGTCATTTATTGTGGGCCCGTGTGTGCCTTGCTCATTTCATCATACAATCATCCTCTGAGGTAGGTGGCATTCCCTCCAGTTCACAGTTGAGGAAATGGAAGTCTGTAGGGGCTAAGTGGTCTGCCTGATGTCACATAGCTAGAAGTGTCAGGACTGGGCAAGAGGCTTATCATGGTATCTACCCTGTCACAGCACTCCCATAGCCCTGGCAGTATTTTCAAACCCCTCTTCAAGCACGTGAAAAGAAAGTGAAAATGATAGTCGCTCAGACATGTCCAGCCCTTTGCAACAGCATGGGCTGTAGCCCTCTGTGCTCCTCTGTCCATGGGGTTTTCCAGGCAAGACTACTGGGGTGGGTTGCTATTCGCTTCTCCTAGGGATCTTCCCCACCCAGGGATTGAACCCAGGTCTCCTGCATTGCAGGCAAAGCACCTATCACTCTCGTTTCATTGGCTTTATTTAAGAATTTATCTTTTCCCTTTTATTATGCTTCCCTGGTGGCTCAGACCATAAGGAATCTGCCTGCAGTGCAGGAGACCCAGGTTTTATCCTTGGGTCAGGAAAATCTCCTGGAGAAGGGAATGGCTACTCACTCTAGTATTCTTGCCTGGAGAATTCCAAGGACAGAGGAACCTGGCTGGCTACAGCCCACGGGGTTGCAAAGAGTTGGACACAACTGAACAACTAACACTTTCACTAGAAATTAGCATCCATGTCTCTTCCTTCTCTTAATCCCCTATATACCTAACCAAATGCTCTGCACATAATAAATCAGGGCCAGGGCTGGGGTGAAGTTAATGAGGCCCTCACTTTGAGTGTAAAAGTTAAGGGGACGCTCTAAAAACACAGTCATCAAAACATATTATTTACTGATATTTTTTTAAAGCTGTTTTTATCTTTTGGCCCTCTACAGGTTGCTCCAATTCTCCATCCCCACTTCTGGCAATCACCAATCTGTTCTTTATGTCTGTGAGCTTGTTTTCTTCCCCTTACATTTCACATATAATAGCAATCACATGGTATGGTACTTGTCTTTCTCTGACTTACTTAACATAATACCCTCAAGGTCTATTCGTATTGTTACAAATGGAAAGATTGTATTCTTTTTATGGCTGAATACTGTTCCATTGTGTATGAATATATGCTTATATATGTACCGCATCATCCTAATCCATTAACCCATTGACGGACATCCACATCTTGGCTTTTGTAAAGAGTGCTGCAATGAAAGTGGGACTGCATATATCTTTTCAAGTTACTATTTTCATTTTTCTTTATATGAATACACAGAAATGGAACTGCTGGATCATATGGATTATAGTTCTATTTGTAATTTTTCAGCAGTCTCCATACTGTTTTCTACAGTAGCTATACTAATTTACATTCTCACCAGCAGTATACAAGGGTTCCTTTTTCTCCACCTCCTTGTCAATACTTGTTATCTGTGGTCTTTTTGATTATAGCTATTCTGATAGGTGTGAGGTGATAGCACATTATGGTTTTGATTTTCATTTCCCTTATAACTAATGATGCTGAGCATCTTTTCATGTACCAGTTGGCCATCTGTATGTCTTCTTTGGAAAAAAAATGTCTATTTTAAAAATGTAAAATTAATACAAAAATTCCATGATGAACAAAATATTAAAATTTAAATAGAGCCTACTATACAGAGTGAAGCAAGTCAGAAAGAGAAATATAAATATCATATACTGACACATACACATGGAATCTAAAAAGATGGCACCGATGAATTTATTTTCAGGGCAGCAATGGAGAAACAGGCATAGAGAACAGACCTATGGGTCTGGGGAGGAGGAGAGGAGGGAGAAGGAGATGTCTGGAGAGAGTAACATAGAAATTTACAATACCACATGTGAAATAGATGGCCAGTGGGAATGTGCTGTATGGTTCAGGGACCTCAAACAGGGGCTCTGTGACAGGCTGAAGGGTGGAATGCAGAGGGAGACGGGAGGGATGTCCGGGAGGGAGGGGACATGAGTGTGCCTATGGCTGATTCTTGTTGATGTGTGACAGAAAACCACAAAATTCTGTTCATTTTTATGCCAATAAAAGATTTTGAAATTTAAAAAAAAAATTTAAATAAAGATAGGCCCTGATCCTGAACTTGGCCTCCCTTGCTTAGTCCCAGCCCTGTGAGAGCACTTAAAAGATATTGAATGAATGGATTGTAGAATTGGTGTTTGGCTTACATGAGCTAAGGGTGTCATTAATGATCTAGTGAAGTATTACTGTTCAGAATTCACTGGTGAATCAAGTGCACTAAAGCTCTGGGTCTTTCTTGCTATCCGTCTGTCCATGAAGATACTGATTCAGATGTACTGGTTATGCTCACCCCAGCCTGGAAAAACCACCACGGTCCTGCTTCCCTACTAGCCTGAGCAGCAGTCTACCCAACGGGGGGAGTTTTCTTAACAACTCTAAATTAAAAACTGTCCTTTGTTGTCTAAGATACTAAAGTTCCTGAAATTTCTCTTTCATCTTGTTATCTTCCCACTTTCCTTATTCTTCTTGTTTAAAGAAATTGGAATGGTTATTTTGAAAGGCACACTGTAAGATGTGTGTGTGTGTGTGTGTGAGATATATAGATTTTCTGTGTGTGTGTATCGATGTCTCTCTCACTGTTCGCATTGGACTCCACCAGGGCTCAGTAAATAATAAGAAGCTCAGTAAATAATTGTGAATTTATCAATTGGATTGTAGGACATGAACTGTAGGAAAAGAATAGTTTAATTTTAAGTATATTAGATTCATCTGAAGTCACCATTTTATAGCTGACAAAAAGCTTTAGTCCAAAAAGACCAGCAGGTCTAATTTGCTTTCACTTCAGTTAAGCCCATTCTTTCATGCTGTTTCCATTGCTGGTGTTAGGAACATTAAAGACTTAGCCAAACAATGAATCTGTAAATGGAATGCAGTTGCATTGTCATTCACAGCAGCAATTACTAAGACAGAAATCTAGGGTCTAAGTGCCCACTGGGCAGCTTCTCATCTCAGTAAACAGGCTCCATTACAGAATGAATCACCACTTTCAGGGGAACTTTAGTCTCTCCAAAGGCTTATCTCTCAAAGTCATAGAATTAAAATGTTGAAAACAAGCTTCAAGTCCCAAATGGTCAGACCAACTAGAAATGAGGAAAGAGGTGCCCTTGCTGCTATGCCAATGAGGGACTGGGAGAGGCGGCTCTGTCCCTCAAGTGTGGCTGTCTGATCTGGAGCTTGGCTGTCGTTGCTCTGGGCTCTAGACTGTTGAAAAGAAGGAACAATTGCCATCAGAATAAATCTTTCTATGCTTAGGTATAATCTACCTAGACAGGCTCAATTTAGAAAGACTTTGCAATTTTCAGAAGAGCAGATCATTCATTCATTCAACAAATGCCTACTGAGGACCAAAATAAGCCAGGTGCTGGGGATTCAGTAGTGAACAAAATAATAGTTCCCGGGAGTGTGCATCTTGATGGGGAGAGCTTGAGATAAACGATGCAACAAACAATGTGATATGGCAGATGGTGTAAGCTTCACGGAGAGAAGTGAGACAGGGTAAGGGTAGTTGTTTTGGCTCAAGTGGACAGGGAAAGAATCTCTGGAGAGGAACTGTGTGCCCTAAGGCTGGAATGGCATGTTTGGGAAAGGCAAGGAGGTCAGTATAGCTGCAGCCTGGTGAAAGAGGAAGGTAGGGAGAGGAGACAAGGCCACACATCTGAGGGTCAGATCATGTCAGCCTAGTGCCGGCCATGGGGACTTAAGACTGTATTCTGAGAGAGATGGGAAGCCTCTGGAGGTTTTTAGAAGTAATGACCTGATAGGATGTTTGCTTTATAAAAATCACTCTGACTTTTAAGTGGAGATGAGCTAGTGCTTTGACCCTGGGTACCCAGAAGCCAGGTATAATCTTGCCCTTGTGGAGCTTATAATTTGCTGGAGAATTTTGGCAATGGGCACATAAACAAAGAAAGACAGTTCGTGTACATTTTGAATAAAATGAAAGAGGGTGATGGGAAATCAGGAAGAATGGGACTGTCTGCTGTAGTTAATGGTTAGGAAAGCTTCCCTAGAGAGGTGATGTTGAATTGAGAACAGAGTAAGGAGGAAAAACAATCATGCACCAGTGAGGGAGGGTGCAGAGTATACCAGTGCATGGTCAGCAGTGCAAATGCCCTGAGGTAGGGGTAAACTAAGGAGAGAGGTCAAGAGATAGGCAGAGCCAGACCTTGGAGAGACATTGAGGTGACACTGAGGAGTTTGGATTTTATTCTAATTGAAATGGACAGCTATTGCAGGTATTTAAGTATGAATTCTATTTCAAAAGGGCCTCTCTTCTACTTTGTGGAGAATAAATGTGCCGTGAGAATGGAAATTAGGACTCCAGCCTTTGCAGTAATAAATCCAAGAGATAATGGTGATTTCAATACTAGTAGAGCTTGTGAGGAGATCCAACCAGTCCATCCTAAAGGAGACCAGTCCTGGGTGTTCATTGGAAGGACTGATGCTGAAGCTGAAACTCCAGTACTTTAGCCACCTCATGCGAAGAGTTGACTCATTGGAAAAGACCCTGATGCTGGGAGGGATTGGGGGCAGGAGGAGAAGGGGAAGACAGAGGATGAGATGGCTAGGTGGCATCACCAACTCGATGGACATGAGTTTGAGTAAACTCCAGGAGTTGGTGATGGACAGGGAGGCCTGGCGTGCTGCGATTCATGGGGTCGCAAAGAGTTGGACACAACTGAGCTACTGAACTGAACTGAACTGAGAGCTTGTGGAGTTGAAAAGTGGATTGGGGATATATTTTGGAGTAAGTCAACAGGAGTCATTAATGCAATGGATGTGGGAAGTATGGGGAATCAAGAATAACTTCTAGGTAATTGATCTGAGCAGCTGAGTAGAGGTGTGCCGTTTACAGAGATGGAGAGTGGGGAGGGACAGATGGGAGAGGGCTGTAATGAGGGAGGGGAATCAAGAATCCTGATTTGACATGTTGCATTTGAGAGAGACCCTTGACGGAGCTTTTAGTGCAGATGTCCAACAGACAGTTTGATATAGGTGTCTGAAGTTCAGAATAGAGGTCTGAGGGTGAGACGAAAATTTGGGAATTATCAGCATGCAATTAGTATTTATTGCACAGGACTAGATGGTCATCTAGGGAAATAATATAAAGAGGAGCAAGAGGTTAGAAGACTAAGCGCTAAGGATGGTCCAAAATTTAGAGTGGAGATGTGGAAAAGGTGCCAACCAGAAGGACTAAGAAGACGGACAGGTAAGCAGAAGGCAAGCCAAGACAGAGGGATGTGGTAGATTCTAAAGGAAAAGAGTTTCCAGGTGTGCATATCTAACTGTGTTGAATGCAGTGGAGAAATGAGATGAAGATAAACAGAAAATATTGGATTTGGAGAACACTGAACATTTTTGGTGATCTTGGCAAGAACAGCTTGATTAGATTAGAAAAAGCAGTTTTGAGTAGTTTCCCTTTGGCTGGAGGTAGGATTCATGACCCCTCTATGAAGTAACTTGTAAATTTTTATCTCTTGGCGTACAGAGAAATATACCAATTTCCTTCTACTGTTGAGCAGACTGAAAATGGTTACATTCTCTAGTATAGAGTTAACCAGTTTTTGGCATCTTCTGTTTCATAAAAAAAAAAACAGTCTTATTTCTTCACTTGTACTTATTTTTTTATTTATTAATTTTGAAATTATGGGGCTCATGAAGGGGCCCAGAGGTAAGGATGTTGGTAATCCCTTTAATTTATTGATGAGGAAACAAGAAGCTTGGAAAAGTAGAATGATAGAGGCAGGGTAGAATCCAGGAATCTTTCAACTTCACTGCATGTAGCCTTCATGCTTCATATAACTCTACCCCCTCATTGCCAAATGCACCCAGTTGAATAATATTAGAATAGTGGTCCCAGGTAGCTTGAGACAGGCATTCTACCTTCTAGCTTGCTTCTGATCTGAGATGTTACTTATCAAATGGAATCAGCTTCATTGATTTGGTCATGTTTTAGGATATTACAGAAGACTCCATTGATGAAAGTCTGAAAAACACTCTATGTCCCACGTCTATGGCATGCACACTACTAAGATACTCTTTCCTGCTTGCTCGGATACAGCCTCATGCAGATTTCTCGGCAGATACCAGTAAACATCTCCCATGACTCTGGAGTTAAGCCTGTTTGTCTCACACGTTTTGGATGGAACTTGCCAATGCTCCTAGCCTCAGCAAGCTTACAATGTACAATGGTGAAAACCATACATCGAGCAAAAGAATGATGGCTTTAGAGATCTTTGATCTGACAATACACTCAGATGGTCCGCAGGACCTATCATTGACTGGCATGGTCTTTATATGCATTTATTACTTAAAGATAGGATTTTTCACTTTGGTAATACAAGTGGAAAACTCAAGTGGGAGATGTAGCTTTTTCAGATACCTTAATAAAATCACTTTAAGTGTGAGGAAAACACCTCTTAGCCTCCCTCTGTGGCTCTAATAGACCTGCTTGGCTATATGGCTCACCACTATGGCATCACTATGGCGACAGTTCTTTACAAGAAGCTGGATCAGAGAACTAGATCTCAACCTACCACTATGCACGGCCCCATCTGGGGTCTGGGTATGCTTAGCCATGTAGTCTATATAAGGCATTTATCCCAGGTCTTATTTTCAGCATCTACAAAAGGAGGAGAATTTCCATAAAGAGTGCTGTGAGGCTCACATGAACTGATTTGAGTGGATGCATATTATAAACTGTAAAGCATTATACAATTGTGAGCTGTTATAAGACTTGCAAAGAGAATCCAGAACCAAATTAAGCTTGACAATTTGACATCTCAAAAGTATGACAGACTATAAAAGTAAGGAAAATATTTACTGTAGTTAACTTGTGAATTAGGCGAAGGCACACATGCCTACTTTTTAAAAGGCACAGTAAAGACTCTGCATCTAGGAAAGCCTGTATTCTGTGGCACTACCTGGAACTGGGGATCATGGGAAATAGCATTTATTGTGTATCTCTTCTGCAGGCGTTGGCGTGTGGTGGGAAGGGGGGGCTGGTGCTTTGGGCTAGGTAGGATTTAGCCAGTATGGAGACAGGGATCCTTCCTGTGAAAGATTTCAAACCAATAGGGACTAGGAGGCAAACATCCAAATTCCAGGACAGAATGTGATATGTGTAGCAGAAGAGATTTGAAGGTTCACAAAGTCCAAAGAGTGGGGCAGTTTTGTTAGATAAGAGAGGGCAGCAGAGGAGTTTTCTTAAAGAAGTGGGATTTCTGATGTGCTGTGAGGGATGGATGGAATGCTGGAAGTTGGATAAGGCAAGCCAGGTGCAGAGCAAATATACAAAGGTATGTTGCAAAGTTTATGCCAGTATGAGTGGTCCAGATGGTGACTGCAGCCATGAAATTAAAAGACACTTACTCCTTGGAAGGAAAGTTATGACCAACCTAGACAGCATATTAAAAAGCAGAGACATTACTTTGCCAACAACAGCCCGTCTAGTCAAGGCTATGGCTTTTCTGTAGTCATGTATGGATATGAGAGTTGGATTAGACAGCTGAGTGCTGAAGAATTGATGCTTTTGAACTGTGGTGTTGGAGAAGACTCTTGAGAGTCCCTTGGACTGCAAGGAGATCCAACCAGTCCATCCTAAAGGATTTAAGTCCTGGGTATTCTTTGGAAGGACTGATGTTGAAGCTGAAACTCCAAAACTTTGGCCACCTGATGCAAAGAACAGACTCATTTGAAAAGACCCTGATGTTGGGAAAGATTGAAGGCAGGAAGAGAAGGGGAAAACAGAGAATGAGATGGTTGGACGGCATTACTGACTCAATGGACGTGAGTTTGAGTAAACTCCTGGAGTTGGCAATGGACAGGGAGGCCTGGCGTGCTGTAGTCCATGGGATCGCAAAGAGTTGGACATGGCTGAGCGACTGAACTGAACTGAAAAGTGGTCCAACATGAATGGAGCAAAGGTCAAAATGGAAGAATTATAATGGCGAATATTTCCTGAGTGCTTACTGCATGTCAGGCTGTCCTAAAGGCATTATACATGCTTCTTCAGGAATCATCATAGTGACCCCATGGGATAGACACTGACGCCATTGAGTGGATGAGCAAAGTGGGGCACAGGCAGATTGAGTAAATTGCCCATTGTTACCCTGCTAGTAAGAGACTGAAGCAAGACTTAAAATCCAAATAGTATCATTCAGGAGTCTAAATTTTATACCACTGGGCTATGTCACATTCTCAGATTCTAAGAGGCGAAAAGCTGAAATGAGGCTGAATATCTCCTCTGGGGTTATACTAACATGCAAGTATTAGGAGCAGGTACAAGTGTGCTCTTATTTCAAAGACCAGTGTTCCCCCAAATTGGCACACAGGCTACTAGTGAGATGATACTTCAGACACTGCCCATTAGTTTTAAGAAGTTATGTATTTATCTTAATATGTATTTTGCATGTCAAAACCTTGATCATGGAAATTTTTACTTAGAATGATGCTATATTTTTTAAGATGGGTCAAAGAAAAACTTTATTAAAGAAATTTATTAAAGAAAAAGTAAATAATAGTACAGTTGATATACAGATATGTCAAAAACCATGAAAGTAGTATTTGAATGCTTAAAGTTTGAGGATGCACTGGATGGGCAATGCAAGTAATTAAAGTTGCTAGAAAAGGGAAAAGCATGGTCAGACATACTCTGTAGGGAAGTTAATTATGTCCCAACATTTAGGATTGATTAAAGGGTCCAACAGTGAAAGAGGCGGGGTTATGTTTTAGTCGACTCTATCAGTCAGTATTCAGCCAAGAAGACAGAAGTCCTTCCAAGTCTTTACAGCAAGGAGATTTAGTGGAGAGAATGCCTAGGTTACATAGGTGATACAGGAACTGAGGAGCCAGAGTGGGTACACTGCAGCAGCTCAAGAAGCAGCTTCCTCCCCTAGGCTAGAGGGATAAAGGGAAAAGGTCATGCTGGAGTCCCAGAGATCAAGGTCACTGGCAAAACTGGATTCACATCGGAACTAGGCTACAGATGACGTCACTTAAGCCAAAGTGAGTGAGTGAGACTGTACTCACTCAGTCGTGTCCGACTTTTTGAGACCCCATGGGTGATAGCTCGCCAGCCTCCTCTGTCCATAGAATTCTCTGGGCAAGAATACTGGAGTGCGTTGCCATTTCTTTCTCCAGGGGATCTTCCCAACCCAGGGATCAAATCTGGGTTTCCTGCACTGCAGGAGGATTCTTTACCTTCTGAGCCACCAGGGAAGACCCTAAGGCAGAGAGAAACAGGGAGAAATACTCCTGCTTCTCCCTCCACCCAACTCTCTAACCTCCTCTCTCTGACACCTCCCATTGGCTGAAGTAGGAAAAACAGTCCGTATAATGCAGAGCCAGGGAAAGGGGAGGCCAAAACGGCCCACAAACGATTAGCATCAGTGCTGGGGATTCCAGCCTTAATCTCTCAGGGAGTAATTATGGAAGGGCCAAGGGCGGGTGGAGCCAGGATGCAGATGATCCCTTTTGGAGACATCTTTAGACAGAATGGGTAGGATTTTATATTTGCCTGGAAGGTCAGGGAATGATGGAAGAAGTGTGAGTGCAAGAGTAAGAGGGATGAGCTGAATGAAATAAACCCTAGATTCATTCTTGGGTAAGTCTCTTGGACATTACCTTCTCTTTTTCCACACTTGTTCTGTCTCATATGGCATTTTATTCCCATGCACACCCGCAAAATCTTTATTCTTCTTGTTCCTGTGAATTTTTTTTCTGTTACTATATCTGTTATTTTACTGGTCAAGTTAAAGACTCATATAATTACTGAAAATAATTATAAGAAATTATATTTAGTATATCCAAAGGTAATTTTAATGTGTTTTTCTAATCATAGCCCAGCTTTCTTGCTTATCCCAGCTTCTTTCTTGGCTAATAGGCTGAACTAAGTCTCAGGATCCTCCATACTTTTGTGGGTCAAAGAGTTGGGACGTATCTTTGTAGACATTTCATAGATGATGGGGTCAGAAGCAAACTGTCGATTTACAACGCCTTCTGGTAATTTGTTTAGAACAGATGACCTGACAAGTTTGTATAAATTGAACACTAGTTTGTTCCTTCGTAGCTAGCACAATGTTTCTTACTCCTGTGGTGGGGAACTTTTTGAAAATGATCAGGAATATTTAACATTTGCACAGTGACCCATACTGTAGCACCTGGAAGGGAACTGCTTTGCTTTCCAGAACTTCTTGTTCCTGAAGAGTTACAGGAAAAGGTGGAGAAGCGTTTTAGCCAGAAACATTTGTCCTTTTTGTTATTCCCACCTCGTTTCCTAAGACATTATTTTCATGTCAGCATGATCTTGGCTGAAAAAGAATTTATTCCTCTTAAATTTTCCTCAACTAAGAATAATCATCTTGTACCTTTTTGAAGCCATGTCCAAGACTGCTCTGCTGTCCCTCACAGGGGAGTGGTTTCAAAAGGGATAAGCTGAGAAATGGTGTCAGGTGAGTGAGGGCTGCTGGTGGGTGATGGTTTCATTGTATGTTGTTAGAAATAGTCATGCTAATTGGGAGATCCACCAATACTGTATCCTTCTTTGTCCAGTGACCCCTTGACTTCTTGAGGTTCCTGAGAAACATATATGTGCATAGTGGGCATTGACCTGACTGCTTCTTGGGAGGAAAGGAAACAAAATCTACACTATCCTATCGGTAACTGGGCACAGATCTTTTCTAATACAAGCATAGGGAAGAAAGAGAAGAAATACTAAGCCAATATGGGTGTATGGACTTTAGAAAGCTCCACCACTAAAAAACTGTAGCTCAGTCATTATCTGACATTTGATATATAATGTCAATTTGAGGAGCTGCCCTCCCCCCTTTTTTTTGAGAGTGGACTTTCTTTCTCTTTCAATAATCCTTTGGAATAAGGATAGTAAGAGGTAAGGAGGTTGTACCTTCAACTCTACCCTTCCCATGCACACACACGTTGCTAGTATGGTATAAATAGCTGGAAGTGTTGAGCAATATCCAGGACTTGAGTCACTGAAAGTATGGGGCTGAGAACACCATAGATGTCCAGTAACTTCCTGCTGACCACATGTTTGATTGATTAGAGACAAGAAGATCTTCCAATGATATATTTCACATATAATGTGGTCTTTTGGCTCAGACCTTGAGTAGTAAATTATATTCATACTCCAGGCCATTTCTAGACTCTTTATAGACATTTATTTGCCATAGATCCTTGGCTAATACACTCACTATCCGATCCCTTTTCTCTTTTGCCCATTTTAGCAGAATGTATTCTATTATTTCCAGACTCAATTGTCTCCTCCTGCCTTTTTTTTTTTTTTCCTCCTGCCTTTTTATGGTAAATAGTCTGACATTTGATATGTAATGTCAGTAAATAATTTTTTCAATAAACAATGTTGCAAGGTGTTCAAAAAAATCATGACCAATCAAATATTTGAATACCAATGGTCAATTCTGTTAATCTCTTAACACTAGATATCCCAAATATAGAATGCTATAAAACTACAGGAAAGAAATAAGAACCTAATAGAATTCTTCTATAAATAGTGATTTTCAGCAGAAGGAAAGCACTGGTTTTCCAGAGAGAGTGGCCTTTATTGACACTAGTTTTGACAGTTAACTTGGATTATGTTGGGTTAATAGTGTGTATTTTACCATACACTTTGGCCCATTCTTCCTCAAAATGGAGACCAACTGCGAGATGAAGGAAAACTGGAAAGCATTACCAGATTTACCCAAGATGTCATTGGTTCTTTTCATGAACCAGAAAATCCCTTGATGGGGTCCATGCTACATGCCAGGGGCTTCAGAATTAAGAGATTGCTCTATTTTTCTTTCTGTTCAGGTAGAAATAATTAGCTAAGGAATCTAATAGGAGTCATAATTCTAGGGCTTTGGTGAAAATGTTCTTTCTTTTTATGACCCTCAAATTTTATAAGATCAAAATGCCTGCTTTTTAAATTTCTCTGAATTATCATATGCCCTCCCTTCCTCCTAGGATTATTGTGAAATCAATGGAGACAATGGAGATATAAAATGTTCTGTAGGCACTTAAGGTCTTACTATTTTTATTTTTTAATTGCCAAGGAAAGAATAACCTTTGGGTAATTTTTTGCTCCAGCATTAGTTGAAATCAATTTCATCTGGAGACCTGCAGATAGGGGAAGGAATTAAGAGTCAGAAATTATAGAAGGAAAGCAAAGTGATGATATTAAGGAAACTAATAAGTTAGGGAGTGGAAGGGCTTAGAGAAGATTGGTTATACATCAATGAATAAAGAGCCAAAAGAAGGGACCAAAATTAAATTAACTTTTTTTCTTTTAATTTGCCAAAAATTCCCAGGGATACATTTCACAGAGAACTTATGCAATATGAAGGAGGTCATATTGTAAGCTTGAATTTAAAATATAAATGTGGAATATTTAAAAGAGCCCTCATTTCAACTATTTCAGGAACTGCTTGGGATTAAAACCTCATAGAGTATATTACAGATTGGCTGCCCATTAAGTAGATGCCATCAATATTATGACTGATGATAATAGCTTAAGAATAATTTATTATTAGGAAGTCTTTAGTGCTATGGTAAGTTGGAGAGGGTAGAAGATATTGACACTCATCTAGTTTGTCTTGTTTTTAATTCTCTTGAGAAGAACAAGATATCGAGATTTCCTGCCCAGCAACACCATCTCCATATACAACCAATCTCAGAGAAATCTGGCTTACAGTTTTACTGGTCTCATCATTGTGCGACTCATCTACCTGGATCCCAAGTTCCCAAGGAAAAATCTCTGCTTCTAGCTGAGGCCCCCTTTCCTCAGGATAAACTCTCAATAAACAACCTTGAATTCTAGTCCATTCCAATGTAGATTATAAATTGTCTTCATTTTAGAATTATATATGTACTAGAATAATATGGTAGCTTCATACTTATCAAACATTTTCTACATACCAGCTATAACTGATTTAATCCTCACAACAAATCCATGAGCTAGATATTGGTACTGTTAATATTCCTACTTGCAGATGAGGAAATTGAGGCACAGTGAAAAAGTTAAATAAGCTGATTATTCTAAACTCGACTTGAATCTAGGCAACTGAGTTCTTAACCTATAGACTATTGTCTCTAAATACATGCATTCCCAAACTTTTGAAATATTGAAAGATGAAAAGAGTATTTTTTCCTATCTCTGCCATTTTATAATGGACAAGTCTGAGATAAAAATGTACACTATGGGTAGGGAGGTAGGAGGGGGTTCAGGATGGGGGAAGCAAAGAATAAAAAAAAAATACACTAAATATTGAAGTCAAGAGGGGCACATCTTAAGGGGAAAGAGGATAACATTTTTATTACTTCTATTTAAGATGCAACAGAGATTTGTATAAGGGAATGAAAAATCGGCTAAAAAAGGGCAAAGCTCTCATTTTCAAGCTTAAGTATGTGCAAATATGTGGTTTAGAAGGGAGAAGGCTGCACTTTTGACAAGCCAAGTTTGTTTTAATTTGTACTACTTGTACATCTTGTACCTGAGCAGCACTGAATATTTGTAATAAAGTGTCCTAGTTGGTTTAAAACCAAAATAAAACCAAGAGTTGGTGTCAGGGCTGATTTATTCCAAAGGGAAGACTTCCATCCAGGCAACAGAAAATTCTTGTGGGAGGAGACAACGGACTTGTCCAGATGCCGTGCTGGCCACTCCAAGTGTGGCTATGGTCCCTGTAGCTCAGATGCAGCCACTGAACTTACAGAAGAGATTCTTACACCCTGGCCTTTGGCCAAGGACATTGAAAAGACTTATTGGAAAGAGTGACTCCTTTGCAGTGATTTATAAACAGTGTGCAGCAGCTTTTGAATAATGAATTATACACAGGGACCTGGCAATTTTCAGATCATGATCAAGTGGAAGTCCTTTATATTTCTGGTGTAAATGATGAAGCTCGTCTCACCAAAACAGTGCTGGGAACAAAGGGGTTAGAATCTCTCTTCTGGCCTGGCTACAATCCCCTGCTTTCATCATTCTAGTCCCGTTGATGTCTTATCCATGTTACTCACTTCAGTATCTTCCATGGCTCTGGTTAATGCCTTGGTATTACTTCAACATGTAAACAGCTAAAGATAACTCTGTCTGCAGCTGCATGAAGCTCAGTCCTTAAACTCTTAGGGTCATGGGCCTCCTTGAGACTCTGATGAAAGCTATGGATTCTCCCCCAGCAAAATATCCAGGCATATAATGGTTTGTCTACAATGTCATGAACTTCTGAAACCATTGCTGTAACCAGGGTAGGAATCCTGGCCCTGATAAGTTTAAATGAAAGGTTTTATTTTGGGATCCAGGCTCCTCCTATCTCACACTTTGCCATCCCCAGCTGTAGCCCTTATCTTCATGGTCTCAGATAGTGGTAAATGTTCCAGCCATTGTAAATGCATCCCAGGCAGCAAGGTAGATAAGAAAGATAATTTAAAGGGCATCTCCCAAAAGTTGCCTAAATCCATATGCTTTTGTGCAGGACTGGCTCCATGAGCATGCAACCGGTACAGTTACATGAGGCCTATTGGCTGGGGTTTAGTGCTCTGTAGCCACCATCTTAACTTGCTTAATAAATTCATGTTTGAATTTGTGTTTTGTAAGTGAAGTTCACTGAAACAATGGAGAATGTCCACTTCCTGCCTCTTTTTATTTCCCCAGGACTATTTCTCCACAGCTAGCCCCTCTCCCCCAGTACCCTGGGCCATCTCAGCCTCCCCATCACCTATTCCACCTAGCAGCTGTTGTGGCCTTCTGTGCAGAGTTGCAGTTGCCCATGCACCCATGGAGGACTGGGATCAGGTGAAATGTCCCAAGGCGACTTGGGGCAGGGTGTGGCTACTGCGGTCCCTACCCTGAGGGACCAATGTCAGAGCTCACAAAGCAGGGCTCACCGGGGACTTAGCAATTCATTCACCTTCACCATAAAAGCCAAGACAATCCCAGTACACAGAGGTCGTAACACACTTGGACGTCCCACATCTGCAGTGGGTGGGGCAGCAGGCCTGTAGAAAGAGCAGATGTCTAGCGTGACTTCCCAGCCCCCAGTGTTGAACAGGAGGGGAACCCAGCAGCCCCTGGGCTGTCCTCCTGGTGCCTGTGAGTGTCTCCCCTTCCCCACCAGTATATCTGTGTGCCCAAAGGAGAAACAGTAACCAGAAAGTAAAAATCATCATGACAGGTCAAGAGAAATTTTGAAAAAAAGGTAAAAGCTTTATTTTTATACCTTTGCATGTGTGCTAAGTCACTTTGGTTGTATCCAACTCTTTGTGACTCTATGGACTATAGCCCACCTGGCTTCTCTGTCCATGGGATTCTCCAGGCAAGAATATTGGAATGGATTGCCATGACCTCCTCCAGGGGATCTTCCAGATCCAGGGATCAATCCTGCATCTCTTATAGCTCCCACTTTGGTAGGTGGATTCTTTATCACTAGTGCCACCTGGGAAGTCCTAGTAGCACCCTTTTCCTGCTTTTTCAACAAGAGGCTCTGCAGTTTAATTTTGCACCAAACCCTACAAATTATGTAGTCAGCCTGCTCTGTCTCAGTGGCCAGCCACAAAGAACTGCAAGGCTGACTGATAAATATAGTCTTTTTTCTGTGTGACTGTGCCCAGTCCCAGATCAGGAGTTCTGTTACCATGGAAGATGGGGATAATGGATATTGGGGTAGATAACTAGCAGTTTCCACCTTGTAAGTTAACACTTTAAAAATAATTACCTGGAATCAAGGATTATTGAAAATGTCTACAGATTTTACCTCATTTAATCTTGAAGGCAGTAGTACTGTTAGCTCCAGTTTACAGATAAAGCAGCAGCACTCAGACATGAAATCCCTTGCCCCAGAACACAGTCTCACAAGTGATGGATCCAAGATTCAAATCTGGGCAATCTGGATTTTGAGTCGAGCATCTCTTTGTGGCACTGCCCTTGCAGTTCAGCAAAAACCATCCTCTGTGACTCAGCAGGGATGCTCTAGTTTACTAAGACAGTGAACAGCCTTATAAAAAGTTAGATCATGGGATCACTGCAATGTTTGTTTAAAACGCAGCTTCCTGAGCTCTAATCCAGGCTACTGAACCAGAATATCTGAGGATAGGTCACAAGAAATTTCATTCTAAGCAAATTCCTCCAGGTGATTCTTAGCAACTTTAAGAAATGTTGCTCAAAGATTTTAGGTTGCTGTACACTTCCTGAGAGAAATGTTGTGTGAGAATTAGGAAGTGTATGTGGGTATGTGTGCCTGCTCAGTCATATGGCTGTGTCCGATTCTCTGTGACTCTATAGGTGGTAGCCTGCCAGCCTCCTCTGTCCATGGGATTTCCCTGGGAAGGATACTAGAGTGGGTTTGCCATTTCCTTCTCCAGGGGATCTTCCTGACCCAGGGATCAAACCCATGTCTCCTGAGTTTCCTGCATTGTAGGCAGATTCTTTATCACTGAGTCACCAGGGAAGCTGAGAAATGGATACTTATAGTAATACACTGTCGGAGAAGGCAATGGCACCCCACTCCAGTACTCTTGCCTGGAAAATCCCATGGACGGAGGAACCTGGTGGGCTGTCGTCTATGGGGTTGCACAGAGTCGGACACGACTGAAGTGACTTAGCAGCAGTGGCAGGATGCCGGAGCCTGCCGGCAAACGAACTGTTCAAGCACGCAATTACCAGAGTACCTAGGAAAAATAAGACTCAGAAAGAAGACTCAGAAAGAGAAAGATGGGGTTGAGAGGGACGGAGTCCGCTTGCGTCTGACTCCGCCAACTTTATTGAAGAACACCACGCCTATATATACGCTAACAGGAGTTACTAAGAATAGATCGAGGATTTGCATACGTGCAGAGCTACAGATGTTTTGCATTCCCACACTTAAGATCAGTAAAGCATTAATTACCCTAGCGCCCAACATGATTAAGATCAATAGAACATTAGATAGAAAACAGGCTTCATCAATAGAACATTATCTAGATGGAAAACAGGTTTCGAGCATGATGAGTTTATCAGCACCAGAAAAACAGGCAAAAGGTCACCGGTGTGTTTTTTCCCTGAAGGAGACAAATGCCAGTCTATACTTTAACAAGAAGGGGTGGCAGGACAAAGAGAGACCCTTTGTTCTCTCTTAGGGCCGTAAGGGGCCTGTACGTTCAGGCCGGCTCCCTGCAGCAGGAAAGCAAAATATTACAACCTAATGAAAGGGAATTTGCCAATATCTATGGAGGCTACAGATGCATTGGCCTGTGTTACAGTAGTCCCACTTCCTGACATTTATCCTACAAATAGACCTACACATGTATGAAATGGCAGAGGTGCAAGGTTATTCACGGTGGCATTGTTCATCGCAGCAAAATAATGGAAGCGGCCTGAACATTCAGTGGAGAGGTGGCCAAGTCCGTCCACACAGTAGCACAGAATGAGGAAGAACACAGTTCTGATGTGGGAAGGTTCCAGGACATCTTGGGAGGTGAAGAAAGCACGGTGCCAACAGTGTGCATAGTACAGACAGATCAGAGAATCACCTCTCACCAGGAATAGTGCTCCCACAAACAGTTCTCTCTTTACAAACTTTGATCTCAGGGCTGGCATGGCAGGTGGGGGCAGTAGCATCCGCTGTGGCCCCTCTTAGTAAACCTTAGGTTGTTAAAGGTGCCCTGAGAGCTGTCTTTAGAACTAGCGGAGGTACTTAGGACCTCTCTGCCCTAGGCAGAGCAGGTCCTGTTCATCAGTTCCATGGCAAAAGAAAACCATCTGTCACATCTCTTGAAACAGTAAACCTAGCTCTTGAGTGTTGAATGATTCCTAGACTGTTAACTTTTTCATCATTTCCCGCTGGAAAGGCTGCTGCCTCAGACCTTTGTGGGGAACAGACATTTTGTATTTACTTTTTAAGTGCGTTTGGATGATCGGTGCTCTTCTGGCTCTGCACGATGCCTGTCTCCTCTTGCATTTAGATCGCTCTCTCCTGTTAGGTTGCTTTCTTTTGTACCTAAGAGAAGGCTTACACTCTTGACTGGAAATACAAGGGAGTTTCAATAACAGATTGTTCTCTAAAAATAGTCCCTTCAGTTTTTCCTATTAAACTAGGTGTCAAAGCTCAGAGTTAGAGCAGTTTATTAGAGGAAAAGCAGCACAGAGTGTTCCCTGGAGATTGTCATATATGGCCGTGAAACCCCAGGAAGGCAGAACTTGGAAGACTTCACGAGTTAAGCAGAGAGAAACCCAAAGGCCAGGTCAATTCTTTTTTTCTTTACTTAAAATATAAGAATTTAAAAATACTCTAGCATCAGGAAGTAGATAAATAGTAGATGATCTGTTAGGACAATAAAATTTTTGTTGCTTCCTGTGTTTGGGGCCTGGATTAATTTTTTCTGGGTACTGTCATGGCCAGTAGTGGTTCCAGAATGTGGAGTGGGAGAGTTTGAAGCTGCATTTTCATGGCCCTTTATGTAAGATCAAAGAAGTATAAACTGACTGTGCCCAAGAGTGAAGGGGTAGCTGATGGACAGCAGAAGGAAAGCTCTCCTTCACCACCCCGTCAGGCCTCACCTTGGCAATCTAACTGGTAGATGGTTCTTGTCACAAAGGCCCAAAGTTATATCCAAGGTTAATTTGGACCAGCCATGTCCGGTAAAACTTTCTGTGATGATGAGAATGTTGTGAACATGTTCTGTCCAGTAGCCAATGGTCATTGAGCAGTTGATCTGTAGATAGTGTAACGAAGGAACCATATTTTTAATTGTATTTCATTTCAACTACTTTGGGCTGCCCTTGTGGCTCAGTTGGTAAAGAATCCACCTGCAATGCGGGAGACCTGAGTTTGATCCCTGGGTTGGGAAGATCCCTGGAGAAGGGAACGGCTACCCACTCCAGTATTCTGGCCTGGAGAATCCCATGGACTACAGCCCACGGGGTCACCAAGAGTCGGACACGATTGAGTGACTTTCAGTTTCACTTTCAACTACTTTAAATAGTCTCATTTAAATGGCTAGTGGCTACCATTTGGATAGCATATCTCCCAGAACCTGGAGCGGGAGTCAGGAATTATGATTTCTGAACTCTGTCTTTTAGTTCAGTTCAACCGTTCAGTCATGTCTGACCCTTTGCAACCCCATGGACTGCAGCACACCAGGCCTCCCTTCTCATCAGGTGGCCAAAGTTTTGGAGTTTCACCTTCAGCATCAGTCTTTCCAATGAATATGCAGGACTGATTTCCTTAAGGATGGACTGGTTGGATCTCCTTGCAGTCCAAGGGACTCTCAAGAGTCTTCTCCAACACCACAGTTCAAAAGCATCAGTTCTTCGGCACTCAGCTTTCTTTACAGTCCAACTCTCACATCCGTACATGACTACTGGAAAAACCATAGTCTTGACTAGACGGACCTTTGTTGACAAAGAAATGTCTCTGCTTTTTAATATGCTGTCTAGTTTGGTCATAACTTTTCTTCCAAGGACTGTCTTTTAATTTCATGGCCGCAGTCACCATCTACAGTGATTTTGGAGCCCAAGAAAATAAAGTCTGTCGCTGTTTCCATTGTTTCCCTATCTATTTGCCATGAAGTGATGGGACCAGATGCCATGATTTTAGTTTTCTGGAAACTCAGCTTTAAGCCAACTTTTTCACTCTCCTCTTTCACTTTCATCAAGAGGCTCTTTAGTTTTTCTTCATTTTTGGCCATAAGGGTGGTGTCATCTGCATATCTAAGATTATTGATATTTCTCCCAGCAATCTTGATTCTAGCTTGTATTTCATCCAACCCAGCGTTTCTCATGATGTACTCTGCATAAAAGTTAAATAAGCAGGGTGACAATATACAGCCTTGACATACTCCTTTTCCTATTTGGAACCAGTCTGTATGCCAAATTAAAATGACAGTATTGTCATATTAGTGCCTTGTGCATTCATTGTTCATCTTCTAGAATATATAATTGACCCTCGCCTCCCCACTTGGATATTCTGAGAAGAATGGGCCTTCCCAACTTCCTTATTGGGTTCTGTGAACCAGAGATATCAGTGCCAAGTTGTTCTTTGACTGTGTTGGTCTTTATGCAAGAACTGAACAAGAGATTTAGTCCTGGAGAGGCAGACTGATATGAAAGCATGCTCAAACAGCAGAAGGTATGAAATCACAACACTGATAATCACAAGTGAGAACTCTTCTTTTGTGTGTGTATATTCCTTCAAAGCAGAATCAGTTCATTAATTTCAGGGACTTACCTTGCCTTACATGAAACTGAACTCCACCCATTTCTTGCTTATAAGTTTTACTAGGAAATAGAAAGGAACTAATTGCCATAGTGCAAAGTTTTGGGTGTTGTAACACTAGGGACCAATTTATTGTTATAAAACCATCTTGTATGTAAAGTAGATATCCAAGGTGACTTTGTAAAAGCAAACATCATTCAGTCTTGTGTATCCTGCTAACCCTAAGTCAGTCTGATCACTCTTTCTTACTTCCTGTTTCTCCCTTCAGAGTATTCATGTTTTATCTTAGTCTAATCAGTGGTATTTTCCAAATCACCTGGTACCTAATATTTTGTTTTATGCTGCTTGGTTAAAAAACAGTGCATAGTTGAGCCTCCCATCATGTAATCCATGAGGTCCTAACAATAAAAGTCTTCATCTTCAACCCCATATACTCACATCTCTAGGCCTAGACTCCAGAATTTTTAAGAGATAAGTCTAATCATTTTTTCCCTTAGGAATTCTGTTTCCTTAGGAAGTGGGGAAGTTGGATGGCCCAAAGCAAACACAATCTGCTTCAGGTCCTCAGTCCCATTGATCTTTATTCCTAAGATTGTCCTTCTGGGAATCCCAAGACCTTCAGGGTTAGCTGAGAGGGAACCGTCCTCCAGAACTCGTCTTCTCTCCAGACTCCACTTAGCCTGTGTGCTTTATGGTCAGGGCCCAGTGTTGGGCCACCAACTCTTGTCTTCTGATGCATGCCCATTGGTAATAAAGCATGCTTTACTTATTCCCCTAAGAGGAAGCCTTGAAATACTCTAGACCAGTAACAACTACAGTTGTTAGAACTCCTGAAAGGGTGAATCCTCTTGGCATAGGCTGCTGTGTATGTCTCATGGACCTAAGATGATTTTGTGACACTGAGACATAGAAACTCGCCAAACGGCTTATTCAAGGAACAAATTCATAATGCATTACAAGCTGCTGTAACAATGACATGAACTACTCTCCTCTCCTACTGAGTGAGCCACCCAGCAGAGCACCATGAATATAAACAGCCCTGGAATTTCAGATCTTATTGTTTTGTTGATGAGCACACATGGTCCTTGCGCCTACAGTGTGGGTGGTCTGCTGGGGGTTGTGAGTCAAAGCCAAAAGGTTTTGTGCTTTGGTCAACCTCCACATGTTATTTGTGAGCACTTGACTAATTGATCCTAAACTGCACATTTAATGGCCACTTTCGGAGTTTTGATAGGAAAATGGCTACTTGTTTATTATTCTCAGATGTCATAATATACCCGCCCTTTATAAATCAGAGCCCCAGCATGGACATGTGAATGGACTCTGGGGTGAGATTAGAGGCCCTCCCTGTGATCCATAGCCCCCGGCACGACCTTGAGAAAGTCTTGGCCAGGTGTGCCTTCCGTCTTCCCCAACACAAGCAAAACACACCTGCTCTTTATCTGGCTGAGTGTGCAGCTGCAGTAGATTAGAACCAACGAATGTTTGTCTGCAAACAGAGTCTCTTAGTGGTTAGATGTTATGCAATTACAAGTGTTATTGCTAAATATTACCCTGATTTATTCTGTATATGTTATGACATTTAAAATTGATCATTCATTTTCTATAAAAAAGGATATTTTCCCAGTCTCCTGTGTTTGCTTTAAATGATCAGAACAATTCAAGTACAGAATTGTATAAATGACTGAATCTTCTTGAGGTAACTAATGTTATCAATGTAATGCACTGCAGGTGACTTTTCATAACCTCTCTATGTGTGTAGAAATATAAATTCTTATCTTTATAGTTTACAAAAGCACTGATATGCCTTTAATATTCTATGGCTATGTACATATACCAATATATATATATATGTATGTGTGTGTATATATATACATATATTTTCTATAGACTTATATTTCCAAGTCAATACAGCAATACCTCGTTCTTTTTAGTAGTTGCCTAATAGTCTATAATGTGGTCCATAATTTGTTTAATCATTTCCCCAGAGCTAGCCACTGTAGTTTTTCCTCTATTTTTAAGTGATAAGAACAAAAGCAAAGGTTGTTATCTTGGCTTTATGACTTTCTGTCATGTGCTTCATTTTGAGTTTTAGTTTGTTTTAAGCTCCTCTTAATTAGATTTTCCATCACATGGCAGTTGATTTTTAAAAATATATATATATTCATCTTAGTACCCTTTATTAAGAAAAGAGGAAGAGAAAAGTGCCTTTCTGTACAATGGTAAAGCTTACAGGGTAGTTGGTTGGTTGCGTGAGCATTGGGAGTATTGTTTGTTTACATGGTCGTTTCCTAGGTTTCTCTGTGTCATTGCCAATCTGTGTGACTTGGCGGCCAATAGCTCTTCCTAAACCATGTCTTGTGGCCAAATGCAGACTGGACGTCAAGGAGTGGAAAATATTGCAAAGTTTCTAAAGGGTCAGGAAGGTTTTAATTGCAAGAAAGGCCTAGTTTTTGTTTGGTGAAGCATAGCCTGGAAACACGTAATTTAAAAAAAAATTCCCTTTAAGTGTTTACATTGCACGCAAAGACTGAGAATGTTTTTAACATAGAGCTTCTGTGCTAGGCTATTAGCTTACCAAGGTAGGCCTCTTTTTGTACTTTTGTGTAATGTGAGACATACACAGTAAGACAGTAGGGAAACGCCAGCCCTGGCATAAGATTCTGTTTGGGAGTAGGAGGAGAGACCAGGAAAATGAGGTAATGCGGTTTGCTCTAGTGATAGATGCTAAATCAGATCTTGAGGATGTTTACCTTGGGCCTGAGAGCAATGGAAAGCCACAAGAACCTTTCTGGGGGGATGGAGATCGGGAGGGAATGGCCGAATCAGTGAGTGGAGAAGCTGACTGGGGCTTTTTACATGTCATTATGATTGATGACCTGGGACTGTTCTCTCCTGCCCATTGCATGGAATGAGTTTGTTATACCTTATTTTTATAGCTTGTTCTACCAGGTTTCTATACACCAAAGAATATTGCTAACAATAGAAACAAAACTCTAATTTTTCATATTGTGAATTGGTCTGTAGTCTGATTTTTGTACATGTATATACATACCACTCATTTCTACAAATGCATCAAGAAATATATAATTTTACTTATATTATTTTTATATAATTTTATATATAAAATTTTTATTTTATATTATATTTAAAAATATAATTTTTAAATTGGGGAACAATTTAAAAACCCTTCAAGAATGATGAAACTTCCTTCCTAGTCCTCAATCCTCCTGAGTTTCTTGGTGGCCTCCAAAACTTTAGCCAGTCTCTCAAAGGCTGTAGAAATTTGTGGATAGATTCAGAAAATTGGAGGTCATATAATTCAGTGGTCCCTAATCTTTGTGGTGCCAGGGACTGGTTTTGTGAAAGACAGTTTTTCCATGGATAGGGCGTGGGTTGGAGGGTGGTTTTAGGATGATTCAAGCACATTATATTTATTGTGCACTTTATTTCTATTATTATTACATCAACTCCATCTCAGATCATCAGGCATTAGATCCCCAAGGTTGGGGATCTCTGCTATTAATATAACTCATTGTACGAGCTAGCCTTAGACTCAATTCACTAACAAGCTTCAAATATCATCTTTTTTTCTTTTTTTTTGGAGGTCCTTGTAGGCCAACACTTCCTTCCAGGAATATATAAAACCAACTAAAACTGATTTACCTAATATTTGTCTCTGTGCTGCTATACCTGTTTTGGATGTTCTTACTTGTGATGACCTAATTTCTAGGAATAAAAGATATCCTGTCTGGACACCTGGACATACCAGGCTGTCCCAGATCTAGTGAGGCCCATGAGATAGGTGTGGCTTAAGCCTAACAGGCAGGGGGAAATGCAAAGAGAAAGATAAATAGTACTTTCCATCTTGCTCCTTGATACAGATCATGAAGAGTTAATATGTGAAGAACATGAAGGAATGATAGAAACTTCAAATGAGTATTGCAAAACTCAATAAAAAGAGTGTGGACAGAAGTTCTCTGTAAACTTCAGGAAACTGTGAAAAAAGAAGAAAGAAAGCTCTGTGAATTATACTTATTACTTGTTCTAGAATACAAAATTCATTAGGTTAAATATTCTAAAAATAGCTGTCTTTGAAAGCCTAGCTTCAGTCTACTGTAATTTCCCCATGAAAGTCTGTTATCCACATATGAGAAAACTTGGTGAAAAGTATGTTCTCTCATCTAATGTCACTGGTTGTTTATGCCTTTGCCTCAATTGTTTCTGATTTGGAGTGTTTTCTTTTAATCTCTGCAAAAAAATATTGGGGTATGTTTTTTCTCTATATGTATATCCTGTATTTTAATCCAAAAATTCAAAGAAGTGGCTGGGCTTCTCTCTGAAAGGCAGCTCAAGTGTTCCTGCAGCCTTATACCTAAAGAGCCTACTACAAGTATAAACTTAGTCCAGATTTGGGTCTGTCTCTGGTGTCATTCCTGTTTAGGAAATAGTGCCAATCATGGAAGTTACTTTTCTTTGAAGAGAGAGAATTCCCTTCTTTCAGACATGCAAACCTAACAAGCAGTTTCCTCTACCTGATTTACTTTTGGCATTTAATACAACACTACCTGCAAATCGGAACTTTCTGATAAATGCTAGCCTTTTTGCACCAGAGAAATGTTGAAAATGTTAAGTATATATATTTAAAACTACTATTGGAATATTCTGGGAGACACTATCATCATGAAATTTCAAAGCATGGTTTTGTTTTTTTAGCTCCTAGTATCTTCCACCAAGGATTGATAAGAACAAAAGGAAACCTAAGGCATTTTATTTTATGAGTAAAATCAAAGTCCAGAATAGCCAGTGTGACCAAGTTTTCAAAATTGTGAAAGTGAGCAGTGGCTGGGTTGTCTTTTCCCAAGAATGAGAACAATTTCAGATATGAACAGGTGGTTTGTTTGTTATTGCCCTCCCCTCTGTCTTTATATTCATGTTGTACCATTGGTTTAGCCATAAATTCTCTAGTCCAATTCATTTAAAAGTGTATATCTAAGGGATTCTCTAATTTTAGTCTTACAGTGGTTTTGGACTGAGTTTTTGGAAAATAGTGCACATTTCAGTTTTTTATTTTCTGTTGTTTGTTCTATAATCAAAGCAATGAAGGGCTCCATAGTTCAGTGATGATATTCTACTTCTAAGACAAAGCAAGTCATGTATAATGGATCACTTATGACAGTCTCTTTTGTTAAAAAGTAGTAACAATCACCAGACCAGAGGGAGTTGTAACCAAAAACAAGGATGATCTGTCTCAATGAGAGAAGCCAGTGAGCTCCAGGTCAGACCTTGCATCCTATTCCCATGGCTTCATTCCTCTTTCCCTCCTTACCGATGAGTTCTTCTTTCTCACAAGCCTCTCACAACCCTCATCACAACCCAAAGCCCAGCCTCCCAGGGACCTGAGGAAGCAACAGAGACAACTGCCTTGTATTCCCTCAAGTTTATATTTATTAATGTGGATTCAGTTAGTTATTGTTAGTAAGGAGATTCTTTAGCCAGACACGGTTGAGATGTAAAAGTCATACAGCTAAACATCTTGATTCTATTTTAACAAACACTAGCATATTTTGGCTTTAATGATAATTAGCTGGGAAACTTAAGAGTTGAGAAGAGGGGGTTGAACTCAATGATGTCTTAAGTCTTTCCTAATGTCAATATTTTGTGATCTCAAAGAAACCATATGAAGAAACCCAACTAGATATTACCGACATTTCCTTTAGTACGTCAAATCCTCCTGAGCTCAAAATACCAACTGGAACCTAGTTCTCTTTTTCTGCACACTCTCAACTTATGTAATGTGGGCTGGTTTTTGTGAGGGACTTATAGCTCCTAAATTTCTTATCCAGGTCTATTCCTTATTTTGCCTCTTCCTTATTTTATATCTTGGCTATAGTCTTTGAAGAGTTGCTATTCAGATAGCTCTCAATCAAAGTGACTGGACTTCAGGCCATCAGAAAGGAGTAAATAATGCTCTGAGCATCTATTTTGTTTATAGCTATATCTCCAGGATCTTAGAACATGTCTTGTACAGAGTATCTCAATATTGTTAAACTCAGAGCTAGCATCACATCATAATGCCTTGGGCTCCACATAGTCACAATCACACACTGGATGGGTGTCACCAGTCAGTCTCTTCTCTGTTACCACCCCATCCCATGCTCAACCATCACTCTACTTAAAACTTGGGTTTTTCCCCTTCCTTCTACCTGATTCTTCTCCTAGGTTAATCTATAAAAATCTCCTAGTCACTTAATTTATTATCTAAATGTCATGTTATCATTTAATGAATAAGCCATTTGGATTGAATTTGGTTTCCCAATTATTGTTATGATCCACTGGCTGGCTGCATAAAGTGAATACATCCAGAGAACTTTGAGAGAACTGATATTGCTTGTCTTTGAACCCAAGAGACTTTGGGCTCTACTAGTAAAGAGTCAACTGAAACAAATTTTTCTATGCTATTAATAGTACTTGGTCAGAGGGGAATATAGTCTGGGAACAGTTGCCGGCATGAAAGTCACACCCAGGAATCATTATAAACTATGAATGAAGTTGGAGTAATGGGAAAAATTAAACTTGTTTTAATAAAAGACTTTATAACATCTAATAGATACTGTACCCTACTTCCTCCTATCTACAGTATAGATGCCCAGGAGAATCAATATGCAAAGGTTACACATTAGCCCATTAAAACTGTGCCACAAAGCCCCTTGTTGTTCACACCAGTGTTAGTACTGGGATGAACTTCTGTTCCCAAATCAAGTGGGATAGACTCTTGGAAAACAAATTATCTGAACTTTGAGAGGACAATACTTTCCATCACTACTTCATCTGCTCCCCACCCCTCCAGCCTGCCTGGCGCATAACCAAAGAGACTATTACCAGAAGGCACAGACATCATCCCTAGAGCCTTAAGCCAAACCTTTCAGTGGAGTGTTGCAATTGGCTCCCTAAACCTCCAGGGACCAAGTTCGTTCCATCTGTGAAGGTACCAGTTGAGAATTCTGGGGCAGAGAGCATGAAAGCCTTCATTTCTTAGGGTCCCAGCTTTGTCAGTGTACCTCTTGCCCAGGGAGCTATCCAAGGTGCTATCTGAAACTCCTTGTCTTCTAGTAGATCTGAATATTTTGTCCCAGTGTTGACATACATTTCTGCCTCTCTTGAGCCTCACCCTTCTGCATTTGTCTAATTCTGAAACCATTTGTCTTTCCCAATTTGGATCTTTCCTGACCACTACTTGCTTCCAAATCCTGAGATATGTTGTGACGCATTCACAGCCTGCTCTCAACTAACCCTTTGCCCGCATTGTCTTGACTCTGCCTGGTCTGACTTAACACTTGTCCTCTCTCACCCTGTTCTCCATCTGGGCTTTCAGTATCCATACCACATCTAAGCAAAGTAATATAAATCAGAAGTTAGTCGACAAGAGCAATTAAACCCTGTTGTATATGTTTTTATTTTTGTATTAATATAAATTGCCTAAGTTATATACAGTTGAAAAAGTTCCCTAATGAGAAAACTTCTAAGTGTACAGCCTAGATGGACACACTAAAAAATAATTTTCATTCTTAATTATCTTCCAGCATATTTGCTAAAGTAAATTCAATATTCAGTTATTGTGGACAAGATCAATACTATCCTCAGTCAGTCAGTTCAGTCTCTCAGTTGTGTCTGATTCTTTGAGACCCCTGGACTGCAGCACACCTGTCCATCAGGCTCCCCTGTCCATCACTAACTCCTGGAGCTTGCTCAAACTCATGTCCACTGAGTCAGTGATGCCGTTCAATCATCTCATCCTCTGTTGTCCCCTTCTCCTCCTGCTTTCAGTCTTTCCCAACATCAGGGTCTTTTCAAATGAGCCCATTCTTTGCATCAGTACTGGAAGTATTGGCCAAAGTATTGGAGCTTCAGTTTCAGCATCAGTCCTTCCAATGAACATTCAGGACTGATTTCCTTCAGGATGGACTGGTTGGATCTCCCTGCAGTCCAAGGGACTCTCAGCCTCCTCCAACATCGCAGTTCAAAAGCATCAATTCTTCAGTGCTCAGCTTTCTTTATGGTCCAACTCTCACATCCATACATGACTACTGGAAAAACCATAGCTTTGACTAGATAGACCTTTGTCAGCAAAGTAATGTCTCTGCTTTTTAATATGCTGTCTAGTTTTGTCATAGTTTTCCTTCCAAGGAGCAATAAATACTATTCCAGGAACATGTATTTGTTATAAAGACTCTAGTCACATTTTCAGTTTTTATGTGAAATAAAACAAAGAAAACTGTTTTGACTATAGTGAGCGACTTCACTTTCATTTTTCACTTTCATGCATTGAGAAGGAAATGGCAACCCACTCCAATATTCTTGCCTGGAGAATCCCAGGGGTGGGGGAGCCTGGTGGGCTGCCGTCTATGGGGTTGCACAGAGTCAGACACGACTGAAGCAACTTAGCATCAATAGCAGTAGACAACCCATTCTGGCAATTGGTGCTAAAATGTATTTTTAAGATGCATTTTAAAAATACTTGGAACACTCCAAATTTATAGGCAGTGTCAAATTTGCCTGCAAATAAATATATTTTAATATAAGAATAATAATTTATATCCCATAAAAATGATTTTCTGTGCTTTCATAAAAATTATTGTTTCATTTGATTTTCTCTACATGTGTATGTTGTCTCTATAAGGAAAATCAAATATTAGTTTAGAGCGCTGTGAACACACATCAGGTATTGTGCAATTGATTGTGTAACAATTGCTCTGTGTTTCTTTCACTTCTTCTACAATGATCACACTATCTTGAGAAAGAAAAACAAACCTTCAAGCACAACACCCTCTGTTTTCTAGCTATGAAGAGATTGTCTGCCTTGAGTATTACCAGTGGTGTTTGTATTGGCTTTTAAGGCAAAGCTAATGACTATATGGAACAATGCCCATTCCTTTTCCCAGTCCCTGTGTGAGCAGTGACCCGCATCTCTAAGACAGTTCTGAAGATTAGGGATGCAGATCATTGCCATTAAAATTTTTTTATGTCTGCGTTAAGCTAATCAGTCCTCTAGGGACTGAGCTCTTGCTCTTGGCTTCTGACCAACTCTTACCAAAGAAGGACCACATTCTTTCTTCCCCTGAGTTAGTCTTAACTCAATTTAAACTTCAATATAAACAGAACTAATGGTCAACTAATCCATTGTAGTAGTAGAGCCTATTCTTCCAGGAAAGCTTATTAGAAAAAGTGAAAGTCGCTCAGTCGTGTCCGACTCTTTTTGTGTCCAACTCTTTGCAGCCCTGTGGACTGTATAGTCCCTGAAATTCTCCAGGCCAGAATACTGGAGTGGGTAGCTGTTCCCTTTTCCAGGGGATCTTCCCAACCCAGGGATCGAGCCCAGATCTTCCACATTGTAAGGGGATTCTTTACCAGCTGAGCCACCAGGGAAGCCCAAAACCTTATTAAAGAGCCTGGAAAATAATATCAATAAAAGGAGACTGAATTCCACAGAATGAAAGTCTGGGAACTTGGGTCCCCATTACCATCCCGTCACCTGAGGCACTGCAGGGCTCCATGAAGCTCTGAGAACTGCTGATTATTCAGTTCCTTTACTTTACAGTTGGATAAACTCAGGCTTGAAGAGATTAACTCACTGTTCAAGGCTACATTGCTAAGTAGAAATAAAGTTGAGAAAAAAATTGTCTCCTGACCATCCTCTACTGCCCAGTACTCAACCTCTACCTGCTTCCTTTCCATTTTCCTTAGTCCTATGATTGAAAGCAGCGCATCATGCACTCACTCTGCCTTTTGTATTAACAGGGCTTGTTTGTCCTCAACTAAAAAGTACTCTAATTTAAACTGGCTTCAATTAAAGGATTTTATTGCCTAATATAAATTAGAAGTTCAGGGATATCTGATGAGAAGATTTAAAAATTGCATCCAGTTCAGTCTCCTTCTTTTCATATCTTTTGGTTCTAGCCTCTGTTGTGCTGGCTTCATTTCTAGGGGGCCTCCTTCATGGACTCTAGCAGGTGGAGGCTTCCAATGTTCTTATAGCAGGTAGTTCCTGTGTAAAGAAAGTTTCTCCTGACTTCAGCATTCTCAGAATTGAGCCTCATTTACCTGAGTTGGTCTATGTGCTCATCCTCTGTGACCAAAGGGTTTGAATGATCTGATTGGTCAAGCCCGGGTCAAGTGACCACCCCTGCAAGGGGAGGTTGAGGTCAGTCCCAATCAAATCATTTGGACTGAAAATAAGGAAGGGCCTCTTTTTGAGGGAAGAAACAGGCTGCTGTTCATCAGGACTAGGAGGAAATGGAGGCTGGGAAGGTTAAAAACAATATGTTCTACTGAAACACCCTCAACTCTTAGTTGGCTTGTGAGACTGATATCAGAGGTGAGAGGGCTCACCACAGAGCTGCCTGCTCAGTTTCTATTTCTGTAGGACCCCAAATTCTTCTGTATTATGGACTCTTTATTTTATCATTATGCAATTGGAGAACATATAGGGATTTCTTGGTTTTTTAAAAAAGCACAGAATTTAAGTATATCCTTTCTTTTTGGAGACAGTTGGTAGAAATGGCCAGATAATCTATCAGAGGCATGATACATTTGAGAGTGTTTGTTTGGGAGAGGATGGAATAAAGTCAGAAAACTTCCAGAAAATCTCTTAACAGCCCGTAGCATTGACAACCCCGGATTGTTCTGCTCTCCTCTGTTCTATCACCACCCACCCAGGTGGAATGCTTTCCTGTACCAAGCAAGGCTATAAATTGAGCAAGGCTCATGGCTAGGTCGGCTCAGGTGAGCACACTCAGAGAGGAAAAGCCTGCCTTTCAGGTTTCCTAGGTGACAAAATATTAACAGTGGTAGAAGAACAATATTGCTTTATGATATTACAGTGTTAATCCCGTAGCCAGCCAGGAGACTGGCTAATGGAAATGTAGCCCTGGAAAAGCAGACACTTGGGTCTTGTCTCAATTCTGCAGTAGATTGTTGAGTTGACTTTGATCAAATTTCTTACTCTCTCTGGGCCTTAGTTTCCAAACCTTGAAAAGGAAAGGTTGAAAATATAATAACAACTAACTTTCACATAGAGTTTTTACCATGCATACCCTGATGGTTCATAAGATTATTTTAGATGGCATGTGGCTGTATTTTTAAATTTTTATAATTATGTTTGTATTTTTCACAGTTTTATTGAGATATAATTGACAGGCAATTTATGCATGTATACTAGATTAGCCAGCACAGCAACTCCCCAATTGCATGGATAGTATTACTAAGGAACCAGATAAAATCAATATAGTTTTTCAAAGATGAGTACAGTTAAAGAAAAAAAAAATATTAGTATTATTGGTACATAGATATGGCAAAATCCCAAACATGGTATGCGAATTATACAATTTTGTAAACTCTGCTATACATAACCTCAAAACTAAAAAAAAAAATTTTTTTGATAGAGTAGTATAATAATGATTTGACAAATATGAAACTGAGACCACACTTTGAGAACCTACTTACACCTGTTGCTATGCTAGGTACTTCCCATGCATGAAATTATTCATTTCTACAAACATCCTTCAAAGTACATATTTTTATTCCCATTTTACACCTGAGGAACTTAAGCTTGGAGGAGATTAATTAACTTTTCAGGAAGTTGTTGGCTGAGTTATTATTTAAGTAAGAACTAGCTGATTCTAAAACCATGCTCTTTCCACCAGCCACACTTTCTCTTCAGGATTCATGGTTGATCAAAAAGTAAAACCAGGACAGAACCTTGTATCTTTGACTTCAACTCCTGGTAGACTTTTCTCTAAAATTCACTGCTTCAGCTTCAAGAGGGGCTTTCTGAAGCCCTTTACAGCCTGGGCAGGGCTGGACATGTGAGCAGACAGAATATGAAACTTCCTACTTTGTCTGACTCTGTGATAACTCTCTGCCCTCTAGCTTGTCAATTCATAATTATAGCTCTCTCTATATATATATGAATTTTTTGCATCTCAAAAAATTGTTTCCCTGCTCTGCAAGTTTGAGATTACCATATAGTTCATACCCTAGTAGGAAATAGCTGATAGCTGGCAGGAAAACCCAGGGAATTATTAATAGGCAGTTCCTCAGAGTGTACACAGGAGGTATCAGGAGAGTGAGGATGGTGGAGGGAGAGAGAAGAATGAAATCCCATGGTGAAGGAAGAAGATTGATGAAAAACTTGGGATGGTACCAAAGACAAACTCCCACATGGTTCTATAAATTTTTCTCAGTCTACCTCTAGGTCCAAAATAAATCTTAGGAACCATTTGTACAATGACTCGATTGTGCCTCCCTCATAGGTCTGCTGTTATGATGTAAAGAGATAAGCGTTTGAGTGATCAGCACAGAGCTTGACCCAAAATTATACCTCGTGGAAATGGTAGCAATCATAGTTATGGTGTAATATCATGTGCCATTGAAAATCTTTTTCTAACCTTGATATATCTTACTGCTGCTGCTGCTAAGTCACTTCAGTCATGTCCGACTCTGTGCAACCCCATAGACGGCAGCCCACCAGGCTCCCCCATCCCTGGGATTCTCCAGGCAAGAACACTGGAGTGGGTTGCCATTTCCTTCTCCAATGCATGAAAGTGAAAAGTGAAAGTGAAGTCGCTCAGTCGTGTCCAACTCCCAGTGACACCATGGACTGCAGCCCACCAGGCTCCTCCATCCATGGGATTCTCCAGGCAAGAACACTGGAGTGGGTTGCCATTGCCTTCTCTGTGATATATCTTACGCTCCCTTAAATATAAGATGTTTGAAAACTCATTAATTTCTTTGTAAACAAATGTCATAAATCAAGGGACAAATGGTAAACTGGGAAGCATTGCAATGCATATGACAGGTATCAGGTTAATGGCCTTAATATGTAAAGAATTTCTGTAAATTAATAATGAAAAATTAAAAATGGGCCAAGGACAATACAAAAAGGAAATATCAATGGTTTTAAAGCATGTAAAAAGATGTTCAACTTCACTCATAGTGAGAAAAGTTCAAATTACAACTAGAATGCCATCCTATTTTTTCTATAAGAGATAAATATCAAAAAGTTAAGTAATACACACTTTATTAATGAGGACGGGAAAAATACTCTTACTTATTGTGGCTGGAAGCATCAACTTGTACTTCAAGAAGGAAAATTGGGCATTATGTAAACCAAGTATAAGTCCATTTTCCCTTTTATTTAGCAATTCCCTTTCTAGGACTTCCTCCCATGGGCTATACCTAGAAATGTGCATTAGTCATAGGTTCAAGGAAATTTATTGCCACATTGCTTTGTTTATTTTTCCTCCTGGTTAGGATGCCCTCCGAGATTCGAGAACTTCCCCCAGACCCGCCAGTGAGAGGGTTTCCTGTTGTTTGGAAACTTCCTCTATTAAGTCTCCCTTCCCGGGACGGATCTCCGTCCCTAACTCTTTTGTCTCTCTTTTTATCTTTTACATTTTGTCCTACCTCCTTTCGAAGAAAATGGGCTGCTTTTCTGGGCGCCTGATGTCCTCTGCTAGCGATCAGAAGTTGAAGTGTAGTTTGCTCTGCATTCAAATGTTCTTTCGATGAATTTGTGGGGGAGAAAGTGGTCTCCTCGTCTTATTCCTCTGCCATCTTAGTTTCCTCCAAAAATCCACATTGCTTTAATAGCTAAAGATTGGAGGGATGTGAGTGTACATCACTAGGGCACCAATAATTAAATTAATAGCATAGCTATACAATGGAATCCCAGATGGCTCTTGTGGTAAAGAACCCACCTGCCAATGGAGGAGACAGAGAGAAGTGGTTTGATCCCTGAGTTGGGAAGATCCCCTGGAGGAGGATATGGCAACCCACTCCAGTATTCTTGCCTGGAAAATTCCATAGGCAGAGAAGCCTGGTGGGCTATAGGGTTGCAAAGAGTCGGACTCAACTGAAGTGACTTAGCACACATGCACATACAGTGAAACAGTTTAAAAATATGAGGCAGCTTTAGATATACATAGATAGATTGATAGATATTAATAATATAATCATCTTCAAGATCTATTAAGTAAAAAAACATGTTTTTGTTAACCATTTGTATAAGAACTCAAAAAGCTATGTTTAAAGATACATACAAGTATTAATATATTAATAAAGTCTCTGGAAGGCTGTCCCAGAAACTGAGAGTAACAAACAGGATTCCCTTCACTATCTTATATCTTTAAGTTTGCACCATTCCGTATCACCTATTCAAATAATAATAAAGCATTGAGTCCACATGGAGAGTTTGGCCTTGGAGTCCTGAGTCATTGTTCATGTCCTTTTTGCCTGGTCTGGCTCTCTGCTGCACTGGAGTAAGGCACACATCTCAGGCCAGCAGGCACGGAACCTTCAGGAAGGCCTGATACCTGAGGAGTCAGAATGGGAGAGGAAAGAGCCACAGTTGAGCCCTTTTATCTGAGAGGGTCCACAGTGACCCTCCAATCAAATATTCTCTTTTCACAGGAAAAAAAAAAAAATGGCCTGGAGCCTAGGGTTACTAGGTAAATAGAGGAAATCCAATTCAGTCTGAATTTCAAATAAAAAGGTAATTTTTTTTCAGCATAAGTATGTCCCCTGCAGAATTTGGAACACAAAAAGTATTTTAAATTGCTTAATCTGGCAGTTTGAGTGGGATCCAGAACCCAGATGCTCATCAGTCTGCATGTATTCTCTGAGCCTGCCTTTCGTGATCTGTGAAATGAAGGCTTTATCATGGGGTTGTTTTGAGGATTAAATATGCCCCAGTGCTTGTTGAATAACTAAGTGTTCTAAAATTATAAAGAGTGAACACAGCTGCTTTCTATGTCATTGTTATGAAAACCCTAGTCTCCACGGTAGACAACTTATTGAAACTCAGTGTCTTGTTTTCTGCCAGCTTTGCTATGATTTCTTATAAGCCATAGGCATTTAGTTATACATTTCATTTATCCAAGTGGGAGCCAGAACCTGGCTGTTGATTAGGTGCAAGAAAGATTTCTAAAATACATTAACAGGGACTTTATTATTGTTTTGGGACTTAAATTTTTCACCTTTATTTTAAACCACCTTTACCCTAAGTTGAGTGGCATTAGTGTACAGCTTAATTCAGTTAGCATATATTTATTGAACACCCAGTATGTGGCAGGTGTTAGAAGGAAAGGAGTGAGGAAACAGACCTAGATCCTGCCTTCCTTGAATGCATGGGCTGGCTGAGATTCAGCCATGGTAGGCCCAAAAAGGGAGATTGATAGGTATGATGAGTGTTTCTCTCAAGCCTGGCTTGTCTTTAGATCACATGGGGAGGGATTCTGAAAACTCTACCATTAGTAGGGTGACCAACCAGGCCAATTCATCTAGTTTGGAGGGATTCCCGAGGATGTGGACTGATGTCAAGTCTGCACTGCAGACCAAGGCCTCCTTTGGTGATTTCAAGGTGTACCACAGTTGAGAATGCCTGACTTAGAAGGAGTGTAGAGCATGATGGCCCTCAAACTCGATAGAGTCTATTTGGCAAATGAGGACTTCTCAGCCACTAAGAATGTGGTTGCTTACATAGACATGTAGAGAGTGAGTGCATGCACTCGACCCAACACCTAGTTATTTGGATGAAACAGACATGAAAGGAGCAAGAGTCCAGCTTGGAGTGGGCAGTTCAGTGGTGTACGTAGACTGCCCTATTGGGGAGGCTCAAGACTGTCTAAATCTGGTCCTGAGAGTGAGCTTCAGAGCTCCTGGAAAGGAGGTTGATTGGGAGGTTACAGACTTGGTAGGCAAAATTGCCCTGGACCTCAAATGACTGCATAAAACTATTGAACCCACCTGGCAGTCACAGCCTCTTTTCTTTGATCTGTTAATAGACATCTGTGTTCAGTTATGATAGAAAAACCAGAAGAAACCGCAAATCTAGATCAGTCATTTTACAGATATTATGGGGTTTACTTTTATCTAAACTCCTCTTTCTATTATTATGCTCACACTGTTGAAAGTTATATCTTCTCTGTAAGGCAACAAAATAAAATGTGTTTACCTCTATAGATATATTCTCAAGTTGAACATTCTTGTTCCTACTAGCTTTTATACTGTTTAATAGGCATAAAATGCAGAACCTGAAATGAGAATGTGCAAATAAATGTAATATATGTATATATTTATACATACATATATACACATGTGTATAAATGTTTGTTTAAATTCAGATTTATTTATTTATCTGTACCATGGTGAAATTTTCATAGGCACTCCTACTTTATTCTGATTTGAATGAAGCTAGTGAAGCTGAAATGTGTATAACTCATTTTGTTTGACAGAAGTGCCTTGCATAATGTATAAGCAAAAATATTCAGCTGTGCTCTCAGTGGTGTTTTTAGCAAAACTGGTAAGATAGAGAGTTAGGGTCTCTTTTAAGTCAAAATAAGAAAATTTCCTTGTAAATGAATGCATATTCCACGGAAGAACAGTACCTGTTTCCCTCCAGGTACACCCAGGGAAACTGAAGAGAGAATTCAGTTACCTACGCATAACCATCCCCGGATGTCATCACCCTCTGCATTCTTTATCTTAAATAGAGGGCACTTCCAAGTTTCCAGGAAATATCTCCCCTCCCTGGCAGTTCATGTAGTGGAAAATATGTCCTGAGAACTGGTCTTTGGTAGAATAAACACTATCTGGTGATGCAGCCTTTTTTTTTTTTTTGTATTTTCATACTTTGTTAAATACTATGTAAAGTGTAGCTCCCTTTCCAAATACCCCATGACCTTTCACTGTGGACTTATCACTTGGCTTTCCGTTGGTAGTTGCTAAGGTAAACTTTTCTTCTAAAACTGCCACTGGGGCCAACAGGGTTCAAAGCTGTGCCCTTCCCAGACCCTGTGAAAAACAGGGAAGCGAACATCTGCGATAGTGGTTTCAAATGTTGGTGTACTGTTTACACTGGAGATTGCCTCCTGGCATTTGTTTTCCTTTTGCTAGGCTTAATGCTCTGTAATCTTTTAAGACTACTTTTGCAGTGTTAGTCAGGGTATAAGAATAATTTCCCTGTTGCCAGGGGGAACCAAAATGGCATTCAGGACATCTGAGCAATGCTGACCTCATCACTTCCTGATGTATCGCTGACCCCTGCACTTACAGAACTCCTTGAAATGTGAAGCTATTAAAACTATAGCTCTCTTTAATCTAGAAATGTACACACTGAAACATTTCCTGAATGTGTCTCATAAACTCTGCATCCCAGAAAGGCAAAGGATTATGCATTTTAACAATCCTTTATGTACCTTGACATAATGAGAATTTGTGTTTCAGAAAGTGTTAACAGTCGAAGTATATGTGAAAATATTGTGTCCTGTAAGTTTCCAGTAAAGTTACAGCTCTCATTAAATGTCACAGCTTCCAGAATAATAGTAAACTGAGTCATTTATGAAATCCAAACCTAATGCAAAACCTCCATAATAAAAAGGAGTCTTAAGGTGTCCTTGATGTGTAAACATAACTAAATCTAGGGAGGAGTTTACCTTATTTTCAAATATAGAAAGTAGCTACTGGGAGCCAGATAGATGTGGTATATGTCCTTAGATGCTTACAGCCTAGCAAGGAATATCGACAAGTGATCAGAAAATTAAGAATAAAAGTTATAATATTGATACTAAAAGAGACTTGGAAGAGACATTTAAACAAGTTTGGCGGTGGAGGTTAGCAAAGACTACTGGCAAAGGCAGTTTTTAACAGGACCACTGTGTACAGTTATCTAGGTGGTGCATTGCACAACTATACTTTTTGACTCTGTTAAGACCTTAATGACACATAGTAGTGACCTAGGAAAGGAAGCAGGAGGTGGTGGAGTGGAACATGTGAAGGAATGCATACCAAGTAAAGGAGAAGCATGTGAGGCCTGGAAATAAGCAAGTATGTGATAACTTAACGTAGAGGAACTAAAAGAAATTCTGTGTCTGCCGCGTAGACTGTGAAAAGAGTGTAGTGGTTAAATATGAGGGTTAGAAAAACAGGGCCTTATAAATCAAGGTCAGTGGGGAACAGATTTAGTTTTAGGCCAGAAAGTAATATGATCAGTTTAGCACAGTGGAAGTAACACTCTGGACACAGTGTGGAGATCAGATTCTAGTGGGGCAAGATTGACTGAAGCTTGGAGACCTATTGGGAATCTCTTGCAACAATCTAGATAAAAGATGGGTTTAAACTGAAGCAGTGGAGGGAACTTGGTGGAATGGATGGCTTTGAGAGAAATTTAGGAAATTAAGTCATCAAGATCCATACAATTTTGGAGAAGGAAGGAGGTAAAGGAATCAATGAAAATATGAAGATTTTTTTATATTGGATAGTCAGATATCAATAGTCATCTATAGTCAGGTCATTGGATAGCCAGAACTCCATTCACTTAAATTTGGAACACAGAAGAAGAGCAGGATTTTGAGGGAAGAGAGGCGTTTGTGTTTATGACTTGTACAAATGGAGACACCAACAGGAAGTTAGATGCATGGGTCTGGAGGTTATTAAGGCATCCAATTGGTGAACTAGACTTGGGAATCACTTGTATAAAAATTACTCTGGAAGACATAGGGGTGGTGAATCAGGTAGTTTGGAAGCCTGTAACAAAAAAACAAAGATAACGGTGGTTAAAACTGGGATCTGTTTTTCTCTTTCATAGTGAACAGTGCAGAGGTAGGAAGTTAAACTGGTTATAAGACTCCACAACATGAGTAGTAATCCAGCTCATTCTGGGTTTCTGCCCTGCCCACTACAATGGCTTCCATCCTCAGGGTCGCCTGCTAGGGTGACCAACTGTGTTGGTTTGCCTGGGATTGAAGGGGTTCCTAGGACGTGAGACTTTCCATTTTAAAACCAGGAAAGTCCCAAGCTACCTGGGATGAGTTGGTTACCTCTGCACCTCCTGGTTTTGCGATGGCCACTGCAACTCCAGCCCTTTGCACCCACACTTCAGGCAGGAAGAAGGAGGAAGAAAGGACAAAAGGGACAGGTCAGCTGACTGAGCCCCTCTTTAAGGAGTTTTATCAGAAGCCCCACCTGACAACTTTCTCTTACATCTCTGTCTAAAACTGTCATTGGCCACTTCTCCATTCAAGGGTGAATGGCAACAGCAGTGTCGTGGCTGGGCACATGGGCAGCCCCATCATAAAGTATGGTTCTCTAGAGAGGAAGAAGGAGAGAATGGATATTGGGTGGGCAATTAGCAGTTCCTGCCCCAATGAGGAAGACTCCTGAGAGCAGAGAAACCAGACCCAGACCCAGAGAAGTACAAACTCTGAAGATCAGACAAAGCTAGATGATCCCACAGAGAGGACACAAAAGTAGAGGTAGGAGCAGAACTACTACAGCAGGTGTCAAGGAATTCAGAGGGAGAAAGTGCTTTAAGACCAAGAGAGGGTCCAGAGGTTAATGCTGCCCCAGTGTGGTTTTATTAACATAGGCCACTTCGAAAAAAGAGCCACAAGCTTCCTGTGGAAATTCCCCTTCCTTCTCGAGAGCCAAACACTCCACATGTGGGAGAAGTTGCTGAGTAAGTTAAAGGACAAAGTGGGATCCTAACTGCCCCCCCCCCACCCCCAGCCTTCTCCCATGACCAGCACAGACAGGACTGATAGTGATACAGTTCAGTGGGTCTGTACTGGGCCTCACAGTTTTCTTCAATTTTAATCCAAAGTGACATCAGTGAAAAAGTCTTGCATGGCCACTGTTGCACATCAGGGTTCCTTCCAGCCCCACATGTGAAGTTGCAACAAAAGTTTGAAGTAAAAAAACATTGCTCTGGCTCCCTTGGTGAAAGGAGCAAATTCTTGTTTATACATGAATACTGGGAAAACTGAAAAGTCAGTTTCCACATCAAGGAATAGGGTTCACCCTGCCCCAGCCCTGTGTGCTAGGATGTCACTGAAGCCTGTATGTGGCAATTTTATGCTGCTCTTTAAATGCAGGCTTTTCTTTTTCCTCAAGCAAGGTGATATTTGAAATGTTCCCCAACTTAAGAGCCTCTTCACTGCACTATGAAAGGTTTCATTCTGGGAGGGGTTTCTTACTCCTTGGAACCAAAACAGAACTGTAAATGCACTCACTTCTCAATTATTCTCTCCATTGCACTTCAGAAGCGGGTCCTGCCTATAAAGTTGTGCTACCCATCAACCACCCTCAGTATATTGATTTCTGGGGGGATTTAAATTTAAGCTCATACTTCTTAAATCTCATTCATCTCCTTATCCATGGAAGCTAACCAAAATCCGGGGGGCTCATGCCGTTTTATTGAATGAGAATGAGAAATTTCTTGAAACTGTCATTATTAAGAACCTCATAAGGCAAAAAAGAAGGAAGAAAAGAAGCCATTCCCATCAAAACATTTACCGAAAGCAGATGTGCCTTGCAAAACTCTGTAGAGAGATTCTTTCTAACCCAGCAGGGAGATTGGGAATCTGGGGGATTTGTTTTATGTTGGACAGCACAGAGCACCCTAGTGTCTGGCACATAGGGGTCCAAATCCAGCCTGGAAATGGATTACCCATGAGAAGCACATGCAGTGCCTTCTGCTCCATGCAAGTCAGTAAATACTTATAAGACACTGGGTTGAAATTCTGGGCTGTGCCTTGTACTTAGCGTTCTCTGATCTGTCAGTATTGCCCTCATTCTGAGTGACTTGAAAACTCTTCATTTCCATGTTGCCCCTTTTCCCACTTCCCAGCACTTGCTCGGGTATGGCCTAGGATTCTCTGAGCCCAAGACTGTGGGGTCTCTGTCCACCATCACTAACCAAAGTATGGATGCAAAAACTTACTCTGTATGCATTAATTCTAACCATTGATTTGTTAACATCCTTTCGGTAGGGGAAAGGTGCCCTCCTGTGGATCAAGTACAAGGCATACCCTAATTTTAGAAATTTTAGAAAACTATGTATTTATAACTCTTTCAGATGTGAGGCAATGTGATAGAAAAGGTAATCTGCTTGTTGTGTTATCGACAGGAACAGTATGTGTAGAAAAGCCTATCGGTTCAGTTCAGTTCATTTGCTCAGTCTTGTCCTATTCTTTGTGACCCCATGGACTGCAGCACACCAGGCCTCACTGTCCATCACCAACTACCAGAGTTTACTCACACTCATGTCCATGGAGTCGGTGATGCCATCCAACCATCTCATCCTGTCATCCCCTTCTCCTCCTGCCTATACAGGCTTCCATATAAAAGCCTCCACACCTTCAGGATCTCAGAGTAAGGGAAAGGAGGGAAACTTTGCTCTCCTGCCATGGGAAGATTGATACAATTGTAAATAGATAAATTAATAGAGCATACAAGAAAGTATTTGGAAACAGTGTGGAGCTGGGGAAATCAAGTAAACTTGGAGCCAAACCTTCATTTACTAGCTGTGACCTTGGACTGCTCAATTAGTCTTTGTATCTGTTTCCTCCACTGTGAAGTGGTAACTCCCACATGATAGGATCATTCATCAGGATTAAGAGAGAAGAACCTCTCTTACTCATTAGGTTGAGAACCTAATGCCTGCAGCTCCATGAGTATTAGTTCCCTTTAAATCTTTTATTCTTAACAGATGATTTAAGATGAATTCTTGAAAGCCGTCTTCATTTTCATATGATCAAAATTATATTCATATAGTGACTTACTAAATAAACTAGAGGATAATAGTAAAATTGGAAACTTCAAACAGAGGATAAGATTATTTTTATGTAGTCATAGAAATTTATGATTTTTTCTTAGATATTTTCAGAACAAAACATTCCTCTGCCAGAGGTAACCAGTACATTTATGAATTATTATCAATCTGATTGATTAACAAGTATTTAATACAGATTTCTACATTTGGTGAATGCTATGACATTTATTTTCTAATAGCACAATCAGCTGTTTTTGAGAACCCCTATGCCCATTGCATTTTCTATACTTTTTAATTTTTGAAAAGTCTTTGATGTGCAAAGAAAGAAAGACTCCTTCAAAATATAAACTGATGGCTTATACATAATTGAGGATGCAATTACTTGGAAGCCTCCTCTTTCCATGATAGGAATCGGGTCCTTTGCAAAATACTTTATGAGCATTTGCCAGATGCTTTGCATGTATTATTGTCCAGGCTGCTTTGATCAGCTGGTGGAGTGTAAAAATGATTGTCAACAGATAGCATAGTTCGGCAATGGGACAGGACAGACTGGGAGGGTCTGGGATGTAGAAAAAGTTGTGCCCAGAGGAGTAGAGCAGGCACTAGGGAGAATGAATACAGATGCATATGGATCTTTGAAATAGTGGGCAGAAACCAATGTCAGAAGGGCAAGACAAAGGGCAACAGGCAGAGCTAGTAGCAGTTAATATCAAGGAGGTCCAATATGAGATGATGAGATGGGCTAGCCATCAGGAAAATCATGCTGGTCAGACATTTGGAAAAATAAGACCCAACATTTATTAAACACTTATCACATGCCCTTGGGCACTGTACTAAGAGCTTTACTTATATAATCTTTTGTAAAACTCTGCAAAGTCAGTATTTTAGCATCCTCATTTTACCAGTGAAGAAAGTGCCTCAGATAGCAAATGCAACTGGCTGAAAGTGACATGATTTGTAAGTAGTGTAATTGGGATTTCAACCAACATCTGGCTGGGGTTGATAACCACCAAGTTTTAAGCACTCTGCTTCCACAGACAGGGCCCAGTCCAGATGGGCAGGCAGTAAGGCATTCAGGAAATCTGGCAAGAAGATCCTTGCCTTAGGTCAGGGACTGGACTTCAGCCCTGGGAAGGAAGCTGCCAAAAAGAAGGCAGTGTCCTTGCCTTAGACATGCAAGATGCTGAGAGTTAAACAAATAGAGAAGTAGGCATTATTATCAAACCTGGGTCACCAGAGGTTTCAGCCAGAATCATACTAGGGGTAAATATATTGAATTCTATCAGTACTTCAGATGGTGGTTAACCCTGTGTGAGAGCAAGGGGGTGCTTAGCTGTCAGGAAGGGAACTGCTGAGGATTGGCAGCCAGAAGAACCCCAGTACTCAAGAGGACAAAGGTATAGCCTTCAGCACCAAAGAGTCAAGTAAGATGAAACGAATGAAGATTGTTCTCACATCAGCACTGTGAATGTGCTGCTGGTCTGTTAGCTGAATAAATAGCATCTCTGAACCATAGTGGAAAAAAAGAAGACAATAGAAATTTCTATCTCTGAAACAACTAAAGGACTCCTCCCCTGATAATAAGAGAAATAATTAACAATTAACATTACACTTTACAAAGCATTTTTATATATGCCATTTATCAGGTTCTCACAACTCTGTAGATAAGAAGTCATTTCTCACCTGAGCTTTGTATTCTAAAGTCAGCATGAAAAATGAAAATGGAATACCATCAAAATTGCCCTTGAAAATTCCTTAAATTACACATGGAATGTAGTATACATGATTTTCTATATATTATTACCATTTTTATGTACAACACAGCTGATTTTCCTTTTTGTTTTGAAATACATAAGTCCCACTTTGTGACTATTCATATAAAAAAACTTATTTCATACAAGTAAGCAAGTATTGCAGTGATAGGATTGTTTTTTGTTGGTTTGTCTAAGTACATTGAGTGATTTCTCAAATATTGAATGTGTGTGTAATAGGACTTCCCTGTTTATTATTCCCATTTTGTAGACAAAGAAACTGATGATACAGTTAGCATATGCATGATGAAATTTTAAGCCAAAGTTATGCAAATCCTGGGTGGGGTCCACTGTACCCTATGATCACCCCACCATGATCTTTACATCTGAATGACAGAACATTCATTAGCAAAAAGAACTGCATGGGTTACCAAGAAGTCCCCCATAGTGATTGCCTGGGATTTAGACCCATCATACTGTGCTTTGGCTGTTAGAAGTCATGAATAATACATTGAACTCAAACCATGCAGATATGTCTAGCTTTGGGGTGTAACCTCAAAGTCAGTTCTTTAGTCTGCCTTCACTGAGACGGAGAAGCCTTTTTTTGTTTTCTAACGCCTGCACATGACTGGAAGACACATTCAGACCCTTGAGGCATATGGAGCCTAACCATTTTGGCAAGATAGCTTAATTACTGATTTTGATTGCCGTCCTTTTTAAAAATCTATTTGGAAGTTTATGGCCCTCTTCTAACCCCTTATAAAGATTTTATCATTTCCAATAACTGTCTCATAAATTAGATCAAATTACCTAAGTAGCTGTGTTTGAAGAAGATCCTTCCCTACCTTCCTATCATCATGTTTTCAACACTGTGGCTACTAAATCTCCCCCAGACCCTTCACCCCTTGTGTTATAATCAACAACCCTGTCCACATGTGATTTCTGCCATCCTTTGCCTTTTTCTTACTTGTGTTAGAGTTGTTTCTCTTCCTATGGTTAAAAAAGTTGGGAAAGGGGGTGGTGTCTGTGGGAATGGTGGAGTAAGGACTTCAGAAAATCCTCTCCCCACAAAAGCGATGAAAGCACTGGCAACAATTGTTAAAATCAGCTTTTTAAGAACTTGAAATTAACCAAAGACTTGCAATATTTGGGAGCATTTATTCAAGAAAAACAACTGAATATCAGCAAGGACACTGAAACTTGTGTGCATTTTAACTTATTCTATTCCTATCCTGATCTTTAGAAGCACATGGAAATGCAAGGGACCCAGAATACTCAGAACAGTCTTGAAAAAGAAGAATGACATCAGAAGGCTCACACTTCTCGGTTTCAAAACTACCATAAAGCTATAGTAAGCAAGACTATGTGGTAGTAGCAGAAGGATGGACGTAAATCCATGTGATAGAATTGAGAGCTCAGAAATAAACCTCTACATCTATGCTCAATTGATTTTCAGCAAAAGTGCCAAGACAATTCGATGGGCAAAAAGCAACTCAAAATAGATCAAAGACCTAAATGTAACAGCTAAAACTATAAAACTCTTAGAAGAAAACAGAGTTGTAAACCTTCATGACCTTAAATTAGACAATGACTTCCTAGTTATGACACCAAAAGCACACACAAAAAATAGAAAACTGGACTTCATCAAAATGAAAAATTGTGTACTTCAAAGAGTACCATTAAGAAAGTGAAATGAAAACCTATGAATGGGAAAAAATATTTACCATATTTTTACCAAATATTTACCATATTTTAAAATATTTACCATATCATCACGTATAAGTGATAGCATATGGTATTTGTCTTTCTCTTTCTGACTTACTTCACTTAGTATGATCATCGCTAATTACATCCATGTTGCTGCAAATGGTATAATTTCGTTCTTTTTATGGCTGAGTAATATTTCCACTGTATATATGTACCACAACTTTTTTATCCATTCATCCGCCAATGGACATTTAGGTTGATTGCGTGTCTTGGCTGCTGTGATTAGTGCTGCTATGAACATAAGGGCACATGTATCTTTTTGAATTATAGTTTTGCCTAGATATATGACCTGGAGTGGGATTGTTGGATCACATTGGTAATTCTGTTTTTGTTTTTTTTTGAGGGATCTTCATGCTGTTTTCCATAGTGGCTGGACTAACTTATATTCCCACCAACAGTGTAGGAACATTCCATTTCCTCCACACCCTCTCTAGCATTAGTTATTTGTAGACATTTTAATAATGGCCACTCTCATTGGTGTGAGGTGGCATCTCATTGTAGTTTTGATTTTCATTTCTGTAATAATTAGTGATGTGGAGCGCCTGTTCATGTGACTATTGGCTGTATGTCTTCTCTAGAGAAATGTCTATTTAGGTCTTCTGACCATTTTTCGATTGGGTTGTTTGTTGTTGTTGTTGTTGAGTTGTATGAGTTGTTTGTGTATTTTGGAAATTAAGCCCTTGTTCCAGTGCATTGTTTGCAAATACTTTCTCTCATTCTATAGGTTGTCTTTTTGTTTTGTTATATCATTTCCTTTGCTGTGCAAAAGCTTGTGAGTTTCATTAGACCCCATTTGTTTATTGAAAACATTATTTTTAATAAAGTAAGAAAAAAACAACTCACCAAAACAATTATCAGTTTGTTCTAGAATGGCAGTTTTATTAGTGGCAGTCCAGGGAAAGGCACCATCCTGATACCAGTATCTTCCTCATTCTTTCTTAATTTTCTAAAACGCCTTCATAATGTGCCACATTTCCTCTGGTTCAACTTAGCTCTAATATGACCACAGGATATAATATGACCCCAAGCAGGGATGTTCCAGCTTAGGTCCCAAATCAGATTGATTGGTAGTAGTTATATGGAATAATATATTTAAAAGGATTCAGAGGCTACATCCAAGCTAGGCAGGAAAAAAACAGTAACAATTAATTAAGAAAATCTGACATGAGGTTGGCAATGGTAGTGGAGGTAGTTAGCAACTGGGCTAGTTATTTGATCTAGGAAAATGCATTATTCTGCTGAGTGGCTGCAAAATCACTTGGGTAGATAAATCTTTAGATGGATTGTAATATAGCTAATTGGCATATCCACACAGCATGACCTAAGAGTGATTTTGAGGTCTGTAATTTACATGTAAAATCTTATAATTTAAATAGCTAATATTTATGGTCAAGATGTCAAAATCACTCAATAAATAGCATTAGCTTTCTTATAATATCAAGGTGTTTAAAATAATACATTTTATATACTCTGTGCTTTCAAAGGTTTTTAACATAAGAGTATTAGCGTATGCTTATAATAAAATCTGACATGATAAAAGGTTATGTCGAGAAAGAATTTTTATGGCATTCACTGAAAAGTCAAGATAGTCACCAGCAGATGTACTCATTCAGCATCCTATAACACACATTTACATATGTCTGAATTTTACCTCCAAGTAAAACTGTTTCCTCCCTCCTCTGCATGCTTTCTTTGATAGATTAGCAGTGTCCTGAGAGTGAGTCCTGTTTCTCTGGCCGATATGTAAATCAGTGGTTCTCACGTTGTGATCCCCAGACCAGCAGCATCAGCGCTCTCTGGAACTTTTCAGAAATGTGGTCTGTTAGAAGGGCAGCATCACCCCAGACCTACTTGGATTGGAAACTCAAGGAGTGGGTCCAGCAACCTGGGTTTGAACAAGCTCTCCTAGTGACTCAGCTCAAGTTTGAGAGCCCCTGCTGTGAGTTGTTTCCCTTCTGGAAGGCAGGAGGGAGAGAAGCTGGGCAAGTATCCAGGGAGAAGTGGGCCTTGTTCGGCAGCCAAGTTGGCAGGTGATGTAAACAGTCATAGGACACAGCATGGACTTTCTTTTTTCTTTCCTCTTTTATACCCCGTGTTTCAGTTCTCTACTTCCTCGGGAAAGGTTTGAGGTGCTCTCAGGATCTCCCTCAATTCCCATCCCTGCCCTACCCCACGACTAGTCTTTTTAGAATCCCTTCCTTTATGGCGGTGGCAGAGTGGGACAAGGAGGATATGTTTATGCATTCCTTCATGTCACAATGAAGCAACAGTACATTTCAAAAAGGAGTTGGCATCAAGAACCCCAGCTTAGTTAGTGCTTCAAAACCCAACAGGCCCCACAGCTACTAAACATATATGAAGCACTTAGAGCAGCACCTGGTTCCTAATGAGTGTTTGCTGTATGGAGGAGGTAGTGGTATTGCTGGTGATTACTGCAAGGACCAGATTTATTCTCAGAGAGTGCCCGGGTTGGCATCTAGAAGCAGTTGCTATTTGCACCTAGTGGGTGGTTGCTATGTTGAGAAGACTGCCAGCTGGAGATAAATCTTGATCTTAAAAGCTTTTGCAGGCAAGTGAGGCTCCTTGAAGATAATGCCCTGACTGTGTCCTAATTGTGAGGATGGCCATTCACTGAGCTACTGCTAGCCTGTCTGCACTCACCACAGGATTCGGGCTGGGATCAGATTTGGGAAGCAAGTGTGGGAGAAGGGGCTGAAGAACATCAAGAAAAGCAAAGAGGCCTTTTAGGGCCTTTCCAGTAAGAATTTAGTGTTGGGGAGTCTCAAATGCAAGGGGTGAGGTGGGTGGTCACATATATAAGACTGCATGTTAGATGCTGGCCATGAATGTGGGAACCTCTGAACAAATATGAGGGTGCAGGTTAGAAGGGCAGAGGGTCCTCAAGACCCACCAGCAGATCACATCATTGCTACAGGAAGCCAATGGCCAGAGTTAGATTTGGAAAGCTCAAGTGAGAGCTCTTGGTTCCAACCTCCTTTTTTGGTCATAGAAATGCTATTTTACATCCTAGTGTAGCCAGTGGAGCCCTTGACAATATCAGAAGAAGGAGGAGAGAGGCAGCAGGAGGGAGGAGTGAAGAGAGGGAAAGGAGAATAGGAGGGGTGAAGGGGATGGGAGGAAAAGGAAGGAGAAGACAGAAGGGAGGGAAGGAAAGAGAGGGCGAGGAAGGGGGCAAGGGGATGGGGGTGGGAATAATCAGCGCTTCTGCTGATTTCCAAGCCTTGTCCTACATGTTTGACCTGAGCTTTCTCATTTAGCTGTCAGAACTAGGAGATTCAATTGAGGAAGAGTCTAGAGGAGGAGAAAAGTGAAAGTTTCAGTCACTCAGTTATGACCCCATGGACTGTAGCCCACCAGGCTCCTCTGTCCATGGAATTCTTCAGGCAAGAATACTGGAATGGGTAGCTATTCCCTTCTGCAAGGGATCTTCCTGACCCAGAGAAGGAGAGTCCTATGCTAATTAAAAATTAGCTTGTGATAATTTTTTTTCTGCCTGGGCCCCAAGTTTGAAGTAACCAAAACAATTTAATCTACTATAATGAGGCACATTAAATGCAGATTGAATCATTAGGTATGAGGGGAATGATGGAAAGGGAAGGAACCCACCAAGGTATTCTGACTCCAGTAGAGGAATACTGCTCCCCCAGATTCGGAAGCTCCTTAGCCTGGGTTCTCGAACTCATATGCCTTTGGGGGCCAGGGAGATGAAAGCAGTGTGCTAGATGGGCCTGTTATAAAGTGATGGTAGGTGCTAGTAAGCAACAGATATTTGGCTTCAAGGTCAGGAGGTGATAGGGAGAAGTGGGGATTATGGCAAATGGAGCCCACATGCCACCTCTAAAGAGGCAGCGCTGCTGAGCTCTGCGCGGCTACTGTTGTGTGAAAGTAGCCTCTGTGTCCCCAGACCTTCTGATTTCTCACCAGAAGCAGAGATCCAGTGTTCAGGCAACATGTAGTGGGCCCGCATAATGCATGTGCTGGCTGTGTCTGCCCTGGGGTTTACCGGACTGCAGTTGTGCATTTTCCTAAGTCACAAACAGAAGATTGATTTCTTCCCTGGGTCCCCTTCTCTTCTAGGACATTATATTTATGTGGACACCTCCTTTGCCAAGGAAGGGGAGAAAGCTGTGCTGCTAAGTCCTGATCTGCAGGCTGAAGAATGGAGCTGCCTCCGACTGGTCTACCAGATAACCACATCTTCAGGGTCTCTATCAGATCCCAGCCGGCTGAACCTCTACATGAGATTTGAAGATGAAAACTTTGATCGCTTGCTTTGGTCAGCCAAGGAGCCTTCGGACAGCTGGCTCATAGCCAGCTTGGATTTGCGAAACAGTTCCAAAAAATTCAAGGTAGAAAAAATTTAGATGCAGGCTTATTGTTTGACATTATACTATTCTGAGATCTTATGAAAACTTCTGCCATTCATGGCAGTTAGTTATCTCCTGTGTTAGGATGTGACATTTTGAAGGAGCTGCATCACAGAAAAACATTAGTAATGGAAATTAATATTGTTTATTCCTTAGAAGAATTTCTTCCTGGATTTGTTTTCTATTTAAGTGGGATTTGTGTAAGAATCTAAATGGGGCTTAAACCAACCTCTTCAGTGAAAATTTATTTTCCAATGGGGTTTAGGGAGTATTCTCATTTCTTATAATTTTGTTTTGTTCTCCTAAGTTGTGTGTTTATGTTTGTGTTGTCTTCCTAATGCTTCCTTTGCTATAATTTTTAACAAAACAGTAACTATGATAAAAAATGAAAATACATTGAAAAAGGAAAGATATTTAAAGGATATGTTCTGATTTCAAAGATGAAAGTTGTTCCATCAAAAGTATTGGGGAAGTATGGTAGAGAATATAACAGAAAGTTGGATGTAGATTGGAGCAGGAAGGAGGATGGAGCCTGGATTCAGTTGGCCATGAAGTGTGACATTTAGTGAGAACTTGTCATGGGGGAAAAGCGGAGGCTTCCAGAAAACTTTGTCCATTTCTAATCCCCTTTTCAATTCCTTATCCCTTATCTCTTCTTCCTCAACAAGCTTTGGAATACTGTACTCTACATTCCATATCTGCATATAGTCCTCCCATCAGACAGCAGGGTGGATTGAGGGAAGGAGCACTAGAGGTCTGAGTTCCCTATTATAAAGTGTCCCCCTAACAGTATATCACACCTGATATCTACCAGAATAGCTGCAAAATATTGGACTAAAATCACATAAGGAAAGGCAAATATTTTCAGAAGCAAGACCCAAGGTAAACAGTGCTTGAAATCAGCCACATAAATTGTTTTGCTTCTCTCTATTCTTTGGGGCTTCCCTGGTGGCTCAGATGGTAAAGAATCCACCTGCAATGCAGGAGACCTGGGTTCGATCCCTGGGTTGGGAACATCCCTGGGAGGAGAGCACAGCAAACCCACTCCAGAATGTTTGCCTGGAGAATCCCATGGACAGAGGAGCCTGGTGGGCTATAGTCAACAGGGTTGCACAGAGTCGGATACTACTGAAGCAAAAAAAAATCTCTGTTCTTCGTGTAAAATTATCAAATTTTCATTGATATAGAAGCTACAAGTTGAGTTGAGTTTTGAGCCTCTTCCATTCATGCCAAAATCCCCCAACCACTGGTCAAATTTCCATACCTGCCTCCTCTTCCAAGGGATTTTTATCTCCCTCTGAGGCCTCTGCCTTCAGTTCCTGGCCATGCTCAGAATGGGTTTGCCCAGGGACCTAAGTCTCCTTTCCATCTGCAGCCAACTGGTGTCAGCACAGGTATGGGAGAAGGTGGTGGCTGGGGTTACAATGGAAGGCAACTGAGCTTCTACTGGATATCACCTCAAAGTTCTGAAAATATGTGTATGGGTTTGTGTACACACATGCACATGCACACACTTGCCTTCTTTCAGTGAAGTCCATCATGGGATTAGTATCCAACAGCAACGAACTGAGACAAACAATCTCATTTTGCCTTGAATTGCTGAACAGCTTCTGACTAATAGATGAAATACTAAAAATGGACATATGGTGTTTTAAAGTCTAGCTCCCTTCTACCCCATGTATTGTGCAGATTTTAATAGAAGGTGTGCTAGGACATGGAAATACAACCGGCATCGCAGTCTTTGAAATCAAGATGACAACCGGCTACTGTATTGGTAAGTGGGTTTCCTTCTCATTGTATCAGAGCATGCATCTTTTTCTAAAATCTCCTGTTGCCAGAGGTAATTGAATCAATCATAAAGGCAGAGTATTTTACAAACTACACTCTGTAGTGCATTTTGAATTTTGCATCATTTGAATGCTGTATGAGGTTTCTCTGTCTTTAGCAGAGGAAGGCTCGTTAAGAGTTTGCCTGGACTGACTGGGTTGATGAAAGAAAAGTAGGTGAAGTGACTGTAACCTGAGTTGCTGCCTTAAACTCAACATATTCCATATTCCAATAAACATAATTTCCAGTTGGCTGTAAATTCAGCTTTTTGTAACATTTGCCAGAAAGGCGGCATCCTATTTACCTCCATATTACCTCCTTTCCTCACTCTCCTCCATTCCTCTCTTACACCCCACTGCTCTGTCCTTACAATCACAATTTTCACTTAGATTCCCTTGAGCAGGGTTGTGAGGTTCTTCTTAAGTGCCAGCTTCTTGGAGGGCATCAAGAGCAGACATTCTCTATGTTTGAGGTTGCTCACCTTCCATTGCCTCCTACTGAAGCTGTCTCTGTAAATGATCAGTTCTGCTGGTGAAGGACATGCCACGCTCTGCAGGTGAGAGGGGTGGGGAGGAAACCGCACAGGACTGAATCCAGGAGATGCATTTGAGCTGTATTTTCAAGAAGGGGAAGTTTAGGAATTCAGTTGGCAAAGGAGCAGGGCAGGAAGGAAAGCACTCATTCTGGGCAGACCCCAGTGCAGGACAGTGCAGAACGTGTCCAGGCGAAGGCCAGGGACTGGGTAGTGTGTGAAGTGTGAGTCAGGAGTGCTGAGGGAGGCTGTTACGAAAGAGTCTGGATCCCAGCTGTGGAGCCTGGGTTCCTGGATTATGTTGTTGGGAGGCACCAGAAGTCATTCAGTGGGGACGGGCCTGCAGCTGGGCTTTCAGATGCTGACTCTGGCTGCCACCTGGAAAATGAGCTGGGAACAAGGAAAGTATTTAAGAGACAGGAAAACCCTTGGGAAGTGGTTGCAACCTCCAAGAGGGGACATAGGAGTCTAAAATTGGGGTCGGCAGTGGAATGGGATAAAGGTGGGAGGTGTGAGAGATTTTTTCCAGCACTGACGGTACTGGAGGCTGAATGGCTGTGGAAAGGAAGGGACAGGAGTCAAGGGCAATTCTGAACAAAAAGGAGCCTTTACTAATTCCTGGAGTCTTACCTCTCTGTTTTGACCTGCTAGTGATGATGCTAATGCAAGTGAAAGAAAGCAGACCTGGATTGTTACCACTTCGTGAAGATACAGTGAGCTAAAACTGTATCTTCTTTCTTTGGTCCTCCGTGTAGCTCTTTAGTGTCAGCTGCCCGGGGCTTGAACACCCTCACAGGCTAGTCACGCATCTGGTGGAGCACCATCTGCTATAGCTCAGTCAATGCACTGTGCCCCGCAGCCTCTGTCTCATTACCTGCAAAATGGGGATTCAAATCTTTCCCTCATAGGAAAGGACTGCTGTGGAGACCAGTAAGATCATGGATATGAAGGTGATTGTCACTGTACTTGGCACTCAAAAATGTTAATTTCCTTTCTTCAAATCACTGGATGGCTTCTGGTTTTTTTTTTTTTTTTAAACACAAAAGGAGCCCTGATGTTTTATCTTGTTGAACTGTATGATCTTGCTCTCACCTCATCTTTCTTTCTGTACACTCCTTTTGCCTCTCTTGTTTCCTCGTCTGTAAAATGAGATTAATAATAGTACATACCTTGTGGGGTTGTTTTGAGGATTAGATAATTTAATTCATATAAAGTACTCAGATTAGTGCCTGGTGATTGAAGAATATTTTGCTTTTCTCTTTTACTCTGCAGCAGCCTTTAGCACTGACTGTTGGGCATAGGTTAGTGGATCCTGTAGTAGAAAAGTTGAAAATGAAAATCTTAAAAATGTTAAGTGCTTGCTAACGCAAAAGCACACTGTTAACTCTATCAGTCAGGACCCTGGCAAGAAAGTAGAAACAGATTACATTCAACCTTAGTAATTTGAGGAAAACTCACCAAAGGGACTGCAAAGGTATGGGTGGGTGAAGGAAGCCTGTCAAAATGCAGTAATCCAAGACGAGTCAGAGTGATGACTCATGAACCATCAGCACTGGAGGTCTGAAGGGGCAAGAGAGGAGGGTTTACCAGAACATAGAGCTGTGTGGTCCCTCGGTAGCGGGGCACAGCCAACTCATGGCATCCTGGCAGAAAGGGAACTGCAGGAATAAACAAGCCCAACCTTGTTCTCCTCTTATCTTCCATTGGTTGAATCCATTTTAGAAGCCAGCAGGCAAGGAAGCCCATACAGGTCCATACACATCACCCTCTGGAGGATGGAGTAGGGTGGAAGAAAGGTGGGTGGGTCTGGAGGAGCCAATAGGAGATGACCAGCACAATCACAACTTCATATTTTTAACTGTTGTTCATGGGGGTCAACGGAGGAACTGGCTTGTGAGTTTCTTGCTTCCCCAAAGGAGTCTGTTGGCTGGGAACAATTTATCTGTGCAAGCATGTCAATGCTACTAAAAAGGAGAGAGAGGGTCTCTTTGTCTTCTCTTTTTTTCTCTAGTCAGTAGCTGCCAAAGGGCCCAATGCCTAAGATAGTCCTGTCTCAACTATTCTAAGATCTTGTTTATAAGAAAAGCAGAGAACTCTAGCATCTTGAAAACATGCACCTTAGCCGTCAGCTTAGTACCTTGTCTACCATCAAGAGAGAAGGGAATGAAAGAATGGGTTCCCAGAAAGGTGGTGGATAAAATTTCTGGAGCTAAAAGTGTAGCTGTAAACAGTGCTTTGACACAGAGTTGGCTGATCTACCAAGCACCAACCACGCGCCTGGCACCGTGCTGGCAGCTGTCCACCGTTACCACAGCCCTGCGTGGTGGGCGTGTTCCCCCATTTCCCATAGGAGGAGATGGCGGCTAGGTGAGGTCACACTGCAAGCCACATGGGCCACAGTCCAAAGAAGCAATGATGAATTATTATCTCTGCTCATTACAGGATCTCTCCTCTTGACCGACTTTGTCCAGGGCTCCTGGTACAAAGGCCTCAGAAACATACCTGAGTAAGAGCACACTGCAGGGAGTCTGGGCAGCTGCAGGCACAACCACATCTCCATCAAGTCTGTTTTTATTTCTCTTCTGCCAGAATGTGACTTTGAAGCAAACCATCTCTGTGGCTTTGTGAACCACTGGAACCCCAACGTGAACTGGTTTGTTGGAGGAGGAAATGTTCGGAGCTCCCACTCTATCCTCCCACAGGATCACACCTTCAAGACTGAACTGGGTGAGCTGGGGACACCTTTTTCCAGGATAACTGTGTTTGCTATCTCCCCACTATGTTGACCAGTCCATAGCTCTGTCAACAGAAAAGGAGGCAGTGAGAGGAAGGTGAGTAGGCCCTAAGAGACCTGGCAGGAGACTAGGGAAGAGTAAGCCTTGAGACAGAGACAATCTGCAGACATGAGCGCTGTAACTGAGAATGCCACCCAGTTCAAGGCTTTTCTTGCCCTGTGACCAGGCCTTGCTATTTTCCCATTTCCATACTATGCTTTATTTTCTTTTCTGTTTGTTGTTCAGCATTTCTAAAGACAAAGCTGGAATAACCCTAAGTTACTTTTCTCTAAAACTAGATTGAATGATGAGAAGGAGTTGGTAAGAACTTCTCTCTTGGCAGGGAGGTGAGCCAATACTGATGATCAGTCCTGAATGTGGTGAGCAACAGGGCCCCCTAGTGGCCAAGTAGGCTGGTTCTCTGCAGGGAAAATGGAGAGGAGAGGGTGTCAGTCATCAATGGGCTTGGGGGAGAAAGAACCTACTGAGGGAGACCCGGCAAGGGCCTGCTTCCTTGTGGATTATGGCAGCTCTCACCTGGACCTTGGTAGGCTTCATGAAAACCCAGGTCTCCTCACGGTTGCAACACATTCCTTTTGTCAACTCCCAAGTTCTTGTTGACCAGAGAGAAGGTTCTGGTGACTGGCTTTCCATCAGGGACAGAATAGGAATGTTGGTTCTGCTACAAACAGCAACATTTTCCCTTTTAATCCTTTGTGATGTGGATATTTAGGTGATCTGCTCAGTCGCAATAAATCGCTAATGGTGACAGTGTGTCCCCTTCAGCTGCCTGAACACATGGCAACTTTTTATGGCAACCTTACATCATTCCTCATTCACTGTAGTTTCTCTTCGTGTGAATATTTTTAACCACGTCTCCAACTTTTTTTTAAGTGTCCATCTTGTTACTTACCTTGGCCTTGGACAGTCTTCATCCGGTCCTGACTGTTCTCTTTGCTCCTAGGTGTAGCACAAAAGATTCAGGTTTCCAAATGTATGTACATATTTTGGTCCCAGAGACACACAACCCCTCTCTACTTGTGGCCATTGTAGGAACCACACCTATAATGAGTGTTATGTATAGAGTGAATTATCAGCTGTTATGACAGATTAATTCAGGAATCTGCATGAGTATTTTAAATGACAATAGGGTTAGCTCAAAATAATAAAATGTTACTACCTCTTGAAACCTTTGTTTAAATGAATAAAACAACTAACACTGTCTTGGAGTTTCAAAAACAAATGCCAGATGACATTTTTTAATTTATGGAAGTAGACTGATTTTGAGATTGTTTTCTGCCATCTTTAAAAATTCTAGTGCAAGGAATAGAAAGAATCTTGAAAGACTAGTGTATTAAAATTGCAATAATCCTTTGTGTCATTACCACAGAGATACAACCTTTGGCATTAGAGAACTTTTCACAAATCACTAAAAAATTAGTTCTAAAGTCAGATCCTCTGGGTAACCAATGTCATAATCTAATGACTATTGTTCAGTGCGTAATTTTTCATTCTTAATGATGGCAAGGACCAGCTGGCTGGGAGAACACATGTTCTTGGGAGAGGCAGCAAGCTTATGGACTAGTGTCAAATCATCCCTTTTACTATGTTGTGTGTGTGTGTGTGTCAGTCACTCAGTCATGTCCAACTCTTTGCAACCCCCATGAACTGTAGCCCACCAGGCTCCTCTGTCCGTGAAATTCTCCAGACAAGAATACTGGAGTGGGTTGCCATATCCTCCTCCAGGGGATCTTCCTGACCCAGGGACCAAACCCAGATCTCCTGCATTGCAGGCAGATTCTTTACCATCTAAGACATCAGGGAAGCCTATGTTAACTGCATGTAACCCATTGTTTGAAAAATGCATCACCACTAGTTCTTCCTCTCTCTCATTTGTGACCACAGAACATTCCAACCATGTTTGTCTTAACAGGGGATGAAGAGGAGGACCAGGCCAGGAGTCAGAATGCTTGTGCTCCAGACCCGGTTATGAGAGTGCTATATTACTTTAGGTGATTTGCAGATATTTGATCCTGTCTAGAATGTCTATAGGAGAAGGCAATGGCAACCCACTCCAGTATTCTTGCCTGGAGAATCCCGTGGACAGAGGAGCCTGGTGGGCTGCTGTCCATGGGGTCGCACAGAGTCGGACATGACTACAGCAACTTAGCATGCATGCATTGGAGAAGGAAATGGCAACCCACTCCCATATTCTTGCCTGGAGAATCCCAGGGATGGAGGAGCCTGGTGGGCTGCCATCTATGGGGTCACACAGAGTCGGACACAACTGAAGTGACGCAGCAGCAGCAGCAGCAGAATGTCTGTATGTTATTTGGCCTATTCCATAAGGTCCTTGAAATTTGGTCCCTTCCAAAACACCTGTGAGCATTATTTGGTCTGTATCAAATGGTTTTAGGCAGGACCAAATATCAAGGACCTTTGTGCACAGACTGTCTTAGGGACATTTTAGACAGGATCAAATGTCCTTCAATGCTTTGGGTAGTCCCTTAACTTCTGAGGGTCTCCACCAGCCTGTTTGAAAATGAGGAATTTGAATTCAATGATCCCTAAGATGCCTTTGAGTTCTAATATTTTACTGTTTTTTCTTTACCTAATGCTATACATCAAAATCTCCAAATTCACCACTCGCTGAGATCTATTTCAAAAATACTTTGGATAAAAACAAAAATAAGCAAATGGGACCTAATTAAACTTAAAAGCTTTTGCACTGCAAAGGAAACTATAAACAAAATGAAAAGACAATGCACATAATGGGGGGAATTATTTGCAGATGAAGCAACCAACGAAGGATTAATCTCTAAAATATGCAAACAGCTATTGCACTTCAATATCATAAAAGCAAATAACCCAATCAAAAAATGAGCAGAATATCTAAATAGACATTTCTCCAAAGAAGATATAAAGATGGCCAAGACGCACATGAAAAGATCCTCAACATTACTACTCAGCTCAATTCAGTCACTCAAGTCATGTCCCACTCTTTGTGACCCCATGGACTGCAGCAAGCCAGGTTTCTCTGTCCATCACCAGATGGAAGTAGACTGATTTTGAAATCAAATTCATGTCCATCGAGTCGGTGATGCCATCCAACCAGCTCATCCTCTGTCATCCCCTTCTCCTCCCCTCTTCTATCTTTCCCAGCATCAGGGTCTTTTCCAATGAGTCAGTTCTTCACATCAGGTGGCCAAAGTATTGGAGCTTCAGCATCAGTCCTTTCAATGAATATGCAGGATTGATTTCCTTTAGGATTGACTGGTTTGATTTCCTTGCAGTCGAAGGGACTCTCAGAGGGATCGGGTGGGGAGGGAGATGGGAGGGGGGATTGGGATGGGGAATACATGTAAATCCATGGCTGATTCATGTCAATGTATGACAAAAACCACTACAATATTGTAAAGCAATTAGCCTCCAACTAATTAAAAAAAAAAGTCTTCACCAATACCATAGTTCAAAAACATCAATTCTTCAGTGCTCAGCTTTCTTTATGGTCCGACTCTCACATCTGTTCATGACTACTGGATAAACCATAGCTTTGACTATATGGACCTTTGGCAGCAAAGTAATGTCTCTGCTTTTTAATATGCTGACTAGGTTGGTCATAGCTTTTCGTCCAAGGAGCAAGCATCTTTTTAATTTCATGATTGCAGTCACCATCTGCAGTGATTTTGGAGCCCAAGAAAATAAAGTCCATCACTGTTTCCATTGTTTCCCCATCTATTTGCCATGAAGTGGTGGGACTGGATGCCATGATCTTCATTTTTTGAATGTTGAGTTTTAAGCCAGCTTTTTCAGTCTCCTCTTTCACTTTCATCAAGAGGTTCTTTAGTTCCTCTTTGCTTTCTGCCATAATGGTGGTGTCATCTGCACAGCTGAGGTTATTAATATTTCTCCCCACAATCTTGATTCCAGTTTGTGCTTCATCTAGTCCAGCATTTCTCATGATGCATATAGGTTAAATAAGCAGAATGACAATATACAGCCTTGACGTACTCCTTTCCCATATTGGAACCAGTCTGTTGTTACATGTCCAGTTCTGACTGTTGCTTCTTGACCTGCATATAGGTTTCTCAGGAGGCAGGTCAGGTGGTCTGGTATTCCCACCTCTTTAAGAATTTTCCAGTTTGTTGTGAGCCATACAGTCAAAGGCTTTAGAGTAATCAGTGAAGCAGAAGTAGATAATATTGTGGAATTCTCTTGCTTTTTTATGATCCAACGGATGTTGGCAATTTGATCCCTGGTTTCTCTGCCTTTTCTAAGTCCAGCTTGAACGTCTGGAAGTTCTCAGTTCACGTATTGTTGAAACCTAGCTTGGAGAATTTTGAGCATTACTTTACTAACGTTTGAGATGAGTCCAATTATGCGGTAGTTTGAACATTCTTTGGCATTGCCTTTCTTTGCAATTGGAATGAAAATTGAAGTCCTGTGGCCACTGCTGGGTTTTCCAAATTTGCTGGCATATTGAGTGCAGCACTTTCACAGCATCATCTTTTAGGATTTGAAATAGCTCAGCTGGAATTCCAGCATCTCCACTAGCTTTGTTGGTAGTGCCCACTTGACTTTGCACTCCAGGATGTCTGGCTCTAGGTGAGTGATCACACCCATCGTGGTTATCTGGGTCATGAAGATCTTTTTTGTACAGTTCTTCTGTGTATTCTTGCCACCTCTTCTTAATATCTTCTGCTTCTGTTAGGTCCATATCATTTCTGTCCTTTATTGTGCCCATCTTTGCATGAAATGTTCCCTTGGTATCTTTAATTTTCTTGAAGAGATCTCTAGTGTTTCCCATTCTATTGTTTTCCTCTATTTCTTTGCATTGGTCACTGAGGAAGTCTTTCTTATCTTTTTGCTATTCTTTGGAACTCTGCATTCAGATCGTTCCTTTTCTCCTTTGCTGTTCATTTCTCTTCTTAGCTGTTTGTAAGGCCTCTTCAGACAACCATTTTGCCTTTTTGCATTTCTTTTTCTTGGGGGATGTTTTGATCACTGCCTCCTGTACAGTGTCACAAACCTCCATCCATAGTTCTTCAGGCACTCTATCAGATCTAATCCCTGAGTCTATTTGTCACTTCTGCTATATAATATATATATATTCTGATATATATATATATATATATATATATATATATATATATAAAAAAGAAGTTTGATTTAGATCATACCTGAATAGAATATATAGAATATATATATATATATATATATATATATATATATATGAAGTTTGATTTAGATCATACCTGAATAGAATATATAGAATATATATATATATATATATATATATATATATATGAAGTTTGATTTAGATCATACCTGAATAGAATAGTGGTTTTCCCTACTTTCTTCAATTTAAGTCTGAATTTGGCAATAAGTTCATGGTCTAAGCCACAGTCAGCTCCTGGTCTTGTTTTTGCAGACTGTATAGAGCTTCTCCATCTTTGGAGGCAAAGAATATAATCAATCTGATTTCGGTATTGATCATTTGGTTATATCCATGTGTAGAGTCATCTCTTGTGTTGTTAGAAGAAGGTGTTTGCTATGATCATTGTGTTCTCTTGACAAAACTCTTCATTTTGTACTCCCAGGCCTAACTCACTTGTTACTCCAGGTATTTCTTGACTTCCTACTTTTGCATTCCAGTCCTCTATAATGAAAAGGACATCGTTTTTTGGTGTTAGTTCTAAAAGGTCTTGTAGGTCTTCATAGAACCATTCAATATCAGCTTCTTCTGCATTAGTGGTTGGAGCATAGACTTGGATTACTGTGATATTGAATGGTTTGCCTTGGAAACGAACAGATCATTCTGTCATTTTTGAGATTGCACTCAAGTATTGCATTTCAGACTCTTTTGTTGACTATGAGGGCTACTCCATTTATTCTAAGGGATTCTTGCCCATAGTAGTAAATATAATGGTCATGTGAATTAAGCTCACCCATTCTGGTCCATTTTAGTTTGCTGATTCCTAAAATGTCAGTGTTCACTCTTGCCATCTCCTGTTTGACCACTTTCAATTTACCTTGATTCGTGGACCTAACATTTCAGATTCCTATGCAATATTGTTCTTTACAGCATCAGACTTTACTTCCATCACCAGTAACATCCACAACTGGGTGGTGTTTTCACTTTGACTCAGCCTCTTTATTCTTTCTGGATCTATTTATCTGGTCTTTTCCAATAGCATATTGGGCACCTACTGACCTGGGGAGTTCATCTTTCAGTGTCCTATCTTTTTGCCTTGTTATACTGTTCATGGGCTTCTCAAGGCAAGAATGCTGAAGTGGTTTGCCATTCCCTTCTCCAGTGGACCACATTTTGTCAGAACTTTCCACCATGACCCATCCATCTCGGGTGGCCCTATGTGGCATGGCTCATAGTTTCATTGAGTTAGACAAGGCTGTGATCCATGGATCAGTTTGGTTAGTTTTCTGTGATTGTGGTTTTCATTCTGTCTGCCCTCTGATGAATAAGAATAAGAGGCTTCTGGGGGGAAAAAAAGAGGCTTCTGGAAGCTTCCTGATGGGAAGGACTGACTGTGGGGGAATCTGGGTCTTGCTCTGGTGGGTGGGGCCATATTCAGCAAATCTTTAATCCAATTTTCTGTGGATGAGTGGGGCTGTGTTCCCTCTCTGTAGTTTGGCCTGAAGCCAAACTATGGTAGGGTAATGGAAGCAATGGTGACCTCCTTCCAAAGACTGTATGCTGTGGCTCCCAGGCCTGTTGTATTCAGTGCCCCTGACACTGTGGCAGGCCACTGTCAACCCACATCTCCACCAGAGACTTCTGGACACTCACAGACAAGTCTGGCTCAGTCTTTTCTGGGGTCACTGCTCCTTTCTCCTGAGTCCTTGTGCACACAAGGTTCTATTTGTGCCCTCCAAGAAGACTCTTGGCAGGCACAGGCCTGTGTCTGGGGAAGGTTTCCCCAGGCCTGTGGAAGTTCTGTAAGCAAATCCCACTGGCTTTCGAAGTCAAAGTCCCCAGGTTGGGAAATCTATTGTGGGCCCTAGAACTTTTGCAACAGTGTTAGAACTTCTTTGTTATAATTGTTCTACAGTTTGTGGGTCGTCTGCTCAGTGGCTCTATGGTGGAGTTAATGGCGACCTCCTCCAAGAGGACCTGTGCCACATGCCACACCTCCCAGGTTTGCCGCAGCCAGAGCCCCTGTCCCCGTGGCAGGCCACTGCTGACCCATTCCTCTGCAGGAGACACTCAAACACCCAAAGGAAGGTCTGGCTCAGTCTCTTGTGGGTCTTGGTGCACACAAGGTTTTGTTTGAGCCTTCTGAGTGTATCTGGTGGGTATGGGGTTTGATTCTAAATGCGATTTTGCCCCTCCTACCATCTTGTTGGGGCTTCTCCTTTGCGCTTGGGTATGGCCTATCTTTGGTGGGATCCAACATTCTCCTGTCTGCAAATCAAAACTATAATGAGGTATCACCTTACAACAATGAGAATGACCATCATCAAAAAATCTGCAAATAATAATACTACAGATGTTGTGGTGGAGAGGGAACCAGCCTATACAGTTGGTGGGAATGTGAATTGGTACAGCCACTATGGAGAACAGTATGCAAGTTCCTTAAAAAACTAAAAATAGAACTACCATATGATCCAGCAATCCTACTCCTGGGCATATATCTGGAGAAAACCATAATTTAAAAAGATATATGTACCCCAATACTCATTGCAGCACTATTAACAATAGCCAGAGCATGGAAACAACCTAATTATCCTTCAATAGAGGGATGGATAAAGAAGATGTGGTACGTATATACAATGGAATATTACTCAGCCATTTAAAACAAGAACAAAATGCCATTTGCAGCGACATGGAGGGACCTAGAGATTGTCAAACTGAGTGAAGTAAGTCAGACAAAGATAAATATTATACAATATCACTTATACATGGAATCTAAAAAAAATGGTACAAGTGAACCTATTTACAAATGGGTTATTTATTATTTACAATAGAGTCATAGATGCAGAAAAGAAACTTATGGTTACCAAGGGGGAAATGGGGGAGGGATAAATTGGGAGATTGGAATTGACGCATACACGCTACTATATATAAAAAGATAACTAATAAGAATCTACTGTATAGCACAGGGAAGTCTACTCAGTACTCAGTAATGACCTATATAAGAATGGAATCTAAAAAAGAATGGATATACATGTGTGTGTATATAATATATATGTGTGTGTGTGTGTGTGTGAGATTCACTTTGCCATACAGCAAAAACTATACTGTAACTCAACTATACTCTGATAAAAATTAATTTTAAAAATAAAATGCGTTTGAGTCCCTCCTGAATATGTATAAACACTTTGCATTTGGCATTAGAAAAAAAGAAAAAGGAGGATTAAAGGGAGTAAGGAATGAGAAAAAGAGGACCTGGCTTTTCTAATATCTTGACCAATAGATTTTCTAATATCTATATCAAGGCATGATGATGTGGTCATCCCTGAGGAGCACAAAGACTTGGTAGTAGAGCATGTCAGCCCTGCCATAGGCACTCACTGCTCTCTTCTCTCATTCCCACTCCCCATCCCATCTCCTCCTCTCCATTTTTCCTATCTTTTCTCTTCTTCCTTGGCTATTCTAAAACTTCTCCCAAAGGCAGGCAGCTTTGTCCACTAGCATTGCTTAGTTCACTGACATCAGTATGAAGGCCCAACAAAGTATTTGACCCTAAGCTTGAAGTAGTCATGTATGGATGTGAGAGTTGGACTATAAAGAAAGCTGAGTGCTGAAGAATTGATGCTTTTGAACTGTGGTGTTGGAGAAGACTCTTAAGAGTCCCTTGGACTGCAAGGAGATCCAACCAGTCCATCCTAAAGGAGATCAGTCCTGGGTGTTCATTGGAAGGACTAATGCTGAAGCTGAAACTCTGATACTTTGGCCACCTGATGCGAAGAGCTGACTCATATGAAAAGACCCTAATGCTGGGAAAGATTGAGGGCAGGTGGAGAAGGGGATGACAGAGGATGAGATGGTTGGATGGCATCACCGGCTCAATGGACATGAGTTTGGGTAAACTCTGGGAGTTGGTGATGGACAGGGAGGCCTGGCATGCTGCGGTTCATGGGGTCACAAAGAGTTGGACACAACTGAGTGACTGAACTGAACTGAACTGAAGGGAAGGAAGACTTTTACTTGCTTCCAGCAATCCTGAGTTATAATCAGCCTAGTCAGAGCCTTCTTCATTAATCACAATGAGGCTTCTTCATTGATCGCTCATTCATTCATTCAACAAATACATAATAAACCCTCTTTATAGACCAGGTATTCTTGCATAACCTAGTGCTACAAAAACTTCCACCTGTTCCCTAGAATGTCACTATTTGAGAATAATAATCTTTATGTGAGAAGAAGGGATATCTATGTCATCAAGTGAACTGGGGGAATGCTGAGCTAAAGAAAGCTAAACGGACAACCTCTATTTGATGGCTGCTCAGTGCCTTTAATATACTTCTGTGTTAATATATATTATGGCCTTTTTCAAAATGTTCAAATACTGAGGTGCTATGTAAATATGCACAGGGATGTATGATTAGTAGAGTTATGAAATAAGTGATATAGGACCACAGAAAAATGAAAGACCACCTTGGTTTTGGAGTTTGGGGAAGGCTTTCTACAGGAAGTCACATCAGAACTGGTATTTGGCCTGATGGCTAAGGAGAAGATAAGAATAGTGTATGCAGAGGTGTCCAGGCATGAGAATGGGTAGTTTCTTTGATGTTTTGGAGCATTTTTGAGGATGATAGCATGCATGATAATGACAGAGTAGGGCCTAGATCCTAGGTTGTATTTCTGCTTGTGATCAGCAGGAAGCCTGGATGCCTCCCTTCCATTCACTTCTTCCAACTGTTCTCTCGTATTTCACTCTGGCTTCTCTTTTTGGAGTAAGGTATTGCCCAGTGAATAACCAAAGAGCCTTCTCATTCCCACCCAACACACACACACATTCACACTCCTCACACTTAGACTCCTAGGTGAGACTTCTCCCTACATAGGATGGGGCTAAAAAAGATGAGTTCTAAACATTCTAAAATTTTTTATTTGAAACACTTTTTGCTCATATGACTCAAAGGTTTGACCAGGATTACTCCTGGGAAAAAAGCCTCCAATGCTCTAAACAAGAGGAAGGCTGCCTTTCTTATTACACTTGCCTTCTACCAGGTATATTGATTTTCCCTGAGCTCCATCAATTTGGGTGGCAGAGGAAAGATTAAATGGTTCAGCTGTCTGCCTGCAGCAGCAGATTTGGCTCTATATAAACTCATCTCCTGTTCATTCATATCCTGGAAGCAGGTTATGCTTTTGCTTTCAGGTAAAAACTGGAGAAACAAACAGCAGGGGGGAGGGAAGCTATGTGCCTGCTCAGAAACTTCAGAGCTGCAGAGATGCTGAAGGAAGTCTTCTCCAGAGGACTCTGGCCTATGTGTTTTAGAAAAGAGAACAGAGAATGTGATATCTGAAAAATACTCTGTGGATGTCAGTTTTCCTTCACTTGCCTATGTGTTTTTAACAGCCTCAAACAGTGAGTCAGATTTTTCAAATGAGCTCTATGTCTTCAAATTCTTGTCTTATGGTGGAAATGACTAATGCAGTAGGAGTGTGATAGAACACTGGAGGGGTTGGGATATTATCTTGCTTTTTCTTACTCAATTTGGATTCACCACATGTGGATTTCTTTCCTTTGTTAATATTTTATGAAGTGAAACAAAATCCTTCAGGGGATAAGCTACTGACAGCTCAGATCATTACTGTTTCCCACCTGTCTTAGCAAAAAGAAGATAATTGCTGGAAAGATAACAAGGGAAATCTGTTCTTTTGCTGAAATTTTAAAAATCAGGTCTGCATCTGGTGCTGCTACAGAAGGAGCTGAACAAAGTTTCAAAATGTAGAATAAGGTCAGAGTTGTTTCACTCCATCAAAGACCCTGAGATGGATGGATCATCTTTCCATAACTCACAACATTCTTTTCTCATTTCAGTTTGGATTGAGTTCAAGCATCATCTTCATAGCACTTATTCGTTCTCTATCTGCACTGATCCATTTGGTTCATCGCAAAAGCACTCAACAGGGAAGCAGCTTTATTAATTTTCTCACCGTTACCTTTGTGCAAGCTCTGCTGGGTCTCCTTTCTCTGTCCTTGGGTGACTTCACCATGGCTTTCCAGGCACCTTCTGATATTAACAAACTGCCTCATTTTTAAGGATTAAGTTCAGTTGATTCGGAACTCCAATTTCTCATCCTTCAACCAGAACACAGAGCAGCTGTAGAGACGGGATTGGGCTTTACTTCTTCATACTTCTTCCCTTTGCTCTTTTCTTCGTCTTTCCCCACTCATGATGCTGCTTCTGGCTTCTCCAGGGTTGGGGGAGGCAAGATGGGGAAGGGAAGGGGACGAAAGGTCATATGTGACCTGCTCTTTAATCTGGAGTCGATGACCTTCACACTGCAGGTGGCTGGATGCTGGCTATGTCTCTCACAGCCAACGACAAAAATGATGCACTCTCTGGCCATCTGTGAATCCCCCTTAGTGATGGTTATGAGGTACACCCCACCAGCCCCTTTTTGATAGGGTTACCGCCCTGGATGCAGTCCTTTTGAGAAGAGTCTTAAGGCACTCTAGCCCAGCTACCTTCTGAGTTTTCCACCTAGGCTTTGGGAAAACTCAGATGTCTCCCCCATCAAACTCTGGAAGTCCGGCTCACTGGCAACAAAAGTCCTTTCTCTCCCTTCTGCCCCCAGGTCCCCACAGCCTCTAGCTGCATGCCGTCAAGGCTGATACAGAGGCCTAGCCTCTGCAATGCACAAACTCCAGCTATTGCTGGAGTTCTCCCAGTAACTCTGCCACCCTCCTCTCAAGGCCCAAGGCAGTCACAGAACCCAGGAACTTGCAAGCATGGGTGGAATGAGATTAGATGGTAGTTGCCCTCCCCCACCTTCTCTACAAGTGGTTCTCTGAAACCCCCTCCCTTGGGTAAAGGTAAGAAAGGGGAAGCAAGCTCCTCCCATTCCCTTGCGGGATCAAAAGGAAACACAAGGCGGGTCAGCTCCACAAGTCTCTTCGAGGAAACTGCCTCCAGTCTCTCTGATCCCTCCTTGGCCTTCTCATATATACAGGCCGGTGGAGGCGGGTGAGCAGGGAAGGTTAGGATTATTAGGGAGGTGAAAGGGTCTAATCTGGTAGAGCAGGTTTAGACTCCAGGTCTGCCACAATGTAGCATATACAACAGGGATAGTTTAGCACCACTCTGTAGAAAATAGAGGGACTTCTGCCCCATTGTCCTTATCACTGAGATCTTAGCAGAAACTAGAAGTCCCACTTCATATACTGACTCTACTGTAGGGTCAGACTCTATTATAGTAAAACTTACTAAACCCTTAGAACTAAAGGTTCAGCAGGTAACTGCCAGACCTGTAGACTGGAGAGCAGGCATGGTAACTAGATGCCTTTGGGTGCTGCCTCCTCACAATGGCTGCAGACCCACTGGCATGCCTTTCTTTGGGTCTTCCCCCACACCCAGGAGAGAGCTCGTCCAGACAACTGTGACACAGAGGCAGACATTGCAACTGGAGCACAAATGTGGCCAACAGGACCGAATCACGGCTGAGTCAGAGGATACCGTTGGCATTGCAGCCAAGCCAAGGGCAATCTCTGTGGAATGCTGGTTAGCCAGACTGTTTGAAAATAGAAGGTCAGGAGCTGCCTTCAGAGTTCTTTTCCTAATTCAAGGGAAAATGGCTGACTACCAGTGAGCCACTGGTTCCACATGAAAAGCTGAGCTAAGACAAAGAGCTTCTGTAAGAAAGGAGGGAAGCCCTCTTCAGAAGAGAGCGTGCATGTGCTCCTATCACAGGCGTTTTGCCAGAGGGGCCTGAGCTTTGGCTTGCGTCACAGAGAGTTTTGCTCTTTTAACAGGATCCCCAATGGTTTGGTTGATTATAAGGATCCTTTCCACCTAAGATCTATCTATACCTATTTTAATCTACTCGGACTTAAAGGATCTGATTTTTCTTTCTAAAAGGCTTCTTCTAGAGATTCTGGAGGTTCCAGAACCCCGGACCAGTTAAGGAATTGGCCTCATTGAGCTAGGCAGAAAAGTTCTCATAATATAAGACACTAGCCGTAAGTTTCCAAGCACTGCAGGCTACCTTCCTCATTCCCCTTGGAAGGGTACACAGAACAGTGCCCGCACCACCACCTGCTCCCAACCTCAGAGCAGATTGTACCTGATGACACATATTCAGCCTGGGCTGGTGGTCATTCCTGTGGCCCAGCTTCCTGCAGCTGACACCTGGTGATTTCTGAATCATCCACACTCCTTCAACTGAGATGATAAGCTTCTGATGAGTTACCTTCTGTTTCCCAGTGAGAAAGTGTCTTACTCAGATAGTCAGTAAATAGTACCTAACTTTGGCAACAAATGAATGCCAGAGAGGAAAGGGTGGGGAGTCTGGTCTAGTGGTTCCATGGGAGACTTGGTGTCAGCAGTCCTGGTCGGATTCCCAGCAGCCTCTCTGACTCACTTTGGGCAGGTCACGTTGCGTTTGCTGTTGTTTGGGACCAGAAGTGGGACTGTGGCTCATTAACCTCCTGTCTTGTGCGTGGGTTTTTAACTAGGCACTAGCTGCAAATTCAGGTATTTAAATTTTGTCCACCCAGGAGGTGAGTAAGTAGCCTTTAAGAAGCACTGTCAGATATCTGTCAGCTGTGAGGAAGATACATTCATAATGGGAAGGAGTGTGAGACATTGCTCCTAAACAGAGTTACCATGTACTCTGGAAGCAGAACAAATAATTTCCAGTGGATTTGTGAGGTCTCCTAGATTTCCTGAGGTCTCCTGGAGTTTTGGAGGTGTGCTTCACCTGGGTAGACTGAATTCCTTCTTCATGTCTGGCTGGCCACCAGCAGTGCTTCAGAGGACACTGACCTTACCAGGGGCACTCGTGGCCTTGCCTCCTTATCAGAAGTTCCTGGATTCTGCTCAGTCCAACATTCTGATGCTTCCTTTAAAATCCCTTCCCAGAGGCAGCCAACTGGGAGCTCATCAGCTGCTGCCAGTCTTGCAGTTACATTTATTTGGCACTCACAAAGTTTAAAAAATTGTGGTGGGAGGTGTTATAGGTTGAATTGTATTTCCTCAAAATCCATATGTTAAAGTCCTAAACCCCCAGAACTTCAGAATGGGGGAATGGAAATGGGGTCATTGAAGATTAGTTGGTTAAGATGAGGTCATACTAAAGTGGGGTGAACCTAAGCTCCACCCAAGTCCAGTATGACTGGTGTCTTTATAAAAAAGGGCAGTTTGGCCACAGAGAGATCCAAGCTTAGAAGGGAGAATACCATGTGACCATGTAGGCAGAGATCTATCAGTCAGTGTCAAAAATTGCCAATGCCATGGAAGCTAGGAGAGAGGCATAGAACAGGGTCTCCCTGCCATCTGTCAGAAGGAACTAATTGTTCCCATACCTTGACCTTGGACTTCTAGCCTCCCAAATTGTGGAAAGACAAATTTCTTTAGTTTCAGCCATCCAGTTTAAGTTACTGTTATGGTAACCCTAACAAAATAATAGAGGTGGTGTCATTTTTAAACGAACGTATTTGCCAGAAAAATCTGGATTTTGAGTTTCAGCGGGAGAAGCCTGCAGCCCCTGGCTGATGTGAGGGCATCGGCAGGAAGTAGACGGATGGGTTCTCAGGGAGGAGCATGGGTCCATGCACAGGGCCAGCGCCCCTCACCCCCAGCTGATTGTCACAGCCCAAGAATACAGGCCCAGCACTATCAGATTTTCTGATTTTTTTCGGGGAAGTTTGATATCTGCTTCCCGTTGCTGGTGAAATGTGATTTCCACTGTTGGCGGCTAATCCATCACTCTCCATTTTCTCCCTGACCAACTCCACTTCAGTCATATACTTGATCAGGCTGACTCCTCTGATCATCTGAGTTTGTGATTTCTGTTTATTCACAGTCACATAGCTTGGCAAGATAGTCAGACAATTCTATTTAAGCCAGGGAGATTTTTCAGAGTGGGTTGAACAATTTGCTACCAGGAGAAAGGAGCTTTGATTTATCCACCTTTCCCCTCTGCCATATTGCAGTGAGGATTGTTCTGAGACCATGTTTCTGCTTTGAATCACCAGTTGTTGAGGGCCCACCACATTCCAGGTGATGTGTTAGCTGCAAAACAAGTGTCCAGTATGTGAATGCATATATTCTTCCTAATATACTTACTGCTATTTTGCTGGCAATAAAAGAAAAGATTATAAACCAGGCACCATGTAATAAAAGCAAAGACATTAAGCTGTAATTGTTCTGAACTTATAAATAGAAAGGCCATTCTATCATAGATGCATTGCCTCACACTCCTCTGTCACTGCAGCTCAAATAAATTTAGACTAATAAATAAAATTGCTGATATTAATAGTACCATATGAGAGGAGCATGGTATAAAAACATTAATGGCATTCCTTTACTTCATTATAACTATCTTAGGCAATTACAATGTGCCAGGTACACACTGACCACTTCACATATACAATGTCATTTAACATTCAGATCAACCCTGTGAGAGAAATATTTGATTCTTATTCTAGAGATCAGGAAAATGTCCAGAGATATTCAGTAACTTGCTCAAAGTCACAGGGCATAAGATGTAGAGCTGGATTCAAAGCCAGCGGGTTTAATGCCAAATCCAAGTTCTCCCACTTCCACCTCTCAGTTTCTTCATTTTACCAAAATGCCTCTAATGAAGATCAGCTATTGGGTCTGGAGTCCACCAAGGCCTTGCCAACCATCAAGAGAAGGGGGCGTGGTCCCAAATTCAACTTCCCAAATCCTAACCCTGTTGACAGTGTTGACTGACCTCCATGTTCTATTAAAGAGGTACAAACTGTCATCTAGTTTGAATTCGAAATCTTTGTTTCACTCAAAGAACACACAGTGACATTACATGCATATGGCAAAGATGTAGAGGAGAACAGATGGTGTGCTCCATATGTTCTTAGAAACCTCATCACTCAAAGAAGGCTTGTTGGAGGGGCCTTCAGGGTCATGTTCTGCTTCTTTTCCTCAACTGTGTTCAGTTTATAAACACTCAAACACTTTACAGATGACATACCTACCTTTCTATATGTATGTTTTGCTTCAATCAAAGGTAAAGGAAAGAGAAAGAGTGGTCCTTATATTAAGCAGAGCACAGTGAACTCCACTATTTATCTCCCAGCTGCAACTTTCATCAATCCATGGCCAAACTTCTTTCATCTAGTGTTCACTCTCTTCCCCTCCTCCACTCCCACCGGGTTATTTTGAAGTAAATCTCAAGTTGTGTAGTCGCGTCTGAGAATCCATCTGCTGGTCTTAGGTTTTTTTCTCTGTGTGATTTCAGGCCATTACATGTACGTGGACTCTATGTACGTCAAGCACTTCCAGGAGGTGGCCCAGCTCATCTCCCCGATGACTACGGCCCCCATGTCTGGCTGCCTGTCATTTTATTACCAACTCCAGCAGGGGAATGACAACATCTTCTCTGTGTACACAAGGGATGCAGCCGGCCTGTATGAGGAGATCTGGAAAGTAGGCGATCCAGGGGCTGCTGGCTGGAACCTTGCTGAGGTGGAGTTCAGTGCCCCGTACCCCATGCAGGTAGGTGTGCCTGGCCACTCTGCAGAGATGCCACCCACACCCAGACGTGGAGTTCAGGAGATACTGCAGTCTCATACTCATTCCTCCTTTGCCTCTGTGTCTCAGTCCTAATCTCCCTTTTCCCTTCCTTGGCCTTCTCCACTTTTATCCCTTCCTCTGTATTCTCTCTGCCTTCCTCCTCTATCACTTCATTTTCTAGACGAGTATTTCTTTTTTTTTTTTTCTTTTTCATTTATTTTTATTAGTTGGAGACTAATTACTTTACAATATTGTAGTGGTTTTTGCCATACATTGACATGAATCAGCCATGGATTTACATGTGTTCCCCATCCTGATCCCCGCTCCCACCTCCCTCCCCACCCCATCCCTCTGGGTCTTCCCAGTGCACCAGCCCCGAGCACTTGTCTCATGCATCCAGACTGGGCTGGTGATCTGTTTCACCCTTGATAATATACATGTTTCCATGCTGTTCTCTCGAAACATCCCACCCTTGCCTTCTCCCTAGACGAGTATTTCTTAATAAAGACAAATATGGGAAAGCCAGTCAACCAACTAGATTTCTTGGCCACACTCTCCCTCTGAACTTGCACTGTGGTCATGTGAGTTCAGATGTGATTAGTGAAACTCCTTCTACATGAACCTCACTCTGAAACTTCAGCTCCTGACAGCAGCTGTGAAGGTTCCCCTTACCTGAAGAAACACTCTTTCTAAATTTAGAAAAAAAAAAAAAAGACTTATTTTTTCTTTTTTACTTTATAGTATAAATAATGTCATAGAAGTCAGAAATAAACATGATTTTGGCCCTAATTTGAAACAAGCCTTGGGGCCTCTAAAGTTTTTTTAAAGTTTTTATGGTTTAAAACTGTTCAGTGTAAATGTCCAGTGCAGAAGAATTAGAAAATTCAGAGAAGCAAAGCAAACTAAAACGCCCTACACCAGCCCTGCAAAGAAAAGAACTAACATCTTTGTATTCATCCTTGAAGACTTTTTTGTAAGCACATATATTAATACATATCTATACATGTATTCTGGGCTTCCCAGGTGACACAGTGGTAAAGACTCTGCCTGCCAGTGCAGGAGAAGCAAGAGACCCGGGTTCAATCCCTGGCTTGGGAAGACCCCTGGAGAAGGAAATGGCAACCCACTCCAGTGTTCTTGCCTGGGAAATCCCATGGACAGAGGAACTTGGCAGACTACAGTCCATGGGGTCGCAGAGTCAGACACAACTGAGCACACACACACACACACGTATTTCAGTGCTGACAACAATCCAACAAAGCGGATAAAATTATCCCCATATTCCAGATGAAAGAGGAGGAAACGGAAAGTGCAAGACATTTGCTGTTTTGTTCTAGGTCACACCACTGGTGAGTGCCAGGGTGCTAAGAAAATTTCCTGCACTAAATCTGACTTAAATTTGAAGGAAGAGGGGAGCTCTGTCCAGTGACCCCTGGGACCTCTAGAATCCAGGAATGCAGCACTGTGGTTGCAGATCTGGGGCTCTAAAGAGAGTCTTAGTTCCCACAGGTTATGAACATCCCCTACTTTCACTTTGCACTTTTTGCAGTATCTTCCCTAGTTCTGTTTAGAGTGCAAAAGAAGCTGATGATCCTCTGGATGCTTTTCAGTAGTGCCATCTGCTCACCTGATGTGGCGTTTCAGTGAGTGTTGGGGTGGGGTCTCGGTTTCGGAAGTGTTCTGTCCATGGATCGTGTGCCTGCCACTCCCTTTCCCTCTTCCAATTCCCCCTACCCCAGACAGCCCCAGAGAGGGGACTTCTGTAGTATGTGTGCTATTTCCTATTCCAAAGTCTAACCAGGCCTTGATTTGCTCTTGCAGCCCAGTGGAAAATTTTCTGAGAGTTTGGGTTACAAGGAGAAAAAGAAATGCACATGCTGCTTGAGAAAGTTTTCCTTCTATTAAAGTCACAAGTCACATGCACAGTGCAGACGTTGTCCTTGCAAATTCCTTTCATCCAACCGTAAACTCCTGGGGCAACATTTATACGAGTGAGACTTTGCTGAATTTTCTTTTTAATCAATGCTTGAAAAGTTACCATTTCTGTTTACTGCTTAAGTTTACTAGTAAACTTAAGTACATATCCTTTTGAGTCACACAGGCATGATTTTGCCCTGGCAGTTGGTACTCATTACATCAGGATTATTGGCTCCTGGTAATTGCCGAGAAAAGAAACCTACCCTGTGGAAGTCAGCGAATTTAATGTCCCCGTATTCTCAAATGAATTTTTTAAAGGAAGACAAATATCTGAACAAGAGAGAACACAATGACACAAAGGCTGTGATTTGCAAATTATGATTAGAAATATCCTTATCCAGTAAGGATATTTAGATCAATCAGTAAGATCAATTTGTTGTTGGCTTTATCACCTTGAAAATGAAATGTCATAGGCCTATGTTGAGCTTGTAAGCTGAATTTGCTCCTCCTCATTCACCCAAATCTGTCCCCTTGGTTCTCAGCCCTTCCTCCATTGCCAGAGACAAACTTCCAGGGTTGTCTTAGATTTTGGAGAGGCCAAGTGTCTAAGGACCATTGTTGTTAAGCTGAAAGGGACAATCTTATCCAAACTCTTTTCTCAAAAATTAAGAAATTGAGAGCTAGAGGAGAAAAGGGACAAACTAGAGTTAATTAGTGGCCAACTAGACTCACACATGAATATCAGTTCAGGAGGGGGTCACCCTGGAGAAAAAGGCATGGATTTAGTTCAGGGCTTATTATGCACCTGACTCCATAGGCTCTATATATACAGTATCTCATTTAATCATATCTACAGTCCTACAAGGAAGATGTTAAAATGGCTATTTTATAACAAGAAAAGTGTTGTTCTGAAAGGGTTAGCTATGTCCCCAAGATCACCTAGTTAATAAACTGACAGCAACAGGATTTGAACTCTGGTCTGTCTGCCTCTAAGACACCATTCTCCTTAGCAAAGGGTGAAGACTAGAGGCCTATGGGTTAGATCTAGCCTATAGGGATTTGTCTAGCTGCTATAGTGGTATTTGTTTTTATTTTGTACACACATTTGTTTTAGTTTTTGAATGAATTGTTAGCATTGAAAAATCTGAAGATTTCAAATAAAAATCTAGCGATGAAGTCCTCTTGACAATCTGGTGAGTCCAGGCATGTTAGGCCTGAATTCGCACCTGCCAGCAGCTGACGAAGCTAAGTAGCAGCTGGCCCTGGTAGATGAGCCTTGCTCCCCAAGTCACACCATTTCCTGCTGCATCAGATGAAACCCATATCATGCATTTACATTACGTGCCTGGCCCGGGTGGGCACTTGGATGTCCACCCCTGCTCAACAGCGTATCTTATGTTATCAATCCAGCAGAGTGGTCTGCACACGTCGGTGGTTTTCCCAACACAGATGAGTGTTGTGCTCCCCATACTTGATCCCCATGGGAAGCAGAGAGTCACAAACAGAAAGTCGTCCATTGAACTCAAAGTTAAACGTGGTGGCAGAGAAGACAGTATAACTAAAGGGGCCTGAACTCATTAATAATCCCATGTTCTCTCTATTTGAGCATGCCAGGGTATGCCGAAAACCTAACATTTGTACATGGGAGTTCTGGGCCTGATTCTGCCTTAGGCATCAGGTAATCATCTCTGATTGCTGCATCTTTGTCTAGATGGACATAGAATTTTATGTCCTGGGAAGGGCTTAGGGCTCTGTGAAGGGCAGGATTGCCTTCTGCAAGCAGCATGTTGACTCTTTAATTGAAGTTCATAAAACAGATTATTGAGCCTGCAGTCCTATCAGCAAGTGATATAGGTACTTGGACATGCAAGGGAGGGGGAAAAGTCCACCAATAAAATGCAACTTAGGGCTTAGTAGTCACTCTCCCCCGAAGAAACTGTGAGTTAAGGAGGGAGCTGCTCAAATACCTATATACCTGGCTCGACCAACACACCATTTTAAGTCATAGTACAAGCATTTAAGCCTAAAAGAAAATATGTAAACATGTAACATGTCTTTCTCCTCTGCAGGTTATTTTTGAAGTTGCCTTCAATGGTCCCAAAGGAGGATATGTGGCCCTGGATGATATTTCTTTCTCTCCTGTTCACTGCCAAAATCAGACAGGTAAGCATTCTCTTTTTCTTCTTCCTCCCATTTAGGATCTTCTTTTGTCAACAGATGCCTATGGTCAGGACTTGCTTTAATTCCTTCTAATTTCCTCTTCTTTTCCTCTTTTATCTCATCCTTAAAAAATTATTTAACCAAATAGTCATTTCTCTGTTATTTTACTCTTTTTTTCCTCTCACAGAATGAAACTGATTTTCCTAACACCAGAGGTCAGTTATCTGAGTTAAGGAGATTTTATATTCTCTACGTACTAGGAAATTAAAATTAAATACCCCCCCCCCCACATCCATCTTTCTTTTTAAAAGAAATCTTGGGTCCATAGACATGTATATAGAGTAGACAGAAAAAACTCTCAAAATCTACTGAGTAGAATTATAAGAACTCTTTCTAATTTTATGAATCTAATTTTTAAATGTCCTCCTGTTTAAAGATGTTAGTATTTGGTATACATTCTGTATGATGGTTTTGACTTCAGAGTATGTATTCAATTTCTCTTTCCAAGTGAATGCTCACATAATTTTATCATGACCAATTCTGTAATTTCCATAAACTTTGTGTTTGTAAAGAGAGGGAATTTTTACTTCCTTGGAAAATAGGTAAGCAAATCAGTTCAAAGTGAAGTAGAAAACAAAGGTTTTAGAATTAGAAGGGTGACACTATAATTGATAACCCAGATAAATACCTTCCTGCCAATGCAGGAGACATAAGAGACATGGGTTTGATCCCTGAGTCAGGAAGAACCCTTGGAGGAGGGCATGGCAACTCACTCCAGTATTCTTGCCTGGAGAATCCCATGGACAGAGGACTGGTAGACTATAGTCCATAGAGTCGCAAAGAGTTGGACACAACTGAAGTGACTTAGCATGCATGCATGCACAAATAAATGCAGTTGACCTTACCTTTTAATGAATTTGATTCCTTGAGAGGCCCCAGGGAGACACAGTGGTCATCGATCTTATTAAGGAGCCTTTGTTCTGGGTTTTGGAGTGCGGGAAGTAAATTTTTGAACTTGGTTTTGGTAGTGTAACTTTCGCTTAAGATAGAGTTGGTCTCTAATTTAATATAGTTTTGAATATATTCTTTTTTTTAATGTGCATATATGTATGTATGTATTTTTACAAAAATAAAGTCATACTGTACATACTATATATAACTTGCTTTTTTTCATAGAACAGTACATAATGGACATGTATCTATGTAAACAAATATGGGACTACATCGTAATTCTAATGGCTATAAAGCACTCTAGCATATGGCTTTATCATCATTTATTTAAACAGTTTCCTACTGTTGGACAATTAGGACATTCCAATTTTGCAACTTCAGATATGCAGATGATACCACTCTAATGGCAGAAATTGAAGAGGAACTAAAGAACCTCTTGATGTGAGTAAAAGAAGAGAGTGAAAAAGCTAGGTTGAAACTCAACATTAAAAAAGCTAAGATCATGGCAACCAGTCCCATCATTTCAGGGAAACAGAGGGGAAAAAGTGGAAGCAGAGACAGATTTTATTTTCTTGGGCTCCAAAATCACTGCGGACAATGATTGCAGCCATGAAATTAAAAGATGCTTGCTCCTCGGAAGAAAAGCAATGACAAACCCAGACAGCATATTAAAAAGCAGAGATATCTCTTTGCTGGCAAAGGTCTGTGTAGTCAAACTATGGTTTTTTCCAGTACTCGTGTATGGATATGAGTTGGACCATGAAGAAGGCTGAGAGCCAAAGACTTGATGCTGTTGAATTGTGGTGCTGGAGGAGACTCTTGAGAGTCCCTTGGGCTGCAAGGAGATCAAAATAGTCAGTCCTAAAGGAAATCAACCCTGAATATTCACTGGAAGGACTGATGCTGAAGCTGAAGCTCCAAAACTTGGGCCACTTAATGTGAAGAGTAGACTCATTGGAAAAGACCCTGATGCTGGGAAAGATTGGAGGCGGGAGGAGAGGGGGATGACAGAGGATGATATGGTTGGATCAAATTACTGACTCAATGAACATGAATTTGAACAAACTCCAGGAGATAGTTGGGGACAGAGTAACCTGGCATGCTGCAGTCCATGGGTTGCAAAGAGTCGGCCATGACTTAGCTTAGCAACTGAATAACAATAACAAATGTTGCTATTCCAAGCAATAATAAAATAACCAATTATCTATATCATCACTCAATTAACTAATTTTTTTCTCTTAGAAAAATTCTACATTATGAAATATCTTGATTGAAGAGTATGTCCTTAAGAATATGTGTGTGTTTGTCTGTATATATATATATATATATATATACATATACATATATATATATATATCTTAGGGTACTATCAGCCTCCAGAAAAAGCAAAGGCAACTTACTTGAAAGTCACATGTGAGAAAGCCTGTTTCTACACACCTATACCAACCACGGGTCTTGGTAAATTTTACATCTTTGCAAATCTGATCACACTGGATCAACCAAAGAACTGTTAGATGCCTCAAGCTGGGGCCAACCAAACTCTCTTCAGGACTTTTAATCTTGTCTGGAGTGAACCAGAGATGGAAGAAACCTTAAGGGGAGATAGTTGAGCAGTTTTTCTACCAAGGCATTCTGGAATTACCAGCCTCCTTCCTGCCAGCCTCCTTCCTGTTCAGCCTTCTCGACCTCTTCTATTACATCCTCACAGCTTTCCATAAAATATTCTTTTTCCTTCTTAATCAAAAGGGCTTTTCTTTAGAAAAGATTAAAGAACCATGAAAAGAGTGTTTTGGTGCCGACTCACAAACGTGACTGGCAGTTGCTGCTGGCAGTTGTCTGGGAGCTCAATTAGGTCTGCCTCCTGAACCACTTACACATGGTCTCTCCAGGAAGGTGGTCTTGGGGTTGTCAGACTACTTCATTGGTGGCTGACTTCCAGGGAATCCATGTTTCTAGAGAACCGGGAGGAAGCTGTAACACCGCTTATGACCCAGCCTCAAAAGTTGCATACCATCACTTCCTCTGGATTTTATGGGGCAAAACAGTCACAAATTCATATTATGTCCATAGTTACATCAGTCCATCTTAGGATTGTTAGATGTCATCAGATCAAGAAGAGGTGTCACATATGATTGCTGTTGGTGAAGGTATTCGCAGAGTTGAAGAAAGTCCTTTCCTTGAAGCAGAGAAACCCACCATGGGAAGCCTTCAATTGATGAGGAGGTTGAAAAGCTGAAAGCTTGTCCTAAAGATCCCAGACAAGCCCCCAAGATGATAGCTTATGGTGAACGGTATCAGATTCTTGATCTCCAAAGAAGAAGATTTATCTTCAGGACCAGGGACCAGGCTTGATCACTCAAGAGCTTTTGTGAAGCAGAGTTTTATTAAAGGATAAAAAGGGACAGAGAAAGCTTCTGATATAGACATCAGAATGGGGATGGAGAGTTTCAAATATATTCTATAAGCAAAGGATCTTAGAATATTTTCCACGCGAGCTAAATTTTTACCTCCAAATTACAGAGAAACTTACTAATTAGCTGAAATCAAATATTAGTTTTTACTAATTCTAATTTGAAAAAAAAAAAAAAACTAGTGAAACAGAACAGACTTGATTTACATATTTATATGCTCTAATTAAAATGATTTAATCCTAACAGTAACCAAAAATTAAGAGTCTCTAAATTTGGCAGAACACAGAAAACAAAGTGACTTTACTTCTCTAAATATGATTGCTCCCTAACTCCATCAGTTAATGTTTCAGTGATGTTAATAATAGTTTTACAACCTCTTTAACATTATTTTTAGAAATTTCTCTTCTCACTCACTGGACATTTACATTGAGCTTTTAAAAATATTTCCAAGTTATGCATATAGAAGAAGAGGTATTTATTTAACATCTATACTGGATAGCAGGTGGAGTGAAGGCAGCTAGAAGGTGATAGAATCTAGTGAACCACCATAGAAGTAACGTTTAGAAACATTTTCCCATTAAAAAAGTTACAGAGTATACGTGAACTCTTTTCTGCTGACTGATGAAAAGATATTTTCCAGCACAATAAGGACCATTTGTAAAGAGAGATGGTGACCACTTCCTCAGTGAAATCCAGCCCAGATAAAGACCCTTCCTCCATAGGGAGGGAGGGATTCACATTTTTATAGTTGACCAAGGTTCCCTACTGGCCTTCAGAATTTCCTAGTACACCAGCTTTGCTTTAAATGGTTTAACTGCATGATCAAAGTATTGTGCTTAAGAACCAGGACTTTGGACTCACATCCCTACTCTGCCATTTACAAGCTGTGTGACCTTCAGCTTGTTACCTAACGTCTCTGAGACTGTTTTCACGTTTATGGGACAAGGATGGAAGAATCTGATTCATAGAATTGTCAGGAAGATTGATGACTTAATGTCTGTGATAGCCTTAGAAGAGTATGGCACACAGAAAATGCTTGGTCATGAGACCTAATATTATTTACTTAATTTTCAAAATACTCCCATTCATTCCCTAGAGAACAGGGAGTCAGATTGAAACTAAAGAGAACCAGCAAAGGGTACTGCCTTGAAGAATGTGTAAGCTGGAGTCTGCTTTATGCCCTTCATTAAGCACCTGTGGGCCAGATTCTGAGTCTTAGACGCTGAGCCCTCTAGTTTTCATACTTTCTTTTACATTTCACAAATAGTTTATGTCCTTCTGTTTCACAGTAGGTACCAACATTTTTGTCTTTATCTTGGTTACCTCCACACTTATTGTCTCTGATTTTCCCAGCTGGATCTGACATTTTCTTCCCTCATCTCCCTAGTAGGTTGAGACAGGAATTACTTCAACATATGAAGCATCTTGTTCCCACCATCTGGTTGCTCTTAGATTAATCCAGTTTCCCAGACCTGAGACCTATCTCAGAGTCACAGGTATTAAGCACCAGCTGCTTGTCATCCCCCCAGATATTTCCCCAGGATGCTTATAGAGGACAGTGAGACCTTATCCCATCCCTCCCAGCTTGAGTTACAGCCCTTCCCTTTCCAGGCCTCTCCCATCTGAAAACTCCCCATCCTACCACATTTGGCCCAGAACCTAGACCATAGGAATAAGTCCTTGAATACCTAACAGGTGATTCCACTCACTTCTCACTTCTAGAAATAATGCCTTAATGCCCAACTGCCAGACAGAGACCTCCAGTCTCTGCCATATGCAGACCTAGCTTCCTCTCTGACCTTGGATCCACCCCACACCCAGGCCAGGCTCTGGGAGGATACTGACACTCACAGATATACCTCTAAAAGGATGTCTGTGTGGGCCTAAGTCCCCAAATTGGCCATTCACCAATAACACACTGCCTAGACCTCTTGTCTGGTTTGGAAACACGGCTCTAGTTGCTGTCTAGGCTACAGCTGCAAGAATTACAGACTTCCTTAACTCAGAGGCCTTCAAGCATCTCCACAGCCTGATCAGTGGCCGAGTCCTGCTCCGTCGTGATTCCTCACTTCCTTAACTCAGAGGCCTTCAAGCATCTCCACAGCCTGATCAGCGGCCCAGCCCTGCTCCATCGTGATTCCTCAGTCTGGTGCTAGGTCCCACTCACTGTAGTCCTTTGCCAGCTTTGAGCTGTCCCAGCCTGCTTTCAGGCTGGCCTGTGCTAAAATAAGAGCTACTGCGCAAGTCTAACAGTCTAAAGAGCACCACACCCAAAGTCTCTCTAGCACTACAGGGGCTGATAATCCTCTTAGATCTCAAGGATGGATACTGAGTTCATCTCTGAACTCCATGAAGCAGAGGAAAAGATGAGAAATATTCCCAACCATTCTTCTCAAACGTCAATACCCTCTATCAGATTAGTTTATCTTCAGAGCCTCCTGATTCTAAAAAGTTCAAACATTGGAAATCAAGTAATTAACTAAATGGTACATTGTGATGCTCAAAGAGAACTTTTTTTTTGATGGGACAGGGTGATCAACTGATGCTCAGGAGCTTCCAGTTTCCTCTGATTCCTTCCTATGCTTCAAATATGTTATTAACACTCCTCAAATCCAATCGCCACTTGACACAGGCTTCTTGAAACAAGCCTGAAGCAAAGGCTTTTCATTCACCCCAAGTCTTTGGGGATCTCACTTTAGGTCATACATAAGCCCTCTGGCCCCCATCTTCAGGAATTAGATAGTGTCTCATGCTAGAATAAGCATTCTAGTTGAAAAAGATTTAGGTTTTGAGTTGTGCTTTTGAGGTTTTCTTTTTATCAGACTGTCTCAGGACCCCCAACAAATCCACTGCTAGGACTAAGTGTTTAGCAAAAGAATATAACTGTGTCCTCAGAAAAATCTTCTCCGTTTGACTCAGTTTGTCACTATGGAGACAACAGAGTCTTGCTTACTTACAAGTTTTACTATCACCTCTCACCTCCTCCCACACACCTAGAAAATGGGTTATGGATCTCTTTTGGATACCCAGGTAGATATTCCTTGGGATATATTCCTGATGAATAATGTCACTGACCTTCCTCTCTCCTTATCCATGGCTTTTGGGAGTGCTGCCCTATTTTCTGAGCTGAATGGCTATCTGTAGGTCTGAATTTCCATCTGCTTTTTCATTACCAGGTGGCAGAGGGGTGACTAAGACTGAAGACCATTATGGGGTTTCCCAAGGGCTCAAATTTCTGTGGGGGGATGTCAAAGGATCCTTGCTTGTATGTTATCATAATCATTTTCAAATGTGTATCTTCATGACTTGATCTTCACAGCTTCAAGATTCAACTTGATGCTGACAGAGTCAGGCAGAGCAGTGGGTTACCACCAGTCTTAGACTGCTGAAAATTCTCTTGCTTTTCTTCTGGCTAGCTCTTCAGGGGCCTCTCCTTGTACAAGTTGCGAAGGCATATTGTCTCAGATATACTCAGATTCCAGTTATGAAAGAACATTTTCTTCCTATTGTTTTTTTTGTATTGTGGTGTTAGTCACTTACTTTTCTTTTTAATTTAGCATTTTTAAAACTCTTTACTTGTGTATCATTTTAAACTCTGGCACAATTTCCAAGATTATGATAAGGAACTCCCATATACTCTTCACCCAGATCTACAAATGTAGATTTTGCCAAATCTACATTTGCTTTATCAACCATTTAAAAATAGGTTATAGATATTATGTCCTTTTATCATTAAATACTTCATTAGGTATTTTCTAAAACCAGAGACATTCTCCAACATGCTATGGAATAATTATAAAATTCTGGAAATTCAACACTGATACAATATTATCAATTAATTTATAGTCCATATGCTAATTTCACCAATTGCCCCAATAAAGTCTTCTAGAGCTGTTTGTTTTCCTAGACCAAGATGGAGTCTTGGATCCCTTGTAGCGTTTGGTTGTCATGTGTCTTTCATCCACTTAGCTAGGCCAGCTCCTCAGACCACTGGAATGTTTTCTTGCTTTGAATATTGACAAATTGAGAGAACAGTGAGTCTTTGTCCCTGAACAACTCTCTTGCATCAGATTCCCGTACCTAGAACTCAAGTGTTTCTCTAGAGATAATTTTCCACTTATTCAGAACAGTGCTATCTCTGGCCCTAAAAGGTTGTGTGTGCTTAGTCACTCAGTTGTGTCCAACACTTTTGTGACCCAGAGGACTGTTAGCCTGTCAGGCTCCTCTGTCCATGAAATTTTCCTGGTAAGACTACTAGATTAGGTTGCCATTTCCTCCTTCAGGGGATCTTTCTGGACCAGGGATCAAACCCTTGCCTCCTGCATTTCCTGCATTGCAGGCAAATTCTTTACCACTGAGTCTAGAGATAATTTTCTGCTTATTCGAAACAGTGCTGTCTCTGGCCCTGAAAGGTTAAGCCAGTATATGTCAGCATGCAGAATAAGATTATACTTGGCCACAGTGAGTGTGTCCCAGACTGTTGCAGTCTCATCCCCTCTGGACTCGGTGGGCAATATGAACAGTGAGGTTTACATTTACTTGTTGCCAGGACCACACTATTTTTGAAAGAGCAGGAACCTTTTATGTTCCATTTCCTCCAGGCAATCTGGAATGAGGTGATGTTTATACAGAGTAAATGACACCAGAACTCAGCAAAAGCCAAAATAAAAGCAGAACCAGTGACAGAATTGGTGTTTGAACAGTGTGATTTATACTGAATAATGATTCTCTTCCAGCAGATCAGCTCCTACTACTAATGTCAATTATAAATAGACAGTGGCTGTGCTTCTGACATAGAGATTGATCAACAAAGGAAAATTATTTCTGGAAAATATTATTTCTACATATCTGTCAGAAAGAAATTAAGAATTCTATAAAATCCTTACTTTTTCTCTTAATTTTGTATGAATTGTGAAGAAGTATGTGAATAAATGCTATCTTTATATCAGGGAAGGAAATTTCTTTTGAAGTCTGGTACTTTGGGTTTTTTGTAGAGAACGTGAACAGAGCTCCTTCTTTCTACCCATTTAGGGAGGAAAAGAACAATTTTCTTGTCACGCTGAAACGTGGGTTTGATGCTAACCTGTCAGCATGCCATTAGGGTAAAAATATTTTTGTTGTGTGTTGCTTCTCCAAGCTCCCCTAGTACAAATGTGTACATATTTGTCAATCAATTGTCATTCTTTGAGATTCTTGGGTTTGGCCTACTTTAACTTTGATTCTCCTTTGCTCAGAGCGTCCTTTTAGTGCCCTAGAAGCAAGCTGCAATTTTGAGGAAGACCTCTGCAACTTTTACCAAGACAAAGAAGGTTCAGGCTGGACCCGAGTGAAAGTCAAACCAAACATGTTTCAGGCAGGAGACCACACTTCAGGCCTAGGTAAATCGGAGTCTGTTGTGTGGGGTGTCATGGTGGGGGTGGGGGTTAGTATTCATGCTCCATGTCCCAGTTGTTCTCACCAAGACACCAGCTTGAAAGAGGGGGTGGGTGTGGGGACAGCTGTGAAGAAACAAAGACAATAGGTAATCTTGGGTATGAGCGTTTTTCAAAACTGGAATTCAAGTTGTTGTGCTAGCAGGTGTATTTACCAGTTAATTAAGTAGTCAAGCCTTTGGAAATTGCTCTTCACTTTAGATAGAGAAGTACCTTTAAAAACCTATTATATTCCAATTACGTGAAATATCCAGAATAGGCAAATCCGAAACGGAAAGCAGATTAGTGGTCGCCAGGGGCTAAGGAGAGGGGGTGGGGAGTGACATTCAATGGGTGTAGAATTTCCTTTTGAGGTAGTGAAAATATTTTGGAAGTGGGTAATAGTGGCTGCACAGCCATTGTGAAAGTACTAAATGCCACTGAATTGTACTCTTTAAAATGGTTAAAATGCTAAAATTTGCACTATGTGTGTTTTATTGCAGTAAATAATACATCGTGGGACATAAAAGCTATCACATAAGCTGTTGGGAAATGTTGGGTGGGCACTTGATGGGTAGGCCTTCAGGAAGCTCTTAGAAATCAGTGTGAGCTCCCCTTGTGTAAGGATTATCTATCGCCATAAAGACAGCCCATGTGAAGTCCACTCCAGTAGAGACTGCGGGAAAGGGCCTGTTCTCAAAGGGTTACTGTCTAATTAATATTTATATACTGGGTATGGGGGTGACTTACCAGAAAGCTGATGAAGCTTGTTTCAGGGCCCCTCACTTTCACCAGGCCCTTGCAATTTTATACTTGTAATTTTGTATTCTTTGCTTAGAGGTTGCAAAACTTAAAAAATTACAGAATAAAAACCTATTCTGACCTTGGCCAGCCTAACCCCTGGGGGATATGATAGTGAACAAATCAGGTCTGTATCCCACCCTCACTGGCTGACCATTATTTTAGTGGGCAAGAGAAACAGCAAACATATACACAGATAGACTCATGATTACAAATTGTGGTGTGTGCTAAGAAAGACATAAAGAGTGAGCTGAGAGAGAATAAAGGAAAGAACCTCCTTTTGGTTGGAGATTCAGAGAAGTGGGTTTTAGCTGGAAGGATGGGAGCAACCCAGGCAGAGGGAACAGCATCTGTGAGGGCCTGGAGTTTGGAAACAGCCAGACACTGCCAGGAATTAGGTTAGTGTGGCTGTACCATTGAGAGGAAAGTAAAGTAAAATGAAGTTAGAAAGGGAAGCAGACCATAGATGTGGCAGGCCAGAGTAAGCAACTGGAATTTTAGTACAAAGGAAATGAGGAGCTATTGATAGGTTTAAGTAGAGCAGTGAAGGATTAAATTTAGACTTAAGAAAGATTGCCCTGGCTGGTGTATGCCTACCAGTGTCAGTCTGCTCAGGCTTCCATAACAAAATACCACAGACTAGGTGACTTAAACAACAGTTTATTTTCTCACATCTATGGAGGCTGGGGAGTCCACAATCACCGCACCGCTGGGGTTGGTTTCTGGTGAGATGTCTCTTCCTGACTTGGACAAGGCACCTTCTCACTGTTCCTCATTTGGCCTTTCCTCTGTGTGTGCACAGGGGGAGATGGGGGCGTGGGGCGGGGGTAGGAGGGGAGAGAGAGAGATGTTGTTTCTTCCTCTTCTTATAAGGACACCAGTTGCATAGGTGATAAAGCCTCGACTTTGTAACCTCATTTAACCTTAAATTGCCTCCTTAAATACCCCATCACCAAATACTGTCACATTGGGGGTTAAAGCTTCAGCATCTGAATTGGGGTGGGGGTGGGGGAGACATAATTCAATCCATAACAACACTCATAAAATTACCAAAGAAGCTTTTGTCAGATTAAATAAAACTAAACTATACCAAAGACTGCTCCCAAAAGAGAATTGATGGAGGAGGCTCAGAAAAAGGAAAGGAAAAAAAAAAATTAAGGTATTAGGCTTTTTCTTTCTGCCCCATCTTTGTAAGACACAGGGACCTGTTTTAAGTTTACCATGGGGATGGTAGAGCAGGTGGTAGGGGAGGTTCTTGATCCTATTTTTTCATGTTATTTAAAAGAAGTAGGGGAAAATCAGATATTCAGGACCTGAGAGGGTCTATCTGATTAAAAACCTGATTTTTAGGATCCAGTTTAATATACGACCAGGAGAGTAAGCTCTGCCTGGATACATAAACAACCCCTGCCCTTCACCCCTCAAGGACTGCCAGACCCTGCAGCCTCTCCCACTCCACTGGTCATTGCAGAGATAATAGGAAAGTCTGCTCTGGTCCTTGGGTTCTCTGTAACCCAGTAATACTCAGTCTAGTTGTCAGCTCTTTGTCCAAAAAGTGGAGAACCTCAAGATGATTTCATCCTTTTTGTTTCATGAAAGGTTATGGAATTCCCTGGCAGTCTGGTGGTTAGGACTCCATGTTGTTTTTTTTAAGTGCTAAGGGCTAGGGTTCCATCCCTGATCAGGGAACTAAGATCCTATAAAGCCGCATGGCATGGCCAAAAAAAAAAAAGTATAAATCCTGATTGATGGCTAAAACCTGAGCATACGCAGTTGGAAATCTATACTGGTTTATGAAGTTACCTTAAAATTGGAGGTTTATTAGCAAAAGAGTCACACAGATATTTTCTATCACCGAAGCCACAGACATTGTTAAATGCTATCACTTAAAGCCTATAGAGTAATCTCTTTTGGCAAATTCCACTACTTTAACCAAATTTTCCCAGTTGATGATATGGGCTGAATTATTTAGGTTTTTTTCATTGCTGATGCACTGAAAGCTTTGTCCTATTCACAGGGTATTTCTTGCTGGCCAACACAAAATTTACATCACACCCTGGCTACATTGGAAGGCTCTACGGTCCCTCCCTGCCAGGAAACCTGCAGTATTGTTTGCGTTTTTATTATGCCATCTATGGATTTTTTAAAATGAGTGACACCCTAGCAGTTTATATCTTTGAAGAGAACCATGTGGTTCAAGACAAGATCTGGTCTGTCCTGGAGTCCCCAAGGGGCGTTTGGATGCAAGCTGAAATCACCTTTAAAAAGCCCATGCGTACCAAGGTACAGTAGATTCTTTCTGCAATTTCCAGTCACTGGATTGGGTTAGTGAATTTCTGTTTACTTATTTTCAACTGCTGATGCATTGTTTTTCTTCTGTTCAAGCTGAAAGCCCCACCCTCACATCCTGTCCCCAGGCATGTGTGAGTTATATCCTTCACTTCTTTTCAGTTTTCTGACTCTCAGAATCATGGCCACATAGGGAGTTTGCTTGTTGTTTAATTCTTAGATTCCCTGAGAATAGTCCAAAGAGAGAAAATATGTGAATAAAGTTCTACATTGAGGTTTTAAGGTCAGCATCCTGAACCTCTAGCTGAACACAGGATGGGGAAGCTCAGTAAAATATGAGAGCCAACTCAGACAGAAAGAATTTACATAAGGGAACCATCAGAAGCTTATTTGATAGAAGTAAGAAAACAAAGAGATCTTTATTGCAAAGGAAATGCAAAAGAAAATTGTGATCTCTTGAATTTACAGCTCATAAACTTAAGGAAGCTTAACAGATACGATAAATTCTGTCAACTATTAATACAACCCAGATTACAACTAGAATGGGAAAACCCATTTTGTTTCACCTGCCGGTTGGTGAGAAGATCTCCCTCATGCACCCTCTGTGCAAGAAAGACGGTCCCTTCCTTCAAGCAGATGCCTCACACAATGGAAGCGCAATAGATATATCATTGAAGAATGGCTGGTTCAGTTGATCATGTTCATAACTAGGCTCCCAAAGAAAAGATATACAGAGCAGAGCAGAACTTTCTTCATACACATTCATGGTCAAAATTTCTCTTAGTTATAACCATTTGGACAGAAACATAGCTTTGTCTATAACTTCCTAGCAAAGAAATTTTGTACACCATCTCCATCATGATGTTGCTTGGTTACTCTTAGTCCATTAGAATACACACCAGGGCATGATTAAACCTTTACAATGATTAATCAAAGATCTTTTGAAAATATTTACCAAAAAAAAAATGTTTCCCATTGCTAGGCAAGAAAAAATGATGATTATGACATGAAAGCCTCCTTGACTTACTGATTTCTAAAAGAGTCAAACCAATTTGTGATACCTATAGTAGAATATAAGCACAGAAGTTTTACCACATTCTCATAGACACTGCTTTTAATGTTTTCATGCTGACTAAATGGGTAGTCCCCATTACCAATTATTTAACTCTCTCAGGTACTTATGGTAACACTCACACATCAAACACGTACCTGATCCATACAATCAGGGATGCACATAATAAAATTTTTACTGTACTCCACACCCTCTGTTGCTAATGTTTTAAAAGAGGGGAAGTATAACAAGCATTTCATTCACTTGTTTGACTTTCATTTACTTATTCATTTATTCTTTTATTCAACCATAATTTATTAGGTGTAAGTTCAGTGTAAGGGATATAAAGATCAATGAGGCTCAGATTCTACTTTTGAGAATGAGATCACAGATGATAAAATATTAAGATACAAATATGTAAACAGCTAACAACAGTACAATCTCACTGCCTCACAGAACGGTTATACAGAAAAATAGAGGAGCAGTTCTACCACTGGACATATGAAAATAAAGATGAATAGAGGACCAGCTGAGCTGGTGTTTGGAGGGTAAAGGTTCAGGCCATGCTAGATTCTAACTCCTCTCATGCACTACCCACCTGACTCCTCTCTCCTCCCTCCCCCCAGCCCCTCATCCTTTACTCACAAAACATGGGTTGTTAGTAATTTATCTGCTCCTAAGTGTCAGTCCCTGCTCTTATTTGACTCCCATGGAATGGGAGGAAGCCACCCAGCAACTAAGGATGCCCCCAGAGACTTTGCCCTTTTCTTCTTTGACTGACTTCCAACCCTCCCAGCAACCACACAAATCCTACCCATCTACTTCAGGAAAATTTGATCTAGATCCAGTGGGGGCAAGGAAGTTCTCATAGCCTCAGAGGAGCTAGTATGAATTCAGTCCCGGAGCTGATGAGGAGACAGTACAGTTCAACACAAGCAAACTCTGGACACTTGTCTGAAACTGGTGAGTAGTTTTTGGAAGGTCCCTGCTAAACAGAACCAGTTTCTCAGAGAGTGAGAGAAGCATTTGACATTCATACAGACAGCACTGAGTAAGGTAGGAAACTAATACATAACATATATAGATGGAAACAAACATACACATGGTATTTCAGAGAAGAAATAAAATGAAAAGTCAAAGTTTCCCTTGCCACCCCAGTACTCAAACTCCAATTCTACTTCTTTTTCTACAGGTTTTTCCCCTGATTTTCTGATGTTTTTCTCTATAATTCCAGATATTCTATTTCTGCCTCATTTCTTGATTCATCAACCTTAGCAGTATTTGCTGACTCCCTTCTATAAAAGATAAGAAATTTAGCTTATTTATACTACTTCCTTTTGTTTTCTCCATCCTCCTTTCAATTTTTTAGTTGTATTTTTATTTTTAACTTTCTCTTGGTTCCCTTTGTGACTGTGATACACCTAACCATCTGTTTTTGCTCCCATCAACTTCAGGTCGTGTCCTATGACACTCCACTATGTATGGTGAATACATTTTCACTCCTCTATTTCCCCCTCACTTACCCTCTCCACCTCTCAGTTCTCTCAGCAATACATTTGCTTGTACATAGAATTGGCTTAAAACATTTCTATTCCTACAGTGAAGACTTTGAGCTTTGCCAATAGCAGGATTTCCCCATATGGGCCCCCTTGGCAATTTGGAAGGGACAGTGCTGCCTCTGTGGGCAGCCATACCTCACATGATTGGGATTTTGACATCTGCAATGGCAGTAACAACCCAAGTTATTTCCACATGTTTCCATATGGCCCCAGAGGTGCCAGGCCATCCTTGGATGAGAACTGTAGCTTTCTAACTTGATTCTGAAAATTGAAATTAAGAACTAGCCCCGCCGACAATCCACCTTTGAGTCCTTGGATCTGTGCTCTGCGGAGCAGCGTAGTGGTGATGAGGGAGCCTCCCCTTCAATGACCCTCTGGCTTCCTGTTGCTCTTCTGGGAAAAGGCTCACATGCTCCGACATCAGCCCCTCCCTAGCCTCGCCTCTTACTCCCACCACTCTAATAACATTGCCATCCATTCCTGGAACACACTGCTCTCTTCCACCTTGGGCCATTGAACACCCAGTTTCCTCTGCCTACACTTTTGTTAATTCAGTCACTGGCTTGAACTTCCCTTCTGCAGAGACTCCTTCTCTGGCTCATTCCTCAAAATAGATTGGTGTTCCCTGGGCCTCCTAGGCCTCTTCACCATCATTCTGGAGACAGGTTAGCACAGCAATTAGAAGAAATGACCGAGGAGTCCGTTTTCAAATCTCCATTCTACCACTTAAATGACTTTGCAATCTTGGTTTTTTCCCTTAATTGAAGTATGATTGACGTGCGTTTGAGGCACACAGTGTAATGGTTTGGTATATGTATACATTGTGAAATGATCAGCACAGTGCATCTAGTCAACATCCATTACCTCACATAGTTAATGAGTATTTTTTCTTGTGATAAGAACTTCTAAGATTTACTCACTGAGCGACTTATAAATATACAATATAGTTTGTTAAATATACTCACCATGCTGCTCTTTATAACTTTAAAAGGGAAGAAACTGAAGTTTCAAAAAGTTAATATAGTCCTATTCTTGCTGTTGCCTTGCCACTGTACCCCAGACAAAATCCTTTACAGTTGTGCCTCCAAAATGCATCTCAGATATGTTTACCTCTGTGTCCCCAACCACCACCCTAGTCTAAGCCACCATCATTTCTTACCTAAATTGCTTTGTATCTTTCTGTCTGGTTTTCCTGCTTCCACCTTGCTCTCTACATGCACATGCAGCCACCAGAATCATCATCTTGAAATGGAAATAGGATCAGGCCACTCTCCTGCCAGAAACTGTCCTGTGGTCTTTAGAATAAAGCCCCTTTCCCTCCTGTGGCTCATAAGGCCCTGTACCATCTGGCCCCTGCATCCTTCACGAACTTCACCTTCCTTTGCTCTGCCCATGATCACATGGTCACACAGTCCCCATGGTCACGCTGGCCTTCTCTCGGTCTTCTGAGTCCCAAGGCCTTTCCTTCACTGGGGACATCATGCTTGCAGTCCCCTCGCCCACCTATCCTACGTCAAGATGGTTCTTGTTCTACTGTCTCAGTCAGGTGTCTCCTTGTAGAAAGGAACTGCCTGACCACCTGGTCTGTAATGGCTTTTTCCATCCCCAGATTATTCTACAAGATATCACCTAGTTTATTTTGTGCATAGCATTCACCCTCATCTGAAATTGTCTCATTTGTTTGTCTGCTTGTCCATTGTCCATCTCTTTTCCCATAAAAATATGACAGTGAAAAATGAGTAAGTAAAAGAATGAGAGTGGACTTTCTAAGGCTGGCAAGTGACAGAGCTGGGGTTTAATCCATGGTCTACAGACTGTCAGAAGCCTGCCCTTTACCAGGATGGAAATCCTGGGTGCTCAGGATTTCCATCCAGTCTTGGGGAAGGCCTGTTCTTCTGCAGCTGGAGAAGGTGAGGCTCCCAAATGTGCCTTGGGGCAAAGGCATCATCTTTTATTTTATTTACTTCTCACAGCATTCCTGTAAGGGAAGTGAAGTATCTCCTTTTAGTGTGCCCAAGTGCCACAATGAAAGATCCTGCATGATAGAACAAAGATCCCACAAAGGCCCAAAGCAGCCAAATAAATACATTTTAAAAAAAGGAAAAAAAACATTTCATGATTCATGCTTTTTCAAAATGTTTCAAAAACGTTAACAAATATATTAGTTGATGATTATGTAAGCATAGCAGTCTGGTACTATCAAAATGAAGATTTAATTTGGACCTGATTTTTAATTTAAAGAAAAGTTAAGGTGCAGAATTAGTCATGTACTAAAGAGATGATGCCTGTGAATCCTTATGAGAATCAGGACCTAGAAAAAAATATCCTGTAGTCTCTCTGTTCAAAAGAGACTAAAGAATTCTTTCTCTTCTCTCTCACTCTTGCTCTCTCTCCAGCTACATTTAGTCAATGCCAATTATGCACCGGGCGCTAAGCTAAGGGCTTTACATGCGCCATAAGCCTATGAGGTAGGTACTACTAATATACCGATTTTGTACATGAAGAAAAGCGAGGCTCAGAGAGACTCACAAAACTAGCCCCAAGTATAAAGGCATAAAAGCCAGAGAATCCACAGCCAAGTCTCAGGCATGATGCCATTCTTCCCTCTGCCCCACAGATCTCCTTTGTCTGTGTTGAACCACCTTGAATTTTGACCTTTGGAGCCAAAATTTTGACTTTGGAGCCTTGAATTTTGGCTCCTTGGAGCCAAAGTGATTTCTAAAATAGAACAACTGAGAGTCAATAATAAAGTCCTGGAAATCTTTAGAAGTCTTCAGTTAGGGCTGGTCTCTCCTCACCTGATCCTATATTTTTGACATAGGCCAGAAGAGAGCTAGGGGACATAAAGGTATAGTACAAAAGGCATGGCTTCTGGATTGAAAAAGACTTGGATTTACCTTTCTGCTCTGCCTCTTAGTCACTGTGTGATGTTGAACAAGGTCCTTAATTTTCCTCATCTGTTAAATGGGACTACACAGCCTTCCTTCCTAAGGTGTTGTGGCATCAAATGAAGTAACGCATGTCGAATATTTAGCACAGCTCCTGGCACATGGAAAGCATTCAATGGAAGTTCCTAGTCCTGTTGGCAGCTGTGACATTATACATAATCCATCCATATGGCTACTTGGCTAGAATGATCTCAGGAAAATTCTTACCATTGCTATTATTCCTTAAATAGAAATATTAATATATAGTATAGTTTCCTTCAAATATTAGATTATGTAGGGGAGCTAGCAGGGACTTGTTAATCAAACCAAGCCATTGTCCTTAAAATGGTCTGGGTAAGAGCAAATGTTGAAATAAAGGTAAACAAGCATCCAGAGTGGAAGCTACCTGGGAAGGCACAGATGAGGTAACAAGTAGGGAGAACCAAAAGGAAAGAGGGCAAAAGTCCTGACTTTTTTACAGTCCTGTGCAGGCTGCCCTCACTCAGCTCATTTCTAGTCTCACAAGACAATTCACTGAGAGGTGAAAATAATGTTCATGAAAGCAGGTTACACTAAGGAGCAATGTGAAAGTGAGAGATTATTGTTATTATTTTGACTATACAGCACAGATACTCAAACATATGTACCAAACATCTCTACCAGTGAAAATTAGGCTAGGTGTATTCAAACTTCATATACAAGGCTTTCAGCCAGGGAACAGGTATGAAAAGGCAGCCACTCACTCTCGGTGAGTTGGGCCCTGACCACTGGCACTTGACTGGCTTCAGGAATGGGGCGGTAAGGACCTGAAGCAGAGGCAGGGAAGGGTTTTCCTCACAACAGTGACACATGTGCAGTGAACTCTGAGCTTAGGCATCCATTTCTAGTCAGACGTGACCCTGGGTTGGTATAACTTTGACTTCTAGAAGGCCAAGGGCATGTGGGACCAGGGATCTAACCCAAGTCCCCTGCATTGCAAGGCAGATTCTTATCCACTGGACCACCAGAGAAGTCCTATGAAATGGGTTTTCTTGATCTGTTTGTCCTCAGCACATTACCAAATATAGAGCAGGTAATCAAGGCTTACATTGAGTCTTTCACACACCAGAGATAGTCATGAGGAGGGAACAATTCACTCCAGAATGCTTTTCTTGAAAGCCAAATGTCAGGAGAGACTAGAGTCATTGTCAGAAAGTCTGTAATGATGAAGCACAAATATTAGCCTTTATTTTCAAGTCCTTGGGCTGACATTATGCTTGGTCACTAAAGAACCTATGTTAGGTCCTGCAATATCTTTTGACTTGAAACGAATTTTCCCTTTAACAAAAATCATTAAGTGATCTGTTAATTAGAGGCACTGGAAGGAACTCAGTATCATGCTCATTAAATGTTTCTTTTGAAAAAAAATGTTAAATGGCCCATAAATGAAAGCATGACCAGACATACTCTTTCATCTGGCTCTGGCTTAATGATCAGCTCAGTAGTCATTAACATCTGCATGGTAAACCCTTCTAAATCTACATCTTTATTCTGTTGCAAGATTAAAGAACAAACTTCAAAAGTCATTTATGAATATAGAGAAAACCTCCATATAGCCAGTTTGAAAAAATATACATTTTTTTTAACCAAGCAAGAAGCTTATATCAGTGGGCTTCCCTGATAGCTCAGTTGGTAAAGAATCCACCTACAATGCAGGAGACCCCAGTTCAATTCCTGGGTCAGGAAGACCCACTGGAGAAGGAATAGGGTACCCACTCTAGTACTGTTGGGCTTCCCTTGTGGCTCAGCTGGTAAAGAATCTGCCTGCAATGCAGGAGACCTGAGTTCAGTCCCTGGGTTAGGAAGATGTCCTGGAGAACGGATAGGCTACCCACTCCAGTATTGTTGGGCTTTCCTTGAGGCTCAGCTGGTAAAGAATCCACCTGCAATGCAGGAGATCTGGGCTCGATCCCTGGGTCGGGAAGATGCCCTGAAGAAAGAAAAGGCTACCCACTCCAGTATTGTGGCCTGGAGAATTCCATGGACTGTATAGTCCATGGGGTCACAAAGAGTCACTTTGGGGTCTCAAAGTGCTTCCATAAGTCAGCACTTCTCAGAGTATGTCCTATGGAGTACAAATCCCTTGAGTTGTTCTACTGAAAACAGGTTATGTGGTCAAATGAGTTGGAGAAATTTTGCATGCTAGGTCTCTACTCTTCCACATACACATAGGAAGGTTTGTCCTGCACAGTAACATGTTAGAAACTCTGGTAAGTTCTACATTAAAGAATCCTGTTTAACATTGTGTAAGGTGGCAGTTTTCTCAAAGTACTTGACATAGACCCCTTGTCTTGTGTAGCCCCTTTTAATGAAATACTACTATCCTAGCTTTTGAACTGTGGTGTTGGAGAAGACTCTTCAGAGTCCCTTGGACTGCAAGGGAGATCCAACCAGTCCATCCTAAAGGAAATCAGTCCTGAATATTCACTGGAAGGACTGATGCTGAAGCTGAAATTCCAATACTTTGGCCACCTGATGTGAAGAAATGACTCATTGGAAAAGACCCTGATGCTGGGAAAGATTGAAGGCAGGATCAGAAGGGGACAACAGAGGATGAGATGGTTGGATGGCATCACCGACTCAATGGACATGAGTTTGAGTAAACTCTGGGAGTTGGAGATGGACAGGGAGGCCTGGCATGCTGCAGTTCATGGGGTCGCAAAGAGTCAGACACGACTGAGCAACTGAACTGAACTATCCTAGCATCATGCGTTGTACTGAAATTATCTCCTTAGCTACCTATCTTCATTAGCTTACATCAGACTGTAAGCTTCTGGAGAACAGAGACCTATATCTTATTTATTTATTTTTGATTTCTAATGTAACACAATTTCTAGAACAAAGTGGGTACTCAAAGGGTACTGAGCTTTCAAGGAAAATGTGTTGATGGCAAGGAAGAACAATGTAAATCAATCACAGGAAGAAGGAAAATTAACTGTTTCTGCCTTTGAATCATATAAACCATAATCTCTTATAGCCCAGTGCCATGGGTCCTGCAAAGAATTTGAATATGAACAGTTAAAAGCAGGAATAACCTGCTGGAGTAGATATAAGGATACACACAGACACATATATGCTGAATCTGGTTTGAGGCTTTTTATGATGATTTTTATTAAGACCAAAAGCTGTAACTCTTTTCTTTGGAACAACTTACATCACACCATTTCCCTGTTCCCAAAGACTGAGATGAGGTTTTTCCCAGCCGTCTCGATTTTCCTGATCCTTTTCCTGTCTCCCAACACAGTTTCTCAAGCCTCCATTCTGTGCTGTGGTCCAGGGAGCACTCACCTCCACTTCATAATCTTCCTTTCCACAGGTCCTCTGGCTTCTTCCTCCTTGGTCTTCTGAACCCCTGGGAACCTCAGCAACTATTTTCATCTTCTTTGCCCTGAGCTTTTCAGCACAACTGGAGAAAATAAGATTAGTTTCCTCTGTCCCCTCCATGCTACTGGATCCAAGCTGCTGGGAACATCTTTTACTCAGATCATCTCTCACTGACTTCCTTTCTCATTCCTTACCCCAAATATTCAGATCCATTTCAGTCACAAGTCTCCAGCTTGATTTTCTCTGCCTCATTCTTAGGATGTGACCTCATGGGTTCATCTCCCAAAAGAATGAAGGAAGCCATTGAGAACAAGCCCCTTCAATTCCATTTCTCTCCAAATCCTCACCTGCGTCTCTTTGACTCTGACAGTTGGTTTCTCATTCAAAACCAACCAGTCATTTATTTGATTTCACCATCCTGCCACCCTTATTTCATAAATTTTTCTCTCTCTCATAAATCTTTAATTAATTTCATTAGTCCTGTGCATACTGCCAGCAAATATTGATCATACAAATGAACAGCAAACCTTCCTTTCACCTTTTTATCCATTTAAGTTGTCACCCTATCCTATCCCTTTAGTCTTCAAACTCTTTGGAAAGTGTTTTCAATCACTGTCTAGGATCCAGTGCAGTTTCTCATTCTTCAAATCCTTGCCTTACTCCCCCACTGCTTCCTCAAAGGATTTCAGTTCAGTTGCTCAGTCATGTCCAATTCTTTGTGACCCCATGGACTGCAGCATGCCAGGCCTCCCTGTCCATCACCAACTCCTGGAGTTTGCTCAAACTCATGTCCATCAAGTCAGAGATGCCATCCAGCCATCTCATCCTCTGTCATCCCCTTCTCCTCCTGCCTTCAATCTTTCCCAGCATCAGGGTCTTTTCCAATGAGTCAGTTCTTCGCATCAGGTGACCAAGTATTGGAGCTTTAGCATCAGTCCTTCTGATGAATATTCAGGACTGATTTTCTCTAGGATTGACTGGTTGGATCTCCTTGCAGTCCAAGGGACTCTCAAGAGTCTCCTCAAACACCACAGTTCAAAAGCATCAATTCTTTGGCGCTCAGCTTTCTTTATTGTCCAACTCTCACGTCCGTGCATGACTACTGGAAAAACCATAGCCTTGACTAGATAGACCTCTGTTGGCAAAGTACTGTCTCTGCTTTTTAATATGCTGTCTAGATTGGTCATAACTTTTCTTCCAAGAAGCAAGCATCTTTTATTTCATGGCTGCAGTCACTCTGCAGTGATTTTGGAGCCCAAGAAAATAAATTCTGTCACCGTTTCCATTGTTTCTCTATCTATTTGCCATGAAGTGATGGAACTGGATGCCATTATCTTCAGTTTTTTAATGTTGAGTTTTAAACCCACTTTTTCACTCTCCTCTTTCACTTTCATCAATAGGTTCTTTAATTCCTCTTCACTGTCTGCCGTAAGTGTGATGTCATCTGCATATCTGAGGTTACTGATATTTCCCCTAGCAATCTTGATTCTGGCTTGTGCTTCATCCAGCCCAGCATTTCACATGATGTACTCTGCATACAAGTTAAATAAGTAAGGTGACCAATATACAGCCTTGATGTACTCCTTTCCCAATTTGGAACCAGTCTGTTGTTCCATGTCTGGTTCTAGCTATTGGTTCTTGACTGGCATACAGATTTCTAAGGAGGCAGGTAAGGTGGTCTGATATTCCCATCTCTTTAAGAATTTTCCACAGTTTGTTGTGATCCACACAGTAAAAGGCTTTAGCTTAGTCAATGAAGCAGAAGTAGATGTTTCTCTGGAATTCTCTTGCTTTTTCTATGATCTGATGGATGTTGGCAATTTGATTTCTTCTGCCTTTCCTGAATCCAGCTTAAACATCTGGAAGTTCTCAGTTTATGTACTGGTGAAGCCTAGCTTGGAGAATTTTGATTTATCAACAGCAAATATTTTTCATTGATCATGCTGCAGGAACCAACCTGAGAAAATCACCTTTCTCTCAAAGTCCATCTCAAAAGTCCCTTCCTCTTTGAATCTTGTATAAGTCATTAATTTGTGTTTTGTTAGGTTGAGATTATACAAATAAAAGATCCCAGTCAGAAATAGGAAGACTTGGCTTCAAGTTGTGATAAATCAGGAGGCTTCCCAGGTGGCTCAGATGGTAAGGGATCTGCCAATGCTGGAGATGTGCAGGAGAGGTGGTTTCCATCCCTGGGTTGGGAAGATCCCCTAGGGGAGGAAATGGCAACCCACTACAGTATTCTTGCCTGAAAAATCCCCTGGAAGGAGGGGGCTGGCTGACTCTGGTCCTTGGGGTTCACAAAAGAGTTGGACATGACTGAGCAGCTGAGCACACATGCATGCACTTGGCAAATCAGAATGTCATGTCACCTCTCTATGAAATGAAAACATGTTTCCTGATGTCTGCTAAGTCTCTCCTACCTTCATTAAGATATTTTTAAGCATCTTAGTGTAAAACAATGTTTTTTAATATCGTGCAGCACCGTCCTTGTGCATAGCTTTCTCTGTTTATTTCCTCTCACAATAATCTTTTTGTTTCAGCAAAACATCAATGAAATTTAAGTCTGTGATTTGGATTTCTGCTTTTAAAATCTTCCTTTTCACTTTGCCCTTTAATAATGGAAATGCCACTAGATATAAAATATCTAGGGTTCTGAAATTTTTAAAGATGACACTTAGCAAGTTCACTCAGATAGAAGAGCAGGTCTAGTAAATTTCTGAAGAGATTTAAGTGCATATTTAATAACAAGACACCCTGCTATAAAGGGACTAAGGAACTAGAAAGCCAATGTGTAGACAAGATATATGAGAAAAGATAAATTTCCTATCATATTTCTTTATGTCTGGGAACACTGAGAAATGGCTGCTCCAGGATATTAATGTTCCAGCATAATTAAAGCAGGGCAGCTGAGTGCAAAGTAGAAATAGCAAGATCGTTAATTTCTGACAAGATAATCAACACATTTTAGAACAGATTAAGGTAGTTCCATATACAGAGCCAGGAAAATTATACTGTCAAGTGTAATAAGTTTTAATGTGAAATTGGATAGAGGAGCTAAGTATGGGAAAGGAGCCTACTGTTGAGTTTTTCCAAGCAAAACTCAGTGTCAGCTGTCAGTACAGGAATTATAAATTACTTTAAATATGAGTAAGGCAGAGTTGATCTACTCTGGTTTTCCTTCTCTTTAATTTCCCTTCAGATATTTGTTGTTGGGCTTCTGTCTTTCATATCAGTTTATAGGGGAATGACTGGAAAGACTGACTAGGACAACTGGTAGTTGCTAACACAGCTTATATGAGGGTGATGTTCATGCCAGTGCATTCTTACATGACTTTCCCAAGGAATTAATTTCATGGAATATTGCTGGATTACCACATTCATCCTTCCAGCAACATGGGAATATCTGAGATATTCTTTCCCCATAGTCTTATTAATAAGCTTAATTTAGGCAAACATTTATTCCAAAGGTTGTTTATGAGCCTAAAAACACTACCTCCCTCCATACTTCCAAATTCCTAATCTGGTATTTCATAATGGGTGGATTTTTAGCAAATCTTTTCTCAAGTATTTTCAGTCAATTCAGTTCAGTTGCTCAGTCATGTCCAACTCTTTGTGACCCCATGGACTGCAGCACACCAGGAGGCCTCCCTGTCCATCACCAACTCCCGGAGTTTGCTCAAACTCATGTTCATTGAGTCGATGATGCCATCCAGTCATCATCCTCTATTGTCCCCTTCTCCTCCTGCCTTCAATCTTTCCCAGAATCAGGACCTTTTCAAAGGAGTCAGCTCTTCACATCAAGTGGCCATAGTTTTGGAGTTTCAACTTTAGCATCAGTCCTTCCAATGAATATTCAGGACTCATTTCCTTTAGGATGGACTGGTTGGATCTCCTTGCAGTCCAAGGGACTCTCAAGAGTCTTCTCCAACACCATAGTTCAAAATTCTTCAGCGCTCAGTTTTATTTACAGTCCAACTCTCACATCCATACATGACTGTTGGAAAAACCACAGGTTTGACTAGATAGATCTTTGTTGGCAAAGTACTGTCTCTGCTTTTTAATATGCCGTCTAGGTTGGTCATAACTTTTCTTCCAAGGAGCAAGCGTCTTTTAATTTTATGGCTGCAGTCACCATCTGCAGTGATTTTGGAGCCCCAAAAATAAAGTCTGTTACTGTTTCCATTGTTTCCCCATCTATTTGTCATGAAGTGATGGGACCAAATGCCATAATCTTCGTTTTCTGAATGTTGAGTTTTAAGCCAACTTTTTCACTCTCCTCTTTCACTTTCATCAAGAGGCTCTTTAGTTCTTCTTCACTTTCTGCCATAAGGGTGGTGTCATCTGCACCTCTGAGGTTACTGATATTTCTCCTGGCAATCTTGATTCTGGCTTGTGCTTCATCCAGCCCAGCGTTTCTCATGATGTACTCTGTATATAAGTTAAATAAGCAGGGTGACAATATACAGCCTTAACGTACTCCCTTAATTTCTTAGTTTTCCTTTAATTTCTTTCTCCAAGTAAGGATTGCCTAATAAACACGTCTGAAAGGCAAATGTCAAGCCAGACAAAAAAGTTTTCAACATATATGACAAACTCCTAATATGTTTAAGATTTCAATTTACTCTAATAAATCAATAAGCAAAAGATGAACTAAGCAATAGGAAAGTGGGCAATGAATATATACAGGCAAATCAGAAGAAAAGGACTATTACTGGAAAATAAATATGCAAACATGTCCAACTTCATTTATAACCAAAGAAATCTGAAAAATAGCAAAACAGCACATTTTTCCATCAAATGGATAAAGATGTTTTTAAAATATAATACTTTGAAGAAGCATATTTGTATTAATAGCACAATCATATTCATACTGTTCAATTTATCAATTAAAAAATTGATCTTTCATTTAGGCCCCAAAATATATGTATATAATATATGAGTTATAGATGTATTAAATATTTATATATTTAGCTACATAATTCAGGGATTGAACCCATGTCTCTCACATTGCAGACAGATTCTTTACCATCTGAGCCACCAGGGGATCCCATATATTTAAGTATATGATACATAAAGTATTGCCATAGAGAGGTGAGAATTCAAGGAAATAAGAATTCTCATAAGCTCTAGTATGATGGTAAACTGATGTAATATTGTTGAGTCACTAAGACATTCCCACTCTTTGTGACCTCATGGACTGTAGCCCACCAGGCTCTTCTGTCCATGGGATTTTCCAGGCAAGAATACTGGAATGGGTTGACATTTCCTCCTCCAGGGGATCTTCTGACCCAGGAATCAAACCTGCGACTACTGCATTGGTAGGTGGTTTACCACTGAGCCACCTGGGAAGCTCAATATAATATTACTAGATGATAATTAAATTATATGTACCAAAAGAAAGACCCCAATTATGCAAACTTTTGGACATAACAATTCTACTTCTAGGAATTTATCATAAGGAAATGATCATAGTTATGTACAAAGATTTACCTACCACATTTACCAAGCCCTGTTAGTAATACTGAGAAACTGGAAACTGCTATGTAGTGCATGGTAGTGGTGGTTTAGTCGCTCAGTCATGTCCAGCTGTTGTGCTTGAGACTCCATGGACTTTAGCCCTCCAGGTTCCTCTGTCCATGGGATTTCCCAGGCAAGAGGACTGGAGTGGGTGCCATTTCCTTCTCCAGAGGATCTTCCCAGCCCAGTGATCAAACTTAGGTCTCCTGCATTGCAGGTGAATTCTTTACCAACCGAGCTACCAAGGAAGCCCATCTATCAGTTGTTGTGCAGTCACTGAATCATGTCTGATTCCTTGTGATCCCATGGACTGCAGTACACCAGGCTTCCCTGTCCTTCACTATCTTCTAGAGTTTGCTCAAACTCATGTCCATTGAGTCAGTGATGTTATTTAACCATCTCATCCTCTGTCATTTCCTTCTCTTCCTTCCCTCAATCTTTTCCAGCATCAGAGTCTTTTCCAATGAGTTGGCTCATCACATCAGGTGGCCAAAGTATTGGAGCTTCAGTTTCAGCAACAGCCCTTCTAATGAATATTAAGGATTGATTTCCTTTAGAATTGACTGGCTTGATCTCTTTGCTGTCCAAGGGACTTTTAAAAGTCTTCTCCAGCATCACAGTTCAAAAGCAATTCTTTGGTGCTCAGCCTTCTTTGGGCTTCCCTGTAACTCAGCTGATAAAGAATCCACCTGCAATGCAGGAGACCCCAGTTTGATTCCTGGGTCAGGAAGATCCACTGAAGAAGGGATAGGCTACCCACTCCGGTATTCTTGGGCTTCCCTCATGGCTCAGCTGGTAAAGAATCTGCCTGCAATGTGGGAGACCTGGGTTTGATCCCTGGGTTGGGAAGATCCCCTGGAGGAGGGTATGGCAACTCACTCCAGTATTCTTGCCTGGAGAATCCCCATGGACAGAGGACCCTAGGGGGCTGCAGTCCATGGGGTTGCAAAGAGTCAGACTTGACTGAGCAACTAAGCGTAGCACAGCACAGTCTTCCTTATGGTCCACCTCTCACATCCATACATGACTACTGGAAAAACCACAGCTTTGACTAGATGGACCTTTGTTGGCAAATTTCATCTCTGCTTTTTAATATGCTATCTAGGTTTGTCAAAGCTTTTCTTCCAAGGAGCAAGCATGTTTTAATGTCATGGCTGAAGTCTCTGTCTGCAATAATTTTAGAGTCCAGGAAAAGAAAATCTGCTACTGTTTCAATTTTGTCCCCATCCATTTGCCATGAAGTGATGGGACCAGATGCCATGATCTTAGTTTTTTGAATGTTGAGTTTTAAGCCAGCTTTTTCACTCTTCTCTTTCACCTTCATCAAGAGGCTCTTTAGTTCCTCTTTGCTTTCTGCCATTAGGGTAGAAATGTCATCTGCATATCTAAGGTTGTTGCTGTTTCTCCCAGCAATCATGATTCCAGCTTGTGATTCATCCAGCCTGTCATTTTGCATGATATACTCTGCATATAAGTTAAATAAGCAAGGTGACAATATGCAGCCTTGACGTACTCCTTTCCCAATTTGGAGCCAGTCCATTGTTCCTTGTCTGGTCCTAACTGTTGCTTCTTGACCTGCATACAGGTTTTTCAGGAGGCAGGTAAGGTGGCTTGGTATTCCCATCTCTTTAAGAATTTTCCACAGTTTTCTGTTATCCACACAGTCAGAGGCTTTAGTGTAGTCCATGAAGCAAAAGGAGATCGTTTTCTGAAATTCTCTTGCTTTTTCTGTAATCAAATGGATTTTGGCAATTTGGTATCTGGTTCTTCTGTCATTTCTAAATTTAGCTTGTTTATCTGGAAGTTCTCTGTTCACGTACTGTTGAAGCCTAGCTTGAAGGATTTGGGGCATTCCCTTGCTAGCTTGTGAAATTAGTGTAATTGTAGATGTTGGTTAAATAAGTTGTGACACAACTAAAAGGGGCTTAACATTATATGAGCTTTTAGCTGCAGCTCTGCATCAAAGATCTCCACTTTGCCCTGGGAATCAATGAAAATTAGACCCACAACTGTCTCTATGGTTCATATACAAGCAAAATGAAGTCATTATTTGGGTATTAGCTAAAGTCACTGTCTTCTCCTGACCCAGAGAAATTCATACAGAGCAGGGGTGAGCCCTTGAGAGTCAAGACAAAACATAGATTCCACCTTTTTTGCAGTTGATTGCATTCTCTGAGTCTTCTGGGAAGACTGACATTTTATATCTCCATCCAAGTAATCACAATAGGTCTGTATTTTGATCTCCATTCATAATAAATAAATTGGTCCTTATATTATGTTGGTCAGGGAAGTGTTTAACTAGAGGTCCTCCCTAAGGAACGTTGACCAGAGATAAACCACATTGTATGTTGAGGAAGGCATTCACGCCTATTTCCTTTACTGATGATGAAAGGTTTATAGGAATATTATATGTAATTATGTCCTCATTACTTTGGTGTGGCATTAGCCCTTAAAACACTAAAAATGATACCATCTCTCCTTTGTCTGATGTTAATTTTTTCAAAGGCTTTTCATGTTTATTTTCCATTTAAACTCCCAATACTAGTTGTCAGGATTGTACAGGATTTATGTCCCAGAAAAAGAGGAACATGAACTTTGGAGTCAGACAGACCTTGCTTCCAAAACAAAGGAAAGGAAATGAAAATGAGTGCAAATGAAGATAAGATTGAAGGAGTAGATGTGGGGAGTTGAGGGCATTTTTTTCCTCATTTTTTTCCATGTGGAGTAAATTTTCCACGTGGAGCAAATATAAGGTCATCAGCTAAGAGAGAGAAGGATATCCCTGAGGTGAGGGAACACCTCCTGTGGAAAGGAGAGGTTTCAGCAATCACCAGCCATGAAATTTAGTCCCAACTGATGTAAGATTCAGGTTCTGGTGCCAGGTGACCAAAAACTGTTTATAACATACATAAGGCAAAATGACAAGAAGCTGGTTCTAAATGCTGGTCAGACACGTATTTGTCCACTGCTATTAATTATGCTGTTAATTGGGGAGTTCCATAATCATATTTTAAAATACCTAAAGTGAAAAGGAGGAAATGAGCTGATTGGTATAATGAAATATGCTGTGTCAGACATTCAGAGTATGATAATTCATGCTTAGGTCTACAGCTGGCTATTGGATGGCCTTGAGCTAGTATCATAGGGTCTCTCTTTTCCTCATTCTAAAACGCATCTGATTCTGAGGTCCCTTTTCTGTGACCAAATGATTTGAAAATAAAGTCGATTTCTAAAATCACTGAACTGAATCATGTGGGTGTTTATCACCCAAACAGCTGTGAAAATCTTTGGCTGCAGGTCTGCAAATCTACCACAGGGCGCCCTCTACCCTAGAACGGAAGCATGAGCAGGACTCATGCTGGGTAAAGCTGGAAGCTGCTCAACCTTTGTTGCTTGTGAAAGCCAAGAGCAGAATTAAATCAGATGGGTCTTTTAAAAAAGAAAAAACCAAAACCAGATGGATCTTTTAAGTAAAAGGGTTGGTCAGCTAAAGACTTATTTAAAAACATATGGTCATTCTGCCTTTTGTGGGATCTGAAGACCAAATATAGTATCTGCAGGAGGCATGCTATTACAGTTCAGCAACTATTTCCCCAAACATGGCTGGGATTCTAAAAATATTAAAGTCTTACACTCATTTTTCTCGATAAAGCTCCACACAATCTGTCCTTAGGGATCTGTGAAAATTCCATCCTTTTAGCCAAGTGTCTAATGTCAGAATTTTTGTTTTGCTTTGTTATTTTTTATTTTTTAAATTCTCTCACAACTTATTGTCAAACTGTTAAATGAAAGCAGTTGCATTATACAGTATAGTATATCCTGCAGTTATGTCAATTCCATCTTAATGAAGGGCTCTAGAACTTCACTGACTAGATTATAGTAATTTAGTGAATAATTATTCTACCAACTCTGTAGTCACCATTTCCACATTTATCTGTGCAAGTGATTCCAAAAGACTTCAAACTTCATCAGAAGAGAAGTTAAATTTAACCCAGAATCAAACCCTCTGGTAAATTATTGAGGTCTACCACTTAAAACAACCTAAGTTTGTTTTGTGAACTTGAATATTTTATGGTATTGTTGGCGTAGGATTGAAATGTTTTTATGTGAAGATAGGAGGCCATTTCTGGAAACTATCATTTACATTCTCATTATAGGCCCAATTTGGGCTCTTCAATTGGTAATGTAGGTGGTGGATTAACCCAGCAATCTAGCCAACCATGTATCTCCAGAAGGCCGTGAAACTATTGGGTTGGCCAACAAGTTCATTGAGGATTTTCCAATGGAAAATCCCAAACAAACTTTTTGGCCAACCTGGTACTTTAAAAGACAGTGAAAAACCAGTCAATTCAGCTAATGTTGAGCTGTTTAATACTAACCATATTTTTTAAACTACACAACAAAAGTTTGTGGTTATATATTCCACAGTTCCCTGCAAAGCTTCATTTCTTCCCTCCCTCAGCAAAATCCTATTCATTGTGTTGGGTATCACTTAAACTATGACATTTAATAAAGTTAAAATTAGTAACCCTAATTATTTTTTAAAAATCCAGCTTGATTTGGTTTGAGAAAATAAGTTCCTGACTTATCTGTTTCCCTACTTTTTCTTTCCCTCATGCTTTAACCAGGAACTTCTCTGGACTTTTACTGGTTTAGCAGCAGTCTAGCCCCTCTGACTAAGGCAGCCTTGTAGCTGGATGTCTGTACAGACTCTTCCTCCACCCCACTGTTCCCACTCCTTGGGGGGAAGAAAAAGGTAACTTTAAAAGAGAATTATAATTTGTATAGTATGAGGAAAGTTTGCTCAGTTACCCTAACCCTTCAGATCTGTTCCTTATCATTCTATTACTTTGAGGGAGTAGATGTTTCTTTTTTGAAAGGAAGACAAGTGAAAACAAAGAAGAGATTCTATTCCCCTTTGACAATTTGAATTTTTCTGAAACAGGAAATTGAAACAGTGAAGCCCTGATCGGCTCGATGATGATTATTCAGCTGGAGAGTTAGTTCATCTCCCTTGCTGTTTTTTTCCTTTGCCTTTTGTTTCTAGGGCTTAAGGATATTTCATGCTCATTAGAACTACCACCTGATGATGTGAGGAAGAGCAAACTAATTCAATCTAGTCCACTTTTAAAATATAAACAACGGACTGGGGAGAATGAACAGGTTGAAACTGAGAATCCAAAAGGAAGTAACGAATCTGAAAGTGCCTCACATAGGGACTATACCTAATACGAATTTAGCAAATGGGGCTTGATAATCCACACAGTTTTCTACTACCCTTAACCAGTGGTTCTCAGCCAGACAAAATTTTTTTTCCCCTGGCCCCCCATTCCCAAAGGGGTGTTTGGAAATGTCTGGAGACATTTTTTTATTGTTATGACTTGGGGAGTGATATTGGTATCTAGTGAGTAGAGACCAGGAATGTTTAACATCCTGCAATGCACAGGGCATCCCTCACAACAAAAAATTATCTGACCCAAAACATCAGTAGTGCTAAGATTGGAACACCTTACTGTAGATAAATGAGCATGTATAATGTCTATTTTTAGTATGATAAAAAGTAAGTTAAATCATGTTTTTTAACCTTACTTAATTATATTTAAAATGATTTGTTTGCAAATGTGTGTTTATAGCTCTCCATTCACTGCCTATTTGCCTTCCAAAATTAGTCTAGCTAAGTTTTTTCAATAATTAATATTCTCTATCAAAACAAAAATTTTAATGTAACACTAGTCCCAAAGTAGTAGAACCTTTAGTACACTAAAACAAACTGATTTACACAAATCTAATTTTCCCCTAACTTTTAAGAGGTTTACATAAAATCAAGAAGATCTGTCTAAGGGAAGGCAGTCCCTCTTCTCTTTCAAATAGATACTAGTATACATTTAAGTTGCCTGAGATCTTTTTCTCATTCTTTAGAGGTATTGTTTGCTTTGAAATGCTGCCTAAAATGAAATAAACTTTTTTTTTTTTTTTAAGATCTGTAATTAAACAAGAGTTCAGTCCCCTTAAGAATTTAGACTACGGGGAATTTTTTTCTTGTCACATTCTTAACAGGACCCAGAACAGAGTTCTTAAGAACAGACCAAAATGTTTGACTTTCTCTTTGTCTGTGTCGGCCAGACCCAGTCATCAGCTTACTCAGTCATCAACTACCCCAAAATAACCTCTCCACCTCAAGTAGCCCTCAAAATGAAAGATGGCAGCACAAAAATAGGAACTGACATTGTCTTCGCTATTAATAGCAGGGTGGAAATCCAATGTGTTAGAGCAAACAAGTGATCTTGTCAGGTTTCTTTTGTGTGTTGGAATGCTGATAGACAGCTGCCAAACAGACCTGTGCTTTGAGGCCATAGTTTGAATATGCTAGGTAGCAGACTGTGAATCTTTCGTCAGACATCAGACAGAACAACAAGTGGTCTGGCCAGTACTCTAAGTGTGGAAAGAGTTCTAAGATAGTAATAACCTAGTGGCCTGCTGTTGTCCAGAATATCTTTAACATTTCACTTAACCCGCTATGACAGTTCACAAATTTGTTTGGAATGTCAAAAAGGAAGCACTATCCTGTGGAACTTTCTGCAATGAGGAAATGTTACAAATCTGCTATGACCAACTCACTTGATCACTGGTTATATGTGGCTATTGGGTACTTGAAATGTGGTTAGTACACCTAAGGAAAGAAAATTTTTAATTTTACTTAATTTTAATTTCAATAGCCACGTGTCCTCATAGCCACTATAATAAACAATGCCAATCTGAAAAACAGTAGCCCATTATTCCACAACTTAATTATAGATATCTTGATTCCTTCTTTTTCCTCAATTATAAATATAACAAAATTAAAGAATGTTTAGAAACTAAAAGGAAATTCTATTCAATACCCACAATTTCTCAAACCTAATAAAAGTGTTATATATTTAGTAAATTTTCAAGGTTTTTTTCCTATGTATTTTTAGATGAGTTAGATGTAATTTATCTAATTTTATTTTAATTTTATTAAATAATTAAATTAAATTATTTTATTTTATTAATTTTTATTAATAATAATAATATCACTGGCTTTCATCACTTAACATTATGAGAGGAATATATTCTCTACTACTAAATAATATTTGCAAATCATCAGAGTTAATAATGGCCTGTTTTTTAGATTGCAGCACCATGATTTGTGTATTTCTTCTGTTTTTGAAATCTTGGGTTGTTTGCTTGCTTACTTGCTTGGTTTTATGGTCATTATAAAATAATGGTGTAGTAAACATGTGAAAGCATGATAACATTTCTCCTCTTTAGGATATGTTTACATGCCATATGTTTGAGTCTTATTTAGGTAATAATATACATGGTGAATCATTTCAGTACCACAGAATCTTTTTGAAAAAGTGCTTTTCACTATTCATGTCAAAAATAGACTTTAAAGCTGCCAAAGGAAAAGAAAGCCAAGATTTTTATCTGCAGCACAATTAATTCAGTAAATTAAAAGGCAGATTACTATTCCTTCCCATAGAACAAGAAAAATTACTGATAAAAATGGAATTGCACTCAGGGCTGATGACATAGACCTCTGCTTTGTAAATGGAGAATAAGTTCCTATGTATAAATCCTGCAAGTAATATATTTTACATAGTCAGATCATCTCTAGAATCTATAAAGGTAAGAAAATGAACAAAAGTTAAATGAAAAAACCGAAATACCCCTTTTAGTTTGTTCCTTGTAAATATTGATACATATGGTTATATATTAGGCCTTCCCTGGTGGCTCAGATGGTAAAAAGTCTGCTTGCAATGCAGAAGACCCAGCTTCGATCCCTGGGTCAGGAAGATCTCCTGGAGAAAGGAATGACAACCAACTCCAGTATTCTTGCCTAGAGAATTTCATGGACGGAGGAGTGTGGCAGGCTACAGTTCATGAGGTTGCAAAGAGTCAGACATGACTGAGCTACTAACACACACACAGAGTTATGTATTACATCTCTAAACTGTCTTTTTCTTATAATATATAGTAATATGAATCCAGTTCAGTAAACTTTCACACATCTTATAATTAGTTATTCTGAAGATATTGGGCTAAGACATTTTATATTTTGCATAGTGATAAACTATCATGTGACTTTTTCAGCTTCTTTTTAAATAAATTCTATATTCTGGTGGCTCTGATCATCAAAGACCAAAGGGATCCTACCAATAACACAGGTAAATTGAAGACATTGCATCCTGAACCTAAAAAAGGTTTAAGAACCTAAAAAAATTTTTAGGATTTTTAGGTTTAAGAACCTAAAAAAATCAAATGTTCTCATGGCTTGTAATCTGGGTTGCTCTTTTGTTGTATCTCTTTGTTTTTTAATTAAGATTTGTATTTGAGGGACTGAACATGGACTAGAGACTTTGTGCTCATTAAATGTTAGGTTATACATGTGAAACAACTTTGTACACTGCAAAGTGCAGTGAAAATCTAACAAAAATGTTTTTAAAAGTGCTCTTTGCTCATCCTATATATGAAAAGGAGACTTTTAAATTGTTTTAAGAAATCCAAGACTTTTCTTTCTTTTTGGCACAATGGACTTAATAATTTGTTGTAGAGATTTATTTTTCCTTCACATGCAAAATGTTTGACTTGATAAAATAACTGCATTTAGGGCTTTTATTAGTGATAACACTCAGGGATGTAGATCTTTACTTTGGAAATGGAACTTGAGTCCAGGTGGCGAATCACTGAGATTTCATTAACCAGATGAATGAACCACGTTGTAAGAAAGTCACTTCTAAAAAATCAGTAGTGTTTGCCTAGAAATGTTTGTAAAAATGCTTGACCTGCCATCAACCCTGTATGCACTTTGTGGACTATGTGGGGGAAAATATTTAAAAGCTGACAGGTTTTCCTCTGTCACCCAGTTAACCTCTTGCTTTCCTCTCTCAGTTCTTTAAAGAATGCAAACTAATCTCAGCATTAGTGTATACACTATATCATTGCGAGCTTGACTCTGCTGAAAAAAATAAGAAGTGATTCCCGGGTCATATATAAGTGGTTAACCATTACTCACGCCACTGTATCTGTAGTTCACAGACAATGAAGACATGCCTGTAGTTTGCTTCTGTACTCCTATTGTGCTATGGACATCCCAGGATGTAAGAGTTTCCAATTTTCAGTTAACTGAACTCATAGTTTTATTTTTCTTCATTGTAGGTGGTTTTCATGAGCCTGTGCAAAAGTTTGTGGGACTGTGGTCTAGTAGCCTTGGATGACATTACAATAGAGTTGGGAAGCTGCTTGTCTCCAGGTAAGATGACTGTCATTTCAGCTTTCTCTGTCTCCCTGGCCAATTCATGGCATGTCCTGTTTGTCTAATAATATACAACATAGATTTAATCTCTCCTAGTCTGTCCTTTCGGAGAAGGCAATGGCACCCCACTCCAGTACTCTTGCCTGGAAAATCCCATGGACAGAGGAGCCTGGTAGGCTGTGGTCCTTGGGGTTGCTAGGAGTCGGACACGACTGAGCGACTTCACTTTCACGCATTGGAGAAGGAAATGGCAACCCACTCCAGTGTTCTTGCCTGGAGAATCCCAGGGATGGGGGAGCCTGGTGGGCTGCCATCTGTGGGGTCGCACAGAGTCGGACACGACTGAAGCGACTTAGCAGCAGCAGCAGTCTGTCCTTTGCTTTTCTTGCCAGAAATGCCTCTCTCATTTAGAAGTGATGACTTAAATGCAATGTATGACTTTGCACATGACTTGACCCCTATATTCTCATCTATAAGACAGGTGGTAATACCTACTTGAGTAGCGAGGATAACACATATAAACTCCCTAGCTTTGGACCTGGCACAAAGCAGTGCTTTAAAAACAGATACCGTCTTTGATAATTACTCTTGTTACGATTACTGTTGTTGCCTTACTTGAATGCAGATTTTCAAGCTATATTGATGAAATTGTACATATACATATACTAGGCTAAGCATATAATTTCTAAATCATAATAAAATAAATGTTTTCTAACTGGATTAAATGACAATGAAACAATGGACCAAGCATTGATGATAGTGACAAATATTATGGCTATGTGTTGGACATTATGTCTAATGAGAAAATTATGCATACCTCAACCCAGATCATTGGTATCTATCTATTAATTACCACTGCATCCTAAGTCACGAGGTATCCATTTCTTTAACAAGCAGGTGTATCGTGGTATCTATTTGGCACTGGAGAATAATCTCCATGTTTATTTAATTAAAAGACTGTTTGTAGTCCTTTGATTTGTGTGGCACTACAAGGACAACATAAAACAAGATAAAAATCTCTATACTCAAGGCATAGAAAAGAGAATGAACCTTCATTAGCTTGTAGTGTATGTAAAATAAAATGAAGTAAAACAATTATCATGCTAGAGAAGGAAAAGATGGGTTGTTTATTGGAGAATCTAGATGTAGGAAGGTACAACCAAGTTCAGCCAAAAAAGTTCCCAAGAAGTTGGGAGGTGGCACCACTCTAATATAATCATTATTAGAGTTATTAAAGATAACACCCAAAGACAGAAACATTTATTTTTGGAAATGGAAAATAAGCCTCCAGGTAGAAAAACACCAAGTTTTAATATTTATTTATCTAATATTTACTGAGAACTTCATGTTCTAAACATTTTACATACATCATCTCATTTAATCCTCACAACCCCCTGGAGTGGATACCATTAATGTTCCCACTTTACAAATAAGAATGCCAAGGCACAGAAAAATTCAGTAACCTGCTCCACATGTATTAAGCTGTGTCTCCAAAATCACATTTAATTCTTTCACATTCTCTCCTTCTTCCAAAGCGACTATAGCTTTGCTCTGAGGATTTCCTTCACTCATTCTGGATTTCTGAAGAAACCTCCTGCTTGCAATTTTATTCTTTTTATGTTTCCATAAAGCCAATATACCTCCAACTGTCAGAGAGTTTTAAAATCTCATTCATACAAATAAATTCACAAGTCAGAGAAAGTTTCTTTCTCAAAGTATTCCAGTACTTTTGGATCTAGATTTCTGATTGTTCTCTGCCTCTATGGCAGAACCAGGGTGAAGTCCAGACTCTAGCCAGAGGCAAGAGCTTGGCTTAGAGGGAGTGCTGGTGGGTGGGTTGCCTCTCTATGTGGGGCATGTGGCCAGATGATAACCACACATTAGTGTGGGTTTCCAGTGAGTCTTGGAATATATATTCATTGAAAGAGCCTCAGCAGTCACAACACCTGCTGTTTCCTTGCAGATAAGCTCCTGCCTCCACCAGGAGAGTGTACTTTTGAACAAGATGAATGTATATTTACTCAGGAGAGAAGAAACCGGGGCAGCTGGCAAAGGAGGAGGGGAGAAACTCCCACCTCCTACACCGGACCAAAGGGAGATCACACTACTGGGGTAGGTGAGTTATGCCACATGGTGCTGTTTCCTAAGGAAACCCGAAATAGCTTTCTAGGGGTTGTTTACTGCATTCTGATATGTGAAAATTAAGGTGTCTAAAGTGAACTGCATGTGGGATATTACACACATGGGATAGGTAATTCAGTATGTGCATTTAAAATCATTCTTTCTGTTTATTATATTGCTCATTATCTAGATGCAAAAAGGATTTAAATGAGCTTACAAAGATATGCACACAAAGATAATTAGAAGTAAGGTTTAAAAATAAGAGAGAGATGGGCAAAAATGAAAAAAATAAAATAGTGGTCTAAAATGAAGCCCAGGACTGAGGCCTAGTATAGAAATATCTGGCAGACAGGAAAGATGTATCAGTATGAGTCCTCACTTTCCAGAAGCTGAAAAAGATGGAAAAGTCATCTGTAAAACATGATTTACTGTGTTCTTAGGATAGAAACAGATGAAGCAGTCCACCAAGGGATGGAGGCAATAAAGCAGTGCATTTTTCTATAGGAAATGTGTAAACTACACTAAACCAGACTAAAAGTTGTTCTACTTCTTATTATCACCATGTGTCAGCAGTTGCAAACAATGTCCATGATAAAATACTCCTTGAAGAATAGACCTTTTCCACTAAGGCTCTCAATTTCTCTAGGAACACCAGTTGGATAAAAGCACATCACTTGGTCCAGCAACGCAGAACTACCCCTGATATTAATATTAAAGAGATATTTCCTGAAGGGTCCTTACAGAGAGTGGCATAGTGCTGTTTCTTATGGTCTACCTCAAAAATAAGCCTAGGGTATAACACCATACAGCAGCAATACAACAAAAAATATTGGCTGTATTGGCTAAACTTGGTGGGGTGCAATCAGGAACAGCTTTGTCTTTTCTTTCCAACACTCTATTCAAACATACCCTAGAGAATTCTCCCTTTCCCACCCCTGGCAGATCCCATAGTTTCCCAGTCCTGTTGAGGTAGTGGAGCAGTCACACATTCAGGTGTGTTAAGATGTCCAATTCAAACGACAGCTTCAGTTTCCCATTCAATCGAATCATCTCTCTCCCTCAGCATGGGCCTGGTTCATAGTTTGGAGATGGTAAAAGAGAAGACTGTCTGTGCTTGAACTTTCTTTGTTTTACTTCCTCCCCTGCCCAGCATCATCAGGATCCTCTAGCCAGAGTGAGTGGAAGATGGATTAAAGGAAAATAACTTCTAAAATGTTTAGTGTTTCTTCAAATTCTTTCTTGGATACCTTCTGTTATGACAGATATCTAAGTACTGGCTCTCTTGCATCTCACCATTTTGGGCACTGTACTCTCTGGCTGATGATCTGTGGCTACCCTCTTTCTCCCTAGTACTTGTACTATAGAGATACAACTCACGTAGATTTTCTACTTGCATCCCTCCTGGCAGTTTGGACTTGGGTCTTTTCAAGAACACTTGGTTCCAGCCACTATCCCTGTGAGTAGTGAGTATCCATTTGGCCTTGGATCCTAAATGCACCTTTGCCTAAGAAGATGATGTGAAGCTTGGTCCTACCACTGACCTCTTTTCTTCCCATTACTTCAGAGATTCTGGGACAGTGTTGCATCAGCTAGGGTAGCTGTTGAAGAGATTCAGCCTTTGTTCAAAGATCAGATTTCTACTTCCAGCAGTGTGTAGAAGATTCTAAGAGAGTGTGAGGCTATATCAGGAAAGACAATGAAATTAAAAAGATAATAAAAAGATGTGTATATGTTAAGACTATTTTGGTTGGAAATAGTTTGTTGCTGTTTGTAACAGGAAAAAAAATGCCATTTTAGGGCTGACCTGAGGCACAGCTTGATGTAGAGGATAAAACCATGTCACTGGGACCTCCTTCTCTCCACCTCTCTGCTCTGGTTTTTCTGAGTTGGCTCCAATTGCAAACAGTCTGTCCTCTCATGGTAGCAAGAGGCTGCTGCAGTGGCAGCCTCGTGGCCATTCAACACTGAATCTAGTGAAAAGAGATAAATCGACAAACAAAAAATTAGCCTCATTAACTCTGATTGGCAGTGTAATGAGGGCAGGTGGTGGTGGTTTAGTCGCTAAGTCGTGTCCGACTCTTGTGATCCCATGGACTCTAGCCTGCCGTTCTCCTCTGTCCATGGGATTCTCCAGGTGAGAATACTGGAGTGGGTTGCCAATTCCTTCTCCAGAGAATCTTCCCAACCCAGGAATCGAACCTGGGTCTCCTGCCTTACAGGCAGATTCTCTACCCATTGAATTATGAGGGAAGCCTCATGAGGGCAGAATACTATCAAATTCCTGTATGAATCCCCACAGGATTTGTACCTTATACACTACAGAGGCTCAAAAAAGTCCTTGGAAGAAATAATGAATCGATAAGCCCTCCCTGGTGCATATAAGAATAACCACTTAATTAATAAGACCCATAGAAAATGTAGTAATGGGGAGAAACTAAATTATGAGAGGGATAGAGAAGTATCAAGAATAAATCAGCTTTAGTTTGAGTCCATTATAATCACGATGTTGTCTGTATGTACATTTTTCTGGGGAGGGAGTTGATAGCTTCTCTCCCATTTTTCAGGGACACCAAAAAATCTAGTAACAACAGATCTGAGAAGAGGGTTGTGCTGTGGTAGAGTACCACAGGGGAATTTTCTGGGTGACAGTCTGTGCAATGTCTTGGACACAGAAGAGAGGACAAAACAAAAATAAGGTGGAGTGGAGGGAGGGAGTCTCTGAAAAGGGTGAGGGAGGGTCACCAAGCCAGTATATAACAGACCCATGAACTTTGGAGTCAAAGTTCCCCACTCACTAGGTATGAGACCTTGAAAAAGTTACTTAAAATCTCTAGGTCTCAGTGATATCATCTAGAAAATGGGAATAACTATAGCTACTTGTCTGTTTATGTACTTCAAAGGATGGTTGAGTTTAAACTTAATCAACTTGGGGATGACATTCTCCCTCCTGCCTAAAGACAAAATCTATGAAAATCTGACAAAAGTACATGCAGTAGATATTTCATTACTCATAATTTTGCTCCTTATTTACATGTAGGGGCACATGTTAGTTTACTTGGTGTGGCTTTGATTAAAGAAAATGGTATGATTGTGTTTGCTTTGTCTCTCTGAAAACTTTGAAGAATATTTCAGCTGACTGGGGTGAAACTTCATAACAAAAATTGTAATGTAAAAACTTCTTAGTGTGTTCAATATTTTTTCCCAGAAAATACTTGACCAGAGAATATTAGATTCTCTGGTGAACAATACAGAGCATTCTGATTATTTTTCGGTAAATTTTTCTAGGGTCTCCCTTTTTTCCATCATTTATTTCACCTGTTTCAATGCAAACTTCCTAAAGGGTCTTGGGACATCTTTTAATTTTCTAACCACATAAAATCTTTACAGATTATACCTTTTTATTCCTAAGTATAACAATGCAAAGGCTGCAAGTTTTGCTATGCTGTGCCCAGGGTTACCTACAGATAATATAGTGCTGGAGTTTTCTATCTTGATCTTGTTCTTTAAATTACTTTAACAGTTATCCTTCTAAGGAAATAATAACATCTACTGATCATTTATGGAGTGTTTACCATGTGCAGCCACTGTGCTGGGATCTTTATATCCTTAGTCAGTTTAAGCTGCTATAACAATAATACCCTAGACTCAGAGGCTTAAATAGCAGACATTTATTTCTTACAGTTCTGAGGGTTGAGAAGCTCAAGATCAAGGTGCTGGCAGATTTGAGGTCTGGTGAGGGCTCACTTCCTAGTTCATAGTCAGCAGTCTTTTTGCTGTGTCCTTACACGGCAGACAAGGCAGGTGAGCTCTTTGAGGACTCTTATAAGGATACTCGTCCCACCTATGAGAGCTTGGCTCTCAGGACCTAACCCCTCCCAAAGACCATACCTCCAATTACCATCATAGTGGGGGTTAGGATTTCAACATATAAATTTGGGAAGAGGGGAAATAAATCAATAACACAGCCTTACCATGACTTGTAAGTGAAAGTATCCATTTTTCATATGAAAGAACTGAAGGTTGGAGAAATGCCTTTCCAAGGCCACACAGCCATGATTGGTAGAGCAGGGACTGTATCTCAGGAATGCTGGGCTCTCATGTCCATATTCTGTCCACACTGTCTCACCAGAGTTTTCTAGCCCACATGATCGTAGGAGACCACACACGACTTCAAACAGCTGGGACAGCTTACATGTGAAAAGCACAATTCTTCACACAGCCACATAATATCATACCTATCACCCTTCATACCAGAAAAAGGTGTCTGCTCTTGGAAAGGATATATTCAAACTGATGGTATTTTTAGACATCCACTGAAATGTAACCCATCAGAAAGTATCTAAGTTTCCTCTGGTCTTTGAGCCAATATTGTCAGTTTAACTGCAGGACCAGTGCCCACAGCCACTGTGTAGCCTAAACCCACAAAGGGTAGCTTCACCTTTGAGGGTTAATATACACAATGGCCTCTAATGGCCAAATGTGGGCTGATATATTGGCTTTCATATTACAATATGACAAGGATCACCCACTCATAAATTAAGGTATAAGCAATTAAATACCCCTTTAAAACGAACGTTTGTTAAAGCCACCAGTGTCATAAGCTACATGTTTATAAGATGAAACATCTTAGAACTGGGAGCAGTTGTCATGTTATATAGAGCAGAGTTTCTACGATCTTGATTTACTCCATATTTTCTAAGTACCTATTATGCGTCATGCATCACATAACAGCGGATGCCCTGCTAATCTCTTCGGGCTGCTGTGATGATTAACCAAGGTTGTATTTCTGAAAGAACTAATACTATATAAGCTCCACTAAAATGAAAATGATATTACTATTTTTATAGTTAATGACTCATTCACAAAATCTTATGTTCATCTGGGGTTCATTTCTAGGAGACTTTCTTGGACTCAGTCTTTTGTGTCATTTGTGTTTTTATACATAGAAAACCATGGCATATAATTACAAATAAAATGACGCAGTAGTAATCAAAAGATTTGCTAGGCCTTAAACCAGTGTCTTCCAGAGTACCACTGGGTGATTTAAGGGTTAAGTGGATGACTATTTTTAATTTGATAGTACTATTCATGTAAAAGCAAAATATATAATCAGTACAGCAACACCATTATTTCCCAAATCTATAGCTTATTTTCTGTTTTCATGCTAATATGCAGTTTCCTATTTGAGTAATGGATTTAAGATCAAAGGAGTAAAAAATGAAATCTATTTGAAGAAATATATCAAATGAATAATAGTACAGGTAGTATATGGATAAGTAATATAAATATAGTGGTATTTGTGTGGCTAAAGTTGGGGAAACATTTCCAGTGTTTGTCAGTCATCTAATAGAACATGTCATTCTACTAGAACAACAACAAAGACAATATTCTAGCCCAACCATTTGGCTCCCTGTTTGATAAAATAATAAAAGCACTTGTGACAGATAAATCTTGACTTCCATTGAGCTGAAATGGACTCTGCAGGACCTGTTTGTCCATTTCTTGTCAGCATCTATTTGAATAGCTCTATCCTGGCAGAATCAGAAAGTTCCTTGACACTGATGCTATTTCTTTTACAAGATAGTAAAGACAAATCTTAACAAAGTTCCAAGGGTTTTATTGGTTATTATAATTTTATTATATGATTATATAATAATATTATATTATTAATGTGATGCCATACTGTCAGAATTCTTCTTAAATAATTGTTTTAGTTGTCCTGGAGTTTACATGGGTTTTGTGACCAAAAGATAATAGAATAAATAAGTCAACAGATAATTCTCCAGTTTAGTGAGAAAATGCCTTCAACTGTAACATTTCCTAGCTGGCTGAGTCCACCAGTGAATAGATTAAAAGTCATCCAGTTTTCCCTATCTCTTTCCCACAGCTATGTCCTAGAAAAGTAGCTATTCATCATTTTTTTAAAAAATAATTTCCAAATAAAGAGACACCATCAGTTTCTTCTGTGGTACTGTTCAGTGTTTCACTACATCTTCTGTACTTCTGGCAATTAAATTCTCTCCAACACACTACTAAATAAAGGTAGGAGTCTTATATGAACCTTCTTGTGATGAGTGATACATTAAAATACCAAATAATGGCATTCACTTATAAATTATTCCATTGACACAAAAGAAAATAAAAACTGTATATTTAATGTGTTGGTTATATATTAATAGCTGAAATTTAATAGCAGTCTCATTCAAGTCCTTGTCTTTTAAGAATTTTGGTAGCTGATATCCAGACATGTAACAATGCTACTCAACTAGTCTGAAACTATAAGGGCAATTAGCTCTAGAACAGTAAAATCTCCAGTCTCCTCAGCTTTTTCATAATTTATCTTATCACACTAATTTCTGGTATTATTGGACCCTACTTACCCAAGAGGAGACTTCTATGACAGGCTTTTTTAAAAATAGTGGTAAAATATACAAAACATAAAATTTACCATTTTAGTAATTTGTACATACGTAATTCAGTGGTATTAAGTACATATACCTTTTGTGTAACCATCACCACCTCAGAACTGTTAAAAGTTTTCCCAAGTTGAAACTCTGTCCCCAATAAGTTAGTAACCACTCATTTATGACACACTTTAAAAACCATTTAAAAGATATAATAAAGAACAATAATTTTAGAGAGAGACATATTTAGCACTTGTTCTTCCCAAAATATTGATATCTTTTCCCCCTGATTGTTAAGAATTGTCTTCTGGCTTAATGAAGCAGCTAGCTGTTCATTCCACATGGCCTCCCACTCCTTCCCGGCCCTGGTGAGAGAGGGCCGCAAGGCTAGATGAACAGCTGCGTCACTGCTCCCAATTACGAATATTGCTGTGTCTCAACACATCACAGTTGCTGAGCAAAGAACAGATGGGACCCTGATCTCCCAGTAGACCCACTGGAACCCCTATCTTGAATGTTAAACAGTGATCCACAGAAAGAAAGTAATTTGTTTTCTCCAGTTAATAATCCCTTCCACAGACTGGACTCCTTCATGTGCAGGGACACATGAGCCAGTTTGAGGTTTCATCGCTGGGGTGCCTGGCTCCCACCCAGGGAGCTTTTGTTTGCTGAGACAGACAGCATTTGGAGTTGGAATGTGGCAACGCTTGTCAACACACAGGGCTTTTCTCTGCTTTCCAAACACATGTGAGGCCGACTGTCTCTCCATGAAGCTCTGATCTTTTCTGGGGAAAGGAAATGTCACATGCAAGTCAAGAAGAAAAACATATTTGGAATCAAGAGGAATAATTGGTCTGGGCATCAGACAGACAGATTCTGATCAGTTGACAAATATGGGACAAATATTTTTAGGTATAGATGTTGGTCTAGATTAGTCTAAATCAGTATTGCCTAAAGGGATATATGTATGGGCTTAAAACAGAAACTGTAGCCTGAAGGAGTTTTAGAAAGGTCAACGTTACTCCAGAAAAGTAGACTGGTGCCTGTGCCCCAGAAAGGTGTAATTATACTAATGTTCCCCTGGCTGTTCCCCGTCTCTTCCAAAAGCAGCAGTTACACATGTCAAACAGTTCAGGAGCTTTCCTTTCATATATCATGGTACTAAACACAGTGATCTCTGGAACTAGAAACCTTAGGTAATGGCTTCAGCCTGATACCCAAGACCCAGAGACTCATGAGTAATGCTTCACCCAGTTGAGGCTGACTGATTAGAGCACTGTACTCACAAAAGGAAGATTCAGTTGGTTAATCCTGGAGGTTTACCCCTCTAGCAGGACCTCAGATGATTTTGACCAGGACTTGAGATTCCCTGGTGGCTTAGATAGTAAAGAATCCACCTGTGATGCGGGAGACCTGGGTTCAATCCCTGGGTTGGGAAGATCCCCTGAGAAGAAAATAGCAACCCACTCTAGTATTCTTGCCTGGAGAATCCCCATGGACAGAGGAGCCCAGTGGGCTACAGTCCTGGGGTCACAAAGAGTCGGACATGACTGAGCGACTAGTGATGTCATCACTAGTCATCACATATGTGATGTCATCACATGTGACAGCATATGTCATCACTGGGATTGCATACCATCATCGCTAGATGGAAGATACTTCTTGCGTCATCTCTCACTTATAATGGACCCATTGCTTTCTTTCCATTCTGAAAAGACTTCCTGTTGTAGGCCCACAATACTCTTTTCTTTCCAGTTTTCCAGTGACAGCATCTTTCAGAGGAGCCTCCCTGTCCCCTAGCCTCCCCCTCCCATTAAGTGTTTCATCTTTAGCTAAGATGAAAATCCTTTTCTTGGGATTCAAGTGGACCTTTTGAGAGTCCCGAAGGCAGGTACCAAAGTTATTTTCCTTTGACTTTCTTCTTATTTCCTTAAGAATTATTTTTGGAGGCAATATTTTTCAGTGTGCTATACTAATTTACGTTTAGGCTAGTACAGAACACCTTTGTGCATAGTAGGTGATAAACCATGTTCATGTTTTGACTTTATTTTCCATGGGATTAAATTAAATACACCCTTCTGTTAGAGTTTTGTGTATCAGTATTTGTTTTGTGTATCAATTTTGTGTATCAGTATTTCTAACTCAAGCCTAGCTTGAGTTAGAAAATATTAAAGAAAAGAACAATAAGATTTTCTTTCATTGCTGGAAGTGTAAAAACCCCAGTGCTTCTTGTGTAGCAATTTTCTTGCCAGTGAAAGAATGAAGGTAATGAAGTTAAAGAATGTGTGTTTGGCTAAAAAAAAAAACAAAACAAAAAAGACAGTCAGATGGTATGGAACTAGGTTGAGAACATTTTCTTTAAAATGTGATTTTTTCAAAATTTGGACTTGTTCCTACTTTGCTTTGGAGCATCCTAGTCAAGTACATGTCTCATTGCCAAGATCTTCACACAACTGGAGTAACCTTGGTAGAGCCATGTGCTCTGGAAATGGTCAGACTGGTCTGTGCTTTTTTGTTCATTCAACAAATATTTATTGAGCACCTGCTATGTTCCAAACACTGCTCTAGGACCTGGGGGCATAGCAGTAAAGTAAATAAGGAAATATCTCTGCCTTTGAGTGTTCTAGAGGAAGGAGACAGACAAACATAAAAACAGGAATGTTATATAATATGTTAACAGGCAATTAAATGGTATGGAAAATAATAAATTAGGGTATAGAGAAAGAAGAGTACCAGAGGAGGGGGGATTGCTATTTGAAACAGTGTAGTCAGAATAGACCTAATAGAAAAGGTAATATCTGGGCAAAGACTTAGAGGTGAGAGAGTGAGACGTGAGACTATTTGAGAGAAAAGCCACTGTAGGCAGAGATTAGCACATGCAAAGGCCCTGGGGTGGTAGCAAACTTACTACATTCCAGGAATGGTATAGAGCTCAAGTGTGTCCTCGAGACTCAGAGCGAGTGAGGAGAAAGGTGGTAGGAATCAGAGAGGGAGGAGAATGAGCGGGAGTTATGTAGAGCCGTGTATGTTGTCAGGCGTTCAGCTCTTACTTGGAGTGAAATGCTGAGCTACTGGAGGGTTTTGAACAGAGGAATGGTAAAATTTAGCTATTGTTTTAGAAAGTTTACTATGGATGCTGTGTTCAGATTAGATTGCAGAGAACTAGCTTAAAAGCAGGCAGACTTGTTGGGAGGTGTTGAATTAATCCAAGTCAGAAATAATACTGGCTCAGATTGGGAGGTAGCATTGGAGGTGGAAAGGAGAGAAGTGATTGGATTCTGGACATATTCTGAAGGTAGAACCAACAGAATTTCCTGACCATCTGGTTGTGAAGAGTGAGAGGATATAAAGAATGGCCAGGTTTGGGGCCTGAACAACTAAAAAGGGCGGGGTGAGCTTTAGAGTGAGGCTGTTAGGAGTGTAGTTTTGACCAAGTTCAGTTTGAGATATCTACTTCACAATAAGAGGAGATGTCCATTAGGAACTTTCAATAACAAGTCTGGATTTTAGGAAAGAGGTTGGAAATTAAAATTTGAGATATAACAACACATATGGTATTTCAAGCCTTGAAACAAGATGAGATCACCAAAGAAGTGAGCGAGAATGGAGAGATTCAAACACTGGGTCTTGGAGCACTCCAAGATCAAGAGGTCAGAGAAGAAAAGGTGAACCAGCAAAGGAGTGACCAGAGAAGTGGGAGAAAAACCAGGAGAGGTCAGCGTCCTGCAAACCAAATGAGAAAGTCCTTCTAGGAGGCAGGAGTGATCCACTGTGTCCAGGGCTACTAATGGCAAGAAGGACAAGAACTGAAGACTGACCCTTGCTTTTAGTCATGAGGATGTCACTGGTGAGCACAGCAGACATGCAACAGTATCCCAGAAGTTTAGAGGAGGTCATGTGGATGACTGGTTGACAAAGCCCATGACCGATTGCCCAGTTTTGCAGGGTAGTAACTTTGCTGAGTGAAACACTGAGGGAGGGCTTGCACAGTGCGCAAGATTTGATAAGACCAAATGGGGCAGGACTTTTTCTCCCACCCTTATAATAGACCGTTGGATTCTCAGATCTGTGGAAATGAGGGAAAGGAAAAGGAGGAATGCCTTGAAGGAGCAAGGATGGAGCCTCTGATCAATTCTGGTTGGGGTGTCTCAAGCATTGCCTTTTGAGAAATTAATAGACTTCACTGACTAAACTTGAAACTTTAAAGATGCTCTAGAAGCCATTTTCTTTGCATGCAATATTTGGGAACTCTTTTTTTCCTTCAGTGCAGCCATTAATTTCCATGTGAAATAATAGAGAGATAACACTATGTAAAAAATTTTTACATCATGTATGTAAAAAAGTCAATATTGGCAAAGAAGAGGATGCAACTGGATATAAAAATTTATGCATATTTTTTCAGGTTGAAGAGATATAAATTTTTCATCAAATGAGGGAAGGTTAAGAACTATTTATATAGAGTTCATGGCTTTTTTTAAACATGAGCCAGAGGTACATAGAATTATAGTATGGGTGTATTATTCTGGAAATTACTATTATTATATTGCTTATTTTAGTGGCTTCATGGTAATTATTTAACACCAACCAGCTCTATTTTTTATGGGGGGGGGGGGGCTGACTTGTAGTTATGTCCCATTTCTGTAGTATGAATACTTCCATTGTAGACCATTTCAAACTACCAGAGTGAAGCCATTTGGACCTACCAACAGAAGGCACATAATTGACTGTTGGAGCCAGTGGAGACAGGCTCCAAAGGAAAATACAAATGTAAAGTGTTATATAATTAACATACAGTATATAGTGTATAAAGTATAAGATATAAAATATGTTAAATGTCATAATAACATTAAATATTGTAGACTGTATGGATCACAATAAACTGTGGAAAACTCTTAGAGATGGGACTACCAGACCACCTTACCTGTCTCCTGAGAAATCTGTATGCAGGTCAAGCAGCAACAGTTAAAACTGGTTCCAAATTGGGAAAGGAGTACATCAAGGGTATATATTGTCACCCTGCTTATTTAACTTATATTCAGGGTACATCATGCGAAATGCCAGGCTAGGTGAAGCACAATCTGGAATCAAGATTGCTGGGAGAAGTATCAATAACCTCAGATACGCAGGTGACACCATGCTTATGGCAGAAAGCGAAGAAGAACTAAAGAGCCTCTTGATGAAAGTGAAAAAGGAGAGTGAAAAAGTTGGCTTAAAGCTCAACATTCAGAAAACTAAGATCATAGCATCTGGTCCCATCACTTCATGGCAAATAGATGGGGAAATAATGGAAGCAGTGAGAGACTTTATTTTCTTGGGCTCCAAAATCACTGCACATGGTGACTGCAGCCATGAAATTAAAAGATTCTTGCTCCTTGGAAGAAAAGCTATGACAAACCTAGACAACATATTGAAAAGCAGAGACATTACTTTGCCAACAAAGGTCCGCTTAGTCAAAGCTGTGGTTTTTTCAGTAGTCATGTAAGGATGTGAGAGTTGGACTGTAAAGAAAGCTGAGTGCCAAAGAATTGATGGTTTTGAACTGTAGTGTTGGAGAAGACTCTTGAGAGTCCCTTGGACTGCAAGGAGATCAAACCAGTCAATCCTGAATATTCATTGGAAGGACTGATGCTGAAGCAGAAACTCCAATACTTGGGCCACCTGATGTGAAGAACTGACTCATTGGAAAAGACCCTGATGCTGGGAAAGATTGAAGGCGGGAGGAGAAGGGGACAGCAGGGGATGAGAAGGTTGAATGACATCATTGACTCAATGGACATGAGTTTGAGCAAACTCTGGGAGTTGGTGAAGAACAGGGAAGCCTGGTGTGCTATAGTCTATGGGGTAGCAAAGAGCAACTGAACTGAACTGAAATATTGTACAATTATATTTTCAAGAAGTGTCACAGAAAAATCTCAGGAAAGCAGGGCAGAAAACATATTTGAATACATATTACATGTGGACATATGTCACACACATTATTTAATTCTCACAACTCTATAGCCCAGGTTTATTAACCATTAGTTTTAAACTCAGGGAGATAGTGAAGAACAGAGAAGCCTGGAATGCTGCAGTTCATGGGGTTGCAAAGAGTCAGACATAACCTAGCAACTGAACAAAAACAAATTTTTTTAATTGAACATAGGTTCAGACGGGATAATCCATTAGATCACAGTCACACAGACAATAACTATTAGAACCAAGACTTGAACCTCATCTACCCGACCATTCCCCTAAACCAATGATGGAAGTTCAAAATATTGTCCATGGATTAGTAGGATAAATTCTCATGTTAATTACCACCTCAGTGGCACAATACTAGTATATTAATTACCTCCTGTATATTAAACTGAATTATAAATTATTACATGAAAACACTTATTTTGATGGTCAAAATCTTGTAGCATATTTATCTTTCTTGGATTATACACATTCTCCAAAATTATGAACTCCTTTCTCAGTACTGTAGTCAAGTCGTTCATTGACTCTAATTTGTTTCCAGAAAAGTACTCAAAAGGGAAATGAGGGGCAGAATAAATTCAGAGTATGGGGTTAACAGATACAAACTGCTATACATAGAATAGATAAGCAACAGGGATTTAACATATAACACAGGGAACAGTATTTAATATATTGTAATAATCTATAATGGAAAATAATCTGAATATGTATATATGTTAGAAGAGAATATGATGTGTCCTTTTTAACAATACCTGATGTTGCATTGCTCTCAAGGCTACTACATGTACATAGAGGCTTCCCACTTGGTATATGGACAAAAAGCACGACTCTCATCCAGGCCTCTACGAGGAGTCACTGGAAAACAGTGCTTGACCTTTTTCTACCACATGTATGGAGCAGGGACCGGCCTCCTGAATGTTTATCTGAAAAAGGAAGGCGACAGTGAAGAGTCTCTCTTGTGGAGAAGAAGAGGTGAACAGAGCATCTCCTGGCTACGGGCGCTGATTGAATACAGCTGTGAGAGGCAGCACCAGGTGAGCCAAGGGAGACGAGAACCAAATGATGGGAAACGTGCCTGTACGCTTCTGATGCTCTTTCTTTTTCTTGCTACCATCAAGACTGCTTTGTTCTTTTTCGGGGTCAAAGACAGAGGCAGTACTTGTTTAAGAGTAAACATAATTAGTCTATATTGATTGAACCTAAGCAGTGAAAGGGGAATTAGAAAGAGAAAGCTTTGGGTATTTGTACATAGAGTAATTTTCGCAACTCAATAGTGAAACCATAGCTATTTTCATGTTGGTACATTTTGAGTGTCAGTTACATTCTGTGTCCTGAAAACCTCCAAAACAGAGCTTCTCTTTCTTCTAAACCTGGTATTACCTAATTAGTTGTTGCAGCTGCATCTTTCACTCATCATTAGCCACATGCAAGGGCTGCTGTTGTAAGCTTCTATTTAACAGAGTACATGATCCAGTGTACATTTTTAAGCCTCTGTCTGCACTGATGCAGAAGAAACTGAATCTTGATCCTATGTCCTGGGCCTGCCTTGAGGCAGTAGAAGACTTCCTTCCTGCAGGATCCCAATTATAAGGGAATCTGAGCAGCAATAAGAAGGAGCCTTTTCAATTCCAGTGGGTGAGATCAAGCAGCCAATTAGCCTAGAAGTCAGCAGCAGCCTCGTAAAAGCTTATGACTTTACCTGCCGGTTGTTTTTCTTTAGTCACTAAGTCATGTTTGACTCTTTTGTGGCTCTGATGGCCTGTAGCCTGCCAGGTTCCTCTGTCCATCGGATTTTCCAGGCAAGAATCTGGAGTGGGTTGCCATTCATTCTCCAGGGAATCTTCCAGACTCAGGAATGGAACCCATGTCTCCTGCCATTGGCAGACAGGTTCTTTACCGCTGAACTAGCAAGGAAGCCTTTACCTGCCTACCATGAGTCAAAGCTCCAGAAAGCTCAGGGCAGATAACATTAGACCCTTGACTATTCCTGAAATTGCTGTATGGAATTCCAGGAGTGACCTTCAGCTAAAAGCCCTACTTCCTCCTTATCCTTTCTTCTGGACCAGAGCACCCCTTAATATTAACCACTGGCTGCTTGGCTTAAGCAAGTCTTCCTAGGAAGAAGTATCCAAAATAAAGACATTATTTTATGCCACCCCTTAATCAAAATTGGTTTTCTACAGATCTAAATAGGAATGGCCAGGCTGCAGTGCCATCTAGGCTGCTATTGCTAAGAACAAACGACAGAGGGAAGATGCGCCACTCTTCAAGGATGTCCCATTATCTTGGTGTGGATAAAACTATCTCAACATTTAGTAAAGGAAAATATGTAGCCCCAGGAATAATTTTGATAGTGATTTAATGTCTGCTTACAGAAAGAAAATGGATCACTCACGAACTTCCTTATATCACTGATCACCATTCAGAGATGATGGATTAATTTTTTTAGGTTATCAGGGTACTCACACTATTCAAAGATTCTCAAGGTGTGGTCCTGACACCAGCAGCAACCCCTGAAATGTATGTTCATCTAAAATGAAACTCACCTGCAATGCACACTCTCAGGCCCTGCCTCGGAGCTACTGAACCAGAAACTCTGGGGCTTAGGGCCCTGAAATCTGTCTTAACAAGAATTGTGGTGATTCTGGAGCATTCTAAAGATGGAGAACCTGTGTCACAGATGGAACAAATCTGAGTCTCTCAGGCAGAGCCTGAGCATTGATGTTTTCTAAAACCCCCAAACGGTGCTGATGCACAAGAGCTCTAGAATTTGAAATCTGTGGAGCAGGTGACTTCACAGCATCTGAGCCCTGGGTATAGGTCCTTGCATATACTAGACTTGCCAGGTGACTTGTTGAGCACAAAGTAGTGAGGCACCTGGGGTGGCATCTTGGGATATTTGAGCTCAAAGGGTAAAGAATGACCTGAAAGATTTTTGGCTCCCAATTTGGGAAAAAAGATTCTATATCATTCCTTTAGGCTTAGAATGAAACAGATATGAATCTGCCATGAGGAATGCTCTTCTTGATTTTCTGATTCCCTCAGGAATCCCAAATGACTATCTGGAGACCAGGATGAACTAGTTTCTCCAAAACATCTTAGTGTCTAATAAAACACGCAGACACCCATGTGCAAATGGTCATCTTCTATGTGCCGAGTACTCACAGTGCTAAGAGCTGTGCATAAGTTCTTTCAGCTGATCTTGTAGCTCTTCTTTAAAGATAGGGAAAACCAAATGTCCAGCTGGTAAGTTGCAGAGTGAGAACTCAGTCCCAGATTTAACTGGTTCCAATGTTTGCATCCCTAAGTCCCTGTTTTACACTCCCTCCTGCCATAGAAATCCCAACATACACTCATTGCCCTGGATGTCACAAGCACTGGGTGATCTTGGAGGAATGTCAGTCCCTCTGAGACTGTTTGTGTTAGTTGCTCATTCATGTCCAACTCTTTGCAACCCCTTGGACTGCAGCCTGTCAGGCTCTTCTGTCCATGGAATTCTCCAGGCATGTATAGTGGAGTGGGTAGGCGTTCCCTTCTCCAGGGGATCTTCCCATCCCAGGGACTGAACCCTGGTCTGTTGCACTGCAGGCAGATTCTTTACCATCTGAGCCACCAGGGAAGCCTGTTAATACATTTTCAAAATGGGATGATAATGCCTGCCATGCTGACATCACTAAAGTCACAGTCAAATGAGATGATGTTTGTGAAAGGGTTTTATAAACTTTAAAGTACCAAACTATAAAAAAAGATATAATTGTTTCTAAAAATATGTTCTTTCCCAAATCTTTCTGGTCTTTATAACCATGGCAGACCTGGTATTCTCAATAGCTATATCAGTTATCAGACTGAGCTACTATAGGAGCTCAGGCCAAAATATCTCTTTTCAGTAAGTATTTATTGACCATTTACTCTTTCTAAGTGCTGAGGATACTGCAATGAACACAGCATACAGTTCTTACACTTTTTAAGTTTGCGTTCTAGTTGCGGGGGAGAGGTAGAAAATGTGAAACAAAAATATATAATGTAACATCAAGTGATAGTAAGTGCTATGAAAAAGAATAAGTCAAGCTGATCAGGTAATGAGGTCAAAGAAGTATCAGGAAATACTCATGAAAGGCCTTGGATCACATGGTACAGTTTGAAATTTATTTCAGGAGCAATAAGAAACCATTAGAGGCTTTTAAGGTAGTATGTTCTGATTTATACTTTTAAATGATCATTCTAGCTATACATGGAGCTCCTTACTCCATACTACAGACTGTGGTGGTGTGGTGGTGGGCGAGGAGACTTTGGGAGCTACTGCAGTGGGCCTGGCAACAGACATGGTGGGCGGGGCTGTGCAGCAGAGATGAGATGTCATCAGAAAGCCCACAGGACTGCCTTCCTTGTGGAAAGTGGGGTTTGAGTGAAAGAGAGGAGCCAGGATGATACCAAAGTTTTGGCCTGAGCAACTGCTAGAATGGAGTTGCTATTTATTGAGATGAGGAAGACCTTAGTGGAACAGACCTGGAAGAGGGAGGGCAGCTTATGCAGGAGGCAAATTAACAGTTACTATTGTTTTTAACACACATAGGTTTTGATCTTACTAGACATCCAAAGTGGGTATGTCAAGTGGACAGTAGGCTATGAGCCAGGCAATCAGGAAAATGCAGAGAACTAGAGAAGTCAAGTCAATCTGTACATCATCAGAGAGAGTGGTCAGGTATAGATGATTTTTAGAATACTGCAGTGCTGCTGCCATTTGTGATTTATCCTGTAGGGTAGCAGTCCCCAACCTTTTTGATACCAGGGACCAGTTTTATGGAAGAAATTTTTTTCACAGATGGGGGGACAGGGGATAATTTCGGGATGATTCAAGCACATTTATTGTGCACTTAATTTCTAATCTAATGCCACCACTGATCTGCCAGCATTGAAATATGTATATTATCATATGTGAAACAGATCGCCAGTCCAGGTTGGATGCATGAGACAGGGTGCTCAGGGCTGGTGCACTGGGATGACCCTGAGGGATGGGATGGGGAGGGGAGAGGAAGGGGGGTTCAGGATGGGGAACACATGTGCACCCACGGCTGGGTCATGTCAATGTATGGCAAAAACCACTACAATATTGTAAAGTAATGAGTCTCCAATTTAAAAAAAAAAGAAAATGACAGGAGGTATTAGTCTGCCGCTTGGAGGTTGGAGACCCCTGATATAGGAGAAGTATCTGGGTGGCCTCTGGATGATATTCCAGTCATCAAATTTTCTTTGTAGAAAAAAATGTATCAAGTAGCAAAATTTTAATCATGTCCTTTCCTAAGGGATTTATTAAAGTGCTAAGCAGAAGCTGACTCACTGTTGATCAAAAACACAGAATGATTTTATTTCCTTTGAATTCCTTGCTTACCTTTCCTCCTTTGCTCTCAGGTGTTTTCCTCCTGATTTCTTATCCTTTGATGTCATTGAAAGAGAGTGTTAGACAAATTCTCAGCTCAGTGAAATATTTCTATCATTCATGTTGTTCATTATACTGCCTGACATTTAGTAGGAATTATTATGTGCTGGGTACTGAACTAAGACCGGGTCTTCAAATTTTCTTGCTCATGTGCCCTTAATCTCAATAAATTTTTTCCTGGTGCCCCTGGACCAAAAGATAGCTAATGTTCCCTTTATCAAGTAGTTGAGTCAAAACTGTAAGTATTTATGTCCTAATGACTTGAGCTTCCCAGGTGGCGCTAGTGGTAAAGAACCCCGCCTACCAATGCAGGAGATAGAGATGCAGGTTCGGTCCCTGGGTCAGGAAGATTCCTTGTAGAAGGGCATGGCAACACACTCCAGGATTCTTGCCTGGAGAATCCAATGGACAGAGGAGCCTGGCAGGCTACAGTCCATAGGGTTGCACAGCATCAGACAGGACTGAAGTGATTTAGCATGCATGCACAATGACTTAGTAACCATTTGAAAATAAAATACACTTAAACTGAAAGAAAAAGTTACATTTTTATCTAATTCTAAAATAACCACAATTATTTAATAGAATTTTTACAAATACAAATAGGGGAATAATACAAAGGGGAAATGATAATGCTATAAAATGGTTATCACTCAGATATTTAGGAAATTCAAAGGAAAGAGTTGTATGAAATCAAGGTTATGGCCCAATCACAGACTATTCAGAATATAATTCCATCGTGTGATTTTTCTGTTGTACTTCCATTGCAGAGTTGGAGGTTAAAAAACAGATTTCATTGTTGTCCAGAAAACCAAAACAGTTATTAACTACATTCATATATCCTCCTATCTAGATATATTAGAACACTTTTTCCTCTTCTTACCATTTACTTGAATTCTTGTTTAGGGTTATATTTTTAGAATTTCTATTAATGTTATCTTGCCACGTTACTGTTGTTGAAGCTTCTTTGAGTCATTAAATTCAAGATAGTTTCATATGCTTATTATTTATCCACTTTATATTGTTTATTTAATTTAAATCATGAACTAGTCCAATGGGGAATAATTTGCTCATAAAATTAGTAGAGCAAGTGTGTCTTCTGGATAATTTTCATTACCTACAAGCCTCCCTGGAGTATTCCATGGTTTATTAGCTATTATTAGAGTGGTTTTAGAGCTGATAATATATTTTCCCTAGAACCTGAATATTTGATCAGTTATTTTCTTCTAGGATCTAAAGTCGTGAAACTGGTTTCCTCTTTTTCTTGGGCTGTGTCTTGGATGTTATGGTATTTAACATGATCAGTGAACCACTGTCTTTTTGGTAAATTTAACTATTATACAGTGCTGCTCATACTTGGGTCTCATCTGTTGTTTTAATTCTCCCACCTAGAACTAGTACAAAGGTAGATTTAGGGAGAGACTACGGAAGCTTAAGCTCCTGGGCCCTTCACTTCCACAGGGCCTGTGAGTGGCAGGAGTAGAATATTCTAGATAGCAAGGGAAAACAGGTCACCACCGAGAGGCATTTCTTTGTGAACATTTCTGGGAAATTGCCTAAAGAGGTCTCAGAAGAAAGGAACTCAAATTTCCAAGGCTCCAGTAATTTGTTGTGAATTTCTTTACATTCCAAATAAGTATTCTCTTTTGTACCTAAATTTGAATTGGTGATTTTGTATTCTTTTCCTGAAAGTGGGCCCCTGAGAACAATCTAAGCTTCCAAACCCACACAGCCTAGATCTGCCTCTGACCAGCATTGTTTTAGCAGGATGACTCTATTTCTAAACTCATATTTCATTATTTTTCAGATAATTTTTGAAGCCATTCGGGGAATGTCACTAAGAAGTGATACTGCCATTGATGATGTTAAATTTCAAGCAGGATCCTGTGCAGGTAACAGTATTTTTTCAAATTATTTAAGTTTGACTGAAAAGGGAATTTGCAGTAGTTTCAAATCATAAGAATGCAAATTCAGTATTTTCTACATTAAAAATAGAGAAAACTATATTGTCTGTTTGTCTTTCCTGACAGAAATGGAAGATCAAAGTCAGCAATCATCAGGATATTCTGAGGACTTAAATGAAATTGAGTATTAAGCAATGATCTGAATCGGATTAACTAAACAAAAGCCATACCTCTCTTCAATCAAAATGAAAACAAAATAATACTGGACAATCTTAACCATTTCATAAGTTATAAAATGACTTCAGAGCACTCTTTTTCATAACTTTTGCAAAAAATACTGACTCAGGGCTTTTTTTTTTTTTTTTTCTTTTTTGCATATGACAACTGTTACTAGAAGTACAGGCTGCTGGTTTTACCTAGATCATACATCTTAACTTTGGTACCAGTTAAAAATACAAATGTACTATATTGTAGTCATTTTAAAGTATACAAATAAAGGGCACAATCAAATGAGATGTGCTCACTTAAATCTGCATTCAGTGAATGTACTGGGAGGAGGACAGGTCTTGTGGGTTTCCTTTTGAACTTCAAGTATCATAAATATTTTTAAAGTAATAATGTGTGATGTCAGTAATATCTGCAGAATGAATGCAGTTTTTCATGGTAACAAGTTATTCTAAGAAAATAAAGTCTATTTTCTATGTTTTATTCATAGAAATGGAGTATTAATTTTTAAATATGTTTACCATATGTGATAACAAAGGATCTTTCTTCAGTGTTCCAGGGTAAGTCAGTATTAATTAATGCTGTATTACAAAGCAGTGCTACCTTCTTTTTTCTATTTTTGAAAGTCATTCTGAACACTTGGATAGAAATTGCACTCTTTTTTTTCATAAAGCAAGCTTGAAAATGTTTATGTACACACACCCCTAAATTTTTCTAGTGTGTTAAACAATTTTACTGATTTTTAAAATAAATGTTTTGGTAATGTTTTGAGTTATATGAATTCAAACAGATGTAGTAAACTACTATCTTTTATTTACATGTTTAAAAAATTATATAGACATGTTTATATATCCAAACAGCTATTATGAAATTATGACTACCTAATAAAAAATAATTTGAAAATCTCTCACTCTCAAGTAACCTTCTTCAACATATTTTTCTCTCTGTTTTTAAAAAATTTCTATTTTTATTCTTTGGCGTGGTTAGTTCCCTGATGAGGGATCAGCACAAAGTCTTAACCACCGGACTGCCAGGGAAGTCCCAATATATTTTTTTGAATGAATAGCTTCACTGTATAACTGCTGATTCTAATTTGAATCTCTTCTCTGCTACAATTAAATGCTTCTTAATCCTTTTTGTTAGTGGCATAAGCACTGCAAGCATAGATACATAATTAATTTTTAAAAAGTGTTTCATTTCACATAAGCGATCTCAATTTTCTCCAAAATTGTATCTTATTAGAATGTAAACTCTGTGAAGACAATGATTCTATAAATGAATGAAGTAATTAACCAGACTCTGCTTACAGATTACATAAACCCATGGTAATAATCAGCTTCCTAGGTGAAGCAGGGGTAAAGAATGTGCCTGCTAGCACAGGAGACACAGGAGATGAGGGTTTGATTCCTGGGTCGGGAAGATCCCCTGGAGAAGGAAATGGCAATCCACTCCAGTTTTCTTGCCAGACAGAGGAGCCTGGCAGACTACAGTCCATGGCGTTGCAAAGAATCGGACACAACTGAGCAACTGCACATGCACACGTGGTAATAATCGTTGCTAATATGTATTGAATATTTATTATTATCAGACATTGTTCAAAGAGCTTTACATGAATTTGCTCAGTTAATCCTATAACAATCCATAAGGTAGAGCTAGTGGTGGTTGTTATATTTTGTAAGTAAGAAATTAAATCTGTTTAAGTTCAGCAACTGGTGTAGGGCTTGTCTTTGAACCTTGGTTTCACTGTTCTTTAAAAAAGAAATGACAGGCCCAAAATGTAGTTACTTGTACTAAGTCCCACATCAGCAGACCAAGACTTAATAGCTAACCTAACTGCAGTTATAACCTCCCCTAGGATTGCAGTCTTAACAGATCAGTCTGGAATTTTCTGGTCAGCAGCAGTGAGGTAATCAGCCACATAGACCCTTCCCATCCCTAAAAAGAAGATGAAGTAATCCACTCTCTCCTTTTCCCTTTCCCTTCCTGTCTACAAAAGCCTTCCATTTTTTAGAAATCCTTGGAACTCTTCTCTGCTCACTAGATGGAATGCTGCCCAATTCATGAATTGTTCAGTAAAGCCATTATATCATGACAGTCGACTTGGTTGAATTTTTACTCAACACTGCCAAACCTGTGTTCTAATCCTCACAAGACTGCCTCCTGAACCTCCCGGCTTCGCTACCAACTCCACTCCCAATACCTAAGGTTCCAAGTTTCCCACAGGCAGGAGGATTTATTGGCTACCCTGGAGGTTGCCAAACCAGAAATACTACTTGGGACAGCAGCTTTGGGGAGTAGGTGGGGGGGTTGGGGGCAGTGGGGGGAGTTGGTGGTGGAAGTGTTGCAGGAAATGGGACCCATTCCAGGGCCCAAAACTGGGCTCTTGTCTAACACTCGGAAATGAATTGTCCGAGGAGACACATGTGCTGACAAAGCCAGAGACTTTATTGGGAAAGGGCACCCGGGAGGAGAGCAGGAGGGTAAGGGAACCCAGAAGGACAGCTCTGCCAGTGGCTTGCAGTTTTATGGTGATGGGATTAGTTTCCGGGTTGTCTTTAGCCAATCATTCTGACTCAGAGTCCTTCCTGGTGGTACATGCCTTGTTCAGTCAAGATGGATGCCAGAGAGAAGGATTCTGGGAGGTGGTCAGACAGGTGGTGTCTCCTTTAGACCTTTCCAGAACTCTTCCGTTGGTGGTGGCTTATTAGTTCTGTGTTCCTTACCAGGACCTCCTGTTGTAAAACAACTCATGCAAATGGTTACTATGGTGCCTGGCCAGGATGGGCGGTTTCAATCAGTGTGCTTCCCCTGACAGTAGGGGTGGGAAGTAGAGGGGGTAGGGGTTGGGGGCTAATTATTGACTTAGGGCAGAAAGAAAAGAAGTAACTATTACCATTTGTTGCTGAAAAACAACTTGATGTTCATAGAAGAGAAGAGAGATGAAAGGTGAGAGGATTTACTTATCCTCTCTCACTTTCGCCCCCTTTTCATGTTTCACTGATTGGATGCCATTCTTCCTTTGCATGTTGCCCTTGCCCTTTATTTTAACTATATTTCACCTGGATGAAAATTTGCAAAGTATCGTAAGCACAGTATAGTTTTCTCAGGTTTAGAAACGCCCCTGAGAAAGGCACACTAGCTAATAAATACTGCTTAACCATTTAAACCCAGTGTTAGCATTTATTCCAGTTCTCACCTAAACACACAAGTGCTTCAGATGGAAACTACTTTTTCACACAGATTGCCTTTTCTCCTATAATTTGCTGTTTGTGTTGGAAATTCTTTAGAGGGGAACAAAGGAGAGTCTAAGGAAAATAGGGCTCTGATGCAAGGTCTGGTTAAATGAGGAAGAATAAAATGTTTAACAAAGATATATTAAGAAATCTATGCTCCAGTTATTATATTAAGCACGGAGATCACAAAGGTCCTCATATGTCAGCAAGGAAAAGAGAGATCTAAACCTGTTACCATAAGCAGAGTGCCAAATTGGAGAAACCATATTCCCAGGGAGTGCTTAGGAAAAGCATCTGAGAGGGAGGGCAGGCCAAGCCTCCAGCTTCAGTCTGGGCAGAGCAGACAGAACCAACACTAACACAGTGTTCTGGTGTCTGGATGTCTTCTGTCACTCTCTGGGGCTTAAGGCATGGGCTGTCTGACTTCTCATGCAAGGGATGTGTTCTCCAGTGTGATTTAACCAGAACAGGGGAGTGGGGAGAGTTTTTGTAACTGACCATTCTAATATTATGGTATTTTCAACACGTGGATTACTATAAAGAGATGAAATACAATGATTAAGTGCACAGTTTCCAGATTCAGGCTGTCTCAGTTTAAATCCTGGCTTTGCCACTTACAGGATTTGTGACTGAAAGCAAGTCACTTCTACCATCTCTGACTCCTATTCCTAGTCTGCAAAATGGGGCAGCAAAATATTCATCTCTACTTCATAAGGGTGCTGTAAAGATTAATTTAAATGAAAGTGATACATATGAGTCCTTAGTATCTGACACACAAAAGCATTTCTAGTTTATAAGGGTTGACTGAGATTTTTGGATAAATCACAGTTGTTTTTATATAGCCTTTCTCTACAAAGGAATTGTGAGTTTATAGTGCCATCTTAAGGATAAAGCAACCATATGCTCTTGTCATTTTTTTTTTTTATTATTTGCATTTCAAGGTTCATTTTAATCAGCATGTGGGCAATGCCTTTCACTTTGTTCTTCCTACTCCAGCCATTGTAAATGGTTCTTCTGTGCTTCTTACCTGTATTCATACCCCTCACAAGATTTATCATGCTAAACCTAAATTCTTGCTTTTACATCCATCTCCTCAAGATGGTAGCATATTCAGTTATATAACTATTCTGCCCAGCATATTCAACAAATATTGCTGAACTAAATAAACAAATTCTCAATAAAAGCATTTAGTTTAGTACAAGTACATATGTTGATTCCAGAAATTATGAAGGATATAAGGATTCTCTTTGGCTTATCAAAATTTCATGGTCTGGAAATCCATGCACTAAAAGTTTAACTTAAAAATATGTCACTGACCAGTTGGGGCACCTGGTAGAAACAAATATAAAGACTCCTTGGAAGGCCACACCCAGGCTGTACAAGTTTCCTACATATTAAACCACATGGAAGGGCTCATAATACAAAAGCACAAAACATTTAGTGAAACAATTCACTAGAAGCACAAATCAGATGTCAACAAACAGCAGAATCAGATACCCAAGATGTCATGGCACCCTTCCAGCTGTGTCATCACTCTAACATCTGCTTTCATTATCATATCTCCTCTGCCTCCCTCCCTCTTATAAGGACTTTTGTGATTATATTGGGCCTAGCTGGATGGTTCAATATAGTCACCCCATTTTAAGATCTTTAATCACATCTGCAAATTCCCTTTTTACCATGGGAGGTGTTATATTCACAAACTCCCAGGATTAGGATGTGGGCATCTTTGGGGAGCCATTGCTCTGCCTACCACAATTTTCTTTTGCTATTTTGTCAGATCTCTTTAAGAGGCCAATTTTGGTTTTTCCTTCTCAACTCTAGTTGCTTTATTTTCATAGCTTATTTGGCAGGCTAAGACATCCAATATAGTGCTCAAAAGAAGTAGTGATAGTTTCATCTTCCCAGAACTTGAGAATATTTCTAAACATTTCATCATTGAGTATGATTTAGCTAAAGGTTTCTAGTATTGCCTTTTATTGGTTAAATGAAGTTTTTTTCTACGCATAGCTCCCTAGAAACTTTAAATATCAATGTGTGTTGAAAATAATTAAATGATTTTTCCTGCTTCAGTCTCTCTCCTGCAATCTTTTAATATGAAGAATCATATTAATTGATTTGATTTGACAATATTTAATCACCCTCAAATTCTGTAATAAGCCCATTTAGTATTGACATATTTACTTTTTTAAACACTGCTACCTGTGTGCAAATATGTTCATGAGTAAGATTGACAAAGAATTATCTTTAATTTCCTTAGAAATTAGGAGATTTAGACAAGGTTAGATTCATAAGCGGAGCTGAATAAAAAAAATCATTTCTCTGAAAAAGTGGGTAGGATTAGAGCAGCGGCTCTCAACTGGGGGCACTTTTATCCTTCAGGAGACGTTTGTCAAAGTCTGGAGACCTTTTTGGTTATTAAAACTGGGCAAGTGTTACTGGCACCTAGTGAGTAGAGGCCGGGAATGCCGCTGACTATCCTGCAATACACAGGACAGCTGCCTCCTCTTCCCCCAGCAAACGATTTTACCTTACCCAAATTGTCAATGGTCAGTGGTGCTGAGGCTGTGATTTATTTTTTCATTCTGAAGTAATAATCACTCTTCTCATTTGGTATTTGTAATACGGGTTTTTTCAGAGAGGGCTTAAAAACTTTTATAAATTTCAGGCCCCATAGAACCTGGACCTGGTGGGAGAAAAAGAGGGCGCTATATAGAGGAGGGGTTTGTGTGTGCGTAGGTAGGGGAGGGGGAGAGAGAAATCACTGAGTCAAAACCAGCGCTAGAAGTGGGGGCGGGGGGTTGGGAGACAGAGAAATTTTTTTAGACATAATTTTCAAATAATTACAGTTACTAAGAAATTGCCCATAAGCAACAGTTTCAAGAAACTGAAGGAAAGTAATTACTGTGGTATATGATCTGGCAGTTTTAATTCTTGACACCTATCCTAGAGAAATGTTAGTACATATACATAAAGACAGGTCTGAGGATAGTCCCTGAGTAGTGTTTGTAAAAATGAAAAATCAGAAGCAATCTGCTTGTCAAATCATTAGAGTAGTGGATAAAGTGTGATATTTTCATACAAAAACTCTATAGCAGGTAAAAGGGAACCAAACTTATCAATATATCTGTCAACATGGATATATCACAAAAATATATTTTTTAACAAAAAAAAGTTGCATAACTATTCATACCATATTTTTATGTTAATACATTTAGATATGTATGCATGTAATACATTGTGTTTATATAATAGTGCATTTACATAATGCTTCACACTCAAAATGCTATTACATATTTTCTGTAAATAAAATGCATGTAAATATTGAAACAGCCTTAAAAGACATTACATTACACACTGGGCAAGGGTAAGAGTAGTTAACTCTGGAAGATAAGGAGTGCAGCAACAAGATTGAAGAAAAAGATGTCAAATGCACACAATTTTATCTGTATTGTTCTAATTTTTAAGAGTAGAATGTATTCATATATTTCACATGTAACTTTTTGAATAGATTTAAAAAGACAATTAAATTATGCCAGTTGTTCAGGGTTAATTCCTTTTTTTCTTTCCAGTTTTATTAAGATATAATTGACATGTAGCACTAAGCTTAAGGTGTACAGCATAATGATTGACCTATTTACATCATGAAATGATTATCACAATAAGTTTAGTGAACATCCATCATCTCATATAAATATAAAATTTAAAAGAGAGAAAATATTTTTGTGATGAGAACTCAGCATTTCTCTTAAAAACTTTCATATGTAACACAGCAGTTTTACTTATATTCATCAAGTTTTATGTTACATCCCTAGTACTTATTATTCTCACAACCAGAAGATTATACCTTTTGATCAACTTCATCTAATTTCCCCTCTCCCCACCCTCTGCCTCTGGTAACCACAAATCTGATTTTTTTCCCTATGAGTTTGTTTTTGTACTTAAAAATAATTGAACTTAAAACCAACAAGCTTATGAGAGAGTTCAGCATCCCAGCTTGTGGAGATAATGAGATGAAATGTCACTCTCAGTTCCTAATACTAAAAAATTCACTTATTTTATAATTTATGAAGCTGATATCAACAGATTTAGAACAGTGCTGACAATTACCAACTTTCTTTTCTATAGGAAGTAACTGGGTGTGAGGGAGAATGCTTGCTCTCCCCCTAGATTTGAAATGGAGGGTAAATTCCTTCTGGAGTTATTTAATATTGTTTTCCCAGTTGATATCCTCCAAAGAAATGAAGGCCTGTTTAGCTCTAGGCTTCCTATCATGACATATCACAAAGAACACTTGAAACCTTACATTAATTCCTAATGATTTCTTGAGTCTTTCAGTTGGTTTTTGTATTCAAGAGATGGAAATTTGAGAAAGACACAGATCTATTGAGACATTGATCCAGAACATAAAAATGAGTTATGAAAAAGTGCTTAGAGCAGCAACTTGTATATGGTAAATGCTGTTAGTGTTAGATATTACTATAATCAATTCCAATACTAATGTAGCTACACCAAGAAGCAGCAGATGTTTTGATTGTTTTCAACTTTAGGATGATGTTAGAAACCAATTTTTAAAAATTAAGAATTGCAGAGATTAGACATTTTTACCTCTAGCAGAATTTGTCTGGGGTTTCAGCTGTCTGTGAGAAAGGTGATCATTCTCTTTAGCCCTCCAGATCAGTTCCTTCACTAGGTTGACCAGAGAGAGAGAGAGAGAGAGAGAGAGAGAGAGAGTGTGTGTGTGTGTGTGTGTGTGTGTGTGTGTGTGTGTGTGTGTGTGTGTGTGTAGGGTTGTTCCTGGGAGTCAAGGTTTTAGCATCTGACTTCCCTCCCTCCCCAAGCCTGGAAGGTTCACTCTTCTACTTTATGAATTTACCAAAAGCAAAAGGAATATTCCCTCTCATTTGGTATATAAACCAGAGGAGAGTATTCCTGTTAACCTCTGAGGGTTGTTAGAACTGGAAGAGAAAACTATCTCAGTCAGAGATGGCTCAGTGGAGTCCCACTCCATGCATCTTGCCCCCCCCCCTCCCCGCCACCCTCCCTTGCTATCCAGGGCTTGAAGTGAAGCCAAGAAACAAAAGATGGCATTCTGATGGGGAGGTAAAATATATTTATAATCCTTGACCCTGCCCTGTCTGTTTTAAAGTTTCTGCAGGATTGGAAAGCCATCACTAAAATGCCCCCTGGTCACTTATTCCTTGGTCAATAAAAAGTTAAATACAATTGCTTTGCTATGTCTACTAGGTAGCAAGGATGGCACAATGAATTCAACTGATGACTGCACTTTAAATAGTGGATGTGTAGGATTAACCATTTTGGCTCACTCATTCATTAGCATCAGATTCTGGTTAATTGATATTCTATTTCTAAAGACCTCCTTCTACTTCTTTAACACTACCCCTTTCAACAGTTTTCACCAGTGCACTTAAGAAACCAGATGTGGTTGGTTAATAAATACATGTATATACCTTTATGGGTGTATGAAATTTTTGAAGAATATTAGGAAGCACTGGGCTTCCAAGGTGGCACAGTGGTAAAGAATCCGCCTGCCACTAAAGAGATGGTTTGATCCATGGGTTGGGAAGATCTCTTGAAGGAGGAAATGGCAACTCACTCCAGTATGCTTGCCTAGGAAATCCCAGGGACAGAAGAGTCTGGTGGGCTACAGTCAATGGTTCTGCGAGGAGTCAGACATGTCTTAGAGACTGAGCATGCACAAGCTCATATAACCTGCCAGCACCTCTCTGACTCATGCTAACTTCCAGTCATACAGAGCCCAACAAAAGAGAAGTATTTAGATAAATTACAGTACATTTGTTTGATGGAATGCTATATAGTTACTTAACACCATGTTACAGAAAAATATTTTTTATTATTTACTCTTAATTGGAGGATAATTGCTTTACAAAGTTGTGTTAGTTTCTCATCAGTGTGAATTAGCCGTAAGTATATATATACGCTCTCCCTCTTGAGCCTCCTTCCCACCTATAAAAATACTTAATGGCATAAAAAGACATTCATCTATCTCTGCTTTATTGACTATGCCAAAGCCTTTGACTGTGCGGATCACAATAAACTGTGGAAAATTTTGAAAGAGATGGGAATACCAGACCACCTGACCTGCCTCTTGAGAAACCTGTATGCAGGTCAGGAAGCAGCAGTTAGAACTGGACATGGAACAACAGACTGATTCCAAATAGGAGAAGGAGTACGTCAAGGATGTCTAGTGGCTCAGAGGTTAAAGCATCTGCCTGCAATGTGGGAGACCTAGGTTCGATCCCTGAGTTGGGAAGATTCCCTGGAGAAGGAAATGGCAATGCACTCCAGTATTCTTGCCTGGAGAATCCCATGGACGGAGGAGTCTGGTGGGTTACAGTCCACGGGGTCGCAAAGAGTCGGACACGACTGAGTGACTTCACTTTCACAAGGCTGTATATTGTCACCCTGCTTATTTAACTTATATGCAGAGTACATCATGAGAAATGCTGGGTTAGATGAAGCACAAGCTGGAAAGAAGATTGCCAGGAGAAATATCAATAACCTCAGATATGCAGATGACACCACCCTTACGGCAGAAAGTGAAGAACTCAAGAGCCTCTTGATGAAAGTGAAAGAGGAGAGTGAAAAAGTTGGCTTAAAGCTCAACATTCAGAAAACTAAGATCATGGCATCTGGTCCCATCACTTCATGGGAAATAGATGGGGAGACAGTGGAAACAGTGTCAGACTTAATTTTTTTGGGCTCCAAAATCACTGCAGATGGTGATTGCAGCCATGAAATTAAAAGACTCTTACTCCTTGGAAGGAAAGTTATGACCAACCTAGATAGCATATTAAAAAGCAGAGACATTATTTCGCCAACAAAGGTCCGCCTGGTCAAGGCTATGGTTTTTCCAGTGGTCATGTATAGACGTGAGAGTTTGACTGTGAGGAAAGCTGAGCACCGAAAAATTGATGCTTTTGAACTACGGTGTTGGAGAAGACTCTTGAGAGTCCCTTGGACTGCAAGGAGATCAAACCAGTCCATCCTAAAGGAGATCAGTCCTGGGTGTTCATTGGAAGGACTGATGCTGAAGCTGAAACTCCAATACTTTGTCCACCTCATGCGAAGAGTTGACTCATTGGAAAAGACCCTGATGCTGGAAGAGATTGGGGGCAGGAGGAGAAGGGGACGACAGAGGATGAGATGGCTGGATGGCATCACTGACTCCATGGGCATGAGTTTGAGTAAACTCCGGGAGTTGTTGATGGACAGGGAGGCCTGGCGTGCTGCGATTCATGGGGTCACAAAGAGTCGGACATGACTGAGCCACTGAACTGAACTGAACTGAAGGCTCTTGAAGCAGGTTACCAAGTCACTTCTCAAAAAATTTGTACTAGCAATGTAGCAAATGAGGGTATAGTACCCTCCTAAGCCCTATTTTTAACAAGATTATTCCCTGCCTTTTGAACAGTTTTAAAGGTATTATTTAATTTGCTGAAAAACTAAAAATTTTCTAACAACCAAGACATGTTCACATTAAAAATATATACATTCTTTCTTCGGTTACAGCTTTTAAAGAGTGCAGATTTCAGTTGTGTGAGAAGCAGGGGCTTAGGAAAGGAGCATTTATCCTGGAGTGGGGAATCAGGGTTTTCTACAATAGCTTTCTAAATTGCCTCCCAACTTCTATGCTTGATTCTGACGAATCAGCAACAAGAATGCCCCATTTAAAGATCTTGTCTCTCTCCTGTTTAAAACCATCCAATGGCTTACCATGGCTTTTGAGATAAAATGCATGATGGGCTAGGCCCCCCTTTGCAAACTTGCTCACTTCGGTGCAGCCTAGTCCGCCTTCCCTTTGTTCCTCATTCTGCTGGCTTCCACCTCAGAGCCTCTGTCCTTGCCTGGAATGCTCTTTTCTCATTTCCTCCGCTAGTTCCTTCTTCAGGATTTAGCTCAAGTATCACTTTCTCTGACAGGCCTTCCCCGCTTCTCTCTTACATTCATTCTGTTTTTTTTCCTTCATGACACCTATCACCAAATTATCTTGATCCTGTGTAGGTTACCGTGTTCTTTTCCTGTCTTCCACAGCAGAACGTAAGCTCTGAGACCTGCTTGCCTGGCTCCTTCACTGCCTCAGCCTTGCCTACTGTAGATCAGACATTATTAAAGACCTGTAGAGGCCTCAGTGAACCTCATCTTCAATAAGGGAGTTAACTAGATGAACCTGACTAGGTTTAAGTGGAAGCATCCTCTCAACGATGCCAGCGCGCTCGTTGGGGTATTTCTAGAAAGCTCGAAGGAGGAATTCTTACTAGCGAATTAGGGAGCGGCGGTGGTGGTGGGGGTAGTGAAGAAAACCTGTGCGGTGTAATCGTTCCACCTGTTAGAGAGCGGAACAGATCTGAGCGCTGTTTTAAGGGAAGAGCTGGCATAGTCATTTGAAAGTTTGCTTTGTTGGGGTTTTTGTTTAGACACGGGGACCTGATTAAAAGCACAGTCAGAAGATGACGAGGTCCCGCACTCCCTCCCCTCGTGGATGTTTCCTTGAGCACTGAAAAGGCTTCCAAAACATTAAATGCAGCTGACATTTTTTTCTGAGTTAAAAAAAAAAATCGGAAAAAAGCAGAAATGTACAGAGCAGTCCCGTGGCCGCTTCCCGCGGAGTCCCGTGTGCCACCGCGTCCCATTCCCGCCAGCTCGCGTCTCCTAGGAGCCGCAAGGGGCGGAGGGGCGGGGCGTGCCCGCTGACGCTACCAGGCAGGGACTGCGCAGGCGCCGGGGCGGGCTCTCGCGCAGTCGCGCGCCGCGCTGTTCGCGCGGGAGTGGGACGCCGGCGCGCTGGGGCCGCAGGTAGGTGGGAACGGAAGCCACAGCCGGGAAGAGAGACCGCCAGGATGGCGACACCGAGCAGGAAAACGTCCACTCCAAGCTCCCTGGCCTCCAAGAGAGCTGTCCTGAGTGACCCCTCGTCGGAAGTCCCGAGCAAGAAAAAGAGTTCGGTCCCACCGGCGGCGCCACCGCCACTGCTGTCGTCCGGGCCTTTCGTGGAAGGCTCTATCGTCCGCATCGCGATGGAGAACTTCCTGTGAGTGACCGGAGGCCGCGCCGCGGCATGGGAGGCCAGCGGCGGACACACGAGGGGCGCAAGCTGCGTGCGTGCGGGGGGCGGGTCGGTAGAGGTGTGCCTGACTTTTGAGGCTTTTAGTAAATTCGCCCGGGGATTGCGGTGAGGATATTGGCTTGTGGGCCGAGGAGATTGACGTGTTTGTTGATGTGGTAGGTGTGTGCGTTTGTGTATTGCAGTTTTTTAATTCCTAATGCCAAAGTTGTTAGAAGGCGTCAAATGGCGGGCAGTGGACGTAGTAGGAATTACATCTCCTCCCGCTGGAAGTCACGGCCTGTAGACATAATCTGTAATTCACAAAACCTGGGAAGTCAAAAAGCAACAGTTAAATCAGTGCGACAGTGACGCTGTGGCACATTCGTGAAGAGAAGGCAGTTATCAGGTGGACAAAGATGGTGATGGTTGTCATGGATGCAGACATTTCCTGAAATGTACCAGAAAATTAAACCCTGCTCTCAATTGTTGCGTTACGCAGCAGAGCCTTGACTCCTTCAAATCTGACTTTCTTCCCTGGTTCCTTTCTCACCCTTCAGACAACTAACTAATCATAGTATTCACTTTATTATTTTTTTTTTTTATAGTATTCACTTTAGAATTGTAAAGATATTGTAACACAACTACCGTGTATCCGTCTAGCACCTTGCAGTTCATTTGTCTGTTATATTTTAAGCTTGCACAGTGGCCCAAGGAAAACAATTACAGTAACAATAACATTTTTTTTAAAGCATCTATCCTGTGCCAGGTATAGAAATAGGTACTTTATTTACACAGTACCCTCATTCATTCCTCATAACTCTTTATAGTATCTCCACTGATAAGCTCAGAGAGGTTAATTTGACCAGGTTTACTCAGCTGATACTTAACCTGAGTTGTTTAAATTCAAATCAGGAAAGATAAATATAGTCAAATGAAGTACCTACCATAATTTTATATGTGTGTGTGTGTGTGTGTTATCAGGATGCCCTGGGGGCACAAAGGATGAAATGATTAATTTCCTCCACAGTTGTGAGAAGGGCCTTGTACTGGAGGATATGAAAGTCTTAAGGGAAGAGCATGGAACTACCTGAAACAGTTTGCTGTATTTAGTAAGTTTCCAGTATCCTAGTATGACTAGGACATAGGATGTGAGTGAGTGTATGGACAGAGTTGATACTGATGATAAATAGGATTATTGAGGGTCTGTGTTTCCTGTGCTGAGAAATTGCAACTTTATCCTGTAGGCAGCCAGGATGCATTTTAAATAGGGCATCATATGTGGTTTGGGCTTCAAAGGTGGTGCTAGTGGTAAATAACCTGCTTGCCAATGCAGGAGAATTAGGAGACAGGGGATGGATCTCCTGGAGGGCGTCATGGCAACTCACTCCAGTATTCTTGCCTGGAGAATTCTGTGGACAGAGTAGCCTGGTGGGCTTCATCCATAGCATCACAAAGAGTTGGACATGACTGAAATAGCGCACACGCATGCACCCTTATGTGGTTTATATTACTTTGGAAGCAGTGTGAAGGATGATTTAGGAAGGGGGCAAGATTGGAGGCAAGAAAGCTTTTACAATATGAAGGCAGAGATAATCGGGATTTGAGTCTCGCAGTGGGAAGTTAGGAGCAGAAAGAATAGATTTGACAGGATTTTGTCTGCAGATTAATTGCGAGGCATCAGGGTGAAGGAGAAATGGAGCATTTTTCTCAAGTCTCTCTCTTGGCTAGTTGGTATAGAGCTGTGCCAAAGAGAGAGTAATTCTGGGAGGGTAGTAATAAATGCCTTTTGTATCTTGTGAATTGAAGTTTCCTGTGGGGCATCTAAAAGGTCTTCGATGGGCAGTATTTATAAGGGTTTGGAGCTTATAGGAAAATGTTGATAGATGAGAGACTTGAGAATCATGCATATAGGTGATTGTTAAAATTGCAGAAATGGTTGAAGTTGCCTCGAAGGGAATAGAAATAGAAGTCCAAGTACAGAGTTCGAGAGGAATGCCAACATTTATGGGCAAGCAGAACTGACAGATTGAGAAGGAACTATTCAGGGAAATAAGGGGGGACCCGTGGGAGAGTATTATCAGAGAACCCAAGGAAAAAGAGTGCTTCAAAAACATCATGTGATACCGTGAAGTCAGATAACTACAGAAAAGCACCTGCTGCATTTAGCAGTCAGGAGATCTTTGGCGCTTTGAGGTAGTGGAAGTGGAAAACTTTGCAGTCAGAAGAATGAATGAGTGTGAGGAAGTAAAGCTTGGATGTGAAGAGGAGAAAGAAAAGGTAGCTGGAAAGTGCAGAACTAAGTAAGGTTTTGTTTATTTTTGTGAGAAGACTTTGAGATTTAGGAATGAAGTAAGAAGAGTAGGCCTAGAGAATTGAAATGGCCTGGAAGAGAGTAGTCAAGGGAAAGATTGCTGTGAGTTAACCAAGTCCAGTGGGATTGAGAGTAGAGGGAAGATTTCTAGGCAGCAGTAATAGCATATGCAAAGGCTTTGAGAAAGAAGGAAGCATAAGATAGTCAAGAAACTGAAGGAAATTCCTTACAGGTAAACTTTAGAGGTCTAATTAGAGAATAGGGGAAGGAGATAGAAAGTAGAAAAAGATGATCTAGACCTAAATTATGAAAGGTCCTATTTTATCTGTTTCTTTTTTTAAAAACAATGTCAGATTTTCTTGTTTACCAACATTATTTGGTGATAAATGGAATGATGAGTGGGTGGGTAGTGTGAACAGAGGTGAAGGAGATGAAAAGAATCAAAGATGATGCCTAGGTTTCTGCTGTCGGCAGGGGGATGAATAATGGTATCTTTCACTAAGAGACTGCAAGAGTGGTTTTAGTTTTTTTTTTTTTTTTAAGGCTTATGAAAAAGGAATTTCGGTTTTGGACTGTGAATTTTAAATTATTGTAGCTAGACTGAAACACATTGATCAAAATAGCAACCATTACAGTCAACACATTTTTGCCAACAAGAAGTAAGTTTGTTTATTCTTGTAGCGTAAAAATCCGTCCTTCAGGATTCGTTGAACTCTTGGAAAGCATTTTCTATTTCATGCTGGTTGTGGAAGTGATTTGCCTGCAAAATGTTGTCGAGATGCTTGAAGAAGTGGTAATCGGTTGGCGATAGGTTATGTGGCTGTTGAGGCAAAACTTCGTAGCCCAATTCATTCAACTTTTGAAGAGTTGGTTTTGTGATGTATGGTCAGGCGTTGTCATGGAGATGAATTGGACCCATTCAGTTGGCCAGTGTTGGCTGCAGGCATTGCAGTTTCTGTGCATCTCATCGATTTGCTGAGCATACTTCTCAGATGTACTGGTTTCTTTACACCAGCATTCAGAAAGCTGTAGTATATCAGATGGGCAGCAGACCACCAAAAGAGTGATCATGACCTTTTTTTTTTTTTGGTTTGGCTTTGGAAAGTGCTTTGGAGTTTCTTCTTGGTCCAACCACTGAGCAGGTCATCACCGGTTGTCATATAAAGTCCACTTTTTGTCACATGTCACAATCCAATCAAGAAATGGTTTGTTGTTGCATACAGTAAGAGAAGATGACACTTCAGAACAACGATTTTTTTTTTTTTTGGTCAGTTCATGAGGCACCCACTTATCGAGCTTTTCCACCTTTCCAATTTGCTTCAAATGCCAAATGACCATAGAAGGATTGACATTGAGTTCTTGGGCAACTTCTGATGTAGTTGTAAGAGGTTCAGCATTGATTATCCTCTCAGTTGGTTGTTGTCATTCAACTTCCAATGGCCGGCCAGTGTGCTACTCATCTTCAAGGCTTTCATCTCCTTTGCAAAACTTCTTGAGACGGTGCAGTTTCATTAGCAGTTCCTGGGCCAAATGCGTGGTTGATGTTGCGAGTTATCTCCGCTGCCTTATGACCCATTTTGAACTCGAATAAGAAAATTGCTCGAATTTGCATTTTGTCTAACATCATTTCCCTAGTCTAAAATAAATATAAAGTACACAGCAAGTAATAAGTCATTAGCAAAAAAGAGGCAAAAAATGTGCATTAAAATGATGTGTAACATAACCACATTTATTTGAAAATCTATTCCAGTATCAAACAGCAAAGTTCAACAATGCAAAACCACAGTTACTTTTGTACCAGTGTAATAGTTTTGAATATGTTAAGTTTGAAGTGACTGTTGTGGGACATCCAAATAGAGTTCTTGAGGTGGGAATTGCATCTGTAGGTCATCTGAACTGACTTTCAGTATATAGATGTTACCTGAGGCCATGGAGAATATTATGAGGTACTAGATAAAGTATGTAAACTGGCCTCTGAAGTTAGCTTTTTCAGGGAGAGGTCAGAGAAAAGGGAACTCACAAAAGGTAATTTCCAATAAATGTAGAGACTCAGAATGTTTTTTTTGTTTGTTTGTTTGTTTTTGTTTTTATTGCAGAGGCTTTATTTAGTTTTTGGCAGCTTTTTGTGTTTATAGTATTTGTGTGTAACGATATAAGTCAGAAGTTTTCATGCTTTTTTTCTGCTGTATTTGTTTGCTTAAATACTAGTTGCATCACTATTTTAGTAAGACAGTTCACAGCAGGAAATTCAAATATTAAAAGAATGTAACTGCATGTGTTGGGATTAAGAAGCTCCAAGTCAGATAATTTTCCAGATGTCTGAAATTCCCAAACTAGTGTTATTTTAACTGTTGTAAAGGATTGTTTCAAGACTCTGTTGTTACTAGAATAAAGCTTCTGAAAAGATGGATGCTCTGCAGAGAAGTGGGGTTGGAAACCTGCCAGAAAATACTTCTCTTTACCACCTGCATTGATTTTATTACCACTTGGAATTTCAGAATTATTAATTTCTGGGAGTATTAAAGTTGAAGTGTGCTTGGTTAAATTCTTTGAATACCTAGCAGGTTAGTAATAGGTTAAGCTTTTACCCTTGGGGAATTAGTTGGTAGCCAGCTGAAACTGGGCACAGGACTTATGGGCTTACTTATGGGCTCCAGTTCCAGATATTCAAGGACATGGTACAGAGATACTGAGTCAGTTTCCTTCACATCTTGCCATAGCTGTCCCTGAAGACTAATCTGGATTAGATGCTACTGTTGCAGGTAGAGAGCAGGACAGCATGCTGCTTTCTAGTATGAGGGAATGTTACAGACATGCCTGGTGATGATGCACTCTTGTTTCCTCCCATAGGAATAAAATTTAGTTTGTACTAGAAATAGATCCTTTGGTGAATGTCTGGCAGCATATTAAAGGAAATTCATGTTATTTTTAAAAATTAATAAACTAAACTATTGAGTTGCTATGTCTTCAGTTTTCTAATTATAATAAAAATAATTCAGTTGACTATGATAAGTTTCTAGTAAGCATTTTAATTCAAGAGAAATAGAAATGTAAAATACACAAATTTAGAATGAGCCGTTACTTCACTTACATATAATTTGTTTAAAACTCATTTGTACAGTAGCTTTGATGTAGTTTCTCATGTATTAGAATTACTTAAGAATAAATTGTATCAAACTTTGCTCTATTCAGCAGACTTAATATTTGAAAAAAATTACGTGAACTTTTATTTTCCCATGAATGTCCTAATTTTAGATATACTTTGTCACTTTTTCATTTCTCTCACTGACAGATTTTTTTTTCCCATCTAAATTATTAACAACCTATAACCTAATCTTACTTACATTAAAATTTATAAGGTTAGTTGGTTTTTAAAGAATTTGAGGAAACCTATAGATAGTGATAAGGGTAAAGCAAGTGCTTTAGGTAGGAAAATATTCTTCACTTCTTGTCTCTACTTAGTAATCTCACCTCTTTATAATTTAGGACATATGATGTCTGTGAAGTATCTCCTGGGCCCCACTTGAATATGATCATTGGAGCTAATGGAACAGGGAAGTCCAGCATCGTATGTGCCATTTGCCTTGGATTAGCAGGCAAACCTGCTTTCATGGGACGGGCAGATAAGGTAAGTTAACATAGATACTTTTAACAAAATTCAAAACCATGAATTGCTTTTGGTAACAAATCAATTTCTGCATCTTAATTCCTTGGGTATGTCAAATGTGTTTTGCTTGAATATAGATAATGAAGTTGGCAGGTAGAGACACTGAGGAAAGATCTCAATTTCCAGAAGTAGTTTGCTATGTAGTTTGCTATATACCTAGAGAATTCTCCAAGTGTGTAACACCTTCAGCCTTAGAAATAGTGTAAGAAACTTTTTAAATGTATTACTGGACTTGTGAAAAGGAGAAGTAAGTTTACAAACGGCACAAACAAAGTGATTTGGATCTGAAGATTTCTGCAAACTCTGGAGTTGTTTTCCCAGGGTTGTTTACTTACCTTGTGCCCTGAAACTTGGCTTTGAATTTGTTGCATAGGATTGGGGGTCCTGAGGGTGTAGAAGAGTTAGAAGATAAAACTATGAGTAGTGTGTAGCAGGGGAAAAAAAAAAAATCACAAAGTGGGGCTACTTGTCTCATTGTTATCTCTGAATACAGTAGTAGAAGGAAAAAGAAAAAAAAAATCTTTCAAACAAGCCTCAACAAATACATTGTAATTTTAGTTTAAAGTGTCCTCGCTTAGTAATATCTCTGGCAGAAGCAAATGCAAATCCTCTGAAGGAAAATGCCTTCAATACAGTCCTGAAAAGAAATCTAACGTAAAGTTCCAAGAAATTCATGAATCCATACCCCCAAAAAATCACAAAGCATAGGAGGAAATGAACTATCAGAAATGAGAGCTAATAAAAACAACAGGTTATATAATCTGACCTATAGAGCTTGTATATGTAGAATGTAAACTAGGAATATTTAGTTTATTTAGGAACTGAAAGAAGGTTGCAAAGGAGTAAGTAACAAAAAGATCAGGTAAATTTGAAAAAGAATCAGTGAGAATATAAATAAAAATACATGAGAGAGAACCTTGATGGACAGGTAAAACAACAAAGCAGACATATTTGAGAATATGTGAACCAAAATACTTGACAGTTTTTCTAAAAATGAAATATAGAGCTAAAGCAAAAAAATAAAAAGTATGAAATCAAGATTGAGACCTGCTAGTTAAAGGAAAATAATGGACTAAGGAAGAGGCAGTACTCAAGGAAAGAATGACTAAGAATTTTCCAGAAATGCTGAAAAACTTGAATCCTCAGATTCATTGCACCTAAATATATTCCAGATGGTGTAAATGAAAGAAATACACAAATAGACACATTGTAGTAAATTTTAGAATACCAAACATGGTAGTGATATGGTCTCAGAATGTGAAGGGGTTGAGAGAACAGTCTGAGATCCTCATAAAGGAACTTTGAAAGTGTTTAATTGAGGAAGAAGGAAAATTATTTCAGAAGAAAGTCTGAGAGGTAAAAAGATGTGAGCAATGGAATGGTAAACACCTAGTAAGTGTTAGTTGCTCAATTGTGTCTGACACTTTGCAATCCTGTGGACTGTAGCCCAGCAGGCTCCTATGTCCATGGAATTCTCCAGTCAAGAATACTGGAATAGGTTGCCATTCCCTTCTCCTGGGGAACTACCCAACCCAGGGATCGAACCCAGGTCTCCCACATTGCAGACAGATTCTTCACCATCTCACCAGTGAAGTCTACTAAACAAGTAGTAAAGTTATGTGTAAACTGTATAAAATAATACTGATGTCTCATTTGTCGCTTTTTTAAATCAAAGAAGATAGAACTAAATGTTGTCAAAAGCAGTGATCAGAGTTAAAGTATTCTCTGTATTGTTGGGAGAAAGTTAAGATAATTGGTTAACTTAAGAGTTTATTAAGTGAAATGTACATGTTAAAATTTGTAGGGTAAACCAGTTAAAAAAAAAAGAGAAATTGAAATATGTAACTTCCAAACAGGAAAGGTTAAAGTAGGAGGAGCAAAGTAGAGGAAAAATGACCACTGCCCAAACATTCCAGAAGGAGTCTTGAGAAAGGAGAGAGAGAAAAGAAACAGAAATGTGAAAAAAGACATCATTAGAAAACATAAGAAAGAGTGGAAATACATGCACAATACATTTCACAATAATTATGACTGCCACCAGGGCATTACAAGAATGCAGCAGAGGTTTATATATTCCTAATAGAAGAATATTATGAGAATGATTCCACTAAAGTGTAAATGTTTTAAAAGTTGTGACTGTATATATTTCTTTTTTTTTTTTGAGACTTAAATTTTATTTTTCTTTTTTTTTCCTTTATTTTTATTAGTTGGAGGCTAATTACTTCACAACATTACAGTGGGTTTTGTCATACATTGACATGAATCAGCCATGGAGTTACATGTATTCCCCATCCCGATCCCCCCTCCCACCTCCCTCTCCACCCGATTCCTCTGGGTCTTCCCAGTGCACCAGGCCCGAGCACTTGTCTCATGCATCCAACCTGGGCTGGTGATCTGTTTCACCCTAGATAATATACATGCTGTTCTTTCGAAACATCCCACGCTCACCTTCTCCCTCAGTCCAAAAGTCTGTTCTGTACTTCTGTGTCTCTTTTTCTGTTTTGCATATAGGGTTATCATTACCATTTTTCTAAATTCCATATATATGTGTTAGTATGCTGTAATGTTCTTTATCTTTCTGGCTTACTTCACTCTGTATAATGGGCTCCAGTTTCATCCATCTCATTAGAACTGATTCAAATGAATTCTTTTTAACGGCTGAGTAATATTCCATGGTGTATATGTACCACAGCTTCCTTATCCATTTGTCTGCTGATGGGCATCTAGGTTGCTTCCATGTCCTGGCTATTATAAACAGTGCTGCGATGAACATTGGGGTGCACGTGTCTCTTTCAGATCTGGTTTCCTCGGTGTGTATGCGCAGAAGTGGGATTGCTGGGTCATATGGCAGTTCTATTTCCAGATTTTTAAGAAATCTCCACACTCTTCTCCATAGCGGCTGTACTAGTTTGCATTCCCACCAACAGTGTAAGAGGGTTCCCTTTTCTCCACACCCTCTCCAGCATTTATTGCTTGTAGACTTTTGGATAGCAGCCATCCTGACTGGCATGACTATATATTTCTACAGCTATTTAAATTATCAAAACTGACTCTTAAGTAGAGAAGAAGATAAATTAGCTGGTAAGTTTTTTCTCATAGAGAACACCGGACAAAAACAAAATGTGGATTAGTCCTAACAGCAAAAGTTGCTGTTTACACAGGGAAATGTGACTTTAGGTACCCAAATCAATCAAGGATAGCATGAGAAAATAACAAGCCCATTTCACTCATGAATCTGGAGGCAAAAATCACACACAAAAAAGGAACTTTAGCATGCTGAATTTAATAATATATAATACATTGTGAACAAATGAAAATTATTCAAAAAATGAGAGATTGATTATTAGGAAAAAATTAACATAATATACCATGTTTTAAAGAAGTAGAACTCACTAATTTCTCAACAAATAAAAAGCATTCTGTTAAATTCCACAGTAATTTATGATTAAAAACTCTTAGTAAACTAGGAACAGAATGGACCTTTCTTAATTTCAGGAGATATCTATGAAAATGTACATGTCAGGGTTACCTACAGTCATTACTATTGAACATTGCATTGGAAGTTCTAGGTAGAAAAGAAAAGATATGTGTTAAAAAGAAAGAAAACTCATTCACAGATCGTAGGAATGTCTGCTTAAAAACCATAAAGAAATTTTGGCTAAGCCTCCTGATGGATTAATATGCAAATTTAGTAGGGTTAAGTCACCCATCAACAGAAAATTGGATTAAAGATTTACTGAGCATGGCCCCGCCCATCAGAACAAGACCCAGTTTCCCCCTGAGTCAGTCTCTCCCATCAGGAAGCTTCTATAAGCCTCTTACCTTCTCCATTAGAGGGCAGACAAACTGAAAACCATAATCACAAAAACCTAACCAATCTGCTCACATGGACCACAGCCTTATCTAACTCAATGAAAGTATGAGCTATGCCATGTAGGGCCACCCAAGACAGACGGGTCATGGTGGAGAATTCTGACAAAACATGGTCCACTGGAGAAGGGAATGGCAAACCACTTCAGTAGTATTTCCTTGAGAACCCCTTGAACAGTATGAAAAGACAAAAAGATAGGACACTGAAAGATGAACTCCCCAAGTCAGTAGGTGTCCAGTATGCTATGGGAGATCAGTGGAGAAATAACTCCAGAAAGAATGAAGAGATGGAGCCAAAGCAACAACAACACTCAGTTGTGGATGTGACTGGTAATGGAAGTAAAATCCGATGCTGTAAAGAGCAATATTGCATAGGAACCTGGAATGTTAGGCCCATGAATCAAGTCATATTGGAAGTGATCAAACAGGAGATGGCAAGAGTGAACATTGACATTTTAGGAATCAGTGAACTAAAGTGGACTGGAATGGGTGAGTTTAACTCAGATGACCATTATATCTACTACTGTGGGTAAGAATCCCTTAGAAGACATGGAGTAGCCATCACAGTCAACAAAAGTCTGAAATGCAGTACTTGGATGTGATCTCAAAAACGACAGAACGATCTCTGTTCATTTCCAAGGCAAACAATTCATAATTACGGTAATCCAAGTCCATGCCCCAACCGGTAATGCTGAAGAAGCTGAAGTTGAATGGTTCTATGAAGACCTACAAGACCTTCTAGAACTAACACCCAAAAAAGATTACTTTTCATTTTAAGGGACCGGAATGCAAAAGTAGGAAGTTAAGAGATACCTGGAGTAACAGGCAAATTCAACCTTGGAGTACAAAATGGAGCAAGGCAAAGGTAACAGTTCTGCCAAGAGAACGCACTGGTCATAGCAAACGCCCTCTTCCAACAACACAAGAGAAGATTCTACACATGGACATCACCAGATGGTCAATACTGAAACCAGACTGCTTATATTCTTTGCAGCCAAAGATGGAGAAGCACTGTACACTCAGCAAAAACAAGACAGGGAGCTGACTGTGGCTCAGATCATGAAAATAAATATTGCCAAATTCAGACTTAAATTGAAGAAAGTAGGGAAAACCACTAACCACTCAGGTATGACCTAAATCAAATCCCTTACAGCTATACAGTGGAAGTGACAAATAGATTCAAGGGATTAGATCTGATAGAGTGCCTGAAGAACTATGGACAGAGGTTTGTGACATTGTACAGGAGGCAGTGATCAAGACCATCCCAAAGAAAAAGAAATGCAAAAAGGCAAAATGGTTGTCTGAGGAGGCCTTACAAATAGCTGAGAAAAGAAGAGATGCTAAAGGCAAAGGAGAAAAGGACGGATAATTCCATTTGAATGCAGAGTTCCAAAGAATAGCATGGAGAGATAAGAAAGCCTTCCTCAGTGATCAATGCAAAGAAATAGAGGAAAACAACAGAATGGGGGAGACTAGAGATCTCTTCAAGAAAACTGGAGATACCAAGGGAACATTTCATGCAAAGATGGGCACAATAAAGGACAGAAACGGTATGGAACAGAAGCAGAAGATATTAAAAAGAGGTGGCAAGAAAACACAGAACTATACAAAAACAGTCTTCATGACCCAGATAAACATGATGGTGTGATCACAAACCTAGAGCCACACATCCTGGAATGTGAAGTCAAGCGGGCCTTAGGGGAAGCATCACTACGAACAAAGCTAGTGGAAGTAATGGAACTTCAGTTGAGCTATTTCAGATCCTATAAGATGATTCTGTAAAAGTGCTGCACTCAATATACCAGCAAATTTGGAAAACTCAGCAGTGGCCACAGGACTGGAAATGGTCAGTTTTCATTCCAATCCCAAAGAAGGGCAGTGCCAAAGAATGTTCAAACTACCTCACAATCGCACTCCTCTCACATGTTAGCAAAGTAATGCTCAAAATTCTCCAAGCCAGGCTTCAACAGTACATGAATCGTGAACTTCCAGATGTACAAGCTGGATTTAGGAAAGGCAGAGGAACCAGAGATCAAATTGCCAACATCTGCTGGATCATCGTAAAAGCAAGAGAGTTCCAGAAAAACATCTACTTCTGCTTTATTGACTATGCCAAAGCCTTTGACTATGTGGATCACAATAAACTATGGAAAATTCTTCAAGAGATGGGAATACCAGACCACCTTACCGGCCTCCTGAGAAACCTGTATGCAGGTCAAGAAGCAACAGTGAGAACTGGACACGGAACAACAGACTGGTTCCAAATCGGGAAAGAAGTATGTCAAGGCTGAATGTTGTCACCCTGCTCATTTAACTTATATGCAGAGTACATCATGCGAAATACTAGGGTGGATGAAGCACAAATTGGAATCAGGCTTGCTGGGAGAAATATCAGTAACCTCATATATGCAGATGACACCACCCTTGGCAGAACGTGAAGAAGAACTAAAGAGCCTCCTGATGAAAGTGAAAGAGGAAAGTGAAAAAGTTGGCTTAAAACTCAACATTCAGGAAACTGACATCGTGGCATCTGGTCCCATCACTTCATGACAGATAGATGGGGAAACAATGGAAACAGTGAGAGACTTTATTTTGGGAGGCTCCAAAATCACTGCAGTTGGTGACTGCAGCCATGCAGTTGAAAGACACCTCCTCCTTGAAAGAAAAGCTATGACCAACCCAGTCAGCATATTAAAAAGCAGAGACATTACTTTGCTGACAAAGGTCCGTCTAGTCAAAGCTATGGTTTTTCCAGTAGGCAAGTATAGGTGTGAGAGTTGGAATATAAAGAAAGCTAGGCGCCAAAGAATTGATGCTTTTGAACTGTGGTGTTGGAGAAGACTCTTGAGAGTCCCTTGGTCTCCAAGGAGATCCAGCCAATCCATCATCCTAAAGGAAATCAGTCCTGAATGTTCATTGGAAGGACTGATGCTGTAGCTGAAACTTCAATACTTTGGCCACCTGATGTGAAGAGCTGACTCATTTGAAAAGACCCTGATGCTGGGAAAGATTGAAGGCTGGAGGAAAAGGGGACGACAAAGGCTGAGATGGTTGGCTGGCGTCACTGATTCAACGTGCATGAGTTTGAGTAAACTCAGGGAGTTGGTGATGGACAGGGAGGCCTGGTGTGCTGTAGTGCATGGTGTCGCAGAGTCAGACACGACTGAGTGACTGAACTGAACTGAGATGTAAGATAGTGTAACACTGACATTGAATCTGTGAATGCATTGATCTTGCATATCTTAACCTTCAGATTTCTGAGAAATGTATGTTTAAGCCACCCACCCTGGGGGACTTTTGTTACAGAATCCCAGACTAAGTCAAGGACCTTTTTACATTTTTACTAAGGACTCCAAAACCTTTTCTGTGAGTTATATGTATTGATTAGAATTAATAATAAACTTAGAATTATAATTAGCAGATTAGAAATAAGAACTGAGAACCCCCTTAAAAAGTTGTATAACAAAAATCAGTTGCATTTCTGTGTTCACTTAACAGTGAACAGTAAATGCAACTATGGATATTGTAGCAACAAAGGTTTAAGTTACATAGCTGCAAATAAAAGGTATTATGCAGAGATTACAGTTTCTATTTTAAAATGTTAACGTTTGGTACATGTCATGATAAGTGTCATTCCAGTCAGAATCCTGCTACCATCTAAAAATTACAAGCTGGTTCTAAAATTTAGATGAAAAAACAGAGGGCGAAAAATAGCTAAGCTCCTTCTAAAACAATAGGATAAAGTGGAAAAACTTATCTACTGGATATCAAGATGATACAAAATTATGGTAAATTAAGACATTGTGGTATTGATGTAGGATAGAGTAGTGTGATGTGACTGAATAAAGAGCCAAGATACAAAGCTTAGTAAAAACTTGATTTATGACAGAGCTGACATGGTAGGTGAGTGAGGAATAGATGGATAAATGGTACTGAGACAACTGGTTATTGGTATACGAAAAGATGAGATTGAGTCCTTTCCTCATACTTTAACAAAAATTAGTTCCAGGTGGATTAAATATCTAAATGTGATTGACCAGTAAGTTTTTAGAAGAGATCAGTAGTAGAAGAGAATATTTTTGTGACTTTAGGTTATGAAAATGTCTTAAAGTATAGACCTAAAAGGAAAAGTTGATAATTTCAGCTATAATAAAATTAAGGAACTTCTGTTCATCTAAAAGACACCTTGTAGAGAAAAGACTAATCACAAATTGGGAACATGTATATATAGCACATATAACAAGATTGATATACAAACTATATAATAAGCAAAATAATGACAACTCATAAGACACGTGAGCAAAAGATATGCTTAAAAGTCTCACAGTCAAGAGGCAACCCAGACAACCAGTGCATTCCTACAGACGTGAAAAGATGCTCAACTTCATTAATTATTAGAGAAACGCTCATTAGCCCTGGTAAGGTATATCTATCAGACCCACCAGAATTCTATTGGTGCCATGTGCTTAGAAGGATATAAAGCAGGGGAAACTCTGATGAATTCTTGGTGGGAATATGAATTTGTACAACCCCCTTGGGAAGTGCTATGGTATTGCCTAGTAAATCTGTAAATGCTTATATCTAGCGCCTCAAAAATTCTGCTTTCTAGGTATCCTAGTCAGCTTTTGTGCATTTATACTAGGTGAAATCATGGAAATACTTATAGAAGTATTGTTTGCAGTAGATTCTGGAATAGTCAAATACAATTGAATATTATATGACAATGAAAACAAACTTTGGCTCATTGGTTAAATATCAAAAACATAATTTTAAGGAAAAATATCATCTTGGAAAAATACATGTAATGTGAGTTTGTTTCTGGAACAGTCAAAAACATTTGGAGTCTCATACAGTAAAAAACAAAAACAAAGGAATTATCAGTTTAGAGATAATTAAATCAGTTTAGAGATTACATTTGTTGTTGTTTCATTTTTTAAACTTTTTATTTTATATTGGAGTATAGCCGATTAACAATGTTGTGATAATTTCAGCTGGACAGCAAAGGTACTCAGCCATGCGTATACATGTATCCATTCTCCCCCAAACTCCCCTCCCATCCAGGCTGCCAAATAGCATTGAGTAGCGTTCCCCGTGCTATACATACACAGTAGGACCTTATTGATTATCTATTTAAAATCTATAACAGTGTGTACATGTCGATCCCAAATGCCTAACTATTTCTTCCCCTAATTCTTCCCCATTAGTTGAGAGAAAAAGGATGCAGTTAGCATGAATTAAGGAAGGTCAGATCAGTGATCAGTTTCTTAAACTGGTAGATATATAGTTGTTTTATTATTTCTAAACAGTTCATGAAGTTTGTATATACTGTTGGTATATATTTCACATAAAAACATTTTAAAAAGAAAGTCTGAAAGTTGAGTTATTTCACTGTGAAATATTTTTTTACTGTAAAATATTTTTAAAACTTCAAATGATTCTTTTATTTTTCTAAAACTACTGTAAATATTACAATATAATCAAAGTGATACTACAGATTTTTAAGCAAAGCTTAATATTTAATGTGCTGGCTTACGTGGTGTCTCCATGATAAAGAATCTACCTGCCAGTGCAGGAGATGCAGGTTCAATCCCTGGGTTGGAAAAATCTTCTGTAGAAGAAAATGACAACCCAATCCATTATGCTTGCCTGGAGAATCTCATGAACAGAAGGAGCTGGGCGGGCTACAATCCATGGCGTTACAAAAGAGTCAGACACAACTTAGCGACTAAACAACAGAAAAATTTAATGTAGGTTACAAGATTGATTTATATACCCCTTAAGATTGTAAATAACCTATTCAAAACAAAATTTTTAATGCTATAAGGGAGGCTTTTATGAGGTAGAAAAGATACTGCTTTGTTAGTGATTGATTTTGTAATCTGAGTCAGTTGTCTGGAATTCAGTTTTTATTTCAGAGAACAGGGGTTGGAGTAGATAATTTCCAAGGACATACTCAGATTTTTATTAATATCATGTGGTGTTTGTTTTTTGGCCGCACTGCACAGCTTGTGGGATTTTAGTTCCCCAACCAGAAATCTAATGCAGGCCTTTGGCAGTGAAAGTGCCAGTTGTAACCACTGGACTGCCAGGGAATTCCCTATATGTAGTTTATTAATTCGTTGTCTCTCTGTAATGGTCTGCTGGATTATATTCCAAGGGCTGCCATAGTTAGAATGGATTGGACTGTAACAATTTTCACCAACCTTCTTTATTTTTGTCATGAAGATACATCTGTCCTCACCCTTGAGTGGTAGGCTTTTTAAAGGAGGCTGGGAAGTGCAGTTTTCTTAGATGACAGATTGCAGACCTTTATGTATTCACAGATGTGTTCTGGGGATGTACAAGTTCTTAGCAAAAAAAATTTTAATGTTCTATTTCTATTTAAATGCAATATAAAAATTTAGTACAAGCATGTTCTGCACCACTGGTACAAATACTTTATAATAAAAACTGCCTTCTAATTTTTTCATTTCTTCCATTTGGTACCAAGTATGTTAATTATTGCAACCTAATGAGCAGATGCCCCACTCCTAAAAAATGCCATTGTTTTCCTTATTTATGAAAAAACTGAAACAGAGATGTTAAGTAACCTGGTCAAGGTGGAACAGCTTGTATATGGCAGAGCTATTTGAACTGGACACGGTTTATGTGGAAGCCTGTACTCTTGATCATTAAACTGTACTTGTTACAGGAGCAGACTTTCTTTTTCATCTTTCTGGTTCTCAGTTTCAGCATCTATAAAATGGATATAATACATATCTCATAAATTTGCTCATGAGTATTAAATGAGAAAATTGTATATCAGGTGCTTAGAACATAAACATAGTAATGCTTAATAAATGTTAACTGTTGTGGTTATAATTGTCATCATCATTGTCACTACCACTATCAAAAAAACAATTATTTGCAAGGTGTATTTCCCACCTTTTTTGAGTATTACTTAATTATAGCCTGATTTAAGATCCAGTCTGATTTTTTTAGGCCCAGGGTCTTTTTTATACTTTACACTCACATACATATAGGAAGTAGCTTAAATATATCTATTTTATGATATAAATTGTGCTCACTTAAATTGTATTTACTGTATTTATTGGACTTTTAAAAAAGTGCTTGGTGATAGGTGTTTACTAATTAATAGCAGGATGGGAACTATTATTTAGAGTGATGATTAATAATATTTAATCAGTGCAGCTCTATAGAAGTACTCAGGATCTGGAACTCGATAACTTGGACTCAGATTTTTGCTCTGCACTACTTACTGTAAATAGCTTTGTCATGAACTTTGTAAGAGGCTGTTAGACACATAGAAAGGTCAGTAAATATTAGAATATTAAAATATTGATATCTTAGAATGTTATCATCTGTGAGTGGAAACATTGGAGGAGCCTAAATCTGGAAAGGGTACAGTTAGAAAGTGAAGGGAATGAATGTACAGAATAATTATGGAAAGAATCTTGATCTGACAAATAATAATGACTTTGCTACATCTCACCTGGGAATGTCACCACACAGCTCACTTTGTCTCTTTTTATATCTTAGGTTGGCTTTTTTGTGAAGAGAGGATGTTCCAAAGGCATGGTTGAAATTGAATTGTAAGTGTTAAAAGTACTGAAACCAGTTTTTTCTGCATAATTTCTTAGTTTATGTTCATGCATTCCTGATGACTTTAGTCAAGAGTAATAATACAGAGTTTATTCTTGTTGTTCAGTCGCTAAGTCCTGTCTGACTGTTTGCAACCCCATGAACTACAGCACTCCAGGCTTCCCTGACCTTCACTATCTCCTGGAGTTTGCTCAGATTCACATCTAGTTCGTTGATGATGCTATCCAGCCATCTCATCCTCTGACACCGCCTTCTTTTGCCTTCAGTCTTTCCTAGCATCAGGGTATTTTTCAATGAGTTGGCTGTTCACATCAGATGCCAAAGTACGGGAGCTTCAGCATCAGTCCTTCCAATGAACATTCAGGGTTGATTTCCTTTAAGATTGACTAGTTTGATCTCCTTGCTGTCCAAGAGAATGTCAGTAGTCATCTCTAGCACCACAGTTCTGTGGCATCGGTTCTTCAGTGCTCAGCCTTCTTTATTTTCCAACTCTCACATTCATACATGACTACTGGAAAAAGCGTAGCTTTGACCATATGGGCCTTTGTCGGCAAAATGATATCTATTCTTCTTAATACGCTGTCTAGGTTTGTCATAGTTTTCCTTCTAAGGAGCAAGTGTCTTAATTTTGTGGCTGCAGTCACTGCAGTAATTTTGGAGCCCAAGAAAATAAAGTCTGCTTCCACTTTTCCCCTCTCTATTTGCCATGAAGGGATGTGACTGGATGCCATGATCTTAAGTTTTTTGAATGTTGAGTTTTAAGCCAACTTTTTCACTCTTTAATCCTCATCAAGAGACTCTTTAATTTCTTATCACTTTCTGCTATTAGAGTAGCATCATCTACATGTCTGAGTTTGTTGATGTTTCTCCCGGCATTCTTGATTCCAGCTTGTGATTCATCCAGCCCAGCATTTTTCATGATGTACTCTGTATAGAGGTTAAATAAATGGAATGACAGCATACAGCCTTGTGGTACTCATTTTACAAGTTTTAACCAGTCCATGAAAGGTTCTAACTGGTTCTAAAGGTTGCTTCTTGACCAGCATACAGGTTTCTCAGGAGGCAGGTAAGGTGGTTTGGTATTCCCATCTCTTTAAGATTTTCCAGTTTGTTGTGATCCACGCAGTCAAAGGCTTTACCATAGTCAATGAAGCAGAAGTAGATGTTTTTCTGGAATTGCTTTGGTTTCTCTATGATCCAGTGAATGTTGGTGGTTTAATCTCTGTTTCCTCTGCCTTCTCTAAACCCACTTGTACATCGGGAAATTCTTAGTTCACATACTGTTGAAGCCAAGCTTGAAGGATTTTCAGTATAACCTTACTAGCATGCACAATGTGCATAATTGTACAATAGTTGGTAGATTAACACTGCCCTTCTCTGGGATTGGAATGAAAACAGACCTTTTCCAGTCCTCTGACCACTGCTGAGTTTTCCAAATTTGCTGACATTCTGAGTGCAACACTTCTACAGCATCATCTTTTAGGATTTTAAATAGCTCAGCTGGAATTCCATTACTTCACTAACCTTGTTTGTAGTAAAGCTTCCTAAGGCCCACTTCACTTCACTCTAGGATGTCAAGCTCTAGGTGAGTGACCACACCATCTTGCTTATCTGGATCATTAAGACCTTTTTTTGTATAGTTCTTCTCTGTATTCTTTCCACCTCTTTTTAATCTCTTCTGCTTTTGTTAGGTCCTTACTGTTTCTGTCCTTTATCATGCTCATTCTTGCATGAAATGTTCCCCTGGTATCTCTAGTTTTTTTGAAAAGATTTCTGAAGTGAAGTTGCTCAGTCGTGTCCGACTCTTTGCAACCCCATGTCTTTCCCATTCTGTCATTTTCCTCTACTTTGCACTGTCCATTTAGGCCTTCTTATCTCTTCTATTTTTTGGAACTCTGCTTTCAGTTGAGTATGTCTTTCCCTTTTGCCCTTGCTTTTTGCTTTTCTTTTCTCAGCTATGTGTAAAGCCTCCTTACACAACCATTTTGCCTTCTTGCATTTCTTTTCCTTTGGGTGGTTTTGGTCCCTGCCTCCTGTACAAGGTTATGGACCTCTGTCCATAGTTCTTCAGACACTCTAGCTACCAGATCTAATCTCGTGAATCTATTCATCACCTCTACTGTATGATCATAAGGGATTTGAATTAGGTCATACCTGAATGGCCTAGTGGTTTTCCCTGCTTTCTTCAAGTTAAGCCTGAGTTTTGCAATGAGGAGCTGATTATCTGAGCCACAGCTCCGGGTCTTGGTTTTGCTGACTGTATAGAGTTACACCATCTTTGACTGCAAAGAATATGATCAGTCTTATTTCAGTATTGACCATTTGGTGATGTATGTGTGTAGGGTCATCTCTTGTGTTGTAAGAGGGTGTTTGCTATGTCCAGTGTGTTCTCTTGAGAAAACTCTGTTAGCCTTTGCCCTGTTTCATTTTGTACTCCAAGGCCAAACTTGCCTGTTCCTCTAGGTATCTCTTGACTCCCTACTCTTGCTTTCTAGTACCCTACAATGAAAAGGACATCTTTTTTTGGTTGGTTCTAGAAAGTCCTAAAGGTCTTAATAGAATTGTTCAACTTCACCTTCTTCAGCATCAGTGGTATAAGACTATATTATGATATTAATATTAGAAATAATATTTAAGGAATACTTCATCCAGAAAAGTAAGTTTCTTTTTTCTTTAATGCATCTTTTAAAGCCTGAATTGTAAGAACTTTTTTCTGGAAAAATTCATAAGAAATTAGAAATTTATGGGAGATAATGAAATAATACTATACCACTATTAAATATTAATTATTCATTAAGAAGTTGCAGTATTTTTACAAACTTAAGCTTTTTTTTTTTATCTTTCAGAAATATTTATTTTGCTGCATCTCAGTTGCACCCACAGGATCATTGTTAAGGCATGCAGGCTTCTTTCTAGTTGTGGCATGCAGGCTCTAGAGCATGCAGACTCAGTAACTGCGATACACAGTCTCTCTATTTGTAGCTCCGGCTCCCTAGTTGTGCACTGGCTTAGTTGCTCTGCAGTATGTGGGTTCTTAGTCCCCTGACCAGGATCAAACCTGCATCCCCTGCATTGGAAGGCATATTTTTAACCACTGCACCAGCAGGGAAAATTTTTTTTTTTTTCCCCTGAATTTTGAAAGCAAAATACTTGATTGTTAGAGAAAAAAACTTAATCTAGGGTTATAAAAAGTAGAAAATGAAGGCTCTCTTGACAATTCCACTTCTAGAAGCAACCTTTGTTAATAGTTTGGTGAATTTCTTGTATGGCAAAAACTTGGCATTTATGTCACCGTTTTCTATTCCCTCCCTTATGGCAGAAATCAATAATTCATTATAGTATTCGTTTCCCTTAACCTAGATAATCTGTCTACTGCTCTTGGCAGTGATTTCTAATGGATGAGAGTTCCTCTCCAAGATGAAAGCAGTATATCCTTCATGTATATACTTTGTTTTTTATACATAATAAACATGTGCACAATATGTGCATTCTTTAGATGATTTTTAGATCATTTTTTGGAATGTTTATAGAAAGTTATTGAATTTTCATAGCTGAAATAGCTCTTAAAAAATACCTAATAGCCCTGTCATTTTATGGGATATAAAGAAATGATCTTTTTATTCAAAAATTGTTGGAAAATTTTAAAATTTATGTAGAGATGAGAAAGAGGCCCACATGTAAGGAAACAGTTAAGAGATTATGTTCATTTCACTAAAATATAATGATGGTGTTTTACTGAAGGATATAAAACTAAGGCCTGAATAAATGGGGAAGCTTATTATGTTCTAAAAATACAAAATTGCAATCATCATCAGCATGCCAGTCATTTCCACACTAATGCATAAATTTGATATAATTCCAGTGAGAGTCTCAACAGTGTATAAGTTGATTATAAAGTTCATCTGGAAGAATAAATGTGCCAGAAACCCAAGAGGTTTTGAAAAAGCACAATCATGAATAAGGCATTTGTGTAACATGTTAAAGTGAACAGTAAAGCTTTTTTTTTTTTAATTTAATTTTTATTTTACATAGGAGTATAGTTGATATACAATGTTAGTTCCATCACTGTACAGCTAAGTGATTCAGTTATACATATATCTATTCATTTTCAGATTCTTTTCCTATATAGGTTATTGCAGAATATTGAGTAGAGTTTCCTGTGCAATATAGGAGATCTTCGTTGATTATCTATTTTATATTTAGTGGTGTGTATATGTTAATCCCAAACTAATTTATCCCTTTCCCCCACATGTCCTCACCTGGTGACCACAAATCTGCTTTGGAAATCTGAGTCTGTTTCTGTTGTGCAAATAAGTTCTTTTGTATCTTTTTTTTTTTTTTTAGAGATTCCACACATATGTGTTACCATATGATATTTATTTTTCTCTGAGTTACTTCACTTAGTATGGTCATTTCTAGGTCCATTCATGTTGTTGAAGATGACATTATTTCATTCTTTTTATGGCTGAGTAGTAATCCATTGTTTATGTGTACCAGACTTTCTTTATCCATTTCTCTGTTGGTGGACATTTAGGTTGCTTCCATTTCTTGGCTCTTAAATAGTGTAAATCATATGGTGATTCTGTGTTTAGTTTCTTAGGGAATCTCCATACTGTTCTTTGTAGTGGCTATACCAATTTGCATTCCCAACAGTATAGGAGTGTTTCCTTTTCTCCACACCTCTCTAGCGTTTACTGTCTGTAGAGTTTTCTGATGATGGCCATTCTGACTAGTGTGAAGTGATACCTCATTATAGTTTTGATTTGCATTTCTCTAATAATTAGGGATGTTGAGCATCTTCTCAAATGTGTTTGTTGAGATCATCTGTATGCCTTCTCTAGAGAAGTGTCTTTAAGTCTTCTGCCTGTTGTTTGGTTGGGTTGTTGTTTTTGATACTGAGCTGCATGAGAGTTTGTATATTTTGGAAATTAATCCCTTGTCAGCTGCTTCATTTGCAAATAGTTTCTCCCATTCTGAGGATTGTCTTTTTGTCTTGTTTATAGTTTCCTTTGCTTTGCAAAAGCTCTCAAGTTAAGTAGGTCCCATTTGTTTATTTTTGCTTTTATTTTCATTACTGTAGATCGGTTCAAAAAGATAATGCTGTGGTTTATGTCAAAGGGTGTTCTGCCTGTTTTTCTTTCCTCTAAGAGTTTTATAGTATCCAGCCTTACATTCAGGTCTTTAATCCATTTTGAGTTTATTTTTGTGAGTGGTGTTAGAGAATGTTCTGGTTTCATTTTTTTACATATAGGTGGCAAGTTAATAAAGCTGTTAATAGTATGGTATTAGTACAGAAAAACCAGAGGAGTAGAATGAAGAAAATAGTAACAGTTCTAAACGTATATAAGAGTTTAATTTATTGAGAGGTGGTATGTAAGGTAGCTATGTAAAGGTTTGTAAAGGTGGCTGTGTAAGCATGGGATGTAAATTACTGCAGGCTTCCCTGGTGGCTCAGCTGGTAAAGAATCCTCCTGCAGTGCGGGAGACCTGGGTTCGACCCCTGGGTTGGAAAGATCCCCTGGAGAAGGGAATGGCTCCCCACTCCAGTATCCTGGCCTGGAAAATTCCATAGACTGTATAGTCCATGGGGTTACAAAGAGTCGGACACAACTGAGTGACTTTCACTCTCCCAGGTTTAGTTAAGTTCAGTTGCTGGGTCATGTCTGACTCTTTGCAACCCCATGGAATGCAGTACCTTATGCTTCCCTGTCCATCAGCAACTCCCAGAGCTTGCTCAACTCATGTCAGTCTAATTGGTGATGCCATCCAACCATCTCATCCTCTGCCGTCCCCTTCTCTTCCTGCCTTCAATCTTCCCCAGCATCAGGGTCTTGTCCAGTGAGTCACTTCTTCATATCAGGTGGCCAAAGTATTGGAATTTCAGCTTCAGCATCGTCCTTCCAATGAATATTCAGGACTGATTCAGGACACTCAAGAGTCTTCTCCAACACCACAGTTCAAAAGCATCAATTCTTTGGCGCTCAGGTTTCTTTATAGTCCAACTCTCACATCCATACATGACGACTGGAAAAACCAGAGCTTTGACTAGATGGACCTTTGTCGTTAAAGTAATGTCTCTGCTTTTTAATGTGCTGTTTAGGTTGGTCGTAGCTTTTCTTCCAAGGAGCAAACATCTTTTAATTTCATGACTGCAGTCACCATCTGCAGTGATTTTGGAGCCCAAGAAAATAAAGTATGTCACTGTTTGCATTGTTTCCTCATCTATTTGCCATGAGGTGGTGGGACCAGATGCCATGATGTTAGTTTTTTGAATGTTGTGTTTTAAGACAGCTTTTTCACTCTCCTCTTTCACTTTTATCAAGAGGCTGTTTAGTTCTTTGCTTTCTGCCATCAGTGTCATCCACGTATTTGAGGTTGTTGATACTTCTGCCGGAAATCTTAATTCCAGTTTGTGCTTCATCCAGCCTGGCATTGCACATGATAAACTCTGCATGTAAGTTAAATAAGCATGTGACTATATACAGCCTTGATGTACTCCTTTCCCAATTTTGAACCAAGTCCGTTGTTTCATGTCTGATTTAAACTCTTGCTTCTTGACCTGCATACAGGTTTCTCAGAAGGCAGGTAAGGTGGTCTGGTATTCCCATCTAGTCAAGAATTTTCCACAGTTTGTTGTGATCTACACAGTCAGACTTTGGCGTAATCAATAAAACAGAAGTAGATGTTCTTCTGGAATTCTCTTGTTTTTTTGATGATCCAGTGGATGTTGGCAATTTGATCTCTGGTTCTTCTGCCTTTTCTAAATCCATTTTGAACGTCTGCAACTTCGTGGTTCACATACTGCTGAAGCCTGGCTTGGAGAATTTTGAGCATTACTTTACTAGTGTGTGAGATGAGGGCAGTTGTGCGGTAGTTTGAACATTCTTTGGCATTGCCTTTCTTTGGGATTGGAATAAAAACTCACCTTTTCCAATTTGTGGCCACTGATGAGTTTTCCAAATTTGCTGGCACATTGAGTGCAATACTTTTAACAGAATCATCTTTTAGGATTTGAAATAGTTGAAGTGGAATTCCATCACCTCCAATAGTTTTGTTCATAGTGATGCTTTCTAAGGCCCGCTTGACTTCACATTCCAGGATGTGTGGCTCTAGGTTTGTGATCACACCATCATGTTTATCTGGGTCATGAAGACTGTTTTTGTATAGTTCTGTGTTTTCTTGCCACCTCTTTTTAATATCTTCTGCTTCTGTTCCATACCGTTTCTGTCCTTTATTGTGCCCATCTTTGCATGAAATGTTCCCTTGGTATCTCCAGTTTTCTTGAAGAGATCTCTAGTCTCTCCCATTCTGTTGTTTTCCTCTATTTCTTTGCATTGATCACTGAGGAAGGCTTTCTTATCTCTCCATGCTATTCTTTGGAACTCTGCATTCAAATGGAATTATCCGTCCTTTTCTCCTTTGCCTTTAGCATCTCTTCTTTTCTCAGCTATTTGTAAGGCCTCCTCAGACAACCATTTTGCCTTTTTGCATTTCTTTTTCTTTGGGATGGTCTTGATCACTGCCTCCTGTACAATGTCACAAACCTCTGTCCATAGTTCTTCAGGCACTCTATCAGATCTAATCCCTTGAATCTATTTGTCACTTCCACTGTATAGCTGTAAGGGATTTGATTTAGGTCATACCTGAGTGGTTAGTGGTTTTCCCTACTTTCTTCAATTTAAGTCTGAATTTGGCAATATATTTATTTTCATGATCTGAGCCACAGTCAGCTCCCTGTCTTGTTTTTGCTGAGTGTACAGTGCTTCTCCATCTTTGGCTGCAAAGAATATAAGCAGTCTGGTTTCAGTATTGACCATCTGGTGATGTCCATGTGTAGAGTCTTCTCTTGTGTTGTTGGAAGAGGGCGTTTGCTATGACCAGTGCGTTCTCTTGGCAGAACTGTTACCTTTGCCTTGCTCCATTTTGTACTCCAAGGTTGAATTTGCCTGTTACTCCAGGTATCTCTTAACTTCCTACTTTTGCATTCCAGTCCCTTAAAATGAAAAGTAATCTTTTTTGGGTGTTAGTTCTAGAAGGTCTTGTAGGTCTTCATAGAACCATTCAACTTCAGCTTCTTCAGCATTACCGGTTGGGGCATGGACTTGGATTACTGTAATTATGAATTGTTTGCCTTGGAAATGAACAGAGATCGTTCTGTCGTTTTTGAGATCACATCCAAGTACTGCATTTCAGACTTTCGTTGACTGTGATGGCTACTCCATGTCTTCTAAGGGATTCTTACCCACAGTAGTAGATATAATGGTCATCTGAGTTAAACTCACCCATTCCAGTCCACTTTAGTTCACTGATTCCTAAAATGTCGATGTTCACTCTTGCCATCTCCTGTTTGACCACTTCTAATTATTCCTGGCTCCTTTCCCATGTAGCAGAGTAGTAAAGAATCCACCTGCCAGGGCAGGAGATGTAAGAGATGCGGGTTCAATTCCTCCGTTAGGAACATCTCCTGAAGAAGGAAATGGCAAACCACCCCAGTATTCTTGCTTGGAAAGTTCCATGGACAGAGGAGCCTGGCAGGCTGCAGTCCGTGGGTTCGCAAAGAGTCTGTTGGACACAGCACGTAAATTACTTGAACTGAGTTGAGATAATTGGCTGTTAGTTTAAAACAGATACATTTAGAGCTTTATCAGGTAACCCTGTACATAAGTAAAATCTTGATTTGTTAAAGACTTGAGTGAAAAAATATGTATGTTTAAAAAAGAATAGAAAAATGGTGTAGAATATTTTTTTAAATCTCAGGGAAGGGAAAGACCTTTCTCAGTAAAACAGGATAGCCAGTAACCATATAAAGGAAGATAGAAGAAACTCTAAGGAAGAGAAGGCTGTTTTGATGCCCAGAACTGCTTGGCCTCTGCCCAACCTGTGATAAGGTAGGCTGAGGATAGCAGGTCTTCACTTAAGATCGGCTGGGACCTGGGACTATTTCTCAGAATACTTGAACACGGAGAAATATCCCCTGAAGCAACAGAATGCAGAGACACTATAAGGGACTGAAAATAACTGCACACATGGAAGTTGGTACAATTATAAACAATAAGGTACAGAAAAGGCCATAAACCGACAAGTACCAGTAGCAAAAGCAGGGCACTGTGTGTGGTTCTTGCACACAGCACCACCAAGGTGGTGGGCAGGGTGGCAGGCAGATTAAGCTATACCTCCTGCCCAACCCACATAAGCTGCCCCTGTTGTTACCTGTTTTAAGGACCCAAACAGCTCCTCTTTTGGAGTGCATGGGTACCAGACTCATGTTTTCGCTCCCTCATGCTGCAGCATGAGCCCTATAAAACCTTGCCTGGAAAAGAAAAAAAAAGATAGGAAATTTAGGCTCCATAAAAATTCAGTCCAAAATAATGGTGCCATAATTAAAAATGAGTGACAGATGGGAGGAAACATTTTCAGCACAGATAATATGTACATGTCTTAAAATTACTAAGATTTCAATATCTCATTAAGTCAGTAAAAATTATAAGCAACTTAATAGGAAACAAGCAAAGAAGTTTAATACAAAGTACTATAAATGACAAGTATATAAAAAAAAAACACACATCTTACCAGTTACAAAGGAAATCAAGATGAAGATTGTTTTCCTCTCAGCTTAGAAAAAGTTAAAATAAAGTTCAATTATATGAAGTTACAGAAAAGAGAATCCTGTTATGCACTATTGTGGGAGTATAGGCACTATATCCTATTCTGCAGTATCTGTTAAAATTTAAATACAAGTATTCTTTGGTCCTGTCACTGTTCTAGAGAATGATTGCTCACTGGCATAACATAGCCTTTTCCTAATTTTAATGATGAAAATTATGAATAACTCACATGTCCATTGCCTGAAAAATGGCTAAACAAATTGTGATATATCCATACTATAACACATTATTGAGCCATACAAAGGACTGAAGTACTGATAGATCCTATAACATGGGTAAACCTTGCAAAGATTATGCTTGGTGAAGAAACTAGACACAAAACATTGCATGTGCATGATTCCATTTATATGCTGCTGCTGCTAAGTCGCTTCAGTCGTGTCCGACTCTGTGCGACCCCATAGACGACAGCCCCCTAGGCTCCCCCATCCCTGGGATTCTCCAGGCAAGAACACTGGAGTGGGTTGCCATTTCCTTCTCCATCCATTTATGTGAAATGTCCAGAATAAGTACATTCATGAGACAGAAAATAGATTAGTGGTACCTGGTGTTTGAGTGGAGGAAAGAATGAGGAGTGACTGGCTTAACAGGTATGAGCTCTTCTTTTGCATGATAAAAATATTCTGAAATTAGATGATGGTGATGGCTGCATAACTTTGTGAATGTACTTAAAAACCCCTGTTGATGCACACCTTTAACTGGACACCTAAAAATGGCTAAAATAGTAAATTCTATACATTTACCATCTTTTTAAAAAAAACATTAATTGTACACATTAAAATGGTGGATTCTATGATTTGTGAATTATATTTCAGTTTAAAAAACACAAGCATACCTTGTTTCATTGTGCTTTGCAGATGTATTTATATAAATTAAAATTTTGAGGCAACTGCATTGTCAAATGATGGTTAGCATTTTTTAGAAATAAAATATTTTTACTAAGGTAGGTTATTGTTTTAGATGTAATGCTTTTGCACACTTAGTAGACTACAGTATAGTATAAACATAACTTTCACTTGTACTGGGAAACCAAAAAATTGATACAGTACACTTTATTGCAGTGTTTACTTTATTGCAGTGTTCTGGAACCAAACCCACAATGTATCTGAGATATGACTGTAATTGCCAAGATACTCCTAGGTTAGCATTGATCATGATGGTTTCCTAGATACTGAAACTGAAAAAGTATACTAAACCAGTATATTTATAAAACACAGAGAGTATTAACATTTAAGTTTCAGAAGTCCATTAAGGATGGCTGTAGGTCTTAAGCACTCCTGACTTTTTACTCTGAATCACCACAGCCCAGTTGTCTTGTTGTTATCTAAAGAGGTAAACTATTCTGGGGTTCAGTAGCTACTTGCTCTAATAATCTAACCAGCGACTGTTAACCAGAGTTCTGTTACCACGTCTAGCACAAGGGAAGATTTCCTTTCCACATACGCAACATGATTATGTTGTGCTCTTTTGTTCCATTAGGGTCCTTGTGGCTTTGAGAATACCAAGCCCCAAATGGCTGATTATCAGTTGTCAAAACTGTCATTGCTGTTGAATGGAGGCAATAACTGGTCATATATTCATTGAAGGGAATGGTGGGTAGAATAAATGGTCTCTGACATGCATTTATGCAGTCATTTTTAAAATATTTTTTAGTACATTGAGGGATACAGCATTTTTTTTGGAGGGGAACAGCATTCTGCCGTCATGGAATATATTGTTGTTCAGTCGCTCAGTCACGTCCGACTCTTTGCGACCCTATGTACTGCCACACACCAGGCTTCCCTGTCCTTCACGATCTCCTAGAGCTTGCTCAAACTTATGTCCATTGAGTCAGTAATGCCATCCAAACATCTTGTCCTGTGTCGTTCCCTTCTTTTCCTGACTTCAGTTTTTCCCAGCATCAGGGTCTTTTGTAATGAGTTGGCTCTTCATATCAGGTAGCCAAAGTATTGGAGCTTCAGCTTCAGGATCAGTCCTTCCAATGAATATTCAGGACTGATTTCCTTTAGAATGGACTGGTTGGATCTCCTTGCAGTCCAAGGGACTCTCAAGAGTTCTCCAACACCACAGACCATAGCATCAATTCATTAGCAGTCAGCCTTCTTTATGGTCCAACTCTCATATCCATACATGACTACCGGAAAAACCATAGCTTAGACTATATGTATCTTTGTTGGCAAAGTGATGTCTCTGCTTTTTAATACTGTCTAGGTTGGTCATAGCTTTTTTCCCAGGGTGCAAGCATCTTTTAATTTCATGGCTGCAGTCACCATTTGTAGTGATTTTGGAGCCCAAGAAAATAAAGTCTGTCACTGTTTCCATTGTTTCCCCATCTGTTTGCCATGAAGTAATGGACCGGATGCCATGATCTTAGTTTTTTGAATGTTGAGTTTTAAGACAGCTTTTTCACTGTCCTCTTTCACTTTCATCAAGAGACTCTTTAGTTCCTCTTTGCTTTCTTCCTTAAGGGTGGCGTTATCTGCATATCTGAGGTTATTGACATTTCTCCCGGCCTTCTTGATTCCAGCTTGTGCTTCATCCAGCCCAGCATTTTGCTTGATATATTCTGTATGTAAGTTAAATAAGCAGGGTTACAATATATAGCCTTGACCTACTCCTTTCCCAGTTTTGAACAACCAGTCCATTGTTCCATATCTGGTTCTAACTGTTGCTTCTTGACCTGCATACAGATTTCTCAGGAGACAGGTAAGGTGGTCTGGTATTCCCAATTCTTTTAAGAATTTTCCACAGTTTATTGTATCCACACAGTCAAAGGCTTTAGTGTAGTCAGTGAAGCAGAAGTAGATGTTTTTCTGGAATTCACTTCTTTTTTGTTTGACCCAGCAGATATTGGCAATTTGATCTCTGGTTCTTTTGCCTTTTCTAAATGGAGATTTTACATCTGAAAGTTCTTGGTTCACATACTGTTGAAGCCTAGCTTGAAGGATTTTGAGCATTACCTTGCTAGCATATGAAATGAGTGCAGCTATATGGTAGTTTGAACATTCTTTGAAATTGCCCTTCATTGGGGTTGGAATGAAAACTGACCTTTTCCAGTGCTGGGGCCACTGCTGAGTTTTCCAAATTTGCTGGCATATTGAGTGCAGCACTTTAACTGCATCATCTTTTAGAATTTGAAATAACTCAGCTGGAATTCCATCACTGTACTAGCCTGTTCTTAGTAACATTTCCAAAGGCCTACTTGACTTCACACGCCAGTATGTCTGGCTCTGTCCACGTGAGTGACCACAGTGTCATGGTTATCTGTGTCGCTGAGATCTTTTGTTCTTCTGTGTTTTCTTGTCACCTCTTCTTAATGTCTTCTGCTTCTGTTAGGTCCATACCATTTCTGTCCGTTATTGTGCTCATCTTTGCATGAAATGTTCCCTTGGTGTATCTATAATTTTCTTGAAGAGGTCTCTAGGCTTTCCCATTCTGTTGGTATCTTCTATTTCTTTGCATTGATCACTGAGGAAGGCTTTCTTATCTCTCTTTGCTGTTCTTTGGAACTCTGCATTCATATGGGTATATCTTTCTTTTTCTCCTTTACTTTTTGCTTCTCTTCTTTTCTCAGCTATTTGTAAGGTCTCCTCAGACAACCGTTTTGCCTTTTTCATTTCTTTTTTTTTTTTTTTTTTTGGTCTCTCTTTTATTTATTTATTTTTTAATTATTATTATTATTTTTTTTCCAGTGGGTTTTGTCATACATTGATATGAATCAGCCATGGATTTACATGTATTCCCAATCCCGATCCCGCCTTTTTCATTTCTTTATCTTGGGGATGGTTTTGATCACTGCCTCCTGTACAATATTACAAATATATGTCTGTAGTTCTTCAGGCACTTTGTATGTCAGATCTAATCCCTTGAATCCATTTGTCACCTCCAGTGTATAATCATAAGGGATTTGATGTAGGTCATACCTGAATGGCCTAGTCGTTTTCCCTACTTTCTTCAACTTAAGTCTGAATTTTGCAATAAGGAGCTCATGATCTGAGCCACAGTCAAGCTCCTAGTCTTGTTTTTGCTGACTGTATAGAACTTCTCCATCTTTGGTTGCAAAGAATGTAATTAGTCTGATTTCAGTATTGACCATCTGGTCATGTCCACGTGTAGCATCATCTCTTGTGTTGTTGGAAGAGGGTGTTTGCTATGACCAGTGCATTCTCTTGGCAAAACTCTGTTAGCCTTTGCCCTGCGTCATTTTGTACTCTTAATGCCAGTCTTTCCTGTTACTCCAGGTATCTCTCTCTTTTTTAAAAAAATTAATTTAGTTAATTGGAGGCTAATTACTTTACAATATTGTAATGGTTTTTGCCATGACTCCAGGTATCTCTTGACTTCCTACTTTTGCATTCCAGTCCCCTATGATGAAAAGGACCTTTGTTTTCTTTTGGTGTTACTACTATAAGCTTTTGTATGTCTTCGTAGAACCATTCAGCTTTTTTGGCATTAGTGGCTGGGACATAGGCTTGGTTACTGTAATGTTGAATGGTTTGCCTTGTAAACGAACAGAGATCATTCTGTCGTTTTTGAGATGGCACCCAAGTACTGCATTTCAGGTAGAGGAATCTGTAAATGCTAAGGCCCGGAAGTGGTACATAGTGTCACTGGGTTGCGTTAAATAGAAGTAAAAGATAAGTTCTGAAAATATAAGGAAGCCAACTCATTAGGCTTTGTAGACCATTGTAAGGAATTTGCATTTGTTTTGAGTAAGCTGTGAAGCAATCAGAATTTGAGCAGAGAGGTGACATAATTTAATAGCTTAAATTTTAATCAGATCATTTAGGTTGCTCTGTGAAAAATAGGCTGTAAGAAAACAGGCAAAAGCAAGGAAATCAATGAAGCTTCTAATTAATAATTCTAAGAGAAAGGAAAGTAGTCTAAAATTTGCTCACAAATTAAATACAGAATATGAAAGAGAGAGGGGCATCGAAGAGGAAGTGTACCAATATAGGTATCTGGCATCCTTAAGAGTGAAGTTTCCCTTAACTGAGATAATGAAACCTGCATCTGGAGGTTTAGGGTAAGATCAGAAGGTCATTTTGGAGTAAACCATATTTAATCGAATTAAGATGCCACCTTTGTAAAATGCAACTTCCAGTTAAACTATGAAACAGTTTGAAATGTGCGAGCTAGTTTCAGAAATGTTAAGATGGAAAAGCACAGCAACAAAAGCAAATGCTTTTAGGGTCAGTAAAATACAGAGTTAAGTTTGAGATGCTTATATAGACATTCAGGTAGAAATGTTGCCAAGGTCTGTGATGAGCTAAATCTCATTCAGTTTTGTGTCTTCATTTTATTTAAGTTGAAATGTTGAATGGGCAGTTAGCTCCCACCCCACCCCGCCCCCTGCCCACCCCCCACCCCCACCCCCACCCCCAATTAGAGAAGTCTGGGCCAAAGATAATACACATGGGGAGTTGTTGGTAGGGTGGTTGAAATCTCCAAGGGAGAAGATGCAGATGTAGGAAGGAAGTCTCTAAGAACTGGATTCTGTTGTACTGCTGCATTTAGAGGCTGAACATGGGGAAAGGAGACTGGGAGGAATGCTAGTGAGTGAGAAGAATGCAGTACCTGGAAAGCACTCAAGGAGTCCAATGCTGTCAACCTGTCCAATGCTGCTGACAGGTGGAACAAAATAAAGAAAAAGAACTTTCATCAGATTTAGTTCATTGTAGGCCTTGGCAGGGCTTGGGGGAGGTGGTGTTTTATTTATTCCTATTGTATGTTCAGGAAAGGCCTGTTGGGAAGTGAGAACTGAATGAGAACCGTAAGAACTGGGAGTAGAGTATTCCAGGCAGATGGAATAGTTTGTGCCGAGGATCTCAGGCAAAATTAAATTTGTTGTTGCTGAGGAACAGAAAAACGATAGGGTGGCTGGAGTGAAATGAGATGCTTGTTGTAGGACTTTGAAAGATATGATTTACTTGTTTGGGGGTATTCCTTGTTGTTCCTGATTTCATATTCTTTTAATTAGAACTAGCAAATGAATCTTACCAGCATGTATTGAATTGATCATATTATTTTAATTGGAAATTCAGTTAATTTCCTAATGTTCACTCTATTTTGCATTCTTAGAATAAATTCAACATAGTCATAGTTTTTGCATTGGTAGACTTTGTTCCCTAACATCTGTATTTTGCTTGTGAAATATTAGTTGATTGGGTGTTTGATTAAAGTTACTGATAAAATCATCTGGGCCTATTGATTTAATTAATGATAATGAATTATTTCAGAGAAGGCAATGGCAACTAACTCCAGTACTCTTACCTGGAAAATCCCATGGACAGAGGAGCCTGGTAGGCTGCAGTCCATGGGGTCGCTAAGAGGCGGACATGACTGAGTGACTTCACTTTCACTTTTCACTTTCATGCATTGGAGAGGGAACTGACAACCCACTCCAGTGTTCTTGCCTGGAGAATCCCAGGGACGGGGGAGCCTTGTGGGCTGCCGTCTATGGGGTCGCACAGAGTCGGACACGACTGAAGCAACTTAGCAGCGGCAGCAATGAATTATTTAGTTTTTCTATTCTTGAGTCATCATGGTAATTTATAGTTTTCTAAAAAATATTTTCATCTTGGCTTTTAATTTTATTTGGCTGAATAATATGTTCTTATGTAACTTTATTATGTTTGTATTATGTCTTCTCATATATAAAAAATATTATCTAAGTATATTCTGTAGTTGTTTTCCCCTCTTTCATTCATTTTTTTTTCATGGCTTGGAAAAAATTGATTTGTCAGTTTTATTCGTCTTTTTTTAATGAGTTTAACTTTTTGCAGTGTTGTTTCTGTCTTATGTCATGGTTTTATATTTCATTCATGTTTCTCTTCTCTTTACTAATTCTTCTTTAAACTTTTGATTTCTTTTGTTCTTCTCATTTCCTGAAATGGAAATTGTACCCATTTTCAGTCTTGTTTTTTCCCTACTGTAAATAGTGAAGGGTAAAAATCTGCCTATCAGTACTGCTTTACTTCCATCTCCCAAATTTTGGTATAATATTTTTCTACTTTTCAGTTGTGAATGTTTTATTCATTTTGTTTTTGAGCTCAAATTAAAAGCTGTTTCAAATTCTAATGTAGTGGTCTTCCTGTTTTATTTTAGTATTGATCTTCACTTTGATGGTAATGTGGTAAAAAATAGATAAGGTGATCTTTATGTTCCCAGTCTTTTGAAATTTTATAAGGCTTACATACTGAGCTCTTGTAATTGTTACCTATTTGGTTGAAAGAATGAGTATTCTGCTGTTGTGTGTGCACTGTTCTTTATTTAGTGCAAGGTTATTAGTTATTTTTACTATTACTGAGAAAAGCATTACACCATCCCTTTCTTTATGTAGATTTGTTAATTACCTTTGTTTTGCCTATCTTTCCTTTATATATTTATAGGACAGTATTGAACTCTATTATATACTGAATTCTTCATCTTTTGAGGCTTTCTGCCTTAAAATCTGTTTAATTTGCCATTAATGAATATAGTTAGCAGCTTTCTCTTTAAATATTTTCCTTTTTTTTTTTTTCATTTATTTCATTTTTTAAATATCTTTTGTATCCCATTTAAGCAAGGATAGCTGAGTAGAGTTTTTCATTTTGTTTGTTGGCTAGGACTTCTAATGCTATCAGAGATAAGAGTGGGCATCCTTGTCTTCTTTCAGATGTTAACAAGAAGACTTTCAGCTTTTTGCTTTTGAGTGTTATATTGGGTGTGGGTTTGTCATAAATGGCTTTTATTATGTTGAGATATGGTCCCTCTGGGCTTCCCAGGTGATTCAGATGATAATAAATTTGCCTGCGGTGCAGTAGACCTGGGTTGACCCTGAGGTCCGGAAGGCACCCTGGAGAAGGCAATGGCAACCCACTCCAGTATTCTTGCTTGGAGAATTCCATGGACAGAGGAGCCTAGTGGGTGACAGTCCATGGAGTTGCAGAGTTGGACATGACTGAGCAACTAACGCAAATGTTCCCTCTATACCACTTTGGTAAGAGTTTTATCATGAATCGATATTGAATTTTGTCAAATGCTTTTTCCACATCTATTGAGATGATAATGTGGTTTTTGTCTTTTGTTAATGTGGCATATCACATTGATTGGTTTGCATATGTTGACCCCTTCTTGTGACCCTAGGATGAATCCAGCTTGGTCTTAGTGTATGATTTTTTATTTTATGTGTTGTTGTATTTGGTTTATTAATACTTTGTTGAGAATTTTTGCATCTATATTCATCAAAGATACAGCCTTTTAATTTTTCTTTTTGGTGTTGCTTTGTCTGGCTTTGGTATCACGGTGATGGTGGCTTCATATAATGTATTTAGGAGTGTTCCTTTCTCTCCATTCTTATGGAAGAGTTTGAGAAGGATGGGTTTAAGTTCTTCTTTGTATGTTTGGTAGAATTAACCCGTGAAGCCATCAGGTCCTGCACTTGTGTTTGTAGGGGGTGTCTTTCTTCTACTTATTTACAGATTCTATTTCACTTCTAATGATTGTCTGCTCAAATTATCAATTTCTTTTTGATTGAATTTTGTTTGTATGTTTCTGAAAACTTATCCCTTTTTTCTGGGTTGTTGAATTTATTGGCATATAATTGTTCATAGTATTCTCTTACAGTGTTTTGTATTTCTGTGGTATCAGTTGAGACTTCTTTTTTGTTTCTTTCTTTATTCACTTGGGTTCTCTATCCTTTCTTGGTGAGTGTGGCCAATGGCTTGTCAATTTTGTTTACTCTTGTCTATTTCCTTTTTGATTTCCTCATTCCCTCATAGCTCAGTTGGTAAAGAATCCACCTGCAATGCCGGAGACCCTGGTTCAATTCCTGGGTCGGGAAGATCCGCTGGAGAAGGGATAGGCTACCCTGGGCTTCCCTTGTGGCTCAGCTGGTAAAGAATCCACCTGCAATGTGGGAGACCTGGGTTCGATCCCTGGGTTGGGAAGATTCCCTGGAGAGGGGAAAGGCTACCCACTGCAGTATTCTGGCCTGGAGAATTCCATGGACCATGTAGTCTGTATGGTTGAAAGAGTCTGACACGACTGAGTGACTTTCACTTTGATCCATTGGTTTTTTAGTAACATTTTGTTTAATCTCCATGTAATTGTTTTTTTCTCATTTCTTTTCCTGTGGTTAATTTCTAGTTTCATGCCTTTGTGGTTAGAGAAGATCCTTGAAATAATTTCTGTACTCTTAAATCTGTTGGGGCTAATTTTGTGCCCTAGTATGTGGTCATTCCTAACCAGTCCATCCTAAAGGAAATCAGTCCTGGGTGTTCATTGGAAGGACTGATGTTGAAGCTGAAACTCCAATATTTTGGCCACCTGATGCGAACTGACTCATTTGAAAAGACCCTGATGTTGGGAAAGATTGAAGGCAGGAGGAGAAGGGGACGACAGAAGATGAGATGGTTAGATGGCATTACCGACTCAATGGTCATGAGTTTGGGTAAACTCCAGGAGTTGGTGATGGACAGGGAGGCCTGGCGTGCTGCAGTTCATGGGGTCGCAAAGAGTCCAGCATGACTGAGCGACTGAACTGAGCTGAAAGAATGTTTCATGTGCAGTTGAAAAGAATGTGTATCCTGGGTTTCTTTGCATGCAGTGTCCTGAAAATATCACTTGAATCTGTTTTATTGCATCATATGAGATCTTTGTTGCCTTGTTGGTTTTCTTTCTAGAGGATGTATCCCCTGATGTGAACGAGGTATTAAAGTCTCTTCCTGTTGTATCCCTATCAGCTTCTGCCTTTGTGTCGTGTTAGTATTTGTCTTATATATCTGGGTGCTCCTATATTGGGTGTATATATGTTAATGAGTGTAAAATCCTCTTCTTGTATTGATCCTTTTATCATCATATGGTGTCCTTTTTAACCTTTTTTTATGGCCTTTGTTACAGTCTATTTGTTTGATATGAGTATTGTGACTCCTGCCTTTTTGTCATTTCTGTTTGCATGAAATACCGTTTTCCATCCCCTCACTTTCAGTCTGTGTGTCCTTTGTCCTAACGTGGGAGGCTCTTTTTTTCTTTTATCCTATCTTTTACTCTGTCTTTTGATTGGAGTATTCAGTCCACTGTCATTTAAGGTAGTTGTTGATACATAAGTATTTACTGCCATTTTAAACCTTGTTTTCCAGTTGACTATATTTCTTCTTTTTTCCTGTCTCTGGTTTGATGAAAATTTTATGCTTACGTTCTCTTTTTGGTTTTTGTGAATTTTTGTATGTTTTTAATTTGTTGTTGCTCTCTTTTTCAAGTATGTTAACTCTTTCCTACATCTGCTTGCTTTAATAGTCACATAGGTGAACATTCTTAGAAAAAAAGTATCTACATTCTCTTAGTCTTCTTTCACACATTTTATTTTATATCATTTTTATATCTTCATGTTTATCCTTTTGCTATTCATTATGTTTATCATTGCTTTCACAAATAGGTTGGGTTTTTTTTTCATCTGTATGTACACTGGCTTAAGTGGTTTCCTTTTCCATTGTGATTTCCTCCTACCTATATCTATTTACTTCTTTTCTATTTAGAGAAGGTGTTTCAATATTTTTTTTAGGATAGGTTTAGTATTGCTGTATTATTTTAGTTTTTGCTTGTCTGAGAAATTTTTTTATCTCTACTCCTATTCTAAATGGCTATCTTACTGGTTAGAGTATTCTAGGTTGCAGAGTTTTCCCTTTTGAGACTTTGAATATATTTTGCCACTTCTTTCTGGGCTGTAACATTTCTGTAGAGAAATCAGCTGATAGTCTTATGGGAGTTCCCTTGTCATTAACTCTTTGTTTTCTCTTGCTGCCTTAAGAATCATCTCTTTAACTTTGGCATTTTTAAAATAATATGTCTTAGTGTAGGCCTGTTTGGGTTCATCTTGTTTAGAACCCTGTATGTTTCCTGTATCTGGGTATCTGTTTCCACCTTTAAGTTTGGGAAGTTTTTAGCCATAGTTTCTTCAAATAAATTTTCAATCCTCTTTTCTCTTTCTTCTCCTTTTGGAATCCCTGTTATATGTGGATTGGCATACTTTATATTGTTCCATAGGTCTTATATTGCCTTTTTTTTTTTTTTTTTTAGCTGTTGGCTGTTTCGACCAGATTGTTTCCATTATTCTTTCTTCTTGATCACTTATTCTCTCAGCATTATTCATTCTTGTTATGCATTGCCTGTAGTTTAGCCTTTCTCTCAGCAAATGAATTTTCTAATTTTTCTTGACTCTTCCTTAGAGTTTTTAGTTCCTTTTTAAATAGTTTGCATTTCTGTTGGTTCAGTTCAGTTCAGTCACTCCGTCATGTCCGACTCTTTGTGACCCCATGGACTATAGCATGACAGGCTTCCCTGTCTATCACCAACTCCCGAAGTTTACTCAAACTCATGTCCATTGAGTCAATGATGCCATCCAACCATCTCATCCTCTGTCGTCCTTCTCTTCCTGCCTTCAATCTTGCCAGCATCAGGGTCTTTTCCAGTGAGTCAGTTCTTCACATCAGGTGGCCAAAGGATTGAAGTTTCAGCTTCAGCATCAGTCCTTCCAATGAATATTCAGGACTGATTTCCTTTAGGATGGACTGGTCAGATCTCCTTGCTGTCCAAAGGACTCTCAAGAGTCTTCTCCAACACCACAGTTCAAAAGCATCAATTCTTTGGTACTCAGGTTTCTTTGTAGTCCAGCTTTCACATCCAGTACATGACCACTGGAAAAACCATAGCCTTGGCTAGACGGACCTTTGTTGGCAAAGTAATATTTCTTCTTTTTAACATGCTGTTTAGGTTGGGCATAGTTTTCCTTCCAAGCAGCAAGCATCTTTTAATTTCATGGCTGCAGTCACCATTTGCAGTGATTTTGGAGCCCCCCAAAATAAAGTCTGTCACTGTTTCCATTGTTTCCCCATCTATTTGCCATGAAGTGGTGGGACCGGATTCCACGATTTTAGTTTTTTGCATGTTGAGTTTTAAGCCAACTTTTTCGCTCTCCTCTCTTGCAGGGCTATTAATATGTGGTAGCGTCCTTGCATAGCTTGTATGGGTTTAATTTTTTTTGGTGTGAGGGCTGCTTTTGGTTTGGATGCTTATCATATCTTTCCTTAGTGTGTACTGGATATTGGTAGGCAGTGTGCAGGTGTGCTGCCCACACATGCTCCCAGGAAGTGGGGGCCACAACCAGCCACCTCTCACAGGATCCTGAGCAACAGCAGCCCATGCCCATCTCTGGAGTCCAAGATGATAGTGGTAGCTCATGCCCATCTCTGAAACCTGTGTAGGCAGTGCTCTGCTGCCTAAGAGCATGAACTCAGAGAAGGAAGTTTTTTTTTGATGGTCCTGCCACCAACAATGGTGCCTTGCCTCTCTGTCAGCCCCAGGCTTCTTCCCATACTCGCTCTGTTGTGGTGCACCACACCCTACCCACCTCAGGTCGTCTCTACATGGCCAGCCCTGGCCCTCTCCTGCGATCTAACCTCCAAAGCCCAAGCCTCGCTCCACCTGCCCCAGCAGATGAGTGTCTCAGGCTGGGATCTGCCAGGTGGCACCTACTGTCTGAAGGTGTCTTTCCACTTTGCCCTTGCAAGCCAGTTGCTGCACCCACCCTGAGGCTCCAAAGCTACCCCTTTGTCCCAGTTGATCTCACCACCAAAGAGGGAACTTCACAATGTGCAGAAACCTTTACTCTTTCACAGCTTGCTCCCAGGGACTCAGGTTCCATCCCAGTTCCTCTCGCTCTCTCTTTTTCCTTTCTTCTTTTGTCCTACTTAGTTACATGAAGATTTTCTTGCCCTTTAGAAAGTCTGAAGTCTTCCAATGTTCAGTAGATGTTCTATGTAAATAATTCTGCATGTAGATGTATTTTTGATGTATTTATCAGAGAAGGTGGTCCCCGTGTCCTACTCCTCTGTCTTCTTGATCAGATCCTTGGGATGGTTTCTGTTAGACTCTCTACCTTGGAGAACTCTGGGCTTTGTCCTCAACACCCCTCTCTCGGGATCATAAAAATAAATACACCAGGTTACCTGGTTGGCCAAATGCCCTCAGAATGAAAGGCAATTTCATTTTTCCACTGATGGTTTCCCATCTGCACTGGTATTTTGGCCAGAATTCCTTACTTTCATGCTAACCTATAAATACATTTATAAAGATATTTTACTAATTTTTTTTTTAGTAGTTTTCCAGTAAGAGAATCAGAAAATACTTTGTTAGTTATGCTTCTGGAAGTGAAAGTTTAAAATACCTTGTTGAACATCCTAAAATCTTACTGTTTGGAGTGTTCTGATTACAGTATAATCTAGATAATATATACAATACTTACATTGTCATTTTGCCATTGGATACCAATAAGTTATCTTTATGCCACATGCTGCTGATTGCCAGTGAAGAAGATGGATGAATAGGTAGGAGGTGTGGTGCAGTAGTGCTTCTAAAAGCAAAAAATAAATACCCTTCTTTCAGATGAATTTTCTTTTGTTCAGTGTTCCTTTATAGTCATGTGATACAGTTTCTTCTGAATTCAGAGTGGTGGAGTATAAGATGAGGAAGCCATGGGCCACCTCTATGCATTTCTAATTGATACCTGGAAATACATACACAGTAGTTGGTTTTCATTTGTACATTTTCCAAGTAGAGAGAGTTTCAAGGTTGAACTCTTTATGCTTTCATATATCAACCCAGTTTGAATTGTAGTGAGCACATGTGATTAGAGAATAGCATAATGATTAAAGGATAAATAACTCCAGATATGTGAATCCTCAGGCAGTGTTTGGGAGTTAATATCAGTGTGTTTTAATTTTATTTTAGAGGTTTAAATGATTTCAGATGTTGAAAGAAGTAACTTATTTGTGGTCAGTTATTTATTACCACTAATAAAATGCCAGGCTTTCCTTCTTTGGAGGGGCTATAATGTTAAAAGGAATAAAAATTATAATAATAGTCATATGTGGAAACCTTTGGTGCAAGAGAATTTTAGAAATTTAATTTCTAAAATTACGTATTTTGAATATAAAGATTTCTAATTTTTAAATAGGTTCAGGACTTCTGGAAATCTTGTAATCACTCGTGAGATTGATGTGGCAAAAAATCAGTCCTTTTGGTTCATCAACAAAAGATCTACATCCCAAAAAATAGTAGAAGAGCAAGTTGCAGCCTTAAATATTCAAGTGGGCAATCTTTGCCAGTTTCTACCTCAGGTATGAGAGAATTAAATACTTTTTGAGAGCTATTGTTACTATTTAAAATGAGCATAGTGGTCTTCATACTTAACAGTTCTTTGTATTGTAAAAGGTAGCATCTCATCTCTTATAGTAAAATCTTACTACTTTTTAGTAATTTGGAAATACTCAGTTAATAAATCTATCGAAGTATTATAAAGGAAATAAAGGTATTATTTATCAGTACACAAAGTAGCTTGAATAGTTCTGTGCTCCAATTTATAGGCTCTTAAAATTGTGTTAATAAACAACTTCTTAATCAGTGTATTTGTATAAAATACTTTATATACCAAGACTCTTAAATCTATGTGTATGCCTCTAGAAACATTTTATATTTTTAGATCTGTTCAAAAAAAATAAAACATCTTGATATTCCATGTTGAATATTAAAGTCAAATATCTTTTAGACTTGCCTTTGGATGTTATTCTAGTGACTGAATTAGTTTTTTTCTTCAGAAACAGTGGTGGTTTGTTTACTGTGTCCAAGTTAAGTAAAAGTTAAAATTTGAAAGCATTTATCAGCTGATTTGAGGCTGCCTTCATCTGATAATTTCATTCCGATTGACATGTGGTAATGATCATTTCAATCCAGGGCAGTATTTTTTATTTCCAAACTGTGTTAAATGTATATAAAAGTTTCAACCTGGAAATACTGACATTGAAATTTTTTTAAAGTTCTCAAAAAGATGGTAGTTTATACCCTAAGTTTATTATTTTAAAGAATAATATATCAAAGGATAGGATTTAAGATTCATATCTCAAAGGTTTTTTTTTCTTTTGAATCAGTTTCTTCTTGACAAGTATCATTGAGTGAAAAATGTCTTGAAGATTTTTGTAAATGATAATATTAGTTGATATTTAAGTTTTGTCTCTAGGATAAAGTTGGAGAATTTGCTAAACTCAGTAAAATTGAACTCCTTGAAGCTACCGAGAAGTCAATTGGTCCTCCAGAAATGCACAAATACCACTGTGAACTCAAAAATTTCAGGGAGAAAGAAAAACAACTAGAGGTAATTTACAGTCAACTCGTTTTATTGTCTTTGAATGGCCAGTAAATAATAGTTCATTGAGTGAGTTCATGTATTTGTGATTTTTTTTCAGCAAGAATTTTCAGTAATTAAATTAGGTTACTAAAAAGTATGAATGGCTTTGATATAAAGTTTTGACTATCATGTCATCAAATATATATTATTAATTGAATTTCTAAAGAGCCAATTTATAGTATTACAAAGTACTTTTTTCTCTCAGGAAGTTTCGATGTTATTCTTTTATTCATTCAGTGTTTACTAAACACCTGTGATATGTCAGGTGCTGTATAAGGTTTTGGGTAATACAGCATATATATAGCACTCTGTTGAGCTTGTTCTTATATTGTATTCAGTTGTGAGGATAGACTTTGTAAAAAAAAAAAAAAACTGTACATTTAGTTGCAGTGTTTGATTTTTATTTTCACCTTTAATAAATATATTTAAATGTCCTTTTATAGTATATCACATTAAAAGATGTTTATTTAATGAATCATTTTCCATAATTCAACAGCTAAAATTAATTCAGTACGTTTTTGTAATGAGAAATCTAGTAAATAAATGCTTTCTTTTAAACTGTAACTGGCACTTCCCAGGGGGCTCATTAGTAAGGAATCTGCCTGCAGTGCAGGAGGTGCAGGTTTGATCCCTGGGTTGGAAAGAGCCCCTGGAGGAGGGCAGGGTAACCCACCCCCGTGTTCTTCCCTAAAAAATCCTGTGGACAGAGGAGACTGCTGGGCCGCAGTCCATGGGATTGCAGAGAGTTGTACACAGCTGAAGTGACTAAGCACACCCAAACTGTAACTACCTGGACTTGATAATGTGATTTGTTCTGATCTAATGCTCTTGTTATTGTTATACTTATTCAGAGTGAATGACCAAAGAAGTTGTAATTATTTTAATCCTACTTTAGATACCCCTGTCAGTCCTTTTATTTTTCCCCACATCAAATCATCTAATACTCCCCTCTGAAACACTAACTACCTACCAACTTCTGAAAGAAAACAAGCACATATTCTTCTAGATTCTGAGTACATTTTATGTGTTTGTTAATTCACAAGATAAAGGCTAGATTTTAGCTTTCCTTTATCTCATTTCTAAGTCCTTCAGTCATGGGTATTCATAACATACTACTAATAATACCACTTTTCTCTATGTCATGTAACAGCTTTTGAGCTTTCACCTGTAGTAAGTTGAGTAGCTCCTACCAGTGAGATAAATGGGGCAGATATCTCTCTTCTCTAGAGTCAAGAAGAGTCCAAGCTTAGAGGTGTGGCAGGGCTTCCTCATGGTCCCATAATTGATAAATAGTAGAGCCTAGACCAGAACTCAGGTGTGCACTTTAGTTTTACACAGTTCTTAAGAACTCCTATTGTGAAATTTTGCTAGCACTATACATTTTTCATTATAAAAAGATTTGACCTTTTGTCTTTCTTTGATTAAGCTAATTGTTAAATGAATATTTATTTTAGACCTCATGCAAAGAGAAAACTGAATATCTAGAGAAAATGATTCAGAGGAATGAAAGATATAAACAAGATGTGGACAGGTTCTATGAACGTAAGCGACATTTAGATTTGATTGAGATGCTTGAAGCAAAAAGGCCGTGGGTGGTAAGTCTGAGTTACTAAAGTAAAATAGTGATTCTTTAAGTATCAGGAAAATTATAAAGGAGACACTAAATACTTAAATTAGGTGCTGTTGTTCATTTTTGCTTTGTATGTCGTGCATAGTAATATTTATCTGTCTCTGTGTTATTTTGTAACTGTGCTATGTTATTGTTATTGCATAACAGGTAACAGTTGATTTTAGTCTTTGTCCTTAATTCTTCCAGAATTGAGTCAACAGATAGTTTTGTTTTATAAAATATTAATGAGGTAAAAATATGTACATATGTAAAAATGAAATGTCCTCAGGTCACTGAAAATTTACTTGGAGTGTGCTACTGATATCAGCTTCAGCTACAGACAGAGCTGAAGGATATTAACTGTAATCTTCTACTCATTATGGTTCATAAGTTTACTGAGTTTACTGTTTTAATCACTGTAATGTATATGATTTGGAACCACAGTTTGGGTCAAAAGTTCATTTCCCTCAATACATTATTTTTCAGTTTGTGGAACAAAAATAAGAAAGTTTAATAATATTTTTAATGTCAGGATGGAAATAATTATTAGATTGGAAAAATGTCTGGCTGTATTTGTGACCTTATTCAGCCTGTCCCACCTGTTTCACCATATCCTTTTCCGTAATTCCATTTTTCTTAAACTTTTTCTTTCTTTTTCAGCTCAATTTCATAATGTTTTTACTATGTTTATTATTATTCTGACACCTGTTTTATCTTTGTACTTTGAAGCCTTTTGATTTCTCCCTTTAAAGATTGAGTTTAATGATTTTTCAGTGTTTCCTTTTTTGATTTCCTATAATGTTTATTGTTGTTCAGTTGCTTAGTTGTGTTTGACTGTGGTCCCATGGACTGCAGCATGCCAGGCTTCCCTGTCCATGACTATCTCCCAGAGTTTGCTCAAACTCATCTCCCTTGAATCAGTAATGCCATTCAACCATCTCATCCTCTGTTGTCCCCTTCTACTGTCTTTAATCTTTCACAGCATCCAGGTCTTTTCCAGTGAGTTGACTCTTTGCCTCAGCTGGCCAGAGTATTGAAGATTTCAGCATTAGTCCTTCCAATGAAAATTCAGGGTTGATCTCCTTGAGGATTGACTGGTTTGATCTCCTTGCTGTCTCAGGGACTCTCAAGAGTCTTCTCCAGCACCACAGTTTGAAAGCATCAGTTCTTTGGTACATAGACTTCTTTAAGTCCAACTCTCACATCCGTATGCCTAGTGGAAAAACCATAGCTATGGATTTATGAACCTTTGTTGGCAAAGTGATGTGTCTGCTTTTTAATACGCTTTCTAGGTTTGTCATAGGAGCAAGCATCTTTTAATTTCATGGCTTCAGTCACTGTCCACAGTGATTTTGGAGCCCAAGAAAATAAACTCTGTCACTGTTTCCATTTTGACACCATCTATTTGCCATGAAGACCAGATGCCATGATCTTAGTTTTCTGAATGGTGAGTTTTAAGACAGCTTTATCACTTTCCTCTTTTACCTTCATCAAGGGGCTTTTTAGTTCCTCTTCGCTTTCTGCCATAAGGGTGGTGTCACCTTTGTATCCGAGGTTATTGATATTTCTCCTGGCAATCTTGATTCTAGCTTGTGCTTCATCCAGCCCAACATTTCACATGATGTACTCTGCATATAAGTTAAATAAGCAAGGGGACAGTATATAGCTTTGATGTACTCCTTTCCCAATTTGGAACCAGTCTGTTGTCCATGTCCAGTTCTAACTGTTGCTTCTTGACCTGCATACAGATTTCTCAGTGGTCTGGTATTCCCTTCTCTTTTAGAGTTTTCCAGTTTGTTGTGATCCACAGTCAAAGACTTTAGCATGGTCAATGAAGCAGAAATAGATGTCTTTCTGAAATTCCCTTGCTTTTTCTGTGATCCAGCAGATGTTGGCAATTTGATGTTGGTTCTTCTGCCTTTTCTAAATCCAGCTTGTACATCTGGAAGTTCTCAGTTCACATATTGTTGAAGCCTAGCTTGGAGGATTTTGATCATTACCTTGCTAGCATGTGAAATGAGTGCAATTGTGCGGTAGTTTGAACATTCTTTGGCATTGTCCTTCTTAGGGATTGGAATGAAAACTGAGCTTTTCCAGTCTTGTGGCCACTGCTGAGTTTTCCAAATTTGCTGGCATATTGAGTGCAGCACTTTAACTGCATCATCTTTTAGGATTTGAAATAGCTCAGTGAAATTGCATCACGTCCACTAGCTTTGTTCCTAGTAATGCTTCCTAAGGCCCATTTGACTTCACACTCCCAAGATGTCTGGCCCTAGGTGAGTGATCACATTGTCTTGGTTGTCTGGGTCATTAAGACCTTTTTTGTATAGTTTTGTGTATTCTTGCTACCTCTTCTTAATATTTCTACTTCTGTTAGGTCCATACTTTTTCTGCCCTTTTATTGTGCCCATCTTTGCATGAAATGTTCACTTGGTATCTCTAATTTTCTTGACGAAATCTCTAGTTTTTCCCATTTTGTTGTTTTCCTCTATTTCTTTGCATTGTTCACTTTGGAAAGCTTTCTTAACCTCTTCTTGCTATTCTTTGGAACTCTGCATTCAAATGGGTATATCTTTTCTTTTCTCCTTTGCCTTTTACTGCTCTTGTTTTCTCAGTTATTTATAATGTTTATTTGTATTTTTTTTTTTTTTAGCTTTCTTCATCCCATTCATTCTTACTATATGCTTTCTTAGCACTTTATTTTTTTTTTTTAGTGAATATTTATTTATTCCTATGATGTGACAATCATTTTCACCTGGATGATTTGTTTTGTTTTTCTGTTGAACCATTTTCCTTTTTGGTTTTTAAAAATTTTTCATAAGTGAGTTTCTTTTGGTTCTTTACAAGTTTTTGAATCCCTTCATTATTGAGAGATTAGAGGAGATCCTCCCTTTAGTAGTCATTAGGATATATGTCTCAGAAACAGGAAGGGATGGAAGACAGAATCTGGCCTAATGATTTAAGTCTGCAGTGAGTATCACTGAGTTCATCATCATTTGATATTTACTATTTCTGAAGTTGTTTCAGGGGGTAAATTTTTTTTATTAGTAGACCTCCTAAAGGGATTAAAAATTGTCTTTTTCATAGATTTGGTTTCTGCCTATAGCTTGATTTTAGTATATGTGTTACTTTAAGCAAAGAGTATATTAACTTTTCTTTCTTGAATTCATTGTAAGGAATATGAAAATGTTCGTCAGGAATATGAAGAAGTAAAACTAGCTCGGGACCAAGCAAAGGAAGAGGTCAGAAAACTTAAAGAAAGTCAGATTCCTATAACAGAACGCATTGAAGAAATGGAAAGGCAGCGTCACAGTTTGGAGGCTCGAATCAAAGAGAAGGTTATATTTCTGGATCAATTTTGGATTTCTTGTCATTTATTTTAGCAAATATAAAAAATATTTTGTAGGTTTTGTAATGTTTGTGGATTTACTTGTAACTTTAGTTCTTTAAGTTCTTTTATTAGGAATTCTACTACCACAGGTCTTTCAAGATCCTAATCATCACTTGCTACTTTATAGGAACTTGCTACTCTATAGAAATTTCAAGATATAAAAAGAGAGAAATGAAATGTGATTGTTCTAATTACAGGAGGATTCAGAGCATTATTCCTAGAAACATTGATCTCCTTTTGTGAATTTCTCATACATGTTATATAATTACATCCCCTTTTGTAGGAACATAATGTAAAAAACCTCATGTTTTTTAGAATAAATAATATAATGGAATATTCTCTGTATACCTTGAAAACGTAACTAAAAATTTTGCAATCATAGCTTTTAACCTTTAGGGAAGACTTTGGAATCACATAATTGTTTTGAGAGTGTTTTAAACTATGGACCCTGCTATTCTGTATTACTGCTTTTAGGATAAAATAACAGGAAATAAATGTGAAGAAATGTAGAAACATGTGTATGCATATAGCTGCAACTACTTTTAATATCTATAGGAATAACCTTTCATAAATTTTCAAGTAATTGTATTTTGGGTGATAATGAATTTACTTTGAAAGAAATCATAGAAGAGCATTGTGGGTAAACTTACAGAGCAATTTTATATTTGGATGAGCAGGGTCACAGAATTGCCTTGCCTTTTTTTTTTTTTAACTAACTTCCCTTCTTTTGATTCAATTTTGCAGGCATTAGCTATTAAGGAGACATCTCAGAAGTGCAAACATAAACAAGATGTTATAGAAAGAAAAGATAAACAAGTAAGATCTTGCATTGAATTTGAAATTTTTATGTTAATTTACCCTAACTTTTGTGTTCAGGTGTGGGTTATGAGAGAGTTTCTTGTTTTTGAATTGCCTGCGATCTTCCTCGTTCTCTTTCTTGTCTTAATCTGTGAGGAGGCCTAAAATTTGGAAGTATACCAGTTGCACAGAGGATAATTGGGGGGGAATGGCTCAAAACTACTCTATAGATACGCATTTAATAGGGTGATAGTAAAATGGGATTTAGTTGTCTTCATAGCAGCAATTAAATTGCAAAGGATTGATTCTGTTGTTTAGTGTTGGATATTTCAGAGCTGATTATAAATTCATTGTGCATGGATGGAGCTTGATAGCAAAATTATTTTAGGATAATTATGCAAGGAATTGGGCTTTTTAGCTGCTGCGGCTCTGGTGGGTCAGAGAGATCCCCAAATAGTTTTGGGGTTCTGTTTTCCAGGACCATTCAGAAACTAAAGCTTGAATTACCTTTCTTAGAGAGGGATGCACATCTTGAAGCATTTCTGGTGTTTAAAGCTTTATGTTAAATCTGTTCATTTTCAACCTCATCCCTTTTCCTATATCTTTATCTTCAAATTCCGATCCTCTCTCATTTAACTTCTCCAGAGGATAAACCTTAAATTTTCTTGACTGAAGCTTGCTTGATAGCAGTAGTGCTCAAGGTGTGTGCATAGAGGGGGTGTGGATGCATTGTAGTAGAAAGGTAGGGTGGTATGCATGTGCAATTGCTCAATTGTGTCCAACTCTTTGCAACGCCATGGACTGTAGTCTTCTGGGCTCTTCTGTCCATGGAATTTTCCAGGCAAGAAGACTGGAATGGGTTGCGATTTCCTTCTCCAGGGGATCTTCCCGACCCAGGGATTGGACCCACATCTCCTCTGTCTCCTGTCCTGGGAAGCAGATTCTTTACCACTGTGCCACCTGGGAAGCCAGGTGGGGTAGGTAGGAATCATTCTCTTCTATGTGATGTCTCTCTTTCTCTCTCTTTTTTTTTTACATTTTGGAAGGCTTAGCAATCATTTCCTTTCTGTAAATCCCTCTGAAGCTTGCACAGGGCAATAACTATTATATCTAAATACCTGGTAGAGAAATAGTGTCTCAACAAAATTAAATGACTTTAGAGAACTCAGAAGTGGCTCCGAGTGCCACACTTTATTTTCCACAGTATAAAATAAAAATTTCCACAAAAGTATTACTTAATATATGAGGTCTTTATACTTGACATTTCCTAGTTGTAAGATTCTTCTATGATTTTTTTTTTTTTAGGAAGAGTCAGTTCTTGTTTCTTTCTCTTTCATTCACTCCTTATACTGTGGTTCCTATAGTAGGCTGCTAAATTGTCCTTCTGCTGCTTTTACTCTTCTGAATATTTATTGAACTCTCCAGTTACTCTATTCCTTTTGTCCTTGTGGGACCAAGCCCTTTTAGCTCCATTTGTTTATTAGAGTTTAGAGTTTAGAAGGGAAAAGGCATAAAGACTCATCTTTAAAACCCCAAACAGAACTGCTAGGTTGATAGGTTGTCTAACATTTAGCTGGATTTTAAAAAGACAGAAGAACCAGAGATCAAATTGCCAGTATTCCTTGGATCATAGCAAAGAAAGAGAATTCCAGAAAAAGATCTGCTTCTGCTTCATTGACTGTGCCTAAAGCCTTTGACTGTGTGGATCACAACAAACTGGAAAATTCTGAAAGAGATGGGAGTACCAGGCCACCTTACCTGCCTCCTGAGCAATCTATGCAGGTCAAGAAGCAACAGTTAGAACCGGACAAGGAACGCCAGACTGGTTCCAACTTGGGAAAGGAGTAGGTCAAGGCTGTATATTGTTACCCTGCTTATTTAACTTATATGCAGAGTACATCATGAAAAATGCCTGACTGGATGAAGCACAGGAGTCAAGATTGCTGGGAGAAATATCAGTAACTTCAAATATGCAGGTGACACCACCCTTAGGGCAGAAAGTGAAGAAGTAAAGAGCCTCTTGATGAAAGTGAAAGAGGAGAGTGAAAAAGGTGGCTTAAAACTCAACATTCAAAAAGCTAAGATCATGGCATCCAGTCCCATCCCTTCATGGCAAATAGATGGGGAAAAATGGAAACAGTGAGACTTTATTATTTTGGGCTCCAAAATCACTGCCGATGTTGACTGCAGCCATGAGATTAAAAGACGCTTGCTCCTTGGAAGAAAAACTATGACCAACATAGACAACATATTAAAAAGCAGAGACATTACTTTGCCAATAAAGGTCCTTCTAGTCAAAGCTATGGTTTTTCCAGTAGTCATATATGGATGTGAGATTTGGGCCATAATAAGGCTGATTGTTGAAGAATTGATGCTTTCTAACTGTCGTGTTGGAGAAGACTCTTGAGCATACCTGGGACATCAAGGAGATCAAACTAGTCAATCCTAAAGGAAATCAATTCTGAATGTTCATTGGAAGAACTGATGCTGAAGCTGAAGCTCCAGTACTTTGGCTACCTAATGGGAAGAGCCAACTCATTGGAAAAGACCCTGATGCTGGGAAAGATTGAAGGCAAAAGGAGAAGGGTTCAGCAGAGGACAAGATGGTTGGATGGCATCACTGACTTAATGGACATGCGTTTGAGCAAGCTCCAAGAGATGGTGAAGGACAGGGAATCCTGGCGTGCTGCAGTCTGTGGGGTTGCAAAGAGTTGGACCCAACTGAGCAACTGAACAGCTTGCATTCTGACATAAATCTCAGTATTTTAATACATTGGTGGATTCAAATAGAAAATCTTGTCTTTACCATTTTTTGTACCATCTAATAAGATTGACCTAAAATTTTATTTTGTTCCATCCTTAACTGGTTTATTTCAGTGTTAAGCCGACATTTAAGTAGTTTAGTTCTCCTAGAACCAGTGTTTTCTTTTTTTTTTCCCCTGTGTCATAATTAACACAGGGGAATTCTGTAAGTTCTTGAAGTTTCAGCTTTTCTTAATTTTTAATATAATACATTAGAGCATATAAATTTTTTCTGATTATCATTTGGTTACATCTTACATGTGTGGTATGTGCTTGTATTGTTTTGGTTCAAGATTTTATAATTCTCATTCACAGGTTTTCATTTATATTTATATAGGAGTTCTTACTATTTCAGTTTACTTGGACATGGAATTTTTAATCTTTATAAAAAAAAGTTATATTGCTTTATGGTTAATAGATGTGACCTTTATGACTTTATATTAAAATGTTTTGAAATCTTTTTGGACTTTTACTGTAATTATATTATGCAAACGTTCTACTCTTTTTTTTTTTCCTAGCCTGATTTATCCAGGCACTTTAAAGTTCCAGTTCCTGTTTCTTTGAATATAGACTTTTCTGTTTTTCTTGTAATTGTGTTTTTGCTTTCTAGATATTAAGGCTTTATTGTTTGTTCTTTATTTTATCTGCTGTAACTAACATACACTGGGTTTTGCTTTGTAATTTTTAAAATTCAGTATGAGACACTTTCTCATACAGTAAAGAAGTTTAACCAGTTCACATTTACCACTGCCTTCTACTTACCCTTAAAAAGTTTAAATAACATATGTTTCTTAGTAGAAAAAGTTAATTAGTATTTTTCCTCTTCTATTTGAGAAAGATCAGAATCTTAGCAAACTTTTATTTCCTCTTCTTCCACTCTGTGCCAGTGTCATTAGAAATTTTACTTCTCTGTTATTTAAGGTATTATTTCCTACTGTCTGTGTTTATTTAGACTTAAAATATTTTATTGGCTTATTTGATCATGTTACTGCTTACGTCACATTTTTTGTGATTCCTTTGTTTGAAGAGAGAGGAATTTAGGTTGTTTTTTCATACTGTCTCTCTTTTGTAGGTGTCTTAGAGAGGTTCTTTGGGTGATAAACTTTCTGAGTCCTTGTATGTTAGGAAATATCTTTTTTGCAGTCACTAAGGAATATTAAAATGGCTGGATGTTGAATTCTAAATTATAAATTGTTTTTCCTTAGGACTTTGGCAGTCTGTCTCAGTGTCTTCCTGGGTCTAATATAGTTGACCCTCCACGTCTGTGGATTCTGTATTTGTGGATTCAACCAAAGATGGAGCAAAAATATTTGGAAAAAAATATTTCCAGAAAGTTCCAAAAAGCAAAACGTGAATTTGTTGTATACTAGAAACTATTCATAGTATTTACGTTGTAGTATAGATGATATTTTTTTTCTTGAGTTTTTTTTTTTTTAACATTTAATTTTATCCATGTTTGCTTTGGGATAGGGAATAGATCATTTAGTAAAAGTGTAAAGTAAAACCAAAGTGTGTCTTGTGTACAACATTTAAATTACAATAATGATGTACTTTTGCACCCCGTAATAACAATGTGTGTAGGTTTTATGCAAATACTGTGCCATTTTATATAAGGGACTTAAGCATCTGTAGATGTTGATAGCTGTAGCAGGTGGTGGGGGGGATGGTGAGGTGCTGGAACAAATCCCCCAAGGATGTCAGGAGACAAATGTATTGTTCCTGAGAAGCAGCAGATATGAGAGGTAGACAGAGACCATATTAGGTAGACCCTTGAAGAAAAAAGGCAAATTGAACTTGATTGTAAATGGACTATACAGTCTTTCTTACAGTGAGAAACTGTAAGAAAGCTTTGGTTTGAGTTTTTACGCTATAGAGAAACAGTATATCATAAATCTTAAAATATTTTGGACTGCCTTATGGAAGATGGACTATATAGTTCATTTTTGCCCCACACATGGGAGTTTCATTTAGGAGGCCATTGCAGTAGTCTAGGCAAGAGATAATAGTGATTTTATCTAAGGTGGTAGCAGTTGATAAATTTAGAAAATTGAACCAACAGTATTTGCTCAGGAAGTGGATATAAGAATACATTGTGAAAGAATCAAGGATCAGATCTAACCTTTTGACCTTACAAGTTGATAGTGGTGCCTTTTACTGAAATGAAATTTGCTAGGAGAGGGAAATGGAGAAGGAAATGGCAACCCACTCCAGTATTCTTGCCTGGAGAGTTCCATGGACAGAGGAGCCTGGGAGGCTACATGGTCCATGGGGTCGCAAAGAGTTGGACATGACTTAGTGACTAAACCACCACCAGGAGAGGAAAAATAAAGAATTCTATTTGACTGTGTAGAAGAGTTACATCTTTTTACTTTATACCTGTTTCTATCTTCAAATCTAAAATGTGTTTCTTAAAAACAGTATTTAGTTGGTCTTGATGGTTTTTTAATCCATTCTGCCTACATCTGCCTTTTAATTGGAGTATTTAAACCATTTGCATTTGGTGTAATTGCTGTTAAGTCATTTTGTGATTTGTTGTCATATGTCTTAGGACTTTGTTGCTTCTCTCTTTCTCCAATATTTCCTTCTGTGTTATTTTTTAATGTACCATTTTAATTCCTGTCTCTTTTTTTTCTGTATTTTTTTGAACTATTTTCTTAATGGCTGCCTTTAGAAATATAAATAACATCTTAATTTATAATAGTCTAGTTCATATAAATATGTACTTGAGTAGTATAGAAAACTTTCCTCCTATATAGCTCTATTCCCTTCTCCTTCCTTTGTGCTGTTATTGTCATACCAGTTACATTTTTAAGCATTATAAGCCTATCAAAATAGTTTTGTAATTATTTATGAAGTTTCATCTTTGTGGCAATAATTGATTCTTTGACACCAACTCTGTTCTATACAATTCAACTCAGAAAGTTCTGATACTATTTAGAATTTAAGTAGATTCTACAAATTTATGGCTCAGTCCCACAAGACAGCCCTGGCTTCATGCCAGTCTGAAGTCCCTTGACCTGTTTTCCTACTCTTCTCTCTGACTTGGTTCAGAGGTTCCCACAACTACCCCTGCCTTCAGGTTCAGTATGTACTAGAATGACTCACAGAACTCAGGAAAACATTATACTTAACAATTATGGGTTTACTATAAAGGTTACAACTCAGGAACAGCCAAATGAAAGAGGTGCATAGAACAAGGTAGGGTGGTACAAAGTTTCTATTCCCTTTCTGGGTGCATCACCTTCCCAGCATATGGACACGCTTACTAACCCAGAAGCTCAATAGCCATGTTGTTCAAGAGATTTTATTGACGTTTCATTATGATTGATTAAATTATTGGCTATTGGTGATTGAGGTCAACCTCCAGCCTCTTTCACCTCCTGGAGGGCATGGAGTTGGGCTGAAACTTGCAATCCAACTTTTAATCATGTGGTTGTTTCTTGGGGCAATCAGTCTCTATCCTGAAGCTGTATAGAGTCCCTGACAAGTTATCTTTTCACTGTTTGGATCACAATAAACTGGAAAGTTCTTAAGGAGATGGAAATAATGGATCACCTTACCTGCCTCCTGAGAAACCTGAGCACAGGTCAAGAAGCAACAGTTGGAACTGCAAATGGAACAATGATCACTGTGAACAAAGCTAGTGGAGGTGATGGAATTCCAGCTGAGCTGTTTAAAATCCTAAAAGATGATGCTATGAAAGTGCTGCATTCAATATGCCAGCAAATTTGAAAAACTCAGCACTGGCCACAGGACTGGAAAAGGTCAGGTTTCATTCCAATCCCAAAGAAAGGTGATGCCAAAGAATGTTCAAACTACCATACAGTTGCACTCATTTCACATGCTAGCAAAGTAATGCTCTAAATTCTGCAAGCTAGCCTTCAACATTACATGAACCGAGAACTTCCAGATGTTCACACTGGATTTAGAAAAGCCATAGGAACCAGAGATCAAATTGCCAATATCCATTGGATTATCGAAAAAGCAGGAGAATTCCAGAAAAACATCTACTTCTGCTTCATTGACTATGCTAAAGCCTTTGACTGTATGGATCACAACAAACTGGAAAATTCTTGAAGAGAGGGGAATACCATACCAAAACCTTACCTACCTCCTGAGAAATCTGTATGCAGGTCAAGAAGCAACAGTTAGAACCCGACATGGACAATGGACTGGTTCCAAATTGGGAGAGTGCGTCAAGGCTGTATATTGTCACCCTGCTTATTTAGCTTACATGTAGAGTAATTCCAGAGTTGTGAAAGAGTTAATTTTTTGACAGTTTTTGCTAACATTTTCATTAATTTTCTGGAGGAAAGGATTTTCAGAGTTCCTTACTTTGTCATCCTATTGACATCCAAATCTTTTCTGAATCTACAGAAGAACATTGCTAGGATTTTAATAGGACTTGCATTAAACATATGTATCAGTTTGGGGGAAAATAGAAAGTAACATGTTGAATCTTCTAATCTATGAACACAGCGTGTTGCCATTGATTTAGACCTTTGATTTTTTCCCATCAGCACTACATAGTTTTCAGCATATAAGTTCTCTGCATTTTGTTAGATTACACCTAAGTTTTTCCTTTGATTTTCCTTTTTTCTCTCTTTTTGAAATAATTTACTTGGAATTTTTTCAGAGCCTAGCATGTCATCTACAAATGGAGACAACTTTATTTCTTCTTTTCTGATTTTTATGCTTTTTATTTCCTTTCTTGCCTTACTGCACTGGCTAGAAATTCCAGCACTGTGTTGACTAAAGATGGTAAGAGTGGACATCCTTGCCTTATTCCTGGTCTTAGGAGGAAAGGATTCATTTTTTCACTGTGGAGTATAACATTAGCTGTAGATTTTTTGTAGATTGGGAAGTTAACTATTTCTGTGTTTCTGAGAGTAACATAAGTGAGTGTTGGATTTTGTCAGATGCTTTTTCTGCATATCTATTGATATGATCATGCACATGTGCAATTTTAGCTTGTAAAAATGAATTTCATTGATTTTTGAATATCAGATCAACCTTATATTTCTGAAGTAAACCCTGTTTGGTTATGGTGTATAAATTTATAATTCCTTTTACACACTGTTGAATTCTGTTAGCTAACATTTAAAGGATTTTTCTGTCTATATTCATGAGGGACATACTCTGGTTTTCTTTTCATGCTTGTCTGCTTTTGATATCAGGATAATAACTAGTTTTTTAGAATGAATTCAGAAGTGTTCTCTCCTCTTCCCAGGTTTGGAAGAGACAGGCACTCTGTCTATCAGATCTAATCCCTTGAATCTATTTGTCATTTCCAGTGTATAATAGTAAGGGATTTGATTTAGGTCATACTTGAATGGTCTAGTGGTTTTCCCTACTTTCTTCCATTTCAGTCTGAATTTGGCAATAAGGAGTTCATGATCTGAGCCACAGTCAGCTCCCAGTCTTGTTTTTGCTGACTGTATAGAGCTTCTGCATCTTTGGCTGCAAAGAATATAATCAATCTGATTTCATTGTTGACCATCTGGTGATGTCCATGTGTAGAGTCTTCTCTTGTGTTGTTGGAAGAGGGTGTTTGCTATGACCAGTGCGTTCTCTGGTAAAGTTATAGGGCAGTTCAAATAATCTTTCAGTTGGTTTACTTGTGCTAGTGATTCCCTGCCCGCCCCCCCAAACTGGTCCATTTTATCTAAGTTGTTAAATTTATCTGTTCACAAATTTTCTTACTATTCTTTCGATTTAGGTGGGTTCTGTAGTGATAATTGATTGATCCCTGTTTGATTCCTGATGTTGGTAATTTGTGTCTTACTTTTTTTATTTCTTTTGTTGGAGTGTGAGGATGGGTTCAGTCTTGGTAGAGGTATGTTAATTTTATTGTTTTTGGAATGAATAGCTCTTTGTTTCACTGACTTTTCTGTTTTTCTAATTTCGTTGAAATTTGTTCATATTTTTATTACTTCCTTTCTTCTGCTTGATGTTGTTTTGTTTTGCTCTTTTTCTAGGTTCCTGAGGTTGATGCTCAGATTATTGATTTGAGAATTTTCTCCTTTTCTTGTGTATATGCACTTAATGATATGTTTTTTTATCATCACTGCTGTACTTGTGTCTCACAGATTTTGATATATTGTATTATTATTTTTGCTCAGGTTTTATTTTACACTTTTCTTGAGATCACAATTTGTTTATCCATTTATCTGTTCACAGATGTTTAGTTTGTTTCTTGTTTGGTGCTAGTACTAAAACTGTCGTGAAGTTCTTAATACAAGATGCGCTTTCATTTCTTTTGGATAATTTCCTATAAGTAAGCTATAGTAGATATACATGTAACTTTTGAAGGATTTGTCAAACTGTTTTCCAAAATGATTATCATCAACTTTTTGTTGTTGTAATTGTTTCATTGACTGTGCCTAAAGCCTTTGACTGTGTGGATCACAGCAAATTGGAAAGTTTTTTTTTTTATTTTATTTTTTTAATTGAAGGATAATTGCTTTACAGAATTTTGTTGTTTTCTGTCAAACAGCAACAAGAATCAGCCATAGGTATACATATGCCCCTCCCTCTCACACCACCTCCCATCTCCCTCCCCACCCCACCCCTCTAGGTTGTTACAGAGCCTCTGTTTGAGTTCCCTGAGCCATACAGCGAATTCCCACTGGCTGTCTGTTTTTACATATGGTGTTGTAAGTTTCCATGTTACTCTCTCCACACATCTCACCCTCTCCCTCCTCCTCTCCCTCCATGTCCATAGTCCGTTTTGTATGTCTGTTTCTCCTTTGCTGCCCTATCATCAGTACTGTCTTTCTAGATTCCATATTTCTGACTTTCTTCACTCTGTATGATAGGCTCTAGGTTTGTCCACCTCTTTAGAACTGACTCAAATATGTTCCTTCTTCTGGCTGAGTAATATTCCATCATATATGTACCACAGCTGCTTTATCCATTCATCTTTCAATCGACATCTAGGTTGCTTCCATGTCTAGCTGTTATAAATAGTGCTGCAGTGAACATTGGTATACATGTGTCTTTTTCAGTTTTGGTTTCCTCAGGGTATATGCCTAAGAGTGGGATTGCTGGGTCATATGGTGGTTTTTATTTCTAGTTTTTTTAGGAATCTCCATACCATCTTCCATTGTGGCTGTGTCAGTTTACATTCCAACCAGCAACGCAGGAAGGGATCCTTTTCTCCACACCCTCTGCAGCGTTTAATGTTTGTAGACTGTTTGGTGATGGCCATTCTGACTGGTGTGAGGTGGTATCTCATTGTAGTTTTGATTAGCATTTCTCTAATAATGAGTGATGTTGAGCATCTTTTCATGTTTTTGTAAGCCATCTGTATGTCTTCTTTGGAGAAATGTCTGTTTAGGTCTTTTTCCTGACTTTTTGGGCGGGTTGTTTATTTTTCTGATATTGAGCCGCTTGTACATTTTGGAAGTTAATTCTTTGTCAGTTGTTTCCTTTGCTATTATTTTCTCCTGGGGGTTGTCTTTTCAACTTGTTTGTAGTTTCCTTTTCTGTGTAAAAGCTTTTTTTAAGTTTAATTAGGTCCCACTGGTTTATTTTTGGTTTTACTTCCTTTACTCTAGGAGGTGGGTCATAGAGGATCTTGCCTTGATTTATGTCATCCAGTGTTTTGCCTGTGTTTGCCTCCAAGAGTTTTATAGTCTCATGTCTTACATTAAGGTCTTTAACCCTTTTGAGCTTACTTTGTGTATGGCTTTAGGAAGTGTTCTAATTTCCTCTTTTACACATAGCTGTCCAGTTTTCCCAGCACCACTTATTGAAGAGGCTATCTTTGCCCCATTGTGTATTCTTGCCTCCTTTGTCAAAAATAAGACATCCATAGGTGCATGCATTTATCCCTGAGCTCTCTATCTTGTTCCATTGGTCTGTTTTTTGTGCCAGTACCATACTGTTTTGATGACTGTAGCTTTTGTAGTATTGTCTGAAATCAGGAAAGTTGATTCCTCCAGCTCCATTCTTCTTTCTCAAGACTGCTTCAGCTATTTAGGGGTCTTTGTGTTTCCATATGAATTATGAAATTTTTTGTTGTAGTTCTGTGAAAAATGCCATTGGTAATTTGATAGGGATCACATTGAATCTGTAGATTGCATTTGGTGGTATACTCATTTTCTCAGTATTGATTCTTCCTACCCAGAAACGTGGAATATCTCTACATCTGTTTATGTCGTCTTTGATTTCTTTCATCAGTGTCTTATAATTTTCCATATACAGTTCTTTTGTCTCCTTAGGTAGGTGTGTTCCTTAGGTAGGTTTATTCCTAGATATTTTATTCTTTTTGTTGCAGTGGTGAATGGGATTGTTCCCTTAACTTCTCTTTCTGATTTTTTCATTGTTAGTACATAGGACTGCAAGTGATTTCTGTGTATTGACTTTATATATTGCAACTATGCTAAATTCATTCATTAGCTCTAGTAATTTTCTGATAGTTTCTTTTGGGTTTTCTGTGTATCATATCATGTCATCTGCAGACAGTGAGAGTTTTACTCCTTCTTTTCTTATCTGGATTATTTTTATTTCTTCTCTACTTGCCATAGCTAGGACTTTGAAAAGTATGTTGAATAATTGTGGTGAGAGTAGACACCCTTGTCTTGTTCCTCATATTAGAGGGAATGCTTTCTGTTTTTCACCATAGAGAATAATGTTTGCTGTGTGGTTATCATATATGGCCTTTGCTATGTTGTTGGTAGGTTCCTTCTATGCCCATTTTTTGAAGTGTTTCTATCATAAAGGGGTGCTGAGTTTTGTCAAAGGCTTTTTCTGCATTAAGATGATCATATGTTTTTTATCTTTCAATCTGTTAATATGGTGTTTCACATTGGTTGATTTGCATATATTGAAAAATCCTTGCATCCCTGGAATAAACCTGACTTGATCATGGTGAGGGAGTGAATTCTTAGGTAGGTTGATAAGGAATCTGGGACCCTCAAGGAGAAAAGGGTCCAGGACCCTGGAGGAGGAGAAAGGGACAAACTTTTTTTCCCTACATTCCTTTGTCTTATTCATCTAAGACATTTTTTCTTAAGCTCTGAGTTGTTATGGCAACAATCTATTTCTTCTAAGACTTAACTTTCTTTAAGCCCAGAACTAATGGTTACATAGCAAAGCAACTCATGTTGCTCAAGTGTATGTTTTTCCTTAAACTCTGTACTAATGATTATATAACAATGTATCTTGCTGAAGGACAGGTTTTCTCCTTAAGAACCTTCTGACTAATCCTGTTATCTAAACATGTATGTTGTGGGAGTGAGTCTGGTCAGACCTTTCTGTTGTTAATAACCAGTTGAAAAAGTGTGTAAGACCTTGATAAACCTAGTGAGTGGCCCCTCTCTGCCCCTTCTGGTGTCTTTGTCAGAAGCTGTCTCTGTCCATTTCCACTTTAATAAAACTCGTGTCTCCAGAAATACAGAACAGACTTTTGAACTCTGTGGGAGAAGGTGAGGGTGGGATATTTCAAAAGAACAGCATGTATACTATCTATGGTGAAACAGATCACCAGCCCAGGTGGGATGCATGAGACAAGTGCTTGGGCCTGGTGCACTGGGAAGACCCAGAGGAATCGGGTGGAGAGGGAGGTGGGAGGGGGGATCGGGATGGGGAATACGTGTAAATCTATGGCTGATTCATATCAATGTATGACAAAACCCACTGAAATGTTGTGAAGCAATTAGCCTCCAACTAAAAAAAAAAAAAAAAAAACTCGTGTCTCAAGAAGATCTGAGTAACTGCAGCCATGTCTTTGGTCCCAAAGCAAAGTTCTCTCCTTCAGAAATCTCAAATCCAGCACTGTTCACTGTAAGCTGTCAATGATGTGTGACCTTTTTAATGTGTTGTTGAATTCTGTTTGTTAGAATTTTGTTGAGGATTTTTACACTTATGTTCATCAGTGATATTGACCTTTAATTTTCTATTTTTGTGTTGTCTTTGCCTGGTTTTCCTATCATGGTGATTCTGGCCTCGTAGAATGAGTTTAGAAGTGTTTCTTCTTCTGCAGATTTTTGAAAGAGTTTCAGAAAAGTAGGCATTAGCTCTTGTCTAAATGTTTGATAGAGTTGCCCTGTGAAGCCATCTGACCCTGGGCTTTTGTGTTTTGGGAGATTTTTCATCTCAGTTTCAATTTCAGTGTTTGTAATTGTCTTGTTCATAATTTCTCTTTCTTCCTGATTCAGTCATGGGAGATTGAACTTTTCTAAGAATCTGTCCATTTCCTCTAGGTTGTCCATTTTACTAGCATATAGTTGCTCATAATATTCTCTTATGGTTGTTTGTATTTCTGTGTTGTCTGTTGTAACCTTTCCTTTTTAATTTCTAATTTTGTTGATTTTTCTTCCCTTTTTTTCTTGATGGTCTGGCTAGTGGTTTGTCAGTTTATCTTCTGAAAGAACCAGCTTTCTTGGGTAATTAATCTTTGCTGTTGTTTCCTTCATTTCTTTTTTCATTTATTTCTGCTTTGATCTTTATAATTTATTTCCTTGTGCTGACTCTGGGGATTTTTGTTCTTATTTTTCCAGCTGCTTTAGATGTGGAGTTAGGTTGTCTATTTGATGTTTTTCTTGTTTCTTGAGATAGGATTGTATTGCTATATAAAATTCCCTCTTAGAACTGCTTTTGCTGAATCCCATAGGTCTTGGGTGGTTGTGTTTTCATTGTCATTTGTTTCCAGGAATTTTTTTATTTCCCTTCTTATTTCTTAAGTAACCTCTTTGTTATTTAGTAATATATTATTTAATCTCCATGGGTTTGTGTTTTTTGCATTTTTCCTGTAGTCTCATAGCTTTGTGGTCAGAGAAGATACTTGATACTATTTCAGTTTTCTTAAATTTACTGAGGCTTGACTTGTGGCCCAAGATGTAGTCGCTCCTGGAGAATGTTCTATGTGCACTTGAGAAGAAGTTGTATTTTTCTGCACTTGGCTGGAAAGTCCTGAATATACCAGTTAGATCCATTTGGTCTAATGTTTCATTTAAGGCTTGTGTTTCCTTATTGATTCTCTGTTTTGACTATCTGTCCCTTGGTGCAAGTGCAGTTTTAAAGTGCCCTACTATTACTGTGTTACTGTGATTTCCTCTTTTATGCCTGTTAGTGTTTGCCTTGTGTATTGAGACGCTCCTATGTTGGGTGCCTAAATATTTACAATTGCTGTGTCGTCTTCTTGGATTGGCCCCTTGATCATTATGTAGTGCCCTTCTTTATCTCTTATAACATTATTTATTGTAAAATCTATTTTGTCTGCAATAAGGATTGCCTCTCTGGCTTTCTTTTGGATTGCATTTGCATGGAATATCTTTGTCCATCCTTTTACTTTCAGTCTGTATGCATCTCTAGGTCTGAAGTGGGTCTCTTGTAGGCAAGATGTAATGGGTCTTATTTTTGTATCCATTCAGTTGGTCTGTATCTTTTGGTTGGTTCAGTTAATCTGTTTGCATTTAAAGAAATGATTGATATATATATATATATATTCGTGTTGGCTTTTTCATAATTGTTCTGGGTTTGTTTTTGTAATCTTTCCTTTCTCTTGGGTTTACTGGCAGTGTAAGGCTGGTTTGGTGGTACTAAATTCTCTTAACTTTTATTTGTCTATAAAGCATTTGATTTTCTCCATCAATTTTGAATGAGATCTTTGCCATGTATAGTAATCTTGGTTGCAGATTTTTTTCTTTCAGTGCTTTAAATATATCCTGCCATTCCCTCTGGCCTGCAGAGTTTTGCTGAAAGATCTGCTGTTAATCATATGGGTTTTCCCTTTTATGGTACTTGTTGCTTTTCCCTTGCTGCTTTTAATATTCTTTCTTTCTGTTTAATCTCTGCTAGCTTGATTAATACGTGTCTCGATGTGTTTCTCCTTGGCTTTATCCTGTAAGGGATTCTCTGTGCTTCTTGGACTTGATTGACTATTTCCTTTCCCATATTGGGGAAGTTTTCAACTATAATTTCTTCAAAAATTTTCTCAGTGCCTTTCTTTTTCTCTTCTTCTTCTGGGACCCCTATAACTCGAATGTCAGTGTGTTTAATATTGTCCCAAAGGTCTCTGAGGCTATCCTCAGTTCTTTTCATTCTTTTCCTTTATTGTGCTCTTCAGCGGTTGTTTCCACCATCCTATCTTCCAGCTCACTTAACCATTCTTCTGCCTCAGTTACTGTGCTGTTGGTTCCTTCTAGAGTATTTTTAATTTCAGTAATTGTGTTATTCATCTCAGTTTGCTTATTCTTTATTTCTTCTATGTCCTTGGCAACTGTATTAATTGTTTCTTGCATTTTCTCCATTCTATTTTCAAGTCTTTGGAACATCTTTACTACCATCATTCTGAATTCTCTTTCAGATAGATTGCTTATTTCTTCTTTGTTTATTTGGTGTTGTGAGTTTCTCCTTTGTTCTTTCATTTGCACTGTATTTCTCTGTCTTTTTATTTTTTTCTAACTTGCTCTGATTGAGGTCTCCTTTTTCCAGGCTTTAGGGTTGAATACCTTTTTGCTTTTGGTTTTTGTCCTTGGAGGGAACGGTTGGTTTAGTGGTTTGTGTTGACTTCTTATTAGGGATGACTTGTGCCTGTGTTCTAGTGGGAAGAGGGGAGGTTCCCCACCCCACCCCCCCCCACACTTGGGAAGGGCTGTGTGAGGTGGTATACTTTGGACGCCTGTGGAACTCCTATCTGTTGATGATTGTTTTTTTTTTTTTTTCTTGCTTGTTGTTTCAGTAAAGTGTCCCGGGTGGATGCTGTCAACAGCTGGATGATACTAGGCTTTGTGTACAGGTGTCAAAGTTCTCAGTAATTAATACCCCCTGGGGTTAGGAGTTCTCTGGCAATCTGGGATCTTCGACTCCATGCTCCCAGCTCACTGGTTCAGGTGTGATCCTTGGTCTGTGGATTGGGCCTCCATAAGTCACTTGTTATGGGATTAAAGGGAGTTAAAGCAAACACCAAGACAAAAAGTAAAACATGCCATGAAATAAAAGATGAACCCAGATGAATGATAAATACAAAATCAACATTACAGAAATAATGGGACATATACACACACTTCCACGCATAGTTATAACCAAAGCATTTGAAAGAAAAGAGTATAGGAGATTGACTTGGTGAACAAGGGAAACCAAAAGTGGTATCAACCAATTAAAAGCAGAGCTGCTAATGCTCAATCTGGAAAACTGAGCCTGAGCAGAGTGCCAGCTGAGGAATATAGCCAGGAGAGCACAGCAGTTTAACCGACATGGTGAAAGGAAAAAGTGAAGGCCAAGAAAAGGAGAAGGAGAAGGGAGAGAGAAGGGGAGGAAAAGACGGCTTAAAAATAAAGTAGAAAAACAAAAATAAATTAATTTGAAAAAGATTTATATATATTCAGGAACAGCTACAGCTGGTGAAGAACTATAAGAAAGCAATCAAATATATAAAAATATATAAAATATTTTTATATATTTTAATCTATATAAAAACATGTATATATATAAACAAATATATAAAAAACAAAATAAAAAAAATCACCCAAGAAAGGGTGAAAAAAATTTTTTTAATTTCTTTTTTAACAAGAAAAAGAAGAACACTCCCCAGCACTACAAAAGTCTAATGTGAAGGTAGAAATATGTAGGGGGAATAAAGAGTATGATTTAAAAAAGAAGAAAAAGTTCTCAAGATCATAGATCTTGGTTGTGGAGTCTGCCCCCGTGGATGGGGTTGGGTTAGTGTCCTGTAATATTTTTATGGTTGGGGAGCTTGTGCCTGTGTTCTGGTTGATCAAACTGGGTCTTGTCTGAAGGGCAGTGTGGTGTCCAGTAGTAGGTTTCTGGTGTCTGTGGGTTCAGTATGTCTTTGGGCAGCCTTTCTGGTTTGGCAGTCTTGCTGCTAAGTCACGCCAGTTGTGTCTGACTCTGTGCAACCCCATAGACGGCAGCCCAACAGGCTCCTCTGTCCCTGGGATTCTCCAGGCAAGAATACTGGAGTGGGTTGCCATTTCCTTCTCCAATGCATAAAAGTGAAAAGTGAAAGTGAAGTCACTCAGTCATGTCCAACTCTTAGCAACCCCACGGACTGTAGCCTGCCCGACTCCTCCGTCCATGGGATTCTCCAGGCAAGAGTACTGGCGTGGGTTGCCATTGCCTTCTCTGTTGGCAGTGTTAGACATATCTATTTCTGTAGCCACCTCAAAGTGGCCCTCTTAGCATATCTTCACTGCCACCAGCCCCCTACTTGTTCCTGGAATCATTGCCAGTGCCTCTGTCCCCAGTCCCACCCCACAGGCTGAAGCTTTCTAGGTAGGGACTGGTGTGGATCATTTTTTGGCTCCCCACCCCTGCCCTCTGCATCATGGAGAGTTGTGTGGGCTTCCCTCAGCCCTCTGAGCTCACCCTCTGTACCACATGGTTTGTGTGCCCCTCTTTCAGCCCCCAGGGCCCAGCCTCTGTGCCACAAGGTTTGTGCGCCCTACAGAGGTTTGTATGTGCCGCTGTGCCTCTCACACCACGCCCCCCTCACCCTCTACACCGCGAGGTTTGTCTGCGCTGCAGAGGTTTGTATGCTGCGCCTCTCTCAGCACCTTCTTCCCTGCAGGGCTCTGTGGGCTTCTCTGGGTTTCCCAAGCACACTGTCTAGTCAGGGCCACAGTCCGTGAGCTGTTTATGAGCTGAGAAGTGCAGCAGCTTTCTCTGTTTTCTGCCCCCTAGATCCCTGCTGTGCCTGGCTTTCCAAGATCTGCAGCTCCCCTTGGGCTCAACTGTGAGTTCCTGTGCTTGGGAACTCTTCCTCCTTCACTGTTCCCTCCCTCCCTCCCTCCGATCCAGTAGTTCTCTGTCTCTTCCCTTTTTGTGTCTCCATACTCTCTCTTATCTCATTCCAGGGAGCTTAGCTTGCCTCCTGGAGGCCTGGGGGCTTCTGCTGTCACCTAGAGGTTCTTTGTAGGAATTGTTCTGTATCTTGATGAGATTTTGACATATTTGTGGGGAGGCTGGTGATCTCACCGTCTTACTCCTCTTCCATCTTCTTCTGTCTCCCCCAAACTGTGGAAAATTCTTAACGACATGCAAGTACCAGACCACTGCACCTGTCTCCTGAGAAACCTGTATGTGGGTCAAGAAGCAGTAGCTAGAAAAAGACATGGAACAACTGACTGCTTCCAGATTGGGAAAGGAGTACATCAAGGCCCTATACTGTCACCCTGCTTATTTAAATTACATGCAGAGTATGTCATGCAAAATGCCAGGCTGGATGAATTACAAGCTTGAATCAATATCGTTGGGAGAAAAACCAACAACCTCAGATATGCAGATGATCTTTCTTGGGTGGCCCTACACCACGTGGCTCATAGTTTCATTAAGTTAGACAAGGCTATAATCCATGTGATCAGTTTGGTTCGTTTTATGTGCTTGTGGTTTTCATTCTATCTGCTCTCTGATGAATGAGGATAAGAGTCTTGTGAAAACTTCCTGATAGGAGGGACTGGCTGTGGGGAAAACTGCATCTTACTCTGGTGGGCAGTGATTTGAGGTTTTTTTTTTTTTTGCTCCTTGGAAGGAAAGCTATGACCAACCTAGACAGCTTATTAAAAAGCAGAGACATTACTTTGCCAACAAAGGTCCTTCTAGTCAAAGCTATGGTTTTTCCAGTAGTCATGTATAGATGTGAGAGTTGGACTATAAAGAAAGCTGAGTGCCGAAGAATCGATACTGTTGAACTGTGGTGTTGAAGAAGACTTTTGAGAGTCCCTTGGACTGCAAGGAGATCAAAAGAGTCAATCCTAAAGGAGATCAGTCCTGCATATTCATTGGAAAGACTGGTGCTGAAGCTTCACTACTTTGGCCACCTGATCTGAAGAACTGACTCATTGGAAAAGACCGTGTTGCTGGGAAGGATTGAAGGCAGGAGGAGAAGAGGACGACAGAGGATGAGATGGTTGGATGGCATCACCGACTCAATGGACATGAGTTTGAGCAAGCTCCAGGAGTTGGTGATGGACAGAGAGGCCTGGCGTGCTACAGTCCATGGGGTCAAAAGGGTCGGATATGACTGAGTGACTGAACTGAACTGGTGGGTAAGGCTGTTCTCAATAAATCTTTAATCCAATTTTCTGCTAACTGATGGGGCTGTGTTCCGTCCCTGTAGTTTGACCTAAGGGCAAACTATGGTAGGGATAAAGGCGACCTTCCCAAAAGGACTTATGCCAGCTTGCCACACCTCCCAGGGCTGCTGCAGTCAGTGCCCCTGACCCTGCTGCAGGCCACTGCTGACCACACCTCCACCAGAGTCTTCTGAAGACTCACAGGCAAGTCTGGCTCAGTCTCTTGTGGGGTCACTGCTTGTTTATCCTGGGTCTTGGTGCCCACAAGGTTTTGACCTGGAAAAGGTCAGTTTTCATTCCCATCCTAAAGAAGGGCAATGCCAAAGAATGTTCACACTAATGCGCAGTTTCTTATATTTCACATGCTAGCAAAGTAATCATCAAAATCCTTCAAGCTAGACTTCAGTAGTATGTGAACCGAAAACTTCCAGATGTACAAGCTGGATTTAGAAGAGACATAAGAACCAGAAATCAAATTGCCAACATCCACTGGATCATAGAGGAAGGAAGAGAATTCCAGAAAAACATCTACTTCTGCTTTATTGACCACACTAAAGCCTTTTACTGTATGGATCAAAGCAAACTGTGGAAACTTCTTAAAGAGATGGGGGTACCAGACCATCTTACCTGCCTCCTAAGAAACCTGTATGCAGGTCAAGAAGCAATAGTTAGAACTGTACATGGAACAACATACTTGTTTCAGAATTGGGAAAGGAGTATGTCAAGGCTGTATTTTATCACCCTGCTTATTTAACTGATATGCAGAGTATATCATGTGAAATTCCAGGCTGGATGAAACAGAAGCTGGAGTCAAGATTGCCACGAGAAATATCGATAACCTGAGATATACAGATGATACCACCCTTATGACAGAAAGTGAAAGAGGAACTAAAGAACTTCTTGATGAAGGTGAAAGAGGGGAGTGAAATAGCTGGGTTGAAAATCAACATTCAAAAAACTAAGATTGTGTCATCCAGTCCCACCACTTCATGGCAAATAGAAGGGGAAACAATGGAAACAGTGACAGACTTTTTTTGACAGTCCAAAATCACTGTGGATGGTAACTGCAGCTGTGAAATTAAGAGATGCTTGCTTGTTGGAAAAGCTGTGACAGACCTAGACATCATACAAAAGAGCAGAGACATTACTTTGCTGTCAAAGGTCTGTCTACTTAAAGCTATATGGTTTTCCCAGTAGTCATGTACAGATGTGAGAGTTGGACCATAAAGAAGACTGAGCACTGAAGAATTCATGCTTTCTAACTGTGGTGTTGGAGAAGATTCTTGAGAGTCTCTTGGACAACAAGGAGATCAAACCAGTCAATCCTAAAGGAAATCAATCCTGAGTATTCATCGGAATGACTGATGCTGAAGCTGAAGTTCCAATACTTTGACCACCTGATGTAAAGAACTGACTCATTGGAAAAGACCCTGATGCTGGGAAAGATTGAAGGCAGGAGAAGAAGGGGACGATAGAGGATGAGATGATGGCATCACGGACTCAGTGGACGTGAGTTTGACCAAACTCTGGGATATGATGAAGTACAGGGAAGCCTTGAGTGCTATCCATGGGGTCACAAAGAGTTAGACATGATTTAGCATCTGAACAACAATCGATAAAAGTTGACTTGTGGTTGCCAAGAATTTTTTTACTGTTCTTTCACCATGAATAACTTGGGAAATATTGCTTGGAGTAGCCTTGGAGGGTTAGATTTAGGTAGCTGTAAGAACTCTTATATTGTATAAGGTAAAGCAGAGTGATTATACTTGGAGGTAGGGTGATGGTTTTAAAAGGAGGGAAGTACTCTGATCAGAGTAGTCTGCTTTTAACACTGCTGTTAATGAGATCTGAGACAGTGTCTCATATTAACTGAGTGAGTAGATAGCATTTAGCAATATTGGATTGAGGAGGGAGGAGAAGATGTGAATTCATCTCAGAATGAGAGCATACATTTATTAGACAAATGCAGTAGTTTTTGGGGGGAGTTCTGAGTGCCTGTTTAAGTTATGTGGCCATAAATTTGAATTAAGACCTGTTTTCAGAAATTTCTCCAATTAGTTCAGTTGTTTAGATCCAGATAAATAGAAGGTATATATTTAGGTTTAATAAGGACTGACCTTTTCCCTTGCTGATGTGAATTAGGAATGGTGCAGAGTCAGGAGGTCTTTGTATGGGAGTGATTCTCATGCTGAGTTGTGGAACCTCAGCAGGTGAAGGAAAGAAATGAGGGGGGCGGTTGATGGTGAAAGATAGTAGGCTCTGTGGTTTGCAGGACTCTGTGTAGTCAAACAATAGTTGTAATACCATGGATGTAAAATGGAAGGGGGGAGGAAGGCGGTGATCAAAGAGTAGGATTGTGGAAGTACAGTTTTCGGAGGTGGTGTGAATTTTTGGTGATCTACATGATCTAGTTAGAGATACAACCATAGATATCATTAAATATAACCATAGGAGAGGTTGGCTGAGGTGGTGTTTAGGAAAAGACGGTTGAAGTTGAAGAAGTCAAGGAACACAGAGGCCAAAGACTTAAACTGGTTTTCTGTATGTATGTTGAAATATGGTGATGGCCAGCATAATGATGGAGAGAAAAGGTAGTCATAGTCAGGTGCTAAAGTCATGATTGAATGAAGGGGTTGAGGAAGGATTTTGAGGGAGGTAGTTAACAAAGCAAAGATAATGGGTGGTAACGTCTGATTGCATGGTCTTCAAAGGATCTGAAGTGGGACTCAGTTAACGGAGAAAGTAGTACAGTGGAGATTAATGAGGACACCCTCCCCACCTGAGTCCTGAAGTGTCCTGAAGGATTATGGCAGGAAAAGGTCACCATTTGAAAGGGCTCCAGGGAGAAGTGTCTTCCAGCAATCACCAAATTTTACTTAGAACAAGAAGAGAGGACTTTCAGAGAAATTAAATATACAGAGCAGTATGTGGATAGTATCCTAGTGAACATGGATTATCTAAGAGGCTTGGACTTACTGTGCCTGAGCTGAACTTGGGTATACAGAATTAGTTAGTTATGGTAGTTTGTTGGATGAAGGTGTTGAATGAGTTAAAGATAGAACTCAAAACTTAGCTTGAAGGACAGGGCACCATCAGGTTGCTTTTCAGTTTTTCAGGTCAGTGTCAAGATACTTCTTGGTATAAAATTTTTTCAGCAGCTCAGTGATTTTTGGTAGCTTGGTGGTCTCTTTTGCTGGGATTGCAGAAGTTATATTTATTAAATTTCTTGTCCCTTTTTGATTGACTTGGACTTCCTCACGTGTTTGGTGTATTCTTAATTCCATCCTTGTCTCCCATGCCAGTTTAGTCTCCTAAAACATGGGCTTCCTGGCTGAACACTATGGCTTCTTGTCTGCTTCCTTCTTTCAAGCCCGTTGAACATTGTTAATTTTCAGTCACATACACACACACACATACATATATCTTATTTTTTTCAAATATTTTTTCTTCTGTGTGTTTGTTGTAGGAGAGGGATTTTTGGCATATATTCAGTTCATTGTCTGATACTGTCAAAGCTAAACTTTTAAAAAGGAAAATTGATACCAACCCAAATTTGCAAAGATCCCCTGGAGAAGTTCACAGCAACCCACTCCAGTATTCTTGCCTGGAGAATCCCATGCACAGAGTAGCCTGGCAGGCTGCAATCCATAAGGTTGCAAAGAGTAGGACACAACTGAAGCAACTTAGCACACATGTACCCTGAACATGAACATATAGATTAGGATTGAAATCTTAAAATATTAATTTGACAAACTAGTAGAAAGTAACTGAAAGAAAATGGTTTATTTTGGTTTAAAATTAGTAGGATATAATCTTCATCATCGTTTCTGTTATTACTGCTTTATTTAATGTCTGTTGTACCATATGACTATTTTCAGCTTTATGATGTATGTAAAATCTTCTGTAAATATTTAGAGATCTGCTGCTTGGCTTTATAAATATTTTGCTTATTCAGCAAATATATAATAAATGCTACTATATACTAAGCACTGCTCTGGATACTTGATATGTATTACTGAAGAAATAAAGAGACAAGTAGTTGGTAGGAGCAGCAGTCTAATTCTAGCAGGATACCTTTTAGTGAGAAAAAAACCCATGTTCTTAGAGTGTTTGCATTTTTAAAACTATTATCACTATAAAAACCTTATAAACCAGGAGAAAAAACAATCTCTAATACTAATCTCCTTTTGTTTTATTAGATTGAGGAGCTTCAGCAGGCTTTAACAGTAAAACAAAATGAAGAGCATGACCGACAGAGGAGAATAAGTAACACCCGCAAAATGATAGAAGATTTGCAAAATGAACTGAAGACCACAGAAAACTGTGAGAATCTTCAGCCCCAAATTGATGCCATTACAAATGATCTGAGACGAGTTCAAGATGAAAAGGCATTATGCGAAAGCGAGATAATTGATAAGCGAAGAGAGAGGGAAACTCTAGAGAAGGAGAAGAGGAGTAAGTTTTACTAAACTTAGGGTGAAGACATGTTAATAAAATGGAAGATATGTCTCTGTTGATGGGCTTTCTTCTTTCCCTGATCATGTCTAAATGTTCAGCTCTGCTTGTTGAGGAAACTTATTTAATACCTGTATCTATTGTGTAATGGTTTGCCACTAGCAAACCACTGTTTTAGATCAGATTATGGCAGTTGATTTAATTCCCTAAAAATACTTTATTTTCTGTACAGTCACTCAGTTTTCTGTTACTTCTCAGGTCAAATTTAAGCTCTTTATTCTAGCTTTCACAACCTTCTGTTAGCTTTATTCTTTGAAGCCTCTCCAGTTTCATAATTTTTTTTTTTCCTGTATATCATATGGCTAGATCATTGTTCAGACAGAGGAAATCTTGCATTCTGTCTTCTCAGTATATAAGACTGAGATCAGTTAAAAAACATTTTAAAATATATTTAGCAAAATGCTAGGTGTATGGTTTTAAGAGAAGACAAAACTAGATAAGACAACTTCCTGATCCACTGTCAAGAGTAAGCACTCTCTGTTTCAGTAATTTTTTTTCTAGTGTTTTTTCACATATCTTAATCACATTTTTGTTTCTCCATGTCTTGGTTAATCAACTTTAGATATCATCTTTTAATAGTTTGTTACTTTAGATGTGGATTTCAACTCATGACACCTCCCTTACCTATTGTTGTAATTCCTCAAGTGGGATTATTATTTTAATATTAGTAATCATAACATATATTAATGTGACTTACTATAAATATTCTTACTCTTTTTTTTGCCATTTAGCACTTGTTGATAATGCTTGATTGCATATTTATAAGCTAAAAATATTGGTGCTCCCAGACTTCCTTTTTACTTTCCTCCTTTCTCATAATCTAAATCTGTAATGTGTACTCTGGTTTTTATAGTTTAAAGGCTGAAATATATTTTACTGAGAACCATAATTAAATGTTACATGTTCTGTTTATGGGTTAATTCTAACAGCTAGAAATACTAAGTATTATTTATGTTATTACAACAGTAAAACTTGTTCACAACAGAGCCAGGTAGTATATTATGACCTAATTTCCATTCATTGATAATTCTTTTTAAGGATTTTAATTTACCATATTTTAGAAATGCCATTTAGTTTGGCATTTCCTTAATTGGGAACAAAATTATCTTCGAGTTCTGAAACCTTCTGTCTTCCCCCTCCCATCTAAACTGATTGTTCTCAAGGTCTGTTACATGACTGATACCTAGGACTTTTCTCACACCTTTTCTGTGTTGGATAAAAAGCTATTGCTGAATTCTGTGTTTTCATTTTTTTTTTTTTAATTCCTTATTTTCCAAGAGTACATCTTCAGGTAGCCTCCTAGGAAGAGATATTTGAGAATTGAGTCTTTGCATCCCTGAAAATATTTGTTCTGTTACCCCCCTTTTTTGTTGTATATAAAAATCTGGCCTGAAAACAATTTTTCTCAGAATTTTGAACACCTATTGTGATTGTTTTTTGATAGGAAGTCTAGTGTTTTCTCATTATTTTGTACATGACCTGTTTATTTTTGATACCTTAAAGATCATCTTTTATCCCAGATGTTTGGAAATTTGAGAATGACTTGTCCACAGTGGGTCTTTTTCACTATGCTGGATACTTTCTGAGTGATATTTATAGCTTTCAGATCTAAGATACTCTTGTATTATTAATAGGTTATTTTACTAATTAAAGTTTTCAGAGAAATAATGTTTTTTTTTTTTTCCAATTTTAGGTGTAGATGATCATATTGTACGTTTTGACAATCTTATGAATCAAAAAGAAGATAAACTGAGACAGAGATATCGTGATACCTATGATGCTGTTTTATGGCTAAGAAATAATAGAGACAAATTTAAACAAAGAGTCTGTGAGCCCATAATGCTCACGGTAAGAAATTTGTTCACCTTAGTAATATCTGTTAGTTTTATTATAATCATTATAGATTTTGTTGATTTAAGAATTCTTAGTCTTATTAACACCCTAGTTTTCTATTAGTAGACTTGTGGCATCTGGTATGCTGCTGAATCTGCACATGAGATCTGGTATGCTGCTGAATCTGCACCCTTTTTAAAGGGTCTTTGATAATAAACTTTTCAACTGTTTTTTGATAGAAGTATGAAACTGGCAGCTTATTATCCAAGAATCATGTATAAATTTGGTTAGCTGGTTCCTTTGGCAATTGCTGTTATAATTTTTCAGTTACAATAGGCAGTATAGTAAATTCTGCCAAAGGGGTAGAAAACTTCTGTAAATATATGCTACTGATAAGGGGATATCTGACAGGATAGACAAGAAAATCATCTGCTACAAAAATGGAAGCATTCTGAGGATTCTGAGAGTCAAAACCAACAAATTTATTGACTTCATAAACATTTGATAGATCTTATTGGTGACCATGGGTCATCAAGAATAGGGCAGGCTGTGTTTGGTAAATTATTTAATGAAATGTGGGTGTGGATTTAATAGGAAGATTTCCATCTAAAATATTTATAATAGTAAGTTGGGCTGTGAGGAGGAATGAAAAGATAAAAACACTTTGCTAATGATATGTTAGACATTAAAAGTTACCCCAAAACGATAAAAGGATCATTTTTACTAGGTGATTGTTTTTTAACTTTGGGAAAGAATTCATTGCAGATCCTTGCAGGATTCATGACAAGTTCTGTTTTCTGTAACTCCTGTTTGTAATACACTTTATTCAAAATCATTTCATATAGTTCTTTGTCTTTTATTATAACGTGCATCGTATTAGCAAAACTAGTATGCATGATACTGTGTTCTCTTCTTGCTCAAATATGTACTATTAGAATATTTTTGCCAGATCAGGAAGGGAATACCTCTTTTGGATGCAGACATTATTGTTTTTATTAATCTAGTAAGGATTGAAAGAAAACACGAGAAAAATACGTGACTGTTAGTATAATAAATTATAATGCAAGTGTTATTTTCAACAGATTTTTTATTAAAATGCCAACCTCAAAATACTGTCATCTTTTTGTCACTTGATTTCCTGATAGTAGTCAGTCACCAAGTCAGATTACTAGCTGGCATGTATTTACTTTTTAAATTACATTTGAGTCTGAGATAAAGGGAGATACTCTGTTATTTTATCCTTTCCTGGAATAACCTTTTACCTTTCCTACCACCTCCTTCCAGCTGTATCCTGCCCACACTTAACTCTACCTCCATAGACCTTAAAGTGTTGCCACAGGTCTCTATTTACTAATATAAGGGGGGCATTTATGATACATTCATGAATTTTAAAACAGATTACAGGATAGATATTAGAAAGGTTTCATTTTAAAAAATAGTGAAACAGGAGTCTGCCGTTAACTACCAGAACATCTTGGAGTGCTACACCTCCTATGGGTACCTGTCTATGTCTTAGTATTTTGTGAAGATGTGGCTTTGATAGAACTTTGCCAAATATTTTCTTCACTAATCTCATAAGGAGTAAGAGTTCACTAAAAAGCTGATCAAGGTGCAAAACCAACAGGGTGGCCAAATCTTCCTTCAGGATATCAGCAATGGAATGTGTATACACTTGGAAAAAATTGTCAATTACTACAGGAAATGCAGGAACTGACCAGTGACAAAAATGACCCCTACTTATGTGGCTTCTTTGAGATTCATTACCTAAACAAGCAGGTGAAATTCATCTCAGAGTTAGATGTCCATGTAACCAACTTACAGAATGTGTGGGCCCCAGAGTCTGACATGGCAGAAAATCTCTGATAAGTGTATCCTGGGGGAGAATGATATTGAGAGCTAAGTCCTAGATTGGCTTATCTATTTAAAAAAAAAAAAAAAAAGACATTTTCCTATGGTGATATTGGGGTTACTTTACCCACTTTATTTTTTTTCATTTTTTCCATTCCTTCCAACAAAGTAGTTTATACCAAAAAATTATGGAACAATAGGCATCTAATGTCTATAGCATTTATGTCTGTGTAACAATATTCTATATGGCTGTGATTTTTTTTTTTTCTGTTTGTATATCAGTTTTCCCATGTTTCTATACTGATTGATACTCTGTCATTTCAAGTAATACTGACCAATAATTTATGTGACAAGCACTGTACTAATTTTTTTATATTATTTCTTTTAATCCACTTTAAGTCCCATGAAATATAAACTGTTTACCCATTTTACAGATAAAGTAGCTAAAGCTTTCAGAGATTTAGGTGGTACTTGATCAAGATCAGGATAGGAATGGAAGTGACATCTGTTGGATCCTAGAGTCCTAGCTCTTAAACTATTGATATCTTAGTATTTTCCATAGCACTGAGCCTCACATGCAGAAATGTCTGTTGGTCAGTATTTTTAAAATAAGTGATTAAGTTTATGCTCTTGTAGTATAAACCTAAGGTTTCTCTTGAAAGCACTAATAGTTATAATTAATCCATAGCAAGTTTTTTTCATTAGTCTCAAAATTTTATTTAGGCCTTTGTGTTTTTATACTAATTAGTTTTTGCTATGGATAGTATGAATTTCTCTTAAAGACAGTATGCATTAGGTGCTGTTAAAGTCTTAGCTTTTGCTTTATTTACTATGTATGGACAGTAAGTGAAACAGGTGTTTTAAGATGTTGACTTTTCAATACCAAACTATTCTTTTTTGATCTACTTTTTTCTCAAGGATTGAATTTAACCTAATTAAATAAATCTAAGTTAGATATAGTTACATTCTAGTAATCAGTTTGGGTATCATGAAAATCAGCTTTTCTTTTTGTTTTGTATAGATAAATATGAAAGATAATAAAAATGCCAAATACATTGAAAATCATATTCCATCAAATGACCTGAGAGCTTTTGTGTTTGAAAGTCAAGAAGATATGGAGGTTTTCCTCAAAGAGGCAAGTACTGACCAGCATATTTTAACTCACTTCACACTTATTTTCCAGTGCTTGAGTTTTTAACTTCATCCTGGAGCAAAAAATGATAATGGCCTATTTTACCAGCAATAACTCTTGTATAAAATCATTCAAATTCACTAATTTCTTTTCGGTGCCATTATTGAGAATGGAATTTGTTTTACAAGAGGACAAACAGGCCGTAATTCCATCTGTAACATATTTTGAAATTATAATTTGGAATTAATATAAAGTAATTATGTCACATTAAGAAAAAGAAACATCTTAATGATGAGCCTTTGGTCTTGGACATCCTTTTTGGAAATGTATTGGAATGAACTCAGTTTTTCTTTGGAGAGGGAATTAATATAATATTGCTTCTTCTTATAAATAAAACATCTGCACTTCCGTGATGGTCCAGTGGGTAAGACTGCACTTCCAGTGCAGGGAGTACAGGTTCAGTCCCTGGTGGCGAATTGCGGTCCCATGGGCTGCATGGTGCAACCAAATAAATAAAACTTTAAAAAGAGTGAGAATCCTATATCTGACTAGAAAAACACCGCTGACCAAGAATCTAAGCCACTAGAAACCAACATGGCTTAGTTATGAGCATAGACTCAACAGACAGGCTACCAGACTTTGAATTCTGGCTTTGCTGCTGTTTTCAAAAACTCAATGCTTTGTTTCTTAATTTCTTCACCATAAAATGGAGTAATATCTACTTCAAAATCTGGTCATGATGATTAAATAACTTATTAAATGAAAAAGTTAAGAGCAGTGTTAGGTACTATAGTTTTCACTGTATAATATTAATATATATTGTGAGCTATGTATGTTAACTATTTTGTCAGTAAGATTTCTTTTTCCTTTTGCAATATGCCTTCTGTTTTTTAAAAAACCCTGGAAAGATGACGTTTAGATTTTGTTTTGGTTTAAATTTTTCTAGTAAGTCTAAGTAAGGACAGGACCCTGAATCAGCTTAAGTGGTCCTCTATTTCTCTGGTACACAAGTTACTGGAAAAAAATCTTTACTTTCTTTGACAGTCACTGTATTGACCTCCTTCTGGTTTGGGAGTTGGCAGGGAATGTGAATATATGATGACCAGATAAAAAGGCTGAATCTACGGAAGTATAAAATGGACTCCAAAAAGTTAAGCATTTGTGTATTTAGAGCTATTTAAGTCTAAACAGTTGGGTTCTTGACCTGATGTCACTGAAAAAGTAGTTTACTTGGATGAGAACTCTGTGAGACATGGCACAGTGTGAAGGGCCTGGAGTCAGGTATAATTAGATGATTTCTGTTTTGCAGATGACCAGCCTAGCCTACACTGAGTAACTGGATTTGCCTCAGAAACTCATGCTTCCTCTGTGCCAAGAATTTGAACCTTATAATGAGACATTTTTTGTTTAGTCACTAAGTCGTGTCCACCTCTTTTGTGACTCCATGACTGTAGCCCACCAGGCTCCTCTGTTCATGGGATTTCCCAGGCAAGAATACTGGAGTGGGTTGCCATTCCCTTCTCTAGGGCATGTTCCAACCAAGGGATCAAACCTGTGTCTCTTGCATCTCCTGCATTGGCAGGCAGATTCTTTTACCACTGAACCACCAGGGAAGCCCCAATATGACAATATGACATAGTTTCCAGGAAATTTGACCTTTTATTTTTCTTGTATTATGAGAACTATCCATTGCATTTCATCATTAGGACTAGAACTGCTTACATGTGTGATTTTTTGTGTGTGTATTTTAAATTATGAAGTTTATTGTATGTAATCTGTAATTATATCTTCTAGAGTACCATTTCCCATCCTTTGGTAACTTACAAACCAGTTGCTCAACTGTGTTGATGTTCAGTCACTCAATTGTGTCAGACTCTTTGTGACCCCATGAACTGCAGCACATTGAGCTTCCCTGTCCTTCACTATTTCCCAGAGTTTGCTTAAACCCATGTCCATTGAGTTGATGACGGCATCCAGCCATCTCATCCTCTGGTCCCCTTCTCCTACTGCTTTCAATCTTTGCCAGCATCAGGGTTTTTCCAGTGAATCAGCTCTTCCTATCAGGTGGCCAAAGTACTAGAGCTTCAGCTTCAGCATTAGTCCTTCCAATGAATGTTCAGGACTGATTTCCTTTAGGATTGTCTGGTTTGATCTCCTTGTTGTCCAAGGGACTATCAGAAGTCTTCTCCAGTCTCCTTCAAAGGCTCCAACTGAGCCTTTGAACCACAGTTCAAAGGCATGAGTTCTTTGGCACTCAGCCTTTTTTATTGTCCAGCTCTCACATCCATACATGGCTACTGTAAAAAGCATGTTTGACTATATGGACCTTTGTCATCAAAGTAATGTCTTTGCTTTTAAATAGACTGTCTAGCTTTGTCATAGCTTTTCTACCAAGGAGCAAGTGTCTTTTAATTTCATGGCTGTAGTCACCATTTGCAGTGATTTTGGAGCCCCCAAAAATAAAGTCTGTCTCTGTTTCTGTTGTTTCCCCATCTGTTTGCCATGAAGTGATGGTACTAGATGCCATGATCTTAGTTTTTTGAATGTTGAATTTTAAGCCAACTTTTTCATTCTCCTCTTTCATCAAGAGGCTCTTTAATTCCTCTTTGCTTTCTGCCATTAAGGTGGTGTCATCTTCGTATCTTTAGGTTATTGATATTTCTCCCAGCAATCTTGATTTCAGGTTATGCTTCATGCAGCCCGACATTTTACATCATGTACTCTACATAGGAGTTAGATGAGCGGGGTGACAGTATACAGCCTTGATGTACTCCTTTCCCAATTTTGAACCATTCTGTTGTTCCATATCTGGTTTTCACTGTTGCTTGACCTGCGTACAGGTTTCACAGGAGGCAGGCAAGGCGGTCTGGTATTCCCATCTCTTGAAAAATTTTCCACAGTTTGTTGTGATCCACACAGTCACAATGTGGGAGACCTGGGTTCAATCCCTGGGTTGGGAAGATCTTCTGGAGAAGGAAATGGCTGCAGTTCATGGGGTTGCAAAGAGTTGGACACAACTGAGCGACTTCACTTTCACTTTCACACAGTCAAAGGCTTTAGCATAGTCAGTGAAGCAGTAGATATTTTTCTGGAATTCTCTTGCTTTTTCTATGATCCAGTGGATGTTGGCAGTTTGATCTCTGGTTCCTCTGCTTTTTCTAAATCCAACTTGTACATCTGGAAGTTCTTGGTTCACATACTGTTGAAGCCTAGCTTGAAGGATTTTGAGCATTACCTTGTAAGCATGTGAAATGAGTGCAGTTGTGCAGTAGTTTGAACATTGTTTGGCCTTGTCTTTTTTGGGGATAGGAATGAAAACTGACCTTTTCCAGTCCTGTGACTGCTGAGTTTTCCAGATTTGCTGGCATATTGAGGGCAGCACTTTAACAGCATCATCCTTCAGGGGATAGGAATGAAAACTGACCTTTTCCAGTCCTGTGACTGCTGAGTTTTCCAGATTTGCTGGCATATTGAGGGCAGCACTTTAACAGCATCATCCTTCAGGATTTGAAATAGCTTAGCTGGAATTCTATCACTTCCACTAGTTTTGTTCGTAATGATGCTTCCTAAAGCCCGTTTGACTTCACACTCCAGGATGTCTAGCTCTAGGTGAGTGATCACACCATCGTGGTTATATGGGTCATGAAGATCTTTTTTGTATGGTTTTTCTGTGTACTCTTGCCTGTGTGTCTGACTCTGCAACCTCATTGCCTGTATGGTCCATGGAATTCTCCAGGCCAGAATACTGGAGTGGGTAGCCGTTCCCTTCTCCAAGGGATCTTCCCAACACAGGGATCAAACCCAGGTCACCCACATTGCAAGTAGATTCTTTACCAGCTGAACCACAAGGGAAGCCCATATTCTTGCCACCTCTTCTTAATATCTTCTGCTTCTGTTAGGTCTGTACTCTTTCTGTCCTTTATTGTGCCCATCTTTGCATGAAATGTTCCCTTGGTGTCTCTAATTTTCTTGAAGAGATCTCTAATCTTTCCCATTCTATTGTTTTCCTCTGTTTCTTTGCATTGTTCACTTAGAAAGGCTTTCTTATGTCTCCTTACTATTCTTTGGAACTCTGCATTCAGATGGGTATATCTTTCCTTTTCTCCTTTACCTTTCACTTCTCTTCTTTACTCGGCTATTTGCAAGGTCTCCTCAGACAACCATTTGCCTTCCTGCATTTCTTTTGCTTGGGGATGGTTTCGGTTACCACCTCTGTACAGTGTGACGAACCTCTGTCTATAGTTCTTTAGGCAGTCTGTCTATCAAATCTAATCCCTTCCATCTATTTGTCACTTCCACTATATAATCATAAGGAATTTGATTTAGGAAGTACCTGAATAGCCTAGTGGTTTTCCCTACATTCTTCAGTTTAAGTCTGAATTTTGCAATAAGGAGTTCATGATGTGAGCCACAGTTAGCTCCTTGTTTTGTTTTGGCTGACTGTATAGAGCTTCTCCATCTTCGCCTGCAAAGAATATAAACAGTCTGATTCCTGTATTGACTGTCTGGTGATGTTCATGTGTAGGGTCATCTCTTGTGTTGTTGGAAGAGGGCGTTTGCTATGACCGGTGCATTCTCTTGGTAAAACTCTGTTAGCTTTTACCCTGCTTCATTTTGTACTCCAGGACCAAACTTGCCTGTTGCTCCAGGTATCTCTCGACTTCCTACTTTTGCATTCCAGTCCCCTATGATGAAAAGGACATCTTTTTTTTTTTGGTGTTAGTTCTAGAAGGTCTTGTAGATCTTCATAAAATTGTTCAACTTAGGCTTCTTCAGCATTAGTGGTTGGGGCATAGACTTTGATTACTGTGGTATTGAATGGTTTGCCTTGAAAACAGAGACCATTCTGTCATTTTTGAGATTGCACCCAAGTACTGCATTTCAGTCTCTCTTGTTGACTGTGAGGGCCACTCCGTTCTTTCTAAGGGATTCTTGCTCACAGTAGTAGATATAGTGGTCATCTGAATTAAACTCGCCCGTTGCTGTCCATTTCAGTTCAGATTCCTAAAATGTTGATGTTCATTCCTGCCATCTTCTGTTTGACCACTTCCAGTTTACCTTGATTCATGGAACTAACATTCCAGGTTTCTGTGTAATACTGTTCTTTAGAGCAGCGGACTTTACTTTCACCACCAGACACATCCACAACTGGGCATTGTTTCCACTTTGGCTCAGCTTCTTCATTCCTTCTGAAGCTATTTCTCTACTCTTCTCCAAACTGGAGAACAACTATTCCAAAGAAGTTCTGAATCACTGCTGCAAAAGTTCTAGGCCCCAAAACAGACTTCCCAACCTGGGGGTCCAGCGAAGGGACTGAGAACCCCCAGGGAATTTGACTTTGAAGGACAGTGGGATTTGATTGCAGACTTCCATAGGACTGCGAAGCAGAGACACTTGGAGGACACAAGCAAAATCTTGTGCACAGCAGGACCCAGGAGAAAGGAGCGGTGACGCCACAAGAAACTGAGGCAGACTTAACCTGTGTGTTTGGGAGCCTGGCAGAGGCGTGGGTCGGTGGTGGCCTACCGCAGGGCTGGGCCTCTGACTGCAGCATTCCTGGGAGGCAGCGCATGCTGGCATAAGTCCTTTTGAAGGAGGTTCCCGTTACTGCCATTACCCCTACCATAGTTTGGCCTCAAGCCACAATACAGGGAGGGAACACAGCCCCACCCATCAGCTGTGGGGCTGTGAAAATTGGATTAAAGATTTACTGGAGCATGGCCCCGCCCACCAGAACAGGACCCAGTTTTCCCCACAGCCAGTCCCTCCCATCAGGAAGCTTCCACAAGTCTCTTTCCTCATCCATCAGAGGGCAGATAGAATGAAAACCACAATCGCAAAAATCTAGCCAAACGGATCACATGGATCACAACCTTCTCTAACTCAGTGAAATTATGGGTCATGCTGCGTAGGGCCACCAAGACGGACAGGTCATGGTGGGGAGTTCTGACAAAACGTGGTCCACTGGAGAAGGGAATGGCAAGCCACTTAGGCGTTCTTGCCTTGAGAGCCCCATGAACGGAATGAAAAGGCAAAAAGATATGACAATGAAATATGAGCCCCCCAGTTTGGTAGATGTCCAACATGCTACTGGAGAAGAGCAGAGAAATAGCTTCAGAAGGAATGAAGAGGCTGAGCCAAAACGGAAACAACTCTTCATGGTGTTGCCATTTTTATACACTACCATGTACTGCATGGGGTTTCTCCAGTGGCTCAGTGGTAAGGAATCGGCTTGCAGTGCCGGAGACATAGGAGACAAGAGTTTGATCCCTGGGTTTCGAAGATTCCCTGGAGGAGGGCATGGCAACCCACTCCAGTGTTCTTACCTAGAGAATCCCATGGACAGAGGAGCTTGGCGAGATACAATCCATAGGGTTGCAAAGAGTCAAACACGACCGAAGCGACTTAGCACACACAGCACACATGTACTGCCATCACAATTTTTATCATTTCTAGGTCCTAACTATACTATTGTTTAAATTTTTTTTAAATCACTTCTTGTTCCCGAAATGAAATATTTTAAAAGGAAGTATAATGTCATTACCAAATTAGAAAAATAATTTGCATAACAGTAAAAATAAGAACAACAGTGTTAGTAAATCCTGTATCTGTGTTGTTGCTTCCTGAAAGCAGATAATCTGATATTTTGTTTTAAAGGACATAATAAGGAGTTAAAGATATGCTGAACCATATGTCATTGGTATGATTGGAAATATTGAAAGGGAATTGAAAAGGAAATTGCTTTCTCATTGTATAATACAATTTTATTTAGCGTAACCATTAAGACAATAGATTTTTAAACTTAAATGAGCTGCATACTAAGACCGTTGATTCAGGGCCAATATTGTTTTATCTGTGCCTACACTCCTCTATTTTTTTAATGACTTATTTTGATATAACTTCAGACTTCCAGAAAAGTTGCAAGAGTCATACATGTGACAGGTGTATACTTTTTACCCAGATTCACTAATTATTTGCCTTTTGTTCTATTTGCTTTAATTTAAAATAATTTTAAATATCTATTTTATATTGGAGTATAGGTGATTAACAGTTCTGTGTTAGTTTCAGAAATACAACAAAGTGATTCAGTTATATAACAGATATACATGTATCTATTCTTTGTCAGATTCTTTTCCCATTTAGGTTACTGCAGAGGACTGAGCAGGGTTTCCTGTGCTGCACAGTAGGTCCTTGTTGGTTCCCTCTCTTCAGTACAGCAGTGTGTACCTGTCAATCCCAAACTCCTACTCTATCCCTTCCCCACACCATTCCCCCTGGTAACCGTAAGTTTGTTCTCTAAGTCTGTGCTTTTTCAGTTTCATTTATTTATCGAAGTATAGTTGACTTACTAGTTTTGGGTTTACAACACAGTAAATCTATGTTTGTACAGATTACATACCCTACAAAGTTAGTGTAAAATATTGGCTGTGCTCCGTGTACTGTGCCTTATTGAAGTTGGCTTCTGGAAGTAAGCATTGTAGGGGTTCTGTTTGTGAATTGTTTTGTGGGTTAAGCAATTACAAGGCATTTATCAGAAATTGGATGAAAAGTTGTAACACCAGCTGTGGTTGAGTGTGTCTCATAATATGTGGTGAACTGAGGTAGCTGGTGGATGTTTGAGAAAAAGTATTTGTGTACAAATTATGTCTCTTCCCACACAGCTTCATTCAGCTGGGTGTAATTTTTTTGCATTCACCTAGAGAAAACCTTATTTTTCTTATGTATGTAATTGCACATAAGTAACTATGAGAGTCACATACTATTTAAATTGTCCCCTAATATATAAATTACTTGGAAGAAATTTTTCTTCAAAACAAGCATTTTAGCCATTTACAGCAACATGGATGGACCTAGAGAATGTCATACTTAATGAAGTAAGTCAAGAGAAGGAGAAATACTGTATGACATCCCTTATATGTGGAATCTAAAAAGAAATGATGCTAATGAACTTTAAAAACAGAGTCTCACAGACTTAGAGAATGAACTTATGGTTGCCAGAGGGAAGGGATAGCTAGGGAGTTTGGGATGGTCATGTACACACTGCTGTATTTAAAATGGATAGCCAACAAGGACCTATTGTATAGCTCATGAAACTCTGTTATGTGGCAGCTTGGATGGGAGAGGGGTTTAGGAGAGAATGGATACATGTATGTGTATGGCTGAGTCCCTTCACTGTTCTCCTGAAACTATCACGAGACTGACTCAGCTATACCCGAATACAAAGTAGAAAGTTCAAAAGTGAAAAAAAAATAAGCATTATAGTACAACTATTTTTCTGTTTGTAATTATGTATGTGGAGAGATTTTTAAAATATTCTGTTTTTCATGGAACTACCTAATAGGTTTAAGAACCATTAATGATTCTAATTGTTCTTTCTGTATTTATTAGTTGGTATTCGACTATATGAGGAACTGCTTTTTCTTCTTCATTTATTTGGACTTCACTGGTAGTTCATGTGGTAAAGAATCTGCCTGCAATGCAGGAGACCCAGGTTTGATCCCTGGGTCAGGAAGATCCCCTGGAGAAGGGAATGGCAGCCTACTCCAGTATCCTTGCCTGGAGAATTCCATGGACAGACCGTGGGGTTGCAAAGAGTCAGGCACGACTGAGCAACTAACACTATAAGATAGTGCTTTTTCTTCTCCATTTATTTACTCATTTATTATATCATATAGATTCATAGGATTTTACATCTTATGGATTTTAATCCATGACTATCATTTTCTATTTGAATGCTCAAATTGTTCCAGATTCCAGTGAGACCTTCAGGCTGATTCCTGTGTGGTATTTTGCCAGTGTATTTTGAGCACTGCTTACTTTCTGGCAGAGCAAGCATGTTGACTTAACTTTATCTTTGCTCTGTCTGGGGCTTAAACATCAGCCTTTTCCCCAAAGAACCCTGGTTATTAGAAACTTAGGATCTGGGTGCTGGATGTGTCCATTGCTGCTAGTCTCTCATGGTTTCTAAGTCCTTACGTGCAAACTCTTATACCCATATTTATTTCTATATTTATCTGGAGAACAAAAGTGCATAAGGGCACCAGGAGTTCACACTGATGCTTCAAATTACAGTCGAACACAACAGGGTACCTTCTACTTTTTTTCCTTTGCATATTTGTAATTTCCTACTGTAGCTGTGGAAAAATACCTCCCTCTCCCCCTTACCATCAGTTTATTTACTGATTTGTTCAAGCCTAAAATACTGTGAAAGTAGTCACAGCATACTAGGCTGTGAAAGTAGTTTCAGCAGTGCTATTTGTGCCACCATGAAATCCCTCCAGTCCATCATCCCATCATGTCTCTCAGCAGTATTTTACCTTTATCTGTGTTGATGTCTTATACATCTTTTGTTAAATATGTTCTTAAGTATTTAATGTCTTTTTGACACTCTTAGAAATGGATTTCTAAAATTCATTTTTCAGTTGTTCACTGCTAGTACATAAACATAATTTGATTTTTTTCATTGACCTCTATCTTGTGACACTATTGAATTCATATCCTGAATTCTAGTAGTTGCTTTATAGATTCCATAGGACTTTCTGTGTAGAAAATTACCATCTTTGCAAACAGATCTTTTTACTTGTTCGTTTTCAATCTTTTACCCCTTAATTGTGCTTCACTACATTGTCTAGCTCTTCTAGGGCAATGCTGAAAAAAAGTGGTAAGATTTGATGTCCCTACTTGTTCCCAAGCCTAGGGGGGAAGCACTTTTAATCCACAATTAAGTATTATGTCTGCTATATGCCTATCATAGATGCCCTTTATCACATGTAGGAAGTTTTCTTCTATTCTTAGTTAACTGAAAATTCTGAGATAATCTTATGGTTTTGTACTTTATTCTGACAGTACAGTTAGTTAGACTGATGTAGCATTCAAAGTCAACCAATCTCATATTCCTGGGATAAACTTGACTGAGTCATGTACAGTGTTTATGTATTGCTAGATTCTGTTTACTAATATTCTGTTAAGGATTTTTGTTTATGTGTTCAGGAGGGATATTGTAATGTTTTTGTCAGGATTATACTGGAATCATAAAATGACTTGGCAAGTGTCCTGTCATTCTGTGTTCTGACTTGGTGTTACTGCTTCCTTATCTGTTTGATAGACTTTATCAGGGAAAATAATAAAAGAAATGTACTTTCTGTGAAAACACATAGCTATTAATATCACACTAAAAAGTTTTTCTTATGAGTACCATTAAGTATCTAGTCAGTGTTTAATTTTTTGATCATCCCATGAATGCCAGTAAGAATAATATCATAACTTTAAAAATCTTCATTTAAAGTATTTGGTAATTAAAGTAGTATTTTATTTTCCTTATATTAAGGTTCGTGACAATAAAAAATTAAGAGTAAATGCTGTTATTGCTCCTAAGAGTTCATATGCAGACAAAGCGCCTTCAAGATCTTTGAATGACCTGAAGTAAGTCTTGACAATAGTATTAGAACTAAGCTGTTTTTTGAATATTGAATAATCATCTGTCTCTTAAATATATGTAAATTATCTCTTTGTCACACGAATACATTTGTTATAGGCTGTATTATTCCCTTTTAGGATCTCTACTTAAGTCTAAAAAGGCAAAATCTAGGCCCAGGAACAGATTGTGGTATTCTTAGTATATGATGGTAATTTTTCAAATCATTGGAATAATATTGGACTACTTAGTGAGCTCCTAAAATAGTTGGTTAGTTATTGGGGAAGTAGAAGGATAAATTACTTCATAATGTAAAAGTAATTTCCAGAAGGATCAAATGGAAATACTACAGTTATAAAATGCCTACAAGTAAATAAAGTCTTAACTCTGTATAAAAGCAATGGTAGAAACCACAAAAGAAGAGATTAATAGTTTGTAATTATAAATATTAAACTTCTCTGATCAGGAAATGAATCATCTGATCAGGAAATAAAATCACTTAAGTGACTAACTTCTGTACCATCATTCATTTATGTTTTATTTATTGTTTATTCTCTTGTCAACTATGAGTTTTTTTTTTTAATGCTGTTTTAAGAAGAAAATCCTAAAAGGTGCTTTTCCTTTCAGACAATATGGATTTTTCTCTTATTTGCGAGAGTTGTTTGATGCCCCTGACCCTGTCATGAGTTACCTTTGCTGCCAGTATCACATTCATGAAGTTCCTGTAGGAACTGAAAGAACCAGAGAAAAAATTGAACGGGTAAGAAAATACTGAATCAATCAGTACCAAAAATGTAATTTTGTTAAAACTTACTAAAGTCAAGGAAAACTTGTGAGAAATTTAAAGAAACCTGTCATTGTTTTTAACTAAACAGGAATTACCTTATAATAATAATTTTACATTTCTGATATTACATAGGACAGTGAATGTTGACTAATACTTTATGACAATAAGGATGTGGAGTTACCTAAATAAATACTTAATACCTGTAGGGTAACTAAATTAAAGCCTGAAAAGAGACACCTGACTCTCTTACTGAATTCTGCTTTGCTTGACAAACATTTGTTCAAACATTAATGGTTTATTCATTTAAATTCTTGTATTCTAGATTATTTTTCAAACAGATTATACTTTAGGATGGTAGGCTAGGATATAGAACTGTTCTGGTAAGCCCTCCCCTTAAAGTTCCTTTTAAGATTATCTCATAAGTGAATGACCACTCTTAAGAGGATCTCCTTTTCTTATCTGACAGCCACATAAACTCTTAGGTTCCTAGGTTCTCTGATGGCTGCTTCAAGTTTTCTTCTCCTTACCAGTAGTCTCCAAGACTCCAAACCACCTTTTAATTACAGGGAGAAACAGCCAGATTTGTCCATAATACTAATACTGCTTGTATGCATTTACAGACCTAACTGCTGTTTATAACACTGAATTTATTAGAGAATGTGTTTTAAGTTTTTAACAGCCAGTCTACAAGTATCCCTAGAATATTCACTTGTAGTCTGGCGCCTTTGTATACCTCATTAACAGAAGATAGAAATGGGGCCTCATTACTAACCCATTTTGCGAAGACAAGCAAATTATTAAGTTGCATATCATATTATGGTGATCATTTGGGGAAACCAAAAAAATAGAACTGTGTGTGTGGACCACTCTTTAATACTCATTGATGGGGTTTAAAAAAAGAAGACAACATGCACAGACCATCCTGTGGTCTGTCATAACTTCAGGGGTAGGTAGGGTGCTACCTCTTAAGGTTAGGATAGTAGGCATTCTTTACTGTTGCAGAAAGACTAGAAAATTTGCTAAGGGCTTTCATAGCTTTACTCTGGTGCAAAAAAGGATAGTATTGCACTTGGAAAATCCTTTCATTCTTTGAACAGTTCTTCAAGTTGAAATATTTTTATGTGCTTTACTTTTTAACATTCTGTTTAGGTCACCTAAAGAGCTTTAACTCTACTGTCTATGCTAGAAAAAAAACATGGTATATAGAAAAGCAAAGTCAGACACCTAGTGAAGCCCTTAACATTGTCTTGGCCATCTTTCAGAAAACACAAACCTGCACTGAAGAAATTTACTATCTAAACGTTTCGTGTCTACCTCCTGACAACAATGGTCGTATTTCTCCCGTAGAAAAAAATAGCATTCTTTAGTGTAAGATTTGCTTTATTATCAAATTGTGACATTTTAGACCCTGTAAATGATTATCTTCATGACACGTGGTGGGTAGGCCAACGTCATGTGGGCTCTCCTTTCATTTCAAATTACTGACTGTTTGTGGATGCTAGTTTATACCCTGTGAAGCTAAGTATGTTTAAATATGTCCTATCTCATCGCTTAGACTGTAAACTTCTGCAGAGAAACAAGCCACAAGAATACTGGTAATAAACCTTTAGAGACTGGAAAAAACTACATTACAGCAGCCTATTCTTTATAAATATACAGAAACCGATCCAACAATGTTATGGTGTTTAGAATGTGCGTAGTTTATAAAACTCCTTAATAAATTCTTGAGAGAAAAACTCTCCCCAAAAATGCAAAAAGAAGTCCTTAAAATCCTTGAAAAGTATGTGCGTTAAGTATTCCCCAAATGTATAGGAATTAAATGTAAGATTATGTATCTTTGAACAATATAACTAAGGGGAAGGAGAGTACATGTGTTAATTGAGATAACAGACTTCATTCTGCTGGGCAACCGACTCCCCAAAAGTACACCTACTTGGGAGAGATTGTATAGTAAAGTAGAAATATAGCTAACTTTGGTAGTTGTTTCAGTTTTATCCCAGTTCTCTTCCTTAGTGTTTTTTTCCAAAATAATAACCTGAAATTTATCACTCACCTTTTTAGAGATGTTGGATTACATTTCTTTTAAAAAATGAAAATAAATCTAGTTTGATCTAAAATTCACTTGATCTGTATTTCACTTGATCTGTATTTTTAATTCTTTAGTCCTTTTTTTTTTTAATGTTATAATTATTCTTGTGCTTAGTCGCTCAGTCATGTCTGACTCTTTGCGACCCCATGTACTGTAACTCACTAGGCTTCTCATGGGGACTCTCCAGGCAAGAATACTGGAGTGGGTTGCCATGCCCTCCTCCAGGGGATCTTCCCAACCCAGGGATCGAACCCAGGTCTCCCGCATTACAAGCGGATTCTTTGTCTGAGCCACCGGGGAAGCCCCATCTGATAATTCTTAGATAGATGTCTGCTAAATGTTTATTTTACATTATAGGTAATACATGAAACCCGATTAAAACAAATTTATACAGCAGAAGAAAAGTATGTGGTGAAAACTTCTTTTTATTCAAACAAAGTCATTTCAAGTAACACATCCCTAAAAGTAGCCCAGTTTCTCACAGTCACCGTGGATCTAGAGCAAAGACGACACTTAGAAGAACAGTTAAAGGTTGGTCATTTTTTATTTTACAGTTGATCTACAGTGTTGTGTAAACTGACTCAGTTATATTTTTTTTTCATTGTGGTTTGATACTGGATATTGAATATAGTTCCCTGTGCAATACAGTGGGACCTTGTTGCTTATCCATTCTGTGTATAATAGTTTGTATCTGCTAATCCCAAAACCCCAATCCATCCGACCCCACCTCACCCTTTCCCTTGGCAACTGGGAATCTGTTCTCTGCATCCAAGTCTGTTTTATTAGGAAATTTGTGTCACATTTTAGATTGTCGATATAAGTGATATGGTATTTGTTTTTCTGACTTACTTAATCTAGTATATTGTTGTAGATAGCATTATTTCATTCTTTTATGGCTAAGTATTATTTCATTGGCTATACCATTCATTGAATGTACTGTTCTTTATCCATTCACCTGTTGATGGACATTTAGATCGTATCCATGTCTTGGCTGTTGTAAATAGTGCTGCTGTGAACATTGGGGTGCATGTATCTTTTCAGATTATAGTTTTGTTTGGATGTATGCCCAGGAGTGGGATTGCTGGACCATATGGTAACTATTTTCCATGATGGCTGAACCAGTTTACATTCTCACCAACAGTGTAGGAGGGTTCCCCTTTCTGTACCCCCTCTCCACCATTTATTGTTTACTTTTTTAAATAATGGCCATTCTGAGTGTTATGAGGTTGTACTCTGTTTTAGTTTTGATTTGCGTTTCTCTGATATTATTAGCAATGTGGAGCATCTTTTCATGTGCCTATTAGCCATTTGTTTTTCTTTGGAGAAATATCTATGTAAGTCTTCTGCTCATTTAGTGTTTGGATTGTGTTTATGTTACTGAGCTGTTTCGTATATTTTGGAAATTAAGTCCTTGTCAGTCACATCCTTTGCAAATATTTTTTCCCAGTCCACAGGTTGTCATTTTGTTTATAGTTTCCTTTACTGTGTAAAGCTTGTAAGTTTAAGTCCATTTGTGTTTTTTTTTTTTTTGCTTTTATTTCTGTTGTCTTGGAAGATTGACTTAAGAAAACATTGGTATGATTCATGTCAGAATTACGGTGTTACATCTTCTATTGAAGTTAAAGATCGGTTATTTTGAGTGTTTAAAAATATTAGTTTATAATACTTTAACTAGTCTGTTTTTTAAATATCCTAACAATGTTGCATATTCCATAGGAAATTAATAGAAAATTGCAAGCAGTAGAATCAGGATTGATTGCCTTACGTGAGACAAACAAGCATCTGGAACACAAAGATAATGAACTTAGACAAAAGAAGAAGGAGCTTCTTGAAAGGAAAACCAAGAAAAGACAACTGGAACAAAAAATTAGTTCCAAACTAGGAAGGTATCTTTCAGCCTGTTCTGTGCTGGGGGGTTGGGAGGGTGATACAAATGCACTATAAGGATATTATTAGTTATACATACCTTGTAATGACAACAGAGTTCCCACCAGCATGCTGTGTAGAATTTCTCTCTCAAACTCAAACCCTTCTACACAAAACACAGGACAAAGCAGGGGGAATCTTAAGTGTTACAGATTTTTCTGTTCCTTGATCAGCTATTTTCATCCCTGGACCCCATTATATTCTCAAAAATTATTGAAGACCTTGAGAAAGTTTTGTTTATATGGATTATATCTACTGATATTTACCAAATTAAAAATTAAATAGTATGTTAAAATGATAAATTTGTTAGCAAAAAATATGAGACAATTTTCCAAACAAAATACATTTCGCAAGAAGAGGGATATTACTTTTACATTTGTAAATCTCTTTAGATGAAGTTAGTTGTTTTTTCATAAGTGCTTCTGCATTCACTTGGTTATGAGATATTTTGGTTGACGTATATGAAGAAAATCTGGACCCACATATATATGCAATTAGGAAAGGGAGGACTACTTTAATAGACTTGTCAGCATATGTATTCTTTAATGTTACATCAAAACTTGCCGAAGTGTGGTTTGTTAACATTTAACTGCAACATGGAAACTGAAATCATTAATGAAGAAATATACTCTTAACATTACCATAAGTGCATCTTTTACCCATGAATGACTTTGTTACATTATGCTAGCTTACTGTGAGATCCCAGGCAGTTGGTCTCAGAACTGATTTGTAAGTTTTATTTTGAACTTAGATGTTTTGTGGAAACTTGGAATATATAAGATCAGATAAAAGCTGTTAGGGTGTTCAGTCCAGGGGAGAGGAAAGTGATTTCCAGTTTCAAAGTTTTTCCCATGCCCATTTCAGGACACAATGCAGACCTTTTTTGGTGATTGTTCTTTTATGCTTCTTTCCTATAGAATAAAGATATAGGTATTAAAGACATAATAAATGACAGCTCATTGCCTTGAGTACAGTATAAATTTACCTTGATCTAATATAATAGTGTTTCTAAACACATAAGTTGAATATTTAAAATGCTTCTAGAAATTTTGGGTTTTTTTAAGCAAAATGCCCGTTAACTTTTAAAAGTCAGTAGTGTATGTACCTTGGTTGCTTAAAAGAAGATATATCTGCTGAGTCTTAACTGCCTAGAATTCTTTTCTACATAAACCCTTCACTTTTATCTTTAGTCATCCACAGGTCAGCCTTTTACTGTTGGACTGCTGTATTGAACTCATGGTCTGAAACTAAACTTTCTCCTTATGATGTTGAATTGTGTAGTGAGCTAACCTTTTACGTGCATTGCTGTCCTGCTGTCTCGTGTCTGCAGTTGCTCTGGAACACTGCAGTGGGGGCGTGGTTAGTGGGCTCCCCCTGACTGGTCGCCTCTCTTCAGTGCATAGAGAATACTGTCCTCAAGTTTATCATCTTTTCATGGTCCTGCCCCCTTCAAGATATCTCTGGTGGCTTCCTGCCTTTACTGTATGAAATTTAAATACTGCTTTCCTTTAGCTTGTCCTTCACGTTTTTCAAAATCTTCTTTCACTCCACCCATTCTAATTTCCTCCCTCTCTGCCCCAACACACTCTTCACTCACCATTCAGCACACTCTCGACAATATCCACTGAACTTGTTTATTCTTGTTTTTATTGCTTCCATCTTGGATTTTTCCCTGTAGTGGAAAGAACTTGGCCTTTGATGTCAAACACATCTTAAAATTTAGTATCTGTATTGTTAGGTAACTTAAGTAAACTTCTCAGCCTTTGTGTCTCCATGTTAAAAAGCAAAGTATTAACTTTTAGAATTGTTGTATTGTCTCTTCATCATTATTTTACCTATTAGATTGCCACAATTAAGCTCCTTAAGGGAAGGGACTGTTTTTATAAAGAATGCTTGTCACTTATGGACCAGACATTATACTAAGTGTGTTGCATAATTTGCCTTTTTTTAGTCTTCACCAAAGCCCTGCAGAAGCACTATTTTTATTTACAGTTTATAGATGAGGAAACCAAAGCTTAGAAGAGTAGCTTGTTCAGTTGTACTGCTCATTGGTGGCAAAGAGGAAGTTTAAATCCACTTTCTGACTCTAGATCCTATACCATTAGCACTAGCATTACCTAGACTATGCTGGGCATTTGATACATCTCAACAAATAGTTTTCAATCCTGAGTGGTTGCATAAAATGATTATTTAATCAGGAAGCTATCAGTTAACATCTGAGTAGCATTGCTACATAGACCATAAAGCAGCAGGAAACCTGAGAATTGAGCTCAATCCTTGTGTTTTCTCTGATTTCTACATCATTATGCATTTCATACAGTTTAAAGCTGATGGAACAGGATACCTGCAATCTTGAAGAGGAAGAACGAAAAGCAAGTACCAAAATCAAAGAAATAAATGTTCAAAAAGCAAAACTTGTTACTGAATTAACAAACCTGATAAAGGTAAGACATTTTCATTTTAGTCATTTTTTTTTTGTTGCAAGTCAATAGTAAAATCTTAGCAAGAGATTTATTAGTAATTTCAGCTTTCTGTTTGACATTTCTCTTTATAGATCAGTAAATTGATTAAAAGTACTCATTAGGCTAAATTGTTTTATTTCAAATGACTCAAAGGAGAACTATTTAAGATTGAAGAGAAGTATCAATCACATTAGAAAAATGTTAAGAAACTATATTGTAAAATAAAACTCATAGAGGTTTTTATTCCTAGAATTGTACTGCTTTACATATACAAAAAGTAGATTTAATTCTTCAAAATACTACGGTGATCTCTGAGAAGAACAAATTAGAATCAGATTATATGGCAACCTCATCACAGCTACGTATCACAGAGGTAAAGTTTTTGCTTTTATTTTGGGACTTCAGACCAGTTTGAAAGCTATATATACATGTGTATTTATATATCGTGCCTTGCAGTGTGCAGGTTTTGGTATGCTCTTTAATTTACAGATTTCATGCACTCTGCTGATTAGGAATATTTGAAACCCTTTGTGTACCTTTATTATTATTACTACCCTTCCCCAATTAAATAACAAAGAGAGTACCTGATTTAGTCATTTGAAAACCAAAATCTCACCATGTCTGCTTTCTTAGCCGATACAAATTATAGTTAGTACTGTTGCCAAGAAGCAACTAATAGCTTTTATTGCAGTTTGTATCCCATAAACTATAGATGAGTTCCAGTCAATACTAAGAATGGCCTTAGTGTGTGATCCTGTTGATTTAATCTGTTAATGATAAATATTGAAATGGGGGAGGGTAGGGGGGTGATGTACTAAGTTAACATAAATTTCAAAGAAGACCAAGCAACAAAATGAGGTAGTAAGAGTGACATAGTTTTTGAGTCTTTCAAATCCTTACTCCAAAATAGAAGAGCAGCTGGGATACTATGATAACAGCAAGCCCAGGGACAATGTAGACAACAGACTCGGCTTAAAGGTGTCCCTGTAGGTGTACTGCAGCATATTCTCACACTCATCACCCAGGATTAGCATGAGGCTAGGTTAAAGGCTTAGTCCTTAATAAAACTGCCCTTCAGATGCCACCTGCACTTCTGACCAACTGGTGACTGATTCAAGGGTTCTCATGGCTTCCCCAAGTTCGGTAATTAACTGGAGTGGCTCACAGAACTGAAGAAAAGGCTGTTCTTAACCATTACAGTTTTATTATATAAACAATACAAATCCCTACTAGTCAAGTGAAGAGGTATATAGGGCGGGCAGGGTCCTGCACACCGTTTCTATGCCCTTTTCTGGTGAAATAATTTATTGCTCTCATAGCACATCAGTGTTTGGAATTTTTACCAGGTTGATTACCTAGGCATGACTGTTTGGATCATTGGCCATATGGCTAAACTTGGGCTCTAGCCCTTCTCTCTGCTGTTTAAGAAACTGGGTGGGGGTAATAATAAGACTCAAAGCCCCAACCCTTTAGTCACATCATTTGTCTTTCTGGCATTGACTTCCCCCATTCTGCGTCACTCCTTAGCATAAACTCAGACACTCCTATCACTCAGAAAATTCCTAGGATTTTACAGTCTTCCTCCCGAGAACCAGGGACAAACATCAGTCAAGTTCTGTGTTTTACAACACCCATGAACCCAAGAGTACAGGTGGGTAAGATAGTCAGCAGCAGCATCAAGACTGGTGTGGTATTGCAAGTATGTGGTAAGAAACAGAGAAAGCTCAAAGAATCCAAAAATTAAGTCACCAGCAGGTTCTCATCTTTTAAGAAAAGAGGCCCCATTTGGTGTGGAAAGCTCAGCAGACCAATTTCAGAGCAGCTGAAACTGGGAGGTGACTTTTAGATTCCAGAAAGGTCAGGTGGTGCTGGGGTGATTGAGGTCCCGTGAACTAGCAGCTCACCTGAAACTGCCTTGCAGAGCAGAGTAGCTTACTGAGGAGAACTAGAACCACTGGGCAGGCTAAGGAGACAGCAGGCCTGTGTCATGTGGTCAGAAGGCCGACACGGTCGCTAAAGGCACAGCACTCAAACACAGGAAGGGAGACAGTGTAAGTAAAACAGTATTTTTGCTGACTGTCCTGTAGGTACTATGAGGAAATAAAAGGATACTACCTCAGATTAGATGGTTCAGGAGAGGGAAGTGAGGGAGAATTTCAGTATTGTTTATAGTAGGAACTAGTATGTCAAAGATACTCAGGCCACAAGGATATTATATAAGATACTTGTGCATAAATAATCTTTCAAATAAAAATGGAAGGATGTTTAGCATACATCTACATATATAATCAGAATAAAGACTTCTACACCTGCTGCCTTCCCTAACCTGACAAGGGAGTCTCCTGTCCATATTGTTAGTAGCAGCAGACACAGTAATATTTTTGAGTTGAGCTGATTACTCTGGCGAGTAGAAAGGTTCTTAATTATATTGTCCAGGGAAATATAATCTCATTAGCTACTTGTCACACTAGGTTTTCTTGCCTGGATATATACGCAAACTCTGACAGGTTTTTCCATACTAATCTTCTTGATACTTCCCCTGACTTTATTTTCTATTTTCTCGGCAATATTTTACATCACTATTTCTCTTTTTTTATATGTTAATCTGAAAATTATTAAATGCTTTTTATTTATAATTGTCTTACCAACCCTTTTGTAGGGTTCTTTTCTTTCTTGCACTGTGTTTTGGTAAGTGTTTGTTACTGACTGATCATAGTCACCAGCTGTGCATTTTAAATAGTCAAGAGTGATGAGTGAGAGATACAGAGAAGAGTGAGTCTATAGTAGTTCATTTTGTCTTTCATTTGCTCTTTTTTCTTCTCACGTTTTCTCTCACTTGCCCACACTTGCTCTTCTTTATTCTTCTTGCTATTCTTCATTTGAAACAAAAGGAGATCATTTCCTTCCTTCTTTTCTTCCCCTCACCCTGCTTTGGGGTTTGTCTTTTACCCTGGTCATGAAAGACAAATTCATACACAAAAAAGATTGACACAGAATTTCACTACAAGTTGTGTTCATGAAGGAACTTAGGGATAACTAAACACCATTGAGTTTAATAACGTCCTCAAATTATTGGAGGGCAAATAGTGGAAAAGGGATCCAAACCCATTAAATATTTCCAGAGGTAGGTCACTACCATCTGGAATATTTTTACAAGTTCATAAGCTGACTGCACATAAATCCAGATATGGAGGTGGACAGATGGATGAACATGTTACTTGGTTTTTTACTTTGGGCAGATTTCCTGACCACTCCAAGCCTGTTGTCTTCAGCCACAGATATTACAATACCTACCTAACTTGCAGGGCTATTGTGATAGTAAGTTTAATAATACATCAAGATGCTTAGTGCGCTCCCTAGCATGAAACATGTATGGATTTACATCAAGATTCATATTATAAGAACTGGAAGTTGCTAAATTTACTTTTTATCCTACTATCAAATTTAGAAATTGTGCTTTCATCTAATGTTCTTTACTCTACCTACCTGCTCGCTACTCTCCCGCAAAAACTGAACTTCAGGAAAGACTTTTTATTCGATTTAGATGATGTGTATGTATTTGGGGAGGGAGGGGACCTTTACCAAGTAAACAGTATTATTGCCAGTACCATTGTTTACTATTTGATTGATTGAAATAGAACTTGCAAGCTTGTATATTAAATGTTGTGAAGACCACTGATGTCTGAACTCCAAATTTGACAAGGGAGGGAGGGAGGAAGGACCAGACACACACTGCATGATGGATGTGAATAAGATTACACAAGTTTAATTCTTTTACTTAATCTGCAGAAATACAAAGGATGTTTCTGTACTGTGTCTTTATGAAAATGACTGTGCATCTTATTCACCTTTCTATGCTCAATACATGATAAAATACTGATATTTAATAGGTTCTCAGTAATTATTTGGTGAAGGAATGAATGGGTCCATGAATAAATGATAACTACATGAATCATTTAAAGGTTCTGCTGAGTTTTCTGATATGAAGCCTTATGTATTGTATATATTGTTTTATTAGAGTATAATTATACATAGGTTAAACTTTCATAAAAAGGAAATGAAGTTTAAATTTCAAAGCTTTTAGGGATTCAAGAATGCCATATTATTAATGTCCCAATATATTTTGAAGTTTAAGTTCAAATTCTACCTTAGCAATAAACTCAGTCATACTTTGAGATATGGTTTTTGGATGATTTGCTTACTGTTATCAAAATTTGTAATATATGTGATATAGTGTGATGATATTTATTAATAAAAGAACCCTCTGATTGAACAGTAACATAAACATTTTCAAAATATTTCTTTTTCTTATAATAGCAACATTTCATTGAGTTGGATGAAAATAGACAGAGATTATTGCAGAAATGCAAGGAACTTATGAAGAGAGCCAGGCAAGTATGTAACCTGGGTGCAGAGCAGACTGTTCCTCAAGAATATCAGACAGTAAGTATAAAAAGTATATAATGCTACAAATTAACATATTTAACATAGTATTTTTAAGTTTAAAGTGTGTTAGGCATTTTACAGGGCCATGAAAAACATGATCTGCCATAAATGAGATAACCCTGCCGCCATTTTTAAACTGAGTATGCATGTAGTTTTGCTCAATGAATTTTTTCTTCCTGGTACTCAGATGGACACCATTCAGTCTTATTGCTTAGTACCAAAATTACTCAGATATGGGTATCATTTTGCAAAATTATTTCTACCAAAACATTTATCCAGTAAAAAGCTTTTTTCCCCAAGCACCTTTTTAGGAGAGGTTTGGGAGATGGGATATAGTTGTATTAGTAATTGATATATAAGAAACAGTACATACAGGTGATAGTTAGAAAAAGACAAAATGAAAATGTTATCCTGGAAATCAGGGTGTTTATCTAGGGTTCTTTGGGAGTGGATTCTTTATGACTAACATCTGTTGGTAAAGAAAAGAGCCTTTCCTTCTTCTCATTATGTGTACTTTATATCCTGACATATCATTTAGTTAGTAAAATGAGAAGATACTGCCCTTTTCTGCCTGTTCTACCATTGAGTAGGTAGCCCTTGACCTGAAGCTTTATCTGGCAGGTAGGGATAATGCCTTGATTACCTTCTATCACACATTAAACAAAACACATACTTTCTTCTCTCTTGAAATTTATATTCTAGTCTGGAGGGTGGGGAAAACAAATCAAAAAGCAAATAGATTATGTTGGGAATAGCAGGAGGTGTTAAAAAGAATAATAATACAAGGTAAAAGGCTAGTGTCAGAGAAGTCTCCTTTGAGAAGATACTATTTTAGATGAGTCCTGAATGAACAGAAGAAATCAGTCAAGTGAAGGTTTGAGGGAAAAGCATTCCAGGCAGAGAAAACAGCTCATTCAAAGCTCTTGAGGCAGAAGTATATTTGGCCTGTTTCAGAATAGAAAAAATCTTAGTGGGGCTAAAATTTATTATCCAAGGAGGGCAGAAGTCAGATCCTGTAGGGCCTTATAGACCACAGAAGGAATTTGGGCTTTACTTTGGGATGGAGTCCATTGGAGAATTTTAAACAGAAGATCGATAGAGGTAGGACAACCGTTTGTAGAGCACTCCAGCTGCAATCTGGAGAATAAAGTAGGGATACAAGAATGGAAGATGACCATTTAGGAGATTATTGCTTTGGACCAGGCAAGAGACTATTGTGGTGTGGATTAGAGTGGAAACAGAAACGATAGAGTAGTTTACATACTTGAGGTATCTTTTAATGACAGAACCAGCAGGACTTGCTAATGGATTTGAATTGAAGGGTAGAGAGAGGATCCCTAAATTTTGCCAATTACTGAGATGGAGAAGCTCAAAGGACAAATAGGTTTGCTCAAATTGGTGGGGAAGGTGGGTAAGTTGAAGATTGGTTTCACCATCTTAAGTTTGGTCTATTAGAATCAAATGAAGATATGAAATAAGTGTGTGGCACATGAGTTCAAAGCTCAAAGGACAAGTCAGCTTCAACAAAATGAACTTAATATCTGAAAGCCTATAGAAGCTGAACTGCTTTCCAGAAGGTTAGAGGGAAAAAAAGACAGGTTAAGATATTAGATTAATGTGGCATGTTAGGATCTTTTTCAGAGTTTTAAGATTGATTTTGTACATTGTAGTACATAAGCTTTTGCAAGTTGTGCTGACAAAACGTTGTACTGTTTGCCTGCCCCCACCCTGTTCTAATTTGTCTCTATGATATGGTCTCGGAAGATAGTACTGTGGTGAAATTCTGCTGTCAAAGTAATTGGATTCTTTGGATGCTTTTGTAGTTCTTCACAAGTACAGTATAAAGTTCTAACTTCTTGCTCTCTTTCAATGCCCCACATATTCTGGACCCATTCTACCAATTCAGCAAGTACCCACCATTCCAAATGGACACAACTCCTCACCCCCCATGGTATGCAGTGCTCTTTTTCTCCAAGCTCCTGTCTCTCCTCTGCCTTACTTTTCCCTAGCTGTTTGCTTTAAGGCCCAGAGATGAATTTGAGGCCTCTGAATTCTCTTACTGTTTCTTGTAGCTCCTGTAGCATAAACTGATAATTCCTTTCTCTAAATTCCATAACCTGTATGATATGTACTGCTTATTTTAATACTCAACATCATTACATTGCCTTAAGGTATTAGCTCATGTTACTAAGTATATACATTTTATTTTCTTCTAAAGTATAAACCCCTTTTTGAAAGCAAAAAGCCATGTTTGTAATTCTTTTGATTCCTTACTGTGTTGTGCTAGCATGCTGTTCAACATGTAGCAGACACTCGACAGAATATTTTCGTTTAAACTATTTGAGTTGAACTGTTTTCATTGTACTACCCATAATAATGGACAGTTTTTTCCTTCTTTAGGCTTTCCAAGATCTTCCAAACACCTTGGATGAAATTGATGCTTTATTAACTGAGGAAAGATCAAGAGCATCTTGCTTCACAGGACTCAATCCTACAGTATGTGTCTTCCCCTAGTGCCTGCTGCAGTCGCCACCACAGCACACCCTGCCCCCGCCCCACACACACACAGTTCCCCCCAGCACTTGCCTCCCACTCTGTTCCTGCTGCCTAGCTTATTATTACCAAGAACTCTAGTACAATGTACTTTTAAATGCCAGATTCTGAATCTGTTAGAATTTTAAATAGATTCTTCCTAAGGAACACAGTGTTCTGTGCCTTTCCTTTATAAAAAGAATACTTGGGCTAACCTGAAATACTGAGATGTCTTTTTTAAGAATTAAAAAAATGACATTTTTTAGTATGTTACAAGAACATAAATTAACTGCCTACAAACAGTGGCATTTTCAATTAATGTTTTAATTGATGCAAAATTTTTTGTACCTTTATCCTTTGGTAGATTATTCTTAAAGGTTTTTTTTCTGCCAGGTTGTTGAGGAATACACAAAAAGAGAAGAAGAAATAGAGCAATTAACTGAGGAAATAAAGATAAAGAAAGTTGAACTGGATAAATACAGAGAAAACATTTCACAGGTAATTATTCAACTTTTTCTCATGTGCATTAATATGGGAATGTAGAATAATGCAAAATGAAATAACATTTCTAAGAAAAAAATGTATGTTCTCAGGACCAGATCGATACTAAATTTGTTTTATATAAAGTCTTGTATCAATGTAATAACACTTCTTTTACATTTTTATTTTTATATTGCTTTACTTACAGGTAAAAGAAAGGTGGCTTAATCCTTTAAAAGAGCTGGTAGAAAAAATTAACGAAAAATTTAGCTATTTTTTTAGTTCTATGCAGTGTGCTGGTGAAGTTGACCTCCATACAGAAAATGAGGTAAAATTGCATTTGATATGTTTCCTGACAAGAATTTTAATTATATGATAAAAGTATATGTAAATTGTTTATTTACTCTAAAGGTATATTTTAAAATTTTGCTTATAAAAAAAAAATGTCCAAAGGAAAGAAGAGACCATATCTAGGATTCCATCAGGGTCACTTGTTGTTTTGAGGATTTTCTTCTTGGTGACATCTGAGATTAGCAACTAATACCTTACAGACTCTTTTCATATCCAGCCTAACTGAATTCATATCCAACTGAATAGCTGAATGGTTATTCAGTTGTGATGAACAAATGCATTGCTTTTTGAAATCACTACTCCTCAACTTTGAAGAGTCATATACAAATTGGCATACATAACTGAAATATAGAATAGTACCAGTGATTTCCTTTTGATCAAGAATTTGAGTTCACAAGAACAAAAATACTGAAAAAATTTGGTACTGATTTCTTGAACTATATACGTTTCATGCATTGCAATTGTGGGTAAAATAGGAGTGGGTGGAGCTATAGATGAAACAAGATTGGTCATATATGGATCACAGTTGAGACTAGTTGATGGTAGATACATTGAGCTTATCTGGGAGTTCTAATTTTGTAAATGTTGAAATTTTTCCCTAATAAAGCATTTCTTTTAAGAAGGAAGAAACGTAAAGCAAGGTAGAGCCTTTATTTCTCCTTAGGAATTTTGTCCCATTACTTCTTTATCTGTTTATTATGAAACATAAGGATTGCAAACATCATGTAACTGTAAGTTTTAATAAGATATTAGACCTGTGAAGAGAATCATCATCAACATAGTCTGGGTTTGATAGAAGGAAGAAATGTATTGTAATAACATGTAATTTATAATATATTTCCTTTGTGCCAGACACTGTGCCAAGCATTTCTAGGTTTATCTTCTTTAATCTTCAGAACCATTCTATAAAGCAGGTACTTTTTATTGACTCTATACTGAAACAATATTAGAACCACTTGCTCTCTACAAGCTCTAGAGGTCTCCAAAGATCTATTTAGATAAAACTGATATCATGAATAAGTCCATTATAAGAGTAAAGAACTTCAGTTTATTTTCAAAAAAACAGTATAAAATTGCCAGAGAAAACACTCACCTTTCATCAACTTTTTAAATGTTTTGTAGGAAGACTATGATAAATATGGAATTCGAATTAGAGTTAAATTTCGCAGTAGTACTCAACTGCATGAATTAACTCCTCATCATCAAAGTGGAGGTGAAAGAAGTGTTTCTACTATGTTATACTTGATGGCACTTCAGGAGCTTAATAGATGTCCATTCCGAGTAGTTGATGAAATCAATCAGGTATAGCTTATTCTTTTATTGGGTTTCACTGTATCTTGTAATAGATTTAAATCTAATCATCATTATTGTCTTTCTTTAGGGAATGGACCCAATCAATGAACGAAGAGTGTTTGAAATGGTTGTAAATACTGCTTGCAAAGAAAACACATCTCAGTACTTCTTTATTACACCAAAGGTAGGTAATAAGTAATCTAAAAATACGTACTTGGAAGTCCCTTTCGGCTAAAACATGTAGCAGATTTTGGCCCAGTATGTATAAATATGAGCAGGAACAGTCCCAAAATAGAATTTTAAAGATTAAGTATGTTATTGGAACTTGTTCCCCTTTACTATAATCAGAAACCTTATCATTAGAGGAAGAAAGTAGTAGGCATAGCATTTTGTTCTAGAACTGAGGGTTCCTCTGCTTTTTTGGCATTTATTCTTCTTCTAGGGAACTTCCTCTCTTAGCACTGAAAAATAGCACTGGTCCTCCTCATTTCCTCAGAAAGGCCTGTTTTGCTCTGTCCTGGCCCAGAGGAAATCCTAAGTATCTTCAAAATCTTCTATTTACATAAAAAACAGACTTACCTTTATAGAACCATTACAATGGGAAATTTTCTTTTGTTACCTCTTGTGCTATGGGTTGATTATGAAACTGTTGTATAACAATCAAAGATGTTTTTATTAAATGTAATCAGATTTTTTTAAAGAAATTTCATTGGAGAGCCTATCTTAAATTCAGTTTTTTATTGAATAGTATAATCTCTCCTTATTCCAGCAGATACTCTGTGGAATAGCTAGATCTGTTAATACCCTATTGTTGTTGGCCTATAAATCAAACCATTCTGTTAATACACTTTTCAGACTACTGATCTACAGTACCTGACTATAGAAGTTGCTTGAAAGGTGTTTTGTGGATAAAAGAGTGAAATTACCCTAGGAAAGTTCTGAAGGATATACGTTTCCAGGGTCAACCTAGGAAACAGCATGATCCCATTGGCCTGTGAATGTGGAAGGCTCCTAAGATATGTTGACAGTCCTTAGGCCAGGTTTCTGATGTGCTGATTCAAGTAAAAATCACCATCTGGCAGGGTGTATGTTGAGTTGAGAACTTCATTAAGAGTTTCATTAATTTTACAAATAAAATATACATGCAAGTTCAGAAAGTTGTGCTTAATATATAGCATTCCATAACAGTTTGTTTTAACACTTCACAGCTCCTTCAAAATCTTCCTTATTCTGAAAAGATGACAGTATTGTTTGTCTACAATGGTCCTCATATGCTGGAACCAAACAGATGGAATTTAAAGGCTTTCCAAAGGCGGCGGCGCCGTATTACATTCACTCAGCCTTCTCAATGAAAGGGCAAGAACTTTGGGACTTTTCTGTTAAATCCTATATGTAAGTGTGGCTCAACTGAGTAAAAGATTCATTAAGACTAAAGGATCAGTTATTTTTGAAACCTGCTATTAGATACAAATGGGTTGATGAAGAGAGACCATAATAACTTCTTTCTGTGGAACATCATTTGGTAGTAAAATTTAAATCTTGAGTCCTTAGCACTCTGACCGTAAGTGACTGGGTCCCCACTTCGACAGTATTTCCTACTTAAATCAGAACACAGTGTTATTAGTTACAAGAAGTTTAGTTGACATGGGAACCCTGAGCTTTACTTGCAATGTAATTTTAACTACTTTTAGAGTCTAAAGATGACTCTAAAGCTTAAGTCATAGTTTCTCCCAGTGTTATATTTAATTTTTAAAATTTGATATGGAAATGTCTAATGTATAGTAATAATTTATGAGAAATCTATTCATTTCTTCCTATTAAAAAGATTACCTTATCTCCACTAGGAAATGGGATTTTAGGAACCTTTTAAAAAAAAGTTTTATGAAACTTGATACTGTAATTGTATTGGTATCTCAAAGGAGGGTAGCAGGACTTCTTTGAAATGCCACAAGATGGCCACTAGATGATGCAAAATGCAACCAAAAGATTGACAGAGAATAAAGTGGCAAGAGTTTTGAAAGAATAACCCTGTAAAATGTGGGTGGGTCTTTTCGGGCTTAATCTTTTTTTTCTTTTTTTAATTTAAAGTCAATTTTTACATCTTAAATTTCTAAAGCATTTTTATAATTATTTTTAGTAAAATTTTTCTTAACATTTCTTATACTGGTTTCTACAGTTTATATTTGAAATTTCTCAGTGTTATGTAGAGTGAGCAAAAGCATTGATTTGTTTAAAACCATAACTGTTTTTAGACCTTAAGCTTATGCAGGTCCTTCTAATTTACAGTGTTGATTCTACCCCATTATCTTAGAAAATCTAATTTAAACTGTTCTTGCAGCATGGAAGAATCAGATTAGAAAATCATTTGTTTATCTCTGAGTTATACTAATTAACAGTGCCAAAACATTCTATTCTTTAAAATCTTGTAAAATAAAGAATTGGATCAAGGACATATCTTTAAAAAGTGGATTGGATCTGTAGAGGTATTGACAATTATTTTTTTGACTTGGTAGCTTGACTAAATTGGAGAATTGTATTGAGTTTGGGTTTTATATGTTGTTAAATAGCTACTGAAATTTATATTCTTGTTAAGTCAAAAAATAATGTCTACGTCCTCTTATTTGGACATTTTCTCTTTAAAAAACTATTTTTTTCTTCATAAAAATTTTAAAGAACCTTCCCCTCTTAAACTAAGTCTAATGCATGTACTATGAAAATATTATTTTAAAATAACATTTTTACTAGTGCAAACAACTCATGTAAACATTGAAAATGTTGGTAACATGTTAGTAAATGAATGTTGTTAGCAAATGTTTTGTTGTTAAATACTTTGTTTTCCATCAAAGTACCTTTACTAATATGTGCTTGGTGTAGTTCATTTATTGTCTAAGTGCCAGTCATCTTATTTCTCCAAAATGATCATCAATGTGAAAAAAGTTTGAAGATTATTTCAGTTTGCATATGCCAGTAATTATTCCAAACCTTGTTTATAAGCATTTGTATCTTTCTAGTGGACAAATACTTGGTTTTACACTGAAAGTTGAGCTGCAAAGAATAAATTATGTATTTTAACATTAATAAAATAGTAAGTCCTGCACAATAACTCAGCCACTGGAAACTTCACATATTTTCTGCAAAAGTTGATTTTAATTACAAGTTGTAAAAACTTCATATAATAGTCTCATTTGATGAATAAAATATTTAAAACCCTAAAAGGTGACAAGCAATTATTTATAATGACAAAATCTTAATTGATTTGCCTAAGGATTTTAGCATTAAAAGGAAAGGTTTCTTGCTGCTTTCTAATTGTCTTTTGGACGTGTGTTTATTTTGTTTGGAGTATGAATCTTTAGTATCTAAAAAAACGTAATTTGGGGGAATTACTGGTGGTCCAGTGGTTAGGACTTCATGCTTTTACTGCCAAGGGCCCAGGTTCAGTCCTGGTCGGGGAACTAAGATCCTGCAAGCTGTGCAGCATGGCCAAAAAAAAAAAGTGTAACTTGTCCTGCTACTATGTATCTGCAGGTGTAACTGGAAAAAAACTCTTTGTGGGAAATGCTACTTTGTTGGTAATAAATGCATATTTTCATTTAGTGTATGTCTTTTTGAATGAGCACTGTTTTTTATATACTTTGAATCTTTGTAAGAGTCATTTTGGTTTTCAGATTTGCTGAAGTCTATTGAATGCCTACCATTTACAGAATACTGTTTGGCAGTCTGTGTTCAAAAGGATAGAAAATTTAGTCCCTTGTTTTGCTGCATGGTGATCCTAGTCTTTTATAAAGCCATACCAGAAAAATAAAGGTATTTAAATCATCTAAAGAAACCAGTTACAAGGTAAGTATAAATATTTTTAGGTTGAAACCTTAGATGGCCTGCAAGAGAGCCTTGAATATGGCATCTTCACCTATATGGCTGTGTACCTAGTTAAATTTCACCCGCTGTGTTACTCAAGAGGGAGAGGGTGAATAGTAGAGACAAGCAGGAGTCTCTGCCATGATACAGAGAGTCACCCTGTGGTTTGCTGACAGTGTTTTCAGAGGGAAAGACTTGGTAGGCTTTCATCACACTCATAAAAATCCAGTTGTCACAGCCTTCAAAGACTTCTACGTATCTCCCCCCACTGCCCTCATCTAAAGTGTCATCCCTGCTGCTGCTAAGTCACTTCAGTCATGTCCAACTCTGTGCGACCCCATAGACGGCAGCCCACCAGGCTCCCCCATCCCTGGGATTCTCTAGGCAAGAACACTGGAGTGGGTTGCCATTTTCTTCTCCAGTGTGTGAAAGTGAAGTTGCTTAGTCATGTCCGACTCTTAGCGACCCCATGGACTGCAGCCTACCAGGCTCCTCCATCCACGGGATTTTCCAGGCAGGAGTACTGGAGTGGGGTGCCATTGCCTTCTCCCAAAGTATCATCCCTAAGCCACTAATATATACCACTGGCAAAACACAATGATGTATATTTTGAAGAATAAAAAATACAGCCTGCATATGATTCCACTGTCAAGAAACTTAGTTCAGGGTGGTAATTCCAGTTCAAGATGTTAAACCCCATCCTGAACATCCTGAACTTATCTTTTGCCACAGACACACTGCGTCTATGTTACATAATAGAAAATTCTTCATCACTGGCTGAGTGACAACCACACATCAAGCAAGCAGGTAGGGGAGGCTGGAACAAACTCACCATAAACCCCACCCCCAGTGGGTCCCAAATTGGAAGAGAACTGAAAGCCCAGAGCTGCTTGATGAGAAGTGAGGAGCTTGAACCCCACCTCAGGCACTCCAACCTTTAAGACCTACACCTGGAAGAGAAGCCCCCATCTGATTTTGATAACCAGTGAGGCTTGTGATCTGAAAAGTGATTCTTCAGAGGCTAGTCTGCTCAGACTCATCTACCCAGGGCCCAGCTCAGAAGCAACAGATCACACCCAGACATAAAGTGAAGGAGGCTCACCTTAAACTGAAGCATCACTCTGCCTGAGAAGAGGCATCTACTCTGACAGACACGTGTAGGAGTTAAGTTGGCGGGTACAGAGATGGGCAAGTGCTGTTTTCATGCCCATGCCCCGGAGCACAAGTATCTCCTAGCCAAGAGGGTTCACATGCATCTGATGCCCTGGTTTTGCTGGCTACTGCCCAGAGGACACCTCTGGACCACCTAGCTCTGGAGGCCAGGGGAGCTTGTGTTCCTGGGCCCTTGGGACTGTAACAATCAGTGTCACCAGAAAAATCCGTGTTCTGATTTTTGTGGCTGCTGCCAGTGGGCACCTCTATACTCCCTGGTTCTGATAACCATGGGGCTTATGTCAGCAGATCCCATGGAACAGTAGTGAATGGAGGAAAAGTTCTTAAATAGCTACCATCTCCAGAGCACAGCAAGAGGCACTGGACCCAGGAGCTCAGTCTTTGTGAAGAGTGAGGGCCTATTAAAAATCATGGCTGCAGCCCGAGAGACAGGCTTCCAGTTACTCATCTGGGACTGTCCGAATAGTTTACAGAAGTCTGGGAGAGAGGTACTATCTTCAGGCTTTCCCTTTGCCTTGCTCCAGAGTGCCAGTGCCTCCCAGACGGGAGCTTTACACGTTTGGTATCCTGGTTTTCCGCAACCAGTCCTTACTTTCTGCAGCTGCCCATCAGGGGATGCCCCTCGATTGCCCGGTTGTGATGGCCAGGGGGGCTTACAGTTCTGGGTCCCACAGGACTGTGATGATCATAGAGATGGTTCTTGGCAGAGCATGGCCACAGAGAGCAGACTGAAGTAACCCCTCACCCTAGTCTTTCTGTGCTGTAGCTTCTACCTGTCCTGGAGCTTTGACCTGAGAAGCAGGCTTCAAGTGTGGCGTACATTTTGTGGTCTCTGAAGTTATTCTCAGGGCATATAGGCTACAGATGCCATCCTGGCACTCTGCTGCCTTGCTCCAGATCGTTGGTATTTCCCAGAAAACAGCTTGTACATGTGTCTGGAGGCACAACTTTTTTGACTGCCACCCAGGCACACCTCCAAATTTTCTGACTCTGGTGGCCAACAAGGTTTACACTTACAGTCTCACAGGACTATATACATGTCCATACTTTTAAAAGCTGCTGCCTGAGGATCTGACTTCTAATTTGCCTGAATCTAGGTAATGAGAACCTCTTTTGGAACACCCTCAACTACTAGGAGCTGTTAACAATATAATAGGCTGTTGGACAATCACAAAGGTTTGAGAGACGACAAGAGGCTAGGGCAGGGTTGAACAAGCTTCATCCACAAAAAGCCCTTCTTTTTAGACTGAGAGAGGTCTTTGTTTTATCTACTGCAAGAAACCAACACAGGGAGTCAAGAAATAAAGAAAGGAGTAAACAATAAGATAAAAGCTCCAGGGGTGGGGGCAGAGACAAGCTTAATAAAATGGAGATAAGTAATTTACAGTCAAAGAAATGATTATAAAGATGCTCACCAAACAGGAGTAGAATAAATGAATACAGTGAGAACTTCAATGAAGAGTTGGAAGACAAAATACCAAAAATAAGTCACAGAGCTGAAGAATATAATTGAACTGAATATGAAAAGTACACTATGAAAATGAAAAGTTCAGCAGGAGACTAAACAATTAGAATTAATCATCAAGTTGAAGACAAGGCAGTGAAATTCACCCAATCAGAGCAGCAAGAGGGGGAAAAACATTGAAAATAGGGTAAGGGTTTTATGGGAAACTATCAAATAGGGTTAACATTCACATTTTAGGGCTCCCAAAAGACAGAAATGGGCAGAGAAATTATTTGAAGATAAATGGCTCAAAACTTCCCTAAACTGGGTAAGGAAACAGCATCCTGAGGCAAGACGAAAAGGGAGGGCTCATAAATAAAATCAGAAATGAAAGAAGATATTTTATAATTGGTACCACAGAAGTACAAAGGGTCATAAAAGACCAATATGAATGATCATATGCCAACAGATTAGATGATCTAGAAGAAATAGATAAATTCCTAGAGACAGCCTATCAAGTCAGTTGTGAAAAACAGAAAATCTGAACAGACTGATTACTAGTAATGAGACTATTTGGTCATCAGAAACTCCCCGACAGACAAAAGTTCAGAATTAAGTGGCTTCATTGGTGAATTCAACCAAACATTCTAAGGAGAATTAACACCAAACCTTTTCAAACTCTTCCAAAATTAAAAAAAGAAAAATAGAAGAGGGAACTCTTCCAAACTCAATCTACAGGGCCAGCATTATTCTGATACCAAAACCAGACAAGGATGCCTCAAGAAATCTTCAGGCCAGTATCCCTAGTGAACACAAATGTAAAGATCCTCACCTAAATATTAGCAATCCAAATTCAACAATATATTAATAAGAGGGCCATGCATACACCAAGATCAAGTGGGATTTATTCCAGGGATGCAAGAATTAACAAAATGAAGAATATAAATCATATGATCATCTCATTAGATGCAAGTAAATATCTGACATCTAGACTTCAATGTCAATTCATAATAAAACACTCAAAAATGGGGACAGAAGTAACATACCTCAACAAAGGCCATGTATAACAATTCCAGAACTAACATCATATTTTACAGTATAATGCTGAAAGCTTTTCCTCTGAAGAGCAGGAACAAGACAAGGATGCCCACTTTCACCACTTATATTCAACAGAGTACTGAAAGCCCTAACAAGGAATTAACCAAGAAAAATGAATAAAAGGCATCCAAATTGGCAAGAAAAAACTAAAACTGTCACTAGTTGTAGATGACATGATATGATACAGAAAGCCCTTAAGATTCTACAAAAAAACTTAAATGAATTCAGTAATGTTTCAGGATACAGGATCAATGCAAAAAATCTCTTGCATTTTTATATGCTAATGAGCTATCAAAAAATGAACAAAACAATCTTTTTGCAGTTACATAAAAAAGAATAAAATACTTAGAAAATAATTAACCAAGGAGGTGAAAGACCTGTATACTGAAAAGTACAAAACATTAATGAAAGAAATTGAATAAAAAAAGATACTCTGTGCTAATGGGAAGATTATTGTTAAAATGTCCAAACTACCCAAAGCAATCTTCTAATTCACTGCAATTCCTAAAAAAATTCCAATGGCATTTTTCACAGAAATAGAACAATTCTAAAATTCATACAGAACCAAAAGAGACACTGAATAGCCAAAGCAATCTTGAGAAAAGAGCTGGAGCATCACACACCCTGATTTCAAACTACAGTTGGCCCTTCAACAATGGAGGGGTTAAGAGAACCAACCTTCCTCATAGTCATCTATGTGTATAACTTAACAGCCAGCCTTCCATATTTGCAGTACCATACCCAAGGATTCAACGAACCACTGATTGTGTAGTACTGTAGTATGTATTAAGTGAAAATTCCAGGTATAAGTGAATCCACGCAGATCAAACTGATGTTGTAAGGGTCCACTTAAACATTACAAAGTTATAGTATGTATATGTACTATATATATAGTATATAACTTTGTTGGCATAGAAACAATTACACAGGTCAATGGAACAGAAATGAGAGCCCAGAAAAACCCACACATACACGATCAATTAAATTATGACAAAGGAGTTAAGAATATACAGCAGGGAAGGGGCAATCTCTTTAAGAAATGACATTGGAAAAGTGGACAGTCATGTGCAAAAGTCCATGTAAGTTAGTCCACTAACTTACACTGCACACAAAAATTAAGTGAATTAAAGACTTAAACACAAGACATGAAACCACAAAACTAGAAGAAAGATAGGTGGTAAGCTCCCTGATACAAGTTTTAGTAACACGGTTTTTAATTTGACTTGAGAAACAAAAGTAAACAGATTGGACAACAAGCTAAAAAGCTTCTGCACAGGGAAGGAAACCAGTAACAAAATGAAGAGACAACCAATTGAATAAGAGAAAATATCTGCAAATAATATATCTGATAAAGGATTAACATCCAAAGTATATAAAGAACTCATACAGCTTACTATGAAAAAATAAGTTTGCCTATTTAAAAGTGGATGGAGGATCTGAATAGACATTTTTCCAAAGAAGATACACTTTTAGCCAGACTCATCAAGAATAAAATAGAAAGGATCCAAATTATTAAAATTCTGAAATTAAAAAAGGTTATTACCAACATCACAGAAATACAACAGACATTAAGAGACTACTAAAAGCATCTATCTAAATAGAACACCCCCCCCCCCCCAAAAAAAAGATATCCTTTTCATCATAGGGGATAGGAGTGCAAAAGTAGTAAGTCAAGAGATACCTGGATTAATAGGCAAGTTTGGCCATGGAGTACAAAGTAAAGCAGGGCAAAGGCTAACAGTCTTGCTAAGAGAACGCACTGGTCATAGATAACACCCTCTTCCAACAACACAAGAGACGACTCTACACATGGACATCACCAGACAGTCAATACTGAAATCAGACGGTTTATATTCTTTGCACCCAAAGATGGAGTAGCTCTATGCAGTCAACAAAAAAACAAGACCTGGAGCTGACTGTGGGTGGCTCAGATCATCAGCTCCTTATTGAAAATTTCAGGCTCAAATTGAAGAAAGTAGGGAAAACCACTAGGCCATTCAGGTATGACCTAAGTCAGATCCCTTATGACTATACAGTGGAAATGACAAACAGATTCAAGGGATTAGATCTGGTAGACAGAGTGCCTAAAGAACTATAGATGGAGGTTCATAATATATAGGAAGTGCTGACCAAAATTATCCCAAAGAAAAGAAATACAAGGCAAAGTGGTTGTCTGAGGAGGCCTTACAAATACCTGAGAAAAGAAGAGAAGTGAAAGGCAAAGGAGAAAGGGAAAGATACACCCATCTGAATGCAGAGTTCCAAAGAATAGCAAGGAGAGATAAAGCCTTCTTAAGTGAACAATGTAAAGAAATAGAGGAAAACAACAGAATGGGAAAAATGACAGGTCTCTTCAAAAAAACTAGAGGTACACTGGGAACACTTCATGAAAAGATGGGCTCAATAAAGGAAAAAACAGCGAGGACCTAACAGAAGCAGAAGAGATGAACAGGAGGTGGCAAGAATACATAGAAGAACTGTACAAAGAAGTTCTTAATGACCTGGATAACTACAGGCTGCCCTCCACTCCTGGGCATCGTCCAACATCAGCTCCAGCCTTACCCGGACCCCCTTCCTAACAACCCCTGCAGGGCTTCTGCCTCAGCACTGGGACAGCACAATGACCAACATCCAGTGAATGGCTGGTGAAGGTTTACACACTTATGAGGACCAGCAGTGGGACAACTAGGGCACCAGGCATGTCATCCAGCTACGTGGAGCAGCTAAAGCAGATATCCCTGCTAGTCAGGACTTGACAAGATGTGGTCCACTGGAGAAGAGAATGGCAAACCAGTATTCTTGCCTTGAGAATCCCATGAACAATATGAAAAGGCAAAAACATAATGACACTGAAAGATGAACTCCCTAGGTCAGTAGGTGTCCAGTATGCTACTGGGGAAGAGCGGAGAAACAGCTCTAGAAAGAATGAAGAGGTTGCGCCAAAGCAGAAATGATGCCCAGTTGTGGATGTGTCTGGTGGTGAAAGTAAATGCTGATGCTGTAAAAAAACAGTATTGCATAGGAACCTGGAATGTTAGGTCCATCAATCAAGGGAAACTGGATGTGGTCAAGCAAGAGACAGCAAGACTGAACATCAGTGTCTTAGGAATCAGTTAACTAAAATGGGAATGAACAAATTTAATTTAGATGACCATTATATCTACCACTGTGGGCAAGAATCCCTCAGAAGGAATGGAGTAGCCCTCACAGTCAACAGAAGAGTCCAAAATGCAGTATTTGGGTGCAATCTCAGAAACAACAGAATGATCTTGGTTATCCAAATCTATGCCCCAACAACTAATGCTGAAGAAGCTGGTGTTGAATGATTCTCTGAAGATGTAAAAGGCCTCCTAGGACTAACACCAAAAAAAAAAAAAGATGTCCTTTTCAACAAAGGGGACTGGAATGCAAAAGTAGGAAGTCAAGAGATACCTGGACAGGCAAGTTTGGCCATGGAGTGCAAAATGAAACAGGGAAAATGCTAATAGTTTTACCAAGAGAATGCACTGGTGATAGCAAACACTCTTTTCCAACAACACAAGAGATAACTCTTCATGTGGACATCACCAGATGGTCAATACCGAAATCAGATGGATTATGGTGGATTATGCTATATAATTAGCAAAAACAAGACCTGGAACTGACTGGCTCAGATCATCAGCTCCTTACTGCAAACTTCAGGCTTAAATTGAAGAAAGTAGGGAAAAACCACTAGGCCATTCAGACATGACCTAAATCAAATCCCTTATGATTATATAGTGGAGGTGATGAATAGATTCAAGGGACTATATCTGGTAGACAGTGCCTGAAGAACTAGTAGACAGAGTGCCTGAAGAACTATGGACGGAGGTTCATATCATTCTACAGAAGGTGGTGATGGAAACCATCCCCAAGAAAAAGAAATGCAAGAAGGAAAATGGTTGTCTGAGGAAGCCTTACAAATACCTGAGAAAAGAAGAGAAGCAAAAGGCAAAGGAGAAAGAGAAAGATATACCCAACTGAATGCAGAGTTCCAAAGAACAGCAAGGAGAGAGATAAGAAAGCCCTAAGTGAACAATCCAAAGAAAATAGAGGAAAACAATACAATGGGAAAAACCAGAGATTTTGTCAAGAAAATTAGAGATACCAAGGGAACATTTCAGGCAAAGATGAGCACAGTAAAGGACACAAATGGTAAGGAACTAACAGAAGCAGAAGACATTAAGAAGAGGTGGCAAGAATAGAAGAATTATACAAAAAAGATCTTAATGACTGGAATAACAATGATGGTGTGGTCACTCACCAAGAACCAGACATCCTGGAATGTGAAGTTGAATGGGCCTTAGAAAGCATTAGTACAAAGCTAGCAGAGGTGATGGAATTCCAGCTGAGCTATTTCTAATCCTAAAAGATGATGCTGTGAAAGTGCTGCACTCATGCAAGCAAATTTGGAAAACTCAGCAGTGGCCACATGACTGGAAAAGGTCGGTTTTCATTCTAATCCCAAAGAAGAGCAATGCCAAAGAATGTTCAAACTACCACACAATTGCACTTATTTCAGAAGCTAGCAAGGTTTTGCTCAAAATCCTTCAAAAGCTTTAGCAGTACATGAATCAAGAACTTCCAGATGTACAAATAGCATTTAGAAAAGGCAGAGAAACCAGAGATCAAATTGCCAACATTTGCTGGATCATAGAAAAAGCAAGGGAATTCCAGAAAAACATCTACTCTGCTTCATTGACTATGCTAAAACCTTTGACTGTGTGCATCACAACAAAATATGGAAAATTCTGAAAGAGATGGGAATACTAGACCACCTTGCCTGCCCACTGAGAAACCTGTCTGTAGGTCAAGAAGCAACAGTTAGAACCAGACATGGAATAAGAGACTGGTTTAAAGTTGGGAAAAGAGTACATCAAGGCTGTATAGTGTCCCCCTGCTTATTTAACTTATACGCAGAAGACATGCAAAATGCCGGGCTGGATGAAGCACAAGCTGGAATCAAGATTGCTGGGAGAAATATTAATAGTCTCAGATATGCAGATGATACCACTCTAATGGCAGAAAACAAAGAGGAATTAAAGAGCCTCTTGATGAAGGAGAAAGAGGAGAGTGAAAAAGCTGGATTAAAACTCAACCTTCAAAGATGGCAGAGTAAAAGGACATGGGCTCATCTCCTCCTGCGAGAGTACCAAAATCACAACTAGCTGTTGAATAACCATCGACAGGATGACGCTGGAACCGATGAAAAAAAGATACCTCATATCCAAAGACAAAGTAGAAGCCACAGCAAGACAGTAGGAGGGGCACAATCATGATAAAATCAAATCCAATACCCACCAGATGGAGAACAAATAATTCCAAAATGGAGAACAATAAAGCAAAGAAGTCCTCCCACTGTTGTGAAGGTTCAGAACCCCACATCAGGCTTCCCAGCCTGGGGACGCTACAAAGGGATGGTGAATCTGACCTTGAAGGCCAGCAGGATTTGATTACAAGACTTCCACAGGACTTGGAGAAACAGAGACTCCAGTCTTAGAGGGCACAAACAAAACCTTGTGCACACCAAGGCTCAGAGGAAAGGCGCAGTGACTCCACAAGAAACTGAACCAAAACTACTAGTTTACTACTGTTGGAGGGTCCCTGTGGAGGCTTGGGTCTGCAGGGGCTCACCACAGGGATGGGAAGACTGGCAACAGCAGTTTGGGAAGGTCCCCTTTGATGTAAACCCTCTTGGAGGTCTCCACTAACCCAACCATAGCCCCCCAAGACCAGAGGGCTGGGTCGCCTCAGACCAAAAAACTACCAGGGAGAAAGCACAACCCCACTCATCTGCAGATAACTGGATTAAAGCTTTACTGAGCAAGGCCCTGCCCACCAGAGCAAGACCCAGTGTTTCCGATCACCACTCCCTTCCATCAGGAAGCTTACACAAGCCTCTTACATTGTATTTTAAGTCACTCAGTTGTGTCCAACTCTTTGCTACCCCATGGACTATGCAGGCCATGGGATTCTCCAGGCCAAAATACTGGAGTGGGTAACCTTTCCCTTCCCAAGAGGATTTTCCCAACCCAGGATCAAACCCAAGTCTTCCACATTGCAGGTGGATTCTTTACTGTCTCAGCCACCAGGGAAGCCCAAGAATACTGGAGTGGGTAGCCTATACCTTCTCCAGGGGATCTTCCTGACCCAGGAATCAAACCGGGGTCTCTTGCATTGCAGGAGGTTTCTTTACCACCTTAGCTACCAGGGAAACCCACACAAGCCTCTCAGCCTCCTCCATCAGATGTCAGACAGAAGCAGAAGAAACAATCCCACAGTGACTAAAACAAAACTACATTACAGAAAGTTAATCAGCATGAAAAAGCAGAAAGTTATGTCCCAATTGAAGGGACAAGATAAAACCCCAGAGAAACAATTAGAGACAGGCAACCTTTCAGAAAAAGAATTCAGAATGATAAGTGAAGATAATTCAGGATCTCAGAAAAAGAATGGAGACAAAGATTGAGAAGATGCAAGAAATGTTTACCGAAGACCTAGAAGAACTAAAGAACAGAGATGAATCACTATAAGGAATCAATAGCAGAATAACTGAGGCAGAACAATGGATAAATGACCTGGAGGACAGAATGGTAGAAGTCACTGCCACAGAACAGAACATATAAAAAAGAATGAAAAGGAATGAAGACAGCCTAAAAGACCTCTGGGACAATAAATGCATGCACTTTCATATTACAGGGGTCCCAGCATGAGAAGAGAGAAAGGGGACCTGAGAAAATATTTGAAGATATACTAGCTGAAAACTTCCCTAACATGGAAAAGGAAGTAATCAACCAAGTCCAGGAAGCACAGAGTCCCAGGCAGGATAAACCCAAGGAGGAACACACCAAGACACATAGTAATCAAACTGACAAAAATTAAAGACAGAGATAAAATATTAAAAGCAACAAGGGGAAAACGACAAACAACATACAAGGGAACTGCTATCAGGTTATCAGCGGATTTCCCAACAGAAACTTGAGAGGCCACAGGGAATGGCATGATGAATTTAAAGTAATGAAAGGGAGGAACCTACAACTAAGAGTACTCTACCCAGAAAAATTCTCCTTCAGATTTAATAGAGAAATCAAAGAGCTTTCCAGACAAGCAAAAATGAAGAGAATTCAGCACCACCAAACCAACTTTACAACAAATGCTAAAGGAACATCTCTAGGCAAGAAACAAGGGAAGGAAAAGACCTACCTACAGAAAATAAACCCCAAACAATTAAGAAGATGGTAATAGGATCACACATATTGATAATTACCTTAAATGTAAATGGATTAAATGCACCAACCAAAAGACAGACTGGCTGAGCAGATGAGAACATGTGCATGTATGACTTTCACTTACCACATCACTCTGCTTGACCCCCCAGATTGTATGTAATTATTTCATATTGTTAGGTTAGTCATGCTCCCATTATGGCTTGCAATGGTTAATTATCTTTAATTTTTTGTCTGGCTATAAATTGTGAAAACTGATAAACATCTTTTACTATTGTGATTATGTAACTATTACTCAATACCATTGTCTTATGATTGGTCAACAGAAAAATAATAGAATTCTATGTCACCAAAACTACCATTTAATAGAAAAACCTGTGATCACTTTTTAAAATCCAGATAGCAGAATTATCTTGGAATTTTCTAAATTATACAAATGCTCAGGTATTGCTTTTTGCTTTTTTGCCAGAATGCCAGATATGTTTCTAATCAGCAGCCATGTTTAAAAACAACTGGACTATGAGGATCTTTTGCTTTTATCTACTTTCACTTTTCCTATTTCATATTCAATGCTCCCATTTCATTTAGTTTTATGTTTTCCAATCTCTCCATCTCTTTTTAATGTTCTTTCTCAAGCCTTTATTAAGCATACTAGAGAAGCTTTTCTATACTTATATATAAATAATATGCATAATATATATATAGAACAAATATGAGTTTTCACCTAATTAAAAAATTTATGACATTTTGATTCCACTTGTTTGACTTAGTATGAATAGAATGCTAGATTTCTAATTTAAGAAAAATAGATATGCAACAAGGGTTTACTGTATAAAACATGGAATTATAGTCAATATCTTGTGATAATCTATTATGGAAAATAATTTCAAAAGTATTATATGTATATAGATACAACTGAATCACACACAAAGAATTCTACTTTTTGAAATTTAGTATTACTTATCTTTTTGCCAGTTTTTCTAAATATCCTATGGACATCTAATAACATATGAGATAAAATTTTTAAATATGTTTGTGTAAGATATAAGATTAATATTAATTAAATATAAATATTTAAATTATTAATGGCATCATTCAAGATGGTCTTGTTCTTATTTTTTCTGTACTCAGAGAAATATATTCTCAGAGAAATATTAATATGTCTCAATATGATTATGTATTTTTTTCTTTTCTATTTCTTCTGATGTTTGCTTTCTGTATCTTTGTTTCTTTGCTGTTAGGTGTCTAATTGTTTATGATGTCTATCTTCTTTGTGAATTTTATCTTTTATCATTAAAAATATTCATCTTTGTTTCAAAAAAAACCTCAACATTCAAAAAACAAAGGTCATGGCATCCAGTCCCATCACTCATGACAAATAGATGGGGAAAAAGTAGAAACAGGGACAGATTTATTTTCTTGGGCTCCAAAATCACTGCAGACTTTTGCTCCTTGGAAGAAAATTTGTGACACACCTAGACAGCGTATTAAAAAGTCAAGATATCACTTTGCCAACAAAGGTTTGTATAGTCAAAACTATGGTTTTTCAGGTAGTCACATACAGATGTGAGAGGTGGACCATAAAGAAAACTGAGCACTGAAGAATTGATGCTTTCCAATTGTGGTGCTGGAGAAGACTCTTGAGAGTCCTCTGGACTGCAAGATCAAACTAGTCACTCCTAAAGGAAATCAACCCTGACTATTCATTGGAAAGACTGATGCTGAAGCTGAAGGTCCAAGTCCTTGGCCACCTTATACAAAGAGCCAACCCACTGTAAAAGACTGATGCTGGGGAGGATTGAGGGCAAGAAGAGAAGGGGATGACAGACAATGAGATGGTTGGATGGCATCACTGACTCAATGGACATGAGTTTGAACAAACTCAGGGAGATAGTGAAAGACAGGGGAAACTAGTGTGCTGCAGTTCATGGGGTCACAGAGAGTCAGACATGACTTAGCAACAACAATAAAAGCAACTATATGCCAATAAAAAGACAACCTAGCAGAAATGGGAAAATTCTTAAAAAGGTACAATCTCCCAAGACTGAACCAGTAATAAGTAGAAAATATAAACAGACCAATTACAAGTACTTAAATTGAAACTGTGATTTAAAACCCCCAACAAACAATGTCCAAGAGCAGATGTCTTCACAGGTGAATTACATCAAACATATAGAGACGATGTAATACCTATCCTCTGAAACTACTGTCCAAAATTACAGAGGAAGGAATACTCCCAAACTCATTCTATGAGGCCACCAAAACTGGACAAAGATACAACAAAAAGAAAAAGAAAATTACAGGCCAATAACCACTTCTGAATATAGACACAAAAATCCTCAACAAAAGACAAGCAAACCATATTCAACAATACATTAGAAGGACACAGCCTTCACATGGTGAAGGGGCTGGCATACCTCAATGAAGCTATGAGTCATGCCGTGCAGGACTACCCAAAGACAGACGAGTTACAGTGAAGAGTTCTGACAAAATGTGGTCCACTGGAGGAGGGAATGGCAAACCACTCCAGTATTCTTGACCAAAGAAGCCCACGGACAGTATGAAAAGGCAAAAAGACATGACACCAGAAGATGAGCCCCCGAGGTCAGAAGGTGACCAACTTGCTATTGGAGAAGTGTGGAGGGCAATTACTAATAGTGCCAGAAAAAATGAAGCTACTGGGCCAAAGTGGAAACGAGGCTCCATTGTGGATGGGTCTGTTGGTGAAAGTAAAGTCCAGTGCTTTAAAGAACAATATTAGGACCTGGAATGTTAGGTCCATCAATCAAGAGAAATTTGATGTGGTCAAGCAAGAGATGGCATTGAAAATATCATCACTTTGAAATCAGTGAACTAAAGTGGACGGGAATGGGCAAATTTAATTCAGATGACTATTATATCCACTACTGTAGGCAAGAATCCCTTAGAAGGAATGGAGTAGCCCTCACAATCAACAAAAGAGCCCCAAATGCAGTAATTGGGTGCAATCTCAAAAATGACAGGATGATCTCAGTTCATTTCCAAGGCAAACCATTCAATATCATGGTAATCCAACACCAATCCAGTGCCCTAACCACTGATCCTGAAGAAGCTGAAGTTGGCCAGTTCTATCAAGACCTACAGCACTTTCTAGAACACCTTCTAGAACTAACACCTCCCCCCAAAATGTCCTGGTCATCATAAGGGACTTGAAAGCAAAAGTAGGATGTCAAGAGATACACAGAATAACAGGAAAATTTGGCATTGGAGTACAAAATGAAGCAGTGCAAAAACTAAGAAGAGTTTTGCCAAGAGAACACACTGGTCATAGCAAATACTCTTTCCCAACAACACAAGCAACAACTCAATACATGGACATCACCAGATAGTCAATACCAAAATCAGATTGAATATTATTTTTGTAGCCAAAGATGGAGAAGCTCTACATAGTTAGCAATAAAAAGACCTGGAGCTAACTGTGGCTCAGATCATGAGCTCCTAATTGTAAAACTCAGGCTTAAATAAAAGCAAGCAGGGAAAACCACTAGGCCACTCAGATATGACCTAAATCAAATCCCTTGTGATTATACAGTAGAGGTGATGAACAGATTCAAGGGATTAGATCTGATAGATTACCTGAAGAACTATGGACAGAGGTTTGGAACATTGTACAGAAATCAGTGACCAAAACCACGTCAAAGAAAAAGAAATGCAAGAAGGCAAAGTGGTTGTCTGAAGAGGCTTTTAAAATAGCAGAGGAAAGAAGAGAAGCGAAAGGCAAGAAAGGGAAAGATATAACTAACTGAATGAAGCGTTTCAGAGAATAGCAAGGAGAGATAAAAAGGTCTTCTTAAATAAACAATGCAAAGAAATTCAGGAAACAATAGAATGGGAAAGACTAGAGATCTCTTCAAAGATTGGAAATATCAAAGAAACATTTCATGCAAGGAAGAGCATGATAAAGGACAAAAAAAGGTAAGGACATAACAAAAGCAGAAAAGATTAAGACATGGCAAGAATACACAGAACTATACAAGAAAGGTCTTAATGATCCAGATAACCATGAGGGTGTGGTCACTCACCTAGAGCCAGACATCCTGGAATCTGAAGTCAAGTGGGCCTAAGGAAGCTTTACTACAAACAAAGCTAATGAAGGTGATGAAATTCCAGTTGAGCAATTTAAAATCCTAAAAGATGATGCTGTTAAAGTGCTGCAACCAGTTTGTCAGCAAATTTAGAAAACACAGCAGTGGCCACAGAACCAGAAAAGGTCAGTTTTCATTCTAATCCCAAAGAAGGGCAATGCCAAAGAATGTTCAAATTACCATACAATTGCAGTCATTTCACATGCTATGTTAGACTCAAAATCCTTCCAGCTAGGCTTCAGTGGTATGTGAACTGAGAACTTCCAGATGTATAATCTGGGTTTAAAAAAGGTAGAGGAACCAGAGATCAAATTGCCAACATCCGGTGGATCATAGAAAAAGCAAGGGAATTCCAGAAAAAAATATCTACTTCTGCTTCATTGACTATGTGAAAACCTTTGACTGTGTAGTTACAACAAACTGGGAAATTCTAAAAGAGATGGGAATACCAGACCACCTTACCTGTCTCCTGAGAAACCTGTATGCAGGGCAAGAAGCAACAGCTAGAACCTTACATGAAACAACGGACTGATTCAAAATTGGGAAAGGAGTAAGATAAGGCTGTATATTGTTACCCTGCTTATGTAGCTTATATGTAGAGTACAACATGCGAAATGCTGGACTGGATGAATCACAGGCTGGAATCAAGATGGCTGAGAGATATATCAACCTCAGATATGCAGATGATACCATACTAAAGGCAGAAAGTGAAGAGGAACTAAAGAGCCTCTTGATGTAAGTGAAAAAGAAGAGTGAAAAAGCTGGCTTAAAACTCAACATTCAAAAACTAAGATCATGGTATCTGCTTCATCACTTCATGGCAAAGAGAAGGGGAAAACATGGAAGCAATGACAGATTTTCTTGGGCTCCAGAAATGCTGTGGACAGTGACTGCAGCCATGAAATTGAAAGACGCTGGCTCCTTGGAAGGAAAGCTATGACAAAACTAGACAGCATATTTAAAAGCAGAGATATCACTTTGCTAACAAAGGTCTGTATAGTCAAAGCTATGATTTTTCCAGTAGTCATGTATGGATGTGAGAGTTGAACCATCAAGAAGGCTGAGCATCAAAGAATTGATGCTTTCCAACTGTGGTGCTGAAGAATCCTCTTGAGAGTCCCTTGGACTGCAAGGATACCAAACCAATCAATCCTAAAGGCACTCAATCCTGAATATTCATTGGAAGCACTGATACTGAAGCTGAAGCTGTAATACTGTGGCCACCTGATATGAAAAGTCAACTCACTGGAAAGGATCCTGATGCTGGAAGATTGAAGGCAAAAGGAGAAAGGGGCAGCAGAGGATGTGATGGTGAGATAGCATTACTGACTCAATGGACATGAGTTTCAGCAAACTCTGGGAGATAGTGGACGACAGAGGAGCCTGGCATGTTGTAGTCATGGGATCGTAAAAAGTCAAACACTACTTAGTGACTAAACCATGATCAAGTGGGATTTATCCCAGGGATGCAAGGATTCTTCAGTGTCAAAAAATTAATCACCATATTAACTGAAGAATAAAAACTATATGATCATCTCAAGAAATGCAGAAAAAATTTCTGATAAAATTCAACATCCATTTCAGTTGCTCAGTCATGTCTGACTCTTTGTGACCCCATGGACTGCAGCATGCCAGGCCTCCTTGTCCATCACCAACTCCTGGAGCTTACTCAAACTCATGTCCGTTGAGTCAGTGATGCCATCCAACTATCTCATCTTCTGTCATCCCCTTCTCTTCCTGCCCTCAATCTTTCCCAGCAGGAAGGTCTTTTCCAATGAGTCAGGTCTTCGCATCAGGGGGCCAAACTATTGGACTTTCAGCTTCAACATCAGTCCGTCCAGTGAACACCAGGATTGATCTCCTTTAGGATGGACTGGTTGAATCTCCTTGCATCCATTTATGATTTAAAAAAAAACAAACTCTACAAAGTGGGAATACAGGAAACCTACCTCAATATAATAAAGGTCATCAATGCAAAGAAATGGAGGAAAACAATAGAATGGGAAAGACTAGACATTACTTCAAGAAACTTAGAGATACCAAGGGAATATTTCATGCAAACATGGGCTCAGTAAAGGACAGAAATGGTATGGACTTAACAGATGCAGAAGATATGAAGAAGAGGTGGCAAGAATACACAGAGGAACTGTACAAAAAAGATCTTCATGACCCAGATAATCACGATGCTGTGATCACTCACACTCATCTAGACCCAGACATCCTGGAATGTGAAGTCAAGTGGGCCTTAGGAAGCATCACTACAAACAAAGCTAGTGGAGGTGATGGAATTCCCATTGAGCTATTTCAAATCCTAAAAGATGATGCTGTGAAAGTGCTGTACTCAATATGCCAGCAAATTTGGAAAACTCAGCAGTGGCCACAGGACTGGAAAAGGTCAATTTTCATTCCAATCCCAAAGAAAGGCAATGCCAAAGAATGCTCAAACTATGACACAATTGCACTCATCTCACATGCTAGTAATGTAATGCTCAAAATTCTCCAAGCCAGGCTTCAAGCAATACGAGAACTGTGAACTTCCAGATGTTCAAGCTGGTTTTAGAAAAGGCAGAGGAACCCGAAATCAAATTGCCAACATCCACTGGATCATTGAAAAAGCAAGAGAGTTCCAGAAAAACATCTATTTCTGCTTTATTGACTATGCCAAAGCCTTTGATTGTATGGATCACAATAAACTGTGGAAAATTCTGAAAGAGATGGGAATACCAGACCACCTGACCTGCCTCTTGAGAAACCTATATGCAGGTCAGGAAGCAACAGTTAGAATTGGACATGGAACAACAGACTGGTTCCAAATAGGAAAAGGAGTACGTCAAGGCTGTATATTGTCACCCTACTTATTTAACTTATATGCAGAGTACATCATGAGAAATGCTGGGCAGGAAGAAGCACAAGCTGGAATCAAGATTGCCGGGAGAAATATCAATAACCTCAGATATGCAGATGACACCACCCTTATGGCAGAAAGTGAAGAACTAAAGAGCCTCTTCATGAAAGTGAAAGAGGAGAGTGGGAAAGTTGGCTTAAAGCTCAACATTCAGAAAACTAAGATCATGGCAACCGGTCCCACCACTTCATGACAAATAGATGGGGAGACTGTGGAAACAGTGTCAGACTTTATTTTGGGGGCTCCAAAATCACTGCAGATGGTGATTGCAGCCATGAAATTAAAAGGCGCTTACTCCTTGGAAGGAAAGTTATGACCAACCTAGATAGCATATTAAAAAGCAGAGACACTACTTTGCCAGCAAAGGTCCATCTAGTCAAGGCTATGTTTTTTCCTGTAGTCATGTATGGATGTGAGAATTGGACTATAAAGAAAGCTGAGTGCCAAAGAATTGATGCTTTTGAACTGTGGTGTTGGAGAAGACTCTTGAGAGTCCCTTGGACTGCAAGGAGATCCAACCAGTCCATCCTAAAGGAAATCAGTCCTGGGTGTTCACTGGAAGGACTGATGTTGAAGCTGAAACTCCAATACTTTGGCCCCCTGATGAGAAGAGCTGACTCATTTGAAAAGACCCTGATGCTGGGAAAGATTGAGGGCAGAAGGGGAAGGGGACAACAGAGGATGAGATGGTTGAATGGCATCACCGACTCAATGGACATGGGTTTGGGTGAACTCCAGGAGTTGGTGATGGACAGGGAGGTCTGGCATGCTGCGGTCCATGGGGTCGCAGAGAGTCGGACAAGACTTAGCAACTGAACTGAACATACATGACAAATCCATAGATAACATCATACTCAACAGTGAAAAGATAAAAGTATTTCCTCTAAGATTAGGAACAAGACAAGGTTGCCCCTACTCTTGCCACATTAAACACGGTTTTGGAATTCCTAAAAATCAGAGAAGAGAAAGCAATAAAAGGAATACAAATTGGAAAAGAAGAAGTAAAACTTCTGTTGTTTGCAGAGGACATGATACTATGCACAGAAAATCCTAAATATGCTAGCAGAAATCTACCAGAACTCATCAATGATGTCAGTATAGCTGGAAGATACAGAATCAATACCAGAAAAATCTCTTGCATTCCCATATATTAACAACAAAAGATCAGAAATATTAATTAAGAAAACAATCACATTTCCTGCTATATCAGAAGAATAAAATACCTAGGAATAAACCTACTTAATGAGGCAAAAGACCTGTACTCCAAAAACTATAAGTTGTTGATGAAAGAAACTGAAGATGACACAAACCAATGGAAAGATATGCTATGTTCTTGGATTGAAATAATCATTATTCTAGAAATTAGTATACTACCAAAGGCAATGCACAGATTTAATGAAGTTCCTAGCAAATTATCAATGGCATTTTTGGCAGAACTAGAACAAATTTTTTTTCCTGAATCTATACGGAAACTCAAAAGACCCTGAATACCCAAAAAAATCTTGAGAAAGAAAAATGGAGATGGACGAATCAGGTTCCCTGGCTTCAGACCATATTACAAAGCTATAGTCATCAAAGCAGTATGGTACTGGTGCAAAAACAGAAATATAAATCAATAGAATGGGAGAGAAAGCCCCGAAATAAACCCACACACCTATGGCCATTTAGTCTAAGACAAGAGAGGCAGGAATATACAATGGAGAAAAGATGGTCTCTTCAATAAGTGGTGCTGGGAAAACGGGACAGTTACATGTAAAAAAAATGAAATTAGAACACTGTAGCACACACAAAAATAAAGTCAAAATGGTTTAAAGACCTAAATGTAAAGTCAGATACTATAAAGCTCCTAGAGGAAAACATAGGCAGATTACTCCTTGAACTAAACCACAGAAATATCTTTTTGGATCCATCTCTCAGAGTGATGAAGGTAAAGACAAAAATAAACAAATGGGACCTAATTCAGTTTAAAAGCTTTTGCTGACAAAGGTCTGAATAGTCAAAGCTATGGTTTTTCCAGTAGTACTGTATGAATGTTAGAGTTTGACCATCAAGAAGGCTGAGTGCCCAAGAACTGATACTTCCAAATTGTGGTGCTGAAGAAGACTCTTGAGAGTCCGTTGGAGTGCAGGGAGATCAAATCAGTCAATCCTAAAAGAAATCAACCCTGAATATTCAATGGAAGCACTGATCCTGAAATTGAAGCTCCAATACTTTGGCCACCTGATGCAAAGAGCCAACTCATTGGGAAAGACCTTGATCTTGGAAAACACTGAAGGCAAGAGGAGAAGGGGATGGCAAAAGACGAGATGCTTGGATAGCATCACCAACTCAATGGACATAAGTTTGAGCAAACTCTGGGAGATAGTAAAGAACAGGGAAGCCTGGTGTGCTGCAGTCCATGGGGTCACAAAGGGGTGGACATGACTTAGTGACTGAATAACAACAACATAGCAAAATAAATCATTAAAAAAAAATGAAAAGAGAACCTAGAGGTTGGGACAATATATTTGCAAATGATGTGACCAATAAGAGATTAATTTCCAAAATATACAATACACACAGCTTATACAATTTAATATACAAAAACCAAATGACCCAATCATTAAATGGGCAAAAGATGTAATGCACATTTCTCCAAAGATGTACAGATGGCCAAAAAACACATGAAAATGAGCTCAATATCACTAGTTATTAGAGAAGTGCAAATCAAAACTTCAATGAACTATCACCTCACATGGGTCAGTATGGCCATCATCAAAACATCTACAATAAATGCTGGAGAGGGTGTGGAGAAAAGGGAACCCTCTTACACTGTCGGTAGGAATGTAAATTGATACAGCCACTACAAAAAACAAAATGGAAGTTTCTTTAAAAACTAAAAATACAGCTACTGGGGCTTCCCTGGCAGTCCACTGCAGCAGGCACAGGTTTGATTCCTTTTGGGGGAACTGGGATCCTGCACGCATGGTGTGTGTGTGTGTGTGTGTGTGTGTGTGTGTGTGTGTGTGTGTGTGTGTGTGTGTGTGTGTGTGTGTGTGTGTGTGTGTGTGTGTGTGTGTGTGTGTGTGTGTGTGTGTGTGTTTAATTAATTAATTTAGAAAAGAAAGAAAAGGTGAAAAAATATATATATATACATATAATGGAATATTATCCAGTTATAAAAAAGATTGAAATCTTGCCATTTGTGATAACATGATGGACCTTGAGGGCATTATGCCAAGTGAGATATGCCAGAAAAATACTGCATGATCCCTCTTAAACAATGAATCTAACAAGAGAACAACAACTAAAAACCAAAAAACTGACCTCATAGAGACTGAATTGATGGTTCCAGTGGTAGTAGAATGGGGGAGGTGACATAAATAGATGAAAGGGTAAAAAAGGTAAAACATTTTAAAAAAAAATTTTAAGAAACTTAGTCTATCAAGTGGTATGAAATGAACCACAAAGACAAATTCTGAAATGCAGTAATATGCAGATTGAATACTATCGGAACTGAGAGGGGATAGGATCTGCTAGAGGACTGGTAAGGCTTCAGGAAGACACAGTATCTGGATAATCACTGTGGACCTTCTAAGAGGTGGAAGAACATGTGTTTTAGGGTGTTTTATAGGAAATGGAAAGATGTTCATGCTGTTAAAAATATACATCCAATTACTTCCAGCTGATTCAAGACAATGATTCCAATGTACAGCTCTTAAGAGATTCTACTGGCAAAAAAAAACTAAGTTTAGCATGGCTGAGAGTTAGCTGTTTCCCCACAACCTTGTTTAAAAGGATACAATGAAAGTAAGTCTTAGATCAAATTCTGCCTAGAACATGTATTTGTTAAGCGTTCTTACAACTTCCGCTGCAGCAGCCACTGAAGAACAACAGCCATGGCTCTGCGCTACCAAATGGCTGTGGGCCTCAACAAGGGCCGCAAGGTGACCGCGAACGTGGGCAAGCTGAGGCACAGCCGCTGCTGCGGGCGCCTCAGCAAACACACCACGCTCATGCGGGACGTGATCTGGGAGGTGTGCGGCTTCACCCCTTAAGAGCAACAGGCCATGGAGCTGCTCAAGGTCTCCAAGGACACATGGGCCCTCAAGTTCATCAAGTAAAGGGTGGGCACACATGTCCGCACCAAGAGGAAGAGAGAGGAGCTGAGCAACATCCTGGTCGCCAGGAGGAAAGGGGCAGCCAAGAAGGACCGAGCCCTTCCCCTCTGTGCCCAATAAATTATTCCAGAAAAAAAAAAAAAAAAAAGGAAACATTATTACAAGCAAGCACAAAACTGTCCATACAACTTGTTTTGTCAGGCTGATAAAGTCCTAGCCCATTACCAGTTTGAGTGATTTGATCACATTCTGTATGACAGGTTCACTCATACTAGATGTGATAATATTCCTTTAAACAGACAGTTGAGTTCAGACGCTCAGTCATGTCCGATTCTTTGTGACCCCACGGACTGCAGCACACCAGGCCTCCCTGTCCATCACCAGCTCCCGGAGTTCACCCAAACTCATGTCCACTGAGCCGGTGATGCCATCCAACCATCTCATCCTCCATTGTCCCCTTCTCCTCCTGCCCTCAATCTTTCCCAGCATCAGGGTCTTTTCAAATAAGTCAGCTCTTCTCATCAGGTGGCCAAAGTTTTGGAGTTTCAGCTTCAGCATCAGTCCTTCCAGTGAAATTCAGGACTGATTTCCTTTAGGGTGGACTGGTTGGATCTCCTTGCAGTCCAAGGGACTCTCAAGAGTCTTCTCCAACACCACAGTTCAAAAGCATCAGTTCTTCTGCACTCAGCTTTCTTTATAGTTCAACTCTCACATCCATACATGACTACTGGAAAAACCATAGCCTTGACTAGACAGACCTTTGCTGGCAAAGTAATGTCCTGCTTTTTAATATGCTGTCTAGTTTGGTCATAACTTTCCTTCCAAGGAGTAAGCGTCTTTTAATTTCATGGCTGCAATCACCATCTGCAGTGATTTTTGGAGCCCAGAAAAATAGTCAGCCACTATTCCCACTGTTTCCCCATCTATTTGCCATAAAGTGATGAGACTGGATGCTATGATCTTAGTTTTCTGAATGTTGAGCTTTAAGCCAACTTTTCCACTCTCCTCTTTCACTTTCATCAAGACGCTCTTTAGTTCTTCTTCACTTTCTGCCATAAGGGTGGTGTCATCTGCATATCTGAGGTTATTGATATTTCTCCCAGCAATCTTGATTCCAGCTTGTGCTTCTTCCAGCCCAGCGTTTCTCATGGTGTATCCTGCATATAAGTTAAATAAGTGGGGTGACAGTACACAACCTTGACATACTCCTTTTCCTATTTGGAACCAGTCTGTTGTTCCATGTCCAGTTCTAACTGTTGCTTCCTGACCTGCATGTAGGTTTCTCAAGAGGCAGGTCAGGTGGTCTGGTATTCCCATCTCTTTCAGAATTTTCCACAGTTTATTGTGATTTACACAATCAAAGGCTTCGGCATAGTCAATAAAGCAGAAATAGATGTTTTTCTGGAACTCTCTTGCTTTTTCAATGATGCAGTGGATGTTGACAATTTGATCTCTGGTTCCTCTGACTTTTCTAAAACCAGCTTGAACATCTGGAAGTTCACAGTTCTCGTATTGCTTGAAGCCTGGCTTGGAGAATTTTGAGCATTACTTTACTAGCATGTGAGATGAGTGCAATTGTGTGGTGGCTTGAGCATTCTTTGGCATTGCTCTTCTTTGGGATTGGAATGAAAATTGACCTTTTCTAGTCCTGTGGCCACTGCTGAGTTTTCCAAATTTGCTGACATATTGAGTGCAGCACTTTCACAGCATCATCTTTTAGGATTTGAAATAGCTCAACTGGAATTCCATTCTATCACCTCCACTAGCTTTGTTTGTAGTGATGCTTCCTAAGGCCCACTTGACTTCACATTCCAGGATGTCTGGGTCTAGATGAGTGTGAGTGATCACAGCATCGTGATTATCTGGGTCATGAAGATCTTTTTTGTACAGTTCTTCTGTGTATTCTTGCCACCTCTTCTTCATATCTTCTGCTTCTGTTAGGTCCATACCATTTCTGTCCTTTATTGAGCCCATGTTTGCATGAAATGTTCCCTTGGTATCTCTAATTTTCTTGAAAAGATCTCTAGTCTTTCCCATTCTATTGGTTTCCTCTATTTCTTTGCATTGATCACTGAGGAAGGCTTTCTTATTTCTCCTTGCTATTTTTTGGAACTCTGCATTCAGATGCTTATATCTTTCCTTTTCTCCTTTGCTTTTTGCTTCTGTTCTTTTCACAGCTATTTGTAAGGCCTCCTCAGACAGCCATTATACCTTTTTGTATTTCTTTTTCTTGGGGATGGTCTTGATCCCTGTCTCCTGTACAATGTCACGAACCTCTGTCCATAGTTCATCAGGCACTCTATCAGATCTAGTCTGTTAAATCTATTTCTCACTTCCACTGTATAATCGTAAGGGATTTGATTTAGGTCATACCTGAATAGTGTAGTGTTTTTCCCCACTTTCTTCAATTTAAGTCTGAATTTGGCAATAAGGAGTTCATGATCTGAGCCACAGTCAGCTCCTGGTCTTGGTTTTGCTGACTGTACAGAGCTGCTCCATTTTTAGCCACAAAGAATATAATCAATCTGATTTTGGTGTTGGCCATCTGGTGATATCCATGTGTAGAGTCTTCTCTTGTGTCGTTCAGACAAGAAACAACCAAAACCATGGTTAGTCCCAAAGTCTGGCCATGTCTGACAAACCATGGTTAGACCCAAAGTCTGGCTGTGGAACTACTAGGGGTCACTATGGCAGTGCCCTGAAGAGCCAGACCTGAGATGCCCTGGGCTGAAGAATGTAGTAAATGAGGTAGAAGTCTTATATGCTGACAACTATAAAACATTAATAAAGGAAATTGAAAGTGAAGTTGCCCAGTCCTGTCCAACTCCTTGCAACCCCATGGACTGTAGCCTACCAGACTCCTCTGTCCATGGAATTTTCCAGGCAAGAGTACTGGAGTGGGTTGCCATTTCCTTCTCCAGGGGATCTTCCTGACCCAGGGATTGAACCCGGGTCTTCTGCATTACAGGCAGACGTTTTACTATCTGAACCACCAGGGAAGCCCTGAGGAAATTGAAGATGATTCAAAAAAATGGAGAGAGCCCATGCTCTTGGACTGTAAGAGTTAATATTGTGAAAATGGTCATACTACCCAAAGCATCCCTATCAAATTACCCATGACATTTTTCACACAAATAAAATAATCCTAAACTTTCTATGGAACTATAAAGGACCAAGAATTGCCAAAGCAAATCTGAAAGAAAAAAAAAAAAAAAAAAAGAACACAGCAGGAGGCATAACCCTGTGTCAGATTTCAGACAATATCACAAAGTTACAGTAATCAAAACAGTGTAGCATTGGCACAAAAATGGATCAATGGAACAGAACAGCGAGCAGGGAAATAAACCCACATACCTAAAGGTACTTAATCTTTGACAAAGGAGACAAGAATATACAATGAAAAAAGTCTCTTCAGCAAGTGGTGTTGGGAAAGCTGGACAGGTACATGTACATCAGTGAAATTAGAATGCCCTCACCCCATACACAAAAATAAAGTCAAAATGGCTTAAAGACTTAAATGTAACACATGACACTATAAAACTCCTAGAAGAGAACATAGGCAAAATATCTCTGACATTAATTGTAGCAATATTTTCCTTAGGTCAGTCTCCCAAGGCAATAGAAATAAAAGCAAAAATAAACAAATGGGACCTAATCAAACTTACAAGTTTTATACATCAAAGGAAATCATAAACAAAAAGACAACCTACAAAACAGGGGAGAAAATATTTGCAAGTGACATAACTGACAAGGACTTACTTTCCAAAATATATAAACAGTGCATACAATTCAACAACAATAATAGAGACAACCCAAGTAAAAAATGGACTTAAGACCTAAGTAGACATTTCTCCAAAAAAGAAATACAGGTGGCCAATAGCATGAAAAGATGTTCAACTTCACTAATTATTAAGAGAAATGCAAACCAAAACTATAGAGAATTACCACCTCATATCAGTCAGAATGGACAGCATTGAAGAAAAGTCTACAAGTAACGAATACTGGAGAAAAGGGTATCCTCCTACACTGTTGGTGAGAATGTAAACTGGTACAGCCACTATAGAAAACAGTGTGGAGGTTCCCCAGTAAACTAAAAATAGAATTACCATATGATCTGTAATCCCACTCCTGGACATATATCCAGACAAAACTATAATATGAAAATATACATGTACCCCTCTGTTCATAGCAGCACTACTCACAATAGCCAACACGTGGACACAATCTAAAAATTCACCAACAGATGAATGTATGAAGATGTGGTACATATGTACGATGGAATACTACCTAAGCCATAAAAAAGAACAAAAATAATGCCATTTGTAGCAACATGGATGGAACTAGATATTATCATACTAAGTGAGGTAAATAAAAAAAAAAAGACAAATACCACATGATATCACTTATATATGGAATCTAAAATATGGCCCAAATGAACCTACCCACAAAACAGAAACAGATCCACAGACATAGAAAGCAGACTTATGGTTGCCAAGGGCAGTGGGGTAGGAGAGGGATGGAAGGCAAATTTGGGGTTAGCAAATGCAAACTATCATATTAATATATAGAATGGATAAACAAGGTCCTACTATATAGCACAGAAAACTGATGTATTCAATATCTGTGATAAATCACAATGCAGTATCATATAAAGAAGAATGTGTATATATATGCAGCTGAATCACTTTGCTTTACAGCAGAAATTAACACAACACTGTAAGTCAACTGTATTTCTATTTAAAAAAAAACCCCATCTGATATTTGCAAAAAAGAAAAAAGACAAGTCACAAACTGCTACAAAACCATTTCAGGGCCTACATCTGATACAGCGTTTCTATCCAGAGTATATAAAGTACTTCCAATTTTTTTTTAAAGTCTAATTTTTAAAAAAATGTATCTTTAATTGAAGGAAAATTGCTTCACAATATTGTGTTGGTTTCTTCAATACCACATGAATCAGACATAGGTATATGTATGTACCCTCCCTCCCAAACCTCCTTCCCACCTCCCACCCCATCCCACCCCTCTAGGTTATCACAGAGCCCTGGCTGGAGTTCCCGGAGTCATATAGCAAATTCCCACCACCTATTTTACATATGGTAGTATGTATGTTTTCATGCTACTCTCCCTATTCCCCCACCCTCTCCCTCCCCCTAGTGTCCACAAATCTGTTCTCTATGTCTGCATCCCCATTGCTACCCTGCAAATAGGTTATTAGTACCATTTTTCTAGATTCTATATATATGGGTTATAATACAATATTTATCTTTCTCTTTCTGACTTACTTCACTCTGTATAATAGGCTCTAGGTTCATCCACCTCATTCTATAGAACTGACTCAAATGTGTTTCTTTTTCTGGCTGAGTAATATTCCATTGTATATATGTACCACAGCTTCTTTATCAGTTCATCTGCCGATGGACATCTAGGTTGCTTCCATGTCCCAGCTATTGTAAACAGTGCTGCAGTGAACACTGGGGTACATGTGTCTTAGAAAATAACTTAATTTTTTAAATAGGCAAAAAGTTTTAACAGAATAAAGAAGAGATGCAAACAAATGAACATATTACAAAGTGCTCAACATTAGTCATTAGGGAAATAAACTAATTGGATACAACTATACACGCACTGAAATGTGGTTGTTTTTGTTGTTCAGTCACCAAGTCCTTTCTGACTCTTTGCAACCCCATGAACTGCAGCATGGCAGGCTTCCCTGTCCTTCACTATCTCCTAGATTTGCTCAAACACGTGTCCATTGAGCCAGTGATGCAATTCAACCATCTCATCCTCTGTCACCCCTTTCTCCTCCTGCCCTCAACTTTTCCTAGCATCAGAGTCTTTTCCAGTGAGTTGGCTTTTTGCGTCAGGTGGCCAAAGTATTGGAGCTTCAGCATCAGTCCTTCCAGTGATGCTATTAAAGTGCTGCACTTGATATGCCAGCAAATCTGGAAAACTCAGCAGTGACCACAGGACTGGAAAAGGTCAATTTTCATTCCAATCCCAAAGAAAGGCAATGCCAAAGAATGTTCAAATTACCATACAATTGCATTCATTTCACATGCTAGCAAGATTATGCTCAAAATCCTTCAAGCTAGGCTTCAGCAGTATGTGAACCCAGAACTTCCAGATGTACAAGCTGGATTTAGAAAAGGCAGAGAAACCAGAAATCAAATTGCCAACATCCGCTGGATCACAGAAAAAGCAAGAGAATTCCAAAAATAATCTGCTTATGCTTCATTGACTATGCAAAAGCCTTTGACTGTGTTCAGTTCGGTCACTCAGTCATGTCTGACTCTGCAACCCCACGGACTGCAGCACGCCAGGCTTCCCTGTCCATCACCAACTCCCGGAGCCTACTCAAACTCATGTCCATCGCGTCAGTGATGCCATCCAACCATCTCATCCTCTGTTGTCCCCTTCTCCTCCCGCCTTCAATCTTTCCCAGCATCAGGGTCTTTTCAAATGAGTCAGCTCTTCGCATCAGGTAGCCAGAGTATTGGAGTTTCAGTATTAGAGTCCATCCTAAAGGAAATCAGTCTTGAGTATTCATTGGAAGGATTGATGCTGAAGCTGAAACTCCAATACTTTGGCCACGTGATGCAAGAACTGACTCATTTGAAAAGACCCTGATGCTGGGAAAGATTGAAGGCGGGAGGAGAAGGGGACGACAGAGGATGAGATGGTTGGATGGCATCACTGACGCAATGGACAGGAGTTTGAGTAGGCTCCAAGAGTTGCTGATGGACAGGAAAGCCTGGTGTGCTGCAGTCCATGGGGTTGCAAAGAGTCAGACACGACTGAGTGACTGAACTGAATAGTACATAAACAAGTAGGATACCCAGCTTGACAAATTGATTAAATTGTGTCTCTGAGGAAGATTAAGTCTATTCTACTTTTATATTCTAATGTGGAAATACTAGATTGGCCAAAACGTTCATTTGTGTTTTTCTGTAAGATGTTATGGAAAAACCCAAACAAACCTTTTGGCCAACCCAGTATAAAACTACTCTGTATAAATCTGGATTCATTTTACAGAAATAAGCAGGAAGCCTCCAGCATCCACGGAAGTCAGGTGGAAAAATTCTGTTCTTTACTTATCCTCCTGCCTCAGCCATAGCTTCCAAATGGATGAAAAGTCTTTACAGAGAGCCTGTGTTACCATGGAGTACAGTTCTCTGTTGGATGTGAGTCTGAGAACACAGGGGAGGAGTATGGAGAGAGGGCTGGGTTATATCTCAGGGAGCATCATGAAAAGCAGGTGAACCAGAGGATGGGACACCAAGACTTGTTCTCTTGCTTAGACTTTGCTATTTGACTGGCCTTTATAATATTCTGGAATTGCAGTACACAATTACTGTTTTCATCTTGTATTCTCATCACATTCTTTCTGCAGCTCAATTCCAAACATGGTGGCTCTTTAGAAACTAAATGTTGAGGAATTTAAAGTGAGGAGCAAGCTGTGAGATGCATGGAATATTAAAAACTAGGACCAAGATTTGTTGCTATTGGTATAAATTTTGTATGTATATCCAAATAACAATGATGTCCTTTGAGACTGTCTTGGAAAAGTCATTTGAAGAGACCACTTCCCTCCCCTGCCACCAACCAAATCAACAAAAACAACAAGAATGCGGAAATGAGGTAAGTGGAGTTGTTTGGATAAATGCCTTCTTTCCATTTATTGTGTACCAACCTCATCTTTAAAAAAAAAAAAGTTAAAAGATTATGGCGATTAAAACCTGCTTTAGTTACAACTTTATCAAGAAGCATTTAAAGGATACTTCATTTCTAATACCATCTTAATGATAAAGTACCTTTAATTTTATTAAAGCCATTTCGTATCTCTTTCTCACAGGTTTTAATTATAAAAGCTGTCCTTAACATTTTACACATTTACAGTTTCCTCCATCACCTAGCCAAGAAATTTTCCAAAAGCATTGCAGTTTTTTAAAAAAAAAACACAATATACTTATGGCCATTATTTTTCCATCCTTTTTTAAAAAAAAAATTCTCGAATGTATTTTACATTCTGGTTCCATTCTTCTGACTATACACATTTGTAAACTTTCACATTTCTATTCTTTCTAAGAGCCATTGTTCTTCCTCTTCTGTCTCACTTGAAACGTATCCATTAATGAGTAGCAAAGAAAAGCATTTTGGTGTGGGACAGCCTGGAGGCTTTGGAGCCATGAAGACCTGGACTTGGATGCCGGCACCAGTACCTATCTTGGAGTAGTGATAGGACACCTTTGTTTCTCTTTCAGCATCTGTAAAGTGGAGATAGTAATGGTATCTGCCCTGCAGTGTTGTCATGGGGATTAAATGAGATGATGTATGTTCCAAAACAGAGCCACCCTCACTCTCCACTTTTTGCTAAGTACTCTCAAAATCTTTTTATATCAACATTAATACCAGCACTGGTTGAACGCCACACTCTGTGCTAAGTAGGTTATATATACTATCTAATTTAATCCTTACAACCACTGTATAAGTCCTAGTATTGTGTCCAGCTTGCAGAGGAGGTAACTAAGGCTTAAAAAAGAAAAAAAAAAAAATCAAGTTACTTGTTAACTCAAAGTTACTCAGGGGATAAGTGGCAAGACAAGAGAGCTGCGTGTGCCTTGTCTTGTTTGGGAGCCTGAGCCCTGGTGTACTGACTGCCTTCTTGCTGAATTTCTGTATCTGACTGATCTTTGACCTCCCTACTCTTCTTCTAGAAAGACCATGTTTTCCTTCTTGTTCAAGAGACATTTTCTAGCTTTGATTTTATAATGATTTTATCATCTCAAATATTTACCAAGCAAAATGGATATAAATTAACAAATTTAATACTGAAATGAACAGGGTGCTTTATTTTTATTTTTTGGTATAAAACCTTTCCTATGAGTTTCCATCTTTGTCTCAAACTTCAAATTTTGTAGCCACTTTCTGACATAGTAGCAACCTTGCTTGCAAATTCATAGAGCCCTTAAGTCATGTTTGAGAGTGCCCAGCATTTCAAATTGTCTCATTTTCCCCATGCCTTTTCCACACTGTCCACTGCCTATCTTTTTTCTCTCCAGAGCCATACTTCCTTTTTACCAATCTTAAAACATAAGGCAGTAGAGATTCAGAATTTTCTGTTCCATTCCATCTTTTCCACATGGAAATGGAATAATGGAAAATGATGCTAAAGTCTTTGGACCTTGTGCAGTAGAGTCTGACTTGGCTGATGATGTTTGACTTCTGAGGCCTGTAAGCTTACTCCTGTGTCCCACACTTGGGCAAGCTGACGGACGGCTCGGGCGCTCCCTCCTTGGCGCGAGCAGGTAGTTCAAATCTCACTGCAGGAAGCTTCACCCTGACCTCACCCCTAACCATGATAAAACCCACACCACTCCTCTGCTTGTTTTCAAGCCATTTTGAATCAACCTGGGAGCCTCCTCTGCTCTCTCCAGAAAGTCTTGTTAGAAGAAGAATAAATCTTTCACACCTCTTGGTGTCATGGAGGTGGCACTAATCTTGACATCAGAACCAAATTTGGGGTGGAGGGTCCATTCTGTTCCTGCAGAGGCTCCATAGAGCCTTATGCTGAGGGAAGCCTTGTTGTTCTTCCTCTCATAAATTGCTTTCTGCCTTTGTGATCTTATAATATTTGGTACCTGAAATTGCTCGACCACCTGACCACTATTCCAATGCTGACTCCTAAATCTCCTTTGAACTCACTGTATTTCCCTTTTTTTTTTGGCTTTATTGGTGAGGACCAAAAATTCTCACCTGCCTATTCTTTATTTGTACTTCTTTAATATTAATAACATTCCCCTTCCTTCTGTGTTCATGATTTTAATTTGGATTACTTCTTGGTCCAGTTCTACAGGGCACTCTTTATTCACTTTGAGTATTATCAAATGCCAGATATGATCATACAGAAGCAAACAGATTTATTGGGAAATGAGTATTTCTAGTCATGGTCCCACAATTTTTCAACCACAATGACTCTTCTACCTTAACAGTGATTATATATTTAGTGAAAGTTACAAATACTGGCTATAATTATTGGAAAGTTAAAGTAATTTCTTTTTGGTGAAAACTAATTTATTTTGGATGAAAAGATAATATATGTGTATGGTACCCAAATGGTAGACAAGGAAGGCTCCGACTTACTTCAGACTCCCCTCCCCTTCCCCAGAGGCAGTCACTATAGCACTTTATTGGTATACTTCAAGAAGATTGTAAAGCAAACATTTTATATATACACATATAAATGAGTGTTTATATATATGTGTATATATATGTGTATATATGTACATATACATACATAAGCATTAAATTTTTTTAAATTAAGATTTTGTTTATTTTTGGCTGTGTTGGCTTTTCTCTAGTTGCAGGGAGCAGGGGCTACTCTCTAGCTGCAGTGGGCGGGCTTCTCACTGTGGCGGCCTCCTCCTCTTACAGGGAAGCACAGGCTCTAGGCGTGGGCTCCAGTAGCTAAAGCTCACGGGCTCAGTAGTTTTGGTCCCCGGCCTCTTTAGATCACAGGTTCAATAATCGTGGCACTCAGGCTTAGCTGCTCCTCAAATATCGAAACTGTGTCTCCTGCATTGGCAGGCAAATTCTTTGCCGCTGAGCCACCAGGGAAGCCCAAGCATATTTTAAAATTATACTTTTATATATACTTAGAAATATGTGATCCTAATGTGGACACGAGAATGTCAGAGACCTTGTCTATCTTAAATTCTGTGTCCCATATCACGTACATGTTCTACCTCATTTTTTTTTTAACAGCAAATTTGCCTCCATTTTCTCAATTTGTCATAATGTATTTACTTGAGGCTGTGTGATGAACATTTAGGTTCTTTCTGACCTTTTCTCTTAGCAGACTAAATTAATGAGAATAACACACAATGCTTCTCACATGTTGCTTTTACACTCTGATGCTTATAATTTTTTTTTTTTTTAAGGAATATGCCATAAAAATTGATCATCCTATTACAGGTTTGGGGTTTTCTATTTTGAAGAAAACCTATTAAAGTTGCTTAAACATGAAATAACCAGTAAAAAGTGTGGCACTCGTTGACAAACAGCCAAAGTGGCATCCCTGACTGAAAAAAAAAAAGTATTTTAGAACAAAGTGGTCACTTAAATTTTTTTAAATTTGCCAGATCTCCCAGGAATGAACAGATGTTATCTGTGAATTGACTGTAAGAAGCTGTGCTTGTTTACCAATTTGCTCTTGAACAATTTACTAGGAATTAAAAGATGAAAAATTTTAAACAATGAAAGTATTGCTTACATAGCAGAATAGGTATAAGCAATTTAAAACAACTCAAATATTTCAGATTGAGAGGAACAAAAACATCTGGGAGAGAATCCTTGGTTCATTAAAATTATCACCTGGGTCCCACATCTCATTTTGAAAAAAACAGTCCCCAAAGAACCACTGGTCAATGGAACACAGCAATGTTATCTGACTTATAAAAGATAGCTAAATATCACAGTCTAAGAAAATGTGAAATATACCTGGAAAAAGAACAGAGAATCTCATCAATGTGCCCTGCAAAGAACTGGGAGATTGGTTTCCCATAAACACTTGATTCACAGAACCAAGATTTATCTCCTAACCAATGAATATCCGCCAAGAATTTCCCTCCATCCTCAAGGCAATGAACTCACCGCTTGGATGGTGGTTGGACATCCCCCTCTTTGCACTCCCTGCCAGTAAAAACAGCCCTCAGTAGATTGGCCTGCAGCTTGCTGGAGCACTTGTTTTCAAATCACAGTTCCTCTGCTATTCCTGACTTAATTTCTGATAATTCATGCTTGCCTTAGTTTATCTCCATTAACAAAGTTATAGATGCCAAATTTAAACCAGCTGAGACAAATCAGGAAATTCACTCACACACAACTAGGAAGTACAGTGTGAAACTGGCTCAGCTGTATTCAAGGTTTCATGTATCCTCGGGGCTCACTCCGGTTTGACTTCTGAGCTCTCCGGCCTTGGTATGTTACCTCCTTTTCTCCTGTACACAGTTTTTTCATGCAGCCAGGAAAGATGGCCCTTTATAGGACCAGACTCATAATACAGTCCAACCTAGCAAATGCAGCAGACAAAATTACTTCTCCTTCTCAATTTTGGTTGGGCCAGAGTATCTCAGAGACGCAGGGTATGAGAGCCCCCAAAGGACAGGGTTGGAGGGATGATACATATATATATTATATATACACATACAGCTAAGTTACACAGTTAAGGAACTAACAGCCTCATGGGAAAGACAAGAGTAAACAGAAAGCTGTAGTTTCGTGACACTGTGTGCTCAGAAGACCGAGCACCCAAATCTTTGTTTTTAAAAATGGATTCAACCTTCCATGGTTAATATCAACATTGCCTCATCAGAGTACATGCATAGTACTTGAACTTTATACTTCATTTCTGTTAAGTACAACATTTTCTCATGCAAAACTGTATAGTAGCTTACTCAGCCCTCTTCCCCTACCTTCCTCCCATCCACCACGACCCTAATCTCAAGATAAAAGAAGCTTATTCCTACTTTCAAATGAGCAACGTTTTCTAGTCTATTTTCCCAGATATGCCAAGCTTATTTTTCTTCAATTGTGTTTCTGTATACATTGTCATCCATTAAGATTTCAAATAGTATTTGCGGGGGACAGGGAAGCACAGAAGCACCAGAAAAATTAAATAAATGCCAGTTTCTAAAGTAAACTTCCCCTTTCATGGATCATAGCCTTGTTTTGGCAAAGGGGCTTGTGTAACTCCAAGACGCTGTGAGCATTGCTGTGTAGGGCCACTCAGGACAGATGGGTCAGAGTGGAGAGTTCTGATAAAATGTGGTCCACTGGAGAAGGAAATGGCAACCTACTTTAGTATTCTTGCCTAGAGAACCACATGAACAGTATGAAAAGCAAAAAACCAAAAATGACACCGGAAGATGAGCCCCTACCAGATTGGAAGGTGTCCAATATGCTACCAGGGAAGAATGGAGGGCAATTACTAATAGCTCCAGAAAGAATGAAGTAGCTGGGTCAACGCAGAAACGACACTCAGTTGTTCATGTGTCTAGTGGTGAAAGTAATCGATGCTTTTGAATTGTGATGCTGGAAAAGACTCTGGAGAATCCCTTGGACTGCAAGGAGATCAAACCAGTGAACCCTAAAGGAAACCAACCCTGAATATTCATTGGAAGGACTAATGCTGAGGGTGAATCTCCAACACTTTGGCCACTTGATGCAAAGAACTGACTCACTGGAAAAGACCCTGATGCTGGGAAAAGACTGAAGGCAAAAGGAGAAGGGGGAGGCAGAGGATGAAATGGTTAGGTAGCTCAATGGACATGAATTTGAGCAAACTCCAGGAGATGGAGGTCAGAGGAGCCTGGTGTGCTGCAGTCCATGGGGTTGCAAAGAGTCAGACACGACCCAGCAACTGAACAACAAAAAAGTAAACTTCAGGCAGCCTCATTCTGAAATGCCGTTTGGAATATATGTAAAATCTCAGATATTTAAACTGAAGAACACTTAAAAAGTCAATATTTAAATGTTGAGACATTTCTTCATAGGATTCTGAAAAGAAAACAAAATATAAATGATAAAACTTGATAATAAAAATAACCAGAAGTGAAGCATGCATAAAGGTTGACTCATTTAGGTAAATTCCTCAGAGCCTAACTGGCATTTCCATGGGTGGTGATAACAAAATTAGTTTTAGGATGCCCAAAGCTGATTTCCTAAGACCAGCAGAGAAACATAGAAAGTGACGGTAGGCTTTTAAAAAGTGACTTTGACTTCTATAGAAAAAGAAAACATTTTTAGACATTGCCAGAGGTGCTTAGGAACAATACATTGCATGTCAATGTTTATCTCAACCCAGAAAGGTAAACAAGCCATTTACAATGCCTTTATCCATGGCTCCCTTAAAGTTAGCTGGAGTCCTTTTGCCTGCGGCACGAGTGTAGAGTACGAGCTGCGGCAGCCGGAGTCATGGCAGGACAGGCATTTAGAAAGTTTCTTCCCCTCTTTGACCGAGTATTAGTTGAAAGAAGTGCAGCCGAAACTGTAACCAAAGGAGGCATTATGCTTCCAGAAAAATCACAAGGAAAAGTATTGCAAGCAACGGTGGTAGCTGTTGGATCAGGCTCTAAAGGAAAGGGTGGAGAGATTCAACCAGTTAGTGTGAAAGTTGGAGATAAAGTTCTTCTCCCAGAATATGGAGGCACCAAAGTAGTTCTAGACAACAAGGATTATTTCTTATTTAGAGATGGTGACATTCTTGGGAAATACGTTGACTGAAATAAGTCACTATTGAAATGGCATCACGTGAAGCCGCCCATTCCACTGAAGTTCTGAAATCTTTCATCATGTAAATAATCTCCATGTTTCTCTTTTATAATAAACTAAGGATATAAAAAAAAAAAGTTAGCTGGAATCTTGGGCACCATAAACACTATATAACGAAATTACTGAATGTATCCTAGAAAAATTACTGAATGTATCCTAGAGTTGATGGCATTACTGACTCAAACTTTGAGTTTGAGCAAGCTCCGGGAGTTGGTGATGGCCAGGGAAGCCTGGTGTGCTGCAGTCCATGGGGTCGCAAAGAGTCGGACACGACTGAGCAACTGAACTGATCCTAGAAAATAATGAAAGCTTGGAGAAGCTATAGATAACTCAGCATTTCCTCTGTGGGAGATTCCTGTCTATTTAGAACTTTGATGCAAAAGAGTTAAAAGTCTGACCTAGGCAGGAGGCTACTAAGGAAACAGGCTAGTAGAGACAAACACTGAAATCAGGGAGCTGAAGGGAGTCAGGAAGGACTGTTATCCTGATGCTTTAGGAAAATGAGGAAATTCTGCAAAGTACTGATGGTTCACAGCTCGTAAAAATGCAAAGAAGGGGGTTTCCCTGGTGGCTAAGTGGTAAAAAAAAAAAATCTGCCTGATAATGCAGAAGACACGGGTTCTATCCCTGGTCTGGGAAGATCCCCCATACTGCAAAGCAACTAAGTCTGTGAGCCACAACTGCTGGAGCCTACATGCTCTAGGGCCCAATAAACTGCAGCTACTGAAGCCTACGTACCCAGAGCCCATGCTCCACAACAAGAGAGGCCCCAGCACAGCACAGAGTAGCCCCTGTTCGCTGCAACTAGAGAAACAGAAAAGACTAACAGAAAGCAAACATATTCTAAAACTGGGCAAATATGGTTGTTGAGAGCTGGCATCAGAAGAAAACCTGTATGCTCTGCGTGTGGTTTTTTCTGTCTGAAAACAACAGAAAGGTCTCTTTTAGAATAAGCAAAATCGAATTCAGTTTGGCTTTATTATCACTCAAAACCAGGCATTGGCCATTTAAATTCTGCTCATATGTATACTGTTTTGCTTTGAGTTAGTTGCATTTAACAGATTTTTACCTTCATAGAACTATAAACAGAATGGACAATACACTGGACCCACCCTCCTATTACTTAAGCCCAGTTCAGCTATAATTTACGCAGCCAGAGCTGGCCAGGTTGCAGATTTGTTGTTTTTGTTCACTTGCTAAGTCATATCTGACTCCTTGCAACTCCATAGACTGTAGCCCACCAGGCTCCTCTGCCCATGGAGTTTTCCAGGCAAGAATATTGGAGTGGGTTGCCATTTCCTTCTCCAGGGGATCTTCCCAATCCGGGGATCAAACCCACATCTCCTGCATTGGCTGCAGAGAGTCTCTACCAAAATACCCATTCTCAGAGAAGGAGAAAAAAAATCTGCAGAGGCTTTACCTAAGATACCCTACTGTCCCTGTTAGGAGACTGCCCTTTGCACTATGCAACAGAATACTTACCATTAGTATCTGAACATCTCACCTACAGAAAAACATGAAGGTGACAGGGGCTGCACTGCACAGGAATCCTCAAATGACAAATGGATCACAGGGTCTTTTTGAAGCAGCATCTTTTCAGATGCTTGTTTATAAATAACAAGGCGGGGGGCAATAACAAAGACAGTCTTCTAAGGCATTGCTGGTTAACTACCAATTAAAACCAATGATAAATCTGTAGTAATTAGTTTAAAAATTATATACATGTATTTTATATATATATTTATATTCGGGTGTATATGTATACAAAACTCAATGAATCTATGAGCCATGCTGTGTAGGGCCACCACAAGACGGATCGGTCATGGTAAAGAGTTGTGACAAAACGTAACGAAAAACCACTTCAGTCTTCTTGCCTTGAGAACCCCATGAACTGTACGAAAAGGCAAAAAGATAGGACACTGAAAGATGAACTCCCGAGGTCGGTAGGTGCCCAATATGCTACTGGAGATCAGTGGAGAAATAACTCTAGAAAGAATGAAGAGAAGGAGCCAAAGCAAAAACACCACCCAGCTGTGGATGTGACTGGTGATGGAAACAAGGTCCAATGCTGTAAAGAGCAATATTGCATAGGAACCTGGAATGTTAGGCCCATGAATCAAGGAAAATTGGAAGTGATCAAACAGGAGATGGCAAGAGTGAACGTCGACATTTTAGGAATCAGCGATCCTAATGGACTGGAATGGGTGAATTTAACTCAGATGACCATTATATTTACTACCGAGGGCAAGAATCCCTTTGAAGAAATGGAGTAGCCATCATAGTCAACAAGAGAGTCTGAAATGCAGTACTTGGATGCAGACTCAAAAATGACAGAATGATCTTTGTTCATTTCCAAGGCAAACCATTCAATATCGTGGTAATGCAAGTCTATGCCCTGACCAGTAATGGTGAAGAAGCTGAAGTTGACTGGTTCTACAAAGACCTACAAGGTCTTCTAGAATTAACACCCAAAAAAAGATGTCCTTTTCATTATAGGGGACTGGAATGCAAAAGAAGGAAGTCAAGAAACACCTGGAGTAACAGGCAAATTTGGCCTTGGAGTACAGAATGAAGCAGGGCAAAGGCTAATAAGAGTTCTGCTAAGAGAATGCACTGGTCATAGCAAACACCCTCTTCCAACAACACAAGAGAAGACCCTACACATGGACATCACCAGATAGTCAACACCAAAATCAGATGGATTATATTCTTTGCAGCCAAAGATGAAGAACAGTCAGCAAAACCAAGACCAGGATCTGACTGTGGCTCAGATCATGAACTCCTTATTGCCAAATTCAGACTTAAATAGAAGAAAGTAGGAAAAACCACTAGACCACTCAGGTATGACCTAAATCAAATTCCTTATGATTATACAGTGGAAGTGAGAAACAGATTTAAGGGACTAGATCTGATACAGACTGCCTGGTGGACTATGGACGGAGGTTCGTGACATTGAACAGGAGACAGGGATCAAGATCATCCCCAAGAAAAAGAAATGCAAAAAGGCAAAATGACTGTCTGAGGAGGCCTTACAAATAGATGTGAAAAGAAGAGAAGCGAAAAGCAAAGGAGAAAAGGAAAGATATGCCCATTTGAATGCAGAGTTCCAAAGAATAGCAAGGAGAGATAAGAAAGCCTTCCTCAGTGATCAGTGCAAAGAAATAGAGGAAATCAATAGAATGAGAAAGACTAAAGATCTCTTCAAGAAAATTAGAGATACCAAGGGAATATTTCATGCAAAGATAGGCTCAATAAAGGACAGAAATGGTATGGACCTAACAGAAGCAGAAGATATGAAGAAGAGGTGGCAAGAATACACAGAAGAACTGTACAAAACAGATCTTCACGACCCAGATAATCACGATGGTGTGATCACTCACCTAGAGCCAGACATCCTGGAATGTGAGGTCAAGTGGGCCTTAGAAAGCAACACTATGAACAAAGCTAGTGGAGGTGATAGAATTCCAGTTGAGCTATTTCAAATCCTGAAAGATGATGCTGTGAAAGTGCTGCACTCAATATGCCAGCAAATGTGGAAAACTCAGCAGTGGCCACAGGACTGGAAAAGTCAGTTTTCATTCCAATCCCTAAGAAAGGCAATGCCAAAGAATGCTCAAACTACTGCACAATTGCACTCATTCACACGCAAGTAATGCTCAAAATTCTCCAAGCCAGGCTTCAAGCAATACATGAACTGTAAACTTCCAGATATTCAAGCTGGTTTTAGAAAAGGCCAACATCCGCTGGATCATCGAAAAAGCAAAAGAGTTCCAGAAAAACATCTATTTCTGCTTTATTGACTATGCCAAAGCCTTTGACTGTGTGGATCACCATAAACTGTAGAAAATTCTGAAAGAGATGGGAATACCAGATCACCTGACCTGCCTCTTGAGAAACCTGTATGCAGGTCAGGAAACAACAGTTAGAACTGGACATGGAACAAAAGTATGTCAAGGCTGTATACAGTCACCCTGCTTATTTAACTTATATGCAGAGTACATCATGAAAAACGCTGGGCTGGAAGAAGCACAAGCTGGAATCAAGAATTGCAGGGAGAAATATCAATAACCTCAGATATGCAGATGACACCACCATTATGGCAGAAAGTGAAGAACTAAAGAGCCTCTTCATGAAAGTGAAAGAGGAGAGTGGAAAAGTTGGCTTAAAGCTCAACATTCAGAAAACTAAGATCATGGCATCCGGTCCCACCACTTCATGACAAATAGATGGGGAAACAGTGGCTGGCCTTATTTTTTTGGCCTCCAAAATCACTGCAGATCGTGACTGCAGCCATGAAATTAAAAGACGTTTACTCCTTGGGAGGAAAGTCATGACCAACCTAGACAGCATATTAAAAAGCAGAGACATTACTTTGCCAACAAAGGTCCATCTAGTCAAGGCTATGGTTCTGCCAGTATTCACGTATGGATGTAAGAGTTGGACTATAAAGAAAGCTGAGTGCAGAAGAATTGATGCTTTTATACTGTTGTGTTGTTGAAGACTCTTGAGAGTCCCTTGGACTGCAAGGAGATCCAACCAGTCCATCCTAAAGGAGATCAGTCCTGAATATTCATTGGAAGGACTGATGCTGAAGCTGCAACTCCAATACTTGTGGCCACCTGATGAGAAGAGCTGACTCATTTGAAAAGACCCTGATGCTGGGAAAGATTGAAGGCGGGAGGAGAAGGGGACAACAGAGGACGAGATGGTTGGATGGCATCACCAACTCAATGGACATGAGTCTGAGCAAGCTCCGGGAGTTGGTGATGGACAAGAAGGCCTGGTGTGCTGTGGTTCATGGGATCACAAAGAGTCAGACGCGACTGAACTGAACTGAATGAGCACCATGTCTCTCAAAGCTTGTCTGTAAGAAATACTTGATAAGAAGCAGCCTAAGGACCCTGGTAGCTCACTGCTAAAGAAATCGCTTGCTGATGCAGAAGACATGGGTTTGATCCCTGATCTGGGAAGATGACACGTGCTGTGGAGCAACTAAGCCTGTGAGCCACAACTACTGAGCCTGTGAGCCCCAGAGCCCATCCTCTGCAAGAAGAGAACCACTGCCATGAGAAGTCCGAGCAACACAACCAGAGGAAGCCTAGCTGCTGCGAAGACCCAGCACAGCCAAAAAAAGTAAACATTACTTTTTAAAAAAAGAACAAAAGAAAGAAAGAGCCTATGGTAGAGGTCAGTAGATTTTTTTTTCCTGCAAAGAATCAGATGGTAAACATGGCTTTGTAGGCTGTACAGTCTCTGTCATGCATACTCAACTGACGTTGTATGACAGCAGTCATAGACAACATGCAAGTGAGTGAGTGCTTGTGTTCCAATGAAAATTTACAAACACTGAAATTTGAATTTTACATCATTTTCAAGTGTCTGATATAAAATTCTCTTTGGTTTCTTCAACCATTTAAAACTGCAGCAGCTATTCTTAACTTGCGGACTATAAAAATGATCTACGGACCAGATTTGACCAGGGGCCATCGTTTGCTGACACCAGTATCAACAACACCTGCTCACCCTACTTCAAGCTCTTTCATAAACAAAGGCTGATGTAAGAAAACAGGACCCACCCACGAGAAAGAAACCAGGTGGTAGCTCTTACTGCTAACGGACGGTCATGTTAACTCTAGGAGTGAGAGATGGAAAGAATATTTCTTGAAAACCTAGTACTGTGTTTAAATCTCGATTTACTCCTCACAACAGTACTATTACAATGTGTCTAATAATAACATATTACTAATACTACAGTATTACACATATATGTACACTTTTCATAGTTGAGGAAAAGTGAGACTCAAAGATGAAGTGCCTCCACCTGGTCCGCAGGTAGGGTTTGAACATGGGTTGGTCTTCTCAGTAACCCTTCAACGTGGTACTGCAACCTGGGAAGACCTGAGTTGATAGTGAAAAACGGAGGAGTAGAAGCTGTACTTGGAAGAGATGAAACTCAGGAAGACAGGCCTTCGGTGCCAGGGCAACCAGGCGTGCCTGAATTAGAGCACAGAGGAGGGAATGCCCAACAGTCCCAGAGGCCACCCCAAATCAACCCAAACTGACTGGAGCGTTTGACCCCCAGATTGGCCTGCCATGGTCAAGACAGGCAGCCCAGCAGTAGATCATTAATGAATTTAATTCAGCCAGACCACAGAGCAGGTTAATCCCAGTGCAAGAGCTATGGCTTTAATACTGCTGTTCCAAGAAATGGTAGTTAGATTGACTTCTGGTATTTCCTTTTTCCTCTTTTTTTACAATTGTAGCTTATATTAATTTTATAGAAACTTTAGAAAAAGACAGATAAGGGATATAAAAACCCTCCATCAACATAATCACATTTGACATTTTTGTATAATATCCTTTACATTCTACATGTTAAAGTAGGACTATGCTATTCATACCACTTTTTGCACCAAATATATATATCATGAACATGCTTTTGTGTCATTTCCCAAAATCTAATTTGCAAAATGTCCCAGAAAACAAAGCAAACTGACCATAATCAAATAGATTTGTGCAATGCTATACTGTCCCAGCCTCAGACGTTAACAATGGCTGTTTGATTAGAGCAAAGGCTTGCAAAGAGCGCCAGTAGAGAAACCTGGGTCACTTTGCCCAGAGTATCTCTCATTTAACCTATTTAATCATGGAATCTTTCTAGAACATTTGGAAAATTAATGTTCTACAGAATATCTTTGGTGTAAAGCTGTTCTATATCATTTGTAATGGATGCACCATATTCCATTGTTAAAGGGTTCATTAGAACTAAATATGGAGATTGTTTTCAAGTTTTCACTATTATAAACAATACATATAAACAATATATACCACCAGGTAGATTTTTGCAACTCAACCTTCACAGACATTCATGATAATTCCTTGAACATGCAATTGCTTGGTCAAGAATATGAATATTCTTACAGTTTTTAAGAAACGAATATTATAATTTATATGATATTTTACTCGAGACGAGATACTGAATGCTATATTTCACTTTTAATTTTGTTTCGCTAATGATTAATACTTAGGTTCAATAATCAGGCAAATTTTTACTAGATGCTTTGTATTTTGTGACTATGCTAAAAGCAATATGTATTGATTTTATAGAGCAACTGAAACTCTCATACATGGCTATTGGCAGCATCTTCTACAATGAATACATGGAAATTTTACATATGAGTATTCTACTAGCTATATAACAAATTACCACAAACTTAAGAACAGAATTATTTTTAGCTTACAATTCTGTAGATCAGAAGTCCATCATAGCGTGGCTGGGTGATCTACTCAGAATATCACAAGGCTGAAATCAAGGCGTTGGGGAGGATGAGTCTTCAACTAGAGGCTTTGGGGAGAACCCCATATCCCTAACTCACTGTTGGCAAAATTCAGAACCTTGATGTTGTAGGGCTGATGCCCTGTTTCCTTGCTGGTGGCCAGTTGAGGCCACACTCTGCTTCTACAGGCCACTTTCCAGTCCTTGCAATGTGGACCCCTGTATCCTCAAGCCCTCAACAACACAGCAAGTATTCCTTGTGCTTCATGTCTGACTCCCTCGTCTGCTCCCAGATGAAGAAAGCGCCTGCTTTGAAAGAAGTTGTGATTATATTAGGCCCACCTGGTTATCTCCCTATTACTAAGCCCACCTGGAAAACCTATCATTAGGGCAAGGATTCTAAATGGCTGCTTTTATTATTCTGCCTACCTCCTCCTATGATTGAACAGTTACAGTCCTAGATATATACCCAACAGAAATGAGTGCATGTTTACCAAAACACAGGCACAAGAACGCTAACAGAAGCACCACACATATTAACCTGTATCTGGAGTAATTATTTAATAACAATTGTGAAAATTGTGAAATATTTTGATGATTGAATAGAGAAATGAGAGTGAACAAGCTACAACTACTTACAGTGACATGAATGAATTTCACAAAAATAATGTGGGGGAGTAGATAATGTGTTTTGTGGGAGCAAATGGAGGGGTACTTAATCCAGCCCAGGAAGTCACAGAAAGCTTTCTAAAGGAAGGTACAACCTTCACTAGGGCTTCCCAGGTGGCACTAGTGGTAAAGAACCCACCTGCCAATGCAGGTGAAGTAAGAGATGCAGGTTCGATCCCTGGGTCGGGAAGATCCTCTGGAGGAGGGAAAGGCACCCCACTCCAGTATTCTTGCCTGGAGAATCCCGTGGACAGAGAAGCCTGGCAGGCTACAATCCATAGGATCACAGAGTCAGACACGACTTAGCAAGCATGCACGCAGAGCCTTCTCTGCAAAGAAAGAGAGTGATGGGGACGGGGAGGGCAGGACTGAACTGAGAGAATATGAACAGAAGTAACACATCTGTAAAAATTATCAGCAGATGCGTATTATGAACGGACGGCAAAACAGTGGGGGTAAAAGGTATGCCTAGAGAATTTGGCAGGGGCCAGGACATGGAGAACCTTGCAAGCCATACCAAGACGACTGACCTGAATCCTTTAAGTGAGGGGAACATGGGAGGTACTGGCAAAACAAAACAACATGGATGGTTTATATTTAGAACGCTGACATGGCAAAGCAGATGATCATGTTAAAAGAAAGTATGGAGGAAACTATACTAGTTAAGAGGCTATTCGAGGAATATAGGTGGGACATGATGGGAGCCTGAGTGAGCTGGAGTGAAGGGGAAGAGGGACAATATAAGGAGCGCAGATGCCCCCTATCAACCTCCCTTCCAGACACTGCTTCTTTAAGTCTTCAGAACATTTTTATAGTTTTTAAATTCTGTGGCCCAATTGTCTCCTAGAAAACATGTGCCAGTCTGGATTCCCACTAACAATGTGTCCATCTCTCCTAATTTCTGACAAAATGGGTGCTTTATTTTTTAAATCTTCACTAATTGCCTAGGCAAATACAACTGTGTCTGCTCAGTCACTCGGTCATGTCCAACTCTCTGCAATCCCATGAACTATAGACTGCCAGACTCCTCTGCCCATGGATTTTTCAGGCAAGAATACTGGAGTGGTTTGCCATTTCCTTCTCCAAAATATAACTAACTCATTTTTTTTATTGTGGTTTTGACTGAAAGTGGTTTTTAAATGTTTGACTATTTTTATCATTTTTTAAAGTGTCAGTTTATATTATTTGAATTTTTCTAAATGTTTTTTTATACTGACCTGTAAGAAGATATATATTATAGATACTAACCCTTTTGAGGTGCACTTTTCTATATCTGTACCTTTCAATTTTGTTTAGGTTAATTTTTTAATAACAGCTTCACATTATTAAATAGTTAAATCTACTAATTTTCTGTTATTGACTTCTACTCTTAGATTTGTATATTTGAGTTCTTCCTCAAAGCATGATTTTTGAATCTTCACCTATATTTTCTTCAAGTGCTTTAATAATTCCATTTAAATATTTAATTAATATAGGAGTTAATTTGGTATATAGTTTTTAGATAATTAACTGGCTAAACACAATGGATAATTCACGCTTTCCCCATTGACTTGGAATGTCACTCTTATATATTAAATTCTTATGTCTTTAAAATGGGCTGTAATTCCTGGTAGAGCAAATTCTCCTACATTATTTTTCTTTTACAAAATATTCTTGATGATTCTTTTAAGTCAGGGTTAAACTAGCTTCCTAAATGAACTGAAATGTTTCTCATCATTTTCTATGCTTTATGTTCTAACAGTTTAAATTCTAAAGAAGATATTGGTTCCTTAAAGATTTGAAAGATTTTGCCTATAAAATTATGTAGGTGCTGAAATTCTCTGACATTTGTTAACTTTGTTTATAGTTTTTGGTCTATACTGTACTATTCATCAAAATTGTTATTTTCCTAAGAAAGCCATTTAATCAAAACACCCCAAACTATTATTTTATAATATCTATAGCTAATCTCTCTTTTTATTTGTAGTGTCATGCATTTATTTAGATTTTCTATTTTTGCCATTTAGCTTTATCAAGAGGGACATTTTTTGGTCTTTTCAAAGATCCACCTCTTAGGTTTAATCTATTCTTTCTTCATGCTTTTCCCAGATTTTATTCACTTTCTTGCTTCTTGAACTGATTGTTTGGTTTATTTTTAATGGATAATAATAAAAACATATAAAAAAAACTCCAGTAAATGGTTGAAGGATAGGGAAGCCTGGTGCGCTACAGTCCATGGGGTCACAAAGAGTCAGACATGACTTAGTGACTAAACAACAACAAAGGCTCTGAATTTTTCTTCTACGTAAAGCTTTTGGGTATATTTTGGATATATAGTTTTTCTCTTATTTTTATTGACTTAAACTGATTACAATTTGTATTTTCTCTTTCATTAAGAATTAAGATATTGCTGTGGTTGTTCAGCTGCTAAGTTGTGTCCTACTCCTTGCAACACCACGAACTACACCACTCCTGGCTTCCCTGTCCTTCGGTATCTCCCTGAGTTTGCTCAAACTCATGTCCATTGAGTCAGTGACACTATCTAACCATCTCATCCTGTTGCCCCCTTCTCTTCCTGCCCTCAATCTTTCCCAGCATCAGGGTCTTTTCCAATGAACTGACTCTTCACATCAGGTGGCCGAAGTATTGGAACTTCAGCTTCAGCATCAGTCCTTCCAATAAATATTCAGAGTTGATTTCCTTTAGGATTGACACTGGTTTGATCTCCCTGTTGTCCAATGGACTCTCAAGAGTCTTCTCCAGCACCACAAGTTCAAAAGCAACAATTCTTTGGCACTCAGCGTTCTTTATGGTTCAACTCTCACATCTATACATGACTACTGAAAAAAACATACCTTTGGCTCTATGGACCTCTGTTGGCAAAGCTATTTTCTGCTTTTTAATATGCTGTCTAGGTTTGTCATGGCTTTTCTTTCCATGAACAAGCATCTTTTAATTTCATGGCTGCAGTCACTGTCCATACTCATTTTGGAGCCCAAGAAAATAAAGTCTGTCACGATTTCCCCTTCTATTCCCCATGAAGTGATGGAACTGGATGCTATGTTCTTCATTTTTTGAATGTTCAGTTTTAGGCCAGTTTTTTCTCTCCTCTTTCACCTTTATAAAGAGGCTCTTTAGTTCCTCTTTGCTCTCTCTTTGCCATTAAAGTGGTGTCATCTGCATATCTGAGGTTGTTGACATTTCTCCCAGCAATCTTGATTCCAGCTTGTGAGTCATCCATCCCAGCATTTCAAGACATGATGTACTCTGCATATAAGTTAGATAAGCAGGGTGACAATATACAGCCTTGAGGTGCTCCTTTCCCAATTCTGAATCAGTCCTTTGTTCCATGTCCAGTTCTAACTGTTGTTTCTTATCCTGCATACAGGTTTCTCAGGAGACACATAAGGTGGTCTGGTATTCCCATCTCTCTTAGAATTTACCAGTTTGTTGAGATCCACACAGCAAAAGCTTTCATATACTCAATGAAGCAGATGATTTTTTGAAATTCCCTAGATTTTTCTATGATCCAGCGGACATTGGCAATTTGATCTCTGGTTCTTCTGCCTTTTCTAAATACAGCTTGTACATCTGGAAGTTCTCGGTTCATGCGCTGTTGAAGCCTAGCTTGAAGGATTTTGAGCATAATCTTGCTAGCATCTGAAATGAGTGCAACTGTAATTTGAATGCTCTTTGGCATTGCCTTTCTTTGGGATTGGAATGAAAACTGACCTTTTCCTAGTCCTGTGGCCACTGCTGAGTTTTCCAAATAAGATGGCATATTGACTGCAGCATTTAAACAGCATCATCTTTTAGGATTTGAAATAGCTCAACTGGAATTCCATCACGGCCTCTAGCTTTGATCATAGTAATGATCACTTGAATTCACAATCCCAGATATCTGGCTCTAGGTGAGTGACAACTTGTTATGAATTGTTCCCTTTACTGCCTGCTGGTCAGAAGGTATAATCTCTGTTACTTATTATCTTGTATCTTATATTTTTGAACATGTTTCATGAATATTTGAAAAGATGTATATTACCAAAGTCGTCTCCTATTTAGATAAGATTGCAATTCTATAGTTTTCATGAAATTCTTCTGGCTTTTTTTTTGTGTCATATATGTTGATGGAATGTTACTAGCCACTGTTACATCTTCAATATAGAATGTACCCATATAAAGTAATCCCTTCTTTCATCCATTGTTTCCATTAAATTCTATTCTTTTCTGATTTCAATTTGACAACTCAAACAAGGAAGAGGCCAACAAAAAAATAATTTATTTTTACTGGATAAAGATAATTCTTGTTATTTCATTTTAAGTGAAGCTCTTGTGAAATATGCACACACACAATTTTATATTTTGATTCAACTGAAAATATAACTTTAAATAAGGAAATTTTGGTGCCATGTGGATTCTACTTTCCTTATTTTTGTCTATTTCTGTGTCTCCTTTCTTTTTCCTATCCTGCGCTATGTATTGATCAAGGCTCTTTCTGCTTTTTAAATTTCCTGCAAATTGTACAAGAAACAACTATTTTATGATTTTCTACCTTCTAATTACTCTTCCCCCTCCCCAACCAGATGTCTGTTTCCACTATTCTAATGCAGCACTAATAAGTTTCACCAATCACCTCAAATACTTCACCTGAGTACTATGGACACATTTTAGCACTAGTCTTACTACAGCCCCCAGTGACATTCAACATAATTGATTAATCTTCCCCCACCCCCACCCCAACCGTTATTCTGTTGTTGTTTAGTCTCAAAGTCATGTCCGACTCTTGAGACCCCATGGACTATTGCCCACCAAGCTCCTCTGTCAATGGGATTTCCCAGGCAAGAATACTGGAGTGGATTCCCATTTTCTTCTCCAAGGGATCTTTCTGACCTAGGGCTTGAACCTGCATCTCCTGTTTGGCAAGCGGGTTCTTTACCACTGAGCCACCTTGGAACCCCAGTGCCTTATTCTAGGACCCTGCAGTTTTCTAAGTTTTGTTATTTCTTCAGCTACCTTTCTGTCCCCCCCTCCCTCCTCCTCTGTTCTAGACTCTCTCTCTCTATTCTACCACAGGTGATCCCACCCATTCCTGTGGCTTCAGTTATATCAAAAATGCCTGTGACTTCCAAATCTCCAGTCCACACTTCTAAGAGTTCTAAACTAGTATGTATAATTGTTGTTCTCTCAACACGTCCCTGTGATGTCTGACGGGCAATATGTCCACAGATGAGTCCACAACTTTCCTTCACACCAGCCATCTCCTTTCCTCCACCTCATCCAACTGCATTAACCTGTTGCTCAGGCCGTAATAACCTGAGGGTCATGACTGGAGCTTTTTATCATTCACCCCTGACATCCTACCATCTTCAAGTCTAAATGAGGCACTTTTGGAACTATTCACTTCTACCTACCTCCACTGATCCAAGTAATCATCACCTCTTGCCTGGACTAATACCAATCTCCCTGCTTCTATTCTTGCCCCTCTAAAATCCATTCTCTACACAGCACCCAGAAAGAGCTTCTTGGAAAATGTATATCTGATCATAACTGTCTTCTGCTTGTCCTTCCATGAGATGGCCCCCTCTTAGAATCAAAATCAAACATTACACTGTAACCTCCAATACAGGCCTCATGATCTGGCCTGTGCCAACCACCCCATCCACTCTCATCTTCCTTGTTTATACTCCAGCCGCCCCTTCCTTGAGTTCCTCCAAAATCCTGATTACCCTCCTGCCAAACTCCTTGCACTGGCTCTTCTCACTTCTTCCGTATCTGCAGGCCTGGCTCCTCCGTGTCACCCAGCTCCCAGCTCGTATGTGTAAGTCCCCTCAGGGAGACTCAACCTACAGTAGGCTTTCCCCAACCAACACCCAAGTCACCCAACTCTATTTTCATCACACTGCTTATCACCGTCTGAAATTATATGGATACTTTGTTTACTTGTTTATGGGTTTTCATCCCCTAACATATAAACTCCTTGAATGAAGAGAGTTTGTGTGTTCTTGTCACGTTTGTGTCCTCAGTGACAATGCGTGGCCCTAACAGCTGCTCAATAACATGGGTCAAATGCAAATAACCTGATGTAGTAAGCATAGAAAGATGGAGGCTTCAGGTCAGCAGATCCAGATTTAAATATGGTCTACACTACTTACTAGAACGTGTTAGCAAGTTAGTAATTTCCGCATCTGAAATATGTGGATAACAGTGGTTATCTTCTGTGAGGAGCTGTACAGAGCTGCTGTAAAGATAAAATGAGAAAAAAGTACTGAACGCTTGGCACTGTGACGCACAATAAAAGCTTAATAAATACTAGCTAGCTAGTATCTACTTATACTAGATTATACTGTGGTTATAGGTTTTAGATTATCTAGACGAAATTACACACACACACACACACACACACACACACACACACACACACTTTGGTATTCATCTTCACTTGGTTTTATGGATTTACTGTTTTGCCTTTGAGACTTCAATTTGTGAGTTCTTATCAATACCATATCTCAAGAGAATAATCTGAGTCATGTTCTCTAGTTCCTAGTTTACCCCAGAACAGTTATAAGCTTTATAGATCTCTTTAAGTGATTTACCTGAAAATATAAATATTCCCCTTCAGTATAATACAGTAGTTTCACACAGCCTCCATTCCATCTCCTTCCTCAGAGGTCTGTGAATAGTAAATACAGACAGGTCTACACAAATATCTCACATGTTGAAAAGCCTAGAGTAAATCATCTGTGTACTCATCATAAAACCCTGTGAGCACTGGTTAAAAAAGTAACCTCTAGTATGACAAAAACACACCCCTTTTAGAACACAAATGGCTGGAACAATTTGATCTTTATCATTTATTATTTTTATTTGGACAACTTATATACATATGTACAAAATACCTACTGTCAGAATCCTCTTATAATTTCATTTGATTTACAAAAATGGGACAGCAAAATAACTTAGGTCACTAATACTGTACAAAAATAAAACTGATTAAACAGTTGTAAAGATCAGTATCTTACAGTGTTACAGATCATTTATCTGTTGTGAAAGAACATCTCAATCTATCCAGAGTGATGAGTACTGTGCTAAATCTACCTGCAAACTGACAACTAATCAGTTTCTGTAATTATAACTACCAAATATAATTCTCAAAAGAAGCATGATGTAGGGCTACACCTTAAAGCCAGGGCATCGTTCCACAGTGGCGAAGGGCTTTCTTCTTCCCTAACCAAGGAGAGGAGTTCTCTTAACTCTAAAACTATTAAATTTTCCAGAATATGACAACTACTTACAGTATTAGATAAAACAATTTCTCTTTCTTTTTAAACACCTGCAATAGTCTTTCAAAAAATTCAGTTTGGTTAAAAAAGTAAACAAAAATTACTATCCTGCATTTGGATTTTTTAAAGTTAAATCCATGGTCTTTTTAATATAAAAAGTAACTGTTTCATAGTTTTAGTGTTCAACGAACTCTAGTAGTCCTATTTGAACCATATCTTGATAGAGTAAATCTAATTAGAATGCTGGTTCCTGTTTTGTGACATGTTAAAACAGGAGTTATCACAAAGAATAAAAAGCCTTGAGTTTATACGTTATATTATTATAACATATAAGAGAATATCAAATGTGAGTTCTTCAACGACTTGAAAAGGCAAGTACAACTTTTTTTTGGGGAAGTAAATTGTGCATTTTTTTTTTTTAAACAAGTTGCTGCATTTACATCCATCTAAGTGCTGGACAAAAGCCATATATAGATTTACTCCTGAAACTATAAAGATTGTCTTTCACTGACTTTGCTTGGTTTTCCTTCATTTCATTCTGTGAGGGAAAGATGAGTTTGTACAAGTTAGTGGGTTGCTAGGCAACCCCAAACTCCTCACTCATTAAAAGGCAGCGTGCAGAGGATCACAAGCAGAACCATTCCATGAGTTCAGTAAGAAATAGGCAGCCTAACCTATTTCGTATGGAAGAACAGATGTCCTTAAAACTTATTTTGGACACAGAAATTAAAATTTGGTTTAAAATAAGCGTTTCAAAAATCTGAAACAGAGGTAGAAAGTGTTCTTTATTTTTCCTGACATGTTTTCCCGTGAGAAAACACTCTCCTTTTTATCCCATGGACTGCTCCCAGTCCCTAATGTTAAAAGCAGTTCTTTTTATAGAACTACTAATACAACTACATTGGTTAAACAAATAAAAGAAAAACACCATGCAGGTGATGGCTATTGTATTGGAAGCTGGAATCAGCTGTGACCCATGCTTGCTGCAGGAGCCCACACTGGTTCTGAACTGGAAATAAGCATGTGTCAGGTGAAATGATGAGTTCACCAACAGGTGGGCACCCCAGGTTTACACAACACATCTCATAGCACACGTATAAACTAGAGTGCACCATAGCTCCCTGTTTTAAATATCAGATAAAATTGTCAGAAAATGTTTCTGATGAAAAAAAAAATGTAAACATTTCCCCCACCATCACTGCTGACTCCCTTATTTGAGGTTTCTTCTTAATGATGAAAACTCAGTTCATTTTTCTGACCACATAAAGGCCAAAATTATGTTATCAGATAAATGGCATATTATGGATGTAGTGGTTGAGGCCATTTTAGACACCTGGATACAAGATCTATAGTGGTGAGGCTACTGATGTAAAATGTAAAAGATACAGTGATGCATTTTCATCCCTACATATTCCATGTGCCTTCCTTTTCCAAAAGAGACGACTCTGCAGTCTCCTCTGAAATCATTGTGGTATTTTCCCTTAGCACTCACTACTTACAGGGATGTATTACTTTTCTTTTCACATTTCACCCCCCTTTTCTTTTTACATAACTCTTGCACCTGTTAGTGGGAGTTTTGTAGGAATATGAGATGGTAACCAACAATGCTTTTCCCCAGAAAGCAGACGTTCCCAGAGCTAGTTACCATTATGCACTCATTCAAATAAAACCCAACAGAGTCAAAGCCCTCCTGTTCGTGGCATTATGGTACAATAAGATGAGGTTAATTAAAAGGATTGGAAAATTTTGAAAAGTTAATAGAGCTAAAATTCTGTTTGTTTTTTTTAAATTTAAAAAAAAAGTACTACCCTCCTTCTCCTTCAGCATCTGTTGTATATATTCTGCCCTCACATCTTTGCCATTTCACAGGGAAACATGTACTATAAAATAAGCAGATTATAATGCGTTTCCAAACAGAATGTCTGCTTCTATCCTTAAAGCATGTACTTAACTTATTCATCCTCTGCATTAGAAAATAAAAGTGCAGCTTATGTTCAAAAAGTACAATTCATACAAAGCAAGGTTTGAAAGTTCTGTACTTAGTGTAACCTTTCAAAGGTTTGTCTTGATTAGTATAAATTCAGACTGCTTACCCATTGACTATAAGTAACTTTTTTGTTTTCAAGTCTTTAGATGACAGATCATGCTGGAGTAGATGTGCTCTTGCTTGCATAAAGACAGCTGTGCTATGGCGTTTTGTATCTCAAAAGGTAACGTGATTCAAGAGAGTGGTTTTGCTAAAGAAACCGAAGCACACTCGTCATTACATTAAAAGGTAAGAAAACAATTCTGAAAGACAGCAAGCAGAAAGGGCCCAGAATCACTGTGTGATGCCACAGGTCAACTCACCCAGTCAGACATATGTACACCAGTGTTGTATCTTTAAAATTCTACCCCAGTCTTGGGCTGACTCCCTCCCCCCACCCACCACCACCCCCCAAAAAAATTAAGGAGAGGGAAAAAAAAAAGCATTTGCCTTCCCTCCAACAGTCAGAGGCAACAGTTCAGAGTTGCCTCTGCAAGGGGACCAAGTGTTGACTTTGATCTCAGGCTACAATGTGCTTTTAAAAACAACGCGGGGAGAGGAAAATTAGACTAGAGACCAAAGAACAGCAACTTCCTAGGCGGGCAGCACGCCTCCTGGGGGCCGCGGTTCGCACGCGTCCGTCCGTTCGCTGGGAGTAGTTCGTCCTTCCAGGTCTGTCCCTCCCGGCCGAGGGGGCGGCGCCTCACAAAGGGCTGGCCAGCGCCTTTTTGGATCGCTTGATCATGCTGGGGTGGAACTCTGTGTGCCGCCGCGCGTGCTTGGTCAGGTGGTCGCTCCGCATGAAGCGCTTCTCGCAGAGCGGACAGCGGAACTGCTTCTCCCCTGTGTGGGTTCGGTAGTGGCGAGTCAGCTCGTCGGAGCGGGAGAACTTTTTAAGGCAGTCTGGCCATGTGCAGGGGAAGGGCCGTTCACCTAAGAGGAGGGAATCAGGGACAGAGGTTAAAGGACCTGTCACCAGACTCTCCAGGCTGGTCCTGGTGGACGACCTTATCACCATGACGCAAAAGGATGACGCCTCTATGTTCCCGGAACTGTCTGCCCCTAGTCAAAGTCCTAACACCCAGCACTTCAGTCAGAATGTAGCTGTATTTGGAGACAGGGTATTTAAAGAGTTGACTGAGGTTACGTGAGTGAGGTCATCAGGATGGGCCCTAATCCAATGACTGGTGTCTTCATGAGAAGAGGAGATCAGGTCACTGCCTCACACGGGAAAGGCTATGTGAAGATGCTGGGAGAAGGTGGCCATCTACCAGCCAAGGAGATGGACCTCAGAAGAAACTGGCTCTGCCACCATCTTCATCTTGGACTCCTGGCCTCCAAAACCGTGAGCAACAAATTTCTGTTGTTAAAAGCCTGGGGCCCCCAACTTCTAGGCCATGGACCAATACCTCCTGTCAGATCAGTGGTGGCATTAAAGGGCACAATAAATGTAATGCACTTGAATCATCCTGAAACCATCCCCACCATCTCATCCATGGAAAAACTGTCCTTCATGAAACCAGTCCCTGGTGCCAAGGTTGGGGATCGCTGGTAGGCCACTCAGTCTGTGGAACTTTGTCATGGCAGCCCTAAAAAAGTAATACCATGAAGAAACTGCTGAGACTCATCTCTATTAGGTAAATGAGTGAGCTGGCTGTTTTATACCCAATGGATCGCCAAAGAGCCTTGGAGACTACATTTTCCAGGTTTTTTTTTTAATGCTGTTGCCGGTTTCATGAGTTCTCTCCGAGGAGTCAAACCTTAGCCCTTGCTAAGTCTCCTGGCATTGTAGAGATGGAAGAGAACTGAGCATTTAATCCAACCAACCTCCTGCCAGGGGCTGCTATCTCCCCTCAAGTGTCTGAGGGCCTGGCCATCCATCTTCTGCCTGAACAAGTCTGGTGGCAGAGCCCCATATTTGCCAAGGAAGCCTGCTTGTTTCTGAGCATCCCTGTAATAAACTTCTTACTGATATGAACCTGCCTCCCTGTGAAGGCTATATTTTAACCCTAAGAATTAGTTTGTTTCCTCTGCCACATAATAGTCCCTTAACTATCTGAAGACTGCCATCATGCCTTTCTCTTTTCTTATCTGGATGAAATAATCCCAGGTTCTTCTATATTTCTCATAAAAGAAGAACTCACATTATTCTAAAATAATGGCAGGGATTCTCTGGTGGTCCAGTGGTTGAGAATCCATCTGCCAATGCAGAAGACACAGGTTCAATCCCTGGTCTGGGAAGATTCCACATGCCAAGAGGCTAATAAGCCCACAAGTACTGAAGCCTACATGCCTAAGAGCTTGTGCTCCACAAGCCATTGCAACAAGAAGCCCATGCACCGCAATGAAGATCCAGTTCATTAGTAGCCCCTAGAATTGAGGAAACACCCAGTCAAAAATAAATAAATAAAAATTTTAAAATAAACTAAAATAATGACAAAAGCATTACTACAAACAAAGCTAGTGGAGGTGATGGAATTCCAGTTGAGCTATTTCAAATCCTAAAAGATGATGCTGTGAAAGTGCTGCATTCAATATGTCAGCAAATTTGGAAAACTCAGCAGTGGCCACAGGACTACAAAATGTCAGTTTTCATTCCAATCCCAAAGAAAGGCAATGCCAAAGAATGCTCAAACTACCACACAATTGCACTCATCTCACACACTAGTAAAGTAATGCTCAAAATTCTCCAAGCCAGGCTTCAGCAATACGTGAACTGTGAATTTCCAGATGTTCAAGCTGGTTTTAGAAAAGGCAGAGGAACCAGAGATCAAACTGTCAACATCCGCTGGATCATTGAAAAAGCAAGAGAGTTGAAGGAAAACAGCTATTTCTGCTTTATTGACTATGCCAAAGCCTTTGACTGTGTGGATCACAATAAACTGTGGAAAATTCTGAGAGAGATGGCAATACCAGACTACCTGACCGGCTTCTTGAGAAACCTGTATACAGGTCAGGAAGCAACAGTTAGAACTGGACATGGAACAACAGACTGGTTCCAAATAGGAAAGGAGTACGTCAAGCCTGTATATTGTCACCCTGCTTATTTAGCTTATATGCAGAGTACATCATGAGAAACACTGGGCTGGAAGAAGCACAAGCTGGAATCAAGATTGCTGGGAGAAATATCAATAACCTCAGATATGCAGATGACACCACCCTTATGGCAGAAGTGAAGAAGAACTGAAGAGCCTCTTGATGAAAGTGAAAGAGGAGAGTGAAAAAGTTGGCTTAAAGCTCAACATTCAGAAAACTAACATCATGGCATCTGGTCCCATCACTTCATGGCACATAGATGGGGAAACAGTGGAAAGAGTGGCTGACTATTTTTTGTGTGTTCCAAAATCACTGCAGATGGTGACTGCAGTCATGAAATTAAAAGACGCTTACTCCTTGGAAGGAAAGTTATGACCAACCTAGACAGCATATTAAAAAGCAGAGACATTACTTTGTCAACAAAGGTCCGTCTAGTCAAGGCTATGGTTTTTCCAGTGGTCATGTATGGATGTGAGAGTTGGACTGTAAAGAAAGCTGAGCTCAGAAGAGTTGATGCTTTTAAACTGTGGTGTTGTTGAAGACTCTTGAGAGTCCCTTGGACTGCAAGATCCAACCAGTCCATCCTAAAGGAAATCAGTCCTTTAGGATGTTGGAAGGACTGATGTTGAAGCTGATACTCCAGTACTTTGGCCACCTGATGCGAAGAGCTGACTCATTGGAAAATACCCTGATGCTGGAAAGATTGAGGGCAGGAGGAGAAGGGGACAATGGAGGATGAGATGGTTGGATGGCATCACCGACTCAACAGACATGGGTTTGGGTGGACTCCAAGGGTTGGTGATGGACAGGGGGGCCTGGTGTGCTGCGGTTCAGGGGGTTGCAAAGAGTTGGACACGACTGAGCGACAACTGAATGACAAAAGCGCATGTACAGACTAATGGTTTCACATGTATTATCTCATTGAATTCTTACGTGACACCCCATGAAAGTGGCCCATTTTACAAATGAGGAAACCGGCTTAATGCTCGTCAGTGTTTCCACATCCTTTCCATTATGGTTGCTCTCCTCAGATTCATGCTCTGTTTCCTTGTCCCATTTAAAATGCAGCTAATCCTCGCCCTCCAGACATGATCAGGGCAGCACTGGGGGCCTCCTGCCCCCTAGACTGGCAGGGGAGAGTCCATGTCCACGTTTGTGAGGGATCCACACAAGCAGAAAGGCAGAAGGAGCTGCTTCAGATGAGAATCGCTTGCTTTTCTTGTGACTGTTAGCCCCCAGCTCTGGGTACGTGTGTCCCTGCTCCTCACGCCTTTCCAAGCACAGCCCAAAGCAGCTGCTTCACAGACTCAGGGCACAAACTCTGGTTTCCACAAAAGTCTCCAGACACTCCTTAGGTAGGTGTGAGGAGTGAATATTGTCTCACTCCTGTCCCCACCTTCTTGAAACCCAGAGAGAGGCTCAAAGGGCTGGGAGCTGCCCAGTGTGGTGCAGCTGAGTCATCCAAAAATGATTCTTTCCCCCAGCTTCTCCGAACCTATGCCAGAGATGTGAAAATAATGAGAATAAAACCAAAATACCGCTATCACCTCTGTGACAATCTATACATGACCAAGATTTTATTTGCTGCTGTCTAAGCAGAGCAACAGTGACCACGCCATGTACAACCTACCTGCTCTTATGGGAAACCCGATGTGGGCAAAATGAATTTTTATACACAGATTCACTATACAAAGGTCGAAGTATAAATACTTCCTCCCTGAGCTCTAAGCTGAAAAGCCACAGCAGCCGAAGGCAATACAGCAAGCCAGTGAATTCCCAAGGCAGATGATGTGCAAGGAAGGGGCTTCAAGCTGAACCCTCTGAAAACGCCAACGACATGGAGTTATAATGACAGTTTTGTAACTTCTGTTGGATTAAAAAGCATTTGTACCCAGGTCAGCAGAACTTTTGAGCAAAAGGCAAAATGCAGGTTTTATCAAAACCCAAAAAGTCTGAGCCTCCTGGGGCAAGGACAATGTCATGTCTGACTTCTGTGCTACCTGTGCTGCCAAGCTTTTAGTAAATGCCTCAACTGTGTGCGTATGCGTACGTGCACCGAGTCTGCTCATCCTCCAGGTCTCTCATAAGACCAAATCCTGTTCAGAATTTCCCAGAACACGTAAAGATTTCTGGGCTCTTTCAGAATCAGGCAGCAGCAAAGTCTTCTCTAACCCCAATGAAGACTCTATATAGAAGTGTTCTTTTAAACATGTTACATTAAAAAATATAATGAATGGTTAGAATTCACAGCATGAAAAGCTGTAAAACAAACAACAAAAAAGCCCAAAACAGACCGGAAACCCCTCGCTGTTCCCCCTTTACTGGAGCCCTCTCTCCACTGCTTGATGATCTGGTGGGAGGGAAGTGATGACAAGGAAAAGCTCCATGTTTTCTCTATGCTTGTTAGGACAAATGCACATCAGAGGCAGTTTCCTTGAGGGTGTGGTAATGTGGTTTAGTTATTCACTGGCACGTGTTTCTTTCAAGTGCGTCATGAGGAGGGATTAATTTATTTGAATGAATCTGTGTCCACTGTGGGAAAAATGGGTCAGAAGACCACTTCAGCATGTGCTAAGATTGGAAAAGAAATAAAGGCATTCCCTGTTTCAGCAAGATGGAAGTGATAGTCAGTGGAAAATTGTCATGAAGCCTGAATCAGCTGTGTGTACTGGAGAACTACGAAGTATATATGTTTATTGCTTTACAAACATTCCAAGTGTAATCAGGGTCCGTTCCCACTGCCTTCACTTTCGTTCTAGCTTCTGGCTGTTCTCTCTTCACTGCCCCTTACAGTTGTCATGTGATTGTTCTCATTGCTTCTAACCCAGGTACAGTCTTTGCCCTAACATCCTTTTCCTTGAGCGCTTAAGAGAGGAGAAAGCCACCCACAGGGCCCAGAGCAAATCAGAGCCAATAGTAGCCTTTGTTAGATTCATGTAATGTGTATAATTCAAGCTTACAGTTTCCAAGCATTTAAAAATAGATCTACTTGGAAGTGAGTTGCTAGTCTAAAAGCTCTAGGATTGTTTTGATTTTTCTTGGATCCTTTGGAAAAGCATTAGGGGCTTTTGGTCGATGATCTAAATCAGGAGTTGGCAAACTTCAACCCATAGGTCAAGTTTGACCTGCTGGAATAAACACTATCCTTATACTTAGCTTTTACGAAATGGTTGAAAAAAAAAAAAATCAAAACAAATATTTTGTGACAAGAAAAAGTCATATGAAATTCAAGTTTTCATGTCCCCATAAAAGTTTCATTGGAACACAAATTATGCTCATTATTTATGTATTATCTATGGCTGACTTTTTATTTGAGCTTCCCTGGTGGCTCGGCTGGTGAAGAATCCACCTGCAATGCAGGAGACCTGGGTTCGATCCCTGGGTTGGAAAGATTCCCTGGATGAGGGTATGGCGGCAACTCACTCCAGTATCCTTGCCTGGAGAAACCCCATGGACAGAGGAGCCTGACTGGGCAGTGCTGAGTGGTTGTGACAGAGACCGTATGGACCACAAAACCTTAGATATTTACTATCTGGTCCTTTATAAAAAATTGGCTGCCCCTCATCTCAACCTGCAGGCCTGATTCTCTATCTGGTACACACCAGAATTTGTAAATTTAAATGTCTTCAGGAATCAGACACAAAATAAAAGTGGGTGAAATGCCCAGTATATTAGACTGCATCATAGACTGTAGAGGAATCTGGAGCCAACTGGGGAATGCTTTCCACACAGAAAGGCATTCAAATTCCACCTCTGATAAAACACTGTGCCAGCCAAGCAGTAAGCAGGCAGGGGACTTGAATTCTTGGTGATTTGCAATTTGCAGCCCTTTGAAATCATCCACCTCTTGAACCTGGTGGAGGGTTTGCATACAATCTACTATGGGATGCATTCCCACATGTTAGTTAATGATAGACACTTGTTAAGGTATCTGGAAAAATACACATGTTTTGAACCTAAGAAAGTATGGAATGAGGAAATCATACATAGAGAGGAAAGAGAATTTAAGGCTGAATGAGACGGGAGATGATGTGCAGAGAGGGAAGGATGGGCCTCAGAGGGGCTGGGATTTGCCTGCAACCTGCAGCTGGGGGTAGATCAAGTCAGGCCCTTCCTTTTAGCTCAAGTCTAAGATGCCAGAAGAATGGGTAGCCTTCTTTATATAGAAAAAAAAATCATATGGTAAAGTAACAACTAATTAAACAATATTTAAACTTATCTTTCATATTAATGAGAGAGTCACCATCCTCCTGGGGGAAAAAAAAAATAAAAGACATGTACAAGACTGGTGCTTTATTTCTGGCCTTCACAGGAAAACACACCCAGAGGCAGCGACACAATAAAGTCTGCTTTACTGAAGCAGAGCTGTTAACAGCACAAGTTTCTGTGCGTTCGCATTATTTATACACCACTCCCCTCCCCTCCCCTTTCAGCAACAAGCTAAGTGCTTATCACTGACAGACTCAGCTCTGAGTATATAAACTGGATCGAAGTGGCTATTGAACACTGCACCAAACGTGTAAAAGATTTTCTTTACAGAGACAGGTCAGGCCTCTAGAAGTCTTCTGGGCCTCCAGTAGGTTCAAGAGAAATGAAGTAGGGCCTGCTGGCTATGTACCTGCCAACTTGATGGCTCATTGCTTTTAAGAAAAGAACCTCTACCCTACCTGGTGATTGGCTGACAATGCCAAGTGAGGCTTATTCTTCTGTGTAAAGTTGTGAAATGAACAGTGCTAAGTGTTCTGCATAGAATGAAAAAGAGGACAAGCTTGGAGATTGCTAACTGGATACATCTAACCCTGTCCAGGCTCCCCTGAGCTCAGATGGGCAGCCATTGAGGTCCCAGCCTGGATTCTCAACCCTCCCCTCTCTGGCTCTCCTTCCACAATTCCATGAAGAGCCGAAAATGGGCTAAACTTAATTGACACAAGAGGGTTAAAAACGCCCTGATACTTCCACTGCTTTGAGCAAAAGTAACTCAGTCTAGTAAAACAAATCTAAGGGAATTTAGGCCTCTTTTTCAAAACAGAATTCTAAAAATGCCAATTAATAATCACAGCATCACACAGATGTACAAAATCAAGGCTGTTTCTTGAGGAAAAATAGTGTTTTTCATAATTACAAAAAAGCAACTAGGATTCCAGAGATAAAAAGATAATTTGATATTGGGAAATCATAATAATATTATTCCTCATTTTAACAGGCTAAATTCACCCCCACTTACCCTCACCCGCACAAACACACACATCTTGCCTTCAAAAATGTAGAGCAGTATTTGATAAAATTCAACATCTATCCTTTTTTTTTTAGGAAAACAAAATGGCTCCTTAAAGAATAAAAAATATAGATACAAACCTTTCCCCAGCAAGGTCAATAGTAAAAGAAGGTAGCATTCCCACTAAAGTTAAGCTCAAGGCAGGAATAGACTCCTGCCCCAATCATCACAGTTATTTAAATGTTGTTCAGGAAATGCTTCTGAATGCAATTAGATAACAAATTGAGAAGTAAATTGTGGGACGGAGGAGGCGAAATAAGAATTACTTGCAACTGACACAACTTTCTTCTTGGACAAATTAAAAGGCTCCTCTGTCCAAGGGATTTCCCAGGCAAGAATACTAAAGTGGGTTGCTGTTTCCTTATCTAGGGTATCTTCCCAACCCAGGGATCCAGACCACATCTCCTTCATTGGCAGGTGGATTCTTTACCACTGAGCCACCAAAAAAGCCTGAAATCAACTATACTTCAATAAAAAAATCTGAAGAAAAAATGCATTCATAGGTATAAATATACCAAAGAGCAGCGGTTTTCTTATATGCTAACCATAGTTAGTCAGAATAAGCCTAAAATAAAGTTCAGGCCCTGCACAAAGAAAATCATAACTATGATATGACAAGAATGAATAAATGGGACATTTCCCATGATCTTGGATGGTTAAGACCCAATGGTGTCAGTATGGCTATTCTGTACAAATTAATCTATAAAACTAACACACACTAAAGAAATTCTTCTTGAACTTGACAAAATTATTTTAAAGTTCACTGGGAAGAATAAATACACTCAACTTGCCAAGAAAATTTTGTAATAGAACAGTAACAAATGAGCACTTGCAATACCAGTTATTAAAATGGATGATTAAAGCTGTAATAATTAAGATACTGTAATACCAGCATAGGAAAAGACAAATCAGTGGAGCAGAGTCAAGTCTGAAAATAAACTGAAACTTCATTTCAAATCACTGAAGAAAAGAATACTTAATTCAATAAATGGCATAGATATTTGGTGTAAAAAAAAAAAAAATTAAACCTGAATCCCTACCCTTACACATTTCATTCAAGTTCCAAATGGACTATACACATAAATGTAAAATATAAACCACAAAGGTAAAAGAAAATATAGGTGAATATTTTTAGAATCCTGGAGTAGGGAGAGATTTTCTAAACAAGAAAACAAAGGCAGTATCCTATTTGAAAGACAGTCTGAAATACGTAAAAATGTTAAAATGTTTGCATTTGCAGCTCTTTGAAATCATCCACCTCTTGAATCTGGTGGAGAGTTTGCATACAACCTACATGGGATGCACTTCTGCATGTTAGTTAATGATAGACACATATTAAGGTATCTGAAAAAAGACACATGCTTTGAACGTAAGAAAGGATGGAATGAGGAAATAATACATAGAGAGGAAAGAGAATTTAAGAACTTTATATATATATATATATATATGTGTGTGTGTGTGTATATATATATATATATAACCAAAACAGTGAACTAATAAAGGAAAATGCAGCATAAGACAAAAGGTTAAAATCTATGGTACAAAAAGGTCACTAGCAAATCAACATAGCCCAATTTAATAAAGCTAGAAAGTGTTAGTGGCTCAGTTGTGTCTGACTGTTTGCAACCACATGGACTGTAGCCTCTGTTCATGGGATTTCCCAGGCAAGAATACTGGAGTGGGTAGCCATTCCGTTTCTCCAGGGGACCTTTCTGACCTAGGGATCGAACCCAGGTCTGTTGCATTACAGGCAGATTCTTTAACGTCTGAGCCACCAGGGAAGTAGGCAAGGATGCAAACAGAATAATCTAAGAAAAAAAAGAAATACTAAAAACCAATTAATAAATATATGAAAATATATTCAATCTCATAAGTAACCAAAACATGCCAATCAAGAACACCAGGATGGTAAAAATGTTAAAAAGTATGTTCATATACCAATCACTGATGGTGGCATGAGAAAATAGGAATGGGTGAAACTTATAATTGTTCCAGGACCTTCTGGTAATACATTTGTCCAGGAATTATCTGTGGTAACAATAAGAGAGGAATACGAAAATATACAGGGATACCAGCATTGTTCATAAAAGGTAAAACTTGATAACAACCTAAAAATGTCAAACCAAGAAGATCTAGTTGAACACTTCAGTGTTCCACATAAAGGAATAATATGTGCCTGTTACACAGGTCCTATACAGATGTTTCTGTATAGATGTTAGCAATTCACGGCTAAATCAAGAGAGTAGTGCATGATCTGCTGTGTATGTGTGTAAACATTTACGGAGAGGAAACATCTTGGAAGAATATACACAAAATATGAAAAATAGTCATCTACAGGTGAGGGGGTAACCTCTACTTTTTTTGGGTGTAATTTCCCCCTATGTTTTCTTATTTTTTTTTAAGTACTATTTCTTCCATAATGAGAAGTCAGAAGAGTCTTTTTTTTTCTTTTTTTCAGAAGCGTCTTACATAACAATAATGAGTATGAGTTCAAATTTTTCCACCAACAGATTGATCAAGATTCCAGGGGCAGGGGAGGATTTGCACTTTATTGAGAAATAGACTCAAGTGTCCAAAACTGAAGAAAGGTGAAGAGTTGTTCTGCTTCCTTCTCAAATTGTTAGAAAGTGAGAAACTTTCAGAATAAACGGTTTTATTCTGTTTTCTCACCCCTCCCCCACCTCCTCCTCTCATACGTGAAAGGAAAATGGCCCCTGCAAGGAGAGACAGGACTCTCCCTTCAGACACTGACACAGGCAGTGACGGTAGGCCTGCCCCACCAAGAAATAGGCTCCTTAGGAAGCAGGGGGAGACAGATGGGCAAAGACAGGAAGCCCGAAGCCCAGAGCCTGGGCCGGGTCCCTGCACTGACCCCAGGCCATTGACACCTCACTGTCACTATCATCAATCCTCATTCCCCACAGGAAAGTAATGCTAACTGCAGGTACACAATGTGAGGTACATAAGGCTTTACTGCTTTTCATTTCTATTACTCAAGTGCTGACACGCCCATACACTTAAGAAGAGGTGTACATTGTCTGGATATAGCCAATTCTACAGTTTCCTGCATAAATCATTCCAATTAGTACCAAACTCAAAAATCAAGAAATTATGAGACTCGTGTTTGCCAAAAATATTGCTACTATCTCCACAGGTAGATGTCCTGAAAAATAAAAATTCTTGACAGCATTAGAAGGATAATCCTGCCTGAATGCCATCCCAACACATTAAGGTTTGCTCCTGGCCTCTCTCTGTCTGAATCCTTCTTGTGATTTGGTTTCCTTTTACATTTCATTTGTTGATACAAAAGAGTCATGACAAAGTCTGGATGTGAGACTTTACTTCCTGGTCCCTGTGTTTATCTGTGGAAAGCAGCCTGTCCCCAGATTTGGGGTTCTGAACTGGGAAGTGGGCGTCTGTAACATCTGTCACGCATACTTCCTCACTGGAAGCTGGTGTCTAGGTGTACGGAAGCAAGTCAGCCTGTCTGAACACTGCTTGCACATCCCTAACCTCAACTGACTCATGCGAGGGCGCGTGTGCCAGGACCTCAGAAATGAAGATGACAGACTAGGGTCTTGACTCTTTAGGTGCTCAAACCAGCAAGAGATATGTCATTATGTCTTCATGTCAACGCTACCTGGTCCCGGCTCAGCAACTCTGAAATGGCAGAGAGGTGCAGTGACTGTCCCACGTCCACACAGCTAGGTCTAGGCCCAGATTAGTCAATTCCCACGAGTGCATTCTTCCTCACATCCCAGACTGTGGTGTGCTGCCTTTGCACAGTTTTTGTGGGAAAAAAATAATAATAAATAAATAACAATTACGTATCAGGAACTGATAAGGATATGTAACTGAAAAGGATATGTAAGCTTGACGGCAAAACTAAGCTGAGAACAGAGATTCTTTGTATCTTTGCACGTGAAGCCAACTCAGAGGGCCAGTGACTCGACCAAGGACACCGTTAGATTAGAACCAGTTTTCAAATCCCTTTTTCTGTTTTGAGCACAGAACAAGATTAGAGGTGAAAGAACACAGGCCTTAACTAAACGTGGAGCGCGCCTCTTCCGTGTTTTTCTAATTCCCTTACTCCCAGGCCCTCCTTTCAAGAGGCACTGCCTCAGGGAGGGAGAGACAGTTAAAACAAGTAGGCTGCTGCTGAGCTTGAGGTTTCAAAATAGAGTTTTAAAAATGTAAAGCAGACGCTGAAACCCTTAAGTTCCCTTAATTTTCCAAAGCTTCCTAGCAAGACCTGACTGAGCTACAGAGAGAGAGAAATCAGAGGGGCTGTGTTTAGGGAATAGACGCAGAGGTCTCTGAGGAGGGCAGGGATTCTGGACTCTCCTGTTACAAACAGGCTTGGGCAGTCTCAGAGTAGCGGCCCGTGCTGTCCGGCCCACTGCATGCCCGGAGCCTGTCCGAGCCCCTCTAGGGAAGCCCCCGACACTCATCGGGGTGCCTAAGGAGTTGGGCAGCCACGCTGAGAAAAGGGTCTCACGGGCCTGCCTGAGTTTCCACCCCTTCAAATATCGGGTTGGGGAAGAGACTGTGTTCCCAAGTCTAAGGCAAGCACTGGGGGGGACGCCAGGGGAGGACAAGGCACGGGTGAGAGGAAACACTATGCAGAGGCCTCCTCAGCAGAGGACACCCGCCCGCGAGGAATGCGACCCGGCTGGGGCATGCCACCCTGGGGGAGACCGGAAGTCAGAGGAGGTCACATAATGCTCCCATGATGCCAGAAGAGACAAGGCTCTGGCCCACCAAAGAAGTCACTCCCAAGAGAAAGAAAGGCAAAAGGAAAGGGAGAGAGAACTCTGATTTTGTGAGCACATACCCAAAAGAGAATAAAACTTAACAAAGAGTAGAGCGGGAGACTCCAAATTACCAAAAGAAAGTTTGCCCACCCAACAGCAGAAACAGTGGGGAAGGGAGCGGGGCTCCAGAGAACTCAGCTCTGGTTATGAATAGTTCCCTTTTTGTGCTTCCCACGCTCGTGACTGGGGGATTCTTGCCCAAGGACATAGCTGCTTTCTGAGGGCCACCAAGATTTCTGGCATCCTTTGCAAACGCAAGGAAAACCTCTCCATGTGTGCCTTTGGGTAAAATTTTATGTCGCGCCTACAGCTTCCAGTCTGGGGGCAAGAGCTACCCAGAGGGCTGAAGCCATTGGCTCAAAAGACAATGGGTAACACCAGGAAACACAGGAGACCGCTGTCTGGTAAGTGAAGGCTTCCTCCTCCGGCCTCCCAGGTCACGGCGCTCACAGTGACCCACGGTGACTATCAGTGATGCTGCTACAGCACCAGATTTCCAGCTGTTTCTCTCCGGGCTCAACCTCTGTATACTGCTGGCACGAGAGTGAGGCTGCAATGACCACAGATCCCACTCATGCATGCCACATGTGCCACCATCAAATAGTTTTTCCAGCTTCAACAGAGTGAGCCACTAATTCATACAGTCTGGTGTTTGTCACCAAAGACCAAGAAGAACGACAGGGTTGAGCTGTCCAGCTCTTACCAAATAGCCCCCTCCTGACTCCCCCAGCCCTCCTGGGGCAGGCATTCCTGGACAGGGCTTTGAAGTTTGAGAGCAAGCAGGGCATTGAGAAGAAATGACTCAGGTCAGAGGAGCAGCTGGTGGTTTCTTTCACACTGGGAACCCAAGCTTCAGTGGGTGATGCTCAGCAGACAAGCATCTTGTGGCTGGCCATGGGTGATTTGCAACACCAAAGAGGGAAAACAGCTGTTCGTCATTCTGCCTATTTTCATTAAAACAGCAATGGTACAAAACTACTGTAGAATTATGGCAGCGTAGGGGTTTAAGTCATTTTTATGTGTTTTTGTAAGTTATTTTTAAGGTCTAATTTTTGCCTCTTATGATTTATTACGGTGTTCTTATTGGGCATTACATACACTGAATAGACTTCTGAATCCCAGTGGGAACCACCATATAAATAGCTCATCTTTGTATAGACAAGGTCTCTACCTAATAACACACAAGGTGACAAACATTCAGGCAAACATAATTCATTCCTCTGGGCATTAAAATAGATGCCTGGAATTGAGACCAAGTAAACGGCGCTGCTGATCACATTGCTGCGGCTACACGTATCCCATGTGAGTCTCTGGGTTCCGGCTTCTAGAACATCCACCGAGGAGGGCCTGTGGGGCTGAGCCTGACCACGAGAAATACGTGTTGAAATAATCTGTCTTCTACAAAGACCACTTAGCACATGCCCTGGTAGCGATCTTACAGGTTGAACTCCGGAGAGAGTTCAGGGCTCTTTCTCTTCAAAGAGGAGAAAAATATGGGGGGAAAATGTCATACTACTGTCTCTCATTTTGTCAAACTCTGCTTTTTGGAATACCCTGTCTGTAGTTACAAATGGGTGGACAGAGCGGAGAGCTGTTGGTGCTGCCTGTCTGGCACCTATTGCCTCTTTGGGGGTAATGAACAGCACACCTAGCATTTCCTTTTGGAAACCACCCCTTCCTCACTCTGAGTTTATGTAATTCCAGGTAGGCAACCCCACACGCCAGGCCCAGAGGCTGGATGTGACCCAGCTGTGCCACAGTGACTAAGTTCATGGACAGGCACAAAGTTCTAACTCGGTTATGCAGCTTGAAGCCAGGGACTTTTGCTGGAATCATTAGGAAAGGGGAGCTGTCTTTCCACTGGGCTTGCTGAATTGGCAGGAAGGGAGACTGAACTGCTGGGAGCCATCTTGCCACCATTCAGAGACAGCCTGCCTGTAAGCAAAGCCAAAGCAGAGGAGAGCAAGGCTGGGCCAGGGAGAGGGGCAGATGCTGACCACCTGTATCCAGAGATGCTGACACTAGCGCTACCCCCAAAGGAGTTGGTAATGGAAACCAATAAAGTTCTCATTTTTACTAAGCCAGTCCAAGTTTGGGTTCTTTCCCTTCCAACCAAGAGGCTTGATTAAATCAGCTGTGGGCTCAGAACTGGGGTCTTTTTCAATTGGAAGGATGCAGGTTCTGGATAGCTATTGGTTAAATACAGGATAGGTTTGGCCAGCTCCATGATTTCTGCAGGTATCCCTCACCAAGCTTCATAAAAACCAACCACAGGCCAGAGCTAGAACCCAAGAGTAGAGACAACGGTGCTTTGCGGCCAAATCCAAGAGAGCCACGCAAAACACAGGGTCTCTTCCCACTGGCAAAAATCCAAGGGGTCCTTGTCAACAGCCATCATGGCACAACTCCAAACACCTAGAAATATCCAAGGAAAACATAAGAGTAACTTTGGACTAAGTTTACTATCTCCAGTTTGCTTCTATAAAATGACAAAAGTGTTAGTCGCTCAGTAGTGTCCAAGTCTTTGTGACCCCATGAACTGTAGCCCACCAGGCTCCTCTGTCCCTGGAATTCTCCAGGCGAGAATACCGGAGCGGGTACCACCCTATCTCACAGGCCTTCTGGGAGTAGAAATGTGACAATGTGTGTAAACCATTTGGCTTGGAACTTGGTGTGTAATATATGCTGGATGTTATCATTATTACTATTAATAGCATTACTACCAATATTAATAATTTATAATTATTACTATTATTATTATTATTCACAACATTCACAGTGCCTGCTTTTGACATCTAGCACTGTTCTTTGCATGTAAGAGTACTCAATAGTAAGTATTATTTAAATGAATAAGCTGCTGGATGAATGTGGAACTGTAAACAAAAATTCTGGGAACTGTAAGGGCTTCTGGGCAACACATGTAAATTATTTTTAAGTGTAATACTATATGGAGACACTGTCCTAAGTGCATTAAATACCTCAACTGAATTAAATCTTATAAAAACTCCTTAGGGATGTAATTACTGAACCCCATTTTACAGATGGGAAAACTGAGGCTCAGAGAGTTCTCACAATCAGAAAGTGGCAGAGGCACAATTCAAACACAGGTGTGTGAGGGACCCCCAAAGCCCACGTTCTACTGGCTCTACCTACTTACTGCCTTTTTGCTGAAGGTAAAGACCTCTCTGGAGACCCCTCATGCTCAAGTTCCTAAGGGTGGGCTGGTTTCCTCTTCATAGGCCTTACTCTGCTTTTCTGACTGCCACTGTCCCATCAAAGCTGGCTCCGTGGAAGGGAGAGAGGGTGAAACCTCGCCCCATCTCTGTCTCTTTGAAAAAAGATGATCTAAAGGATTCCTTCCAGTTCTGAAATATCTGTAATTCTCAAGCAGAATTTCTGGGCTTCTGTCTATTGCCTACCTCACTGGTCCCCACTTTGGTTCAAGTCAGGTCCTCTGGGAGGGACTCACTTCCAAAACAATGGAGACTCACCTTGGAAAAATGTTCATACTTCGTTTAATACAAAATACTGCTGCCTGCCTTTCAAATCCTTGTCATTAATTTTGTATGGCTTAAGCTCCCATCTCTTTAATTTAAATAAAGTCCTCAATTAAAAAAAAGAGGGGGTACGCAATCAGGGATGAATTCCATTCTGCTGTTTGAATTTTCGATCAATTTCAGTTGGAAAAAAAAAAAATTCAAATACCCAGTGGTCCTGGATTTAGGATGGTGAACTTACTAGTTTCTGCAGCTCCAGAACCTCTAGATTTCAGATCCAGATGTTCAATTCTCACCTCCGAACTACAAAGGCTGGTATTACAAGGGAAGCCTACAGGTGCACCATCATAAGCATGGGCTTTAATCATAAATGGAAAGATGCCATGGAAGATCCCAGGCATAAAAAATGGATGCATCTCACTCCCTTAGTGGGAAAGGCATTCTCAAAGAATGATAATGTTAGTTCTATTATTTGCTGAGGGTGCTGCTAGAGGCTAGGATAAGACAAATGTTTACTCTTGGCCTTAATGCACCAAAAAGGTATTAAGGTTTCAGGAGGACTCCAGGAAGGGAGGAGTAGGAAATCTCACAGGCGCTGGCCTTGGGCTGTTTCAGAGTGCTGCTCCCATAATAAAAGGGGAGAGATCCCTCGGGCTGACTCCACCTCTGCCCTTTCACTCCATTGTTAATCTGGTTAATGCAAAGCCGCTCTTTAAATCCAGGGTTTTTTGTGTGTGTTTTGTGTGTGTGTGTGTGTGTTTTAAGTTTACCAGATTTAAGCAGATTGAAATCTTCAGGAGACCCTGGGGGAAAGGAATCAAGTCTAAGAACTGCCAAGAATTCAGTGAAGGAAGATCTCCTTTTGGCTAAGCTCTGGCCTGGAGAACTTCACCTTCAGAGGGCCTGGTGCCCTCACTGTGTTGCTGAGCAAGCTGAGGCTCCAGGTGCCTGCTAAGCCAGCCTTTGAACCTTGGTGCTGTTTTTCCAAACCCTCCATAGTCCCCCAGTGCCTCTACGGAACGATCCTGTCCATCTGAAAGTGTAAAAAAGTGTACTTTTTTACAGACAAGATGATGGATGCGATGACCTCTCAAGGTCACTTCCAACCTCCAAATTCTATTCTTTTGGTACTAACAACTGCCACCAAGGGCCCTGAGTTGGGCTTAGGCCTGTTACTAACTTCCTAACAAAAAGTAAGGCGGAGCGAGAGACAGGACTGCTCAAAGACCACTGCAGAGGATCCCATTTCTTTCCCTTTTTAACCATCTGTGAGGTTTTATCCTTCCCTTTGCCCCTCCTTTTTGCGTCTGTTGCATAGAAACAGAAAGTGCCTTTGTACCAATTACTAGGCACTAATTTACGTTCTTCAGTGGGCGCTGGGCTTGCTGGAGAAACATTAGGAAAAGGTGGGAGGGTCGGATGTGGGGGAGGATTCAAGCAGCAGAGGCCTGGAATGCTGCAAGCTTTTTCTCCAAGCCTGAGAGCAGCCAAAGGGAAGAAAGGAAAAAAAAAAAAAAAAAACCAGGAAAAAATTTTTGGTAGCCGAGACTAACAAAAATGGCAAAGCTAGCTTAAAAAAAAAAAAAGAATCAAGAATGCTCATGATCATAAGGCATGCAGAAATCAAAATGATGGTCAAGAAATCCGACTTAAACCAGGGTACAACATCAGGTTGTTTTAGGGGCTCCTGAAGGATTGAATACTGGGAAATCACCCGCCCACTTTTTTTTCTCAATGAGCGTATTAAGGAAGACCATTGTCAGCCACTTTCCCAATATGTCATATGATGTTTCTCCCTGGGAAGTTCAATCTGGGAATTTCCCACAGACGTTGCAGAATGACTAGTTCTTGGGATAAACATCAACAATTGGGCCAGGAATGTAAATCTGACCCTTACGTTCAGTGTCCTAAGAACTCATTTTCCTCAGGTTACATCTTTGCTGAAGGTAATGAGGTGTTACCATCAAAACAGAGCGAAATGTACTCTGGTACCTCCCTCGCTGACCGAGGCCCCACGTGCGTCCCCTCTCCTCACCACTCACAGAAGATTTGAGAGGACAATCACAGGAGACAATGGTTTTACTCTGTAATGCTACTCCTCTTGTATTTTCTGTTGTAACACAGTAATCCTGCCAGCAACAGCAGCTCTCCTAAGGCAACTCCACTCTGTCTTGTTAGGTCAGCTACATGGAGGGTGATGAAGGATGGAGGGCAGTGAGGAAGAAGCAACTGGTCCTTCTATCTCAGGGACCAGGAATAAAGAACTCTCAGGTCCCCTCACAGGTTTTAGCCCCCGGGATGAGATTCCAACAGTGAGCTGGGACTCAAGCAGCTGTGGGCCATCTTTCCTTGGAATCAGGGGAGTTTCTAACAGGACATCCTTGTAGTCCTTAGAATCCTATCATCCTCCACAGCTACAGCCCATTTGCCGTCCTTTGCTCTCATTTCTTCCTGACAGGATACATGAGCTTGTGTCTGGACAGTCTCACTGGGGGTGGAAATGGGGCTAAAATTGCCCCCATAGGGCAAAAACTGGATCTTAGGCAGGTGGGAAAAGTTTTAGCTCTTCCAATGTTTCTAGCCTTCAAAAGGGGCACAGTACATAAACAGCTCTACAGTATCAAAACGTCATGGGGGAGGGCAGTTATGGGGGGGAAAAGGGCCAATCTCCTTAGGGGAGACAAAGTGGGAATAAAGGGTAGGGAAACAATTATCTCTGCAGATTCCACTCAGACTTAAGTGTATATTTACACTGACATATATTAAGTATGAATCTGTCTGTAGTGCAGGAGACCTAGGTTTGATTCCTGGGCCAGGAAGATCCTCTGGAGAACGAAATGGCAGCCCACTCCAGTATTCTTGCTTGAAGAATCCCATGGACAGAGGAGCCTGGCAGAATACAGTCCACGGGGGTCGCAAGAGTCAGACACGACTAAGCAACTAAACCACCACCATATTAAGTATATTTACACTTAATGAAGCATGTCAGGCTATGAAATACTATTCTACATCACTTTGGGGAGCATTATGAACAGAAGAACAGGGGAGAGAGAATGTTTCCTTAAGGATCAAGGCACAAGGCCTCCCTTCTACTAGAGAAGAGTAAGTGAGAAAGACTGAAAAGTGAAGTTGCTCAGTCGTGTCCGACTCTTTGCAACCCCACGGACTGTAGCCTACCAGGCTCCTCCGTCCATGGGATCTTCCAGGCAAGAATACTGGAGTGGGTTGCCATTACTGAGCAGGGGTTAATTTATGGACTGCCTAGAGGCCATTTCAAGACCCTGCCCTGTCCCCAAACCCCTGCTGTCTGGGTGACAGAAGTGGGTCCTTCTCATACCTCTGATGGTACTAGAGTCTCCTGAACCAAAAAATTGACTCCAAAGCTTTTTGGAGCAATTAAGGAAGAAGAGTTCATGAGGCACAGAGCAGGCCTGGATCATTTTATATGACCAAAATTTTAAAACTTTAGTCTTAGGGAAGGAAATAGACCCGAGTGAAAGCTAGCCAGTGATGGACATTCCTAGAGAAGCCAAAAAATTGCCCCCATAGGGCAAAAACTGGATCTTAAAATGTAAAAGAAGTCTCAGCTATTATTTCCTGTTTGGATGATAACTTCCAGGATGGGAACTCCCCAGGTCCCCTCCACCACATATTCTAAGTAGCCCAGGGAAATGTTCAAACAGGATAAAGAGAAACAGGAGCAGCCACTGTTGAGCCCTTTGCAGCTCTTATCTCTCCTTGTTTTTAATGAACGTCCCTTCTGCCCTATTGAAAAAATTATTAAAATTCTTTTTCTACAGAAGTGGGGTGTGATAACTGGGATTTAGGGCTTTCTGGTTCTCAGAATCCTGTAACCAGTGCCCTTAGGCTCAACCTACTGTCACCACTTGGGGACAGTTGATTTAAGTCCCTCCAAAATGATAGTAAAATTGCACCTGGCATGGAAATAAGGCTTAGGGTGTCTATCATTGGAATGTCAACCCTAGGATGACTCTGTATCAGCTGGTTCTGATGACTTCTGAGCTGGAATTTGGATGTAGTTGTTTACTTCTCCAAAAGTTACTCCCATGGGTGTGGGTGTGTGTGCAGGGTGACCACAAAGTCAGGGAACTTGGGATACTCTTTTTTTGTGTGTGCTTACAGAGAGATTGAGGGCACGTGGGAGAGAGTTGGGGAATCAGTGGGTTTGGGTGAGGGCTTGTGGAGGCCCAATTTGGGGTGTATGCTCCGAGGCGGGGGGAGTGTGTTGGTGTGGATGTGGGGTGTGCCAAGATAAAAGTTGGTTGCATTTTCAAATAATAAGCCCAATATGTTTTCAGGCAAAGTACGTACTCCAGTGGGTCTAATACTTATTCAAAACAATAATACTCTCCAAAGAGTCTGGAGATAGAAAAGCTCATATTTGTTTTACTTTTTTTCAGATTAACATGGATTTACTGCTTAAACTTTAGAGGTATATCAGATGAGAAGATATCTGATCTAGAGGGTAAAGAAAAACAAACTGAACAAAGTATTAGAAAACATAAAGTACAGTACTACTTAAAAGTAAGTTTCTCCTATGTTTGCTGATTTTAAGCTCTGCCTATCACACACAAACTATTATCTTTACACAAAAACCTAAGTTCAGAGATAGTATCGTATCTTGAGATTAAGAAACTGAGGCTCAAACAGAGAAGAGATTGAAAACTTAAATGCCAACAGAAACCATGTAAATGATTAAAATAAAGGACATGCCCCTTACAAAGAATGGTCAGTTCAAGCCAATTGCTGCTGGGCAGGAATTCAGGCCCCATATTGCCAGATTGTTTGATTTTTTCAGAGAAGCCAGAAATCTGGATTTGTGCGGAAATCCTTATCTTTCCACGTTAGTAACGAAATGTTTATAAACCCTGCGCTGACCAAACCAAAAATTTTGCAAAGCAAATTGAGCAGCAGACCTCCAGTTTACAAACTCTGAATGCAAGGAACTAGGTTAAGGCCTCACAACTCAGAAAGGGTAGGACAAATCAGAATGCAGCTCGGTCCACCTCAAAAGGATCTTCTCTCTTCGGGGATTCTAGAAGGAACTGCACCGAACTAAACCACAATTTTGCTTAAGTGGCTCAGCTTTTAAAAGCCACAGGTTCTGCACAAGTGGCAGTTTTGCGGGGCTCAGGCGGAGGAGAGCCAGCAGCAGGAGGGATTCTGGTCGGGCCACACAGAGCAGGGGGTGTGGCTGGAATTTTAGTTTTTAAAGTCTCCACAAAATACAGACACGCCAGTTGCTATTTCCTAGCCATCTTCTGGGTTTAATACCAGCCAATAATTTAAAAAAATCAAGAAGCTGCTACCCCACACCAAAAATAATCTAACTGGAAGCTGAATCAGAAACTTCCAAATGCATGAGACCTCCTACCAGTCTTTTATTTAGAGTAGCCTTTGCACAGGAGAAAGAGTACCTTCTCCAGCAGGAGTACGCTTCTGATGGTCTTTCCAGAGGCAGTGGTTTTTGTCTGACCATGTCCTAGTATTATCACAGAGCCCCCAGACTTAAATAAGACAACCGCAACTACCACATCACTAGTTTCAAAGGACCGACTGTAGCATTTAAAATGGGATTAACATTTCACTTCGTTTTCCACTCTGGGCTATGTAAAAGGTTCTTCTGAGCTGACCTGCCTCATGGAGTATTAAAGAGCAGCACGCATGCACGCACACACAAGCAGCCATTTCTGTAAATGCCTGAGAGAAATCACTCAACGGAATGGTCCAGAATGCCTTTCTGAGTTGGGCAGACTCAGGGAGCTCGCAAAGAAGCTCTGCAGGCCTCCTCAGCTGCACGACTGGGCAGCTCCCTGAAGGAGAAAGTGCCTTTGCTCAAGGTGGCAGAGGGTGAGCTGAACTCCGGGAACATGGCTGACACAGCCAGGCCCGCCCAACAGCTGTCGGTGAGTAACACCCCCTGGTTAGTACACCCCTACTTCACCCCGGGAGCCATGCTAAAGGTCACATCCCCCAAGTCAGGCACAAGAAGATACAAACTGTAAAATTTTTTAGCAACCTAGATGACAACCCCAAACAGAACCTGATTTTACATTAACGGTGGAGGAAATTCAGCTTTACTCCTGTGCCAGCAGCCACCTCCACAAGAAGCACTTTCCAAAGGAAATAAAATATGAGATGCAATTACGTAGCCTTTTTCAAAAAAGCAAAACCAAATCAAACCAACCAAAGATCATTTTGAAACCACAGGCCCAGGACCTCACCTTAAAAGTACTAACAACTACACCAAAAACCGGTAATACTTTCCAAGGAACTCTGACAACCTCCTCTTAAACATGGTGTCATAGGACAGATGGAAAAGGAGTTTCAGGAGAGGACCAGGCACAGTGCTTCCTTATCAAACAGCAGTGATAAAGGACCCTGACACTAAACGTGGTGAGAGGGCATGGTCAAGCATGAAAGCTTCCCGACTTTTTCTGAATATGTTAAACAGAACCAACAGAATTGACTGACCAACGTTCCTGTAAGTCTCCAAAGCCTGTTTTATACTGCAGATGTCTTACTAGCCACATGCATCAGTGATCAGACCTGCCTTTTGCTCTCCCCCGGTAGACCCCCTTCCACGGGGCCTCCAAAACATCCCAACCTTCACTATCAGCCTTGACCTCTGGCAAGGACCACACCTCCTCGCTAAGTGCTCTATTCAGGGTGGAAGGTGTGATCTAAATTACGTGGGAAAAAAATCCGCTCTGAAATCTCATTAAAAAGGCTAACTAGTCGTAAAGTTAACCAACCATCACTTGATCAAACTCCTCTGCTGCCTGAAACAGTGTTATTTTAAACCTCTCTGAGGACTCTTGGCCATATTTAAAACCACCTTGGCAAGCCCTGAAAAGTAGCAGGCATACAGCTAACCGAGCCCTTAGTCATCCCTAAAAGGTTCCATGTAAAGTGCGCCGCTTCTTCCCAGGTTTTAGCCACTTCGCTGCAATCCCACAGGAGAATAAAATAAAAGATACGCCATTTGACTCTGTCCCCCCAAGCCCCCGCCAGCGTCTGCCCAGGTTGGGTGGCCCCATAGTCGCCCGGTGCGGGAGTCCTGGGGGGGGGGGGGGGCGGGACAGGGGAGGGGCGGCACCACTCCCCACGAAGCCACGCACAAGGGCTGGCACTCAGCACTCGCTCTGGCCCCCAGGTTAAGGCTCTCCATGGCTTCTAGAGGCTGGGGACGATCAAAGAGAGTGAGCTCTCCGTCTCTACCAGGTTCAATCATTTTCAAGACTTAAACAGCACCTCATCCAAAATTTTGCACCCTTTCGGCCGAATATGGAGTCCTTAACACCCAGGAACACTGCCTGGCCAAAGGTTAACTAACCCCAGAGTTGGGTGGGAGAGGGAGACGCCGCCGCTAACCTGTATGCACTCTGTAATGGGCTTTGAGATGGGAGGATTTTCCATAGACTTTCCCACAGCCACTGTAGGGGCACTTGTGCCTCTTTTCGGAGGCGTGTTTCCCCTTCGCAGCCACTCCAGGGTGGAGGAGGGAGAGCGGGCTGGGCGCGCTGCCAGGATCCTGTCTCTCCTCCGGGCTGTGGGAAGGACTCGACCCAGATTCGGTGGTCACGTCGCTGTCGGATCCCATGTCCTCATCCGGGCTCTCCAGGCTGTCGCTGCACACCGAGGGGGTCTGGATGGGTCGGTACTTGTTCAGGTCCAACAAGCTCTTGGCGATGGTGACCAGCGTGCAGTAATCCTTCCAGGTATCCCCCGGGTCACCATGTTCCTTGGTCACCTCGCGCTCAGGTAGTCGCAGCCGCTCGGCGTCCGGAGCGCCCCCATGCTCCGGCACCGCAGCGCGGTTCGAAATGGAAACCAGACACTGGGCAGCCACGAAGTCCATGTAGGCGGCCGCGGACATGGTGCGGGCGGCAGCAGCCCCGGCGGCGCGGCCAAACTTGGCGGTGGCTGCGGAGGTTCGGTTCGCCGTGCCCTGGCCTCGGACTACGAGCGCTGCGCCGCGCGGTGGCCAAGGGGGCGGGGGCGCGGGGCGCTTCCGACTCGCAGGAGCGCCGAGGCGACCTCAGCCCCTCATCTTTACGTAACCAGCAGCGCCTCCGCACGCAGCATCCACGGCCCCGGGCTGCGCCGCGCTGCCGCCTCTCGCCGCCGCCGATGCCCAGAGCCGGGCGAGATCCCCACCGACGGGCGCGCCCGCCACTCCGAGCTCGCTCCCTTGGAAAGGTGCCACACGTGGCGGTCGCAAGTTTATTCGACCGAAAACGCCCCCGAGGCGCTGGGAGAGGAAACTGCCAGAGAGGTACACGCCCTCGGCCGCCTCTCCGTCGAGCCAAAGCCCCAGGACATTCACCCAACCACCTGGACGCAGGTGGCAAGCGCCAGACGGAGCGCCAGGTCTAAGAGACACTTTTCCCCCAGTCCACTGACAGCTTCTGAGCCCCTGCTCTCGCCGGTCCGCACCGCGCCGGCATTCTCTCGCACACTAACAATTTCGCAGAATCCCATCACGTCACGATCCGAACCCCCTCCAATTGGCCAGTGGCGAGGGTGATTCAACTCTGTTTACTTTCTCCCGCTGCCAGTCAGAACGGCCTTTCGGTGGAGAGGTGCGTCTAGAACGGAGGCGCGCGGCCAATCCGACTGTTCCGTTTCGATGCCTCGTGCTACCCCTACAGCCTCGAACGCTGACATTTAAAAGGGTAACAGCCGGGAGGCTGGAAAGGAGCAGCTGGACGTCTTTGGGAGTCCCCTCAATCCCTTAGGCGGTCCAGGCTTCCTGGCTCACGTTCCAGCTAGCGGAGTTGTAGGATACACCTTCCCTACTCAGCTGCGTTCTTTCTTATGACAAAAAGATAACGTCCGTTTCGGTTTTCCAGCTCGCAAACAGTTAAGTGACTTCCTGCAAACGCTACAGTCCCAGCAACCAACCTTCCAATCAAAAGTAAGTTGGTTGATGTCACTGACATTGGCTTAGCCAATCAGAAGGGCGTTCCGAAGACAAGCGCTCCACACTTGTAAACGGGAAGAGCTGTAGTGAAACTGAATATATCCTTGTACTTTGTGTTGCTGATAGTAAAATGGAGATATGTATGGGAGGGCAGGGGTGATGAATAAACGCAAACTGAGTCTATAATTAAAGAAAACAACTAAATATTATCAGGCCAAGTTGCCCAAGAATAAACACAAATGAGAAAGCATCAATTCGTTCTCTTCCGTTTTGGGAAGCAGCATACTTTTAGGTAGATTTTTAATAATTCTTCCACCCAGTGCATTAACTATGACTAATTCATCTCGAAAATGCAGAGCTGACAAAAGTTCTGTTTTAAAGCTTGTTTTTGTTCTGACTATACTTACTTTGAACACTTCATCTTTGCTTTTGTGATGCGTCTTTAATTCCTCTTTTTCCCTCCTGCAGTTTATTCTAAGTAAGCTGTTGTCGTTTTGTTTTGACACTATTTTAATCTCCCTCAAATAAATGGAGCTAAAAAATCCCTGTATAACTTTTAAAACTTCAAAAACATTTTTAATTCATTTTCTTTCCACAGCCCCTGTGGGATGTTAGGGTCTGTATGTATCCCTTCCCTCACTTAACAGATAGTAACATTAAGATGCAAAGAAGTGACTTGTCTCTACCTTATCAGGTAGAGAACTCCATGGAAAACATAAATATGATTCCTCGCTCTTTGTGCTTCAGAACTGAACTCTGGTTTTGTGAAATATTAACTTTGCTTAACAGATTCTTAAGAACTGGAACCAGCCAAAGCCATTGAATATTGTGGCATTACTTGATCAACAATTAGTATGGCTCTTGAGAGTCTGATTAACTAGGTTTGCGTCTCTCTCTGAAAGAATGATGGGGTTGTTATTCATCTTGATAGCTGAAAAAGGAATCTAGGGCCGATGTTTCTTGCAGGAGGTGTACTGTCCACAGGATTAAAAATGCATTTACTTTCCTAAGTGGGTGTGAGAGGTACCTGCTTTTATGTGACACAGATGCAATGAGGTCCAACCATAACCCGCCCTGGCTATTAGCCTTTGTTAAGGTTTGGAAAAGGTTCTGGTCTCTAAAGGAGCGGTCTCAAATTTACCCTCCTAGTTTGAAGGCTAGTGTAGTTTGACTTTGCTTTTAAAATGGCACAGAAAGATATTGCAGTAGGTGACTACACGGGAAAGGGAAGTTTAGAAAGGGGGTGCTGGTCAACTAAGAATATCATCACCACCACTACCAACATAGTAAGGTAGGTACATGTAAAGTGAAGTCATCTTCGAGTTCTTGTATTCCAATCCCCTTAATTTTAGAAAATAATTCACTGAAGCCCAAAGAAATTTGCCTACTTCATGATTTTTCTGGGACAGACTCTGTCCCCAAGGCTACATAACCACTTAGAAATTCTACATTTGCTTGCCCCTCTAAGGTCCAGTACAAATACCAGCAGGATCTCTCTAGGACTACTATGATCAAGGCCTGTTACTCTCTCAGATTTGCATTGTAACTGTCATTGCACCAGGTATCTTCATAGCAGACAGTTCTAGAGTTAATGTGGGGTTATTATAAAAAACAAAGTCTGTATCTTTTCTTGAAGACTGTATCTAGGAACTTGAATAAGTCAATCATCATAGGTTTTTTTAAAGTATACATTTACTTCTTGCTCTCTTTAACTCCCTTTAATTTTGTTCGGACTGGACGTAAACCCTAAACTCTTCCAACCCATTCATTTCAGAATTATACAAGAAGTAATAAAATACAACTGAGATTTCATTCACATGAATTTCTCTCACATTTACAAACATAAATGCTACTTGATTTACAATCTTTTTAAAGCCAATAATTCCACAAGTGTAGAATGCTTTCTCTTTTTCCTCCTTTTCCACTCATTCCCTCTCCAGATATTTGTTTCTGCTAATGAGTTAGGCAAGGGTAAATAGAGAAATGAAAAGAGGCTCTATCCTCAATGAGGCATGATATTAAAAACAAATATAGATAGAGATAGTTACAGCTGTCTCACAACAACTAGTAATTCCTACATCAGGATTTTTTTCTTGTATTTTCAACAATAGGGTTTCCTTTCTGTGCTAGGGTGCATATTATAATAGTTTTATGATTAAAACTAATTTTTGCTTTTTTGCCAGTATGCAATTGTCCCAATTAAAATTCTGGCAAAATAAATTATCCCAGATTAATGTGAATCATCCCTAATTACAATGAATAATTTACTAGTAAAGTATACATTATGCCACATAAATATAAGAACTCTGTTTTCCCCCAAGTTAATCTTTATAAACATACATTTCAAAATTACACAAGCCAACTGAGAGAAGCACAAGCATTCAGAGACTAGAACTGTGCTTACCATTTTAAAGTATGCATTTTCCTCCCTAATTCCTGTCTAAGTCTTGGCTTTATTTTCCAAGTTCTCAAGAACAATGCCTGTAGCAAGAAGTCTGATTTTCTGTGCTTCCTAAAGTAATTATCATTATCACCCCTCCTCAGAGGCAGTACCTACAGTGAGCTGATTTTAAGCAGGTGTTTAAGTCACCATGGGGTAGGAAACTGGCCTCCTGGGCCAGAGAGGGGCTGTGTGACCTTACGCAACCTCTTAGAGCTATTTCCTTATCTGTGAATTAGTGAGACTAGACTAATACATCTACATAGTCTCTGGGCCCCCCTCATGCCCCAACCAAAAAAGCCTAATACTTGGGTTTTTTAAACACCAACTCTTCTGCTGTGCATTTACAAATACAGTTCTTTAGGGCAGTAAAGGTCAGAATACCTTAAATCAATATTTAATTGGAGAGCAGGCACAAATATAAATTCATCCAAGATCACCTAAATCCTTTATTCCTCAATTTCTTGTTTTCTTTCTTCAAATTAGTTTGTGCGAAGTGGCCTGGGGTCAGAGAGGTGTCACAGAATCCCATCCCTTTTCCTAGACAAGTTTCCCACCGGAGCTCCAAGTGAGTTATTTCCAGGCAAATTCAGCCCATTCCCAGGTGCATTCCCTGTTGGTTTTAATCCAAAGCAAAGGAGCCCAAAGCAATTCCCGGGGAGCTAATCACCTGAAGCTTAGTCTAATATACACATTGCCCAATCTCACCCATGCCCAAGGCTCAGAGAGGTTTAGGTTAAAATTGCACTCTGTAGGTAGTGGGTTCCGCCAACGCTGGCTTTTCTCACTCTTTCCTTCTTTCCTGCTGGGAGGCGTGGACGGTGCTGGGCAGAGCTGCCAGCCTCCAGGCGGGAAGGAAGGAGAACAGATGGCCCACTGGGGGTAGGGAATCACGTGTCGGACCTCACTCTGGGCTGGATCCAAAACTTCTTTCAGGACCCAGGCCCTTCGACTTCAGCGATCCCATCAAGGCACAGAGGGTATTTGGGGGACGGGGGAGGGAGGTGCGGTGGGAGAAGCACAGTCTTCGTCTTAGTTAAGAGCTGAGGAATTAGGGGAAGGTGGGAGTTTGGGGAAGACGGAGGAGAAGCTGAAAGAATCGGGCTTCCAACAATGGCGGTGTTCCCGGATTTGAAATTCAATCAGGTAAACCCCTATCTGGTGAAACGCCCGCGGCCATAATGACAGTTAACACGCGCGGGTCGGGGGGGGGGGGGGGGATCCGGCCCAGCGAAAAATTGCACGACGCCCTACTTTGCTCTCGCTCCACTTAGCAGCCTTCCGCAAAACTCCAGGCCTCTCCTTTGCCAAGCAGAAAGGCCACCCGTTCATGCATATGCAGGAGGATAAGTTTAGCTCGCAGCCCCCTGCGCTCTAAGGAGCCCCGCGCCGCGCACGCTGAATCACCCGAGCTCGGGGGCGGGCGCTCCGCTCGGGCCGCAGACTGGCGGGCGGCACAGCCACTCGCGCGCCGCGCGCCCCGGCCTGGCATCGCCCTTTTAAAAAGTCTTCCGCAGGCGGCCGCCGCAGCAGCAGCCGGAGGAGGCGAGTTCATCTGAGGACAGTCCTAGTTCTCAGAAATCCCTTCCCTGCTGGAACATCAAGCTCCCTTTACTGCAGTTGAACAAACTGCCCTAGATTGGGGGATGAGGAACCCGCCCCAAACTCGTGCAAGAAGCTCCGGGCGCCCGCGCCCACGTGAACTAACCTTGAAATTAGCCCCTTCACCCGGTCGGGAGAGGGTGGGAGTGGGCGGGGGCCTCTGGTTGGCCCTTCGTGGCCCAAGCTCTAGGGTTTGCGCCCTCTGCGTGCGCGTACGGCCCCCACCACCCTGTTTCATAACTCTGGCGGGATTGCATTAAAAAAAAAAAAATCCCCGGGGTAAGATAGGTGTTGGGGGGAGGGGTTGGGAGGAGGAGGAGGAGGTACCTTCTCCATCACCCACGCCTGTGAGGAAGAGGAAAACCTGCCCTGCGGTCCCCCTGGGAACACTGCAGAGTAGGGTGTCGGATGACATCAGCTTCTAAACATAGCACGCACCGCACCCCAACTCTGAGCGCCGAGTGCTGGACTCGGGCGGGGGAGCGGGGGAAGCGCGTGCTGCTGGCCGCGGGCGGGGCGGGCCGGGCCGACTGGCCAGGCTGTGCGGGAGGAGATGACTTTGCAGGAATCAAGCTTGAAGAGTTTGCAGGCAAACCTCTCCCGCGATGGTCGGGCCACAGGGTTAGGAAACATTCGTGCCATTCCGCGCTCTCCCCTGCCCCACAAAAGCCACACACACGTATGCGCGCAGCCCTTGACTCTAAAGTGCCTTTATTTATATAAATCAACCCACCCCCCAGCCATAGCTGTAGCGCCCAGTTAGGTCAGTTCGGGGACCCTCCGCGCCCTCTAGCCCCGCGCCTGCCTCCAGGCTAAGCCTGAGAGGGGGTCGGCGCGGCCCTCCCGGTGAGTCAGATGGGCTGTGTTTCCTGCGGTTGTTGTGGAACAGTTTGTCCTTTTTACTCCCCGCCCCCCGCCCGATCTCCACCCCCTTGGTAAATATAGCGCTCACGTTTCATCATCTCTTTGTCCAACGAGCGCCAGACACCCCGGCCCGCGGCCCCCGCAGCCTCCCTCCTCCTCCCGGTTCGCCGTTACCTCGCATAACCCCGCGCGGGCAGGCGGCGGGCAGCAGCCCTGCCCCGCGGCCCCGGCCAGCCCTGCTCCCCAGCGCTTCCCGCCGCAGTAGACAGACTCTCCCCGCCTTCCACCCCCTACCTCGCTTCCAGTTCCCACTTAAGTTGTGCCCCCATGCCCTCGGCCCACCCCAGATATCCCAGTGTCCTTGGGACCGGGTCAGCCGTGTGTAGGTGTTGAAAGGTAGACACCCCTTCTTCCCAGCCCCAGGCGGCACCCACGCCCAGGCCAGTACAGCATCTGCCACTCATCCATCCTCCCCCTTCCCAAGGCCGCCCCCCTGCTCCCCTCCTGAGCGCAGGTGACAGCTGCTCAGACTGTCTGATTCACCGACAGCTGAACTAGCTACGAGTACTTGGGGGTGGGCGCTTCGTGAACCGTCTCCTTCCCACCCCCTCACCCCAGAGAGGAGTGGGCTGGTGGGTCAGGAAAGGCGAGATGGGTGGATAACAGCCGAGAACCGCTTGCTTACTCTTCCCTCTCTCCCGTCCCCTCCCAGTTTCATTTCCACACATACAGCCACCCACCGGGACCGGAGGCGGCTGGTGTGCTCTGAACGCAGGGAACTGGCTCTCTCTGTGGTCGTGTGTTGACTTCCCGCCTCCTCTCCACCCTCCTCCTCCTCGCCCCCACCACCCCCACGCCGCCTCCCGCCCAGAGCAGCTGGGAAACCTGCAGCAAAACACTGCAGTCATGAGACGTCCCTGGACTCGGCTGTGGCTGCGGTTGCCCTGCCCTGTGTCCACTTGGGGCACGTCTGTGTCCTGGAAAGGCCCTTGGGGCTCCCCGCCCAGGAATGTGGAAGAGGCCTGCCTCCCTCCCTTCCTCCTCTCCCCACTTGGCACCAGATAGCATCCTGTGGGGGCCCTGCCTGGCTGCGTTTTTGGCCAGCGCCCTGGGCCACCCCCATGAGTGGCCACCTGTCCAGCGACAGGTAGTGATAGCGCTGACCGTGTGAGAGTGCTTCACCCAGGATGCCGCAGAGCGGGCTTATTCGCCATCACAGGCTGACCCTTTTCGGACAGGGTGCCCAAAGTTCCCTGCTGACTGAGGTTTTCAGGCAGATTCCTGTTTTCGCAGGGACACACCCTCTCCATAGGGAATCTGGCAAAACCTTCCCTTTCCAAGCCTGCTTCCCAGCGGCGGAGGAAGAATTCAGCCTCTCCCCCTAAAGGAAGCTGAATGAACAGAGTTCTGAGGAGGCCATGAGAGTTGAGCTTCCGGTGCCGCCTGCCTGAAGTTCACCCTATTTAAAAACCACCTCTTCACCACCACTGGGCCGGCCACTGTTATCAGCTTCCTGTCCTTCAGCAGCACACATGTTGCACAGATGCTGTCCTGGTATTTTGATAGCAGAGAAGAGGGAGTAAAAGTCCCAACATTTCCCTGGTTTCCTTCCGACTCCATCACCCTGAATAAATCCCACCCTGGATGGCCTCTCAGAGGCGAAGGAGAGAAGGGAGCTTATTGAGGCCCTAGAGAGTAGACTTCCTAACACAGCAGGTCTCCCCACACCTGGAGCATTACTACCCAAGTAAGACTGTTTGTCCCATCTGCCCCCAGCTGCTCTGAAGTACCTGCCATCAGACTATACCACAGCTTGCTTGTTACTGTCTTCTGCCACATCTCTCTGGTGTTACCACCCCACCCCCAACTCCCTGGAGATTCTAGCACCTGACACACAGTCTTCTACCCCCACCTCATTCCTGCTAACATTGTCAGTGAATTCCGTATCCTTATTGAAACCCTCCAATCACATCCCTCTCCACCCTACTGTCATGCGGGTACCCTGGACCTTTGCATCAGCAAATAACAGCAGCACTGCTGAACTTTTCAAACATTCTGTTCCCTGATCAACACCTCTTTCCCTTCCAGCTTCTTTAATAATAACCCTAATAATCCCTTCTGAACATTTCTTTGCCCCTATTCTTACTTCCAATCTACTTTCCCATATTCATCACAGCCCTTATATTCTCACATCTTTCCTACCTACATTACATTTCATAGTCTATCACTATACCACCCCTTTGTATATACTCCTCACTTCCTTGTATCTGGGACCACCTGCCTGGCAAAACCCTGGTTCTGTCCAGCTTGACACACCAGACAAAAATAACGGTGCTAGCTGTTGTCACTAAATTTATGATCATGAATCTCCAGTGGGCTCTCAACACTGCCCTCTGCATTTCCCTAGTTGGTTTACTTTCCCACACTCTGAAATGACTACATTGCACCTCCTTTCCCAAATATCCAACACCTCTCCCCTTCCTCACTCTGAGCTGAAAGCTTTACTTCTCATTTCACTGAGAAAAATAAAAGCAATTTCACAAGAACTCCTCATCTTCTACCCACCATGTCTTCCATCCTACCTGCCTCTCTGCCTTCCCTCCTGTCTCACGTATGTCGTGTCTCTGTTCTTATCTAAATCAAGACCTTGGCACCATCGTCTCCTCCCCTGTTGACTGTTTAATGATTGTTCCTGAAATTATCTCATCTCCTGCTAATCAATTGTCCTTCTCTGCTAAATTATTCACTTCAGCACAAAAATATGTGGTACTCCCTCCTGTCTTTTCTTTTCCCCCAAACTTTATTTATTTTTAAAATATATTTATTGATTTGGCTTCACCCGGTCTTAGTGTGGCACATGGGATCTTTGATCTTCACTGCGACCTGCAGGATCTTTTTAAAAAATCTTTTGGTTGCCTTACTCAGCATGTGGGATCTTAGTTCCCTGACCAGGGATCAAACCCACACTGTGGCACTGGCAGAGTCTTAACCACTGGACCACCAAGGAAGTTCCAACTCCCAAGTTTTATCTTCAGGCCAGACCTCTGTCTTGAAAGTCATGCCTGACTATCCATTCCTCATCTGCACTTGGAAGATCTAACAGGAATCTCAAAGTTAACATATTAAAATTGAACTACTGAGTATAACATAGGGAACTATACTCAGTATCTTTATAATAACCTATATTAGAAAATAATCCCCAAAAGAATACATATATATGTATAACTGAATCACTTTGCTGTGTACTTGAAGTTAACGCGACATTGTAAATTAACTATACATCAATAAAAATAAAGTTGAACTACTAATTATTTCCTTAATTCAAAGTCCTTCCCATCTTAGGTGAACAGTATTCCTGTGACTCTGATTGCTCAGGCCCCAAACCGAGGAGTTATTCTTGATTCCTCTTTTTAATTTATACCCCACAGCTTTTCCATCAGGAACTCCTGTTAGCTGTATTTTCCAAATACAGCCAGAACCTGGCACTTCTGGTCTCCTCTACTGCACCACCTTCATCTCTCAAATGGATAACTTTAGTGGTCTTCAGCTGGTCTTCCAGCTTCCACTCCTGACCTGGTTTCTTTTCTCAACACAACTGCTCAAGAGCTCTTTTAAAAGTATAGACCACTGACAGTTGGATGCTCTATTATTTGCAGTCTAACAGAAACATTTAGGAAGAAATGTTTCAGTAGATTAGAGGCACATTAATCAAACTCAAATCAGCTGAGCTAGGAACTATAGGTAAACACATATCAGACACTATGTGGTAGTTTTGCAAGAATTTGGGAGGTTAAGGGGAAAAGCAGATATAGGGATATATAGAGGGAAGGAAAGATGCTAAGAACAGTCTAGATTGCAAATATTTTAATATGTTTCATTGAGGAGAAGTTAGAGGTTAGGCAGAAATTTGTAATATATGAAGGAGGACATCACTGATAAAACAAGGTACAGAGGGCAACATAGTCTCAAGAGCCTAGAACGAAAATGGAAAGCTCTGTCTTCCTTTGAGGCAGAAAGAACAATGTGAATATGGCTGAAACATGGAGAAATTTGGAGGTAGAAAAGAGGAAAGCCCTGGGGAGTTTATGCCAGTGTTCTTTGTGGAGCAAAGGAGATGATGGGGAATGTGACAGAGGCCGTGGGGAACATGGCAAGGGTCTGGAACGCCTGTCATTGAAATAAGCCACCTTATGTATATCTCCTTGCACTGGGCCTAGCACATTGCAGTTTCTATCTATTGGAAGAGTGAATTGACTCAGTATGAGTAACAGGATCATTAAATAGCAACAGCTGCCCAGCTGAGATGGTAAACCATGTATTTGTGGGGCTTTCTTTAATAACTTATTTCTTGTTACAAAATGAATATCTTTTCATTGTAAAAGAGCTAAAAAATACAGATAAACCCAAAGAGAAGAAATAAAAATCAATCATATACCACAAACCTGGAGGTAACCATGGTTAATATTTCAGTATATATTGGTCTTATTCTTTTTATGAACAACTATACATTTTAAAAAAAAGTGAGATCAGGCCATATATATGTTTTTATAATCGTTTTTTCAGTGTGTTAATAAGTCAGCTGAATAATTTCAGCTAACAATTCTAGCTGAAAGTATTTTACATTCTACCTTATTATTTAAAATAATTATCTTCTGAATAAGTAAACATTCACATGGTTCAATTTTAAAAGTTTAAAGGGATATATAATGAAAAATCTCTTCCCCAGCTCTATCCATCAGATATCTAATTACCCTTTCCAGAAGCAACAAAGTTGTTGTTGTAAATCCTTCCTGAGACATTTTTTATATATCCAAGAAATACAAAAACACTGCCCACATTTTTATATAAATGGTTAGTATCATAGCAATGTTATGCATCTTTTTTAAAAAAGTAATTTTATTTATGTTTGGCTGTGCTGGGTCTTCATCACTGTGTGGCTTTTCTCTAGTTACAGAGAGCGAGGGGCTACTCTCTAGTTGCTGTACGGGGTTTCTCACTGAGGTGTCTTGTTTCAGAGCATGGGCTCAATAGCTGTGGCGTATGGGCTTAGTTGCTTCATGGCATATAGGATATTCCCAGATCAGGGGTCAAACCTGTGTCTTCTGCATTGGCAGGCAGATTCTTTACCCCTGAGTCATCAGGGAAGCTCCTGTTATGCATCTTGCTTTACCAAGTTAATAATATATCTTGGGGAACTTCCTAGTGGGTCCAGTGGTTAGGACACAGCCTGAATTCAATCCCTGTTGTAGAATTTAGATCCTGCATGCTGCGTGTGCAGCCAAATACACTTTTTAAAATAAATAAATTAAAATACATATATATATATCTTCATGATCACTATTACAGATGAAAACATATAGTTTCCTCCTGTTTTTTGTTGTTCACTCAGTCATGTCCGACTCTTTGCACCATCTACTGTAGCATGCCCGGCTTCCCTGTCCTTCACTGTCTCCTGGAGTTTGCTCAAACTCATGTCCATTGAGTCAATGATGCCATCCAACCATCTCATCCTCTGTCGTCCCCTTCTCTTCCTGCCCTCAAATTTTCCCAGCATCAGGGTCTTCTCCTCCTGTTTCCTCCTGTCTAAGGGCTGCCATAGAATTCTAATACAAATGTACCTTGATTTATTTAATGAGTCCCCTGCTGCTCAGCAGGACTTCCCTGGTGGATCAGACTGTAAAAGCGTCTACCTACAATGCAGGAGACCCAGGTTCGATCCCTGGGTCGGGAAGATCCCCTGGAAAAGGAAGTGGCAACCCACTCCAGTACTCTTGCCTGGGAAATCCCATGGACCAAGCAGCCTGGTAGGGTACAGTCCATGCGGTCGCAAAGAGTCAGACACAACTGAGCGACTTCACTTCACTTCACTACTGCTCAGCATTTATGTTACTTTGGGTCTTTTAGGATTTTGAAAAAGACTACTTTAAATAAACTTCTTTTACTCTGAGCAATATACTTCAAGGATAAAATTTTTAAAAGTGTAATGCTGGGTTAAAAGCTATGTGCCATTGTAATCTTATGGATATCAAACTGCTTTCCCTAGAGTTTGTACCATGTACCACGCATGTGTACAAACTCCAAATAGCAATGAATAAAAGTATAAACTAGCAATGTATAAAAGTGCCTGTTTCTCAGACTCACAGACTTAGAGAATGATTGCCAGGGGAAGGAATGGATAGTTAGGGAGTTTGGGATGGACTTGTACACCCTGCTATATTTGAAATGGATAACTGACAAGGCCCTACTGTATAGCACATGGAACTTATATAGCTCAATGTTATGTGGTGGCCTGGACAAGTTTGAGGGAGAATGGATACATGTGTATGTATTGCTGAGTCCCTTCACTGTTCATCTGAAACTATCACATTGTTAATCAACTCTACCCAAGTACAAAATAAAAAATTTAAAAAGTAAAAAACAAAGTGCCTGTTTCTCTACATCTTCATCAATGAGTGGTTAAAAAGGTGTTTGATCTTTGCCAACTTGATTGATAAAAATGGTATTTCAGGGTGCTTTAAATTTTCATTCTCTCATTAGAGATGAGGTTAAGAATCTTTTCATATGTTTGAGAGCTCTGGATATTTCCTTTTTTAACCCATAGCTATTATCCATTTTCTTCTAGACTGTGGGCTTTTTCCCCTCTAGAGTCTTTCTATATTAGACCTTTGTGATATGAATCACAAATATTTTTTCCCAATTTGTCATTTGCCTTTTACCTTTGCTTAGAGTTTTTGTCATGCACAAGTGTTTTTTGTTATTGTTATATCAGTTATATATTGTTATATATATTGTTATATATATATATATATATATTGTTATATCAGTTTCTTATACTTCTAGATATTTTGTAATTTGAACGTCCTTCTCCATTCATATTATAATTGTCCCATGGCTTTTTCTAGTCCTCTTATGATTTATTTTATTTTTTTTAACATGTGTTCCCCATCCCAAACATCACCCCCCCATCCTCTTATGATTTAGTGATCTATTTAAAATTTTTGGGGGGTGTAATTTCTGATGGAGAAGGAAATGGCAACCCACTTCAGTACTCTTGCCTGGAAAATTCCATGGACAGAGGAACCTGGTAGGCTACAGTCCATGGGATCACAAAGAGTCAGACACGACTGGGCGACTTCACTTTGTACTTCAGAATTTGGGAAGTGTGTACCCAATTAAAATTTTTTCCAGATGATATCTAGTTATTTTAATCCTATGTGTTGATTTTATTTTTTTAAAGATACAATCATGTCACCACTAAATAAAGACAGTTTTTCTTCCTTTTTTTTTTTGAGCTTTGTGCCTCTTTTTTTTTTCCCTCTTACCTCCTTGTACTTGCTAAAACCTCTAGTAAACTGTTGGCTCAATTAGGGGGAGTGAGCATTTTTGCCTTGTTCTTGACCTTCAGTTCAGTTCAGTTCAGTTGCTCAGTCATGTCCGACTCTTTTCGACGCCATGAATTGCAGCATGCCAGGCCTCCCTGTCGATTACCAACTCGCAGAGTTTACTCAAACTCATGCCCATCGAGACGGTGATGCCATCCAGCCATCTCATCCTCTGTCGTCCCCTTCTCCTTCTTGACCTTACCTGAGAGCAAACTGGTAAAGGCCCAGGCTGGCTCTGTGTTGCCAAATTGCTCTCCATAAAGTTTATGCCACTTTGAACAATTTTGCAGTGTATGGAGTTGCCTGGGAAGCCATAACCATTAAGTACAATGTTCGCTCTAAGTTGTAGATACAGTTTATCAGACTGAGAAAGTACCCTTCTATTCCTAGTTTGTTGAAAGTTTTTTTTCCCTCTTTTAAATTTATTTATTTATTTATTTGGCTGCACTAGGTCTTAGCCGAGGCATGTGGGATCTAGTTCCCTGAGGGATCAAATCCAGGCCCCCAGCATTGGGAAGGTGGAGTCTTAGCCACTGGACCACCAGGGAAGTCCCTATTGAAAGTTTTTATCATTAATTTTAACAAGTACCTTTTCTATACCTGTGGAGGTGATCATATGCTTTTTTTGGCCTTTAATCTGTTAATGTGGTGAATTATATTGACTAATATATGACTAATAAGTCAACTTGCATTTCTAGAATAAATCACATTTAGTTATAATTTATTACCTTTTCATATACTGCTTGGTTCTATTTGATAATAGTTTGTTAAGTATTTTCATATTATTTTCATGAGGGTTTTGGTCTGTATCCCTCATATTGGTCTTTCCTTGTAATGTCCTTGCTATGTGTTGATTTGAGATTCCACTTTAGTCATATACTAAATTTCCATAAATGTTTGAGTCCATTTCTGGATTTTATGCTACATTTTGTTTCATTAATATGTGTCTTTCCCACCTCATTATTGTTAATGGATGCATTGTTGGATATTTGGGAATTAGGTTTTTCCAAAATTCCACTATTCCAGACAATGCTGTTCAGCTCAGTTCAGTTCAGTCACTCAGTCATGTCCGACTCTTTGCGACCCCATGAATCGCAGCATGCCAGACAATACTATAATAAGTAGTATTTTGGCTAGTTCTTTCCCCTCTCTGTGATTATATTCTTAGTATATAAATCCTTAGAAGTTGACTACCTGGGTCAATGGGTAGATGTGATTTTAAGTATTTAGCTACTTTTCAACCAGTGCCCCACCAGGAAAATAGAAACCATGGCAATTGTTTCAATCAGGGTAACTATTTAAGGAAAAATTACTGTTGGAAGGGCTGAAGGGGCAAAAAGGTGAGATAACCCCTAGATTAGTCACTGCAAGAAGCTACTACCAACCCTAGGCTTACAGCAGCAAACAGGAGGAGTTTGTATTGCCAGAACCTAGGACATGCTTACTGCAGACACTGGGAAGACGGAACTGTTGTTGAAACCATTCATGCTGCTGCTAGGGTTGCTGTAGGATGTGGGAACCGCAGTCACACTACTGCAGCGGCTGGAACCACGGGATACCCCACTGCCTCTGAGACCAGATGGCTAGAGGGATACAAAAGCCTCCTTCCTGCCTGCCTTCAGGTGGTCCCGCCCACCCCACCAATACCCACAACTGACTGAACCTAATCAGAATCAAAATGGCAAAGAAGGCTGGGGAAAATGTGCAGAATCCAGCTCCCTGTGATACAGAGAAGCCAGGCCAGCTTCATGGCCATTCCATCTGCACAAGGGCCCCACCCTTAGAAGGGCCCCCTGCTGTGACTCTTTTGAAATTTTTTTTGAACAGTCTAGCATTTTTGTTTTGCACTGACCCAGCAAATACGGATTTGGTTCTGCAGAGCAGAGCATGGAAGGGCAAAAGCAGAGCTTAGAGCAAAGAGGAAAATGCCAGGACTTCCCTGTGTTGCCAAATTGCTCTCCACAAAATTTATATCAGTTTGAACTTAGTGAAGAGTTGCCTGGGAACCCAACCATAAACTAGTTACAGCACTGATAAGCAAGTTTCTAAAGTTTCCCCCAAGCAGTGCCTAACAGTTCCAAAAGCAAAAGCAGAAAAGTTGTCCAACTAGTTCTCTGGCCTCTTAGCTCAGGGAGTCAGCTTAACCCTGTATGAGATTTGATATGTAATTTTCTTACCTCACCCCGTCAAGGAGGAAACAGATCTGACTGGGGAATGTGTTAGCTGTCATAAAGTTCATTACATAATCGCTTTTGTATTTGCATATCTGGTCTATCATTATATTTATCTTTTATCATGCTTCTTTCTATGCCTTGTTGGTGCAGAAAAAATGGTGAGTCAGATATTCAGCAGCACTTGGGAGTTTTGTGAGGCTCAGTAGGCCAATTTCCGGATGCAGGGCTACTGGACATGCTCCGAGAGGCAGATACCAGTCTGCACACAGGCCCTGAATAACCCAGCAGCAGTTTGGCAATGCAGAAGCTGTTCAGAGAAGGGTCTTGAGATTTTGGTACGGTGGCTACATTACAGCAAGGACAGAGAGTGCCATGTCATTGAAGGAGGTGGGCAGGTGATGTGGAGAGAATTAGAGGGGCCTCACAGGAACCCAGAATCAATATTCCAGCCCTTCAGGGACCAAGAAGAGGTCACTCTGGGAAAAGACACTTTGAGATACACCTCTTCTATACAGTACTCACTCCTTGTCTGCAGGGGATACATTCCAAGACTGCAGTACATATCTGAAACCATGGATAGTACTAGACCCTATACGTATTTTCCTGTTCATAGATACCTATGATAAAGTTTAATTTATAAATTAGGCACACTAAGAGATTAACAATAACTAAAAATCTAACAATGATAACAATATACTCTAATAAAACACAAGTGAATATGGCCTCTTTCTCTCAAACTATCTTATTACACACATTCAATACTTTCTCCATCTTCAGTTCAGTTCAGTTCAGTCGCTCAGTCATGTCCGACTCTTTGTGACCCCATGAATCGCAGCACGCCAGGCCTCCCTGTCCATCGCCAACTCCCGGGGTTTACTCAAACCCATGTCCATCGAGTCGGTGATGCTGTCCAACCATCTCATCCTCTGTCGTCCCCTTCTCCTCCTGCCCTCAATCTTTCCCAGCATCAGGGTCCCTTCCAATGAGTCAACTCTTCGCATGAGATGACCAAAGTATTGGAGTTTCAGCTTCAGCATCAGTCCTTCTCCATCTTAAGTAAGCATTTATCATGCACTGCGGCTGTAACTTTTGCAATTTGAAGTGTGACAGCAAAACTAGTACAAACTTCTCTTTCCTCCTTCACAATTTCACGAACAGAAGATTCATTCTCACCCGCAGCTCTTAGCAACTTCAGCATACAATTTTTTCTTTCCTTATTAAATTTCTAACTTTTACCTTTTCACTTAAAGGAAGTACTTTATGGCTTCTCTGGCATATCCGAATGGCCAGGATAACTTGTACTTTGGGGCCCTTGGTAAGTAAAATAGGGTGAGAAGAACACATGCACTGAGATACCACACATAATAACCAAGATGGCAGGATACTCTGGACAAAGGCACAATTCATGAACCAGGTGGGATGGAGCAGGACAGCACAAGATTTCATCACGCTACTCAGAAAGGCTTCCCTGGTAGCTCAGTTGGTAAAGAATCTGTCTGCAATGCAGGAGACCCTGGTTTGATTCCTGGGTCAGGAAGATCTGCTACAGAAGGGATTGGCTACCCTCTCCAGTGTTCTTGGGCTTCTCTTGTGGCTCAGCTGGTAAAGAATCTGCCTGCAATGCAGGATACCTGGGTTCGATCCCTGGATTGGGAAGATCCCCTAGAGAAGGGGAAGGGAAGGCTACCCACTCCAGTATTCTGGCCTGGAGAATTCTATTGACTGTATAGCCTATGGGGTCGCAAAGAGTCGGACACGACTGAGTGACTTTTGCTTTCACTCAGAATGGCACAATGGATATAACGGTGAACAGAAGACACACGACTACTGTCTTCCCAATCCTATATACTAGAAGTGGGGGTGGGGGGAGGGATAATCAAATGTAATACTGTATAATTAATGCTGTGACAAGAGAATTAAACAGTGCTACAAAGAAAACATAATAGGGGTCCTTTTGCCTTATAAGAGCATCAGGGAAGGACTCAGAGCTAAGCTGAGGAGGAGTTAGGCAAGCAAGCAGGGGAAATGAGTGGAAGAATGTTTGAGGAAGAGGCAATAGCAAGTACAAAGGTCCTGAGGTAAGAGATCAGGCTACATATAAGGAACTGAAAGAAGTGTAGCCTGGGAAGGCAGAAGCGGAGAGAGCTGAGCCTGGGAAGGCAAGCATGGAGCAGATCTTAAATGGCTGTGAATACCCATATGGCTTTATCCTAAGTGCAATAGCAAGTCATTCAGGGCTCTATCCAAGAAAGAGATACAGACTTGCATTTTAGAAACACAACTCTGTCTGTAGTCTAAAGAATGAATCAAAAGAACCGAGATTAGAGGAAGGGAAATGAGAATCCAGGGAACAGATGAAAGTAGCTTGGAATAGGATGGTGGCAAAAGAGTCGAGAGAAGTATGCCGAGATACAGTTAGGATGAAAAACTGACAAAGGTTGGGGATCAGATTTGGTGGAGAAGGGCAGAGGGGCTAAGGATGTTTCCTAGGTTTCTGGGTTCAACAACTGTGGCAAACATAGATTTGTAGGTGAGGATATAGAATCAGGTTTGGGGATATGTCTTTGGTTCAGGGCTAAAACTCCACACTCCCAATGTAGGGGGCCCAGGTTTGATCCTTGGTCAGGGAACTAGATGCCTCATGCTGCAACTAAAGATCCCGCATACCAAAACTAAGTCCTGGAGCAGCCAAATAAATATTTTTAAAAAATATTTTACAGTTCACAGTGTCTGTGGGACAGTCCAGAGGAATTGCCTAGTAGACAGCTGAGTAATTATTAGCCACTAACTCCTCACCTTAAATTACTTTATTACAGATTAACAATCTAGTTAATTTGTAAAGTTCTAAAGGAATAAGATACTTTTGTTTTGCTGAAGGAGCCAGGCCTAAGTAAAAGTTCTGAACAATCTCCTGCCTCAAATTCACATGCTCTCTTAGAGTTCATCCTCGTACCTCTGGCTGACCAAAACTTCTCTCCCTGCATTTTTACTACAGCATTCATCTTGTTGCTTTCTAAGTTGTATGCTGATTCATCAGTGTCTTTTAATAGATTATGAGTTTTAGGCACAATCTGTGTTCAATTCATCTCTGGATTTCCAATGCCTTGTGGGGCGCCCTGAACAGAGTATACCCATCTCTCACTCATGACTTTTATTTTTACTGAAAATTCTGCTGTGTGAAAAATGGTTACATAAAAAAAAATTTAAAAAAACTAATGGGAAAAATTGTGCTGTATCCCATCCCAAGATACCAAACGACTCTACAGGTAAAAAATAACATGTCAATTGAATGATAAAAATAAATTTAATTAAGTAATAAGCAGCAAGTCAAAAATTAAATCAATACCATTTATACAGAGAGAATGTATTAAAGGCTTATTATTATCATTCTTTTTCTTTCTTTCTTGTTCAATTTTTCAACACTTTGGTGACTTTTGCACTTACATGGGGCTAAAAATAAAATTACAGCACAGAACAATACCTTTATGGCAGAATCAAGGTTAAGCTTGAGAGTGCTTCAAAATAAATGGAAATAGTGAATGCACTCAACAGGTCAAAGGGTCATATATGCTGCGACCTCTTTGGTCCTTTCATTGGGCAAAATCAAATGTCTGGGGTTTATATAAACATGGCTCACAATGTAAATTGGTTCCAAATGATATTTCCTACAATAAACCTATGTCAAGAAAATTGGTGATTAGGTTTTTTGCTTGAAACCCAAATGAAGAAATATTACTTCTTATTCATTGTTTGTGAGTTTTTGAGTGAAAAGTTATGTCAAAAATAAAGTGGTATAACTCTTCAAAGGCTGGGATGGTGAAAAGTTGCTAACGTGTAAAGGAAAACATAAAAACTGAATGCTGCCGCTGCCGCTGCTAAGTCACTTCAGTCGTGTCTGACTCTGTGAGACCCCATAGACGGAAACCCACCAGGCTCCCCCGTCCCTGGTATTCTCCAGGCAAGAACACTGGAGTGGGTTGCCATTTCCTTCTCCAATGCATGAAAGTGACAAGTGAAAGTGAAACCGCTCAGTCATGTCCAACTCTTAGTGACCCCATGGACAGCAGCCTACCAGGCTCCTCTGCCCATGGGATTTTCCAGGCGAGAGTACTGGAGTGGGGTGCCAGTGCCTTCTCTGAAAAACTGAATAAATGAATAATGGTCAGGCCCTCTTTCAGTAGGAACCCTTGTTGTGTAAGATAAGCCTGAGAATACTGGGGAGCAGACAATGGTGGAAGAAGTGAGGAATCCCCAGAGGAACCTGGTGCAGAGAACAGAATATGGAGAATTCTAGCCACCATTTATTGACCATCTAGTACATGTTAGGTATAGTGACAAAATTATCTCATTTGAGATTTCATTCTCATGTCTTGTCATTGTGTGGAAGGCTGTATACTATTCAATCATTGGCTTTTTTTGGTAGTACAATTCCAGTGAGTCAGATATTTTCTAGGACAGTATTAATTTCAGATATTCTGCTTCATTGTCAGGTCATATGTTTCATACTGTGGGAAATATGGCACTCAAAGGGAGACTATACAGACCTAGGACAGGGCAAGTAATTTTTTGGTGTGAATGAAAGAAGAAAGGGAACAACTGCTGACTGACATACTTTTGAGCAGAATATTTAACTCTGGGTTATCCTTACTGCTTTGCACATAGGTTTTGTTTCTGTTTTAGATTTAACTAGAAATGTTTAAAGTAAAGAAGACTAAACTCTTGGGCTTTAAACATCCTAACCACTACCTCTTACCTCAAGTCCTCGTCTCCTTGGTTAACAAGTTAGGAAAATAAGAATCTGAAGTGACTGGAGAAGGAAATGGCAACCCACTCCAGTACCCTTGCTTGGAGAATCCCATGTACAGAGGAGCCTGGTAGGCTACAGTCCATGGGGTCGCAAAGAGTTGGACACAACTGAGCGACTTTAAAAAAAAAAAGAATCTGAAGTGAATGAATGAGTAAGGAATGGACAGTTCATGCCACGTTATATTTTACTTTATTCACTTATGATGATTCTTCTCCAACTTTTCTACTGAAATATCCTAACCAACCAGAAGAGTGAACTTCTGAGATTCTAAGAGCTTGACTCCAAGGAAAAGCAATTTCTTGTCATTTCTTTGAAGACTGGTGTTGTATTACAATGACTCACAGGAATTTTGTATTGATGCCACATATCTATGTGTATTTTAATATAAAAATGTACGTTTTTTTCTTACCTAAATTGTCATGGTAAAATTCTCCCCCTAGGAAGACTGGGTGTAGAGTTAGTTATTCAATGGCTTCATGTATAGTTCACACCTCCATCACTGCCATATGACCACATACTCCTAACTAGGATGCATATCCTTATATGAGTTCAAGGGTAAATTGATCTTTGGGGTTTTAGTAATTTAAACATGTGTTGACTTACCAACAGTTTGCAAACTCTCTTTGACTGGAAATTTCAAGGGAGGATTTTTCTACCAAACAAAGGGGTCAGTAAACAGTGGGGCAACTGGGGTAAACCCTGTGATGGCTATCACTTCCACTGTTGGCCAGGAACACAATTACCGCAGGGCTAAGCTAATGCATACCCCTACACCCAAATTTAGGGAGAATATGTGGGACAGCACTCAAAGTTGCGGGCCTCCAATCATTAAAAACTCTACAAATAAAACCTTCTGGAGAGGATGTGGAGAAAAGGGAATCCTCTTATACTTTTGGTAGGAATGTAAACTGGTATAGCCACAAGAAAACAGTATGGAGCTTCCTCAGAAAACTAAACATAGAATCACTGTATGATCCAGCAATCCCACTTTGGGGCACATATCCAGACAAAACTCTAATTCAGAAAGATAGATGTTTGCCCATGTTCATATCCACACTACTCACAATAGCCAAGACATGGAAACAACCTAGATGTCCATCAGTAGATGGATGGCTAAAGAAGATGTCTATGTATACAATGGAATACTACGCAGCCATAAAAAATGAAATACTGCCATTCACACCAACATGGGTGATCCTAGAGATTATCATACGAAGTGAAGTAAATCAGAAAGAGAAAGACAAATACCATATGATACCATTAAATGTGGAATCTAAAATATGACACAAATGAACCTAACTACAAAATAGAAACAGACTATTCACAGTCATAGGGAACAGACTTGTGGCTGCCAAGGAGGGAGGGAGTTGAGGGAAGGATGGAATGGGAGATTGAGGTTAGTAGATACAAACTATTATATATAGGATGGATAAACAACAAAGTCCTATTGTACAGCACAAAGAACTATATCAATATCCTATGATAAATCACAATGGAACAGAACATAAAGAAGAATATATATAAATGTATAACTGAATCACTTGGCTGCATAGCAGAAATTAGCACAACATTGTAAATCAACTATACTTCATTAAAAAAAATTTTTTTTTTTTAATGAGCATATGGGATGGGGCAAAAAAAAAAAGAGCTTCAGGTCTACAAACACAGATTTTGAATCAACATTTGGAATGACATCCCTGTCCCTTCCAGGAGGGTTAAACTTTTCCATGTAGACAAAGGCTTTTGTGTTTTGAGGCTCCATACAAGAATCAGCTTGAGGCTTCTGTCAAGATTGTATTTTAAGTTTATGCATCAATCAGCATCTTTGCTCCAATGATACCATTGATAGATTAAAAAATAAAATGAGAAAATAAAACTACACAGCCATGCTCAAAGACAAGATAAACATTTGTTGATCAGCAAAGGAGCAGAAAGACAAATAAGGAGTAGCCCTAGAAGCAGCAGGCTCTGGATCCAAAATCAGGCAGAAGCAGTGAAGAGAAAGGTTTTTGCTTGAAGTGGGGCATTCAACACATTTATTAGATATGAAGAAAGACGCAAATTAAATATCGTATTTGAGAAGGTAAAGAGAAAATAGCAAATAACAGAGTAAATCCAAACGAAGTAGAAGCAAGAAAATAATAATCATAAAACTGAAATTAAGTAAAACAGAAAACCAAGAAACAACAGAGGTTCTCAAAAAAGCCCAAAACTGATTTTCTGAAGGGTTTAATAAAACAGTCAAATTATTGGAAAGATTAATCAAGGGATAAAAGAGAAATGTAAAAATAAACAATATTGCGATCACAACAATGGATGCTAGAGATTTAAAACTTCACAGATAATGAATATGAACTAGGTTAAGGCTATATTTAAAAACTTAAATGGAATGGACAATATGTTAGGAAAACATAAAGCACCAAAAAGTGAATCAGGAAGAATTATCAGTAAATATTTAAGATATTGGCTTGGAAATCCTCAGTTAAATGACACTAAACCCAGGTAATTTTACAAACAGGTCTTACTAAATCTTTAAGAAACAGATAATTTCTCCTGTATAAATATTTTATAGAACAGCAAAAGACAGAAAACTACTTCATTTATTAAAACCAGACACAAAAAGCTTTAAACCTAATTTTAGAAATCACATACCATCACATCTGCCACATTATCATCAGAATTATGTACATCATGCCCGACTGTATAGCACATGCAACTCTGCTAAATGTTATATGGCCGCCTGGATGGGAGGGGAGTTTGGGGGAGAATGGAGTCATGTATATGCACTGATGAGTCCCTTTGCTGTCCACCTGAAACCATCATAATATTGTTCATCATCTATAATTCAACATAAAATAAGAAGTTAAAAAAATAAACAGCAATTTGAGAAAAAAGAAGTATGTACATCACTAGGTCTAGCCCACACTAATGGAAGGGCATTACACAAAGGTGGGAATACCAGGAGATGAGGATTACTAGGGCCATTTTGGAGGCTGGCTATCACAATCAAAATATAGGAGAAAATGTACATAATTGTTTTAATAAATAAAAAGAAAACAGTTAAAAATTTCTTCATGATAAAAGATTTAAATTAGAAATAGAAAAGTTTTTACATTAATATAAAGTACATTCCAAAAATCTATAAGAACTATGATACTCAGTGGTGAAATTCTACAGGTTTTCTCATTAAAGCCAGAAACAAGACAAGAATGCCCCCTTTACCACACTAGTCTAGACGAAAGAGGAAGTTCTAGTTAATTGAGTAAGACAAAAAGAAACAAAAAAATTTGGTGGGGGGGAAGCATCAGGTTGGGAAGGAAGAGGCAAAATTTTCAACACTTACAGTTGATAGGACTGTCTAAACAGAAAAATCCAAGTACACAAATGATTAGAACTAAGTTCCAAAGAATAGCAAGGAGAGATAAGAAAGCCTTCCTCAGTGATCAGTGCAAAGAAATAGAGGAAAACAACAGAATGGGAAAGACTAGAGATCTCTTCAAGAAAATTAGAGATACCAAGGGAACATTTCATATAAAGATGGGTTCGATAAAGGACAGAAATGGTAAGGACCTAACAGAAGCAGAAGATATTAAGAAGAGGTGGCAAGAATACACAGAAGAACTGTACAAAAAAGATCTTCATGACCCATATAATTACGATGGTGTGATCACTCACCTAGAGCCAGACATCCTGGAATGTGAAGTCAAATGGGCCTTAGAAAGCATCACTACAAACAAAGCTAGTGGAGGTGATGGAATTCCAGTTGAGCTATTTCAAATCCTGAAAGATGATGCTGTGAAAGTGCTGCACTCAATATGCCAGCAACTTTGGAAAACTCAGCAGTGCCACAGGACTGGAATAGGTCAGTTTTACTCCAGTGCCATAAAATGTTCATACTACCGCACAATTGCACTCATCTCACATGCTAGTAAAGTAATGCTCAAAATTCTCCAAGCCAGGCTTCAAGCAATATGAGAACCATGAGCTTCCAGATGTTCAAGCTGGTTTTAGAAAAGGGAGAAGAACCAGAGATCAAATTGTCAACATCTGCTGGAACATCGAAAAAGCAAGAGAGTTGCAGGAAAACATCTATTTCTGCTTTATTGACTATGCCAAAGCCTTTGACTGTGTGGATCACAATAAACTGTGGAAAATTCTGAGAGAGATGGGAATACCAGACCACCTGACCTGCCTCTTGAGAAACCTATATGCAAGTCAGGAAACAACAGTTAGAATAGGACATGGAACAACAGACTGGTTCCAAATAGGAAAAGGAGTACGTCAAGGCTGTATATTGTCACCCTGCTTATTTAACTTATATGCAGAGTACATCATGAGAAACGCTGGGCAGGAAGAAGCACAAGCTGGAATCAAGATTGCTGGGAGAAATGTCATTAACCTCAGATATGCAGATGACACCACCCTTATGGCAGAAAGTGAAGAGGAACTAAAGAGCCTCTTGATGAAAGTGAAAGAGGAGAGTGAAAAAGTTGGCTTAAAGCTCAACATTCAGAAAACTAACATCATGGCATCTGGTCCCATCACTTCATGGGAAATAGATGGGGAAACAGTGGAAACAGTATCAGACTTTTATTTTTTGTGTGTTCCAAAATCAGTGTAGATGGTGATTGCAGCCATGAAATTAAAAGACGCTTACTCCTTAGAAGGAAAGTGATGACCAACCTAGACAGCATATTAAAAAGCAGAGACATTACTTTGCCAACAAAGGTCTGTCTAATCAAGGCTATGGTTTTTTCAGTGGTCATGTATGGATATGAGAGTTGGACTGTGAAGAAAGCTGAGCGCCGAAATATTGATGCTTTTGAACTGTGGTGTTGAAGAAGACTCTTGAGAGTCCCTTGGACTGCAAGGAGATCCAACCAGTCCATCCTAAAGAAGGTCAGTCCTGGGGGTTCATTGGAAGGACTGATGCTGAAGCTGAAACTCCAATACTTTGGCCACCTTATGCGAAGAGTTGACTCATTTGAAAAGACCCTGATGCTGGGAGGGATTGGGGGCAGGAGGAGAAGGGGACGACAGAGGATGAGATGGCTGGATGGCATCACTGACTCAATGGACATGAGTTTGAGTAAACTCTGGGAATTGGTGATGGACAGGGAGGCCTGGCGTGCTGCGATTCATGGGGTTGCAAAGAGTCGGACACGACTGAGCTACTCAAGTGAACTGAACTGAATAATAGTTCAGAACAGTAGCAGGTAAACTTACAGAAATCAAAACTTATAAACCATTAGTAATCAGCTAAGATATTAAACACTAAAAGATTCCATTCAAAATATTAAACAGATTTGTAAGGTACTTAAGGTTCAAAATATGTGTAAGATTCTTCTGGAGAAATTCATAAAATGTTCAAGGAACATAAAGGAAGATCTGATTAAAAGGAGAGAAATTGGTTTCATGGATGGAATGACTAAATGTTTTAAGGATGACAATTAGTCTAAATTATTCTATAACTTAAAGCCATTCTAAATAAAGTTCCTGAGGTAGTTTTGAACAGCATCAATTTAGCTAGGGGGGATCTTGGTCATGCGGGCTTCTCTTCATTGAATGGTCCTGGATTAGGATAAGCATGAGAATTGGAGGGTAGTAGAGATAAAGCAGCAGTAATTTATTATGCTCTGAAGTTCTGTTGAGGGCTAGGCCCTGTTGCAACTCATGAGGTAGCAGCTGGACCAGGTCTGTGTGACAGTTCTATGGCAGCTTATCTGAAAGGTCATCTCTATCACGGAGGTTGGGGACAGTGAGAGAAAGACACAGGCTTGCCCTTGTGGTTTCCTAATTGTCTCTGCTCTGCCCCACTTTTCTTCCTTCCCTATTGCTAGCCTTGTTGACTTCAGGTCCTACACCAGATACAACCCTGTAATAAATCCCTCTTCTATGTCTTTCACAGTGGTTGTGTGTTTCTGATCAACTCCTAACTAATGCAACTCTTTACTAACACAATCCCAAAGAAATTTCATAGAAATTAACAGGCTGATCTGAAAATTAATTTGGATGATGAAGAAGCCAAGAATAAGCTAAGAGAATTTTGAAAAACTACAGAAGGTGGATGAGGGAGATTTGCTCTAGCAGATATCAAGAGTTATTTATTATGCAGCTATTTAATGAAAACAGTATACTGATGCAGTAATAAAGCAGAAAGATTAATAGAAAAGAATGGAGAGCCCATAAAGATAAACATACAAGAAAACGTAAGATAAAGGCACATTACAAATCAATAAGGGAAATGATAAACTATTCATTGTGTTGTGGTATTTGGATATCTTATATGAGAAATATGAAAATATATCTCTGCTGCTGATGCTAAGTTGCTGCAGTCATGTCCAACTCTTTGCAACCCTGTGGATCGTAGCCTGCCAGGCTCCTCTGTCCATAGAGATTCTCCAGGCAAGAATACTGGAGTGGTTTGCCATTTCCTCCTCCAGGGGATCTTCCAGACCCACGGATCAAACCTGTGTCTCTTAATCTGCATTGGCTGGCAGGTTCTTTACCACTACCGCCACCTGGGAAGCCAAAAATATATCTTTACATTCCATCATACTTAATATATATATATATAATATATATATATTCTACATAATTAAAGCTCTAAATAAAAAAAGCAAGACTTAAAAAAAATTATGGCAGACTACAATTTAGGATAAGGAAGAATTTCTTAAATAAAACAAAAACTGCAACCATAAATGAAAAATTAAGACACTATATTAAGAAAAAGAAACCTAGTCTAAGTAATAAAAGAACAACAACAACAACAAAAAAAACAGAGTTAAAATATAAATTACATCTTGGGAAAAGACTCTGCATTACAGACAACATACAAAGAACTTCCCTAAATACTTGAGGAAAAAAACCAACTAACCAAAGAAAAGGAAAAAAATGAGAAAAGAAAAGACAGGAAATTCACAGAAGAGGCTGACCTGAAGGGGCAGATGCACATTCTCACTAGACATCATAGAAATGCAAATTAAAGTTAAAATGAGATATTATCTCAAACCCATCAGATTAGTGAAAATTAGAAGTCAACAACAATAGTGAGGGTGTGGAGGAAAAGGAAACCTCAAACACTGTTGGTGAACACAAACTGGGAGGACTGCTACTGGAATAACTTGGTAATATCTATGAAAGTTGGATATATATATATGTACCCTACCACCAAGCTTATATCCAAGAGAAGCTCTCACAAGAATTTTAAAGCAGTGTTATAACAGCAAAAAATGAAAACCAAAAGTCTATTAAAAGGAGGATGAATAAATAAATTGAGGGCTATTCAGATAAGGGAATAGCATACAACAACTACAAGAATAAATGAGATCTATAAGTAACAATATGAATGATCTCAAAAGTATCAGGCCTTCCCTGGTGGCTCAAATGGTAAAGAATCTGCCTGCAATGCAGGAGACTCAGGTTTGAGCCTGGGTCAGGAAGATCCCCTGGAGGAGGAAATGGCAAACCACTCCAGTATTCTTGCCTGGAGAATCTCTATGGACAGAGGAGGCTGGCAGGGTAAAGTCCAGAGGGTCACCAAGAGTCTGACACAACTGAGGGACTAATTCTTTACTTTTCAAAAGCATAATTTTTAAATTTTAAAAAGCAAGTTTCAGGATCCTATGTATTACCTTTTTTGCAAAACTTAAAAACACACTCAAACAATGCCAACAATTGTTTACGGATGCATATATATGTAGTAAGACTTCCCAGGTGGTGCTAGTGGTAAAGAACCTGCCTCCCAGAAAAAGAGACTTAAGAGATCCAGGTTCGATCCCTGGGTGGGGAAGATCCCCTGGAGAAGGAAATGGCAACCCACTCTAGCATTATTGCCTGGGAAATCCCATGGACAGAGGAGCCTGGCTGGCTATGGTCCATACGGTCACAAAGAGTTGGACACGCCTGAAGCAACTTATCATATCATCGTAACATATATGTAGTAAAAAATATATGAAAAGACAGATAAAATGGGTAAACACAATTTTTCCGACTGTGGTTAGTTCTCAGGAAACAGGATCAGAGAAGGGTCCAGATAAGTTTCCAAGCATAGATGTAACATTTAGAATAAAGATTTAAAACTAATACAGGAAAGTGTTAACATTTTTAAGTCTGGGTAGTGGGTGAAAGTAAAAGTGAAAGTCGCTCAGTCATGTCTGACTCTTTGCGGCCAGATGGACTATACAGTCCATGGAATTCTCCAGGCCAGAATACTGGAGTGGCTTCACTGGAGTGAAGCCTCTCCCTTCTCCAGGGAATCTTCCCAACCCAGGGAGCAAACCTAGGTCTCCCGCATTGCAGGCGGATTCTTTACCAGCTGAGCTACAAGGGAAGTCCAAGAATACTGGAGTGGGTAGCCTATCTCATCTCCAGCAGATCTTCCCGACCCAGGGATTGAACCGGGGTCTCCTGCATTGCAGGTGGATTCTTTACCAACTGAGCTACGAGGGAAGCCCTGTGGCTTATATTATACTTCACTGCAGTTTAAAAATTTTCATAAGAAAGACAAATACTGATGGTACTATGGAATGAATGTTTGTGTCCCCTCAAAATTCCTATGTTGAAGTCTTACTCTCAAGTGTGATGGTATTTGGATATGGGGGTGAAACTGAAAGCCACTCAGTCGTGTCTGACTCTTTGGGACCCCATGGACTATAAAGTCCATGGAATTCTCCAGGCCAGAATACTGGAGTGGGTAGTCTTTCTCTTCTCTAGGGGATCTTCCCAACCCAGGGATTGAACCCAGGAGTCCCACATTGCAGGTGGATTCTTGGGGAGTAAATTAATTAGGTCATGGGTGGAGCCCTCACAAATGTTATCAGTGCCCTTATAAAGAAGAGAAACAACAAGCCATGATTTCTTTCTCTGCCATGTGAGGATACAGCAAGAGGGCAACCACCTGTGAGCCAGCAAGAGGACTTTCAGCAGGAATCAAACCGGCCAGCAAGGCACCTTGATAGTGGACTTTCCAGACTCCAAAACTGGGGAAAAAATGTCTGTTCTTTAAGCCATCCAGTCAGTGGTATTTTGTTATGGCAGCCCGAGCTGAATCAGACAAGTGGAAACCCATGTTTCCCCCAGATCTGACTTCTATCAGAGATAGGGGCTCTGCAGAGAACCTGGGCAGGTGGTCTGATTTTACAGCCCAAGGCTTTGCTCTGCACACCAGTCCAGAAGGCCTGATCTCCCTGTGGCTCCTGTGGCCCAGGAAGGTCAGTTGTTGCTCCAGTCAGTATGCAGGCTGACATGACTTTTCTCTCCTTGCAGTCAATAAAACTCCAGTCACCGCCATCTCTATTACTACTGCCTCAGCTCAGAACAATTTGGAGCAGACAATGGTCTTCATCTGCATCTACCTGGCATGTGGATTCCTTGAAAGGCAGATATCTTATTCTCACCTTTTGGCCTTTTCTTCTTCTCCCTTCTCTTTTTTCACATTTGCTTCTCTAGCTTCACACGTGACCTCATCATCTCACTGTGTCTCCACTTTGCTCTCTGGTCTGTCCCGGAGCTCCATTTCCCCTAATCTCTCTGTTTCCTCTGTATTTCTGCTCATTTGTTCTCTCTGCAGTTTCCCACTACATGTATGTGAAGACTGGTCAGAATTTCCCATCCCACAAACCACTGGGAACACTATAGTAATCTCTGAGTATGAGCATTACATGGATGGAAGAACACTGCAAAACAACTTAAGCATTGTAGAGTCTTAAATCCCACAAGACAGTAGCCACTGAAATTCCATACATCTAAGTGGAATTTTATTCAAGGCTTTCATTTTTTTTTTTTGCCTCACCACATGGCACGCGGGATCTTAGTTCCCCAAGCAGGGATGGAACCTGTGCCCCCTGCAGTGGAAGTGCAGATTCTTAACCACTGAGATACCAGAGAAGTCCTTCAAGGCTTTCTTAAGCTTTCGATTCTATCTAAGGCATTCTACTGGTCATGCCTAAGTGTTTCCCATCACCTAACCAGATTAGTGGGAGTTGGGACAAAGATGGAGTAGATGGTTAATACAGAGGTTCTGCCAGGGATCTGCAATGATTATAGGAACCTTCTTTGGATCACTAAGCAGTGGTCTTCAGCCAGTTCTTAGTTTCTAACTCCTTAGACCAGAGTTTATAGTTGAAGGGTTTATGACTTTTGCCTTGGAGGCACCTTCCATATTGCAAGCTCTGTAAAGGGGGTTTTGGATTTGACTGGAGACTAAAAGAGTCACCTGACCTGATAAAGTTTTATGTTGGTGTTAGGCTGATTTCAATAAATTATAAACTGAAGTAACCACACTAAGCGAGGCCACCTATGCAGCCCAAGTTATATGAACAGTGGTTTAAGATGTCAGTGTTCTCATAGTTCATATTTCCATGCTGGATCTAAATGGAAATTTTACTTGACACAGCCACTTAAGAGGGAATAGCATGTGAGTTATTTTAAAAAGACAGTCTGTCTTCTCTTAACACTTTTATACTTTCGGTGTTTTTATAAGCATCTCTGTCAAATGGAGGCAAGCATTATCACTCTCATGTCATGGATGAAGAGATGGTGCACAGACATTATGACTTTCACCTTGCAGGGCAATGGTTGAGTCATTCAGGGTCACAGGTCTCCTTTTTGCTGCTTATTCTATAGGACAGCATCACCTCGTGGTCAGTGAGTTAAAACCCCTGGGCTCTCCTACGGACAGAGGCAGGTCATGGGTGACCTTGAGCGACTTTCACATTCTCTTCTGGATGCTCATTTTCTTGCTCAAAGTCTGGACAACAAACCCACACTTCCAATCTTATCTTTCCTTTTTCTCTTTTCCTTTCCTTTTTTTTTTTTTTAGGAATGATGGGTGATTGCCAGTAAATCAAAAGTGAGAGATTCCATATGACATTTAAGCACAGAACCTCCAGGTTGGAAGGGACCTAAAAAGGAAAGTTGTCAGGGTGGTCCTGAATTTTTACCTTACAAGGGAATTAGCGAAAGAGTTAAAAATAAAAGCAAACCAGATTCTTGAGCCTCTCCTACTGAAACGAAAAATACTAATATGAGGACCAGAATTCTATATTTTAAAAAATCACTCCAGGTGGTCTGGTGCCTGTTTAGAAACCATGGCTTAAGAGAAAGTTCTGCAAGTGCACGGGAGAGGGTCCACACTCTGCAGCCACTGGGGGTCACATGTGCACTGTAAATAAGTAGGTGGGGAATCTGAAATGCAACCCCTACAAAAGCAACTGAGCAGATGAAAGATGGATTGAGCAGAGGTGTTAGAAAACCCTGGACTTTGTTTTTGCCAGAAACTCCTCAGACTTAAGTATGGAAGGATGCTGGAAAGAGCCCCAAGTGGAGTGAGGCTCAGTGCTGATCAGCTGTGTGATATGGGCAAGCTATTCCCCCTCTGTGTGCCTCAGCTTCCTATGTGTAAAATGGGACTGTGGACTTGTTGACCTCTAAATTCTTCCTATTACATTTTGAGATTTACCCAATGTCCTTTTTGATGTTGTCCACTCTCCAAATATTTTAATATAATACTTCATGGACCCAGTGCTTGACCCACTGTTTTCAGTCCTGGGTGTCTCTAGGCAGTGTGAATAAAAGCTGTACTTAGCCCCTGAGTCAATGCAACTGCCTGCAGAATTCAAAGCATTCCAAGATGACTTTCTGCCATCTTAGGCTAGAAAATCAAACTCTAGCCAAGAAGACAAGTTCCAGGGAAGGGAGGCAGAAGTCTAGACTGCAAAGGCATTTGGAAGAAAAGGTGGCTTGGTTTGGAGGGAGATAAGTATCCTCCCAGACACCTCTGCCTCAGGTGAGGGTAATTCTATCTATTGCATACTGCTTCAGAAGGTGAATGTTCCATCAACCGGCAAAGACTGAACACTTTCCAGTGACCATGCTCATTTTACCCCTAGGTCATGGCTGCTTTTGGCAGGAAAAGTGTGTAATTGTTATAGTTGTTGGCACCAATGTTGGCTGCTCAAGCCCAAGCTTGGCCAATAAGAGGAGGCTTAGGAGAGAGACCTGCATTAGGAGAAGCATCAGTGTAGGCCAGAAATGATCAAATGTTCACCCTGACTGGAAAGGAACCAAAAGCGAACAGTTTAGGTAAGAGGATCCAAGGCTGCGGAGGCAAGTGATAGGTTTTACTGGGTTTTTGTTAGGGTCAATTAAATTCAGTGGAGGAAACATTTCTGAGCACCAACCCTGGGCCTCAAACTGTGCAAGGTTTAAGGAATTCGAAAAGAAACAAGGCAGTGTGTCTTTCTTTAGGTGTTTATAACTGTGTAGGCAAGTTCTCTGTAAGAAAGAACAGAAAAAAGGTATCATTCTAGAGGTCCTGTCATGGCAAGGGAGGGGCTTATAGGGTCTCCGGCAGCAGGAAAGGAAGGCAGATAAGGAGACATCTGAGTAGGACTGTGCTTGGAGAAGGGAGTCAGCAGAACTTCTAGGCAGAGGAGACAAAATTAGCCAAGACAAGAATGTGCAAAAGAACATGGTACCTCTGTAACCTGCAGAACAGACTGGAGGTGTGGGAGGACCACAGGTATACCTGGGGAAGAGGAGAGTGGAGAGGTACAGTTGTTGACCCGGCCCAGGAGCTGGGCTGTGTGTAGGAGGAAGGTGGGGCTTTAGCAAAGGGGATCTCTTATCACTGTCATGCTTGTGTTTTAGAAATATATCCTGGAAATGGTACAGAAGATGAGTGGTGGAGGGCAAGAATGGAGCCTGAAGACACATGAGGAGGTCAGCGGGGAAAGGCAGCAGCAGAGAGGCTGAGTCACAGCAGGGATGGGACAGTTGTCTGGATGTGGGTGGTGCACCAGAGGGAGGCGCAAATCATCTCAGTTTTCTGGCTTGGGTATTGGGTTCTAAGAAAGTACTTATCCCCCCTCCTGCCTTCCCTCTCCCAAGTCTATGTCAGCTGAGCTGGGTGGGGATCCCACTTTCTGCTTTTATACAGTCACCCCACATAACTCAGAAGCAGGCAATTGAGGGACACAGTTGAAGTTACAGGAGTTCTTACAGGCACCCATAAAACGAAAGTTATCGGGTTGGCCGAAAAGTTCATACAGGTTTTCCCATAGCAGCTTATGGGAAAACCTAAACGAACTTTTTGGTCAATCCAATACTTTAAAAATAAACTTTTGCAAACTGATCTTAGGGACTGTGCATTATTTAGGACTGTCTATTAATCTTGAAAACAAGATACACACACACACACACACACACACAATGTATATACATATGTAAAATTGTGAAGCACTCTCACATGCTGAAAAGCATACAAAATAGGAATATACAACCCTGTGACTGATCACAAAGCAAATTTTGATGTGACCATCATGCTGGGCCAAATAGGGGCAACATTGCCAGCTCTCCAGCAGCCATTTACATGCCCCCTCTGGGAGACTGTCCTCTTGTCCCAGGGAGAAGCATTATCCTCATGAAAGTATTTTTAAAAACCACATTTGCAAATAATTAAGAAATAAAAGCAGATATTATTTTCCCTTTCTCAATATAGGTTAATTTTTCCTCACCTCAGTTTAACTGACTTTAGGGATCCTGAAACAGTCATTTGGTTCAATACCTACAGTAGTTGCAAAATTGTGATCTGGGCTGCCTTTTGCCATGTGTCTACATAAGCTAAGCTGTTGTCTCGATCAATTAATCACCTCTGTAACTGCTTGTAGCTTACACAGCTGTAGGTTTACAAAAAGTCCATTTATCTTGAGAGAGGCATTTGCTTTTGTGTAAACAGTGGTGAGTATACTCCAAACCATTTAGAGGGAGGGAGGAAGAGATAAAAGAAGTTTGGAATCCTAACATTTACTTATTTAAGTTCTGAGTGTCTGTATGGGCTTGAGGAACTGCTGTTTTGTTTTGTTTTTAACAGGCTCTTAGAATTCCCGGCTCTAGCCCCCTTTGATACATCTGACACTTCCATTCATTGCAGACGGAGTTTAATATGGAGAGGGTCTGCTGAGAGAGAGTGACTGTCCCAGATGACTGGTCCACTGGAGCAAGCCGTATCAGGAGAGGGTTGGGCGGTGGAGCAAGGCAGTAGGAGACTTGGAAAGACCCCAGAATTGGCAAGAAGGCAGCCGCCCCCACCCGCTCTGCCATCCTGAAGGCAGGCTGGGCCAACCCCTCCAAGTTCACATTAAGGTTTACGAGGGTCAGTGTGTTTGTGCTGGCCTTGACATTTTCACAAATTGCTCTGTAGTTGTTTTTATTAGTTTTATTCCAGCTGTTGCTCCAGGGCCCTCTGGCAGCCAGGCCTTCCAGGCCGGATTGGAATCCCTTGTTAATTGACTCAAGTCATGAAAAGGTGCCATCTGCTCTCAACTCCTGCCTGTTCCAAGGCAGGACAGATCCCAGGCATGCACCAGAGAAAAAGCCGTAATGAGGCTCACACCTCCAAGAATGCAGTGCCCAGCTCTGACTGACCAGGTATTAAGTGCAGAGGTGAACTGCAAGCCCAGGGAGACAGGTCTGAAAAGTAAACATGCCCTGAGAGTGTGCTTCCTCCTGGGTCCTAAGCAACACCAGGCTTGGGAGATTTCACAGCATTCCTGTCAAAACCCTGTAGTTAATAGCATCATGATGACCCCAATAAATTCACAGATATCAGTTACTCCCTGTGTTTTCACTTCACACCAACTCTCCACAGATGCGCCTCCGCTTGGGAAAAACTTGGAAAGAGGCCTCAGTGAGATTTTTCCTGTGAAGCTATTAGTTTTATCCCACTTTAGAGAAAATAAGAAAAATCTTAAGGAGGTTTAGAAGAAAGGCCACATGATGTAAGTGATGTGTACTGCTGCTGAAACACTTTCTCATCTCATATTTATTATTTAAAAGTTATGGCAAGGGCAGCGTCAATGGACCAAAATATTTATTGACTTTCATGAAATATCCCCCAATAGGAGAGTTTTTAAGAAGTGTTATATCAACTGTAGTGTGAAATTGACTTCTATCTCCTCCAGGATGATGTGTAATCAGTCTCTCTCTCCTTGATAAATTTTGATACTTTAAAATGGACCCAAGTTCAAGCACATCTCTTGAAGTTATATGTTAAAGAAGGAGGTCCAGTGTGCTGTTATTTGTTGATCAGGAGAGATGAGTCACTAGTGGAAGTAAGAGAACAACATGTTCACTAAGGTTGGAAAGATTGCCTCAAAATGTACCACTAGTTCAGGGCGTAGTAGGTGGGGAGTGGTGATGGAGGGAGAATTAAATTAAAACAGATTTAAAAGACGTATCAACCAAAGCAATGTGTAGACTTTGTTTGGGCAAACCAACTGTAAAACAAAACGTGAGACAATTGTGGGAAATAAGACAGTGACTGGATATTTGATGACATTGAGGAATTCCTTTAAAAAAATTTAGGCATAAGAATGGTATCATGATTATGTTAAACAAAGAAAGTTCTCAACTTCTCTTTTGGAGATATGTACTAAAGTATTTACAAATGATATGATAGCTGAAATCTGTTTTAAAATAACCCAAAGGGTCAGGGTGAGGGTTAAGTGAATAGTGAAGTAAGCGAGCAGGAGATGCAATAAAATTGGCCTTGAGTTGGTAACTGTTGAAGATGAAGATGGATGCAAGAGTTATGGGTTTATTATATTGTTCTACTTCTCTATGTTGAAGGTTTTCATTATACAAAGTTAAAAATGAGAGAACTCAGTGGGCTCTTTGCTCTATGAGCTTTCTTCAGTAGGGGAGAGAAGAATTATTAAGGATTTCCTCTCTAACTGGACATACAATTTTTACCTTTATTAAATTTATAGTCAATAAATCTCGTTTGGGCTCTTTCTAATCTTATGGTTCTTTGATTATATGATTGTGAGATCATGATTAACTGATGTCCTGGTCGTAACAATCATCAGTGGTGGGCCCACACTGAGGCCGGAGGGAGGCAGAAGAGGAAGGGACTACTTCCCACTGGGAAGCTGTTAGTTTTTAGCTTACACAGTCAGGAGCCTGGCCTGGACATTCATAATGGGGTGGAATGGGGATATTCATAATAGGGTGGAACAACAGAATGTTACGCTATGGGGCACTTAGACAAATGTGGATCAGGAGAGTAGTTGTAGTTTGTATAATAAAGCTCATTTTAAAGAAACACAGTATCTAGACTTTCTGGCAGCTCCAGTAGTTAGGACTCTGAGCATCTAATGCAGGGAGCACAGATTTGATCCCTGGTTGGGGAACTATCAATAATAAAGATCCCACATACCAGGCCAAATGCACCCCCCCCTCAAAAAAAGGAAGAAAGAAACAGTATCTTAGGCTCAAAAATAATCTGTACCTTTTGCTGATTTTCCAGTGTTGTTCTATCAGTTATCCATGCCATGTGACAAATTTCACCAAAGTTTAGTGGATGAAAACCACAAACATTTATTATCTCACAGTTTCTGGGGAATCAGGAATCTGGACTGAGAAGATACTCCCTTGTCCCCTCACAGCACTTGCGCGATGGAGGACAAGACTGGGTGTATAAATTCCCAGTCCTCTTATCTCTCAAGTGCTCTAGTTCTCTATTTCTAGGGTTCAGCTTTCTTTCTGAATGAGTCTATCCTCTTTCTATACTTCATTTTTTTCCTTTTAAGGGTCAGCATATAAGAACTGCTCTGCTTCTAGTTCCAGGTGGAGTATAAACACTGTAGTTACTGCTGGCCAGTCCCAAAGTCACACTGTGCTTGTAGAAGGCTGGACATACTGGAGATTTATCTCTGGAAATTGATTTATTCATTAAATAATCCCTTATTGAACACCCACTATGTGCCTATCTTCATGCTAAGTTTTGTAGTAACAAAACGAATGAGTAAGTGGCCCCCATAGTCTTGCTCATTAGAAAGCTACAAATAGCACCTGAGTTTTTAGACATGAACTTTTTGGCTTTCTGCCCTTCATACAGAGATATATTGAGACTAAAGGAGACACAAGACTTTATTCTTTTACCTGCTGTGTTGTTTTAAAATTTTATCAAAATGTACAATGCTCAGAAGAAGCTCAGACAGAAAGAAATCTATGGTGTCTACAAATTCATCCAAGAGCCAGTCATACATATTCAAGCCAAACATACAAATTCATCCAAGAGCCACAGTCAGGTCAGCAGTCACACTTCCGTCAAGGATGGGATGCAGATTCTCAAGCCTTTAATGTTTTTAAAGCTGCCACATAGGGAGACCTGGGTTCAATCCCTGGGTTGGGAAGATCCCCTGGAGAAGGGAAAGGCTACCCACTCCAGTGTTCTGGCCTGGAGAATTCCATGGACTGTATAGTCCAAGGGTTGCAAAGAGTTGGACATGACTGAGCGACTTTCACTTTCACTTTACCTACTCAAGAGTAATGCTCACTAGCTCTTCTAAGGGGTGCAGAAGTTGTGCAGTCATCCGTGAGAGACATTTTAGTTAATTGAATCACTCATTTACTTTGTTTTTCTAAACCCTCCACCACTCTCATGCAATCTGAAGGAATCTCACCCCAAAGGGAACCATGCTTTTGGACACTTCCAAGTCTGCACTTTCCACAGTTGCATTGAGCAGGTTAGAGGCAGATAAATCTCAGGTGTTCACTGTCTGGCACAATGAGGTGCATAATAGATGCTTATAAATTCTTGTCTGACTAATGGATCAACAGAAATCTCACTAGAGCTTGGATTGTGCCTGTGTCCCCAGGACCCCATGCCTGCAACCTTTCAGGTGTTCAACGAAAATGCTGAATGAATGCATGAGTGAGTATTACCAGGAAATAATGGGCTTTGTAAATCCAAAAGACTGCTCTTAGGTAGACTCCTGATTTCCTAGCTAAGGCAAAGCCATGACTTTAGAGTACTTTTGCTTGTATTCTGTCATTTTTGGGAAGACAGGGAAAAAGTGAGCAGGCAGAGGTACTGTGTACCCATCTGACCTGCTCCTCCTTGTCCATTCTCTATCCTCCAGCCAAGTCATCGAAGTGAAGAACAGAAACAACAAACCCTTGGGTTTAATTGTTACTCCTTTCCCTCATGATGGGGTGTCATGACTCAAAATCCAGAGGAGCAGCCCAAGGGACTGTAAACAAAGTGAGACTAGAAAGTTAGGAAAGATGATGACTTGGGAAGTAGAGCACCATTTGTGAGCCATGCTGGGGGACCTCCACTGTCGCCTGGAACTTGGCTGGCTTGTGTCTTGGCTCATGCTGGTGAGTGTTTACTTCTGACTCAATATTCCTTTCATGTGGAGGGCCTTTTACTACAGCAACATTCCTGGCCCTTCCATACCCTTTTACTCATCCCTCTCAGGAGAGGTTAGGTGACATAGCAGAATGATGACTTTGAGACAAGGAATTGAATTGTGTGGCTCAGTTTCTCCCTCTTCTTGGGACTGGCCTGCCAGCCAAAACCCCCATTCTCCTCTGCTCACGCATCCTCTATATAGAGCAGCCTTTGCCTTGGTTGGGGCCTTACATTCAATCACTGCTGCCTGTGACTGGGTGAGTTGTCCACCTAGTTCTGGGGTTTGGTATTAGAAAACTCATTATTACTGCACACTTCACACATCTTCCCACCCAGCCTTTCTGAGTCTTAGTCACTTTGGGTTACTATAACAAATTATTATAGACTCATGACATTTATTTTAACATTTATTTCTCACACTTCTGGGAGCTGGGAAGGTCTGACATCAGCATGGTCAGGTTGCCGCAAGGGCCCTCTTTGCAGTTTGCAGATGGCTGTCCTTTCTCTGTATCTTCACATATCATAGAGAGATGAAGAGACCAGAGAGAGGAAGCAAGCTCTCTCTCTTCTTTTTTTTTTTTTTTTCATTTCTCTTCTTATAAGGGCACTAATCCCATCCTGAGGTTCCTATCCTCATAACCTAATTACCTCCCAAAGGCACCATCTCCAAATACCGTCACACGGGGGATTAGGGTTTCAACATGTGACTCTGTGGGGCACAAAGTCAGCCTATAGCAAACAATAAGGATAGCATTTTCATCTCCATCTGCCTGACTCCTCTTTTCCTCAATTGGTTTCAAATTTGGGTGAGGAAGGGATTCCTTCAAGAAACAACAGCTGAGTTCTAGGATTTGGGTGTAGAGGTGCTGACATCATTGAAAAGACTAGGGACAAACAGAAAGTGTTTCTTTGGTTCAGTCTAACCAGTTTGCAGGGGACAAATCCCGTTTTCTTTCTTTGTGTGCCCTCAGTGAAGAGTGCCAGAGCGCCTTCCCACAGCCACCAGTCCCTCCCCCGTAGGAGGTGTAAACCCATGACTGTTGTTTTGATGCAGTTGCTGCAGACTTCTTTTCCCCAGCACCCTCCATAAAATAACATCACAAAGAGAGGAGAGAACTTCAGGAAAACACAGCAGGAAGAAAGAGCAGAGGTACCCCAAGGAATAGCCCCCTAGGCATCCTTTTTTAAGGCAAACTGACTTCTTCAACCAAGCAGAGGCTTTGAGACTCACATTTTATTATGTCAAAATTTTCCCATGAGGCACCTGGTTCTATATGCAAATAAAATTCTTCAGGAGCCAACCTAAATAGCTGACCAGGTCAACTGAATCTAACATATATATGCTATAATACTATATATAGTATATATAATAACATACAATAATGCTATAAACACACACATATCTTAGGGCTTAACACTGTAGATGGGTATATTTATGAAGTCAATCCTGAACATTCACTGGAAGGACTGAAGTTGAAACTGAAGGACTGAAGTTTAAACTCCAATACTTTGGCCACCTGATGTGAAGAGCTAACTCATTAGAAAAGATTCTGGTGCTGGGAAAGACTGAGGGCAAGAAAGACAAGGGCAACAGAGGATGAGATGATTGGATGGCATCACTGACATAACAGACATGAGTTTTAGAAAACTGTGGAAGATAGTGAAGTACAGCGAAGCCTTGCGTGCTGCAGTTCATGGGGTCACAAAGAGTTGGACATGACTTAGCGGCTGAACAACAACAATACTTATGCACAATGAAATGTGTGTGTACATGTACATTTGCTACATATAATAGAACAACTCTTCTCCAATAGCCTTTAAAATTCAAAGTCAACAAAGGTAAGGAAGGGACTGCTTCCATATTTCTGCTGCCATCTTGGTTATCTCTTTGAATAAAGTCTTGTTTCCAAATTGGGATTTTAATTCCTTGGAAAATGAACACATGAAAGACAAGAAGTTAAGGACCTAGGTCCTCTTTCTGACCACAGAACTGACTCTATGATGTAGAGCATCCCCCTTTTGCTTCACTCTCTTAATTTCACTATATAATAAGTATGGTGGAGGCTGTGTGTTGTATTGGCTCTTTCAGCTCCAAATAGTCAATGACTTATAGGTAGCCAGAGAAAGATATGTCTGGAGGGAGGCTGTGATGAGGTTTGAAGAGATGAAAATGTGGTGGTCCTCATTCTTTGGAGAACTAGGTGTTAAACAACTGGCAAAGGATAGGGGTTCAGATATAAACAACTATGGTCAGTTCTGCATCCTTCTAAAGTAAGGCCTTTATAGGTGTGGCAGTTCTAAACAGAGTTAGTACTGTGTGTGTGTATGTGTGTAGAACGTTGGAAGGAGGAAAATATGTTGTGTGTTTGGCACTCTATCGGGTGCTATGTGGTCCACCCAGTGGATCAGGTGGACCAGGCATGGGGCCATCCCAATTCCTTGCCTTCTCTGGCAAGGGAGATCAACTACAGACTCAGGAGAAACTGCTTTCTAAGAGTGGGAGAGGTAAAGTGCTCTGGAATTTGAAAACTAGAACTGAAATAGAAAACTTTCTTTCTAAGTCATCGAGCATTTACCAGACAGATGCCCTAGGGGAGGGCACCATGTAATTCATGTTTGGTTCTCTCATCTTGCTTATCAGACACAACTGAGCAACTGAACTGAACTCTTGCTTATCCCATGGAGGCAAGAGCATATTTATTGCATATATTGGCAGCACACATTCTTTACAAAACACTGTGCTTAAATTGTGGTTAGCAGGGACATATTTAGAGAAGCTTTTGTGCTCATCAAAACTTTGTGCTAGAAAGATAGGATCTGCTTAAACTGGGTTTCTTATGTATTTACCTTCATCCTTTGTTTTCTCTGTTTTCTAGTTCCTACTCATTCAAGCTCTTTTTCTTTCTCCAAAAACAGTCAGGTGGCTTAGTCTGATGGAACTATCGTCTTACTAGAAACATGACACTTTGCAAAGCTTTCTTTGTATAAGATTCTCTTTAATGTCTACCTGTGGCATGTGACCATGAGGGCAATGACACCCACTTAAGGCCTTAAGGCTGGAGAGAGCATTCTTAGAGTGGGAGAAGCAAGATGACTCTTAGTTCCTCATGCATGTAGTCTGCTCTGAGCCATAGCTATTGTTTCTATTATTACTAATAATTAAAGCTACTCATTTAATGTTCATGGCACATCTCCAAGGTAGGAATTACTGTGATCTGCAACCTACAAAGGAAGGGACATCCAATTTGATGAATGTTGCATCACTAATAGAAGAAGTATGATAAAGCTGTATATTGTCACCCTGCTTATTTAACTGATATGCAGAGTACATCACACAAAATGCCAGGCTGGATGTCTCACAAGCTGGAATCAAGATTGCAGGAGAAATATCAACAACCTCAGATATGTAGATGATACCACTCCAGTGGAAGAAAGTAAGGAGGAACCAGAGAGTCTCTTGATGAGGGTCAAAGAGGAGAGTAAAAAAGCTGGCTTAAAATTCAACATTCAAAAAACTAAGATCATGGTATCTAGTCCCATCACTTCATGACAGAAGGAGAAAAAGTGGAAGCAGTGACAGATTTTATTTTCTTGGGCTCCAAAATCACTGTGGACAGTGATTGCAGCCAAGAAATTAAAAGACCCTTGCTTCTTGGAAGAAAAGCTATGACAAACCTAGACAGCATATTAAAAAGCAGAGATGTCACTTTGCTGATAAAGGTCTATATAAAGTTGTGGTTTTTCCAGTAGTCATGTATGGATGTGACAGTTGGACCATAAAGAAGACTGAGTGGTGAAGAACTGAGGCTTTCAAACTCTTGGGTTGGAGAAGACTCTTGAGAGTCCCTTGGACAGCAAAGAGATCAAACCAGTCAATACTAAAGGAAATTAACCCTGAATATTTATTGGAAGGATTGATGCTGAAGCTCCAATACTTTGGCCACCTAATGTGATGAACTGACTCACTGGAAAAGACCCCAATGCTGGGAAAGATTGAAGGCAAAAGGAGAAAGGGGTGGCAAAGGATGAGATGGTTCAATAGCATCATCCACTCAATGGACATGAGTATAAGCAAACTCCAGGAGATAGTGAAGGACCGGGAAGCCTGGTGTGCTGTATAGTTCATGGGGTTGCAAAGAGTATGATCCAACTTAGTAATTGAACAACAATATCACTAATAGAAGGATTCATACCAGACTTGAAGATCTTCTCCTTTGTTGAACAAATGATTTAATGAATGGATGACTGATGACATCATGAAAGGCACCAGTTGCATGTTCTCTGGCAGTTGACCTGATTGCTGATAGTCTGCAATTTTTTACTTTCCCCCAAATACTGGCATGATTCATTATCTAAATTCAAGGTAAGTTACCTGATGGGTCTAGGCCACAGTACTCTGTGAAGTTCAAGAGGTTGCTTCTTAACATTTTAGTGAAAGAGGCACCATTAATCAAGGAACTAATTTTGTTCTTTTTATATTGAGGCCTAGGTGCCCACCAGGATGAATTTATGGAAAGCTGGGATTCAGACTGTATGCTCATTTAAACTGTCTCTTTCCCAATTTTAATGTGGATAATATGTAGTGACACTGAGTGAATTAAACACCCTGTGTTCTCTCTTCACACACGTGGAATAAATGAGCCCCATGTGAGCACCCAGGAGGCCATGGGGAAGAAAGAACTGGGGTGGTTTTTATCTTGGAAGTCAGTGTGTGAAAAATGAAGAGTAACTTATGATTTTTATTTAGAATTTCCTCATTCTTTCTCTTCTTGTGTATCAAATTTAAAGCCATTGGTGTATTTTGTTGTTTTCCCTGATGATACAGGCAGCTAAAACGTGTTGTCATCCTTATGGACTGACAGGTGGAACTCTGTGGGAGGTGTCATTAATGTCATTTACAGAGGTTCTGAGAGCCTAGGTGCCCAGCCTGTCCACTGTCCCCAAGTTCAGGGTTTTTTCAGAGCCCCAGGGCGTTTTCCTGGGAGCCTCCCTTCCCAACCCCTACCTTGCCCCCCACTTGGAGAGTGTCACTTGCTTTGGAGAATTCTTATGTAGAGTTTTTAAAGCTTTGGACTTTCCAGACTGTTCCACAGCCTCTCAGAGATCAGCTCACGAGAGTTTGCCCTGAAACACACAGTGATTTCAGTGCTAGATACTGACTTTTTGGTATTTCCTGCTGGAGCTCTTGTCTGGGTGGAGTTCTTTTTGGAAGCACCCAGAGTTTTCCTGTTTGTGCAGTTGATTTTGAAAACCTTAAATAAACTCTGTTGTGATATGTTCAGAGTCATAACAACTCAACGACTATTTATTAAGCACCTACTATAAGCCTAGCACTGTTGTAGCAGTTAGGGATACACTGGTGACCTCAGCAGACCCTGCTTTCAAAGAGCTTTCAGTCAGGTCCAGGGCACAGATTAGCAAACAAGCATTTGCCCTCCACGTGGTGAGTGCCATGAAGGACAAAGTCGAGGGGGTTGGAGGTGGTACAAACAGTGGGGGCAGTGAACCCAGCCTTGAGAATGGCAGGGCTGGTGGTGTGGGGGTGCCAGCAGAGACTTCCCAGAGCCAGAGCTAGCTAAACTCTATCCTAAATATAAGAAATCAATTTTTATAGAATCTGTTCTCAATTATCTGCATGCAAGTAGCTGATTCCACTTAGCTTGCAAGAAGACCTTTATCAAGTTTCTTTTTCAACAACTTGAGTGTCTCAAGTCCCTCTCATTACACTGCATGTTAACACAGAGGCACTAAATCTCACAAGGCAGAGGCGCCAGCCGAGAAAGAACCGGCCTGAAGGAAGGTTTGGGCCTGGGTGAAACACTGCTTTTCCTGCTTGGACTGAGGAGAACGGAGAAGCAAGGTCAGGCAGGGAAAGTGAAGGGCTTCCCAAGCTTCCAACAGTTCGGATCTCTATAGGGAACTTCATTATTTCATCTGAAGTGAATTTTCAGGATGTCAAGCAGGCACATCTCTATTCAAATACCAGACAGGCTACAAAACATATTTCAGAGCCACCAGATGTAAATGATTCGTGGATTATTCCCCTTTAAGAGTCTCGGGGCCATTGTTCCCCTCCATTGGTGCAAATAATAAAGACCAACTTCTTGCCAAAAGGAAAAAATAGGGGGTGGGGATGGAGAACAATACAAAGGCTTCTGTGTGTCTGGCCAGATAGAACTCCCTGAGACAAGTCTTGGATCTACTTTTGATCTCTTGGTCAGGCAATAAAATGCCTATCTGATTCTGAATACACTTTATTAAGGTATAATTTACATGTAATAGAACACACCCATTTTAAGTATACCACTCTGAGTTTTGACAAATGTACACACTCCTCCACAACCAAGACATGGAACATCTTCAACTCCTGAAAGTTTCCTCACACCTTTCTACAGTTAACCCAGCCTTATCCCCAGGCAATCCTTGACCAGCTTTCTGTCACCACACATTAATTTTGTCTGTTTTAGAATTCCCAATATATGAAATCATACCATATACATTCTTTTGTGTCTACTTTTTTCACCTAGGATAATGGTTCTGAGATTCATTTTTGTTAGAATATCCACAGCTCATTCCTTTTTATTTAAAATGCTGCTTTTTGAAGGAGCAAATAATTATTCAATATACCACTCAAGAAGATGAGCAGATCGAGGAAGTCCTTCTGGTCTAAAAATTCTATCAACTTGTCCAGGAAACGCAGGCCTGCCTGAGAACTGATCAGGCTGGTACAGATCACATTTAAGAAGTAGCCAGGCTCATGAATTTCTGAGCTCCAGGAGTCCAGAAGGACTGGGAGAGATGTGGCCTCAGTGAATGATAGGATATATTACGGGGGATGAGAGGGCTATTTGTTCAGTTCTGATATGAGCTCAGCAAAATGTGACAATCCTGGGAAATATAAATATATATTGCTATATTTATACATGTGTTTGTCTCAGAAGATGTGGTGGGGAGTGGCTAGAGTGGGTAGAGTGGTTCCTGCAGGATCGGAACAGGCAGAGATAGCTGAGCAGATGAAGCCTGTTCCAGGCCACATCAATGGATAGTCAATAAGAATTACAATGAGAGTATTTATTGAGCACTAATACGTGTCAGGCACTGCGCTCTCTTCCTTATATGCATCGCTTCCTTTAACCTGTCCCTGTATCCTATGTGGTAAAGGCCACCAGTGCTCTGCCTGCCTCCCTCCACATCCTTTTCTCATATTCCTGTTCCCTTACCACCACATGCGGTGCTCCCAGCAGTCAGCGCCCTGACTGTGTGAGTGGACAGTCCCCCAGCTACTGGAGCCACCCTGCTTCCCAGCACAGACAGCAGACGTGCCCAGGACTTTCCTGGCAATGAAACTCCACAGGGGGACAAGTGCCCCAGCTACTTGTGGTACCTGTCTTGTCTCCAGGTCTCCCCTCCACAGCGTTTTGCTTCCTTCTCAAACTTGCTTGGCCTCCTTGCCTTTCTGTTCTCATTCTTCAACCTCTCTAGCAGTTTTCCCTGGAGACACTTCCCAATAAATCACATTCACAAGAGTCCTTATCTCAGAATCTGCTTTTGTGGACTCCAAAATTAGACTGTAAAACTTACTATCATTGTTTTACAAATGAAGAAGCTCAGGCCGTCACACACACCCTCCACACATACTCCTTTCCTTCCCTCCTTCTTTCCCTCCCCGCCTCTTCCCATCACCCTCTCCCTTCTGTTTTCCTCTCTCTCTCTGTATCTCTCCTACTCATCCTTCAGCTGAAGCCTTGAACTTCACTTTCTCAGGCAGCCTTCCCTGACTCCCCAGTCTGGGTGAGTTCCCTGCTTATACGCTCAGAACCATCCTCTGTAGCACTTATATTGATTCTCAGTTTACAATGATCTGTGTGATTATTTCACTAATGATCACCTCCCCTGCCAGACAGCTGGCTTCCAGGACAGGGGCCCTGTCTCTGGTGCTCTTAGTTGTATCTCCAGCACCCTACCAGTTTCTGGAACATAGTAATGGCCCAATAAATAATTACTTACTGAATGAATGAACTGAAGTTCCTTTAATTTCCTCCCGGATGCTCAGTGGCCTCTCAGGTACTGCACAGCCTCCTAACGGGTCAGAAATGCATAATGTATAACCCTGAGAGTGACAGAGGTCTCCCGCCCAATTCTGTTCTTCTGGGTATTAAGGGAAGAGTCACATCCAGGACAAAGTGACAGTTCTTTGCTCTAGGGGACCGAAATTTAGCATCAACTGCAAAGTTGAATCTAGAGGTGAGCTGGAAATCTGAATGGATTATTATGGAATAGGTAGAATCTGAATGGCTTATTCAGAGGAAATTTGAATACTATTTTAATGAAATACAAAGTCATTTAAATACACACACATTCTTGGATCTCTGTACTTCTTAACAAAAGTACAGTTCTCATTAGCAAGCTGATAAGCATCTCTTTCCTTTTACTCCAGCAGTGATGATTCCCCAGCTATATAAAATTTACAAACTGCTTTGGAAGCATTTATGGAGAAAGGTGCCATATGAATGTATGAGATTATTAAAATAAATGCTGATTTAGAGAGTTCCCAGGTGGATACTTAAAATATATTCAGGCACTCACACACACACATACCTCACACGCAGGGTACTTTCTGCTCTGATCAGCGGCGATAAATTCTGCTACCTGACAGGTGACTGTAAATAAAGAAGTGTGTTTTAATAGTCACCAGCTATCTGCTTCTGTTTGCTGCTGTCTCAGGCAATCCTTCACATCCTGGGACACAGGACCTGAAGGCTCCTGGCACTTCTCTGCACTGCACGTGGGGAGGGGGTGCTCAGCAGCCAGGTAAATATTGACATGCTGTACACAGGCAGTGAATATAAATAAGTCAGGATATCCTTAGAAAAGTTAATCTCTGGATCCACCATTTGTCTTACCAATAGGTAAGAAAACAGGAAATCATTAGTTTTCTAGTTTTTTTTTTTGCTAAATCAAAATAGTTTTGCAACAATATAAAAGTTGAAAAGTATATGAGAGTAAATAAATACTGAATAAATAGTTTTGAAGGTAAACATATGTCCTTATTGCCACAAACCCTGATAAATGGATTAGACTACTGGACTTGCTCCCTTGAACCCTATCCCTCATAAACCTACCCATCAATGTTTGCTTGGAGTAGTGCCAATAATGTAGGCTGTTCCACACCCCACTACCTTCGTACATGCTGCTCTCTGTGCCTGGACTGGAAAGCTTTTCATTAATCCAGATGGGTCAGGACACTTTCTGATATTTCAACACCTGGCCTCAGGATTTCCTTTAATCTCCTTTATGAAGCATTTCTTGACAAACTCTCCCACGCCTAGAATTGCCACTTTATCCCACAGAAGTGTGATTGCACATATCTATTTAACATAAACATGACTGTGCTCTCTTCACATGTTCTGGCTCACACACTGTACAGTTTGAGGCCACAATCAACACTTAATTGCTACCCAATTGCCCCCATGTGACCTCTCAAGTCACCTCCCAAAGCATTGTGAATAACATATATTTTACTGAAATGCTCACAAGGGAGAAAAGTGGAGGGCTTACGCTGAACACCATATGGCTAAACTTCATAAAACTCCCCATTAAAAATCCCCATCATACCCAAAGGCTTTTCTCTTATTGCTAGCTGTCTTATCTTCTCTGCCTCCTCCATTTTCACACTCCTCCCACTCCTGGATTTCTTATCACCACCCCAATTCCATTTAGTCGACTGGCTCTTTTAGCCCTTTCTGCTTCATAAACACACATCCTTGAAATTTTAGATCTTATTCAGCAAACGAAGTATCTCTTTGAGATCAATTCCTCTTAAAAGGTAAAAAACCAAACACATTTCTTCTCCCACTGAAGACTTAAAGGTGGGAATCAAGCCTTATCTACCTTTGTTTCTCCTCTGCAAAATATTTAAAGCATTTGTGAAATCAAAGAAGAAAAAGATGAAAGAAGAATTTGTTTTAATATTACAACAGATTAAAATCCCCAAAGTTCCACTGTAATCATGACTTTCTCACTTAAAGATCTTTTATTCCTTCTCAAGTAATGCTCTGGCCAGCTGCCATCTCTCCCTGGCTTGAATACCCTGCCCAGCTATGATGGGCCTTTCTCCTCAAGCCCACTGTGCACATTCTCACCTTCAGGCACTCATTTGGGTGGTCTCTCCAGGCCTGAAAGCACCTATGTAGTTCATGAGAGTGACTGGTGATATATTATCATCACCTTATTGAAGGTCAAGGTGGATACAACTGAACTGGTCCTGTAGGTCCATCTAAGTCCATCCCACTCTTTAAGGCTCAATGCAGCTCTTCACTTCTTCCGGATACTTCACTGAGGTCTTGGGTCCAGGCGTGATTCTCTCCTGAGTTAGTCCTTAGGACATCTGTCTTGAATGCATCCACTCCAATGGCACTAGATCTTTCAGTCTTTCATTGTTTGTAATCTGGGGTATGAGGCATCAAGGTTGTTCCTCTTCCCAGAATGTGGTCATTAGCTGGTCTATTTACCAAAGTGTTCAGCTTCAACATCTGTCCTTCCAATGAACTCAGGACTGATCTCCTTTAGGATGGACTGGTTGGATCTCCTTGCTGTCCAAGAGACTCTCAAGAGTCTTCTCCAACACCACAGTTCAAAAGCATCAATTCTTTGGCACTCATGTTGAAGCTGAAACTCCAATACTTTGGCCACCTGATGCGAAGAACTGACTCATTTGAAAAGACCCTGATGTTGGGAAAGATTGAAGGCAGGAGGAGAAGTGAACAACAGAGGATGAGATGGCTGGATGGCATCACTGACTCAATGGACATGAGTTTGAGTAAACTCCAGGAGTTGGTGATGGACAGGGAGGGCTGGTGTGCTGCAGTCCATGGGGTTGTAAAGAGTCGGACATGACTGAGTGACTGAACTGAACTGAACTGAACTGACCAGAGTTTTCAGGTCTTTTTCCATTTCCAGACTCGTGGTAGGTTTGTCCTTATCTAATCTTTGAAGTTATATGTGATTGTTTAATTTGCTTTGGCTAAGGAAATGTGAACAGAACTGACATGAGCCCCTTTAGGGAAGAAGCAGTAAGAGAGAGGACCCAGCTGATTCACAATGGGTATGTGGTATGAGTAAGAAGTAAACCTTGGTCATGTTATGCCATTTAGAGTCAGAGGTTATTACATAAATAAAAATTAATTGTATGTTAATATCCTATGCAAACTATAAGTTCCTTGAAGGTAACACTCATGCATAACAGTTTTCTATTCCCCAGGGAGCACAGCACAATGGCTGGTGCATGTTCAATAACTATTGCTGACTGGTATCTATTGAGATAAAGTATAATAAAATATCTGAGGTTGGAGAGTGAGACTTTGTGTCAGAACTTTGAGACATCCATCTCTGAAAAACCAAAATCAATGTACAAGATGATTCCAATGGTATTCTAGAAAGATTCTTGCTACAGGGAGGCAGATTAGTATAATGAAAGGAACCTGGTCTTTTAGGTTGGACAAAACAGGGTTTCAAGTGCAAGTTCTACCATGTACTTGGCTACATGACCTTGGGCCAGTTATTTAAGCCCTTTGAAACTGGGATAACACCACTACTTGCCACACAACATTATCATGGCAATTAAGTGAGAGAATGTATGTAAAGCACTTGGCATATAATAAATGGCCAACCTACATCACTCTCTTAGGCTCTCCTCCCATCAAGTATGTGCGGGTGGGTATGAACTAGGAACCACTTCCCTTCATTTCTTCCCTGAGATTCTGGTTACCTGCCTAGTCCCTGGATTTATAACAGTTAGCTTGGTCTACCTCAGATCCTTAGGGTTTTTCTTTTGCTGTCCAATGCCCACTCCATCCTTTTGAGAAGTTCTACCTGCAACTGGCTGGAATTGGCAGTAGCCTTTGGCAAAGGAGGTTCAACAGGGTGAAGTGTTTTTGTGACAGACTGTCTGCTCCCCAAATTTTAAACAGGTGGGGTGAGTATAGTCAGGGAGGTGATCTCTGTGGGGGAGAGAAAATTCAAGATATCACAGTGAGCAGTTCTAAGGAAGGGCCACCTTGGCCTGGGACCCGACTCTAATAGCAGATGATTCTTCTACTGAGTCCTGGGATTGTTTCAGTGATGGCAGGAAGCAACTCTGAAATGATCTTTAAATGACTGACTCCTTCCCCAGGCGGTGTCTTACTGTGGTGCCCAAGGGCTTGTGTTTTCCTGAACTCCTGACCCAGTGAGTCTGGCATTTACACGTTTGTGCACTGTCCCTGACTGAGTCCTTGAGGTCACCCTTCCCCCACCTCCCCAAGTAGCAGCACCCGTGATGTGGCACGACCAACCACCCCAAAGGTGCTTGTGTAACTTGTTTTTCAAAGTCTTGGCAGGAGCTCTGGTCCTGAAGTGAGGAAGGGTGTTTACATTCTGGAAGAGCAGTCTCGAGAAATGTCTTGCATCAGGGTTGTTCCCAACCAATCCCCGCCCCCCAGGAGCTTTCTCTGTAGGACAGCTGGACAGCCAAAGAGGTGGTCTAGAACCCAGAAAAAGTGAGCCTGAGCACAAAGGAAGATGGGCTGTGAGGAAGTATCCGTTGAACCCCAGGGTGGTCACTGCCCTGTGTAAACCCCCTCCCTGGTCAGGGCAGAGAGCTTCCTGAGGACGAGTCTTCTGCTGGTCCGATGCCTGTTGTCTTACCTTGCACACAGCGTGACACTGGGTGAAGGTGTATGGCAGACACCCAGAAAGTCAGCAGGTTGTGAGCTACGTGGGCACGAAAACATCTGAGAGGACACATTGGTGGAAATTCTTAACTGATGCCCCGGTTAACAGCTTTCTCTGAACAGAACTTAACTATATGTTAGTAATAACAATAGGTCAATAGTCAATAGTCCTAAGAAACAGGAGTTTCTCACCCCAGTTAACAGCTGAGGGAGGGCACAGCTGGAGAGACTCACAGGCACAGAGTCTGAGAACCTCAGTAAGCCTGAGACCACACAGTAAGCCCAGATTCCAAGCCTCCCCTCCCCAGGCAAAAAGCTTCTGCTTTTTCACTCGCCATCTCCACGTGCCCTGCCCCTATCCGCAGTCTCTGGGTCCTGCAGCAGCTGCAGTAAGGGTGACTTTAAACAAGGCTTGGGTCAGCAATTCCACTCCCTGCTGTGGGCAGTTGTGTATTCTTGTTGTTATTTCTTTCTAGAGCAAACAGGCTTGAATTCAGCATGGAAGGAGCACTGGGCTAGCAGCCCCATTCCAGATGTCTGCTTTGTCTTCCTGAATCTCACCCACCTGTGCCTGGGACCTTCTGGTACCTCAATCTCTCAACCCTCCTGGAGAACCCGCTTCCTTTCCCTCTCCCCTTCCACTGGTGAAGTGAAGTGAAGTGAAATTCGCTCACTGATGTGCAACTCTTGGCGACCGCATGGACTATACAGTCCATGGAATTCCCAGGCCAGAATACTGGAGTGGGTAGCCTTTCCCTTCTTCAGGGGATCTTCCCAACCCAGGGATTGAACCCAGGCCTCCTGCATTGAGGTGGACTGTTTACCAGCTCAGTCACCAGGGAAGCCCTAAATCTCTTTTCTTCTTCCACTGCTTGGCTTCAAGGCCAGGTTTTCACTTTACAAGAATAACCCTGCTATAGGTATTATTTTACTGTGAGCAGTCCCTGGCACCAAATATGCACTCAACAAATATTTACTGAATTACATGCATGCTACATTCTAGACAAAAGAAGCCAAGGCTGCAAATCCAGAAGTAAACTGAAAAGCTGAGGGGATGGAGGAGGGGTGAAAACACCAACTTGACCCTTTTCTTTCCTCCTCTCCCTTTCCCTTAGTAGGGAAGCAGTGATGTGTTGATATTGTCATTTGATTACAGTAACATCCTAACAGACTAAAAATCTCCAATCAATGCCAGAGCAGAAGTGCACATCCGGGGGCTGTTTCCTTGGATATGTTTCAGCTGTAATCACTCTCCAAAAAGAAATATCCAAACAACTTCCTTGACCTTCTGGGGAGAAGAAGTAACAATGGGGCAAAAAGTTGTACGTGTGTGTGTGTGAAGTAACAATTGGGCAAAAAGTCATATGTGTGTGTGTGTGTGTGTGTCTGTGTGTGGGGCGCATGCTCATGCCACTGCACCTTCCTCATGTCCTGTCCATGGGGTGCCTTTGACAGCCGATCTATTCAAACGCTGGGGCTGTGGGCTGGCCGCGTGGTGCCTGCCGCCGCGGTGGCTGAGATCATGCTGTTGATTTTGTTTTACAGAGAGCAGCCCAGCCTGTTGTGCAGAGTACAGAATGTTCTCTTCTGTGAACTAAGCTTGAACTTTTCCAACCCACTTTGTTTGAGGAACCATACAGACACAGAGGGGAAAAAACAGGGAAGATAACCCCCAAATTGTTGAAATCGTTGTGTTCTCTCTGATTTTGGCCCTGATCATTTGCTTTTCACTGCTTGAAATTAAAAATCCCAAGCATTACAATTCTTGGAAGAACAAAATGCCTGTGATGTCCTTTCTCTGAGTCAGTCCTCCAGCTTCCACACTGGAAAGGAACAAGTCTGTCACCATCTCTCCTAGATTTCTTTCTTTCTTCCTTTCTTTTTTTCCTCTAAGGCATTCAAGGGGCAAAAATACAGCAAAAGATACTTTCCTGTAGGGAAAGGAAAGGCCTCCAGTGTGTGGATTTCTTTCAGGTTACCAACGAAAAATTGATGCTTTTGAACTGTGGTGTTGGAGAACTCTTGAGAGTCCCTTGGACTGCAAAGAGATCCAACCAGTCCATCATAAAGGAAATCAGTCCTGGATGTTTGTTGGAAGGACTGATGCTGAAACAGAAACTCCAATGTTTTGGCCACCTCAGGCGAAGAGTTGACTCATTGGAAAAGACCCTGATGCTGGGAGGGATTGGGGGCAGGAGGAGAAGGGGACGACAGAGGACGAGATGACTGGATGGCATCACCAACTTGATGAACTTGAGTTTGAGTAAACTCCGGGAGGTGGTGATGGGCAGGGAGGCCTGGCGTGCTGTGGTTCATGGGGTCGCAAAGAGTCGGACACGACTGAGCAGCTGAACTGAACCAACAGTGGTCCCCAATTTACTGAATGTCCTGAGGAAATTGACAGTAAGAGTTTTAGGTTTGTTAGATGTTGTTCTTCAATCGCCCAGTCATGTCCGACTCTTTGCAACTGCAGCACAACAGGCCTCTCTGTACCTTCCGAAGGTAGGTAATCTCCCTAAGTTTGCCCAAGTTCATGTCCATTGCATCAGAATGCCATCCAGCCATTCATTCTCTGATGCCCTCTTCTGCCCTCAAACTTTCCCAGCATCAGGGACTTTTCCACTGAGTCAGCTGTTTGCATCAGATGACCAAAATACTGGAGTTTCAGCTTCAGCACGAGTCCTTCCAACGAGTATTCAGAGTTGATTTCCCTTAAGACTGACTAGTTTGATCTCCCTGTTGTCCAAGGGACTCTCAAGAGTCTTCTCTGACACCACAGTTCGAAGGCATCAATTCTTCAGCATTCTGCCTTCTTTACGGTCCAGCTCTCACAACTGTTTGTGACCACTGGGAAGACCACAGACTTGACTATATGCACCTTTGTTGGCAGAGTAATGTCTCTGCTTTTCAACACACTGTCTAGGTTTGTCATTAGCTTTTCTGCCAAGAAGCAAACGTCTTCTGATTTCATGGCTGCAGTCACCATCCGCAGTGATTTTAGAGCCTAAGAAGAGGAAATGTCACTACTTCCATTTTTCCCCTTCTATTTGCCATGAGGTAATGGGGCTGGAGGACTGCCCTAGTGGTTCAGGCTGTAAAGAATCTGCCTGCAATGCAGGAAACCCAGGTTCAATCCCTAGGTTGGGAAGATCTCCTGGAGAAGGAAATGGCAACCCATTCCAGTATTCTTGCTAGAGAATTCCATGGACAGAGGAGTCTAGCAGGCTACAGTCCATGGAGTCACAAAGAGTCAGACACAACTGTGTGACTAACAATTGGAATACTGGGAATGGGACTGGATTCCATGATCTTAGTTTTTTAATATTTAGTTTTAACCAACTCTCATTCTCTTCCTTCACCCTCATCAAGAGGCTCTTTAGTTCCTCTGCCAGTAGAGTGGTATCATCTGCTTACCTGAGGTTGTTGATGTTTCTCCCACCTATCTTGATTCTAGCTTGTAACTCATTTAGCCCAGCTCAGCATTTCTCATGATGTATAGTTTGCTCAGTGCCTAGATTAAACAAACAGGGTGACAGCAGACAGCCCTGTCATACTCCTTTCTCAACCCTGAACCAATCACTTGTTCTATTCAGGGTTCGGACTGTCACTTCTTGACCCACAAACAGGTTTCTCAGGAGACAGGTAAGATGGTCTGGTATTCTCATTAAGTCATTTCAGTTCAGTTCAGTTAAGTACACTCACTCAGTCATGTCTGACTCTTTGAAACCCCATGAACTGCAGCGTGCCAGTCTTCCCTGTCCATCACCAACTCCCGGAGCCTACTTAAACTCATGTCCATCATGTCAGTGATGCCATCCAACCATCTCATCCTCTGTTGTCCCCTTTTCTTCTTGCCTTCCATCTTTCCCAGCATCAGGATCTTTTCCAAGGAGTCAGTTCTTCACATCAGGTGGCCAAAGTATTGGAGTTTCAGCTTCAGCATCAGTCCTTCCAATAAATATTCAGGACTGATGTCCTTTAGGATGGACTAGTTGGATCTCCTTGCAGTTCAAGGGACTCTCAAGAGTCTTCTCCAACACCACAGTTCAAAAGCATCAATTCTTTAGCTGTCAGCTTTCTTTATAGCCCAACTCTCACATCCATACACAACTACTGGAAAAACCATAGCTTTGACTAGATGGACCTTTGTTGGCAAACTGTTTCCATTGTTTCCCCATCTGTTTGCCATCAAGTGATGGGACTGGATGCCATGATCTTAGTTTTCTGAATGTTGAGCTTTAAGTCAACTTTTCCACTCTCCTCTTTCATTTTCATCAAGAGGCTCTTTAGTTTTTCTTCACTTTCTGCCATAAGGGTGGTGTCATCTGCGTATCTGAGGTTATTGATATTTCTCTTGGCAATCTTGATTACAGCTTGTGCTTCCTCCAGCCTAGTATTTCTCATGATGTACTCTGCATCTAAGTTAAATAAGCAGGGTGACAATATACAGCCTTAACGTACTCCTTTTCCTATTTGGAACCAGTCTGTTTTTCCATGTCCAGTTCTAACTGTTGTTTCTTGACCTGCATACAGATTTCTCAAGAGGCAGATCAGGTGGTCTGGTATTCCCATCTCTTTCAGAATTTTCCACAGTTTATTGTGATCCACACAGTCAAAGGTTCTGGCACAATCAATAAAGCAAATGTAGATGTTTTTCTGGAATTCTCTTGCTTTTACGATGATACAGCAGATGTTGGCAATTTGATCTCTGGTTCCTCTGCCTCTTCTAAATCTAGCTTGAATATCTGGAGGTTCACTGTTCATGTACTGTTGAAGCCTGGCTTGGAGAATTTTGAGCATTACTTTGCTACCATGTGAGATGAGTGCAATTGTGCGGTAGTTTGAACATTCTTTGGGATTGCCTTTCTTTGGGATGGGAATGAAAATGAACCTTTTCCAGCCCTGTGGCCACTGCTGAGTTTTCCAAATTTGCTGACATACCAAGTGCAGCACTTTCACAGCGTCATCTTTTAGGATCTGAAATGGCTCAACTGGAATTCCATCACCTCCACTAGCTTTGTTCATAGTGATGCTTCCTAAGGTCCACTTGACTTCACATTCCAGGATGTCTGGCTCTAGGTGAGTGATCACACCATTGTGGTTATCTGGGTCATGAAGATCTTTTTTGTATAGTTCCTCTGTGTATTCTTGCCACCTCTTCTTAATATCTTCTGCTTCTGTTAGGTCCATACCATTTCTGTCCCTTTATCGAACCCATCTTTGCTTGAAATGTTCCCTCGGTATCTCTAATTTTCTTGAAGAGATCTCTAGTCTTTCCCATTCTGTTGTTTTCCTCTATTTCTTTGCATTGATCGCTGAGGAAGGCTTTCTTATCTCTCCTTGCTATTCTTTGGAACTCTGCATTCAAATGGGTGTATCTTTCCTCTTCTCCTTTGCCTTTTGCTTCTCTTATTTTCTCAGCTATTTGTAAGGCCTCCTCAGACAATCATTTTGCCTTTTTGTATTTCTTTTTCTTGGGGATGGTCTTTATCCCTGCCTCCTGTACAATGTCACGAACCTCTGTCCATAGTTCTTCAGGTACTCTATCATATCTAATCCCTAGACTCTATTTGTCACTTCCACTTTGTAATCATAAGGGATTTGATTTAGGTCATACCTGAATGGTCTAGTGGTTTCCCCCACTTTCTTCAATGTAAGTCTGAATTTGGCAATAAGGAGGATACATGTGAGGATACAACATGAAATCTGAGACCTGGAAGACCCTGGAGGGCCCAGCAGGATTGGGCCATCACCCAATCCTGCTGACACCATGATCTTCAACTTTCAGCATCCAGAGCTGCGAGAAATATATTTCTGTTATTTATAAACTATCCAATCTGTAGAATTTTGTTGTAGTATCCTGAATAGACTAAGACAAGGGCCAAGAGAAGGAATACAGGAGGGGCTTTTCAATGTTTTTTCTTCTTTCTTTTAATAAGGGGAAGATGATACACTGACTTTCAGACAGTTTGAAGTTGAGGGTTGTATGGGACATCTTACGGAGAGAACTTCAGCTATCATTTGGAAATACATGTCTGGAGTTAAGAGCTAGAGAAGTAATTTAGGATTCAGCCACATTAAAGAAACCATTGAAAGTCTTGGGAGTTGATGTCATCACCCAGAAAAAGAGCTATGAAAGTAATTTACACACATGTGAAAAAAGATGGCCTGGTTACACTTTGAGAGATGTTTATACCAGAGGAAGAACATCCAAGAAATAGCACAAGTTTTTAACAATATTAAGCACCATTAGTTAAATCCAATCCTGCATTCCTGTATCTGATTCTTCTTTAACACACAAAAATGGCTCACATGAATGTAACTTGTTTGGTATCTGCAGAAAATTCTTAAAGAGATGGGACTACCAGACCACCTTACGTGCCTCCTGAGAAATCTGTATGCAGGTCAAGAAGCAACAGTTAGAACTGGACATGGAGCAACAGATTGGTTCCAAACTGGGAAAGGAGTAGGCTGTATATTGTCACCCTGCTTATTTAACTTACATGCAGAGTACATCATGCAAAATGCCAGACTGGATGAAGCACAAGCTGCAATCAAGATTGCTGAAAGAAATATCAATAACCTCAGATATGCAGATGACACCACCCTTATGGCAGAAAGCGAAGAACTAAAGAGCCTCTTGATGAAAGTGAAAGAGGAGAGTGGAAAAACTGGTTTAAAACCCAACATTCAAAAAATGAAGATCATGGTATCTGGTCCCATCACTTCATGGCAAACAGATGGGGAAAAATGGAAACAGTGACAGAGTTTTTTCTTGGGGTCCAAAATCACTGTGGACAGTGACTTCAGCCATGAAATTTAAAAACCCTTGCTTCTTGGAAGAAAAGCTCTGACAAACTAGACAGTGTATTGAAAAGCAGAGACATCACTTTGCTGACAAAGGTCCATCTAGTCAAGGCTATGGTTTTTCCAGTAGTCATGTATGGATGTGAGAGCTGGACCATAAAGAAGGGAGGGTGCCAAAGAATTGATGCTTTCAAACTGTGGTGCTGGAGAAGACGCTTGAGAGCCCCTTGGACAGCAAGGAAATCCAATCAGTCAGTCCTAAAGGAAATCAATCCTGAATATTCATTGGAAGGATTGATGCTGAAGCTGAAGCTCCAATACTCTGGCTACCTGATGCAAAGAACTGACTCATCAGAAAAGACCCTGATGCTGGGAAAGGTTGAAGGCAGGAGAAAAAGGGGATGATATGACAAAGGATGAGATGGCTGGATGGCATCACCTATTCAATGGACATGAGTTTGAGAAAACTGCGTGAGATTGTGGAGGACAGAGAAGCCTGCAGTCCATGAGGTTGCAAAGAGTCGGGCACAACTGAGCAACTGAACAACAGTCTGTCTGAAAATTAAAGAAGAAAGGTAGTTTTCTCTTGAATATCCTTTAAGGCAGTGTTTCTTATGCTACTGATGGCTGATCATGACTCACAGTGAGAAATACATTTTACACATACAAACATAATTATGTAACTAAAACAAAGGACTTCATGAAACAATATCTACCTGAATCTTCTGCAATTAATGCTATTTTCAATTTTATTCCCAAAACAAAACACTAACTGGATTGCAGTAAATTGGTATCAAAACTGCTAATATGTGGCTATCTGCAGTGTGAAAGACATAGAGATTAAGGGGCTGTGGTTTCTAGAAATCCACTCTCCCTCTAGTGGTTGGTATCTTTCAGGAGAGGACAGTTCACTAGTCTCAGCTCAGTCTGAGGACGGGTGGGAAGAGCTTAACTCAGTCTCCAAAGCCTTGCCTTTCAGGTAGGAATTTTTAGCTTTGGGAGGATGTCAAGCTGAATTCCACCAGCAAGACTACTTGTTTTGTTCACAGCTGCAAATATACTATCACTGCTGCAGCTGTTGCTAATAATAATGATAATAACATTTATTGAGTCAGGCACTTTACTTAACATTGTTAACACAATTCTAATAATAAATCTCTGAGGAGAGTACAAGTACCTCCATTTTACAGATGAGAAATATTGAGGTGAAGGGAGATAACATGCCCCTGATCATCCAGCCAGTGAGTGGTGAAGCTGAGATCCAAACTCAGCTTGTGGAGTAGCAAGTGACAATAAGCTCTATCTTCTCTGGGCTTTCTGGGCCTCTATGTCATCCCCATCGGTCCTTCGTGTGTCTCGTGGCAAAGCTTGGTCTTTTCTCATGGCACTCGTTACTCCCTCTCTCAATGGAGCCTTCATGTATTGTAAGCATTTCTTGAATATAGTGAAATATCTCATAATGCATTCAGGAAGTGGAGGCAGGAAAGGCAGCAAGAGAGCAGGAGTAAGGGTGGGGCAGGTTGATGAATGGACTTTCGAGGCTGGGTTGCAAACAGCCGTCTGAAAGGACAGTGGCCAGACTCTCATCACTTTACTGAATGACGGTGTCTGGACTAATGCCCTGCTTTCCTCTTCACCCCTGACAATCCCTTCACCCTCCCCATCTCCACCAGGCTTATCTTTCCAAAGCAGCACTGTCATCCCACTTCATGCTTCCTGCTGACACTGCCAACTCATCCTATCCCAAACTGGATGCTTCCTCCTTTCCTTCAATGCTAACTCACCCTTTTCACCCCACCCCGTGTCTATATGCAGAAGATCATTCCAGACTTGTAATCGGCCCCATCCTACCTTCCCTACTCCCCACCGTTTCCCCACATGAAACTCAGCCTGCCAAGTTGCCTCTCTGTCCCTGGAGTCATGGGGCCTGTCTGATCTCAGTGGCTGTGTCCATGTTGTGTCCTTGCCTGGAATGCACCTCCACCACCCTGCCCCTCACTAAACCTATCAATCATTCAAGACCCAGTTCAGACTTTGTCTGTTCTCCTGATCTCTTCTTTTATCTTTGCATCTTTGCTTTTGTATCATCCATTTAGGCACTAAATACTGTAGAGTATTTAAATGATTCATATTTATATTGTCATCCATTCATTTATTAATTTTAAAACTGATTATTAAATTGCCTATTAATACAGAAAATTCAATGACAACGAAGAAGAGGTATCCAGCATCCACAAACAGAGCAAGCAGAGCTATTGTTCGCGATACTCAGCTTCCATTCACCTTCTAGGAAAATATCCCAATTATCTTTTGGCCCCCCCGAAGTATTAGTCCATGTTGGATGATCAGGGCTGACCTCTCTACCTCGAATGAGGAGTGGGCATAAGACCAAGGCCGGCCCAGGCCAGTAAGAAACTGCATTTCCCTGGTCATAGTTACTGGTTCAGAGATGGTATGTAACTCTGGCAATGCCAATGGAAATTAGCCCCAGGTTCTTGAAAGAATGATCTGAGGATGCCAAGCTGGTTGAATCTGACCCAGGAATTTCTGGTTATTATTGTTATTATTGTTACCTCCTATAGAGCACCTGTCTGAAGATGAAGCAAAGTGAAAGTGAAAGTTGCTCAGTCATGTCCGACTCTTTGCGACCCCATGGACTACAGTCCATGGAATTCTCCAGGCCAGAATACTGGAGTGGGTATCCTTTCCCTCCAACCCAGGGATCGAACCCAGGTCTCCAGCATTGCAGGTGGATTCTTTACCAGCTGAGCCACTGGGGAAGCCCAGATGAAGCAAGCATGGAAGAAGTCACAGTGGAGAAATGGAAAACAACTGATTCTGGATAAGCATCTCTGAAGTGCTTAGATTCAGTCACTGCTGTACCTTAAAGTGATAAATATCTCTTTGTTTAGGTCGGTTTCTATTGAGATTCTATAGCCTACAACTAAAGTTTCCCTAATTAGCCTAGTCTGAGTCTCATTCCAGTCCAGGTTGGGTTGAGGGTCCGATCAAAGTGAATCTATTGATTTAGTAAGACTCTGGGGATAAAGGAGCATGGCCTTTTCCCCTGTATCAATCCTTTCTGCATCCCAAGGCAAAAGAACTAAAAGCAACAATAAGCCAATGCCACTTAATCAAATGTAAAAGCTTCTGCACAGCAAAGGAAACCATCAACAAAATGAAAAAAACAGCCTATGGAATGGGAGAAAATATTTTCAAATGATGCAACTGACAAGTGGTTCATATCCAAACTATTGTATATAAACAACTCATACAACTCAATATCAAAACAAAACAAACAACTCAGTCAAAAAATAGGCACAGGACCTAAACAGACATTTTTCCAAAGACAACATGCAGATGGCCAACAGGCCCATGGAAAGATGCTCAACAATGATAACTGTTAGGGAAATTCAAATCAAAAGCACAGTGAGGTATCACCTCACACCAGTCAGAATGGCCACCATCAAACAGTCTACAAATAATGTTGGAGAGGTTGTGAGAAAAGAGAACCCTTCTACCTTGTTCATGGGAATGTAAATTCATACAACCACTTTGGAAAAGTGAAAGTTTCTTAAAAAACTAAAAATGGACCTACCTTATGATCCAGCAATTCCACTGCTGGGTATATATCCTAAAAAAATGAAAACACTAATTTGAAAAGATAGATGTACCCAAATGGTCATAGCAGCACTATTTACAATAGCCAAAAAAGCATGGAAGCAACCCAAGTGCTCATCAAGAAACAACTGGATTGAGAGGATGTGGTATTTACATAATGGAATATTACTCAGTCATAAAGAGTGAAATATTGTCATTTGCAGCAATGTGGATAGACCTAGAGAAAATTATGCTTTGTGAAATAAGTCACACAGAGAAAGACAAATACTACATGATGGCATTTATATGTGGAATCTAAAATATAATACAAATGCATGTATACAGCAAAACAGAATAAGATTCACAGACAGGGAAAAGAAACTTATGGTTATCAAATGGGAGAGGGAGCGGGGGAGAGGCAAATTAGGAGTGTGGGATTAACAGACACAAACTATTATACATAACAAATGAATAACAAGGATTTACTATATAGTACAGGGAATCATACCCAATATCTTATAATAACCTATAACAACATGTAATCTGTTAAAAAAAAATACCCCCAAATTACTATGCTATACACCTGAAACTAATATAATACTGTTAAAGCAATTATATTTCAATTAAAAAAAATCCTTCTCACAGACTCTTGCCTGGTACTGATATCCTCCAGCAGAGTATACTGGGAGATTCTATGCTGGTCATGCTGGCACCTTGGTGCAAACAGTTGGCTTTGCATCACTGCACCTGATAAGAGATGATCCTCTGTGTTTTGATATTACAGGCGTATCTCAAAACGAGATGAAATCCTCATATTGAGCAAGAGTTAAACAGTAATATGCTTATAAGTCTATACTGGGTTTATAAGCTATAAGTGATGGTAATAAGGTGACAACAGAGAAGGGAAACTTAAGAGTACTTTTCATTTTAGTAAAGCCTGTGGGTGAGTGGTAGCTACTGAGTGCAGGCTTTACCTGAAGTGAAGTGAAGTGAAAGTCACTCAGTCGTGTCTGACTCTTTGCGACCCCATGGACTATACAGTCCATGGAATTCTCCAGGCCAGAATACTGGAGTGGGTAGCCTTTCCCTCCTCCAGCGGATCTGCCCAACCCAGGGATGGAACTCAGGTCTCCTGCATTGCAGGCGGAGTCTTTACCAGCTGAGCCACAAGGGAAGCCCAAGAATACTGGAGTGGGTAGCCCCTCTCCATGGGCTCCTCATGACCCAGGAATTGAACCGGGGACCGCCTGCAATGCAGGCGGATTCTTTACCAACTGAGCCATCAGGGAAGCCTGATAAATTTTTGTAAGTCAATCAATTGCTGTATTAATAGGTACCAACTGGGATTAGAGACCAAACCCTTTTAGTCATCGTGCACAGTCATTAAGCCAGTAGCTGCTTAATAATACTTCTGGTGATTAATAGTGCTTTGCAGCCTTCATGTTATACAGAAATAATGACTGAACAAATAGTGAACAACTTCTTGGTTCCAACACAGAGCTCCTCTCCACCCTTGGGGCAAGAAATGATCAAATATTTCTGAGTGAGTGGTAGGAATAGTTTCCCTGCCTCCAATATTTAGCCTCTGATTCTTGGAATATTGTCAGTCTCAAAAGTCAGAGCCTGGGGAACATTTCAAAATGCTTTTAACAGAACAGGTTATGCTTTGAACTAAACTACTGCCTCACCTTAAATGCCCCTACGCTGTCCGAGCTGACCTCCAGTGCCTGCATTTAGACTCTGGCCAAGGCCACAGGTGAACACACACTTGGTCCAGCCCCAGGTTGGAGCATTCCCAGCTGAAGGTGTCCCTCTTGCCTAAGTGCTTCTTCCTGGTAAATACTTGGAACATTCAGAGTGCCCTCTTTGACCCCTTTTAGTGAAAGTCCTCTGCAGTAAAATCATAATAATATAATATAAAATAATTTTATAATAAAATAATTTCAGTGACCTTCTGCTAAGGAGCCTTATTAACAGCCTCTGTTAGAGGTACTTTCTGAGGTATGACTGGCCACTCGTCTGCATGTGAGATACGTGGGTAATGGGCCATCTTACAAGAGAGTACGGTTTAATTAGAATCTGTTAGATGTAGGACTTCCCATTCATCTAGTTAGTAAAGCTTAGAATCTTTTCTAAGACAGAGCAACACCTCTTTTCCAAATTTCCCAGGAATCATAAGCCTTTAAAGATAAGTAACTATTTGGAACTTCCTTGATGGTCCAGGGACTAAGGCTCCAAGCTCCCAATGCAGTGGGCCCAGGTTGCATCCCTGGTCAGGCAACCAGATCCCACATGTTACAAATAAGACTCAGCATAGCCAAATAAAAATAAATATAACAAAACAATATTTAGCTTAAAAAATTGGTAACAATAGTATCTTTGCTATAGTTAGGAACTGGGAAATGTTTAACTCATCTCCTTCTTTCACTGAGCCGCTGGTTTCAGGGCTGACTTGAAGGCAGTGGTTCTCAGCCTGGAGAACATATAAGAATCATCTGGGGGTTTAAATAAACTATCGATTCCTGGTGTTCACCCCTACAGAGTCTATATGAATCATCTGGGGGTTTAAATAAACTATCGATTCCTGGTGTTCACCCCTACAGAGTCTATATGAATCATCTGGGGGTTTAAATAAACTATCGATTCCTGGTGTTCACCCCTACAGAGTCTGAATTACATGGTTTGGGATGCATCCTGGCATCAGGATTTAAAAACTTTTACCAGGTAGGCACCTGAAAAGATGCTGAACATCACTAATCAACAAAGAAATGCAAATCAAAATTATGAAATACCACCTCGCACCTGTCAAAATGGCTATGATCAAAAGGTCTACATATAAAAAAGTTGGCGCGGTTGCACAGAAACGGGAGTCCTTGTACACTTTTGGTGGAAATGTAAACTGGTGCAGCCACTATGGAAAACAGTATTGAGGTTCCTCAAAAAACTAGAACTAGAACTACCCTATGACCCAGCAATTTCATTCCTGGGTATATATTAAAAGGAAAGGAAAACACTAACTTGAAAAGGTATCAGCAGATGCACCCCAATGTTCGTGGCAGCATTATTTATAAAAGCTCAAATACGGAAGCAACCTAACTGTCCATTGACTGATAAATGGATAAAAGTGTGGATATACACATATACATACAAAGGAACATTACTGAGTCATAAGAAAGAATGAAATCCTGCCATTTGCAACAATATTGATGGACCTAGAAGGTGAGAAAGAGAAGTCAGATACAGACAAATATTCTATGGCACTTTGCCTGTCCCACAGGACGGTTGTGAAGCCTAACAGAGATTATGAAGCAGTGGCATGGTGGGGGCAGTGCCGTGTAAACTGGGATTTGCGATCGCACACATCTGCCAGGGGGGTGGGGTTTGGTCAGACTCAGTGCTGGAGAAGGGCAAGATACCAGGCAGCCAGGAGCACAGCCCTGGGCTAAAGCAGGAGTCCTGTCTCAAGGGGAAATACTGACCCAGCTCTGGCTGATTACTGCCAAATGAATCCCATCTTAATGTTGCCAGAACTTTGTTGGGGTAGGGGGCGGAAGATACACATTAATATCTATGCAGAATTTCTCAATGTTAAGAACACTGAATGTCAAAAAGCACATTTGAGGACTAGATCATCATTTTATGAACCCTGAAACTTTACGGGTGGGAACCTGTTAGAAATTGCCGGGGGTGGGGGGTGGGGTGGGGAGGGTTGGTTTGCTTTTTTTTTTAGTAAATCACTCCATTGCTACAACTTCCCATTGTTTTGTGGACTAACTCCTCCACAGGCTGCTTTGCAAGGGGAGAAGCATTCTCTTCTCAGAGGCACTAGAAAACATAGTTTATTCTTTGGCAGTTTCCTGTGCTTTAAGGATTTGACATGCTAGATGGGCAAGATGGTCTGGAAAGAGTTCTGTGCTGGAAGGAACCATACCTGGCTTATTGTGTGGTTTTCAGTAGTCTGGCAAACCTGGGATGGGTCTTGAGGTAGAAGGGAGGAGGGGAGTGTTGTGGAAGAACATGGGTCCTGCTCACGATGGCCCTGCTTGTGTCTGGCAAATAGTATCAGGGGAGGCACAAGATAGAGTATACTTCAGGTCAAAGGTAGGAGGGCACCAAGAGGACACTGGAATTTTGTCACAGGGAGAAGGAAGTGCTGAGAGTTAAATTTGAGTAAGACTGATTTGTCGTCATGCTTTTAGAAGCTGCTAGATTTTGAAATGAAAATTTGCCTGTGGAACCAGTTGATATACTTGCTATGGTTCTCCCTCATTCGTATGACTTTGAAAGGAAGTGAAAGTGTTAGTTCATCAGTCCTGTCCAATCCTTTGCGACCTCATGGACTATAGCCCACAAGGCTCCTCTGTCCATGAGATTCTCCAGGCAAGAATACTGGAGTGGGTTGCCATTCCCTTCTCCAGGGGATCTTCCCGACCCAGACATCAAACCTGAGTCCCCTGTATTGCAGGCAGATTCCTCACCATTTGAGCCACCAGGGAAGCACATCCTAAAAAAGAACAGTGGAAAAGGAGAAAACCATTGTTTGGATATAAATGTCCTTAATAGAGTTCAGGAGTAATAAGGGACATTTTTAAAACAAATGCTAGGGACTTTCTGGGTGGTCCAATGGTTAAGACTTCCCCTTCCAATGCAAGGGTTGCAGGTTCGAACCCTGGTAAGGAAGCTAAGATTCTCATATGCCTTGTGGCCAAAAAACCAAAACATAAAACAGAAACACTATTGTAATAAATTAAATAAAGACTTTAAAAATGGTCCGCATCAACAACTACAACAACAAAAAATCTTTTTAAAAGGGGGGAGGTGTTTTCCTGGTGGCTCAGTTGTAAGGAATCAGCCTGCCAATGTAGGAGACATGGGTTCAATCCCTGGTGAGGAAAGATCCCACAGGCCATGGAGCAACTAAACCCCTGGGCCACTGTTAGGAGGAAACACACTGATTGAAACCGCCTACCCTGGCCAGGCACCATAGCTACCATTTGCATGAGTTATTTTACAACAGCAGGTCCTGGTAAAGAACATGGAACTAATAAGCCACCACCAACTAGAAGAATTCAAGAAAGGTCAAAAGGAGATGTCACATGTCCTACCACCTCCCAGAATCCTTCTCGTTGGCATCCATCTTGGCTGAGCCACCAGGAAGGACCCTAAGTCAGAGTGATTGGCCAAAGAAAACTGGGAAAGTAATTCCATCACCATAAAACCTGAGTGCAAGTCATATGGCAGAGAAGTCCTCCTAGGTTCCCCTTCCCTCCCGCTCTCTTCCCCGGGGGGCCCCTTCCCCATAAAATCTCTCATTTTGTCAGTATGTGTGTCTCCTCAGACAATTCATTTCCCCTTGTTAGACAAGGACCCACCCTGGGCCCTGGAAGAGGTCCCCCTTCCTGCACCACCACAACGGAGCCTGTGCTCTAGAGTGAAGTCACCACGATGAGAAGCCTACGCACTAGAACTCCATGGTAGCCCCCACTTACCACAACCAGAGAAAAGCCCGAGCAGCAGCAAAGACCCAGCACACCCAAGAATAAAATAAAAAAAAAATTTTTAACGCTGATGCTGAACTAAGCTGCACCATTTGAAGCTTGTTTTCCCACACTTTCTTTGCTCCCTCTCATAGTCATCACACAAGACCACCTGAAATGCCCTCTCAAGTGTGGAGAAATAGCAGAATTTAAAAAAAAAAGCAAGGAAACATCAAAAGGTTGTAAAAACAACTTCTTCAAACTTAAGACATCATAGCATCATAGTATCTAGAAATAAATAGAAATCAGGAAAGACGATTTACTGTGGTAAATCCCTTTGCAAAGCAAATGTAGTATGTGTAGTCTCACCTAAGTTTCTGTATTTTGTGGATCTGATTTGGGGTTTTCTTAAGGTAGGACACACCTGTGTCTTATCAACAACTCTCCCCCCCAAAGCAAAGCAATTTTGAATTAATTACCAACATCATCAACTTTCCCTTCCACATCATACTGCATGTGTTTTGTGTTTGGAGTCAAATAGAGTCAGAGTCAAACAGAGTCAGAGCACATTAGAGTAGAAAAGGGACTGTTGATACTCTGTCTTCAATTTGCAGACAAGGACACTATGGCCAAAAGAGTTAGAGGGATATGTCCAGTGTCACATGATCAAGTAGTAATGTCATGATCAATAATGACATTCTTGGTCTTACCCAATGTTTAGTCCTAATTCTTTCTTCTAGACGCAATTCCAGTTTTGGCATCTATCTTTCCCAAATGTGACTCAGAGGTAACCAATGTGGCACCGTTTCCAGATCCAGGGTAGATTCTGGTTAGTTTAAACCAACCAAGGCATGGCATGATCCTGGAAACCTTTATTGATCCAGTGGGGAGTACATGACCTCTGGTGGTCCAGTTAGACTGAAGGAGAGGGCTTATGTCCTCTGTCTGGGGGAGAAGACTACCTGTATGTAGCCTTCATTACCACTGAGAGACAACCTTTCACCATCAGGTCTGATCCAGGTATCCATGCACAATTAGAGCCCAGCTCAACCTCTACTGAGTCTACTTATACCACACAATTGCCTCACAATTACCAGTAGGTTAGGTTAGTCTGCCGGCATCTGGGCAAAAGGAATTTTTCCAACCCTTACAGGCTGCTGAGAAGGGCTGGTGAGTAGCCAAAGAATGTCACGGAGTGAATTTCTGTAGTTCAGTCTTTGGCAACTCAACCCTTATGTTGGTCCCCAGTGCTGTGAATGGCACTGCCTGCATTCCCATATGGCTAATGGATGAAAGAGGAAGAAACTACTTGAACTAGTCAAACTATTTTAGTTGAAAGTGACAGATAATACAAAAGACAGATTCTGCACCATCTGAGGCACCAGGCAAGCCAAATAGAAGAAATACAGTGGCCCAAGTAAATAAAACTTACCTTAGGCACGGGACTTATCTACAGGCTCCGACGCTGTCACTAGGACTCTGCCTCTAGTCACTTTCTGGCTGCCTATCACTCACATTGGTTCTATTTATCCCCACATTCCACGTGGGGGCAAGACTGTAGCCAAAACCCCTAGGCACACCTTCCCTGCCCGAGACCAATGGGGAAAAGGTAGGTGTCACCCATCCCAAGTAAGGCAAATGTCTTAAAAGCAGGAGTGCCCAACATAAGGTAGGAGCCCATCGCTCCTCATGGAGAAGCTCCAGGTTTTGAGCTCCCTCCTGACTGCAGGCCCCAGTGCCAGTGGGTGGGGAAGCATGAGGGTCGGATTTATGGCGCAGTTGCATCTTTCCTACCTGCTTCCATGAGGCTTCCCTCTCTTTTGTCTGATGTGATGGGGTTGCTCTGCCAGTTGTTAAGTTTTTTTGCAGGGAAAATCATTCCAAATATTGAACTTGGCGTCTCTGCCATGAGTTCAAGTCTCCCTGCTCCACCATCTTAAATCAAACGCCTATGCAAAACTCCGGTAACGCTGAAGAAGCTGAAGTTGAATGGTTCTATGAAGACCTACAAGACGTTTTAGAACTAACACCCAAAAAAGATGTCCTTTTCATTATAGTGGACTGGAATGCAAAGTAGCAAGAAACACCTGGGGTAACAGGTAAATTTGGCCTTGGAGTATGGAATGAAGCAGGGCAAAGGCTAATAGAGTTTTGCCAAGAGAATGCACTGGTCATAGCAAACACCTGCTTCCAATAATACAAGAGAAGACAATACACATGGAAATCACCTGATGGCCAACGCTGAAATCAGATTGGTAATATTCTTTGCAGCCAAAGATGGAGAAGCTCTATACAGTCAGCAAAAACAAGACCAGGGGCTGACTGTGGCTCAGATCATGAACTCCTTACAAATTCAGACTTAAAGTGAAGAAAGTGGGGAAAAACACTACACCATTCAGGTATGACCTAAACCAAATCCCTTATGATTATACAGTGGAAGTGAGAAATAGATTTAAGGGACTTGATCTGATACAGTGCCTGATGAACTATGGACGGAGGTTCATGACATTGTACAGGAGACAGAAATCAAGATCATCCCCCCAAAAAACAAAGGCAAAAAAGCAAAATGGCTGCCTGAGGAGGCCTTACAAATAGCTGTGAAAAGAAGAGAAGCAAAAGGCAAAGGAGAAACGGAAAGATATACCCATTTGAATGCCGAGTTCCAAAAAATAGCAAGGAGAGATAAGAAAGCCTTCCAAAGTGATCAATGCAAAGAAATAGAAGAAAACAATAAAATGGGAAAGACTAGAGATCTCTTTAAGAAAATTGGAGATGCCAAGGGAACATTTCATGCAAAGATGAGCATAATAAAGGACAGAAATTATATGGACCTAACAGAAGCAGACGGTATTAAGAAGAAGTGGCAAAAATACACAGAGGAACTATACAAAAAAGATCTTTATAACCCAGATAATCACGATGGTATGATCACTCACATAGAGCCAGGCATCCTGGAATGTGAAGTCAAGTGGTCTTTAGGAAGCATCACTGCGAACAAAGCTAGTGGAGGTGATGGAATTCCAGTTGAGCTATTTCAGATCCTAAAAGATGATGCTGTGAAAGTGCTGCACTCAACATGCCAGCAAATTTGGAAAACTCAGCAGTGGCCACAGGATTGGAAAAGGTCAGTTTTCATTCCAATCCCAAAGAAAGGCAAATGCCAAAGAATGCTCAAACTACCATACAATTGCACTCATCTCACATCCTAGTAAAGTAATGCTCAAAATTCTCCAAGCCAGGCTTCAGTAATATGTGAACCGTGAACTTCCAGATGTTCAAGCTGGTTTCTGGCTTTAGAAAAGGCAGAGGAACCAGAGATCAAATTGCCAACATCTGCTGGATCATCGAAAAAGCAAGAGAGTTCCAGAAAAACATCTACTTCTGCTTTATTGACTATGCCAAAGCCTTTGACTGTGCGGATCACAATTAACTGTGGAAAATTCTGAAAGAGATGGGAATACCAGACCATCTGACCTGCCTGTTAAGATATCTGTATGTGGGTCAAGAAGCAACAGTTAGAATTGGACATGGAACAACAGACTGGTTCCAAACAGGAAAAGGAGTACGTCAAGGCTGTATATTGTCACCCTGCTTATTTAACTTAATATGCAGAGTACATCATGAAAAATGCTGGGCTGGATGAAATACAAGAATCAAGATTGCCGGGAGAAATATCAATAACCTCAGATATGCAGATGACACTACCCTTATGGCAGAAAGTGAAGAACTAAAGAGCCTCTTGATGAAAGTGAAAGAGGAGAGTGAAAAAGTTGGCTTACAGCTCAACGTAAAGGAAACGAAGATCATGGCATCTGGTTCTACCACTTCATGGCAAATTGATGGAGAAACAGTGGGAACAGTGGCTGACTTTATTATTTTGGGCTCCAAAATCACTGCAGATGGTGACTGAAGCCATGAAATTAAAAGATGCTTACTCCTTGAAAGGAAAGTTATGACCAACCTAGACAGCATATTAAAAAGTAGAGATATTACTTTGCCAACAAAGTTATGTCTAGTCGAGGCAATGGTTTTTCCAGTGTTCATGTATGGATGTGAGAGTTGGACTATAAAGAAAGCTGAGTGCAGAAGAATTGATGTTTTTGAACTGTGGTGTTGGAGAAGACTCTTGAGAGTCCCTTGGACTGCAAGGAGATCCAACTAGTCCATCCTAAAAGAGATCAGTGCTGAGTGTTTATTGGAAGGACTGATGCTGAAGCTGAAACTCCAATACTTTGGCCACCTGATGTGAAGAGCTGACTCATTTGAAAAGACCCTGATGCTGGGAAAGATTGAGGGCAGGAGAAGGGGACGACAGAGGATGAGATGGTGGATGGCATCACTGACTCAATGGACATGGGTTTGGGTGGACTCCGGGAGTTGGTGACGGACAGGGAGGCCTGGTGTGCTGCGGTCCATGGGGTCGCAAAGAGTCGGACATGACTGCGCGACTGAACTGATGCAAATATAGCCTTGTCTCTCATGGGTTCTGATTGGATCACATACCATTCCTGAACCAATCACTATGGCAGTGCCCTGAAGAGCCAGACCTGAGATACACGCCTCTCTCTGGGCTGAAGAAAGTGGACAGAGAAATGGCAGCAGATCCCAGGGGGAAATTACTGTTCAGTTACTCAGGAAATATACCTGATATATCACCAATAGGTGCTTGCTGTCCAGGAACTCAATACGTAGAAGCTTCTCTAAGTGTGTAGACTTTTTGTTGTTGTTGTTTATATTGTGCAAACAGCAGAGAATTTGAAATCAGCAAACTGATGTTTCAGTCCTGACTCTGGCTGAGTTCCGTAATTGTTAAATGGGGGGTGTTGTCCTGAGGCTTGAATGAGATCCTATACAGGAGGTACTTCTATAATAAAGGTTAAGGGCTAAATCCAAAGGAGGGATTGTCATTGTTGTCATGACTATTAGCATCTTTTCTGAATTTTTCACACTCATACTATGATTATGATGCAATGCTCTTTCAGGCAAGGCATGAAAAGTAAAAACTTCATTAGCAACTAGAAAGAATTTGGCCAGGGTTGCTGTAAACATATACCATCTCTGTGAGAATCAGAAATAGACCCTTCCCTCCATTTCCGAATGGTGCCATTTCCAAGGAACATGACTTGGCAAGGGAATAGCATCTCCATGAAAAGAAAAAGTCACCCTTTCCTCTGAGTAGACACCTGCATGCGAGGTTGCATGGCTTGCTGGGAGGAAAGCACACTGGAGTTCAAATGTCCCTGCCCCTTTGACCAGAGAGCTTGCAGTCAAGGGTGGAGGGTTGTTCTGTGCACAGTCTGCCTGGCAGTACTCTGACTGGTGATGGATCGCTGAGGAGGTTGAACTCTGAAGCCTAATTCCTCATTTTCCTGTTCAGCTAACTGTCTAAGACCACTTATCACTTCCCCCTTTTCTGCACATTTTCACTTCATGCCAAATACAGCAGTCTGTGCTATCTCTTTTAGTTAACTACCCATTAGCGATCTAGATTCTGCAGGCTTTTCAGATGCTTACTGCATACCACTCCAACCTCAAGGAAGAGAATCTTTCCTTTTTAACCACCCTGATGAGTGATGTTGCAGAGGACAGCTAAGCCTTTAAAATGAACACAGCACAGGTTGCTGGCACTTGCCTGTTGCTGGAAAGTCAGTGTTGATTTCTTCAAATTGCTTAGGAGGAAGGGACAAAAAGCACAGGCAACTTCACCTAGATTGACCACCACCACTGTTTGCTATTCTAAATCCTGGCAACAGAAACTCTGGAAAGAAATTATTTGAACTAGATCCAGCCAGCCTCCAGGGAGCCAGAGAATGTAATATAGTAGTCTTTGTGTTGCTATGACTGAAGGTCTTCCTATTCTAAAAGATTACCTTTCTCTTGTGTGAAAGATGGATAGTTAGAGCCAATAGGAGCTTGCAATGTTGTTGTGACCATGTTGCCCCTTTCACTTCATCCTTGGTATCTTTTGGGGCACCAGAAATTATAGAAACTTTCCAACATGATGTGGGCCAGGATTAACTGATCACCATGATGTCGGTGGTGTGGTTTAGGTAAGTTGGATCTCAGTCTAAAGAAAGATCACGTGGCTTTTGTCTAGAAAACACCTTTGCTTGATACTGCTGTTCTTCTCTCGTCCCTCTTCCTCTTTACCCAGAAAATAGCCTGCTGCTCTAGCTGCAACTTCCTCACTGTCTCCTTGCCTCTTTTTACTTCCTCCTTCCTCCAAGTGGGTGTTTTTTGCACTTGTCCCCCTCTCCCCACAGATCCATTCTCTGCCCCTCCTGGGCTCCCTTGCCCTGGGGTTTCTGGTTGATTCACCCCGTGGGAGGCGTGGCAGGAGACTGGAGGGTGTGAGAGCCGTGGAGCGAAGTGTTGGCTGCCTCGGATCCTCTGCAGCAGCCTCACGAAGGGTCTGGCAGAGGCTGTGCTCCTCCGAAGGCCCGGCTCCTGGTGGGAGGGGTTCCTTCATGGCTTCAGTGTCGCCACCCTCTCTCTTGCTCCTTCAGGCGCAGGGATGGAAACAGCTCCCAGCAGTCGTGAGTCTCCAGATGACTCATTATCTCTTTCTGGCTCCTTTCATCCTGCCTACACCTTACAGAGTCCCTTCCTGAAGTATTTTACTGTCAACTTTTTCGAGTGTCCATCTGTTTCCTGCCAGGACACTAACTAATACAGTCTTCATCCTCACCACTCTTCCACAAGAGCTGGGTGGTCACTGGGGACACCCAAAACAGGTTACCCCTCATGCTCAGGTTACTTCTTCCTCTTTATCCTCTCCTCTCCCAGATGCGACTGCATCCTCCTTTCCTTCTACCTTTCCACTCATTATCTGAAAAGAACTACTATAATTGTTTCTTCAGTGGTCCTCTTATCTCCACTCCATCCTGCCCTATCTAGAGCATCACCTGTTAAAAAAATATTATTCCTAAAACACCTGGAAACAATTGATGGCATGGTCTCACTCAGGAGGGGGAGGTCCTAGACAGCCTCCATTTGCCTCTCTTGATCAAATCCTTTTCCATCATGCTCTAAGTCCTAGGAGACAGACCTTTAGGGATGTATCAAAGGGCTTCCTTGTCCTCTAGCTTCCCACTGAATTCAGCCAGTTATACGGTTGGGGTGTTCATTCTCCTGGGCTGCCTCCCAGATGGCCGGAGGGTCAGCAGTGGTTATGTTTCTGTCCCATAGACCACAGCTCTCCTGCTGGGGACTCCTGTCTATAGCCACACCTAACGTCTCCCCTATGGGCTTCAGGATGATAACATGTCCCTACTACTGCTAGGCTCAACCTGCCCACCACTTGTAAATAGTCCTGTTCTATTAAACTCTCCTAAATTACCTCCATCTGAAGGTAGTGTCTGCTTCCTGCTGGGAAGCAAAGTCCTGAGGCCCCAATCACTGCTGTCAGTCAAGTTCTGCAGACTTTCTCTCTCCTTATCACTTAGTGAGCTCTCACTGTGCCCCGGTCATTTCAGTTTATCACAACTTAGAAACCGGGCTAAGTTATGCTGTAGTAACAAATCATCCCCAAATTTGAGTAACTTAGATCAGCAAAGGCTTACTGCTCTTTCATGCTACGCGTCCATTGTAGGTCAGCAGAAGCTCTGCTCACCAGATCACCCAGACTCAGGCTCACAGGACAGCCCTCATTTCCACCATTGTCAGAGTCTAGACAAGGAACAAGAGCTAGCAGAAGGCCTTATGCCAAGACTGAATCAGGAGGCCGAGAATGACTTATACCTACATTTCATTGGCCAGAACTAGTCATGTGGCCCCACTCAAACAGAAAAGGGGGCAGGAAGTACAATCTTATCATGTGCCCAGAAGGGGTGCTCTTAACATTTGAACATTTGGGAACAGCACTGATGATTACAACAGGGCAAGTCCGTGAGTTCTTCAGAAGATTTAGCATGATCTCCTCTGGCAAAGGAGGTCAGACTCCATGCTGAAGACTGCTGTCCCACCCCTCACATTACCAGAAGTACATTTCATGGCATCTGCCTCTGGATCTCCTCTTCTCAAAGGGAGCCCCTGGGTGAGAGACTGACAAGATGGCTGAAGCCCAGCTACTATTTTTTAAAGAAAATTATTGAGATCAAATATACTACATGACAGCATATTAAAAAGCAGAGACATTACTTTGCTGACAAAGGTCCGTCTAGTCAAAGCTATGGTTTTCCCAGTAGTCATGTATGGATGTGAGAGTTTGACCATAAAGAAAGCTGAGCACCGAAGAATTGATGCTTTCTAACTGTGGTGTTGGAGAAGACTCTTGAGTCCCTTGGACTGCAAGGAGATCCAACCAGTCCATCTTAAAGGAGATCAGTCCTGGGTGTTCATTGGAAGTTACTGATGCTAAAGCTGAAACTTCAATACTTTGGCCACTTGATGTGAAGAACTTACTCATTGGAAAAGACCCTGATGCTGGGAAAGATTGAAGGCAGGAGGAGAAGGGGATGACAGAGGATGAGATGGTTGGATGGCATCACCGACTCGATGGACATGCATTTGAGCAGGCTCTGGGAGTTGGTGATGGACAGGGAAACCTGGCGTGCTGCAGTCCATGGGATCACAAAAAGTTGGACACGATTGAGCAACTGAATTGAACTGGTACTACATGAAGGGGCTTCCCAGGTGGCTTAACTGGTAAAAAACCCACCTGTCAATGCAGGAGACGGAAGAGACATAGGTTTCATCCATGGGTCAGGGAGATCCCCTGGAGAAGGAGATGGCAACCCACTCCAGTATTCTTGCCTAGAGAATCCCGTGGACAGAGGAGCCTGGCGGTACAGTCCATGAAGTCTCAAGGAGTCTGACACGACTGAGCACACACGCATGCACACTTACTATACTATGAAATGTACACTATGAAATGGACCAACTTAATTACTTTAAAGTATACAAATGAGTGAACTCTTTGCACGAGGTGGCCAAAGTATTTTGAGTTTCAGCTTCAGCATCAGTCTTTCCAATGAACACCCAGGACTCCTTTAGGATGGACTGATTGGATCTCCTTGCAGTCCAAGGGACTCTCAAGAGCCTTCTGGGAATGACTGAGGATGAGATGGCTGGATGGCATCACTGACTCGATGGACATGAATTTGAGTAAACTCTGGGAGTTGGTGATGGACAGGGAAGCCTGGCGTGCTGTGATTCATGGGTTCGCAAAGAGTCAGACATGCAAGAGTCTAAGAGTCTGACAGGACTGAGTCACTGAACTGAACTGAACGGATACAAATGAGTGGTATTTGATACATTCATAGTGTTGTGCAACCATCACCACTATCTAGTTATAGAACTTTTAATCATTCCCAAAAGGAGACTCTGTATGCATTAAGCTGCTGCTACTGCGAAGTCACTTCAGTCATGTCTGACTCTGTGCGACCGCATAGACGGTGGCCCACCAGGTTCCTCCATCTGTGAGATTCTCCAGGCAAGAACACTGGAGCGGGTTGCCATTTCCTTCCCCAAGACACGCATACATGCTAAGTCGCTTCAGTCATGTCCGACTCATGCGACCCTATGGACAGCAGCCCACCAGGCTCCTCTGTCCACAGGATTCTCTAGGCAAGAATACTGGAATGGGTTGCCATTTCCTTCTCCAACCCATTAAGCAGCTACTCCCTATTTCCCATTCTTTCTAGCTCTTGATAACCACTAATCTGCTTTCTATGAATTTGCCTGTTCTGGGTATTTCACATATATGGAACCACGCATTATGTGACCTTCTGTGTCTCTAAGCCCAGCTACTTTTCGAGGCATCCTGGTGACCCCCAGGAAGCCCACCCAGAACTTTGGTGCCAAATGGTGGCTGTGCAGGTGCCTGACAGCTGCCTTCCCTCTCCACCTGCTGTCACTGGATTTCCTTTTTCCTGGCTCAGACGGAGAACAGCACCCTGCTGCCTAAACAGGCCAAGGATGGCTGCCTCCCCTTCTTTCAAGTGCCTGGGTCTCTGTGGGAGTCCCTTCCTCAACAAGTAGCGGGATGGAACAGGGAAGAAGGGGCATCCCTGCTGCACGGAAAAGGCAAAGCCACTGGGACCCCCCCCTCCCTTCCAATCTCTATACCCGCCCCAGCAGAAGTGCTTAGCTAGCTCTTCAAAGTGGGGGGATTAGAGTGGAACCACAGCCCCTGGAAGAGTGGCCTCTGGCCCCATTTTTTTTCTTTACGTTTCACAATATGTGTTGTTTAACAGCTGTTGTTTTCAGCTGTGGGTGAGTGCCAATTCTGCTGCAACAAGAAAGGCCCTGTTTGATATCTTCTTAAATATCATTTTGATAATGTTCCTCTCGCTCCACGGTATTCCATATCTCACTAATATGAATGGAGAAATTCCAAACTCTTGGCATTCAAGGCTCCAAGCAAACTAGTTCCAATTTAGCTCTCTAGCTTTTCCTCTCACCCACTCCCCACCACAAATTCTCCCTTCCTTCCATGCAGTCCTGCCCTCCTCACAGTCCCCAGAATGCCCTGCTTGGGATTTGGGGTTGGGGTTCTTCCCTTTTCCAATCCCTCCTGGAATGCACTTTCTCTCTCTGCCTGTGAGGCTCCTTCCCATGGTCTCCCCTCTCCCTCCGAACTTGGAATAGACAGCCTGGTCTGTCTCTGCTGGACACGTGTCCTGCTGCCTCATGTGGTTAGTAACCTCCTCGCCTGTTGACGTGTCCTGATGTGCTGGGGTGGGGTGGGTCTCGGAGAGAGGGCTGCAGCCACGTCAAGGCTGACCCGCCCAGCCCTTCACCCTGGGCGTCCTCAGTCCGAGAAACCACAGAGCCAGGCTGAAGTTCTGTTAGCCCTGGCCCAAGAACCCAAACGTTTTCCTGATTCGTGGGTGGGATTTTAGGAATGGGTGATGGAGGCGACTCTGGATAATTCAGCCATCTTCCGGGGACATCTCCCTGGGGTCACCCTGGGATTGAGGGTCTGGAAGAGATGGTCATGAATGTTTTGCTCTGGGTTCTTTTAGGTTGACCCAGAAGTACATTCTATTGTGACTGGGTTTAGGTAGAGGGATGAGAGAAGGGGAGAGTAGAGAGAGCAAGAAAGGTAAACTGGGGAGGAAAGGTCAGCCAGGAAGAGAGAAAAAGGGAAATCCATGTCATGGAGACGTGGAAGGGGAGTGGAATAGATTTAGGGATCCCGGCCTTGGGGGAGGAGAAAAGGATCTTCCTTATCTTGCTGAGTGACTCCCAGTATCTCTATGCTTCCTTCCACTCCCATGCCAGGATATACAGCACCCCCCAACCCCGTCCCTCCACCCCAGTTACCCTCAGTTGGATAGGTCAAAAAGCAGTCCCAGCCCAGAGTGTCTTCCTCCTTGGCCATCTCCTTGTGCTGTACCCAGCTTTGCTTCTGTTTCTGGTTTAGTTTGTTTCAGTGGGAGGGACTGATTTGTGCCTTGGAGGAATTATTCCCAGCCTTGGAGAAATGCCTAGCCCAGAGCTATAGCCACATCCCAGTGCAGCCTGACCTTTCTCAGGCTGGCCTAGAGCCAGCCGAGACCAGAAGCTGCCCATGGCCATGCAGGCACTGGGAACTGGGCATGCCCAGGCCTGCTGCCCTGGAGCCTGCAGGGGCTGGGTGCATTCTGTCTCCTTTTAGGGCTCCAACTAGCCAACGAGGTCTCCCTACATCAGACCAGGCTGGCAGCATTCTGTTTTCAGGCACTCTGACTTTTGCAAATCCCTTGCTCTCCTGAAAGAAAAGGTGGAGGCTAGAGGCACAAAGTAATTATCAAGAAAGTTTGCAACATGGGCTTCTGGAAGGCCTGTGACTTGGCTTGCATCCAGGTGAGGGTGGCCCGCTGTCTCTGTTGTCTACACATTATCTCTTCACTCATTCCCTTTCATGAAGACTTCTCATCTAGACTACTATGGCAACTTTTCCTTTAAACTCTCCCTTCCAATCCATTCTCTGTAGCTGCTAAGTTCATTTTGCTAAAGCCCTGTCTTATCTTGTTATTCCTTTACTCAAAACCCATCCTTATTGGCTCTTACTGCCTGTGGTATAAATAATTAGTTTGTGTAATCAAAATATCCCATGCTTAACTCCAGGGGGTACAAACCCCATAAATTCTTCCACCCCTCCCTGAGGGCAGGCCTGGAAGCTGGGGAGTAGGAGGGAAAGTATGTCATAGCCCATTCCCATTCTTTGGCATTGCTTTTCTTTGGGATTGGAATGAAAACTGACCTTTTCCAGTCCTGTGGCCACTGCTGAGTCTTCCAAAATTGCTGGCATATTGAGTGCAGCACTTTCATAGCATCATCTTTTAGGATTTGAAATAGCTCAACGGGAATTCCATCACCTCCACTAGCTTTGTTCATAGTGATGCTTGCTAAGGCCCACTTGACTTCACATTCCAGGATGTCTGGCTCTAGGTGAGTGTGAGTGATCACTCCATCATGGTTATCTGGGTCGTGAAGATCTTTTTTGTACAGTTCTTCTGTGTATTCTTGCCACCTTTTCTTCATATCTTCTGCTTCTGTTAGGTCCCTACCATTTCTGTCCTTTATTGAGTCCATCTTTGCATAAAATGTTTGCTTGGTATCTCTAATTTTCTTGAAGAAATCTCTGGCAGAGGAACCAGAGATCAAATTGCCAACATCCACTGGATCATCAAAAAAGCAAGAGAATTCCAGAAAAACATCTATTTTTGCTTTATTGACTATGCCAAAGCCTTTGACGGTGTGGATCACAATTAACTGTGGAAAATTCTGAAAGAGATGGGAATACCAGACCACCTGACCTGCCTCTTGAGAAACCTGTATGCAGGTCAGGAAGCAACAGTTAGAACTGGACATGGAACAACAGACTGGTTCCAAATAGGAAAAGGAGTACATCAAGGCTTTATATTGTCACCCTGCTTATTTAACTTATATGCAGAGTACATCATGAGAAATGCTGGACTGGAAGAAGCACAAGCTGGAATCAAGATTGCCGGGAGAAATATCAATAACCTCAGATATGCAGATGACACCACCCTTATGGCAGAAAGTGAAGAACTAAACAGCCTCTTGATGAAAGTGAAAGAGGAGAGTGAAAAAGTTGGCTTACAGTTCAACATTCAGAAAATTAACATCATGGCATCTGGTCCCATCACTTCATGGCAAATAGATGGGGAAAAAGTGGAAACAGTGGCTGACTTTGTTTTTCTGGGCTCCAGAATCACTGCAGATGGTGATTGCAGCCATGAAATTAAAAGACGCTTACTTCTTAGAAGGAAAGTTATGACCAACTTCGACAGCATATTAAAAAGCAGAGACATCACTTTGCCAATAAAGGTCCATCTAGTCAAGGCTATGGTTTTTCCAGTGGTCACGTATGGATGTGAGAGTTGGACTAAAGTTGAGTGCAGAAGAATTGATGCTTTTGAACTGTGGTATTGGAGAAGACTCTTGAGAGTCCCTTGGACAGCAAGGAGATCCAACCAGTCAATCCTAAAGGAGATCAGTCCTGGGTGTTCATTGGAAGGACTGATGTTGAAGCTGAAACTCCAATACTTTGGCCACCTGATGCGAAGAGCTGACTCACTGGAAAAGACCCTGATGCTGGGAAAGATTGAGGGCAGGAGGAGAAGGGGACAACAGAGGATGAGATGGTTGGATGGCATCACCGACTCAATAGAGATGGGTGGGTGGACTCTGGGAGTTGGTGATGGACAGGGAGGCCTGGTGTGCTGTGGTTCATGGGGTCGGAAAGAGTCAGACACGACTGAGTGACTGAACTGATTCCCATTCTGAGGGGTGCCACTTGGGGAGTCAGTTCTGAGAGCCTTTATTAGCTCATCATCCTTTTTACTGGGGACCCCCTTTTACCCTAGACTTTCCATCAGGCCCTCTAACAACATTACTTGTATTAACTGAAAAAGGAAAGTCTAGATGAGATAAGAGTAAGCTGGTGATGGGTAATTCTTGGCACAGAGGCTATCACTTCTCTCCTCCTTTACCCATGGCAGTTGTGACTAATTCACTTTTGCCCACTGAGCCCAAGAGGCCTCAAAAATCCTTTTCAACACTATTCCATGCAGCCACTATCAATCAACTGAATTTAGAAAGTGAGATGAAATCTATTACCCCCACACCCAGCTCTTCCAGGGAGTGAAACTTTAAACTTTGTCAAGATAGGATACAAAATCATGGACAGGCCACTAAAGTGGACCCACAAATGGCCAGGGTCTCACTATTATGGGATAATTATATTATTTTGAAGTTTAACCAAAGTCCCCCCCCCCCCCCCGCCCCCATTTCCTTAGGCCCCTAGTCCTTCCCTGAATTCAGGCTAACAACATCCTACTTCTAGTCTCTTGGTGAATGAATGACTCAGTGAAAATGCAGAGAGAGAGCGAAGAGTCTAAATAGACGTTTGAAAATCAAAAAGAAGAGATGGTACTTTGAGTTAAAAAAAAAAAAGAAAGAAAAGCTTAAGCTTTGGAGTTTCAAAAGCATGGGTCATAAGGGAACTCAGAGCAGAGAGAATACATAATGAGAAGGAAAAAAGAATGAAAATAGGCAAACAGGGAAAAACTCTTTCAGAGTGGAAGTCAGAGTTGGGAAGAGAAATATGGGGAGAGACGAGTCTTTGGGAAGGATTTCTGCGCCCTGCCTGACCTCAGCCCAAGTCTGGGAGAGAAATGGTGGTACCCAAGGTACTTTTGAGAAACTGAGGCACAGGGCGTGAAGGTTGAGCCCAAGAAGGTACCCAGCAGAGTATGGAATGTGAAGGTCCTCAGACAAATCCTCTGAGTCTCTTGAGGCCCAGGGTAATGTGAGAACTACAGCCTGGACTTGTGCTTCTGAAAGTGCCATGGATGAGGCGCAGGGAATCAGTGAACATGAGAGCAACTGGAACAACATGGCGGAAGACGGCAGGGGTGGGGAGCCCTCTGCGGGGTCGCTGCGGTAGATGATGACACAGTGGACCTACTGACTCCATCCCCTGAAATCCTGCGAGCTCTGAGGTCATGGGACTCTTTAGGAATCCCGAACTTACTGAGATTAAGGCTCTACCCTTGAGCACGGTGGGAGCTGAGAAAGGGAACTTAATCACAGAACAGGAAAGAAAGTTGCCTTATGGGCACAATTTAGCTGGTTCATTGTATGCATTATACACAGAAAGACATTTCACAAGCTATGGTGAGGAGGTGATATTTTATGGCTCTGGACTGTGGCCTGGGAAGTGTGTCGGTGGTCTCTGGCGGGAAGGGACCAGCTCACGGCAAGGCTCTGCTGTATCTGCAGCACTGGCTGTAGGATTGGTCCTTCACTCCAGGAAGGACCTGTTGTACCGTCTCAGAGAAGATGCTGGATGGGCAGCCGTGAGATACGCAGGGGAGCTGGCAGGGACGGTGCTGACCCCCGACACAACTATGTAGTGACGACTGTGGCCTGGAATGCACAGCACTGATGGATTTCATCTGACTCAGCAAGGTGAGAATTTAACCCATGAGAGCCCCATGGATTGTCTGTGACACCCTGGAGCACCATAGATGCATAAACTAGGTCAACTAAAGAAGATCAGAGGGAAGGAAATATTTCACACATCACAGAAGGCAGTATTAATAGATTTCTGGGCCAGTCAGCCCTGAAAGAATAGGCAGGTTGGAAATATAAATATTTTAAAGAAGGGGTTAATTTAGGGTTTCATAACCTTGGCATCCCTGGTTCCCGTACACCAGGACTTCCCTTGTGGCTCACACTGTAAAGTGTCTGCCTACCACGCTGGAGACCTGGGTTCAATCCCTGGGTCGGGAAGATCCCCTGGAGAAGGAAATGGCAACCCACTCCAGTATTCTTGCCTGGAAAGTCCCATGGCTGGAGGAGCCTGGTGGGCTACAGTCCATGTGGTCGCAAAGAGTTGGACATGACTGAGCGACTTCATTCACTCTCAAGCTTGGCATTACTGACATTTTGAGTCAGGGAATTATTTGTTGGAGGGGAGGTGCTGTCCAGTGCATTGGAAGACATTTAGCAGAATCCTTGGTTTCTGTGCATCAAGTGACAGGAATTCCTCCCCCGCTCCTCCCACTTTGCCCTCACCCCCCACCACATACCTGTTCTGATAACCAGGAATGTGTTCAGATAGTGACTTCATTCAGTGTGGGAGGGAACTACACAAGTGTGTGAATGACAGGAGGTGAAATTCACTGGGGGTGATTTGGAGAGCTGGATACCAAGGGCATTGTAATTTGCGCAACTTGCATTAGGTTCCTAGTATATGTGACTAGAGTGAAGATAAAATATGGGATCATGTGAAAACATTCAACTCCCCTTTGAGTGAAGAGGCACTATATGGATGGAGACGGTGAAGAAGTATCTAGAAAAACTGGGGGAAGAATGCTGGCCAAGTTGCTCCCCTACATGGGTTAGTTTAATGTTCTCTCAAAATGGATTATGGACTAGGAGTCATACAGAAAAAAGAGGGATCTGTATTTCAGTAACTCTGGAAATAGGCAGTGAAAACAGCTAAATAGCATTTTATTTGTGGGACTTCTCAGGCCTGCAACATGTTGATGGACACATTAAATCTCCAAGAAGGAAGATGTGGGATTAGTGTACATTCAATACATGCTGTGCACTGCTTTTAGGTACTTTCATGGGCTGTAAACAAGAGGATTAATAAAAACAAACATGTCATTACTGCTTTACAAGTTAAGCATTTGCCAAATAGACTTTGTGTTTTCCTCATCACAACTCTCAAAGGTAGCTATGATTATTCCTTCTTATTAGAGAGAGAACCAAGACTCAGAGAATTAAAATATTTCCCTGTGGCCACCCAGCCAAGAAAATCTAAACCTGGGGCTTGAACAGGTTTAGATTCTCAGTTCCATGTTCTTAACAGGGTTCTGTGCAGCCTCAGGGGCATGTCCTCACTCTTGGTGACATGGACTCCTTTACATTTACAGTTCCCTTGAGAGCCTGTTAGCTGTGTCCACATTAAATGGGCAAATGGGGCTTGATGGAAAAATATTGGCTATCTTCTTTCTGTACGGTGAAGAAAGTTTCTTTTCATTACAACTCTTATGTAAAGCTTTTTTCTCCTTTCTCAACATGGGAATTATATAACTCTGTTGTTTTATTTTTCCTCGGTTGCCAGGAAGCTCAGATTCCAAATTTCCATATTGTCTGACAGTTTTGTGCCCTTTCCCTTTGGTTCTAGTATCATGTATTGTATGTACTTTTATGCAGCTTGTATACTGCCTCCAAGGCTTTGTGGATAAGACGAGATATATAAATACATATAATTAATAAGTGGGAACTTTAAAAAATAGTCACCCCTTTAGAAAAGAAACCTACATTGCTTAAAAATGGTTCTGGCTGATTTTATTTCCTAATTATACAGGAATGCCCACATGGGGATTACAGCCAGCAGTGGTTCCACTTGGGTGAAAGATAAGTAGCCATCTATCTACATGGGATGATTAATTATTTTTTTAAATTAAACTGACATTTGCATAGTGTTGGGGTTTACAAAGGCTTTGCATAAACATCATCTTATTTGATCTCATCACCTGGCTTCTCTGAGAGCTGGAGCAAGTACCATTAATTACTATCCTCACTTGACTGCTGATGAATAAACCCGGGCTTAAATATTTTAGGTGACTTATTTTTGCTTTCTAATGTTACCAGCCCTGACCAGCTAGTGGTGGAGTTTAGAAGTAAATCTGGGTCTTTTGCCCCCAAGTGGGCTGTTGGCTCTGACCAGGGGTGGCAGATGTAAATTAATGTAATCCACACATCCCTCCTTTCCCTCTGTGCCCCCACAGACACACTCCAGGGGTCGAGAGGTGGCAGAAGCAGCCCTAATTGATCTCAGCTCTCTATTCTCATTGAGCTCAACCCTAACCAGAGTCCTCAACACAGTGCCCCAGACATACCACCAGTGACATGATGCAAGGTATCCCAGGACTAGACATTTTTTAGAATTTTGCTAAACTTGAAAAATCCTCAAATTATATGATTGTATACTAAATTAGAAACCCGAGCTCATTAAACATGATGGATTTACCTGTAGCATCTGCATGGCAATTTTGAAAGTAGCAGTGTGTTTGTCAGCTCTGGCTGCTATAACAAAATACCATAGATTGGATGGTTTAAACAACAGAAATGTATTTCTCACAGTTCTGGAGGCTAGAAGGCCAAACTCTGGGTGCTGGTCACGTGGTTTCGGCTAAGGTCCCTTTCCCTGGCTTGTAGACGCTCAGCTTCTCACTCTTCTCAAATGGCCTTTCCTCAGTTTGTGCCATGGAGAGACAGAGAGATAGAGATCTCCCTTTGCCTCTTCATATGATATTACAGTCCTGCTGGATTAGGACCATACTTTGTTACCTCTTTTAACCTAATTACCTCCTCCAAGCCCTACCTCCAAATACAGTCATATGGTGGGGGATATAGTTAGGGCTTCACCATACGAACTTTGTGGGCAAATACAGTTTAGCCCATAGCCAGCAGATATGTCATTATTCCCAAAGTTTATTCAAGTTTGGATGTGCTAACTTTTAAATCAGCCATTACTAATGGACTAAAAATAGCATAGCCAAACACCTAGAGCAACTATTATACCTTAAAAATACCTGGTTGCTTCTGCTACATGGCACCGAATTTGCTTCTTAGCTGAGACTTGGAACCCCGCATTCACAGTAACTGCAAGTCTGGTTCTGCAGCCAAGATTTTAACATACGCCCATACTGGTGGTGGTTTAGTCGCTAAGTCGTGTCCAGCCCTTGCGATCCCATGGACTGGAGCCTGCCCGGCCCCTCTGTCCATGGCAAGAACACTGAAGTGGGCTGCCGTTTCCTTTTCCATGGGATCTTCCTGACCCAGGAAATGGACCCGGGTCTCCTGCCTTTCAGGAAGATTCTTTACCCACTGAGCTATGAGGGAAGATCCTAGCCCATATTACAGGACAGTAGATATAGAAGCTATTTGGGAAGAAGGAAAAATGTCTTCTTAAAGGATGATTCAAGCAGAACCCAGTTCTCTGTCTTTATGGACTGTTCTATGTCAGGGTTTAGGTTTAAAAAAAATCATTACTTTCTCCAAAGCCTTGCCTTGTGTCTGGCTTGCAGAAGAGATTAAGAGCAATTAAAATTAATGTCCTGCTTATTGCATGGCATTGTTTATCATAAATTTGCTTCCTTCACTATGTGGTCTTATAGATGATGTAAGATCTCTTTTATCATTAATGAAATCACAGCCTAGTGTTCTTCATTTAAGGATTGTTTGTTATTTAAGACCACACTCATATTCTTTTTGATCCCATTTTGTTGATATCATAAACCTGTGTTAGAAAATGACCAAATGAAAAGGAATCTTTGGACTGCTGATTGACAATCATGGATCATCCTGTTTCCAATCTCTCTCTCAAATATAAGGGATCCTGAGCCTTGCATGATAAAGCCACAAATGGAACTAAATTATGCTGAGCAAAAATAAATTCTTTTACTGAGAATTTCCCAGGAGTTTTGATATTTTTGACTCTTACTCACTAAATATGGAAAAGATTGAGACACCATGAGAAGCAGGGGAGCTGTTCTGCTTTTTTTAGTCCTTCTTTTAAGAAATTGTTTCATCCTTTTAATGCTGTGTTCACAATATATCAGAAATCCCCTTCCTGTAGAAAAGTCACAAACCTTGGCATGGTAACAGTTTCTGGAGGTGTTCTCTGAGCTTCCATTTTTATATAAAGAGTATGTATATTTTTACATATATTTTATAAAAGGACATATTTTTATGTAAAGAATATATATGAATTATAATTTATATTTTCTAATGGTCTGGGTATTGTCCAACATATAGAAATTATAGAAATGGACATTTCACAGTATCTTTCATCTTGAAGGAGTCAAACCCCTTTAGACATGGTCTCCTCTGCCTCCCATTCAGCACAGACTCAAAGTGTTACCCAAATTCAAGAGGTGCATCAGTGGAAATATGGTGAAAAGTATGTATATGTGTGTATCCTTCTCTTATGTTAAAAAAGTACGATTTCTAATCATACAATATAATTGCGAAATTGCTCTATTTTCACCCTCTTCCAGTCTAAAACCAACAATACCAACACCACAATCAATAATGTAATTACTAACATATTTTTTTTTCAGTTCTATATCATAAAGTGATGTAGGTTAGTTCATCTCTGAGTGGTTCTGCCACCAATTAGACACATACTTAGATTTATTTGCTTTATTCTACTTCTGACTTTCAGGGTTGTTTTTGTACTATATTAACTTTGTTATAATTATGGAAGATAGTAAATAGTCCCAAAATTAAATCTATAAAACAAAGGTATATTCAAAGAAGTCTAGCCTTTTTCCTGTTCCCTCTACCTATTTCTTCTTCTATCTATAGCTAATATTAAAAATTGTTTTATCATTCCATTAAGAAGTATAAGCAATGTGCATATATCTACTTATATCCTTCTAATTCTTAGATAAATTATAGTATACCATACATACTTTTTTCCCTCCTTGCTTTTTGTACTTAACTACCTTGACTATTACTACTGAGTAGATACGCTACCCACTCCAGTATTCTTGGGCTTCCCTGATGGCTCAGATGGTAAAGAATCGGCCTGCAATGCAGGAGACCTGGGTTTGATCCCTGGATTGGGAAGATCCCCTGGAGGAGGGCATGGCGACCCACTCCAGTATTCTTGCCTGGAGAATCCTCATGGACAGAGGGGCCTGGTGGGCTACAGTCCATGGGGTCGCAAAGAGATACGACTGAGCAACTCAGTATAGCACAGTATACAGAGATAGTCCACGTTTCTGAAAGGGCATATTTTTCACTGTGTTCATGTACTAACCAGATCTTAACAGTCTTCAGGACCACACAGTTAAAAACAAGACCCTATTAGAAGAGCCTCCCATGCACAGTTGGAAACGGTCAATTGTTACAACTACTTTGAAAGGCAATTTGAAAAACTCTGAAACAGAGGAAAGTGTATTGGCTACAACTCAGCAATTCTCTTTCTAGAAAGACTTAGTGTTGAAGGCATACAACATCATTCACAGTAGTGGGAATGAAAAAAAGAAAATCCTAAATGTTTATCAAAAGGAGAATGGCTAAATTAAACTGTGATATAAGTGATAGAAAACTATATAGCAATGAAGAGGAATGAACTAGATCCATAACAACAATATAAAATCTATGGGATGCCGCAAGAGTAATTCTTAGATAGAAGTTCACAGCGATACAGGCGTTCCTCAAAAAACAAGAAAAATCTCAAATAAAAAACCTAACTTATTATAACACCTAAAAGAATTAGAAAAAAGACAAAACCTAAAGTCAGTAGAAGAAAGGAGATAGTAAAGATCAGGAAAGAAACAAATAGAAATTAAGAAAACAATAGAAAAAATTAATAAAACCAAGAGCTAGTTTTTTGAAACGGTAAACAAAATCGACAATCCTCTAGTCAGGGTCACCAAGAAGAAAAGAGAGAGGACCTGAATTAGGTCAATATATAACAAAAAATATTTCAAAAGCATAATATTAAATACAAAAGATTATAGGATAAATACAGTAGTATACCATTTATGAAAAATTAAAATCTATGAGACAATACTGTGTATCATTTATGGCTACATAAATTAAACAGGAATAAAGCATTAAACAGGAATAAAGGTCTTTTTTTCCCTATGAAAGAAGGGAACAGAGAATTGCACTTGGTAAATTGAAGTGTTTTTATAGTGCTTTTCTCTCTGTTTCTCTGTTTATTGCTCTGCTTTTCCTTTCAGTTCTGCCCGATGGTTTAGGATTGATTGACTGATTGATATCTCTACTTTAACTCATCTGTGCCACGGTTGTCAAGAAAAACATTGACCGTGCTGGGCAGCAATGCACCCTGGGGGACCAAGGGGAGGCGACAGTGGTTGCTGAAGTAAGAGAGAACCCCAGGGCCATGATTACTTGGCGATCTCAGTAACTTTCCAGAAGAATAATATTCTTGTGTAAACATGTCAGATCTGTCAAAAGTACACCAGATCAGCTCCTGAAATTGTGAAACATCAGTTACATTGCTACGTGTTCTGTGATAGTGTAAAGTGCAGGTTTTCATCAGAGTAGAAGACAAAAACAAAAACTGAGCCCTAGGCAACGTTCAGCAGGAGCCACAGTGTTTGGGGTTGGGAGGAACGGTCTTACATCATGAGAAATGACATTTGGGGCTACAGGACAAACTGACAGCCCTCAGACGTTTTTGTTGAAATTGATTTTGAAAAAAAAAATTGTTGAATTTTTATTGAAAAATACAAAAAATGCATTATTCAGAAACTTGTAAACATTTAAGTGTTAGAGAAACAGGTGAAGACTAAACCGCCACCACCGAGAAGTACACTTATTGATGTATGGCAAAACCATCACAATATTGTAAAGTAATCACCCTCCAATTAAAGTCAATAAATAAATTTAAAAAAAAGAAGTATATACTTCCAGTTGCAAAGTAAATGAGTCTTGGGGATGAAATATACAGGGTGGGGAATATCATTAATAATTATGTAGTATCTTTGTATCGGAGAAGGCAATGAAACCCCCCTCCAGTACTCTTGCCTGGAAAATCCCATGGACAGAGGAGCCTCCTAGGCTGTAGTCCACGGGGTGGCAAAGAGTTGGACATGACTGAGCGACTTCACTTTGACTTTTCACTTTCATGCATTGGAGAAGGAAATGGCAACCCACTCCAGGGTTCTTGCCTGGAGAATCCCAGGGACGGGGGAGCCTGGTGGGCTGCCGTCTATGGGGCCGCACAGAGTCGGACAAATCTGAAGCGACTTAGCAGCGGCAGCAGCAGCAGTAGTATCTCTGTATGGTGACTGATGGTAACTTCATTTACTGTGGTGATCATTTTGAAATATACAGAAATACTGAACACTATGTTGTGTACTAGGAACTAACATTGTGTTATGATCATACTTCAAAAACAAAGAAACAAACTCATAGAAAAAGATATCAGATATGTGGTTACTAGAGGCAGGGGGTAAAAGAGGGAAAGGGTAATTGGAATGAAGGTAGTCAGTCAAAAGGTACAAGCTTCTGGTTATAAAAAAATACCAGGAATGTAATGTACAACATGATAAATATAATAATTAAAACTGTCATATGTTACATATGAAAGTTGGTGAGTATAATCCTGAGTTTTTGTCACAAGAAAAAGAAATGTTTTTCTATTTCTTTAGCTTTGTATCTGTATGAGATGATGGTGTTCACTAAACTTATTGTGATAACCATTTCATAATGTACGTAAGTCAAATCATCATGCTGTGTACCTTAGGCTTACACACTGCTGTATGTCAATTATATCTCAATAAAACTGGGAAAAAACACATTATTCAAAAACATATAAACACTTGTGTGGGAAGATTTCACATAAAAAAAAAAAAAAGCCCAGATTTCTAGAATCTCTTGGAAAGAGAGATTTGTGTGTTGATGGATAGCAGTCCCCTTAGATGGAGAGTATACTTGCCTGCCAACCACTATTTCCATCCGACAGTGCCTAGTTGAGGGCAGCAGGTAACGGCATTTGTATTCCCCACTGCCAACGCCTTTTTTTCTTCTTAAATATTTTAGTCATGGGTTTCCAACTAAATTCCAATTGAAATCCAAAGGATGGGCAAGATAGGGCTGCAAGGGCCTCACCATCCTTCCTCAGTTCTTTGTGTTTTTCTTGTGGGGGACAGGGAGTGTTGGACAGTGTGTTTCAATTAAAATTACACTCAGAAGGCCCTCAAAACTGCTTCCTCAGTGGTAGGAATATGATTTTACAGCTCATTCTTGGTCCTTCGTGGCTGTGAAAGATGAGCAGGAATAGCAGAGTGCACCAGGCCACCAAAAATAATTTTCATAATTCGGAATGCAGACCACAGTCTAATATTTATAACACCCACAAAAACAATTCCCCCCAAACTAAGTAACATTAAGAGTTCCTGCTCCTTATCTAGAGAGAAAATAGATTGAAATGCATCCCAGACCCCATCCATGCCTATGGCATGGGGATGGTGGGAGGAGAAGGGCTCCCCAGGTGGTGTCCATCAGGCTGAGGAGAAAGGGAGGCCCAATGACAAACAGGCTTAGATGGATCATTCAATCAAGGGACTCAGTTCTGCAGGGCAAACCTCAGAAGATTTCCTATTCTATGCTGTAGGCAGAGGTGGGTTCAGATGAGTCAATGTGGATTGAAAGACCCACATATCGCGGGACTAAATAGAACACATGCAGCTATAGCTAGAATCTTTCCAGAAACCAGGCACATGTGTTATGCGACCCTAAAGACATCTGGAAGTGATGATCCATACCACTGCCACCAGTTTTCACATTTCACTTTATTTCCTTGCCTGCCTAATCTAATCCCATCATTAGAGTCATTCTCTGTATTCAGGTACTATCCCTAGGCATGCTCCCTTGTTACAAAAATATCTTTTGGGAAGGCTTTAAAAACTTTTTTTTTTTTAATATACTGTATGTGCCAGGCTGTTTCTTCTGCATGAATTTAGGTCATGTAGCTATTAAGTGCTCACCAGGATTGGAGCTCCTGTAACTCCAAGTTCATTGCTCCATGCATTGATTTTTCAATATATGATCCTGGGACATCTGGGGCTCCTAGAGACTATTTCAGTGGATCTGTGAAATCAGAACTATTTTCATAGTATTATGAAGACAGTATCTTCCCCTTTTACTCTCATGATTGTATGGTGGAGTTTTCCAGAGGCTACATGATAGGTGACACCACAGTGAATCGAATGCAGAAGCAAATTTGAGAATCCTGTTGTCTTCTCTTAAGCCAGACATTAAAGAGGTTTGCAAATATAAAACAATGCTTTTGTTTGTTTGTTTGCCTTGGAGCTTTATGGGGTCCTTAATAATTTCGAAGAGTGTAAAGCAGCCTGAGATCAAACTATTTGAGAACCATTGGTCTGTGGCACAGCTAGTGTGGTACCTAGCCATCTTCCTCTGAGTGTGGGCTGAATTCTGTTTTTCTGAGGTAGCCAGTTAAGAGAAGCATTGGGTGTGGGAGTGGGGTGGGGAGAAAGACAGTCTCTGTCCATAAACGATACAGACTTAGCAATGATAAGATAGCAAGAAGGTGAAGAGAGGGCACAGAGAGGAGAGTCAGGAAGGATTAGGAACAAGACTTTGTCCTTGCCCAGGACTGATAGTGGGATATTGTGGTGTAGTGGTAGGAATCAAGGCCTGGTTTACTGGAACAAAACCACTTAGAAATGGTGTGACCTGGGCAAATCACTTATCTTCACTGGGGCTTTACTTTCCTTGATTATTGGTTGAACTCAATCAGGATTCTCAACCCAGGATTGTGACAGACTACAGCAGTAATTAAAGATAAAATAATAAAATTGTGAAGGCTGTAAACATTTACTTAAAAAATGAACACAGATTCAACATGGTCCCGACCCATTATGCTGCTCAACTCTTTTGAGTTCTGATTTGCTTTCTGGAATGAGATTACTGCCAGCATAGAGTGGCTTAGCCAAGAGACTGTAAGTCATTATGGCAGAGAAGAGAGGCAAAGAGCCATTGGAAGTAGATAACTTAGTAAGTTTCTCTTTCAGCTCCAAGCCTCCAGAGGCTAAAAGGTGACACATGTTCTTAAAGATCAGAAGAGGGACATACTTAGAAGGAGGGTTAAGAGTTAACAGACTAGCCAGCCACATAGACCTGGGATTATTTCTCAATGCTGTTACGTGGAATTTGTGTGTCCTTGAGCAAGAGATATAATCTCTCTGTTAAAAGGGAATAATAATGCCCACTTTCTAGGGCTGCGGTAGCTGTTCAATGTGAACATGTGTCAGACTGGCTGCCTCAGAGCCAGCACTCGGCGAACACTGACCACCCTCTCTTTTATCAAAGTGAGCAAGTAGAGAACTGAAAAATGCCACATGAAAAGTTTGTCTATTTGAGTGCTTCTTGATGAAAACGGGGGCTGCCTCAGAGAAGTGAGGTTAGAGGACTCAGATCCTGAATACAAGGGGAAGCAACCTGGCAATGCTATATCCTGAAGCTGAGCAGGTATGGAGATGCCATGTGGCCTCTTCCTTCCTGGTGGCAACATGGGGTGTCTCCTCACTCATAGCTGCTCCCCTGGGTCTCACTTCCTGGGAGACATGATGGATGAACCACGGCCAGCAGAGACTCTGCTCTCCATTTATCATCTTCTGACTTGCTCAGTGGAGCCATTTGCTTTCCAACAGGTGAGTTGGATGAGATGGATTACATGTTGTCAAAATGGTAAGTAATGCGATGCTGTGGTCATTCTTTTGTAATGTAGAAGTGGGAAACATTTAAGCATTTCAGCTTAGCTTAACAGCAAGCTCAGGAAATAGATATTTATGATTCCAGTCCTCCCTCCCCTATCAGTTTTATTTATTGACTAAATTTAACACAAAAAGTGCCTTAAAAACCTTATTCAGGTTTTTTTTTTAAAAAAAAAAATGATTTTCTTGGCACAAAAGAATTTGGAGAAGATAAATACTAAGACTAAACCTTATTTTACAGTACTTTATAAAAACAAATATGGAAGGCAGAGATTTGAGAAGATAATTCATTGTCAGCATTCATTGGTCAGTTCCATCAAATGAGTTCCAACTGAAGAGTTACTCTTTGGCATCCCAGAACCCTAAGAGGTATGGAGCTGCAGATACATGGTTTGCACACTCTCTTAGAGGCAGGAAGTGGGAAAAACATAAGCTTTAGAGTCTGAGAGATCTGTGTTTGAATTTGGGCTCCATTGCTTGCTAGCTGTGTGACTTTGGAAATATCTTTAAACATGCTGAGTCTCAACTTTCCTATCCATTAAGTTGGAAGTAAGAAAAATCTACATTGTAGATCTGTTTTGAAGGTTGAGACATACTGTACATAAAGTGTCTTAAAACAATCAGTTCACTTCAGTCACTCAGTCATGTCCAACTGTTTGTGACCCCATGGTCTGCAGCACGCCAGGCTTCCCTGTCCATCACCAACTCCTGGAGCCTGCTCAAATTCACATCCATCAGGTCTGTGATGCCATCCAACCATCTCATCCTCTGTTGTCCCCTTCTCCTCCTGCCTTCAATCTTTCCCAGCATCAGGGTCTTTTCCAATGAGTCAGTTCTTCGCATCAGGTGGCCAAAGTATTGGAGCTTCAGCTTCAGCATCGGTCCTTCCGATGCTGGAATGATGCAGGACTGTGAATATGCAGGACTGATTTCCTTTAGGATTGACTGGTTTATCTCCTTGCAGTCCAAGGGACTCTCAAGAGTCTTCTCCAACACCACAGTTCAAAAGCATCAATTCTTTGGCACTCAGCTTTCTTTATAGTCCAACTCTCACATCCATATATGACTACTGGAAAAACCATAGCTTCCACTAGATAGACCTTTGTTGGCAAAGAAATGTGTCTGCTTTTTAATGATGTCTAGGTTGGTCATAGCTTTTCTTCCAAGGAGCAAGAGTCTTTTAATTTCATGGCTGCAGTCACCAGATGCCTAATAAATGGTAGTTCTGATGGTGATAATGGTGTCTGTAGTCTGTGCTGCTAAATTCAGTACACTTAGTTTAACCAGAGCTATTTGCCCTGTAGAGTTGCCTCTTAGGATTCCTTTATACACTAATATAAGTGCTTTTCAGTTCTATCCTCTGGTCTGGCTGAAGATTATTAGGTTTTGAAAGAGGTTAGCTAATTAACTGACTAGCTTATATACAGTCGCAAGTTGTATAAATGACCTCATGAAGAAAGTACATGAATAGCTATGAAACCATGGGAGCACAGGTACATTGTGTAAGAGTCAGTAGCAGGTACTTTGCAGATGGATAACATATAGGAGGGTCCACTGGAGATTAAATCTGTGCATTTGTTCTTCTCTGTGTAGAGATGCCAGAAATAACTTTGGAAACTTTGAAGGTGGGACCCATAGAAGGAAGGGTGTAATTACCTTAGAGTCATTGGGGGAGATACTCTTGGAAGGGCACTTTATCTCTGGGACATGAGCATGACTTCCCCTATAAGGGTACATGGGAAAGGGAGCTCATCAGATCTACTTTTTATGAAGGAGAAACCACTTGTTCCCTAATGTGGATTTCTGGGAAAGGAATGGAGTTACTTCCATCATGGGGTCCCTGAGTGGGAGATGCCAGAGTCACTGTGAATCAACACTCCACGGGTGGGTGGATGTGCTGAGATTGTTGGTGTATGTGCACCAGAGACCTGAAGTGGGAACCCAAGGACAGCGAAGTCCACAGCTCCACTGAGCACTCTTGTGCAGGGACAGGCTCAAAGTGGTCTGATTCAGGCCAGACATTTGAGACTGTGCAGGGCCAGGGTTCCACAGTGACACCATGTGATATCAAGAAGTCGTGGGAGCGGCAGATTGATCAGATCTAGTTCTCACCTCACTTGAATGAGAGTGTAGGACTGCTCCTTTGGATTGAGTCTTTCTGGAGGGAGGGAGGGTGCATTTTGCAATGTCCTATTTAATAATTGATTAAGTCAAGGAATGTCTCAATGGTTACTAAAACCATTAGTCAACTCCATAAAGTCATGATGAGAAAGGCTGGGTGCTTAGATAGGGGTGGCTTTCTCATCAGTACACAGTGCTTCATGAGAGGGAGGCAGGGAGCTTGATCTCGACAAACAGACAATTGAGGAGATTATTGATCAACCCTTATTGGCAGGCAGAGCTTCCAGTTGGAGGGCTGTGGAATCTGTGCTTTGCAGGAGACTTGAAGGCTCACAAATGGTTCACACTGCCTTCATTAGGAATAGATCGACCAACTTTATTCCAGTCTTTCTGTCTGACTTCAGTGCATTTTATTCAGCAGCTGTGGAGGAGGACAGGTGAGTACCTGTCGCTGGCATCAAGGCTCATGCAGCTGTCAACTTGATTTTTTTCTGCAGACGATGTTTCAAAATGACCCTGTACTTTCCGCTTTGCCAGTTTCCATTGAGTCTCAGAGCTTTAGAGCTGGAGAAACATTTGGTTCTTAACTTTGGGTTCAGACAGTCTTCCCTTGGTGACTATGGGTGGCTTTTGTGGCTTCCAGGAGCCCCTTTAAATGGTCTCCCAAATGTAACCTTTTGTTTTCCCCTAAGGAGGGTTCCTAGCTTTCAATAGATCCCATAAGTGGTAATAACTCAGGAAATGTAAGCACCACTGATCTGGTCCAGGCTCTAAACCTCTCATAACAGACAAAGAGACTGAGAGAACAAATTAGGAAAAGAAGCAGTTATTGAAATTTTGGGAATGTCTGTATACTTTACAGGACTGACCTGGTTTTCTGCCACTGCAGACTGAGCTAATGGCCCAGTAAAACTGGTTGAATGAAACAGAGCCACTAGGGAGCTTTTGCTGTCAGCATAGAAACCCCAAATAGCAGACAAATCTGGTTGAAATTCCTAAGAAAGAAACATAATTTAGGAGCAGCTCCTTTGTGTGGATTATGTCTGAGCTCCAAGAGAAAATATCATTGAGAAAGATCTCTATCAACAAATTCCATCTCTCCACCCACGGCCCTCCCCACATGGCCCCTCCACCCACTGTCTTAAAGAAAAAGTGGGTCCCTTGGCAAAACTGATGCAAAAGAGAGCTCAGTTTTCTCTCTTAAACAGAGACAACACCCTATTTGATGAAGCATTGCTGTGCTTACCAAGTTAAGTAAGACAGAAAGTGAAAGTGAAAGTAGCTCAGTCGTGTCCGACTCTTTGTGACCCCATGGACTGTACAGTCTATGGAATTCTCCAGGCCAGAATACTGGAGTTGGTAGCCATTCCCTTCTCCAGGGGATCTTCCCAACCTAGGGATCAAACCCAGGTCTCCCACATTTCAGGTGGATTCTTTGCCAGCTGAGCCACCAGGGAAGCCCAAGAATACTGCAGTGGGTGACCTATCTCTTCTTTCTAGAAGATCATCCCGACCCAGGAATCAAACTGGGTTCTCCTACATTGCAGGTGGATTCTTTACCAGCTGAGCTACAGGGAAGCCCATGTAGGAAAATGACTGTAGACAATTCCTGAGTCTGCAAGTTATGGTTATAGCCAGTGATTGTCCCTACCCCTGCCTGTTCCAAATTCCCAAAGAAAAACCTCTGATTGGCACTCTTGGGTCAATGTCACCTTTTGCCAAAGATGTAGCCAAAATTGTGGCTGAGGAAAAGGGTGCAGCTTGTCCACATTGTACAAAACAACTGCCAGCAAGGAGGCATCTCAAAGGATTCTCAGCTGGGCACACACTAAAAAATAATCCTCTAGAAAGGATGACTAGTTATTCACCAGGGAATGAAGTAAGAGGGTGACGTTTCAAACAATGCACCAGCACTTGGTTGAGTGTTTCTCAAATAGCACCCATGAAATGTTTCTGGAATTAGGAAGAGTTGTGAAGTTTCTTCAAAATGTCTTTTCATCCCAGGGGGTTTAATCTCCTTTTGCCTAATCCGGCAGTTCCCCTGACTGTACCTCTCCCTTCCTGACCATACCATATTTTTACACATCACAGTTTCCCCCAGAATTCTTCAGTTGCTTTCTTTTTAATGCAGAATGGAGTCCAAACTCAAACCTGGCATTTCTGTATAAAATGCTGAGTCATCTTTTCCCTGTCTGGGGAAGAGGAAGAATAATGCCAGTTTCACAGATGTGTTGAGAAGATTAAGTGAGTATTAGGGATTGCTATTCTTTCCCACAAGTCTCCAGCATGGACCCTCTACCCTTTTAGGTTGGCTTCCCAGAGTTCTCCCAGTGTCTTATGTGTTCTCATGGCTACACGTTTGTTTTGCCTGGGACCCCAGCATTCCCCTCACCGCCTCACTTTTCAGTCCTGAACATTCCTTTAGGCCCTGCCTAGCTACAATACTCATTCTGACCTCCTACTTCTAAGAGCATCTCTATGCTGTTCTATGCAGATTCTCAGAGTAGATAACACAGCCCAATTTCCTGCCTGAATGTAAAACCATTCACACATTGCCTTCCTGGTGACCATGCTGCTTCTACATGAACACTTCTAGTGTTGATGAGCTAAACTTGGGCTGCTCATTCCATTTTTTTTTCAGCAGCTCTAATTAAATAACTGGAGTATGTAATTATCTTTTTAGTCATGACAGTCTTGCCTTTTTAATAAAATTTTCAGTTCTTCCAGAGGAACAAAGTACCTGCTAGAAAGACATTGATTATATTTGTGCCTAAAATTACAGTTTCGTGACATTAATAGTTAAACCATTGCTACCACTTTTCTTTTCTTCCACCTTTATCATTTTTTAGTGGAGAGGACTTGCTATTACACAGCTTGTGATTATTGCAGCATCTAGGACAGAAAGAAGTCAAAGAAAACCCTCTTGGTTGATGTCTACTGGTACTTGAAACAACTTTACTTAGGTCACTTTAGGTTACTCTTCAACAGTATTTGAATTTCTGAAAAAAATTCTGTTGCAAAATCTATTCCTTTCTCTCCCTTTTTCTGTATTATTCTAGTCTTTTTACTATTGTATCTGTATATCTGTATACAGTATATATACTGTATATATATATCTATCTGTATCTGTATACTTGGTTTAGTTTTTATAAAAACTGGGATTACACTCTATATGATGCTTTGTATTTCCTTTTAAAAAGACAATATACCAATGACATTTTTTAATGTCAATATGTGAGTGCATGCTCTGACTCTCTGTGACCCCTTGGACTGTAGTCTGCCAGGCTTCTCTGTCCATGGAATTTTCCAGACAAGAATACTGGAGTGGGTTTTCATGACCTCCTCCAGAGGATCTTTCTGACCCAGGGACTGAAGCTGAGGGTCCTCATCTCCTGCTGTGGCAGGCAAATTCTTTACCACTGTGCCACCTGGGAAGCCGATGTCAATATACAAAGATTTAATCATTTTTAATGGTTCTAGGTGGTGGCACAATTGATCCATATTTTTCTTCTATTAATCAACATATTTCCAATTGATTCTTGAATTCTGATTTTTTTACCTTAAAAGATATTAAAAAGATAGATGACCACCACACTCCTATTCATAAATTCACCCAGTGTTAAGCATTAAATTTTGCCATCCCCATATTTATATGTTGAAATCTTAGCCTCCAGTAGCTCAGATTGTGCCCTTATTAAGGGATAAGGTCTTTGCAGGTGCAATTAGTTGAGATAAGGCCATATTCAGTGTCCTTATAAAAGGGGAAAATTTGAGTATAAACCACAGGGAGGATATTATGTGAAGATGAAAGCAGAAATAGGATGATGCTTCTATAAACTGAGGAATGCCAAAGATCGCCAGAAACTCACCAGCAGCAGTAGAGAGGCCGGGAACATATTCTCCCTCACAGCCCTCATAAGGAACCGACTCGGCCAACACCAGTTTTGGACTTCCAGTTTCCAGATCTAGATTCAATCCATTTCTGTTGTTTAAGTCACCCAGTTTGTGCTGTTTTGTTAAGGCAGTCCTAGCAGATTAATACACCCAGTCTTAAAAAAAAAAAGTTGTTTAGTGCTTGAGATAAAGAATATTGGGACAATAGATTATGATTTTGAGTGAAGGCCTTTCTATGGTGTCTGTACTGTGTCATCATACCTATCTGATGACATTTTGAAAGAAAATGACTGTGACCACGACCAAGGCTTCTGGGAAATGGCTCATACTATAAAAAAGTAATGTGCTGGATGTTATGGCAGAGGCCAAGTTAACCACCAGAGATTGGGCATGGTAGAAAGGAAATAATTACTGAGAACTTGCTACAGAGAAGGGTGTGGTAACCCAGGCCTTTCTAGGGTAAGTTATCTTCAGGCTTTTAATCAAATTGGGTAATATAAACAAGTAAATGTGATAAATTATCTCTAGAAAATTTAATCTTTCTCTACCTCCATTAATATGTCCTTCAAGGAAGCTCCATGTTGGTCTAAATCTGAGATTTTGGCAGCAAATGATGGATGATCCGATTTTCCAGGAAATCTGAGGACACATGATTGAATATTGTATGTGTTACATAAATGTGCACATTTATGAACATAGACAAGCTGCTTGTAGAAAACTATGCCAGCCATTCGACTTTCAAAAAAAAAAAAAATTGAAAACAGAGCCAGTGGGAAAGGTAAAGATAAAGGTACTCTTTGGAGCAAAGCCTCATTCATTCTCCACACTGGGGTCCATACTGGAGACAAAGACCACGAGGCTGGGGCTGCCGAGAGGTTCTAATGAGAATGAAGCACTTTAACATTTGGGTGCTTAGCAAATTAACATTCCCCTCACCTTCAAAAATTGTGAATCATTATATTGTACACCTGCAACTTATATAATATTGTACAGCAACTATACGTCAATTAAAAAAGTTAATGTCCCCCTTACATGGCATGTGATCCTCCTGTCGACTCGCTAAGCCCTCCTTGTTCTTCAGGGCACATTCTGGTGTAATCTGCCCCAGAGGGCCTTCCTTGCCCTGAGCTGCAGGGCACTGTTGCTCCTCTGAACCTCTAGACTCTATTTTTCATGCTCTATTTCTTAGGCAGTGAAATGGTAATTACAAAATTATATCTGATCATACTTTATTACAGTCAGATTCAAAACTCCACGGGGCAGGGACTCTGCCTGCTTTATTCACCCTGGCATACCATTGAGCACAGAACAGGAACTCAACAAATGTTTTTTTAAAAATAAAAGATTGTACATATGTGTGTTCTTCAATTTCTTTTCCCATTATTATTTGAAGTTAAAACATTTGTGCTGGACAACAACATTCCTTCTCTGCTGCCTGGATATGACCCACAGACCACCAGTTGTAGCCTCTGTTCTACAAGTAATTATAGAGCCCAAGGCAATCATCTCTCTGTACCCCAACAATTCTTATCATGAGAATGGTAGAAATCACATGATGGCAAATAAATGCACAAAGAAGTCCAAGGCATGTTTTGAACTACTGAGGTTTTTTTTTTTTTTTTTTTTTTATTGCAAAACATTTGTTACAGAAATTTCAGAAAGTTTTTCCCGTGGTATCTGCCAACTTCTGCTTCGAATTATATATCTAAACAAACAAGCCCAAAGTGCATTGTGAATCCAATAATAGACCTTTAAAAAAGAAAAATTCCTCTAAGGATTTATATATATTTATAATGTTGATAGATATGCAAACCACTGTCTATCTATACACAAAGAAGGAAAAGATGTATATATCTTTAAGAAACCCAATTGCAAAATTATTTTATTTATAGGAATTCATTTAAAAATGATATTTGAATAACTTTCCCCATTATAAACTATGGTCAGAACGTTTACAAATGAGAGTCTAAGTTCTGTGTTATGGAACAGCAATGAGCACAGTATACTGCATGGACTGTTCTGAACAGCAGGAGAAGCAATATAAACTCCGGTCAGACACTGTAGTGACGGGAAGCAGATAAGCCTTGATACAATGCTATGGTACTCTTCTTCTGAATCTCCCTCACCAAGATCCCACATTTAGGTCCAGAATGATGCAGCTAGCAAATATACATGCACATATCATTTGGGAGAACAGAAAGAACGCTGAATAGGGTGAGTTCCTTTCTCTCCCACCTCCATTTTCAGTGCATTTTGTTTATGTATTCACTAAGTTGGAATCAGGAATATGGTCCTGGTTGGCTCTGACTCAGAGGTCCCAAACTATTGCCTGCGGGTTTGAAAGCCGCTGGCAGACACGTTTGGCTAGCACAATGTTTGCAAATCTGAACGTGGATGTCTTTGTAGCAGACACGTGTTTTCTCAAGCCCTATAAACCCTACTTCTTCCTGTTGTCTTTCCCAGCCCAACTGACGTATTTGTGTTCTGGATCCAGCCCCTTCACGTATTTGTGTTTGCAATCCCACAGCCTAGATGCAGACGGCTGCTGCTGATGATATGTGATAAGCTCAGGTAAAGATGTGACTGACTCTTTTGGGATTCAGACAGGCAAAGAATTGATAAGGTTGATGCAAACACCAGTGAAGTTAGGAGCATGGGGTGAAGTTGTGGGGAGGAAGCTAAGTCAGTGGGAAGATGAGGGCTGGACAAAGTCTGAAGGCTTGCAGCCGCTGGTTCAGTTTACTCTGCCAGGGTCCAGAGGGTATGGAGGTGATAGGAAATAAAGTCAACTGGTCTGGCAAAAAAAAAAAAAAAAAAAGAAAAAATCTTGTGCTGGGCCAAGAGCAAGGAAGAAAGTTAAGGGGGTGAAGGCGGCTGTGTATCCAGGCCCAAGGCTGAATCTCTCTGCATCCCCCAGCCCTCAGCAGCCCCCCAGCTCCAGAGGAGGGCCTAGGTCAAGGTTGGCACGGACGCTCTTCAGAAAGCCTATGGCCTTCTAGCCATACTTGTTCTTTTCACTTCCCAGCACACAAACTTTGTGTGAACAGGCAATGGCTTAAAGGTTTAATGGGACTGGGAGAACAGGTCAGTTAGGGAAGGGAAAATTAACCTCACTCTTACTGCCACCTGGATTACTTGGCCACCAAATTTCTCTTAGAGACATGTAGAAATGGTCATGTCTTGATTTCATTAGCAGTGATCAGTGCAAGGAATTCATCAGAGAAAAGGTAACACAACCAACTCCTCAAATGAATTACAAAAAAAAAAAAAAATAAAATCCTGCTTTCCTTAAAATCAGAACCAACTGCTCCTTTGATTGACTCCAATCTGAGAAAGAGACTGTTTGACATAAAAAGAAAGCCTAGGCCAGTGCAGGCTGACAGAAAAGTTCTCTCTACTCTTTGAGGAACCATCATTTATAAGACTATGCAAATTTGATCCTCCCTTGTTCAGATGTTGAATGGCTTCTAACAACAAAACAGTGACTTCCCTGAAGGGACACTCTTTAGAGTCACTCTGTGCTCAATGAGACACGCAGTCACCCACTTCTCACCCTCCCCCAGGCCAGGCTCACACACAACGTGAGAAAAGCCCCAAGGTAGGAGAGTGGTCACATGTCATCCACTGGATTCATCCATACTGATACATGCATTTCTACACTGTCTTGAATGGACTCTTCACTCTCATCTCTGGTTTAGCAACTTGCACCCAATGGCCCTAAAGACTCAGAAATGTGTCCTTCATATATCACAGATGTACCAACATTAGACTTTGGTAAACCCAAGTGGTGTTGGCTAGCTATCTCCAGGTCACATAGCTATATGCCCTGCAGTTAATACTCTATTCCGTATTATTTGTTCAGAGCTTAAAAAAAATAGTAAAAAACCCTTGGTTACTTTTTTGTTTTTAATTTTTTAAAATTGGACATAATCCCCAAACAGTGTAAGAAGCCCAACAATTTGAGTGAGTTCCTAACTGGTTTAAGTATCACAGCAGGCAATAGTAAAACGTTAAGTGCCTTTAAAAGGTCAAAATAAATGCATAAAGCAGTGCATGCATTTTGTCGCCACAAAAATTAAGACTGGATTTGGAGAGGGATTACTTCATTTAAGTCACATTAATATTGTTAAAGAATAGTGAGCTATAATGCAGTGTTTAGAGCAAGTATATAACCACCTACACGCTAGCATCACTTTGTCTAGAAACAAACATATTAGTGTTACTACATGAACATACTTATAAAATACTGTACACTGCTTCCACATTGGGTTAGCAGATGTAAACAAACAGCTAATTCAACTGGAGCTTAAGATATTATTTTCGATTTGTCATATAGTTTTTGCATAACATGCCAGTTCATCTTTCACAAAATCACAACTTGCCTACCACAGCTTGCAGGGCTGGTCAGAGGATGCACATCAGCTCATACAAATATTTTACAATGGTCTATGGGAATGTGAAAAACATAAGGCAGATCAGGAACAAAAGTACCCATTTCACGAGGATGCTAAATAACATGGAATTGGGAACATCGTTAATCCTTGCAACATGTGCTTCTTTATTGAATGTTACAGATTTGTAAATAATTATAAAGTTATCCTGTAACGTTCATTAATACAACCACATGCTACAACTATGCTGAGTTAAATACGGGTTACATATATGTTTACATGTGTTTTATAATACAGCATTGCCCCACACACATTGAACAGTATAGCCTATAGATATAGCATGATTGATGACTGGATAATATATAATTACAGAAGTTAAACAGCCCAAACGTTCAGAAAGATTAGACTGTGTAGCCTTAGAAAGTGGAAAAAATGTACTATCCAGTTATCTACCATAATATTATCTATAGAGACCATCTTTTAGAATACATTTGAAACATTCAGAAGAAACACATTTTGTGTTTCTTACAAGTACATTTTTCTTATTTGATAATTCTGATATATATATATTTTTTAAAGGGGGAACTTTCAAAGTGCTATATAATATCCTAGACCTGGAAGCTTAGACTTAAAAAAAAAATCCAGTTCTGTAAAGTGCTGCATTCTGCCCCCTAATACACCTTCTGGCTGGAGAAATAAACTAGCCCCATCAATTATAGCCAAGCTTTCCGGCTTCATTCTAATCCACCCAGGAGAGAGTTTCTAAGTATAAATATAAAGTTTGTTGATTAATCAGGAATTCCCAAGGTAATTTTCATTAAACATCCTTACATTTTTTTTCAAAAGGACTGAGCAATTTAGAACAAATCATTACATATAGTAGTATATAAAAATTGGCACCTTAGAAGCATATGATTAAACCAAAGCTATTACTTCCTTGAGCGCTCTATGACTTTATTTATATTCCTCAATAACTTGCTGCTCATGGGCTGCTTAATTCACAGAGAAGGTAATTAACATCCCCTCGATCAGGGACATGGTGAATAAATGGTTTGGACACAAGCTGACCGTACAAGGCCACAGAATCAATGCCACGTTGGTGTGCAGAACACCCAGAAATGGAAAGAAATGGATGGAAACATAACACACATGTAAATGCACAGGAAAGAAATGGCTCATGAAAGTTATACAGGTTGTGTTTAAAGTCACTTAAATTTGGCTAATATATTTCACACACTTCACAAAAGATTTAAGAACTTCATTTTCATGCACAACAAAAGGACCAGGTAGTCACAAGGTCAGGGCTGTTAAATACTTTGTTTCCTAGGTTTGGTTCTCTCCAGAAATCATGATGAATGGAAACACTCATGCTCATAATTTCTTTCCCCTATTTTCGATCTGGTCCAGAATGAGGCCCTGGAGGTGCTGTGATATCCTGCTCTGTGACCAAAGAAGAATAATTCACCTCCTTCTTAGGTTCCTCTACAGACTTAGAGAAGCCTCTGGCTTCGTAAGTATGCTCCACATTTAAAATAATCGTAGTGTTTAGGATGTAAATACATCAAACTAGCAAAAGCTAATCTAAGGAACAAAAGTAACAAAATCTGGGTTTAAACTCTGGTGCTGAGACTTGGCCTTCCTGAGAATCACAGAGAAATGGTCTTGAAATGTAAAGTGCCTATTACAACTGCATTGATTATGAATAAACATGGTTCCTCTTCCTCATTATCAATCAACATGGAACCAGGGGTACAAGAACCCTTTAAGGTTATATTGCAACTCTACACGTACATACTTTTTTTTTTTTCCTGGGAGGTGAGCCCAGAGCTTTCGTTAGATCCTCATAGAAATTCATGACTCAAGGAAGTTTTAGGGCAACTGATCTATTCTTAGACCAAATGCAAGTTTACTGAGGGGGAAATGGCCAGTAAAAATATAATTGTTTCTAGAGCAATTATATACGAGGGACTCCGGTGACTTGTTTCTTACTTAAATCCAAGGAGTGAAGATGGAATTGTTTAATTCTTTATATGCGGCCACATCATTGTCTCTACATCTGAAAACTTGTTCAGAAGATTTTGGGTTTTGTTTTAAATATTTAAAGTCTAGAGATTTTGTCCATGTATTCACTTGATTTCACATAATGAGAAAACCTGGAATTCAAAACTACAGCAAAACAAAATAACCGGGAAGTATTCGGGGTCAGGGACATTAAGTCTTTTTCTTTAAAGATTTTTATTCTCCTTTAAATCAGTGATCCAAATAGGAATCCAAAGATTTGATGAAGATTTCTTTATCCCACTTTAAATCCAGATTTTGATCTAGAAACGTATGCCTATATTCAACAGTGCATAATACTATCTGGTTTAGAACCGTACACCTATTCTGATTGTACCTGGCATAATCTCTTTGTGCAGGAGAAACCAGACTAAATGAGATGTCATGATAGCAAGTGCTTCCGCACAAAAAAGAGGCAGAGGGAAAGTAGTGAGTCATGTTGGCAACTCCAGTTTTGTACAAGGAAAAGCTAAGGTCATAGGATTTTAAAAATTTATAATTTCAACATGTCAAAATTTAATATAATTAACTCTTTCAATGGAACTCCTTGGATATTAAAAAATCCTGGTTATATCTCAAGATGATAGAAAAGTCCAAGCCTTTTAAGAAAGCTCTATATGTCTGTTTATAAACTATATATTAACATGTCTCTCTGTGTAAATGCATATAAGCAGCATATACTACAGAACTCTTTATATGTTTATTTGCTTTCTATTTTAGTCTACCGCATCTTTTTTATAGCTCTGTGTATAAGAAAAATATTCATGGTATGCTTGCTACTGATAGCTTGGGTTGATACCAAACTCCCAGTCAATTCTAAGGTTATTTATGGTTTTGAAACTTCCCTAAAAAGTGCTTTGGAACATTTCCATAAAAAAGATACCAGCCCTTGAAAAACTCCAATTAAATTTATGCTGAGCTCAGATTAAATGGCAAAACTCTAGGTATGAAAATATCCACATGTAACCAGATATTCATATACAAAATGGTCATGTGATAGGCGGTGTGGAAAATTGGCAGTTACATCCTGGAGATGTTCAGAAGACATGGTGGATTCATACACATGATGAGGGTCACACAGCAGCATCACACATAACATGGATGGTGAGAATATAGCAGTATCTCATATGGCAGTTTTAGGTGAGTTCTGCCTACTATTTTTTTTTAAAGTTCACTATTACATATTCAGTGAGTGGCTTCATTGATGACAGGTGAGATACAAAATAAATTAAAAAATATAAAATTATTTAATTACATTCATCCTGAGCTTACTTGACTATACTTGAATGCCCACTGTATATAATAAACCATTTGACAATTGTTTTTAACATCAACTCTTCTTTCATTTTGATTGCAATACAAAAGGCATTTCTTTTCCCTTTATTTTCTTCAAAAGAGATAAAAGTTGTGGCACCAGAAATGAATATATAAGAGACAGGTGAACTATGACTGTTACCTTGTTTTTTCTTTATAATGATCAATTACAGAAGTGTTGGCATGAGAAGGATGTGGGACGTTAGGTAGAACTGCTTGCTGCCGGCTTATACTGAATAAAAAGGATGCTCTTCATCAGTCACCAGTGATGGAGCCAATGTGAAAAGAAAACAGAATTGAAGTTTAGAATATCTCATTTGTATGCTGGCTACTTCATTTTATTTTGCAATTTAGCCCTGCATCCTAAAACTCTTGATAATGGTCAGAAATGGAAAGATGCCTCCTGGCACGGAACATGCTTGATGCCCCATTCATTCCCAGAGCTCATGGCTTTCTGAAATGACTAGTTATACACATTCATCTCAACCCTTCTTCTCCCTCTTTCCCCTCCCTACCCATTGAGTGTGAACATGACTTAAATCCCCTGTGTTTTACACTGGGCCAGATCAAATGTTTTCTTGATCTGTGACCCAGAATTCACCTTTTAGTTAACAACTTCCAAGGAATGACTTGTTTTGCTCAGCTAAGAATAAAGCAGGTGAGTTTCTAGAAACGGGAACCGGTGAATTTCAGGGAGAATTTGAGGGCTGGATTCTTGAGCCTCCTGCAAAACTTATTAGAAGGTTTAGTTGTGCTTGCTTTCAAAGCTGTGAAAAGCAGACATTCGGGAGAGTCTCCTCATGGACAGACTGTCCCCTCGGCCCTCCGGCTTGGAGGACTTACTCCTCTGGAAGGGGTTTCTCAGGCTTGCCGTGTTCCGCTGCCTGTCGAGTTTGTCACTGATGGAGAAGCTCTTCCTGGTACGTGCGTACGGTGTGCTTGTCCCCTCTGCTGAGTAACTGTTGGCGCGCTCTACCTTGGGAACTGTGATGTTGTTGGACAGGGTTCTGTCGGAATTATCACCCTCCTGGGGGGTCATTGTGATCGTGGCTCTCCGGCCCTTGGCCTCATTCTCCTCACCATCAGAGCTGGGGTGACTCAGCTCTGCCTCTCGCTCGGGATGGCAGCACGATTCCTCCACTTTTCCCCCAAGACCGCCCGGGAAGCTGGCTCTGTCAGCAATCACTTGAGGGGCATTGACACATCGCGTGTCAATACAGTCTGTAATACTTGTATATTCTGCTGTTTTCATGGGCACCCCAAAGTTGGCATAGCAGCTCCTCGAAGGAGAAAACATAAAGCTATGTGATTTCACGATGGAGGCTTCTTCTAGAAGAAAGGGGGTGGTGGCTAGGTAGCGGCTACTTTTGGAACGCTCAATGGTGTGGTACATTGGAGGGTCAGTGTCCCATGGGTTTTGGCATTCTGGGAGGTGGGTATAGTCTGAAGAAAAAGATCTAGTGTCCATGGAGGTGACGTCCTCAAAATCAATGCTCCGGCTTGGTGGTCTGTCTGTGGGTGCAAGAGTCACATAGGCACTACTTGAAGGAGCCGCGGAAGGTACTGGAGCCGAAAAGCTTGGTTCTCCCAGCCCCAGGATGTTCACGGAATTGTCCAGTGGGTCTATATCACAGTGGAGCTCATCCATGGCAGAGACATAGATGTCTATACATGAAGATGGTCTTCTGGAGTCGGGAACAATGGCCAAGGTGTTTGCAGGGACTGCAGGAGCTTTGGATTCTTTTGCTACAGAGTGGGAACTAGTAGCCCGGTGTAGGCTCAGGGACCTTTCTTTAAAAAGACTCTCCAACTTTTCTATCCCACCTCTGTCTTTCATATTGACTGAATAGAAAGAATGGCTTCGCATACGGGGCATTAAGGTTGGAGAAGTTGGGGACAAGGTCTCCTCACCTGCAGGGTCTATACTCTCTTGGAGCTTGAAGGTGTTCCCCTCCTGGCTGTTGAAGCTGCTCTGGCGGACAATGTAGGCTGCATCTGTGCAGTCCGAGGAGGTCCGCGAGCGGATTTTGTTGGATTCAGCCCGCTCCAGGCCCGTCAGGCGCTCCAGGGCTGTGGCCATGCGCCCGATGAGGTCCTCGAGCTGTGCCAGCCGGATGTCCACAGTCTGGAGTGAGGCCTTCATGCAGTGCTCCCTCTCGTTGACTTCCTCCAGCCGCATGGACATATTCTCCACCCTGGGCGGGAAGAGAGAACCAGAGTCACTCTGGGTAGTTTCTCTGCAGGAGGCTGTGGAGCAGGGATAGAGGGGCTTAGAATTGTGCTCCGACTTGGTGCCATTACTGTCCCATTGGGGGGATCTGAGGGGGTGAGGGTAGTGAGATGGGGTGGAGAGGAGAGGATGGCCGTGACCCTGTCACTGGGAATCACAGAACTCCAATCTGTCTAAGCTGGAAAAGGCTTTAGAGATGATTGAATCCAGCAGTTTCCAGGTACTAATCCCCTTTCCCTCAGGGAAACTTAATGCTCTGTCCCAACAACTAAACACCAAGGCAAGGAGGTCTTGAAGTGGAGTGGGACCAAAGTCCCACTCTTTCCCGCCCTCCTGGCTTCACTGTGGCTTGGAGCAGGGTTCAATGACCTAAATAAGGACTAGGATGTTGGCTTAACAGTCACCAGCAAAATGAGACTGTTATATTTGGATGACTTTACCCAGTTTTGCAGTAGAATTGTAGAATGTAGCTATTCTTACTATAGGGTACATGTAAAATTTGTATTTTATGGACTGGGGTTATATTTATTTTGCATATACATAATCTTCTGTTGTTGTTCTTATTCGCAACAATCCTTTTAGAAAGTAGCGCCTCCAAAGGAACTGATATGGTCCTATTACTGAGTCAGCTGGGGTTGACCTTATTTAACCCGATCTTTTCATTAATAAAGGATAAACAAATATCAAGACATTTAGTCAAGATTATATAATTGTGGTAAACTCTAGAGTGGCTATCAATAAATTGTCCTACTCCTCTCTCTGTCTTTCCAGGTAGCTGATCCAGGTACTTTCTATCCCAGTTATTTCTGTAGTCCCCATTCTTAAGGGTGTGATCTGTCCCATATTCCTCTTTGCATTTCCATGTGGCCAGCCCAATACCTGCCAGATGTCAAGAAAGCCTCACTGAACAAATCACTGTGACAAACTTGATTTCAATTGTTTAATGGGTTGCTAGGCCATTTACTTATAAAGACAGAGACCACATATTTAAAATAAAATTGTGCCATATTTTTCACTTGTTCAAATTAACTTGGAAAGGACAAACCAAAGCCAAGTTTTGGTTTGAGCTTAAACATTCACTTTTAAATGCTGAAAGGCAAATCTTGGAGAATCTAAATAAGATCTATTCACAACTTTTTTTGAGAGGATAAAGATACTTTCCTAATTTTCTTCCAATATGCACAGCAAATCACTTGACCATTGACCCTTAAAAGGAACATGACTGCATGCTTTACAAAAGGAGATAGGAATTAGAGCTAGGTCCCTCCAATTGTTGTGATGGTGGTGGTGGTGGTGTGTTAACAACAGCAGCACCTCTATCAGAGAAGAATATATATTTCAATGTCAGAAGGAGATATAAGAGGCATGTGGTTTCTCACTCTGAGGGACCTATAGGCTTTAAGAAAAACACATACACATACAAAAACCTACCTCTTCTGCTGGCCAGAGTGGGAATATGTGATTCTCTTACCTTCGTAACACCCTCCCCTCCCCACCCTCCCACAACTCACTCTACTCTTTTATCTTACAGTTTCCCTTCATCAGTCTAAGGTTCTGGACTGCTGTCAAGAGCCCTGCTTCAGAAACATTTTTTTTTTTTTCTTTTGTTCCTTTCTGCTGCTCCATAACCAGTTTAGCACCTCTAGGGTCTAGGCACACTCTGCCACGATGCTCAGGTACATTTCCAAAAGACTTGTACACTGAGCAATTCTGTATCTGGCAAACCCAATGCTACCTACTCATCCAGCTAGCACAGATGATTCAGAAAGAAAATTCAACTTTTTCCTATTTCAGTTGTTTTGTGGTATACACGTAGCCCAAGAAACAAATTACTTACAATAATAATTTTGTGTGTCTTAGAGACTTACAATTGACTTTTTCATCATCTATCCTATGGAGTTTGCAAGTATTACAGTTCATTTTTGCAATGCAATAAGCTTTTGGTAAATAGGTAAAAATACTACTTCATTAAACTCAGGAGCGGGACAGATGGTACATTTCTGTAGAATGAGGATTTCTGTTTGGGATACTTAGGTACTGGGTCCACCTAGCTTTTTACTGTTGGCAGAGTTACAAAAGGCAGGATAATTTTCTTCCTCCCTCTCCTGTCCTTTCCTGGAGTCTGGTGTATACAAGGTTGGTATGGAAAGAGATAAAGATGCTCTGTGAGTATAACTGCATGTGGTTATTGGTTTGAGCATGGGAAGATATCTCCCTGCACTGTGGGGACCCCCCTGCACACCCTACCTCACTTTAGTTCCAGAATCCAACACTGCAGAGAAAACTAGCAGGTGAAAGGCTGAGCTAAGGCACCAAGAGGCAATGAAAGAGTAAGGACTTGGTTGTGGGGAATAAACAGAACCCAGACACTAAGGATCCCAAGGAATGGGAGGGAGAGAGGAGGTACAAGGAAGCAGGGGGTCCTCCGGGAAGGCAAGGAGGTGCCCAGTGGGAGCCTCCAGAGCAAAGATAAAGAAGCATGGCTCCAGGGGGTGGAACTAGGGGAGGAAAGCATTCTAGAACAAGGTCACGGAGCTATTCTTCACCAAATCTTAACTTTCCTGTGGGCTCTGAGGTGCTTTGGAATGTAAGACTTGAATTTAAAAAAAAAAAAAAAAAAAGGACTGTTTGATCTGTTTTCTTTCAGAATCCTGGATGTGTTTAACCACTTGACTGTATGTCAGTTAGGTCACTGATATAAGTGATAGGTGTTTAATGCAGGAGTTATAAAAAAGATGAAAGTTCCTAGAGCCAAACTTGCCATATACTTGTTCCATAAATAGAGTTCTTCCCTTAATCTTTAAAAAGAATTCTTGAAAAGTTAATTTGTCAATGGGCATGTATTACAGATATAAATAGGTATGAGAAACAAATCAAGAGTTTTGGCTCATAGTGGTAGTTTCCAGGAGTTGACTCTGATCAAATAATTCAGGAGATTATATGGAGATAAGAATGATAAGATTTTATGGATCAAAAGGAATCCTCAAGGAGATATATATGGCAGTGACTAAGTAAGAAAAGAAAAAGGGATTTGGAAAGGAAGATGTTGAATGGGAGGAACACTTTATTTTTCTTTCCTTCTTTCAAATTTCCAGAGCTTGTGTGACTTATTTCAGAATAACTCAAGAGGCAATCACAACAGGCACCCAACAGAAACCTGGAAAGGTATGAGGTGGTTCTTGTTCCCAGGAGGCCAAGAAAGCAACAGCCAGAAGCCCATCAAAGGGGACTCAATAGGCTGGTTAAAAAAAGAAATCCAGGTCATAAGACAACCAGCCTCTAACAGCCAAAGTGATAAGGAAAAGGGCATTCAAAAGAAGATTCTGGCGGCACAGAAAATTTCAGCTTCAATATGCAATATGTTAAGGATTATTGTATTGTGTGTGCTTACCTTCTAGAAAATTCATTGTTTTTTCTGATAACCTCAAAATGTGATTAAAGGAAATATGGTAAAAGGAAAGAGACAACTGGAAGGCCATACCTGTTCTAAATTTCAAATATTCCCTGGAGTGCTAGCAGTAGGATGGGTATAGGATGAAGAGCAGAAACAACTTCAGATCACATGAGCCCAGTTGTGGGGGCTCTTATGGGGGTATACTGATACAGGTTTTCAGATCAAAGACAAGGATGCAGAGCAGCTAAAGTGAACTCTTGCTTATCCATAGACTGATACTTAATATGTGAACTTTAGGGTCACCTACCCCTTCCCTATGGGCTTCCCTCATAGCTCATTAGGTAAAGAATCTGCCTGCAATGCAGGAGACCTGGGTTCAATTCCTGGGTCTGGAAGATCCCCCGGAGAAGGAAATGGCAACCCACTCCAGTATTCCTGCCTGGAGAATCCCATGGACAGAGGAGCCTGGCAGGCCACAGTCCATGGGGTTGCCAAGAGTCAGACACGACTTAGTGACTAAATGACGATGACGACCCTTCCCTTTGGGCCAGTTATCCTTCTAATTAACTCTGGGACCAAAAGAGGTGAGAAAAGTTAAACTTGGATCTATCAATGGAGATAGCAAAGATCAGCTTTAGAAAAAGACACAGTGGCAAGTGACTGAAGCTCCTCTTTTATGACTTACACTATTTGGGGATTATTTATAAATTTCATATATCCTAAGTTATTCTCTCTTTGTTATGAAACATTGTAACTGGAAAATACTATTAACAGTCATTGTCTAATACCTTTTGGATCTAGGTAAAGTGACAAAAGGGGGCTACAGAGCCTATTGGTTTGGGAAAGATAATGTTAGATTAAAAAATGATAACAAGGAACGATATATATATATCAGTTTGCCTAAATTGTTACTGTCAAGAGAAAATTCAAACTGAAACTTCTGATAAGTGGAGCCCAACAGGTAGGGTGATGGTGAGGATAAACTGGAAGCTGTAAGTTAGGGATCTGAGGACCAAATCCCTATGGGAGGGCAGATCAAGTAAGTATGTGAAGCAGGCAAAGCATAAGAGACCAGTGGAAGGTTCTGTGGCAGAAGAGAGCATGTCCAGGACAAAGGCATTCAGAGTGAATTCTAACAATCACTGTCAGCTCAACACAACAGCCCCCTGTGGGCAGATGCTGCCCACGAGCGACCAGTTTGCAAAACCTGCTTTAAATGAGTTAAAGGGACCAGAAAAGAACTTCCATCTGTGATCACCAGAAAATGTAGGTGACCCTTAAGAGCTAAAGGGAAATAAAAGGAAATGCCAGGAGACTGCAGATAGGAAATGTTTTCTCAGTACTCAACATTCCTGATTCTATGAATTATGGGAGTTAAACATTAATTCTAGGCAGCATTATAGAATGGCTTGTTGTTGGTGTTTAGTCACTAAGTCATGTACGACTCTTTTGCAACCCCATGGACTGTAGCCCACCAGGATCCTCTGTCCATGGGATTTCCCAGGCAAGAACAATGGAACAGATTGCTATTTCCTTCTCCAGGGGATCTCCCCAACCTAGGGGTTGAACCCGTGTGTCCTGAGTCTCCTGCATTGGCAGGTGGATTCTTTACCACTGAGCCACCTTGGAAGCCCATAGAATGGCTTAATCTTAGGTAATTAAGCTGATGCTATCTTTTGGTACTTTAAAGAGACAGGATTAATTAACAGGCGACTACACGGGCTCAATATTAATCTTGTCTCTCTTTTGATAATCTAGACTAACAAAGAAACATAGATGCACAATATTTTTCATAAAGTGCATTGTGATTTCAGTAAATGGGTTGATACACTAGCCTGACTACAGAAATGTGAATACTTGGCTGGCTGATTAACCAAGTGAGAGATGGTATAACAATGGACAGGTGTCACCACAAAAGATAGTTTTTGGAGTCATGCAATATCTTAGTTCTGTCTTGGTTCACCTGATTCATGCTGGTGAGATTTTGGTGGATTATGTTGAAGGCATAGCAGGTATGTTTATCAAGCAAACAATGATATAAAAAGAATAGGATGAAAAATTAATAAGACAGATAATAAAATCAGGATCCAAGGTTGTCCTTAAAATGCTATAATAATGAGCCAAAGTGGCGGGTGGGAGGTGGGGACTTGGGTGGTGCTAGTGGTAAAGAATCCACCTGCCAATGCAGGAGACCTAAGAGATGCGGGTTCTATCCCTGGGTCAGGAAGATCCCCTGGAGGAGGGCATGGCAACCCACCCTAGTATTCTTGCCTGGAGAATTCTATGGACAGAGGAGCCTGGCAGGCTATATAGTCCATGGCGTTGCAAAGAGTTGGACAAGACTGAAGTGAGTGAGCATACAAAGAGGAAGTGGAATTAAAGACAAATTTCATAGCAATAAATGCTAAGTCTTGATTTTAGGTTAGAAACAAACATTTCCCAAGAAGAAGTTGGAAGATACTTGAAATATCTCATGTGAAAAAGGCTTGGTTTTAATTAGCTGTAGGCTCGCTCTGAACCAAAGATGTGACTTGGCTGCTATGATGGTAATGCAATCCCATAGCAAATAAAACATATAGATCCAAAAATAATAACTACTAGTTGAAACACAATATCTCATGTATGTTATCGCAATAACTTTTAAAATTTTAGTTAGGTATTAATACCACAGGTATGTCCCCATTTTACTGATTGGGACATAGGTTCAGAGGAGTTAAGTAACTTGTTCAAGGTCACAGCTAGTTACTGCAGAATTAGTATTAAAAATCTTTCCATTTTACTGTGTTCTTTCCCTTGTTACATGTTCTTTTCCTATTGTACTCTGTAATTATTAGGTTAGCATATAGAAGAAGATCAAAAACAGTAAGTGAATGAATAAAGGCATTGAGTCTAGGCTCTAACTATAACACAGAATTAGGTTCCATTTAGATACTACATTTAAAGGGTGATGTTGAAAATTCAAAGTGCATATTGAGAAAATGGGCAGGGTAGTGGAAGATCTGCTATACACATGCTAAGTGGTTAAAGGACTTTGGGATATTTAGTTTAGAAAAGATAGAGCAAATGGGAGATGATGGTGATATTACCATATGTGAAACATTTTCTCAGAGAGTAGAATATAATTTTTTTTCTGTATTTATTCATGATGCTGGTATCTAAGGCAGCTTCTCCTCCTTCAGGAGGTGCTCAAATAGAGGCTGAGTGTAACTGGATCATGCATTCTTTCAAAGCAAAGCCCTTATATCCCCACCCCAAACCCAGGCTCTGCTCAGCACATGCTTGTTAAATTGCTGCTGGTCAGGTGTGTGGGAGAAACACTGCTTTGGGTACAAGTAATCTGTATTTGGGCTTTGCTTGTGGCTTAGCTGGTAAAAGAATCCGCCTGCAATGTGGGAGAACTGGGTTTGATCCCTGAGTTGGGAAGATCCCCTGGAGAAGGGAAAGGCTACCCACTCTAGCATTCTGGCCTGGAGAATTCCATGGACTGCATAGTCCACGGGGTCGTAAAGAGTTGGACACAAATGAGTGACCTTCACACACACATAATCTGTACTTAATGACCTTCAGAACTGTTCCAAACGTAAGGTACCGAATTTTATTGATATATGTTCCACAGTGAATGATTCTGCACCGTCCTATCCTACTTGGGACTTCAAGCTTGTCCATTATGTTCCATTAGTGGTCCCCCAAGTGTGGTTCAGGACTAGCTGTATTACCACCAGCATTACTGGGAACTTGTTAAAAATGCAAATTCTCAGGCTCCACCGTAGACATGGTGAATCAGAAACCAAGGATGTAGGTGGATGCCCAGAAACCTGTCTTGTAACAAGCTTTCCAGTTGATTTTAAGGCCTTCTAAGGTTTGACAACTGTGAGTTAGATGTTCCTGGCTGTTCCTGCCTTGGGTGTACACTAGAATTCAGTGAGACTGTGCTTTCTGAGGACAGAGCTCCGCCTTATTGCCTGGTACACAGTGAAAGTGCTGGTATGCATGTATTGAAACAGAACCCACTAGTTAAAGGATGATGAGCAAAGAATTTGATGGCACAAACTCCAGGGATTGGTTATCGTAAGCCAGGGTAAAAACATCCTCAGAAAAGAAGGTAGTTACCAATGTTGCTTAACAGCTTAAAAATTTGGCTGTTTTAATATAATTATCACTAGCTAGATATTGTCCCAAATAAGTAACAGCATTGGTTATAATCAATTAGCTCACTACATTTTGGAACTGTATTGCTTTAGATACATCATGGTAATTGCTATATAAAAATGGCAAAGACAAGGGTTTTTCAGAATCAGTTCCTCCAAGGTGTTAATGATCTCCTGAATATTGTATTGGGTCCTTCCTATACATACTATTTGGTGACAAAAATATAATTTAATAATGCTCCATTTAAATAGACAATTACAGAAGTACACTTTTATTTCTACAGAGATTCATGCAAATAGAATTTGAATAAATTAACTGTATTTTAAAGGTAGTAGCAAGGGGAGAAACAGAGCAAAGAACCAGCTCTTAAGTTTTCTGATTTCAAATCTCTGTATTGAGGTTATCTAATATGCGGAGAAAATTATAAAATATATAATATAAAATGTGCGTAGTTGACTTATATAAATTTAACATATGTATTCAAATGTGAGTTTATACATACTTATCTATCATCTCTCTACCCATCTATCTATTCATCTAGCTGGCCATCTAGCTCATGTAAAACAGGACAGGTGATTTCACCTGCCACTCCACTTAGGAAAGGACATGTCCTGGAGAATGTGTGAAATGGGTTATATGGATCCCCTCCTCCCTTGGTTGATCTCTGTTCCCTGATGCACCTCATGGTGTTTCTATTGTACTGAGTATAATTCTAGTGTTTAGAGACATTATTTTTGGTACATTTGCAGATGCAAAACAAAACTACTACCATCAAATAAGCACAGACAGAAGCTACAGAAGCAGAATGAGGCCTGGGCTTAGATTCACTTCTCTGGCACCTGGACTTAGCTGTGAACTCACCCTGGCCCTGTGGGCCCCGTGACTCCAGAAGGTTAGCTAGCACCTAGGTCACAGGGAGGGCTGCCTCACTCTGTCCTGATTTCTGGGAACTGTTCACCTTGGTCACCTTCCTGAAGGGTGGGGCTCGGTAACTACCCAGAGAGGAAGAGGGCCTTGGGGAAGAAGTCTCCTAGAAGCATCTGTAAATGTGGGGTGAGAGCCTCAGGTGGAGGTGCTCTAGCTCCTTTATGTCTCCACTCAAAGGGACTCTGTGACGGGTCACAGTTTACATGCCCTGTGTCTGCACCTCTCCTGTGAGCTCCCCAGAGAGACAAAGACTTCTTTGCATCTTAATACTCCTCCCCCTACTTTTCTTTCCTCCCAGGTCTGCGGTTTTCTGAATCCAAAAAGCCACTGCAAAGGGTCCTGGACACACACTTTGCAAATATGCCTGAGTAATGGACAATGTGTCCACATGACACAATTTTATGGGAACTACTTGGCTAATATGTCCATTAATAAATAACTTTTTCAAGGCCTTAGCATGAGAGAGGTCTTCAGATTTGAAGCTCCTTCCTCTGTTTGCTAGAAAATTGCTTTGCATCATATCATCATAAAATGTTCTAGTTTGCAATGACAGATGTGTATAAAATCTGTGCATGGCTTTAAATTTTATTAATATTGGCTAGTACCTATGGATACAATCACTAAATGGCATGTGGGTATATAACCACTTATCTAGACTGCATTCCTTAAATAAATAATGGGCCAGGGATAGAAAAATGCCATTTGTGTCATTTCTGCAGAGCCATTAGAGAAAACGTATGAAGTGGCTAAGCAGACAAAATGTCATTTCATGAAAACTAGACGTGACTGACTCAAATCTTAAAAGTCTGAGTCATATATCAACTGATGTCATCAATGTATCATCCTTTTCCCCACTATTTATAAGTAACTTCTGCCATCTTTATATTGCAAGTGCTTAAAATTTAAAGTTACACTAATGTTTTGCAATATTTGGGGTGTTCTTCAGAAAAGCAGTGCTCCAAATGCTGGAATGTGCCAGCCTGGAATTAAGTTTGTATTAGACTACAGTAAAATGAGGAAAATCAGAAAAATGTAAATTTATTTGCATAAAGTTAGATTTATTAAATTTAAAGTATTCTCTTCTCTTTATTTTGAGATTTTTTTTTCTTACATCCCTACTGGTCTATAAACCTATTTGGTCAGTGATATCTAAAAGTGTACAATAAGTAAGTAGAAAAACATCTGCTTTTACCTTGTTCTATAAGAATAAAAAAACCCAAAATAATTGAAAAAGACACCCTCAACGATTATTCTAATTCACAAGTCTCTTGCTGTTGTTTATTCAGAAGGCATTGAGCACCCATATAAGCCAGGCACTAGGAGCATCTTGACCTTTGGAGAAGATGCTCAGTGATCTACATGAAACAGAAACTTGATGAGAGCCTTGAGTTGGGCTGGGCCTCTCTTGGTTTGTGTCTAGGTCTGAACTTTCCAATTTCTGGTCTAAGCCAACAACTCTTGCCCTGTCCTGGACTCAACAATCTCTGGTGTCCAAGAAGGCGACTTCTACTGCCTGCTGGAGAAATCTAGGACTTACAAGTCTGGGATTTTGATCTATAGACATTTCAGACAATGTTCTGTTCTCTCATAAGCTCAATGATTTCTTGTACAACAAAAATAAGCAAAAAGAGGGGGAGGGATCTCTGTTTTCTTTGTGGTCCTGCGAACATAATCAATTGATAAGGCATGCCATGGTATAAAACATCCCCAGGAGACATGTGCCCAGAGAACACACCTTTCTGAAGTCACTCGTATCCTCTCATCATTGGACGAGTTGAATCGATCATCCTTTTCTCTGAAATATTCCTCTATGCACTGCTCTTCAAAATCATGTACTTTCTTGAGCTCATCATCAGTTATGAAGAGTTCTGTGGAAAAGATGAGAGATATGAGGCAGAGAAGTAAAAGCAATGAACCTGAGTTGTGGGCCTAATGACATTCCTAACTCAAATCAGGTTAGGGAATGGTGCCTCGATTCTTCACTGAGACTCAAACTAAATCCAAACCTGGTAAGGGGACTTGTGTCATTGTCCTCTTTCTGGGTGTTAGATTCATTATGGACCTCTGAATCTCACCTAAGTATACCTGGTTTACTGCAGAGACTGGTTAGAATAATATATGTTGTAAGGATAACAGTGTAGCTAAACAAAGGAAAGGGAAGCTATGCAGAGAAAGGTTTATTAAAAACTCCTGGGCTGAGCAGTATGGCAGACACACATTGTTCATTTGCCTTACTAAAAGCCCTTTGTAGTGCAATTTCCCCTCCCTCTTCCAACTCTTGAGACTGGAAAGCCAAATATTTCCAGAATTCCTTGGAGTTAGCAGCAACCAAGAAACACCGTTTGGCTCAAGGTACAAAAAAAAAGATGCTGCAGGAAAGGGGTGACATTTCAATCCACACCCCACCTCCAACAGCTTTTTCTTTCAAAGGTATTGGAAAGAGATTTTGGTTTCCTGAGAAACTACAGGTATGTGGTTGATTCTTTCTACCTTTTTTCATCTTCATACTTCCTTATGCCTTGAACATGGACCTGTGAGGGCTGGAAGTACAGCAGCTATTTTGCTACTGTGAGACAAGACAGTGTGACAGGGAATAGCTAAGTCTAAAAATAGGCTTGGGTCTTTGATTTTAGTGAGTCATTATTGAGCTCTGGGCTATTTACCTTATCACTTTTTGTAGTAAAACCTTACTTATTTGTGCTATTGTTCATCTGGTATTCTGTTTATACCAAGTAAACAAAGTAGTAACTGATACAGTGGGAGAAAGAGCCCAGTGGAAATCTGAACCTTTTCTCCCCTGAGCTTTCGACTTGCCTAAATGGGTATTTCAAATGGAAACAGTGAAGTTTGGAATTCTTAACCCCTCTCCAACTTTCCAATTTTAATGTCTCAAAAGAGGTCAGGCATTGCTATGTCAAAGAAATTGTTAAAAGCTTCAGACTTAGAGAAACAGTTGACTATTAAGTGACTTTGGTTTCAAACTTTAGTTGCACTAGTAATCACCTGGAGGTAATTCTTGGGCCATGATCCTAAAGGCTCTGATTCAGTAGATTTAGTGTAGGTGGTCTATTTTATACTCTTTGAGAAACCACAGGAGGTTGCTTGTATGGGGTTGGATCCCACTGTTCTTAACAGTGGGTGTACCCGGGGGACATTTAGGAACTTGCAGGAGCTGTTAGTATTCAATGAGTGGAGGCTCTATGTGCTAAATCTTCTATAATGTGTGGAACAATTCTATATAATAAAGAATTATTTCCCCAATTGAACCTTCTTTTAGAAATACTGGGCTAGAAGGTGGTTGGTGGAAGGTCTTTTTTATTCTTGGATTATGGAAAAAACTGTTGGTTTCCTCATGAAGTCATATAGGAACAACCCCTAAGGCTTGGGAAATGTTTAAGACCTAAAAACACGATAGACCCAAAGACAATCATAGGAAGTCAAACTTAGTCACCTACAACTCTGCCTGTCAGGATGCTGATTTACACAGTAGCACTGGGAGCATATTAACGTGGTCCATATATCTTGTGGTGGGATGTCTGGCAAGTAAGAAGCTTAGAACCTCTGAAGGTGCTAAGACAGCCCTGCTGGAGGCCGGTTTTATCTAAGAAAGGGGAGAGGTTAAGAATGCTCAATTGCAGCCTCTCCTGTCTTCTTTCTAGCACCATTTTTTCATCGAGCATACCCTCCTATCCCTCCCAAGTCTTCAGAGCTGTGGGCAGGAAGCAGGAGGAACCAGGTGCCCAGGGGTCCTGTATGATCCCTTATAGAAGCCGTGGGGATTCCTGCTCTGTAGTTGCCGGGGATTGTCACCCAAAGCTTACTCAGGCCATAGTCCCTTTCATCTGGGTCACTCTCGTGTTTCCTCCATCGGCAACACAGGTGCTGGAATATCATGGTCATGTGGCTGAATATGATCAGAGGTGGGGGCAGAACAGGCCTTTCATGGAAAGTCATGATGAGCTGATACCTCTGGAACTTCCACACTTGATTGGATATTGATTTTACCTCAAAAAATGTATTGCTGAAAAAAGAGACCAGAGATAATCAAGTGAGAAACACCTTGCTTTCCGCAGCACCACACTCCCCTCCTGCCTCAGTCTCCCTACTCCATTCCAAGGGTTCTGAAGAAAGACCCTCTTACTTAAAGACAGCGATGAGGAGGTTGACCAGCAGGATGTTTGCCACTAGGAGGTAGCAGGCCATGATGGCCGGCACGATCCAGGCTCCTGTCTTGCAGGGGGGCAGTTGGATTATTTTACCATCCTCTCGAGTCTCATTCTGTCCACAGGGAGCTGAAGGAAGCAACACAGGCAAGATGTGAGAAATTGTGTGGCTCTGGGATTAAAATCATAGACTGATTTGAATGAGAGGGTTTTTCTTTTCTTTTCTTTTTTAGATGAAGGAAAAATACAGTCATCTCAAAACAAACAGAAAAGAATCCCAGAAAAGCCTAAATAAACAAACAAAAGCTTCATGAATATCCCTAGGAGCTGCCACTGCAGAGGGAAGTCAGTTCTGCCAGTTTCCCGGGTTTGCCATTTGAAAGAGGTGGGTGGAGCCCCCTGCTGGTTGGCTGAGTCCCTGGGGCACTGGGTCTCCCCAGGAAGCCTGGTGAGGGCTTTCCAGAAGCTCAGGAGGGGCAGAGTCTCATCGCCCCATCATGTTACTTTCAAAATGTGCTGTGGGGGTCAGAAGCCGACAGCTGGAAGAGCAGCAACATCAAGAGACTGTCGATTGGGAATTAGCACCAGGGCAGCTGTTAATTGTTGCAAGAAACAACCCAGGGGCTCTGAGTTAATGATCTGCTGTCTCGGTGTGTAGCACCTTGGGAAGGACTTAGGAGGACAGTCACTCAGAGCTCTTGATGGATGGCATTTCACAGGGAGGACAACGAGGGGCGATGGGCTGGGACCCTGGAGCCTGGAGCCACCTGCTTTTTTTCCAGCAGCATTTCCATTCCAAAAACGTGCTTCTCGGGGCACAGGGAACAAAACCCAACTGCAACTGAATAAACGAGCAAGTAGAGAAAAAGAAAAAGTCTGGAGGTGGGGGTGAGGAGGAAAGTGATGGGTGGGACCTGGGTGAGCGTGAGTAATGTGCTAATGAGGCCTGCTTGGAGTTTCCGGGTGAAGCCAGGGGAAAACAAATCCTTGACAAAGCTCCTCAGGGCTGCAGACCAGGAAGTCAGATGCTGCTGATGGCTGTGAGTGCCCAGGGATAGGTGAGGTCGCCCTCCGATTCCAGCTGTTTAATGCCCGCTTTACAACAGGGTCCTCTTGCATCTCTTTGTAAAAGAGGAGTGGGGCGTGAAGCAGCCACAGCAGTTGATATAGGCAGCTTCTGAAGATCTGCTGGGAGAGTGTGCAAAGTTGACCGAGAATCTTGGCTGGAGGACGGCACGGGGAGTCCATTTCCTTCTCAGGAGTTAAGGTGGCTAGGCTCCGTGCTCTGCAGTTGTTCTCAGCCCTGACACACTAGGGATCTTTAAAAACTGCCAATGCCCACCCCAGATAATTGAATCAGAATCTCTGAAGGTGGCCCTGGCATCGATATTTCTTTCAAAGATTTCCCAAGTAATTCTCAAGTGCCACTAACGTGAGTCTACTAAATTAAAATTAGGCTGGAAAAATTATGTGACTTTTGATATGCTCTCAAGTCCAAAATACATCTTCTCAACTTATGAGGGTTTTAATAATATCAGGTCACCAAGACTCTGTTTTAATGGCCAGGAAAAGATGGTCAAAGTGCTTCCTTTGGATGTGCCTGCAAGAGGATCAGGGGTGGATGGAATCAGGTGTTCTCAAAGAGCTGGCATCTTTTTTGTTGTTGGTAGTTGTGTCACTACTGACCCAAGACAGCTCAGTGAGGGGTCCTGATCATTTCCTTCTTGGGAATGAAAACCCAACGACAGAGGCCCTCACTGGCTCCAGGATGAAGCCCAGACTCCAAGGGTAGTTAGCGTGATGCCATCTCTTGCCACTTTCTACCTTTCCCTCTGAGCACCAACTAGACCAAGTTTTTGCAGTTCCCAGAAATGTCATGCTCTCTTTTACTTCCTGATTTTGAGTCATGCTTCCAAAAGGCCCCTCTGACACCTTGCTCCTGACTCCCATGCTTCACCTGGGTGAATCCCAGTCATTCTTCAGTGCTCACTTAGCTTTTGGCTAACTTTCTGCTCCTTTTCAACCAGGACTGGGATAGGTATTGACAAAGATCCTCTACTTGACCAAACTCGACTCAGGCTCTTCTGTGGCCTCAGTTTGTGCACTTCCACATTTGTCTCTGCATTTGTCCAATTTTAGCAAGAATTCTGCTAAGTACATTTAGCCAGAATCCCCATCCTCAGTATCTGATCACCATCAACATTTGATCACATTCCTTATCCTCCACTGTCCTCCATCTGAAGTGTGATCACCCTGACCTGTCTTCAGTAAAAATACATTAGCTCAGGTAAGCCAGAAACCCCCCTTACTCCTGATATTTCCTGTTAGTGATCTTCCATCCACTGACCCACACCCTGCTCCTGGCTATAAACTTCCCTTTTATTTTTCACTCAGAGTCAAACCCAGTCTCTCTCTTCTATTACAGAATTTCATTGCAGTAGCCCCCTTGAACAAAGTCTTCCTTTACCAAATGTCATGAATAATTTTTTCTTTAGTAATTCTGTCTTCCTTATGATCCCAGAGCTCCCTTTGTTTGCCCCTTTGGCAGGGGTGGGGCGGGGCTGGGGGTGGAGGGGGCTTCTCAATACTGTATCACTGTTGCCAATTTACTGGTCTTTGTGTCCAACATAAGATTCCCAGTGGGAACATATCTCTTCATGGTTTCCTCTCACAGCTCAGGATATACACACAGCACATTCACACACATCCACATGTGAAGACTGTTTGTTGAGTGACTAAAGGAGATCATCAAACACAGTTTGGTTTCTGAGCACTAACATCCGCCACAGCTCTGCAAGCCTACTCATCTCGGACAGTTCTAGTTCTAAGCAGTTGCTGGCACCTCTTTCCTTAGGTCGTTTCCAGAAATCCTACCCGTGGCCTGGCAAGAAAGCTTCTCATGCTCAACCAGATGCCTGGGTCTCTGATACCCACTTGGCTGTAGGCCTCATGGACTAGCTCACTTTGCTTTTCTCTCCTCAGCAAAGCTTACGATCCCTACCCATCCAACCTGCTTCCTCCCGGCTTGACCTCTTTTGGGGCTGTCAGACCTGTGCTGCCCTTTTCTTTGGCTTCTGCTCAGATCCCTACGAGGAAGCTGACAAAGAGCAGCAGAAAGAACTGCTTGGGGTAAGGGACAAAGGGCACATAGTTTTTATAAGTGTGATCCCTATCTCCATTTAATGTCATTCTGCGATTTCTCTTTACATTCTGGGAGAATGTAAACTAAACTTGTGAGGGGCAGGACTCATCCATCTTTTGACCTCATATTTATTTATTCATTTTTGGCCACACAACATGCAGGATCTTAGTTCTTCAACCAGGAATTGAACCTGTATGCCTTGCATTGGAAGCTTGGAGTCTTTACTATTTGGCTGCCAGGGAAGTCCCACTGACCCCATATTTAGTGAAGATGCAGACACTTCCTCCACTAGAGAAAAAAAACTTTCTTCCAGCCTACAGAAAAAAACCAGTGAGAAGAGTAGGTGCTTCCTAGTTGTTCAGGTGGCCCATGCACATGTCCATGAGTCTTCAGATAGTGTCATCAACATGTCTCTGGATCTCTGCTTGGTTTCCCTACTAGTTAAAAAATTGGACCAACTCATTATCTTTATAAAAGATTTGCTTTGCTTTGGTGTCATCATAATTGGCTCTGGGAACTCTCTGACAATCCTGTGAGTATTGATTTATTCCACCTTCCCCCAATTTTTTTCCATCCTGCCTTTATAGAGTGGTAGTAGAACTTTAGTGGTTAGAAACATGCATTTTAATTCAGCAGATGTGGGTTCAAATCCTGATTCCACCATTTTCAAATGATGCTATGTTAGTTTACTCCATGAACTTCAGCCTTCTCATCTGTAAAAGGGTTAGTATATATGGGGGAGATCATCAAGATCATTAAATGAGATAATGTTGGAGAGCACTTATCTCAGTATCTAGCACTCAGCACTTTAACACCAACAGTGATTAACATTAGTTGGTGTCATCATTGGTTATTTTTGTAATTAATAGACTTGAAGCTTCTCAAGGTTAGGGACTATGTCTTAATGCTCTTTATTTTGCAACCACTAAGCATAGCACTTATTCTACAAACATTTGTTGAGTGGTTATAACATGCTGCATACAGGAGATGCTGGGGGTTAAAGAGACAGTCCCTGTTGCTAAGGAACTCACAGTTCAGTAGGCGGCACAGAAAGGAACAGACATCACATTTGGGTGATATGAGCACTGCTGGGGGCTCTGAAGAAGCAGAACTGCCGTAGCCCCTCTAGCCTGAGTGACACCAAACAGGCTGCTAGTCAGGATCAGCCTTAAGGACCGTCATCTAGATTCTACAACAAGTGCAGTATAAATGAATTAGATGATCCTTGTGGCAGTGATAATGATAATAAAAATGAATCAGTAAGAAACAGTCTTCATTTGGTAAAATCAGCAAAGAGGCAGTGAACATTATATGCAGCAGGTAGTGCCAAACATTGCTTTGTAATGGCTCCTAGCCACATCCTTGTTCAGAGTATTTATCTGTACTAGAAGGTGCTATGACTCAAACTTACAGATGTCTACCACGGATGAAGATGAATGGAGTGCCTTAAGGCAGGACAAGCAGCAGATTTTAGGATGGAGAATAAGTTATCTGGACTGTAAAATGGTCCCAACCAGTATCTAGGGTTCATATTCCTGGGGAAACACTCCAGGGCACATAAACCCAAGATGGCACATGGGTGGATGTTTGGGAATATGTGGGCTGGTAGCTACCACTGCACCTTCTCCTTCTCTGCTTTGGAACCTGAAGTGAGTGGTTTTTCTCCCAACCCTTTTGCAAGAAGTAAACGTGTAGTCACTGCCACTTTCATTCCAAATGACAAGTTGTCACCTTCCTCTTTGTGACAGTCAGAGCAGAGTGCCTCTAGGGCAGGAGTCCCCAACCTTTTTGGTACCTGGGACTGGTTTTATGGAAGACAATTTTCCCACAGACTGGGGTAGGGGATGGTTTTTGGATGATTCAAGCACATTACATCTATTGTGCACTTTATTTCTATTATTATCATATCAGCTCCACCTCAGATCAACAGGCATTCGATCCCGGAGGCTGGGGACCACTGCTCTGGAGGAGGTTTGGTGGTTCCACCTACCCAGTAAACGTTTCCCCTTCCTCTGGTAATGGCATCCTGGTTTCCCTTTGTGGAACTGTCCCCCCTCCCCCCAACCCTGCTATTCACAGTCCAGAAGTTTGGGTGAAATGAGCTGCAGTTCCATCTCAAGGAGATTTATCCGTGTATTTTATCCCCTGATGGCAGTGATTGGTTCAAGGATGGATATGTGATCCTAGCCTGACCAATAAGAACCAATGAGCATAAGGCTTGAGATCTTTGCTGGGACTCATGTTAAAGAGAAGTTCTCTTTTTACATTGCAATATAAGTCTACCAAGTGAAGAGAGCCTGCCCAGGAGTGACTCTATCACAGAGAAGAGAAACAGATTCCCAATTCAGTCATGCCTAAAACCAGAATTCTTCAGTTATATGAACCATAAAATTCCTTTTTTCCTTAAGTCAGTTTGAATTGGGTTTCTATCACTTGCAGTGAGTCCTGGCTAATAAAATCACACTTGCTTCCCTGTCCCCTGTCCACAATAATTAAAGATGTTGACATTTTGTGTATGCCACGCCTGGGAGGCTGCATTGGAGCCTTGGAGTAGCATGAAGAGACTGGAAGGGGCAACTGGGAATGTGAAATCTGACCTGACATCAAGGTTGAATCACAATTTTGGGGTTTTAGGAGTCAGAGGCTCTGTTGCTCTTTTTCATTAGCAAGTATAGAAAGCATGAGAGGTCTACACTGGTCAGAGTTCAATTGCCCAACTGGGGCCTCTGACTCAAACTAATGGTACAGATTTTACTTATTATCAAGTCAGTAGGGGGAACACACTTGTGAAACTTTGGCCAAAGCTTCTAGTTACTCCCAAACTGAATAAAACCCTGTTCTAGAAGCTGATCATAGAAAGATTAGGCCACAGAAGGCCTAGGGTGAGGGTATAGATACAGAGTGGGGCACCTACATCCATGCAGTTATGGCCGAATTAGAAGGGATGAAACATCTGAGAATTCAGATTCTCTATGGTTTATCTATGTGGGTCACATTGGCATATCACAAGGCAGAAAGCTGAAAGCGCATTGATAAGTAGAAGTGAAATGGATGACTGGACTCCAGAACGAGACGTCGTGTAGTCATAACCAACCAGATCATGCAGGTGAAAGTAAGAAAGTCCTCCTTTTTCTGTACGTGTTCTGGAGTGGCTGGAATGTCTTTTTTTTAAATCATAGATAAATTTTTATAATAGCCAAAATAAAAGTCAACAGTATCCCTCACTAGAATGAAAGCCATGGGGAAAAGTGCTTTTGTCTTTTTAGTTCACTATAGCAGCCATAACATTGCCTGGCATATAGAAGATGATCAATAAATACTTGCCAAAAGAATGCAGGCAGGAATATCACACACTGTGCATTTAACCTGCAATGCCAGGCATTTCTGTAAGGGTTATCTGTGATCAATTTCACTGGGTCAGTATCTGTTTTCCTATTTACTTCAAGATCTTAAGTGCCACCATGACCTGCTAATATGAGATGGTTCCTATTAAGATCAAAAAGGTGAAAGAGGGGAAAAACGTTGTTTAGTTATTTGTTTTTGCTATTAACTTGCAAAGGGTCATGCCTGACATGGGTAAAGAAGAAAGAAAATGAAGTTGCTCAGTCATGTCCGACTCTTTGCGACCCCGTGGACTGTAGCCTACCAGGCTCCTCTGTCCATGGGATTCTCCAGACAAGAATACTGGAGTGGGTTGCCATTTCCCTCTCCAGGGGATCTTCCCAACCTAGGGATCCAACCCAGGTCTCCCACATTGCAGGCAGACACTTTAACCTCTGAGCCACCAGGGACATGGGTAAAGTCTATAGCAAATCTCCCTTCTGAATGCTATTGTATAAATCTCATGGCACACCAGCCATAACACCCCATCTTAAACTTACGGCAGACATTGCTAATCATCATGACACTCTTCTGTCAGGCGGAAGCCTTGGATTCCTTTTTAAGACAAAACTTCTGAAAGCACAACCAATCAACTGACATTGACACAAGAAATGGAACCTTCCTCATAGTTCCTTAAAAAATGAGAAAATGAGGTCTTGGTAAAAGATAATTTCTATGCCTCTTTTCAGGATCCTCCTTATGCCCACATGGCTTGGCCTTTGCCCAAACTATACTACTTTGAAGTTGCCCAGGAACACAAAAGGGTCAAATTAGACATCCTGCTTTTCTCAGACCCTGACATTTTTGATGAAAGGCCACCTACAGACATCCTGGGCTCCTTGACACAGACTGCTGCCCATTTTAAAAGACAACTTTTAAAATGGATGCTTCTGTAGGAACTGCTGATCTTAGTTCATTGTTTGGGATCATCAAAAGTGAAGGACAGTAGAGATTTGGAATAAACACCTGTGGAAAGCACAGCATGTGCCGGCCTCTGTGCTGGGCACTTCATATCAGCCATTGCACTTAAGCTTCCCGGCAAGTCCATAACAAATGTATTACCCTTCCAGCTGTGGAAACATGCAGTGAGGAGTGAGATGCCTTACCCAAGATCACACAGCTAATAAGGGATAATGCCAGAACCATTCATTTATTCATCCAAAAAATAATGAGTTCCTCCTCTGTGCCAGTGGGAGTTGGTTTTGGAGATGCAATTATGAATGAAGCAGAAATGGGTCCTCCTCCTCTCTGACCCCAAAGCCTGTATGTATTCCTTGCTATCTCAAATGGCCTTTCCAACATAATAATGCTAGTGACCACCTATCACAAGCTTCAGGGAAAGGTCCTGTGCTATAAGCTTTACTTACATCACCTGTTTTAATCTTTATAATACTCAAACATGATCGATTTTACTACCCCATTTAAAGGTGAAGGAGTGAAGCTCAGAAAGCTTTAGTACCTTTGTCAGTATTTCAAAGACAGTAAGAACAGGGTCAGGATGTCCATGAAAACTTGCTCAACTATAAAGTCTCTTACCTCTGCCTTTGCAGAAAGAGCCAATATGGGGTTGAGAAGAATCTCAATTGTGAACAAACGTAAAGACAGACTGAGACCTCTGAATGTTTCTTGCTTTCATTAACACAAATAATAGTCAAAGCTGTTCAGATCAGGTAACACATGTATGGAACACTAAAATTCAAAGTGTGAAGAAAAAAATCTGATTCATATAATAGGTATCAGGTGCTGGTATCCTTGTCTCAAAGATGGACACTTGCTGTTTTGATTTTATTCTGTAAGGCATGGGGGAAAGAAGCATTTATTTATTTAATATATACATCATATTGATTTCAAAAAACATGAGAAATTTGAAATGAAACACCAATATTTGATAAAAATGAACATCATGTTTAAAATATGAATAAAAAGGATATTTCAAGAAGACAGACTCTTTCATACATGGCTGAAGAAATGCCTCAAACAGTTCAGTTCAGTTCAGTCGCTCAGTCGTGTCCGACTCTTTGTGACCCCATGAACCACAGCACGCCAGGCCTCCCTGTCCATCACCAACTCCCGGAGTCCACCCAAACCCATGTCCATTGAGTCGGTGATGCCATCCAACCATCTCATCCTCTGTCATCCCTTTCTCCACCTGCCCTTAATCTTTCCCAGCACCAGGGTCTTTTCAAATGAGTCAGCTCTTTGCATCAGGTGGCCAAAATATGGGAGTTTCAGCTTCAACATCAGTCCTTCCAATGAATATCCAGGACTGATTTCCTTTAGGGTGGACTGGTTGGATCTCCTTGCAGTCCAAGGGACTCTCAAGAGTGTTCTCCAATATCACAGTTCAAAAGCATCAATTCTTCAGCACTCAGCTTTCTTTATAGTCCAACTTTCACATCCATACATGACTACTTGAAAAACCATAGCCTTGACTAGATGGACCTTTGTCAGCAAAGTAATGTCTCTGCTTTTTATTATGCTGTCTAGGTTGGTCATAACTTTCCTTCTAAGAAGTAAGCGTCTTAATTTCATGGCTACAGTCACCATCTGCAGTGATTTTGGAGCCCCCCAAAATAAAGTCAGCCACTGTTTCCCCATCTATATGCCATTAAGTGATGTGACCGGATGCCATGATCTTTGTTTTCTGAATGTTGAACTGTAAGCCAACTTTTTCACTCTCCTCTTTCACTTTCATCAAGAGGCTGTTTAGTTCTTCACTTTCTGCCATAAGGGTGGTGTCATCCGCATATCTGAGGTTATTGATATTTCTCCCAGCAGTCTTGATTCTTGTGCTTCATCCAACCCAGCGTTTCTCATGATGTACTCTGCATATAAGTTAAATAAGCAGGGTGACAGGATACAGCCTCGACATACTCCTTTTCCTATTTAGAACCAGTCTGTTGTTCCATGTCCAGTTCTAACTGTTGCTTCCTGACCCACATACGGATTTCTCAAGAGGTAGGTCAGGTGGTCTAGTATTCCCACCTCTTGAAGAATTTTCCACAGTTTGTGATCCACACAGTCAAAGGCTTAGGCATAGTCAATAAAGCAGAAGTAGATGTTTTTCTGGAACTCTCTTGCTTTTACGATGATCCAGTAGATGTTGGCAATTTGATCTCTGGTTCCTCTGCTTTTTCTAAAACCAGCTTGAGCATCTGGAAGTTCACGGTTCACATATTACAGAAGCCTGGCTTGGAGAATTTTGAGTATTACTTTACTAGCATGTGAGATGAGTGCAACTGTGCGGCAGTTTGAGCATTCTTTGGCATTGCTTTTCTTTGGATTGGAATGAAAACTGACTTTTTCCAGTCCTGTGGCCACTGCTGAGTTTTCCAAATTTGCTGGCATATTGAGTGCAGCACTTTCATAGCATCATCTTTTAGGATTTGAAATAGCTCAACGGGAATTCCATCACCTCTACTAGCTTTGTTTGTAGTGATGTCTCCTAAGGTCCATTTGACTTCACATTCCAGGATATCTGGCTCTAGGTGAGTGATCACATCATTGTGATAATCTGGGTTGTGAAGACCTTTTTTGTACAGTTCTTCTATGTATTCTTGCCACCTCTTCTTAATATCTTCTGCTTTTGTTAGGTCCATACCATTCTTGTCCTTTATTGAGCCCACCTTTGCATGAAATGTTCCCTTGATATCTCTAATTTTCTTGAAGAGATCTCTAGTCTTTCCCATTCTATTATTTTCCTCTATTTCTTTGCACTGATCACTGAGGAAGGCTTTCTTATCTCTTCTTGCTATTCTTTGGAACTCTTCATTCAAATCAGTTTATCTTTCATTTTCTCCTTTGCTTTTCACTTCTCTTCCTTTCACAGCTATTTGTAAGGCCTCCTCAGACAGCCATTTTGCTTTTTTGCATTATAGCTTATTCCAAATCATAGGCAATGGAATAAAGAGCTTAGTTGAGTGTATGACTACATTTATCCATTTTTTTTTTAAAGAAAGGATTTTCAACTAAAATTCCATCTTGGAAAGATAAGGAGACAAAAGATTATTTCTCCACCTTATTTTGAAAATCCATAGTTTGGCGTGGAGGATTTATTTTTATTTATTTATTTATTTTTGGCATGGAGAATTTAGAATGCCATTAGCACAGCTCCTATGGCTTACTCCAAGGAATTAAGACTTACATAGCCCTGCTTTTTTGGCCTTTTTTTCTGACACAATGCTTTTCTGGGCAAGAGAACTAGAGACGCCTCCTTTTGTATAGCTGTATCTATCTAAAAGGGCTTCCCTGATGGCTCAGTTGGTAAAGAATCCACCTGCAATGCAGGAGACTCTGGTTCAATCCCTGGGTTGGGAAGATCCGCTGGAGAAGGGATAGGCTACCCACTCCAGTATTCTTGGGCTTCCCTTGTGGCTCAGTTGGTAAAGAATCCACCTGTAAAGAGGGAGATCTGGATTCAATCCCTGGGTTGGGTAGATCCCCTAGAGAAGGGAACGGCTACCCACTCCAATATTCTGGCTTAGAGAATTCCGTGGACAGTCTATAAGGTTCCTGATCTAAGAGTCCTAGATGGCAGCAAATCCAGGCAGAAGTCTTCTTTATGGAAGAAAGGGGGTCTTTCTGTTTCTTTCAATAGGCTGTAGCCAATGTCCTCTAGGAAAGGAGACCAGGAAGAGAAGATATAATTGAAAACCAGGTAAGCTCCAACTTCGTAGAGTTGAAAGCACTACCCACCAGCTCTGTGTTTTACTTCTTTTGTGGTTCATTTCTTTTCCCTTCCCCTAGCCTAAATGTTAGGCCAGTTGGTAGTGACACTGTACAAAGGCAACCATGAAAAAGGCATAAGAGGAGGCCTGGGCTCCTTCATCTGTGAATGGAGGGACTTGGACTATTGACATCCCCTCCAGTATGATGTCCACCCAACTCAGAAAGTCCAAGATGACTGTAGGATACAGGAACAGGGCAAGCAGCTCCGAACTGGACAGTGAGGAAGTCATGACCTTTTCAAGCCTCTCTACATCTTCCAGACTCCATCAGAGGGAATGCATCAATTTGAGGATAATATTTCTTTAACGCTTCCTTCACATTTGCTAAGCTTCCTTTTTAGTAAAGATTGGGCAGGCTGAAGGCCCAAGCATCTGGACAGAATTTCATAACAATGTGGTGTTTTCATTCTGTTTATTTTATGGTCATTTTCTATTACATCAAATCACACTGAGTTTTCAACTTATGGCCACGGTATAAATTTTTAAAAATAAATTAATTTAGGTTTTGAAATTGAGATAACTTAATTCAAAATATTACAGAGTGGACAGATGTTACAAACAGCAAATGGTTTATGGGACTAACTAAAGTTGGGAAATGCTGGAAGATTTCTAAGCCCCATCTAGTCCTGACATTTTATTACTCTATGAATAATCTAACAAAAGGAACCGAAGACCAGAATAAGCCCCAGACTGAATTATCTATCTCAGGAGCTAACTTATAAAAGGCCACTTACAAAAGCTGTATTCTTTTCATTCCTATCAGAAAAGCAAACAAATAATTAGGCCCCATTGCATGGATATAGAACCCAGATACCACCAGGAGAGAAAAAGAAGTCACTGATGACAGAGCCTCTAATTTGAGAGGGTTAGGGTTACACACGCTCAGCTTTTAGCTATTTAGGAAGCACAATTAAATTAATAAGCTTTTGTTTTTTAATCCAGTGAATCAGAAAGCAAGATGTTATAAGCCTATGTATGTTGTGTGTGAATTATAGGCAGGGGATGGGGGAGGTGGGGAACATCCAACGCCCTCCGTTATCTTGGTTCTCTGTTCTAGCTATTTTTTAATTTATTCTTTAGTTTAGAGATATCTGTCATTTACTTGCTGTTATTTAAGGAGTACTCAAAATTCATGATTTGCGGTCAGGAATTACTATCAAAAGATCCTGTACAAAACTTGCCGGGAAAGGATGTGTGCCTAGACTTGCTGTTGTACATGTGAGTGAGTCTGTTGTCATGATGCAGCAAATCAATTGCATTAATAGCTCCAATTTCTCTCCCTCTGTATCCAACCTCCCTTGCCATGTGATTTGATAGTTTTATTTCTCTGACTAAACAGGCAGGTTCTATTTCCTTGCCCCTTGATTCCTTGCCCCTGAGTTTAGACATGTGAGTTTCTTGGCCATGGGGATGTTAGCAAATGTGACCCATATAGAACTTGAAAACACCCGTGAGGTGTTTTTGTTTCCATTCTTCCACTTCAGCCATCACCACGGGGAACACGCCTGAGCCAGTCTGCTGGAGGATGAAATACAGGACCCTCTGGTCCTAGTTACTTCTGTTGTGTGAGCTGAGGTTGTTTTGGATCAGCTGCCAGCCAGCTGACCCCTGGGCACATTCCCAAAGCCTAGGCAAGACAGAAGAACCATCCAGGCAACCCACAGGCTACTGAGCTCAATAAATGCTTACGGCTCTATGCCACTGTCTTCTGGAGTGGTTTGTCCTACAGCATTATCAATAGATAATATCAACATCTGTTGTCATTAGATAATGTTAAAGATACCTGATATACACGTTCCACTCCCCTGGCCTTGCTCACAGCTACAAGAGGTAGCCCTAGGTCTGTCAGGTTGACAAAGTCTTTTCCTAATTTCTTCACCCTCCTCCCTTAATTCAGGCCACATCCCATCATTGCCCAGAGAGCAGGTGTCCCACCATCATCCAAGGAGCAAGGAGCCAATTCACTGAATGACCAACGGCTAATCAGACTTGGTTTTTAGAAATTAAACTGAACAGGGAGATCAGCTGGGTGCTCTGTGACGACCTAGAGGGCTGGGATGCGGGGTGAGGTGGGAGGGAGACTCAAGTGGGAAAGTATGTACGTATACATATAGGTGATTCACGTTGTTCTACAGCAGAAATTAATACAACATTGTAAAGCAGTTGTTCTCCAATTAAAAATAAATTAAAAACATTAAACTGAGGTGCAGAGACTTTAGTTAGAAGATGGGAATACATGTAAATCCATGGCTGATTCATGTCAATGTATGACAGAACCCACTACAATACTGTAAAGTAATTAGCCTCCAATAAATAAAAATAAATGAAAAAAAAAAAAAAAAAGAAGAAGATGGCAGGGACTTAATTAACTGGAGATCATACAGTCAGGCCCAGTTGAGCCATTTAAAAATAAAGCAAGCCATCTGAGAGGAAAGGGCAAGAAAGGGAGGCAGGAAAGAGAAGCAAGAGTCAGAGAGAAAGAGAGAACGAGAGATGATTGATTGGTTGAGCCTGGAAACAAGCAGAGAGAAAAGCAGTCGAGCGGTCATGTCTTCAGAGTCTGGCGTCCAAAACCACTTCCAGCTTCATTTCCAGTCAGCTTACGTCATGCTTTCTTTCCTGTCTTTGAATGTTCTTGAGGTTTCCTCTTAGACACTTACAGTCAATCTTGATTTAATCTAGTTTGAGTGGGTTTTGTTTTCTTGCAAGCAACATTCCTCTAGTTGAAGACACAGCAACGAACCCCTCAGCTTCTCAGGCTGGTAGTTTCATCAGAGCAGGCCCAGATACAGTGTGCTGGGGGCTCACGGGAATTAGGGAGCAGCCCCGGAGAGAGCGAGGAAGGGGGCTCAGAGAGGGGTCGGAGGGATGGAAATAAAAAGCACTTAAGTTCCAATTTTACTGCGGGCTCATCTCACTCTCTTGGATATCTGCCTAAGCAAAATAAGATTAGACAAGCTTCTTTCTTCTTCAAACCGAAACCAAAAACATTCAGAGAAAAAAGTCAAATATATGAATTGCTCTCCCGGAATTTGTGCTATGTCCATCTCCACTGTAACTCTTGACTGTGACATTCTCATCCCGATTCTTCATGCTTCAAGGACACCCTGTCCAGAGCTTCGAGGGCAGAAACAGGTATCCCTTCCAGCCCACGTGCAGGGAGCGTGACTCCCTCCTCATTGCCTTGACTGTGGAAGGTTCCCCCGGTGGGTCTATTCCACCGAGCCACCATGCCTCACAGTAAGGAATAGGCTTCTTGTTCTTGTTTAAAGAAGGACTGCATAATTTTTCAGAACCCCACACATCTGTCCTATTGGCCATACGAAGAGGGAAGAGCCAGGGCCTTCTTCCAGAGGGAGTGTCTCATGAAAAGAAACCAGCAACCTGACATCAGGGCTCTTTGGGCCGAGAAGGATTGGTCACCAATCTTTCAGGCCAGGCTTTGCTATCTCTGTGTATTTCATCAGGAATACCAGGCTGGATCAGCTCCACGGAAATGATCCATGGCTCCTGCCGACTCCCATCAGATTGCACCCCCAGAGTTACAGGACATTAAGGGGAACAATCAATGTGGCCCCTAACATTCAGGAACGCATTTGCAAGCAAACACAAGCTCCTGCTGACATTATGTACAAATCCCCTGGGAAGTGGCAGGTAATAGAGGAAATCCGTTTATACTCAGACCTCGCGCTCCTGGCTCTGTCTGAGAGCGGGCCTGTCCTCCCTGCACTGCCCTCCGGATCCCAGACTCTGCTCTCCCCCTTTTCACTTGAAGGCCCCTCTGCCTGCTTGTCTGTTTACTGCTATTAATAAAATGTGAGCATCTCACACTTCAACTCCTGCTCCTCAAGCAAAGACTCTGGATCATCATTAGTTCGTGTTCTACTTAAACCTCAACTGCTATGGGTGGGCTCAGATTCCAGTGCCCACCACTTGCTGTCATGTGACTAGGAGTCCAACTGAGGCAGAACAGAAACATTATCATTATTATAACAAGAGAGTTGGATGACAGTACACCCGTGTACAGTGGGCTAACAACTTCTTTCTTTCCCAGAGCAACACTGGCACACATCAGTGAAAACAAACACTATTATCTTGAAAAGTTCACCTGTTAAAAATAAGAAACTTGGATGTTGATGAAGTGGAGAAGCAGGGTGGTGGGGTGCATAGAGAGGAGCAAGATGGAAAAGGCACTTTGCTCTGAATTGTGGTTTGAATATTTTCAATAATATCCTTGTATGTTTCCTGTTTTGGAGTCTATCCATAAGTGACCCATCTTATTTAAGTGTTCTTTGAAGTTACTAGACATAAGCTACTAATCTCAGTGAGCTCAGTTGGAGTCCCAGGTCTGATATTTGCCATCTATACACTATGGAGTAGGTCAATGATTAATAAAATGTCTGAGCGTGATAAAATCATACTATTAATAGAAATAATATTAATAATGATGACGGTACATGCCTAGATCCCCTCATCATTCATTCCACAAGTATTTATGAACCCCCTACGATGTGCCAGACACTGTTCTAAGTGCTTGGATTATACCCGTGAACAAAGCATCAAAGATCCCTGCCCTTCTTCGGCCTGCATTGGGAGAGGTGGTAGGTGGGCAGAAAATAAATGATAGCATCATAAATAAGTAAGCTAAGTGGCGTTGTAGAAGGGGATAAGTGCTGTAGAAGTAAGGCAGGGCAAGAAGGATCATGAGGGCAGGTGAGTGCCTGGGAACGGCAACGAGAAGGTGAAATGGGGACAGACCCCAGTCTTGGATGAGGGAGTTGGCTAAGAAGCAGTCTGGGGAAGGGTGTTTGAAGCTGCAGGCAGGGCTAAGGCAAAGGCCCTGGGCCATAAGCACTCCTGCTGTGTTCTAAGAACCAGGACTGAGTCTGATGATATAATACAGAAAGGAGCAGAGAATAAAGAAGAATGCTAATGGGTGGAGGGAGGATGGATGTCATATTTTGGGTCTATGGAAGGATCTCCCAGGATCCGATCAGGTCATGATAAGGCATTGCTATTTATTGTTAATTCTTATTGGCTTTACTAAAGCAGCTGAGTAATTCCCCCTCATCTACTCTGGCTACTGCCTGACAGTTTTTTCATTTATTCAGTAAGCCCTTTCTTCATTACTGCTGTTTTCCCCAATAGACCCTCAAAGCCCTTAAGTGAGGACTTTCTAAGTGGTGCTAGTGGTAAAGAATTTGACTGCCAGTGCAGGAGACATAAGAGACAGAGGTTTGATCCCTGGGTTGGGAAGATCTCATGGAGAAGGGCATGGCAACCCACTCCAGTATTCTTGCCTAGAGAATCCCATGGACAGAGGAGCCTGGTGAGCTACTGTCCATAGGGTTGCAGAGAGTCAGAAACAACTAAATTGAATTAGCACGCATGCCCTGAAATGAAATAGGGGCCAACCCTCTGTCCCTAGGTGGTGGACTAAAGGGAGCTAAACCCTGGCCCTTCACAGTCTGCAGGGGTAGATCTCAGACTCCCCCTGTGTCCACCAGCAGAAAGAGATGGAGGGCTAATGAGAACAGGTGCCTGGGCTCACTCTGCCTTTCAATCCTAACCACGTCAACACTCATTCTGCATTTATTGGCCAAACAAGCAGCCTGCTGAGGGAAAGCTGATTTGAGCAAAATCAACTTTTATAGATAGAAGAAGTCCTCACAGTATGAGTCTTGGGAGAAGGAACAAGGTTCTTATTATAATGACTTCAGAACACAATCCAAGCTTTTCTCATTGCCGCTTAAACCCCTCACTGGTAGTTCTTAGTGCAAACTATTTGCTGTACCTGCTGCGTCAATGAACAATAAGCTTAGGGACAGGCAGAGACCCTCTGTTTCTTAAGTATCCTAACCTTTCCCGGGGCAGGAAACCTAACTAAAAGCTGTAGTCACAGTTAGTCTGAAAAACTTCTAGATGGTTTTATTCAAAAGTGTGTCTATCTATCACAATGCATATGCAAAGAAAGGGTGGGTTTAAATATGCATATCTTTTCTTCATGAAAATAGGAAGGTTGTTACCTCTTTTTAAATGAAATAGATGGCTTATATAATATCTGTATTTATCTCCTGTACGTAGACAAAACCCCACACACACCAAAGATGCTGCTTTTTTTCACAAGTGATCAACTGAGTTGACCATGTTGATTCAAGTATTTGAAAATTAGATGGCTTCACTTTGTTATCACACAAAGTACAAGCTAATGACATGTGAAAAACATATATTTTTTAAAGGCCTTCCCAATTTTCCTAAGTGTATGTATGCTTCATGCAGTATCTCAGAGGAGGCATTTCCTTTGGCCAAGTATCTGAACAGACCTGTAGGAAAATCTGAAAACTAAACCACAGAGCAATATAAAATGGCTAGTTTCTGAGTCCTACATAGAAAGGAAACAAGTTGGG